>NC_135338.1:72712341-75637657 GCF_023851605.1 Tamandua tetradactyla | reverse complement strand
GTGCATGGGTGGTACAGTGGTACAGTGGTACAGTGCTTGCCTTACCTAGGTTTGATTCCTGGACCATGTACCAAAAACAACAACAACAACAACAACAAAAAGAACATACTAGAGACACACAACAGCAGATTTGGGCAGGCAGAAGAAATAATAAGTGAACTAGAGGACAGGACAACTGATTCTGAACACTCAAAACAACAAATGGCAAAAAAGATGGAAAAATTTGAATTGGATGTACGGGAAATGATGGGCAAAACAAAGCACACAAATATAAGAGTCACTGGTGTGCCAGAAGGAGAAGAGAAGAGTAAAGGACTAAGAAGATTGTTGTGGATATAATCAGGGAAAACTTTAAAGCACATAAATATACAAGTCAAAGAAGCTCAACAAACTCCAAGTAGAAATAAATCCAAATAGGCCTTCCCCAAGACATATACTAATCAGTCTGTCAAATGTTGAAGAGAAGCAGAAAATACTCAAAGTGGCAATAGAAAAACAATCTACTACATACAAGGCAAATCACATAAGGACTGAGTTCAGACTACTCAACTGGCACTATGGAGATGGGAAGGCAGTGGTGTGATATATTTAAGATCCTGAAAGAGAAAGACTTCCAGCCAAGAATTCTGTACCCAGCCAATTTGTCCTTTAAAACTGAGGGAGAGATTAAAATTTTCACAGACAAACAAATCCTGAAAGAATTTGTCAACAAAAGACCATCTCTACAAGAAATACTAAAGGGAGTTCTGAAACAAAAGACAGAAGAGAGAGGTCAGGAGGAGGGCACATAATAGAAGAATACCAGTAAGGGTAACTTAAAGGATAAAAAGAGAATGAAGGGAAAGAGTATATAGATTTGACAAATAAAATCCAAAAGATAAGATGGTGGATTTAAGAAATGCTTTTTCAGTAATAACTTCGAATGTTAAGGGACTAAACTTACCAGTTAAAAGATACAGATTGGCAGAATGGTTAAGAAATATAATCTAGCTAGCTATATGCTGCTTACAACAGACTCATCTTAGCCACAAGGATACAAATAGACTGAAAGTGAAAGGATGGAAAAAGATATTCCACGCAAGTTGTAACCAAAAGCAAGCAGGAGTAGTTATACTAATATCAATCAAAATAGACTTTAAATATAAAGACATCTAAGAGACAAAGAAGAACACTGTATATTAATAAAACGGACAATTTACCAAGGAAAAATAACAATCATAAATGTTTATGCTCCCAATCCAGGAGCTCCAAAGTACATTAGACAGACATTGACAAAACTGAAGGGAGCAACAGATGCAACAACAATAATAGTAGGAGACTTTAATACTCCACTCTGATCTATAGATAGAACAACCAGGAAGATTAACAAAGAAATAGAAAAGTAATGAAATTGATAAATTAATTAGACCTAACAGATATATGTAGGTCATTATACCTTTAAACACCAGGATATACATTCTTCCTTAGTGCTTATGGAGCATTCTTCAGATCATATGCTGGGGCACAAAACAGGTCTTTATAAATTTAAAAACATTGAAATTATTCAAAGCACTTTCTCTGATCACAATGGAATGAAGCTGGATATCAATAGCCACTAAAGAATGAGAACATTCACAAAATGGAAATTAAATAACACTCTTAAACAACCAGTGGGTCAAAGAATAAATTGGTAGAGAAAACAGTAGCTATCTGGGGATGAACGAAAATCAGAATACAACATATGAGAACTTAAGGGATGTGGCAAAGGCTGTGAGAGGGAAATCTGTTGCCCTAAATATTAAAAAACAAGAAAGAGCCAAAATCAGGGACTTAATGCTCACTTGGAGGAACTTGGGAAAGATGTGAATGAATCTGTGGGACATTTGATGAGGCAAAATAAGTCAGAAATGAAAGAACAATTATTGTATGGTCTCCTTTAGAAAATACGTATAAGGAAACAGGGGCCTAGATTTGTAAACTCTTATAGCAGACACATTTAGTTTGGAGGGATAATTATTATTTCTGAATTTTGAGAGGCTGTATTATATATCTATAACCTGGTATTTAGAGATAAGAACAAAGCTGATGAGGTTGGGATTAGGGTAATTCAGAACACAGAGGTAAAGAAGACATTGTCTATATTTTAGAACTGTACCTACTCTTTGAGACGAAAGGAAGAAAGGTTTATTTTGTCCAGAGCCTAAATTTTCTGTAGCACATAATCTAACTCAGCCTGTCTGGATAACTCACTTGAACAACTGCAACACAGGGAGCCCAGAATAAGAATAAGAGTGAGGGCCTTTAATCCTGTATAGTTTAATGTAATGCCTGAATACGTCATAGAATATATTATGCAGATAATCAAGAAGTATTGGCAAAGTCCCTTGAGGGATAGGAGAAAAAACATGGAACTATTAAACTTTACCATCAGGGACTCCCCTGACTGTGTCAAATATTAGGGACACCCACATCAATAGGCCAAGCCTTGATCTTGATACTTACTCTTGTGACGCTTAGGTAAGTAGTGAAGAAGCTTAGCCTACCGATAAGAATACCTAAGAGTTACTTCTGGAGACCTCTTTTGTTGCTCAGATGTGGCACCACTCTCTCTAAGCCCAATTCTGCAAGTGAAATCATTGCCCTCCCCCATACATGGGAAATGACGTCCAGGGGTGAAAGTCTCCCAAGTGGCATGGGAGATCACTCCCAGGGATGAGTCTGGCCCTGGCACCATGGGATCAACAATTCCATCCTGACCTAAAGGGGAAAAATAAGTGCAACTAATAAAGTATCAGTGGCAGAGAGAGTTTAAATAGATTCAAGAGGCTACTCTGGAGGTCATTCTTATGTAAGCTTCAGTTAGACATTGCTACCTACCATAACTTGCCAAACCCCAATCAAAACCATTCCAGCCAATCTTAAAGAACACTTAGGGCAATATATAAGATTCTACAAAGGTTCCATGCACTAGGGTAACTTTCCAGAAAACTACAACTTCCAGACGCTTCCCTGGACCAGATAAGTCCTGAAACTTAGAGGACCCTGCCTCTCCAGAATATCGCCTAGTTCCATCTCCCTATCCCGTATTATTGACAGTCCCTTCCAACATGAAAATTTAAAATGGCCATAGCCCAAGTACCCCTAAAGAGTGTGATAGAAAGATCAATGGTGATGGTGGAGTTATACAGAGAAGGTAGGGTTTAACAAATGAATATGATTGCCAAATCATTAAATTGATATTTCTTCTAGTTTCCAGTATCTTAGAGCAGCTAGAATTAAAAGCCTAAATTTGTGGTATTGTAACTTATACCAAACTCTGAAATCTGTTTTACAACTAATTGTGGTGCTGTGCATTGAAACTTTTTGCTTTTTTGTATGCTGTTTTTCACAAAAAAAGAAAAAAAAGTAGATTATGATGATAAAAAAAATTTATTCCTTCTAGGCGCCCATATTCTGGAGAAGCTTGGAGGAAAAATCTGAGAGGATCATATGGTAGCCCATGACAAACTCTAGGATCTGTCCTGTAACTACTTGTTGAAGAATGCTTTGAAAACTATTGTTTTTTTCTTTCTTTGCTTTGTATATATGTTATATTACACAATTTAAAAAAGTTAAAAAAAAATGCCATATCCAATTCTATCTTAGAGGCTGGGCCCTAAGAATTGGCCTACAAAATGCATAGCATCCATTGACATAACACTTTCCCAAAATATTTCATGGGGGGAAGTGAGCAAATAACGCTCCAGATTATTATCTATACATGTATATTTATCATATATCCTCCTACTATTTCTACTAACAATTATCAAGCTACTACTCCATAAATTTATGTAAGGTTTAATTTATGGCCAGAAGTATACATATGTTCATTTATCTGATCCATATCGTGCATATAGTGTGCTTGCCATTTACTAAACAACAGTGAACAAAACAAAAATCATCATCTTTATGAATCTTACAGGGACAGATGGAAAACAAATAATGTAAATAAGAATCAGTTCTCCAAGAACATTACTGACAATGATTTATTTAATCTTTATCTCAACTTTATGAGACAATGTCCATTTATGATCCTCATTCTGAAATGAGGAAACTGACTACTAGCTGGTTAGATTTGCCCCAGGTCATGTGGATAATAAAGGAGCCATGTCCTAACCATGGGAGTATTTTATTAGCATTGATGGTGTAAATCACTTGTGCTATTGACAAATTATCACCTAATGTGAAATATAAATAGCATTTTAAAAATTAAACATTCTATCTTTTAGGAATTGCATCCAGTTGTAAGAAGCAGAGAACTAACTTCACTGGATAAAGCAAGTAGTTTTATTTTCTGCCCATCTAATGAAATCTGGACTTTGGGACTCCAGTGTTGCTTCTAGATGTTGGAACCCAAGCTTATTCTCCCATTCTACTTAGTCATCCTCATTCTCAAACAGTCTTTTCAATTTCATCTTCAGGAAAACAAAAATGAAAGGAAAAAGTCTCCTATCAACTGAATCTGCCACTTTGCAGTCTGACTAGAGATTTGTTTTCATTTCATTGGTCAGAACTATGTCTGATGGTCCCGTCCAGGTGAGCACATTACCACCTGAAGCTAAATGGACCTGCTGTCAGTTAAAGGAAGGTTAGAGTGAATATTTGGTAGGAAAGCCCTCTTACCTTATTCTTCAGGACTGCCTTAGGTATTCTTGGCCCTTTCTATTTTCAAATAAAATTTAGAAACAGATTCTCAATATCCATAAGAGAAAAATGTGATTGCATTGACTCTATACATCATGGGGGAAAATTAAGATTTTTACAATACTAAGTCAGTGCACGTGGGTTTTTGCTATTTAGATATTTAATATCTCTCAACAGTCCTTTATAGTTTTTTTAGTAGACTCCTTACACATCTCTTTATTAGATATTTTCCTAGTTACATAAGACTTTTGGTGTTACTGTGAGTGGGATTTAATTTCATTTCAGAATTATTTGTCACCAATATATGGAAGTAAAGTTGACTTTTTCATTATCCTTAATCTAACAACATGGCTACATTGTTTTAGTTATTCTATTATTCAGCTTCTAGACTCTTGGATTTCTGCAGAAACCATAATATCTTCAATACAATGACAACTTTATTTCTTTCTCTTCAATATATTTTTCCCTTAACTTATTGTACTTTCCTTTCTCATATGTTCTCATGAGATTTGGTGCCCAGGTTATGCTGGCCTCATAAAATGAAATGGAAATTATTCCTTTTTTTCTGTTCTCTAAAGGAGTTTGAGAATGATTAGAATTATATATATATCTTACATACTTTTGAGATTTCATTGTGGAATCCATCTGGACCTGGAGATTACCTTGTTATTTTAGTTATCACTACAGCATTTTTAAAAATGGAATAGAACTATTTATGTTTTTTATTCTATCTTGTGTCAGATTTATAACTGCATTTTTCATGGAATTTGCTCATTAAATCTAAAATTTTGGATATATAATAAAAATGTTTTGTCTATTCTTGTCCCTTTGCCTTTCCATAGAAATTATAGAATCAGCTTGTCTATAAGTACAAAAACTGAATCTTGGAATTTGGAATTGCTTTGAATCTATTGAAGAAATTTGGAAGAACTGAGACCTTAACAATACTGAGTCTTCTAGTCCATGAAAACAATATATGTCTCCATTCATTTAGATCTTATTTCTTTCTGCAATGTTTTGTAGTTTGCATTATAGAGATTCTGCATATACTTTGTGAGATTTAAATCTAGGTCTTTTATTTTTTGCTTTTATTGTAAATGGCATTATATTTTTATTTGTTCCTTATGTAATGGCCCTGATGAGCACATTTATTAGTACTAGGAGCTTTTTTATAGATAGTGTGGTATTTTCTATATAGACAAGCATTTCCTCTGTGAATAGACACAATTTATTTCTTCTTTTCTGGTTTATATTCCTTTTACTTGCCTGGTTGAATTTGATAGACCTCCATTAGGACACTGAACAAGATTTTTGAAAGAGAACAACCATGCCTTCGATTAGAATTTAGGAAAAAAGCATTCAGCTTCTTGCTTTTTAATAAGCTGTTAGCTGTAGTGTGGCTTTTTGTTTTGTCTTGTTCGTTTCATAAATGCTCTTTATTAGGTTAAAGAAGATGATTTTATTTCTAGTTTGGTGAGAGTTTTTATCTTGAACAGATACTGATTTTTTTTATGCTTTCTCTGTTTCTTTTGAGATGGTCATATGCTTTTGTTCTTTATTAATATGATGAATTATAGTGACAATTTTTTTAATGCTTAAAAAGATCAGTGTTTATGTACAAATATTAGGATCAATGAAACAATAGCAACTTTCTCTTGAACATCTGATACTAAAACTTGTTCTGATTATTGCTAATTTATCTCAAACTCACAGGGCATTTTTTTCAAACTGGAACAATTGGAATCACTGGTTGCCTGAGAAGAAAATTAAAATCTACCATATTAACAATAAAATTAATATTTCCCTCCTCTAAGTGAAAAAATTATGTACTTTTAAAAAAGCATAGTAATGTCAATATTTTAATAAATTGTAATTCCTGCTTGTAGACAGTGTGCTTTGAAACTCTGGGCAAACATTACCCTTGGTGGTCAGGTTTATTCCTTAGTTTACATTCAAAGCTGAAAAATTCACCAGAGGCTTTACTTAAAATAAACACTATCAGTATGCTCTATTATATCTGACATTCTCAAATATTTATTACCTTCAATTTTTAAAATTAAAAAGGAAACAATTGCAATTGTTTGACCTAATTTTACAAACATTAGTGTTTTTTAAATAGTATTCTATATACTTCAAGTAAATTCAGCAGTTAACCATATCAAGAAGAAAACAAAACATTTTAAAGGCTAGAATGAAAAAGATGGAGTATGACCAAGAAAAGCAAAGTATTGTTATAATAACAGAACAAGTTACATTTATAAATGAATTCACTGTCCTCTTCATATTCCCTATACATAAAAAATACATCAGCCAACACTGCACTTGCTCATTATGGATCTTTTATTTAAAATATGAAAATACTGCGGCAAAGGAGAAACAAAACAAAAAGAATCCACTCTTTCTTATAAGAATTGTGCTTAACACTTCATAATAAAGACATTGTTATTTCTTAATATGATTACAAATTGGTTTTTATCATGCTCTGAAATGCAATGATTTTAATAAATAGTAACAAATTCTCTGCTAAGATGCTTAAAGAGAAAGAAGAAAACCCAGTTAATCTAACTTTTAAGAGGAAATTCAATTAACAGCTATTTTATATGGATAAAGTCATGGTGGTAGAATTTATGAATGTCACATCAAGCACATGTGAGTTCCTATCTGAAATAGGTTGGCGTTTTACCACTTTAAGTTTTAATAAGTGGTAGATGTTCAAATGCATCTCAAACTTAGTTTTATTTTTATTCTATACATTATGAATAAAGAAGCCATTGTCATAAACTTTGGACATGTTACATCTCTTAGTTGTAAGGCGGATTCAAACAATACTATATTATTACAGTATTAGGATGTAATGTTCTGATTTTATAGTACAATTAAGACAGAACTTCACCTTTTTTTCTTTGTTGTCCTAATTAAAACTTTAGATTCCTACTAATCGTGTTACCTTGTAAAATTTTTAAGTGTTTTGCTGATATAAATATATATATATATATATTTGCATTGTTTATACTTTTAAGTATAAATTGCTTCAAGGTTGTACTCAAGAGTACACAGAATGTCGTGGCATTGGGGAGGCCAGTTTATTATACAAACTGTGAACTACAAGCACCATCCTTAGTTTTGGATGATGTGTGTTCTCGTTTTTCTTTGCAGCATTTTAATAAAGATTGCTTTGAAGTGTTTGAGCATGGATGTATTCTACTGCATCCATTATGGCAAAAAAAATTTACACACAAAAAAGCATCTATTCAGTTCAGAACTTCTGTGCTGATTTTGAACTGGTGGCCTTCGGTTTGAAAATTGGAAGTGAGGGCAGTGAGGAACAGAAAATTACAGAAAATGAAGGGAGTGGGGAGGAGATATTAGGCGATAAAGAAGAGATAAGCAGAGCTTAAAGCTGCACCCCAGAGTTCAATTTTAATTGATCATAATTCATTTCTGCATTTATGGATTGAAAAATGAAAACACTCGTGATAAATCATGATATAGTTCTATATATACTGACATCACTTATGTCATCGTGAAAAAAGGTTCAAACTTCCAGTAAAAGATTAAGTATACCTGATAGTTCCCCTCAAGTTTACTGGTATGGTACATCCACTGTCTCCGGGCTCCCCACTTGTGTCACTCGGAGTGGCGAGTGACTGCTGATTCAGTATGAGAGTGAATGAAACCATTGGTCTTGCTGGCAGACAGATTGCCCAAGTCAGCCACAGAGATACCATTTTGTCACTGTTGATGTGAAATGTGTGATTTTCAAAGTTCACACCCATATTATTCACAGAAACTTCATTCATAAAGGATTCAGGGACAGCAATGCCCATTTTCAATATCTTTGCTGGTCTTTCTGATTCTTCACTGTAACTGTTCATAGGGTTTAGCTCCAAGTAATAAAATACATTCTCAAATAAATTAAAATAATCACTATTTCATTGCTAGGCAGTGTACGTAATCTTCCATTACAACAGGCACTTGATTTACTTGTCCATGGGATGTGTTGCCCAGTGGAGGAAAGATACCATGCAAAGAACTCACTTCTCTGGGATTTGTAACGCTTGCTCCAATGCTGGTCAAAGATGCCAATTCACTGGCAGTGAAACAGTTCAGAATGTTCAACTATTGGACAGGAATTGGCTCAGGTCAGTTAGAAGCTAAGGCCAAAGTATTCACTATCCTACCAGAAGCTTCTGTTTCATCTAGCAAACAATCCATATAATCCATAACTCCAGGGCGATAGTTATAATTTCTTTCCAAATCTTGTTGAACAAAATAATCATGACATTCAGATTCCTTTCACATATAGTAGAATACTACACATTCAACAATTGTTCTAGTTCTCACCTTTCAATAAAAACTATTACCTGGGCGGGCCGCGGTGGCTCAGCGGGCAAAGTGCTTGCCTGCTATGCCGGAGGACCTCGGTTCGATTCCCGGCCCCAGCCCATGTAACAAAAACGGAGAAACAGAATACAATAAAACAAGAAAATGTTTAAAAATGTTTCCCTTTCTTCCTTCCTTCCTTCCTTCTATCCTTCCTTCCTTCTCTCTGTCTTTCCTTTAAAAAAAAAAAAAAAAAAACTATTACCTATAGGTCTCCTCAGAGAATGGAGGATTCTCAGTGACAGACTGGAGGCAGTGATTGAACTTTGAATGTTAAACCTGAAAAGAACTGCACTTGACCATACTGTATTATCTTTTTATGTATCATTGGAAATGAGTTATTGCTATTTTGTTGAAAATTTTGTGTCTATGTTCATGAGGGATATTGGACTGTACTTTTCTTTCATGGTAATGCCTTGTTTAGTTGTGGTATTAGGGTAATGCCACCCTGTAGAATTCACAGCTTTATCATAAGGCAATATCCCTCTTTATTCCTGATAATATTCCTTATTCTGAAGTCTCTTTTGTCTTGAATGAATATTGCTAATCCAGTTTTCATTATGTAAGTGTTTGTGTTGTATATCTTTCTCTATCATTGTATTTTTGACTTATCTATGCCTTTGCATTTGATGTCGGTTTTTGGTAAAAAGTATATAGCTGGTTTGTTTTTATATCCAAGTTGACAATTTTTATATTTAACTGGTTTGCTTAGCACTTTCATATTTAATGTTTGAAACATTACATTTTCCATGTGTTCTGAGTTTAAAGATTTTCTACCTTATATTAATTGGCCATTTTTAAATTATTATATTTTATCTACTCTATTGACTTATTATTAAAATATTTCTTAGGGGTTGCCCTCAGGTTTACAATAAACATTTTTAGTCAGAGTCTATATTGAAGTAATATTATGCTGTTTCCCATGTAATTTAAGGAATTTATAAGATTAAATTCGCAATTCTTTTCTCCTATACTTTGTGTTAGTTATGTTACATATTCTATTTTTAGTTACGTTATAAACACATAAAACATGGCTACTACTTTTATTTTAGACAGTTACCCTTTAGAACAATTTAAAATTTAAAACATTTCAAATTCATTCCATTTCCAGTGCTCTTATTTGTGTAGATGTACGTTTTAGTCTAATATCATTTTCTTTCTACTTGAATATTTTCCTTTAATTTCTAGTTGAGTAAGTCTGCTGAAAATGAATTCTGTCAGTTTTTATTTCTCTGAGGAAGTTTTAATTTTCCCTACATTTTGAAAAATATTTGTGGCATATAGAATCCTGGATTGAGAGATTTTCTTTTAGCACTTTAAAGTTGTCACTCCACTGTGTTATGGTTTGCATGATTTTCCTTTGTTCTTATGAAGGCAATATAACTGATTAGTTCTCCATTCCTATAGATTATTCTCTTCGAGAATGTCTTATAAAGGCAATCATACATTATGTAACTGTCCTAGTTTCTTAGGGCTGCTGCAATAAAGTACCACAAACTGGATGTCTTAAAACAACAGAAATGTATTGTCTCACAGTTCTGAAGGCCCAAATTCCACAATCAAGTGTCAGTAGAACCATACCTATTGAAATCCTTGGTAAAGATTCCTTTCTTTTATCTTCTAGTCTTCTGGCATTTGCTGATGATCCTTGGTGTTAACTGTCTTCATGTGGTTTCCTCCCTGTGCCTGTCTCTTGTCCCGTTTTATCTGCAATGGCTCTGTTTCCAAATAAGGTCACATACTACAATACCAGGTTTAGATCTTCAATATATCTCTTTGGGAGTCACAATTCAACCCGTAATAGAAGACATTTCAGATTGTTTTCATTCAACATGATGCCTTTGAAACTCACTGGAGTTGTTGTATGTATCAATAGTCTGTTTCCTTTTATTAATGAATATTGTTCCACTGTATGAATATACCCCAGTGTGGTTACCCATCCATCTATTGATTAGATTGTTTCTATTTGTCGACTATTAGAAATAAAACCAGATTACGAATACATTCAAGCACGTATGTTTGTGAGAACCTAACTTTTAATTTCTCTAGCCAGGAATAGGATTGTTTGACTAAGTAGGATGTGTATATTCAAAATTATAAGAAACTGAAAAACTATCTTCTATAGTGACTGTACTGTCTTCATTCCCACCACTAATTTATGAGTTCCACGCAATACATTCTTGTCAGCATTACATATGATCAGTCTTTTAAAATCTAGTCATCTATCCATGAGAATGCTTGGTATTGGTTTTCCATCATGACTTTAAATTTATATTTACATGAAGGTGTATTATGTAGAACAAGCTATACATGTATTTATTTACTATAATTGTGGTCTCTTTGATGAAGTATTTATTCAAGTCTTTGCCCATTTTTAATTGGGTTATTTGTTTTCATATGTTTGAGATTTGATGGTTTAATACATACTTTGGCTATGAATCCTTCATAGGATATATAATATGCAAATATTTTTTATCGATGGGTAGCTCATATTTTTATTCTTTTAAGAATGTTAAGAGCAGAAATTCCTAGTTTAGCTAAAGTACAACTTATCGATTTTACTTTATGGGTAATGCTTTTGGTGTTGTATATAAGAAATCTTTGCATAAGTGATTTTTTTTTCTTTAGAAGTTTCTAGATTTGGGGCCTGCTTTTACATATACGACCTACTTTTTGTGAATTCTGTATATTATGCAAGTTAGTTAATTTTTTGTATATGGCTAGCCAATTGTTCCAATACTATTCGTTGGATCCATAGTATTGTGGTTTCTTTATTTTTACTGAGATGTCTATGGAGAGTCTTACTGTTACCCCTTGAAGGTAAAATATTTTTGTATTTTTAACTTTGGTTCTTAATAACTTTGTCCTCTATTTACCTTTCACCAGTTTGACCCAGATCTTGTTTGGTGTGTGTTTTTGTTTCCTAGGTTGCTTAACACAGAGTCCATGAAATATGTTGGCTTAAACAATAGAAATTTATTAGTTTATGGTGTGAAGCTATGAAATTATCCAAACCAAGGCATCATCAAGGTGATATTTTCATCCTAAAGACCCACAAGGCAACAGGCAGCATTTGCTGGTCTCTCCTTTCTCTTTGACATTTGTTGATTTCAGCTTTTTGCTTCTGTGGCTTCCTCTCTCTGTGTCTGAATTTCGTTCTCCTATAAAGGACTCGAGTAAGAGGATTAAGACCCATCCTGAATGAAGTGGGCTAACCTTAACTGAGGTAGCCTCAAAATGTCTAATTAGATTGGTCCACACCCATAGGAATGGAACTCAGTTTAAGAATATATTTTTCTTGGGTATATACGGCTTAAACAATCACAGTGTATTTGTTGTCTGTATTTTTCTTGATTGGATTTCTTAGAAATTCTTGAATCTGGGGATTGATATTATTCATTGGATTTTAAAAAATGTTCACCTAGCATTTCTATTTTTTTCCACCCCATTTTGGCAGCTATACTACTCGTTTTTCAATTATACATAATTTAAATCTTTACCTTCACTTTACTGAATTGTTTTGCTATATTTCTCTAATTCTCAAAATTTTAACTTTTCTTCTCTTTTCTCCATTCTGAACATTTCTTATTGACATATCTTCCATTCCTCTAATTATTTATTTCAGTGTTCTGAATTTTCTGTTAAAATAGCAAGTTCTTAATTTCACTTCTAAAAATCTCATTGTATTCTTTTTACTTCATTAGAGAAGTGGTAGGTTTACAGAGCATTCATGCATAAATACAGGATTCCAATTTACTGCTGTATTAGTAACAACTTGCATTGGTGTGGAATATTTGCTACAATTGATGATAGTGCATTTTTATAATTGTACTAGTCTCTATATTCTATGGTTTAACTTGCAGTCATTGATGGTATAGTGTAGTTTCATAAATTTTTAAAAAAATTTTTATTGTTACCATATATGAAATCTAAATGTTCATCTCTTAATCACATTCAGATATATTCTTCAGTGCTATAAGTAAATCACAATGTTGTGTTACCATCACCATCATCCATTACCAAAACATTTCCATCATTCCAAATAAGAACTTTGTATATTTTAACCCTTAACTTCCTATTCCCTACTCCCATCCCCTGATAACCTATATTCTAGATTCTGACTCTGTGAATTTGATTATTATAATTATTTCAAATCAGTTAGATCATACAATATTTGTCCTTTTGTACCGGGGTTAGTTCACCCAACATGATGCCTTCAAGCTTCTTCCATACTGTCACATATATCAGGATTGTTACTTTTTATGGCTGAATAATATTCCATTGTATGTATATACCACATTTTGTTTATCCAACCAATCGTTGATGGATGCTTGGATTGTTTCCAATTTTTTGCAGTTAAGAATAAATGTGGCTATGAACATCCATGTGCAAATATCTGTTCCAGTCCCTGCTTTCAATTATTTTGGGTATATACCTAAGCAGTGGAATTTCTAGCTCATAGGTACTTCTGCACATAGTTTTCTGAACTAACTGTCTTCCACAGCATCTGCACCATTTTACATTGCCACAAGTGTTCCCATAACACCATATCCTCCCCAATACTTGCTATTTTCCATTTTCTAAGCCATTACAACAGGCTTGAAAAGGTATCTCACCGTATTTTGACTTGAAAATATTGTTCCACTCATCATCCATGGATGAACCTTGAGAACATCATGTTCATTCACCTCACAATATTTCCTAATTTTGTTTCTGACTTTCCCCCTTTAACACACTGGTTGTTTAAAAATGCTTATTTTCACAATGCTTATTTTCCATGTGTTTATTAATTTTCCATTCCTCTATTATTTATTGCTATCTTCATTGTATTGCAGTCAGAAAATATATATTGTATGATTTCAATATTTATGAATTTATTGAAACTTCTTTTGTGACTAACATACGGTCTAGCCTGGAGAATCATTCATGTACCCCAGAAAAGGATGTGTATTTTCTTTTTGTTGGGTAAACTGTTCTGTATGTTTTGTTACGTTTAGTGTATCATTCAAGTCTTGCATTTTCTGATTTTCTTCATAATAGATGTTCACGAATCTATTATTATCTATTATTAAAAGTTGCATGTTAAACTTTCCTACTATTAATATAGAACTTCCTTCAGATCTGTCAGTATTTGCTTCATACATATGGAGGCCTACTGTTAGGCATATATATATATTTATTATTGTTACATATTTCTGTTGAATTGCTCCCTCTATCTTATATAATGAGTCTTTTTCCCTTGTGACAGTATTTAAAGTGTATTTTATCTGATATTTTATCTAACCCATCTATCTTTTGTTTACTATTTGCATGGATCTATACATATAAATTACATATTATATATATAGATATAGATATTCTAGATATATATATATATACATATATAATGTATATATATTATTCCATTCTGTTACTTTCAGCCCTTATTATCTTTGAATTTCAGGTGAGTCTCTTGCATAGTGCAGATGGTTGGATCATGCTTTTTTTCCATTCTGTCAATCTCTGATTTATGACTGGAGAACTTAATCCATTTACATTTAAAGTTCCTACTTCTAATGCAGGAGTTTCTTCTGCATTTTGCTATTTGCTCATTAGTTCTTTCCCCGATATCTTCTAATTCTTTCTCTATATTTTCCCCCATTCCCCTGAGCATTCTTAAGATCATTTATTTTTTTTAAAGGTTTTATTTGGTATGTCTACATTCTGGTCTTCTTCATTGATGTTTTCTGGATTTTTGTCCTTTTTCTTTGGCTGGTCCATCACTTTTTTTTTTTTTTTTTGTCTTGTACTCTTATGTAGCTCACTTTACATTTTAATATTTTAAAATGTTAACTCTGGGATTTAGTCCCTGAGACATCTGTTCATTATTTTGTAACCAGCTGGTGATAAGACAGATTTTATTGAGTTTCAGCCCTCCTATCATGAAGGTCTGTCAAAGGTGAATGCAGCATGCAAGGTTTTCCCTGTCCTTATGAATCTGTGTCTTGTCCTGGGCCTTTGCTTATTAGTTAAGCTCCCTTTTTAACGGGAGTTTGGTTGCCCCTTCTCTTTCCAGGAGACATATCTCCCTCTCCTGTGCGCTTGAAGCCAGTAAGTCTTTGCCCCAGATTGTCTGCCTGTTCTGGTCTAAATCTCTTATGAACCCCAGAAAAACCTAAATTCTTTTAATCCCTCCTCCCTTTAGGGGGACCGTTTGCTTAAATTGTTTCCATGGAAACTTGACCTAGCCCATTCAAGGTGGGTCTTAATCCCTTTGCTGGAATCCTTTGTGAGAGAGTAAAAGGCAGAAACATTTTGCAGAGAGTTCAGAGAGACAGAAATGCCCTGAGAAAAAAAAGCAAGGAATCACAGATGGTGTTAGGGTAATGGTAGTTTCATAGAAGGGGTTAGGAAGTGTTTTTTCTGCTTATCCTTTCTGGAAGAGATTGTGAAGAATTGGTGATGTTTCTCCCTTTAATATTTGATAGAATTCACCAGTCAAGCAATCTGGGATAGGTGATTTCTTTTTTGAAGATTTTTGACTACTAACACAAAAATTTTTGTAATAAATACTGGGTATTTAGGTTATCTATTTATCTTCATATGAGTTGTGGTGATTTGTATTTGTCAAGGAATTTGTCCATTTCATCTAAGTTATTAAATTTGCAGTCATAGAGTTGTTTACAGTATTCCTTTTCTCTATTTTAATGTCCATTGGATCAATACTGATAACCCTTCCTTCTTATCTGGTATTTGTAATTTGTGTCTTCCGTGGTATTTTCTTGGTTAGTCTTGCTAGAGGGTTTTCAATTTCATTTATATCTGCTCTGATATTTATAATTTCTTTTCTTTTGCTTGGTTTAAGCTGAAATTGATTAACTATCCCTAGTCTCCTAGTAAAAAGGCTAAAGTTGATGATTTTAGATATTCTTTGCTTATACATGTGTTTAATATGACCAATTTCCTTCTAATTACTGATTGTGCTGCATCTCTCAAAGTTTAGTAAGTTGTATTTTCATTTTCATTCTGGCACAGAGTGCTTTATCCAGGTCTTCATTCCAGGTCATCTTTTTAGTAAGAATTTTTGCTCATATTTCTTCATTTGTTTGTTCTTACTGGTGCTAAACTAACGACTTCTAACAAGAGAGAAAGTTTATTCTTTTTTTCCTCTACTTCTCAGAATTTTGCATAATATTTTGCTCACAAATGACATTTCATAAAAGATTATAAAATAGAAATGTGAGTATGTTGGTGTGAAAATAGTTTTACATGGATTACTTTATGATTTGGAAGTCATAAAAGGACAAAGCATAAGGAAATAGGACTGTGTCCTTGATGCTTCATCAGTGTAGCTTGGATCCATCAGAGCATAAAGGGATGCATGAAATGAGCTTGGAAGGAGTGTTGAAACTACGTCTGGAAAGCCAGAAGGAGACTGGAAGTGAAGGAGAAGGGGACAGATGTGAGGGTCCTGAAAAGGAAGGATGGAAGTGTATGGGGGAGATAAGGAAGTATTGTAAATCTAGGACAGCAGGTCAGAGAACTGAATTTAAGCATGGCATGGCTGGAGAGGATAATTTCTTTCTCAACTGATAAGAAATCTGACAGACTGTGGGGAGGGTGGATCGCCCAGTGATACAGGCCATTTAGTGTTATTTCCATACTTTCTCCAAGGGAGCCTCAAGATGGTGGTGCCATCTAGCAGTGGTCAGAAAGTCTTGGGCATCTATTTTTCCATCCAGTGAGCATGTACAACTAGTATCAGTACCATGAGAGAGCAGGTCATGTCTACCTAAGAGCAAGGAATAATGGTGCACTTCAGTTCCAGGAAGAACCCCATCAAGATCAAAGCTAATCACAATTCTCATATGTAATCAAGCTCCCAGTAGAGATGACAAAGAGCAGAGAACTTGGACACAGAGTCAACAGAACTAGAATGTGAAGTGCAAGTTGCGTCTCAAACAGAGACAGAGCACATTCATCAGATTAGAATTGCAAAGCTAGAACCGAGGGAGACTTGATGCTAATTTACATGGTAATAAGTTAAAGTAGGCCTTACATTAGGATGGCATATGTCCTCAGCTGCACAGAGAAGAAACCAGGACAGAACTGATACTAGATTTATGCTCCATTCTAAGATGAAATATATTTTCCAAGAACCGGTGGAGGTTTTCTGTTTGCTTCTTTGTTTTAGTTACAAACACGATGTGGTTGTACAGTTGAATTAATTCAACAGCTACCTGTTAAGCATTGGTGGAGAATTCCTCAAGCCCACCACTTTTTTTTTCCAAAATGTTAATTTGTATTTATTTATAGAAAACAAATTTATCATTCATTTCTCCAATTAAATCTAAAGAAAAAGGTGAAATACTATGATTAGAAGTATGTTAATAAAATAAACTTTTATGAAGATAAACAAAAATAATATTTTCAGCAACTTTTAAAAAAATATAGTATATGGCACCATGGGATCAAAAATTCCATCCTGACCAAAAGGGGGAAAAGCAATGTAATTAATAAAATATCAGTGGCAGAGAGAGTTCAAACAGAGTCGAGAGGCTACTCTGGAAGTTGCTCTTACGCAAGCTTCAATTAGACATTGCTACCTATATAACCTGCCAATCCCCAACCAGGATTCCAGCCAATCCTAAAGAACACCCAGGGCAATATATATGATTCCACAAGGGTTCCATGCACTAGAGTAACTTTCCAGAAACCTACAACCTCTAGATGGGTCCCTGGTTCAGATAAGTCCTGAAACCTAGTCCAGCCTCTCCAGAACATCAAATAGTCCTATCTCCCTACCCCACATTAGTGACAGACCCTTCCAATACAAAAAAATTTAGAACTGTCATAGCCCAAACACCCTTAAAGAGAGGGATGGAAAGATCAAAGGTGATGGTGGAGTTATACAGAGAAGATAGGATTTAACAAAGGAATGTGAGTGCTGAATTATTAAATTAATATCTCTTTTAGTGTCCAGTTATTAGAGCAGCTAGAAGTAAAAACCTAACATTGTGAAATGGTAACCTGTGTCAAACTCTGAAATATGTTCTACAACTAATTGTGGTGCTGTGCTTGGAAATTTATAGCTTTTTTGTATATGCATTATTTTTCACAAAAAAAAAGAAAGAAAAAAGTAGATTGTGATGATAAAATAATATTTAAGCCCTCTAACCTCCTATATTCTGGAGCAGCTAGAAGGAAAAATATGAGAGGATCACATAGTAGCCCATGACAAACTCGGGGAGCTGTCCTGTAAGTACCTGTTAAAGAGTGCTCTGAAAACCATTGCTTTTATTATTTCTTTGCTTTATATATTTGTTATACTATACAACAGAAAAGTTAAAACTCAAAAAAAAAAAAGACATTGGCTAAAATTTAAGGAAATCTGAATAAAACACGACTTCAGTTAAAAAAAAGAATATGGTATAAAACAAAAGTAAATAAAACATTACAGAAATGACAACATCAGCTTACCTATCTTGCATGCCTTCAAAGATATTTGCATGTCTCATCCTTGCTTAAAAATAAAACATTCAAACACAATTTCAAATTACTCTTTTATCCAACACAATGTGATGTATTAGCTAAACTTCATAAAGTCCATTAGAATATGTTTTGATAAAAACAAAAAACGCAAAATTAAGGGAAACTTGTGTTGGCATCAGATAAACATCACATTTAAATGGAACATCGTTAATAAAATGCATTTAATGTTCACAACTGATATGTTTCAAAGGGTCTCATACACATCTGATCCTTATAGCATTTGTGAAGATGGAAAGACAGTGAGATTCCATTTTACTGAAGAAAAAATTAAGGCACAGTGTAGTGGCTCATTCAAGATTGTAGAGCTTGATCAGTGGCACAAACACATTTATGAATGGCCTTGGAATACAGAACAGGGATTTTTGCTGGTGAATTTACCTTCTTAACTGCACCTAGATATGATCCAAGCATTAAAACAAGTGTGAGTTCCTTGAAATCTGGAAAACAGACTCCAGCCATAAGAGTGATAAGGAAAGGGAACCCAAGATAGATCAAGTTACGCAATTTATAGTATAAACAGGAATAGAGAGGGACGGTGATGCTAGGAAAGGGGAAAAATTATTTGAAAGATCATAATATGGCAAGGTTCCACCAAAACCTAGCATAAACTAGAACAAAGGAAAAATGGTCTTCATTGGAAAGTCAACATTTAGACCCCGAGTGGAGGGTTGGGAGACGAAGACCTGTAGAACCAGACAGGAAGTTATTCATCTCTGTCTCCAAGTATCTGGCACACATCTCCAAAAATATAAATACGCCTCTGATACTTTCTTGGGGAATGAATTGAGTCTATGTTTAAAAAAAAGTTAAGAAAAAAATACTGAGGAGAGGCCCTGATTTTCATGCTACCTATTACCTATGATTTGGATTATCTGGATGAATCTCCTTTTAAAAAATGCTTAAATGTCATTTTATTCTTGCATTTAAATGTTGATATTAAGTATATTTTCCTAAAGGACCAAAGCCAAGTTGGGGTTTTATTAAAACAAACAAACAAAAACTTACCAAAGTTCACAGCAAGTTTAAAACGTTTTATAACGTCTCGACCAGGACCGCATTTTCCCTCCTCATTTCCTTGCAAAATCCTGCTCAGCCATTCAAGTCCTCGCTCAGATCAGCTTCCCTGCAACTCCCTCCCTACCTCTGCGTCAATGTAGCGTGTTCCTCTTTGCAGAAGCTGTAAGCCCTCTGCCGCCATTACGGCGTCGGCACTGTTGGCACGCTTGTCTCTTCACCAGGTTATAAAGAGAGAAAACCCACCTTTCTCTTTTTAATCTTCAGGACCTGACACTTAGTGGGTACCCAAATTAATAACTAACACCTCTGACTCATACTCTCTCAAGCAATTCCTTTTCTCCAAGGTGAAAATATTTGAAGTTTGCAGTTCTTCACGTGAAATTCAAACAAATATCCTCCACACCTATTTTTGTGCCCATTTTCCCTAGGAAGAACTAGCCTTCCAAGGCAATTAATTAGGTAAGTCCCTCTTTCCAACCTATTTTTTTTTTTTTGGAAATGACATTTATTTCATTAAAATAAAAGTATGCATCTATAAGTAAAACTAAATTTCAAAAAAGGCAACCAAACATGATTCTTAATGACATAAAAACAAACCCCCTGAAACTAGATCAGGTGAAAATAAACAGAGTCTTGTACTTGAACATCCTTTTAAAGAATTTAACAATGCTGAGACTCTGAACTTCCACTTGAAAAATCTCCAGGAAAGGAAAGCTCATGAATCAAGTGAAGGCGAACAGCTATTCAAAAGAACGTATTTTTGTACTTGATTTGCTCCAATTTCTGCCCCGGGGATCGCTCCCATCCTCCTGCCCACTCCCTAAGAGATGGGGTGAAACGTGACCGCCAGCTGGATTGTGCTGACCACAGAACAGTCCCCAGGCTTCCTACCCTGGGTGCTGCCGCCTACAAGAACCTGCCGAGATTCAGATAGGCGGAAACCAAGTACTTCCCTTCAGCAGTGAATCGGCTTAAGAAGGAGCCTTTTCTGTAAACAGTTAGTCCAGGCTCCTAACTACTTCCCAGTGTCTTTATCGAACACGTGGATTATTTTATTTCCTCGGGCAGGAACCCACGCTGGATCTGCTGAATCGTTGGTAACACTGTGAGGTATGTTGAGTTGAGCAGGTCCTCTCCCATTTCCTCCAAGCCGCTAAAGCACTGCAAAATTTGGCGCAGTTTGAACAATCTGTATTTCAACCCTCCACTCTATCTCCATCTAAATGTAAATATATCCTGGGTCTTCTACATATAGTTTTGCAAGATCATCAAATTACAGTGGATCCAAACCAGTGCTTTTTTCTTTCCTCTTCCTTCCTTCCTTCCTTCCTTCCTTCCTTCCTTCCTTCCTTCCTTCCTTCCTTCCTTCCTTCCTCCCTCCCTCCCTCCCTCCCTCCCTCCCTCCCTCCCTCTCTCCCTTTCTTTCTTTCTTTCTTCTTTTTTGCTTGGGATATCCAAGACTTGAAGAAGATCACCAAAGGAATTGTATTTTTTTTTTCACACTCTGACCGTAGGATCCACTTCCTACATCCGTGACCAGACAGACTGCTCATGTAGGGTGCTGCTGGAAACATGCCAGGAGGTGTTAGCTGTGTAATTCCAGGCTTGCAGGAAATATCCTTCCTCCATGAATACTATCACCTTCAAAGGGTGCTATCTTCTCTTCGCGCTTTGTAAACCAATCCATTGAGGAAGTCAGCTGCCACACAAAATGTCGCCCCAGTAAAGTATTCTGAATACTAAGGGCCACCTCACATACAGCAGGTAAAGAGTGTCTTTAGTTCTTCAGGAAATATGAAGAGTAAAGTTCCTTAAAATAAGCTCCTTAGCATTATGAGTCCAGGCAAGCCAACAAAGCCATTTTGAGATGCGCCCTAGCGGCACCAGGCACCTTCAGGTCACTCCCTACCCCTCGCCGAGCGCTCCCGGGAGAACCGCAAAACTATGAGTGCAAGGCAAGGAGGGCGAGGAAGAGGCTTTTGTCCACCATGCATACCCAGGGCCTCACCATCAGGAGACAGAAAGAGGGTTGGGCTGCTGTGGGATCCTGGGACTGCCCTTGGCTCATCCTGGGCAAGGGGCTCCAGAGCCAGGAGAGAGCGGGGCAGGAGATAAAAGACACCGGGAATAGGCGCGACTCCTCCCTGTTCCCCGCCCCCCCACAGACCCACTTATAAAATTAACTTCCGTAACCTGTTTCTTATATTGCTACTGCTCTGTCTTCATTAAATCTTCATTAATTCTTTCTGACTACAGGATAGCATCTGTTTTCTTACTTTGGTATTTAAACTTTCCCATCATGTGTCACCAAACTACTTTCCAAATTTTAATTCTCATGTAACCCCTTTTCATGTGGTCTAAATTCCAATCAAACCAAACACCAGTCATTGTTTGTATAGTTTCATTTACCCAAAGGAATGTCCTTGCTCACATCGTTTCCCCTGCCTCGAAAGCTTTTCCTCATCTTCAATATACAAAGGTTCAATTTCTATCCATATTTTGAGACTCAATTTTGAGTCACCAATGTTGGAATTTCCCATCATAAACAATCTCTCCTTGGCCACATTCATAAAGCGATTTATCAGGACTTGTCTGATGGCAATTAACACTTTCTGATTGTATTATTGTTACCTAAACATGCATTATTAGGGCCGCTCTCAAGATCAGAGAGAGAACGTTTGGGTAAGAGATGAGGGCTAGCTGAAGTACTGGCTTGGTGATAGATAAGGTTGAGCTGTAATTGCACTAATACTTGTATTTAGTTTCTTAGCTATTAAGACACCCCTACAATGGGTTGACCTATTAGGAATTTATTAACTTGCGTCCACATTGTGATGTCTTCTCCTTCCTCCTGATTTCTGGCTTCTACCAGTAGCATCTCTCTGTGTCCAATTTCCTTTGTTTCAGCCGTATTGTATAAAGGCCCACCCTCATTCAGTTTAGACACACCTTAATTAATAATATATTCAAAGGTCCTATTAACAAACAAATTCACACTCACTGGACCAAGGGTTGGGGCATGAACTTGCCTAATTCCCAACAACAGGCAAGGGACATTTTGTCCCCTGATACATTCTAACAATCAGGGAATCCTGAAGTTCAAAGCCTTGCTTAGCAGCACTCTTGCTCCTTTTCCACCGACCTCCCCCTGCTGACCTCCTTTCACTGAAGTTCTGAGAAAAAGAAAGGAGGAAATAAAAATCTCACCCAAGGAGAATGTGTCTGAAAATCATAATGAAGACTCATTCTGTGTCTCAGTTTTCACATCATTTGTAGAAGTATCTTTTTATCTCCTACACAGTCTTCTTATTTTCTGTTAATTTCTCATGGGATGATCAGACTGGCAGGTTAGGTTTATAGACAAAATTGAGAAACCTGCATTCAACTCCTCAGCACTAATAAAACTGATTTTAACAGTTTCTAAAAATTGACATGAAGACAACTAACCCTGACTTCCTCTGAATTGTAGTCAACTGTGTGCCAAGGGACCTCTTGTATGCACAGACAGGCCTTGGAGAAGGGTCCTAGCTTTGGGCCCAACAACTATTTGCCAGACAAAGATATTCTTGCTCAACCCTTCTGAGATCTGTTTTCTCATGTAAAAATCAAGATACAGTGCAGAGGGTTTTCAAGGTTATAATGAGACCCTGGCTAGGAAAGCAGTGTAGAGCATAAAGTTCTGCATGCCCACTGTGTCATATTAAGTTCCTGTATTGTCCTAATCTCCTCCATCTTTACCAGGCTCAGCACCCCAAAGATGGGATGAGTGGAAGAAGGCACACATGTGAGAAGAAGAGATTTTCATGGAGCCTACTTTGTTCATACTCAGTGTTTCTCCTGATTGTATAAAGGCCCCTGTTGCAGGTCAAGCCACCCTTAAGGAGGAGACCCCCACAGTGTTATCTTATGTTTATAGACAGGGAAATGTGCAGCCAGTGTACCTGGAACAGTATGTGTGCTGACGTATATAAATTAAGCTTCTAGGATAAAAAACCCTTAGAATACCAAATCCAAAACACCACAGAATTGATCCAATAGTTTTGGTAGCTCTGTGCCAATCACACCATCTCCTCCCTTAATCTTAAAGCTGCTGATGATGAGTAGCAACCTATAAAAGGGAGAAGATGAAACAAGGAAGTTCCAGTGAGGTCTTCTCTGTCTACTCTGCCTTCTGTAAGCAGAACTCCTCCAAGTTCAACACTTGGATTAAGTTCCAAGCTGAACAGTGCATGTATTCATGATAAGAAAGGAAACAAGTTGAACAACAGTGCCTGATATATATGAGTAAATCAGTACATATTTGTTAAAAAAAATAGCACCCACCATGTTTCAAGCAACAGAAATACAAAACTCATAGTATAGCAGGAAAAACCAATGTATATATATGTGCATGAAGGAATGTTAAGTAGATCTATTCCATTGTCCCAGGATCACTCAACCTCAATGTTAATGACATTTTTGTTGTGGGGCCTGTGATAGTCAATTTCATTCATCAACTTGGCTAAATTGTGGTATAAAGTTGTTTGGTTGAGCAAATGCTGGTCTGATGGTCACTGTGAAGGTATTTCATAGATGGATTTGCATCTATACTTAATTGATTAAATTATTACAGGACAAAGGCAGTGGATTCTTTTACCTGATATGCTCAATGACCAATTTCTGAGACACCAGGGTTTCAAAGGAAAAAAATGTATATAACTAGGCACATAGTAGGAAAGCAAATGGCCAATCCACCCAAAATCTGTCTCTGCCAACTGCAGAAATCTGAGAGTTTTATAAGAGAAAAAGATGGGCAGAGTTTAGGATAATGAGCACAGTGGTCTCAGATGATGTAATTAGAGGTGGTCTAATTATTGAGCGTGTGCAGGTTGCTTACATGTTTAAAATAGCAGAATGAGTTACAGATGACTTGTAGGTTAAAGTCTATGCATATGTCAGGCAGGCCCATTTCGGTTAGGTACAGTTTCAGTTTTTAAGATAACTTTGGACTTTGGGTGCATTAGTTCTGGGCTGATCCAAGACCCTTCATTCATAACATTAGGGGCTGTCTTTAGTGATTACAAGACTCTGAAGTTGAAAAACGGTATAACTGGCTTGGCCACATTCATAAAGCAATTTATTAGGACTTTTTACAATCCGGGGGTTGGGGGGGAGAAGATAAAGGCTATACTTCAAGGCAGCTGGATTATAATTTAGAGATTTCAAGTATTTCCCTTTGTCTTCTCCGATATACTGGAGAGCAAAAAGGAATATCTATATAATGATTCAGTAATCAGAATCATCCATGAAATCCTCATTTCTTAGTTTCAGATTTGCATCTATACTCAATTGATTACAACTATGGCTGATTGCATCTACAGTCAACAAAGGAAATTGCCTTCAGTAATGAGGGAAGTCTCACTCATCCCAACACTTGGAGGTTTTAAAGCCATAACTGAGGATTTCAAATGTCAGAGATAATTTCTACCTCTACTTGAGGCAACTTCACCTGGGGAATTCAACTTCAACTTCATAAGAGTTTTCAACATAGGCCTGTTTTACAGAATCCAGATTTTCCAATCCCCAGAGTCGTGGAAACCAATTCCTTTAATATATACATTTAACTCTATCAGTTCTGTTTCTCTGGAGATCCTTGACCAACATCAGAGATGCCCTATATTGGATGTTTAGCAGCATCTCTGGTTCTACCTACTAGATGACAGTTGAAATACCCCCACCCTAGTTGTGACATTGTCTTCAGACATTGCCAAATGTTCCTTTGAAATAGGGGAGGAATACAATTTTCCTGCCTGAGAATCATTGCCCTAGGTTCAGGATTAGGGCCTGGAACCCAAAACTGAGGACAGAGAAGATTCAAGTTTTCCACTCCCTGAATTCAGATACAAACTCCATTCTTACTAACAGCCTATCGAAATGGTACTGCTTCTCTGGCTGCCATCCCTGTCCCTTCCCAGGCTATTTAAAGGAAGAGTAGGAAAGAGGGGGAAAGAGAAAGGCATGCTTTCGTCACCAGCTGGGGAAGGATGGAACCCACCTCAATAAGAGGGCTTCTAAGAGGATTTGTCACCAAAAACGACAAAAGAGGATCACTGCAGCAACTGCAGGCAAGAAAAGATCTTTCTGACTCCCTTACTCTCTGACTCAAGTTGCAAGAGAAAAGAGAGAGACCCAGAGACAGAAAGTGGCAGAGAAAATAGGGAGACAAGGCCTTCTGCCATGTCAAGTCTTTGGACCTAATCCAAGTTGAATATGAGATAAGCAATGCAAACTTCAGGAAGAGAATTCCCTTCAGGCCAAGATGTAGTAACAGATTTACAACCTCTTACTCAATACAACAAAATCACAATCAGACAGAAAATTGAAACAATAGTTTTCAATATATTGGACATCAAGTGATGAATGCTAGTGATCCCTGAGAGGTGGGAAATAAATGAGGTGAGTCCTCTGATTGCCCAGTTTACTGCCTTGAGAGAGTATTCAGGCCACGGTGCAGAGAGGGAGAGCCCATAGTCACCCTGAATGGAGGAAAGGATACTGAGTCTGAGACCAAGGTGGCTAGGGCTGACAAGACAGAGCACTGGAGAGATAAATGATGTAAAAACTGTAATTAAGGTAGAGCTTGTCAGCTTGGAGAGACTATATTCTGCCAACATAGAATTCAACTATATGCTGCCAACAAGAAACACATTTTAAATATAAAAACACAAATAGTTTAAAAGTGAAAGTATGAGAAAGAAGATATTATTCTAACATTAATCAAAAAAAAATTCAAGTGCCTCTATTAATATCAGACAAAATAGGTTTCAGGGCAAAGAATATTATGAGAGACCAAGAAAGTCATTTCATTTTTTTAAAGGGTCAATTCTTCAGGAGAACATGACAGTCTTAAATGTCTGTGCACCTAAAAACAGGACATCAAAATGTATGAAACAAAAGCTTATGCAGTTACAAGAAGAAATGGGCAAAATAATTCTGGAAAAGAAGAATAATGTTACAAGGATGACTTTATCCAAATTCAAGACTTACTATAAAGCTTTGGCAATTAAGGCTGAGGTATTGGAGTCAAGACAGAGAAGCAGATAATTGGAAAAGAATAACGAGACCAGAAATAGCCCTACACATATGTAGACAATGGATATTTGACAAAGGTGTAAAGATAATAAGAATGCTTGCTCTTTTCAGCAAATGGTGCCAATGGGGGGTAAAAAAAGAACTTGGATCTTGTTCTCCACCACATACAACTATTAACTCAAACTGAATTGTAAATGCTAAAAATATAAGTATTTATCAGAAAGCATAGGAGGAGAAAATCTCTCTGACCTTAAGTTAGGCAAAGATTTCTTAGATACAATTCCAAAAGCATGATTCATAAGGAGTAAAAAAAAAAAATAGTTTTTACTTCATTGAAATTAAAAACCTCTGTTTTTTCAATTTTCATTTTTTTTTTCACTAAGAAAATGAAAATCAAGACATCTGAGTGATACTGAGGTTCACTCACTGCTCAGCGTGCTCTGGGGAGCTTTTTCAAGAAAAAAGGACCCTTTTCCCATGGTGATGCTACAAAGCTATATAGTGATGACCCTCAGGTATCTAAGATGCCCATGTGCAGGATGAGGACAGGTAAGCTGTAAGCGGGAAAGCAGGAGGGTGTAAGTCCATGGCAAATCCTTGAAGATAAAGTAAAAATTTTCAACACTGTTCTAAAGGCTAAGCTTTACACTAAGATAAACTCTTATTTTGTATCTAGTTGGTTTTGAATGGCTTTGTATAGTGCTTTACAGTCAGAATGTTAAAATCCAGACAAATTATTTGATTAACAGAATGATTTTTTAAATGCTGACTAATTTTGTTTAATGAAACAAAATTTTTCTGTTATCAATGAAGTAAAACTAAACTTAAAATAATCAAATTTTATTTTTTAATTTTATTTTTTGCTACATCTTCCCAAGACCTGGCAGTGGCCTGGTTACTATTAGCAACAGTGTAGAGAACAAGTACTTTGACTTCAAGAATATTTCTCAGGCCAGTCTGGACTGGTTTAGTATTCATTACTCCAGTCTAATTCCATCAGCCTGGCCCGTGTGTCCTGGAGAGTGAGCGGCTGCAGGCTCAGGGACCTCCCCAAATGTGCTTTCAGCCTGAGGGCCACATTTTGTCGTCAATCAAGGGAAGGATTTTCTCAAATTGGTTCACTCCTTCCACTAGAAGACACTTGTAGGCAAAGACACAAGATGCAATGGGGAAACACTGATGGGCAAATATTCACTCACACTGGACAAGCAATTTATGCTTCCTGAGTGAGTAATTACCCATTAGAGAGATTATTTTTGCTTGAACCCAAATGAGATTCTTTCCTAACCACCATCACTACCAACTGTTCCAGATTACATACCCAGACAACTAATTAGGTAGCTAGATTGGAGGAAACTCAGGGCACCCTGAAAGACTTCTTGTGTCTGTGTTCCAGAAATCAGTACCTTCATCAGAGGCAGCCAAGTTATAAACAGATAAGCAAGAGGTTGGAGAAAAGGACAAGAATATGAGAATATACCACCAAGAGATGTCAACGTGCCCTCAAAGTGTGGTTTTAGACACAGTACTTGTCATTTGAGCATATTGGGTAGGATGCTTCAGTCCTAAGAAAAGCAGAAAGCAGAGTAGTCTACATCAAGGGTTGGCAAAGAATCTTCATGTACCATACAGTCAATCAAAAGTATACACTCAGTGGCTGACAACATCATCACATAGTTGTGTATTCATCCCCATGATCATTTTTAGAATATTTGCATCACTCCAGAAAAGGAAATAAAAAGGAAAATCCCATATATCCCATATATCTCACCCCTCCCTCTCATTGACCACTACTAGTATTACAATGCACACATTTTTTTTTACCTTTTATCATCCCATATTATTTATTTATTTATTAACCTTATTTTTATTTACTTATCTCTACATACCGTGGATAAATGGAGCATCAGCCACAAAGTTTTCACAATCACATGGTCACATTGTAAAAGTTACACAGTATACAATCATCTTCAAAAATCAAGGCTGCTGGAATATAATTCAACAGCTTCAGGTACTTCCCTCTAGCCATAGCAATTATAATAAACTACAAAAGGATATCTATACAATGCATAAGAATAACATCCAGGTTAAACTCTCACCCGTATTCGTAATCTCTCAGCCATTGAAATTTTACTTTGTCTTATTTCTCTCTCCCCATTTCCTCAATCCATGATGCCAGGTCCTGGCTCATCCCTAAGAGTCATGTCCCCCATTGCCAGGGAGATTTGCACCCCAGAGAGTCATGTCCCACGTAAGAGTAGGACAGTGAGTTTATGTGCTGAGTTGGTTTAAAGACAGAGGCCATATCTGAGCAACAAAAGTTCGCTGGGGGTTATTCTTAGGCATAGTTATAAGTAGACTTAGCTTCTCCTTTGCAGGAACAAGTTTCATACACACAAGTTGCAAGATCCAGGGCTCAACCTATTAAATTGGTTTAATAAATTGTTCCCAATGCTTGCAATAATATCAGGAGTTCCCCAGGTGGGAAAATTTAATATTTCCTTATTTCTCCCCAGCCCTCAAAGGGGACTTTGCAAATATCTTTTTATTCTCTGCCCAAATTACTCTGGGATGTATTTGGGCATCAAGCTAACCTGCACAAACCAACAAGTTTTCACTCCCTATTCAAGAGTTCACGTAATTGTAGTGTTTAAATAAACTGACCATACAAGTTAAATTAGACACTGTGCTACCACAAATAAAAATTTTGCACCAAATAAACATCTGTTCCTTTGGTCTTCAACAGAAGTTGAAGTTTTAAAATATAGACTATATCATCCTTTACCCTGTGTTCTGATTGACCTTAGTCCTATCTACATCAGCTTCATTCATATCTCTAGTTGAAGTCTGATCACTTTTTCAACTTTTTAAACAGTTGCTGTGTGGGGTAATGCTGACATTCATAGATTCAGAGCTCTAACACTAAGTCTTGGGCATATAATTTTATACCAGATACTTGGTAGGTACAGGGCTACAAGACCTAGAACAGAGCATACAGACTTATATTTGTGATGTGGAGTGTGGGAGGAAGCCCAGCTCATGGGTAAGATGTGTGTTTTAGTTTGTTAAAGCTGCCAGAATGCAATATACCAGAAATGGAATGGTTTAAAAAGAGAATTTATTAAGTTGTGAATTACAGTACTAACACCATGAAAATGTCCAAATTAAGGTACCAATATAATCAAGAAATCAGGATTTAAGGAATGATTTTGATTACGGAATCATTATATAGATATTCCTTTTTTGCTCTCTGGCAGAGGGAAATACCTGAAATCTCTAAATTGTAATTCAGCTGCCTTGATCTCTGAATAATGATTGATAGCCCTTATCATCTGCCCCAGTGATTATAAAAGACCTTGTGACTAGCCTTCATTTATAGCTAGTTATCCAGTTTTTCAACTTTAGAATCTTGTAATCATTAAAGACAGCCCCTAATGTTGTTAATGAAAGGTCTTGGGTCAGCCCAGAAATAACCCACCTGTGCTAGTTTGCTAGCTGCCAAAATACAATATACCAGAAACGGAATGGCTTTTAAAAGGGGGAATTTAATAAGTTGCTAGTTTATAGTTCTAAGGCCAAGAAAATGTCCCAGTTAAAACAAGTCTGTTGAAATTTCCAATCAAAGGCATCCAGGAAAAGATACCTTGGTTCAAGAAGGCTGATGAAGCTCAGGGTTTCTCTCTCAAGTGAGAAGGCACATGGTGAACACAGTCAGGGTTTCTTTCTCAGTGGAAGGGCACATTGTGAACATGGCATCATCTGCTAGCTTTCTCTCTTGGCTTCCTGTTTCATAAAGCTCCCCAGGAGTGTTTTCCTTCTTCATCTCCAAAGCACTGGCTGGTGGACTCACTGCTTCGTGGTGTCACAGCATTCTCTGCTCTCTCTGAATTGTTTATTCTGCAAAATGTTTCCTCTTTTATAGGACTTCAGAACTAATCATGACCTACCCAAATGGGTGGAGACACACCTCCAGCTAATCTAGTTTAACAACCACTCTTGATTAAATCATATCTCCAAGGAGATGATCTGATTACAGTTTCAAACATTCAATACTGAATAGGGATTAGAAGAAACACTGCCTTTACAAAATGGGGTTAGGATTAAAACATGTTTTTTTCTAGGGTACACACATCATTTCAAACCAGTACACCACCCCAAGATTTAAAGTTATCTTGAAAATCAAGACTAGATCTAACCAAAACTGGCCTGCCTGGCATGTGCAGTAGCTGAGACTTTAACCTACAAGTCACCTATACTTCATTAGAATATTCTGCCATTTTCTTACTTTTGACTAAGCATGTAATCAACCTTCATATGCTCAAAAATTAGATCACCTCTAATTACATCTCCTGGGGCCACTGTGGTGATTATCCTAAATCCTGCCCATCTTTTTCCTCTAATAAAGCTATCAGAATTACTGCATGTATTAGTCAGGGTTCTCTAAAGAACCGCACCAACTGGAGATATCTATAAATATGAGATTTATAAAGTGTCTCATGCAACTGTGGGAATGGAAGAGTCCAAAATCCATACAGCAGTGAAGCTGGCAGCTCCTATAAAGGGTCTGGATGAACTCCACAGGAGAAGTTCACTGGCTGAATAATCAATGAAAAAGTCTCTCTACTTCCTTAAAGCCTTCAACTGAGTGGATTATCTTGGTGTTGGGAGATATGCCTTAGTTGATTGCAGATGTAATCAGCCACAGATGCAATCAACTGAGTGATGATTTAATACACCAGCTTTCCAGTTTATCAACCCACCATGAAATATGGTTTTTCAACTAACCATGAAATACAGTCAGGCCAATGCTTACTTGACCAAACAACTGAGCATAATCACTTGGCCAAGTTGATACCAGAACCTAACCATCACAGTCCAACCCTTGTCAACTTGGCAGCTATAAACATCACCTTGAAGCTCACTTAATTTCCAAATAGAACACAGTAACAGACATATGTTTCACTTAACAAGACTCAACTGTCCTGCATACAACCAGAAACACACTATATCACTCCAGATTAAGCTACAAGTCCTGAGGTAACTTTCATTTTTAAGCTTCATACCCTATGATTTAAATACTATAATATGAACAATACAATTTATGTCACGTGATAAGAGGAAAACAAGATATTTGCTTATGTACAAATGCAAACATACTCATAACAAAACAGGGAGGAAATATTCATTCAATCACAGTCCTCATTTCTGTAACTGGCCATGTGGCCATACATGTATCCCTACTTTCTTCTATTACCCATTCCCTATTCCCTTGACCCTCAGCAAGAACTTCAACCAACTGTGGCCCTTTGCCAGTTGGGATGACCCAAACCTTCATTCCTAAAGTTTCTGGGCCATTAGTAGTCCTGCATAGATTGAGTTGTTGCACTTTTCCATTGACTTTAATCACATGGCATAATAGTACTAAGAAATGCCCTTAGGGATCTCCTGTATTCCAGGAAAACTAATCTTTGCCTCCATTTGCATAGTTGCAGCCCTATTTCCTCTTGATAGTCAGGGTCAATCAGACACCCCAGACAGAACAGTAATCTCCTGTCTTGCCTGTTGACTCAGTGGCATGAGAAGCCCAAAGTGGCCAGGAGGCAGTCTTAACTTCCAGTTTGATGTAATAATTTTTGTGTCTCCTGGTAGGAGCTCTCTTCCTTTTGGAACAAGACCTGTAGATCAGTAGAGCTTAAAGTTTCAGAGAGAGGAAGCAAAAATTTCCCTAGTGGTCCACTAGAGTTGATAGTGAATGGTGTCACTCCCATTTCCACCCCTAGATTCCTGGACCCATGAATTCTGGCTATGGGAGAAATAAGTCCATACAGTGGCTGCTGATTCAGAGCATACATAGCCTCCTGGAGAACGCTGACCCAGCCCTGCAAGGTATTGCCACTTAGTGGTTACCATAATTGGGCCGTTTCACCATTCTATCAAGCCAGCTGCCACTGGATGATGGGAAACATGGTAAGATCAGAGAATTCCATGAGCAAGTGCCCATTCCTGCACTTCATTTGCTGTGACGCGGGTTCCTTGATCAGAAGCAATGCTGTGTGAAATACCATGATGGTGGTTAAGGCATTCAGAAAGTCCTTGGATGGTAGTTTTTGCAAAAATATCACGTGCAGGGAAGGCAAACCCATATCCGGAGTATACTTCTATTCCAGCTAGAACAAATCACTGCCCCTTCAGTTATGGAAGTGGTGCTATATAATCAACCTGCCGCCAGGTAGCAGGGAATGGTACCATATTGGGGGTTGAGTGTGGATCTCTGCTGCTGGCAGCTTGGGCATTCTGCAATGGCCATACTCAGGTTGGTCTTGGTGAGTGGAGGTCCATGTTGCTTAGCTCATGTATAACTTCCATTCCTACCACCAAGCCCACTTTGTTCATCTGCCCGTTGGGCAATGGCAGGAGTGGCTAAGGAAAGAGTATTACTTGTATCCACAGGATGGGTCATCTTATCCACTTGATTATTAAAACCTTCCTCTGCTGAGGTCACACTCTGGTGAGCATTCATGTGGGAGAGAAATATGTTCGCGTTCTTTGCCACTCAGACAGGTCTTCCCCAGACCTCTTTGCACCAATTTTTCAAAGATGCTCTTTCCAACTCCCTGATCATCCAGCCAAATCGTTAGCAACAGCCCATGTGTCAGTATACAAATGCATCTCTGGCCCGTTCTCCTTCCAAGCAAAATGAACAGCCAGGTGTACTACATCTGCTCACTAAGAGGATTTTCCCTCACCACTGTCCTTTAAGGACATCTGAGAAAGGGGCTTCAGTGCTGCAGATGTCCTCTTCTGAGTGTTCCCTGTTTATTGTGTAGAACCAATTGTAAACAAAGCCCAGTTTTCTCTTCTTCAGTCAACTAACTGTAAGGAACTCCCCGAGAGATCCTTGGCCTGAAGAGGCCATAGCTCTGGTCTTGGAAAGAGAAAGTAATGTGGCAGGCGTGGGCGCTACAGGCATTTTGGCCACTTCCTCATGTAATTTACTAATGCCCTCAGGACCTGCTGTAGCCCTAACTTTTATATACCATTTCCATTTTAGGATGGAGTGCTGCTATGCATGCCCAACTTTATGGTTCTGTGGGTCAGACAACACCCAGCTCACGATAAGCAGCTCAGCTCTCATGTTAACTTGGTGGCCCACAGTTAAGCATTCAGTCTCTACTAAGGTCCTGTAGCAGGATAAAAGCTGTTTCTCTAAAGGAGGGTAGTTATCTGCAGAGGATGGCAAGGGTCTGTGTTGTGATTCTCCTATAGGGGCCTGCCAAAGGCTCTAGCAGCATACCTATTTGGCTGTGATACTTTCAGCAACATTGAATCTTATGGATTATATGACCTAAATGGCAGACAAGCTTGAACAACAGCCTGGACTTGTCACAGAACCTCCTCTTATTCTAATCCCCACTTAAAACTATCAGCTTTTCTGGTCACTGGGTAAATGGGCTGGAGTAGCACACCCAAATGAGGAATGTGCTGTCTCCAAAATCCAAAAAGGCCAAATAGGCATTGTGTCTCTTTTTTGATCATAGGAGGAGCCAGATGCAACAGCTTATCCTTCACCTTAGAAGGGATATTTTGACATGCTGTACACTACTGGACACTAATAAATTTCATTGAGGTTGAGAGTCCCTGTATTTTTTGGATTTATTCCCTGACATGCAAATGTCTTACCAATAAGTCTAGAGTAGTTGCTACTTCTTGCTCACCAGGTCCAATCAGCATGATATCAGTATAATGGACCAGGTTATATGTTGTGGGAGGGAGAAATGATCATGATCACTGAGGACAAGATTGTGACATAGGGCTGGAGAGTCAAGGTATACTGAGGCAGGACAGTGAAGGTATACTGCCGGCCTTGCCAGCTGAATGCATACTATTTCTGGTGGTTCTTACTCACAGCTAATGAGAAAAAAAAAAAACATTTTCTAGCTTCATACCAGGTACCAGGCAATATATTGATTTGCTCGAACAATGATACACATCTAAAACAGCAGCTACAATGGTGTCACCACCTGGTTAAGTTTACAATAATCCACTGTCAGCCTCCAAAACCCATCTGTTTTCTGCATAGATCAAATAGGAGAATTGAAAGGAGATGTGTTGGAAATCACCAAGACTGCATCCTTCAAGTCCTTAATAGTGGAACTAATGTCTGCAATCCCTCCAGGAATATGGAGCTGCTTTTGTTAATTATTCTGCTATGTAGGGGCAATCCTAGTGGCTTCACCTTGGCCTTTCCTACCATAATAGTCCTTACTCCACAAGCCAGAGAACCAATTTTGGGATTCTGCCAGTTGCTAAGTATGTCGCCGCTGCTGATGTGTTCTGGAGCAGGGGAAATTGCCTCAGAATGGATCTAGGGACTTACTGGGCCCACTGTGAGATGGATCTGAGCTAAAAGTCCATCAATCACATGACCTCCTTAAGCCTTTACTCAGGATGGTGGACCTGAGTGACGTTTTGGGTCTCCTGGAAATAGTGTCACTTCTGAACCAGTATCTAACAATCCCCAAAATACCTGATCATTTTTTTCCCCAGTGCACAGTCACCCTGGTAAAAGGCTATGGGTCTCCTTGGGGAAGGCTGGGGTGCAAGTTAAAGGTGTAAATTTTGGGCAGTCTAAAAGGGTCCTTCTCCAAGGTTACCTGGCCCTCCTCTCATTCAAGGGGTTCTGTGTCTGTAAGTTGTTGCAAGTCTGGAAGTTGATTAAGGGACCATGACTCTGTATTTTTTTAAATTCAAGTTAGACTCTGTTCACTTAATGCCACAAATCTCTGCGAATCAGAGTATTTTGACTGCTGTTTTGAGTAAGCTGTCCATTATGGTGACCATGCCTACTTTGTCTTTGGTGACTAACTGTCCCCATATGTCTTCTGCCAACTTGGAATCCAATCATCCCCATTGTGCTTAAGTATTTCAACTCAGTGACATCAGTTCCCATGGTAATATCTGACCTACAGAGAAGGACAACTATAGAGCTCTTCAAGGATGATGGAGTCAGTCTAACAAATTTATTTCTTAAAGTTCTGGTGAAATATGTGTCCTCTGGACATTCCTGGGGTGTGTGATCAGGTATTTCATGATAAATTCACTCTAATATTCCAATCTTTCCAAGTATTTGGATCCCCTCATCTACATTATACCAGGGAAGTTCTGGCATTTCGACCTTAGATAATGTCAGCCACTTTTTGATCTATGCTTCAGCCAACCAGCCAAAGAAACTGTTAATGCCCTTTCTAACCCCTTAAGCTACAACACTGAATGCAGAATCTCTGCTTAATAGGCCCATATCAATAAATTCAGCCTGATCCAACCTTATATTCCTTCTACCATTATTGTACACTCTTAATATACATTCACACATATTTCTCTGATTTCTGCCAATATAGATTGGAAAACTCATGCAGTTCTGTGGAGTATAATGTACCTCCTCATGGGTCATGTTTTGTACCTCACTTTTCAGGGCCTTCTTGGTCTTTAGTTATAGGTCTTGAAGGAAAGAGGGGTGATGGGGGTAGGTCTTGAAAAAAAATTGAGTGTCTTTCAAGCCAATTACCTCAGAGAATTCTGTTGCAGTTCCATCTGGTTTAAGAGGATTAGTTGTTCCAAATGAAGAAGTGAGGGTTGTCTTCCCAATGGGAGGTGTTTAAGGGTTAGCAGGCACTGAAGGGTCATTAGATGGAGGTTGGATGGCAGTCTCCTCTTGGCAGATTGGAGGCTGGGTAACTGTTTCCTTAAGTCAGGCTGGAGATTGAGAAACTCTTTCTTCAGGGCAGTCCATTACAGGTCTATCTAGCAAACACCCAACAGCCACATATCATCATCCCATGTTTCAGGATCCAATTCTTTTCCAATCAAAGCCCTTACTTTAACAGCAGACTCCCTGCTAGGTTAAGATTTCAGTTTATGTTGTAAATCTGCTACTTGCCCAATGACGCTCTGCGTCTGGTTTTCAGAGATCTCAAGTCTGCAACCACAGGAAATAAGATTTTCTTTCAGGGCAAGCATGGAAACTTTACATCATTCATATGGTGTTTAAGGTGGAAATTTGAAGCCTTCAGCTCATCCCTTTCTCTCATCGCTGTCTCCAATCAGCCAACAACATTATACCTCTTGATTCCACAAAACTATGTTAAGGTGTCAAAAACACTCTCACCCAGCACCTTGCCTCATATAAGTATACAATTAAAAGAATCTCATGGTGCTATTTTGAGTATATCTCTTGGCAATTCACCCAAAAAATTTTCAGTGCCATCTTTAGTTTTTGAAAACAGAGTTATTAGTGCCTCTGAGTCTAATCAGAGGAGAAAACCAGTTGTAGAAACCCATTTTTAAGATTCTGTTTCTCAATAACTACTCCTAGTACCAAGTTATATTTAATCCTGGTTCTTTGGAGAAACAGAACCAACTGGAGATATCTCTATATATGAGATTTATAAAGGTGTTTCATGCAACTGTGGGAATGGAAGGAGTCCAAAATCCAGAGGGTAAGCTGTGAAACTGGCAGCTCCAATAAAGACTCTGGATGAATTACACAGGAGAGGCTCACAGGCTGAAGAAGCAGTGAAAAAGTCTCTTTGTTTCTTTAAATGTCAATTGATTATATTATCTCATTGGTGGGAGACATGCCTTAGTTGATCACAGATGTAATCAGCTACAGATGCAATCAACGGACTGATGATTTAATATACCAGCCTTACAGTTTATCAACCAGCCACAAAATATCCTTGCTATAATTCTCAGGTCAGTGCTTTCAAAATTGACACCAGAATTTAATTATCACTTTGTAGCGTGGGGAGACAGATTTTGAGCTGACAGGCCATCTGCTCTCCTACTTTATACCTAGTAATAAGGTTTTTCTATCTTCAAAGTTCCAGTGGCTCAGCAACAGGTCATTGAGCATGTTGAGCAAAAGAATCCACAGCCTTTTTCTGGTAACAATTTAGCGATCTAGTTGGAACAAATGCCCAAGGCTCCAGAACCCCAGAAGAACAGATAAGCCAGGTAACCAAGCCTTTTGTGGCCACTGGACTTAATTTAGTCTAGAGGCCTGGTTACTGGTGTCCTTTCTTCTGCTGGTACATCAGAGACTTTTGGTGCCTTAAAATGCTTCAAAGAAGGAGACCATTTCTTGTTCCAAATCTGGACATCTGATTGAGTGAGTGGGTCATCAAGGTAAAAGAGGATAAGGGAGGATATATGGCAGTTGAAGTCCCCTTGACCTACGTCTGGGTCATGCTTCCAGAACAATCACCATTGCTCTGACCTCTACACCTATTTTGTAGGTACCATACTGCATGGGGTTTGAAGCCCTGACCTAAATTTGTCTGTTGAGTATACTACTAAAAGACGAGTAATCCAGCAATTATTTGGTATTTGATAAAATTAAGTTAGACCTGTTTAAGTGCTAGCTGGTATGTTACCTGGGTATAGTAAGAGTTTACCATTTGTTTAACTTGTTAATTGGTATGTTAAGCATTTAATGCTCATTTAACTGTTAGTTGGTGTGTTTCGTCTAATTATTAATTGGTGTGTTGCATAAATATATTAAATGTTAAGTGTCTGTTTAAATTTGTTGATTGGTATGTTCCTGAATTTGAATTGGTCCAATGTTCCTAATTGGCTACTGATTATGAAAATTCTTTAAACAAGGAACCCTTGGGCTGTATTGAAAATTGAAAAGATTTTAGTTATGAGTCTATTTCTCTAGTATAATAATCTGGCCTCAAAATGATTTAAAATGAAATTACTACCATTACAGTTAAAATTAAAGATATTACAGTTAAAGTTATTCTGCAAATAAAGTAAAAACAGTATGAGATAATATATTCAACCCTTTGTCCCTCCCAAAATTATTTCTGTGTTTCTGTTTCTTGAGCAACTAATTTTCCATCTGTGTCTATCTGTTTTTTCAATGTATATTCTCATACCTCTAGATGGTTATAGCAAAGTAACAAAAATTCTTTAAAAAAACTTTATTGGAATTGCCTAAGAAAGAAATAGGCAGTATTTTTTTTTTACATAGATGTTTGTTTATTCCTTCATCCATACAGTCAATAAACAGTTACTCAATATATTCTATGTGCCAGTCCAATGCTAGGCTCTGGATAAAGAATTGAGGAAGAAAAATACATTTCTAACTTTAGCTTGAACATTCCTTCCTTGGGAAGGTCCCTGGTTAGCTTCTCCAAGGCTTTGGATGACCTATGTATACTCCCTCTTGGTAAAAAGCATTGCACTTTAAAAATGTATACTTTACTGGTAAATCTTAACACATAAACATTCTATACATGGTGTACAATCAGTGGTTCACAATATCATCACATAGTTATGCATTTACCTTCATGATCATTTTTTAGAACATTTGCATCATTCCAGAAAACAAAAAGGAAAATAAAAAACTCATATATACCATAGCCCTTAACCATCCCTCCCACTGACCACTAGTATTTCCATTTACCCAATTTATTCTAACCTTTGTCCACACTAATATTTTTTATTTATTATCCATATTTTTCACTCATCTGTCCATACCCTAGATAAAAAGAGCATCGCAATCACACAGTCACATTGTAAAAGTTATATCAATAAACAATTATCTTCAAGAATCAAGGCTACTGGAATACCACTCAATGGTTTCAGGTACTTCCCTCCAGGCATTCCTATACACCATAAATTAAAAAGGGATATCTATATGATATGTAAGAATAATATCCAGGATAACCTTTCAACTCTATTTGAAATCTTTCATCCACTAACATTTTATTTTTTATCATCTCTCTCTTGCCCCTTTTGGTCAAGAAGGTCTTCTCAATCCCTTGATGCTGGGTCCAAGCTCATCCTGCAATTTCTGTCTCATGTTGGTAGGGAGATTTATACCCCTGGGAGTCATGTCTTATGTAAGGGAACAGGGAAGTGAGTTTACTTGCTGTGTTGGTAGAGAGAGAGGCCACATCTGAGCCACAAAAGAGGATCTCTGGGGGTGACTCTTAGGCCTCATTTTAACTAGATTTAGCCTATCCTTTTCAAGAATAAATTTCATAGGGATTAACCCCAGGATTGAGGGATCAGCCTATTGATTTAGTTGTCTCCACTGCTTGCAAGAGTGTCAGAAATTCTACAAATGGGGAAGTTGAATATTTCTTCCTTTCTCTCCAAAGTGACCCAAAGGGACCTTGCAAATACTTCTTTATTCATTGCCCAAATTACTCTTGGATATATCGGGGCATCATACTAACCTGAGCAAACCAACAAAATTTCACACCCACAATAGGCCATTTTATATAAATTTTATATAAATTGGTACTTCTAAAGTAAAAGAGAAAAAGTCTCTGAATGGCAAGATTCAAAATCTTAGTTTTGTAATTACTGTAATCAAACCTGGACATTAGAAAGAAAACACCCATGGAATTTTCCTAAGACAGCAGAAAACTGCCAAAGGGCTGCCTCTGGAAAAAGCAAAGACCTGTTCCAATTTTCCTGGTCACAGCTTTTAGTAAATAACTGAAAATAGTTAAAGAAGGGCATAGGAACTGTCAAAATTCCATGGCCCTCACCTAAAACTTTCAAATCCAGGCTCAACCTGGTTTGTAAAAAATGTGTTTATGAAAGTGAATTAATTCTGTCTGTCATGGTCAGTGCTGACCAAAATTTAGTGACTATTTATCATATCTTCAAAAAAGGAAGATTTTGTCAAACTGGGTATTCATATAAAGCTAAAGTTCAGTTTTTTTCCTGCTAAAATAATGTGAATTGTTAGACTGCTGTTAATGTAAAGTTTTTTAAAAGTTTTTTCGTAGTCATTTTAGTACTCTGTCTAGATAACAAAGATTTTCCATCAGAATAATACCCTTGTTAATGTTTATGTTGGGTTATCATCCTTTATTTCAGAAAACAAGTCTCTCTGTTAAGGGAAAAAACTGATACAAATAATTTGTTCTTTCACCTTCTATAAGTAAGGTGCTAAAGCAGTTCATTTGCATAGGTGGTGCTTGGGAAGTATTAGAGTGGTTAAAAGTGATTTTCTGTCCTGGTGTATTATATTTATATAGGTAAAATAATATCATTCATATTTTTAGAGACTGTATAAAATTCCTAAAAACTTTCCAATGTTTTTTACCATCCATGTTATATCCTGATACTAATCTGTATGATGTTAAGCAATGTTTGGTATTGTTATTCATAGTTTTAGTTTCTCTTAAAAAGCTACAGATCATAGAAACAGCCAAATTATCAGTTGCACTGATTTGTGTTAATATTTCTCTAAAAGTGTATGTGGTCAGCTATGGGTCAGAGCTCCATTTATAACAAGGAAAGATGTTTTTAAAAGGCAGGACAAGTATATAAAGTATACTTTGTCTGTTAATGAACATAACTCTGGTAAATGTGTAAAAGTGAAACAGAACAAAACCTCTGCTATTATTTGTTAATATAAAAAACTGTATAATGTTTTTTGTTGTTGTTTTGTTTTTTGCATGGGCAGGCACCAGGAAACAAACCTGGGTTTCTGGCAAGGCAAGCAGGAACTCTGCCTGCTGAGCCACCATGGCCCACCCTGTCTAATATTTTTATTTCTGAAAGTAGCTTCATTAAAAATGCTTATAAAAATTTGAGCACAGATTGTAAGCTTTAACTGTTGTCTTTGAATTCTGAAGTGCTTTTCTCTTTGTATAACCTAGTAGTTCCCTGGAATTTTAAGTATATGTATGATACCTGAGACTTAGATTTAGTTCTCCAGATCAGTTGAAAGTCAGCATAAGTCCACACAGCAACTGTTAAAAAAAAAAAAAAAAACAACAACTGAAAAAGACCAAACTCTCATTAAAGATATCATTAAACTGACCTGGTTAAAACTAACATAAATCAATATACCACATTAAAAATAATAATAATATTGTCTGTATTTTAAAGCTTTAGCTGTTGTGTGAGACAAAAAGAAAAAAATGTTTATTTTGTCCAAAGTTTAAATGTTCTGTAGTACACTATCTAATCTGCCTAGTCAGTTCATTTAAACACTCTAATTCAGCCTTATTAGATATAGAATCTAGAATAAGAATAAAATCTTACTGTTATGTACCAGTTAATGTTATCCATGATGCATTTCAGAGTATTTTGGGCAGAAAATGAAAGTATTTGCAAAGACCTTTGAGGGAATGAGAAAGATAGAACTATTAATCTTCCCCACCTGGGGAATTCCTGACATTTTCTTAAGCAAGAGGGGTTCCCAATTTAATAAGCCAAAGCCTTAATTTTGAAGCTTGCCCTTATGAAACTCATTTGTGTAATAGCAAACTGAACGTACTTATGATTAATGCCTAAGAGTCATCTCCAATAAATTCCTGTTGTTGCTCAAAGGTGATTTCTCTCTATAAGCCAAGCTCTGACCTTCCCTCCTACATTGCACACAATTTCCAGGGGTGTAAGACTGGTTCTGGCATTATGAAACATAACTGACCCTGGCATTGTAGAATATAATTGGCCCTGTTATCATGTGACATAACTGACCCTGGCATTGTGAGACATAACTCATGGAACTGTGTAACATAAGTTCTAAAGATGAGCTTGTTCCTGGCATTGTGGATTAGTTGACCAAAAGGAGGAAAAGAAATAGAGTTTCAATGTCTAAGAGATTTCAAATGAAGTCAAAAGGACATGCTGGAGTTTACTTTTATGCAAGTTTCAGGCCAGATATTGCAACCAGTCACAATATGGCAAACTCCAAGCAACAGTGTTCATGGAAACCCTGAAAGATATCCTGGGATCGATAAAATTTTATTAATTAAGTTTGTTTTTCAGAGACTGAAAACCTCCATATTGTTCCAGTACCAGAGGAGCTCTGAAACTCAGGAATATCAGACTCTCCAAGAACAACAGCCCATTTCATGGTTTCATCCCTTTACCCCTTAATGACAATGCCCTTTTTGAGCCTTGAAGCAGTTAATAGAGTCTTTGCCCAATTGTCCCTCAAGATTGAGAGATAATTATCAAATAAGAAGGAGGAATGTAACCAAGAAATCAGAATTTAAGGGGTGATTTTGATTATTGGATCATTATATTGATACTCCATTTTTGTTCTCTGGTATGTTGGAGTAGACAGAGGAAAATACCTGAAATCTCTAAATTATAATCCATTATAATTTAAACCTTGATCTCTGATAAAGATTGTATAGCCTTTATCTTCTGCCACAGTGGTTGTAAAAACCTTGTGATTAACCTTGATTTGTAGGCAATTACCTAGTTTTTCAACTAGAACATGAATATATTTAGTAGCTATAGTAGGTTTTTTGTAGATTTGTTCAGACTATGCCTATAGAAGATCTTGCTGTTAAAGGATTTTGGTTTCCAAGTTCTTGGCCACGCAGCAAGAAAGAATTCAAGGGCACAGCACAGCACAGAGTAAGCAGGCTGAAAATTTATTGAGTACATATGTCAGAGGACATACAGGCCATCTTGCAAAGACAGATGTGAGCAAGACAAGAGGTAATAGGCAACGCAAGGCAATTTGCTTTTATAGATTTACTTTACTTATTTCCCCAGACCTTTACTTTTCAGAGATTTTCCTCTACCCTTCCTTCTCCTTAGGGTGGTGTCTGCTGGTAGATAGTGCATTTGGGTGGGTCATTTGGTCCCACACTTCTCTATAGATGACTCATTCAAGTTCTTTAGGTCCAGATGGGTCAGCCATTGCTAGGTATTTCTTGTAAGTGGATAGCCTCAAGGCAGGGTGTCTGTGCTGGATATGGGTCCTGCAGGCCTTGATTCTTGCTGAAGGACTCCTTCATGGTTTTTCTCTCTCCCCTCTCCCTGTTCTTGCCTGCCTCAAATTCCCTCTTGAGAATTCTCAACCCTAAATTTTAGTGGGTGCAGAGGATTAGAGCCTGTCCTCTCTAGATGCTTCTGGTATCAGGGGTTATAGGCCCAATTTGACAGGTCATTGAATTTTCTGGCTATCTCATTTAAATTTAGAGGGGTGGAGTCCAGAGAGGCAATTGAAATACTGAATATCTTAGATCAGCATTGGTTTGGTGTGAAAGGCTTCTAGTTGGGAAGAGAGAAATTTAGTGAGAACCTTAAAAATATAAGGGCTGGTTAATAGTAAGAGGAGAACAGATGAAAGCAAGCTTAAGAGATGCATTGGCTAAGTGAGACTGGGGAAATGTAATCACCTTTCAAGTCCAAGAGTGAATCTTAGAATCAGGTCAAAGTGGCTCGTCCTTGCTTAAACAGGATATAAGAGGGGATATATGTTAAGAGGTGCAGGAATGAGGCTTATAAGGGGCTTGATTGACTGGACTGTGGCTTTGGCTACCATGTTGGCCCTGTTATTTCCCCAAGAGATGTTAGTATTTTTTTGCTGAGCAAGGCAATGAATTACCACTATCTTTTGTTGGTTAAAGCACGACACTTTTTGTATTTCTTGGTGGTGTTTAATTGAGGGGAAGATTTTCTCTTTTTACACTGCTGCCTGAGCATGCAGGACTAGGAAGGCATAGCTTTTTTTTTCCTTTCTTTCCTTTCCTTTTTTTTTTTTTTTTTTTTTTTTTTCCAGTTTTAGTGCTTAGGTAAGGGCAATTAGTTGTGTTTTCTGAGCTAAAGTTCCTGAGGGTAGGGCTTTGGTTTATTAAATTGGAAGCCCTCATTGCTTAAGAGAAAAGAAGGGATTTCCCAGGTGGGGAACTTTAATAGTTTTGTGATTTGTTTTTATATTCTCACACAGAAGTTGAAGTTTTAGAATATAGGCAATATTATTTTTATTTTAGCCCTAAAAAGATCAGCATCATTTACATGGTGCTGTGTGGAGTAATGCTGATTTCAGAGCCAGAGAACTGTAATTCTGAGCCTTTGGTGTTACACAGATACTAAAAGTTTTACGGAATTATTAGGCCAGACAAAGAGCAAAGCATTTAGAATTCCATAATAACAGTTAATGCTTAGCAGTAAGCTTTAATTTTTATAAGCATTTTAAATGAATTTACTTTTAGAAATGAAAACGTTTGACAGTTGTTTTGTATGGGGCACTAACTATAAACTACAGCAGAAGTTTTGCCCTGTTTTACTTTTACACATTTACCAGGATTATGATAATTAACAGGTAGAGAAAAACTTTTATTCTAGCACTTCCTCTTTATAAGGTGAGAGAATAAATCTTTTGAAACAGTTTTCCTTTAAAAGTGAAAAGAATGTTCTTCTGAAATAAAGGATGATAAAGTTAACATAAACATTAATAAGGATATTATTCTGATGTGATATAATATTCTTATTTCTTAGAAAATGTACTTAGAAAGTTGGGAAAAAAATTTTTTTTCATTAAGAGCAGTTTAACAGAGAAAAACATTGATTAGGACAGATAAAATTCTCTATAACTTCTTGTAGTCATCAGTGACTACAAATAAAACTTACTTTTTAAATTGTCCACAACTTTCCACATTCATCCAGGATTTGTCACCTGTTATGACTACAAAATTCACTTTCTTAAACTTTTTGTAACTTTCTATATCTGTTCAGTTAACAATGATTCAAAATTCAACTAACAAAATTCACTTATATCAGGAATGTTAGTTCACAAAGATAACACATTGAAAGTCTTTACTTTGAGGCAGTTGGAGGCCAGTAAATTCTGCTGCTAAAGTATTTTTTAAAGATATAGGGATTATTTTGAAAACCTTGGGAAGCAGCATTTAAATGAGTAGGGTTGGAATTTTTAATTTTTTTTAGTCCCTGCCATTCAAAAGCAAGTAGATAATCAGATTTAGGGTAAAGAGGGATGCAGAAATGTGTTTTTAAGTTTTAGGACTGTAAATTTGTATGCAATTCGGGGTTATTCCTGGGCTGGCTTTGGGGTGCCTTTGTTTTATAAAGATGGGTTTATTTTTATTTTAGTCCTAACTTAAGGATATCCTTTGGGATGCTGAGAGCAGACAGGGGTTAAACACTAGCTGGGTTTACTAGTTTTAAAATGCCCCCCCCAAGAGAAAAGCTCTTTCTAGAAGGGGGTGGGGCATTCTGATACTACCAAAAACTGATGATTTAAAATATGTTGTCAATTCACCAATAGTTAACAGGAAGACATCAAAAGAACCACAGCCCTACCAGGGGAAACTAATTGGAGGGAGAGACCAGAGAATAGGGGCAGTTTTGATTTGTCATTTGGTGAGGCTATGTTTATCAGTTCTTTGTCTCTATGGACCAATGGAAAGTCATTAAATTGAGAGTGCTGCTGATGATACTGTAAGGCAAAGTTTATTTATTTCAGACATTATTCATCATGCCCAATGAATGGGGGGAGCCAAAGTCTACAACGGCTGAGAAGCAGAACAGCAAACAATGACACATTTTTATGAAGATATACATTGTGGCTACAAAAATGAAGGACATCAAGAGGCATGCAATGAACTGAATCAATTTTAGGGACAATGTGTTATGAAAAATAAGCCAGAAACAAAAGAACAAATATGCTAAGGTGTCTTCCAGAAAATATTTATTAGAAAATTGGTGACTAAATTGTAAGTCCTTATAGTAGCCTCGCTTAGTCTGAAATTGTAAGTGTATTTCTAGATTCTGAGACACTTGAGCTATAGGTATGTCAGCTGGTATTTCCTTGGGACTTTGAGTAACTTTGTGACACCAAAGACCCAGACATGGAATGCTGCACACTGAAAGTTAGCATAGTTACATACAATAACAGTTCAAGTAACTGACAAATATATCAGGCCTCAATTAGAGACAAAAATGAAGCTGATCTGGCTGGGTCTAAGGCAAATCAGAATAAAGGGTGAGAGATGATAGTGTATATACTCTAGACCTTTACTTACTGTATGAGACCAAAGACAGAACAAATTATTTTGTCTAGATACAAAATTTTCTGTAACAGATGATCTAAATCAACCTATCTTGATAACTGATTTTAACAATCCAAACTCCTGGAGTCCAGAATAGGAACAAGACCTTATAATTTTGTATGGTTTAAGGTAATACCTGGATACATCTCAGACTATAATGCACTGAAAATTAAAAAGTATTGGCAGATTCCCTTGAGGGTCCAAAGGAAAAAAAAATAGAATTACTAAACTTTCCCATCTGGGAAACCCCAGGTACTCTCTCAGCCATGGAGACTCACAAGAAAGTAGTCCAATCCCTGATTTTGAAGCTTGCCCTTATGGAACTTATTTATGAATTGGAGAAGCTAAGACTACCTATCACGAGGCCTGAGAGTTGGTTCCAGGAAACCGCTATTGTTGCTCAGATGTGACCTCTCTCTCTCTAAGCTGAAACTTGCAAGAAAAATAATTTCCCTTCCTTCTACATGGGACATGACTTTCAGGGGTGAAAGTCTCCCTGACAACATAAAATATGTCTCCCAGTGATGCATCTAACCCTGGGATTAACAGCACCTTCCTGCCCAAAGGGGGGAAAAGAAGTGTAATAAAATAAGGCATCAGTGGCTAAGAGAGATCTCATAGAGTTAAGAGTATTCTGGAGTCTACCCTTATGCAAGCCTCAGTTTAGACAGTTAGATTAAATGACATTGCTGATTAAACCCCAACCAACATCACTCACGTTAACTCTTAAGAACACATAGGACTCAAAGTGAGAATTTATAAAAGTTTTCATGCATTAAGTTTGAACCCAAAATTCCCAGAGGATTCCTAGGCCAGATAAATCCTGAAACCCAAAGAGACCAGCCTCTCCAAGATTATTAACTAATTGCATCCCTTAATGTTGACACCTCATTCAACATGAAACGCAAAGGGCATTGGTTAAAGATCCCTATTGATTGAGAGAAGGGTCAAAGGAGAAGGAAGAGTTATAACAAAGAAAACAAGATTTAACATATAAGTGAGACTGCTGAATCACTATACTGATATTTCTTTTAGCCTCTAGTGTTTTGGAGCAGCTAGAAGGAAAATTCTGAAATAGTGGTATGGTAACACATAAAGTCTGAAATCTGTTCTGAAACTACTTGTCAAAGTTTACTTTGAAAATTATTGCTTTTTCTTTCTTTTCTTTGTATATATGTTATATTTCACACTAAAAATGTTTAATAAAAAAAATGTATGCCTCCATTTTGACAAAGGAGGGGCGGAGTGAAAGTCTTGGCTTTAGGTTTTTTATCTACCCCTACCATGGAACAAGTTCATGGGGATAATAGACTTGAGTGACAGATCAAACCAGAATAAATGGCTCTATTATTAATTAAAAATGGATTGTCTTACCTGCCACATCAAAGGTCATACATGGCTTCTCAAAATTGATGTTCTTCGGCAATGTCTGGGGAGCCACTAACAGCCTTAGACCTCCTCAGTCTTGCTCAGAAGTGGTTGCTAAGGCCTCTGAGGGGCCTCCTCTTTCCTCTGGGAATGAACATGCAACAAGGACATAAGGCTCCTGCTATGAATGTGTCTTTTTTAGTATGCCTTTCAGGCAATTAGAAGGGTCTAGGTACTGACATATTGTAGGACAGGGCCAGGAGTGATGATTTCTGCATCCCTTACAGCACATATCTTAGAAAGTGAAGGCAAACACATACCCAACAGGCTATTCCCCCCAGCTAATTGTTTCTTCTTCCACTGAGCAATACCTTCAAGAGAGATAATAGCAGAACATGGTGAGACTGAAGATGTATTAGTGGATGAAGAGATGGAAAGACCAGAGAGAACAAACCTCATTTCTGGCTTTCAGGGGAAGATTCTCCCATTGCAAAGTATTCAATTCCCATTGCAAAGTATTCAGTTCCCATGGGCATAAACCAGAGATGACTCCCTAGAATGTTAAACATCTTCTTTAGTACAAAAATCCTTAGCCTAGAATCCTGTGGTACAAAAGATGGAATGACTCAGAAGGCATAAAAATCCGGACAGAGGAGAAAGGAGATTTTCATGGAGGCAAGGGAGAGGACCTCTGTGGGGCTGGTGGGAAGAGGAACAAATTCAGCAAGAGAAAGACTCTGGTTCCTCAGTGGGGAAGAAAAGAGAGAGTGTGGGGAAGTTTTGGAGTGCTGAGGGAGAGAGAGAGAGAAGATTTGGTTTCCATTGGACTCCTGCTTGATGCAGGGAAAACACCCCAGTCAGGTCCCAAAGGGTAGTATCATCTGCTGCCCTGAGCCTCCTTGGAGTCACATGGCATGGAGATGGGTCTCCTGCAACTTTTAGGATGAAGTTAATGGCTCTGGGTGAACTGAGTTTACGACCTTTGGGAACCTTATTAGAGCCCCTAACTTCCTAGAGAAAGCAGTGAAAATGAAGACATAGGAGAGAATAGCAATGAGCTAAGTGAAAAGATAAAGCAACAGCACATGGCCAAGCCTCCCAGTACTCACCATCCAGATGGTTGGAGAGAAGTGCCTCCTGGATAGCTCACCAAAATGTGTTGCCAGATTTCATTTTCCAGGTTCATGGCCATGCCATGAGAAAGAATTCAAAGGCACAGCACAGCATAGGGTTAGTAGGTAAGAAATTTATTAGATACGAATGTAAGAAAAGATGTGGGTATTATCACAAAGACAGAGGTGAGGGGGATGAGAAGCCTTAGTTGCCTTTAACAACAGAAATTTCTTATACTTCTGGAAGCTAGAAGTATGGAATCAAGATGTGGGCAGGGTCAGAGTCCCTCTTAAAGAGTAAAATCTATTCTGTGCCTCTCTCCTGGCTTCTGGTGGGTGGTCAACAATCCACAGTTTTCTTTGGCTTGTGGCAGCATAACTTGATCTCTGCCTTAATCACACGGCCATCTCTCTCTATATATCTCCCTCTTACTGATTGTGTTCAAATTCTCTCTCCTTAGAAAGATACAACCCTAGTCCTATTTGGTCTCATCTTAGCTAATAACACCTTCAAAGATGCTATTTCCATATGGGGTCACATTCACAGAACCAGGGGTTAAGACTTAATCACATCTTTTTCATGGACATAATTCAATCCATAGCAATGAACATTTGGAAAAAAGCTTTATTCTGGTTATGAAGCATTCATCATATAGCAGTTATTTAGCTACTTTATTTAAGTTTTATTTTGGTCTTCCTAATTAAGGTCTTATTTAGGCCTTTCATAATTACCTATTTTTGGTCTATTTGAACTGCTATTGATTAAAAGAGCCAGATTACAGTCCTCTGTTCCTATTTTTTTTAAATAAATTATGTTTATATTTCCTATGGTTTTAAATTTTTGAACACTAATGAATCTTATTCATTTCATAACAGTAAATTTTATTTATTGTAAATTTATTGTAAATTGCATTTAGAATGATAAAGTGTTGGCTTTGCTTTATTTAAATATTTTTGCATTAAATAAAAAAAATAAATATTAAAATAGAAAAATCAAATTAGCCATTGCTTTCCATTTGCATGCTATAACTTTGCTCAATTGTTTTGCTCTACACTTTTTCTTATTATGTTTTTTTAAAAAAACTTCAGGTTTTGTGTATCTTTTTCAAATAGCTAGAAGGCATATCTTTTTGTTTTAGTAATTAATTTTATAATCATTAGATCTTTATATGCTATTCTTAACTTTTTATTTCATTAGTAGGAATCCTACTGATTTTGTGGAAAGGGATATCAGTCATTGTGCAAGACTGTCACATATATCACACAGTATTTTGCATTTCTTCCCTTACCCATTAAATGACAATAATGACTCCACTTATTTTGATTACTAAAAACATTCCCATATACTCTCAAATGTCCTCAAAAGGGTTAATACTCTATACTTTCTAAGGAATAATCCTTTAGAAATTATATATTAGTTTCTTCTTTCATCCTACCACCTAAATGTTGTTAATGTTTTAAAATATTTCCTTTTCTCTTGTACTCTTATATTTATTCTTCTATTATTGATTTAACCTCTTTAAATAATTGTTGAGTCCCAACTATTAAAAGTGTGGGTCAGGGCAGGCAGTCAGCAGTGGCTCAGTGGCAGAATTCTCACCTGCCATGCTGGAGACGTGGGTTCAATTCCTGGTGCCTACCCATGCAAAAAAAAAAAAAAAGTGTGGGGCATGACATAAGACTTATACTATGTCCCACAGCTTTTACCCCCTTCCACTCATAATATTTTTAGTTACATTATTTCTGTGCTATCAAGGCATAGAACATTTACTTTATATTCTATCTATATTTGTTTTTGCCTGATTTCTACATATAAATAAATTCAATGCTCATTGCCTGTCTTTTTCAATAATTTTTCCAGTGATCTCTCAGTTTATTACATTCATCTTCTAGCAGAATATTCAAAAAGTACTCAAATAAATAGCATTTCCTGGTGTAAACAGTTCATCTTTATATTTGAAAAACAGTTTTCTGGATTTAAACTGTTTGCATTTTGTCATTCACAAATATTCTGTAGACTTTTCTCATTCTCCTCCCTGTTGCTATGAGGTCTGAGGTTTTGTTTGATTTGTTTTTGTTTTAGCCTTCTCTGTTAAGAGAATTCTTTTCATTGAAGTCCAGTGACATTCACTATATCTATCTCAGAGTTGACTTTTCTAGATTATTATTTTTCCTGGGCAAAGTGTTCCTTTTAAGTCACAAATGCTTTTTCTTCTTTTTCCCTTGAATTATATATGTTTTCAAGTGTGTGCCGTGCTTCATTTTTGATTTTCTTCTATGGTGACTTCAATCATGAATATGTTCAATCTTAAATCTCATGTTTATTGTATTTTCTCTAATCCTGTGAAGTTTTTAAGTGATTGGCTTGCTTTCCTTGCTCTGTCATGTGTGTCAGGGATGATTAACATTTTTTTTATAAATGACTAGTGTTTTGGTTTGCTAAAGCTGAGCAAATGCAATATACCAGAAAAAGACTGGCTTTTAACTATGGGGTTGTATTAGCTTACAAGTTTGTAATTCTAAGGCTGTGAAAATTTCCAATTTAAGGCATCTACAGGATGATATCTTCTCTGAAGATCAGTCCAGGTGAGGTTGTGCTCCGCTGTCAGATAGAAAGGCACGTGATGATTTCTGGTGGTCCTTATCTCTCAGGTTTTATTGCTTTAGCATTTGGCTTCTCTATCTATGGCTTTTACTAAAAACTTCTCTGGGTGTTTCTCTGTGAGGTTCTCAATTTCATCTGTTAGCTCTTTGATATGTGTTTTATCCTCTTATAATAGGTTTAAGACCCAGCTTAAATGAGGTGGGTCATATCTTAATTGAAATAACCTAATAAATAGGCCCCACCTCTAATAGTTCTATACCACAGGAATGGATTAAAAGAACATGACCTTTTCTTAGAAACTACCACAACCCATAAAACAGTAAATATTGCAGGGTTTGTGGCCACATATGGTCTCTTCCACATGTTCTTGTTTGTGTTTGATTCACTTTTATTCAATTATTTTTAAAAGTCAAAATTATTTACTTTCCTTTCCCAGGCTACTTAAAGCTAATATTGTGAAATGGTTCAGCTTGAACAATGGGGATTTATTAGCTTACAGTTTGGGGGCCAAGAAAATGTCCAAATTAAGGCCTATTAAGGTGAGGCTTTCTTCCAGAAGACCCGATGCTAGCGATCCTTGGTCCCTCTGTAACATGGCAAGGCACAGGACGGCATCTTCCGGTTTCTCCCTTGTTTATTTCAGCTTCTTGCTTCTGTGGTCTTCTCTCTGTCTGAATTTCATTCTCTTACATCTACTTCGGTTAGAGGTTTAAGACTCATTCTTACTGAGGTGGGTTAAACCTTAGCAGAAGCAGCCTCATCAAAAGGTCCTACTTACAATGGACCCACACCCACAGGAATGAGTTAAATTTAAGAGCCTGTTATTCAGGGGTACACACAGCTTCAAACCACCACAAAACGTATCATTCATGGCCATACAAACACAGGGTGAGCTGGACCTGGCATGTGGCTGCAATTTGCTGAACTCTGATTTCTATCTCTGTGTTTGGAGCAGTGACTTCTATTTGAGCATCTTCTAGTTTCACTTCCCTTTATGGGATGAATTTGTTTTTTTTTTTCTTCCTTCTTAAATTTCTTTATTGAGTTCTGCCTACTTCCATTTCATAGCCTTCTATTTTCTTATCATTTCTTATTTGAATATATTTTATCTTTGCTTTGGGCTCTTGTGTCATAGAGGTGATTAATTCATTCTCTCTTTATAATTTAGAAGAACTAATTTTTTATAATTTTTATCAGCTCTGTGGAAACATTTTTCTCATGAGGTTTTTCATCTGTCTTTTATGGGTTCTTCCTTTCCATTTTTCTTGGAAAATATATGTAGATGGATTATTTTCTCAACCTTGTTCTATGCTTGAGGAAGGTGTGTCTTTCTAGGATGTCTGTTTTAGAGGGTATATTAAGGGAAGGAAAGATTACCATCTTCTAATCCTGCAGGGATTTTCCTTATATCTACGATTTGTATATTTCTTTGGTGGTGTTACTGGTATTTGTTGTTTTAGCTAACCAGATCCTAGCAAACTAAGACACAGTCAGCAAAAATAGACAGCTATAATGTTGATCAAATTAGAGAGTCTCTATTCTCCCCTAGTTCCACAGAGTCATGCTTTAAAGAAGACTTTCTCTGCACTTCACCATTTAACTCCTGCTCCCCTGCTTTCTGGAACAAAGCTAGACTCAGAAGTGTTCTTTCTGGCAGCCTCTGTACACACCTAAATAGGGCAGATTTGGGGTTTATGTTTTGCCATTGGGGTCTGATCATCCTCCTTGAGATATGTACTGTGTAGACTTTCTTTATTCTGCAGCTTATGCATTCTTCTGCTGCTTATTTCTGTACAAACTCCTATCTGACCACTTTTGTTTCTGGTTGTTCTTTACTATATGTTGAGGTTTTCAGAGTTTCCATTCCCAATTTCATTGAAAGTAGAGTTTATTATTCTGCTTCTTGTTCTCCATGTTGCTTTTAGAGGAATTTCCAGAAAAAGAGAGAAAACCTGCCTAATGTTGCCACCTTTAATCTTGGAATGCTCCTCAACCATTTTAATGTAGCTAGCCCTTTATTTTTCTAGATTTTGCTATCACTCCACTTCCTGAGAGTGTGAGATTTCCTGCTAGTTGCATCTGTTGCGCCACTGTTGACCTGTTATGATGGTTGGTTTCTTTGAGGGGGTTTGTGTTTAATTCATATTGGGTGGGACAGCAGCCATTTTTCTGAATTGTGAAAGCTTCCTAATAGAGCTGGTTGTGTCCATTTTTATGCTAATTTCTCACATTACATTCCTATACTACACAAGTACTATAAATCTAGATTCAATATCCCTTGTAGGTTTAGAATTTAAATTTATTGCCTATGATTTTTTTTCGAGACCATAGAGATTGAAAAAAGTCCCAATGGTGTTTTATAGTTAGATAATAGAGTGTTCTAGTTTCCATTTTATGGACATTAAAACCCTTTGAGATTACCAATTATATAATATTTGATTATGGGCTGTTCTGTTTGCAGTGTTAGGTAAGGCAGGAGAAGGGAGAAATTGACTATTTTAAAATTGAACCTGCAGTTAAACTATTTCTAAAACAGATCTGTGATTATGATTCCTTCTTGCTTATTCCTTTCTCTTCAACTCCCCATGGGTAACAGGTTCCTAACTTGTGTCTCCCAGACTCACACCAGTCTCCATTGCTGAGGACTCTCATACCTAATGGTCATGCTAGAATGTTTCACAGATTTAATTTTGATATTGCGAAGGAAGGTAAACATAAGACAAATTACAGTAGTCGAAGCAAAGGCTAATTATTCAGAAACTATGTCTTGTAGTTATGGCCCTAAAAAAAAAAAAAAAAAAAAAAAACTTTGTTGACTCCTTCAACCAAGATAGTGGCATAAGAAACTCCAGGCTGCCATTCTCCCCCCAAATCTTTGACTAATTAGCAAAAGCTGGCAGAGCCAGTTCCCTTAAAAAGTTAAAAATGTGCAGCAAGTGGGTGAGTGCTGAATTAAGAAACTGCAGCTTTAAAAAAAGGTGAGGGGTGGGCCACAGTGGCTCAGCAGGTAGAGTTCTCGCCTGCCATGCTGGGGACCTGGGTTTGATTCCCCGTGCCTGCCCATGCTGTTCTAGTTTGCTAGCTGCCAGAACGCAACACACCAGAGATGGATTGACTTTCAATAAAAGGGGATTTATTTAGTTAATGTATATTTCTTCAGAGGAAAGGCCACTAACTTTCAACTGAGGTTCTTTCTTATGTGGGAAGACCCAGGGCAATCTCTGTTGGCCTTCTCTCCAGGCCTTTGGGTTCCAACAACTTTCCCCAGGGTGATTCCTTTCTGCATCTCCAAAGGCGTGGGCTGAGCTGCGAGTGCTGAGATGAGGTGTGCTGAGCTGCTTGGGGTGTGCTACGTTGAGCTCTTTCATTTAAGCACCAGACAATTAAATCAAACATCATTCATTGCAGCAGGCATGCCCTCTAGCTGACTACAGATACAAGCAGCACAGATGAGGTCCACATGCCATTGGCTCATGTCCACAGCTATAGAACTAGGTATCTTCACCTGACCAAGTTGACACCTGAACCTAACTACCACACATGCAAACAAAAAAAAGGTGAAGTACATAGTACTCTTGGTTGTCCCTCCCCTACCACTGGTATGGTATGGAGCCAGCATGCATTTCCACTGTGGGTCTCTGGCCCTGTCCCAGAGGGAGCCAAGGAACAACTATGTGCATGCCAAGATCACTGCATATTAGGTGGTACCCTGAAAGACTTATCCAGTCTGCACTCGTCTTCAACTTGCCCTCTGAAAACTTTTCCTGCAAACAGAAGTAGCTTTCAAGGAGCAAAGTAGGTACCCATAGCCATACCCCTTTCTTGCAGCAGGCTGCCATGGGGTCTTGCCACTGACTAATTCACTGATGAAAGAAAAGAAAGTAAATATCCTTTTCTCAAAGATTAGGGGTGGGCATGGCTGATCACTGATCATGACTTTTGATTAATGAGAGATTAATCAGAGACCTCAGAGATCTGAGGGCCCAGCTCTGAGGATGATCATTTTCCAACCCCCTCCAAACAAAGGTAGTGGAGGAGACTTAAAGACACTAGGCTTCCTTAGGGCTGCAGGAGAGTTAGTTGAAGTGCTGCTTTTGATGGGCAAGCCGAGAAAACTCAGCTATGGGGGCCCATAAAAGAAGACAATCATCGAATTCATTAATATCCAAGGATATCTTGAAAAAGAAAAATGAAGTTGGAGGACTCACAATTCCCAATCTTATAACTTACTGTAAAGCACAATAATCTAGACAGCATGACACTGACACAAGGGCAGTCATATAGACCAATGCAATAGAATTGAGAGATCAGAAATCAAACCTCAAATGTTTGACCAAGTAGTTTTTTACAAACAGCAAAAACCAGTCAACTGGAAAAACATAGCCTCTTTAACAAATAGTGCTCCAAAAGCTGGATGATCATTTGCAAAACAAAGCAAAAGAAGGAGGAACCCTACTCACACATTATACAAAAATCAACTAAAATTTATCAAAAACCTAAATATAAGAGTTATAACTATCAAACACCTAAAAAAACAACAGAGAAGCCTCTTCAGGACCTTGTGTTAGTCAATAATTTCTTAGATGTATACCAAAAGCATTGGCAACAAAATTAAAAGTAGAAAAATGTAACTTCATAAGAATTAAATAAACTTTTGTGCTTCAATGGACTTCATCATGACTATAAAAAGACAAGCTATAAAATGGAATAAAATATTGGGAAACCACATATCCAATATCAGTTTTATTTCCAAAATATATAAAGAATATACATCCTCAGCAGCAATAACAAAGCAAACAACCCAATTTAAAAATGGTCAAAGACTTGAATAGACATTTCTCCACAGAAGATATATAATACCAATGGCTAATAAGCATATGAATAGATGCCCAACATCGTTAGCTATAGAGAAATGCAAATCAAAACCAGAATAAGATCCCATTTTACACTTAGTAGAATGGCTACTATTAAAAAAAAAAAACAAAAATAAAAAGTGTGGGAGTGTATGTGGAGATATAGTAACAGTCATTGCTGGTAGAAATGTGAAATGGTACAGTCACTGGGGAAAGCATTTTGATGCTTCCTCAGGAACTTAAGTATAGAATTACCATATTACATGACAGTCCTACTTTTAGGTATGTATCTAAAGAATTAAAAGCAGGGACTCAAAGAGATATTTGCACACTGTTCTTCATAGTGGCACTATTCACAATTGTCAAAAGATTGAAGCAACCCAAGAGTTCATCAAATAGATGAATAAACAAAATGTAATACATACCTACAATTGAATATTATTCAGCCTTAAAAAAGGAATGAAGTTCTGATACACAAATCAGTGACAAATGAATGGACCTTGAAGATATGTTAAGTGAAATAAGCCAGAAACAAAAAGACACATTTTACATGATCTCACTGATATGAAATAACTAGAATAAGCAAATTCATAGAAACAGAAACAAGAATATAGGTCACCAGTGGCCAGGGTGAGGGTAGTGAATGGGAAGTTAATCATTAATTGGTGCAGCGTTACTGCTTGGCACAATAAAAAAGTTCTGGTAACTCATGGTGGTGATGTTAGCTCAACATTGTGAATGTGATTAACTCCATTGAATTATATATTTGAATGTGGTAAAAGTGGAAATTTTTGACTCTCTCTCTCTCTCTCTCTCTCTATATATATATATATATGTTACAAGAGTGAATTATTTTAAAAAATAGGAGGATATTAGGCAAAAACTGAACTATTTATGGGGTATGGCTAATGAGAAAATGATGATAATGTTATTTCATGAATTGTAACAAAGGACCACACTAATGCAAAATATTAACAATAAGAAAACTGCAAGTTTGTCAGGAGGTGTGATGATTAGGATCTAATGTCAACTTGGCCAAGTGATGATGCTCAGTTGTCTGGTCAGACAATAACTGGCTTGACCATTCCTGCAAGGATATTTCATGGCTGGCTGAAAAGCCAGAAGACTGGGTTATTAAATCATCAGTCAGTCAATTGCGGCTGTGGCTGATTACATCTGTGATCAACAAAGGGCACATCTCTTGCAAACAAGATAATCCAATCATTGAAGGCTTTTAAGGAAGAAGAGAGACTTTTGCTTTTTTTTCTTCAGCTACTGAGCCTCTTGTGCAAAGTTCTTCAAGACCCTTCATCTGAGCTGCTGGCTGCACAACCTGCCCTATGGATTCTTGTCTCTTCCATTCCCACAGTTGTATGACACCTTTATAAATTTCATATTTATAGATATCTCCTATTGGTTCTGACTAAAACAGGGTTACTATATTGGAACTCTATTTTCTGCATGATTTTTCTGTAAATATACAACCTATGCTGGTTTGAAACTGTCATGAACCTCAGAAAGTCATACTCTTTTAATTTTTTCTTGTGGATTTTGGCACCTTTTGTGCCTGAGACATTTTGATTAGGTTATTTCCATGGAGATATGATCCATCCAATTCATAAAGGGTCTGAAGCCCTTTATGAGAGAGAGCCCTTTATGAGAGAGAGCCCTTCATGAAAAAGAGCCAGAGCTGTTTAGAGAGAAAAAAGAAATCATCATCATGTGCCATCTCATGTGTTTTAGCTTGCTAGCTTCCAGAATGCAATATACCAGAAACAGAATGGCTTTGAAAAAGGGGAATTTATTAAGTTGTTAGTTTACAGTTCTAGGACTATAAAAAGGTCCAAATTAAAGTAAGGCTATAAAAATGTCAAATCTAAGGAATCCAGGGAAAGATACTTTGGTTTAAGAAGGCTGATGACATACAGGGTTTCTCTTTCAACTGGAAAGGCTCAAGGTGAATATGGCGGTGTCTGCTAGCTTTGTCTCCAGACTTCTTGTTCCATGAAGCTCCCCTTGGGGCAGTTTCCTTTTTCATCTCCAAAGATGTCTTGCTGTGCAAACTCTGTAGCTCTTTCCAAAATGGTTCCCCCTTAAAGGGCTCCAGTAAGCAACCCCACTTTGAATAGGTAGAGACACACCTCCATGGAAATCATCTAATCAAAAGTTACCAACCACAATTGGGTGGGTCACATCACCAAGCATAATTTAAAAACTCCCACCCAGCAATACTGAATGATGATTAAAGGACATAGCTTTTCTGGGGTTTACAAATTCAAACAAGCACATCGTGTGACAGAGGAACCCTAGATGCCATCAGCCTCCTTTTAGTGAAGATACCCTCTTGTTCATACCTTAATTAAGACATTTTCTTGGCCCTAGTATTGCAAATTTGTAACCTGATTCTTTGTAAAGCCAATCCATTTCTGGTATATTGCATTCTGGAGCTATAGCAAACTGAACCACAACCTCTCCAATTGAAAAAAAAGAAAGCATTTATAGCTATTCCTATGTAATATCTAAAGCTAGCATAATTCTACTTCTGTTGATTAAATAATATGTGAAAACCTATACATACATGATTACTTTGCCACCACAGTGGGGATCCCCACTCCATCTACTTTACTGCAGTTTATTTGAATGGGGTTTTGCAAAGAACTGTATCAAATACTGGGATTTTCTACATATAAAGAGGGAAAAACAGCAAGATACAATTAGGATGATAAGAACATATGTTATTATGTTCTGTTTATGGGCTTCAGTTATTAAACAAAATCACTTGCAGCACTACAAAGATTATTTTGTTAGAGGTCCATTTTTATTGGCTTCTTAATGATTTCTGCATACCCTGAATATATGAGATCAATACTTAATCACCTTGTTGGACATTTTTAAAATATACTAGAAAATTGTGCTATGTGGGAGGTCCTTCAAATGTGTTTACTCAATATTTATTCATTTTCATTAGACCCTTTAAAGTAATTCAGTAGCCACTAACAGTCAAAACTTGCAACTTTGAGGTGTAGAGAGCAGTTATTTAATTTCCGTATGTACAATTTCTTTTTCCTCACTTCTGGTAGCAGGAAAAAAATCATTCTGCTCTATTTTTGCATCTGACTCAGGAGAAATGAGAAAAGTGGTTTATTTGCTGTGACCGTGCTTCAACATTTTCTGAAAGGTAGCCAGAGAATTTGGGGAATATGGGAGTGGAACAACGTCTTTTAATTGTCTTCCTTCTCCTCAAACTGAAGTATCAGCAAGTACAGGCATTCCTAAACTAGATGTACAATCGAAAGGCGTTCTGTAGCTTTGGGCATCTCATGGAATTCTGAAAAATGGAGCATGGAAATATTATAAAGGGGTGCATAGTGAATTATTTTTTGATGCATAGAAGAAAAATAATCACATTGCATGAGTTACTTCTGCTTGAGTCTCATCATACCTGGGTAACATGACATTTGCTTGCAGTTATGAATGAGGGGCTTGAAGTCCTAAGTCATATTTCCAAACTTATTTCAATGGATATATAAAAATATCTTTAAAGCAAACTAACTGATAGGAGGGACCAGCAAATTGAGAACTGGATTTAATGGGTTAACTAGAAACTCAGGAAATAGGACATTCTTAAATAGAATTTCTTTTAATGATTATCATTCATAATTGCTGACAAAATTTAATTTGACTTTAGTAATTTTGAACTCTAATACTATTCCACAGATATAAACAGAAAGAAAGTTTATCTGTTAATCAGGTTTGCACCAAATTCAATTTGCGTTAGAGACAGATATTACTCAATCAAAGGGAAGTTTTTTGAAAATTTGGAATTTTTGTTCTTTTATTTGAACATGTCTTGACTCAGGTGAGAAGTTTCAAAGAGCTTAGAATTTTTGTTAGAAGCAAAGAATAATTAGGATTTCCCAAAGAAACTAGAGGTAGACTGCCTTTCTTATTGCACCAGTCATATTGTGTTACAATTAATCTTTATGTGTCTGTCTTCCTTATATTTCTGTGAATTAGTCAAGGTCAGAAACCATGCCATAATATCTTTTGTTATCTCTTCATGCACATAAGAGTGTAATACAGAGTAGATTCTAAATAAGTATATTTTAATACAATAATGCATGAGTGAATATAAAATTGCTTCATATAAATGAAAGCACAGCCATATTCTAGCATAATATTATATGTCTTTCCCAGCAGTCTTCCTGTGACTTTCGTGTCTTCACAACAGTTTCCTATGCAAAGGAGAGAATATTTAATGAGTTCTTAGTTCTTTACACTATGGTAAAGACTGTTTCGATTTTAGGAATTGTTATTATGTGTAGTGTTGTTAGTTATTTTATTTTGCTTACGCTTTTAAGGACAAATTTTTGAAGTTTTTTTTTTTTTCTTTTCCATTTGAAGTTGGGGTTGAATCATCCCCCGGAAAAATCATGGGCAGGTCTTAATCTGTGCTCATGCGGTTCAGAACTTATTTGTAAATAGGACTCTGAAGAATCTATTATTAGTAAAGATGAGGGTAAACTGAATAAGGACAGACCTTAATCCACTATGGATTCCATAAGCAAAGGAAATTCAGAGGCAGTCTGTAAGTAGTAGGCAGAAGTCAACAGAAATCAGACACAAACACAAAGAGATCTCCACGTGACAAAGGACTGCCAGAATGCTAAAGACTCTGGGAGAAAGCAAGCCCTGTCAATGCCTTCACACTGGACATCAAGCTTCCAAAAGGCGAGACAATAAATTCCTCTTATTTAAGCCAATTTAAGTTAAATAGCCTATGGTATTTGTCATAGCAGCCCTGGCAAACTAAAATAGTCTATCAAACAGGAGACATCTGAAAGCAACTGTATTAGCCTTCAATATTTACATGGTAGTACCTGGTGATTTAGCAGGAGACCCAATATCTAGTTTACTGGTTCACTATCAGATGGAATTCTGAAGGTTTGCAGCTTAAGAATTACTTCATTATACCCTAGGAGAGGAAAATAAAGAGCCTGAGGGGAAACAAATGATCTGGCTTTGTTGATTAAACAATATGTTCAGGCTTAGATTTGAACAAAGCGTGGGCAGCAAGGCAGTGGTCCCTCAAAAAAAAGTGACTAATGTGGTTGTCAGCCTCTTCAAATTAATTTAATTGTAGTTAGCACACATGGTACATGCTTATCACAAAAAACCATGCTAAAATGAAAACATACACTTCCAACCCTTAAGAAATATAAAGGGTAGATTCTGTAAGAATCTTTTGAATATGGTAGCCAGAACACAGATGACAACCTTCTCTCCCTTGCTTCTTCCTGCTGGAAGATGATTTTAACAAGGAAATCATCATGGCTACTGTTAGGGGTTGGAAATGCAAGTGTATAGCCTAAAATCCATTTGAATCTGCTAAAGCAGAAATCAGATACTGGGTGCAGAATGTGAAATTCTGGTTGGGATGAAGCATCTCTGAAAAATGATCAGCAGAGGTGTGTACCCTTGTGCTGGGAGCAGGGGTGATAATGGCCCAGTGACCACAGCCAGTAAAACTCAGCAGATGACTTCAGTTTACAGAGAGAAGAAATTATAGCTTGATGTGTATGTGGGCAGATGTAGCTGTCCTGAAGGGTATGATAGAATGGGAGCAGAGGTTCTATGAGGAAGGAGAGAGGAGGATGTGTACTTTGAGATAAATCACTGAGTTGCATATCATGTATGTATAATTTTCTGTATTTCTGTTATGTTTCAGAATTAGAATATTTATAAAAAGAAAAATAGGGTGCATGGGTGGTTCAGTGTAGAATGCTTGCCTTCCATGATGGAGACCTGGGTTCTATTCCTGGACTATGCACTTCCCCTCAAAAAAAGAAAAAAAAATATGATGCATCCATGTATGATAGAGCAATTTTTTGCTACGTTCCAAAGAATTACCTTGCATATCTCCTTAGTAACTTTAAGAAAATATTAATAAATTCTGATAATTAAGAAATCATCTGTTTACTATAAAAATGTATGCTTTTAGATCAGAGAAAATATTTGAAGTTGTATTCCATAATTAATTTTTAAATAAACTTTGTATTTTGAAATAATTTTTTAAAATAATTTAAGATTTACAACATCAATACAGTGGGCTCTCTTATACACACACCTTGTTTCCTCTATTGTCAATAAATTAATTTGATGTATTTATCACTGTGTATGAACCAATATTGATGTATTATTATCAACTAAGCCTATATTTTATTAGGAATCTGTATTAGAGCTCTCTAGGGAAATAAAACTGACAGAACATATATATAATACATATAAAATACATATATATGAAAATTATGCAAACAATACGAGACATTTTATAGTAATTGGCTCGTATGACTGTGGGGAATGGCAAGTCCAAACTCTGTGGGGCAGGCCACAAGCTGGAAACACAAATGAAAATTTCAGATTGCCCAGGAGAAGCTGGCTGGCTGAAGTAGAGATGGAAATTCTCCATTCTGACTGCTGAAATCATCACTTCTCCTTTTAAAGTCTTCAACTGACTGTATGAAACCTGTCATTGTCAATCGCCTTGGTTGATTGTAGATGTGATCAGTTATAGATACAATCAGCTTCCTGATGATTTAAGTCCAGGATTTACCCTCATAGTAACAATAAGGCCAGTGTTTACTTGACTGAAGAAATGGACACCATTGCCTGGACAACGTGACATATGAAATTAACCCTCACAGTTTCCTTAAGCTTTTACTAAATGTTCTTTTCCTATGCTAAGCTCCCACTCAGAATCTCACATTACATTTAGTCACCATGTCTCCTTGGGATCCACTAGTCTGTGGATATTTCAGACTTTCCTTGATTTTTATGACCTTGACCGTTTTGAGGAGTACCAGCAAGTATTTTATAGAATGTGCTTCAGTTTGTTTTTGTCTGATTTTTTCTCATGATTACAGCGGGGCTATGGGTTGTTTGGAGGAAGACCACAGAAGTAAAATACCATTCTCATCCCATCAAGGATACTTACTATTAACATGGCTTACCACTGCTGGGGTTGATCTTGATCACCTGGCTGAGATAGTAGTTTCTCAGGTTTCTCCACCATAGAGTTACTCTTTGATCTCCCTTTGTCCCTTATGGGAGGAAGTCACTATGTAACATTCACACTAAAAGGGTTGATTTCAGAGTCCTAACTCTCAAAATTAGTCTCCAGCTGCGTGAAGCAAAAATATTTAGCCACCCAACTTCCCGCCTCACTTCTGTATCCTTCTTTATAAATGGGTAAAATGAAATCACTCTGTGAGGAATAATTGAGTGCCATTTCTAAGTTGAACATAAAGAGAAGTGTTTCTGCCTGTCTATTCACATTTAAAACTGCAATATTGTACTTTTATTCTACTTGTTCACTGGCCACAAAGCTCTAAACCTCCTTTTCTGAAGACAAATCAACTTACTTCTCAGGAGATCTGAAATGCTCACTGGCATTAATATGCTCTATGATTATGAAAAATGTTTCTTTGGGAACCGAAAGATGAAAATTAAAAAAGAAATGGCAAGTACTGATAAGTATCTAGTATTCAAAAGAGAAATAGGGCTTCAATATTAAAGAAACAAACTCATAATATTTTAAACACATAATTTGTGATTGTATGTTCAAAGCTTGCTTATGTTCATGGTTATTTATTCTTCCATGTAATTGCATTTTGAGTGATTTCAGTTTCTCTAGGAATCCGACTGGAATTTTTACTAGTCTTACATTAACTTTATAAGATAATTAAGGAGGAAATGATATTTTATTTAGTACAGAAGCTGAGGGTTTACAAAAAGATCATGCATAAAATACAGGATTCCCACACACTGCCCCACCACCAACTCATTGCATTTGGGTGGAGTATTTGTTACGATGGTGAAAGAAATTTTTACAAATGTACGATTTTTTAACAGTAATTACCTTTGTAACAATTGATAAAGGATTATAAAAATAGCACTATCAACCATTGTCCATAGTTTATATTAAGTATATTTTTCCTACATACCACCTTATTATTAACACTTTGTATTAGCGTCATACATTTATTATAATTCATGAAAAACCTTTCTTATAGAGTACATCATCTATTATTGGGTTCACTGTGTTATACTATCTTACGTTTTATATATTCATTTTTAAGCTGGTAATATACAGGACTCAAAGTTTCCCCTTTTAACAACATTCACCTATATAATTAACTGTGGTTATTCACATTCATGATATTGTGCTACAACTACCATCATCCATTTCCAAACCTTTATAATCAACCTAAATAGAAATTCTGTACAAATTATGCATCAACTACCCATTTTCTAAACACAATCTATCTGACAACTATAATCTAGATTTTAACTCCATGAATTCCCTTATTGTAATTAGTCTGTGTCAATAAAATCAGAGAATAATTGCCCTTTTGTGTCTGCTTATCTTAATCAATATAATGTCCCCACATTCATTCATGTTGTCACATACATCAGGACTTCATTCTGTTTTATGGCTGAATGATAATTGCATTGTATGTTTATACCCCATTTTTCTATCCATTCATCTGTTGATGGACATTTGAGTTGCTTCCATTTTTGGGCAAATGTGAACAATGCCACTATAAGTGTAAGAGTGAAACTATCTGCTTGAATCCCTGCTTTTAGTTCTTTTGAGTTTATATCTAGTAGTGGAGTTGCCAAGTCATATGGTAAATCTATAGTTAGCTTTCTGAGAAACTGCCAAACAATCTTCCATTATCAGCTGCACCATTTTACATTCCACCAGCAACAAATGAGTGTTCTTATTTCTCCACATCCTCTCCAATACTTGTAAATTTCTGTTTGTTTTTTTTTTAACCATTCTAGTGGATGTGAAATTATATCACGGTTTTCATTTGCATTTCCATAAGAGCAGGTAATGTTGAGCACATTTTCATATGCTTTTATCCACTTGTACTCGTTGGAAAAATGTGTATTCAAGTATTTTGTCCATTTTGTCATTGGGTTGCTTGTCATTTTATTGTTGATTTGCAGGAATTCTTTATATTCTAAATATAACTCTTATCTGATTTGTGGTTTCTTAATGTTTTCTCCTATTGATTAGATTGACTTCACTTTGAGGGCAAACGTTTTTAATTGTGAAGAATTCCTATTTAATTTTTCTTTCATTACTTGTGCTTTGGCTATAAAGTCTAAGAAACCATTGTCTATCAAAAGATCTTGAAGATGCTTCCCCACATTTTCTTAGAGAGTCTTATGGCCCAGGCTTTTATATTTATGTCTTTGATCCATTTTGAGTTAATTAGTGTGAAACAGTGCTCTTCTTTCAATCTTCTGCATATCCAATTCTCCCAACATCATTTGTGGGAGAGACTATTCTTTCTCCATCAAGTGGGCTTGGCGGTCTTGTAAAAAATCAATTATCCTTAGATGTGAGGGTCTATTTTTGAACTCTCAATTCAATTCTATTTTGTCACAATGTCAGTCCTGTGCCAGAAGTTTGCTCTTTTGACCACATAGCTTGGTAATATGCTCGAAAGTCAGGAAGTGTGATTCCTCCATCTTTGATTTTTTTCTTTTTCAATAGGTTTTGGCTATCCAGAGCCAAACCTTTCCAAATAATTTGATAATTGACTTTTCTATTTCTGCAAAGTAAGCTCTTGGAATTCTGATTGGGATTGCATTGAATCTTTGCTTTAGTTTGTAAGCTGCCAGAATGCAATATACCAGAAATGGAATGGCTTTTAAAAAGGGAATTTATTAAGTTGTAAGCTTACAGTTCTGTTCTACGTCCATAAAAATTTCCAAATTATGGCATACAGAGAAAAATAACAACTCCAAAGAAAGGGCCAATGAAGTTCGGGGCTTCTCTCGCCCTCTCTCTGGGAGGGCACATGGGGACATATGTTAGCTTTCTCTCTTCATTTCACAAGGCTTTCATAGGAGTGTTCTCCTTCTGCATCTCCAAAGGTCTCTGGCTCTTTCAAAAACGGTTCCCTTTTAAAGGACTCCAGTAAGCAACCCACCTTGAATGGCCTCTCCATGAAAACAATAAAAAATATTTTTCTGCAATGTATAATCATTACACCTTTAACTAGTGAAAGTTTTACTTATTCTTTTTCAATTCGGATGTCTTTTATTTATTTTTCATTCCTAATTGCTCTGGCTAGACTTTATTGTACAATGCTGAATAATCATGGTGTCAGCAGATGCCAGACATCCCTGTCTTGTTCCAGTAATTAGGGAGAAAGCTTTTTAATTCTTTCAACAGTGAGTATGATGTTAACTGTGGGTTTTTCATATGTCCCCTTTATCATGTTGAGGAACTTCTGATTGTTTCTATTTTTCTAAGTGCTTTCATCAAGAAAAGAAAAATATTTTATTTATGTTGAGCCACCCTTGCAAACCTTGGATAAATCCTACTTAGTCATGGTGTGTAATTCTTTTAATGTGCTGCTGGACTTGACTTATAATAATTTTGTGGAGGATTTTTGCATTTATGTTCACAAGAGAAATTGGTCTGTAATTTTCTTTTCTTTCAGTATCTTTTTCTGGCTTTGGTATTAGGGTGATGTTGACCTCATAGAATGAGTAGTTAGTGTTTCCTCCTGTTCAATATTTTTGCAAGAGTTTGAACAGGCTTGATATTAAGTTTTTTTTGAATGATTGTTCTTCTCAATTTCATTTAGTTTTGCTCTCACTTTGTTATTTCTTTCTTCCTGCTTGCTATGGGATTAGTTTTCTGTTCTTTTACTAGTTTCTCCATATGCGCAGTTAGGTCTTTGATTTTAGTTCTTTGTTCCTTTTAAATGTAGGCATTTGGGCTACAAATTTCCCCCTCAGAATGGCCTTCACTGCTTCCCATAAGTTTTGTTTGTTGTGTCCTTGTTTTCATTGTCTCAAGATATATACTTGTTTTCCTGGCAATTTGTTTTTTCGTTGATGCACTGATTGTGTGATTGTGTTATTTAACTTCCATATATTTGTGGATTTTCCAGTTCTCCACCTATTATTAATTTCCAGCTTCCTTGCATTATGATCAGAGAGGATGGTTTGTATAATTTCAACCTTAATAAGTTTATTGAGACTTGTTTTCTGACCCAACATTTGCCTCTCCTGGAGAGAAGAATGTATATCTTGCTGTTTTGGAGTGTAATTTTCCATACATGTCTATTAGGTCTAGTTCATTGATCATATTAAGTTCTCTATTTCCTTACTGATCTTCTGTCTAGATACTATATATCTTGACAAGAGTGTTGCATTGATGTTTTCGACTCTTATTGGAAAGGTGTCTATTTCTCCCTTCAATTTTGTCAGTATTGGCTTCATGTGTTTTGGAGAACCATGATTAGGTGCATACATATCTGTTCCTGATGGATTATCCCTTTTTTGGTATCCTTCCTTGTCTCTTCTAACAGCTTTTAACTTAAATTCTATTTTTTTCTGAAATTAGTATTGTGATTCCAGCTCCTTTTTTGGTTTCTATTTGCATGGAATATCTTTTTTCTAAACTTTCTTTTCAACCTTGTTGTAAACAACATATGGTAGGACCAGGCTGTTGTAAACAGCATACAGTTGGATCAGGCCTTTTAAATTCATTCTTCCAAACTGTATCTTTTGACTGGGGAGTTTAATCCATTAACATTCAGTGTTATTACTGTAAAGGCAGTACTTACTTTGGCCATTTTATCCTTTGGTTTTAATCGTCATATCTTTTTTTCTTGTCTCTCTTTTCCTTTATTGCAGCGTCACTTTTGTGTAGTTGATATTTTGTGAGGTATCTGACTTTGCCCTTTCTCATTTCAGTTTCTGCATCTTTAAAAAATAATTTCTTTGTGCTTACCCTGGGGTTTATATTAGACAGCCTACATCTATAACCCACTGATTTGAAGATATTGAGTAGCTTTAATAGCTTACATATTCTCTGAATCTTCACACTACAAATCATTCTCTCCTGTTTTTCCCTTTCAATCTGCAGCATTTTCTTTAGTAATCCACATAAGGCAGGGTTTTTTTTTTAAATAAACACTTTCAGTTTCTGTTTATGTGAATATTTAAATTATCCCTCATTTTTGAAGAGCAATTTTGCCATATAAATAATTTTTGGCTGACAGTATTTCTCTTTTAGTGCCTTAAATATATCATACCACTGCCTTCTCACCTCCATAGTTTCTGATGAGAAATTGGCACTCAGTCTTATTAAGGATTACTTGTGTATGATGAACTGCTTTTCTCATGTTGCTTTCAGAATTCTTGCTTTAATTTTTTGCCATTTGACCTTCTGAATAGTATGTGTCTTAGAGTAGATCCATTAAGATGTATTTTGTTTGGATTACCTTGTACTTCTTGGACATGTGTATTCATGTCTTTCATAAGAGTTGGGAAATTTTTGGTCATTATATCCTCAGATATTATTTCTGCCCCTTTTCCCTTCTCTCTTCCTTCTGGGTCACCTATGAATGCTTATATAAAAGCTTCATGTTACTCAAATCCCTGAGACACTGCTCATTTTTTTTACTCTTTTCTCTATAAATATTCTTCTGACTGCATGATTTCAATTATCCTTTCTTTTGTCTCACTGATTCTTTCTGCTGCCTGTTCAAATCTTCAGTTGTATGCCTGTGGAGTATTTTTAATCTCTAAGATTTTGCTTTTCATCCTCATAATTTTTATTACATTTATTTTTATACTTTCAAATTCTTCTTTATGCTCACACACTATCATAAAAGAACAAATTAATTAATGAAGAAGGATAAAAAGGAGAAATAGAGGATAGTCTTGGAACAAAGCACATCCACCAAGACATAGTGATCAACCTGAAGGAGAGAAAGGACTGTAAGTGTGCCCAGTACTGGCCAGACCAAGGTTATCAAATTTATGGGAATATCCATGTGTCAACAGAATCTGTGACCATCCTGGTGGACTACACAGTCTGAAAATTCTGCATTCAACAGATAGGCAATATGACCAATGGTAAGCCACAATGCCTCATTGATTCAGTTCCACATTACCAGCTGGCCAGACTTTGGAGTGCCTTTCACCCAGATCAGCATGCTTGCTCAAGTTCCTCAAGAAGCTGAAGGTTTGTAACCATCAGTATGTGGAGACCATTGTGGTCCATTGCAGTGGGGGTAGGGTGTGTGGGTACCTTTGCCATCACTGATGCTATGGTGGACATGATGCATATAGAGCTGAAGGTGAACATGCAGAGATTTGTGAGGTTGATCTGGATGCAACACTGCCAGCTGGTATAGATGAAAATGCAGTATGTCTACATATACCAAGCTTTTCTGGAGCATTATCTCTATGGGGATTCAGAAGTGGGAATTGCTTCTCTAGAAATCTATGTGCAGAATATTTTCAAAAAATTCCCAGGTACCAGTAACAATGGGCTATAAGATTTTAAGAAGTTAACCCCAACCAAAATCCATAAAGACAATATGTGGATTGGAAACCCACCAGGCAACATGAGAACCAGATTTTATAGACCATTCCATATGAGTTCAACAGAGCAATCATCCCAGTTAAGAGGAGAACAGAGACTATGTGAACAGATCTTTTGTTGATGGTTGCCTGCAGAGGGACTCCTACATCACCAGCTTAAGCCCACTTCTGCACACAATTGAAGACTTCTGGCAAATAATCTGAGAATGGGCATCCTCGTCTATCATGTTGCTAACAGAACTGGAGGAGAGAGGTCAGGAAGAACATGCCCAATGCTATCTATCTGCTACACTGGTGTCTTATGGAAACATCACAGTGGAGCTGAAGGAGAAGGTATGTGAGACCCACACGGTCAGAAACCTCCTGATACTGACACTAAGGAGAACATGAGCTGGCAGATCCAGCAGTTCCACTTCCTGGCTAGACTGAAGTAGGCATCTCAATCCTGAGAAAGATAATCAGCATCATCACAGCCATGCAACAGCAGCAGTCAGGGAATTATCTCATTTCTGCATGCTGCAGCATGCGCAGAAAGGACAGGAAACTTCTGTGCCCTGAACATAGTTCTGGAATAAGTAAAAGTGGAGAATATTGTGGATGTCTTACAGACTGCTAAGACCCTGCAGTTGTGAGTTGCCAGGAGTGACCCCTTTCTAAGAAATGGCAGGGATTTTCCAGAAGATAAAAGTTGGTCAAGGATGAGCTCTTGATGAACTTTGCTGATGAACCATCAACAAAAGATGTGTTCAGATAGTCTCTGTTCTCCTCTTAACTGGGATGATTGCTCTGTTGAACTCATATGGAATGGTCTATAAAATCTGGTTCTTGTGTTGCCTGGCAGGTTTCCAATCCACAGCTTGTTTTTATGGATTTTGGTTGGGGTTGTCTTCCAGACTGCCAAGACCCTGCAGTTGGCCACACATGGTCCAGACACTGGAACAGTATGAATTTTGCTATAAGGAGGTACAGGAATATATTGACATGTTATCAAATTATGCCAACCTCAACTAAGAGGCAATATGGTCCCTGAATAGAATTGTTTTCTTTAATATTTGGTAATATTCTGTTTTGTTAAGTAAAAAAAAAAAACACAAAGTCAAAAACAGTGGATTTATTGAAGGAGAAACTGCTTGAGCCAAGAGATCGCAAACCAAAGAAGTTGGAATGAGAGTCATTAAATAGCAGACAGGTGACAACAGTTTATAAAGGCAACTAACTAGGGGATTTCCAAATGAGAAATTACAATGATTGGCTGTCATTTAAGTTCTTCATTTCGTAGGAGGGTCTTACAAAGTGGGGAACAGATATACATTGGTTAGTAAAATATACTTGTCCATTTTTAATAAGCTATCCTTACTGGACTGAGGCCAATTTATATTAAAAGTTGCAAAAATTGCAACTTTATTGGGTGTGCTTTGCTTTCTCAGAGAGCTCATCCTTGACAACTTTTATCTTCTGGAAAATCCCTGCCATTTCTTAGAAAGGGGTCAGTCCTGGCAACTCCAAATGCAGGTGGCCATTTTATCTTATTTAACAGTTTATATACCCAAAATTCTGTGTATACTTTATAATTATTTTAGCAATTGTTGCATACGCTTCTATTACTTGTTGGGTGGAAATTTTACATGTTAGCACAGCTTTTTCCAGTGTTTCATTACGAAATTAAATAGTGCTATGTTGGATTGATATTGTGAAATCCTGTGCCTGGAAATTGGGCTGAATTGTTGTTTGGTTTATGCATATGAAGATAAACACAAAACCTATTTCAGGTAGCTATACACCAACTAAGAGAAAAAGCACAAAGTGCTCAGAGCTCTGGAGGAAGGTGGTTGTCTCAATATCCATATGAGGTCCTCTGTTCTGTCCCTTCCACTGTAGATAATACTTCCCCTCTCCACCGATGCCCCCCTTCTCCTATTGCCCACGTTGAACCTAAGGGAATAGGGGACCAGCGTGGTATCTCTGGCACCACACTAGGATTAGCATGTAATAAAAACTTTGACTCCCTGGAGGAGCATAAAAAGAGCCAGGGATCTTAGCCTAGCACTGCCTTTGCCAAGTACAATTACCAATCAGATGAGCAGCTTCATTTGGATCAACTAGTACTGAAGCCCTTTGAAAGATCTCTCTTTGTATTGACTCAGAGTATGAGAAATATATCTAAGCAAATGTTCATTGCTAAAAATATCATGGAAATAAGAGCCAGTTCACAAGCCCACATCTGAGGGCATAAGAATAAATTCCTCTTTTTAATTTCTGTTAGAAATAATGAAATGGGGTGATTTAGTAGTGCAGAATCTGCTAACTGTATTCTGCACCTTCGCATGAGGTACGACCAGGGATGTGTGCAGACAGGATGGGCAGAATCATGAGTGAGCAATAGGCAGAGCTCAGCTTTGGATCAAGCAGTTCTGTCCTTGTCCACCCTCAAGCCCAGGCACATGTCTCAGCCTTAAATCTTCAGTGTAAAGAAAACCCCAGCAAGGGGACAGTGAGGAAGGAGGCAAACCCAAGGAGGTGCCTGCACTGCTGGCATGCTGGAGGAAGGTATCCCAAGACATGTGGTCATTCCACTTAGAAATAGGGAGTATCCATTCAGGTCCTCCATGATATCTACATCTTACCTCTCTGGGAGGAAAAACTCCCAAACTGCAACACTGTGCTCTGGCCAGGCATACCCAGGAGCAGCTGCTCCTCAGTTGGCCCTACTGTTAGTTAAGTACCACATTCACCATTGCCCCACCTGACAACCTCCAAAAGGGTTTTCCTCCTGTGCCATCAGACATAAGGAGAAAGGATTGGGTCATCAGACCCAGTGGTCTGCTCCATGGAATCCTACACTATTGCCTTCTCCTTGTTCTGCAGCCACAGCTCTATCTCTGCTCTAAATGATGGAAAGCTTGCAAATAAGACAAAATATGCATAACAAGAAGGTTTGGAGAGGGGCTGAGTACTCCTCCCAGTGCAGCCTCTGATGGCAAGTACAGCTTTGGGACAATTACTTAAATTCTGAGTCAAGTGTCCTCCTCATAAACTGAGATTACAATCCTCCCATACAGGTTGTAGGAATAACTGGAGATGGTCTAGGGAAGTGTCAGGTCTGCTCCTTCATGGAGTGAGCTTATAAAGGGGAAATTAGGATGAAGGAGGCCAGGGGTTATTCATTACCTAAGCAGGGAGAGAGATAAGCCCCATTTCTCAGGGGCCCCGGAACATGCTCACTGTTTGAAAGGTCTTCCCAGGTTTTGTTGTCACGATGAGATTTTATACATACATTTCTATAGAGTCTTGCCCACTTTCTTTTTATAAATTTATATAAGTATAAACTTCCCATTAACATTCTATTCACGAGTGAGTATAGCATTATGGTGAGTTCAACACTTACACAGGTCTCAGCCACATATCACAAACTACCCAAGTATGCAAACCCTCAAGCAACATTGTTCCTCACAACTCTAAGGATATCGGGACAGTGTTAACAAACTGCAAGAATTCAGTAACCTATCTAACCTGCAGACATAGGAAGCAGCCTGAATGAATATCCTTTTCTTTAAAAACTCTTGCTTGGAACTGCCAAAACTGGATACACCTTGGATTGCTACCTACATCTGTGCTCCCCAAACTACAATTCTAAGGCCCCCAATAAATGCCTTTGTTGCTTTGCAGTTCAGTTTGTGATTTCTCAATATTCTTTATAATAAACAACAAAAACAAAAACAAAAAATAAAATCTCAAGGAAATCACAGTGCCTCAATTCACAAGGCTTTCTCTAGGAATGTAACCTTATAAGTTCTAGAACTGCTGCATCACAAATGAATCAGAGACCAGGCATAGACCACTGCTACCAATTTAGCCCAACTCTTCTGCCTAATCTGGAAATTGAGCCCAGCACCTAAAGCAATGTACACAAAATTGGTTCCAGACCTTTAACTTTTGCCTCTCTGCTTAAAATCTGTCCAGGACACCAGCATAATTTATCCATCTGGTTAATTTTAGCAGGGTAAATTATGAGAATGAGGATATCTGGTCCAGGAAAATACGAAAACAAGATTGAAGACATCTGGAATATTCCCCATATAGTTGTTTTCCTGACTCATTTAAATTGAGGCTTCATTTCTCCATGTACACAGTTATACATTTTTTACCTCTGTTAAATTCCTTGCTACCATCACTTTATGCTCCCTGCTCTACACACTTCCACCCCTGGTTTCCATGTTTCATGCCTCCACCTGTCCAACCTAGAGGCTTCTTGATGTCCCATCTTCCTGCTCTCCAGTGACTTTCTCCTTTTCTCTACTTCAGCCAGACTTGCTGATTGTTCTATTTAAGTTTTTCTTTCTTTTTTTTTTTTTTTTTTTAACATGGGCAGGCACTGGGAATCGAACCCGGGTCCCCTGGCGTGGCAGGCAAGCATTCTTGCCTGCTGAGCCACCGTGGCCCGCCCCTATTTAAGTTTTGCCTCTGTTCCTTACAGTCCATCTCCACAATCACAGATTCAGCTGTCCCACAGGCATCCATATCAATTTTCCTTCCAGAACACATGAATAACTGCAGCCATTAGTTATTGGCTTCATCAGGACATCTGACCCTCTGCCCCCAAATCTAATAGGGCCCTCTTGTCTTCATTTCTTCCTGAATCCAACCAAATAACTGGCTCATATATATTTTTTTCCTTTTTTTTCAATTTTATGGACATATTCACTCCACACAAATCATCCATAGTATACAATCACTGGATGACAGTATCATCACATAATTATGCATACATCCCCATGATCAATTTTACATGTTCATTACTCTAGAACAGAAATAAGAACAAAAACTAAAACCAAAATCCTTCCCTATCCCTTAGTCCCCCTATTGCATTGACCCATAGTGTTGGTGTAGTAAATTTGTTGCTGTTGATGAAAGAATATTAAAATATTACCATTAACTATAGTCCATAGTTTGCAATAGCAATGATTTTTCCCATATATCCCTCCATTATTATTCCTTTCTTTACATTTTTAGTAGTTCATGCAAGAATTTACTTACAAAAGTGGCTTTAAATAGCCACTTTCAATCAAATTCACCTAAAATCCCAAAGACAAGGTACTATCACCTCTCTACATTCCCAAATATTTAAGTTCCACATCATTAACAATTCTGTATATATTAAGTAACCAATCCCTGTTCTCTAGCTTCTGTCTATCTCTACGTAACCTATATTCTACATTTTATGACTCTGAGTTTACATGTTCTAATTAGTTCATATTAGTGAAACCACGCAGTATCTGTCCTTTTAAGTCTGGCTTGTTTCACTCAGCATTATGTAAAGGTTCATTCATGTTGAACCTTGCTTGAGGACTATGCTCCTTTCTTACTACTGCATAATATTCCATCATATGTATACATCACATTTATTTTTAACTACTCATCTGTTGATGGACTTTTGGGTAGTTTACATCTTTTGACAATTCTGAATAATGCCACTATGAACATCAGTGTGCAAATGTCTGTTCGCATCACTGCTTTCAGATCTTTTCGGTATTTGCCAAGTACCAGAATTGCTGGGTAATAGGGCAACTCAAAATTTAGTTTTCTAAACCACCAAATTGTCTTGCATTTTACATTCCCACCAGTAGTGATTAACTGTTCCTATTTCTTCATATCCTCGTCTTCATTTGTAGTTTCTTGTTTGTTTATGGCAGCTGTTCTTATAAGTGTGAGATAATATTCATTGTGGTTTGCATTTCCTTAAAAGCTAATGAAGATGAATATCTTTTCATGTGTTTTTTAGCCACTTTCATTTCCTCTTTGGAGAATGTCTACCTATATATTTTGCCCACTTTATAATTGGGTAGTTTGTCCTTCTATTGTTAAGTTGTGAGATTTCTTTATATATATACTGAATGTCAAACCCTAATCTGATATGTGGTTTCTGAATATTTCCTCCCATTGAGTTGTCTGTCTCTTTACCTTTTTGACAAGGTTCTTTGAAGTACAGAAGTGGTCAATCTTGAGACTTTCTCCTTTATCTATTTTTTTGTTGTTGTTGCTTGAGATTTGGGTATAAGTTCTAAGAAGCTATCTCTTATCGGTGGGTCTTGAAGCTGCTTCCCTATATTTTCTTCTAGGAGTTCTATAATATTGACTCTTATCATTAGGTCTTTTTCTACTTGGAGTTAATTTTTGTATAGGGTGTGATATAGGGGTCCTCTTTCCATTGAATATGGATACCCAGTTTTCCCAACCCCATTTATTGAAGAGATTATTCTGTCCCAGTTCAATGGATTTGGAGACTTTGTCAAAAATCAATTGACCACAGACCTGAGTATCTATTTCTGAACTCTCAATTCAATTCCATTAATCAATATGTCTATCTTTGTGTCAATACCATGCTGTTTTGACCACTGTGGCTTTATAATAAGTTTTAAAGTCAGGAGGTGTTAAGTCCTCCCATTTTCTTTGTCTATTTAGGATGCTTTTGTCTATTTCAGGTGCCTTTCCCTTCTAAATAAATTTAGTTACTAACTTTTCTAACTCTGCAAGTTAGGTAGTTGGAATTTTGATTGGTGTTTCATTGAATATGTATATCAATTTGGGTAGAATTGACATCTTAACAACATTTAGCCTTCCTATCCATGAACACAGAATGTCTTTCCACCTACTTACATCTTCTTTGATTTTTTTTAGCAACGTGTTGCAGTTTTCTGGCACAGGTTCTTACATCCTGTGGTTATATAACTTACACCCATGGTTAAGTTTCTTCCTAGATACTTAATGCTTTTAGTTGCTATCATGAATGGAATATTTTTCTTAGTTGCCTCCTCAGTTAGGTCATTACTAATATATAGAAACACTACTGATTTTTGTGCATTTATCTTGTATCCTGGCACATTGCTTAATTTGTTTATCAGCTCAAGTAGTTTTGTCATAAATTTCTCAGATTTTCCAAGTATAGGAAAATGTCATCTGCAAATAATGAGAGTTTTACTTCTTCCTTTCCAATTTGGATGGCTTTTATTACTTTTTCTTGCCTAATTGGTCTAGTTAGAACGTCTAACACAATTTTGAATGATAGTGGTGACAGTGGCTATCCTTGTCTCATTCTCAATCTTATGAGGAAAGCTTTTAGTCTGTCACCATTGAGTATGATGTTGGCTGTGGCTTTTCATATATGCCTTTATCATATTGAGGAAATTTCCTCTGATTCCTACCTTTTTCAATGTTTTTAACAAGAAAGGATGCTGAATTTTGTCAAATGCCTTTTCCACATCAATCAACACGATTGTGTGATTATTCCTTTTCAATTGGTTACTATGCTGTATTACATTGCTTGATTTTCTTGTGTTGTGAACCACCCTTGCATGTCTGGAATAAATCCCTCTTGGTTGTGGTGTATATATATTTTTTAATGTGTCATTGCATTTGATTTGCAAGTATTTTATTGAGAAACTTAAAATCTATATTCATTGGAAAGATTCATATGTAGTTTCCCTTTCTTGTAGGATCTTTATCAGGTTTTGGTAATTAGAATGGCATTTTCTTCACAAAATGAATTTAGGTAGTTTTCCCTTTTCTTCAGTTTTTTTAGGAAGAGTTTGAGCAGGAATGGTGTTAGTTCTTTTGTGAATGTTTGGCAAAATTTGCCTATGAAGCCATCTGACTCTGGGCTTTGCTTTGTAGGGAGGTTTTTGATGACATCAAATTATTTAATTTTGATTGATTTGTTGTGATCTTGTATTTCTTCTCAATTCAGTATAAGTTGTTTGTGTGTTTCTAGGAGATTTTGCATTTCATCTAAGTTGCCTAGTTTGTGGCTATTTGTTCATAATAGACTCTTATGATATTTTTACTTGGGTTCATGGTAACGAGCCTTTTTCAGTTTGCTAAAGCTGTCAGAATGAAATATACCAGAATGGATTGGCTTTTACAAAGAGGATTTATTAAGTTACAAATTACAATTATAAGGCCAATGGAAATGTCCAAATTAAGGCATCAGTAAGAGGATACTTTCACTTAAGAATGGCTGATTCCATCTGAGTTTCTCGAACACATGGGAAGGCACATGGTGACATCTGTTGGCCCTTCTCTCCTGGGTTGGTTTCAAAATGGCTCTCTGAGAATCTGTACTTTTTCCAAAATGTTTTCTTCTTAAAGGACTCTAGTAAGCAGATTAAGACCCACCTTGAATAGGCAGATGACATCTTCATGGAAACAACCTAATCAAGACATTCCACCCAGCAATAGGTTTGCCCCACAAGATTGGATTAAAAGAACATGGCTTTTCTGTTCTAACAGTTGCAAAACAGCAAAATTCCCCTCTCATTTTTAATTTTGTTTATTTGTATCTTCTCTCCTTTTTACTTTGTTAGTCTAGCTAAGGGTTTGTCAATCTTGCTGATCTCAAAGAACCAACTTTTGGTTTTACTGATTCTCTCTATTGTTATTTTTTTCTCCAATTCATTTATTTCTGCTTCAATCTTAGTTATCTCTTTTTTTCTACTTGCTCTAGGGTTAGTTTTCGGATCTTTCTCTAGTTCCCCAGTTGTACATTAAAAATTCTTCCCCTTAAATGTAGGTATTTAGAACTAAAAATTTCCCTCTCAGTAATGCTTCACCCCATAGGTTTTGGAAAGTTTCATTCTCATTTTATTAGTCTCCAAATAATTACTTATTTCTCTTGCAATTTCTTCATTGACTTAATGGTTTAAGAGTGTGTTTTTAACTTCCATATATTTGTGAAATTTCCATTTCTTCAGTGGTTATTGATTTTCAGCTTCATTCCATTATGATCAGAGAAAGTGCTTTGAAAATTTTAATTTTTTAAAAAATTATTAGACCTACTTTGTGCCCCAGCATATGATCTATCCTGGAGAGTGTCCAACAGTCTATATATGTCTGTTAAGTCTAATTCATTTATCATATTGTTTCTGTTCTCTATTTCCTCATTGATCCTCTGACTGGTTGTTCTAGCTAAAAAAGAAAGTGGTGTGTTGATATTCCCCACTATTATTGTAGAAACATGTATTTCTCCCATCAGTTTTTCCAGTGTATGCCTCATGTACTTAGGATCTCCTTGATTGCTATTTCTTTTTGGTGAATTGCCCATTTTATTAATATTTAGCGTCCTTCCTTGTCTCTTATGAAATCTGTGCATTTAAAGTCTATTTTTTCTGATATTAGTATAGCTACCCCCACTTTCTTTTGATTACTAATTGCATAGAATATCTTTTTGCATCCTTTAACTCTCAACATATTTCTATATTTGGGTCTAAGATGAGTCTCTTGCAAACAGCATAGAGATGTATCATAATCCATTCTGCCAACCTGAGTCTTTTAGATGGGGAATTTAATCTGCTAACATTCAAAGATTATTAATGAAAAGGCAGTTCTTGATTCAACCATTTTATCCATTGGTTTTTATTTATCAGATCATTTTCTCTCTCCCTCTCTCTCTCTTTTTATCCTCTAAGTTAATCTTAGTAATACTCTTCAATTCTGTGCCCTCCTCCAGATCTCTCTTTCCTATATTTATTTTTCCCAACTGACAAAACTCCCTTCAATATATCTTGTAGGGCAGGTCTATTGTTAACAAATTCTCTCAGCACTTGTTTACCTGTGACAATTTAAAACTTTCCTTCACTTTTGAAGGACAGCTTTGCTGGATAAAAAATCAGGGGCTGGCAATTTTTTTCTTTCAGAATTTTTGTAAGATCTGATATTTTTTCTTTTTATTCTTTCAAATTTGTCTTTATGCTGTTCTAGTGTCTTCTTGGTAATTTTTGTCTTTAGATAGGTTGGCTAAATAATTTATTGGGACTTTTGTTTGAACATGTTTGATTAATTGTTCCAAATTCTTTGCCTTCTCTGGCTTTTTAATTTTGTCATTTATCTTGGCCATATCTTCTTGCATCTTCATGTGCTTTGTGATTTTATTTTTTTTGGTTTCTTAGAATTTGATCATCTTAATAAGGTTGTTTTGAAATTTGATTTCCCTGTCTCCTCTAAGATTTTGTAGTTGTTTGGGTTTGCATCGAATATCTCCTTTGACATTTGGCTTGTCAGTTGTTTCCAGTCACACCAGGGCTGGGCCCTCACACAGGGGGTGTAACCCTTTTCAGAAGTCCCTTGGGGTTGAACAGAAAGGCAGTTTTCCAGGCTGTACTCTCCCTGTCTTCCCAGAAGACAGCTCTCTTGGGCCACCTCATACCCACAACCTGCCTTTCCCTGACTAGAGCAGTGTGCTGTACCAGGACACAACCAGACAACAATCCAGTCAAGTCCACCATTCACCTTGTGCACAGCAAGCCACCAACAATGGGGTACAGGGTGAATACTGTGCACCTTGAGTGAGAACCTACCTAAAGGCACAGTGGCTCCACGTGGAAAGAGCTTGGGCTGAGAAGGCAACTTCCTCAGTCCACAGGTAGCCCAGGAATGCTTTGGTTTACACCAGTCAGTAAGACCTGTGTTTGTCTTAGGGTACTGTTTTGACAGTTGGGTCATTCATGGTTATAGTGCCAGGTACCTGATATTTTTCATTTCCTTTGATTCAGCTTTTGTGGGAATCTTCTCCAATCTATACCTTCCTCTAGAGTTCTGAACAAGTGAGAATAATCATTTTTCTGCTGAATCTCTGGGGAGAGGTTTTTGGGAACTGGTTACATTGCTATGTTGATGACATCACTTGTCTGATTCATCATTTTAATACAACTCTTTCCAATACCTATGATGTGCCCATACACGGCATCTGACACAACCTCAATCTGACACTGCTTCTCTCTCTGAGCAGCCCAGTTCCTGCAGGGGTAGGTGATTCAATGGGACAGTTTGGTTCTGGTATCAAATAATCATCACTAACCTCAAATTAACCTAACCACTCCAATGTCCAGAAATACTGGTTTCCCTCAATCCCTTCTCCTGTTCTTCATAAGCACTGTTCATTATTCCCCCATTCTCTACCAACTTCAGAGACCCCTTTTCTCCCTTCCATTATAAGCAGATGACTTTGGATTTGGGAAAAAACAGAAGCTATCTGATTGGAGTTGCTTCCTCTTCCTTATGTAAATTCACAAACCTCCCTCCACCTGTGTTCCTCTTAATCTCCTTTCTGTGCCCATCCTGCCCAGACCCACCCCTCAACTGAGTCCCAGTACCCAGCCTCTCTTGCCTCAAAGATTACACACCATCTACTACCCTTGTCCTTCTCTTAACTGGATTCTGCCTGTGTGCACAAGTCTCTATACCAGAAATATGAAAAACCCAATCCTCTCTGGAGCTATCAATCCTTTCTAGTTACTCCTCTCCTTAACTGGGAGAAGTCCATGAAGACTTATTTATACTCACTGATGCTGTTTCCTAAGCTTCCACTTCAATGCAGATTTTGATGCTATTACATCAGTCCAGAGTCCCATGTTAAGATTAAGAACCATTTGGCTCTGTTGAACTGTAAGCCAATAGACTTGATTCTTGATGGTGGTTAACTATATATATATTTATATAACTATATAAATAACTACATAGCTTTTACTGTGTGACTATGTGATTGTGAAAACCTTGTGACTGACACTCCCTTTATCCACTGTATAGGCAGATGAGTAATAAAATAAAGACAAATAAATAAATAAATACTAGGGAGTGAAGGGTTATGGAATGTTTTGGGTATTCTTTTTTAATTTTTATTTTACTTCACATTTTTGGAGTAATGAAAATGTTCTAAAATTGATTGTGATGATGAATGCACAACTATGTAATGATCTCTGAGCCACTGATTGCATACTTTGGATGTATTATATGGTGTGTGACTATATCTCAATAAAATTGAATTTAAAAAAAAGAAAGATGAACAAAAAAAACCGAACCATTTTGCTGGATGCAGGCATTTAAGCCATGTACATCCAAGATGGTGGTTTACTTCCCTTTATATAGAAATGCATATGCATTTTGCCCTACTATTATGCACTCTTCATGTTTGTAAATATGAGCCAGTAGAGAACCATCTCTCCTATGTTAAATCCTTCCACCAAGCAACTCAGAAGTTTTGGCCTTAATTCATTGCTTTGCCTTCCTCAAATCAATCATGTCCAGGCCCTTGGGCAGAGGCCAATTCAACCTCACTTTATCTCATTATCTCTCTCTCCTTTTCCAGGAGAACCTTTAGATACTTCCCCTTATGTGGAGGTTATCCTTTCCATATGGTGTTTTTAAAAAATATTTTCATTGATAAAACAACATACAAGCATTCTTAACATATAAACATTCCATACATGGTATACAATCAATGGCTCACAATATCATCACATAATTGTGTAATCACCTGATCATTTTTTTGAACACTTGCATCACTCCAGAAAAAAAAGAAGAAAAAAACTCATTCATAGCATACCCTTTACCCCTCCTTTCATTGACCAATAGTATTTCCATATACCCAATTTATTTTAACCTTTGTTCCCTCTATTATTTGTTTATGTTTATCCATATTTTTTTACTCATCTGTTCATACCCTAGATAAAAGGAACATCAGACACAAGGTTTTCACAATCACACAGTTGCACTATAAAAGCTATATCATTATACAATTATCTTCAAGAAACAAAGCTACTGGAACACAGCTCTATAGTTTCAGGTACTTCCCTACTTCCCTCTAGCCGCTACAATACACCATAAACTAAAAAGGGGATATCTATGTAATGTGTAAGTGGATAACGTTCTGCACTCTGTTTGAAATCTCTCAGTCACTGACACTTTATTTTTCTCATTTCTCTCTTCCCACTTTGGGTCAAGAAGGCTTTCTCAATCCCTTGATGCCAGGCCCCAGCTCATCCTGGGATTTCTGTCCCATGTTGCCAGGGAGATTTACTCCACTGGGAGTCAAGACCCATGTAGAGGGGCAGGACAGTGAGTTCACTTGCTATGTTGGCTTAGAGAGAGAGGCCACATCTGAGCAACAAAAGAGGTTCTTTGGAGGTGACTCTTAGGCTTAATTTTAACTAGGTTTAGCCTATCCCTTGCAAGAATAAGTTTTATAGAGGCAAGCCCCAAGATCAAGGGCTCAGCCTATTGATTTGGTTGTCTTCACTGCTTGCTAGAATGTCAGAAATTCTACAAAAGGGGAATTTTAATATTGACCCCTTCCTCCCCATTCTCCTAAGGGGACCTTGCAAATACTTCTTTATTCACTGTCAAAATCACTCTGGGATTTATTGGGACATTACACTAACCTGGAAAAATCAACAAAATCTCATGCCCTATTCAAGATTCCATGTACTTATGGTGTTAACTAAACTGTCATATAGTCTTTTTATACAGTTCCTCTTTGACTGCCAATGGGAAAGAGAAATAGTGGATTTATTTCTCTTAATCTGTTGGCTTAAGATAGAGCACCAGTCTATCTTAAAAGGCATTGCCTTTTCCTTCCAATCACACTGAGTTAGAGCCTAATTATACTCCTGTTGCAAGAAATGCTGATGAAATATGGATATTTTGCAAAGATATTTGTTTTATACCCAACAGCTGAGATATCCTGGTTTTGTCCTCCATTCTGGAGTGCTTCAAATATATTTTAGTAAAACCCTATTTTACATGTCCTTCTTTGTGTCTGCAGATAAAATCATAATTATCCCTGAAAGGCAAAAAAGAAGATCTGACATGACATTCAGGCTTAGAGGAAGAGCTGTTTCCTTTCAGTAGCCTTATGGGGGCCCTTGTAGAGATAAGGAGCAGTTACTTGCCTTCAGCTGACATCTCAATTGTCACTACTCACAGGGCTGCCTTTAGGTGTGAGGGATTTTGGCACAGTATATTAATTTACCTTTTGTTTTACATACATTTCTAAGTAAATTATATTAAAAATTTTAAAGTTTTTGTAATTGTTTGCAAGCCAAAACAAATTGTAATTTGTAATTTACACTTTACACTTAATAGTGCATGACTAAAAGTTTTCCTCCTAAATTCTGGAACACAACAATGATGTCCATTCTCATCAGTGTTATTCACCATAGTTCTGGAAGTTCTTGTCATTGCAATGAGTCCAGAAAAGGAAATAAAAGACATGTATATCAGAAAAGAAGAAAAACTTTCATTTATGGATAACATGGTTATCTACCTAGATAATCCTTTTTAAAAAGGATTTAAAATACTTAAATTAAAAACACTTTAATTAAAAACTAAAAAGTATTAAAAACCTGAAATTGATCTTAGTTTGGCAAAGTAACAAGGTAAACATTAAAAAATCAATTGTGTCTATATATTTGCAATGCGCAGTCTGAAAATGCAAATAATTCCATTACCTTTCAGAGTATGCAATTATAAGAAATAAAATAGAAAGACCCCTGTGCCCTTTCTTGGTTGGTCCAATGAACCATCTTTCACAATCACAGCACAATATTACTAGTATATGACAGTGATGCAACCTATCAACTGTACTCAGATTTCTCCAGTTTCCCTTATTTGTGTGTGTACTTAGTTACAATATTTTAGTTACAATTTTTTCTATACATTTTCCAATTTCACTTTAATTTTATCACTTGTGTAAATTATTGTATTTGATGCCACAGTCAAGATACCAAACATTTTCTCACAACAAAGATCCTTCCTATCACCCTTTTATAATGGCATGCATCTCCCTTGCAGCACACCTTCCCCCAAAGTCCCTAACTTGGCAATATTACATTTTTTAAATTGTTATATAAATATTACATATATAACATGTAAAAATGTTATGTGAATAGAATCATACAGTATATAACTTTCAGAATTGTGTTTTTTTTCTTTTGCATTAACCATAATTCCCTGGAAACTCATCCATGTTTGTTTCTTTTTATTTCCAAGTATTATTCCATAGTATGAATGTACCACAATTTGTTTAATTATATATCTGTTGAAGGACATCTGGGCTGTTTCCAGTTGACTATTACAAATAAAGCTACTATAAACACTCATGAATAGGTTTTTGTGCGAATATAAGCCTCCAATTCTCTGGTGTAAAGCCCATGAATACAATTTCTGTATTGTATGGTTATTGCAGGTTTTGTCTTATTAAGAAACTGCCAAGCTGTTTCCCAGAGTAACTGTAACATTTTACATTCCTGCAAGCAATGTACGAGATCCAGTTTCCATGCACCCTTGAAAGAATATGGTGTTATCACTTTTCATTTTTGTCATTCTGAGGTGTGTACAAAGCATAATTTCTTCCTTGCTTCCAGCAATAAGGGGAGTAAAAGTCACAGGTTTTCCTGAATACTTATCTCTGCATTCCTCAGTTCTGTTTTGGTGACATGCCCATCCTTGAACCAACCTAATCTCAAACCTTGAGTACAAGGAGTTGAGAATGGGGAGAATCTCTTTTTCCAGAGGAAAATGTAAGTTTGATTATCAGAATGTAAATAGATGCTCAAGTTAACAAACAAGATAAAAACAAAACAGAAAAATAGTTTTCTAAGGTACCTGTCACAGCAATACTCAGAGAGTTCTATATCAAGGAGGCTTAATCCTGAGTGGATGTGCTAAACACTATAAAAGACTCTGGTGGCATTGAAGTGCTGTAAATTCTAGGGATAGAGATGTTTGCATCTTAGCAGACTTAGCACATTTAGGCTGGTCCTTATTCGGGACTAATCCATAGGCCAGCTGTGGAAACAGAGTGAAAGATAGGGATGTGATATGTTGTTTGTATAATGAGGAAGTGATCCATAAAGGATCCTTTCTGATGGCCAATTGGAGTCTCAAAATATGACTTGCATGGGGTGGGCCACAGTGGCTCAGCAGGCAGAGTTCTCACCTGCCATGCCAGAGACCCAGGTTCGTTTCCCAGTGCTTGCCCATGTAAAAATAAATATATACAAATGACTTGCATGTGTCATTTATGTAGGAAATTTCACAGTTTCCTAGATTTGAAAATTATATAAACCCCTAGCATTCTCATAAATTCAAGATCATCTCATTCCTTCTGAAATTTTCAGCTGCTTTGCTTATGTAGTGAACAACAATGGATTCATATGAAATGACCAATAGGTCACATGCTTTTATTACATTCAAAAGACTTGTCATCACATCCAAATCACTTTCCCCTCATCTGAAAAGTGTTTTCTTGGAGAGAGTGTTAAAAAAATCCAAGATTCAAGTTCTGGACATGAACTTCTGTCACCACAGGGCTTGTCTTTCTTATTTATAAGCCTACTTCTCTTCTATAAAAATAGCTTATTTGGGCCCATCTGACTCTACTTTGATATGACCACCTAGTCATAGCCTCCTCAAGTGGTCGGCCTGTTAACTCAATGTTTGCCACTGAAGGTACGTTAACACATGCAGTTCACAATAGCGTTTATTTTGAGGTTCTTGAGAAAAATCCGGAAAATCCTCCTTCAGCCTCAGAGAAAAATTAAGTAAACTGAAGTAAGTCTAGAGAACTTGTTCCAAACTTGAACAACACTCAAGAGAAAAAATGATGATTATAATCCTGAATTAGATTCAGCAAGTCAACTGAGTCTTAGGAGAAGGGTTCAGTTTCACCTATTTGAGAGTTTCCAGAATGTAACCTCTAAAAAGGATTCTCTAAAGGGAGATGATAAGTCCTGCTCCTCCAGAGATGGCCTTGTGGAGGAAGCAGACTCAAGTCTAGGTGCTTGATGCATGGGCTTGTGGGAAGAGTTAACTAGTCCAGGGTGGAGCTTCCTAGGTCCTGAAAAGAAAAGAGAAACTGCGATGCTGCCATTAATATGCACATCATGGTTTTCTCCTTTCTTGATGCATTATATGTTTTTCATATAACGGTGTAACAGGAAAGCCATTAAAATCTGCATTTCTTTTCTTAGCCCATTCTAAACATGTTGCTTTTCACTGCCAACCATAAATATTTCTCCTTGGCTCTATAATTATGTTAACCCCAAACCACAGGTGAAAACCAACCCATGGACAGATTGCCCATACTTGGGTGTTGGGGGCCATATTTGCCCCAGTGGAATTTGGTGGACATAACACACCTAAGACACATGCATCCCACTAGCCCATGTTGCTGGAAAATGGGCCAACTAAATATCTCAACGATATTTAATCTTTTAATCCATTAGCATGGACTGTCCTTCCATTTATTTAGTGCTTCTTTGATTTCCTTTAGTAATGTTTGGTGGTTTTTATCCTCTATATCCTTGGTTAAATTTATTCCTAAATATTTGATTCTTTTAGTTGTTTTCTTGCACCTATTTCTTCTCTGGGTATGTTGATCTGTTCTGTTTGGTTTTCATTTGTCTCTACAGTTTTTAACACTCCTTTCATTGTTTCTAGGTGTTCTTGCCTGGAGAGAAAAGTCTGTTAGGAATATCTCCCTGGAGAAGACTTTCGCAAGTCAGTATTCCCCAGTCAAAACAGGACTAAGAACCCACAAAGTGGGATATGGAAGATTCCGAGTGCTACTCACAGGTCTTCACAGCAGTTTATTATCTTCTTCCTTCCATTCTTCCTTTATGGCATACAGTGTTCTTCTGGTCTCTGGAGCACTTGACAGATTGTTCAGAGAGTTCCCTTTTGTTTACCAGCTGCCTGTACTGCGTACTGCAGCTCCCTCATCTTACCCCTCTCTGATTCAAATTCACAAAAGTTTTTACCATTTTTAAAAAATATTCCTTATGCCCCACCCCTCCCTCTCTCTGTCTCTCTCTTTTTTTTTTTTTTTTTACCTTCTGGGACTCTCATAATGCATATATTCATATGCATCATGGTGTTCCATATGTCTCTTAGACTCTGTTAACACTTTTCTTTTTGGTTCTTTTTTCTTTCTGCTCTTTAACCTGAATCATTTCAGTAGCCTGTCTTTGCATTCAACAATTTTTTTTCTGCCAGCTCCAATTTGCTCTTGAAACATTCTAAAGAATTTTTCATATCAAATTTTGTGTTCTTCAACTCCAGTATTTTTATGTGGTTACATTTTTAAATGTATGACTCTTTATTGAGATTCTCATATTTTCATTTTCATTCATTATTTCTAGATAACCTTTATTTCTTCCTATTTTTCCTTTAAAGACTTAAGCACACTGAGGATCATTTTGAAAAACCTTTGTTGATATGTCCCAAGTCTGGTCTTTTTCATTGTGTCTGGATTTTTATCTAGTTCTTTGGCCACCATAGTTCTGCCTGGTGTGAGAGACCTCTGCCTCAGGATGCGGTCTCAGAGACATGTTTCTCAGTCTCCGTGACTGTTTCAGTCTTAGGCTGGTCCTATTTTACCTTGCATGGTCATCAGTCTATGTCATTACTCAGTAAATGCCAATGGACATTCACTTAGTTTAACAAGTCTTACCACTGAATGTTTTGCCATTTTGTAATACTGTTTACTGGTAATGACATAGATTTAAATTCCTGAGAAAATCAAATTAAAAAGAATAAATGTATGCCAGTTTTAAAGTCAATCCTTTGGGATCTGCTCATGCTAAAACAATATGCCACTTTGCTCCGATGTGGAGGTGAATGACTCTCTCTCCCTTAAAAACCATGAAAATAATAATAAGGAAGGAGAGAGAAAGAGAATGAATTTTTACCTTATATACAATTGTTCTAAGCATTTTACATAGATTAACTCATTAATTTTTACCAATAGCTCCTGGATTAGGTTATCTCATTTTACAGGTAAATTAAATAGCCTACTCAAAATTGGCCACCACTTAGGATAACAGAGAAAATTGACAGCACTGTAAGCAGGTTTTCCCATGCTGGTTCCCTGCTCTCATGGCTCACTGCAGTGATGACCTGATCTATAAAAATAAGATATTAAGTATGTTTATGGTTCTTAGGATGGCAGAACATAAGACAAAGATGGACCCATGAAAGACAGAAGTATTTATTTCTTACAGTTCCAAAGAAGAGAAGGCTGGCCTGCAGAGTCACACAGAGGGCTGTATCCAGAGAGAGAGCAAGAGCTAGAACCAGAGCTTAATACTTAGTATTAAGTTTCATACTTAACACTATATCAAGCATAGCAAGCAAGGTGGGGATAGCTAGGATTTGTGAACTCCCTGTGGCTTGGCTAATCTGAGGGTATGGGGGCTGTCCTGGTTATCAGGTGTCTGATCCTGGGGCAATTAAGGTGCATGCATAGTGACACCAGAGTGGCAGAGACACATTAGGGGAACTTAATCAGCTGCTCAAGGAAGAGAACTGACAAGCCATTGTCCAAGGCCCTAAAATAGGAACTGACAGGACTCCTGTAAAGACCTCAAAACTGCTTGAGATGGCATCTTAAAGAAAATACAGTCCCCATGGTGAGTGACTCCTGAATCTCCCATGAATCTGATAAAAATATATGCACCTGAGCATTTTCATTTTGATAGTTGAGGCTTTGTCATCAAGTCACCTTATTTTCCTGGCTCCTTTCCTCTTAGTATGGATTCTTATTCAAGAGATCTCTTGCTACTTTAACCCACCCTGCAAATAGTTCTGTCAGGTCTTCCTGGCAATTTTATTATTATAAGCCAGATAACACCATCCCTCCCCCAGAAGCCCACCACGAGCTTTCCATCTCACAGGGACAATACATTTTTTCACAGTGGTCCTCAAGGCTCTTCATGACATATGGGATCGACTCTCCCCTCCTCTTCCCATTGCTTGCTCTCCTGCAGCCTCAGGCTGTCTACTAAGCACACTGCACCCATCCTTCATGTCTTTACTGAACATCTATTTTTGTCTGAGATCATTCCAGATTGCTCCATTTAAAATTGCAAGCGCTACCCATTTCCTGCTTATCTTCATAGCATTATGACTGTGTCCAGTGCACAGGAGGATGCCTGGTGCAGAGTTGGCACTTGATGAGTATTTGTTACTGAATCAAGTGCTCTGATCTTCAAATCCTTGGATAACAATGCCAAAAGAGTATGTGAAGCTCATTCTAGACTTGTCTGAGCCACAGAATTTGGCAAAACCAGGATTCAGATCTCACCATCCTATATCCAATCAAGGCCTACTGGCGTAGGAACCCTGGAGCCCTCTGTTTTCTAAATCTAACAGTACATTAAGGATTCCCATACCACATCTATTGTTGGTCCCAGTAAATCTCCCCTTCCTCATATGTCTGATTTATCTGATAACAAACAGTAATTGATTTTCTAGACCTTAAATTTTTATTTCAATAATTCCAGACAATGGGTTTTGTTTTCCAAGAATAGTATACTAAATATCTAGAATATATGTGAGGAAAGTTTCAGCACTGGAAAGAGAATCACAGTTTCTAAACAGAATGACTAGCTTCATTCTGTGTGTAGAAATAGCAGAATTGTTCTCCTTTAAAGAATAATCGATTACTTTTGAGAAATTATAAGAAAAATTTGAAATGAGAAGAAATGGCTTATTTAGAAAGCAAGGTAAATGAAGTAACAAACTATTGCAGTTATCCATAGCCCCATCCACTATAGTTTATAGAATAATTTTTCCTTGTTAACATAGGGAAAGTTTGCAGAAAAGAGTTGAGATAATTGTCTGTGTAACAAAATAAAAATAACCTGCATCTTATGAAAAGTGAAGTGGCTTAGGGCACTTGATCTCATTCAGAATTTGTGTTTCAGCCCTTTAGTGTCCCAGAGTTTATTGGGTCCTGGAAAAACTATGTCACTCATAAATAACCTGCTTAAAGTCTGAAGAATATATTTAGCAAGCTAATACATTAATTGTCAATGAGATCATTGTAATTTAGTAACCAGACTCTGCCTTTGTCCATTATCGAGGTATCTTCTTCTTGTATTACATACTTGGGAGGCCAAACTGATCAAAATAATGCTTATTAGTGAATTCTGGGTCTGAGTAATGGCAGAGAAAGTTTAAAGGCTTTTCCAGCCAAATAAGATAATTGTGCTGTCCTGAGGAGGAGTTGGAGGCACATCTGTGCAGAACTCCTGCCATATAACTTTCTCTTTCTCATCCAGGGTTGGCCTCTTTGGGCATTCCTTACAGTCAGTTGAATAAGGAAGAAAAAATTCACACCTGGTTTACATGTGGTTTTGCACAATATGCAAGTACCATCTGAAAGCAGACAATTGCAGCACTGCAACCCTTTTCTGGGATGTTTCTTGAAGAACAGTGGTGAGGGGAAATCCTCCCAGTGTATGGAACTTCAAGCAATGCAGCTGGTTTTTCATTTTACTTGGATAAAGAATTATTGGGAGGGGTATTTGAATACTGATTCATGGGCTGTTCTTAATGGTTTGTTTGAATGGTGAGGGAATTGGAAAGAGCCTGATTGGAAAAATGGTGACAAAAAGGTCTGGGGAAGTGGTTTGTGAATATACCATTCTAAGGGTCAAAAAATGTGAAGATATTTGTGTCCCATGTGAATGTTCAGCAGAAGGTTCTTCAACAGAGGAAAGTTTTATAAACAAGTGGATAAAATAACCCATCCTGTGGACACCAGTTATCCTCTTTCTCCAGCCACTCCTCTTGTAGTTCAATGGGCCCATGACCAAAGTGGTCATGGTGGTAGAAATGGAGGTTATGCATGGGCTTAGCAATATGGGCTTCTACTCCCCAAGGCCGACTCTATGCCAGCAGTAGAGACCCACCCTTACCCCCTGATATGACAACATTCCTCAAGATGATCAGCCTGCTATCTGGTGACAGGTGGATTATATTAGACCACTTCTATCATGTAAAGGGCAGCAATTTGTTATAAATGAAATAGACATATACTCTGGTTATGGGTTTGCCGTTCTTGCATGCAATGCTTCTGCCCAAACTGCTATCCATGAAGTTTCAGAATGCCTTATCCACCATCATGGTATTCCACACAGCGTTGCTTCTGATTAAGTAACCTACTTCACAGCAAATGAAGTGCAGGAATAGGCATATGCTCATGGATTCTCTGGTGTTATCATGTTCTCCCTCATCCTGAAGCAGCTGGACTGATAGAACAGTGTAATAACTTTTGAAGACTCAATTACAACATGAATTAGATGGCAATACTTTGCAGGGCTAGGGAAATGTTCTCCAGGAGGCTGTGTATGCTCTGAATCAGCACTCCATGGTGCTGTTTCTTCAAAAGCCAGTATTCATGGGTCCAGGAATCAAAGAGTGGGAATTGGAGTGACACCATTCATTAATACCCTCTAGGAAACTTTTTGTTGCCTTTTCCTGCAAACTTGAGCTCTACTGGTCTACATGACTTGTTCTAGAAGGAGTGCTTCTACCAGGAGACACAACAACTATCTGTTGAACTGGAAGGTAGGACTGCCATCCAGAGACATTGGGCTTCTCATGCCTTGGAATTAACAAACAAAGAAGGGGATTACAGTACTGTCTGGAGTGATTGATATTGACTACCAAGGGGAAATAGGACTGCAACTACACGATGGAAGTGAAAAAGAGTTTTCCTGGAATACAGGAGATCCCCTAGGGTATCCCTCTTAGTACTACATGCTCTGCGATTAGTCAATGGAAATCTGCAACAACCCAATCCAGGCAGGACTAGAAATGGCCCAGAAACTTCAGGAATGAAGGTTTTAGTCTCAGTGTAGGCTCACTGAGCCTCAGAGTATCCCACTCCCATGCAGTATAATGGGAAGCAGATATATTAAGTAATTGGGAGAATCCCACATTGATTCCATAACCTGTGCACTGAAGACAACTATGATGGGAAGGACCAAATAAAGCCCTTCAGAATTCCCTTCTGCTCCCATTAAAATAGTAAACTAAGAGAAAATTCTATATCTATGAGAGGAAAACTGAGATAATGCAGGGTGGTAGTTCCTACTATGTTCTCATTCAACTCACCTATTTGGCTGATGTAAAAGTCAAATTGGTCTAGGAGGACTGAAAACTATGGTAAAAATAGCAGAGCTGCTTTACCAGATATGATGTCTTTTTTATTTTTTTGTACTGTGAGAAATATCATATATACAAAAAAAGCAATAAATTTCAGAGCACACCACTACAATTAGTTGTAGAACAGATGTCAGCGTTGTTATGGGTCAAAATACCACAATTTTAGGTTTTTACTTCTAGCTGCTCCAAGACACTGGAGACTAAAAGAAATATCAGTATAATGATTCAGCAGTCATACTTATTTGTTTAATTCTTTTTTATCTGTTATAACTCCACTTTCTCCTTTGATCTTTCTCCCAATCTTATTTTCTCTGTTATAACTCCACCTTCTCCTTTGATCTTTCTTCCAGTGGAAACCTTCAGCAATAGATTTGAGGAGGCAGAAGAAAGGATTAGTGAACTAGATGACTGGACATCTGAAATCTGACACCCAAAGGAAAATATGTGAAAAGAATGGAAAAATTTGAGCAGGAACTCAGGGAATTGAATGACAACATGAAGCGCGCAAATATACACGTCGTGAGCATCGTAGAAGGAGAAGAGAAGGGAAAGGAGGAGAAAGGCTAATGGAGGAAAATATCAATAAAAATTTCCTATCTCTTATGAAAGACATGAAATTGCAGATCCAAGAAGTATAGCGTACCCCAAACAGAATAGATCTAAATAGACACACCCCAAGACTACTTACTAATCAGATTGGCAGATATAAAAGAGAAAGAGAGAATTTTTGAAAGCAGCAAAATAAAAGCGATCCATCCACATACAAGGGAAGCCCAATAAGACTACATTTGGATTTCTCAGCAAAAAGCGTGGAGGTGAGAAGGCAATGGTATGATACATTTAAAATTCTAAAAGAGAAAAGCTTCGGACTAAGAATCCTGTATCGTCTGTTTCCCAAGCACCCACAAAAGCCAGCACACCAACACATGGCTCCTGTGGATCTTTTCCACAGACATCTTCCTGTCCTTTCAACGGTTTGTGGCAAAGCATGGTCATTTCTTTGTGGATAAGCAAAGTTCTTAATGAAAATTTTGCAAAATCAGTCAGAGAAAAGCTACAGCAAATTTTTTCCTAATCAACTTGGAGAAAGATCAGTAAAGACAGTGACAGGCTGAAGGTACAGATGTTGAATTCTGATGAGACTGGGACTATTTGGTTTGCTTTACCCCAGGGATGTGTCCATGCTCAGTCTAGTTTCTGATGCTTTGAAAGGAGCATCAGATTGGGCCAGGGCTGAGGTACCAGGGTGTGTTAGAAAGCCTGAGTGTATCTGCCAGGCCCTGAATGATGCTTCCAGTTGCAGTAGCAAGTTGGAGAGTCAGGGGTCATCCTCATGCCATCCACCTTACCTCTTACCAGGTCTGGTTTTCCCTAAAGAGCTTTTCTTTCCTGTCCTGAATTCTCTGTGGAGTCTGCAGAACATGATGTCACCACTTCCTGCCTTGTCCTTTGAATGCCAGCTTACCTGGCCTCTTTGCGAAGGCATGCTGCTTTCCCTGGAGCTCTTGGAAGCCCTCCAGCTTGGCCCCTCCCTGACACCAAGATGTTGAACTTGACCCAGGTTAGGGTGGGCATGTTAGGGAATGCATGGTACAGCCCATGCATCTGGCAATCCTAGTGAATGTACTGAATTTTGTTCCATGATGTAGTCTTTCTGTTCTTTAAAGATGCATATATTTTCTTACTGAACACAAAGATGCTCCTTAAGTCAAGACAGAAAGTGAGTCATTGATCAAGGAGTGAGGAGCAGCTTGTTCATAACATATTTATGGGACGTCATATGTATTCAAAATTCAGCTCATAAGATTTTTGGTCAAACAGTTTGACATAAATCCTTCTGATAGCACCCTTTATGCACTGAATTTTGAAGCAGGGTTCCATGCCATCTTGGAATGCTTACCAAGGCTTTAATTCAGAAAGTGGTTGTCATGGCCTGCTGAGGATTGCACGAAGGCTTGCCAATGTGATGTGTCTTCTTCAGGGTGAGTAGTAGAGGCCCTGGCCCAGGGTCAGCCATTCCTTTCAATAGATGGCTGCTTGAGAGCACAGTAAGACTCCTCTTCTTGTCACTGTGGTATAGGAAAACTAGAAACAAAGATGGAAATGCTGCATCTTTTGGGGAGCCTGCATTTCCTACTTCACATCCCATTGATTTTTTGAGCCTAAGACTTCAGATTTGGGACCTTTGTGCAAACTGCACATTACAGTGGAGAGCTGTGTCCCCCACCCATCACTGGAATCTCATTTAGAAACACTGTTCAGTTTAAAAGGAACTTTTTAATGGCTCAGTTTTTGATTATTTTAAATAGTTTGCTGATAGACAACTCCTGATAACACTTACTACATACCATATTCTAATTGTATGTTAACCTAAATTTTATTTAGTAAAGTGTATTAAACTAGGACTTTTTGAATCATAAATATGTGGTTTTATTAAATAAAAGTCATGTCAAATTGTTTTAAAAAAGAATTCATTATCCAGCAAAATTGGCCTTCAAACTGAGAGATTAAAATATTTTCAGACTAACAACTACTGAGAGAATTTGTGACTAAGAGACTGGATCTGCAAGAAATACTAAAGGAAGCACTACAGGCAGATGGGAAAATGCACAAGAGAGAGGTTTGGAGAAGAGTGTAGAAATGAAGATTATCAGTAAAGGTGAAAAGAGAAAAAAAACTAGATATGAAATATAAAATCCAAGAGAAAATGACAGAAGAAAGTACTGCCTTTCCAGTAATAATATAAATGTTTACAGATTAAATTCCCCAATCAAAACACATTGACTGGCAAAATGGATTTAAAAACAGGACCCATCTACATGCCATCTACAGGAGACTCATTTTAGACCAAGGACAAAACTAGGTTGAAAGTGAAAAGCTAAGAAAATATATTTCATGCAAACAACAATCAGAAAAGAGCAGAAGTTGCTATACTAATATCTGACAAATTAGACTTCAAATGTAAAACTATTAAAAGAGACAAAGAAGGACACTATGTATTAATAAAAGGAACAATTCAGCAAAAACACATAACAGTGATAAATATTTATGCACTGAGCCAGAGTGGTCCAAAGTTCATGGGGCAAACATTGAAACACTGAAGGGAGAAATAGACACCTCAACCATAAGAGTTGAAGACTTCAATTCCTCACTCTCATCAATGGAAAGAAAATCTAGACAGAAGATTAAGAAAAAAACAGAATTTGAATAATATGATGAATGAACTAGACTTAACAGATATTTACAGAACATTACAACAATAGCAGGATACACATTTTTATCAAGTGTTCATTAATCATTCTCAAGGATAGAGCATATGCTAGGTCACAAAGCAAGTCTCAATAAATTTTAAAAGTGTGAAACCATACAAAATGCTTTCTCAGGTCATAATGGAATGAAGTTGGAAATCAATAACAGGCAGAGGGCCAGAAAATTCACAAATATATGAAGACTTAACAACACACTTTTAAACAACCAGTAGGTGAAGGATGAAATCACAAGATAAACCAGTAATTATCTCAAAGCAAATAAAAATGAAAACACAATATGTCAAAATTTATGGGATGCAGCAAAGGCAGTGCTAAGAGGGAAATTTACTGCTTTAAATGCCTAGATTAAAGAAGAAAGGGGAAAAATTAAGGAATTAACTCTTCTTCTGGAAGAACTAGAGAAAGAACAGCAAACTACCCCAAAGCAAACAAAGGGAAAGAAATAAATATTAGAGCAGAAATAAATGAAATTGAGAACATGAAAATAATCAAAAGCAACAAAACCAGAAGTTGATTCCTTGAGAAAAATCAGTAAGTTCAATGGACCTTTAGCTCAGTTGACAAGAAAAAGAAGAAAAAGAAAAAGAAAGTGGTTTCAAATAAATAAAATTAGAAATGGAAGAGGAGACATAACCACTGATTCCATAGAAATAAAGGAGTTAATAAGTGGATACTATGAGCAACTATATGCTAATAAACTAGACAATGTAGATGATAAGGACAACTTCCTAGAAAGGCATGAACACTCAACATTGACTCAAGAAGAAATAGATGACCTAAAAAAATAAACAAAACAATCACAAATAGTTTGAATCAGTCATCAAGAAGCTCCCCCCAAAAGAAAAGTCCAGGACCAGATGGCTTCATGTTGAATTCTACCAAGCATTCAAAGAAAGAATTAGTACCAAACCTGCTCAAACTCTTCAAAAAAATTGAAGAGGAGGGAAAGGTACCTAACTTATTCTATAAAGCCAACATCACCTTAATACCGAAGCCAGACAAAGATACTACAAGAATAGAAAATTACAGACCAATCTCTCTAATGTATAGAAATGCAAAAATTCTCAACAAAATACTTGCAAATATAATCCAGCAGCACATTAAAAGAATTATATACCATGACTAAGTGGGATTTTTTTCCAGGCATGCAAGGATGGCTCAACATAAGAAAATCAATTAATGTAATACTCCATATCAACAAATCAAAATGAAAAAAACGATGTGATCACCTCAATTGATGCAGAGAAGGAATTTGGCAAAATTCAACAATGTTTCTTGACATAAACACTTCAAAGGATAAGAATAAAAGGTAATTTCCTCAACATGATAAAGGGAATATATGAGAAACGCACAGCTTGCTTCATCTTCAAAGGGGAAAGATTGAAAGTTTTTCCTTTAAGATCAAGAACAAGACAAGGATTCCCTCTATCACCACTGATATTGAATATTGTGCTGGAAGTTCTAGCCATAGCAATTAGACAAGAAAAAGAAATAAAAGGCATAGAAATTGGAAAGGAAGAGGTAAAACTTTGACTGTTTTCAGATTATATGATACTATATGTTGAAAATCCTGAAAAATCTACAGCAAAGCTACTAGAGCTCATAAATGAGTACAGCATTTATTACAGTGTACAAGATCAAAACCCAAAAATCAGCAGCATTTCTATAGACTAGTGATAAACAATCTGAGAAGGAAATCAAGAAAAAAAAGTCCACTTATAATAGCAATCAAAAGGAATAAATTTAACTAAGGCTACAACAGAATTATGCACAAAAAAACTACAAGAAATTACTAAAAGAAATCATGGATGCCCTAAATAAATGGAAGGGCATACCATATTCAAAGATTGGCAGACTAAATATCATTAAGATGTCAATTTTACCTAAATTTACTTATAGATTCAATGCAATGCCAATTAAAATTCCAAAAACTTTCTTTACAGAAATAGAAAAAAAAATTTATTTGGAAAGCAGGGTGTCCACTACAATGGCCATTATCAAAAAAACAGAAAACAACAAGTGCTGGAGAGGATGTGGAGAGAGCCACACTTATCCACTTTTGGTGGGAATGTAAAATGGCCTAACCACTCTGGAAAACAGCTTGGCTTCTTTCTATACTTCTGGAAATGAAATATATAGAATGGTCAGATGATTCAACAATCCCATTACTAGGTATATATTCAGAGGAATTGAAGGCAAGGACACAAACAGACATTTGCACACCAAAGTTTATAACAGCATTATTTACAACTGCCAAGAGATGGAAACAGCCCAAATGACCATCAATGGATATGTGACTAAAAAAGCTGTGATATATACACATGATGGAATATTTCACAGCTGTAAGACACAATAAAGTCAGGAAGTATGTAATAATGTGGATGAACCTTGAGAACATTATGCTAAGTGAAATTAGCCAGAAACGAAAGGATAAATACTGTATGGTCTCACTAATATGAACTAACATTAATGAATGAATGAACTTTGAGAGTTGAAGTTAAGAACACAGGTTATTGGGAGATAGAAATAGGGTAGAGATTGGGCATTTGGTGCTAAAGGAATATAAATTGTGCAAAAGGAAGGATTGTAAAAATTCAGAAATGGATAGCACAATACTACCTGATTGTAACACAATAATATAAGTACACTGGATGAAGCTGAATGTAAGTATGATTGAAGGAGAAGGGCTGGGGGCTTGTACAAAACCAGAAGGAAAGATAGAGAATAAAGACAAGTGGTATAACTTCGGAATGTCTAGAGTGGACAATGATCATGATTAAATATATAAATTAAAAAAAAACATTTTTGCATGAGGGAGAACAAATGAATGTCAACATGCAAGTGTTGAAAATGGGTGATAAATGGGAAAAAGTACAAACATTGCAAGCTAGGGTCTATAACCAACACTAACACTGTTATATGCTTCCATTGAATGTAACAAAGGCATCGTGCCGAAACTAAATGTCTGCAGGTGAGGGGCATGGAGGAGGTACATGGATTCCTTGTGGAAGGAAAGGAAATGTCTTCATATAGATTACGGTGGTGAAGTCATGTCTATATATTAGGTTGGATTGTATAATGTGGGAATAAAAATGTTTGAACATGAACAGAGAGAAACAGGTACTAGAGAAAATGCAGAGAAAAAAATGTACCTATTCAAATTGGTAGGAAGACTTAGAAGTGTAGCCCCTTGGAGGGCAGTATGGTGGTTCCACAGGAGGCTAGGGGCAAGCTTGCCATTTGATCTTGAGATCTCAGTGCTCAGTATACACCTGGAGAAACTGGGTGTGGGGACACGAATGGACATTTGCACACTGTTTTTTATGGTGACAGTGTTCATGATTCACAATAGATGGAGGTGGCCTATGGGTACAACAACTGAGGAATGGAAAGGGGAACTATGGTGTATATACACGATGAAGTAATGAGTGGCTATAAGAAGGAATGAAGTTGTGTGGCATGTTACTAGCTAAATGAACATTAAGGATTGTATATTGAATGAAATGTCACAAACAAAAAGACAAATACTACTATGCCTCATTCATATGGGCTAATTATAATATAAAAACTTAGTGAACTGAAGTAAAGAACCTGGGTCATCAGATTGGGGCCTATTGGAAAAAGTTCTAGATTGTAAGCTCTTACAATAGTCATTTGGGAATTTTATATATATTTGGGAATTTTAACTGTTATTTCTAAATTCTGAGGTATTGAGTTTGTATGTAACCTGGTCATTCCCAGTAACTTTGGGTATTTATGTGAAACCTGAGACTCAGAGTTAGAGCTCTGAAGCTATGAAAGTCAGCAGTAGCCCTTACAGGAACTGTTTAGATAGCTGAAAAAAGGGATCAGACTTCAACTAGAGATGTGAAGGAAGCTGATCTGGATAGGACTAAGGTAGATAAGAATACAGGGTAAAGGATGATATTAACCCTATTTTAGAGCTTCAACTTTTGTGTGAGACCAAAGGAAGAGATATTTATTTTGTGCAGCACATTACCTAATTTAACGTGTATGGTCAGTTTAGTTGAACACTGTGGGTACATGGAATCTTGAATAGGGCATGACATTTTGTTGGCTTGTCCAGGTTAGTGTGATTCCCTGATATATCCCAGAGTAATTTGTGTAGTGAATAAAGAAGTATTTGTAAAGTCCCCTTGGGGGACTGGAAGCAGAAGGAAATATTCAACTCCATTTGGAAAATTTCTGATATCCCTGAAAGCAGTGGGGACAACTGGATCAATGGGCTGAGCCCTCCATCTTGGGGTTTGCCCCTATGAAACTCATTCCAGCATGAATAGGCTAAGCCTACTTAAAATTATTCCTAAGAGTCACCCCCAGAGAACCTCTTTTGTTGCTCAGATGTGGCTTTCCCTAAGCCAATGCAGCAGGTGAACTCACTGCCCTCATCCTTATGTGGGATATGACTCCCAGGTATGTAAATTTGCCCGGCAATGTGGGACAGAACTCCTGGGATGAGTCAGGACCTAACATCAAGGGACTGAGAAAGCCTTTTTGACCAAAAGGGGTAAGAGTGAAATGACAAAATAAAGTTTCAGTGGCTGAGAGATTTCAAACAGAGTTTGAGTTCAACCTGGAGGTTATTCTTATGCATTATATAGATATCTCTTTTTAGTGTATAGTTTATTAGAGTAGCTAGAGGGAAGTAACTGAAACTGTTGAGCTGACTTCCAGAAGAATTGAAGATGATTATATAATGATATAGATTTTACAAAGTGACTGTGAAAACCTTATGTTTGATACATCCTTTATCCAGGATATGGACAGATGAGCAAAAAATATGGATAAAATAAATAATAGGAGAGATAAGGGGTAAAATAAATTGGGTGGATGGACATGTTAGTCAGGGGTCTCTAGAGAAACAGAAAAATTAGGAGAGATTTGTAAATATGAGATTTATAAAGGTGTCTCATGCAACAAGGGAATGGAAGAGTCCCAAATTCATAGAGCAGGGTGTGAGGCTAGTGACTCTGATAAAGGGTCTGGATGAACTCCATAGGAGGGTCTCACTGGCTGAAGAAGCAGTGAAAGAATCTCTCTTTTTCTTTAAAAGCCTCCAACTGATTGGATTATATTATTTTGGTAGGCATGCCTTAGTTGATCTAAGATGTAATCAGCCACAAATGCAATCAACTGACTGATGATTTAATCAACCTGCCATGAAATATCCTTGCAGCAATCATCAGGCCAGTGCATGCTTGACCAGATGACTGAGCATAATCATTTGACACCAGAACCTAACCATCACAATAGAAATACTAGTAGTCAATGAGAGGGAGGGGTTTTATTTCCCAGCACCTGTTCATGTAAAAAAAAAAATTTTAATAAAAGTATGCTGCCAATTTGACAAAGGAGGGGTGGAGAGAAAGTATTGGCTTTAGGTTTTTTATCTACCCCTACCATGGGACAGGCTTGTGGAGATAATGGGCTTGAGTGACAGGTCAAATAGAATAAGTGGCTTCAGTATTAATTAAGAATGAATTGCTTTACCTGCCACATCAAAGGTCATCCAGGACTTGTCAAAATTGGTGATCTTTGGTGATGTCTAGGGAGCCTCTAGCTGCCTCCAAACTCTTAAGTCTTGCTCAGGCATGATCACTTAGGCCTTTTGGAAGCTCAACTTCCCATGGGACTTGGTGCACTCCCAAGCCCTGTGTCCAGCTTTCCCACAGCTAGGGCATGGCCCCAAGGATTTTTGGCATTCCTGAGAACGTTCATACTTGCAAGACTCCACCTTTCCATACTTATAGCAGGTTCTGGCTGACTTCTGCCCCACGTGGTCCCAAGGGAGCTGTTTGCCATTCATGGCAAGTTCTCTGAGCCAAGATTTGTTCCTGTTTTTCCTTGCCTTTTCTTCCTCCACAGCCCTTTCCCAGTTATTAAAAGCAGAAAACCCTGCATTTTTTAGATGATTTACAGGGATTTGTGGTCCATATGCTATTTTCTGCAGGTTTTTTTTTTCTTTTATTCAGAGCTGACTAATAAAGGAGGTTTAAGGATTATTTGCCCCTCTGTGGAGTCAGGGTATACTTGATAATAATTTTTCATAGCCTCCATCAGTCTTTCCTGAAATAGAGCAGGGGTTTCCTTATTCTCCTGAGTTATGCTCTGTAACATATTTTTATGTGCTGCAGGTTTGATAGTGTACTTTTTCATTCCTTCCATTACACCAGTTAATATGTAGTCCTCTGGATTTCAAGTCTGCCTGACCCTTCTGGTAGTTCCAATTCGGGTAAGCATTTGGAAGTACTAAATACTCATACTGTATATTGGGCAGGTCGCTGGCCCTCAAGTAGTTCTGCATTGCCAATTTGACACATTTCCTCAAGTGTGCAACAAGGTGAAAGAATGACTTGCACATTACCCCAGGTAAATTTATAGGTTAATAACAGGTTTTAAAATTTTTCTATAAATTTTGAGGGGTCCTCCTGGACATTACACAATTTACAAGAGCCCTTTATGGATTTATCCTGATATAACATCATAAAATTCTGTATTTAAGGAATTTCTTGCCACTTTCCCTCCTTTTTTATTTTCTTTTAAAGAATATTTTATTTTCTAGTGAACAGCTTGTGACTCCATAAGTAAGCCATTCCTGCATTTATTTAACTTTTTTATTGTATAACTTAACATATATACAAAGCAAAGAAACAAATAAAACAATAATTTTCAAAGCTCTATTCAACAAGGAGTTACAGCACAAATTCCAGAGTTTATCATGGGCTACCATATGATCCTCTCAGATTTTTTCATCTATCTGCTCAGAATATAGGAGGCTAGAAGGAATAAATATATTTTTATCATCACAATCAACTTTTTTTTTCTTTTTTGTGGAAAAGAAATGTGGTAGGTAGATTCAGGTGTCAACTTGGCTAAGTGAAAGTGCCTAGTTCTATTGACAGGGCTAGGAGCCAATGGCATGTGAACCTCATCTGTTGCTGATTACATCTGCAGTTGGCTAGGAGGCATGCCTGCTGCAATGAATGATATTTGATTTAATTAAGCTGGTGCTTAAATGAGAGCCTCAACATAGCACAGCCCAGGCAGCTCAGCATACCTCATCTCCACACTCACAGCTCAGCCCAGGCCTTTGGAGATGCAGAAAGAAATCACCCCAGGGAAAGTTGTTGGAACCCAGAGGCCTGGAGAGAAGGCCAGCAGAGATCACCCTGTGCCTTCCCATGTAAGAAAGAACCTCAGTTGAAAACCAGCTACCTTTCCTCTGAAGAACTAACGAAATAAATCCCCTTTTATTAAAAGTCAATTCATCTCTGACGTGTTGCATTCCAGCAGCTGGCAAACTAGAACAATAACTATATACAAAAATAAATTTCAAAGCACTGCACCAGAATTAGTTGTAAAACAGATTTCAGAGTTTGGCATGGGTTGCAATTCCACAATTTCAAGTTCTTACTACTAGCTGCTCTAAGATATTAGAGACTAAAAGAGGTATCATATTCATTTGTTAAATCGTATCTCCTCTGTATAACTCCACCATCACCTTTGATCTTTCTATCCCTCTCTTTAGGGGTATTTGGGCTATGGCCATTCTAACATTTTCATGTTGGAAGGGGCTGCCAATAATATGGGGTAGGGAGATGGAACTAGCTGATGTTCTGGAGAGGCTGGGCCCTCTAGGTTTTACTTTCCCTACTTTTTACAAAGAGATTTTGCTGTAGGATGTGCTCATAATTGAATGTTCCATTTTTGGGCCAACAGTGGCCATACTCCAAATAATATTGTGGCCAGGCAGTATTTGAGTAGAAAATAAGCTTTTTTTTTTTTTTTTTACCTCTTTGGTGAGAAGATTATTCCAATTTTGTAGCCCAATGGACTATAGCTGGAATACTGGAAGTACCACACATTTCTTAGGAAGAGAGAGAGAGAGAAGAGAGAAAAAGTCAAATTTCAGTACTAATGCCCAGCACCCTGGGGTTATCAGCCTACTGCTCTGAGCACTGATTTGTTGGCATCATGGGATCAGTCTCCCTATCCCCAGGCGTTCCTGGGGTCCTCAAAGATTCAGAAGATGGATGACCCAGTACCATCCTGATGCTGTCAAGCTGACTCATTCATCTTTCTAGAAGTGTTTGCACTTTTAACTTACTGCCTGATTTACTGCCTAAGAGAATGGAAAGGATTTGCCACAAAAAAACACAAATAAAAAACCTCTACAGAGGGAATCTTCTTGGGTTTTGCCAGGATTGGGCTAGAGGAAAGGAGCATGCTCCCTTTAAGGGTAAATGTCCTGGGAAATGCCAGTTACACAATGAAATGTGGCTTAGTACACTTGTTATGCAATCCATAGGGTCTGGGAGTGGATATATTATATGACAGGGCTAGGAGTGAGGCTCCTTCTTCTGTCCCTTGCAGTGCAGATTTTAGAAAGTGAAAGCAAACCTAACACTAGTAGTTTCTCAAGAGAATGGCTCTCTAAGATTTCAACCACAGTGAGGAGCAACAGTAGGGAGGAGAAGTCACAGTTAAGGCTGGCCCTGAGTGAGGACTGGAAAGCCAACAGTGCAAGTGAGCAGAGGACAAAAGGCCCTGCCTGCTCATTTTAAGACAAATGGTAGGTGAGGTTTACTGGCTCTCATAGGCTTACCTAACTTCAATAAGGACAGCCAGTACATTTACTTATCCTGCAAAACTCATTTCTGGCTTTCAGTGGGAGACAACATCTTATTGGAATAGACCCAATTCCCCCAGGGCCTAAACCAGAGGTGACTCCCTAGAATGTCAAAGACAATATCTTGTTTGTTACAAGAATCCTTAGCACAGAATTCTATGTTATAAAATATGGAATGTCTTTCTGCATTGAAAGCCAGACAGAGGAGAAAGGGAGAATCTCACAGAGGGGAGAGACTCTCTGTCAAAGAGGTGAAAATAGAAAGAGATTGAGCAGAAAGGGTCTGGGTCCTCAGAGTGGAAGAAAAAAGAGAGTGTGAGGAAGTCTCAGAAAGCCAAGGGGAGAGAGACAGGGACTCAATTTGGCTCCCATTGGACTGCTGCTCAACATGGGGAGAAGCCCCTAGGCAGGTCCCAAAGGGTGGTGACATGTGCTGTCCTGAACCTCCGTGAATCTACATGGTTTGCCACATCTGAGCAAGGAGCTGAAGACTCAGAGTGAACTGATGTTATGCCCTAGGTGGCCACATCAGAGCTCCTTTATTACTAAAGAGAATAGTGAAAATGAAGACATAGGAAAGAATAGCAATAAGCCAAGCAAAAAGAAAAAGTGAAGCACATGGCCAAGCTTCTGAGTACTTATCAGAAGCAGAGAGGTTAATCCTGGCTAGCTGGACAAAATATGTTGATGGATTTAGGCTTCCAGGTTCTTGGCCATGATATGAGAAAGAATTCAAGGGCACAGCACAGCATAAGAGTATTCAGGCAGAAAATGTATTAAGCACACATGTAAGAGGACATGCAGACACTCTTTCAAAGACAGTGGTGAGGAAGGTGAGAAGCAATAGGCAATGGGGAGCAATTTGCTTCTATAGATTAGCTTTGTTTATTCCACTCCCCTTTCTTATTCAGGGCTTTTTCTTCTACCCTTCTTTCTCTCCAGGGTGCTGTTGAGTGGTATTAGCGCATTTGGGTGGGTTGGTTGGTCCCACCCTTCTCTGTAGATCCCCACTCACTCAGATCATTTGGCTCCAGATGGGTTGTTTCTTCTAAGTGGGTAGCCTCCAGGCAGGGTGTCTGTACTGGACAGGAGCCCTCCTGACCTCAATTAACTGTCCTTTTTGAAGGGTTACTTCATGTCTTTTTCTCTCTCTCTGCCCTCTCTCCCTGTTCTAGCCTACCTTAATGTCATACCTTAATGTCATATGCAAATTAGTGGAAATTTCATATTTCCTTTTCCAGTTTAAATGACTTTTATTTCTTTTTCTTACCTAAGTACTTTAGCTAGAACTTCTAGTACAATGTCACATAACAATGGTAACAGTGGATATTCTTGTGTTTTCCTGATCTCAATGGGAAAAATTTTCAGTCTTTCACCATTGCGTAGAATGTTACTGTGAGTTTTTCATATGTACCCATTATGTTTAAATTTCCTCCTATTACTACCTTTCAGAATGTTTTTATGAAGAAAGGGTACTGGATTTTGTGAAATGCCTTTTCTGCATCAATTGAAATGAGCATGCGATTTGCTCCTTCAATATGTAAATGTTGTTTATTATGTTAATTGATTTTGTTGTGTTGAACCATGATTGCATACCTGGATTATAACATTCTTGTTAATGTTTATAATTCTCTTAAAGTGCTTTTGGATTGTATTTGCAAGTATTTTGTTGAGGGCTTTTATATAAAAATTGGTCTGTAATTTTCTTTTCTTGTGGTATCTTTATCTGGCTTTGATATTAAGGTGATATTGGCTTAATAGAATGAGTTAGGTAATGTTCCCTCTTCAATTTTTTTTACAGAGTTTGAGAAGGATCAGTACTAATTCTTTCTGAAATGATTAGTAAAATTTACCTGTTATAAGATCCATGACTTGCCAGGTTTTTGATGACTTATTCAATCTCTTTATTTGTAATTTCTTTATGAGGTATTCTATTTCTTCTAGAGTCAGTGTAGCATGTTTGCATGTTTCTAGGCATATGTCCATTTTATTTAGGTTGTCTAATTTGTTGGCATACAGTTTCTCATACTACCCCTTTTATATCTTTCAGGTCAGTAGTAATGCCCCCCCTCAAATATATGGTTTTATTTATTTGCCTTTTCTCTCTCTTCTTCTCTGTCAGTCTAAGTAAGGCTTTGCCCATTTTATATTTCCTCTCAAAGAACAAACTCTTGGTTTTTTTATTTCTGCCTATTATATTTTATTCTCAATTTCATTTATTTCTGCTCTAATCTTTGTTATTTATTTCACTTTGTGTGGTACTAGTTTCCTGTTATTTTTTTGGTTTCTCTAAGTATACAGTTATATCTTTAACTCTTTCTTCTTTTTTGAGCAGAAGGCACTTAGGGCTATAAATTTTCTCTCAACATTGCCTTCTTCTGCATACTATAAGTTTTGGAATGTTGTATTCTCATTTTCATTCATCCCAAGATATTTACTGGTTTTCCCTGCAATTTCTTCTCTGATCCACTGATTATTTAAGATTGTGCTCTTTAACCTCCATTTATTTGTGAATTTTCTAGTTCTCTGCCTGTTATTGATTTCCATCTTCATTCCATTATTGTCATAGATGTCTAAATGTTCTATCTATTGAAAAGAGTGTTGTATTGAAGTCTCCAACTATTATTGTAGGGACATATCTTTCTCCCTTCAGTTTGCCAGTGTTTATGTCATGTATTTGGGGGTACCCTGAATAGATACATAAATATTAATGATTGTTTTTTCTTTCTGGTGGATTGCCACTTTCATAATTAAAAAACTTATTATACCTATACCATCTCTTTTATTTTTCATTATTGCTTGTGTGAAATAACTTTTTCCGCCCTTTCACTTTCAATCTATTTGTGTCCTTGGCTTAAAGTTAATCTCTTGTAGACAGCATATAGAGGAATAATACCTTTTATCCATTCTGGCAATCTGCATCTTTTGATTGGCTAGTTTAACTCATTAACATTCAATGATATTACTGTATAGACCATATTAGTTCATCCATTTTACCCTAATGTTTATATATCTTATTTTTAATCTTTTTATCATTTCAGTTACCCTTACTTATACTATTTATTTTTACACTCTCCTCCAAAACTCTCTCTCCTTCCTTTCAGCATGGAGAGCTCCTTTTATATTTCTTGTAAGACCAGGTTTCTAGTTACAGAACTCCATCAGTTTCTGTTTATCCGTGAATATTTTTAACTCGCCTTCATTTTTGAAGGTCAGTTTTGCCATATAAAGAATACTTGTTTGGCAGTTTTTCTTTTTCAGTATCATATATATGATATCACATATATGTATACCTCTGTATTTGTGCCTACAAGTTGTTTGATGGGAAATTGACACTTAGTCTTATTGCATACCTTGTATGTGACAAATTGCTTCTCTTTTGCTGCTTTCAAATTTTTCTCCTTATTTTTGGCATTTGACATTCTGATTAGCACGTGTCTTAAGTATATTGTGCTTCTTGAACATATTGGTGTCCTTAATAAGATTTGGGAAATTTGGGGCTGTTATTTCCTCAAATATTTTTTCTACCCCTTTTCCCGTCTCTTCTTCTGGAACATCCATGACATGTATGTTAGTGGGCTTAATGCTATCATTCAAAGCCTTGAGTCCCTGCTAAATATTTCCCATTCATTTTTCTATCTGTTCTCTCTTTGTAAGATTTCAACTGTCCTGTCTTTTAGCTGGCTGATACTTTCTTTGGCCTCTTCAAATTTGCTGTTGTATTCCTCTAGTGTATTTTTAATCATCTTCATTCCCGTCATTTCTGTTCTGTTTATTTTTATATTTTCAAACTCTTCTTCGTGCTCACATAGTGTCTTCTAAATATTTGTGCCAGTTTGAAACTGTTGTGTAGCCCAGTAAAATCATGCCCTTTAATTCTCATTCAGTATAGCTAGGTAGGATCTTTATGATTGTTTCCATAGAGATGTGACCCACTCAATTGCAGGTGGTAACTTTTACTTAAGTGGTTTCCATGGAGATGTGTCTCCTCCAATTCAAAGTGGGGTTGCTTACTAGAGTCCTATTAAGAGGGAAATATTTTGGCAAAAACACAGTGCCAATAGAGCCCACACAGCCAGAGACCTTTGGAGATGCAAAAGGAAAATTCCCGCAGGGGAGCCTTATGAAATGAGAAGAGAAAACTAGTAGACATTGTATGTGCCCTCCCAGTGAAGAGCAATACCCTGAATTTCATTGGCCCTTTCTTTAGAGTTAAGGTACCTTTCTCAGAATGCCTTAATTTGGACATTTTCATGGCCTTAGAATTGTAAACTTGAAACTTAATAAATTTCCTGTTTAAAAGTCATTCCATGTCTCATACATTGCATCCCAGCAGCTTACAAATTAAAACAGATTTTGGTTAGGGAGAAGTGGAGTGTTTCAGTTTGCAAATACCAAACATGTTGGAAAAGCTTTCTAAATAGATAAGGGGAAGACTCTGGAATAATTGTGAGAAGCTTGATAAAAAAGATTTAGAACGCTTTGAAGAGACTGTTGGTAGAAATGTGGACTCACAGATACTCCTGATAAGGTCTTAGACAGAAATGATGCATGTGTTATTGCAAACTGGAAGGAAGGCAATCCTTGTTTAAAAGTGGCAAAGAAGCTAGCAAAATTGACTACTCATTTTTGGATGGAAGGCAGATTTTAAAAGCTGTGAACTTGCATATTTAGCAGGAGAGATTTCCAAATTAAATGTGGAAAGTGTGGCCTGGTTTCTCCTTGCAGCTTATAGTGAAATGCAACAGGAAAGAAATAAGCTGAGAACTGAAATCTTGGATACAAAGAAATCAGAAACTGATGGTATGGAAAACTCTGGGCTTCCAGAAGGTGAGACCCCAGAGAATAGTGTCCCATGTAAGGGTTTAACCAAATGTAGAACCAGCCATTTCAGAAAAAGCTAAGATTGGATATAGAGTTATCCAGGAAGGATTTATGGAAAGTCCTTTCATCTGATGGGCATGATCCCAGCATACTACACAGAAAACCAACAACAGTGTGGCAGTATCTGTATAAACTGAACCGCCGCCAGTCTGGACTAAAAGGAACAAATTGAAGAAAAAATAATTTCAGAGGCAGAACCATGGTAGCTAAGTTTTGAAGTCAAGAAACCTTGGGCCAGGAGAGCATGCCCACCCATTGCAGTAGGAGAGGGTGAATTTGCCCTGAAGGCAAAGTGTGGGCTTGGAAGAGTTGTGTCCCAGGCCTTGGAGAGGGTGGAGAACATTCCTTGGGGATTGGAGAGAGCCTGGCTGCCACCATATTGTTCTGGAGGGGTTGAGTATATGCCATGGAGATGGCAGAGAGCCTCAGTGTGGCCCCAATACTTGGAGATGGTAGAGTCAAGAAAAAGGTGGTCTACCCAACGTCCCCCAAGGTTGCATTCAGAGACAGGTGGGCTGATGCCTAGGCCCTTGGAAAGGGTTGAACTGCTGCTTTCAAAAGCCCAAAGAATAAATGATTCCCAGACTTTGAAATCTAATGGGGTTTGTCCTGCAGGTTTTTGAAACTGTTTGAGTCCCATGAACCCTGTGTTCCTTCCAACTTCTCCCTATGGAAAGGGGAACATCTATCCAATGACTGTTGTTTCTTTGTACATTGACAGCAGATACCTTGTTCTGGGTTTTTACAGGTCGAGAGCCAGAGGAGAATTTCGCCTTAGGAGAGACCATGCCTGTAGCAGACTATATTGAGATTCTGTACTATTTGTGATTTTGTACTGTATTTGTATTGCTACTAAAATTGTTATGTCTTTTTAATATTGCTATGGAGTGAATGTATTTTGCATTTGGAAAGAACATGTCTTTTTCAGTCCAAAGTGTGGAATATGCTGGTTTGAAGCAATTATGAACCCCAGAAAAGCTATGTCCTTTACTCTTCATTCAACATTGCTGGTTAAGGTCTTCTTTTATTGTTTCCATAAACGTGTGACCCACCCAATTGTGGGTGGTAACTTTTGATTACCATGGTTTCCATGGAGACATGTCTCCACCCATTCAAAGTTGGGTTGCTTACTGGAGCCCTATAAGAAAGAACCATTTTGGAAAGTGTGGACAGAACTGACAGAGCTTACAGAGCCAGAGAATTTGTGGATGAATAAAGAAAATATCCCTTGGGAAGCCATTGAAGAAGCCTGAAGAGAAAGCTAGCAGATGCTATCATGTGCCCTTCCAGCTGAGAGAGAGATACTCCAAACACCACCAGCCTGCATGGGCCAAGGTATCTTTCCCTTCATGCCTTAGATTGGACAATTTTATAGCTTTCCCTTACTTTGGACATTTTCATGGATTTAGAACTATAAACTTGCAACTTAATACATTCCCCTTTTAAAAGTTGTTACATATCTTGTATATGGCATTCTTGCAGCTTACAAACTAAAATAATGTCCCACCCCCTTCTAGAAAGATCTTCTTTTGGGGGGTGGACACTTTCAAACTAATAAACCCAGGTAGTGTTTAAACATCACTTGCCCTGAGGCCTCTACTGAGTCAAGGTCTCTCAGCATCCCAAAGAAAATCCTTAGGCAAATAAATCCCTCTGTATAAAAATAAAGGCATTCCAAGGTTAGCCCAGGGATAACCCCTAATTGCATGCAAATTTTTAGTCCTAACTCTTGAAAACACATTTCTGTATTCCTCTTCAGCCTTAATCTGAATCTCTATTTGCCATTGAATGGAAGGGACTTAAAAATATAAGATTTCCACCCTACTCATTTAACACTGTTTCTCAAGGTTTTCAAAATACCCCTATATCTTTAAAAATACCTTTACAGAAGAACTTACTGACCTCCAGCTGCCTCAAAATATAGTCTTGCAATATGTGAACTTTGCAAACTAACATGTTCCTGATATAAGTGAATTTTGTTGGTTGAATTTTGAATCATTGTTAACTGAACAGATATGGAAAGTTGCAGAAAGTTTGAGAATGTGAATTTTGTAGTCATTACTGACTACAGGTCCTGAATGAATATAGAAAGTTGTGGAGAATTTAAAAACTACATTTTATTTGTAGTCCCTGCTAACTACAAGAAGGTATAGAGAATTTATAAAAATGATTTCTGTCTGTCCTAATCAATGCTGCTCTCTTTTAAGCTTCTGTTAATGAAAAATTATAAAAAGTTTTTCTCAACTTTTTGATGACAGTATCTGAAAAATAAGAATATTACATCATATCAGAAAAATATCCTTCTTATTACTTATGTTAAACTTATCATCCTTTATTTCAAAAGACAAGCCTTATCACTCTTTTCTTTTTATTTGGCATGGGAAGGCTCCAGGAATTGAACTCGGGTCTCTGGCATGGCAGGCAAGAATTCTGCCACTGAGCCACCATTGCACCATCCCAAGTCTTATCAGACTTAAAGGAAAACTTTTACAGAAGATTTATTCTATCATCTTGTAAAAGTAAAGTGCTAAAATAGTTTAACATAGTACCTAAAATATGTTTAAGAAGTATTACAATAATTAAAAAAGATTTTCTATCTCTCTGTTAGCTAAATTTGGAGGGGTAAAATGTTATTTATGTATTTATTTATATTTATATTAATATTTATATTTATATATTTAGAAATTGTTTCTATCCTAATTCTGATGTGAAAAGTTAAAAATCATGGGAACAACCAAACTTTCTTGTCAGTTACATTACTTTAAATCTTCTCTATAAGTACAGGGGGTCAGCTATAAGTCAGAACTTCATCTTCAACAAAAGGACTCTAAAAGAGAAACAAGGCAAGTATAAAAATTATGTTCTACCTGTTATTTAAACTAACCCTGGTAAATTTGTAAAAGTAAAACAGGAAAAGACTTGTGCTACAATTTGTAATTGATGACCCCAATATAATACAACTGTCAAATATTTCATTTCTAAAAGTAGATTTTTAAAAACTATTTATAAAAATTAAAGCTGGCTGCATAGGTAGTTCAGTGGTAGAATGCTCACCTTCCATGTGGGAGACCAGGGTTTGATTCCTGGACCATGTACCCCCCCCCCCCCCAAAAAAAAAGAAAGAAAGCTTAAAGTGTAAACTCTTACAACACTCACATTTACTCCTAAATTTTAACTGTTATTTCTAAATACCGAGATGCTTTACTCTTTGTATAGCTTAGCAGTTCCCTAGAACTTTGTTTCTGTAACAACCAAGTTGGAGTTAAAGTTCTCCAACTCTGGAAGGTGAGGAAGTTCAGTGGTAGAGTTCTCACCTGCCATGGAGGAGACCCAGGTTTGATTCCCAGCCCAATCATTTCTCAAAACAAACAAGCAAAAGAAACCAAAAACAAAACAAACAAATAAAAAATTCAACAAGTGTTGCTGCAATAATGGGATAGTCACATGGAAAAAGAATGAAATGTGACCCTGCCATACAGCATACAAATAAAAAAAGTTCTCCACCTCTAAAAGTCAGTATTACTCCATGTAGTAACATGTAAATGATGCTGATCTAGTTAGGACTAAGGTAAATACAATATTATCTACAATCTAAAATTTTAACTCCCATGTAAAACCCAAAGAGAGCTAGAGTATTTTAAGCAAAATATAGAAATTTAAAAAATGTATATTTGCAAAGTCCCTTAAACTAAAAATTAAAAAGCCATAAAACTATTAAATTTCCCTATCTGGAAATACCTTCTACTCACTTAAACAGTGAGGGCTCCCAGAAGCCAAAGCCCTGCCCCAAGAGACTTTATCTCAGACAGCAAAACTAATCACCTTTACATGAGCTTTAGAACTAGGAAAAGGGAAAAGGCTATCCCTTTCTAGTCCTGAATGCTCATGAAACTTGTAGAAAGAGTGAAGCTTTTTCTAAATTAAACACCACAAGGAGATACTCAATTTCTTAAATGCTGTGATTTCACCAACAAAAAAATAGCAGTATTTCATTGCCCTGCCCATTAAAATAATAAAACTAAAATCTCTCAAGGGAATAATGAGACCAATATGGCAGTTAAAGCTGCAGCTCAATCAGTCAAGCCTCTTCTAAGCCCTGTTCCTGCACAGATTAAGGGACAGAAGAAAGAATAAATTATATACATAAAAGTAAATGCCAAATAATTAGAAAATGGAGAAATGGTAGAATAAAAAAAATGGCATGTCAAAAATGAAACCATAGATGTGATGGGAGACCATGTTCACTTCTGTCTATGGGAACCCAGCCAGAAGCAGAACAGTCCTTCCACCCAGTCACTATAAAAGCTGGATAAAATATAAGAACAAGTTTACTTGAAGGCATTACAAAAGAATCACACTAGCCAAGACTTAAAGGAATAAATTCTCCAAGACAAGGGAGAATTAATGATGTGCTTTTATACTTGACACCATTTTCTCTTAGATTTTATACTCTATACCACTTTTCCCTTAGATGTATTCACCAATTCATAAAGGCAGCTGGATGAGAATGCACAGTTACTAGATACAACTTTTGGCAGACATATGGGACAGTTGAGACAACAACTGAAGATCAAGGCTATCAAGGAGTGAGTCAACCTGGGGGAGGTAAGATCCCAAAAACAATGAGAAAAAAGAAGTGAGCCCCCCAAATTTAAGGTATATATCCACCAAAGAATGATTCCTAAGTAGAGCGGGGTGAGGAATTAAGAAGCCTAGAAGACAGTGGCTTAATGGAGACTCAGATGTTGAACAGATGTTTCAGCTGTATTTTATTTCAGCAGTATTTTAATTCAGCAGTATTCCAGTGTTGAAAACATAAAAGTTAGAATTCAGAGTCCTCTGAAGAAGAGGGGCTCTTGTAACTCCCCAAGAATTATAACTTAGATAAGAGGAAACTGGAAATAAACAAGCAATACAAAGACTAAATCTCAGTATAGAATCAACCAAACTCTGAAAGGTTTAAGATGAATTGTCTGCCAGGAGGTAAAACAAATCCTCTTTTAGGGAGAATATCACAAGAACATCTACAATATTTATGACACAATCCAAAAGCACTCAATAAAAAAATAACTAGATATAGCAATAAATAGGATGAAAGAGTAGAAAAATGAACATATCTACGTATATATTCTACATATAACTAAGACAATGAAATGCTTAGACACAAATTTTAAAATAACTGTCCAAAATATGTTCAGAAAAATAGAGAAAAAGATGGAAATTTTTACTAGAGGTCAGAAATTAATGAGAAAAAGATGAAATGGAAATTCTAGAACTGAAAAATGAAATAACTGCTTTAATAAATTAATCCATAGTCTTAAGAGCATATTAGACATAGCTGAAGAGAAATTGGTGAACTCATCAGATTTAATAAGGGTTAAAATTAAAACAACCAAAAAGGAAAATACTTAGGAAAAGATAGGAAACAAAGAACAGTAACAGGGACTTGTGAATTTTTCCAACATACCTGTAATTGATCCCTTAGAAGAAGAGAAGAGAAAGAGATTTTGGAAAAGCAATAATTTAAGAGATAATCTTCAAAGTTTCTGCTGAAATCTATGAGTTTAAATACAGATAGGGTTTAGTAAAATTAAGGCTTGGTAAATTTGAAATCAAATGAACAGATATGCTACATTCTAAGGAAGGAAGAGATTGAAGAAAAATGAACAGACCCTAAAAGACATATAGGACAATGGAAACAATCTAACATAAATGTAATTAAAAATCAAAATGAGAAAAAAAGTGAAAATAGATCATAAAAACTTTTGATAAATAATGGCTGATATTTTCTGAAATTTCATTAAAACTAATTATTGACATATATTCAAGAAGCTCAGTGTCTCCCGAAGAAGCTAAACACCAAGTAGCTCCCACCTAGGTACAACAAAGTTAAACTTTTAAAAAAATAAAATAAAGAGAAAAAGTTTGACATTACTAGAGAGAAAAGACATATTACATCAGGAAAGAATGGCACAAATGGCAGCTGACTTATCCGCAGAAAAAACAGAGGCAAGAGACAATAGGATAGGTAAGTCTCCTGGCAACGTTGAACATGACTCCCGAGGAGGAACCTGGCACTGGTATCATGTGATTGAGAATCCCTTCTAGACCAAAGGAGGGAAAAGAAGTAAAACAAAATAAAGTTTTGGTGGCTAAGAGATTTCAAATAGAGTCAGGAGGGTATTCTGGAGGCTACTCTTATGTAAGCTTCAACCAAATAGTACAAATTGCCACAGAATGTTAAGCTCCAACCAACAGTATCCCTGAGCTCTATCTTAGAATCTATACATTTTTTCATATAAATTTATTTTCCAGAAACTTAACACCTCCAGATTGTTGCCCTGAAACCCAGAGGTCCCAGTCTCTCCAATATCAATCAGTTTCATTCATCTACCCCATAAGGTTTACACCCATATCCAGCATGAAGACGGTAAAATTTTCAATAGCCAGATATTCATGAAGAGTGAAAGAATGACCAATTGAGAAGAAGGTGTAAGACAAAAATTAGAATTAACAAATGATTATGACTGCTGAGTCATTATATAGATATTTCTTTTAAGTTCCTGGTGTGTTAAATTAGCTAGAAGGAAAAACGTGAAAGAAAATCTGAAATGTATTTTCCCTTATGAATTATTCTTTGGCACCTGTCCATTCTTAGAAAGAAAGGGACTGAAATTTGTAGCAATTTTCTCATATAATGAAAATGATCTATATTTTCAGTGAGATGGTAGATTCGGGGGTGTATTTATTCATCAAAATTCATTGAACTGCACAACATAAAGTGCTCCCTAGAGAAACAGAACCAACAGAAGAGATTTGTAAATATGAAATTCATAAAGGAGTCTCACACAACTGTGGGAATGAAGAAGTCTAAAACCCATAGTACAAGCTGTGAAGCCAGTGGCTCCAATGAAGGGTGTGGACAAACTACAGAAGGGGTTCACTGGCTGAAGAAGCAATGAAGAAGTTTCACTTCTTCTTTAAAAGTCTTTAACTAGGGTGGGCCATGGTGGCTCAGCAGGCAGAGTTCTCACCTGCCATGCCAGAGACCCATATTTGATTCTTGGTGCCTACCTATGCAAAAATAAAAAATAAAAAAGAAAGAAAGCCTTCAAGTGATTGAATTATCTCATTGCGAGAGATATGCCTTAGTTGATTGCAGATGTAATCAGCCACGGATACAATCTACTGACTGATTATTTAATACACCAGCCTTCTGGTTTATCAACCAGCAATGAAATAACCTTGCAGCAATACTCAAGCCAGTGCTTGCCTGACCTGATAACTGGACATAATCATTTGGCCAATTTGACACCAGAACCTAAGCATCACGTGAAGGAAAGGATGTAGGAAGGAAAGAAGAGAGAGGGCGAGGGAGGGAGGAAATGAGGAATGAGGAACTATGGAATGAACAAACAAAGGAGGGAAGAAAGGAGGGAAGGAGGGAGGGAAGGAAGGAAGGAAGGAAGGAAGGAAGGAAGGAAGGAAGGAAGGAAGGAAGGAAGGAAGGAAGGAGGTGTGAAGTTTGGAAGGGATAGAGGGAAGAAGGAAGGGAGGAAGTAAGGAAGAAAGGAGATGGAGAAGTAAGAAGGGATGGAAGGAGGCAGCGAGAGAGGGAGAGTGCAAAGAAGGAAAGGAATAAATCTGAGAGAGAGAGATAATAAAAGATATCAAAATCTGACAAAAGACATCAATCCATAGATACAAGGAGTTCTTCATATTCCAAGCAATACAAATAAAAACAACACAATATTGAAGAATACCATAGCAAAACTGCATACTATCAAGACAAGGGAAAATAATCTTAAAGTGAGGATATTTATCTAGAGGACGTTTGTCAAAGGCAATATTGCACTATGAAAAATTCCAAAGGCAGTACTTCTAGGAGAGGAACAATGATAGAAGGTGGAATAGGAGAAAAACAGTAAGAAATGTGTAATCAGAGGAAGAATAAACATATGGATAAATCTAAATAAACATTGTTTACACAACACAAAAAATATTTGCTGGGGTGCAAATATATTTGTAATTAAAACTTATGGGAAGAGTAACACATATGGAAGGAAATGGATAAATGCATTTAAAATGCTCTAATTTTTCTTCATTAAATGAGAAATTATTATATACTAATTTTTATTTAATTATAATAAATAAATCAAGGATGCATATTATGATCTGGTAACCAAACAGGAAAAGTAAACAAATGTGTGTTTATCAAGTCAATAGATTGGGAGAGTGGATTTTTAAAAAATTTGATTAATCCAATGGAGAAGAAAAATTATTTTTAAAGAAGAAGAGAAGGAGAAGAAAGAGATAAAGGAGAAGAAAGAGATAAAGGAGAAGAATGGAAAAGAGAAAAGAAGGAGTGGAAGAATAAGAACGAGGAAGAGGAGAAGGAGGCGATGATAAGGAGAAGGAGGAGGAGGAGGAGAATGGAACGAATAGGTCTGTGATCCATTTGAAATAACATATGTTTATGGTGTAAGATAAGGGTTAATATTCATTATTATTTTTGTACAGATATGTAGTTGACCCATCACTAATGACTGAAATGTCTCTCCTTTCACCATAGAATCTCCTTGATCATCCTTGCAAAATTAAATTACTCAAATAATTATGGATCTATTTTTTACCTCTCTGTACACAGTTCCATATTTTTTCAAAACTATCAAATGATCGTGATTACTGTAGTTTTATACTTTATGTTGAAATCTGGCAAGATAAGTAACCCTAACTTATTCTATGTAAATGCTGCTTTGGTTAACTTTCAAGTCCTTTGTATTTCCATATAAGTATTAGAATCAGTTTGTCAATATCTACCAAAAAACGGTGCAGGAATTTTGATTATGGATTATGTTAAAGAGATTCCTTTGACCACTCTATCTAAAACAGTCTCTGATAGCTGCCAGTTATAACTTCCATCTACTAGAACTTATTGATATCTGATTTATATTTATTGACTTTTTAGACTTTCAAGCTCCACAAAGGTAGGTACATTTCCCTCTTCATTCTTGAATCCTCCAAATTCTACAACAGTGGCTAGAATGTATAAATGAATGAATGAATGAGGAGGGGTATTAAAGCTCTAGACAAGGGGAAAGGTTATGATACTTAGAATCATAAAATTCCAAGCAAAAAGATCAGAATGGAAGAAAATACATAAATATATAATTTCTCAATATTTCTTTCTAATAATGCAATGATGTAGCAAAATATTTAAGTGAGGAATGCAATAAAAAGCATAATATTCTTTTGGTAAGTGTGTGAACAGGAATAAATTTGGTGCTCAGTTTTTTATCAAAAGTCAGTGTGAAAAACATAAAATAAAAATAAATTTAAAAAATAAAAAAGTCAGTGTGAATCAAATTTAAAAATAAAAAATATCAACAATTTAATAAAATAGCATAGTCAAAATTCCCTATACATAAATAATAGGGAAAGATAAGTATTGCTAAAATCTAATCAGATTTGAAACTAGCATATCATTTAACTTTTTGTCAAAAAGAGGGTAGTAAAGGAGGGGGCCATGGTGGCTTGGTAGGCAGAGACCATGAGATCTTGCCTGCCATGCTGGAGACCAGGGTTCAACTCCTAGTGCCTGCCCAAGCAAAAAAGAAAAAAAAAAAGGAAAAAGAGGATAGTAAATATTAATATTTAACATTACATAAGATCAAATAAGATGCGGACTGAAAGCCACCAGAATATTTAATAATATAATTTCTTCTGTCTTTCCCTTAACTTAGGCAGTTAGAAAGAATCTCCAATATGGTACATGACTTTCTCCTTCCTTTCTGTTTTTAATCCTAAACTTAAACTTCAGCTCCAGTAACAGGCTCAAGCTCAGGACTGGTTCATTTTTCATCTATTATCAAATTACTGGCTTCTTTTTTAATGTTTATTTCTAAACAGATAATATTTTTAAAGAATTAATTCAAGGCTGTATGCAATTAAGGAAATCTAATCATAACCCCTTGAATATGGCAGTTGGAATGAAAATCATGGGGATAATTAATAAATACAATGAGACTACTTACAAGTTTGCTTTTTATGCTCGAGAAAATGGAGGTGCTCAAGAGTATTTTGAAGAATAATTAAAATAATAAGACAGGGTTTGAGTCTGCATAAGCTTTTTGCAGATAAAGGGTGAAGAAACATAGCAAGTGAAAATATATACAATAGGCTTTTTTATTACCTACACCACACAAAAAACTTTATATTGAAAGATTTCAAGCCTGCAGAAAAGTCAAACAAAACTGCCAGCATATTTTTAAAAATGAAATAGAATGCTCAATGAGGGCATTGCACGTGGAGCTCACTGTTCACAGGGTGAGTATTCAGAAGTGGTTAATAGATAAGTAGAAAGAGAGCAGGTGTATGTGTCCTCTGCATTGATGTAAACTGTGTATCTTGCTGTGGGTCACAACCAAAAAGTGTTTTAAAATATCGCAACCAAAATATGAGAACCAAAAAAATGTGGTTAGAACAAGTAACAGAAGGTAGATGATGGCATAAGTAAATAAAACCCCAATCTCACATGTCAATTAATAAATAGAAAATGAGGAATTACTCTAACCAAGAATGTTAAGGTGTGTACAGAAAACTACAAACATTGCTAAAAGAAATCAAAGAAGCCCTAAATAAATGATGGATTGGAAGGCCAAATATTGTTAAGATGTTATTTCTAACCAAGGCAATTGACAGAGTCAATGCATTCTCAATAAAAATTCTGGAACCTTCTTTGCAGAAAAGGAAAAGCCAGTCATCAAATTTATATTGATAAGTAAAGGGCCCCAATAGCCAAAGCCATCTTGAAAAAGAACAATGAAGTTTGGAGACTTACATTTCTAGATCTTAAAATTTACTACAAGGTCAGCCACGGTGGCTCAGCAGGCAGAGTTCTTGCCTGCAATGCCAGAAACCCGGGTTCAATTCCAGTGCCTGCCCATGCAAAAAAAAAAAAAAAAAAATTACTACAAAGCCACAGTAATCAAAATAGCATGATACTGGAACAAGGATAGACATGTAGACCTATGAAAACCAATTGAGAATTCAGGAATCAAGCCTCAAATTTATGGCCAAGCGGTTTTTTTACAAGGGGCAAAAACCACTCAATTGGGAAAGAACACTTTCTTCAACAAATGGTGCTGGGAAAACTGGATCTCTTTTTGCAAAAAAGAAGGTGGACTGCTACCTCATACAATGTACAAAAATAAACTCAAAATAAATAAAACACCTAAATATAAGAATAAGAAGTATAAAATTCCTAGAAGAAAATGTAGGAAAGCAGTTTCAGATCTTGTGTCAGGCAATATTTTCTTAGACTTTATACCCAAAGCACAAGCAACAAAAGAAAGAATAGATAAATGGGACCTCATTAAAATTAATAATTTTTGTGCCTCATTAGTATAAAATGATAACCTATACAATGGTAGAAAATATTTGGAAACAATATATCTGATAAGGGTTTAAGATCCAGATTATATAGAAATATAAAGAAATCCTTTAGCCCAACAACAAAATGGCAAACAACCCAACGAAAAAATGGGAACAAAGACTTGAACAGGCAGCTCTCCAGAGAAGACACACAAACAGACAGAAAGCACATGCAAAGATGTTCAACATCATTAACCATTAGGAAAATGCAAATCAAAATCATAATGTGATTCCATTTCACACCTAAGCAAGGATGCCTACTATTTAAAAAAAAAAGGAAAATTACAAGTGTTGGAAGAGGATTGAAGAAATAGGAACATTCATTTATTGCTGGTGGTAATGTAAAATGGTGCTACCACTGTGGATGACAGTTTGGCAGTTCCTCAGAAAGGACAGAACTACCATAAGACCCAGCAATTCCACTTTTAGGTATATACCCAAAATAATTGAAAGCAGAGGCTCAAACATATATCTGCACATCAATATTCGCAATAGCATATTAACAATTAACAAAAGATGGAAGAAACCCAAGTGTCTATCAATTGGTGAATGGGTAAACAAAATGTGGTATATACACAAAATTGAATATTTTCCAGGTGTAAAAAGAAATGAGATTCTGATACATGTCACAATGTGGATGAACTTTGAAGACCATGGGTTGAATGAAATAAGCCAAAAGCAAAAGGACAGATATTGTATGCCCTCACTAATATTTTCATATTAGCAACTCAGCAAACTCATAGAGTCAGAATCTAGAATATAGGCTACTAGGGTACAGGGAGGGAGTAGGGAATAAGGAATAAAAACTTAGAATGTACAGAGTTTCTATTTGGGATGATGAAAAAGTTTTGTAATGAATGGTGGTAATGGTAACACAACATTGAGTTATATATATGAATGTGGTTGAAAGGGGGAATTTAAGATGGTATATACGGTACTAGAATAAAAATTAAAAAAAAAAATTCATGGAACTGCACAACACAAACAATGAGCCCTAAGTTAAAGCATGGACTACAGTTAATAGTACAATTATAAAAATAAATAAATAAATAAATAAATAAATAAATAAATAAATAGAAAATGTCTACCCTTGAGAAATCAGAAGCATGAATTTATTTATATTAACTAGAGATGTCAACATTACCACCAGAAAAACTGAAACAGAGAGCAACTGAAAAGGTTCAAAACCATTGGTCATTCAGGGATTGGTGAGAAGATGCAGAAGTTTGACCTTTCATTACAGACTCTTCTGAGAACGCATGCTTAAAAAGCATGCTCATTTATTAATTTAATTAAAATGTACCTTTCCTTTTTCAAAAAAGGTGACAAAGAGATGAAGTGGACAGGAAAATATGGAATTATAATATGTGAATACAAGAATGTACTGTGAACACAAACCTGATTATTATTTTGTATAAAATAATTTGCATTTAAAATTTAAATTTTCATATAAGACTTTGGTTTTCTGTTTCCCAAGGCATATACTTCTGAGACTTCTTCTATTAAAAAAAGCATTATTTCTCTCCGAAAATCACCAATTCATCTTTCACTTCTTCTTTTGGCATTTGATTATCATACATCTCAGGTTGCCAGCCAATGTATTCAACACATGTTTTGCATTTGTGTGACTTCCTGTGGTAACATATATTTCCAGATCTGCATCCCACTTAAACTCAAATTAGACTGCTTTCACTTCCTCAGTATTCACTGAGTAATATAATGCTGATGATTTGATGAAATAGGCAAAATTTGAATTTCTTATTAAAATATTTAAAAATATATTGTATATATGCCATACCCAGGCACATATACCTCCATTCAATGACCTTTAGTGGAATGATTGCCACAGGAGCTGACTTTAGATACAAGCTTCACCTTTGTAGCACTTTAACTAATTCACAGAATTTTTTTTAATGCACATCCCATTTGCCTTTAGGAGAACTGGAACTTCTTAGCATAAGTGTTTTTATATTTACAAACATTGCTAATTTTAATTGCAATCATATGATCACTATATATCTGACTTTTCAATCTGTGACAAATCTAATTATTCTATGGGAAACATATTCCCAATCATCATGTAAGCACTGTGATGATCCAATATCATTTAGCTACAAAATATTGCATCCTAAACTGATATGTGTATGTTTACTTAAAAATTAAGCTCTATTTCAATATTGATTTAACAAAGTTTTATATTCCATTACTTGTCTTTATGAAAACAAAATTGCATTCTATAACATTCTATTTAAGTTCACCCAAGAAGAGGCTTGTAAAATAATCTCAAAATAATTATGACATTTTTTGAGAAAACTTTACCAAGGCAAGGTCAGAGGCCCAGTTTAAAGATTGTGAGACATTTTTAAAATATATTTAATAACACCATATAAAACTGTTTATTTTTTAAATAAAATTATTACTGAATTCACCTTTGAATTCGTCTCATCCTTGTTCAGTCTTTCAATCATCTTCTTCTGTCCCCATCCTCCATCCTCTCAACCCTCCTATTCCCACATCCCCCACATTCCCTATTGCCCCCCCCACACATATACTCTCTTGAAGCCATGGGGCTTTTAACATATTTTAAGAGACTAATTCTTGTTTGAGAAGAAAAGAAGGAGGAGTACGAGACTTTCAGAGAAGATGGTGGACTATGGAGTTCTAAGACTCAGTCCTCCAACCGAAACAACTATTAGATAAGCAGGAACTGTCTAAAACAACTATTTTGAAACTCCCGAGTCCAGAAAAATATTGTGCGGCATTGAGAGAAGGGCGAGAGAAAGAGACTAATAAAGTCATGGTAAATTGCTGTCTCTGCACAGTGGTTGCTGGAGCCCGTCCCCTACCTGTTGCTAGGGCCAGTCTCAGGCTACCTGCTGGTGATAGAAAGGGACATAAAAATCCTCATCCCCAAGAAATACGAGTGTATATGGCCAATAACTAATCAGGGCCTTTGATTAGCAATTTGAATCTCTGGGCCCCAACTCTGAGGAGAGCTATTGTTTCAACCTTCCAAGACAAAGTGGTCAACAGACATTGTTTCAAATCCCCTTAACAAGGAAGGAGGCAGTGGTGATTGAAACATGTAGCATTTCCTCAAGGCTGTGGGGACAGTTAGCTGAAGGGTTGCATTTGCTGGGCAGGCCAAGAAAGCGCAATACTCAGGAACCACCAGAGATTTTGAAGGCCTTCCCATTTGTGGGTCCCTGGCTCTATTTTGGTTGGGAAAGTCTGACTTGGGAAAGTCATCTCTAGGGTGACCATCTTCTTAGAATTTTCCCTTCAGGGAAAAACACTGTGAGACAAATAAAGGAGTGTAAAAACTACAGAGAAGGGCAGTCTCAAAAATCTAGGAGGGAAAGATCTGTCTCCTGGGAAAGAGAGGGAGGGGACAACCAATCCTGTAAGCAAGGGAACTCCAAGCAGTGAACAAAAAGCCCAGGATGAGACAGTGGCCAGTAAAACAGGGAACATTCTGCACACTGCATTTTCCTTGGGCAGACCTTCCTGATTGCAGGGCTGAAGCTCAAGAAAATCTCTGACTTATCACCAGCTGGCTGAAAGAAAACCCTGCAGACATCATAGGGAGTCAATCCTAGAGTTAACATTTTAAAATATTAAAATATATAGTGTTCAAGAAAAGAGTACATGACAAAGAAACAGGAAATGATAGCCCATCGAAAGGAAGGGATCAAAATGCAGAAAACACCAACACAGAAGATGAGAATGTAGACATACCAAACAATGCTCTTTAGAAAATGCCCACAGTGTGGAAATCAAACAGCTTACTCTGAAGCAGCAATGTGTTAAAATGGAAATCAGAACCAAATTACACCAAAAGCAAGCAGAGGGAAGGTAATAACATATATTAGAATAGAGATAAATGAAAGAGAAAATAAAACAGATAATCAACAAAACCAGAAGTTAGTTCTTTGAAAGTATCAATAAAATTGACAAACCTTTAGCTAGACTGACAATAAAAGAAGAGAGAGAATACAAATAACAAAAATCAGAAATAAAAAGGACATTGCCACCAACTCCACTGAAAAAAAATGGCTATGACAACTACATGCCAACAAATTAGAAAACTTATATGAAATGGACAAATTCTTAGATACACACAAACCACCTACATTTACTCAAGAAGACATAGAAGATTTCAATAAACCAATTTCTAGTAAAGACATTGAATCTATAATCAGAAACCTCCCAACAAAGAAAAAACCAGAACCAGATGGCTTCACAGGGCAATTTTACAGAACATTACAATCTTTAACACAAATCCTGGTAAGCCCATCCGAAAAATTGAAGAGGAGGGAACACTTCCTAATTCATTCTATGGGGCCAAAAGAACCCTCAACCCAAAACCAGATAAACTACTCCAAGAAAACAAACTTATAGATCAATGCCTCTTGTGAATACAGATGCAAAAATCCTTAGCAAAATGATACCAAACTGAATCCAACAGCATATTAAAGGAATTAAAAAATCCAATGATAAGTGGGATTTATCTCTGGTAGGCAAAGTTGGTTTAACATAAGAAAATCAGTTATCCCAATGCATCACATCAACTGGATGATAGGAAATAAATCATACGATCATTTCAATTGACGCAATAAATGCTTTGGAAAAAAACCAACACCCTTTCTTCATAAAAACACTTAGAATACTAGGAATAAAAGATAAGTTCCTCAACCTAATTAAGACCTTATATGAAAAGTCCACAGCTAATATTCTACTAAATGGTGAAAGACTGAAACCTTTCCATTTAAAATCAGAAACAGAAATAACTGTCACCACTGTTATTCAACATTGTACTGGAAGTTCATGCCAGAGCAATTAGGCAAGAAAAAGAAATAAAAGGCTTGCAAATTGGAAAAGAAGTACTACAACTTTCTCTATTTGAAGATGATATGGTTCTACATATAGAAAACTCTGAAAAAATCACAATGATGCACCAAGAACTAATAAATAAATTCGATAAGGCAGAAGAGTACAAGATTAATACCAAGGACTTATACACACAAAATTGAAAACACTGCTAAAAGAAATTAAAGAATGGAAGTACATTCCATGTTTGTAGACTGAAAGACTAAATATCACTAAGATGTCAATACTATCCTGAGTAATTTATTGAATCTATAAATTGCATTGAATCTATGCAATCCCATTCAAAATTCCAATAACTTCTTTGCAGAAATTAAAAAAATCATCAAACATATATGGAGAAAAAATATATATATATATATGGAGAGATGGGGTTCTGGTAAGATGGCGGAATAAGATAGATCAAGTTCACCCCTGCTCCAAGGAAGACCTAGAGAAGTTAAGGGAAGGCAACTGGGATGGCGATTCCAGGGTGTAAGTGACCCAGGAGGATGTTCTACATAGGGAAGCCCTGGTGCAAAAACTGAAGAATTGAGATGCAGAGAACCAGAGACCATCCAACTTGTGCAAATAACCTAACATGCCCCTTTCCAAATGGAAGCCTGGAGCCCATAGGAGTGCACAGACAGGGAGATGTGGACAAGCAAGTAAGCCAAGCTGCATTCCTTAAATGAACTGTCCTCATGCAAGCTGCCTCCATCCCATGACCTATGACTCCCCCCACACCCTAGGCACCTGAACCCCATCATCTGCTTCACTCTATACTCCAAATGCCATTCCTGAACTCCCCCACATACCTGCCCTAAACTCCTGCAACACATATGTGCACATCTGCCCCAGCCAGACCCACCTCTCCTGTGCAAACACACAGTCTTGCCCCTTCCCTCCTAAGACCCATTCACCCATGCCAAGCCCCTTGACCCTCACCTCCTACACCCTGCTCCCTGCAGGTGGTCACCTGTGTACTCAGGCTGTGGGCACTCAGCTTCATGCCTGGGTCACACCCATCGCCAGTGCATACAATCATGCAACCCCACCTCATCCCTCACTGCAGCTCTGCATACACATACATTAGCAACCAGTTCCCTTAGATCTGCACATGCATGCACATGCACCCCAGCCACAACTCTCCAGCTCTGGGCAAGCACTGATCTATGCATCAGGGCCACACCTGTCCCCAGCCCATGCAGGCGCAATCCCACCCCATATCTCCTGAGCTGTGTGCACACACACAACAGGGTCTTGTCCCTCAAACCCATGCACACCAAGGCCCTGATACTGTGTCAAACATTAGGGACACCCTAATCAATAGGCCAAGCCCTTGATCTTGAGGCTTACTCTTGTGAAGCTAATGTATGTAGCAGAGAAGCCTAGCCTATGTATAGTTAGACCTAAGAGTTACTTCTGGAGGACCTCTTTTGTGGCTCAGATGTGGTCTCTCTCTCTTTCTAAGCCCAACTCTGCAAGTGAAATCATTGCCTTCCCTGCTAGATGGGACATGACATCCAGGGATGAAAGACTCCTAGCGGTGCGAGATGACACCCAGTGATAAGCCTGGCCCTGGCACTGTGAGATCAACAATGCCCTCCTGACTAAGCAGGGGTAAAGAAGTGTAACATATAAGGTATCAGTGGCTGAGAGAGTACAAATAGAGTTGAGAGGTTACTCTGAAGGACATTCTTATGCAAGCTTCAGTTAGACATTGCTACCTATCACAGCCTGACAAACGCCAACCAAAACCATTCCTGCCAATCCTAAAGAACCTAGGGAGTCCTATAAGATTCTACAAAGATTCCATGCACTAGGGTAACTTTCCAGAAATCTACACCTTCCAGATGAGTCCCTGCACCAAGTAAGTCCTGAAATGCAGGGAGACCACCCTCTCCAGAACATCAACTAGTTCCATCCCCCTATTCTATATTATCAACAGCCCCTTTCAACATAAAAAACCTAGAATGGGCATAGCCAAAGACCCCTAAAGAATGGGAGAAAGATCACAGGTGATGGTGGAATTATACAGAGAAGGCAGGGTTTAACAAATGAGAATGATTGCTGAATCATTATATTGATATTTCTTTTAGTCTCCAGTATCTTAGAATAGCTAGAAGTACAAACCTAAAATTGTGGAATTGTAACCTATACCAAACTCTGAAATCTGTTCTACAACTAAATATTGTGATGTGCTTTGAAATTTATTGCTTTTTTGTATGTATGTTATTTTTCACAAAAAAGAAAAAAGTCAATTGTGATGATAAATGCACAGCCATATGATGATATTGTGAACCACTGATTGTACACTTTGAATGATTACATTGCATGTGAATATACAATACATATCAATAAAAAATAAATTTATATGGAAGGGTAAGGGGCCCCTAATAGTTAAAGCAATGTTGTAAAAGAATAAAGAAGTTAGAGCACTCACAATTCCTGATAGTTAAACTTATTACAAAACCATAGTAATCAAAAGAGTATGTTTACTGGAACAAAGACAGACATATGGACAAATGAAACATCACTGAGAGCTCAGAAGCCAACCCTCCTCTTTATGACCAACTAATTTTTGAGAAGGGGGCAAAGAACACTCATTGTAAAAGAATAGCCTCTTAAACAAATGATCTTGGAAAACTGTATCTCTATTTGAAAATAAAAAGAGTAACCCTGTGTTCTAGTTTGCTAGCTGCCAGAATGCAATATACCAGAAACAGAATGGCTTTTAAAAAGGGGAATTTACTAAGTTATAGGTTTATAGTTCTAAGGCTGTGAAAATGTCCCAAATAAAGCTAGTCTATAAAAATGTCCAATCTAAGGTGTCCAGGAAAGGATATCTTGATTCAAGAAGGCCAATGAAGTTTAGGGTTTCTCTCTCAAGTGGAAAGGCACATGGTGAACACAGTGTCATCTGCTAGCTTCCTCTCCAGGCCTCCTGCTCCATGAAGCTCCCCAGGAGGCATTTTCTTTCTTCATCCCAAGTGTTTCTGGTTGGTGGACTCTATGCTTCTCATGGCTATGTTGTTCTCTGCTCTCTCAGAATCTCCTGCTTTTTTCAAGATGTTTCCTCTTTTATAGGATTCCAGTAATCCTATAAAAATTTTTTCAAAATGTTTCCTCTTTTATAGGATCAAGACCCACCTGGAATGGGTGGAGATACAACTCTACCTAATCCAGCTTAACAACCACTCTTGATTGAGTCATATCTCCAGGGAGGTGATCTAATTAAAGTTCAAACATACAGTGTTGAATAGGGAATAGAAGAAATGGCTGCCTTTACAAAGTGGGATTGCAAATAAAACATGACTTTTCTAAGGTAAATATATCCTTTCAAACGGCACATCCACCCTCTGGGTCCTAAAAAAGACGTTTCCCCCATATATAAAATACATTCATTCCATCAGAATATCACAAAACTTAAACCATTCTAACAACATTACAAATACAATACAAGGTAAAAAACAATACATAATCTTAAAGTTAGTTATAGGCATGGTCTGTCCTAAGGCAAAACTATCCTCTGGTTCTAGACCTAGGAAACTCAGACAAGTTATTTACTGCCAATATATAAAGGAAGAACAGCCACAGGATACATGTACCCATCTCCATAGGGAGGAAGGAACACAGGGACAACTGGACCCAAGCAGTCTTGAAAACCTGCAGGACAAGCTCCAATATTTTTCAAATGCTGAGAGTCATTTATCCTCATGGCTTTACAAAGCAGCAGACCCACCCTTTCCAAAGGCCTATGCAGGCCTGCCTTTCTTTGAACACAACCTTAGGGGACATTGGGAAGACCACCTTTTCCACGGCTCCACCCTCTCCAAGGATCAGGGTTGCACCTGGGCTCTCTGCCATCTTCGGGGCACATGCTCAACTCCTCCATGTGGTGGCAGCCAGGATCTCCCCAAACCCCAAGGAATATGCTTCCGACCCTCTCCAAGGCCTGAGGTGGCATGACTCTTCCACTGCAACAAGGTGGAAGGCACATCCTCTGTTTCTAGGGCAAACTCACCCTGTCCATGTGCTTGGGTGGATCCGCTCTCCTGGACCGAGGAGTCTTAACTTCAGACCCCAGCATCCATGGTTTTACCTCTGAACTTATTTTTCCTCCAGTGTGTCCCTTCTCTGTCCCTCTCAGTCCCAACTGGCAGTGATTATCTTTATTCAGATCCCACAACACTCTGGTTGGCTTTCTATATGCAGTAGCCTTGGATCATGCCCATCAGACATAAGAAGTTTCCACAAATCTTTCCTGAATAACTCCATGTCCAATCCTGGCTTTCTCTGAAATGGCTGACTCGTTCAACATTTGGTAAACTCCTCATGTAAGGCACTATTCTCTGGGGTCTCCCTTCCTGGAAGCCCAGAAATTTCCAGAACATCAATTTCTGGTTTCTTTATATCCAAGAGTTCAGTTTTCAGCTTATCTCTCTCCTGTTGCATTTCACTATAAGCTGTGAGGAGAAGCCAGACTGCATTTCACATTTAATTTGAAAATCTTTTCTGCTAAATATCCAAGCTCATGGCTTTAAAAATCTGCCTTCCAGCCAAAGTCACTAGTAAACTTTGCCAGATTATCTGCAATTTTAAAACAAGGATCGCCTTCCTTCCAGTCTGCAATAACACATGCCTTATTTCTGTCTAAAGCCTGGTCAGAGGTATCTTTAGAGTCCACATTTCGATCAACAGGTTCTTCAAAGCACTCTAGGCCTTCTCTATTAAGCTTCTTACCACTCCTCCAGAATATTCCATTTATACATTTAAAAAGCTATTCCAACATGTTTGGTATTTGCAAACCACAGCAGCACCCCACTCCTCTGGTTCCAAAATCTGTTCTAGTTTGCTAGCTGCCAGAATGCAAAACACCAGAAACAGAACGGCTTTTAAAAAGGGGAATTTACTAAGTTACAAGCTTATAGTTCTAAGGCCGTGAAAATGTCCCAATTAAAGCAAGTCTATAAAAATGTCCAATCTAAAGCATCCAGGGAAGAATATCTTGATTCAAGAAGGCCAATGAAGCTCAGGGTTTCTCTATCAAGTGGAAAGGCACATGGTGAACACAGCACCATCTGCTAGCTTCCTCTCCAGGCCTCCTGCTCCATGAAGCTCCCCAGGAAGCATTTTCTTTTTTCATCCCAAATATTTCTGGCTGGTGGACTCTCTGCTTTTCATGGCTATGTTGTTCTCTGCTCTCTCAGAATCTCCCGCTTTTTTCAAAGTATTTCCTCTTTTATAGGATTTCAGTAAACTAATCAAGACCCACTTGGAATGGGTGGACATCTCCACTTAATCCAGTTTAAGAACCACTCTTGATTGAGTCACATCTCCAGGGAGATGATCTAATTAAAGTTTCAAACATACAGTACTGAATAGGGATTAAAAGAAATGGCTGCTTTTGCAAAACAGGATTACAATTAAAACATGACTTGTCTAGGGTACATACACCCTTTCAAACTGGCACACCCTACTCCATACTATATATAAAAATCAATACAAAATGGATTAAATACCTTAATAAAACAATAAGAACTATCAAAATCCTAGAAGGAATTATAGGGAAGTATCTTCAGGACCTTGTGTTATGCAATGGTTTCTTAGATTTTACTCCCAAAGCACAAGAAACAAAAGAAAAAAATAGATAAATGGACTTCATTAAAATAAAAAAAGTTTTGTTCCTCAAAGGTCTTTATGATGAAAGTTAAATGACAATAGGAGAAAATATTTGGAAATTTCTTATTCAACAAAGGATTAGTATCCTGAATATATAAAGAAATTCCTGAACCTAATAACAAAGAGACAAAGCAAACCATTTTAAAAATTGGCAAGACTTGAACAGGTATCTCTCCAAAGAAAAAATACAAATGGCCAGAAAATCCATGAAAATATGCTCCATATCATTAGTTATCAGGGAAATGCAGATCAAAACCACAATGAGGACAGTGCAATGGTGGCTCAGTGGCAGAATTTTCACTTGCCATGCTGGAGACCTGGGTTTGATTCCCAGGGCCCGCCCATGCAAAAAAAAAAAAAACTACAATGAGATACCATTTCGTATCCATTAAAATGAAGCTGTTTAAAGTATGGAAAATAATAAGTATTGGGGAGAATGCAGAAAAATAGGAACACTCATCCACTGCTGGTGGCAATGTAAAATGCTGCAGCCACTGTGGAAGACACTTATTCAGAAAGCTAAGTACAGAAGTATCATATGAAATACAAATCCCACTACTATTTATATACCCCAGTGCACTGAAAGCAGGAACTCAAAAACTTGCACACTGATATTCATGGCAGCATTCTTCACAATTGCCAAAACATGGAAGCAATCCAAGTGTTCATCAATCAAAGAATGGATAAAGCAAATATGACATCCATACAATGCAATATTATTGAGCCATATAAAAGGAATGAAGTCCTGATACATGTTACAACATTGACAAACCTTGAAGTGAATAAGCCAAACACAAAAGGACAAATACTGTATTATCTCAATGTTTTTAAATAATTAGAATAAGCAAACACATAAAGTCAAAACCTAGAACATAGGTTACCAAAGGATGGAGTGGGGATAGAGAATGGGAAGTTAAGGTTTATAATGCACATAGTGTCTATTTGGCATGATGGAAATATTTCAGTAATTGATGGTGGTGATGGTAGCACAACATTGTAACCACTTAAGTGGAAATGTTAGATTGTATATATGATGAGAGCATAAAAATTTTTAAAAAAGAGGAAGCATAGCACAGAGGGGAAAATGTAGTCAATAGTGTATAATAATATAAAAATAACTATCTACAAATATTTTGACAATCAGAGCCTTAATAGTCACTATATATAAAATATAATTATATAGATAAAATTTTATATATAAAATATAAAATAAATAAATACATAAAATAAAATTTTATTTCATAAAATAAGATTTCTAATTATAGATATGTTTCCCAACAGATATATATGACAAGGTAGTTAACAAAACTTACTCAAATAATAATACATAAATTAAGCTACAGTACTATAGGGAAAGTGGAATGGAAATAAGAGTGCAAGGAAGAAAACCAAAGTTACAAAATTTCTGACTCTTAAAGAATTGCTTTTACAGGTATGTACAGGTACAAAGATTTTCCAAGTTTTTTTGGGAGAAATGCAAAAAAATATTGGAAAGCCATTTGTGGTATTTAGATTCAGTTGTCAACTTGGCCGGGTGAAGGCACTAGTTCTGTTGCTGTGGACACAAGCCAATGGTATGTGAACCTCATCTGTTGCTGATTACATCTGCAGTTGGCTAGGAGGTGTGCTTACTGCAATGAATGATGTTTGACTTAACTGGCTGGTGCTTAAAAGAGGGCACACAACATAGCACAGACAAAGCAGCTCAGCATACCTCATCTCAGCACTCGCAGCTCAGCCCAGGCCTTTGGCAGTGTAGAAAGAAATCACCCCAGGGAAAGTTGTTGGAACCCAGATGCCTGGAGAGAAGGCCAGCAGAGACCACCCTGTGCCTTCCCAGGTAAGAAAGAACCTCAGATGAAAGTTAGCTGCCTTTCCTCTGAAGAACTAATGAAATAAACCCCCGTTTATTAAAAGCCAATCCATCTCTGGTGTGTTGCATTCCAACAGCTAGCAAACTAGAACACCATTGTATTAGTGAACTAATCCCTTATGTTAGGAATAACTTTTACAGAATAAGTATCATCTTTATGCCAATTGCAGTGGAAGCAAATATGTGAAATGGAGAGAACACAGATTTATCGGAAATACAAAGAACTTGGAGAATGTTATTTTCAATATGAGATATGATTTTAGCTTATTGTTGATTAATTTTGGGGGGGGGGTGAACAGTCCAGGAATCAAACCCAGGCCTCCCACATGGAAGGCAAGCATTCTACCACTGAACCACTTGTGCACCCGATTAGTTTTAATTTGTGATTTTTGCTATCCTTTAGAACATCTTCCAAAAATACTTTTCTGGGTAAAAGCCAATTAAATTTTCACATCTTACAGTTTTTGTTTATTTTAGTGATCTTTATAAATGTGTATAACTGAACAGTTTACAATAATTATTGTTTTAATTTGCAAAATAACTAATGTCAAAGTAACAATGCATAGAAATTAATAATTGTTACAAAGGAAAACTGGTCAGAAGTACAATGAATTAATGCTGCAGAAATAGCCCAAAGCTTTTGTTTGGTGAGGGAAATCCCTTCAAAACCTGTTCTGAAGCTGTACATCAAAATAGTAATGATACTAATGATGATGAATAATATGAATAAAAATAATGAATCATAAACCAAATGTTCTTGAATATACTAAGAATTAATTTTATCAAAACAAAGACAGCCCCTGTTTTTAAGATCTAAAGGAGGTTAAAACATCAAGAAGAGTTACACCAGCCTTTAAGGTGATTCTTCTCTAAGAAAGTGAGGACTAATGTAGGCAATATTCCCTCCCCAAATTATTGAGTCCATTATAAAAAGGACACTGTCCAAATTTCACCCAACACACACACGTGTGTGCGCACACACACACACACACACACACCTTAACCTGGGGATTTGGGTGATAATAGCCAAGAAGACCTTTTCAGCAAGTTCTTGACAACGTGTCATTTGAATTTGTCCCTCTGGCTTCTCTTCTAGAATATGGTCATGGCCACCTCCATCGCTGTCAGATTAGCTTCTTTTGAGTATAACAATCACTAACCATTCAATGGCATCAGAGGCACAACCAACAACAGTGAGCACTAACAAAGGAGCAAAGAATGACTAGGTAAGATGGGGGGATGGGGTGAGGGTGCAGGAAGGAGTGCTGGTGTTTGGCTGCTCTTTCTTTGGGAATGTTTTTGGATTCTGGCTGTGACCCTGGAGAAGCTAGCAGAAGTCGTGTCTACCTCATGAAAATAGGGTACAGTGATGGAGATCTAGACTTTATGCATCTCCCTCTATCAGGCTGGGCCCTGTGAGTGTGAAACTCAGAATAGAGGTCAGCCAGAAGCAGGTGCACATAGTGACTGCAGCTTCACCTTGAGTCATCTCAGTCACTAATGAGACTGGGGATTGTGAGGGCCAGTTGTTGATAAGCCTGCCAAGAACTAATATAATCTGCTTTGGGGAAAGATGATATTCTCCAGATCCTCAATTTTCTGTATATTTTTTTCAATATTATGTCCAATACTCAATTAAGTAGCATACTTAAACATAATTAACTGGCATAAAAAAAGACAAGAAAGAATGAACAGAGGGTTTGTCTTTACTGATAAGCCTACAGACATTTAAAGGATGATAAAATAATGTTAACATTATGACAATCAGTTTAACTGCTGAAATAAAAACAATTTGTGTACACCAGATGATTAAAAGAATATAAATCTGTTCTAGTTTGCTAGCTGCTGGAACACAACACACCAGATATGGATTGGCTTTCCAGGGGATTTCATTAGTTAACGTATAGTTCTTCAGAGGAAAGGCAACTAACTTTCAGCTGAGATTCTTTCTTACATGGGAAGGCATAGGGCAAACTCTTCTGGCCTTCTTTCCAGGCCTCTGGGTTCCAACAACTTTCCCCAGGGTGATTCCTTTCTGTATCTCCAAAGGCCTGGACTGAGCTATGAGTGTTGAGATGAGGTATGCTGAGCTGCTTTGGCTGTGCTACATTGAGCTCTCTCATTTAAGCACATGACAATTAAATCAAACATCATTCATTGCAGCAAGCATGCCTCCTAACTGACTGCAGATGTAATCAGCAACAGATGAGGTTCACATACCATAGGCTCACGTCCACAGCAATAGAACTAGGCACCTTCACCTAGCCAAATTGACAACTGAACCTAATTACCACAAAATAATTCTCTATATATTACAGAATTTAAATTTATACTAAAATTATTTCCACAAAGAAAAAAATTCCAAGCCTATATGATTTTAGTAGCAAACTCTATCAAAAGTTTACAGAAAAAATAATGCAAATTTCTTATCCTAATTCCTTCAGAAAATAGAGAACATCTCATATTTTTGAAGCCAATGCAATCCTAATATCCTAATAACAAATGTGAAAAAAGCATTACAAAAAAGAACATCAAAGGCCATAAATCCTATACATGCAAAAAATATTACCAGATATTATCAGAAGCAAAGTGGATGGTATACAGGAAAAGGTATAATCAATGCAAGCTAGGGTCTATAGTCAACAATATTGTAATATGCTTTCACTGAATGCAACAAAGGCATTATGCCAAAACTAAAAGTCAACAAGCAGGAGCATTGGGGAGGGGCATGGATTCTATGTAGAAGAAAAATAAATGTCTTCATAGAGATTATGATGGTGAAGGCATGTATATTTACTTAGGTTGGACTGTATGATGTGTGAATAAAATTGGTTAAAAATGAACAGAGAGAAACAAGTGCTAGATAAAATGTGGAGAAAGAGTTGTACTTATTCACTGTTGGTAGGGAAGCTGAAGGTGCAATGCAGCCCCTCTGGAGGGCAGTGTGGTGGTTCCACAGGAGGCTAGGTGTGGGGTTGCCATATGATCCTGCAACCCTGTTGCTAGCCATATACCTGAAGGACATGAGAGCAGGGACAGGAATAGACATTTGCACATTGGTGTTTATGGCTGCAGTGTTTGATTCACAATGGATGGAGGAGGTCTAAGGGTGCAATGATTGAGGAATGGAAGGGGAAACTGTGGTGTTCACATACAATGGATAACTGAGTGGCTGTAGGAAGGGATCAAGTTGTGAGGCATGCATCTAGGTGAACGAAATTCAAGGAGAGTATGTTGAATAAAATATCAGAAACAAAAAGACAAATATTATCATGCCCTTGCTCATATGGATTAACTATAATATACAAACTCAGAGAAATGAAGTCAAGAGCATGGGTTACCTAATTGGGGCCTACTGTAAAATTTCCTAGACTGTAAGCTCTTACAGTAATTACATACATTTAGGAGTTGTAACTGGTATTTCTAAATTCTGAAATACTGAGCTATTTGTATATAGCCTGATCATTCCCTGAAATTTCAGGTATTTATGTGACAGCTGAGACGCAGAGTTAGAGCACTGACATTAAGAAAGTCAGCATTACCTATTCAGCAACTATTAAAAAACTGAAAAGGTAATCAGACTTTAAGCAGAGATATAAATGAAGCTGATCTGGATGGGATTAAGGCAAATCAGAATACTTGGTAAAGGATGTTATGGTCCATATTTTTGAGCTTCATTCTCTGTGCTATATCAAAGGAAGAAATGTTTATTCGGTGTGAAATTTATATTTTTGGTAGCACGTTATCTAATTTAACCTGCATTAGGTCAATTTATTTGGACACCATAATTACATGGAATCTTGAATATGGTGTGAGATCTTGTTGGTTTGTACAAGATAGTGTGATGTCCCAATATATCCCAGAGTAATTTGGGAAAAGAATAAAAAAGCATTTGCAAAGTCCCTTTGAGGGACTGGAGAGAAAGATGGAAATATTAAACTTCCTCATCTGGGGAATTGCTGGTATTCTCACAAATAGTGGGGACAACCAATTCAATAGGCTGAGCCCTCATTTTTAGGGCTCTCACCTATGAAGCTTATCCTTGAAAAGGAGAAGTTAAGCCTACTGATAACTATGCCTAAAAGTCACTCCCAGAGAGCTTCTTCTGTTGCTCAGATGTGGTCTCTCTCTAAGCCAACTTGGCAGGTGAACTGGCTGCACTCCCCCCTATATGGGACACGACTCCCAGAAGTGTAATTCTTCCTGGCAACAAGAGACCTGATTCCCAGGGATGAGCCAGGACCTGGCATCATTGGAATGAGAAAGCCTTCCTGACAAAAGGGGGACGTGAGAAATGAGACAAAATAAGGTCTCAGTGACTGAGAAATTTCAAGCACAGTTGACAGATTATCCTGGAGGTTATTCTTATGCATTGCATAGATATACCATTTTAGATAATGGTGTATGGAGTGGCTAGAGGGAAGCACCTGAAACTGTTAAACTGTTGCAGTAGCCTTGATTCTTGAAGAAGACTAATAAATATATAGCTTTTACAATGTGACTATGTGATTGTGAAAACCTTGTGTCTGATGCTTCTTTTATCTAGGGTATGGGCAGATGAGTAAAAAAAAAAAAAAGTATAAAAATAAATAAATAATAGGGGGGATAAAGTGTAAAAATTGGGTAGATTGAAATACTCTGGGTCAATGAGAGGGAAGCATAAGGGGCATGGGATGTAAAAAAATAAATATATTATCAGAAGGAATTAGTACACATATACACATGCAGACGCACACTCAAACACACACAAATATACCATTTCCAGGTGGGGTTTGTCTCCAGAGTGCAATACTGATTTAACATTGGAAAATCAGGTGATAAAATACACTATATTAAAAGAATAAAGAGGACGGACTTCTGGAAAGATGGCAGAATATAATAGCTTGGGATTAGCTCTGTTCTACAGAAAAGTTAGAGAAAGGACAGGAGGGCAACTGAGGCAGTGATTCAAGAGTGCAGTTGACCTGGGAGAGCCTTCTGCATCACATGGGACAGCCCTGGTTGCAGAGGCCAAAGAGCTGAGAGGCAGAGGGCTGAAGCCTGGTGCAGAGGCACAGAACCTGCTGGACTGCACAGATGGGAGTGGGAACTAGGAAGTAAGCCAGGCCATGTTCCTTGGGTGCCCTACCCTCACCAGCGCAGGCCCATGACCGGCGACTGACCAGACACCCCACATACCCGAACCCCATCACATGCTTCCATTCCTCATGCTCCAGGTGCCCCTATCCCACCAGCCTTAGTGTGTATACCTGCCCCACACTCCCACCCCTAGTGCAGCCCAATCCACCTGTACTGAACCCCTCCCAAGCACTACACCCCCCTCGCTGTTCCCTGCAGGCTGTTGTAGACACATAAAGGCTGTGGCACTAACCTCCATATCCAGGTTACCCCTACCCCCCTGCTTATAGTGTCACACAGCCTCCTCCCACCCCTCCTGAGCACTATGCATCAGTTTACAGCACTCCTAGACCCACGCATGTGCACGGGCCCCCAATCATATCATTCAGCTCTGGGAACTGCACTTTACAGCACTCCTAGAACCGCATATGCATACGGCCCTCAGCCACACTTCCCAGCTCTGAGAAAGTGCTGACCTGTGCGGCCGGTTTACATCTGCCCCCCAATCCATACAGGCAAATTGCTGCCACAACTCTATGCAGGCACACAAAGGGCACCATACCTTAGAACAGCACACACCAGGGTTATGCCCGCAGACTGGTGCATCTGCACAGCTACATCCTCCCTGGGTGCTGGGAGCCCACGTTCAGAAGCATCAGCATAACATCCCCAACCTGTACCTATACCTTCCTGAAACTAATCACCACACTGAGTGCCCCACCCCATACTCTGCTCTCTGCTGTACAACCATCCTGCAAACACAAGGCCTTAGACTACTGAAAGAAATCAACTCCTAAAGTAAATCAATCAGGATATTTACATGCCACAAAGACAGCAGAAAATCACTAAGCACATCACAATGGAGACAGAAATAGCCCTGATTAATGACCAAATTAAAATACCAGAGGAGACACAGACATTGGAACAACAAATCAAAGATGTTCATACAACTCTACCTAATAAAATAAGTGGAATAACAAATGACATAAAGGAGATTAAGAAGACAGTAGAAGAGCGTAAATAGAAATTTGAAAAAATAAACAGAAAAGCAGCAGATATCACAGAGATTAAAGACTCTGTTGACCAAATAAAAAACATACTAGAGGCACACAACACCAGATTTGAAGAGACAGAAGAAAGAATAAGTGATAGAGAGGACAGGATAACTGACTGTGATGACTCAAAACAGCAAATGGCAAAAAAGATGGAAAAACTTGAATTGGATCCCAGGGAAATCATAGACAAAACAAAGCACAAAAATATAAGAATCACTGGTGTCCCAGAAGAGGAGAGGAGTAAAGGGCTAGGAAGAGTAGTTGAGTATATAATGGGCGAAAACTTACTAACCCTCATAAAGGACATATATATACAAGTCGAAGAAGCCCAAAGAACTCCAAACAGAATAAATCCAAATAGGTCTTCCCTAAGGCACATACTAATCAGTCTGTCAAATGTTGAAGACAAGCAGAAAATCCTGAAAGCAGCAAAAGAAAAACAATCTACTACATACAAGGGAAACTAAAGAAGACTGAGACCAGACTACTCAACTAGCATCCTGGAGGGGAGAAGGCAGTGGTATGATATGTTCAAGATCCTGAAAGAAAATGACTTAAACAGCCAAGAATTCTGTATGCAGCCAAATTCCTTCAAAATTGAGGGAGAGATTAAAGTTTTCACAGACAACGAAGTCCTGAAACAATTTGTCAACAAGAGACCTGCCCTACAAGAAATACTAGAAGGAACTCTCCTGGCTGAAACAAACAAAAAAAAATAATAAGACAGCAGATGGAGGTCTAGAGGAGGGCACAGAATTGAAGAGGACTACTACTAAGGGTAATTCAAAGAATACAAAGAGAAAAAGGGAAAAGAATATACAGCCCTGACAAATAAAATAAAAAAGATAGGATGGTGGAATCAAGAAACACTTTTTCAGTACTAACTTTGAATTTTAACAGACTAAACTTAACAATTAAAATATATAGATTGGCAGAATGGATTAAGAAACAATCCAGCTATATGCTGCTTACAAGAGATTCAACTTAAGGATACAAAAAAAAAAAGGAGTGATCGATATTTCAACAATAATAGCAGGTGACTGCAATGCACCACTCTTCTCTATAGATAGAACAACCAGACAGAAGCTCAACAAGGAAATAGAGAAGTTAAATAACTTGATAAATGAATTAGACCTAAGAGACATATATATAGGATACTGCCCCCCAAAGCACAAGAATATACATTCTTCTCTAGTGCTCATGGAACATTTTCCAAGATAGATCATATGCTGGGGCACAAAACAGGTCTTTAGAAATTTAAAAACATTGAAATTATTCAAAGCACTTTCTCTGATCACAGTGAGATGAAGCTGGAAATCAATAACCAGCAAAGAACAAGAACATTCACAAATAAATGGAGATTAAATAACATACTCTTAAACAACCAATGGGTCAAAGAAGAAATTGCTATAGAAATCAGTAGCTATCTGGAGATGAATGAAAATGAGAATATGACTTATCAGAACTTATGGGATGTGGCAAAGGCTGTTCTGAGAGGGAAATTTATTGTCTTAAATGCTATATTAAAAAACAAGAAAGAGCAAAAATCGAGGACTTAACAGCACACCTGGAGGAACTTCAGAAAGAACAGTAAACTAACCCCAAAGCAAATGGAAGAGGATCAAAAGTTAGTTTTTTGAGAAAATCAATAAAATTGATGGACCACTAGCAAGACTGACAAAGAAAAAAAGAGAGAGAATGCAAATAAACAAAATCAGAAATGAGAAGGGATGCATTACCACAGACCCTGAAGAAATAAAAGAAATCATAAGAGATTGCTATGAACAGCTATACACCAACAAACTAGACAACTTAGATGAAATGGACAAATTCCTGCAGACACACAAGCAAGCTACACTGACGTAGGATGCAATAGATGATCTCAACAAACCAATCACAAGTAAAGAGATTCAATCAGTCATCAAAAATCTTCCTACAAAGAAAAGCCTGGGGCCAGATGACTTCACAGGGGAATTTCATCAAACATTCCAGAAAGTACTAACACCAATCCTGCTCAAACTTTTCCAAAAAATTGAGGAAAAAGGAACCCTACCTAACTCATTTTATGAAGCTCATATCTTTTTAATACCAAAACCAGGTAAAGATGCTGTAAGAAACAGGCCAATCTCCCTAACGAACAAAGATACAAAAATTCTCAACAAAATCTTAGCAAATTGAATCCAATGATACATTAAAAATATTATACACCATGACCAAGTGGGGTTTATACCAGGAATGCAAGGATGGTTCAACACAAGAAAATCAATACAGCATGTTAACAAATCAAAAGGGAAAAAACAGGGACTTCCTGGAAGATGGCGGCTTAGTAAGACGCGCGGATCTTAGTTTCTTCTCCAGGACACCTACTAGGGGAGTAGAAATGATACAGAAAGCGCCCAAAGCCACAACAGAGATAAAAAAGACAGCGTACCCCATCCTGGAACAGCTGGCTGGCTGAGAGAAGCAGCTCGGGTGAGATCGCTGAGGCGCGCGGGCCTTACCGGGCGGGGTGGCAAGCGGCCGGAGTTACTCCCTCCCCCCTTCCCGGGCCGGCTGGGAGAATTGGAGAGGCGGTCCCCTGAAACCAAGGCGGCTGGCGCCCACACCACGCGCAGCCCCAGGACCAACTGAGAGAATTGGATCGGAAACCCCCAGGCCGCGGAGAACGGTGACGGGTGGGGGTGGCCCCTTCCAAACCCGTGACTCCCGGGGAACGTGCACTCTCTCAGGCGCGCCGCTGCCGCTGGCGCCCTCCCGCCACTCTTGTTGCCCAGGGCCGACTAGGAAATTCGGACGGGCTCTTTCCCTGGCTGCGGCGACCAGCAACCCTCCCTGCGTTCGGACCGCGGGCCGGCTCAAGCCGCTTCGGCTAGCGAACCCCCAGGACGGCGAGAGTTTTCCAAAGTTTAAGGTCCCACAGCACCTTTTACTGGTGGGACCCGCAGACAAACGTGTGCCACGAGCGCCACCTACTGGGCAGGAGAAGAAAAACAGAACCCAGAGATTTCACAGAAAAATATTACAACCTTGCTGGGTCCAACACCAAGAGAAATCTGAATAAATGCCCAGACGCCAGCAGCAGAAGATAACTGTCCACGCTCAAAAGATTGAGAATATGGCCCAGTCAAAGGAACAAACCAATAGCTCAAATGAGACACAAGAGCTGAGACAACTAATGCTGAATATACAAACAGAAATGGAAAACCTCTTCAAAAATGAAATTGATAAATTGAGGGAGGACATGAAGAGGACATGGGCTGAACATAAAGAAGAAATAGAAAAACTGAAAAAACAAATCGCAGAACTTATGGAAGTGAAGGATAAAGTAGCAAACATAGAAAAAATAATGGATAGCTACAATGATAGATTTAAAGAGACAGAAGATAGAATTAGTGATTTGGAGGATGGAACATCTGAATCCCAAAAAGAAACAGAAACTATCGGGAAAAGAATGGAAAAATTTGAACAGGGTATCAGGGAACTCAAGGACAATATGAACCGCACAAATATATGTGTTGTGGGTGTCCCAGAAGGAGAAGAGAAGGGAAAAGGAGGAGAAAAACTAATGGAAGAAATTTTCACTGAAAATTTCCCAACTCTTATGAAAGACCTAAAATTACAGATCCAAGAAGTGCAGCGCACCCCAAAGAGATTAGACCCAAATAGGCGTTCTCCAAGACACTTACTAGTTAGAATGTCAGAGGTCAAAGAGAAAGAGAGGATCTTGAAAGCAGCAAGAGGAAAACAATCCATCACATACAAGGGAAACCCAATAAGACTATGTGTAGATTTCTCAGCAGAAACCATGGAGGCTAGAAGACAGTGGGATGATATATTTAAATTACTAAAAGAGAAAAACTGCCAACCAAGACTCCTATATCCAGCAAAATTGTCCTTCAAAAATGAGGGAGAAATTAAAACATTTATAGACAAAAAGTCACTGAGAGAATTTGTGACCAAGAGACCAGCTCTGCAAGAAATACTAAAGGGAGCACTAGAGTCAGAACCAAAAAGACAGAAGAGAGAGGTATGGAGAAGAGTGTAGAAAGAAGGAAAGTCAGATATGATATATATATAATACAAAAGGCAAAATGGCAGAGGAAAATATTATCCAAACAGTAATAACACTAAATGTTAATGGACTGAATTCCCCAATCAAAAGACATAGATTGGCAGAATGGATTAAAAAACAGGATCCTTCTATATGCTGTCTACAGGAAACACATCTTAGACCCAAAGATAAACATAGGTTGAAAGTGAAAGGTTGGGAAAAGATATTTCATGCAAATAACAACCAGAAAATAGCAGGAGTGGCTATACTAATATCCAACAAGTTAGACTTCAAATGTAAAACAGTTAAAAGAGACAAAGAAGGAAACTATATACTAATAAAAGGAACAATTAAACAAGAAGACATAACAATCATAAATATTTATGCACCGAACCAGAATGCCCCAAAATATGTGAGGAATACACTGCAAACACTAAAAGGGAAATAGACACATATACCATAATAGTTGGAGACTTCAATTCCCCACTCTCATCAATGGACAGAACATCTAGACAGAGGATCAATAAAGAAATAGAGAATCTGAATATTACTATAAATGAGCTAGACTTAACAGACATTTATAGGACATTACATCCCACAACAGCAGGATACACCTTTTTCTCAAGTGCTCATGGATCATTCTCAAAGATAGACCATATGCTGGGTCACAAAGCAAGTCTTAACAAATTTAAAAAGATTGAAATCATACACAACACTTTCTCGGATCATAAAGGAATGAAGTTGGAAATCAATAATAGGCAGAATGCCAGAAAATTCACAAATACCTGGAGGCTCAACAGCACACTCTTAAACAACGAGTGGGTCAAGGAAGAAATTGCAAGAGAAATTAGTAAATACCTCGAGGCAAATGAAAATGAAAACACAACATATCAAAACTTATGGGACGCAGCAAAGGCAGTGCTAAGAGGGAAATTTATTGCCCTAAATGCCTATATCAGAAAAGAAGAAAAGGCAAAAATGCAGGAATTAACTGTTCAATTGGAAGAACTGGAGAAAGAACAGCAAACTAATCCCAAAGCAAGCAAAAGGAAAGAAATAACAAAGATCAGAGCAGAAATAAATGAAATTGAAAATATGAAAACAGTAGAGAAAATCAATAAGACCAGAAGTTGGTTCTATGAGAAAATCAATAAGATTGATGGGCCCCTATCAAGATTGACAAAAAGAAGAAGAGAGAGGATGCAAATAAATAAGATCAGAAATGGAAGAGGAGACATAACTACTGACCTCACAGAAATAAAGGAGGTAATAACAGGATACTATGAACAACTTTACGCTAATAAATACAACAATTTAGAGGAAATGGACGGGTTCCTGGAAAGACATGAACAACCAACTTTGACTCAAGAAGACATAGATGACCTCAACAAACCAATCACAAGTAAAGAAATTGAATTAGTCATTCAAAAGCTTCCTAAAAAGAAAAGTCCAGGACCAGATGGCTTCACATGTGAATTCTACCAAACGTTCCAGAAAGAATTAGTACCAATTCTCTTCAAACTCTTCAACATAATCGAAGTGGAGGGAAAACTACCTAATTCATTCTATGAAGCCAACATCACCCTCATACCAAAACCAGGCAAAGATATTACAAAAAAAGAAAACTACAGACCAATCTCTCTAATGAATACAGATGCAAAAATCCTCAATAAAATTCTAGCAAATCGTATCCAACAACACATTAAAAGAATTATACATCATGACCAAGTAGGATTCATCCCAGGTATGCAAGTATGGTTCAACATAAGAAAATCAATTAATGTAATACACCATATCAACAAATCAAAGCAGAAAAATCACATGATCATCTCAATTGATGCAGAGAAGGCATTCGACAAGATTCAACATCCTTTCCTGTTGAAAACACTTCAAAAGATAGGAATACAAGGGAACTTCCTTAAAATGATAGAGGGAATATATGAAAAACCCACAGCTAATATCATCCTCAATGGGGAAAAATTGAAAACTTTCCCCCTAAGATCAGGAACAAGACAAGGATGTCCACTATCACCACTATTATTCAACATTGTGTTGGAGGTTCTAGCCAGAGCAATTAGACAAGAAAAAGAAATACAAGGCATCAAAATTGGAAAGGAAGAAGTAAAACTATCACTGTTTGCAGACGATATGATACTATACGTCGAAAACCCGGAAAAATCCACAACAAAACTACTAGAGCTAATAAATGAGTACAGCAAAATAGCAGGTTACAAGATCAACATTCAAAAATCTGTAGCATTTCTATACACTAGTAACAAACAAGCTGAGGGGGAAATCAAGAAACGAATCCCATTTACAATTGCAACTAAAAGAATAAAATACCTAGGAATAAATTTAACTAAAGAGACAAAAAACCTATATAAAGAAAACTACAAAAAACTGCTAAAAGAAATCACAGAAGACCTAAATAGATGGAAGGGCATACCGTGTTCATGGATTGGAAGACTAAATATAGTTAAGATGTCAATCCTACCTAAATTGATTTACAGATTCAATGCAATACCAATCAAAATCCCAACAACTTATTTTTCAGAAATAGAAAAACCAATAAGCAAATTTATCTGGAAGGGCAGGGTGCCCCGAATTGCTAAAAACATCTTGAGGAAAAAAAACGAAGCTGGAGGTCTCGCGCTGCCTGACTTTAAGGCATATTATGAAGCCACAGTGGTCAAAACAGCATGGTATTGGCATAAAGATAGATATATCGACCAATGGAATCGAATAGAGTGCTCAGATATAGACCCTCTCATCTATGGACATTTGATCTTTGATAAGGCAGTCAAGCCAACTCACCTGGGACAGAGCAGTCTCTTCAATAAATGGTGCCTAGAGAACTGGATATCCATATGCAAAAGAATGAAAGAAGACCCATCTCTCACACCCTATACAAAAGTTAACTCAAAATGGATCAAAGATCTAAACATTAGGTCTAAGACCATAAAACAGTTAGAGGAAAATGTTGGGAGATATCTTATGGATCTTACAACTGGAGGCGGTTTTATGGACCTTAAACCTAAAGCAAGAGCACTGAAGAGGGAAATAAATAAATGGGAACTCCTCAAAATTAAACACTTTTGTGCATCAAAGAACTTCATCAAGAAAGTAGAAAGACAGCCTTCACAATGGGAGACAATATTTGGAAATGATATATCAGATAAAGGTCTAGTATCCAGAATTTATAAAGAGATTGTTCATCTCAACAACAAAAAGACAGCCAACCCAATTACAAAATGGGAAAAAGACTTGAACAGACACCTCTCAGAAGAGGAAATACGGATGGCCAAGAGGCACATGAAGAGATGCTCAATGTCCCTGGCCATTAGAGAAATGCAAATCAAAACCACAATGAGATATCATCTCACACCCACCAGAATGGCCATTATCAACAAAACAGATAATGACAAGTGCTGGAGAGGATGCAGAGAAAGAGGCACACTTATCCACTGTTGGTGGGAATGTCAAAGGGTGCAACCACTGTGGAAGGCAGTTTGGCGGTTCCTCAAAAAGCTGAATATAGAATTGCCATACGACCCAGCAATACCATTGCTAGGTATCTACTCAAAGGACTTAAGGGCAAAGACACAAACGGACATTTGCACACCAATGTTTATAGCAGCATTATTTACAATTGCAAAGAGATGGAAACAGCCAAAATCTCCATCAACAGAAGAGTGGCTAAACAAACTGTGGCATATACATACGATGGAATATTATGCAGCTTTAAGACAAGATAAACTTATGAACCATGTAATAACATGGATGGACCTAGAGAATATTATGCTGAGTGAATCCAGCCAAAAACTAAAGGACAAATACTGTATGGTCCCACTGATGTGAACGGACATTCGAGAATAAACTTGAAATATGTCATTGGTAACAGAGTTCAGCAGGAGTTAGAAACAGGGTAAGACAATGGGTAATTGAAGCTGAAGGGATACAGACTGTGCAACAGGACTAGATACAAAAACTCAAAAATGGACAGCACAATAATACCTAATTGTAAAGTAATCATGTTAAAACACTGAATGAAGCTGCATCTGAGCTATAGGTTTTTGTTATGTTTTGTTTTGTTTTGATTTTACTATTATTACTTTTATTTTTTTCTCTATATTAACATTCTATATCTTTTTCGGTTATGTTGCTAGTTCTTCTAAACCAATGCAAATGTACTAAGAAATGATGATCATGCATCTATGTGATGATGTTAAGAATTAATGATTGCATATGTAGAATGGTATGATCTCTAAATGTTGGGTTAATTTCTTTTTTTCTGTTAATTAAAAAAAAAAAAGAGAAGGGATAATTGGAGCTGAAGGGATACAGACTGTACAACGGGACTGGATATAAAAACTCAGAAATGGACAGCACAATACTACCCAATTGTAATGCAATTATGTTAAAACACTGAATGAAGCTGCATGTGAGGTATAGGTTTTTTGTTTTTGTTTTTTTTGGTTTTTTTTCTTTCTATTATTGTTTTAATTCTTATTCTGTTGTCTTTTTATTTCTTTTTCTAAATCGATGCAAATGTACTAAGAAATGATGAATATGCAACTATGTGATGTTATTAAGAATTACTGATTGTACATGTAGATTGGAATGATTTCTAATTGTTTTGTTAATTCTTTTTTTAATTAATAAAAAAAAAAGGGAAAAAACACATGATCATCTCGATTAATTCTGAAAAAGTATTTGACAAAATTCAGCATCCTTTTCTGACAAAAACACTTCAAAAGGTAGGAATCAAAGGTAACTACCTCAATATGATAAAGGGAATATAGGAAAAACTGATAGCCAGAATTGTACTCAATGGAGAGAATGAAAGCTTTTCCCCTAAGATCAGGAACAAGACAAGGATGCCCACTGTCACCACTATTATTCAACATTGTGCTAGAAGTTCTACCTAGAGCACTCAAGCAGGACAAAAAAATAAAAGGCATCCAAATTGGAAAGAAATAAGTAAAATTCCATTATTTGCAGATGATATGATACTATACTTGGAAGATCCTGAGAAATCTACAACAAGATTAATCTATTAGTTATTTGAGCTAATAAACAAATTCAGTAAGTTGGAAGGGTATAAAATGATTGTGCAAAAATCAGTAACATTTCTATACACAAGCAATTACCTAGCTGAGGAGTCAGTTAAGGAAAAATTCCATTCAAAACAGCAACTAAAAGAATCAAGTACTTAGGAATGAACTTAACTAGGGATGTAAAGGGCTTGTACACAGAAAACTATAAAACATTGCTAAAAGAAATCAAAGGAGATGCAAATAGTTGGAAAGACATTCCCTGTTCATGGATAGGAAAGCTAAATTTAGTTAAGATGTCAATTCTCCCCAAATTGATCTACAGATTCAACATAGTACCAATCAAAATTCCAACAACCTACTTTGAAGATTTGGAAAAGCTAACTACCAAATGCATCTGGAAGGGAAAGAGACCCCAAATAGCTAAAAGCATCCTAAAAGAGAAGAACAAAGTGGGAGGACTAACACTCCCTGACTTTAAAACCTATTATAAAGTCACAGTGGGCAAACAGCATGGTACTTGCACAAAGATAAACATTGATCAATGGAATTGAATCAAGAGTACAGAAATAGACCATCAAATCTGTGGTCAATTGATTTTTGACAAGGCCCCCAAATCCTCTGAACTGGGACAAAATAATCTTTTCAATAATTGGGCATGGAAGAACTGGATATCGATAGCCAAGAGAATGAAGGAGGACCCTATCTTACACGCTACACAAAAATTAATTCAAAGTGGATCAAACACATAAATATAAGAACTAGCATCATAAAGCATCTAGAAGAAAATGTATTGAAACATCTTCAAGAACTAGTAATAGGAGATAGCTTCCTAAACTTTACACCCAATGCACAAGCAAAATAACAAAATAGATAAATGGGAACTCCTCAAAATCAAATGTTTCTGCACATCAAAAGACTTTGTCAAAAAGGTGAAGAGGCTGCCAACTCAATGGGAAAAAATATTTGGAAAACACATATCGGACAAAGGTTTGTTGTCCTGTATATACAAAGAAAACGTACAACTCAACAATGAAGAACAAACAACCCAGTTATAAAATGGGCTAAAGATATGAATAGGCATTTTTCTGAAGAGCAAATACACATGGCACAAAAGCACATGATGGGATGCTCATTTTCATTGGCTATAAGGGAAATACAGATCAAGATTACAATGAGAAACCACCTTACACCTATAAGAATGGCTGCTATTAAACAAACAGGAAACTATAAATGTTGGAGAGGATGTTGAGAAACTGGGATGCTTATGCACTGCTAGTGGGAATGTATAATGGTGCAGCCACCATGGAAGACTGTTTAGTGGTTCCTTAGGAAACTAAATATTGAGTTGCTGTATGACCCAGCAATAGCGCTACTTGATATATATCCAGAGGAGCTGAAAGCAATGACACAAACAGACATTTGCACACTGATATTCATGGCAGCTTTATTCACAATCACCAGAAGATGACAACTAATCAAATGTCCATCAACAAGTGGATCAACAAAATGTGGTGTATACATATGAGGGATTATTATGCAGCAATAAGACAAAATGATGTCCTGAAGCAGATGGCAAGATGGATGAGCCTTGTGGACATAATGCTGAGTGAAATTAGCCAGACACAAAAGGATAGATATTGTATGATTCCACTTTTATGACCAGCATAAATCAGAGGCTTAGAATACGGAATATAGGGGACTTAGAGATACATAGAAGCTAGAGATGGGTGAACCGTAAGCTAAAGAGGTTGTACTCTGATGTAAGGGAACAGATAGGAGTGAAGGTTGTTCTCTATTGGGTCCTTAAGTAATATTACCATATTGAAGACGAACAAGCTTGAAAAGGGTTATATAGACCTACGTGTCCTACTGATTAACACTAGAAATACAAATTAGTTCTCACAAGGATTACTTCAAAGATACGATTCTTGTTTGAAGAATGTTTAAGTCCAGGGTACAGGGGGAAAACTGCTATTGCATTTTATGAGCTATGTTCAGAAGGGAATCATTAGCATTACCACAGCAATAGCAGAGGTAAGTAATGGGGTGAGGGACAAGAGTTAAGTGGAGGTTTGATTTTCCACCTGGCAAGGGTGTGTTTATTGGTTTTCTTTCTCTTGGAAACAATGAAATCATCTAAAATTGAGAATGTTGATGGACTGTGGACTTTGGGCCCTCTACATGATCCCCAATGAATGCAGGTGGCTGAAGGATGCACTGACAAGAGAAGTAGATTGGTGAATGATGGTCTATACTTACAAATGAAAGTGGTGCTGCTACTAAAAGGAACAAAGTCGTGAGGCATGCAACAGTGTGAATAAACATGTGGGACATTTGGTGAGACAAAATAAGCCAGAAACAAAACAGGAATGGTATGTATGCTCACCTCTAGAAAATGCTTATAAGAAATCAGGGGCCTAGGTTGGAAACTTTTAGAGCAGACACATTAAGTCTGGAGTGGTGATTATTATCTCTGGATTTTGAGAGGCTGTTTTTTTTATGTATAACCTGATATTTAGAGATAAGAATAAAGCTGAACAGATTGGAGTTAAAGTAATTCAGAATATAGGGGTAAGGAAGACAGTGTCTATATTTTAGAATCACACATACTCTTTGAGACCAATGGAAGAAAGGTTTATTTAGTCTAGAACTGAAATTTTCTGCAATGCATAATCTAATTCAAGCTATCTATATAGCTCATTTGAACAACTGAAACACAGGGATCACAGAATAAAAAAGATTTATTTTTTTATATCTGCCCGGATATATCCTAGAGTATATGAAGCAGATAATCAATAAGTATTGGCAAAGTCCTCTGAGGGATGGGAGAAAAAATACGGAACTATTAAACCTTACCATCAGGGAATCCCCTGATGCTGCATCAAACCTTAGGGACACCCAAATCAATAGGCCATGCCCTCGATCATGAGGCTTACTGTGAAGCTAATGTAGGTAGCGGAGAAACTTATACTACCTATAGGCATGCCTAAAAGTTGTTTCTGGAGGACCTCTTTTGTGGCTCAGATGTGGACTCAGTCTCTCTAAGCCCAACTCTGCAAGTGAAATCATTGCCCTCCCCTCTATGTGGGACATGACATCCAGGCATGAAAGTCTCCTTGGCAATGTGGGAGATGACTTCCAGGGATGAATCTAGACCTGACACCATTGGATCAACAATTCCATCCTGTCCAGAAGGGGAAAAAGAAGTGTAATTAATAAAGTATCAGTGGCAGAGAGAGTTCAAATAGAGTTGAGAGGCTACTCTGGAGGTTGCTCTTATGCAAGCTTCAGTTAGACCTCACTACCTATCATAACCTGCCAACCCCCAGCCAGGACCATTCCAGCCAATCCTAAAGAAAACTTAGAGTAATATGTAAGATTCCACAAGGATTCCATGCTCTAGAGTAAACTTCCAGAAACATCCAGATGAGTCCTTGGTCCAGATGAGTCCTGAAACCTAGCCCAGCCTCTCCAGAACATCAGATAGTTTCTTCTCCCTACCCCATATTAGTGATAGACTCTTCCAATACGAAAAATTTAGAATTGTCACAGCCCAAACACCTCTAAAGAGAGGGATGTAAAAAACAAGGGTGATGGTGGGGTTGTACAGAGAAGAAAGGATTTAACAAAGGAATATGAATGCTGAATCATTAAATTGATATCTCTTTTAGTCTCCAGTATTTTAGAGCAGCTAGAAGTAACCTGAAATTGTGAAATTGTAACCCATGTCAAACTCTGAAATATGTTCTACAACTAATTATGGTGCTGTGCTTGGAAATTTATAGCTTTTTTGTATATATGTTATTTTTCACAAAAAAAGAAGGAAAAAAGTCGATTGTGATGATAAAAAATATTTAAGCCTTCTAGCCTCCTATATTCTGGAGCAGCTAGAAGGAAAAACATGAGAGGATTGTATGCTAGCCCATGACAAACTCTGGGATCTGTCCTGTAACTACTTGTTGAAGAGTGCTTTGAAAACTGTTGCTTTTTAATTTCTTTGCTTTGTATATATGTTATACTATACAATAATAAAAAGTTAAAAATCCAAAAAAAAAGAATAAAAAATAAAAACTCAGGATACATGAAAATTATGAAAAAAGAATTTGAGAAGGCTCAACACTTAACCATAGGAAAGACTTACAGAAAACTAGGAAGAGAAGGGGACAGCCTCAAACCGATTTATGAAAAACTTACATTTAATATTGAAATATTTACTAGTAAGATTATAACAAGGCAAGGATTTCTGCTCTCACTACTTCTAGTCACATTGTAATAAGAGTATTCTCCAGTGCAATAAAGCAACAAATAGAAGTAAAAGGCATATACTTTTGAATGGGATAAATAAAACTATCTTTATTCACAGGGTATGTAACAATAAAAATCCTGAATGATCTTGAATATGTATACACCGTGGTGTGGAACTAAATTGAATATATCAGTTGGAACACAAGATTTTTAACACACATATGGACAAAGATAAATATGGACCTATTTCTTAGCACTGTCCTATTAAGAGGGCAAAAAAAAGCAGCTATAAGAACACCTAGCAACCAACTCTTGGTTCCAAAAATACCATTCCCCACTTAGAAAGAAAGACTTATTATAGGACTGGGGAATCAAAAATACAAGATATGCCTGGACCAACTTAAAAGAAAACTTTTATAAATGAAAGTAAGGAAGTTTTCAAAGGAGGATAGAGATGTGTTAATAGGACACAAGAGCCAGCTTAAGAGGTTCCTACTTAGTAAGTTGGAAAAATTTTAGCACCAAAATAGTTATGTTAAGGCATTTTAACTCATTAAACAACATAAGAACCCATGGCTTCATTATGATATAAATTTAAGAACATATAAGTGAATAAATGAGGAAGAGAAAGCTCTTCTTCATAGAGTGATAACTCACAAATTTAGAAGATGGATGGAATAAGAGACTCATCAGTGATTGCTGAAACAAGTACCTGAGAGTATTTTCCCACAAAGTACTTATTGATTACAAAAGGAAAAGCAGCAAATTAAAGTGAGAGACCTGACAGACCCGATCATAGCAGAGGGATTACAATTAATATTACTGATATCAGGACAAACTAATTCTCTGGTTACACCCACAATTGAGTGGATCAATCTTGATGGAAACAATCCAATCAAAGGTTCCACCCTATAATACTGACTCAGGATTAAAGAACATGGATTTCCTGAGCTAGATAACAGTTTCAAACTGGCTCAGTTCCCATTTCAAGTAGCTACTACTTATATTATCTTTAAGTCAAGACAGAGGCCAAAATATGAATTTGTGTAATAAGTGCAAGTGGTCTCAGTTTTGTCCATGAGAACTACTGGAGTTCAGTGCTCGGTTGGTGGGTCCATTGTCGATGGTCATGATGTATCACAGCCCCACATGTCTCCATGCAGTAACTACTTTTATACCCTTACTAACTATAAGAGCTTTGCTTTGCTTTTTCTTTCAATCTTTTAGATCAATAGTCTGTTACACCAAAATGTGATTCCTTTAGTGGTGGAAGAAATGGTGTATAGGACTTGTTTCATACAAAACAATATTGTATTTGTCTTTTTCTACTTAAAGTTATCATTTTAATTTGTTTGCACCTGAAAAATTTCTTAAATAAACTGTACAGTTCTTGTGTCTAACTCTCCTAAAGATGCCTTTAAAACATTCAACTTTATAGTGTATGAACCCCTAAGCAGTCCCATTAAGGGAATATTAGCTTTTTCTAATTTAGAACAGCCTTTTATGAACAAATAAAAGGGTAAAACTAATAAATATCTATTTTAAGATTTTACTGTGAAGCAAATCACAGTTGCTGCAGATATGCCTTTCATAAAACAATATAGCTTTTCATAGAGCAGCATGGCTCTGGCACCCTTCAAAGAGTCATGGAAAATGGAAATTCTTAAAACTGCCTCTTCTTGGTGGCTCATTCATGTAGCCCTTCCAATTCTCTGCATGATTTGCAAAGCCCTGGCTTCCTGTCCCACTGAAATGTACCTGCAGTCAGAATGAAGATTAACACCCAGCAAACTCATCTCCTCACATCTCATTTTCCCATCAGGAGGCAGAGCTGATGATTTATATCCTTAATAATCTCTTTCATTTATCTATAACACTTCACACTCCAAAGTGCTTCACCCTGTGTCAACTCTTTGAAGGAGAAAAACTACCTGCAAGGCCAGGTATTTTCGCTTCAATTTACAGATGCAAGCTCAGAGCACTCTCTTGACTTATTAATTAACATGAAGACCTTTGTGGAAGACCTGTGGCTAAAGAACTAGGACCAGAATCCAGGACATCTTACTCTTAATATTTGTTCACTAAGATATGCATCAATTTATTCAAATCTATGTATTCAGATCAGTAGTACACAGTCTTAAAGAAATCATCTCTAATAAAAAAAATCGGCAGATGGATTTCTTGGTTATTGGAAATAGGACTTCACAAGAATTAATTAAACAATAAATTAGTTAATTAACTATAGAAAATTTAGAAACATTTTGACCTCCTATTACCCCTTCACTCTTATTAAATCTAACATTGCTCATTAGGCACCAATCTAGCACTGTACAAGATGCTTCAGGATATAAAACTGTGGTTTATACCCTCAAAGAGAGGGCAGCCTGGTAGCAAAGGGAAAGGTCAGATGCTAGGGGTGATCATGGGGCTGTAAAGAAGGGTAAGATGCACTGTGGGCTCAGGGCTGTCACTTATCATTTAAGGTCACACTGGCTACTTTGTGTGGTCCTGGAACATGTCAGTCATGCATTTGCGGTACATAATATTTGTGCTATCATAGTCAAGGACCATTTCCCTAAAGAGGTGAGATCTAGGAAGGTTGGGGCGAGGGGAAGAAGTGCTAGGTAAGCAGGAGGATAGCAAGTCCTGTCCTTCAGAGACAAGGCGTCCTCCCACCTGAGGATGGCTAGAAAGTGTTTTGCTGAGCATCTTGGTTTGCTCTTACAACAAATACCACAGCCTAGTCAGCTTGAACAATGGGAATTTTTGGTCTCACGGTCTTGGAGGTTAGAAGTCCAAAATCAAGGTGCTGGCAGAATCACACTTCCTCTGATGCTTGTTGCATCTTGGTGGTGGCTTCCTGGCTATCCATTACTCCATCTCTGTCACATGGTGTTCTCTGTCTCCATCTGTCTCCTCCTCCTATGGAAAAATGTGTTCATATTTCCTCTTCTTATGAGGACTCCAACCACATTGGATCAGGGATCACTCTCATTCAGTTTGGACTCATCTTTATAAGATCTTTGAAGTTCCTGTTTACACAAGACCAGGGGTTAGGAATTGAACATATCTTTGTGGGAGACATGAATCAATCCATAACACTGAACCTCCACTGTGGGAAATGCTTCCATCTTCACAGAACCACTTTCAAAACCATTAGGGCTCCTATTTTTTTAGGACCTCTTTTTTTTTTTTTCTCTTTAGACTTTTTAATATTTCATACAGTGATTATGGTGTATTCAGGAATCCAGCCTCTTAATCCCTAAGAGGGTCCACACCCCTGCCTTCCCTCCCCATTTGAGGGCCTCAGAGTTTAGGGTAGAGAGAGAGAAAGTAACCATCTACCTGGGGATTGACCCCAGAGACTGCCCCTGCCCACCCTCTCCCCTGGGGCAAGGTGGTAATACCTGAGCACAACTCCCCATGTGTCACTCTCCTGATTTGTGCACATATACACACTCTGGGTCCTTGCTCAGTTGGTCAGTTCTGGGAAAAGCCTCTACTCAATAGCACCAAGTGGGATGGGGTAGAAGGGCTGGGCTGGGAAACAGGAAGGAGGCCCCAACTATGGGACCTGAGGAAATGGAGGCCCAGCAAGTCGATGTGAGTTGCTGGTAAGTACAAAATTGATTAAAAAGCAAACCATGGTCTTTTCATTACACATAGTGTGCTTGTCACATGCCACACAGGATGGAGATGGCTGTGGGGGCTTGAAGCCTGGAAGAGTCAGTCAGGGCTTCCATTCCTCCTGGGAAAGTAACATCTTGTTTATTAATCTAGTTATTTCTCTCAGTTTCTAAAATAAAAGGAAAAAATAGATATAACATCACCTGGGTAATGCACATCATTGGATAAAATGAGTATTACAAAAAAAATCAGTTTTTTAGAGAAAGATAAATTCTCTATTACCAAGGAGTCTAAAACTTGTAGCTTCTCTACCCCTCCACCCCAGGCACATGCATTATTGCCCTGGAGGGTGGGATAACTAAGGATTCACTTTCAAGGGAAGAGCTACAACTGATAAACAGTTAAGAGCCTGATGATCTAGAACAGCTGTTACCTTCCTAGTGTTGAGCACAGCATTTCGGATTGCTGTTTCAAGAAAACAGAGTGTGTCAATCACAGTATCTTGGCCTATTTGGGTTCTTTCATTTTTTGAAATCATGAACCAGAAACAGCACATAGAATAAGACATAAATACCCATGGTTTACTCTCCCTTTAAAATGCTCTGCTTTTGTTTTTTATAACTTACTGAATATGGACATAATGATCCATAGAGCTCAATTAATTATTGGCAAACATTTGTAAGCCAGTTGCTTTAGTTTGCTAAAGCTGATAAAATACAATATACCAGAAATGGACTGACTTTAAACAATGGGGATTTATTAGCTTGCAATATACAGTTACAAGGCTTGGAAAATGTCTAAATCAAGGCATCAGCAAGGTAATACCTTCTTCCTGAAGAAAGCATGCACGTGATCTGAGATTCCTCTGTCATGTGGGAAGGCAATGGCAGTGTCTGCTGGTCCTTCTCTCCTGAGTTTCATTACTTTCAGATTCTGGCAAGTACTCCATTTGCTCCATGAAGCAAAGCACTCCATTTGTGGCTTTCTTTCTGGGCTTCCATGTGCTTATCTCTTTAGCTTCTGTCTCTCTTAACATCTCTGTCAGCTTCTCAGAGTTTCACCCTCGAATAAAGGACTCCACTAAGAGGATTAAGACATACCTGGGGCATGCCTCAACTGAAGTAATTAAGTCAAAAGGTCCCACCTATAGTAGATTGATTACCCACAGGAACAGATTAGCTTTCAGAACATGATTTTCTGGAGATACATAACAGCTTTAAGCTATCACACCAGTTAATTATTCTTGACTCTTTCTAAAAAAGCCTTAGTTTAAAAATAGATAATAAAGCAATTTTACTAACTCAGTATATAAAATTATTTGAAATTGTATATGCCACATTTTCAGCACACATTTTTTTTTTAATCTAGCTACTGTATTATGAATGTCTTGAATTCAGGATTAGGGAAACATCCATTCACAATATCCGAGACAATTTAAAACATATGGACATACCATTCCACTTCAATTAGCTTTTTAAATTAATTGTGTTGTCTTTAAGACTGCAGTGAGTAAAACTAGTATATCGTGGGTTTTTGGTGTCGCAAAAAACCAAGACAGAAAAATAATCTGAAATTATTTTTAATTTGAGACTAAATATGCTGTTCAGATTTACATGGACTTCTATTTGTGGAGTGGACTCTGCACTAACTTGCCCTCTGCTGCCTTTGTACCCAGCACTATTCAGACTCATAGAACTTCCATTACAGCTGAGAGGCCAAGGTTGGTGGGAGAAACACAGAGTTCTAAATAATAATTTAGTAGGCAATTGTAGTTCAGGCCTAATTCCCAAAAGAGAAGATTTTCAACCCTTTATTGAAAATTTGTTTAAGATCCAAAAGCTTATTAAAATTCTCTTCTTTGATATATCTAAGAAAACTCGGCACCTATAAAATAATAATGTTGGCTAAATTAACATTTATTTCAGTATAAAAATAGAGAAAATTAATTGCAATAATTTTGTAGTAGCTGAAAAGATGTAATATTTTTACAGGTAATCATATTATTTGATAAATTATTTACATATATTTAGGAACCTCAAACCATCAGTTTTCAAGGCTATGTACTGAATAAATTGTATCAGTCATTATAATCTCAGAGGTCAATAAAACTGATATACAAATAAGACTTTTCAAAATACAAACATAGGCAATATATAAATTTGGTTGGAGGGAAAACTAGCAAAAATATTTAGTTGACTTCTTAGCATTGTATTTTTCATAATTTCTAAATATGTTCCATTTCCTTCTCTACGTTGGAAATTTCGTTCAAAGTTTACCTTCCTCAGTCTGCATATGGTGATAATTCTGGCCATTTCCTTTAATGAATTCCCTATTTTGGAGTTTTAAAATAGAGAGTAAGCTCCCCAAAACTCTTTGTAATTTATCAGCATTTATCAGCATGTATGTCTTAGTTATACTTTTTTTATTTTTCATTTTTTCCATTCCTTTTTAAAACATAGTTTATCTATAAGAAATTTGAGTAAACAAACTTTGTTTTCTTGGACAGAAATTATTATTTCAGAGACCACAGTCTCAGTAGCAGGCCCAGGAAACCAGATTAGATAAGTGCCTTGATCTCTTCCATAGTTAAAATTTTCAGTGCTTCAATATATTTTTCTCCTGTATAAATTAAAAAAAAAATTCTTGAGCATTTTTGCATGTACTTCTCTGTGTGCTAGATTACACAGAGAATCTATGTAATCTTTTTGCATGTCCTTCTCTTGTGCTAGATTACAATCGACAAAGGGAGCACAGACAAGGAAAAGGAACACTGGGTGAAACTGGATTTCCTCACTCACAATTTGTATTGTGAAACTTGAGTAAGTTTCTTTACCCTATGAGACTCATTATAAAGTGGGGATAATAAAAGTACCTGCCTGGCTGTGCTGCTTTAGGAATTAAATGAATTATGCTTATTTTAAAACACTTAAAATAGTGTTTTTAAAATAATAATGCTTATAAATTTATCATATAAATCATGCATATGGAATAAAACCTATCAGAAGGACTCCATATGGATTCCATATCTTAAGGAAAGAACTTAGAACCAATCAACTCTTAAGAAAAGGTTTACCAAAGGCAACTGAAATAATGAAAAAGATACAAATAAAATATATCTGGACTGAGGAAATTATCAAGCGTAATACACTCACTTGAGGACAACCTCAACATCAGGTTGGAAAGATGTTCTCTTTAATCAAATTAAGAGCATGGTATCATAGGAAGATATTAGGTAACCACATTAGTTTGCTTAACATTGGTTGGCTTACAAATGAGAACTTACTGGCTTATGGTTTTGAAGATTGAAGAAATGTAAAAATCAGAGATATCCACAGGGCTTGCTTTCTCCTGGAGTCTGGCAGTAATCTTTGGGGTTCCTTGGCTTGTCTTCTTGTCAGGTGCTTGAAAGGCAAACTCAACAAACTCACCAGAAATGAGGTGGAACATGAAGTTCAAGTAAAGGTTCTATTTCAGGGAGAAACAGAGCTACCGGGACAGCATTTCAAGAGAGAAACATCTGCCTCAGGGTGGCAGGAGATAGGGTTTTTAAGGCTTAGGGTTAGGGAGTTTGGGGGCAAGGGCTAGGCAGGGCTCTATTGGCTGGTTTTCAGAAATAGGGGGGCTAAATTAGGAGTTGGCAACTTTCCACTGGTAAAGTTTAAAATTTAAAGGCTGCCTTAGGCATGCAGTGTTGTAAATGCCAGAGGGCAGATATTGAGTAAGGGGAATTTGCACAAGAATGCATCTGCCAGAGAGTGGAGGCTGGGTAATGGGAGGTTATTGCAAGAGGGCAGTTGATGGAGGGTAAAGGAGACACCAGGCCAGTGTGGGTTGGGGTGAGAGAGGTTTTCTGAAATATTTGCCAGGGGTAGGTTATATCTTACGGAGAAGGGGTACTGTCCTCCAGGCTTAACAATGGTAATGTCCCCTCTTTTCTCTGCTCTTCAGAATTCCACTAACTTTCAGCTTCTGGCTTCTCCTATGGCTCTTTCTGAATTCTGGTTTCTGATTTCTTCTCTTCATAGGACCTCCATTAAATGGACTAAGACCACCATTCATTTGGACCATATCTTAACAAAAAGCAACATTTTCAAGAGGTCCCACTTAGAATAGGTTCATGACCACAGGAATGTAGATTAAAATCAAGGACATGCTTTAATTCTGTACATAACTCAGTCTACCACAGTAACATATTATAAATACCTATTTTTCACTTCTCAAATTGAAGACAGATTATTCTTCAAGAAATATCCACTAACCCAGCATGTTTACTCTTGATTTCTTTAAATTACCAAATATAAGTCCATTGTCATACTTAATTATGTCACCTGAATATGAAAACATATTTTATAATGATTTCTTTTTTTTAATTATTATTTTTGTTTTTAGTTGCATGGTCTGGGAATCCAACCCAGGTTTCCCTCATGGAAGGCAAGCATTCTACCACTGAACTACCCGTATACCCTATAATGACTTCCTAGGCACTTATCTCTCTTTCCTCCCAAGATGCTAATAAAATGTTGCTAAAGAGGTTTATGGAGAAAAATATAAAAGCTTTACAAGAAAACTTGTGTGAATAACTGAGGAAGGAAGCCAGAGATTAAGTTCATATACTGAAAGAAACAATACAGGAGAAAGATATCATTCTCTCCAAACTGCTCTGAAAACTTCGTGCAAATCCAATTAAAATCCCAACAGGATCTTTAATAGAAATTGGTAAACTAATTATAAAACACATATGGATAGGTTTATGGGCTAGAATAGCTAAAAAAAAAATGTTGACAAAGTAAAACAAAGAGGAGAAAAATCAACCTTTTGATAACTAAAGCCATTACAAAGCTATAGAAATAAAACAAGATAATATTGGCACAGAATAGGCAGATAAGTTTAACAGGATAACCCAGAAATAGAATTATGATTGATTCATAAGTTTGAAATAAGATATGATAAAGACGTTCTTTTCAATCACAAAGAAAAGATACATTATTCAGTAAGTGGAGTTTAATTGGCCACCCATTTGGAAAGAAAATGAGTTGGGATGCCTAACTCACATCATTAATAAGAGTAAATTTTAGATGAATTCTAGAATTTACATGAAAATAAAAATTGCTAGAAGAAAAGATAAGAACCCACCTTTTTTAGTTTAGGGACAGAAAGACCTTCATATTCAAGTAGTAGCAGTCTTAGAGGAAGTGATTGATAAATCTGACTTCTTCAGAACTAAAAATTTATGCATGAATAAAGACACCATAAATACATAGTAATCAGATTACATAAAGAGCACCTAAATGTAAGTAAGGAAGTTGAAAGTATCCTCTAGTAAAATTACCATAGGAGAACCATAAGGATATAAGAGGAGAGGAAATGCAAATTTCTAATAAACACATAAAAATATTAAGACTGTGAGCTATGATGGGCTGCAAAGATGGAAAAGCCATCTGGCTGGACAAACAGTATATACTGTTTACAGCAACTAAAGGGCCAGGTCACCAGCCCACTCTAGGTATCTGCCATTAACAATAATTACATAGCTATAACAGCCTAAATGCTCTTACTGGTTTGCTTTGACAAAACACTGTGGACATAAATATGTTTACCCAAAAGCATATACGTGTCATCAACTTCCAAATGGAGGTGAATATGGAGAGAGCTGGAGGAAGAAATAAGAGCATGGATATCCTTATCTACTTTAGTGGGGAATGAACAGAGATGGAGCAGACTTGTTGGGATTAAATATGAAGCTTGAAGCTTATGACTTAAGGACACTAATGACTTTCAAAAATTAGAAGGGTAGGAGAAGTAATGTTGGTGTAAAGTAAACTAAAGTGTCTTATTTTCAATTGGGAGTTTTTGTTGATAAAGTGGTAGATAGATATACTATCAGAATTGAGAAGATTACTAGAAGACTTATTAAAACATTAAAAATGGGCAGTCAGGTAATGGTGGCTCAGTGGCAGAGTTCTTGCCTGCCCTGCTGGAGACCTGGGTTCAATTCCTGGTGCCTGCCCATGCCAAAAAAAATAAAAGTGGGAGGTGTGACAGTGGCTTAATGGCAGAATTCTTGCCTGTGATGTTGGAGACCCGGGTTCAATTCCTGGTGCCTGTCCATGCAAAAAAAAAAAAAAAAAAACATTAAAAGTATCCCCTCTGGGGCAGGCATCAGTGAGAGTTCCCTATTTTCATGTTTCCTTTCTACCAAATTGCCTTCCACCAAGGGAGTCAGTTATTCAATTAAGCAAAATAAATTGAAAAATTTTTAATAAAATAAAACAAAATGTAAGAAGGAATGTAAGCCAAGAGTTCAGCAAATATTCTCCAAAAAGGCAATGTCCAGAAAGTTTTGTATTTTAACACAAACTTCAGGTGGGTTTACCAATAGGAATGATATTTGTTATGGCTCTGACTTCTTTTTCTTCGAAACTAGCCAATTTTGGCACTTAAATATTTCTATTTGTGGAAATAATTTATTGGTTGACTTAATGAGAGGCAGCAAGAGCTCAAAAGGAGAGGATTCCCAGGCCCAGGCATACTCAACAGTATGTATCATGAAAATCACCCCCTGGGCTTTTCTCCACTTCTTTGTTTCTTATCTTTTTATGGAACTCTTGGTACTACATATGCACAAAAAATCCATGTATTTAAAGGAATGTTTTCCTAAAGGAAATTTTAAAATCATGATGTTTCTTTAAACATAAATGTAGTTGTCAAGTTATATATAGTAGCAAGACAAAAATAACTTTATCTTAATCTGTTAAATTGTGGAACTGTCTAGAATTACAGGTCAAATCTAGTAGAACGGCTTGAGATATTTTTAGTGAAAATTTAGCAAAATCATAATTTTCTTCTACAATAAAATCCAAGATTTTAGAAACGTGGTAATGATTATGATTGAAAAGCAATAAAACTGTTTCTACATAATATAGCCACAATTTCCATTACAGTTATGAGATTCAGTAAACTCAACTATTTATCTGACTAACCAAACTGATGAAACAAATTCCACATGCAGCTACTTTAAGCCAAAAACCAAGAAGCAAAGGTGATCAGTGAAGTTTTGAGGACATTACCACTTTTCTACTCTTCCCAACCCATAATACCATTGTATGTCTTAACCTGGGACTCCACAAGATCAACTTCAGAAGCCAGAAGCCCAATGTAATGAAAGTCCAACCACTGCGGCTCCCTGCCCCCTCACCATCCCAGTTTTGGCTGAGTCACTCACAAATCTCCTCTTTTACTCCTTTTTTTTTAACACAATTGCTACTTGCCTTATCTTACTACCCAGAACCCATCCTAAATATTTAAGCTACATGGGGCTAACACTGCTAAAATGCACACTATAGGCTTTTCTAAAATGTAGACCATTAGAATCAGTCTTAAAATTGGCTTTGACCCTTATTTCTTTATATCTTAGCTTGGACTCTTACTTTCCTATGTAAAAAGGAAACATAAACTGTGTTTTCCAGGATTCATTTTGGTTTAGAAGAAATTCTGTGGCCTTCTACTTGGGATTGAAGTTAGAAGTCAAGGATGTGAGGCAGGCAATGTCTAGCATTGGGACAAGAAGGTTGTATGAGTGGTAGTTCTGCAGCAGAAAATAAGAAAAGAAAAGAGAAAAGAAGGAAGGGGCATACATACTCCAAAAATATTTAGTAAAACTAATAAATAGTAATGAAATTGTAGATGTTACTGGTATTTAAAACCAGTGAAGAAGTTAAGCAAATCATTCCAAATGCTGTAGAAGTGAACAGGGAGCATTTCCAAGGATGTAAGAGACAGAAACAAAAGAGAACATGATGACAGTGGTATAAGGCACTGCAGAAATGCTGATGACAGCTCTACTTTCGGCCAACCCAGAGGTCTGAAGTCTGAATTCATGGTCATTGACCAACAGGTAGAGTGCTGACTAACTCAAAAAATGGGCCATTAGAGAAATGCAAATCAAAACCACAATGAGATATCATCTCACACCCACCAGAATGGCCATTATCAACAAAACAAAAAATGACAAATGCTGGAGAGGATGTGGAGAAAGAGGCACACTTATCCACTGTTGGTGGGAATGTCAAATGGTGCAACCACTGTGGAAGGCAGTTTGGCGGTTCCTCAAAAAGCTGAATATAGAATTGCCATACGATCCAGCAATACCATTGCTAGGTATCTACTCAGAGGACTTAAGGGCAAAGACACAAACGGACATTTGCACACCAATGTTTATAGCAGCATTATTTACAATTATTTACAAAAGAGATGGAAACAGCCAAAATGTCCATCAACAGACGAGTGGCTAAACAAACTGTGGTATATACATACGATGGAATATTATGCAGCTTTAAGACAGAATAAACTTATGAAGCATGTAATAACATGGATGGACCTAGAGAACATTATGCTGAGTGAGACTAGCCAAAAACTAAAGGACAAATACTGTATGGTCCCACTGATGTGAACCGACATTAGAGAATAAACTTGGAATATGTCATTGGTAACAGAAACCATCAGGAGTTAGAAATAGGGTAAGATAATGGGTAATTGGAGCTGAAGGGATACAGACTGTGCAACAGGACTGGATACAAAAACTCAAAAATGGACAGCACAATACTACCTAATTGTAATGTAATTATGTTAAAACACTGAATGAAGCTTCATCTGAGCTATAGTGTTTTTTTGTTTTTTTAATATTTTTTTTATTTTTTATTTTTATATTTTTCTCTACATTATCATTTTATTTCTTTTTCTGTTGTCTTGCTGTTTCTTTTTCTAAATCGATGCAAATGTACTAAGAAATGATGATCATACATCTATGTGATGATATTAAGAATTACTGATTGCATATGTAGAATGGAATGATTTCTAAATGTTGTGTCAGTTAATTTTTTTTTAAATTAATAAAAAACAAACAAACAAAAAAAACATTCATGTCCAGAACAAGCAAACCCACTCTGCATTCAAGCTCAATAAGAAATTTTAAAACTATTTTTTGTAAAGTCACTTTGTAGTTGATAGACTAGCATGCATATAATTTTCACAGATCAGACAGAACCTCAACTATCTCTGTGGAAAGTAACATCTTTTTAGGGGAACTTGGAGTCTGAGGGCACCTGTTGGTGCAAGTCATATTCTTGTTTCTAAAAAAAAGACACGTTTCCTATTTCATCATAGGCACAAAACAGTTGTCTTAGGACAATAAGACAGTTTATGGCATTCATTATTTTTCTGACTCAAGAAATTATGAGTGCATGAGTCCAATTCTTTAAATGAAGATAGCCACACAAAAGATAGGATAGAATGACAATGAATTTACAAAACAGCAGCTATGGAAGCAGAGACTAGAAATGATTCTTTATGCAGATCTTAAAATGACTTTTTTTTAAGTATCCCCGGTTTCCCTTACCCAAACTCTATTTAGTAACTGGGAACTTAATTAGCCAATTAAGGTAATTATAGATGAATTTTTTTTTAATTAATGAACTTGATTCCAACACTGGATTTTAAAGGAACCTGCATTAATATACAACAAGCAATTGTAACACTGCTAAATTTTAATCAGGATTTTCTTTATATCCTCAACCAAAGGGGTGGATTCCATGTTGAGCTCATTAGTGGGAATTTCACCTTTAGATCTACTCTATAGAGGCAGATGAATACTCCTGAGAAGAAGACTGCCACTTTCAAGGAGGTGGGACATTTGCAGACAGACCAGAACAGGGAGTTCCCAGAAGACCGAGATGCTCCAAAATAGTTGAATCTGCTAAACAAAATTCCCCAGAATAGGTGGCAATAATGCTCCTTCCTGATGATCAGACTTCAGATTGTGGGAACTCTTTTCCTTCCACTGTGCAAGGCCATATGAAGTTACAGGTTATGGGAATATCTGGTAATAAAACCACATCATTTGCTTCTAATAAGTAAATTTTGTGTTATCTGTCAAATTGTGTACTATGTCTCATAGATGCTAGGAATGACCAACACAATGTAGAAGACCAAGGAGGTCAGAGTATGGAACAGAAATTGGAGCATATGAGCTTCATGCACTTTCATTCTTTATACATCTATGAGAGGCAGGGTAGGGACATCTGTCTGCTTAGATTGTGTAAACAAGAAGAAATCCAAGGGATTTAACTAAGATTATGAAAATAAAAAAATGTGTTGGAAACTAAAATTTATATGCACAAAATTTAATTATGACTCTATGGCATTAAGATCAGTTTATGACAATGAATTATAAAGTACTCACTCTATCCCAAGCAATGCACTAAATTGCAAAGATGACAGTAACTTCTGGGAAGATGGCAGAGTAGGGAAATCAAGGACACTTTCCTTCACAAAAACAACTATTAAACACACAGGGACTGTCTGAAAAAGCCATTTTGAAACTCCAGAAACCAGAAGAACACTATATAGCATCCAGGGAAGCATGTAAAAGGTTGATAATGTGGTAAACAATAGTAAATTGCCCTCTCCTCTGGCAGCTACTGACATACATCTCCACTCATGGCAGGCTACCAAAGGTCCAGACCCTGGCTAGCTGTGGGTAGCAGAAAGGGACATAGAAATCATCTTTCCCAAGAACAGGATTGGACAAAATTGATCATTGATTATAGCTTTAGATTGGTGAATTCAGATTACTGGGGGGCCTAGCATTGAGGTCACCTATGCATTGCAATACCCTTCAGACAGTGATGGAGGAGGAGGAAATATAAAGACATAATGCTTCCTCAAGGCTGCAGGAGACAGTTAGCTGAAGGATGCATTTGCTGAGAAAGTCAGGAAAGCTCAGATTTGGGGCACTGTCAAAGAAACTTTTAGTGCTCTTCCTGATCCCCTTTCCCAGGGCACTTTGGAGCCAGTCTGTGCCCACTGCTTAGGTCCCTAGCCTTGTTTTGGCTAAGAAAGACTGACTTTGGAAAGTCCTCCCTGGGGTGCCCTTCTTCCCAGAATTTGACCTTCAGGAAAAAGTAGATTGAGACAATGAAAGAAGTATAAATAACTATAGCGGCGGACAGTCTGGGACATAGGCCTGTTATCTTCAAACATCTGGGAGAGGGAGATTTGTATCTTGGAAAATAGAAGGGCCAACCAAATTGCTACAAACAGGGGAACTCCAAATTAACCAATAAGCAAAGCCTCAGGACAAGACAGAGGCCAGGAAAGTCATGGAAAGCCCAGGATACTGCATTCACCTCGGGCAGATCTTACCAATAGGAGGGCTGAAGCTGAAGAACATCTCTGTCTTAACACCAGTTTGTTACAAAAGCAAAAAACAGATATCTGAAGGAAAAAATCCTAGAGCTGACACTTTAAAATATTAAAATGTAGAATGCACAACAAAAGAGTACAAGATAAGCAATGAGATGATGGCCCATTCAAAGAAGAGGATAAAAATCCAGAAAATTACAATGCAAAAGATAAGAATGTGGGCATACCAAACAAAGCCTTTAAAAAGAGATCTTAAAAATTCTCAAGAAGTGGGGGAAACAATGAAGGAGCATATCAGAGTTTAACAGCTAGAACTTTTAAAAAGAAACCAAACAGAACTACTAGACTTTAAGACCACAAACTGAAGTAGAAATGCCCAGGAGAGTTTCAAGATCAGACTGGAGCTGACAGAAGAAAGAATTAGTGAACCTAAAGACAAGACACTTGAAATGAATCAGACTGAGATGTTGATAGGAAAAAGAATTATTAAAAGCAAAAATAGTCTAAGAAAGCTATGGGACACAATCAAGCACACCAATATATACATTATGGGAGTCCTAGAAGAAGAAAGAGGTAGAAGGAATAGTCAAAGAAATAATGAAAAAGACTTCCAAAACTTAGCAAAAGATGTGAACGTGTATATCCAAGAAGCTCAGAGAACATCAAACAGGATAAACATGAAGAAAAATACACCCATCATATATTGATTAAAATATCAAATACAAAGGACAAGGAGAGAGTTTTGAAAGTTGCAAGAGAAAAGCAATATGTTACAAGGAAGTCCCAATTAGATTGAATGCTGATTTCTCATCAGGAACCATGGATGCAAGAAGGCAGTGGGTTGAAATATATAAAGTGCTAATCAAGAACAACTGGAAGCTAAGAATTTTATATTTGGCAAGACTCTCTTTAAAAATGAGGGTGATATTAAGACACTCTCAGATTTTAAAAATCCGAAGTTGTTAATCACCATTACAGCTTCCATACAAGCACTGCAAAAAGGTGTTCTTCAGACTAAAAGGATAGGATATTAGACAGTGGTCTGAAGCAGCATAAAGAAACCAAGACTTCTACTTCCTACAGTTGCTAAAATGCAAATACATAAAAAGTAATGATAAATCTATGGTTTCACACATTTAATAGACAAAGATATGTGATAATAAGTACAAAAAATGGTGGGGGCAGAGGGGTATAGGCAAAGTATATGTGAATGCCATTGAAATTAAGTTGGTATAAAACCAAATATCGTTGTTATATATTTAGGATGTTAAATTTTAATCCCATGTAGAAGAAATAAAAGAAAAGTAGATAGAAATGAGAATGCACTCAATATGGTAAAATGCAAAAAAAAAAAGCAAAGAAATATAAAAGCACTCATTAACAGAGGTGAGGGACAATAAAGGTGTAAGACTTACAAGGGCTAAATAGAAAAATGGTAGAGATTCCCACATTATCAGTAGTGACTTTAAATGTAAAGAGATTAAACTCTCCAGTCAAAAGGCAGAGATTGACAGAATAGTTACAAAAGCATGACCCAACTATACACTGTCTGTAGGAGACTCACCTTAAATTCAAAGATACAAAAATTTTGAGGGTGATAGGATGGAAGAAAATATACCATCCCAATATTAACCAAAAGAAAACTGGGTTGGTTATACTAATATCAGGTAAAATTGAGTTTAAGTAAAAAAAAAAATATCAGTTTCAGAGTACAAAGATGCTCATTATGCACTGATAAAGGGAATAATTCAGAAGGAAGATGTACACATTATAAATATATATGCATCTACCAGCTGAGCCCCAAAATATATGAAACAAATATACTGGCACACTTGAAGGGAGAATTGACAGTTCAACATTAATAGTAGGAGACTTTAACACACAACACTCAACAATGAACAGACCATCTAAGAAGATCAGTAAGGAGGTGCAAAACTTGAATGATGTATTAAACAAACTAGACAAAATAGACATATATAGAACAATGCACCCAACGAAAACAGAATACAGATTCTTTCAAGTGCACATGGGTCATTCTCAAGAACAGACCAACAGACCATATTCTGGGCCATAAAATGTTCTCAAAAAATTCAAAAATATTAAATCACACAGTGTTTATTTGCCAACCACAACAGAATGAAACTAAAAATAAACAAGAGGGGGAGAAATGGAAAATTCACAAATACGTGGAAGTTAAACAGTATACTTTTAAACAGCTGTGGGTTAAAAGAAAATCAGAAGCAAAATTAGGTTGTCTTGAGGCAAATGAAAATCAAAATTCAACCAACCAAAACATATGAATGGATCAAAGCACTACTGAGAGGGAAATTTATAGCTCTAAATGCTTGCATTACAAAAGAACCTAGACTCCAAATACAAAACTTGAAGATCTAGAAAAAGAAGAGCAAACTAAACACAAAGTTAGCAAAAAGAAAGAAATGATGAAATTTAAAGGGGGAGATAAATGAAATCGAAAGCAAACAAAAAATAGAGAATCAACAAAACCAAAAGTTGTTTCTTTGAAAAGATCAATAAAAATGGCAAACATTTAGCTAGACTAACAAAGAAAGAAAGAGTGAGAATACAAATAACAAAGCCGAAATGAATAGGGACATTGCTACTGACTCCACAAAAATTAAAAAAAACTATAAAAGGATACTATGAACAACTGTTATGCCAATAAATTGGATAACCTCAATGAAATGGAAAAATTCTAAGAAACACACAATATACCTATGTTGATCCAAAAAGAAATAGATTTCAACAAACCAATTACCAGTAAATAAATTGAATCAGTCATCAAAAATTTCACAACAAAGAAAAACACAGGAACAGATGGCTCTCTACGGGAATTCTACCAAACTGCCCAAGAAGGCATAAGTGCATTCTGCTGAAAATGTTCCAAAAATTGAAGAAGAGTTATCACTCCCTAACTTGTTCTACAAAGCCATATAAAGATAACAAACATAAAGGAAAGTACACACTAATATCTCATACCAAAAGTCTGATAAAGATACCAAACTACAGGCCAATATCTGATGAATATAGAAGCAAAAGTCATCAACAAAATGCTATCAAAACAAATCCAACAGTACACTGAATGAATTATGCACCATGAAGAAGGAGGATTTATCCCTGGGATGCAATAGTGGATCAACATAAAAAAATAAATTAGTGTATAATACATTCACCTAAAAAGAATGAAAGAAAATAAAACTCAAGATCACCTCAGTTGATGCAGAAAAGAAATTCAACAATATAAAGTACCATTTCTTGATGAAAACACTTAGAAAAATAGTAATAGAAGGAAACTTCCTCAACATAATAAAAGGCATATATGAAAACACAACAGCTTTTAATGGTGAAAGACTGAAAGCTTTCTCTATAAGATCTGGAATAAGACAAAGATGACTTTTGTTCAACATTTTACTGGAAACTCTTGCCAAAGCAATTAGGGAAGTAAAAGAAAGAAAAGTCATCCAAATAAGGAAGAAGTGAAACATTCTCTATTTGCAGATGATATGATCCTACATACAGAGAATCCTGAAAAATCTACCACAAAGCTCCCAGAGCTAATAAATTAGTTCAGCAAAGTGACAGAGTAGATCAACATGCAAAAATCTTTAGTTTCTATGTACAAGCAATGAATAATCAGAAGAAGAACTCAAGAACAAAAATTCCATTTACAATAGCAACTATAAGAATCAATTATCTAGGAATAAATATAGCCAAGGATGTAAAGGACTTAGATCCAGAAAACTACAAGGCATTGCTAAAAGAAATTAAAGAATAATTTATATGTGTTCTATATAAATGGAAAGACATTCTGTGTTCATTATTGGAAGACTAAATATCATTAAGTTGTCAATACCTCCCAAAGCAACTTATAGATTCAATGCAATCTATAAATTCTGGCAACCTTCTTTGAAGAAATGGAAAAGCCAATTATCAAGTTTATATGGAAGGGTAAGGGCCCAAATAGCTAAAGCAATCTTGAAAAAGAAAACTTAAGTTAGAGGATTCATATATCCTAACCTTAAAATTTATTTCAATGCCACAGTAATAATAATAACAATAAAAAACAGCATGGTACTGACACAAAAACAGACATATAGCCCAATGGAATAGAATTGAGGGCTCAGAAATCAACTGCACATTTATGGCTAACCGATTTTTGACAAGGTGTCAAAGAATAATCCTCACAAATGGTGCTGGGACAATTGGATCTCTATTTACAAAAAAAAGAGGATGAAGACTCCCACCTCACACTACATACCAAAACCAACTCAAAGTGTTTCAAACAATGTAATATAAGAGCAAGAACTATCAAACTCCTAGAAGAAAATGTAAGGAAGCATCTTCAGAATCTTGTGTTAGGCAACAATTTCTTAAAATTTACACTCAAAACACAAACCAAAAAAGGAAAATTAGACAAATGGGACCTCATAAAAATTAAAAACTTTTGCATCATGAAGGACTTTATCATAAAAGTAAAATGATAGCCTACACAGTGGGGGAAAAAATTTGGAAACCAGATATCCAACAAAGGTTTATCATCCAGTATATATGAAGAAATATTTCAACTTCACAACAAAAGGCAAGCAACCCAATTTTAAAATGGGCAAGAGAGTTGTTAAACATCTCTTCAAAGAGATATACAAACGACCAGAAAGCACATAAAAAGATGCTCAATTTCATTAGCTACCAGGGAACTGCAAATCAAAATCAAAATGAGTTAACTTTTCACACTCTTTACAATGGCTGTTACTTTTTTTTTAAAGAAAGGAAAATAAGTTTTGGAGGGGACACAGAGAAATAAAGGAACACTCATTCATTGCTGGTGGCATTGTAAACTGGTGCAGCCTCTGTGGAAGACAGTTTGCCAGTTCCTCAGAAATCTAAGTACAGAAGAACTAACATGTGACCCAGACCACTTCTAAGTATATAGAAATATATACCTAAATAAAATAATTGAAATAATTGAAAAATAATTATTTTTGATAATAGATAATTGAAAAGCCAGGACTCAAACAGATATTTGCACACCAATGTTCATTGTGGGACTATTCACAATTGCCAAAAGATTGACACAATGCAAGTGTCTATCAACCAATGAATATATATCTAATATGGTTTAAATGGAAAAGGTTAGATTGTATATGTGTAACAGAACAATTTTTTTTTAATCCATGGAACTACACTGTATAAACTGTAAGCCCTAAATTAACAATTGTTCTGCAACAAAGCAAGGTGTTGATGGTGGAATGGTATATGCTAATCCTGCATTTTATGCATGAGTGTTCTGTAAACCCACAACTTCTCTAATAAAGAAAAACAGGAAAAATATTTAAAAGAATTCAAAGATGAGCAATACCCAGTTCTGGCTTTGAAGATCACTCTGTGTATCGGGGGAAGTGGGAGATACCAGAGTATAAATCCTCTGCAGGTGTGGAATACAATGTCTTGCTAGATAATTTGCTGCCCCTGCCTTCTTGCTTGTTCCCAGATCTCAGGAGGAATGCTTCTTTTGGTTACCTGCCGGCCTGTCCTCAATGCCTCCCAGCCTCCCCACTCAGCTTAGACATTGCCTCTTCTAGAAATGCTTTGCTGATCAACTGGAATCCTTTTGCCTCATAACATTCATGGAGACTGGGGTTATTTGCTCCACTCTTTTTGCTACCAGTATGTCCTCAGGCATTCACTTATGATTAAACCATTTGGAGTCTGCTCCTTATTTTCCCTTATCGTCATAAAATTCATGTCTCCTCCTTAAGTCCCCTGCAATCCCTGCAAGGTGTTTTGGCTGATGGAGAGCCAAGTCCACTTTCAATATCAGACAGAAGGAGCCTGAGAGATTCAGATTAGCTCACAGCTGCCATTGTTATTGCTGTGGAAGGTGTTGCTACAATGGTGCCTGGTGGGAACACAGGTTCAGGGCACATGAGAGACTTTTAACAAATGATCTCTTTATTACTTGCACAGTATAAAGAATCCAAAAATGACAAATAGCCCTTTGTGGCTTACACAGCACAAGGAGTCCAACAGAACAGAAGTCCCCTTGTAGCTAGTCTTCTATGGTGATCAAAATTACTTGGGTTGGGGACAATAGATGGCAACTCTGCATGCCCCACTTCACAAAAAGGAAAGGAGACTAAATTCTCTCTTTTTTTACCTGCACGGTAGAAAGAACAAATCTTCTCCATATTATATGACACAAGGAGTTCAAAAGAGCAGGGAAAGAAATTCTACCATGGCTGGTCTCCTGGGGTGGCCCAAACTGCTCAAGCTTGGGTCTGTAGATGGCAACTCTGCATGCCCCACTTTGCACCAGAGAAAAGAGACAGGTCTGTTTGAGTGTGGTTTTATCCACCTCAGAGGAAAGGTTCTGCCACTGAGAATTCTTGTTATCATAAGCATCTGGGGTTACTTGTTCCCAGTTTCCAGGTTTTAAGTCTAGATGGGACTTTTCATCAGACTTAACATTTTCTCCAGATTGTATACTCACACACAATAGAAAAGGAGGTGGGGTAGATGAAGTCATTTAGCAGGTATTTGTGACTTCCTCAGAGAAGGAATTGAGGGTAGGTGAGATCTGGGCACTGGGCACTTAACTAATTGCTTCTAGCCAATACACATCATCTAATGAGGTTTGGTCCTGCATAGCCAAGGTTACACCTGTGCCCAATAGTCTTAGGACATCCTGGTGGTCCAAGTGCCAAGTTGAATTGAAGAGCCCCCCACATCTGCTTCTAAGATGACCTCTTAAACTTCCACAGCCATGTAAGGTTATTAATGTCAAACGCATAATTGCTCTGGCAGGTGACAAGTTCTGGAGAAGCATCTAGCCACAGACACATTGTGCCAGAACTGGGCCAACTCATAAACCCTTCAACCCTTGCATGTGAACTAAGTCACCAGCCCAAATTTCCTTTCCCTCCTGAGGATCTTCCTTTCAGGGTCTTTGGGCTATATTCTGCTTGAAGAATCTGTTCAGAACTACCATCAGTGGGTGTCCTTTATCTTGACTTTTATATAGAAGAACTAGAATCTCCGAAAAAAGGCCATTTTCAACTAGAGGACTCTGGAAACTTTTTGAAAATTGGTGAACTCCACTGAAAGAGAATAGAATAGGGCATCAAGACTGTGGTCCCTGGTTTTCTGTTCATCTTCAAAAGAGTTAATATAGAACTGCAAACTTTAGCGGCAGATTTTCTGGAACAAAAATTTCCCCTAAAGCCCCTAAACCTCCCCAAACTATAAAAGCTTATAAAATTCCTAGTTAATTATATGAAGCATAGGGGCATAACATTTGTTAACCATTTGCCCAACGAGAAATTTTAGGTATGTGACAACAAACCACAAATTTCACTAGCTATCCCCTCCTAGAACAAAGATGATGCCTGGCATCAAAGGCCACCATGGGAACCTGCACAAAGAAGACACCTGGTACTCAAAAGTTACTATGGAAATTTGCTACCAACAAAACTTACTATAAAGCAAGTTAAACCCAATCCACTCAGTGCTTGTCCCTCACTTGGGCACATCCGCTTTACCCTCCCTAACATGTACTTTCTTGCCTGCTCTTTAATGAACTCTACTACGTATTCCTACTGGCCCTCTCATTTGTTTAAATTCTTTTGGCAGTAAGACTCCTGAACCTGGAACAAAGCTCAGCTGGCACCATTGCCAGCAGGGCACCATTTACATATTCTGGTGAGCCAGCCAGGAGTGATTCCAAAAGATCCAGGAGAGCAGCATCTTCCACATAAGACACCAACCCTTGAGACCTGCATCTCATAAGCCACACCCTTCAATACTGATTATTACCATTCTGTCTGGTCCTTTCTCATTATTCACTTTTTCCTAGCCATTCTGCTCCTTCTTGTTGTCATCTGCATTAGCCTCTGCTTTCTCTTATTTGGATATTGCTCAGTATGAATTCCTCACCTAGGTAGGTCCTTTCCCTTCCCTCTCATTTCAGGCATTCTCTCTTCTTTCTGTTCCTCTCTCCTCCCTTTGTTGCTGACTTTAAGTCCAGATATTTATTCCTTTGCCTCCTCTACTGTTCTTCATCTTTCATGCATACTCAATGCTGGGTTTGCAATAAGCTTTTTCTTAGGGAGACTTCCTGTGGTGCAAAACTTGTGGATTTCCCAGGGGACCATCCTTAGAGCCTGTGGAGAGATATCACTGGCCATGCTCCCTCCTTTTTCCTTCCCTTTCCCCAGAGGAAATTCTTCAGGATATTCTTGCTCACCTCCTCCTTTTCATACAGCCTATGTATCATTCCTGTAAACAATCCTTAGGCACTCTTTGTGACATCAACCTTCTCCTCCCAAAAGAACACAGGCCTTATCCAAAACAGGATCCCAGTCCCCTCAAGTCGTCTGTTTGTGGTGGGTTTTAGATCAGGTCATGCACAAAGCTTACTTGCTGCCCCCAAAGCTGGGAAGTTTGCAGAAGATTGGTTCAGAGCCACTGGGGTGAGAAATCTATTTCACCAGCCCTCTGAGTCTGTTCCAAAGCCACTGGGGTAAAAAGTCTGGCTCACCAGCCCTTTGCATTTGGCTTGGGAGTCAAGGGTATCCCTGTCTCCTAAGTCTAAGGTGTTCTCTCCCACAGGGATGCTCTGGGGTGAGAGGTGTTTTACAGGTTCTATTCAGTTACAGGACAAGACATCAGAACTTAGTGAATGTATATTCCTCTCTCTCTCTCTCTTTGCAGAATAATGGGCAGTATGCCCAGCATTCTGATTGATAGTCCCATTGCCTGCATCATATATAATTGGAATAATCTGCAGACCACTGAACTGAGAAAAGCAGATTTTTTATTGCAATGTTGCTTGGCCTCAATATCAATTGGGAGGTGGAGAAGAATAGCTTCAAGATGGTACTCTTGGCTTTAATGCCATTCTCCAATTAGATCTTTTTTGTAAAAGGGAAGGGAAATGGTCTGAAATTCCTTATATCCAAATTTTCATGGCTGTATTTCAGGGCAAGGTCATGGGGGGAGCTTGTAAATTATGTTAATTTAAGAGGGAATTAAGAGATTAATATTTTCCACCTAAGGAGGAGAAGGAAGAATATATTTTAAATTACTCATTTTTAGCTAATCTCCAAAGGTTTGAAATTCTAAAAGACTCAGGAATGATCCTCCCTCAAACACAGACCCAGAGTCCACCAGAGCTGAGGCTCCCATAGTCCCACCTACTTTAAAGGAAGAAGCATCTAAGCCCACTGTGCTGACTCTTTATTCAAGTCCAGCTGCACACATTTACAGTGGAGCCACTTATTATCCCCTGGAGAAGAAAAAAAAGGAGCTCAGAGGGAAACGGAGTGTACCCTTTCAGAGAAGTAGCCAATAGGGATATGGGAAGTATAAGGATCCACATTCCCTTTGTTATGACTGACATTATACAGTATAAGAAGCAACCAGGAAAATTTTCTGAGGACCCTTCCAAGTTTCTGGAGGAATTTAAAACCTGGTTCTCCCTATGAATTAAACTGGAGACATCCAGGTTATTCTCTTCTCCTGCTGCACTTTCAAGGAGAAACAAAGGATTTGGGTAGAAGCCCACAGTTCATGTAGACAAGCTGAATGGGGAATAGCCAGCCACATATAGTGTAAGGACCATAGCTGTCCCAAATGTGAATGTGGACTGTAACTATCACAGAGGGCAGCAAGATCTTATACAAGGAACCATATGATTGCTCGCTTAATAAAAGGTATGAAAAATACATTATCAAGCCTGTAAATTATAAAATGCTACAGAGCATAACTCAAGAAGACAAAGAAAATTCTTTGTTTCAGTGGACCCTAGTGAGGGCTATGAAAAAATATACTAATGTAAATCCAGACTCTGAAGAGGAACAAATCATGTTAAAACCTACTTTATAGGCCAGTCATCTTCTGACATAGGAGAAAACTACAGAAGATGCCCTCAGAACCTCAAACACCTATGAATAACCATATCAGTACTACCTTCTCTGTCTTTAATAACCTAGACAAGTCTGTAAAGGAGGAGAAAGCAAGGTGTGATGGTTAGGTTCTAGTGTCAACTTGGCAGAGTGATGATGCCCATTTGTCTGGTCAGGCAAGCACTGGACTGGTCATTACTACAAGAATATTTCATGATTGATAAATCAGACTGCTGGTGTATTAAATCATCAGTCACTTGATTGCATTGCGACTGATTACATCTGTGATCAACTAAGGCATGTCTCCTACCAATAATATAATCCAATCAGATGAGGACTTTTAAGGAAGAAAAAGGATTTTTTCTCTACTTCTTCAGCCAGCAAGCCTTACCTGTGACATACATCCAGACCCTCAGTGGAGCTGCCAGCTTCACAGCCTGCCCTATGGATTTTGGACTCTTCCATTTCTTTAGTTGTGTGAGACACCTTTATAAATCTCATACTTACTGATATTTCCAGTTGGCTCTGTTTCTCTAGAGAACCCTGACTAATACACAAGGGGAGACAAGAATAAGACATATCTCATAGCTTTAGCTATGAACAGTAAGCAGCCACCTCAGGGCCACTCAGGGCAGAAGTCACCTGAAAACTGTCATCAATGTGGAGAGGCAGGGCATTGAAGGTGAGCATACCCTCAAAGATCAAAGGAGCCCTGAGGATCAAAAGAGTCTCCAGGACCCTGTTCAACATGCGGAAAAGGGACACTGAGCCTGAGAGCAAAGCTTCTCCAAAAGCCCTGTTGCCCAACACTGAAGGGACCTGAGGCCAATGGTTTCCCGGATCTTGCCAAAGAATATTGAATTCATGGAGTTCCTGGTGTCTTGAGATGTGGTGGGCAAGATTGTTAATTTTTAATTAATATGGGAGCTACATATTCTGTCTTAACCTCTCACTCCAGTCCTCTGTCCTCTAAAACTTGTTCCACAGTGGGAGTAGATGGGAAGTCTCAGACTAGAGCCTTTACCTCACCTTTCCCCTGCTGTACTGGTGGTATTCTTTTGTCATCAGTTTTTAATAATACCAGAGTGTCCTACTCTACTTTTGGGAAAGCATATATTAAAAGTATTAGGTGCCCAACTTCAAATAATAGGCTGTCTGCCAAAGTAGCAACCTGAAAGTCCCACTGAAAATACTGTATGTAGCATTAAATATAGTGTTATTTGGGACTGAAAGCACTCTAGAGTCCTTCCCCTCAGAGCTGAAAAGTCAGGTGGCCCCTAGAGTGTGGGACATAGACATGCCTGGGAAAGAAATTCATGTCCCTCCTATTGAAATCAAATACATAGGGACCTGCCTTTCCCATAAAAATACAGTAGCTCTTGAAGCAGGAGGACATCTAAAGTACTCAACCTATCATCCTAAAATTCCTGAAAGCAGGACTTCTCACCCCTGCAGGTCCTCCTGTAACACTCCCTTTCTGTTCATTAAAAAGCCAAAGGGGGGCCTACCAGTTAGTGCAAGATTTTAAGGTCATAAACCAACTTGTCATTCCCTTCTACCCTTTGGTACCTAACACTTAATCGTCTCCAATAAAATTCCAAGCTTTATCCTGTGGTATTCAGTTCTTGATTTAAAAGATGCTTTCTTCTGAATACCTTTTATACTCAGATTCTCAGTTTTTATTTGCCTTTGAGTGGTGAGGGTCCAGGGATGCAGTTCCAACCCAGCTCTCTTGGACAATCCAACACCAAAGGTTCAGGGACAGTCCTCACCTGTTTGGGAATGTGCTCCTTCTGCATTTGAATTCTAGCTCCATTCTTCAGTATGTAGTTGATTCATTAATATGCACTCCTACAGGAGAAGCCTCCTTCAGGATACCATTGCCACCCTTGATTTCCCAGCCCAATGAGGGTACTGAGTTTTGCCTTCTAAGACTCAAATTACTTTACAAAATGTTATTTACCTTGGGTTTGTCCTCCCCTCAAGGGACCGCTCTCTGTCTTCTGAGAAAGATGCCACCTCCTGAAACAAGAAGCAATTAAGAACCCTTCCCAGGGATGGCAGGATATTGCAGAATTTGGATACCCTGATATGGAGAAATTGCATGGCCTCTGTTTGAAGCAATCAGGGGACTAGATAGTAGCTCCTGAAAATGGGGAACAGAGAAGACTATTGCTTTCACTGCCCTCAAGGGTGCTCTTACCAGCCTGTATGCCAAATTTAAATAAGCCCTTCTACCTTTATGTAACTGAAAAGCAAAGAGCAGCATTAGGAATCTTAGTTCAAAAGTTTGCGAACATTCCCTGACCTATGGCATACTTTTTAAAGCCATTAGATGCTACAGCCCAGGGATGACGACCCCACCTCAGACAGTAGGGGTCACAGCCTTACGTATAGAACAAGCCACCGAGCTAATGTGCGGACAGATTAATACATCTACCCCCCCAAAGCCAGAGACATCCTGGAGGCAAGAGGATATCAGTGGCTTTCAAACAATAGACTCCTGAAATATCAAGCCCAGCATCTAGACACAATAGAGGTTCAGATCCATGTCTGTACCATCCAGAACCCAGTTACCCTGTGCCTATAAATCCAGATCAAGAGAGTGTACCCCTTGAGCACTACTGCACAGAGACACTAGCTCAAAATTACTCTAGCAGGCCAGACCTTCAGGAGCAGTCCCTAGATAACCCAGAATTAGAATGGTTTGCAGACAGAAGCAGCTTTGCAAAAGAAGGAGTTTAAAAATCAGGATATGCTACTGTTTCCCTGAAATAAGTCCTAGTGCAGCACGAAACCAGGAATGAGACTCTACACGAGTCTCCAGGAAAGTTATGGGAAAGCAGGACTGGAGCAAAGAGCCAGGAATGAGGCTGCAAGGCTCCAGGAACTTCATGCAGAAACAGAGCAAACCAGGATCCAGGCTCTGAAGTTTCAAGAAGTAGGTTGTACTAGTCTATGGTGGTAGGGCTCAGCAGAGTAGCTTCTGAAAGCCTGAGCCCCGAATAGGGGCTGACACAAGATTTTTATAGACAAGATGGCTCGTTTGGGACAAGGTTTTTCCCAATATGGTAACTGGCGATGCTCAAGGGAGATGATTGGCTGCATGCCGGTGATCAGACTTGGAAGGATTGCAAAGCTGAGTTTACAGAAGTGGTTGAGGGGTTACAGGGGAGGGGGCTCCTATGGAAGCCTCTTATCTTTGCTTATATGTGCTTTCAACTGTCCTTGGGGCTGGGAGATGTTCCAAAGAGGGAGTAGCTTGAGCAAACAAGGAATTTGCTTGCTGCCAGGGGCCTGCCTGCTACATTAGAGGCAGTGCCTCTACCACTGGAACTTCGACCCAAAAAGCTGAGCTCATGGCCCTCACAGGGGTTTAACATTAGCAGGTAGAAAAAAAGTTAATCTTTATACTGACTCTAAGTATGCTTTTCTTGTGTTACATGTTCACTCAGCTATCTGGAGGTAAAGGGGACTGCCCACCAATGATAAATACCTTATCAAGCATGGACAGGAAATTCTCAACCTGCTGGAAGCTATACTGCTCCCCAAGAGATTGCAGTAATTCATTGTCCAGGGCACTAGGAGTCTGACTCTCTGATAGCCAAAGGAAATGGCAGGGCAGATAGAGCCACTAAAGCAGCTGCTGAAAGTCCCATCTCTGTGCTCGTGTTAGTCCTTGATCTCTCTCTGCCCTCTATTACTCCTGTTTACACCCAGGAGGAAAAAAAAACTAGAAAAGGATCAGGGGATACATGTGAAGCAAATGGGTAGTTTGTTAAAGAAGGAAAAAGTGTCCTACCTAATTAAAATTCAGCGAAAAGTTCTCCAAGTTCTCCACCAAGCTACCCATCTAAGCAAACATACTCTTACCACCTTAGCAGAGAAAATACTTAAAGGAGAAAAGTTAGGCAAAATCATTAAGAAAGTTACTTGAAGTTGTGCTTTGTGTGCCATTAACAACCCAGATTCTAGCAACCTTGCCCAGCCACCAGTCCTAACACCCTCAGTTCAGCAGTGAAGAGCATACACAGGAGAAGACTGGCAAGTTGACTTCACCTGTATGTCAACTTGCAAAGGATTCAAAACATACTAGTCTTTGTAGATAACTTTACAGGGTGGATAGAAGCCTTGCCTACTCGTGCAAAACCAGCTAATGCTATCTCTAAGCTGCTTCTTAAGGAAGTTATTCCTAGATTTGTAGTGTCTGTTTCCACACAAAATGATAATGGGTCAGACTTTATTTCACATAACTCAAGGAGTGGCAATGGCTCTTGGCATAAAATATCATCTCCATTGTGCCTGGAGACCACAATCTTCCTGGAAGATAGAATGAGCCACCTGAAGCTTCAAACAAACATGAGCAAAAAAATGTCAAGAGAACCATACTTTGTGGGTACCACATCTTCTCTTGGCATTCCTCAGGATGTATTTAGCACCTTAAGAGCCCCTCCAGCCAAGTCCCATTTTTAACACAGAATTTAGTGTTGGATCCTGAAACCCATAATCTAATTGAGTACTTCACTTCCCTTGGAGCCACACAAAAACTTATACAGGACCTAGAGACCCAATTTCTCCCTGCCCCAGAGCCAAATTTATTCTCTCCTAAAGAAAACCAGAAAATTTGGTCTTAATCAAAACCTGGCAAGAAAGCAGGCCTAACTCTCAGCTAGACCCCAGATGGAAAGGACTTAACTCTGTAATTCTTGTTACTCCCACAGCAGTAAAAATCAGTGGAATCTCCAGTACATTCACCTGTCCAGGGTCAAGCTCCACAGCCAAGATCCAACAGACCCTCCTAAACAGAAAGAATCCTACAGCTGTCAAGCACTAGACAGGTTAAAACGCCTATTGAAGAATCAGAGCTAAGTACAAAGAGCTCTCTCTCTCTCTCTTTTGTGCTCTATTAACCCTGGTACCTCTAGAGTTTACACTGCTCATCACCTCAATGTGTCCCATTGTTGGCTGTGTCCTAAAAATTCTAAATCCACTACAGTTTGGCTAGCCAACAGTACATATTGGGGAGCTACAGTCTTTCCATTTCTCCAACTTTGCAACCCACAGAACCATGGTCTCATTGTACAAAGTACCCCCTAGACTCCTTCCCAGGAACACTCTCCTACATTTTAGACCAGTTTAAAGCTCCTTAACCTACCACAACTCCTGTTACAGGTGCTTATATACTCCAAAATAACAAGAGCTCCTAACACCACTTCCCCTTTTTGTATCAAGTCAAACTCCACCAAGTGTCCAAACTTAGGAAAAATACCACCTAAATTGTGCAAATTCATAATTTATGTCAACCAAATGGTCAAACTTGGAACCTCAAGGTAACAGCCGCAAGCCCAAAAGCCAAGCCTGAGGGAAACCCTAGGCAGGAAGCCCTCTTCCTGCAATGACTTCAATTATTTCCTCACTGCTAAGTTAGATGAAGCAGCAGCTATTTTCTTAAACCAATTCTTAATTAACTGTCAAAACAGAACCCGATTCTGCCAAAACAGGCCAAACCCCAAGTTTTTACTAAAAGGTAGAGTGCTGTTAAGAAGACCTGAAAGTGAGAAGCCCCTTTGTTAATATGACCTGGCAAAATAAAAAAGTCACCTAGCGTTCTTTTTTATGAACACCTGGAGGCAACATCACCTCTTCTTTCACCCATAAGCGCTATTCAAGTGAGTCTCTCCAAAATATGCCCTCATGCCCCTGAGGCAAATAAGGAAAAAACATCTGTGGAGTAACCCATATTGGTTCTGAAGAACCAGCCAGCTAGATTACTTTAATCTGTGGGCATCTAGCTATTTTATACTTTGACGTCACCCTCAAAGCTGATGAAGGATTATTCTTTCTCTGTGGAAATAATACCTACCTAATTTTACCCACTGCTTAGATTGGCTCTTGCTCTTTAACCTATGCTAGCCCAGAACTATCCTATTTATCAAACTCTAACCAAGTTCCTCTCCCTTCCTTTACAATGTTCTCCTGACATAAACACATATTTCCTCTCCTAATTCCTCTTTTACTAGGTGCCACAATCAAAGACACTAGACTCGCTGCAGAAGGACTATTACCAACCTTTATTACCAGATAATAAGAAGGACTTATAATTATTATGGCTGGTAAAAGCTCCTCAGAGCTCACACATAGTGTAGAATCTACTACATGAACTCCATGTATACTATGGACCCAAACAGAATCCCTAGCAGTGGTGGTTCTCCAAAACACATGAGCCTTGGATGCACTCACTGCAGCACAAGGGGGAGTTTGCCTCTTCTTACAAGAAGAGTGCTGCTTTTATGTCAATCACTCAGATGAAATTCAAGAAAACATGCAGGACATTTGGGAATAATCCCAATGAATTAAAAATAATGCTGGAGTGACTGAAATCCTTTTCCACATCTGCCTAATCTAACTACTTGGATCCTCCCTTTTCTGGGTCCTTTAATTCCTTTTCTTCTCATTCTTATGCTGGGCCCATGTATATTTAACCTATTTGTCAATTTTTTTCCCAACGGATTGCAAGCATTCCACACTAAGCTCATGCTCAGTGAATATGAAGCCTTTCCAAACCAGGACCCAAAACCAGTACCCACCTATCCCCACCCTTACTAGAATAGAGAAAGAGTTTTATACCCTTGCACGTATGGTCTACTGCCCTTAGAACAGCAGGAAGAAATTTCAGAAAATGAACCTTTGCCCCTCAACACTCCTTAAGATTAAGGGTGTTCTACTGTTTCTGGGGAAAACTGAGGCAGGATAGAATAGGGCATCAAGGCTGTGGCCCCTTGTCTTCTACTCAGATTCAAAAGAGTTAACACAGAGCTACAAACTTCAGCTGCAAACTTCCTGGGACAAAAACTTCCCCCAAAGCCCTCAAACCTCCCCAAGCCATTGAAATCTCCCCAAACTGTAAAAGCCTGTAAAATTCGGGGCACAAAACAAATTCCTAGTTTAATGATAGGAAGCACAGGGTCATAAAGATTGTTAACCATCTGCCCAAAGACAAATTTTAGGTATGTAACAACAAACCATGAACTTCACTATCTCCTCCAAGAACAAAGAAGATGCCTGGTGCCCAAAGGCCACCATGAGAACATGTACAAAGAAGACACCTGGTGCTCAAAGATTCCTATAAAAATCTGCTACCACAAAGACTTCCTATAAAGCAAGCCCAACCCACCCTATTCAGTGCATGTCCCTTCCTTGGGCAAGTCCACTTTAACCTCTAACGGGTACTCTCTCTCCCTCCTTCTCTTTAATAAACTTTATGATTTATTCCTACTGGCCCTTGTTTGTCTAAATTCATTTAGCAGTGAGACTCCTAAACCTGGAAAAAGGCTCAGCTGGCACCATTGCCAGCAGGGCACCAGTTATACCACCACACTGCCCCAGGTCCTTTCATGCCAAGAAAAAGGGCAGCTCTTTCTAAGCCACTCAAAACTTTGCATGCATAAGCACACATGTGCACATACATGCACACACATGAACATATACATGCACTTGTGTACACTGGATGCTGAACACACATGTACACACATTCAGACATGCACATACATGTTCACATGATGATTTGCTCGCACACACAAGCACATGTGGTTGGACCCTGCCTCTTTCTAGGTGATTTGCAGGCTACTCCTGTTGGTGTAGGAGAGATTAGCAGGATATTAAGTCCACACTCAAAGTCAAAACATTATATTGAAATATCTTCGACCTCCCCCACTAGACTAAGTGACCTTCAAAGAATGGCAGAATTGGTTCTTACTCATTTGTGTACTCCCTGAATTTAGCACATTTCCTGGGTAGGGTAGGTGCTTAATGATTTGTTGACATGAACTGATCTAACCACCATGGAAATCATGAATAAACTCTGTATACAAATTTTAGTTTCTAATATATTTCCATGTCCATGAACTTAGTTAAATTCCTTAGATTTCTTCTTGTTTACACAATCATAGCAGCAGATTTTTGTACCCTCCTTCTCAAAGATGAATATGAGAGTGAAAGAATCTGGTACTTGTCTGGCCCAAGTTCTGTTCATTCCTCTGACCCTGGTCAGCTATACTGCATCATCTATTCCTTGCCTCTATGACAGATAATATACAATTTACTTATTAGAAGCAAACAACATGTTTTTTATTTCCAAATATTAATATAGATTCCATGTGAAACCATTATACTTAAACTCACCTTCTCCAAAAGTGAGTTCACCTTTTAAAACTCTGGATGCCCCCTTTCAATATGAGGAAAAAGCAAACATATTCAATGATTAGGTATAAAACACATTTTTTGAAAGCAGTGATTGTATACTTTCTTTTTCCTTTTATAATTTCTCCAAGAACTTGGGACATTAATGTATGCTTCCATGAACAGTTCTGGAATAATTTAAGAAAAATACTGGTAGCAGAAATCATACGTTCTATTTCACTTTCAGTTGGAGGTCCCCAAACATTTTCAATAAAATGTAAAATTTTTACTCTTACACACTGTCATCATTTTTATTATTCTTCCTAACCCTTCCTTTCATTCCTGTTTTCTGTCCAAATCCTGCATTCTTGTTCTGCTTGGCTAACAGCTGGAGCTGGCCCTGATTAACAGGTATGGATAATCCCTTAAAATGACTCATCTTAAATGCTTGATATTGACTTATAGATGCAATAGCTTACAGGGATGATGAACAGCTAAATTAGAGAGTACATAGCAGGTCAAAAATATTTTTAAGCAAATTATTCAGGCTTAAAAACTAGCACTTCCAAGAGAAATTTGGCAAAAAGCTATTGCAATGCCTTGGTCAATTATAGGGTGCTAAATAATGCTGTGATGTGGGTATGTCAAATCATTTGTTTTGTTCATGAGCTTTGTTGTTCAAAAGAATGGGTAAAGTCTTTCTTGTAAAATATGAACAACATGAGCACTAGTGAACTGGTGGGCTTGTGTGCCTGGCCCACATTTGTGGCTGACATGTTTTTGCTTTGACTTTTAATGGACTACTCCATCTCCATTGTTAAAGCATGAGAAAAATAAATTTCTTGTGTGACTGCCCCCATACCACGAAGTAAAATTACTTGGTTCTGTAGAGCGAAAACCAGGAACGAGGCTGCAGGCCTCCAGGAACGTTTCACAAAGTTAGAACAGGCTGGGACTAAGGATCCATAGTTTCAGGAAGCAGGTTTTATTTGTTATGGCCATAGGGCTCAGCTGAGTAGCCTCTGAAAGTCTGAGCCCCGAACAAAAGGCAACCTTAGCTTTCACAGACTGCATGACATGTTAAAGACAAGGTAAACAATTGAACAATTGGCCAATTTAAGTTGAGAATGGCCCAGAGCTGAACCGTTGAGGGGCCCCCACCCCAGGGATGTCTTCTCTTGCCTACGTGCATCTTCACCAGTTCCTGAAGGCTAGGGGAGGGGGTTTCTATCCCAGGAAATGTGCCTTATCTTGCTTGCCTGCAAGAAGCGGGGGTTTAGGGATTTTCCACAGAGAGCACAGCTAAACCAGAAAGAGGGGAAGGCCTGCCTGCTATAGTTCCAGATACCAAATTATTCATCATAAAAAGATACATTGAGAAATCACTAACAGTGTGCATGCTAATATCAGTACTGAATGGAATAATCAAACTGTACACTTGTTACAGCTATAAGGAAGCATTATCTTAATTTACGAAAAGAACAAGTATGAAAGATTGAAAAATAATCAACCAATGTCCTTTCGTGGGTGTGTGTGAGTGTGTGTGTGTGTGTGTGTAAATTCCTACCACATAAATGTCCTCTATATTCTATACAGTGGATGGATGACTAGTTTTATATAATGATTGCTGTCGTTATTTCTCCTAACTCTGTGTTTGAAGGAAGCTCTTATTATTTTTATTGTTTCTTTCATTTTGGCATGTTTTCAAAGTCTTTATATTCCACAACGCAGCATATTTCAATAGCTGGAAGCTTGTTACAATAAGACCCAATGTATAAGGAATATCTTTTCCTTTCTCCAGTACCCATTTCATGTGAGAAAAGGGTTCACGAGTGAGGGAAATCTCTGCTCTGCATCCCACATTCCCTCACCACCTGCCACTGAGTCCTGCAATTCATCCAGACGGTGAGGGGAGGGAGTCCCTGTCAGTTTCTGGTAGAGCCATAGGCATAGCACATTCCTGCAGAGACCAGCCTGTTTTTGCAGGCAAGCTCCGCCCCCAAGGTGTTCACTGGAATAAATTAAAGATTCTGCCCTTGTGGTGCTCTGGCTGAGAGGAAAAGTGGAATGAATAGGCAGCCCAGTCCATTTTTTTTTGTCCTTGGTACCTGAGGTGGCAGTGAAACAGGAAGCGGACATTTTTGCCCACAGTCAGATTTCTCACCTGACATGCCAAACCTTACTGCCTTTGAGAGTACTTAAATCCTAGAAGTCCTCCTTCAGACACATCAAAGAGAATACAATAACTTATTCTAATTCAGTCCACCTTCCATTACCATTTTAAAGGAGGGGAGCAAAGGAGTATAAAGCTAAGAACAGTTGTAGGAATATATGCGGCAATCCTTGTGCCTTAGGGGTTAAGGATGTGTATCATTTCAAACCTCTAATTTCAGAACTTGATTCCAAAAAATAGAAATGTTTATAGAGCACTTGTACACAACTGTTCCTATTCTTTGCTCTTCCCCACTTCCTTCAGAAAATAAACAGCAATAAAAAGCACCCACCTCAAAAAGGTACAAAAGACCTGGCTTGGAATAGCTCTGAAATTTGCATTTTCTAAAACTTGGGAAGGTTAATGAGAAAATCCCCATCTGAGCAAGAAACCTAAGGAAAAAAGTGAAGGTAGTGATAGTTGTAAATGAAAAACTTGATCTCAGTTTCTGTTTAAATCTGCCCATAATCTACACACAAATTGACTGTGTTTTTAGGATCTTAATTATTTTTTCATTTTTCACAAGTGTGATCAGTTACAAATTACTAGTGATTTTGAATGTGATTGTAATTATGCATATAAATTTAAATGCATATAAATTAAATTATATCTGCATCCCTAAATATTCATATTAACTAAAAAAAATTTCTATCTTCTTATTGAAAGAACAAGAGTCAAATTGTTAAAAGAAATAAAAATACAGTTGCTATATCTAAAAGACTTATAAAGAGTCTGGAGGTCATGCTGGAGATTACTTTAGGCATGTCTCAGTCAGATATTAAAAACTGCCCAGTATGCATAGCCATAAGCAACAATATTGCTCAAAACCCCAAGGACTTGAAGACACTATAAACAAACCATGAGAAAGAACTCAGTAAACTATCTAACCTCCAGGGCAATTACAGTACCCCAAATATCCATCAACCACAAACAATTTGTGTAACCGTAACAGTAACTTTTTAAGATGTACCAAAAATAGCCTATAATTGTAGCTAAAACTGGTAAGCAAGCTGTGAATGTGAGATCTTAGTCTCACAAAGGAGCAATATGTAAAAGTAAAGCTGCAGGCAGAACTGGATAAGCTTTCATCTATCATCCCACATTTAAAGGCACTGTGTTCCAGATGTCAAAGAGGATATAAATCCTAAAGGAAGTAGTAAATAATTGAGATTAAAAAAAAAAATTACTGTTGTCCAGACCTCTGCTACCTGTTAGCCAACATAATTATCTTTTTTTGTCTCTAACAGGTATAAAAGCCAACTGAAAAATCTCTACAGGTAGACAGATCTGGGAAAATCATCCCTGTTCTCCCGCCAGCATAAATACACCTTTTTTTTCCTCCTGAGGCCCATTTGGTGTGACTTTCATTGGTCTCACTGAGTGTCAAATCCAGATTTGGGAGTGCCCCATCTACGTAATCTTCTTCTAATCCTTTAAAAACCCTTGTTGGAAATGCCAAGACCGGAAATGATTTGGGTTGCTACCTGAATCGGTGCTCCCCTATTGCAGTTTTAAGACCCCAAATAAACACCTTTCTTGCCTCACAGCTTAGTTTGTTGCTTTTCAGTTGACAGACATATACAATATTATGCCGTTTAATAGAGACTCTAGAAATAGATCCTGTTGAGATTAGAGAGCTGGGAAGGGGCTCACCAATATTACAAAAAAAGAGAAATAAGCAAATAGCAAAACCACGAATTTCCTTGAATCACAGTGCTGAAGGCAACATCCTGAAATCTAAGGAGAGGCAGGGATGAATGGGATGCTAGACCTGAGACAGGTTCAGTCAGATACTGGCACAAAGATTTCAGGGAAAGTGGTTGGCAGATGAAGGAGGCTTAGTATGGCCTGGCAGGAGAGAAAGAGATGCTGGGGACCACAGAGGTCAAAGAAGTGTGCACCTTCTTGCAAGCTCTTTGTCAAGCCAAGACCTTTGAAGAGAACCCGAAAAAAAGCATCCTTCATGGTATAGATATAGGAGAAAGGAACCAAAGACTGAAGTCACTGTAGGAGGGATATACCCATCCCTGCTTCTCCGTGTCCCTACAGAACACATACCTTATCTGTGTGGAAGGTGGGGAAAGAAAGGTGATAAATACCTTATACTACGGACACCAATGTAAATCCATTGCATCTGAGGAAGCAGACAGAATGAAAATCACTGGTCCAGGGGAATATGCAAGGACAGCTTCTAGGTCCAGAACCATAGCCCAAGGAGTGACAAGACCCAGGGGCACATGCCCACCTAATGCTGAGGACTAACTGGAACATAAGAGAGGGTCCCCATTCTTGGAATCTGACCAAGGAGCATCAACTATCAAATAACATGGAAATATTGCCTGAGAGAATCAAGACTTTGGATAAAGACCCTGCCTGAGGCATGGTACAAAATGATAACACAGAGCTGAGGTTTCAGCAAATATTAAGACAAACTGTTTTACTTTCCCGGCTCCCTTTAAGAAACACCACCCAAGGCATATGGTGAACAACAGAAATTTACTATTTCATTGTTTTAGGCTAGAAAGCTTGCTTCCTCCCAGGTCAGTAGCATTAGGGAAGATGAGCAATTCTTGGAGTCCCTTGCCTTTCTGTCACCTTTCTCTTCTGGGTTCCAGCTGAATTCCAGTATCTGGATCATCCCTGTAGTTTTCTCCTTTATAAAGCCTTCAGTAATAGAATTAACACCCATTCTGATTCAGTTGGCCACATTTTAACTAAAAACCACATTCAAAAGATCCTATTGACAATGGGTTCACCTCCATTGGAACGGGATTAAGATTAAGAAAATCTTTTTTTTTTTTCTGGGGTACTTAATTCAACATCCACACCTTTGAACAAATTGCCCCAAACATAAAATAGCACTAGGAGAATTTGATGTCTGTGGTACATAGAGGTTAACCATAGTGATCAATACCTCCAACAGCCCAAATCCTGACTATATTAGCTCAACTCCCCCCCCATACTATCATGGGACCTAGCAGAAAAAAAAAGGCATGCCCATACCCAGACACAGAAACTATTTACTTCAGTGCCTGTGTTTCTTCTACCTGAGACTGCTTCAGCAAGATAAATAACAAGAGTATATACATATGCACATAGCAAAAGAGCCTCATGGTACATGGAGCAAGGACTTATTGAAGCAGAATATAAGAAAGCATCAAGGCTGTAGTCTCTGGTCTTCTATTTAGCTTCGAAAGAGTTATTATGGAGCTGCAAATTTCAGCTGCAAACTTCATGGGACAAGAATTTCTTCTAAAGCCCTGAAACCTCCCCAAACCACAAAAGCTTGTAAAATCCTGAGCCTAAAGCAAATTATTAGTGAACGATAGAGAGCATAAGGTCATAGAGATTGTTAAACATCTGCCCCAAAACAAACTATAGGTTATGTGACAACAAACAACAAATTGGAATAGCTGTCTCCTAAAACAAAGAAGACACCTGGTGTTCAAAGGTCACACTGAGAACCCACACAAAGAAGACATCTGGTGCTTAAATGTTACTATGGAAAACTACCACCAAGACTTCCTCTAAAGTGAACTAAACCCAACCTACTCAGTGTGTGTCCCTCCCTCCCTTGGGCGTGCCTTTGTTAGCCTCTTTAATGTGTACTCTCTCCTTAATAAATTTTACTACTTATTCCTACTAGCCCTCTCATTTGTTTAAATTTCTTTAGTAGTGTTCTAGTTTGCTAGCTGCCAGAAGGCAACACACCAGAGATGGATTGGTTTCTAATAAAAGGGGATTTATTTTGTTAGTTCTTCAGAGGAAAGGCAGCTAAATTTCAACTGAGGTTCTTTCTTACGTGGAAAGGCACAGGGTGATCTCTGCTGGCCTTCTCTCCAGGTCTCCGGATTCCAGCAACTTTCCCCAGGGTGATTTCTTTCTCCACCTCCAAAGGCCTGAGCTGAGCTGCAAGTGCTGAGATGAGGTATGCCGAGCTGCTTGGGCTGTGCTATGTTGAACTCTCTCATTTATGCACCAGCCAATTAAATCAAACATCATTCATTACAGCAGACACACCTCTTAGCTGACTGCAGATGTAATGAGCAACAGATGAGGTTCACGTACCATTGGCTCATGTCCACAGAAACAGAACTAGGTACCTTCACCTGGCCAAGTTGACAACTGAATCTAACTACCACACACATGAAAATTAAATGAAATTTGAATTTTGGTGCCCCAAATAAGGTTTTATTAGAACACACCCATTTGTTTACATCTTGGCAATGGCTTGCTTCTGTACTATAACAGACCTGAGTCCTTCCTACAGAGAACTTATGGGCCCCAAAGCTTAAAATATTTACTCTCTAACCTTTTAGGAAGGAAGTGTGCTGATCCCTTTTCTGGTTATCTGTAGTAAAGCTACCAGTAGAACCCATGCATCCTCCCTTCCCTATAGAATGGGCTTTCATACACATGCCCCCACATACACACTTACACACCACACACATACACTACACACACACACCACACACATGCACATGCATGACCCCACACACACACCACATACGTGCACACATACCCCACACACACCACACCCACACACACCAGACACCCATGCACACATACTCTCTCTCTGCCAACAATGATTGACATCAGCCCCACAAGCAGAGAAAGTCCTCATTCATATTTCCTTGCTGGCTAATTTTAAGCCCACATTTTACACTTGTCCTTTCTTTACTTCGGAATACACTTATCAACATCTTCACATTTAATTTATTTGTTCATTCATTCATTTATTCATTTTCATTTATTGCTAGATGCCTGATTCAGCATATTTCCCATTAAGCATGGGATGGAACCCTAGGTCTCAATCATTGGGCTCTACCAATCTGTTCCAATAAAAGTTATCTACATGATGGCATTTTCTAAATTGGAGCACTGCCTTTCTTATAACCCTGAACTTGGAGCCTCAAAAGAATTTTGACAACAAGATATTTTGATGGTTCTTCACTCCTTTTCCTGGGTTTCTTTTGCTTTGCCTTGGCTGTGATTTCCAGAGGTCTTAGGGCAGGTTTGCAAACACTCAAATGCGGCTCAGTGGAGGGACAAAGGAGCCAGCAAGAGAGAATTCACCAGGGCCATATATTCACTGCCCCTCCCATGTCTGTATGTATCACCTGGGCTGAGCTGCGAGTGCTGAGATGAATTATGCTAAGCTGCTTGGGCTGTGCTATGTTGAGTCTCTCATTTAAGCACCAGCCAATTAAGTCAAACATCATTCATTATAGCAGGCACGCCTCTTAGCTGACTGCAGATGTAATGAGCAACAGATGAGGTTCACGTACCATTAGCTCATGTCCACAGCAACAGAACTAGGTGCCTTCACCTGGCCAAGTTGATGACTGAATCTAACTACCACAAGCAGCAAGACTTCTGAACCTGGAACAAGGTTCAGTTGGCACCATTGCCAGCCAGGCACCAGTTACACTCTCAAATTAAAGGATAAATAGATGAAAAGGCAATTATAACTAGAGAGTTCAACACTTCTCAGAAATCAACAGAACAAGCAGACAGAAATTGAGCAAGGACATAGAAGAACTGGATAATTGGTTTGTAGAACATCCCACACAAAAGGACAATGAATTTTATTCAGAAGTGTGCATGGAATACTTATCAAGATAGCTCATACTAGATAGATCTTGAAGCAAACCTTAAAATGCTTAAAAGAATAGAGATAATACAAGCTATATTTTAAGCCATAAATTAAACTGGGAACAGTGACAAAAAAACTTATCTGGAAATTTTCCAAGTTTTTAGAAAACTAACTAACATAATTATAAACAACCAATGGGTGAGGTGGAAAGTTATAAGTCATATTTTGAATGAAACAAAAATAACATATTTTGGACTAAATAAAAATAATGATTTAAAATATCAAAATTTATGGAATTTACCTAAAGCAGTGCTTTGATGAAAATTCCTATCATTATATTTGCATATTGTAAAAGAAGAGCCTCAAATCAGTAATCTAAGCTTCCCTCTTAAGCTAAAAATAGGAAGAACAAGAAGAAAGAATGAAATTTTAAAGGAGTAAGGGCAGAAATAAAGAAAGCTGAAAACAGAAAAGTTATACAGAAAAAAAAATCAATGAGACCTAAGGCCAGTTATTATTAATAAAAGATCAATAACTCTCAGCCTATTGGCCAAGGTAAAAAGAACAGAAATATGAATTATCAATAACAAGTTATGACAGAGGAAATATCAATCTTCTGCAGACCCACAGCTATTAAAAAGGTAATATGGTGTAGGGATTCCCATCAACCAAGATAGTGGTGGCAGAAAATACTCCAGGATGGTGTTCGCCAAGAACATTTGAACAATCAGCAAAATTTGGCAGAGCCATCTTCCTGAAAACTCCAGAAAAGAATTAAAGTTTCTCAGTATCTGGCCAAGGGCTGAGTCAGAAGATGCAGCTTTAAAAGCACTCATTTTTAAGCTTATGGAGCTCTTGCAGGCCACATCCGTAGCACCTTCCAGGTGTGGTGTGAAGCCAACCTTCACTCTCTTTGTGGGTCACTGGTGCTGTTGCAGAGGCAGCAGAGTACCTCCTAAGTGTGTACTTGTGTGCATGTATGTACTTGTCAATCTATTAGATGGCAGCCTGAAAAACTGAACTAACAAGCTCATCTCTGGATTACCCTGCCAAATTGCCCTACAGAAGTGTCCAACTTACAGATAAAGTAACTGAGAATTAAGTGACAACAGCCTGAGACAAAAGATTACTGGCTTTACAACTGAGCATTCAGGAAATGGTGAATTCTAGTATATAGGGATTGGAGAGGACTCTCAAATTCCTGTAAAAAGTGGAATTCTAAGGCTAGGAATAAACACAGGCACAGGACAGAGGACAGATTAAAAAAAAATGGTGAGGGTCCCATACTTCACTTTTGCCTTGGGCTGATCTTCTTGATAGGAGGGCTCAACTCTGGAGGAAAGCATCAGTTAATGGAGAACCAATTTGCAAACAAATACCATGATAGGAGTTTTCTTGCGTTGTTTTTTTGTGTTGTTGCTGTTACCACCAGGAATTCAAGGAAATCTCTGTTATATCACTTGTTGCATACAAAGTTAGTAGCTCTGGAACTAAAACCCAGAGTTAATATGTAAAAATATTAAAATGTACAGTGTGCAACAAGAGATTACAAGGCAGAGGATTGTGGGAAGATGCTGGGGTAGCAAGCTCCAGGAATTAGACCTTCTAGCAGAATAACTAATAAGAAGTAGAAACTGTCTGGATCAACTATTTTGAAACTCTAGAATCGGGTAGAACACTGAGAAGCATCCAGGGAAGAGTGGAAGAAAGAGATGGATAAATTTCATGATTTTCACTCTCTACTGACTCCATTAAATAAAAAGGTCTATAAAAGAATACTAAAGACAACTGTATGCCAAAAAAAAAAATTGGATAACATGAATTAAATGGACAAATTCTTAGAAACACACATACTACCTATACTGATTTAAGGAGGAGTAGGAAATCTCAACAAACCAGAAATGAGTAAAGATATTGATTCAAAATCTCCCAAAAAGAAAAAGTCCAGGATCAGATGGCTTCACTGGGGAATTTTGTCAAACATCCCAAGAAGATGTTCAAACTCTCCCAAAAAATTGAAGAGGAGGGAAACTCCCAAATTCATTCTATGAGACCAAAATAACTCTCGTTTAAATGCCAAATAAACATACCACAAGGAAAAGAAATTATAAACCAATATCTCTTATGCATATAGATATAAAAATCTATAATAACATACTAGCAAATCAAATCCAGCAGTACATTAAAAATTTTCACCACAATTAAATGAGATTTATTCCAAGATTATAAGATTTGTTTGATATAAGAATATCAATGCAATACACCACATCAACAAAATTTAGGAAAAATAACACGTGATCATCCTAATGCAGTAAGGAATTATTTTACAAAAAAAATATTATAGAAGCAAAAACAGCTTAAGAGACCTGATATTTTTCAACTTCTTTACAAAAACACATAGAAAGCTAGGGAAAGAAGGAAATTTTCTCAACATGTATTTGGCATATGTGAAAGACTGACAAATAATACCATACTTAATGGTGATAGACTGAAAGCTTTCCTTTTAAGATCAGGAACAAGACAAAATGTCCACTGTCACTACTGTCATTCGACTTTGTACTTGAAGTTCTGGTCAGAGCTATTAGGCCAAAAAATAAAAAGAAATAAACGGCATCCAAATGGAAAGAAAGAAGTAAAACTTTCTCCATTTGCAGGTGACATAATCCTATATAAACTCCTGGAAATCCACAACAACTCTACTAAATTTGATTACTGAATTCAACAAAATTCAGAGTACATGATCAACCACCAAACTTCAGAAGTGTTCATGCACACTAGTAAGGAATAATGATAAAAAGAAAAATTTTTTAATTCCATTTATAACAGCAACTGAAAGAGTCAAATATCTAAGAATGAATTTAACCAAGGGTGTAAGGTTAAATGTATACAGAAAGCTAAAAAGCATTGCTAAAATAAATCAAAGAATGGAATGGAATAAATGGAATGATATTCAGTGTTCATGGATTGGAAGACTAAATATTGTTAAGATGTCAATTCTACCTAAAGTGATTTACAAATTCAATGCAATCCAATCAAAATCCCAACAACCTTCTTTGTAGAAATGGAAATTCAATCATCAAATATATATGGAAAAAGATGGCGGCTTAGTAAGACGCGCGGATCTTAGTTTCTTCTCCAGGACACCTACTAGGGGAGTAGAAACGATACAGAAAGCGCCCAAAGCCACAACAGAGATAAAAAAGACAGCGTACCCCATCCTGGAACGGCTGGCTGGCTGAGAGAAGCAGCTCGGGTGAGATCGCCGAGGCGCGCGGGCCTTACCGGGCGGGGTGGCAAGCGGCCGGAGTTACTCCCTTCCCCCTTCCCGGGCCGGCTGGGAGAATTGGAGAGGCGGTCCCCTGAAACAAAGACGGCTGGCGCCCACACCACGCGCAGCCCCCGGACCAACTGAGAGAATTGGATCGGAAACCCCCAGGCCGCGGAGAACGGTGACGGGTGGGGGAGGCCCCTTCCAAACCCGTGACTCCCGGGGAACGTGCACTCTCTTGGGCGGGCCGCTGCCGCTGGCGCCCTCCCGCCACGCTTGTTGCCCAGGGCCGACTAGGAAATTCGGACGGGCTCTTTCCCTGGCTGCGGCGACCAGCAACCCTCCCTGCGTTCGGACCCCGGGCCGGCTCAAGCCGTTTCGGCTAGCGAACCCCCAGGACGGCGAGAGTTTTCCAAAGCTTAAGGTCCCACAGCACCTTTTACTGGTGGGACCCGCAGACAAACGGGTGCCACGAGCGCCACCTACTGGGCAGGATAAGAAAAACAGAACCCAGAGATTTCACAGAAAAATATTACAACCTTGCTGGGTCCAACACCAAGAGAAATCTGAATAAATGCCCAGACGCCAGCAGCAGAAGATAACTGTCCACGCTCAAAAGATTGAGAATATGGCTCAGTCAAAGGAACAAACCAATAGCTCAAATGAGACACAAGAGCTGAGACAACTAATCCTGAATATACGAACAGAAATGGAAAACCTCTTCAAAAATGAAATCGATAAATTGAGGGAGGACATGAAGAGGACATGGGCTGAACATAAAGAAGAAATAGAAAAACTGAAAAAACAAATCGCAGAACTTATGGAAGTGAAGGATAAAGTAGCAAACATAGAAAAAATAATGGATAGCTACAATGATAGATTTAAAGAGACAGAAGATAGAATTAGTGATTTGGAGGATGGAACATCTGAATTCCAAAAAGAAACAGAAACTATAGGGAAAAGAATGGAAAAATTTGAACAGGGTATCAGGGAACTCAAGGACAATATGAACCGCACAAATATACGTGTTGTGGGTGTCCCAGAAGGAGAAGAGAAGGGAAAAGGAGGAGAAAAACTAATGGAAGAAATTATCACTGAAAATTTCCCAACTCTTATGAAAGACCTAAAATTACAGATCCAAGAAGTGCAGCGCACCCCAAAGAGATTAGACCCAAATAGGCATTCTCCAAGACACTTACTAGTTAGAATGTCAGAGGTCAAAGAGAAAGAGAAGATCTTGAAAGCAGCAAGAGAAAAACAATCCATTACATACAAGGGAAACCCAATAAGATTTTGTGTAGATTTCTCAGCAGAAACCATGGAAGCTAGAAGACAGTGGGATGATATATTTAAAATACTAAAAGAGAAAAACTGCCAACCAAGACTCCTATATCCAGCAAAATTATCCTTCAAAAATGAGGGAGAAATTAAAACATTCTCAGACAAAAAGTCACTGAAAGAATTTGTGACCAAGAGACCAGCTCTGCAAGAAATACTAAAGGGAGCACTAGAGTCAGATACAAAAAGACAGAAGAGAGAGATATGGAAAAGAGTGTAGAAAGAAGGAAAATCAGATATGATATATATAATACAAAAGGCAAAATGTTAGAGGAAAATATTATCCAAACAGTAATAACACTAAATGTCAATGGACTGAATTCCCCAATCAAAAGACATAGATTGGCAGAATGGATTAAAAAACAGGATCCTTCTATATGCTGTCTACAGGAAACACATCTTAGACCCAAAGATAAACATAGGTTGAAAGTGAAAGGTTGGGAAAAGATATTTCATGCAAATAACAACCAGAAAAGAGCAGGAGTGGCTATACTAATATCCAACAAATTAGACTTCAAATGTAAAACAGTTAAAAGAGACAAAGAAGGACACTATATACTAATAAAAGGAACAATTAAACAAGAAGACATAACAATCATAAATATTTACGCACCGAACCAGAATGCCCCAAAATACGTGAGGAATATACTGCAAACATTGAAAAGGGAAATAGACTCATATACCATAATAGTTGGAGACTTCAACTCACCACTCTCATCAAGGGACAGAACATCTAGACAGAGGATCAACAAAGAAATAGAGAATCTGAATATTACTATAAATGAACTAGACTTAATAGACATTTATAGGACATTACATCCCACAACAGCAGGATACACCTTTTTCTCAAGTGCTCATGGATCATTCTCAAAGATAGACCATATGCTGGGTCACAAAGCAAGTCTTAACAAATTTAAAAAGATTGAAATCTTACACAACACTTTCTCGGACCATAAAGGAATGATGTTGGAAATCAATAATAGGCAGAGTGCCAGAAAATTCACAAATACATGGAGGCTCAACAACACACTCCTAAACAACGACTGGGTCAAAGAAGAAATTGCAAGGGAAATTAGCAAATACCTCGAGGCGAATGAAAATGAAAACACAACATATCAAAACTTATGGGACGCAGCAAAGGCAGTGCTAAGAGGGAAATTTATTGCTCTAAATGCCTATATCAGAAAAGAAGAAAAGGCAAAAATTCAGGAATTAACTATCCATTTGGAAGAACTGGAGAAAGAACAGCAAGCTAACCCCAAAGCAAGCAAAAGGAAAGAAATAACAAAGATTAGAGCACAAATAAATGAAATTGAAAACATGAAAACAATAGAGAATATCAATAAGGCCAGAAGTTGGTTCTATGAGAAAATCAATAAGATTGATGGGCCCTTAGCAAGATTGACAAAAAGAAGAAGAGAGAGGATGCAAATAAATAAGATCAGAAATGGAAGAGGAGACATAACTACTGACCTCACAGAAATAAAGGAGGTAATAACAGGATACTATGAACAACTTTACGCTAATAAATACAACAATTTAGAGGAAATGGATGGGTTCCTGGAAAGACATGAACAACCAACTTTGACTCAAGAAGACATAGATGACCTCAACAAACCAATCACAAGTAAAGAAATTGAATTAGTCATTCAAAAGCTTCCTAAAAAGAAAAGTCCAGGACCAGATGGCTTCACATGTGAATTCTACCAAACGTTCCAGAAAGAATTAGTACCAATTCTCTTCAAACTCTTCAAAAAAATCGAAGTGGAGGGAAAACTACCTAATTCATTCTATGAAGCCAACATCACCCTCATACCAAAACCAGGCAAAGATATTACAAAAAAAGAAAACTACAGACCAATCTCTCTAATGAATACAGATGCAAAAATCCTCAATAAAATTCTAGCAAATCGTATCCAACAACACATTAAAAGAATTATACATCATGACCAAGTAGGATTCATCCCAGGTATGCAAGGATGGTTCAACATAAGAAAATCAATTAATGTAATACACCATATCAACAAATCAAAGCAGAAAAATCACATGATCATCTCAATTGATGCAGAGAAGGCATTCGACAAGATTCAACATCCTTTCCTGTTGAAAACACTTCAAAAGATAGGAATACAAGGGAACTTCCTTAAAATGATAGAGGGAATATATGAAAAACCCACAGCTAATATCATCCTCAATGGGGAAAAATTGAAAACTTTCCCCCTAAGATCAGGAACAAGACAAGGATGTCCACTATCACCACTATTATTCAACATTGTGTTGGAGGTTCTAGCCAGAGCAATTAGACAAGAAAAAGAAATACAAGGCATCAAAATTGGAAAGGAAGAAGTAAAACTATCACTGTTTGCAGACGATATGATACTATACGTCGAAAACCCGGAAAAATCCACAACAAAACTACTAGAGCTAATAAATGAGTACAGCAAAGTAGCAGGTTACAAGATCAACATTCAAAAATCTGTAGCATTTCTATACACTAGTAATGAACAAGCTGAGGGGGAAATCAAGAAACGAATCCCATTTACAATTGCAACTAAAAGAATAAAATACCTAGGAATAAATTTAACTAAAGAGACAAAAAACCTATATAAAGAAAACTACAAAAAACTGCTAAAAGAAATCACAGAAGACCTAAATAGATGGAAGGGCATACCGTGTTCATGGATTGGAAGACTAAATATAGTTAAGATGTCAATCCTACCTAAATTGATTTACAGATTCAATGCAATACCAATCAAAATCCCAACAACTTATTTTTCAGAAATAGAAAAACCAATAAGCAAATTTATCTGGAAGGGCAGGGTGCCCCGAATTGCTAAAAGCATCTTGAGGAAAAAAAACGAAGCTGGAGGTCTCGCGCTGCCTGACTTTAAGGCATATTATGAAGCCACAGTGGTCAAAACAGCATGGTATTGGCATAAAGATAGATATATCGACCAATGGAATCGAATAGAGTGCTCAGATATAGACCCTCTCATCTATGGACATTTGATCTTTGATAAGGCAGTCAAGCCAACTCACCTGGGACAGAGCAGTCTCTTCAATAAATGGTGCCTAGAGAACTGGATATCCATATGCAAAAGAATGAAAGAAGACCCATCTCTCACACCCTATACAAAAGTTAACTCAAAATGGATCAAAGATCTAAACATTAGGTCTAAGACCATAAAACAGTTAGAGGAAAATGTAGGGAGATATCTTATGGATCTTACAACTGGAGGCGGTTTTATGGACCTTAAACCTAAAGCAAGAGCACTGAAGAAGGAAATAAATAAATGGGAACTCTTCAAAATTAAACACTTTTGTGCATCAAAGAACTTCATCAAGAAAGTAGAAAGACAGCCTTCACAATGGGAGACAATATTTGGAAATGATATATCAGATAAAGGTCTAGTATCCAGAATTTATAAAGAGATTGTTCATCTCAACAACAAAAAGACAGCCAACCCAATTACAAAATGGGAAAAAGACTTGAACAGACACCTCTCAGAAGAGGAAATACGGATGGCCAAGAGGCACATGAAGAGATGCTCAATGTCCCTGGCCATTAGAGAAATGCAAATCAAAACCACAATGAGATATCATCTCACACCCTCCAGAATGGCCATTATCAACAAAACAGAAAATGACAAGTGCTGGAGAGGATGCGGAGAAAGAGGCACACTTATCCACTGTTGGTGGGAATGTCAAAGGGTGCAACCACTGTGGAAGGCAGTTTGGCGGTTCCTCAAAAAGCTGAATATAGAATTGCCATACGACCCAGCAATACCATTGCTAGGTATCTACTCAAAGGACTTAAGGGCAAAGACACAAACGGACATTTGCACACCAATGTTTATAGCAGCATTATTTACAATTGCAAAGAGATGGAAACAGCCAAAATCTCCATCAACAGAAGAGTGGCTAAACAAACTGTGGTATATACATACGATGGAATATTATGCAGCTTTAAGACAAGATAAACTTATGAACCATGTAATAACATGGATGGACCTAGAGAATATTATGCTGAGTGAATCCAGCCAAAAACTAAAGGACAAATACTGTATGGTCCCACTGATGTGAACGGACATTCGAGAATAAACTTGAAATATGTCATTGGTAACAGAGTTCAGCAGGAGTTAGAAACAGGGTAAGACAATGGGTAATTGAAGCTGAAGGGATACAGACTGTGCAACAGGACTAGATACAAAAACTCAAAAATGGACAGCACAATAATACCTAATTGTAAAGTAATCATGTTAAAACACTGAATGAAGCTGCATCTGAGCTATAGGTTTTTGTTTTGTTTTGTGTTGTTTTGTTTTGATTTTACTATTATTACTTTTATTTTTTTCTCTATATTAACATTCTATATCTTTTTCGGTTATGTTGCTAGTTCTTCTAAACCAATGCAAATGTACTAAGAAATGATGATCATGCATCTATGTGATGATGTTAAGAATTAATGATTGCATGTGTAGAATGGTATGATCTCTAAATGTTGGGTTAATTTCTTTTTTTCCGTTAATTAAAAAAAAAAAAAAAAGAGAAGGGATAATTGGAGATGAAGGGATACAGACTGTACAACGGGACTGGATATAAAAACTCAGAAATGGACAGCACAATACTACCCAATTGTAATGCAATTATGTTAAAACACTGAATGAAGCTGCATGGGAGGTATAGGTTTTTTGTTTTTGTTTTTTTTCTTTCTATTATTGTTTTAATTCTTATTCTGTTGTCTTTTTATTTCTTTTTCTAAATCGATGCAAATGTACTAAGAAATGATGAATATGCAACTATGTGATGTTATTAAGAATTACTGATTGTACATGTAGATTGGAATGATTTCTAATTGTTTTGTTAATTCTTTTTTTAATTAATAAAAAAAAAATGGGAAAAAAAAAAAAAAAAAAAAGCCTATGAAGACGGCCACATGGCAAGGAAATGAGGAGGGCCTCTAGGAGCTGGAAGTGAGAGCCAGCAAGAAGACAGGGCACTCAGTCTAATAATTGCAAGGAAATGAAGTCTGCTAACTATCTGAGTGTGCTTGGAATTTGATCCCTCACCAATTGAGCCCCCAGATGAACCCAAGCCCTGGCCAAGCCCTTGATTGCAGCCTTGCAGAAGACTCAGCTAAGCCATGCCCAGACTCCTGACCCACGGAAATTGTGAGATAAGTAGGTATTGTTTTAAGCTGCTAACTTTGTGGCAATTTTTTTACAATTGAAAATTAATTCATCTTGAGTTGGTAATACTGAGTTTTATCAGATGAACGAATTTGTAGGGCAGTGGGTGGGGGAGATTGACGACACAGTTTTAGTCATAGGGAAATAAAGAAAATTACATTTGGAAAAAAAAAAAAAAAAAAAAAAAAAAAATATATATGGAAATATAAAGGGCCCCAAAGAGACAAAGTCATCTTGAAAAGAATGAAGACTCAGGACTCAGTCTCCCAATTCTAAACATATAAAGCCATAGTAATCAAAAGAGCAGGATACTTACACAAGTTTAGACATATAGACCAGTGGGACAGAAGTGAGAGTTCGGAAATAAACTCTCACATCTATAGTCAATTAATATTTGACAAGTATTCCAAGTCCAGTCAATGGGGAAAGAATATTCTCTTCAACAAAGAGTATTGGGGAAACAAGCTATCCATATGTAAAAGCATGAGGGTGGACCCCTACCTCACATGTACAAAAATAGACTCGAACTATATCACAGAATGAAAACCATCAAACTTCTACAAAAAAACATAGGGAAGTACCTTCAGGAACTTGCATTAGGCAATGGTTTCTTAGATTTTACACAAAAAAGCATAAGCAGTTGCAAGGGTAGTTCAGTGGTAGAATTCCTGCCTATCATGTGGGAAACCATGGTTTGATTTCTGGCTCATGCACTTCCCCCCACCAAAAAAAATCAACAAATGGTACTGCGATAATAGGATAGTTACATGGAAAGAAGAATGAAATATGACCCCTACCATACAAAAAAAAGGATACGCAACATATGAAAAATTAGATAAAATTGACTTCATCATAATTAAAAACTTCTGTGCATCAAAGGACTTTATCATGAAAGTAAAATGACAACCTACAAAATAAGAGAAAATATTTAGAAGCCACATATCTTTTAAGGGTTTAATATCCAGAATGTGTAAATAATCCTACAACTCATCATCAAAAAAATAAACAACTCAATTTAAAAATGGGCAAAGGACTTACAGATATTTCTCCAGAGAACATATACAAATGGCCAAAAAGCACACGAAAAGCTGTTCAACATCATTAACCATTCAAGAAATACAAATCAAAATGATAATCAGCATATCACATCCAATAGAATGGTTACTATTGCACACTGATCTTCATAGTGGCATTGTTCAGAATAGTCAAAAGTTGGAAGCAACTCAAATGCCCATTAACTGATGAATGTACCAAATAATGTGGTATATTTATTATTATGAATAATAATAAGATATTATTCAGCCATAAAAAGGAAAGAAATTCTGATACATATAACAATATGAATGAAGTTTGAAGATGTCTTGTTGAGTGAAATAAGCCAGACACAGAAGGTATTTATTATATGATCTTACTTACTTGAAATAATTAGAATAAGCAAATTCATAGACTCAGCTACCAGAATACAATTTACCAGGGGCTGGGGTGGTGGTAGGGATGAGGGTTAATGGTTAATTTGTACAGTGTTTCTCTTTCGGGTGATGCAAAAAAAATTGGAAACGTACGATGGTGATGGCAGTACAACACTGTGAAAACAATTAACACTACTGAATTACACTTTTGAAGGTGGTTCAAAGGGGAAATTTTAGGTTGTGTATATGTTATCAGAATGAAAATTTTTATAAAACCTTAGGACTCTACAACACAGTAAATCCTAACATAACTGTAGACTGTAGTAGTGAGTAGTAATAATTATAATAGTTTAATCAATTTTAACAAAGGAACCACTCTAATGCAAACTGCTAATAATAAGGAAAACTGGAAGCAAGAGGTGAATTATATGGGAACTTTTCTTCTGCATGACTTTTCTGTAAACCTACAACTTCTCTAATGAAAGAATAAATTTTTAAAAAATGAGACGTGAATGTTACAAACAGCCTTAAACTTATAAATCTAAGAATAAATGGACAAATTCCTTGAAAGACACAAAATGCCACACTCTCTTAAGAAGAAATAGATAACCTGAATTGCTTACATCTATCAAAGAAATTGAATTTTTACATAAAACCCCTACAAAGAAATTTTGGGGACATAATAGCCACTTCTGGAGAAATAATGCCAATCTTACACAACCCATTCCAGGAAATAGAAGAGAAAGAAATCACTAACCAACTCATTTTATGGGGTCAGCATTACCTTAACACAGGAACACAAAGAGGACATTAGTGGAAAACCTGATTAAATCTATGTGATATATGGAGTTTAGTTCAAATTATTTTGCCAATGTTCATTTCTTAGTTTTAATAAATGTACAGGTTTATGTAATATGTTAACATTAGTAGAAACCTGAGGAAATTCTCTGTACTCTCTTTGTAACTCATCTTTAAGCCTAAAATTATTTCAAAATAAAAAAAAAACTTATGGCTAGGTATATATATCACCATTTTTCAGACAAGGGAACTAAATCTTCAAAAGATTAAGCAATTCATCCAAGTAAGGCAGACCTAATATTTAAATCCAAATGTATCTGATTCCTAAATCCTTGCATATAAGTCTATTCTATTTCCTTCAAGCTAACAAATACTCACATCTTACATTTTACAGAAAAGAAGAATTCAAGACATTTTCTCAAAGCCCAACACATTTGATTGCAGTGATTAACCTTATCAGTTCTTACTAGGTGGCCAGCATAATGCCAGGAGCCAATGTCATCTTATGACTGCCCACAGTTATTGCCTGATATTTTAGATGACTACACTGAGGCTTCAAGAATCCACATCAATTATTCAAAGCTATGCATAAAATATGTAGGAGGGCTATGATTACAACCCATGCCTCTTGATTCCAGAGCACATGCTCACTTCGCTTTATTATCCAGGTGTTTCAACATCCAGATTAATTCTGGGGGTTAAGAAAGTGAAATATTATTATTCCCACCTCTGCTATTGGAGGTTCTAAAATGAAACAACCAACAAACTTTGGTTCAGACAAGTCAACCTAGAAAAGCAGAAGGGGAGAGTGCCCTGAAGAAGAGAAATTATGAACATGATCCAATGCCCCTTACATGCATGTAACATGATGGGGTGTATACTAGGAAATAGTGTGCAGGGAAGTAGATGGGAGTGAGGTGCCAGACTGAACCAAATACAGTAATTGCCTTTGGCAAACGTGATAAAGGAGACTTATGTAAGATAGGGTTGGATGGCATGGGTGTGTATAGTCTGTGAGAGATCTAAATAAAAGGACTGAGTTCAATAGACATGTTTCAGACTTTAATCATCTCTTTTAAACTCAAGAACTTTCTATCTAATTGCCCTACTACCCTCTCTACTTGGATCCCTTGCAGGTACCTCAAAAGCCCCAATATTCAAAACTTAAATTTCCCTATGAGCTTTTTTGCCTCTGCAAATGTTAAAGTCTCAGTAAATGACATTGCCACCCACTCAGATCCAAAGCCACCTTTAATTCTTCCCTTACTTTCCAGTTACTGTTGATGTTTCCATGTTAACCCTTCTTGAAAATAAGTACTTTTTCTCTTGAAACCAAGTACTTTATTGAACATCATGGCTACCATCTACTTAAGTCTGTCTTATATTTCCCCTGAACGATTCTAGCCACTTGACCTTTCTCTCAGCCTTCAGTCTTGTCCTCCTCCAGTACAACTGGAAACTGCATTGGTTGCTGTTGCTACAGTTGAGAGAATCCACCAGCAAGAAGCTATTTTTCAAATGCTGATTTTGTCATGTTGCCCTTTTGTAAATCCCTTCCATTTTTCACTGAGGATAAATCTAAAAACCTTACTATGGCTCAACATGAAAACTCCTCCATCTCCTTAGCTTCACCTCTTGCAACACTTTACTCTCCGTGTTCTGGATATTCAAGATGCCTTTCCATCCTAACCCTAAACCTAACCCTGGCCTTAATGTAAAGATGTATGCCAATGAACATCTTCTCCCAAATCTTCAGCAACCTCCCTCTTTTTTGTTTTAACATTTGTTCCTCCTATTATTTATTTATTTTTAATCCATATGTTTTACTCATCTATCCATACCATAGACAAGAGGAGCATCAGACACAAGGTTTTCACAATCACAAATTGTGAAAGCTATATCATTATACAATCATCTTCAAGAAATATAGCTACTGCAACACAGCTCTACCTTTTCAGGTACTTCCCTCTAGCCTCTCTAATACACCTTAAACTAAAAAGGGGCTATCTATATAATGCATAAGAATAACCTCCAGGATAACCTCTCAACTCTGCTTGAAATCTCTCAGCCACTGACACGTTATTTTGTCTCATTTCTCTTTTCCTTTCAGTCAAGAAGGTTTTCTTAATCCCTTAATGCTGAGTCCCAGCTCATTCTAGGATTTCTGTCCCATGTTGCCAGGGAGGTTTACACCCCTGGGAGTCATGTTCCATGTAGAGAGGGGAAGGGCAGTGAGTTTGCTTTCTATGTTCACTGAGAGAGAGATAGGCCACATCTGAGCAACAAAAGAGGTTCTCTGGGGGTGACTCTTAGGCCTAATTTTAAGTAGGATTAGCCTATCCTTTGTAGGGATAGGTTTTATATGAACAAAGCCCAAGATTGAGGGCTTGGCCTATTGATTTGGTTGTCCCTACTGCTTGTGAGAATATCAGGAATTCTCCAAATGGGAAAGTTGGATTTTTCCCCTTTCATGCCATTCCCCCAAGGAAACTTTTCAGCAAACTCCCTTCTAATCATCAGTTTCCTTAAGCCTTTTGTTTCCTAAGAGGCCATCACAGGCTCCCTTGTCTAGTGATGTTCACCTATGATTTGCTCAGATAGGAAATCATGCTCATTTATGACACTCATCTATCACTGCTTTATTATGCTTGTCATTTCATTCAAAACAGGAAACCCCTCCCTTTCTTTCTGTACTATAATATCAGCCCAAGAATAACACAGATATTAATAAACATTGAGTAAATAGACTCAATAAATACACTGTAGATACTCAAGCATATTTAAATGGATTAAATTATTGAACAGGTGAATTACATGACATACATAATATTTATAAATAAAGTTAGCACATTCAAGGTGGATTCAAGAAAAGAGAATCATTTTTCAGCTTAAAGTTAATGAACAATAGCAAATAAATAGTATTAATAGTATATAAATAAAATGTATATATCTGTGAATAACATCTTTTGTTCCAACATTAAATACATGAGAGGCACAATTGATAGGTATTGTGGATTTTTCTATCTAAAAAAATGAGGCCAATATATACCGATTAAAACAAAAATAGCAAACAGCTTACTCAAGAGGAATGTGTTTATTGAAGACATGTCAATTAGAATTTTGCCTGACAAGATTTTTAACTAAGTAGCTTCTTCCTGAATATTAGTGTAACTTAAACATTAATAAAATCTTAACATGTAAATATCAGTTCCATTAAATTTTAATTCAGACTTGCACAAAGAAAAAACAGCTTGTTAAATTACATAAGATATGATGGAAATAAAGATAATATGACCCAAAGTCATCACTGCAAGTATGTTTTCATTTCAGTTAAAAAGTACCAATTAAGACCCATATTCAAGAGTATTTTGACTTTCTGACTTCATTATTCTAAGGTCAGTGGATCATAGGCCTAAATATTTTCTTCATAGCAATAAACACAATTTGTTTTGTTTTGGACCATATAATTTGGCTGATTGTGTAAAGTGTGCCATTGGACTACATACACTATAAAGGCATGAATCTTGAATATTTCCCTCAATATAGGATTTCTAGGATCAAGTGCTCAATTGTGCAGTGCCTACAGTGCCAAATAACAATTTATTAAATATACGAAGAATGATGGTCTTCAGATTTTATAAATAAATACATGTGTGTAAGAGAGAGAATAATGAATCAATTTCAGAATAAAACCCAACTTACACAAGACCTAATTTCCCAGGCCAAGATTAGTGAGGCTAAAGGGAATAGTTTGTAGAGAATTTGAAGTTGGTTCTCTTTCTCATGGAACAGATTTCATGTTATAAAATACAGCCCAAACCTACCAGGACACACTATCTCTCACTCCTGTTTGTGTCTTTGGAGCTTCATGGCTGCATTCTCTTCTAAAGGTACAGTGGCCTCCAGCAGTCATCAGCAGATGATGATACACATACCAAAGTCCCTTGGATTTGACAAACCTAGCAGGACTCGGGAATGGCATGGACAACTGCACACAGCTACATCAAGCACACTGGACAGAGACATGGGACCATTAGATTGACCAGGCCAGGGTCAAGGGGACTGATGTGGGAGGGATGCCTCTGAGGACAGCCTCAGCATAACAGGAAAATCGATGTGTTGGAGAAAAGAGGACTATGGTAGGGCCAGAGACACAGGTTCCAAAACGTTTGACCTCTGAAGCACCAGAGCTGTATCCCCAGAGTGATGACCCAATGCATCCAAATGAGAACTCGACAAATAAGGAAGATAAATGTCTGCAGAATAAGCTACAGTGAATATCTAATCTGCCCTTCCATACTGAATGAAAGCCACTGTGAAGGCCTCACTTTCTACCTTCCATCAAGAAGTAATATTCTTATTTCTAGCCACCCATCTGGACAGCAGGCTCACCATAGGAAGTGCACATGATGGTCATTCTGCAGCCTTCATCAGTTACATTTGACTAAGTGGTCTGTGGTTTTCCCTGGAAGTACTTTTGACACTGAGAAAGCTTTGATCCCCAAAGATGAGGCTTACACAGAAGGACCACACTGTCCTCTAAGGAAGGCACAGAGAAGCTTTCTAACTCAGGCTTACATGTGTGAGACAGCACCAAGGAGGTCACCTTCTTGGTTGACAGCTTCCAAAATGAGAATTTCACAGAGGCACTGTTTTATGATGAAAATGAATTTTAATGGCCTTATAATTTTGTTTTAAAATTTCCATCTTATCAACTATGCGTTAATGAGAAAATGCTGGTAGGAAAAATTAAATCTGGATATGACAACGGTTCAATATGAAAAAAATAAAAGACCATTAGTGACAATTCTCTAAATGATGGGCTTGTTACCGCAAATTCAGCATGTGTTTAGACCTCAGTACTCTCACAAATCTTGATAATTTGCACAAACAAATCTCATTCTGTCTTCTTTGTTTTGAGTAGCTCCTATAAGTTTCAGAACGCTACTTCATTAGCTACTCTGTTTACACTAAATCAACCATTGGTGCTGATCAGATTAGTGGGGTATCAACTAGAAATCATCATCACCACTCTGCAAACTTTCAGCAAAATACCAAGTGGTAGCTACTGAGGAAGGCCCCAAGCACTGCTGGTTTTCATTAATGTGTTTCCAATCTGGAAAATAAATGGGTTGATTCCAATTGTCTTTCTAATTCTCTCCCATGGTTTGAGATTCTTCAGGTTGACTGGGGTTTAAGATGCCAGGCAGTAACACAGAAGAACATAATTATTTCCTGCAAAAAGAAACCCTGTGTCCACGTGAGCTTCTCCTCAGCCTCACGAAATCAAAGACTGCACAACTCAAGAAACTTTGCTGTGCATGCAAGGTGGCATTCCATCCTATGCAGGCTGTGGCTGGGGAAGGAAGAAGCTGCACTTAACACTTACAGTCTCATCTCCACTGCCATCAGCCTTCTGGTTTGTAGACTGAAGGGAAAGCTGCCGACAAAGAATCTGAGTGTACACTCAGCATCCTTCTGTCTAGGGTTTTTGTGGTCTGGTCTACTTCAAAAAGTTCTGTTCCCTGTTATGCAATATGAAATTATAAACTCAGGTTAGACATTAAGAAAATGTATATTAAACGAATTATGATTGCATTAAATGGTACTGTCTAGGAAGAGACCCTGTTACCACATCCCGGGGAAGAGTTCCACCATGTGGCCAATAGTGAAAATATGTCAACCCACTCAAATACAGGTTACCAATAAAGGCATAACTTACACAGGCGCTGAATGGAGCAAACTTTACTGACATAGAGAAAAGACAAAGAAAGGTCAGCTTCACTAATGGACATCAGGCCCTCATGGCCAGCAGGTCTCAATCTTCAGGGAGTGATGAAGGAAGATGGTCTATGTTGCAACGCTCTCTCTTGTGTTCTATATACCAAAAAAAAAAAAAAAGCTATAGGAGTAGGAGTGTGTCAGTTCCCATAAAATCCACATACCCAGCTAGGCAGACTCCAGTGAATGTTTCCATATGCTCAGGGTGAAAGGAGAAGAAGGTGTTTGTGGCAGGTTACTATCTGCCAAGGAGCGTGTTTTGTCTTCAGGCACTCCAGAAAAGGGTGTCAGACCACAACTACATTCCCACCATTGGTGCCAGGCCAATACATTCAACCCCAAACACAGTAGTCACAGTTTATTTGTGGCCAAAATGAAAGGCAGGAAGCCACACCCAGAATGTCCTCTTTCATAGATACAATCATATGTATTTTATTTCATTTTGATTTAAAAGCTTCTGTTCAACATTCAAAGGTATTCATCCTAGAAAAAGGCAGATGGTTCATGGAAAATAGGTTCCATGTAATGCATACCTCATTATCCATAAATATGGATAGCAGAGGAATAAACAGGAATGAGAATTACTTTAAGATGCTCTAGGGGGAGAGTTAGTCCAGGTACACTTGAGAGAAAATAATATTACTCTAGGAAAAAAGTACAACTTTCTGCAACTGGTAAGTACTAAGAAAAGCAAGATCTAACAAAGTACTTGAACATCAAATGTTGTGATTTAGTAATTTATTAAGAAGAATATGCGTTTTAGTTAGAAATGCTGCCAAAATGCAATATACCAGAAATGGCTTGGCTTTTGTAAAAAGGATTTTACAAGTTTACAGTGCTAAGACCATAAAAATATCCAAACTAAAGCATCTGGAGAAAGATATCTTGACTAAAAAGAAAAGCCAAATGGTGTCTGAGATTTCTCTGTCATCTGGGAAGGCACATGGCTGGCATCTGAGGTCCTTGCTCCTGGTTTGTTACTTTGTGCTTCTGATTCCAATGACTTCCTCTCTAAGCATCTGTGGGCCTTCACCTGGCTTCTCTGGGTTCTGGCTTCCTTAGCATCTTCTCATGGGAATGCCTATGGTAATTTCTGCTGGGCTCCTCTCTTGGCTTCTGATTTCAAATGGCTCTTGCAGATCTTGTGTGTCCTTCTGGCATTTTCCTCTGCATCTCCAAATATCTGTGTCAATGCATTCTCCAAAATGTTCCCTCTTAAAGGCCTCCAGTAAACTCATCAAGACCCACCTTTAGTGCAGAGTCATATCTCCTTCGAATAAAAAAGTCTCACCCACAATCAGATCAAATCTCTATGGGAACAACCCAATCAAGAGGTCCCACCCACCCTACAATATTGGATCAGTATTAAAAGAACATGGCTTTTCTGGGGTACGTAAGAGTTTCAAACCAGCACAATATATGTTTGAATTATATACAGAAGTAGTCTCCAATTCATGAACATACGAGGTATTATCTGTAAATTTGGATATTTAACATTTAGAATTGACATGGAGCAGCACTTATCACAATTAGTGAGATCATCCAGGCAATGCTTTAAGCATGGTGCACATGATATTGGGTACTAAATTGTATATACCTAATTATCACAAACCTGAATATCTTCCTGGAGAATGTAGTCAGTAAGTGCAGTATTCATGGACAGAGCTCAGTGAATACATTGAACAGTAAGGTTTCCTTACTTTTTCTCTGGAAGGAAGGGCAGAGAATATGCTAGGGTGGCCTACCCAATGCAGGGTGAAAAAAATAGCACTGTATGGAGAAGGTCCAGATTCCCTCTCAGTTGGGAAGAAAAGGAGTGAGAAAAGAGAAGAGAACCTCTTTCAAATAGACGAGGACCATTTTCTCCCCAAGCTGTGATCTGTGAGACACTTGAGGAGCATTCCATTGATGCTCAATGGTTAGAATCACTATATTGTCCAAGTCAGGGCGCTTCTGAAAGTGAAATGAGAAGCTGTTAATAATTATGCCCAGACTCCAGGACTCTACTGGGCCATCAGGGATGTATGTTTGATTTCCTTGGGAACAAAATGTTAAGGAAACACTGGCCACTATATCCCTGATTTAGAGATCCCTAATACCCACAGGCATATTGAAGATCTGTACATCCCATAAGGAAGACAATGGTTAATCTTCATAAACTCAAGATATTGACAATGAGAACTTCATTTCCATTTTACAACTATTCACATCTTCAAGACATGAAAGTCCATCAGAACAAAGTTTCAGGAATAGTACACTGAGGCATCCACCAGGAGGATAAAGCAGGAGAGGAAAGGGCTGAGAAAAAAGCGAAGGTGATGGGTGGGGGAATTAGTTTGGTGATTTTTCACAAGAGAAGAAAATATGGAATGATGTTGGGAAGCAAGTATGAGCAGAGACAGATAACTTGTTGATGGACCAGCCCAAAGTCCTGCTTATTACATGAATGTCTTAAAGGCATTGTGTGATTTTCCCCTAGAAAGGTTAAATTTCCAATCCTAATGATTTTAAGGTAGAAATTTTTATGACTTATTTGTTAACTAAATAAATGGAAGCTCAGCACAAGCAGTTTGCTCCATTTGGAAATCTCCCCACATCACACACATACCTCTATTACCTGGACAACTCTCTCTTGTCTTTTAGGTCTCAGCCTAAATGTAACTTTATCCATGAAACAGGCCATAATTTTTCTGGATTTGACTTCCATGCACTTTGGTAGCACTGTAATGACCTTTACTGTACTTTGCTGGAATCAACTTTTCCTTGTTTTTTTTTCCTTCTCTGAAGTAGAAACTTCATGAGAGGTAGAGTCTTATCTTTCATTTCCCATGGTTTCTTCACTGCTGAGGACATATAGATGCCCAATAAATATTTGTTAAATGTAAGAGTAAATAGCCAAAAGTTATCTGGGACAACAAGCAAAGGTAAGGTCATAATTACATTATTTACCATTTCTTGCCTTCAACTCCAAACAAATGCCCCATGCCTCCATTTATTCTGTTCTCTGTGAATCTCTAGCATCTGACACAGCTGGCACATAGTAAGTGTTCAATTCATATGTTCTCTCTGAACCTCTAGCATCTGACATAGCTGGCACAGAGTAAGATGTTAATTCATATTTAATATATGGGTAAACGTTTATAATTGTGTTATATTCATTTATATATACATTAACTTATCTAAGAGGCTTATATGAAAACAGGAATTATTTGAATCTGTGAGTCAAGTAATTGCTAATAATCATTTTGTCTAAGAGAAGAGCAGAGAAGCTTTAAGTTGGCTATGTTTAATTTAAAGATTAGAGATTAGAAGCTAAGATAAAAAGATCAAAGCAGCAACTTTGCTGTGTAAATATATAGTTTGAATTTAGAGATAATTACCAAAAATATACACATTTTATATATTTGACATAATAAATTCAGAAATTAGAATTTTATGAAGCATCTCTTTCTTCTGAGTTTTCCTTTTTCTTTTCATAGATGTTATTTTTAACCTTAAGGAGAAATTATCATATTGATTTACTTCCTGCCTGAAATTTGTATAATTTCCCTATGCTAAAAGTGGAAGCATTTATGCATATTCAATTACATTGTTAATAATACGAATCAGTGTTTTTCTTGTGCAAATTGAATGAAAACTAGACATGTAGAATTTGATCTTTTCTCTACCAGTCTCAAATAACACTGTCCTTTAAGAGTAGTGTCAATAGAGGAATCATCTTTTTAGAATTCAAATAAGGTTTAGTGTAGTTTTTGAAACTTGGCCCCACCTTACCACAAGCATGAACTACTATGCTAATGAAAGGGAAAAAACAAGACATATGTTGTGAAGAGTGATTATAACTACCGACTACCAAAACTGCCTTCTAAAGAATTAACATTCCTCAGAATTCTAAGATGTCATTAATTTAGAATTCTGTTTCTCAGAATTCTCCTAAATCATATCACTGATTTTTAACTTTCTCTTTTAGTAACGGCAGATCAGGTAATTGAAAAGAACTTTTACACAATAAAAACCCAGATTAATATACATTTTTAAAATTTCCTAAAAGGACCAAAGAGTTATAAAGATAGTAGGCACAGCAGCCCCAATGTGTGGGAGAAGATGAAGAGGTGAACTGGGTATTAGGGACCCTTGATATTTTGTAAGACTCAGCAGAGCGAATGAGCAGCTCACAGGATGGAAGCTTGAGTTCACAGATTGTGAGTGTATGATAAATCACCCAGTAATTACAGTAAGGGCCTTGAAATGTTGTACTCCAGAAGAAAAAGTAAACAAGAAGAAAACTAGCCCTCACACATACCTTAGCCCAGCTTTGAGTTATCCAGTATACCAGAAATTCTCAATTTGAGAAACTGAATGAAGATGATCCCATGTTGTTAGTACTTCCAGGCAGTAGGCCTGGGAGATCCTCTCTGCAGAAAGCTAAGCTAACCTAGGCCGCAATTGTTTTTTACAAACAATTTTCCAAGTACAATGATTGTCACACAATCAATATGTTCTAATGAAGATAAAATCCAATATTACATATTTTATAAGAATTTAGAATCTATAAAATATGACATTTCATATTTGAAGAAAGCCAAATAGAAATGACAGAAATAAAATATGGCATAACTAAAACCAAGAGATCAATGTACAGGTTTAACAGCAGATAGGAAAATGCTACAAATAATTAGTATTCTTTGGATAGATTGGGAGAAACTATCCAGATGAAGCATAAAAAGAAAAAAGCATGGGAAGTACAGAAGATAGGGCAAGAGATGGCATATACAAGATGGAGTGGAAATGTATAATATACATTTATTTGGTCTCCAAGAGGAAGGAGCAAGAGAGAAAATGAAGAAAACAAACAAACCAAAAAAACTATGTAAAGAAATAATGGCTGAGAATTATCCACAACTGATAAATGACATCTATCCTCAGATTCAAAAGGGCCAATAGCTACCATGGAAGACTAAATATATCAGAGCTTAACTATAAAAGACCAAAAATAAACAATCTGACATCAACACTAGGTTGGATGTAGGATATGGAATTGATTATCTCCTAAAGAGAAGAAGCAACAATTAGACAGACAGATGACTGCTCAGTTGCCCCACTGAAAGCCAAAAGCCAAAGACAGTAGGAACTCTTGACTGTACTGAAAGAATATAAATTCCAGCCTAAAATTCTGTAACTGATTCAAGGATAAAGGTTAAATAAAGATAGAATCCACAAACAAACTCAGCCCACAGTAAAGGAAATCATATAGACTGTCTTTTGAGTAGAATGAAAATTTTCCTAGATAGAGGGTTGGAGATTGGGGAAAAAATATGCAAGGAAAACATAAATATGCAGCTAACCATACACAAATACTAATGCTGCAAAACAATTATTATAAGTTCATGTGTGATTTAAAATGTAAAAATAAAATCGATAAAAAGCAATAAATGTAAGTCAGAAGGGAGGCAAATGAAATTATTGTCTTCTAAGGTTCTTGCATTATTCTTTTGGAAGGTTTAATTACCAATTAATACTTAATTTTAAAAGTCAAGAATACATTTAAGGAATGACCATAAAGAGAAAATTTAAGGAATATATAATACTTACATTAACAGAAGAACAAAAACGCAGTAACAAAAATCCTTAATAAATAGATAAAAGGTAAGAAAAGGAACACAGAAGGCAAGATTTTAGCAATCCAGGGCATTTCTTGTCCAGGGTCAATAGGAGGTAGCTCACTCCAAGGGCGGTGAGGACAAAGTATCATATAAATAAATTAAATTAATAAGTAAATAACCCAGAAAGGAGAGGACTGACTTAGAAGATTTCTAGGGCCATAAAAAACAGACAATCCTTCCTGGGATTAGTTCATAACTTGCCTCCCATTTTCTCCTCTCATTCCTTCCACCCCATTTCAGGGAGATAGGCAGAGATATCCTTTTCTAGCAGACAAAATCCTGCTTCCCATTGACCTGCTTAAAGGGATTCAACACTCTTCATTAAGAGGAGAACAAAATCTTAGTTGACCCTCTCTGACAGGTACCTTGCTAACCATCTCTCTTTCCCGCAGGTCCCAGCCTAAATGTAACTTTTTAGGAGAGGCATTTCCTGTATGTGTAAATTATCTTCTTCCCCATGGGATCATTTCATGGTAAGACAGGTAACTACCATTAGTAAGTATTTTGTACTCACACTATGCCAAAAATAGCAAGAATAGCATTGGATATTAACTGTGAGAGATTTATTGAGTTTTCAGTTAATCCTCACAAATTGCGCATTTTAAAAGCACATTTACAGATGAGGTAACAGGCTAACAGAGGGTAGGAAATCTGCTCATGGTCACACTCCTACTGAGCTGGGAAGCCAACATCCAGCCTAGATCTCTCTGATTCCACAGACATGTTCTTGACTACAACTCCCCACTGCATCTCCAGCTGTTCTAAATAGTTCTTAGTTACTGGCATTAGGATATTCATCTTCTCAGTGTTACAAATATCACTGTGCATATTTGGCTGAAAATAATTAAAAATAAAACAAAACAATGTAATAAATGATACTGTAAATAAATAGAATGAATGAAATAAAGGCTAATTTATAATTTTATAGTATCTATAAAATATAAAAGTGCAGATTGAAAATTGTCTCCATTTAGTGCCAAAATTATCAACAATTTTATAGCCAATGATTGAGACTATGGATTTATTAGACAAAAGAGTTTTCTACAACTTTTTGGTAGCCAAATTCCTTGATACCAGGCTTCCCAGACAAAACTTTGAGTCAAAGAGCAATGAAAGAGGGACAGTGAGGTTTCCTTTTCTTCCTACAGCTCCTATGTGCTTTTATTCTAGAAGTTGTATCCCTGAGACTGAGGGTCTCCATGCAGAAATAAAGACAGACCACCCAAATGAGAAAAGAGGCTATTTATTCAGTGTTGCAATAGCAAGGGATTCAGTCACCATCATTCTGCAGACTCAGAGGCAGACAAGGGAGTGGAAAAGCCTTTATAGTGAGAAAAGGGAAGAATTTAGATATGCTGTAATTAGAGATTGTTGCCATAGGGATACAGGAGGTGGGTAAATAGAGGTAGGGCATCCTATGTAATTGGTTTGGTGAACATATTTGGCTTTCTCTGGTTTGTTCTAGTAGAAAGTGGGGGCAAAAAAATAAGGAAGCTGGCAGTTATTAATTCCTGACTGTGTTGGGGCCAATTACTTAAGAAGTTGGGCCAACTGCTGTCCAAGAAGACCAGCTTTCTGGACGGGGTCCTGCAGAGGTTGTGGGTCAGAATTCTATTGTTCTATATAGTGTGGACATTGTCTGTTTGTTTATTCGGTCACTCAGTCTCCTCTTGTAGTCAGTATCTCTCTTGCATGAGGGTGACCAATTCAAAAAAAGTGAAATCCAGGTGTTTACCACCCAGGGATTGTTCAGTCATCTCCCTAGTCAACTGTACTGCAAGCTATTCTGGACTTTTTTGTTGTTGTGTCATCATAGTGATCAACTGATGATAGAGCAGCTACATAGAAGCATTTAAGACTTTGGATAGATTGTAATTGACCATATCATGATAGCTATGTAAGAAAAACAAAATGAACAATTAGTAATCCATATAAGATGTTTCAGAACCAGGAGCCCCAATTGCCCAACTCAGACCAATGGATCAAATCCCATAAACCATGAAAATGAACCTTAGAGAAACAAGCCATTTTTTTTTGGCTTAAGGCCATTTATAGCCATTCTAATTTGCTTATTTCACTGTTCCAAGTATAGAAATATTCTATTTTGCTTATTTCATTGTTCCAAGTATAGCAAAAGGATTAGCAATGGTCCAGACACTACCATAACTGGCTAACCAGAAATCTAGAGCAAAGCGAATGTCTATTACTGCTCATAAAAATGAGTTAAGACTGATCTGTATTCTATCTAAGGCAGAGGTGATATTGTCAATAATTTCTTCCAGAGTTGGTGGTACAGTTCTTACAGTTTTTCCTATTTGTGTTTCCAACTGATAGTAGCATTGCTCTGATTGTTCACATAAGCAATGAGTTAATAATTCCTTCAGGGAATATACCTAAACAATCTACAGTGGCCTTATTTTGGAGTTCATGCCTGGGTTAGAATTTCCATCCATGCTGACTTTTAGAATTAAGGTGTCTGTGTATAGATGAGTCTCAGAATTCTATTCCTAAAGTGTATGAGGTAGTAGTTTGAGGCAAGCAGGAACAGTCAACCTGGCAAATTTGTAGGCAGTAAGGGCACATGAAGCTACAGGGAAAAAAGGAGATTTTTTTACATAAGGTTAGTACCAAGGCCCTACATTAACTGGGCTGCATATTTGGATCTCTACTAGCCTCTTCCAAGAAGCGAGTATTTGACTCATCACCCTTCAAAAGTTGTTGAATTCAAATTTAGAATTTCCTAGGGTCTGGTCAATAGATTTTAATGACTGGCTCCTTTTCTGGGAAAGAAAATGAAACAGGTTGATTAATTTAAAGTCATTTGTCCATGTAGATGGAAGTGGAAAAATGATCAGAGTAATTCTGTATGGTTTTGATTAATGAGACTAGAATTGCACAGAAGATTTTATCATGGGGTCTGGTGATGGCTGGCATATCCAGTAGTGAGTAAAATTTTGGACAGTGGCTAATGTTTGGGATATTCTAAGAATGGCGTTAAAATAAGCATGTTCTGAACTAACAGTTATAACAAGGAGGGAGAAAAGAGGAAAGAGATCATTATGGCAGGATGAAAACTAAGCGCCCATACAAAACGAGAATGAGAATGATTATAACAAGCAGATAAAAAAAAACAAAACAGGCATTAGACAGAATTCTCTCCCTTGTCTTTGGCAGAAGCTGTCCACCGTCTGAGGTCAACTGCTTTTTCCAAAGGTCTTGTGTCACCTGCTTCCAGAGTTTCTCTGAGAACCCAAGTTTTTGCTTCTGTATTTGAGTAGATTTCCAATTTTGTGAAATTCTGAATTGCTTCTTTAATATGAAATATGAACCCAAAGGGTGACCCTCTGAAGTCTTACTTCTGTATTTGTTGTTAACATTCCCTCCAGTGAGGGAATAGATGAAAAATTCTAGTTGCAGGTTTTGAAAATGTGGGAAAGTGGCTTTAATCTGTTGGTGATGGGACTGAATATGAATATGACTCCCTTATAATATTCTCATTATGTCTGCCTTCAGCTGGGCATAAGGTAGTATCAGAGATGAAATCCCTAAATGCATGGATCTTTGAGTTACCAATTTATAGGTAGAAAACCAATGTGTCTGCAAGGGAATGGACAATATATTCAGAAGGCATGATGGGAGAACCTTGACCAAAGGTGCACAAATGTTCATGAAAGTATCACTAATTTAGTTTAAAGATGCTTTTGTTTCTTTAAACTTCTTCAAAATATTGTGGATGGTAAGGACAGTCTAGTTTTGGAGTAAGGGGCTAACATCTTACTGTGTCCTTTCATAATGATTCCCAAAAAGTGTACGCCTTGATCAGTTGATATAAAAGTTGGTATGTGCCAGTTCGGAAACAAAATCAAAGATCTTTTTAGCAATTCTAATGGCTGTAAGTTTTATGCAAGGAAATTCTTCAATTATTCAAAAATAGAAACATAATTTCTATGACATAATTTCAACAATGGTGAAAGCTGTATAAAACACATCTGAAAGTATTCAAAGGTTCTTGAGGTTTTGCTTCCTGGCTATTTCCAAGTTTTTCCAGAATGATTTTATTTACAGGTGACACATGATTCAAAAATAACCTCAGTTGGGCAGAGCGACAGTGGCTCAATGGCAGAATTTTCACCTGCCATGCCGGAGACTCAGGTTCGATTCCTGATGCCTGCCCATGCAAAAACAAACTAACCAACCAACCAATATGGAGCCTTGAAAAATAACCTCAGCTGTCTTTTTTTTAAGTTTCCTCATCAATGTTGATTTAAGATCTTTACCAACTTATTCATTACAAGATGAGCAGATTCATGGAGATATTTAGCTCATATCCAATTTAAAGTCATCTTCTGCAACCAGTCTTCTTTGGTGTGCCAGAGATTATCTGAGTGAAGGATACAGCCAGATTTTTTCATTCTTCCCTTAAAAAATCAGGGGTTGAACAGTGATATTTTATAACAGCCTCTTTGAGCCCCTCCAGGGATACATCTTTTTAGGTTTTAGAGAGAACCATAACATTGTTTAGGCTGTTTGTTTGGCATAACGATAAGCTAGAGTATTTTCTTTAGCTTCATTATTATCTCTTTTTGCATGGTCCCATATTTATAATAGGGCCTCTCTAAGAAGTAGTAATGCATGAAAATGTTCCTTTTAATAGGAATTCCAGCAGAGGTGACAAAACTTCTTTGTTTCCAAAGCATCACAAAACTATGTACTACTCCAAAATCATACCTTCTGTCTATATATATATATATGTTTGTTCCATAGTGTTTGGCTTTTGAAAAGCTCTAGGAAGTACAATATGTTCTGTCAGCCAGGAAGAATTTATTTCAAATAGGGAATGATGTTCTAAAGGAGAGCCTAAGTTAGTGATAGCATATTCTGCTTAATAACCCCCAGGTTCAGTTTTGAAGTATGATCTATGAACAAATAATCTTAGGTCACAGTTTACAACATGAGTCTCTAATAAATTTGAGTGAGGTAAAGAAAATACCCTAACTGAGGTAAGACAATCATGAAGTTCCTCTTCTTCTGGTAGGAGTAAGAGAGTGGCAGGATTCAGGGTGTTGCAGCTCTGAGCAGTAATATCAGAGGGTGAGAGCAATAGAATCTCATGAAGTTAGTTGGCTGGCTGAAAAGTGTTGTGTGTTCTCAGTCAGTAATAATGTCTGTACTGCATGTAAAATGGGGAGGTCAAATAGGAAGACTAGAACTAATTCAGTACAAACATCAACAAGTTTTATGGTGGAAACTAATTATAAACTGGCAAGGGGAAGAAGTCTTTATAACCTTGTTAATGGTGAGGCTATGGTAAGCAGTGGGATTTTGTTGGTTCCTATGAAGTTGAGTTAAAACTCCAAGGGTTTCAACTCCAGATTTGTGCTATGCACAAATAGACAAAAAGAGCTTTTTGTCGTTAGGGATACATAGGGAAGGAAGCTAATGAAAAAAGGGTACAGGGGAAAGGGTCCCTTACCAAAGACATATCCAATTCATAAAGAGGTATCACAATCCCAGAAATAATCATTGACACCCATTGTCTGAAATTACAATTGAACTTAGAAATCTTATCAATTGTTACTTTGTCTGGGGTCTAGGATAAGTTTGTATAATTTTTAATCCATCAGGAAAGAATGTTCTTCTCTTCATAAATAGTCCATCTCCCAAATAATGGTATTGTGCTTTGGCCAAATTGTATTTTAACTTTTGAAGCCTTTTGTCCTTTCTTTGCTAAGGCTGAGAACAAGTAAATAGAATCTTTTTTATAGGCGTCTTTGTTCTCTGAACAAAATAGGAGATCTTCAACATACTGCATCAGAACTGAATCTTACAGGAAAATTTAAATCTTTCAAGTCTTGATTGAGAATCTGAGAAAAATAGTAGGGGGCCTCAGTGAACCCGTGAGGCAGGACTGTTTGGGCATATTGTTGTCCTACCAGGTGAAGGCAAAAAGGTACTGTGTTGGTATAGAGGCATGCTCAAAAAGTCAGAGCAAAGAGCCACTACAGTGAAGCAAGTGACAGTAGGAATTTATGACAGGATCTGTATTAGTTTGTTAAACTGCCACAATGCAATATACCAGAAATCAAAAGTCTTTTATAAAGGGGATTTAACAAGTTGCAAGTTTACAGTTCTAAAGCCATGAAAATGTCCAAATTAAGACACCAACAAGAGGTTACCTTCACTTAAGAAAAGCTGATGTCATCCAGAAAACCTATACCTGCTGGGAAGGCATCTGGCTGGCATCTGCTGCAGTCTTTGCCTTCTCATTTCCAACAGCTTCCCTAGGGGAATTTTCTTTCTTCACCTCCAAAGGTCTCTATATGTGTAGGCTCTGTTGTCCAAGCACCTGCATCTCCAAGTGTCTCTGTCATTTTGAGATGTTTCCAAAATGTTTCCCCTTTTAAAAACTCTAGTAAACTAACAAGACCCACCCTGAATGGGCAAAGTCATATCTCCATCTAATCAAAAGGCCACACCCACTATTGGATACACTTCATCTTCTTAGAGATAATCTAATCAAAAGTGATTCCATCCTACAATAATGACTCAGGATTAAAAGACATGGCATTTCTGGGGTATCACAACATTTTTTTTTTTACTCTTAGGCCTAATTTTAAATAGGCTTAGCCTATCCTTTGTGGGGTTACGTTTCATATGAACAAACCCCAAGATTGGGGACTCAGCCTATTGTTTTGGTTGTCCCTACTGCTTGTGAGAATATCAAGAATTCTCCACTTGGGGAAGTTGAATTTTCCCCCTTTCTCACCATTCCCGCAAGGCAACTTTGCAAATACTTTTTTTATTCACTGCTCAAATCCCTCTGGGTTACAACACTTTTAAACTGGCACATTCTACTTTCTGGAAACCAAAAAGACATGTTCTTTCCATATACAAAATACATACATTCCATCACAATATCTCAAAATCTTAAACCATTCCAGTAACAATGCAAATGCAATATAAAATCAGAAACAGCACAAAATCTATAAAAGTTAGTAGCAGGCATCATCTGTTCTAAGGCAAAAAAAATTATCCTCTGGCTTTGAACCTGTGAAACTCATAACAAGTAATCTGCTGCCAATATACAAAGGAGGGACAGTCATAGGATAAATGTTCCCATTTCCATAAGGTGATATTGGAAGGAAACGGGTCAAAGGTCCCACACGGTTCTGAAAATCTGCAAAGCAAGTTAGATTTCAATGTCCAAGAGTCGTTTATGGGGGCTTTAGAAAGCAGCAGTCCCAACATTTCTGTTCTAGTTTGAAAGCTAAAGGAATGAGATATACCAGAACTGGAAGAGCTTTTAAAAAACAGAATTTAATGTTACAAGTTTACAGTTCTAAGGAAATAAAAGTGTCCAAATTAAGGCACCAACAAGAGGTTACCTTCACTCAAGAAAGGCCAGTCATTCAGGAATGCATGTATCAGCTGGATAGTCATGTGGCTGGCATCTCTTGGTCCCTTGCTCCAGGGTTCCATGCCTTCAGCCTCTGTTCCTGCGGAAATTCCTCACTTCGCTTCTCTGGGACTAGCTTTCATCTCTTGGCTGACTTCCCTTGGCTCTCTCCAGGTTCAGGTTTGCTTAACATCTCATGGCCACATCTGCTGGGCTCCAAGCATCTTCAAAATCCATGTCTCTCTTTGTAATATGCTAAAATCTTTGTGAGCTCTGCTCTGAAGTTTCTGTTGGCTCTGTCATTTCTGAGGTTTCTATCTTTCTGGCTCTCTCCAAAATGTTTCCTCTTTAAAAGGATTTCATTAAATGAATCAGGACCCACGTAGAATGGGTGGAGTCACATCTCCATCTAATCAAAAGATTGCACCCACAGTTGGGTATGTCACATCTCCACGGAGATAGTCTAATAAAAATTTACTGCGCTACAGTATTGAATTAGGAACAGAAGAAACAGCTGCCTTTCTGGGATACATATTTTCAAACCAACATATTTTCCAAGGGCCTATGCAATGGCTTTTCTCTCTCCTCAAATTCTGGAGTGAGTTACAACACTGGAACTCATTGGGAGGACCACTTTTTTCAAGGTTCCACTCTCTCCAAGCTTCAGGGTAGCACCTTGGATTTCTGCCATCTCTGGGGCACCCATTATACTCCTCCAGAATAATGGGTGGCAGCCAGGCTCACCCCAATCCGCTTTATGCACTTCACCTTCTCTGATGACTGGGGCAGAACATCTCTTCCTGAGCAATGAAGTGGAAGGCCCACTTCTGGGGCAAACTCACTCTCTCCACATGTATGGGTGGGTCTGTTCTCCTAACCTGAGGTTTTCTGGCTTCAAACCTTAGCTTCCATGGTTCTGCCTTTGGAATCATTTTTCCTTAAATTTTTCCCTTTTAGTCCAGACTTGTGGTGGGTTTGTTCATACAGATCAAGCAACAAAAAAAATTGTTGATTTTTTCATATAGTACACAAATTCTAGAAGAATTGTGAGAAGCTTGATACAGAAGGCCTAGAATGCTATGAAGAGACTGTTGGTAGAAATGTGGACTCTAAAGATACCTTTAATGAGGCTCTAAATAGAAATAATGAATGTGTCATTGCAAACTGGAAAGAAGGCAACCCTTATATTCTAGTGGTAGAAAATATGGCAAAATTAGATGCTAGAATTGGATGGAAGGCAAAATTTGAGAATAATGAACTTGGATATTTAGCAGAAGAAATTTCCAAACTAAATATGAAAATGTAGCCTGGCTGTTCCTTGCAGGTCATGGTAAAATGCAACAAGAACGAGACAAGTTGAGAACTGAACTCTTGGGTATAAAGAAGACAGAAATCGATGGTCTGGAAAGTTCTGGGCTTTCATAAAGTGAGAACTCAGTGAACAGAGCCTCACATGATGATTTAGCCAAATATGAAACCCAGTCAGCCCTTTCAGAAAAAGCCAAGATTAGAGATGGAGTTATCTAGAGAATATTTGTGGAAAATCTTGTTGTCTGATGGATCTTCCCCTTACCCATTCAAAAAGCTGTTCCAATGTGTTTGGTGTTTGCAAACTGGTAGCACACCACATCTCTGGTAACAAAATCTGTATTAGTTTGTTAAGCTGCCTGAATGCAGTATACCAGAAATGGAATGGCTTTTAGAAAGGGGATTTTATAAGTTGCAAGTTTACAGTTCTAAGGCCATGAGAATGTCCAAATTAAGGCACCAACAAGAGGTTATCTTCACTCAAGAAGGCTGATGCATCCAGAACACCTCTATCAGCTGAGAAGGCACATGGCTGGCATCTGCTGGGGTCTTTGGCTTCTCATTTCAAACAACTAATCCTGGAGCATTTTCTTTCTTTATCCCCAAAAGTCTCTAGCTGTGTGAGCTCTGTTCTCCAAATGTCTGCATCTCCAAGCATCTCTGCCATTTCTGAGGTTTCTCCAAAATGTTTCCCCTTTAAAAGACTCCAGCAAACTAATCAAGACCCACCTCAAATGGGTGGAGTCACTTCTCCATCTCTTCAGAAGGTCACACCCATAATTTGGCATGTCACATCTTTCTGGAGATAACCTCATCAAAAGCCACACTCACAAGTTGGGAGTGTCACCTCTCCATGGAGATAATCTAATCAAAGTGATTCCATTCTATGATACTGGATCAGGATTAAAGAACATGGCTTTTCTAGGGTATACAACACTTTAAAACCAGTACAGGATAGTATTTGGGTCAAGTACTACTACCAGGAAGCAAGGAATAATAATATTGTTGATGACCCTGAAGTCTTTAACAAAGGGATATCCTTGTCCACACGGTTTCTCGCTGGCAAGATGGGAGTGTTACAGGGGCAAGCGGAGGATACAAGTGTCCTTGTCAGTAAATGGCTGGTTAGGAAGTAAGACACCTAAATGCTTGATATTCAGGACCATGAGTTTATTTATGATCCTGTCTCATTTTTGTTCTAAACCCTTTCATAATGTTCTGCCAGTCAAGATTAGATGCATTCAAAAGTGGTCATAGATAATGACAAAAAAAAAGGACAGTGTAACATGAACTGTAAACCATAATGTAAACCACTGACTGTAGTTAATAGTACAATTATAAAAATGTTTTTATTAATTGTAACAAATGTATCACATTAATGCAAAGTGTTAATAATAGGGCAGTATATGAAAACTTTGTGTTTTATGCATGATTTTTCTGTAAAATTATAACTTCTTTAATTAAAAAAAAAAGTTCCATGAAGGGGCTATTTCCCATTCTTATTTCTGTTCTCAAATTAGGTCTCCAATATCAGGTTTAACTCTACTGGCAAAATGAGATGAAAAGGCTATTATTATGTCAGCACTTTCTTTCATTCCAAAATGTTGGCAGAAGGCTTTTTTTTTTAGTATTTCCTGAAAATCTCCTAATAATTTAAACGTTTCTCTGTTTGCACAACTGAATATAGTTCAATGGATTTTTTCAAGTTTTTAAAATATTCATTTTTTTAAACTTTTAAGTTAATTTTGCAATATAGAAAACCGAAAAGCACAAGAAGAAAAGAACACAAAAGTCATCCAGAATCACAAGCAGTTTACAGCTTGACATATCCTTCTAGGTATTTTATGGGCATACATATTTTATGTTTATATTTATATTTTTATTTCACACAGAAAGTGTCACATTTTTTTCATGAATATTTACCAATTCAAAATCCTAAAGCCATGAATACTGTGATAAACAACAATACATGACACCAACTCAATCGGGAAAAATGTATTCCTGCCTCTCCTGAGAATAAAAATTTCATAAAGGACAAAAATGGTAACAGGCCTCTATAGATATTGGCAGTTACAAATACTGCATTCCCTTAATGCTCAATTCAAAATTAGACATAAAGCAAGAGTACAAAAAGTTTAATACATCTAAGAGAATTCATTGTCAGTTCTATATCAAAATAATAGCAAGGTATTTTTCCACCGAGTTATTTAACAACATTTCCTTATGGTACAGCTAAAAGATGTTGCATCAAAATGGAAATAGGAGAAGTACACAGGTAGTTCACTGGTAGAATTCTTGCCCACCATGCAGGAGACCTGGACTGGATTCCTGGCGCATGCACTCACCCCAGCCCAGAAAAAAAAAAAAAAGAAAAAAAAATCAACAAATAATGCTGCCATAAGGGGATATTCATATGGAAAAAGAATGAAATGTGATCCCCACCGCTCAGCACACAAAAAAGAGAAAAAATATTAATACTTCTGCATACATCCCTCTCCCTGTACTTTCTTCTGTCCCTCTGCAATCAATCCAATGAACAAGTCCTGATGCATACTACTCAGAGGTGGTTTAACAATTCCATGTCAAAGATGCTTCTATTATATTAACAAAATGATATTTATAAATTCATTAAGTCACTAGCTCTACTATTTATTATACACTGTCACCTCAAGATATCTAAAAAAGCTTAGATGTTGTGAAATAAAGGATCTTATCCACAAAAAACACAGGTATTTTACCAAAAAAAAAATGCACATAGAACTATGGCTATAATTTAAAACTGTCATCTAGATATAAAGATACCAGCAAAGAGCCCTTCTCTTTGTTCTTCCTCTTCTTCCTTTTTCACCATTTCAATGACTAAGCACCGAAATACATCTGGCTCCAAGAAGTGGATTAGCAAAGGTCACTCCTAAAAGACAGTCCTTCCTACAAACTAACACAAGAACATTTCTATAGGGACTTTCATTTTATCTCTGTTTTTAACATATTTTGGACATTAAGACTTATACTTTAATGCACAGCAAAAACTAAAATGCCTATATAGAACAATGGTCAGACAATCTGGACTTATCTAACAACTCATGGGAAAAGAACTCTTCCCTCTGCATTTCCTTCCCTGGCCCCACTATCATCCCCCTCAGCATATTGTTCCAAGACATCTAGTTTAACAATGCTATTCCCATGTACTAACAGAAAAATATTTAAAGTGTTATTTTAAATTCTCTACCTTTAAAATATGTTGTTAAATCAAAGCATCTAGAAAGACTAGATATTTCATATAAGGACTTAAATTTGTCTACAACACGCACAATAGCATCAAATAAACCACACATATATTAACAAAGGATATAATCTAAAAGTGTCTTCTAAACAGGAACATTCTGGTCTAGAATTCTTTTCCTTCTTACCTCTATCAATCCAGTCATTGTATTTTCAATGCTTAGAGGGTATTTTAACAATTTTGCTTCCACAAGTAAAATTCTGTGGTTTGCAGAACAAAGTCTTCAAAAAAGTTTCAACACAAAATGTACAAAATATATTGGTTTGCTAACTGTACTTCTGTCATACATTGGCAACTTCTTTAACATCTAGAAAGACCACATGATGAAAAAATTAGGACTCGTTTGTTAACTATAGACACTATATACACAGCAAAGTAAAACAAAACGCACAGAACATAGAAGGATGATAGTTTATCTTGCCTAACTATATACTCACTGTCATAAAGCCCTTGATGTGTCCTTCTCCCACCTCCCTGAAACAACACAAACACAATATGCACTGCTCTGGAGGTAGTTTGACCATTTTCAAAAGATATCTCATATGAATTTTAACAAAACAATATCTACAAAATGTGTTATTTTACTACCTCTACTTTTAACACATTTTGTGCACTTCTAGACATCTAGAAACACTAGATATTTCAAATAAGGACTTAAACTTGTCCACCATATACACAGCAGTGTTGAGCAAACCACACACATGCAACAATGGTTATATCTGAAAGTGTCTTCTAAACGGAAACAGTGGGTCTAGAGCCCTTCATTTCTCCCAATTCCTTCTCTCCACTACAAACCTAGTAGGTGAGTTACAGGCAAACGTGTCACTTAAATGTGGATTTGCAATTTCATTTCCAAAAGTCAGTTTCAGAAGACAGCCTTCCTATGAATTTTAACACAAGTGTGCAAAATGTGTTAGTTTAGAACTCTACTTTTGTCATACACTGGCAAACTTTTTAATAACTAGAGACTAGATACTATAAAATTAGGACCCATTTGTCCAGTATATACACAATATATACAATACAGCAAAGTTAAAAGAATTCACATAACATACAAGACAATGGATGATCAGAAATTTTTTAGTACACACTAGTAAAACAGCTTTTGCCATTTCTTCCCTCCACCTCCTTCAAACCAATGGACAAGTACAAGAGTACAATGTTCAGAGGCGGTTTAACAATTCCATTCCCAAAGACAATATTTCTCACCAATGTTTAAAAGATACTTACAGTGTTAGCCTCCTGTTTCTGTTTTTAAACACAACAAGCACTTCTAAACATTTAGAAAGACTAGATATTTCAAATAAGAATTTTCTTGTCCAATGAATGCACAGTATTTTTTAAAACCAACAAATGAAAAACTGCACACACAGAACAACAGTTATAATCTAAGGTATCTCCTGAACATGACCACCTTGGCCTCAAACCATTCTCTCCTCACTTTTCTCCACGACCAGTTCAGCAGACAAGTGCAGGCAAATGTAATGCTTAGAGGTGGTTGAACAAATTCATATCCAAAAGTCATTTACAGAAGACAAGCTATCCAGTGAAGTTCAACATAAAGGATATAAAACATGCTAATTTTACTAACTCTACTTTGTCATGCAACGTCTTTATCATCTACAGACTTGATGTTGCAAAATTAGGACTCATTTGTCCAATATATATACACTATTTATACAGCCAAACACAATGCACAGAACATACAGAAAAAGTTTGAACACACTAGCACATTACCTTTTTTTTTTTGCAACTGCTTCCCTCCTACCTCCTCCAAACCACTGAACGAGTATGTAAACAATAGTAGGCTGCGCACTGAGATGGTTCAACAATACCATTTCCAAAATACACTATGTCCTATGAATGTGAGCAAAATGATATTTACAAAGTAATATTTTACTACTTCTACTTTTAACATACATCCGGCACTTCTAAACATATAGACAGATTTGGTGCTTCAAATAAGGACTTAATTTGTCCACTCTGTACAGAGTAGTCTTGAATAAACTGCATACATGTAACAACAGTTAATCTGAAAATGACTTCTAAACAAGAACATTCTGTGTAAAACCCTTCGTTTTTATCCCTCCTCCACCAACCTTGGAGGCTACAATGCTCAAAATTTCAGAAAACAATCTTTCCTAGGAATTTTAACACAAAATATACAAGATATATTAGTTCACTAACAATATTTGTCATACACTGGCAACCTCTTTCACATCCAGAACACTAGATATAAATTTGGACATGTTCATCTATTATACATACTATATACACAGCCAAATACACAAACATAGGGACAGTAGTTAATCTTGCCTCATTACAAACACTGACATAGAGCCCTTTGCATTTCCTTCTCCCTCTTCCCCCAAACCAGTACACAAAATGTTTGCAACTCAGAGAAGTGATTTGGCCATTCCAAAAAAACCCCCACAATATTTCAAACAATTTTAAGAAAAAAATAATTGCAAAATGTGTTCTTTTACTACCTCTACTTGTAACATATGTCAGGCACCTCTGAACATCTCGGAAGAGACATTTCAAAAAGGACATGGCATTTTCAACTATATGTAGAACAGTGAGGATTGAAATGCACACACAGACAATGGTTTTAACAGGGAAATGTCTTCTAAATATGTCCAGGCTGGCATAGAATCTTCTCTTCCTCACAGCCTTGTGCTCCATGCCCTTTAATCCACAGAACAAGCATGGATGCGTGTTGCTCCATGTGTCACTTCCAGAGGCAGTCTAAATTCCATTACAAAGTCATTTCCTGAAGACATTTCCTTTTTTTTTTCTAACAAATGGGCATGACAAGATGCATGCTTTCTAACTGTACATTACCATAAGTCAGCAACCTCTTTACATCTAGAAAACCTAGATGTGGCCAAATTTACTTTAAAGAGATTGGGGGGCAAATTGAGAGCAGCTTTTCCAAACTATGAACACAGGCCTACTATAAACGGCCAGTAAATCTTTCCAAAGGTGGGCACTTCTTATTGGACAAATGTACCACTCTGCATTCTGCTACTTCCTTCTTATTTTTCTCTTCTTTCCCATCAAGTAAGGTCTGGTAGAATGAAGACTAGCCGCCTGATGGCCGGCTAACCCTCCCTCCTGTTGGCGTCCAGGGCTCAGCTCACCTTCCAGGCTCCTTAAGGCCTTTGCCCACCGTTGTTGTTGGGAACGGGCGATCACACCAGATCCCGGATCTGCGCGGCTCCAATGCCGGAAGAGATGGCGAACTTGAGTCCAGGCAGACCCGCCTTCTGGGCGCTCCACGCTCTGGAAGATTCTGTTCTTCTCTCCCGGCCACGCCCGCCTCCGGGAAGGTCCAGGTAGGGAGCCCTGGCGACCCCGGGCGTCCAGGCTCCGCGAGGCCTCAGGACTTCATGGGAGAAGGGGAGGCAGGATTCCGCCGCTGCCTCAGGGCCTGGCGGGGCCAATGGGCAATGGCTGCGAAAACTCCGGGTCTGCGCAGGGCAGGGAAAAAGGCCTCCCCAGAGTCCCCAGCCTACCCGGAGTAGGGTCCTGAAGCGCAGAAGGCCCTGGAAGCGCAGGCCTCGCTCGGCTTTTCCCCGTGCCACCTGCCAGACCTCTTTCATCGACCTCTCTGCCGGAACTCTCGATTGAGTTTTATGCAAAATGTTTCATGTAAAGCTTTTTAGGAGACTTTGCCCTACTTTTCAGGCCTTTTTATGTCCCTCAGGTTTATGGGGGAAAGAGGGATCCTGTAAACCCCTTTCCAGCTCAGTCTGATTGCCTTTTGTTCTCCAGGATTTAGCATCTGAGATTCTGACCAATGGGTACACGTTGATACAGGTCAGATAACTCTGGGTCATATGCATCCAAGGCAATTCTAATTCCTTTATGACGAGTTGCTGGTCTTGTCTGAGTTTAGGGAAATCCTTAATTATAGCTCTTATTCAACTTGCATCCAAGGTTAAATTTGACAGTTGCTTGTATAACAGGCTCAAAGTAAGGTTGGGTCTTTAGAGACAACTACATTTTGAGGGTTCTAGGTTAGTTGTCATGAAAAGAAAGAGATCTGGACAATGGAATGAGGAAAAAGGAGTTGAGAGAGTACAGGAGAGAGGAAGGTGAAGAGGAAGAGGGAAAGCTAGACATAGGGAGGCAACTGGAGAACAAAGAGCAGGAGCATTTACTAGGGAAATTAGTGTAATTTGTTGTTGCTTAAGTTTCTCAAATTGCTCATTAGCTTTGACCAGTGAATCTTTTAGTGAAGAAAATTTGATCCAGAATTTTGTTTGGAGATTCTGCATACCAATCAAAAAGTACTGCCCATTTTGCCTGAGAAAGCTCATTCCCTTTCTTTCCTAAAATGCTGTGGTGAATTGACTTGTGTACCTCAATTTGGATGTGTTTTGGTCTTGGTCTACATTCTAGTGAGTGTGGGCCCATTGGAAATAAGAGTTCTTCAGGGTATCACTTCTGTTAAGGTGTGGCTCAACTGAACCAGGTTGGGCTTTAATCCTGATTATTAGAGTCCTTTATAAGCTGAGTGAAAGTCAGGGGGTGAGAGAAGCCATAGGGGACAGACAAGGCTGGGAGTCAATAGAACCCAGAAGAGAAAGAAGATGCCACCATGTGCACTGCCATGTGAAGGAAAAGCCATGGAACAGAAAACACTGCCAGCCAGCTAAAGATACCAAACCCAGGAAGAAGCAGACCTTCTACCTTCTGAAATCATGAGCCAATACATTCCTGTTGTTCAGCCAACCCCTTTTATGGTATTTGTTTTAGTGGCCAGGACACTAAAACAGTCACCTCTCAAATGAACAATTTTAGTCAAGTCATATATTCCAAAGAGTGATCATTGGAGGCCCAAATCATCTTTAGTGAAGTTATGCCATCTGGAAAGAATTAGAATTGTAATGACAGTATGTGTTAGATAACTCTGCAAGAACTGGCAGCAGTCAGTCAGAATGTAATGCCTGAGTTCATTGGGTCCCAGAACTTCAACTTGATGGTTAGCCACCTCTGAACATATACCTAGCAGAAAGAAAACCAGAGAGGATTCTCTCTCCGTTCAAAGCCAAGCCCTCAGGACCAAAAGAAAAGACAGATGGGGAACCTCATATGGTTTTATTTGCGAGTCACTGCAAAATTTGCTCAAGTGGATACCAGTCTGGTGAGAATCACAAATTTACCGGTATTTGAGGCCAACTTAAACAGCAATGTCATAGTTCTCCTTATGATAACAACACTTTTAAACAGCACAACATGAAATGGTAACATACAGTAAAATAGCAAAAAGGGAGGAAAAGGAATGGGATAATTCCACCAAGGATGCCAAGCAAATGGGAACCAATAACAAAACCTAGGTGCTAAATGGAGAATAAATAGCCAAAAATCTCAGTGCACAGGGAGCACAGTTCAGAACAGGTACTGATGTAATATATTAGTGTGGACTCAATAAGCAGCAAGGCACAAGGGGCTTCTCTAAGTACTACACTTGGTCGAAAGCTAGAGGCAGTACAGACTAGACCTCAGTGGATAACTGGAAATAAATGACAAACACCCAAATGAGAACAAAAAAAGCTATTTATTTAGGGCTTGCCATAACAATGGAGCCAGTCATTATCACTTGTGTATGACAGAGATTCAAAGGCATGAAGGAGAGTTGGAAAATCTTATAGTGAGAAAAGGGAAGACTTCAGAAGTGTCTTGATTGGAAACCTGTTGCCATGAGGAACTAGGAGGTAGGCTAACTAGAAGCAGAGAATCCTATGTGATTGTTTAGGGAGAGTATTTGGCTCCTGAGTTAGAAACAGGGGCAAAAATTAAGGAAGATGATAATCATTGACCATATCCTGACTGCTCTGGCCCAATTGCTGCAGGTCCTATAATTTGGATTCCTGGGCTGGTTGGTACAGAAGTTGTGGGACAGAGTGCTATTGTCATATATGATCAGGCCATTGTCCATTTGAATATTCAATTTCTCACCCAGGTACCTTCAAAATACACTAGTATCTTTCATCTGGAGACAAAGTGGGTGGCGTATATGAGGGTACAAAAAGGGAAAGAAAGCATTCTCTAAAAACTAGAGAGTGGGACAAACAGAAATATTAAAATGAATAGAGCATGTACATAAGTGCACATACATACATGGCCTGGGACTCCAACTGTTTCAAGGATAGCTTGTCTTCACATCACTGGAGATTTCATTAGATCTTGCCAAGAGGAAGACCCTTCCTTCCCACTCAATTTTGAAGGCGCTTACTTTCACAGGTTCATGCCTCACATGCAAAGTTGAGTTTCTCTGTGGTAGCTTGTAGATATTGCCTAAAATTAGCTTTTCCTCTTCCATACCCTTTGCCAATAAATGTGTGGCATTGTGACTCTTCTGGTTTTTCACAGGATACACCTATTTGAAAAAAAATGTGACTTGAATCATGTTCCTCCGCATCCATGGAGAACAGACTTTCAGCTCTCTGTTTTGATTTGTGTTCTTCTGGCACTCCTAGAGATGAGTGACTACCTTTGAATGACCTCTGTGTCCACTTTCACTTGCGTCCACTGAGGGCCAACCTTCAGGACATAGCAATTGAAGGTCAATGCTACTTCCAGAACCCTGAACATACATAGGGAACACCTGGACCCCATTGCATGGGGGCTGGGAGGAGCCCTCCCCTTAACAAGTCTAAATTCTGCAACAGGAAAGATTATGGAATGTCTACGTCCTGATGACGAAGAAAAATTTAACTAATCAATAGAATATTTTGAACAGTTACAACAGTTACATCGAAAAGCAAGGCTGTTTTTCATTTCTGAAATCCACCACAAAGGACAAGCAAAGGATCTCCAGTGTTTGTTATTCAATGGCATTTGGAAATGTCAAGTGTTAGCATGAGTCACGGGGTCACCAGAGCTCTTCCTTTAAAGTGCTTTATTAAAGATGAGTGGGAAGGAAAGACATAAGAAAAAGGAAAGCTTGTTTTTGGTAGGTTCTGTCCTTAAGGGATGATTAATTTCCATTTAGTTTGTAGGATGAGACCTCATTGGTAGGTACAAAATTTCCCTAGGACCTGAATGAAAATAATGGGCCCCACACATGCGAATATGCATATATACACACACACACACACACACACACACACAGACATGTACACACACAGACACATACACAGGGAGGCACCCACACAGAGACACACACAGACACATACACTGAGATACCCCAACTATACACACACATACACACACAGACATAGACATGAGGGTTTACACACACATATACATCTGCTGGCTCAGTTGTTGTTTGTAGAATGTTCACGCTTTATTTTTCATCCCTACCTGTCCCTTAGAAATCACAATTTGTGGGCACCAGCAGCAGCTGAGGTCAGGGGTACAAAGAGTTGTCATATCCCTGAGGCTTTAGAAACCATCTTAGATGCAAATGCCAACTTTATTACAAAGGGAGCTGCTTATATTTCCACTCCTAGCACTTCACTTCTTTTTCATGAAAACAACAGCATTTTGCTTTTCAGGCTTTTATCAAGTTATTATGTTTTTTCAAAGTATAACCAGCAGGGTAGGGATTTCAAATATTCATGATATGGCTAATCCGACAGATAAATTACTAACTTGCCATGTTTTGAGGAGACAGAGGCAATTTCTAAAAAATTGTCTTTCCCTCTAGGAGCTTGGGTTTGTCATCAGATTGTAGCAAGCTCTTCCAGCCATGTGTGCTTAATGACTCCTTGCCTGAGAAATATCAGTGTAAGGAGGAGTGAGACAGAAGCACAGGGAAACATGAAATTCCTGAAATGTGAGCAAGACCAATCTCTTTTGAATTTCAGACTTTCTCATCATGAAGTGCTCACCTTTGTCTTCTTAAATGCATGTTGACCTAAATTTTACTATATCTGATACCAAGTTTGTTACTCAAAATCTTTACTTTCATTTGCCTTGCATATCTTTGACAATCCTTTCATTTTTAAATTTCTTAGTCTTTCTTTTTATCCCTCTCACTCTATCTCCCACCCTTACTTAATCACACCCTGCTCCTTTCTGTTGCATAAGCGTAAATTGGGATTTTATTTTTTAGGCAAGATGAAAATCATTTTTATTTCAGTAAAAGCTTAAACAAGCCCATTTATTTTACTAAGCATAACTGATATACTTGGTCTTAGGTCCTCCAGACTGTCATATAGTTATTTTTAGCATTTTTATTGTGACATATAATATATGTACAAAAAAAAGCAATATATTTCAGAACACATTATAAAAATAAGTGATAAAACAGATTTCAGAGTTTGGTATGGGTCATAGGTCAACCAGTTTAATTTTTTCCTTCTAGCTGCTCCAAGACACTGGAGACTGAAAGAAATATCAATATGACAATTCAGCAGTCTTACTCATTTGTTACATCCTATCTTCTTTGTTATAACTCCTCCATCTCCTTTGATCCTTCTCCCAGTCTTTAGGGGTATTTGGGCTGTGGCCATTCTAACTTTTTCGTGTTGGAAAGGGGTGTTGATAATGTGGAGTGGGGAATAGAAATAGTTGAAGTTCTTGGAGAGGCTGATCCCTCTAGATTTTAGGACATATCTAGCCTAGGAACCCATTTGAAGGCTGCAGGTTTTGGAAAATAATCTTAGCACATGAAACTTTTGTAGAATTTCAAATAAAGCTCTTGGTGTTCTTCAGGGTTAGCAGGAATGGTTTGGGGTGGGGTTTGGCAAAACCTGGTAATTAGCAATATCTAGCTGAAACTAACATAAGACAATTCCAGAATAGCCTCTTGACTTTATTTGAACTCTCTTAGCCAAAAATACCTTATTTTGTTACATTCCTTTCCCCCCTTTTGTCAAGAAGATGTTGTTGATCCCATGATGCCCGGGCCAGGCTCACCCATGGGAGTCATGTCTGTGTTGCCAAGGAAACTTTAGCCCCTGGATGTCATGTCCCAAGTAGGGGAGTGGATAATGATTTTACTTACTGAGTGGGACTTAGAGAGAGAAGCCACATCTGAGCAACAGAAGAGGTTTTCTATAAGTAACTTCTAGGCATAACTATAGGTAGACTGAGCTTCTCTACTACAGAAATAAACTTCACAAGAGTATGCCTCACATTCAAGGGTTTGGCCTATTGACTTGGTAAAGCCTTATGTTTGAGACAGTATCAGATGTTTCCCTGGTAGTAAACCTTAATACCTCCAGATTTTTTCTCCTCATTCAAGGGACTTTACTAATACTTTTAAATTATCTGCTCAACATACTCTGGAATATATCCGGGTATTACATTAAGCTATGCAGAATTATAAACCCTTATTCTAGACTCCATGGACTTGGGTTGTCTAAATGAATTACCTAGACAGGTTGAATTAGATTATGTGCTGCAGAAAATTTAGATTTTGGACAACCTGAATCTCTCTTCCTTTGGTCTCATACTGTAGATGAAGTTCTAAAATACTGACAATGTCATCCTTACCCCAGTAATCTAATTTACCATAATCTCGACCTAATAGGCTTCATTCCTATCTCAAATTGAAGCCTGATCTCTTTTTCATTTTCTTTAACAGTTGTTGTATCTAGCAATGCTGACTTTCAGAGGTGCAGAACTCCAATCTGAGTGATGGGTGTCACGCAGGTAGTCAAAGTTCCAAGGAGATATCAGGTTATACATATATAGCACAGTATCTCAAAATCTAGAAATAAATTTTACAGCTCTGGACTAAGTGTGACTGCTATAAGAGCTTACAATCCAGGCCCCAATTTTCTTATAAGTATTTTCTAAATGAAACCATACAATGGCTCTTTTGTTTCTGGCTTATTTTTCACCACATAATATCCCCAAATTTCATTCATCTGTTGCATGCCTCATGACTTTGCCTCCTTTCTGTAGCTGCACAATATTCCATCGTATTTATACACCACAGTTTTCCATTCTACTTATCAGTCAATGTATCATTCAGCTATCTTCTTCCAGTGGGCATCATGTATAATGTCCACAGTCGACAAGCCATGTCTCACATAATCCTCACTTAGTTGTACAGTAATAATCAACATTCTCAATTTTAGACAATTTTTAGTGCTCCAATGAGAAAAAATAATGGAAAAATACACCCTCAACAAATAGGGAATCCAAACCTCCCCTTAACTCTTATCCTTCCCTCCAATTATTTGCCCCTGACATTGCTTTTGTACTGTTGATGGCTTCCTTTTATGTATAGATCATAGCCTGCAATAGTAGTTTTCCCTTATATTTATCTTGTACAAGATTCATACCTTTGAAGTAGTTCACACAAGAACTTATTTGTATTTGCAGTGTTAATCGGTGGGGTACATGGCTCTGTACAACCCCTTTCAATCATGCTCGCTTTCAATATGGAATTATTACTTGTAGACCCATTAATGAACTGCTTTCACTTCTGCCCATCCCCTTATGTTTGAATTCAAACTCATTAGCTAACAGTTCACCCATCTCTAGTGTCTAAGTATATCTAGGCCCCCTATATTCTATATTATAAGCCTCTGGCTTTACCTTTACCAAGGACATAACTAAGATCATCTATCACGGTATCTATCCTTTTGTGTCTGGCTTATTTCACTCAGCATTATGTCCTTAAGGTTCATCCATGTTGTCTTATGCTTCAAGACTTCATTTATTCTTACTACCGCATATTCTATCATATGTATGTGCCACATTTTGTTTATCCAATCATCTGTTGATGAACACTTAAGTTGTTTCCATTTTATGGCAATTGTGAATAATGTTGCTATGATCATTAATGTACTAATGTCTCTTTGTGTCATGGCTTTCAGCTCTTCTGGGTATATACTGAGTAGTGGTATGACGAATCATAGGGCAACTCGATATTCAGTTTTCTAAGGAACAGCCAAAGCATCTTCTGTAGTGGCTATGCCATTATACATTCCCACCAGCAATACGTAAGTGTTCCAATTTTTACTCACTTCCAATATTTGTAGGTTCCTGTTTATTTAATAGCCTTTCCTATGAGTATGAGGTGATATCTCATTGTAGTCTTGATATGCATTCCCTTATAGCTAATGAAAATGATCATGTCTTCATGTGCTTTTTGGTCTTCTGTACTTATTCTTCAGAAAAACATTTATTCATATCATTAGCCCTTTTTATAGTTGGCTTGCTTGTTCCTTCATTGTTGAGTTGTATGATTTCTTTATGTATATAGGATATCAAACCCTTATAAGATATGTAATTTCCAAATATTTTCTACTATTGAGTTGGCTGCCTCTTCATCTTTTTGGCAGTCTTTTGAGGCACAGAAACACTTAATTTTGAGGAGTTCCTATTTATTTTCTAATTCATTGTTTGTAATTTGAATGTAAAGATTAGGAAGCTGCATACTATTACTAAGTCTTAAAGATGTTTCCCTATATTTTCTTCTAGGAGTTCAATAGTACTTGCTCTTATATTTAGGTCTTGGTCCACTATGACTTAATCTACATATAAGGTGTAAGTAAGGGTCCTCTTTCATTCTTCTGTCTATTGATAATCCAGTTGTCCCATACCAATTTATTGAAAGAATTACTCTGTCCCAGTTCAATGGATGGGGGGCCTTGTCAAAGATCAGTTGACCACAAGTTTGGGGGTCAATCTCTGCACACTCAATTTGATTCCATTGTTTAATACTTCTATTTTTGTGCCAGTACCATGCTGCTTTGACTGTCGCTTTGTAACAAGTTTTGAAATTAAGAAGTGTTAATCCTCCCACTTTGTTCTTCTATTTTAGGATATTTTTAACTATTCAAGTTCTTTTACCCTTCCAAATTAATTTCATAACTAGTTTTTCCAAATCTTCAAGAAAGTCATTGTAACTTTGATTAACTTTGTAGATCAGTTTGGGTAGAATTGACATCTTAATTACATTTAACATTCCTATCCATGAGCACAGAATGTCTTTCCACCTATTTAGATCTTCTTTGATTTCTTTTAGCAATGTTATAAACTTTTCTGTGTATGAGGCCTTTGCATCCCTGGTTAAGTTTATTCCTAGATACCTGATTCATTTAGTTGCTATTTTGAATGAATTTTTTCCTTAATTGTTTCCTCAGTTAGGTCATCACTTGTGTATGGAAACATGACTGATTTTTGGACATTAATTTTGTATCCTGCCACTTTGCTGAATTTGTTTTTTAGCTCAAGAAGCCATATCACAAATTTCTCAGGATTTTCCAAGTATAGCATCGTGTCATTTGTAAATAATGCAAGTTTTATTCCTTCCTTTCTGATTTGGATGTCTTTTATTTCTTTTTCTTGTTTGATTGCTCTAGCTAGAACTTCTAATACAATGTTGCGTAATAGTGGTGACAGAGCACATCCTTGTCTTGTTCCCAGACTTAGGTGGAATGTTTTCAATCACTCTCCACTGAGTATGATGCTGGTTACAGGTTTTTCATATATACTCTTTATCATATTGAAAAATTTTCTTTCAATTCCTTCTTCTTGGAGTGTTTTTATCAGAAAATAATGCTGAATTTTGTCAAATGCTTTTTCAGCATCAATTGAAATGAGCATGTGATTTTTCCCTTTCAATTTGTTGATGTGCTTTATTACATTGAATGATTTTGTTGTATTGAACCACCTTTGCATTCCTGGTATAAAACCCCACATTTTCATGGTACATGATTCTTTTAATGTCATTGGATTTGATTTACTAGTTGCATAAATCAAGATTCTCTAGAGAAACAGAACCAACAGGAGATACCTGTAAATATAAGATTTATAAAAGTGTCTTACAAAACTGTGAAACTGTAAGAGTCACAAATCTGTAGAGTAGACTACAAGGCTGGCAAATTTGATGAAGGGTCTTGACAAACTCCATAAGAGCATCTCACTGACTGGATAAACAGTGAAAATTCTCTCTTTCCCCTTAGACATCTTTAATTGATTGGATCACATTCCACAGATGTATTATCTCATTTGTGGGAGACATGCCCTTAGTTGAGCAAAAATGTAATCAGCCACAGCTGTAATCAACTGAGTGATGACTTAATAAATCAGCCTTCTAGTTTATCAACCAGACACAAAATATAGGCCAGTGCTTGCCTGACAGAAAACTGAGCACCATCACCTGGCCATGTTGATGTCAGAACCTAACCATCACACTAATATTTTGTTGAGAATTTTTGCATCTATATTTGTTAGGGAGATTAGCATGTAGTTTTCCTTTCTTGTGGCTTCTTTACCTGGCTTTGGAATTAGAGTGATATCAGCTTCATAAAATGCGTTAGGTAGTGTTCTTTTTCCTCCAATTTTTGGAATAGTTTGAGCAGGATTGGTGTTAGTTCTTTTTGGAATGTTTGATAAAATTGCCCTGTAACTCCAACTGGCCATGGGCTTTTCTTTGTAGGAAAATTTTGATGACTGATTGAATCTCTTTACTTGTGATTGGTTTGACGAGATCTTCTGTTTCTTCTTAGTCAATGTAAGTCGCTCATGAGTTTCTAGGAATTCATCCATTTCATCTAAGCTGTCTAGTTTATTGACATATAGTGGTTCATAGTATCCTTTTACAATTTTTTTTTCTTCAGGGTTCATTGTATTCTCACTTCTGATTTTGTATATTTGCACTCTTTCTCTCTGTTTTCTTTACCACTGTAGCTAGGAGTCCATCAATTTTATTGATTTTCTCAGGAAACCGATTTTTGGTTTAATTAATTATTTCTATTTTTTTTCTCTCCATTTATTTCTGCTTTAATTTTTGTTATTCCTCTTGTTCTATCTGCTTTGGGGTTAGTTTGCTGTTCTTTCCTTAGCTCCTGCAGGTGATGATTTTTGCTCCATGGTGTTTGCTTTTTCTTCATTTTTAATATAGACATTTAGGGAAATAAACTTCCCTCTTAACATTGCCTTCACAGCATTCCATAATTTCTAATGTGTTGTATTCTCATTTTTATTCATCTCTAGATATTTACTCATTTCTTTAGCAATTTCTTCTTTGACTCCCTAAATGTTTAAGAGTGCATTATTTAATGTCCATATGTTTGTGAACGTTCTAGTTCTCTGGTACTATTGCTTTCCAGGTTCATCCCATTGTGATTAGAGAAAGTGCTTTGAATATTTTCAATGTTTTTAAATTTATAGAGATCTATTTTGTGTCCCAGCATATGAACTATACTGGGGAATGTTTCATGAGCACTAGAGGAGAATATATAGCTTGGTGCTTTGGGGTATAATGATCTATATATGTCTGTTAGGTCTAATTCATTTATCAAGTTGTTTAAATTCTCTATTTCTTTGTTTATCCTCTGTCTGGTTGTTCTGTCTATAGAGGAGAATGATATATTGAATTCTCCCACTATTATTGTTGAAACTTCTATTGCTCCTTTCAGTTTTGCCAGTGTTTGCCTCATGTGCTTTGTGGCTTCTTGATTGGGAGAATAAGCATTTAGGGTTTTTATTTATTCTTGATGAATTGTCCCTTTTATTACTATGTAGTGCTCTTCCTTGTTTCTTATGACATTCTTACCTTTAAGGCTTATTTTGTCTAATATTAATATGGCTACACCTGCTTTCTTTTGATTATAGTTTTATGGAACATTTTTTCCCATGCAGATGCTCCTTTGTCAATTTGAATCTATTGTGTACCCCAGAAAAGCCATTCCATTAATCCTCTTTCAATATTGCTGGGTGGTATCTTTTTTATTATTTCCATGGAGAAGTGACCCACCCAATTGTGGGTGGTAACTTTTGATTAGATGGTTTCCATGGAGATGTGTCTTTGCCCATTAAAGATGGGATTTTTATGAAGCCCTTTAAGAGGGAATCATTTTGGAAAGAGCCAACAGAACTGACAGAGCCAACACAACAGACAGAACCCTGGGGAAGCCGTTGAAGGGAAAACTATCAGATCTTGCCATGTGCCTTTCCAGCTGAGTGAGAAACCCTGAGCACAATGTCTCCCAAGGTATTCAGAGGGAGGTGGCCCACTGCATGGGCCCTTGGAAAGAGTGGGACTGCCACTTTCTAAAGCCCTGAAGATAAATTACTCTCAGACTTTGAAATCTACTGGAGATTGCCCAGCAGTTTTCCAGAACTATTTGGGCCCAGTGATCCCTGTACTCCTTTCAATTTCTCCCCATGGAAATGGGAATATGTATTCTATGACTGTCCCTCCTTTGTATGTTGGCAGCAAATAACTTATTCTCAGTTTCACAGGTCCAGAGCCAGAGGAGAATTTTGCCTTAGGACAGACACTGTCTATAGCTGAATTTGATGAGATTTTGCCCAGTTTCTGACTTTGAATTGTATTTGTATTGTTACTGAAATGGTTTAAGGATTTCTGATATTGTGATGGAATGAATGTATTTTGCATTTGGAAAGGACAAGTTTTGGGGGGTCCGAAGGGTGGAATATGCCAACTTGAATTTATTGTGCACCCCAGAAAAGCCAAGTCCTTTAATCCTCATTCAGTATTGCTCAGGTGGTATCGTTTTTATTGTTCCTTGGAGATGTGACCCACTCAACTGTGGGTTGTAATTTTTGATTAGATATTTTCCATGGAGATGTGTCTCCACCCATTCAAGGTGGGGTTTTGTACTGGAGCCTTTTAAGAAGGAACCATTTTGGAAAGAGTCACCAGAACCAAAAGAACAGATAGAACCCGGGGAAGCCGTTGGGGAGAAAATTAGCAGAACTAATTTCTTGTGCCTTTCCAGCTGAGAGAGAGAAACCCCAAGTATCATCAGTCTTCCTGAACCAATGTATCTTTCCCTAGATGTCTTGTATTGGACATTTTTATAGCCTTGTTTTAATTTGGACATATTCATGGCCTTAGAGCTGTAAAATAGCAACTTAATAAATTTCCCTTTTTAAAAGCCATTCCATTTCTGGTATATTGCATTCCATCACTTGCAGACTAGAAAATCATCCTTTCATTTTCAATCCATTTGTATCCTTGGGTCTAAAATGTGTCTCATGTAAACAGCATAAGTGGATCATATTTCATAATGCATTCTGCAAATCCATATTTTTTAATTGGTGAGTTTAGTCTGTTAACATTCAAAGTATTACTGTAGAGGTATTTCTTAAATGTACCACCTTATCCTTTGGTTTTTATTTGTCAAATCTGTGTATTCATTTCCCACTTTCTCTTTTTAAACCTTTAAGTTACCTTTACTGGTACTCTTCAATTCTGTGCCCTCCTCCAGTCCTCTTTCTCCTGTCTTTATTTTTTTGTTGTTGTTCAGTCAACAGAACTTCCTTTAATATTTCTTTTATGGCCAATCTCTTGTTGATAAATTCTCTCAGCTGGAAAGGCACAAGGTGAGTTCTTCTAATATCTTCACTCTGTCTGTCTCAGCCTCTGTCTGTCTCTGAAAATTTTAAACTCTCCTTCACTTTCGAAGGTTTATTAGCCTGGATGAAGAATTTGGGGATGGAATTCTTTCTCCTTCAAGATCCTGAATATATCATACTACTTTCTTCTCATTTCCACAATGCCCCTTGTGTTGTCAGAAGTCTGGAGTAGTCTTGGAGTAGGACTATTTGGATTTATTCTTTTTCAGATTCATTGGGATTCTTTGATTTGTGTATTTATGTCTTTTATAATGGTTGGAAAGTATTCCCCCATTATTTCCTAAACTAGTCTCCTAGCCGTTTACACTTCTCTTCTCCTTCTGGGACACTGGTGATTCTTATATTTGTGCACTTCATGCCTTCCATCATTACCCTGAGATCAAATTCAAGTTTTTCCATCATCTTTGCCATTTGTTCTTTTATGCATTAGAATTCAATTGTCTTGTCCTCTAGTTTACTTATTCTTTCTTCTGCCTTTTCAAATATGATGTAGTGTGTCTCTAGTGTACTTTCAATTTGGTCTACAATATCTTTCATCACTGTGATACTGCTATTATTCTATTTATTCTTTCAAAATCTTCTTTATACTCTTCCAGTGTCTTCCTGATATACTTTTATCAGTAGTCAACCCATTGAATTTATTCAGAAGACTTTTATGAACATCTTTGGTTAGTTGTTCCAGATTCTCTGCCTCCTCCAGTGTTTTAATTTGGTCATTTGATTAGGCTATATCTGCCTGCATCTCCATATGCTTTGTGACTTTCTTTTGGCTTTGTTTGATTATCTTAGGTTATTTTGGAAGTTGACTTCCCTCAGTCAGCTAAGGTTTTGTGTTTGCTTGGATTTGCATTAAAGGTCTCCTTTTGCACTTGGTTCATCAGTAATTTCCCACCAAGTCAAGGCCTGGACCCCATGTAAGGGATATGACTCTACTTGAGGATCTGCTTGATGCTAGACAAATAGGCAGTTTGCCAGGCTGCACTTTCTGTTTCTTTCAAGAAGATGGAGCTCCTGGGCTTTCTGTTCTCCTCAGGCCCACCTCCCTTTGACTTCAGCTGCCAGGTGAGCTGGATGGAGACCCTGTGCAATTTCAGCCAGGTCCACTGGTCTTGATGCATGCTGAAAGCCACCAATCCTACAGGCAGTGTTCACCTTAGCAGAGATTCTGCTTGTGAACCTGGTGACACTGGTGGCACCCAGACCTCCACCTGGAATGACTATGGATTGTTGGAGTGAGTATGTTAGCTGCCCTTGCCATAGCTTATCCAGAAATGCCTACTGATTAAGTATGGTGTGGATCACAGGGCAGAACACAGAGTATGTCATGGGGATGCAAGGTTTGGTGAGTGGATGTGCAGGGCATGGGGATGGGGGCACAGGACATGTGGGGGGTATGGTATGAGGTGTGACACCAGGTGGTTAACGCAGGTCAGGGCATGGGACATATTATGAAGTGCATGGGGTGTGGATGGGCAGGGCACAGATGCACAGTGCATGGTACACAGGAGTGTGGGGCATGGGGAGATGGTACAGATGTGTATGGAACAGTCATGAAGCGTCATGGGTAGTAGGGGGGCAGGGGACGCACAGAGCCTGGTGTGGGGTGGCAGCATGTGTGGGCACATGGGCACAGTGTGTGACATGCATATGTACCGGGACATGGGGTGCTGGGGCTAGAGGCTCAGACAGGCTTGCTTCCTCATCCTTGCCTGCCTGTCCATGCACTTCTGAGGGTTCTGGGCCTCCATATAGAAAGGGGAACGTTAAGCTCTGTGAACTAGCTGGATGGTCTCTATAGGCAAGGAAAGTAAGTTTACTGGCTTCCAGGTTCTTCAAGCGATCTCCAGGCTGCAGAGCTGAGGGGGTTGATATCCCAAGCTAGATCTAGGAGCAGGCACTTTGGTGGGTGCAGCCTTTTGACCCCAGTGGAGTCCCGATGGCATCCCCACACCCTGTTCTCTGTGTCTCAGTTCCTCAGCTTTTTTATCCAAGACCTCCCTATATAAAAGTAGAAAACCCTCTCAGCTCACTTGCACCCCAGAACTGCTCTCCTGGTCACTTTTCTGTCACTTCTGTAGTTGTTCCTTTGAGCAGGGGTGAACTCAACCTATCCTATTCCACCATCTATGTCATACAGTTTTATATTGAGACAAGTGTTACAATGTAGTTACTATGACTAAGAGATTTAAAATGGAGTTGGAAGGCCAATTAATTAAGAAAGTTATTCTTATGCACATTTCAGCCAAATATTGCAAACGGCTCAGGTATGCAAAACCTAAAGCATGGTGTTTCTGCATTCATCTGGACACCATGAACCAAATGCAAGATAAAGAAATCAGTAAACTGTCTAAATTGAAGGACATTTGGAAAGTCCAAAATATATACTGTTCTAGTTTGCTAGCTGCCGGAATGTGATATACCGGAAATGGAATGGCTTTTAAAAAGGGAAAATTTATTAAGTTGTAACTTGACAATTTTAAGGTCATGAAAATGTCCCAATTAAAGCAAGTCTATAAAAATGTCCAAATTAGGGCACCGAGAAGAAGTAACCTTCACTCCAGCAAAGCCAGCGAAGTTCAGAGTTTCTCTCTCAACTGGAAAGGCATGTGGTGAACATGGTGTCTGCTTCTCTCCAGGCTTCTTGTTTCATGAAGCTCTCCCAGGGGCATTCTCCTTCTTCATCTCCAAAGGCCGCTGGCTGGTGGACTCTGCAGTTCTCCTGGCTCTGTCATGGCTTTGAAAAGGAACTCTCCAAAATGTTTTCTCTTTTAAAGGATTCCAGTCAAGGCCCACCTCTAATCAAAAGTTAACACCCACAGTCAGGGAAGTCACATCTCCATGGGAGAATCAGAAAGCCCACAGCCAGCAACATTGAATGAGGATTAAAGGACATGTCTTTTCTGGGGTCCACCACAGATTCAAACCAGCACATATACCAATCAAAATTATTTACAAAAACCTTGCATAATCTTCCTTTTTTCCTTTAAAAAACCCTACTTGGTAGAGTGAAATCATCAACATGGCAACATAAGACACCCCCTGGAAAAGACTCCTCTCAGAACCAACTAATGAAAGGACAAATGCCAGTTGGATCTCCAAGTACGATAGAGGTGGGAGATGAGAGAATGACTCCACAAATGCTGAATCAAAGAAAAAGAAAAACAAACACCAAAATCAGCTAGGTCTGAACCCCTCCCCCTCTCTCAGTCCTAGGCAGCATGGGAGTCACACAGAAGCAGCACAGTCTGGATCCCTCATGCCCTGGATGAGACCCATAGAGCCAGTCAGTACAGTAAGTGTGAAATCCACACATATCCAGGCACAGTGATCCAAGTCTGCAGAAACCCAGGGTGGAATATAAGCAGCTGAGGATTGCTAAATTAAACAGTACCCAAAGGGAAGAAAAACTGTGGCTTTTGGCAAGACATGCACAGTACCTCAGTCCAACCTCTGCTTTCTGGACCACCGATAAACAAAATGGACCTATCTGAAGTGAACCATCTGGCTCCCCAGGGAGAGATATCCTAGTGAGGAAAAACAGAGGCAGAAAAGCCTCACAGAATTAGACAAAAAAAAAAAAAATACTGAACTGCTGTAAGACAAGTTGCGTAACAGAACTGAAAGTGTAATAAAAAAGGGGCATTAAGTAAGGAGAAAATTTGAACAAGTCCTAGGAGCTGAGGAGACTATTCTGCATGAAAACATATGGAACAGCTAAAGATTCCTGGAGAAGTAACAGAGGAGAGGAAGTTTGTTCCTGGAGCTGAAACAATTGAATGCAAAAAAGCCAATCTTAAAAATTGTATGACATATCCAGGGCAAGAATCAAATGCAGAAAAGCTGAGAAAATGTAATCAGTTAAATATAGTGTGCTGGTTTGAAACTGTTATGTACCCCAGAAAAACCATGTTCTGTTAATTATCATACCAATGGTGAAACACTAAAACCTTTCCTCTAAATTCTGAAACAAGACAAAGTTGCCCATTGTCAGCATTGTTATCTGACATTGTATTGGAAGTACTAACCAGAATAATTAGGCAAGAAAAAGAAATAACAATCATCTAAATTAGAAAAGAAGAAGAAAAACTTGCACTATTTTCAGATGGCATGATCCTGTATTTAGAAAGTTCAAAACAATCTATAACAGTTACTAGAACTAACAAATGAGCCCAACAAAATGATTGGGTACAAGATCAATGTCAAAAATGAGTGATGTTTCTATACACTAGTAATGAGCAATCTGAGGAGGAAATCAAGAAAAAAATCCATTTACAATGGCAAGTAAAAGAATCAAATACCTAAGAATAAATTCAACCAAAGGGTAGTTTTTTTTTTTTTAACTTTGTTCCTTTGGTTTGAGCTGGTGGCAGCAGTCCCTTTCCTTTCCTTTTGGCTTATAGGGATTTCTCCTGTTTGGTGAATACCCAAATACTTGGAATCTCTTCTTCATTCTTTCTTTCTATGATATTATGCAGAGGAATGTTTCTGTTGCATTTTTTTATTTGTTTTTTTCTCCCTTACATTTTCATTCACAAGGGCCCCGACTAAGAGCAATCACATAATCATCTTGGTGGACAGGACCATGCACATAAATGCTATTAGAGAGCCTGCCACCTTTTGGTGAGAGGCCTCAGCTTCTGAAGACCAAGACTGCCATATAAGGATAAGGTAGGCATGGACAGATAATATTGACAATAGGTTACCTACCACCCTGAAGACAATTTTCTGGGCAGTTAGGGACTCCTGATTAAGGGTCTGAAAGCTAAAGCACAGTCCGTGTGCCAGGTGAAAGAAACATCCTATATAAGGAGCGCTGTAAAGCACTCCATTAACCCAACCATAAGATAAATCTTGCCGACATTTTAGACTTTATGATTTCTCTCATTAGAAAAAATAAGTTCTAGCTCTTCAAAAAATCTTAGTAGTGCACTGCCATCAAGCACTCCAACTAGTTTTATGTATAAGAATTATGGCCCTGCATCATAATAAATTCTTACCTTACTGAACCTAGCATACTAAATATAATCTTAAATTACTATGTTCACAATGAGGCTCTTTTAATATGGTCAAATTGGTATATTTGCATGCACAATTATATAAGATTTGATGGATCTATTTATAAAAATGTTAAGAGCCTTAGCGTCAAATATTAAACTAATGCAAAGCTGGAATTTTGTTTTCGCTTTTAAAAAATAACAGTTTTCTTGGATTATTGCATGTTGAAGTCTGTTACCAGACTTCTTGTGTTACCAGACAAAAGCAGTGAATTCTTTACTGATGAGTTCAATGACCAATTCCTGAGGTACTGGAGTTTCAAAGAGAGAAAAAGTTTATTGCTAGGCATGAAGCAGGAGATCAGATGGCCTACTGACCCCAACATTTGTCTCTCTGAACTTCAGTAATTCTTATAACATTATAGTATAAGAAGATGGGCAGACTTTAGAATTATGGCCCCAAATAATGCAATTAGAGGTAATCTAATTATTCAACATGTGAAGAATGATTACATGCTTAGTCAGAGAAAATATATAAGGAAGGGCAGCCTTAATATAATGATGGGTGTGATTTTTAGTATTATAATGAGGTATAGGTGACTTATATGCTAAAGTTTCAGCTACTGTGCATGTCAGGTGGACCCACTTTGGTTAGATCCAGTTTCAGTCATCAAGATAACATTGGGCTTGGGTTGGGTTTGTTCTGGGCTGACCAAAGACCCCTCATTAATAAATTTTAGGAACTGTCTTCAGTTATCGCAAGGCTCTGAAGTCTAAAAATTGGATAAATGGGTACAAGCGAGTTAGCCACAAGGTTTTTACAGTCATAAGGGCACAAGATAAAGATTATACAGCCATTATCAGTGATCAGAGTAGCAGTATTATGATTCAGAGAATTCAGGCATTTCGTTCTGCTACTCTAATATGCTAGAAAGTAAAGAGGAATATTTATATAATGATTCAGTAATCATAATCATCCCTTAAATCCTAACTTCTCAGTTACATTTGTATTTTATATTGACTTTATCATGACCTTAATTGTTTAAAAGAAACAAGTCTTCTCACTTTTATAAAGTAAAGCTTTATCATCATGTTATTTCCTATATTTATTTTAAAGTCTTTGTCACTTTGATTAAAGAAAAGAGCCAAATATTGTTTCACAGCGACCTGTGATAACATTTAACTATATTCAACCCTCCTAACAATGTTTAAAATTTTGCCATCTCAAATCAAGTCTAAACAATATCTTTATATTTCAGACTCTCTTTGGAATTTTCTAGAGGGCCCCTGGAAAAATTCCAAAGAATATACTCTTTTATCTTATAAAAAGAATGATGCCAGATATAGGTTTATTTGAGACATTGTAAATTATGTAAGAAGCGTGAAGATTTTCTGACTTTCTAATAGTTGAATTCACATAAACAAAATGTTACCAATACATATATTCTATAAATTATATAAAGTTCCTAATTGTCCATAAGATATCCTAGTACTAGTCTGCTTCCTTTTAAGCAACAGTATAATGTAATCAGGCATAATTTCAGTTATCCTTAAAAATATATTACATGCCACAAGACATACATTTTAATAAACTCTCTTTAAACTTTTCACTTTCATGAAACAGTGATAAGATAACCATGGGCATTCTCTGTCTTTTATGTTTTAAGTCTTCTGTAATTCACAAATTATTTTTTATTTTATTCTAATGTTTTTTGGAATAACTTGTAATCAGCCACAGGCTAAAGTGCTTCACTGTAGAGAGCCGCTTTCCGGGTTTGGCCTAGTGGACACGCTGCAGCCTGCTCTAGAGTTCCCCCCGCCCATCGAGTGAGCCAAGATGGCGCTCACATCCTGCTTCCGCAAATGACGCACACGCCCACCAACCCTATCTTCCAATCACCTCTGTATACGTGGCACTAACCTATTGGGTTTGGGCACAGTATATAAGAGGTTACCCGGACGGGGTGGGTGGAGACGACCCACAGGGAGCCGTACCTGACGGCCGCATAGAGGTTGTCTCCCCGCGGGGTGCTTAGGCCCGCGTGGAACCTGTAACAGAGAATGCAAGCTTAACTCCAGTAAAAGTCTGTGCTTACAACTGCTACGTGTCTTGGACCTGTGTTTCTCACCAGCGCGGATTTGTCTGCGTCTGTCTCTCTCTCCCTCCTGTTCCCTCCGCCAGCCGGGGACCAGAAGCTGAGCGAGAAGTCGCGGACAAGTGGTGGCCCGTACGGGGAACCCTTCTGCTGCCTTTCCCCGAGCTGGTGAGGACGCGCATCCTGAGTTCGCAGCGGACTTCCCGCGCTTGATCACCGCGAGAAGGTGAGTACTTCTTATTACGTGAGAGTTAAGGGCTGTGGGCGTTCAGGTAGCCCCAGTGAATCGGGAGAGCTCCCCGATTGATTAAAGTACAGTGCCGACTGCAAGCATGGGGCAGTCAGGAAGTTCACCTTTGTTAGCTCCCTTAAAGACCCTTTTGAAGCAGCGGGGTATCTCGGTTAAGGAGAGTTCCCTCCTGCGGTTCCTTGACGATGTTGTTACCTTTGCCCTTTGGTTCGCCCATTCCGGTAGCCTCAGTCTGCCTTCTTGGTTAAAACTTGGTAATGATATAGAACGGGCGCGCCGGACGGGCCTTTGTATGGACCCGATCCTGGTCCCTATCTGGGAAACCGTCAGTGCTTGCCCTGAGGCGGAGAATGCTGCAGGCCTAAGTCCGTCTTCCGCCCTGCTGCAGGCACGGCACGTGCTCCAAGAAACTCAGTCAGTTTCGTCTGCGGACGGCTCCCGTAAAGGCAAGCCGCCAGAGTCAAGCGATAGTTCAGACACCTCTGACTCAGAGTCAGATGGTGATGAGACCGAGGGTGCAGACGCGCCTCCGCTGATCGATTGGGGGAGGCCCCCTGTCTCACCCACGCAGCCTTCCGCCCCGCCAGCGCCTGCTGCAGGGACGCGGCGGCTTCCGGTGAATGGTTTTGGTGATCTCGCCAAAAACCCTCACCACGGGCTCCCTCTGGTGGCCGAATCAGGTAATTACAGTGGCTGCTCTCCAACTTCTAAGCGCTTGTTAAAAGGAATGGGATATGTCCCCGGCAAAGGCTTAGGAGCCTCATTGCACGGGCGCGCAAGGCCTATACAAGCTGTCTCCAATTCTGACAGACGAGGCCTGGGTTTTTCCTAGGGGCCACTGAGGGGAAATTCCCACCCACACCTATAAAACTAAAATGGAAGACCAGTACCCCGGTGTGGGTGCCTCAGTGGCCATTATCACAGGAAAAACTCTCAGCATTACACACTCTAGTGTCTATACAGCTAAAAGAGAGCCATATCATTCCCTCCACATCGCCTTGGAACACACCCGTATTTGTCATAAAGAAAAAATCAGGCAGATGGAGATTGTTACATGATTTAAGAGCCGTTAATAATTGCATGGAGTCCTTAGGACCTGTTCAGATGGGGTTGCCCCTTCTCTCAGCTCTGCCAGAGCATTGGTCTATTTTCATCTTAGACATCAAAGACTTACTAAAGAAACAGAAAGGGGGAATAGGTCACGGCCTGTCCCCAAAGGCTCAACTGTCTATAGCCTTGTTTACATATAATTTTTTAAATGAAAATTCACTAGGAATGACACCTGCTCTTCAGCACACTACTCCAAGTCCTCCACATAGAGGTCTAGTCCGATGGAAGGATGTCCTGTCAGGACAATGGCAAGGCCCTGACCCAGTGCTCAGCTGGGCCAGAGGCTCTGTTTGTGTTTTTCCCTAGGAGCCAGGACGTCAACCAGTGTGGGTTCCGGAAAGACTGGTGAGAACCGTGACATCGCCCGAGGAGGCCACGGAGCTGCTGCCTAAAAAACCAACAAGCCTTCAACCTGAACCATCAGATCAGGCCTCCAACTCTGCTGATGACGGCGGCAACTGAAGAGATAGCAACGAAAGCGCCGGTCACCCTTCGATTGTTTAGAAGGGGGACCAGTTTTAATAACCCCCGTTGCCTTCGACCTTTCCAAACTGGGCGAGACTGTACAAAGTCTGTGGAACCGAGTCACCTCATGGTTCTCTTGGCCCAATTTGACTACTTGGATTCTCGTGGCAGTGGGACTATTAGTGGGCTTAGTCACTGTTAAATGTTTGTTAGAACGCTTGTTCCAGACACAGCAGCAACTACGTGTTTCTACCATGTTAGCTATGTCTTCCCAGTCAAATGTGGGTGTACGTCCCTCCTCGATAGATAGCCCGTCTGAATCACCTGGGGCAAAGCTCTTGTCAGCAAGGTTTGTTGCAGGCTCCCTGGCCACTACCCGTGTTTAGCTAGGCACCAGAGGCTGTTAATTTTGCGCGCCTAGCCGCCTCGACGGTGGAGCTGCGGCCGCAGTCCTGGCCAGACTGGGCTTGGCTCTAGCCATTGCACCGAGGCCTCCGCAGCGTTTCCTATGCCCTGGCTGTCGCTCTCATAATCCCCGCTTGACCCAGTTGCGAGGCGAAGCACTGCAGGGAGGAGTCACGTGGTATCCAGTTCACGGACTCTCCGGTCTCTATATGAGGTGAGCATTCTGGTCGGTGCCAGAGGCTCCGTCGTGTGATGACGCGAGCCTAGTCCAGACTCCCCAAAGCACCAAACTATGTTGTGAGCCACTCAGGCCCACGGGAGCACCATCATCAATAGAGACACTGGGTACAAGAATACAGTCTACGGACCATGCCTCTTATAAAAACAAAAAGGGGGAGATGTAGAGAGCCGCTTTCCGGGTTTGGCCTAGTGGACACGCTGCAGCCTGCTCTAGAGTTCCCCCCGCCCATCGAGTGAGCCAAGATGGCGCTCACATCCTGCTTCCGCAAATGACGCACACGCCCACCAACCCTATCTTCCAATCACCTCTGTATACGTGGCACTAACCTATTGGGTTTGGGCACAGTATATAAGAGGTTACCCGGGCAGGGTGGGTGGAGACGACCCACAGGGAGCCGTACCTGACGGCCGCATAGAGGTTGTCTCCCCGCGGGGTGCTTAGGCCCGCGTGGAACCTGTAACAGAGAATGCAAGCTTAACTCCAGTAAAAGTCTGTGCTTACAACTGCTACGTGTCTTGGACCTGTGTTTCTCACCAGCGCGGATTTGTCTGCGTCTGTCTCTCTCTCCCTCCTGTTCCCTCCGCCGGCCGGGGACCAGAAGCTGAGCGAGAAGTCGCGGACACTTCACCTTCAACAACAACAAAATACTATCTCAGAAACTTGTGAAATGACTATGCCAGGTGCTCCAGAGCACCAGTTTCTAATAACCTAGCTTAAAGAATTTTGAGACCATACCATGGGACTGACTCATCATTTCCGAAAATCTAGAAGGAAGCTGACAATTACAAAATGCTAACACAAGACCAAGAGGAACATGAATTAATTACTTCGGATTGAATGAATTGATTAAAAAAATGATAATGGATTTTGTTTAAAAAATATTGCTGATACTTTAATAATTTATTTTTTAATACTAGAAATCCCTTTGTTTTTCTCATGAGCTATCTATAACTCATAAAACATTTGTCTTTTTTTCCCTGCCTGATTCCCTAAAATTTGGAAATTCTTAAAGAACATTCTTATTTTCGTGGAAACATAATTATTTGCATAACTTCAATAAGAAAATGTCCTTCTTGTTAACAGGACGTAATTGGAGTCACAGATTATACAAAAGCTTTAACTAGAATGTCATAATTGGAAATATTACAGGCTGAGTCTCAAATCTTAAGATAAAAATTCATAACATATTTCAAGCCTTGCTCATCTTTTTTCTTATTATAATCATTATGGTGCTGCTTATTTATTGTCCCATCACTAGAATAATAGCAGCATCTACTCCCTAAGCCGTGCTAAAATGCCAGACCGTTAGTCTTGAAGGTTGTACTTATGAAACTTATAATGAAGCTAAGCTTAACAATAACTAATAACTAAAAGTCACTCCCCCAAAACTTCCTTGTAACTCGAAAGTAGCCTCTGTTTAAACCAAACTCTGCAGATAGACCTGCAACCTTTGTGCCTACATGAGGCATCACTCCCAGGGATGAGCTTCCCTGGAGCCAAAGGGTTAATACAAATATTGATTAGCGATGCTTTCAGAGAAAGATCTTGATTAAAAGGGGAAAATAAGAAAAGAAATAAAACGAAATGGAGTTTCTGTAGCTAAGAGATTTAAATGGATTTGAGGGCCATTCAGGAAGTTACTCTTGCACACATCTCAGCCAGGTATGCAAAACCAAAAGCAGAGATGTTTCTGAGGACACCTGGACTCTAAAACCAACTACAAAAGAAAGAAATCCATAAACTGTCTAGATTGAAGTACATTTGTAAAGCCAGTTATACACAATCATAGTTTTTTTACAAACAACTTATATAATCTTTTTCTTTTGTTTTAAAAACGCTTAATTGGAAGCCCCAAGATAGGACACAATTCTGGATGATTCTGAAGTGGACCTTCTCAAAGGTGAATCTTTATCCAATGTGCTCTGAGCTGAAACAGACACTGAGACTTGAGGGAAAGAAGAAAGAGCTTTATTGCAAGCAAAGCTGGTGGAGGTCAGGAAGTGCAGTTGTCAAATTTGCCTTGTAAATAAGGGTGGGTTTTTATTAGACCAAAGGGAGGTAGGAGACAAAGATGGTAAGGATGTTGGCTGATGGTAATTGGCTAGTATGCATTCAAACTAAGGAAGGTGAATAACATGAAATGTTTAAACTAAGAGAGGTGATTTGCCAATATACATTCAAAATAAAGATGCAAGTTTGCTACTATTGCTGACTGGTCCTTTATTCCGATGAATGGGCTTGTGATTCTTCCAAAACTTGTAGTGGTCAGACCCCTCACTTCTCTTTCTGGACCAGTATTTCTCTTTCCTGTTGTTTCTGCTCACTTTATTTCCATTTGCATGGTATTTTATGTTTCAGGGTGACCTTGAGTTCAGGCTCCTTTGTTTGATGATAACACAGTGAATTAGCTTCACTTTGCTAGCTAATTCAATAGGGAAGGAAGAAAACAGGAACTTGTCCTAGAGATAGACAAGCCTTTCCTTAATAACTGATATTTTTAACATGTTATTAAGAGAGGGACTGTTCTAGTGGGTTACTACCTGATGATTTGGTTAGTACATGAAGTACCTGATGATTTCAGTCCTTTTCACTACTTGGTCTGCGTTCCCAAAATTGCAATTCTAAGACCCCTACCTTGCAGTTGGTCTGTAATTTCTCAGTCAACAAATATCTCAAATCTTTCCAGTCAGCCAGTCATACCTTTCAAGTAAAGAAAAGATAATGTATTTCCCACGAAAGCATGTTATGATGAAATGCAAATTTAAAACGGGAGAGGCCCCCAAAATATAAAAATAAAATAAAATAATTAACTATTCATGTCTAAATTGAAGACTGTGTGCATGCATTTGTTCAGTGAATTCTTTCTGCTTTAGGGCTGCAGGCAATGTGAGAACATTGCTTTGAAATCTGAAGAGAGGTGTTAGCTCTGCTCTTTCTGAGCTGTATGCTGGGATGAGGAGGATAGTTCTGTAAAATGAGGATCAAATCCACCTCTCACAACGTCTAGAGCTTTGGTGAGCTCAGTGTAAGAGCAAAGAGCCTCCTGAGAACATTCTGTAAATCATAGTCTGTTGTAAGGGCAAAACCTAATTTAAAATTAAATAAGACAATTTTCCCTATTGAACATAGGGAAGAGACCTTCTCCTCCCTCTTGTCTCTTAGTATTTACTTTAGAAAATCTGCAATTGTAAATCCTCTTGGTCCTTCAAAATGTATGTAAATGTGAAAGGTTAAATAAGCCATTCAAGAAAGTCTCCTGAAGGAAGGAAGGTAATTCTTTGAAATATAATCAGGGAAGAAATTGCCTTTATCTCCGACTTTCCTGGAAAGAATGGAGCATAATTTCTGGGAGGTCCGAGCTCCAAATTGTAAACATATCTCCATTCATAAGGATAAGAAATGTGTTTAGAATGTGTATGTGATGGATTGTGTCCACTTAGCTACTGGAAAAGGGTGAACTGTCTTTGCAATCTCCTTGAGGATTGGCTATGACCCATCACATTCTGGTTTAATGCTTAGTCAGTAATAAAACTGTTTCTCTTTATCTTCTACCTTTGTCGAGAGGTTTTCTGGGTTGGGAGAAAGTTTTGGTTTTAATCATATTTTCCAAACACCATACTCTCGTCAGAAATGCTTACTGTGGAAGCAGGGTAGAATAGGGCATCAAGGCTATGATCCCTGGTCTTCTATTCAGTTCTGAAAGAGTTAACAGACAACTGCAAGTCCCTTGTTTCTTATCGATAGGTTTTTAGTCTGGGAAGGAGAACAAGAGACCAAAACTGGATTGAAGGAGCTTTGTTGTGAGGCTGTGTGCAGGCAGGTAGCAACAGACCACCATGGGAACCTGCACAAAGAAGACACCTAGTTACTATGTCAAAGGTTACTATGAAAACCTGCTACCTACAAAACTTCCTATAAAGCCCGTACTAAACCCAACCCACTCAGGAAGTGTCCCTCCCTTGGACACATCCTTGTTAAGCTCTTTAATATGTACTCTCTCTTTTTAATAAACTTTACAATTTATTCCAACTGGCGCTTTTGTCTCTAAATTCTTTTAGTTTTAAGACTAACGAACCTGAATCGGGGCTCAGCTGGCACCTTTGCCAGCCCAGCACTGGTTACACTACTGCCAACTAAGAAATAACAAACTAAGCTGCAAGACAATATGGTGTTTATTTGGGGTCTTAGAATTGCAATCAGGGAGCACAGATCAGGTAGCAACCCAAATGGTGCCCCACCTTGGTGGCTCCAGTCAAGGTTTTTAAAAAAAAAATAAAAGAATGCATAAATTGTTTGTGATTGGTGGATATTTGGGTTATCCAAATGTCCTTCAGATTAGTTTACTGCGTTGTTTTTATCTTGTTTTGTATCTGGTGTCCAAATGTCCTTAGGATTTTGAGGAACATTGTTGCATGAGGCTTTGCATACGTTGGTAGTTTGTGACATCTGGCTGAGGTTTGTCTAATGGCAAACTCCAGAAAGACTTCATAATTCTACTTAAAATCTCTTAGCCATAGTAACTCTGTTTTGTTTTGTTTATTTTTTTAGTCAAGATCTTTCTCTGAAGAGATCTCTAATCAAAACTTGATATTAATTCCTCCGCTCCAGGGAGGCTTATCCCGTGGGAGTCCTGTGGCTTTTAGAGGGGAAGATAGTGAGTTTATTTGCAGTTTGGCTTAGAGAGGGGCCAATTTAAGCAAGGAGATTTGCAGGCAGTCACTCCTAGACATGAATTATAATTAGGCTTAGTTTCATCATTACAGAAACAAGTTTCATAAGTACAATCATCAATATCAATGGTTTGACATATTCCACATGACTTAGGAAGTAGTTGAAGCTGTGATTCTGGAGATAAAACATGAATAAGAGACATTGTAGTGACTATTATAAAGAAAAAAGATTAGCTTTTTTTGAAATAGCCTATAAATTCAAACTCCCCAAGATCTACGATTTAGCCACCTAAATGAGTCTCAAACTTCAGGGTTTCCTAGTTCATGCAGTATTTGAATTTTCTTTTTGTTGTCTTTAATATTTATTCATATTTGAGAGATTATGGGTATGGCCAGTAACCAAGGCCCTTCTGTGGATTCTAAATTAGTGCAGACCCAGCAATTTGATATATCGCCTAAGTCAGCAGTCCTTTGTATGGCTAGGAGAAAGGATGATAAATGGCCTGGGATAAGGAAGAGAGGGTAAGTAGGAGAATGAGGAGTTTAATAGGGGTAAGATTCATTATAGAGGGACAGAGGTGAACTGAGCTACCAAAAGAAGGGGTGGCCTAATAACAATGTGAATACAAAAAAAGCTCATAGGATAATGGAGATTATAGCAGGCGTTTTTGAGTTCATTTCAATCTGATGAAAGGAACTTCTTGGGCTAGCTGTCTGTATTAGAAGCTTTCTACTTCTAGGTGACTTAAGCCTAAAATCACCATTAAGTGTCAATGATAAGGGCCTGATCCCAAGTCTTGGGTTAGCTAAGAGTATCTGATAGGGACTCTTCCAATGAGGTTGGAGTGCATCTTGGTGGAGGTTTTTTTCCAATATACATTTCCAGGTTGAAGACTGTGGTTTTAAATATCGTTGTCTCTTTGGGGAATGTTGTAAAAGAGTCTTCTACCAAAGTTTCATTTTTTTAAGGTTTTGATTATTTCCTGACTATAGGTGAGCATATTTCCTTTTATGAGACAGGACTCATATATTCCAGAGTTTATTTCATTAGGTCTCCTTGTCATAATTTTATATAGGGATAACTTTATGTTTCTCCAAAAGAAGCAGATCTTATGTTTAATAAGATAATAGGTAAGGCTTTTGGTTATGTTATATTGAGGTATTCCATGAATTTAGCTAATTGAGCTTTAATTCATATCGTTTGTTCTTTCTGTTAAGCCTGAGGATTGGGAGAGATAGGCACAATGAAAATGTTGAAAAATTAGCCATATTCTGCATATTATTTTCATGATCTGTCCTGTAAAGTAGGTTCCTCAGTCACATGAAATCCCAAAGGAAATTCCCCCATTTGGAATTATTTTTTTACAAATAATACCTTTGCGGTAGTAGCAGCAATATCATGTCTGCAGGGAAAGGCTTCAAATGGCAGTACATACAAATCATTATTAAAACATGTTTATAGCCTTGGGATAGGGGTAATTGAGTAAAGTCCAACTGTCAAATTTCAAAAGGTCCAATAGGTAAGGGAAAATGTCCTTAAGAACTATGGAAAGGTTTTCCTGTTTAGTGCTTGGTACAAATTAAACAATTACGATATATTTTTATAGCTACTTTAGGAGATGGTTTCCAGAAATATTGCTTTCCTCAGCTTACCATTTTATTGGCATGCCAGTGAGACATATTGTGAATAATTTCCATAACTGTTTCCTGGTGGGAACTAGCAAGGACTTGTTTATCATTAGGGCCAAATCAAGATTTAATAGAAGGCTTATAAAAGCAGCCAAAAATTTCCTATTTTTTAAATCTCTTAAAGAATACATTTTCTTGAACTTCAAAGGGTAATGTTTTTTATGTTTCCAATAGTTATTTGGTTCAAAAGTCATTACAGAAACAAGAATAGGTTTGTAATTTATTGCTGCAATTTCTTAGCTTTATCTTTCATGTAGTTGCCAGTGCTTTCCTCTGTGTTTGTCTGAGAATGACCAGGAATTTTAATTATAGCCAAAGCCTTTGATAACAGTATAGTATCTAGCAAGTCCATGATAGAAGAGCTGTTTTTTTTTTCCATTGGAGGTTAAGAAAAAAACGTTTTCTGTTTGTAATATCTTCAAATCATGACTAACCTCAAAAGCATAGTGATCATCAAAGTATGCATTTGCTAATTTCCCCTTCTTTGAGTAGATAGGTGTTTGTGAGAGCAAATGTTCAGTTTGCTGGAATGATGTGGCATTGGGTAAGGACATTGGTTTTATGATCTCATAGTTTGAGGTAATAGCATATCCAACATGATAGATTTCCAAGTTATCTTTAAGGTAGGCACCATGTATACAAGATAACATCTGCTTTATCAATTGGGGTTCCTTGAAAGTCTATTGAAGTGGTTAATAACTGATCAGTTAAAGCCATGAAGTCATAAGGAGTTTCCTCAGAAATAGGAGAAGTAAAGTATCAGTATTGTTTGTAACAATGAATAAAGGAGATATTGGGAAAAGAAAGAAGAGAATTTCATAAGAAGTTAATTTTTTAGTAAGAAGGACAACAACAGAGTGAGGAACAAAAAGTTAAGGGAAATCTCAAAATTAATTCTTCAATTGATTCTAAAAGTTTTGTCTTCATAACAATGTATCTCATGCAATTGGGAGCTCTTTGCTAAGGTATCTTTTGGCTTGCTAAAGTGTCCTAGAGGCCTATTTTGATTGCTATGAAAGAAGAATACCTTGTTATTAGTTTGTCCTAGATCAGAAGTGTCAGAAAACTATGCTTTATTTCCTTGAAAAAATTTTGACTAGTTTCATCCCAAATGGGGTTCAATTCATTTAGCTTTTAAACAAGGCATACAAAGGTTGAGCTATCAAAAAAAAAAAAAAACCCAACAACTTAGGAATTCAATTTCTACAACATCCTGCAAGGCCTAAAATTCCCCTTAGGTGGTGCTTGGTCTTGGGAGAAAGGAAAGTTAGAATGCTTTGGATTTGGTCAAGGTCTAGGAGGAAGCTCTGGTGGCAGGGATAGGTGGAACAGAAAGAATCTGGCCTATATCAGTAGGCCATGTGGACTATAAATGGGTTGGACTAGCATGTAAAAAAGGGTAATGTTTAAATTTTATTTCTTTGACTGAAAGGGCAGGAATATGTTTAAGATGTAATTCCTTATCCTAGTCCAGTGAATCTGGTTCTAAGAATTCCAAGGTAATATTCCCTTTTAGAGAGAAAGATATGTGTACTTGAAGAAATGCAAGTAAATCTCTTTCAAGAAGGTGAACTGGACCAGAGGGAACTAACAAAAATTGATGAGTACCTTGTACAGGTCCTAATTGAAGGGGAATTTGGAGGAATTAAAGATGGTTACTGGTTTGCTGGATACCCCCACCATTTGAATTGTTTCTATGCTGTGGGGCAGAGTTAATGAGGGCAGTGAGGTCCAAAACAGAGAAGATGGCCCCAGTGCCTACTAGACCCTGTGTGTTAGTGTACTAGGTGCCAGAATGCAATATACCAGAGTCTTGCTTTTACAAAAGGGAAACTTAATAAATTACAAGTTTACAGATCTAGGGAGATGATAGTGTTCAAATTAAGGTACCAACAAAAGGTTATGTTCACTCAAGAAAGGCCGATACTGTCTGGAACACCTCTGTTAGCTGGGAAGTCACATGGTTGGCATCTGCTGGTCTCTTGCTCCTGGGCTCCATTGTTTTCAACCTCTGTCCCCACAGGGATTCTTCACTTTGCTTCTTTGGGGCTGCTTTCATCTCTTAGCTTCCATGGGCTCTGTACACGTTCTGGCTTACTTAATGTCTCCTGGCGATGTCTACTGGGCTCCAAGAATCTTCAAACATCTGTGTTTCTGTTCTCCACCTGTCAGCTCTGCTCTGAAGTTTCAATCTACTCTGTCATTTCTGGCACTTTCCCAAATGCTTCCTCTGTTAAAGTAAACTAAACAAGACTCACCTGGAATGGGTGCAGTCACATCTCTGTCTAATCAAAAGATTACATCCACAATCAGCCATGTCACATCTCTGCAGATGTAATCTAATCAAAAGTTGGAGTCTTACATTCCTGGGAGCACAGACTCGGGGAGCAACCCAAACTGCATCCCACCTTGGGTTTTCCAAGCAAGTGTTTTTAAAGAGAAAAGAAGATTACAAACATTGTTTGTAAAGAATTATTATTGGTAGATATTTAGGGTTTTCCAAATGTCCTTAAAATTAAACAGTTTACTTATTTCTTTATCTTGCAGTTGGTTCATGGCATCCAGATGCCCTGAGAAATAGTGTTGATTTTGGTTTTGCATACCTGAGCAGTTTGTGGTATCTGGCTGATATGCTCATAAGAGTAATTTCCTGAATGACTTCCAAACTCCATTTTAAATTTCTTAGTCATAACAATTCCATTTTGTTTTATCTCTTTTCTCACTATGTATTCATACTTTTAAGTGAATTGGTAACGGGTGATGATGATTATAGCAAACCCTTACAGCCCTCTCTACGTTCGGGGCAGAAGCAGGCATGCAGAGTCCATATTCTCAGTGGTCAATACACAGGAAGCTACCACAGCACACACACTCGTGGCCTCTTCCCCTGGGTTCCCTCCTGCGTAGGGAGGACATAGTCTGAGTCTCTATAGGACAGAATTTACACATCTACAGACAAGAAATATTTTGCACAGCTGTCAGTTGTCTACAGTTTACAGAGTTATGAAATTCTTCCTTCAAAGGAGATTCAGATATGCTGGAAGAGTGAGCCACAGGGGGCACACAGATTCCACCAAGATGCTTGTTCAGTGTCAATAGGTACCGTAGATATTAGCATTGGGATCATAGGGCCCAGGACAGCCACTACCAGAATGATAGAAGGGCTATTTGAGAATCCCTGCCTTTCTCTTTTGAAAACAAGCTTCCCAGATGATTTGAGTGCACATCAGAATTGGGAGAAGAATTTACTAGCAACTTAAATTCTCCAGCATCTGTCTTCTAATGTGTCTATAACAACCGCTTAGCCCTCCTTGAGACCAGGTGCAGCAGGGTTCTTCTCCATGCTGTGACAGTTTTGATACCAGGAATATTGTCCTACTGCTCAAAATCAAGTCTTCTCTTAGGCATCTCCAAGCCTGCCATTCTGCCAGGAGAGAACAAGCTGTCATGTTTCTATAGCAGTTTAATTTTAAAATGTAAATGCCACCTAGGATGAATTATTTTGTTTAATGATGATAACATGAACAACTAACATCTAATGACTACTTACTATGATAGCCCTTGTATAGCTATTACTTCATTAAATAACCAAGATGACTCTAAGAAGTGTTTATTATTATCATTCCCATTGTATGTATGGATGATGAGACCAAGAACTCAGACGTAGGGCACGGAGCAAATGTAAGACTATGACACTAGCACCTGCACAGGGATTCAGATTTCCTCATTAAGATCTTGATTCTCCTGGTAGGAAGGGCCTCAGGCCTCATAGAAAGGGAAAGTTGTGCAGCAGAGAATACAAGGGAAGAACTAGAAGTAGCCTGGGGAACACCGAAAGAATGCTGAGGAATCTCCTTCTGGGAACATAGCCAACAATTCAAGGAAGAGTCTTTCTTCTCTTATTTTAATTGTGTATAAGAGGAAAATTACAGCACAAGCTTGACCATTAACAAACCAACCTAGGAGCGACCAAGCTGTTCAATACATTTACAGTCAGGAAGACACCAGCATCTCCAGCAGCCCCTCAAACCCCAGTGGTAAGTTGCAACCATACCTCTTGCCTGTCAGGTCATTGAATCACCAAGGACCAAGGACTCAAAGAGGCTGTAGGATTTTAACTGTGTCTAGTTTTCAGAACAAATGTTCTTCTCAAAAGCATGGTTTAAAATGCATTTTATCCAAAGTAGTGATTCAGAAGAAAAGAGAGCAGCATAAGCAAAAAGCCTCTGATTTATTCAATCTAATATCTTCCATTTGAAAAATCAAAGCACATTATTAACAAAAGGGTACTGCCTATATGTCCTCAAAGATCCAGCTCTCTAAGGAACCACCAGCCTCTGCCCAGACAAAGCCACTGTGGGAGTGTGGAACTTTCTGCACTAAATACAGTACAGAATAAAGAAGGGAAGGTAAGCAACTCAACAAATATCTGCTGGAACAGTAGGAAGTTTTGATGATAATCAGGGCCAACTTTTCCCTAGAGGAATTTAAAAGGTGACACTAATGCTTTTGTAGTAATAGAATAAAATGGTGTAAAATGGAGGTATATAGTAAAAAGCCTTTTTTAAAGGTCAAAATTCAGATTTTATAAGTTCAGGACTAGAGCTCAAATAAATGAGTATCACTCAAACTAAACTCAGAGCTCCCCTGCATATGGCATTGTCATGGTCTCCACTTTGAAAATGACATTAAGTTCTAGACCTTCAATCCATTATCCTTTGAAATAAAATGCTGTTATGAGAAAGTGGTTTTTCAGCACTTTTTCCTCCAATCTGAGCCAAAGATATGTATTTTTATAGATACAACAAATACTTTAAATGAGCCGTCATAATAAAAATGATTTGCAGAGTTTGCAGAGCCCAAGAAAAAAATTGCAGCAGACAATGTGAAACAAGCAAGGATGATTTTTCTTTTCGTTTTTTTTTTTAGCTACCACAGTAGGGGAGAGAGCATAGAACTCAACTCCTCAGAAGACAGCATGTGCTTGAGCTCTATAGTCAGGGCAAGGACAATAGGAAAGTATCATTAGGCCATCTGGGAAAGAATAGGGTGGGAGATGGAGGTGTGGGGAGGGAGAGGTTGATAATTTGAAATGGTTAGTATCTGACGTTGTCTTTTTTCCTTTTTCTGCAGTCTGAGTTTTTTTTCTCTGCCGTTCCACAGCTGTAAAATTTGTTTCAAGGTAGTCAAGGTAAGATAGGAACACGTACAGGAGCCCAAAGAGCAAGGCTGGAAGCTTTCTCAAGACAAAGAGAGGCAGTCTTGGTCAGAAAGTACCCACACCAAGCTGCTACCTGCCACTGATACTTTGGACTGCTGATGAGATACCTGGGAACAAAATGAAAACCTTGGCTGGTCTTTGCCCTTGTTTTGGGGGACGCAAACTTTGGAATTTCTTGTGATGAATGTCTTTTTTCTTCATAGTGGGACCAAGACCATACCTGCAGTGGGTGTGGGATCTGGCCACACTAGAAAGAACAATTTGTTCCCTAGGGTTTGGGACTTCGAGCCACATCATATGAGCCCACCCTCTCCAACCTCAGGGGTGTGGGGTAGGGAGAGACTGAAGATTGAGTTCAACCATGTTGATATAGATTCCATCAGCCATGCATCATAAAATAAGACACCAAATAAACTTGGGACACTCAAAGCCCAAATGAGTGTCTATGTGTGAAAAGATAAATATCTGTGCTGGGAGGATGACATGTTCTGACTCCACATGGAGAGGACAAGAAGTTTGCATTTGAGACCTTCCTGCAACCTCTCCCTATATGTCTCATCTTTTGGCTTCATTTTTTAAAATACATTTTTTATTGTGAAATATAATATATATAGAGAAAAAGCAATAAAATTCAAAGTACACTGTAACAAGTGGGTATAGAACAAATTTCAGAGTTTGGTACGAGTTACAGTTCCACAGTTTTAGGTTTTTCCTTTGAGCACTTCCAAAACACTGAAGACTAAAAGAAATATTAATATAATGATTCAGCAATCATACTCATGTGTTAAATCTTCCTCCTCTTTCTCATTTGATCCTTCTCCCAATTTTAAGTTATTTGAGCTATGTCCATTCTAATATTTCATTTTGGAAAGGGTAGTGATAATATGGGATTGGGGAATGGAACTAGTTGATCTTTTTGGAAAGCTGGTCCCTCTGGGTTTCAAGATTTATCTGGCCTAGGAACCAATTTGGAGGTTTTTCATTTCTGGTAAATAATTTTAACATGTGAAACTTTTGTAAAATCTCAGATAGAGCCCTAGGTATTCTTCAGGGTTTGGCAAGAATGGCTTTGGTTAGGGTTTCATAAACTGTGGTAATTAGCAATATCTAGCTAAAGCTTGCATAAGAGTAGCCTCCAGAATAGTCTTTCAACTCTATTTGAACTCTTTTAGCCAATAATGCCTTATGTTGTACATTTGTTTTCCCCCTATTTATCAGGAAATTATCAATTCCATGGTGCCAGGGTGAGGCTCATCCCTGGGTGTCATGCTCCATGTAGGGGGGAAGGTAGTGATTTTATTGCAGTGTTGAACTTAGAGACAGAGAGGCCACATCTGAGCAACAAAAGAGGTTTTCTGGAAGTAACTCTTAGGCGAAACTATAGGTAGTCTTAGCTTTTCGGCTACAGAAATACGCTTCACAGGTACAAGCCTAAAGATTAAGGGCTTGGCCTAATGACTTCGGAGTCCCTAATGTTTGAGACAGTATCAGGGGTTTCCTTAGTGGTAAAGTTTAATAGTTCCATATTTTTTCTCCTGTCACTCAGGAGACTTTGCCAATACTTTTTCATTATCTGCTCAAGATACTCTGGGATGTATTCAGGTATTACATTAAGCTATACAGGATTATAAGCCCTCATTTGTATCCTGGGGTCCATGTCTGTTAGTGCATAAGTGGTCCAATTTCTCCACATCCTTTCCAACATTTGTAGTTTTCTTTGTTTAATAGCAACCATTCATATGGGCGTGAAATTATATCACATTGTAGTCTTGATGTGCATTTTTCCTTATAGCTAATGAACATCTATTTATGTGCTTTTTAGCCCATCTGTATTTGCTTTTGGAAAAATATCTATTCATATCTTTAGCCCATTTTATAATTGGATTACTTGTGCTTTTTTTTTGCTGAGTTGTATGATTTCTTTGTGTATACAGGATATTAAACCTTTAGCCAAAACATGATTTGCAAATATTTTGTCCCACTGAGTTGGTTGCCTCTTCACCTTTTTCACAAAAGGCACAGAAGCATTTGATTTTAATGAGTTCCCATTCATCTATTTTTTCTTTCAGGTCTCTTTTCCTTCCAAATGAATTTGATAAGTAACTTTTTCAAGTCTTCTAACGTTGTTGGAATTTTGATCGGTATTGCCTTGAATCTGTAGATCAATTTGGGTAGAATTGACATTTTAACCATCTTTAACTTTCCTATCCATGAGCAGACAATGTCTTTCCACTTGCTTAGATCCTCCTTGATTTCTTTTAGTAATGTTATGTGTAGTTTTCTTTGAACAGGTCCTTTACATCCCCAGTGTTTTAGTTTGTAAAAGCTGCCAGAATGCTATAACAGAAATGGAATGGCTTTTAAAAAGGGAAATTTATTAAGTTGCAAGTTTACAGTTCTAAGGCTGTGAAAATATCCAAATTAGGCAAGGCTATACAAATTGTCCAAACTAAGGCATCTAGGGAAAGATCCTTTGGTTCAAGAAGGCCTATGACATTTGAGGTTTCTCTCTCAGCTGGAAAGGCACATGCTGATGTCTGCTAGCTTTCTCTCCAGGCTTCTTCAATGGCTTCCCCAGGGGCAATTTCTTTTTGTATCTCCAACAATCTTTGGCTGTGTGGGCTCTGTTGGTTCTTTGCAAAATGGCTCCCTCTTAAAGGGCTCCATTAAGCAGCTCCACCTTGAATGGGTAGAGACGCATCTCCATGGAAATCATCTACTCAAAATTACCACCCACAATTGGATGGATCACATCTCCATGGAAACAATAAAAAAGATCCCACCCAGTAATACTGAATGAAGATTAAAGGACATGGCTTTTCTGGGGTACATAATAGCTTCAAACCAGCACACCTGGGTAAATTTATTCCTAGATACTTGCTTCATTTAGTTGCTACTTTGAATGGAATTTTTTCCTTAATTGTCTCCAGTTATGTCATTGCTTGTGTATAGAAACATTACTGATTTTTGCACATTAATATTATATCACACCATTTTGCTGAATTTCTTTATTAGCTCAAGAAATTTTGCTGTAGATTTCTTAAGATTTTCCAAGTGTAGTATCATGTACTCTGCAAATAATGAAAGTTTTATTTCTTCCTTTATGATTTAGATGTTTTTCATTTCTTTATCCTGCCTGATTGTACTAGCTAGAGCTTCTAGTACAATACTGAATAATAGTGGTGACAGAGGGCATCCTTGTCTTGTTCTCAATCTTAGGGAATAAGATCAATCACCCATTGTTCAATCACTCACTGTTGAGAATGATCATATTGAGGAAGTTTCCTTTGAGTCCTACCTTTTGAAGTTTTTTTTTTATCAGAACGGATGTTGAATTTTACTGAATGTTTTTCAGCATCAATTAAGATGAGCATATGATTTTTTCCCTTTTGATTTGTTAACGTGGTGTATTACATTGATTGATTTTCTTGTGTTGAACCATCCATATATTCCTGATATAAACCCCACTTGGTCATGGTGTATAATTTTATTAATGAGTTATTGGATTTGATTTACTAATATTTTGTTGAGAATTTTTGCATCTATATTCATTAGGAAGATTGGTTTCTTTTTTCCTTTCTTGTCGCATCTTTACACAGTTTGATATTAAATGATGTTAATTTCATAAAATGAGTCCGGTAATGTTCATTTTTCCTCCGTTTTTTGGAAGAGTTTGAGCAGGATTGGTGTTAGTTCTTTTTGGAGTGTTTGATAAAGTTCCCCTGTGATGCCATCTGGCCCTGGGCTTTTCTTTGTAGGAAGATTTTTGAAGGCTGATTGAATCTCTTTACTTGAGATTAGTTTTTGAAGATCTTCTATTTCTTCTCTAGTCAGTGTAGGTTGTTCATGTGTTTCTAGGAATTTGTCCATTCATCTAAGTTGTCTAGTTTGTTGGCATATAGTTGTTCATAATATTCTCTTATGTTTTTTTATTTCTTCAGGGTTTGTGGTAATGACTCCCCTCTCGTTTCTGATTTTATTTATTTGTATCTGCTCTCTCTTTTTTTTCATTTGTCAGCTGATGTAAGGGTCCATCAATTTTATTGTTTTTATTAAAGAGCCAACTTTTGGTTTGATTCTTCCTATTTTTTTTTGTTCTCCAATTCATTTATTTCTGCTTTAATCTTTGTTATTTCTCTTCTTCTATTTGCTATGGGATTAGTTTTCTGTTCTTTCTCTAGTTCCTCCAGGTGAGCCATTAAATCCTCGATATTTGCTCTTTTTTCTTTTTTTATATAGGCATTTAGGGAAATAAATTCCCCTCTCAGCACTGCCTTTGCTGCATCCCATAATTTCTGATATATTATAATCTCATTTTCTTTTGCTTGCAGATATTTACTGATTTCTCTGGCAATTTTTACTTTGACTCACTGCTCGTTTAAGAGTGTTATTTAACCTCCACATATTTGTGAAAGTTCTGATTCTTTCCAGATTATATACTTCTAGCATCATTCCATCATGATCAGAGGAAGTGCTTTGAATAATTTCATTCTTTTATAATGTAAAAAGACCTGTTTTGTGCCTGAACAAGACCTGTTTTGTGATCTACCCTAGAGAATGTTCCATGAGTACTAGAGAAGAATGTATATCCTTGTGCTTTGGGGTGTAGTGATCTATATATATAAATCTGTTAGATCTAATTCATTTATCAAATTTTTAAAGTTTTCTGTTTCCTTGTTGATCTTCCAATTGGTTATTCTTTCTATAGAAGAGAGTAGTGTTGTGAATTCTTCCACTATTATTTGTTGAAACAATTATTGCTCCCTTCAGTTTTGCCAATGTTTTCTTCATGTACTTTGGAGCTCCTTGATTGTAAGCATACACATTTATGATTGCTGTTTCTTCTTGGTGAATTGTCCCTTTTATTAATATATAGTGTCCTTCTTTGTCTCTTCTGACCTTACATTTAAGGTCAATTTTTCTGATACTAATATAGCTGCTTCTGCTTTCTTTTGGTTACATCTTGCATGGAACATATTTTTCCATCCTTTTCCTTTCAATCTACTTGTATCCTTGGGTCTATGATGAGTCTCTTGCAAGCAGCATATAGATCATATTTCTTAATCCATTTTACCAATCTGGGCATCTTTTAATTGGTGAGTTTAGTCTGTTAATTTTCCAAATTGTTACTGTAAAGGCATTTCTTGAATCTACAGTCTTATCCTTTGATTTTTATTTGGCAGATCTATTTATTCTTTTCCCTCTTTCCCTTTTTATCCTTTAAATTACCTTACTGGTACTCTTCAATTCTTTGCCCTCATCAAGGCTTCCCTCTCCTGTTATTTTTTTTTTTCAGCTGGGAAAAATCCCTTTAGCATTTCTTGTAGAGCTGTTCTATTGTTGACAAATTCTTTCTGCTTTTGTTTATCTGTGAAAATTTTAATTGCTCCCTCAATTTTGAAGGACTATTTGGCTGGATAAAAAAATATTGGCTGGAAGTATTTCTCTTTCAGGATCTTAAGTATTTTATACCACTGCCTTCTCACACCTATGGTGCCTGTTGAACAGTCCAAATTCAGTTTTATGTGGCTTCCTTTGTATGTGGTTAGTCACTTGTCTCTTGCTGCTTTCAGGACTTTCTGCTTATGTCCAACATTTGACAGACTGATTAGTTTTCATCTTGGGGTAGACCTACTTGAATTTATTCTATTTGGTGTTCATTGGATTCTTTTATTTGCAAATTTATATCTTTTATTAGGGTTTGGAAGTTTTCCCCCATTATCTCTTTAACTAATCTTTGTGGCTCCTTATTCTTTTCTTCTCTTTCTGGGACACCAGTGATTCTTATATTTGTGTGCTTTGTGTTTCCATCATTTCCCTGAGGTCCAATTCAATCTTTTCCATCTTTTTTGCCATTTGTTCTTTTTTGCATTCAAATTCAGTCATCCTGTCCTCTAGTTCACTTATTCTTTCTTCTGCCTCTTCGAATCTGCTGTTGTGTGTCTCTAGTATATTTTTATTTTGGTCTACAGTATCATTCATCTCTGGGATATCTGCTATTTTCCTATTTATTCTTTCAAATTCTTCTTTATGCTCGTCTAGAGTCTTCTTGTTATCTTTTATGTCATTGGCCAACCTATTGAGTTTATTTATGAGATGGGTATGGACATCTTTGATTAGTTGTTCCAGAGCCTCTGTCTCCTCCATTTGTTTTAATTTAGTCATTTGGCTGGGCTATAGCTGCTTGTATTTTCATTTGTTTGTGATTTTCTGTTGGCTTGAAGCATTTGACTATCTTGTTAGGGCTATTTTGAAAGTCAATTTTCCTCGGTTGTTTTAGGTTTTTTATTTGCTTGGATTTGTGTTGAAGGTCGCCTTTTGCACTTGGTTCATCAGTAAGTCCCCAATGTCATGGTCAATTTCATGTGTCAACTTGGCCAGGTAGTGGTGCCCGGTCATCTAGTAGGTCAAGTGCTGGCCTGTCTCTTGCTGTGGGAACATTTCATGGACTTAGATTATGATTACATTGACTGCATCCACAGCTGATTGCGTTTGTAATCAGCTATGAGAGTGTCTTCTTCAATGAATGATGCTTAATCTAATCACCAGAAGGCTTTTAAGGAGGATTCAGAAGAGGCAGTCACTCTTCCTGCTTCAGCCCATGAGCCTCTCCTGTGGAGTTCTTCCAGACATTTCCTTGGAGTTGCCAGCTTCACAGCCTGCCCTACAGATTTTGGACTCTTTCATTCCCACGGTTGCCCAGCCAGCCTCTCCTGAGAGTTCATTGAGGACCTTCATCAGCTGCTAGCTTGCGGCCTGCCCTACAGACCCTAAACTCTGCATTCCCACATTTATGTGAGACGCTTTTATAAATTTTCTATCAATGGATATCTCCTGCTGATTATGTTTCTCTAGAGAACCCCAGCTAATACACCCACCAAACTAAGTCTTGGACTTTAGGCAGGGATGCAACTCTACCTGAGTATCTGTTAGAAGCTCAACAGATAGGCAGTTTGCCAGACTGCACTTTCCATCTATTCCCAGCAGATGGTGATCTTGGGCCTTCTTTTCCCCTTAAACCCATCTCTCCCCAACTATTGTTGCCAGGTGAGCTGAATGGAGACTAATGCAATTCCTGCCATGTCTACTGGTCTTGGCACACACTGAAATCCACCAACCCTGGGGCTATGATTGGGCTGTGTCCACCTTAGCAGAGACTCCACTTGTGGGCCCAATGGAACTGGTGGCTCCCAGGCTGTTGTTTGGAATGACCTTGGGTTGTGGATCTGGGTTTTTCAACTGACCCTGTCCACTGCCAACCTGGAAATGCCTGTCAGTTAGACATATCACAGGGCTTCGAGCACAGAACAAGGTGTGGGTCACAGCATGGGAGCATGAGGCATGGAGAGTGGGCATGTGAGGGCACAGGGTATTGTGTAGGTATGGCATGAGGTATGGCACAGGGCACAGGGTTTCGTGTGGGAGCACTTGTAAACATGTTTGCCTGGAATGATCAAGGGGTATGGTGTGGCTTGCTACTTCATCACTGCTGCCCTCTCTGTGCACTTCTGAGGGCTCTGGGCCTCCATATGGACAGGGGAGTGGTAGGCCTGTGCACTAGCTGGATCATCTCTATGAGCAGGGAAAGCTTGTTTACTGGCTTCCAGGTTCCCCAAAGGAGCTCTGGACTGTGGAACTGAGGGTGGTGATATCCCAACCAAACTGCAGAAGCAGGCACTTTCTTGGGCATGGCCTCTTGGCCCCAGTGGAGTCCCAATGGAGACTTTCATGCAACTCTCATTCATCTTTGTATCCCAATTCCTAGCATTTTCATCCAGGACCCCTCCCTATATAATGGAGAAGACACTCTCAGATCATTCACACCTTGGAACTGCTCTTCTGCTCACTTTTCTGTCACTTCTCTAGTTGTTCCTTGAGCTTGGGAGAATTCGACCTATCCTATTTCACCATTTTTCTGAAAATCCCCTTGGCTTCTTTTTCTTTGTATTCCTTTACTATAATAAAATTACAATCATAAGTATAGCACCTTCAGTGAGTTCTACAAGTTGTTCTAGTGAATTATCAAACTGAGAGGCTGGTGGGAATCTCTGAATTTGTAGGCAGTTAGTCAGAAATGCAATGGCCTGGGCCCCTGAGCTTGTGACCAGTGCCTGAAGTGCCATCTTAAAGAGGGTGGTCCTTAACCTGTGGACCCTCATCTAACTCTTGGTAGTCAGAGTCAGAATTGAATTGATTGGGTTGCTGCAGTATTTGCCATTGGTGCCAGAAGCTGTTGGAAGTTGCAGAAGTTTTTGATAAACTAAATTCAACCAACAGCATGTAAAAGTGGTGAATGTTCTAGTAAGTGGTGCTTGTCCAGAGTGGTACATTCACAAAGCTCCTTCTTAGATAATTTTCCAAGAGTACTTATGATATCACAGACCCTGTCAGACCTTTTCACTTGTTCACTCTCTGGGTCTCACCGCAGTCCCATTGGACAGAAATCATTCTCCCACAGGGTGGCTGAGGAAGGTGAGGATTCCACCGGAACTTGCTAGGTTTGCTGTCAATAAGGCGCAGGGCTTGGATCTGACCTCAGTTCCTTCAGACTCCTCAACCGAGCTGTTCGAGCACCATTTGTTCCACTGGCCACACAGAGAACCTTCCATTGCCCCTCACCAGCCCTTCAGGTAGGTAAGGCGGAGCTTGTTGCATGAGTGGTCCAGCTGCATCTGCCCAGCAGAAGGTGCCTGTTGTTCATTTGAGGTGTGGATGAGGGAGTGAACTGAGGCTGCCTACATTCTTTCCCTAGGCCACTGTTCAGCTTCACACCACATCATCTCTGTCCCTCATTCCTCCATTTAAATTGCTCCCAACCAAAGCTGTGGGTTCACTGCAATCTAAGCTATATTACAAGTGCCTTCTGATCTTAAAGATAATAATAGCAAAATCACTAATGCTTATGTTAATTTATTATGTTTCAGGCATATTAACAATTTACAGTTGTCAATCTTTCATGCTTTAAATAATTCTATGAGGTATGTACTTTCATTAGCCATTTACAGGTAAATAAGCTGAAGCTATGGGAGTTTGTGTAGCTTGCTAAGGTCTGCAGCTTATATGTCAGTGCACCAACTTACTGCTAAAGAAAAGCTGTGCTCTTTCATTCATCCTCTCAATTTGTTCTTTTCCACATCCACCTCAAAGGGATTTCAGGTCTGAAACATGAATACAGGGGAGACAGGCTAAATCACCAAGACCCAGGCATGGATCTACTTCTATTCAAATTTGAAGAGTCAAAATGGAATTTAGTTATCTGAAAAAGAGATGAAAATAGCCCACCTGAAGCAAAATGCTCCCTTAAGTTAAAAGTAATGCATAAGAGAATTTATATTCTTGCAAGAGTTATGGGAGATCAGTTCATCAGTAAATAATTAGCACAGTATGTTGTATTATATTTCATAATGGATTAAAATAACAATAGAAGCTTTGTACTGTCTTGATGCCTCAGCATCTCAGATGCTGTGGTTAGGTCCTTTGTGACCACCCCTGACATCTGCTTATACAAGATGAACAGTTTCTCCCTCTCCTCCCTACATCTTACTTGGGAGTGTTTCCCCGCAAAATCAGATGCAAACTCTCTGCTCATGACTGTTGCTTGAGCAACCACTGTGGCTCCACCCATATAACAGTAAGGACACAGACTCCAGGTCCACTGTTGCCTTTTGCTCCCTGCTAGCTTGGCTGAGCCCACACTCCTGACCCTGTGAGGCCTCTGTTCTCAGAACTCTGAGGACTCATAAACTACCCTTTCATCCGTCTCTGGCTTATGCTTGCCGCACCTGACTGTCCTTTTAAAGGTCCTTATGCCACATCTTCCTTTTGTAAACTCCAACATCTCAGTTTTGTAAATTTTTAGGAAACTGAATCTTATTCCTTAGTAACTGTTGAGCCTGTGTGAGTGAGAAGGTGGCTTTGGAATTAGGTGGTAGAAGCTTGGAAACTAGGCATATTAGAAAAGGACAAACCACCCTCAAATAATTCAATGGTGTTCTCTTTGATGCTGCAACATCTGTTCTGAAAACAGTGAGTGGGCCCAGAGAAGAGGAAAGAAATTCTCCTCACTGCTGAAACTTTCTTAGAATAAAATATTCTTTTGAATCCTCAGTTTTTGTACTGTCTACTTCTAAATATGTGCAGAAACTATGTTATTTGTATGAAATTCATGTTCAGAATAAAGACAGCCTTGTCCCCCTGCTCCTCCCAAACACTTGCTATAAAATGTTGGAATGTCCTGTGAAATTCACCAGCACTGTCCCTGGCTCAAGATACATCTACAAAGTCCTCACTGGCACCTTCTGCCTGCATTTCTTTCTGTTTTTGCCTATTTTTTCTATCCATCTCATCTGCAGGACACACACTCTCTGTTCCATAAACCTGGTTTTACTCCTGGCAGCACCTTCATTATCAACCTGTTGTTGGCCCCATCTAAACCAGACTGCAGTTTCCTGAGATGGTGGAAAAAATTTTGTTGCATGATATAAGTCAAATAACTGCAAAATCAAAATAACAGTTATGTATTTGAAAGCATTTCCCTCATGGGGAAATTCTGACAGTAAAGCTTTGAATAGGCCACCAAATCCATTATCAGGAGATAAAATTATGCCCATCCATGTCAATCCCTATCCAGGTTTTGATGTAAAACATTTCTTTCAGTTTTTAAAATTATTTGAATTTATGTCTGATGCCACTCTACATTTGTACAAAAGGAATTATATAATCATTCAGGGTTTAATAATTGAAAATTAATTTTTTATTTTTTTTGTAATGAAAAATATAATATTCTGTAGAACTAAAAAGAGAAACACATTATAGATATTTGTATTTGCAGAGATGGCAAAGGGAAATATTTCAACATTTATAAAATGTAATTAGAGTATTTAGATACATGCACATCTTGCCCATTTCATGAGCTTCTGTTATTGTTTATATTGCAGACAGAATCAAGTGGAATAATTCATTTGGAGTTCTATTTCTTAGATTGAGTCAACCACACACCCATCCTTTGCCATACATGTAGATAATTTCCCATTAGCAGAATTCAGTCTTAATTGAAAAAGAGAATTAGAAGTGAGGTGTATGTCACATTATTCCCCAATTTAATAAGTGAACTCAGTAAATGTCTGAAAAAGGCAATGGAAGTTTTTGAAGGAAAAACAGTGAGGGCCATATCTGAAATTCCACTTTGAAATTATCTGTCAAACTTGGCAGAAATAATTTTCACTCATTGACCTGCCAGCTCTCTATTAAGATTGTATCATGTCCCCCACAGAAGGCATGTTCAGGTTCCAACCCGTCCTCTGTGAGTGTGAACTCTTTTATACCTAGGACTTTGGAAATGTTATTAGTCAAGGACAGCCCAAACTGAATGAGGATGGGCCTTCATTCAATATGGTTAAAGTCCTTTTAAGCAAAAGAAATTTGACACAGGAAGTAGGAACCACAGGGAGCAGCCAGGAGCCAGAAGTCAATGGAACCTGGAGAGGAAAAGAGAAGGCATATCCATGGGAATTGCATGTGAAAGAAAACCAGGAACCCCAAAGAATGCCAGTCAGCCAGGAGATACCTGAGGAGGAAGGAAGACTCCTAGCCTCTGAAACCCCAAGTCAGGAAATTCCTATTGTTGAGCCAACCCATTGAATGGCATTTGATTCATCATCTAGGACACTTAACTGGGGTAGGGGACTGTAACCATGCACAGACTCTTAGTGTCTCCCTTCCATTTTACTGCAGCAACCCCTGAAGATGGCAGCACTGTGAAGTGCAACCTAACCTCTTCTGGCTTCTAGGAGCCTCCCCTCTGCATTTCCAAACTGTTCCCAGGTTACTTTCTCCAACTGTGGTTAAATTATGATATTTGAGGTGTCGAGAAGCACTATGTTTGAAGCAAAGAAGTTTTACAGAAGATGGATTTCCAGGAGGTGAGTACACCTTGGGTCTACCCTCCTGAGAGGGTATCTTGCCTGCTGAGAGAGATCAGGACCAGCTAAGCTTTGTTCTTAGTTGACCATACAGGTGTAGAGGACCTCCCAGAAAATCACCAAGGCAGCTATTGGACTCTGTGCAAGGCCTCTCAATTTTCAACCTGTGGCCACTGGAATGATAATTGCACCTACCCCATGTATGGATCCAAAGCCTGGGATTCCACCCCATAATGAGAGCATAGCCTCATTACATTACATTACGTTACGTTACGTTACGTTACGTTGCATTACGTTATGTTACGTTACGTTACATTACGTTAATTACATTACATTACATTACATTACATAGCCACCTACATGACCAGGAGAAATTAAAGTCATCAAACCTCTCAAGGGGGAAGGAATGTCAAAATGGTATCATAAATGAGGCACTGAAACTCCCCTCCCTTGATCACTGTTGATAACAAAACTCCAATTCCTTCTGTCATGATACCCCGCTGCTCACACCTTTGTCCTACACCCTTATAAGCCTTTGTACCTCCCTTGCCATCTTTGTGAAACATTAACTCCATTTTCCACAGCTGGTCCCCAACGTGGAAGATCTTCTTATGTTCATAAGTCTTAATTAAATTTCAAGTCTAACTTTGTGCCTGACATGTCTTTTAGTCTTCTGGCTGCCCTGACCTAAGCTTTCCAAAATGGGGTTGGAACAATTGGCAAGCCAGCCAGGAGACCAATGAGCTGCTGGCCATAACAGACATGCATTCTTGGAAGGGAGAATCCATGGAGGAAATCCCAAGTTGGCCTTTGTCTATGTAGGGAACAGTGGCTACTCTCCTAGTGTTAGTACTCCAGCAGCAGGCTACAGGACAGTTAGGATTTCATAAGAGAAAGGAAAGCCATCAGGCTACTGTGGCTATTGCATGACTCTTTTTAGGAGCTGCAAGTTCAGCCAGGGAAGAGGCCTTGACCATGAAAGCTGCAGTATGTTGCCTAAAAGAAGAACTTAAGTCAGAAAGGAACTTGCATATAGTCCAAACTGATTTGAAAGTTGCATTGAATGAGAGGCTACATCATGTAGATGAGCGTTTAGAAATATTGGCATGTCCGTATGCTAGAGTAGGAGGGTACATACTGCTTAAGGGACAGGTGAGATATATCTTGACTCCTCCTGACTGGGACCATAAAATATGGGATCTTGTTTTTTTCCCTTCAGGTGATGATGTGCCAGAGTCTGACAGGGATATTGAAAATGAGAAAAGGAAGCTTGTTTGTCCTCTGATCCAACAAAAAGTTGTCAGAACTTTTCAGCACTCTCACCTCCCCACAGCTGCTGCCCCAGCAACCCCTCCTGACTAAAAGATCTTAGTAACCATGAATTATGCTGCTGCCGAATTATGTGAAATTGGAAATCAGTACAGACAGAAGCCTAAAGAATTCCAGCCAAATTGGTTACTATGGTTCTGGGACACTGTTGCAGAAGGAGTGTTACCTTTAGGGAAAGAAATAAGAAAATTAGCCTCTTTACTACATGAAATTAGCAATCACCTATTTCATTATCACTCTGCTTTAAATTCAATGTTTTCTTTAGTAGTCCCTTACATGAGGTCAGTCAACCTGCTATATTGCCTTCACCTGGAAAAAGAACTAAGGACTTACACATTGCTCTCATGAGGCTTTTTACATAGCCCAGCCATACGCCAAAACCTTGTGGCAAAGAATCTGGCTAAGTGGAAAAGTCTATGTCACTATATTGATGAGGCCATGTTAACCAATAACTCTCTTTCAGAACTAAAAGAAGCCTTAGGCTCATTGTTATCTCACCCTAAGAGTCAGGGAAGGGCAATTAATTGTGAAAAAAACTGCAATATCCTGACCACCCTGTCAAATTCTTAAATGTTGTATGGTCACATAAGACAAAAATTATTCCTTCTGCAGTAATTAGTAAGGTAAATTTTTTTCCTATGCTGCATATGCCCAAACAGCTCATAGCTTTCTTGGGGTTGTTGGGGTATTGGAAATGTCTTGTTCCTCAGCCCAAATGTTAAACTTTTATGTATGCTAATGAGGAAAGGTCATATTTAGAAAAGGAAGGCCCTCCAGCAGGCTGATTCTGAAAAGGCAAACAGGGCAATAGCTCATTCACATTTATTGGGTTGAGGTGGGGTGGTGGATTGATTCAGACCCACCCTGTGAATTGGACATAGGACATAGCCAGAACTGATAATGGCTTTGGATGGGGTCTATGGCAGAGGCAACATTCTAAATGAATGCTCCTTGGTTTTTTATCACAATTATGGAAAGGGGTAGAAATGAGATACAGACCCCTATATGCTGCATATAATGCCTTATTCCAAGTGGAAGACTGAGGCAAAGTTAACCAGTTACCTTGAAAATGACCATTCGTATTCAAGGGTGGATAACCAACATGTTCCTAAGCCATGCTCTGGCAGTGCCCAACTGAGCACACTGAAAAATAGAAAGCCTACCTGCTACAATGCAGTGTTTTCAATACCAGCCTTCTGAGTGCAGAGGTGCACAAGATTCTTGGATCAGTGTCCTGTATAGAAGATTCAACAACTAAAGTGGCTGCACATAAATAGCTGTTGAAATGCCTACTATAAAAGGCATGGGTACTATCTCAGAGTCTTCTTGGTACACTTGGCACATTGATGGCCCCACTAGTGGGCAACCTCCCACATGGACAGCTGTGGCAGTACAACCCAGTGCTGATTCTATATGTGGAAGACTTGTGCAATGCAAAGCAGTCAATGAGCTGAGTTAACAGCAGTATGGATAGTAACAGTGCATGGGCCAGGAGATATGCTATCCATACCAATAACTGGGCTATTTACAAAAGCTTTAAGACATGGATGGCATTCTGGAACCTAGAACAATGGTCAGTCATAATCACCTCCTCTGGAGAAAAAGTTATGGAAAGGTATCTTTGAGATGCCTGCCAAAAATGAAAGTTCCAGCTGCCAACTGCACTCCAGCAGCCAGTGTACATCACTGTAAATGTAAATGTTTCTATGAGTGCTCTGAAGGAAAATCTTATTTCCTGTAGCTGTAGACTTGAGATCTCCAAAAATGAAACTCAGAATCTTATTGTTAGAGTAGCAACTTTACAACATAAATTGAAATCTCAATCTTGCATGGTGTTTGCAAGATTGTTAAAGTGAGGACATTGATTGGAAAGGAGTGGAACCCTGGAAAATGGTTTGGCGACATATGGATTGATAATGATGTCATTAAAGAGATTGAAACATTAGGTCATGCTGAGTCTTCTCTAGATAATCCTGTAATAGTGTGCCCTGATGATATAGCTGTCCCTCCTCCAGCCTACCCTGAGGAGTTGTCCACCCAACCTCCACCTGAAGGGATTAGCCCTAGAGTGAATAATAATGTCTGTCCAGATGAAACTGCGAATGAATGCCTTGAAGCAAATGGCTTGGAAGATACTTCTAATTCTTTTCATGACCCATGCTCACCACCCCTCATTTCTTCCAGACCTATAACTAGACTAAAGTCCCAACAGGGCCCAAAAGGTGAGAAACAAAGTATCACCCATGAGGAAGTATGTTATACTCCAAAAGAATTGTCTGAATTTGCCAATTTATATAGACAGAAATCAGGGGAATATGTGTGGTAATGGATTTTAAGCATGTGGGATAATGATGGGAGGAATATAAAGCTGAATCAGGTTGAATTTATTGATATGGGCACACTAAGCAGAGATTCTGCATTCAATGTTATAGCTTGAGGGGTTAGAAAGGCATTAACAGTTTGTTTGGATGGTTGGATGAGACATAGATCAAAAGGTGGCCGAAATTACCTGAGGTTGAAGTACCAGAACTGCCCTGGTATAATGTAGATGAGGGAATCCAGAGGCTTAGAGAGATTGGAATATCAGGGTGGATTTATCATGGAAAGCCTTTGTACACCCCAGGAATGTCTGGAGGATGCACCTTTTACCAGAACTGTGAGAAATAAATTTGCTAGACTAGTGCCATCATCCCTAAAGAGCTCTGTAATTGCCCTTCTCTTTAGGTCAGATATTACTATGGGAACTGTTGTCACTGAGCTAGAATTCTTAAACACAGTGGGGATGCTTGGATCCTGAGTTGGCAGAAGCCAGGTGGCAGCACTTAATCGCTAAAGACAAGGTGGACATGGCTATCATAGTGGGCAGCAAACTCAAACCAGGAGTCAAAATAATCTGACTCACAGAGACTTGTGGTGTTGGCTAGTAGATCATGGGATACCTAGAAGGACAATAGATGGGCAGTCTACTAAATTCTTGTTTGAACTGCATAAACAAAACTGTTCTAGGTCAAGTGAACAGAAGTCTAACTTGAATTACAAAAACAGAGAATCATGGCCTTTTACCAGGGTAACTGTGCATTGGGGGAAAAGAAATGATCAGATATTTCAGGGATTATTAGACACTGGCTCAGAAGTGACATTAATTCCAGGGGACCCAAAACATCACTCTGGTCCACCAGTCAGAGTGAGGGGTTATGGAGGTCAGGTGATCGATGGAGTTTTAGCTGAGGTCCATCTTACAATGGGTCCAGTGGGCCCCTGGACCTATTCTGTAGGTATTTAACCAGTTCCAGAATGCATAACTGGAATAGACATACTGAGCAACTGGCAGAATCTCCATATTGGCTAACTAACTCATGGAGTGGGGGCTATTAAAGTGAGAAAGGCCAAGTGGAAGCCAATAGAACAGTCCCTACCTAGCAAAATAGTAAATCAGAAGCAATATCAGATTCCTGGAGGGATTGCAGAGATTACTGCCACTCTGAAGGACTTGAAGGATGCAGGGGTGGTGATTCCCAACACATTCCCCATTCAACTCTTCTATTGGGCCTGTGCAGAAAACAGATGAGTCTTGGAGAGTGAGAGAATATTATTGTATGCTCAACCAGGTGGTAACTTCAATTGCAGCTGCTGTTCCAGATGTGGTATCATTGCTTGAGCAAATTAAAACATCCCCTGGTACCTGGTATGCAGCTATTGATCTGGCAAATGATTTTTTCTCAATAGCTATTAGTAAGGACCAACAGAAACAGTTTGCTTTCAGCTGGCAAGGTCAGTAACATACTTTCACTCTCCTCCCTCAGGAGTATATCAACTCTCCAGCTCTATGTCATAATCTTGTCTGCAGGGTGCTTGATCATTTCTTCCTCCCACAAGACATGACACTGGTCCATTATATTGATCATATCATGTTGACTGGACCTAGGGAGCAAGAAGTAGCAACTACCCTAAACTTATTGGTAAGACAATTGCATGTCAGATGATGGGAGATAAATCCAACAATAATACAGGGGCCTTCAACCTCAGTGAAATTTGTAAGTGTGCAGTGGTATGGGGCATGTTGAGATAGCCTTTCTAACATGAAGGATAAGTTGCTGCATCTGGCCCCATCTACAATCAAAAAAGAGGCACAATGCCTAGTTGGTCTCTTTGATGACAACATATTCCTCATTTGGTGTGCTATTCTGGCCCGTTTATTGAGTGACCAGAAAAGCAGCTAATTTTGATCAGGGACATGAAAAAGAGGAGGCACTACAACAGGTCCAGGTCAATGTACCTAGCAGATCTAATGGTGCTGGAAGTGTCAGTGGCAAATAGAGATGCTGTCTGGAGCCTTTTGCAGGCCCCTATGGGAGAATCACAATGCAGACTCACAGGATTTTGGAGCAAATCCTTACCATCTGCTGCAGATAACTACTCTCCTTTTGAGAAACAGCTTTTGGCCTGCTACTGGGCCTTAGTAGAGACTGAACACTTAACCATGGGTCATCAAATTATCATGAGACCTGAGTTGCCCATCATGAGCTGGGTGTTGTTTGTCCCACCAAATGATAAAGTTGGGCGTGCACAGCAGCACTTCATCCTAAAATGGAAATGGTATATACAAGATAGGGCCAGAGCAGGTCCTGAAGGCATAAGTAAATTACATGAGGAAGTGGCCCAAATGCCCATAGTTTCCACTCCTGCCACATTACCTTCTCTTTCCCAGAACAGATCTACGGCCTCTTGGGGAGTTCCTTACAGTGAATTGACTGAGGAAGAGAAAACTCGGGCCTGGCTTACAGATGGTTCTGCACGATATGCAGGTACTACCCAAAAGTGGACAGCTACAGCACTACAACCCTTTTTGGGGATGTCCCTGAAGGACAGCGGTGAGGGGAAATCCTCCCATGGGCAGAACTTCAAGTAGTGCACCTGGTTGTTCATTTTGCTTGGAACAAGAACTGGCTAGATGTACATTTGTTTACTGACTCATGGGCTGTTGCTAATGGTATGGCTGAATGGTCAGGGACTTGGAAAGACCATAATTGGAAAATTGGTGACAAAGAAATCTAGGGAAGAGGTATGTGGGTAGACCTTTCTGAGTGGACAAAAGACATGAAGATATTTGTGTCCCATGTGAATGCAAATTAGAGGGTGACTTCAGGAAAGGAAGGTTTTAATAAGCAAGTGGATAAGATAACCCATTCTGTGAATACTAGTCAGCCTCTTTCCCCAGCAACTCCTGCCATTGCCCAATGGGCTCATGAACAAAGTGGTCATGGTGTTAGGCATGAAGTTTATGCCTGTGATCAGCAACATGGACTTCCACTCACCAAGGTTGACCTGGCTACAGCCACTGCTAGGTGCTCAATCTGCCAGCAACAGAGACCCACACTCAGCCCCTGATATGGCACTATTCTCTGAGGTGACCAGCTGGCTACATGGTGGAAGGTTGATTATTTTGGACCACTCCCTTCATGGAAGGGGTAGCAGTTTGTACTAACAGGAAAAGACATATACTCTGGATATGGGTTTGCTTTCCCTGCATGCAATGCTTCTGCCAAAACTACCATTCATGGACTTACAGAATGCCTTATCCATCATCTTTGGTATTCCACACAGCATTGCTTCTGATAAAGGAACAGACTTCACAGCAAATGAAGTGCAAGAATGGGCACATGCTCATGGAAGTCTCTGATCTTACCATATTCCCTATCACCCAGAGGCAGCTGGATTGATAGAATGGTGGAATGGCCATTTGAAAACTCAATTACAGTGCCAACTAGGTGGCAATACCTTGCAGGCCTGGGGTGATGTTCTCCAGAAGACTGCATATACTCTGAATCAGTGTCCACTGTATGGTACTGTTTCTCCCATAGCCAGGATTCATGGGTCCACGAACCAAGGGATGGAAATGGGAGTGGCACCACTCACTATTACCTCAAGCAATCTACTAGGAAAATTTTTGTTTCTCTCCCTGCAGCCTTGAGCTCTGCTGGTCTATAGGTTTTAGTTTCAGAATGGAGTGTGGTTCCACCAGGAGGAACAACAATGATTCCATTGAACTGGAATCTAAGACTGACACCTGGTCACTCTGGGCTACTCATGCCCCTGGATCAACAAGCCAAGAAGGGAATTACTTTACTGGCTGCAGTGATTGACCCTGACTATCAGGGGGAAATAGGACTGCAACTACACAGTAGAGGTAAAGAAGAGTTTTCCTGGAATATAGGAAACCCCCTAGGGTGACTTTTGGTACTACTGTGCGCTGTGATTAAAATCAATGGAAAGCTGCAACAACCCAATGCAGGCAGGGATACCAATGGCTCTGAAATTTCAGAAATTAAGTTTTGGGTCACCCCAACAGGCAAAGAGCAACAACCAGCTGAAGTGCTTGCTGAGGGTAAAGGGAACATGGAATGGATAGTGGAAGAAAGTAGTGATAAATATGAACTATGACAACCTGATCAGTTACAGAAATGAGGACTTTAATGCTGCTTTATTCATGTTATAGTATTTAAGTTGTAAGATATCAAAGTTTAAGAGTGAATATTGCCCAAGGACTTGCAGCCTATTCTGGGGAGATTTAATGCATTTCTGTTTGTATGAAGGACAGTTGAATATTGTTAGGCAAGGAAAAAAATGTATCTGTTATTGTTTTCTATTTAGACATGAAAAATGCATATGTTATTGTTTTCTATTTAGACATTAAGTATAGTTTAAGGTGATATGTATACCCCTGAAGCAGGACAATGAAGGCATACTGTTGGCCTGCCAGCTGAATGCAAACTGTTTCTGGTGTCCTTACTAACAGCTATTGAGAAAAAAACATTTGCCAGATCAATAGCTGCATACCAGGTATCAGGAGATGTGTTGATTTGCTCAAGCAATGATGCCACATCTGGAGCAGCAGCTGCAATTAGAGTCACCAACTGGTTCAGTTTATGATAATACTCTGTCATCCTCCAAGACCCACTTGTTTTCTGCACAGGCCAAATAAGAGAGTTGAGTGGGGATGTGTTGGGAATCACCACTCCTGCATCCTTCAAGTCCTTAAGAGTGGCACTTATCTCTACAATCCTTACAGGAATCTGGCTTGCTTCTGATTCAGTATTTTACTAGGAAGGAGCAGTTCTAGTAGCTTCCACTTGGCCTTTCCTACCATAATAGCCCTTATTACACTAGTCAGAGAATCAATGTGGGAATTTTGCCAGTTGCTGAGTATGACAATTCCAATGATGCATTATAGAAGTGGGGAAGTGACCACAGAATGGATCTGGGGACCCACTGAACCCACTATGAGATGGTCCTGAGCTAAAATTCCATCAGTCACCTGACCTCCATAAGCCCCCACTCTGACTGGTGGACCACAGTGATGTTTTGGGTCTCATGGAATTAATGTCACTTCTGAGCCAGTGTCCAATAATCCACAAAATATTTGATCATTTCCTCTTCCCCAGTGCACCGTCACTGTAGTAAAAAGCCGCAGGCCTCCTGGGGCAAGGCTGGCAGTAAGGTTAACAGTGTAAATTTTAAGTAGTGTAAAAGGGTCCTTCCCCAAGGGTACCCAACCCTCCCCTCATTCAAGACCCTCTGGGTCTGTAAACTGTCTCAAGTCTAGGAATTGATTAAGGGGCTGTGATTCTCTGTTTTGTAATTCAAGTTAGGCTTCTGTTCACTTGGCCTAGAATTCTTCTGCTTATACAGCTCAAACAAGGCTTTAGTAGACTGACCATCATTTTACTTTTAGGTATCCCATGTTCCATTAGCCAATACCACAGGTCTCTGTGAATCAGATTATTTTGACTGCTGCTTTGAGTCTGCTGTCCCTTATGGTTGCCACACCCACCTTGTCCTGTGGTGATTGATTGTCCCCACATGGCTTCTGCCAACTTGGGATACAATCATCCCCATTGTGTTAAAAGATTCCAGCTCAGTGACAGCAGTTTCCACAGTAGTATGTGACTTACAGTGAAGAGTGACTACAGAGCTCTTCAGGGATGATGGAGCTAGCTGCATGAATTTACTTCTCAAGGTTCTAGTGAAAGGTATCTCCTCTGGACATTCCTGGGGTATGAGAGCAAGTCTTCCATTATAAATCCACTCTAGCATTCCAGTCTCTGTACGTCTCTGTATCCCCTCATCTACATTATCCTAGGGCATTTCTGGCATTTTGAACTCAGGTAATGTCAGCCAACCATCCAAACTAACCCCTCGTGCTACAACACTGAATGCAGAATCTCTGCTTAGTGGGCCCATATCAATAAATTCAGCCTCATCCACCTTTATATTCCTTCCACCATTACTCTACACCCCTAATATCCATTTTTACACATATTCCCTTAATTTCTGTCTATATAGATTGGAAAACTCATGCAGTTCTTTTGTAGTATAGCATATGTCTTCATGGGTCACACTTTGACCCTCACCTTTTGGGACTTTAGTTATAGGTCTTGAAGAAAAGAAGTGTGGTGGGGGTGGGTCATGAAAAGAAATAGAAGTGTCATTCAAGCCAATTACTTCAGTGCACTTGGTTGCAGTTTCATCTGCTGAAGCAGGATTAGTTGCTCCAGACAGGATTGAAGGCTATTTCTCCAGGGGAGGCTGTTACAGGATTAGCGGGCACTGAATGGCTAATCTCATTAGGTAGAGATTGGATGGCAGACTCCTCTTGGCAGACTGGAGACCAGGAAGCTGTTTCCTCAAGGAAGGCTGTACATCAGTAAACTCTTTCCTCAGGGCAGTCCATTACAGGTCTGTCTAGCAAAGACTCAACAGAATCCAGTGATTCCTTCTCCCTGTCACCATCATTATCAAGCCATATGTCCCCATCTCATGTTTCAGAATCCCATAGCAAAACAGTAAATACCCTGCAAGATTAAGATAATAGTTTACACTGTAAATCTGCTCCTTACACAATAAGGCTCTGTGTCTGGCTTTCAGAGATCTCAAATCTGCAAACACAGAAAATAAGATTTTCTTTTAGGGCAAACCTTACATCATTCATATGGTGTTGAAGTTGCAAATTTGAAGCCTTCAGCTCATTCCCTTCCCCCATCTCTGCTTCCAGCGTATCGAACAACAATCAGCCAACATCATTATACCTCTTAATGCTCCAAAATTGGTAAGGGTGACAAAATACTCTCACCCAGAGCTTTGCCTCATATAAGTGTACAGTTAGCAGAATCTAACGGTGATATTTTGCATATCTCTCTCACCAGCTCATCCCATGGATTGTAAGTGCCATCTTGATTATTAGAAACAGAGTCATTAGTGCCTCTGAGTCTAGTCAGAGTAGAAAACCAATTGTAAAAACCCATTTTTAAGATTCTGTTTCTCAAGAATCATCCCACTCTCAGTACTAAGTCAGGGTTTTCTAGAGAAAAAGAACCAACAGGATATATCTATATATAGGAGATTTATAAAGGAGTCTCACAGAATCATGGAAACAGAAGAGTCCAAAAATCCATAGAGCAGGGTGCGAAACTGGCAGCTCCAATTAAGGGTCTGAACAAACTCCACAGGAGAGGCTTGTTGGCAGAAGAAGCAGTGAAAAAGTCTCTCTTCTCCCTTAAAATTCTTCATCTGATTGGATTATCTCATTGGTGGGAGAAGTGCCTTAGTTGGTTGCAGATGTAATCAACCACAAATGCAGTCAACTGATTGATGATTTAATACACAAGTTTTCTGGTTTATCACCCAGCCATGTATCCTCACTGCAATGGTCAGGCCAGTGCTTGCCTGACCAGACAACTGGGTATCATCACTAGGCCAAGTTGACAGCAGAACCTAACCATCACACAAGCTATCTAGAATTAGCAAATTCACAGAGACAGAAAATAGATCAGAGTTTACCGGGGGATGAGGGGAGGGCAGAAAGGGGAAGGTTTTGCTCAGTTGATACAGATTCCTTGTAAATAAAAATTGAACTAAGAAAAATAAAAGAAAAAGAGAAGCCTCCGTTTCATGATAGTGACAAGTGGGAGATGTTTTGTAATTAGCACCTGGTTTTCCACTTTGCTCTCAGTTGGGAGGGGCACTGAACCATGCTTAATAGCTAGAAGAGCTTACCTTTCTAGAAGCCAAAGAAAGTAGTAGAATGGCTATCAAAAAGTGTCCCTGTATTAGCCTAGCTGCTCATCCCAGCTTGAAGTCCCAGAAGACTTCTGCTAAAATATGAATCTTATTGGGCAGGTGCAACTTTGGGTTCCTCAGCTGGGTTGAGGCATGAGAGATCATAATTTAATGGTGGTTTTGCAGGAGGCTCGCCAAGTTCATAGTGATGCTACAAAACAGAAAGTTAGAACGTGTGGGAAGGGACAGTGGGAGGCAGTTTGAGAGAGTGGTAGGTTGCTTCCAGCTAAGGAAGGAGCAGCACAGGGTTTGGTGCATTTTCATTCATTGAGCATGTACTGAGCACCTACTGTGTGCCTTGGATCTGAGAAAAAAGTGCCCAACTCAAGGAAGGAATGAGAGAAACAAAGTCAGACTCACACCACAAACTCCCAGTTGGGGGTGAAATCCAGTTGGCTGCCTATATCCAGTGTTATAGCCTGTGAGCCAAGAATGTTTTTTACATTTTTTAAATAGTTAAAAAATATCAAAGAATAATATACTTTGTGACATGTAAAAAGTAGATGAAATTCACATTTCAGTGTCAAAGTTTTATTGGCACACAGCTACACCCATTCATTTACTTTTTGTCTTGTGGCTGCTTTCTTATACCGTGGCAGAGTTGGTTATACCGTGGCAGAGTTGGTTAGTCACAACGGAGATGGTCCAGCCCCTCAAAGCCTCAAATATTTATTGTTGGGGCCCTTTATAGAGAAAGTGTGCGAACCCCTGCACTCAACTGCAATTCGTTAGCGGAGATTTTGCATTTGCCTTTCTGTTGGTAAGAATCTTGAGCTCTGAAGGAGCTGTGCTCTCCTCAGACCCTTGAAGGAACTTCACCATCACTGCCCAGGGTGGTGTATGTTCCATGCACTTCTCTCTGCTATTTAATTCCAGAGACAGGGAAAATAAAAAAGGAAAGCGCTTATGACGTTGAGACAAATTTGGATTTCTTTCTCCTAGAAAGTCACTTGTATGGATACAGCACATGCCTAACAGAATAGTGGTCAGTCCAGTGTCACAGAAGGCCCAGAGCTAAAGAGCTTGAGAGGTCCAGGTAGGGGTTCCTGGAAATGGGGAGAACCTCAGGGACCCCAGGCCATAGAAAAGAGAACAGAGGGATGCTCTGAATGAAAACCAGAACTTTACTTTGAATGAAAACCAGAGATTACTTTCAATGAAAACCAGAGATTACTCTTTGTAAAATATTTAAGATTTCAGATGACCTAATTCCCGCACTATTTAACTTGCTATTCTGATTAATTCAGATCTCTTTCAGGCATTTTAAACTTCACATTTCATTTTCCTTCATCTTTTCATGCTTTATAGCAGCCTACATATTTGGCTGCCTTTGAACAGCTATTTTAAAAGAAATTCTGTCTTCCATTCCAAGAGAAGAGAAAAAAAGTGAAATAATAGATATTCATTTAAAATATTGCAAGGATTTGATAGGAGAGAAAATGAAATACTTCAAACTCAATCTGTTCAAATGGAACTCTTTCTGTCCAACAACTGCCTTCAGAGTGTGGTTTTTCTTTTTCTTAATGTTGAAAGAGACCTAGTAAGTCCTTGCTGCCATTTGGAAATATCAGGAAGTCTCTCACTTGATGTCCTTCCTCCTTGAAACTAAAAACAACACAACACACACACATGCGCGCGTACACCCCTGACATACACCACATACCACACTCACACATAGTTCACATATATACACCCACGTACATGCATAGCATAAATGCTCCTGGCATGCATATGTACCTACCACATACACACACATGCACGCACTAGCCACACTCAGCACATACTCACACACACACACACACTCCTACATATACACCAGGTACCCACATCATGCAAATACACACATACATAAAAACCTTCTGATTTCTTTAAAATAAAAATAATCTTCTGAGAGCAATTCCCCTGTAGATTTAAAAGAGGCACAAGAATGACCCCAAAAAACATCCAAAATGATTTGCAAAGGCTGCAAGGAATTAGGCTCTTATTATGAAAGCATGGGCCTAATTCCTTTTAAGAAGGCTCTAGTTTATACTCTTGTGGTGCAAAATGTCTTTCCTTCCTTTCTTCCTCCATTTCTTCCTTCCTTTCTCTCCTTTGTTTTCATTTTGTTTTTATTTTTTGTAGGTTTTTAAGAAATAAGTGTGCATAGAAGTGTTCCAAAGGGAGAAATGGAAGTCTCATGAATGGGCAAGAAGGAAGTCAGAGGCATGTCTCAGAAGGCCCTGCAATCACCATTCTCCTGATAAAAAGGGCACTTTGAAGACCCACCCCAGGTCACTCCAGCTACAGATTTGGCACAGTTTAAAACAAGATAACCCATCAGTTCAGAGATTATATTTTTCAGAAAGCTCCCCTTTAGGTGCAACTGCACATCCACACAACCTCCATGGGACCACCTCTCCTATGTGCCCAAATCCATCTCCTTTCTCCTTGCATCATGGCACTTGCCTCCAAATCCAGTAACAGTGCTGTACTCATATACCCCTCTTCTCTGAGAGCTTTTGACTTACCTTTATAACCAAGTAAGTGAAGGCATCAGAAAACACAGTCTGCTGTGAACTTACTCCATGTCAGATATTATCAAGACTCAAATGTGGCAAAAAACATAACTACTAAGAATTAACACTCAGTTCACTCTTGGGGAGACTTGGGGATTCCAGGTGCAGTACTGAGTAGCTGGGTGTTGAGTGCTGAGTTCTGGGTACTGAGTACTGAATTCCGTACCTTGGGTGCTGAGTGAATGGTCTCCCTAGTCTTTTCACTGTTCTACGGAGTAAGGAGTATGTTTTCCCCATTTTACATATGAGAAAGCTGAGGCCTGGAGAGGTTAAGGAACTTGCCCAAGATCACACAGCAGATCTGGAGGCAGAGTCCAGATTCAAACCCAGGTATACAGCCTTGGTACTCTCTCAAATGTTTGCAACTTATGTCCTGATGTTGCAGAACTCATGAAGCATTTCCAGGACAGGGTAGTATGGCAGTGACCTGCAAGCTGGAGGTGACCGCCTTACTGCAATGTGCTTGACCAGAGTGTCCAGCACAACACATCAGTTTCTGTCAACCTTGGTTCCACTGCTATCAGCCCACCTGCAGTCTTGCCAGTGTTGGATGCTCCCTGCCTTGGATTTCCTTTCCTGCTACAGAACTCCCTCTGCCTTTTCCTCTGTACCATCCAGTTTGGTCCTTGCACTTACTGGCCTTGAGTTCTAGTCATCTATTACTTGTGTTACTTCTCTCTCCATAAGGTTGTCAGATGGCAGAACTGGGAGAAGATATCTAAAGTCAGCCTGCCAGGGTTGAAACCTCCTGCTCGCTCCCCACTCTGGGTCATGCCCCTGGCCCACTCCCCATTCAGGACCACACTCTCCTCCTGACTCCCCACCCTGAACCATGCCCCCTGCTCACACCCCACTCTGGACCATACCTCTGCTCATTTCAGGAATGTCTATTGAATTGTGCAGTTCACTTAGTCCTAAAGGAGGCTGATTTCAGTGGGGCAGAGAATGCAAACAGATTGTGGTAAATCAGAGTGACCAGGTATATGCAGTATTTTTGTTTGTTTAAACTACAATTGGTGATGAAGAGAGAGAGATATCCAGAAGCAGCGACCAAGTTGTAGAGATGTGGTGTGTGATTTCGGTTGTAGTCGTGGGAAGAGGGACCCAGGAGAAAATGAGAGATGAAAGGCTAGAGAGAGTACACAGAAAAGGGGAGAGTGGAGCCAGCACCCAGCAGTGGCAGAAGGTTCACATGGGTGCAGGACTGCAGGAGGACGTAGACAGCCTGCGTGCATGCACCAGTGCAGCAGCGAGGGAACTGGCACCTAACTCTGGGTAGTCCTCCCAAAATCGCGGACGCGCTTCCACACTCTGCGCCTTCGTGGTCGCAGTGCTGTCCCCAGGATAAAACAGATAAGCAGACATCAGGTGCCCAAACCTAGGTCCAGGCATGGCTCTCCTGGAGGGGATGGTGGAGGGGATGGGAGTGGGGGGCGTCCAGGTGGGGGTGGGCCAGTGGGAGGTTGTGAGAGGCTGGTAGAGAGGCAGGGCCAATGCCAACCTTCCCCAGAGGCGCCAAAGAGTGAAGGGCAGGCTCTCTGGAACTAGGCTGATTTCTGAGGAGTGGGCGTCAGCCCTTTAAGAAAGAGGTTTTGATCTAGGGCTGCTGAGGATAGAGTGCAGATGAGGAACACCAAAAGAGGTGCTTACAGGGCCATCTGTGGGGAGGTCAAATTTGATAACTTTAAATTGACTTTAGAGATATTCTTGTATATATGCATGCCCCCACCCCCCCAAAAAAACAAAGAAACATAGGTTCTTTGTAAAAAAATAAGATCTGTATTGTCACCCTTTCCAACAACTAAAGAAACATGGTTAGTATTTTGGGTCATATCTTTCCAGAATTTGTTTTGACAATAGTAAATTTATACTGTGTTATTTTTTAACATTATTTTCACTCACCACGTTAAAGATGTCTTTTTCTGTCAATAAGCACTTTTATTTTAAGACTTGTAATGACATTTCTGTTGGGTATATGTTATTTCCAGTTTTCCATATTAGCCTCATACATTGGAGCATTACTTTGTACAGAATACCTTGAGCCTTGTCAGGTTGTTTCTGGGGTAAGTTCTCAGAAGTGATTTGCTGGGTCAGAGGAGAACTACATTCCATTGCCTTAAATATACTGTGCCAAGTTATCATTCAGAGAGATGTAATTATTTGCTCTCCCAACCACAAATAATATTTAATTCTTGGTAATCTCTGCCAATTTCATAAAATTAAAAAAAATCTGTTTGATTTCTTTTTTTTAAATTTCTGGTGACTTTAGATACATCTTTCACATATTTATTCAATATTTTCATTTCTTCAATGTCTTCTAAATGAGCAGTGGATCATCTGCTCATTTTTTTTAATGCATTATTTAAAAATTTTAATGTTTATGTTGGTGCTCAGTATTTTCCTTTGAAAATCTCCTTTGCGTTGTGCCTTAGACAAGGTGCTTAGAAGGGGAGCCCCTGCCACGAGACTATGTGAAAGAAAGAATCAAGCTTGCAGGTTGTCCACATTTTGGCCACAGTGCTGAGTTCTCAGGATAGCTCTATGAGACATACAGGGAAGATATTATCATCCATCTCAGCAAGAAGGAAAACAAAAAGCCCAGACAGATTGAGTGACTTACTGAGTGTTACACAACTCTGCAATGGAAGAGCTTGAATCAAAACAAGCTTTGTTTTTTCTGGGAGGCCTTGAGCTGGAGGCAATTTCTAGGTGACGTCCTAACATCTGGATTTTGACTCTTTGAATGTGGACATGTACCTCAAATTTGATTCTAAAAAAACCCCTTTTAGAATCTCTATTATTAAATCTCCTTCTTTACTCTTTATTTCCCTTTTCTATTGCTCCCTCTGCACTTCATTTCTTCCCCTCTGTCCCCCACTCATGTATATTATTCCAGCACAGTTTCCCTGTGAGAAAAAATAAATGAAGCTGCCATTTTTTGAGTGCATTCTATGTATCAGTTACATATAAGGAAACATGGGCTCATTTTAATTTCCTCTTTGGAGTGGATTTATATGTATTTTACATTTTTATTAAAATTGCATTTGTTCGCATACCTGCCCATTTCATCTGCACCACAGCTCACTGAGAAGGTCCAGTCACTCTCTTGAATTGCATGCTAGTCTTTCAGCTCAGGGTCCTCAGCTGCTGTGAGGACAGGGCTTAACAAGAAGAGGAAATTCCACATCACCCTTGTCTGCCTCTGGTAAGGGCCACAGCAATTAGGGCTGCATTTCAGAGCCACTGAAAAATACTTTCTCTCCTTGGGACCTGCCCAGGTTAATGGCACCCACCGAGAATTTGTACAGACTACTATGGAATGCAAAATAAAGCAAGTTGTGATCTTGTAGCTTCAGGAATTTCAGTCTTGACCTGGAAGCAAGACTTTACTCCAACAAACCCTTTAGTAAAAATAGGGGCACTATCTCATGAAGAACCAAGATGCAGCACATACGATATATGTGTAGTAGAATCGGGAGTGGGGAGGTCAGAGAGGCTGGTCTTGAGCCATGGAGAATATTCCAGGTGGAGGTGTTTGGAGGGAGAGGAGAAAACTTCTCCAGCTAGAGGGGGCAACCCTCCCATGTAGCACTTTTATCCTGACCAGACCTGTGCAAGGAGGAGGGTGCAGACAACAGCTTCTGAGCACATCATGGGAAGGAATATTATTTCTCATTTTGTAGCACCATCAGCCACAATGAGGAAGGAGGTGCTGAAGGCAGACGAGAAGCAAGGGCCCTGGGTCAAAATGCTGGCCTTGATGTTTCCCAAAGAAGCTTTTCTGCACCTTTCTGAGCCTCAGTCTCTCCACTTGTGGAAGGATGATAGCAGAGCCTACTCACAGCACTTGGAAGAAATTTAAATGGGGCCATGAGCAAGCAGTGTCCAGATAAGCAGAGGGGGAGCTCATCGGTGACTAATTTTATTCTAACTGGTTAACTGTGCACAATAAGACATGTGAAAACTTCTAAGTTAGGCCTAAAGGCAACTGTTTGTAGAATCACACACCATCACCCCCAGAGGCCTGGTGGGGCTGGAGCAGCTCTCTATCTGTGACTTTGATGGCCCCTTTCACCATTTACTCCGGGACAGGCCTGGGTAGCCTCTGGTGGACCGCACGGCCTTCCTGAAGCCCATCTGAGCTCTATCCTGTCTGATTCAAGATCACACACGTTTCTGTAGGGAATGATTAGCGCATGAAAATGAACCAACTACAACGCTTTCTCCACTGCCTGCATTTTCTTTGCCAAATGCCCTATGAATTTTCTCAGGTCCTTGTACCTTATTCAGGGAGGAGAGAGATGCTGGATGCCAGCAACAGAGAAAGGCAATTTCTGCTTTATCCTGCTGGAATGGGAAGAGGGGGTAGGGGTGGGGGGTCAGCTTGTGGCGTCCATGCCAGCCTGGAAGGCTGCCTTCCCGCTCGCTGCTGCCGCTACCATGGCAACTCAGCTTCCTGGCAGTCTTCAGACTTTAGCTCTGTTCACCTCTGATTTAAAGAATTGTGAAGCGGGCCGGCCAGCCTTCACCATTCTGAAAGCTTAGTGTCTCTTTGAATCACAGGTGGTGACAGCTAATCTGTGAGGATGGCCTTTGTGTTACGCCCTCCCCACCTGCTGCAGCTGAGGAGAGCCCTGTGATGATTTTCACCAGGAAGGATGATGTTATGAAAACTCTTTTATTCTTTTTTGAGTGATTTATTTCTCTTGCCTAAGATAAAATAAATAAAAGCCATATGTTTGGTGTTATCTTCTTTTTCTTCTTCTCCTTTTCCTTCTACTCCTCCTTCTTTTTTTCCCTAAAACTCCTGCATGGGTTTAGTATAAGCCTTAGTGCTATCTGGAAATTTTGATCTACAGATATCAGCTTTGAAAACCTATTTGGAATAATATTTAAGTTAAAACATGCATTCAGGCTATTTGTTAGGTGAAAACGTTTGCTTCAGGTCTTAGAAATATCCTTGAAGTTCACTCTAGCTTGAATGAGTGAAGGAATGAATGAATGAAAACATGCTTTCACTTATACTGCGAAGAGACTTATCTCTAAGTAACTCAGTATGCTGCTCAGATCACTAAGGCAGTAAGCAAAACTATTGAAGATGCATTTCTTCTCCGAGTTCAACAAACTGAAGCCTGGAAGGTTTTAATTTACTTCTAAGTTTAGAAACCAAGATTTCTCAGTCTGCTCTAAACTTGGCAGAAATTCTCCTGTCCCTAATTAACTCTCAGTTGAACAAGACACAGCAAAATGGCAGCTGTTGCTTTTCCACATGTAACATTTTCCTCTGCATAAAAATAAGCTTGGAAGACTACCCAAAACCGCCACCACCACCACCCACCCCAGGCACAGAATTCTGCCCCTGGAGAATTTGATTGCGCCTCCCCCACCCCCACCCCCGTCCCCAATGCGACCAGGTACTCAGGCCATCACTCTGGTCACTCAAAGATGTCATCTGCTTCATTCTGCCCTCTGGTGTCCAGGGACACTCACACTCCCCTGCTGGGCACCAGTTTCCACAGAAGTAGAGTCTACCCACAGAAGGTGCACAGCACAGGTCACTGAAGACTGTTCAATCACTGCTCACGAAGAGAACCACCTGGCCCTCGCACGATTACCCCCAGGCCAAGCTCCTTCGTGTCACTTCCTGACTGATCAGCCAAGCAAGCTGTGCCTGTTTCTGTACTTCGCATAAATGGAATCCTGCAGCAGGTACTCTTTTTGTGTCTGGCAGAGTCCTCCAGACACAACGTGCCCTTATGGTCCGTTTATTCTCATTGCACTATAAGACACTTCCATTGTGTGACTGTTTCACATTTCATTTATCCATTTGGGCAATTTTCATTTTGGTGCTCTGAAGAATAACACTGCTTTGAACATTCTACATGTTTTTGGAGAATTATTCAGTGAGCAAATAACCTTACCCAGTCTGGCCTTTACCATCAGCTACTGGGAGTTGATGGCTAGGACCATGGAATGTCTCACTTGATAGGCGTGTCTTTGTGTGCCTGGTGGTTTGTCCTTTGGACAGTCTAACAATGTGATTTATGATAGGGGCTTTGGGCATGGTATCAGTTCTGACCTCTGGAGAAACTAGAGCCTAAAGGTCAGCCATGATACAGTATATGATTGAGTACCAGTAAAACTCTGGAAATCATACACTTGGGTAAGCATCACTGGTTGTCAGTACTCTGTGCATATTGTCACACAACATATCTGGAAGGAGGTAACACCATCCAGGATTCCACAGGGAGGGGACAACCAGAAGTTCTGAGTTAGGGCTCTGCCTTATGCATCTCTTCCTTTGGCTGATTTTCTGTATCATTTCCCTGAACAAATGCACTCACAAGTATAATAGATTTCAGTGAGTTTTTTGAGTCCTTGTGGCAAATCACTGAACCTGAGAGTGGTTTTGGGGACTTGCAATTGGTATCAGAAGCAAGGACAGTCATATGGAGAAATTTCCCTCACACTTTGCAGTTTGGCTAACTGCAGATAAGATAAATGCACACAATTCTGCTGATAAGATTGATAGGTAAATTTTAACAGCCCCTGCTTTTTAAAACTTGAAGCTCAGTGTCATTTTAATTTGGATTAGTTTTCCTTTCACTTGGGCTTTAAACAACAGTGGCTTAATTTTATCTTTCTTGTTTTGTTGTGTTCTTAAAAAATGATTTCAATTGAAATACACTTCTACAAAGTATATTTCTAACTTTTCAATATTATGTGAAAATATACTTTTGAAATATGGAGGCCAACTTCTAATAGAAGAAGTCAAAACTAACTGCTTTCCCAGAGCCTCTTAATCAAAGAGCTGCTCCCTAAAGCTTGATGACATCATCCTAAAAGTGCTGTTTTCCAAGTGGTGAAAATAAAGATGGCCCGTCCATGGGTGCCATGGACAGCCTCTGCTTTGCCAGCCTTGGAGGATGGCCCAGGCCAAACGAGAAGCAGCTGGGAGCAGCTGTGTGACTGCTAGTTACCTGCAGGTGGCCAGGGAGGGAGGGGCAGTTGGGGGAAATGTCACCACACTCACCTTCCTCTTCTGTCTGTGTCTTCCTCCAGGGCAATGAGGGAGGAGGCGTCAGATCTTTCATTTTCCTCTTCAGGGCATAGAGGGTTCCCTGGGGTTTTAAATAGCAGAGAAATCCCTTCTTCTCCTGCACTGCCAGATTCTCTGCTTAAGCAACTTAATCAGTTATTCCTGAGTAGAAGGAGGTTTGTTGGGCAGCTTGTCAACCTCCAAAAATGAAGGTGCTGAGGGAGGCTTTGCAAGACTCTTAGTGGGGACTGACATCAGCCTAAAGCTCAGGAGAAACACAGCCTGCTTTCCTTCCTGGCCCTGATTCTGCACCAACATGCCAGGCTCCTGACCACTACAACAAACCCAGTGCAGAAATCTAGGCTACCTACCAGCCTAACCTCAGCAGGCCCCCATGGGCATGTTCCCTCAATCTCAGGTCGACCTCACACGGTCCATGCACCAGCCTCACACCCTGTCAAGGTCCAACCACCCTTGTTACAAGACTAATAGGACATGTGAAAAACACACACATTGATCTGAAATGTCTTTTCTCACTGCCGCCCTATCGCTAATTGCCCCTGGGACACAGGAGCACCTTAAGTTCTTAACTATAAATATAGAGGAATTACAGTCTCCAAGATCTATGAGCACTCCTATACCGTCAGATGAGCATAAATATCCAGGAATAGCACTATGGGAATGAGAAAGAAAAATGCACGAAAGGATCTTTAAAAGCAAGTTCAAAGGAGCAAGAGGCAAGAAAAGCTGCTGGCCTACCACAGAAGGATGGCATAGCATGGGGGAACCACCCACAATGGCAGACGTTTGTTGGGGACACAGCACGCTCTGTGGGGGGCAGAGCGTACTGTGGGGGGAGTTGTACAGCATACACTGTCGGGAACCTCTGGAGGGCCCCTGTGGGGTTGCACAGCATACTCTGTGGGTTCCCTGTGTGGGGACACAGCACAATCTGTGGGGGATGTGTGTGGGGGTCCCAGCACATTGTGGTGGGGCCCCTGTGGGGTTGTATAGCATACTCTGTGGGGGGCTCCTGTGAGCAGCACTGTACCCACTCTGCTCTCAGACAATGGTTAGCATTAGACTCTTGGTTCGTTAGTTAGCCTCTCTGTGTCTTGTTCTCTTTATTCACAAATGGAGAGAATAATTTAAGGTGGCTGTTCCTTTAAAGCAAAATACATTAGAGAATCTCAGACTATAGATATACATAGTTAGGTTTATATATTAAGTTCTATCCATTACATTTACCCTTTTGCTTGCTTCCTGCCATTTCAACCACAAAATGTGAAGAAGAAACTGGTTCTAATATCTGGCCATTACCTTAGGTAAGTACACACCCTCTTTCTCTTGGGGCAGGATAGAGCATGCCTCTGACTCTGAGTTGTGACTTGGTGAGTGCTATAGTAAAAATTTGTTGGGTAAACATTTCCAAATCTACCCCCAATCCTCCTTCTCTTGAGCTCCAAACTGGAACTTAGATGTTTAATGCACATTGAAGACTTGCCATGTAGTGAAGCTTCCTCTTGATAATCACCAGGCAAGCAGACTGTTTCAACCTGAACCCTGGGTCACCGCAATCCACCCACACACAGCAGTCTACATTGACCATAGGACAGACATTGCATCCATACTCCACAATAATAGTATAAAAGACAGCAGAACACTGGGAGTCTCCAACACGAAGATAGCAACACCACAAAGTCCCTGCTGCCATGACCGAGAAAGAAAATTTAACCATTCTATTGACAATTGATAAAACCTGTAAATTCAGTACTAAATGAGACAATTATTTTCCAGGTTTTCAGATGTGCTGAATTCTGCCAGACCAACATGGCATATCATGCAGTGTAACTCACAGGAATCACAGTCCAAGATAGGCTGGTAGCACCCAACAGTGGAAGTTCAGTGCACATTCCAACATTTGGATTTATTTTGCATGCAGGTTACTGCAGAAGCCCACTGCAGAAAGTATTTGCTTTCTGTGCTAAGGGTGAGCAAAATACAAGCTAAGTTTTCACTACTAAACAGATGCGTTCTTGTAGAAGGACTGTTATGAAGGGGTTTTAAATACATGTTTTTTTCTCCCTGAATTTGCAGGGAGCTTTCTGGTAACATCCATTGTTAACCTAGGCATAATAAGTGTCCACAGAGTCATACATACTGTATCTTGAGGTATGGGGCTGGGGCAAGGGGTCCCAGGTTGTGTGTTATACATATATAGTACACAAACTATAAGGAGCAACAAAACCCTTCAGTCTTACTTATGAAGACAAGTCAACTTTCAATGCAGATCATTCTAGAATATGATGTGCCTGGCCTTCTTTCCTTTGCTTACCATTTGTGCCACATGACCATGAAAACACCTTATTTAAACTTTGTTTTTTTTAACATTTGTTTCCCGTATTATTTATTTTTAATCCATATGTTTTACTCATCTGTTGATAAGGTAGATAAAAGGAGCATCAGACACAAGGTTTTCACAATTACATTGTCACATTGTGAAAGCTATATCATTATACAATTATCTTTATGAAACATGGCTATGGGAACATGCCTCTACATTTTCTGTCAGTTCCCTCCAGCCTCTCCATTACACCTTAACTAAAAACATGCTATATATATAATGTGAAAGAATAACCTCCAGGATAACTTCTCAACTCTGTTTGGAATCTCTCAGCCATTGATACTTTATTTTGTCTCATTTTGCTCTTCCCCCTTTTGGTCAAGAAAGTTTTTTCAATCCCTTGATGCTGAGTTCCAGCTTATTTTAGGATTTCTGTCCCATGTTGCCAGGAAGGTCCTCACCCCTAGGAGTCATGTCCCATGTAGAGAAGGGGAGGACAGTGAGTTTGCTTGTCATGTTGGCTGAGAGAGAGAGGCCACATCTGAGCAACAAAAGAGGCTCTCTGGGGGTGGCTCTTAGGCCTAATTTTAAGTAAGTTTAGCCTATCCTTTGTGGGGTTAAGTTTCATATGAACAAACCCCCAGATTGAGGGCTCTGCCTGTTGCTTTGGTTGTTCCCATTGCTTGTGAGAATATCAAGAATTCTCTACTTGGGGAAGTTGAGTTTTCCCCCTTCCTTGCCATTCCCCCAGTGGGGCTTTGCAAATACTTTTTTATTCACTTGAACTATCATTCTTAAATATTATAGTCCCTTTGAGCTGTAATTACAAAAGAGTCCATTTCTCAGCTTTATCATATAAAAATGCTGTCTCAATATCATCCCAACACAGTGAAGGAATTCTTATCAATAGATATTAGTAAATCTAACAAAAATACTGTTGTAATATATTTTTAGATTCATCCTTAAAAAAAAGTATGTCCCTCCAAGAGGTCAATATTTTTGTTCATTTTTTTCCTCTAAAACTATCATTTCCTAGCTTATTCATTATTTATCATACACTTGGATCAGCTTTAAAAAACACAGATACTAACAAATTGAATTCTTTAAAGGGAACATAAGAACAAAGTGACATAATCTAGAGTAATATTTTTTATGTATATTCTCTAGATAGCAAGATAGTACTAGCACATAGTATACAGAGTTACAATTTAATTAATAATTTGTTTCTACCTAATGCCATTTCTATCATTTGGACTAACAAAGGGCAATTTAAAGCATTCTTATAGTGAACAATTGGCATTTCCTTATCACAAACATACTTGGTCTCAATATAAGGACGCTGTCCAATATTCTGTATTTCTTAATCCCTTTTTGTACCAACAAATTTGAGTTTTCAGGAATGAAAGGCCAGGCATATCATTCAGGTGCCACCTCCAATTCTATAGTAGAATTACTATAGTAATTCTATAGTTAGTAGATGCTATAACCACCTCATGTTCTCTATGAAATAATATATTTGTCATTAAGAATTTTCTAAAATAAAAAAAGTTTGAAATCTAAGGAGTGTTCTCGGAAGCTGTGATATTCTGCCCAGTCCACCACAGAAATATCAAAGATCATATTTTACACAAAATCACAAGTCAGAACTTTTCAACAAGACAAGGAATCAATCATATTTTGTTTTCCTTATAGGACTTAATAAAATCCCCAGGATGGCAACTTTGGATAGACTGAATGATTTACTGAACTAAAGTTAATACATGAAGCTTAACATTCAACAATGTGGTTTAAAAGATAGCATTGCTCAATTTTTCATCCAAGCCATGTTGGTATAACATCACTGATCCCTTTACTGTATTCACAGGGCTTGTATAGGTCCAGCAGTTACTAATGTAAAGGGAGCAGTCAGAGGCTCCTTTCCCAGTACTCTTGTCTTTTATGGCTAGTGGCCCTTTGGTTTCCTAGCTGACTCACCAAATGTTCCAACCCAGCTCATCTCCTATACCAAAGAACACACCAGACAGAAAGTTATTCATGAATTTTATTAGTGACTTACTTACTTACAGAAGAATATAATTCCCATTGGTGGCAGATTGGGAAATGAGAGACAGTAATCTGCAAAAACAAGAGGAAGAGGAATGAATGCCTTATATAGTTCAGCAAAGCCTCATGAAATCTGTTTACAAAGAAGTTTCAGCAGAATCTCTCAAGGTTGATTATCAGCAGTGATTAGTGAAAGGGGAGTTTTAATTGCTCTGACAATAATGTCTGTACTCTGATCATCAGACTGCTATGTACTTAGGGCTTCGTCTCCTAAGGGAGGAGGTCCCAACCCCTGGGCCACCACACAAACACTCACACACACACACACACTCACACACTCACAAGCCTGACCAGCCCCCGTCCTATGGTTTATGTTAAAAGAAGGCACCATCCTCCTCCCGGAATCTAAGGCCAAAGTTTTGAGATCCTCCTTGGCACCCCTCTTTTCCCTTATCTCCTATACAATTCTGGCCTGTTTGGATTCATAAAGAATCCTGTAAGGATGCACAAGAACTAATAACAGCAGAAGGGGTAGTGGGGGAAGGTGGGAGACAGAAGTAGGAGGGAGACTTTTCACCAAATTATTTATAAAATTTTAACTCATGAAAAATTTAGGACATTCTTCTTGTGGGACCCTTGAGGCATTCATTATATGTGGCATATTGGGGGGAAACTACATACTTTTACAGTCACTGAAGAGGGAAATCTGCATTGATCTAAATTAACAAAAATATGTGTGAAAGTATGGTTATTCTTCCACTTCATGAAAGCTCCTGATCTTTGGATGCTGATCCAGAGAACATCTGTCAGGCAGGATGCCACAGGATAGCACTACTACCCACACTGGTCACCGTGGCTTAGTTTGCTAAGGTTGCTCCCAGGAGCCAAGGCTAAGATGCATTTCTGTAAAACTATGTTTTACACAACAGCTCTGTAATTATTGTTGAAACCCTTATTTAAAGCTCCAATACGTCCCTACAGCTGTTTAACAGTATGAATTATGAATCTGGAACCAAAACCCTACTGGAATCCTTCAGTAGGAAACCCTGCACTCAATGGAAACTATCAGATTTTCTTTATGATTCAAAATATTTTGATCTTGTGTGATTCATAAGAGCATTTTATCACTGAGTGAAGCACTCTCCATTTTAAATGCCAAGTGTTCAGTGGAACCTCAAAATGCACCTGGGAGCTCATTGATTAGGAGCCGCTGGGATGGGCCAATGTTCTCCATCCTCACATCTAAGGCCGTGCATGCTGATACCACATAGGAGTAAATGCAAGCAGTGCAGGGAAGCCTGATCAGCTTTGTCAGGAGACAGAAATAAGTGAAAAACTAGGCAAATCTTAAGTTCTCTGAACCTCAATTTCTTAGATGTAAAATGTGGAAATAAGACCTGCATCATTGAATTGTTAAGAAGATTAGATAAAATAATATATTACACATGCATAGTAGAGAACTACCAATAAATAGTTAGTATTTATAATTATTCATGACAGGTCCCCCCACTTAGGGAGTCCACATTCTATTAAGAGGGAATAAAACACACAAATACATGATGAGAGCTAGAATATGAACGTATACCTCAGACAATGGTAGCAACTAATCAGAATTGTGGCTCAAAATTCTATAAAAGTTTACCAAAAAGGCCAAAATCCCTGGACTTAATTTCTCATATGTAACACTTTCTGCAAGGAAACTAGGCATTCTGGATAGAAAAATCTATATAAAGTATTATTCTGACCCAAAACTTGACTCATAAAAAAATTCAATTAACATTTCTACATATATATGTAGAGTTTTAGAATTTACAGATTACTTTCACATGCATTTAATTTTCATAAGCACTCTGGAAATGAAGCATGATCACCCATTTCACATCTGAAGAAATGATATCCAAAGAGTCCAGCTCACTAGGCTAATATCTTTGGGACTAGGCTTGGGGTGGAACAACAGAGAGAGGTTTGTCTGTGGGACAGATGCAATTTCCAGATCAGTCTGCTCATGAAAAAGGAGGGAAGGGAACAGGGAACCAATCCTCCTCTCAGTTTCTTTGATTAATTGTCTCCACCTCATCAAAGCTTGTATCCAGTAACCAGGTAACTCGCTGAGACTCAGCAAGAATAAAAGGGTAGACAAGAGTTTTGATTGACCTTGGAGGATGTCTGTCCGCAGTAAAAGCAGCAGTGAACAAAGGTCTTTCAATCTAGCAATTTTCAAAATAATTTTAGGTTTAATACCTTGGGAATATGGCTAACAAAACCATTCCATATCTACTGTTTAGCAGTTCCTTTTTCAGAGTAGGCGATGTCCCATATTTATCCCCCAAATTCTGAATACAGGCCCTGTATAAAGTTGCAGGTCTTCCTTGTTGGTCATCCTTGCCCCTCAGGTAGGAAGCCTATGGCATGCAGGCAGAACTGAACTGACTTAGGCAACATGTCTCTTCCTTGGATATGTAAAGATCTGTATTCATGATGTTACAGCAACACAAGCCAGGGGCAGAAGCTCCACCTTTCTAAGGTCACCTTAGTGAACCAGAGCAGAGTGATCCCATAAAATCTTTCATCACAGTGAATTCTACTCTAGCTGTGGGTCCACAGCAAGGGTCCTGGAGTAGACAACCAAAGAGAGTCAACCAGATGATAATGTAGGATAACAGAATGGCATCAACACCATAAAGATAGACAAACATTAATTGCACAAAAGGAAAATGAGATTTTCTGTCCAGAATATAGAACCAGGGAAATAAATTTACTTAAGAGAAAGCAAGGAATTGGTGGTTATGGATATAAACAGTTCTGATTGACAGTGATTCTCGTTCCTGCTAAAAGAATACAGCCAAATTAATTTTCTCCACAAGCTCCACAAGTTTGCAACAATGATTTCTTCATTTATGCCCAATTGTGATCCTCATTTAATCCCAGATAAATACCCTTCATATCTCTTTATATATAAAATATTGATTTCCTATTTGTGAAGATCTGTGAAGGGTATCATATTTTACCCAACTTTACACTGACATTTCAGCCTGCCATTTCATGGGTGCTGGTGGGAGACATGACACTCCTGGGTCAGAGATGAAGAACAGTTCATAACTCACAGCAGTAGCAGTATCCATGGTACTAGCCTTTTAAAAAATATATATTCCCCACATCCCAGTTCCCACAAGGTGATGTGAAGAGTGGCATATGACATTTGCTCAAATAGTAGGTTGTGTAACCAGACAGAAACCCTGAATTTAGAGAACCTTAATCTTTCATAGTGGGTGGTAAGCATGCCTGCCTTTTGCTCCAGAAAGAGAGAGAGCCTTGTCTTCGAAGGCTGTTTGCTATACAAACATCCTTAGTATCATGATCCAGAAAAAAAGAGCAGTCAGTGCCTTATTTGCAAGACCTGTGGAAATATGACAAACCCATTGAGAGTAGTCTTTCACTGATAACCACAACCTTGTTTCTATACCTTCATGGCTTCTAGTAAATTTTCCCATGACTACACCAGTCAACTGCTCTGATTAATCTGACCAACAAAGAATGGAACCAAATCCATTTGATTTGTCTCATATAGCATTTAATTAAGGTTACTAATAGCAGAACTCCAAGCAGAAAGATGAGGCTTGCCCAAAGAGTTGATTTCTGCCATTCCTCCTTGGAACCCAGAAGAAACCAAATTAACAAATCTCGTAAAATATTGGGGTTTACCTTAAAAAAACAGGTGGCTTTCTCTTTAAGTTACTGCATTGGCAAAGGAATTAATCCAAGTATTTTAGTGTCCTATACTACTCAAAGCAAATGTCATGAAATGGTTCAGTTTAAACAATTGGAATTTAGTTGCTTACAGTTTTGAGGCCAGGAAAATGTCCAAGTTAAGGCATCGTCAAGGCAATGCTTTCTTTCCAAAGATGGGCTTCTGATCATCCTTTGCTCCTCTGTCACATGGTAAGGTACATGGCTGTGCCTACTGCTCTTTCCCTTCTCTTCAGAATTTTGTTGATTTCAGCTTCCTCTATCTGTGGCTTTCTTTCTCTGTGTGTGAATTTCATTCTCTTATAAAGGGCTCCAAAAATAAGATTAAGACCCATCCTGATTGAGGTGGGTCACACCTTAACTGAAGTAACCTCATTAAAAAGTCCTACTTATACAATGAATGTAAATGCACAAGAATGGATTAAAATTATGAACATGCTTTTCTAGGATACATACAACTTCAAACCACAACAGGTATATCAGGATGTATTAGTGACCACATGTATTAGTGACCACATTATCAGGAAGAAGTCTAAGGAGTAATTCTATCATCTAAAACAACCCTGGCCAGTGAGTTGAGGCTGAGCTGAATGCTTCTGGGACTGAGTGGATGTCACTGACCACTACAGATAAAATAGGGGGCAAATTTCACTGCATAGTGACCATTTCTGTATTTGGTTCTGCATAGCTGGTTCTGTGGATGAACATTTGTGGCAGTCCAGTGGATATCAGGCCCAGTCATTGAGGGGAGCATCTGTGTGGTAGATCAAGTCGCACACCCCAACCAAAGACGTTCTTAATCTTAATCGGTATTCTGTGGGAGGACCCATTTGTAAAGAGTACCTCTGAGTATGTTAAGGTGAGTTAGGGTGTGTATTCATTCGTGAATAGAATCCTCTCATATCATATTTAGTTTTGATCAAACTGAATGGGGGCAGATCTTATTCCATGTGCCTGAAGGTCTTATTAATAGTGGAAATTCTGACTCAGTCACAGAAGTCAGTGGAAATCAGAGAGAGTAGAAATGGAGAGAAGTCAAAGTTAAAAGCCGTAGAGGAATAGTAGATTACTGTGTGCTCTCATGCCATCACCGGAATGCTCCTGACTCCAGAAGACAGCATGGCCTTGTGGATATCTTGATTTTGGACTTTTAGCTTTCAAAACCATGAGACAAAATAAATGCTTGTTGTTTAAGATAAACCATCATGTGATATTTGTCATAGCAGCTCCGGCAAATTAAGGATATTTACTTCAGGGGGTTGAATGGGGGTTTCTGCAGAAGGATACCTGCCACATTTTCATGAAAAACAGAGATGACACTGGGACTAGGCTGGCTGTGTTCTTGTATAGCCTATTTCCATTTTCAGATAAGGTTTGTTAGGTTCAACCCACTTTAGTAGTTATTGAGTCTGAGTTGGCCTTCCCTAAAATGAGTCAGACAGCATCCATGGGTTTGACATTCAAGTGCCCAGTAGCTGCATTCAGAAAGAATGGGCTGAATAGTTATGTCAGGGAGGTGAGGAGTCAGGGAACTAACATGTCAAAATCCCAAGGGGCAACTCCAGGTGACAGGTACATCTTTTTGTCAGTTTCCTATCAGCAAAATCTTGAGTCACAGAGACTTGTTTAAATGAGTCATTAGGGATGTGGGACCCTGTGGTAGATTGAGTAGTGTTCCTGAGAAACGATATGTTCTTAGTCTTGGCTCATGTTCCTATGAGTATGAACCCAGTGTAAATAGGGCATTTTGAAGATGTTATTTTTAGTTAAGTTTTGCCCAATTGAATGAGGATGTGTTTTGATCTGGATTACCAGAAGTCTTATGAAGAGAAAGCCATGGGGAGAATACAGAAGCTAAAAGTCAATAAAACCTAAGGAGAAAGGAGGAGACATTTCCATGTGATATGAGGCAGGAATACAAGTCATGGAAAACCAAGGATCACCAACAACCAGAAAAAGAATGATACAGGCTTTGGGGAGGCAGCATTGACTTGATGACACCTTGATTTTGAACTTCTCCTAAGCTCAAAACCATGAGCCAATAAATTTCCATTGCTTAAACCAATCTATTGTGTGTAATTTATAAGAGCAGATTTGGCAAACTGAGAGAGTAGAAATGGAGAGAAGTCAAAGTCAAACCCACAAGGAGAGTGAGTGCCACAGCTTTCTGAACAGCTTCCAATGCAACCTGCTGTTTTCAGCCTCACTCAAGGGAGACTCATTGTGCCCCTAGTTCCCAAAGGGTCCAGTGAGGAGTTGGGCCTTTTTTGGTGATGGGAACCAAAGAGACAGTATTTTCCTTTGACTATTAGTGGGGTTGGGCACTATGACTCTGCCACCCCAGTTCCAGAAAGCTTTATTTAGAAAGTGGTGTGCTACAGAAGGAGACATAGCTCTGCATTCCTATGCTATTTGCTATCCTGAGAAAGGGCAGTCAATCTTTAAAAGATGTGTGGTTGAGAATGATCTCTCAACCCTGCTGAAAGTTTACAAAACTATTTTAATTTTATTCCAGTTCTGCAGAATTCCAAAATGTCTTTTGAACACTCTTCAAACTTTCCCTTTCTACCTAACAAAACTTACCTGAATGATAAAAAAATAATTTTAGTAATTCAAAATATTATCCCATGTAGACCTATAATTCTAGATATTTGATAAAATTTCAGAACTCAAGTCAATGACTATAGTTCTTTTTTAACAAAGAAATTATTTTCAGGTGTTAAAATTATTATATGGTCATAGTTTGCATTTAAATAAAACTTTTCCTTTTCTAATCAATGTTTAGTTTTGGCTGTAGACTTTTACTCTGTAAGTACTCAAAAGAGTTGAAACTAATGACTGGCTCACAGCTCTGAAGGATTGATTACATGTGCCTTGGATTGGATTGCCTCCATTTCTGAGCAGCTTGGAGAAAAAAATGCCTTCCATATCACCAAGGTCTGTATCAAAACCACCTTCCATAATCTGAGTTCTATTTGGTTTGCTGGTGTCCTGGCTCTAATTAGCAAGGATGCATCTTTCTCAGATAGCTCTGGATCTCAGCACTGGCACCTCAACAACTGCCATCATCTTTTTCTGTCATTTGTAAAGATGTTAGCATATTTAAATTAAAGGCAAGAAGAAAGGTAGAGTTGACTGCATCTTCCCACCTCCACCAGGGAAGTAGAGCTTTCCAGAAGTCTTTGCCTCAGATTTTCTGTTTGGTTGCATGGATGAGACTTGGTCCCTGTTAACTACTAAGCTCAGAAGTCAGGAAACTGGATCATCATGTTGATAAGGAACAATGTATTTCTGGTGCTGGTCATATCATAGCATGAACAAAATCAGAGATCTGCTATCAGGAAAGAAAAAGGAAATGGCTCTAGCAAATACAATTAACAGTGTTTGCCACAAAAAGGATTATACATGTGATTAATATAAAGCTCAGTGGTTCTCTGTGATGGAACTCTCAATTACTATCAGGGAAAATCACCCACTGATTGAGAATGCTGTAGGTCTTCGCCCCAATCAGAGGTACCTGGATTTCTTACTTTCTTTCTTTCCTTCTTTCTTTCTTTCCTCCTTTCTTTCTTTTCTTTCTTTCTTTCTTTCTTTCTTTCTTTCTTTCTTTCTTTCTTTCTTTCTTTCTTTCTTTCTTTCTTTCTTTCTTTCTTTCTTTCTTTCTTTCTTTCTTTCTTTCATCTCTCTCTCTCTCTCTCTCTCTCTCTCTCTCTCTCTCTCTCTCTCTCTCTCTCTCTCTCTCTCTCTCTCTCTCTTTCTTTCTTTCTTTCTTTCCCTTCCTTCCTTCCTCCTTTCCTTTCCTTTCCTTTGCTTCTTCCCTTCTTTCATCTCACACTGTCTCTCTCTGTCTGTCCTTTCTTCCCATAGTTATTCGCTAATCCCAATCACATGCCATGATTGCAGTGTGTGCTCAGGATACAACTGTGATCTAGACAGATAGAGCCTGCCTACAGAGATGGCCACCATAGTCCAGAACCCTTAATTGAGCAAACAGACAAACACAATCCACTGATAAATGCCTCCACAGGGCCAGCACAGTATCATTGCAGCCCATTTTGGGTCAAAATGTCTCTATTTGCATATGATATAAGAAAGCCGCCCAGAGGATGCTGTATTTCATGTAGGCAGAAAGGCTGGAAGGAAGGAGAACCCCATGTGCTATGGCTTGGAGATGAGAGAGCACTCACAACATGAGCAGGTGAGAAAACAGGTATATCTGGACAAGGGATGCTGGAATGTTTCACTCAGCATTCTTCTTAGGGTCCTGACAACCCAAAATCCTAAAGCAGGCAGGTACAAGATGTGGGGAGGAGAGAGTGTGTGTAAGCGGTGATACCGTCCCTTCCATAGTGTGTGCCACCTTGCTAACTGGCCTAGTTTTCAAGAGGGGAAACAGCAGGTTGTGGTGGGTAGGTTCTCTTATAAGGTCTCAGAAGCTATATAAGAGTTTGAAGCCAGTGGCTAGCCCCTCAGATTTGTGCTGTAGAAGGATTGTTCTGAATGTCCTATGGAGGAACAGCCAGAAAAGGGCAGGCCAGGAAAGGACCAGTCTGTACAGCAGAGGGTAGAAAGGGGCAGACAACAAATTGTAATTCTCTGGACATAATCATGAAGTGCATGACATAAGTCAAAGAGGAAAAATTAACAGTCACCTGGAAGTGAAAGAGCTGTATTCATCATTAACCTCTTGCTCTTTACAGACTCAATCATTTCAAGATCTAAAGGGGAAAATAGATAAGGTTAAAAACCTCAGAAATATGTGCAGCACAGAAACAGAGTAGGCCAAAGGGTAGGCATACACCTACTCAACTGGAACAGCAGCAGTCAGAACGCTGGCCCAGGGCATTGGGAACTTTTTTCCCCATTAGTTCACTAGTCACCAGTTGATCACATAAATAGTTGAAATTTTGAACTCAGTGGTTGCAGATAAAGAAGGGGATCAACCTAGGTCCAGAATAGTATTTATTGACTTGGCCAACGTGGGGCTGGTGATGGGGTAGAGTTATGGGGCGAAAGGGCAAACATAAATATTAAAAAGGTGCTTATGTCTCCCTGTTGAAAGTTAGGGCCGAGACTACTCTCTTTTCCCTTTTCTTTCAGCATTTACTTTGAAAACTTATAACTGAAAGTTGTTTTTCTTGTTCCTTTGAAATGTATGTAACTCTTTTTTAAAGGTTAAATAAGTCCCATGCAATGTCCACCACTCAGTAATATTTCCTCAAAAACAGGACCATTTCTTTGAAATATAATCATCAAGGAAGATAGCACTTTTCTCTCCCAGTTTCCTGGGAGGAGATGAGCATAATTTTAGGTGACTCAATTTGCAAACCTCCCTTTCTCTGATCATGAAGATATCTTGAGAACATGCATGCAATAGGTTGTATCCACTTAGTTACATAAAAGACTTGTGTTTTTCTCTGCAATTTTTAGTGGATTGCCTGTGATGCATCACATTCTGGTTTAACAATTATTCAATGATAAAATTGGGTTTCTCTCTGTTCTACCTTTCTGGAAAGGTCTTTTGGGTTGGGAGAAATTTTAATTTTCTGTATTTCCCCAGGAAGAGTCTGTTTCTGGCCCCAAAGATGGGGTCCCTGCATATGGACATAGATACTCGTATGTCCAAGTGGTCCATTAATGGGATGAGGTGAGGAATCAATGGGAAAAGCAAAGCAGGAGAGTACGTCAGTTATAGGTGCTCTTGGGAGAACAGAAGAAATAGAAGAGACTGAGGTGCTTGTTAATTAACCGCAGTCATTGTCTACCACAAGCATCACTGTGTTCTACGTTCCCATGTTTTAACCTCTAGCTTTCCTCTGGTGACATTTGTGACTCTAAACTTCCCTTTTCAACCACATTCATTCACAATTCAGCACTATTTATTATAATCACAATAACGTGCTGCCATCACCTCTATCCACTTCCACTCATTTGAGTTCACCCTAGTTAAAAATTCTGCATATTATGAGCACTTGCTTTTTTAAACCATTTATTGTCTTGATACTTGAAGGATAGCTTGTACTGCCATTTTTTTGGTAGAGGCCATTGGTAATATTTAACTGCAAATGTAAAACTAAACCAAAGATAGGTGTACATTGGAGAAATTACATGTAAATTTAATAGGCTACTATAAAATACAAATAATACATGTAAGCATGGGAGGAAAATAGAAAAAGGCAAAAGTAGAGTAAAGTCATGATTTTAACTTAGAAAATGGGTGGGAGTCAGAGGATATAATTTAAAACTAAAAAACTAAATTGTAGAAATTTAAATGTAAGAACAAAATGTAATGTAAATGTAAGAACAAAAGAACTAAAGGCTTTAAATAAAAATATTAATATAAAGGTACTCACCAAAATAAAATACAAACCTTCCTAAAAACCACAAAGAGCATAGAATAAGATGCATAATGAAAGAAAGCCAAGATAAAATATACTATAATATGACAGAGCTGACATTGAATATATCACTAGAGCCATAAATATCAAGGAAATTATTAATGGGTTAGCTAACAAAGTATAACATAACTCTAAGGTATGAATAACACACATCCAGACACATGCACAATGTGTCAGATTCAGATGGAGCAAAAGTGGTGTTTATTACACTTACACTTAGTTCCAAAGCAAATGCAAACAAAAATAGTCTGCACTCTTAAAAGCTGAAAAGAGGCAATTTCAACCCAAAAACTTTAAATGAGTTAAATAATGATATTTCCTAATGTTACAGGCCACAATTCACTATGAATATCCATGTTAAGAATTTCTATACCCTAAATAAAAAAACACTGAGAGCTCATTAGTTATAAGAGTCCAGTCAAGGTAAAGGCAGATTGAAAAGACAAAAGTAAAAATGCAGAGGGAGTATACAATGGGAACAGTCTTGAGAATGTATATTAAATTTTGCACCCAGGCAATAGAGAATACATATTTCTTACTGGTGAAAAGAAAACACTCATGAAATCTGAGCATATACTAAGAACCTCACTAAGATGCATAAAATGGAAATAATGAAAATCAAATCTGTGACTATAATGTTCAGAAACTAAAAACTAATAACATGAAAAGTGCAAAAATCCCTTCCCATTGGAAATTTAAAATGCTTCTTATCAGTAATTTTGGGTTAAAGTGGAAGAACAAAATAATATTGCAAAATTTCTAAGAGCAATGATGTTGAAAACACCCAGAAACTATGGGAAACAATTACAATAAAGATCATAGGAAAATTCATAGCCTTAAATATTTAGATTGAATCATATGAAAGCAACAGTATCATCATGTTTGACCTATAATATTACAATTTCCTATGATTCAACCTAATATTTAAAACAATAAAAATGTAAATAATTACCTAATTATATGACTCATAAATCTAGAATAATGAAACTTAGTAAACGAAAAGAAAGCAAAAATTAGGAGAAAGAGATAAAAACAGAGAGTGGATTACATATCACCAAAGAAACTGTATCTTGAGGTGAATGAAATTACTAGATGGGATTTAGGAACAGTTAAAGCAATGGTTAATTTAGGATGTCACTACACACACCCAAATGTGTAACTTAATTAATATACACCCTTTTGCCTCTAATCCCTCCCCAAATGCTGCTAAAGACAGAGAAGTGTAAAGCTTAAAACCCACAAAAGAATAGGAGATGGTATCACAGTAGATGAAAGATGTCAATAATCAATAAGATCAAAGTGACTTAGCAGAGAAGATATGAGTGAAAGCACTTAGAAGCCCATGTAATCAATACCCAAGTCAAGAAATAGAACTTTGCCACCATCCAGAAGTTCCTGACTGCCTTTCCACAACACCCTCCTTATCTCCTAAAATTAGCACAAAGCTTGACTTTTATGGAAATTAGTTCATGCTTGTCAGATGAGGTTTGCCTGACTTTGAACTTGATATAATAAATACAATCATGCTGTGCACATTTATTTCTGTGTGAATAATAATCCATTGTTTAAATATACCATGATGTATTTATTTAAATATTTTATGGTTTAAATATGTGCCAGTTTTTTACAATTTGAGGCTATTGAGAATAATGCTTCTGTGACTATCCTCAAGCATGTCTTGGGCTGCACATGAGCATGTAGAGTTATAAAGGCAAGCAAGCTGGAAAGAAGAAAGCTCTTTTCATTCTTAGACAATATGACTGCCTGAAAAATCCATAGGAACTGAAAAATAGAAAAAGCTATTAGACTAGTGAGTTTAGCAAGTTTGAGGGATGCAGAGTTAAAATAAAATTCCACTGAAATTCATATATTAATAAGCTGGTATGTCAATTTCAATATATTACGTACCCCCAGAAAAGCCAAGTTCTTTAATCCCCATTCAAATGGCTGGGTGGGATCTTTTTTATTGTTTTCATGAAGCTATGGTAACTTCTGACTAGATGGTTTCCACGGAGATATCTCTCTAACCATTCAAAATGAGGTTGCTTATTGGAGCCCTTTAATAGGGAACTATTTCGGAAAAAGCTTTAGTGCTGACAAAGCCAACACAAGCAGAGACCTTTGGAGAATCAGGAGGAAAACACCCCCAGGGAAACCTTATGATATGAGGAAAGAAAGCTAGCAGATGTCATGTGCCCTCCCAGCTGAGAGAGAAAACCAGAACTTCATCAGCCTTTCTTCAGTCAATGTATCTTTCCCTGGATGCCGTAGTTTGGACATTATCATGGCCTTAGAACTGCAGACTTGCAACTTAAATTCCCTTTTTAATAGCCGTTCCATTTCTGATATGTTGCATTCTGCCAGCTTTTACAACTAAAACAGATTTTGTTACTGGAGAAGTGGGATGCTTCTATGGTTTGCAAGTACCAAACTTATTGGAATGGCTTTTTAAACGGATGGGAGGAAGTTTCTGGAAGACTCGTGAGGAGCTTGACAGAGAAGGCCTAGAATGCTTTGAAGAGAAGCTGGTAGGAATGTGGACCCTAAAGATACCTCTGATAAGAACTTAGGCAGAAATGGTGCATATGTTATTGCACACTGGAAGGTAGGTGATCCTTGTTTTAGAGTGGCAAAGAACTGGAAAAATTGGCTGCTGGATTTGGATGGAAGGCAAATTTTTAAATCTATGAATTTGGACATTGAGCAGAAGAGAATTACAAATTAAATGTGGAAGGTGCAGCCTGGTTTCTCCTTGCAGCTTATAGTGAAATGTGACAGGAAAGAGATAAGTTGAGAACTGAACACATGGGTACAAAGAAAACAGAAACCGATGATCTGGAAAATTCTGGGTTTCCAGAAAGGGAGACCCCAGAGAAGAGTATCCCACAGGAGGATTTAATAAAATGTAGGGCAAGTAAGTCAACAAAAGACAAGCAAGGATTTGAGGCGGAGTTATTCAGAAAGGATCTGTGGAATGTCCTCTTGTCTGATGGGTGCAATGCCAGTGTACTGCATACAAAATCAACAAGAGTGTTGTGGGAGCTGCATAAACAGAACCACTGCCAGTCTCGACAAAAAGGGGCATTAAAAAGACAAACTGAGGGAAATTTAACTTCAGAGGCAGAACTTAAGAAACTAAGGTCTGAAACCAGAAATCTCGGCCAGGGGAGTGGACCCACCAAAGCACTTGGAAAGGGTGAGTTTGCCTCAAAGGCACAGTGTGGATCTTCCACCTCGGTGTTCAGGAAAAGCTGTGCCTCAGGCCTTGGGGAGGGTGAGCACATTCCTTGGGAACTGGGGAGAGCCTGGCTGCCACCACATTGTTCTAGATGGAGAGCCTGGGTGTGGCCTTGATGTTTGGAGAGGTTGGAGCTGCATAAAAGATGATCTCCCCAATGTCCTCAAAGGTTGCAATCTCCATATCAGCATTTGGAGAGAGCTGGGCCACTACATAGACCCTTGGAAAATGTGAGACTGCCACTCCATCAAGCCCTGAGAGGATACATGACTCTCAGACTTTGAAATCTAATGGAGTTTGCCCTGCAGGTTTTTGGAAACGTTTGGGTTCTTTCCAATTCCTCCCTGTGAAAATGGGAATATGTATCCTATAACTGTCCCTCTTTTGTAACTGATAGCAGATAATTTGTTCTGAGTTTTTAGGTTTACATGGAAATAATAAAAAAGATCCTATTCAGCAATGTTAATTAAGGATTAAAGAAGATGGCTTTTCTGGGGTATATGACAGCTTCAAACTGGCATATTCTACCTTTTGGACCACAGAAAGACATGTTCTTTCCAAGTGCAAAATATATTTATTCCATCATTATATCACAAAGCCTTAAGCCGTTTTAGTAAAAACACAAATACAATACAAGATCAGAAACAGTACAAAATCTCAACAAAGTCAGCTGCAGGCATGATCTGTCCAAAGGTAAAATTATCCTCTGGCTCTGGACCTGTAAAACTCAGAACAAGTTATCGTGTCTCAGAATAAGAAATCCTGATGCATTTCTATAAGCTGCAGAGATAAGCCAGGCTTTTCTCCCATTTAATTTGGAAATCTCTCCTGCTAAATATCCAAGTTTAAGGCTTTTGAAATATACCTTCCATCCAAAACTAGCAGTCAGATGTTCTAGATTTTCTGCCACTCTATAGCAAGGGTCACATTCATTCTGGTTTGTAATAACACATGCATCATTTCTGTCTATGGCACAATGTGTGTCCACATTTCTACCAGCAGTCTCTTCAAAGCATTCTAGGCCTTCTCTATCAAGATCCTCACAAATTTTCCAGAATCTTCCCTTTACACATTTAGAAAGCTGTTCCAACATGTTTTCCATTTGCAAACCACAGCAGCATCCACTTCTCTGGTGCCAAAATCTGTTCCAGTTTGTAAGCTGCCAGAATGTAATAGAAACAGAACAGCTTTTAAAAGGGGAATTTATTAATCTTCAAGTTTGCAGTTCTAAGTCCATTAAAATGTTCATGTTAAGCCACCCAGAGAAGGTTACTTCTCAGCTGGGAGGGCATGGCAACATCTGCTAGCTCTCTCTCCTCATTTCATAAGACTTCCCTGGGGGCATTTTTCTTCTGCATCTCCAAAGGTCTCTGGCTGTGTGGGCTCTGTCAGCACTGAGCTTTTATCAAAACAATTCCATCTTTAAAGGCCCCAGTAAGCAAACCCACCTTGAAAGGGTGGAGACACATCTCCATGGAAACTGTGTTAGTTTGCAAGCTGCTGGAATGTGAAATACCACAACTGGAATGGCCTTTTAAAAGGGCAGCTTAATAAGTTGAGAGTTTACAGTTTTAAGCCTATAAAAATGACCAAATTAAGGCATCCAGGGAGAGCTACCTTAATTCAAGGAAGGTTGATATGTCAGGAAGTCCTCTGTCAACTGGATAGTCATGTGGCTGGTAAGTGCTGATCTCTTGCTCCTAGGCTCCATTGCTTTCAACCTCTGCTCCTATGGGGGTTACTCACTTTGCTTACCAAGGGTTGGCTTTCATCTTTTGGCTTCCAGGTATCTGGCTTGCTTAATATCTCATGGCGATGCCTGCTGGGCTCTAAGCATCTCCAAACATCTGTGCTTCCCTCTCTAAGTGTTGGCATCTGTGTCAGCTCTGCCCTATTGACACTTCTCTGTTAGCTCTAAGCTCTCTCCAAATTGTTTCCTCTTTGAAAGGAGTTCAGCAAACTTATTAAGACCCAGCTGGAATGGGTGGAGTCACATCTCCAGTTAATGAAAAGGTTACACCCAAAACCGGGACGCCACATTTCTGTGGAGATAATCTAATCAAAAGTTTTTGTCCTGCAATATTGAACTACGATTTAAATAAATGGCTACCTCCACAAGATTGAGTCAGGATTAAAGTATAGCTTTTCTGGGGTACATAACAGTTTAAAACTGTCACAGGTGTCAATTCTTCCCAAACTGATAGAATCTAATCAAACATTGGCAGGCTGGTTTTCTAGGAATTCACAGGTGGTTTTTCAATTTATATGGGAACAAAGGTGACCTAGAGTAATTAAACATTTTTACATAAAATACAACCTTGGAAGACTTAGACTATGTGATTGCAAGGATTAGGATAATGTATTCAAACTAGTATGGTATTATCTTAGGGACAGACATATAGGCCAAATGAAAGTCTAGAGATAGACTTCTTCAATAGATTGCTCCAAAAAGGAATTAAGTAAATTAATAGGGGAGGTAATCTAAAAATTTAAATTCATATGTGGGAAAATAAAAAACACAACTTCACCCCCTAGCCCACACTTATACAAAAATTAACACAAAATGAATTTGGACAGTGTTCTGATTTGCCAGCTGCCGGAATGCAATATACCAGAAAAGGAATGGCTTTTAAAGAGGGGAATTTAATAAGTTGCTAGTTTACAGTTCTAAGGCCAAGAAAATGTCCCAATTACAACAAGTCTATAGAATGTCCAATCAAAGGCATCCAGGGAAAGGTACCTTGGTTCAAGAAGGCTGATGAAGTTCAGGGTTTCTTCAAGTGAGAAGGCACATGGCAAACACAGTCAGGGTTCCTCTTTCATCTGGAAGGGCACATGGCTAACACAGCATCATCTGCTAGCTTCTTCTCCTGGCTTCTTGTATCATGAAGCTCCCCAGGAGACATTTTCCTTCTTCACCTCCAAAGGCCACTGGCTGGTGGACTCGGCTTCTCATGGTTATGTCATTCTGCTCTGCTCTCTCTGAATCTCCTTCATTCTCCAAAATGTTTCCTCTTTTATAGGACTCTAGAAACTTCTCAAGACCCACCCAAATGGTGGAGACATGTCATCATCTAATCCAGTTTAACAACCACTCTTGATTAAATCACATCTCAAGGGAGATGATTTGATTACAGTTTCAAACATACAATATTGGATAGGGATTATTCTGCCTTTACAAAATGGGATTTTGATTAAAACATGTTTTTTCTAGGGTACATGAATCCTTTCAAACCAGCACGTACAGTGAATAAAGTCCCTTTGGGGGAATGGGGAGAAAGGGGGAAATATTCAACTTTCCCATTTGGAGAATTTCTGATATTCTTGCAAGTAGTGGGGACAACCAAATCAATAGGCCAAGCCCTCAATCTTGGGAGTTGCCTATATGAAACTTATTCCTGCAAAGGGTAGGCTAAGCATACTTAAAATTAGGCCTAAGAGTAACCCCCAGAGAATCTCTTTTGTTGCTCAGATGTGGCCTCTCTCTCTAAGCTGACAGATGTGGTCTCTCTCTCTAAGCTGACACAGAAAATGAACTCACTGCCCTTCCCACTACAGAGGACATGACTTCCAGGGGTGTAAATCTCCCTAGCAACATGGAACAGAAATCCCTGGATGAGCCAGGACCCAGCATCAAGGGATTGAGAAAACCATCTTGACCAAAAGGGGGAAGAGAGAAATGAGAAAAAATAAAGTGTCAGTGGCTAAGAGATTTCAAAGTGTCAAGAGGTTATCTTGGAGGTTATTTTTATGCATTATATAGATAGCCTGTTTTACTTTATGGTGTACTGGAGTGGCTAGAGGTGAGTACCTGAAACTATAGAGGTATGTTCTAGTAGCCTTATTTCTTGAAGAAAATTGCATAATGATACGGCTTTTACAATGTGACTGTGTGATTGTGAAAACCTTGTGTCTGATGCTCCTTTTATCTAGGGTATGGACAGATGAGTAAAAAATATGGATAAAAGTAAACCAATAATAGGGAGGACAAAGTTTAAAATAAAGTGGGTAGATGGAAATACTCATGGTCAATGAGAGGGAGATTAGGTATGGTACGTATGAATTTTTTCTTTTTTATTTCTTTTTCTGCAGTGATGCAAATGTTCAAAAAATGATCATGGTGATGAATACACAACTAAGTGATGATATTGTGAACCATTAATTGTACATCATATATGGAATGTTTGTGTGTTAAGCATGTTTGTATGTTGAGTTTTATCAATAAAAATATTTTTAAAATTAACACAAAATGTAACATAATCCTATAATAAGAGCAAAGTTTTTTAAAAAAATGAGTGAAAATCTCTGTGACCTTGAATTAGGCAAAGCTTTCTTAGATACAGCACAAAATGGATGCATCATGAAAGTAAAAATCGGTAAATTTGGACCTCATAAAAATGAAAAATTTATGCTATCAAAAGACATTGTAGGGAGTGAGCAATGATGGCTCAGTGGCAGAATTCTCACCTGCCATGCCAGAGACCCGGGTTTGATTCCCAGAGCCTGCCCACACTTAAAAAAAAAAGAAAAAGGAATTGTAGGGCTTCTGGTTTCATCTCTGACAATGTAAAGAGCTCAGAAGCTGATCACTTCCTCCTTATAAGAAGAAAAAGCTGGCCAAACTAAAAAACAACTTTTCTTTAATGCATAAGATAACCAAGGTTGCAAGGTAAATTTCCACCCCAGAAATCTGGAGAGACAGGCAAATCCAAAAATTCACAGCCAAGATCTCCTTACATGAGGAAGAAGCTACTGGAGCCATACGCTGGTAGAAGCATTAAAGAATTGCTAAAGGCAGATTGTGAATCAGCATGAGAGTGAGAAACTTATGTGAGTCTCAGATTTAGGAGGATGCACACACTTTTGGGGGTTTTGCTTAAGGAACCCCACAAAATTTTCACAGTGAAGATCCAAGAAATAATCCCCTCATGGCCCTGGCAAGGGATGAGGAAGAGTAATCATGAGGAAATATGATCATAGCCTTCATAACAACGGTCAATCTTCAGAGGAAAAGACTCTGCCAGAACCATACTCCAGCTTGGGAAAGGACATTACTCTCATTCCAAACTAGAGTTTTCCTGTCTCACATAAGGGATAAAAATACCTATCAACAGGCATTGGGGCTTCAAGGAAGTAGACTGGAACCCTGCAGCCATGGAAGGGTTTGGGGTTAGAGGCAGAAAGCTATACCACTGGAGATATATCTGTGAAGTTCATAACCCAGAGACATGGGCCCACTGAAAGATTTAATGATAAGATTATAGAACTCCTCCTCTCCCATACCTTGCCATCATATCAACAGGGCTTCGAGGAAAAAACCAGTGCATTACAGCTGAAAGAGTTCCAAATTGCAGACTCTCTCTGAGGACAAGAAATTAGGCAGCTCAAAATCAAGAGGGGGAGATAAACACAAGGACACTAGAGGAATCTGAATTCTCCATTACCTATGGCTACAGAAAATTTAAACACAGCCCAATACCCAGATTAATAAAACAACCTCAGGCTAAATGCTTATTTACCTCAGTTCCTATAATACATTATGACCATCTTTCAAAAAAATTTATACAGAATTTAAAAACATTGGGTGAGGAGACAAAGCAATCACCAGTACAAGAGAGATGTTGGAATAATCAGATAGAAAATTTAAAATAGCTCTCATTAGTATAAGAGCTCTAATGAAAAAAAGTAGATAACATGCCAAAACAGATGGATAATATAATCAGAGAAATGGAAACTGAGAAAGAATCAAAGCAAACGTGAGGAATCAAAACACTGCAATAGAAATGAAGGATTCCTTTGGTGGGCTTATCAGTAGACTGGGTACCACCAAGGAAAGAATCAGTGGACTTCCTAACTGTAATGCAAAGAGAAAAAAGAATGAAGAACAAACAAACAAAATCACTGAATAGAACATCCAGAAACTGTGAGAAAAAGGTATAATGTACATATAATTGGAACACCAGAAGGAGAAGAAAGAAATAATGTTACAGAAGAAATACTTGGCTAAATGACCAAGAATTATCCAAAATCAATGAGAGACACAGAACGACAGATCCAGGAAGCCCAGAGAACATCAACCTAGATAAATTTAAAAACCACACATAAGCATTTCATATTCAAACTGCATAAAATCAAAGACAAAGAGAAAATCTTGAAAAAACTGAGAGGGAGGAAAAGAAACCTTAATTCTAGAGAAACAGGGATGAGAATTATAATAGACTTCTCATCAGAAACTATGCAAGCCATAAGAGAGTAGGGTGAACTATTTAATATTGAAAGAAAAAAATTATGTCAACCTAGAATTCTATATTTAGTAAAATTAACTTTCCAAAAGTGAAGAAGAAATAAGAACTTTCTCAGCAAACAAAAACTAAAGGAATGATTGCCAATAGACCTTTTCTGCAAGACATGTTAAAAGAAGTTTTTCAGGCAGAGGGAAAATATCAGTTCAAAATTTGGATCTGTATAAAGAAATGAAAAGTGTCAGAATGGGAAAAAAGAAGGTTAAAAAGAAGTTTTTTCTTATTCTTAGTTTATCTAAAATATAACTGCTTAAAGCAGTAACAAGGTGATAAGAGCTGCCATGGTCAGGTTCATGTGTCAACTTGGCCAAGTGGTAGTACCTGTTTGTCTGGTTGGGCAAGTGCTGGCCTGTCTGTTGCAATGAGGACATTTCATAGAATTAAATCATGATCATGTCAGCCACATCCACAGCTGATTCCATTTGTAATCAGCCAAAGGGGAGTGTCTTCTGCAATGAGTAATGCTTAATCTGATTGCTGGAAGCCTTTTAAGGAGGATTCAGAATAGACAGGCTCTTCCTGTTTGGGCTGGTGAGCCTCTCCTATGGAGTTTGTCCAGACCCTCCATTGGAATTGTCAGCTTCACAGCCTGCCCTGTGGATTTTGGACTCTGCATTCCCGTGGTCACGTGAGACACTTTTATAAACTTTTATATTTGTGAGTGTTCCCTGTTGATTCTGTTTCTCTAGAGAACCCTAACTAATACAAGAGCATATATACAAATGAAATGAATATCAACATAATAAAGAATGGGAGGGAGGACATGGGAATACTCTGTATATGAGTTCAGTAGTTCAATAACTCTGTAAGAATTTGAGAATTTTGCTACGCAAAGGAGGACTCCAAGAGACGTTCTCTCATGCAACACGCAAGGGGTTTATTTTCCACACATGTGTGGGGCTCGCTGAACACGCAGGAACAGAGAGCCTCGAACTTAAGTTTGCAAAAGCTTTTTAAAGGGTAAGATGAGGGGGGTGGGGGTTGAGCATGGGTCACAGGTGCTGTTTTACAAAAAAGCAGATAAGAACAGTTTTACAACAAGCACTTTTAACAGTTTCACAGCGAGCATTTCTTGAGCATGAGTCATGGGAGTGGCTATTGCAGATAGCCACAGTTTTACAACAAGTGATTTAGGCGCAAGGAGTCAGGGGGGGGAAGGGCGAGAAACAGATAACCGCCCTGGGAAAGTCTCGGATTGTTTATTTTCAACCTGATGGGGCCCATAATTCTTTTCTTTATAATTCTTAACTCACACCAAATGCATAGCCATGAATACAAAATGACACAAATGCTTTTGCTGGATATTTCAGAAGCTAAGATATATGTAAATAGCTAAATTAAGCAGGAAAAATTAGCTACTGTTAAGCTTTATAAAATTCCCTTTTACATTCCCCACTCCTTTTTGTATATATCTCTAATCTTAGAGATTTTTTGGATTATTTAACACTGAGTACTGTTGTCTGATGAGCATTAGTTTGACATTTCTAATCTGCCTCTGTAAAAACTGTATAATTTTATTTAGAATACATGGTCTTATAGTTATTATTAAAAGTAACATAGTTAAGGGCCCAGCGAGAGCAGATAATAGCGTTGTCAACCAGGGGGACTTAGTAAACTAAGATTCAAACCACTTTTGTTGCGCTTTTCGTTCTTTTTGTCTTTCACGAAGGCATTCTCTGAGTTTTGTCATGGACTCTTTAACAACACCAGAGTGATCCGCATAGAAACAGCACTGTTCTTTTAAAGCTGCACATAGTCCCCCCTCTTTGAGGAAAAGTAAGTCAAGCCCCCGCTTATTCTGCAGAACTATTTCTGAAAGGGAGGTTAGAGAGTTCTGAAGGGCTGAGACAGATCTTTCTATTTCTTTTAAGTTTTGATCTATCGCGGCCTGTAATTGACTGGTTTGTTGATTGCTATGTACAATGGCAGCAGTTTTTTTGCTTATACCGGCAGCGACAGTTACCCCCAGAGTGGTAAGATTACAAGGGGGTACTAGGAACGAAGGCCCCCCTGCTTCTTTCCAAGTTTTTATAGTCTTTCCATTTTCCCATCTGGATATTGTCTATTTCTAAGGCTTATGCGGGTTGGAATTGGGTTCCCCTGGGGGAAGGAGGAGAAGAAGTAGTAACCCTACGAACCCGCAGCTTGAGAGGATTGTCAGTTCTTTCCAGTTTCCACTGGGACTCAGAGGGCGAAGGCGCAGGTTTGAGATGAGACGCATGGATCCAGGATGCGATGCTATCGACTTTGACTGCGGTGGGGGTGGTCAAGAGTACCTGATACGGTCTTTTCCAGCGAGGTTTAAGAGTCTGTACTTGGTGGTGGCGGACGTAGACAAAGTCTCCCACCTGATATTGATGCGGAGTTCTGTTGTCTCTTGGCTGGTAGGAGGTGGAGAGCTGCTGCCACAGGAACCGCTGGGCTTTTTCTAAGGCTCGCAGCCTGTCAAGCAAGGGGGTATGGAGGGAACTATTAATTTCTAGAATGGAAGACATGTCTTTGACTGGAGTTGGCGCTCTATATAAGATTTTATAAGGGGTTAGATTACACAAGAGAGCAGAGGGGGTATTTCTGGCTCTGAACAGGGCATAAGGCAGGAGCATGGTCTAATCTTTCAAGCCAGTCTCTAAAGTTAATTTGGTTAGGGTCTTTTTAATTGTCTTGTTTATTTTTTTTACTTGTCTTGAACTTTGGGGTCTGTATGCGCAATGTAATTTCTAATCAATCTCCAATATTCTGGCTACACCCTGACTTACCTGGGCTACAAATGCGGGTCCGTTATCTGACTTTATTACTTTTGGTAGACTGAACCGGGGAAAAATTTCTTCTATAATCTTCTTGACTACGACCTGGGCTGTTTCTTTTTTAGTTGGGTAGGCTTCAACCCATCCTGAAAAGGTGTCTATAAAAACTAGTAAGTATTTAAGTCTATATTTTGCAGGTTTAATTTCAGTAAAGTCGACTTCCTAGAACTGCCTAGGTTGAGTTCCTTTTAGTCTTTTTCCGTTAGGAGCTTTGGTGGGGTAGGCGTTCACAATTTGACACGCCTGACATTTTCTAGCTACGCGATCTGCCAGCTTTTTCTTTTTTGAGGCTGTTAGAGGGTACAATTCCCTCCGGTCTTGCAGGAGCTGCTGTAGTTTCCCTGTCCCCAGGTGAGTGAGCTGGTGGACTTGCTGTATGTAAGCTAGGGCTTCCGATTTTCCTAGGGGTGCAACTTCAGATATGTTTCAGGGGGTTGCTGGGTTTTTTTTTTTTTTTTTGGTTACTAGGACTAAGTTTATAAGGTCCCTTAATGCTGCCGCTTTTGCTTCTTTATCTGCTTGCTTATTACCCAGGGTTATTGGGTCAGAGCCTCTTTGTGTTTGATTTTTTACTAGTTGAGGTTAATAGCCCTCTTTGTTGGTAAATTGCCCCATGTACGTGGGCAGTAGCAAAGGCATAACGGCTATCTGTATAGATAGTCGCTCGCTTTTCTTTTGCTAATTTTAGAGTTTTTGTGAGGGCAATTAGTTCAGCCTTTTGGGCAGATGTTCCCTCCGGGAGGCTAGAAGACTAAATAACTTTTGTCTCACTGACTACCACCGCTCACGCTCATTTCTTACCGTGTTGGAGAAAGCTGCTTCCGTCCGAAAACCAGGTTACTTCCGAGTTAGGCAATGATTGGTCTTTTAAGTCTCTGCGGATTCCGGTCTTTTCAGCTAATATCTTTTGGCAAGTGTGCAGCACAGGTCCCGCGGTCTCGTCCGGGAGTAGGGTAGCCGGGTTTAAAGCTGATGGGGCCCCAAAAGTCACCTTGTCTTTGTCTAGGAGGATGCTCTGATAGTGAGTAATTCTGGCATTTGACATCCATTTATCTGGAGGCTGGTGGATTATGCTTTCCAGGGCGTGAGGGGCTATTATGGTCAGCTTCTGTCCTAGAGTGAGTTTGTCTGCGTCTTTTGCCAGGAGGGCAGCTGCCACGATGGCTTTGAGACAGCGTGGCTATCCACTGGCAACTGAATTTAATCGCTTGGACAGATAGGCTACCGGTCTTTTCTATGGGCTTAAAGCTTGTGTTAGGACCCCTCTAGCCACGCTTTTCTTTTCTTCTATGTAGAGCGTGAAAGGTTTATTCACGTCTGGGAGGGTTAAAGCTGGAGCTGACAGGAGCGCTTTCTTAATGCTGTCGAAGGCTTCTTGCTGTGCTATTCCCTACTGGAAATCAGCGCTCCCTTTGAGCAAGGGGAATAATGGGGCAGCAAGGGCTGCAAACTCTGGGATTCACAACCGGCAGAATCCCGCTGTCCTTAAGAACTCTCGTAGCTGCTTTCGGGTCGTGGGCGGGGGTATTTGTGTTACAGTTTTTTTTCTAGCCTCGGTGAGCTATCGCTTTCTATTTTTAGGAGTATATCCCAGGAAGATTACTTCCTTTTTACAGATTTGGGCCTTTTTGGCCGAGGCTCGGTACCCTAGTGCGGCTAGCTCACTTAACAGTTTTCGGGTGTCATACTTACAGTCTTCCTTAGTGTCTGCTGCCAACAGTAAGTCATCCACATATTGTAGCAAGGTGACTCTGGGATGCTGAATTCTGAAGGAGTTTAAGTCTTTATGAAGAGCTTCATCAAAAATGGTGGGGGAGTTTTTGAACTCCTGGGGCAAGCGTGTCCAAGTCAGTTGGTTTGAGGACCCCGTCTCTGGATCGACCCACTCGAACGCAAACAAGGGTTGACTGTCTTTATGCAAGGGCAGGCAGAAGAAAGCATCTTTTAGATTAAGCACAGTATACCAAGTCTTTTCAGGAAGGAGAGTGCTGAGCAGGTTATAGGGATTTGGCACCGTAGGATGTATATCCTGCACTCTGCTATTTATTTCCCGTAAATCTTGCACCGGTCTATAGTCTCTAGTTCTTGGCTTTTTGACCGGCAATAAGGGAGTGTTCCAGGCTGATTGACAGGGCTTAAGTACTCCCAAGCTAAGGAATTTTTTTATATGGGGCTTGATTCTTTCCCGGGCTTCCTTGCTTAAGTAGTATTGTTTTACCCGAATTGGAGAAGCGGTGGGCTTTAGGGTCACCACTACTGGGGGCTGATTGACTGCCAACTTTAACCCAGCAACTTCTGCCCAGGAATTAGGGAATTCTTTAAGCCAGGCCTGAGGAATAGAACTGTGGAGCTGTTCTGATTTTACATACAGCTGATATTCTTCTTCGACTGGCAAGGTGAGGGCAGTTATTACAGGTTGGCTTACTAGCGGGTTTAAAAATTTCACCTTTGGCCCTTTAGGATTGAAGGTGATTCTCGCCTTTAGTTTAGTTAACAAGTCTCTTCCTATAAGCGGGGCAGGGCACTCAGGGATAACTAGGAAGGAGTGTTGAAGCTTCCCCTTCCCCAGGTCCATGGTTCTTTTAGTAGTCCAGGTGCAGTAGCGACTGCCATTTGCTCCCCGCATCAAGGACTTTTTTGTAGAGAGCGAGCTTATAGGTTCTTGGAGGGCTGATATTACTGCTCCCGTGTCGACTCCAAAATTAATTGGTACCTTCTCCACATTAAATTTTACTCTGAGCTCGGGGAGGGGTGCCGAGCCCTGACTCCCCTAGTTTTCACTTTCTAGAGCCAATGTGGCCAGTTGTTGCCAATTCGGGGGCTTAGTACCCCTCCGTTTTTTTTTTTTTTTTTGGACAGTTTTTGCTCCAGTGCCTAGTTTCTTTGCAGTAGGTGCATTGGTCTGGACTAAGAGGGGTATGATAACACCGACCCGAGGGATTTTCTTTAGCTTGTCTTCTACTTTCAGTGTTTCTTTCATCTACTGTGGCCAGGATTTTTGTTAATTCTTTCATTCTCCTTTTCTCTCTTACCAACTCTTTTTCCTCTCTCTTTTATAAAACATTTTTTTCAGCTTCTTTGATTAAATCTCGCAAGGCTAGGTCCTGCAACCCGTCTAAGTGCTGCAGCTTGCGTCTAATGTCTGGAGCTGATTGGCCGATAAAGGCCATGGCCACTGAGGCTCTTTGATCCTCTGATTGAGGGTCAAATGGAGTATACCTACGGTATGCTTTCATTAGTTTTTCTAAAAAGACTGAGGGCGATTCGTCCTCTCCCTGAATAACCCCTCTTACCTTGGCTAAATTGGTGGGCCGGCATGCGGCTGCTCGGAGACCCGCTACTAGAGTCTGGCGATAGATGGACAGATGCTCCCTACCTTCAGAGGTGTTCGGGTCCCAGTTAGGGCGGCGCAGCGGGAACCGATCATCGATGATATGCTGGAGTTGGGTGGGTCTCCCGTCTTGTCCAGGAACTTGCTTCCTGGCTTCCGGTAGGATTCGATCTCACTCCTCCGTGGTGAAGAGAGTCCCCAGGAGTTGTTGACAATCATCGCAAGTGGGCTGGTGAGAGAACATAAGGGACTCCACCAATCCAGTCAGCCTAGTGGGAGCCTCGGAAAAAGGAGGGTTATTATTTTTCCAGTTATATAAGTCAGAGGAGGAAAAGGGCCAGTATTGTAGAGCAGGCATTTCTCCCCCATGTCCATCATCCACTGGAGGCCCGTGCGGTCTGAGGGGGAGAGTGACCGCCACATCAGATGGGCTTAGTGCTCGTCTGCTTCGTGTACTATGTGCCAGTCTTGGTTCATCTGGGATAGTCTGTTGGTGAACTTGCGAAGAGGAAATGGAAGAGAGCGGGGAGAGAGAACTAGAGGAGGGAGAAGGTGAGCTGAGAGAAGGGGGGTCCTGTACCGGAGCTGAAGGGTAGGGAGGAGGGGAAGAAGGACCTGCGTCGAAGAGGAGTAGATCCGATTGGGATTCCGGTAGGACTGCAGGAGGTAAGGAAGGATAGAGTTTCTGAGCTTGAGAAGGACCCGGCTCCTTGATTGGAAGTACAGAGGGAGAGTCATGTTGACCAAGAGGAGTAAGAAACGGCTTTACTCATGGAGGTGGATTTTCACACAGGTCCTGCCAAACCATGATGTAGGGCTGCTGGTCCGGGTGGCCATACGGGTCAGGGCGGAAGATGACTGACTTGACGGCCCAAATCAAGGGTAGATGAAAAGCTCCTTCCCGAGGCCATTCCACGTTAAAAGAGGGCCACCCGGCCGAGCAGAACGTCTGCTATTTGCCTTTCTTTACAATAAAAGATAGATTCTGACCTCTTTCCTTGACTTCCGACCAGTGTCTTAAGGTCAGAGAAAGTGGAGTCGACATTCCCTGACCCATCTTCGGTAAAACAAAAACAATTCCCAACACACAAATACAGACAGACACACACAGAGCCGGCACACCACGTTTACACAGTTTCAGAGACACAGCTCAGACTGGCCTGATGACTATGATCGAGTTTCCCCCTGTCAGAAGGAAAACAGAATCAGAGTCGGCCCTGTAGGAATCCTCCAGGCGTCCCCGGAGGTCCCCCAATCCCGAGGCGTCCCTCGGGAGAGTGACCTGCAACCCCGGACACGTCTGTCGGTTGCGGTCGGGGAGTGCTCACGCGACTCCCCGACAGTCACTGCCAGTCTGACAGACTAAGCGATCGCACTTCAGACAAAAAGGCCTCACTTACCCCGAGAGAAAGAGCTGTTGGAGCCTCCCCTTACGAAGAGCCGATCTCGGTGGAACCTCCAAATGTAAGAATTTGAGAATTTTGCCACGCAAAGGAGGACTCCAAGAGACGTTCTCTCATGCAACACGCAAGGGGTTTATTTTCCACACATGTGTGGGGCTCGCTGAACACGCAGGAACAGAGAGCCTCGAACTTAAGTTTGCAAAAGCTTTTTAAAGGGTAAGATGAGGGGGGTGGGGGTTGAGCATGGGTCACAGGTGCTGTTTTACAAAAAAGCAGATAAAAACAGTTTTACAACAAGCACTTTTAACAGTTTCACAGCGAGCATTTCTTGAGCATGAGTCATGGGAGTGGCTATTGCAGATAGCCACAGTTTTACAACAAGTGATTTAGGCGCAAGGAGTCAGGGGGGGGAAGGGCGAGAAACAGATAACCGCCCTGGGAAAGTCTCGGATTGTTTATTTTCAACCTGATGGGGCCCATAATTCTTTTCTTTATAATTCTTAACTCACACCAAATGCATAGCCATGAATACAAAATGACACAAATGCTTTTGCTGGATATTTCAGAAGCTAAGATATATGTAAATAGCTAAATTAAGCAGGAAAAATTAGCTACTGTTAAGCTTTATAAAATTCCCTTTTACAACTCTAACAGTTTCTTCTGTGACTTGCCAACACTGCAGTAATTGAATTCAATTCTGATTTTACCCAGAATTAGGCCTTTAAGGACTCAGGGCCTGAGATTCCCCTCAATATCGAGAATAGGTCATTGCACACAGTGGCCTACATGACTGGAAAAGACAGACCTCCTCAGGAGGGAAAGGATTTACAGATGGCATAGAAACTCACCTCCCTTAATCACTGCTGATAACAAATCTACAAACATCTGCATCACAAGACCCTGCTGAAACTCTGTTGTGTCATACCCTATGAAATATATTTGCCCTGAACCCTTATAAGGAGACCTCTGGCACTCCTTGACCTTGTAAGACATTAACTTCCTTTTCCTGACTGGTCATGTGCTGGTTTGAAAATATTATGTAGTCCAAAAAAAGCCATATTTTAATCTTGATCCATTCTTGTGGGAGCAGCTGTTTCTTTAATCTTGATTCAATACTGTACTTTGGACACTTTCTATTAGATTATCTCCACAGAGATGTGACACACCCAAAACTGGGTGACATTTTGATTGGTTGGAGATGGAACTCCTCCCAATCCAGATGGTTCTTGTTTAGCTTACTAGAGTCTTTAAAAGGGGAAACATTTTCGAGAAACCTCAGAAATGACAAAGCTGATAGAAACTTCAGAACAGAACTGACATATGTTGACACTTGGAGAATGGAGACATGAATGTTTGGAGATGCTTGGAGTCCAATAGACATTGCCATGAGATGTTAAGCAAGCCAGAACCTGAAGGTAACCAAGGAAAGCCAGCCCTGGAGAATCGAAGTGAGGAACTCCTACACAGACAGAGGCTGAAAGCAATAGAACCCAGGAGCAAGGGAAAAGCAGATGCCAGCCTCATGACTTCCCAGCTGACAGGTGTTCTAGACCCATCAGGCTTCCTTGAAATAAAGTATCTTTCCCTGGATGCCTTAGTTTGGACACTTTTATAGGCTTAGAACTGTACATTTGTAACTTAAATTTCCTTTATCAAAGCTGTTCCAATTCTGGTATATTGCATTCCAGCAGCTTACATACTAAACAAGCCACCATAAGGAAGAATCCTCTCCTGTCTGTAACTCCCAATACAATTTATGTCTAACTGTATGCCTGACATGTTCTTTGCTATTTCAGCTGTCCTGACCCAAGCCCCCTAAGAGCAGGGATGGAATAATTTGTGAGCCATCCAGGAGGCCATGGAACTACCAGCCATAGAGGGCATAAGTCTTAGGAAGGGAGAACCTATATATGAAATCCAAAATATATCTCTATCATCCATGTGGGGAGGGGTGGCCACCCTCCAAGATGAGTGGGGACTGCCAAGAGAGTTTGGAGATGCCCTGAAAACTCTGGAAGTGTTGCTAAATGTTTTGTAACAGATAACAGGACAACTAAATTTTAGTAAAAAATAAGGAGACAGCCAAATAACAGTACCCATAGTATGGCTCCTGTAGGAGTCCTGCAAATAGCTACCAAGGCATAACAAGTGGCAATAGCCACTGTGCACCATTTAGAAGAGGTTTTGGAAGTGTGCCAGTCTGAAACTGTCATGTACCCCTGAAAAGCCTTGTTCCTTAATCCTCACTCAATATTGTTGGGTGGGATCATTTTTATTGTTTCCATGGAGATGTAAACCACCCAATTGTGGGTGGGAACTTTTGATTGGATGGTTTCCACAGAGATGTGTCTCTACCCATTCAAAGTGGGGTTCCTTACTGGAGCCTTTTAAGAGGGAACCATTTTGAAAAAACTTCAGAGCCAATAGCTCACACAACCAGAGACCTTTGGAGATACAGAAAGAAAATGCCCCTGGGGACACTTTATGAAATGAGAAGAGACAGTTAGAAGACATCTCCCTGTATCTTCCCAGCTGAGAGAGAAACCCTATACTTCATTGGCCCTTTCTTTGGAGTTGAGGTATCTGTATCTGGATGCCTTAGTTTGGACACTTCTATGACCTTAGAACCGTAAACTTCTAATTTAATACATTCTTCTTTTAAAAGCCATTCCATTTGTGGTATACTGCATTCTGGCAGCCTCAGCAAACTAAATCAGGAAACAAAGAATAAAACAATGCCATCTTTGTATGCAGTGGTTCCAAAAATTGCCCCTTTATTTCATGAATCAGCACTCAATTATGCTGCTATTATTTTGTTTTAAATTTACCTAATGCCTTCTTTATTATCTCCCCTTAAGTAAGGCCAGTCAAACAGTTTTCACCTTCACCTGGGAAGGAGAATCAAGGATTTTCACTGTGCTCCCACAAAGTTATTTACATAGCCTGACCATCTGCCACAGTCTCATGGAAAAGGATTTGGCTAAGGGGAAAATCTAATTCTTTTTACTATATTGATGATGTCATGTTAACCAGTAACTCTCTTTAAGAACTAAACAAAGCCTCAATCTCAATGTTATCTCACCTTGAGAGGTAGGGGTGGGCAATTAATAGCAACAAATTGCAATGCCTTGGCTGCTTTCTCAAATTCTTAGGTGTGGTATGGTTGAGTCAAAATTCATTCTGCAGTAGTTAATGAGGTAAAATGCGTTCCCATGCTACATATGCCAAATCAACTCATGACTTTCTTGAGGTTGTTGGGGTATTGGAAGCCTTTTGCCCCTCACTTAGCACAAAGGTTAAAACTTTTGTAAGTTTTTATGAGGAAAGGCCATACCTGGGAATGGGATGCCTCCCATCAGGCTTCTTTTGAAAGGGAAAAAAAGAAAAAAAAAGCAATAACACAGGTACAAGCACTGCAGGGCATAGATACAGACCTGCCACTTAAATTGGATGTAGTCAGCACTACATGGGTGGGGTCTGTGGCAGAGGTAACATTGTAAATGAATGTCCCATGGATTTTGGTCACAATTTTAATTTCTTGACAAAATTCTTTGATATACAAAAGTTGTTTAATTTTGAGGAGATCCCATTTATCTAATTCTTTTTTCAATACTCATGCTTTGGGCTTAAGGTCTAGGAAACCACTTCCTACTACAAGATTTATAAGATATTTCCTGACATTTTCTTCTAAAAGTTTTATGGCCTTAGTTCTAATGTTTAGGTTTTTGAGTTAATTTTTGTATAAAGTGTGAGATACGGATCCTCTTTCATTCTTTCGCTTATGGATATGCAGTTCTCCAAACACCATTTATGGCAAAGGCTGCTCTGTCCCAGGTGGGTTGGCTTGACTGCTTTATCAAAGATCAATTATCCATAGGTGAGAGGATCTATTTTTTATTCCATTGATTAGTATATCTATCTTTATACCAGTACCATGCTGTTCTGAGTACTGTAGCTTCATAATATGCTTTAAAGTCTGGTAGTATGAGACCTCCCATTTCATTTTTCTTTCTCAAGATATTGTTAGCTATTTGGAGCACCCTGCCTCTACAAATAAATTTAGTTATTGGTTTTTCTAGTTCTGCAAAGTAAGTTGTTGGGATTTTAATGGTATTGCATTGAATCTGTAAATCATCTGGGTAGAATTGACATCATAACTACATTTAGTCTTCCAATCCCAACACAGTATTTGCTTCCATTTATTTAGGTTTTCCATGATTTTTATGATTTTTTTTTAGCAATTTCTTATAATTTTCTTTGTATAGGTATTTTGTATCCTTAGTTAAATTTATTCCTAAATATTTGATTCTCTTGGTTGCTATTGTAAATGGAATTTTTTTCTTGATTTCCTCCTCAGATTGCTCATCCCCAGTGCATAGAAACACTGCTGGTGTTGTTTGGGCATTGATCTTGTACCCTGCCTCTTAGCTGTACTCATTTTTTTAGCTCTAGTAACTTTGATGTAGATTTTTGGGGATTTTCGACATATAATTTCATAGTCATATGAAAACAGTGAGAGTTTTACTTCTTCCTTTCCAGTTCAGATACCTTTCATTTCTTTTTCTTGTTGAATTGCTCTGGCTAGAACTTCTAGCTCAATGTTGAATAACAACGGTGATAGTGGGCTTCCTTGTCTTGTTCCTGATCTTAGAGAGAAAGCTTTCAATATTTCCCCATCGAGAGTGATGTTAGCTGTGGGTTTTTCATGCATTCCTCTTATCATGTTGAAGAAGTTCCCTTCTATTCCTGTCCTCTGAAGTGTTTTCATCAAGAAAGTACATTGAATTTTGTGGTTTTTCTACTTTGATTTGTTGACATTAATCAATTTTTTAAAAATTTTGAACCATCCTTGCATGCTTATAATAAATTCCACTTGGTTATGTTGTATAATTCTTTTAATGTGCTGCTGGATTCAGTTTGCAAGCATTTTATTGAGGATTTTTGCATCAATATTAATTAAAGGAATTGGTATGTAATTTTCTTTTCTTGTAGTATCTTTTTCTGATTTTGGTATTAGGGTGATGGTAGTTTCATAGAATGCATTAGATAACTTTCCCTCCTCTTCAATGTTTTTGGGGAGTTTGAGCAAGACTTGTATGAATTCTTCCTTAAATGCTTGGTAGAATTCACATGTGAAGCCATCTGGTTCTGGACTTTTCTTCTTTGAGAACTTCTTGATGACTGAGTCAATTACTTTAGTTGTGATTGGTTTATTGTGGTAATCTATTTCTTCTTGAGTTAATGTTTCTTGTTCATGCCTTTCTTGGAAGTTGTCCATCTCATCAGTGTCATCTAGGTTATTAGCATATAGTTGCTCATAATATACTCTCGTTACCTCCCTTATTTCTTCAAGCTCAGTGGTTATGTCTCCTTTCCATTTCTGATTTTATTTATTTGTATCCTCTCTTTATTTTTCTCAACCTAGCTAAGGGTCCATTGATTTTTATTGATTTTCTCAAGGAACCAACTTCTGGCTTTGTTGTTTTTTTTATTGTTTTCATGTTCTCAGTTTCATTTATTTCTGCTCAAAGCTTTGTTATTTCCTTCCTTTTGTTTGCTTTGGGGTTAGTTTGATGCACTTTCTCTAGCTCTTCCAAGTGAAAAGTTAATTGGTCACTTTTTGCTCTTTCTTCTTTTTTAACATAGACATTGAAGGCAATGAATTTCCTTCTCAGCACTGCCTTTGCTGTATCCCATAAATTCTGACATGCTGTGGTTTCATTTTCATTTTTCTTGAGATATTTCCTGCTTTCTCTTGTAATTTCTTCCTTAACCCACTGATTGTTTAAGAGTGTGTTGTTCAGCCTTCATATATTTGTGAATTTTCTAGCCTCTGTATGTTTTTGACTTCCAATTCATTCCATTATGATCTGAGAAACTTGTTTTGTATTATTTCAATCTTTTTTGACTTATTGAGGCTTGCTTTGTGATCCAGTATATGATCTATACTTGAGAATGATCCATGAGCACTTGAGAAAAATGTGTATCCTGCTTTTGTGGGGTGTAATATTCTGTAAACATCTGTTCAGTGTAGTTCACTTATCATATTATCATATTATTAAAAAATCTCTGTTTCCTTATTGATCCTCTGTCTAAATGTTCTATTCATTGATGAGACTGTGGAATTGGAGTCTCTAATTATTATTGTAGAGGTGTCTACCTTTTCCTTCAGTGTTGTGTTTCTCTCGTGTATTTTGGAGCACTCTGGAGTGGTGAATAAATATTTATAATTTCTTATGGCTTCTTATTGAATTGTTAATTTCATTAATACACAATGTCTCTTTTTTTCATTGTTTTACATTCAAAGCCTAATTTGTTGGATATTAGTATAGCTACCCCTGCACTTTTCTAATTGCTGTTTGCATGAAATATCTTTCCCCAACCTTTCACACTTTCAACCTACTTTTGTCCTTGGGTCTAAAATGAGACTCCTATAGACAGCACAGAGATGAGTCCTGCTTTTCAATCTACTCAGCAAGTCTATGTCTTTTGATTGGTAATTTAATCCATTAAAATTTAATGTTATTACTGTAAGGGCAGTACTTTTTTCTATCTTTTTATCTTTTGGATTTTATATTTCATATCTATTTTTTTCTCTTTTTACCTTTACAGATAGTCTCCATTTCTATGCCTTTCTTCAGACCTCTCTTTTCTGTCTTTTACTATCTGCCTGTAGTGCTCCCTTTAGTGTTTCTTGCAGACCCAGTCTTTTAGTCACAAATTCTCTCAGTGATTGCTTGACAGAAGATCTTTTAATTTGCCCCTCATTTTTTATAACTTTTTATTGTATAATATGACATATATACAAAGCAAAGAAATAGAAAAACAATAGTTTTTAAAGCACTCTTCAACAAGTTGTTGCAGGACAGATCCTAAAGTTTGTCATGGGCTACCATATGATCCTCTCAGATTTTCCTTCTAGTGGCTCCAGAATAAAGGAGTCTAGAAGACATAAATATTTTTTATCATCACAACTGACTTTTTTTTTCTTTTCTTTGAAAAATAACATATATACAAAAAAGCAATCAATTTCAAAGCACAGAACCACAATTCGTTGTAGAACATATTTCAGAGTTTGACATGGGTTACAATTCCATAATTCCATAATTTTAGGTATTGCCTCTCATTTTTGAAGGACAATTTTGCTGGGTATACAATCCTTGGTTAGTAGTTTTTCTCTTTTAGAATCTATCTAATGATCTGTTTAAGGGAATTACAAAAAAAAAAAAAAGCCTTTTCAGAGCTGGACACCCACTCCTCAGGTTTGTCAATCAAGAGCTTAAGTTGGTACATGGGTCTATGAATTCTCCATTCTCTATGTGCCCTCTTTTCTTGGGGCACATTCCTTATCCAGTATTTTATGCTGTTCAAGTAAAAAACCTCTTTTTTTCCCCCTCCCCCCTCCCAACAACCCCACACCCTTTCTGCTGGGGTAAAAACTCCTAGTTCCTTCAGGGCTTATTCCAGGTTTATCTCTGCTGGGAGCATGTTTCAGTAGTCAGAATTTGTTAATTACTTCTGCAATAGGTGCTTGGTTGAGCTAAACCCTTGCTGCTAGTAATATCTGTTTCCTTTCCCATCAGGGAACAAGCTTACCATGCCCATGGAGGAGGGGCCTGGCCTCTGTGGCTTGAGGAACTTACAGTTCTGTGTGGGATCTCACTCATCCCACCTGGTGCAGGTTGGTAGATGCTGTATGTCCGGTCACTGATGTCCTTCCAGCAATTGTTCTGTACCATTTCTGGCTATTTATTAGCTGCTCTGGAGGACAAATTAAATTCCATACCTCATTATGCCACCATCTTGCTCTGCCCCTCCTAAATCCATATTTCTACTAACAGTTTGTTCAAGGCAATGAGGGTTTTTCTATCATCTCTTCAAAATCTATTTCTACTGACTGCCTGATTCCACAGCACCCCACTTCCAGGTATAAAAAAAAATAGGTATTAGTTTTCCATTGCTGATATACGAATTGCCACAAATTTAGTGGCATACAACAATACGAATTCATTGTCTGTCTGTCAGATCAGATGACTGACATTGGTTCTCACAGGGCTAAAGTCAAGAGCTTGGAGGGGTTGTGCTCCTTTCTGGAACCTCTAGATGAAGATTAATTTCCTTGCTCATTCAGGTATTGGCAGATGCACTTACTTTCACATAGCTCCTACATCTCAGGACCAGCAATAAGCCATAAAATCCTGCCATCACTCTCTCAGCCTAGAACTGAGGAAGATGCTTTGCTTCTCAGGACTTATGTGATTGGCACTAGAGAGTGGATAACTTTAAGTGGTTGTTATTGTGTCTACTGCAATGGACAAACATAAAAGTTCATTGAACTATAAATTGAAGATTGTGGTGCTTTACTCTTTTGCTATTCATATATCAACCAAAGTTAATTTTTAAAAATATGTGGCATTACATTTTTGGGAATTGAAATGATAAAAAATCAACAACAATGAACCCAAACCCAAAACAAAATGAAAACACACACACAAACAACAGAAAACTGTCACATGGACTTAGTGAGTTTTTAGGATTATTTTAAGTCACAGATCAACTGATTCTAGAGCACACTTTCTCAGCATTTCTCTGGTATAAGTTTAAGTATTTTATTATTATTTAAGTCAGTTAAAGTTAAATTTTCTAATTTTGGCAATTTAATTCATCCTAAATGCATCTACTTATTAAGTAAATTTGGTAGATCCAGCTCCTATAACTCAGTCCCATGCCACATGACTGTTATTTTGTTGGTTAGAAAATAATTTCAAACATCTTGAATGTGCATATTGCACTATCAATTGATTTCATATTTTATTATAACATTTACTTTAAAGTCCAAAAGAAATAATGATTTTGTATGGTATCTCTTCAAAGATGGTCTCATAAAACCTATACACTGTTGTCATAAAATTACACTGGCTCTCCAAATTTACAATACCTATTACTTATTCTGTGGGGAGGAACACACTTGAGCAAAAATATAATTAAGCAAGAATAGCTATTTTAGCTGTGACGTATGTATAACTTTCAAATTATATGTCTCTTTAGAGAAGGAAATGTTGATGATATTTATTTTGTGGCAGGTGCAGAGATTGTTCCTACGTGGGATTTGGCCTCAGCTTGCATGTAAAAAAAGAAAACGAACGCAAATGAAATGAATATATTGTGATGGTAATGTTAGACTATTTATAGATAGCAAAGCTGAATCACTTTTTTTTTTATTTAATCAAGCATTAAGGGTTTGCATAAACATCACACTCTCATTCATCATTCCCTGTTTTCATTCTCTTTCCTTGGGTTTTAAACACCTCCAGTTGAATTGACCACAACCTATTCAGGTCATGAGGCAAGAGGAAGGGAATGGGTGGCATGTGCTTAGGGAAGAGAATAAAGGGATCTACTTTAAAAAGAGAGAATTCAGAGGGCAGATTTAAATGTTATAAATACAAAAATTAAAAATTAAAAATTAAAAAAAATGTTATAAATACATTAACAACATTTAATATCAGGCATTTGAAATGTCTGTCCTTCCGCCTTTGTTCAGATTCCATCAGTTAAGATAAATGGGGACTACAAATTTAAAGCCAAGAGGTTTTAATTATCTTTGGCTGAGTTTTGAGGCAAGGATTCTGGGTCATCACATGCTTAGGTCAGCTGTGTCTGAAGTATTGTAAGAGGACATGCTAATGAGAAATTACCTTGCTGACATGAGATGCACTTATTTTAAATGCCAATCAGTTATATACATTTCTCAATTGAAGAGCACCCACCAAATCATTTACTAAGGAACAATTGCCATAAAACCTGAGTTTGAGGGCAATGAATTCCGTTGTGTATGAAAATGCATGAAGATGGCAAGGAATAAAGATGTGCCTTCTCTTAAACTGGGAGGAGAAGGAATAAAAACACAGTGTTCATACATGGAAGGTTTTCAGGCTTCACCACCTGTCATGCCCCTGACCCTGAGTACACCGACACAGTAAAACAGCTCCTCTGGTTAGAGAGGTCCCAGTCTAAGAGGGGAGAGATGTATGTAACCAATCAACACAGCACAGTCCTTTCACAACCAATCACAGCACAGCCTGGGCTTCGGTAACCAATCACAGCACAGCAAGGGCCCCACAAAGCAGAGGTGGAAAAGCACGCGAGGGAAGATAGAAAACAGGAGGTCAGGGATACCAGGGGTGACGGAGCTCCTTCGCAGGACTTCACCCTTAACAAAGAAGGTTGGAGGGAACAGAAGCTCCTTGGCGTGGGTGAAGAAGAGGGTGTACATCAGGAGCGGGCCGAGAGAGAAGAAACTGTCCCTTTGGTCACTGCTGGGAGTCTGCCTGATTCTCATTGGATCCATTGGTTCCCAGTGGACATTTTGGAGAGTGATCATGGAAACAGCACAAGTCTCTACTGGAGCTCTCCATGCCACATATTGTGTGAACAGGGCTTTCTCCTTTCCTGTCACCTTCCTTTCTCAGATGCTTTAGTAAACCGGAAATTCATTCATGACTTTTATAGCTAATAGTTTGTGAAAATGGGGCATGAGAAATAGTCGTTTATTGTTTGGGTTTTGCCCAATGGGAAGAAATACATTTAATTATCACATATTCTCAAACTGACCATATATAGCCTCCTTTATCTGTCAGTTACAGAAAATTAGGACAAAGGATCATTACCACTGTGGACAAAAAGGTAAAAATGGACAGCGAAAGAGTTCTCACCTGCAGGAACACTCATCACCCCCAAACTCCATTGGCTCTTATCTCTGATGAAAGTGTGGTTGCTAATGACTGTGTTCCCTTTGAACCTATCCAATTTGGTTAAAATATTATCAGAATAACTGAAAAGATGTTTAGCTTAGTCTTACAAAACACAGATATACGGTTAAATCTAGACATTTGCTATTTTTTTAAAATTCTTCATATTTTCGTTTAGATAGAACTTGGTTTTTTTCCTTCTGAAAGGTAAGATCACATCACTCCTGCAAGGGTCCTGCATTCCCTGGGCCCAATGGTCCCTCTCCATTCCCTTTTGATCAAGTCTAGCTCCCAACTCTGCCCAAATGCCCCAACCCCAACTGAGCCTCAGTGTCTGAGAATAAGCTGCCAGCTATCTGGACTGCTACCCCCACAGCCAACCTGGCCCATAACCCACATCCTCACATCTGCCTTCCAGGAGGTTGGTCAAGATCTCCTATTTTCCATTTCAGTGTGTTCTGCCCGACCAGAGCACCCCAAGCCCTCCCTCAACTTCCCTTAGAGTACTCACCTAGACATGACCTATTCACCATCTTGACTGCTTATTTCTGCCTGGCTGCTACAAGGTTAGCACTTGCGTGGAAAGAATCTTTGAATATTTTGTTCACTAATAAGTCCTGGACACCTAAACTTGTTTAGCACATAGTAAGTGTTCAGTAAATATTTATTAAATAGTTTTACTTTAAGGACTTCCATAAAATTGGGCTAGCTCCATTTTAAACAATGACATCTGAAGGCACCTTTAACTTAAAACATTAATATATTATTAAATATTGTTTAAAATGGCATATATTAAACTGTAGTGTGGAAAATTTAAATTTACATTTTACATTCATAAAACGTTGCAAATATTATTTTTAAATTACGTGATATCACCTATCATTTAATATGCTAAATTTGCATTTTCAGAAGAACTGACTGCTGTTTCTGATGGACTCTCCAATGGAGAATAATATAAAAGTTGGACAAAAAGATTTTTTAAAAATCTTAAGTCAACAGAGAACTAACAAGGAATTAAGAGGGGGTGCAAACTTTGCAAGTAGGGAGAAACATATGAGAGCATAATATTCCTAGCAGTTTTCTTCCCAGCATTTACAGATTTTCAGGGGGCACCTGGAAGGCAGCACAGAGAGCAGAGGTACTCATTAAGAGGCTGAGAAACTGAACAGAGCTTCCAGGGCTCTCATGGGGCTTGGAAGATGAAGTTTGCTGTCCAGCCTCTGCCAAGACCAGTATTTTTAGATAAGGACTTATTACATAATACCTAGAAAAGCCCTGTATTTATCTTTTAGCTAGTAAATCCTATCAGTAAGTTTACTGAAAGTCTGTTTGGGATATAAAGATAATGGCCTCAAGTGTGCCCATAAAAGGAAGGGGGCAAGTTCCTGCCTGCTGTAAAATCCTTTTCCAATTTCCTAAATCTGATAAAGAGTACCTAAAAATTCACAGCAAGCAAGCATTATATTTAAGGATAAAATATTGAAATCTCTCCCTGCATTCATGCCTGATTCTGACTAGTGAATGAATGCAAGACAATGAAATAAAACAGTAAGAAAAGAAAGAAAAAATGCTATTATTTGTCAATGGCATGATTATTATATAGAAAATACAAAAGTTTATTCATATCAATTACTAGAATGATTAAATTGAATTTAACAAGGTTGCTAGACAGCTATACATAAAATTCAGCCATTTTTCTTTAAATCAGTAATAATTAATTAAAAAAGAAATTTTTATTCATTTACAATAGCCTCAAATAATATTAAGTTATTAAGAATAAATATGATGAAATATTTGCCAAGTGTCCCCATAAAAATCTCACACATCATTCCTCAGAGAAAGCAAAGAAAGCCTAAATAAATGAAGAGTTATATAATGCTTGTGAATTCAATTTTTCCTAAATTTGTCTGTAGATCAATACAACCACAATCAAAATTGTAGCAGGCACTTTTGTGGAAATTAGCAAACAATGTCTAAAATTCATATGAAAATGAAAAAGGCAAAGAACAGGGAAGAAAATTTTGAGAAAAAAAGGATGAATTTGAGCCACTTGTACTTGAATATAGCTAGACTCATTATAAAGCCACAGTGATTTAAACAGTGAGTACTGGTTCAAGGGTAGCAAAACATATCAATGGAACAGTATATTCAAGAAACAGAGAAAGGGCAGACTTTTAAATAAAAGGTGTTGTGTCAACTGAATATTCATGCAGAAAAAAACTGAATCTTGACTCCTCCTCACTCCATACATAAAAAAAAGATCCTAGATGGATTGCAGAGCTAAATATGAAAGGTAAAATTTCTACAAGACAGTGTGGGAAAATAACTGTTTTCATAATAATAAACATTGCTTATTCAGGACACAATAAAGCACTAACCATAAAGAAAAAGATTGATAAATTCAACCCCATTAAAATTAGGAGCTTTGTTATATTTAAATATGTCATTAAAAGAATAAAAGGGAACCATAGAGGGAATAAAATCTCCTCAATACGTAGATGCAACATAAGACTCATTCAGAAGATACAAAGAACTCTCACAATAAGGAAAGGGCACAAATATAATAGGAAAATGGACAAAAGTCTTGAACAGACAATTGCAAGAGGATGTGTGCAACATCATTAGTCATCAGCAAAATGCAAACTAAACCCACAGTGAGGTATCATTATACACTCACCAGCATGTGTAATGGCAAAACCCTGATGACAGTAAGTGTTGTCAAGGAAGAGGAGTGATGGTAATCTAACAAACTGCTGGAGAGAATATAAAATAATCTAGTTACTTTATATATAAATTAATATAGTCACTATAGATAGTTTTATCTACTGACATTGAGCATGTGCCCACCTTAGCACTGAGAAATTTTATTCCTGGTTATGTGCCAAACAGAAATATGTATATATGTGCATTTAAAACAAAACAGGTGAATACACAACAATCTACTTAGCAGAATTATTGATAAATTATTATAATCTACAGTGATTTAGCTTTATATCTCAAAGTAAGAAAGAGTCCAAATACCCACCAGCAGTAGCGCGGATAAATAAACTGTGGCATATTCACACAATGGACCACTCCACAGGAAAAAAATGAGCAAACTCTGCTATGTGCAACAACATGGGTGAATCTTTCAAATATAATTTTGGGTGATGTTCGGGTTTGCTAAAGCTGCTGAAATGCAATATACTAGAAAAGGATTGGCTTTACAGTTGGAATTTATTAACTTAAAATTAATGGTTCTTAGGCTGTGAAAATGTCCAAATTAAGGCATCAACAGGGTGATACCTGCTCTCTGAAGACAAGTTGCTGGCATCAAGTACACCTCTGTCACATGGGGTGGCACATGAACGACATCTGCTAGTCCATCGCTCCCAGGTCTCATTGCTTTCTGCTTCTTGTTCCAGTGTTTTCCTCTGTGAGGTTCTTTGGGTCTTTGCTTGCTTCTCAGGGACTTTTCTCTCTAGCTTTTTGGGGCTTTTTCTGTCTTTTATCCTCTCACAAATGACTCCAGGAAAAGGACCAAGACTCACATCTTGGGTCACATCTCAATTGCAAAAACCTAACCCACAACAGGTCTGCACTCATAGGAATGGATTAAAATCACAGGGGTACACAAAAACTTCGAATCAGCACAGGTGACATAAGACAGACGCGATGCTCAAAAATCATATGCTGTGTTTGCATTTATGAGCAGCTCCAAAGCAGACAGAACTTACCTTTGGGGTTAGAATTCAGTGGTTACTTTGGGGGATAGAAGGGATCTGATAAGGCTTCCAAAGGACATAGAGGGGATGGGGTTTCTGGGTAGCGAAATTTTGTGAAAATCCATTAAACTGTGTATTTGTGATGGGTTATTTTCTATGTGTTCAGTATACTTCAATACAAATGTGTATTAAAAGTATTTTAGTTGGGGGTGCACGGGTGATTCAATGGTAGAATGCTCTCCTTCCAGGCAGAAAACCCGGGTTCAATTTCCGAACCAGGTACACACTGAATAAATAAATAAATAAATAAAAGAATATTAGTTGGGCAAGTTAAACCTCCAAATGTAATATTGAGAATCTGGAAGAAAAGTTAGGCATCTTCTTCAGAGCCTCTGTTCCATGGGTCTCAATGCTGTGGCAGAGAGAGGTAATGGCTTGTCCGTGGGTGAATCTGTAGCAGAACTGGAATAGGACAAAGTCTCTGGTGCTTTCCAGTGCATGAGATGCCTTGTGCCTTTCCTTATCAACTTAAACATTAATGCTGTTTTGATTGTAGATAACTTAGACATGAAGGATGAAGTAGTAGCAAGTCCTAGAAATAGACATACAAAGGTGGTTCCTTAAAGAGGTTTGCCAGCCTGGTCTGTCATTTATGGAAAAAAGAATTATCTCATGCTTCATTCAACTCTAACACTTTTGAATGCAATATGACCCTCTGATGTGAACCCACATTACCTGCATAAAAGATGAGCAGTGCACAAATATTTTCAGATTGGAGAAGCCATTAAGATATAAGTGCTTGTATAGCATTGAACTTATTAGTAATCAAAATCATTACTTATAGCATGCACATCCTCTCACCTTTTGATTGTGCCCAAACCCTGTCCCTCCAGGGTTTCTCAAAACTGTTTCCCCTTTCAAAGTGATGAAGAGACTGTTTTCCCTCAACCCCAGAAGAGCATTGGCAAGCACCCCTGAGACTATCATCTGCAGAGAATGTGACCAAGGGGAGAGCAGAGACAATGCTGAGCTTGCATTTCAGGTAGCTTTCTTTAGCATACTAATTTCTCTAATGTATATGTTTAATATGTTTATCCTCTTTTGGAGCTAAGTGATGAGAACAGGAATCTGACGTTGCCTTCTATTTTCCTATTTCGAGAAAGTTTTATGTATATTATTTTCCCCCTATCTGTTTTTCTAAACATGACTTACTCCACCCAATCAGCTGGGTCTAAACAATTTTTTCAGTGTTCTATTTAAAATAAAAGTCCAGAAGTGTGGACTTCACTGAGCTCTGTTCCTGACTTTGTGCTGTGAGCATCTTGTTCCTCTATTTCCAGCTGTGAATGTTCTTAGCCATGGAGTGCAGGAAGTGTTAAAAACAACAACAAAAACTCCTGTTTACCTTCCACCTCCCTCCTCAGGAGGCAGAGGGCAGCTTTGTCCAGGGCCCGCTGTCTAGCTGGAGAAACTCCCTTCACAAAAGCACACAAAATAACCAGTTGCCACCTAGTTATTTTCTCTAGTAGGAGAGAAGAGAAAGGAGAGGTGGAGGGTAAAAATCTCATTTATTAGTCTAATGGACAAAAATATTTTCATCACTGACCATGTCGTGGGCATTTGGCCATGTGTTAGAGATGCAAAGCTGAGGTATATAAAGCCTTGCTTTCTATGCCTACAGCTCATGAAGATGGCAAATAGCCCAAATGTACTTTACAGCCATGACTGCATAATCAGCTGAGAAATGACTAAAGTTTTCATCCACAGATTAATTCTGGAGGGTCTTGGCTATCTTCCTGTTTGAAGAAGCTGTGAGCCCATTCTTACTGAATGCCAGCAAAGCTTGGTACAGAGAAGGGTCTGGGGTGAGTCAGACTCAGTCAGCTTCTTTTTTTCAGAAGGCCATCTATACCCCTTTGTGCCTTTTGAAACTATTATGTACCCCAGAAAAGCCATATTTTAATCCTGATCCAATCTTGTGGATGCAGCTATTTCTTTTCATCCTAAATCATATTGTAGGGATCAGAAGAGGAAACTTCTAATTAGATTATCTCTATGGAGATGTGACATGCCCAATTGTGGGTGTGACCTTTTGATTAGAAGGAGATGTGACTCCACCAATTCAAAGTGGGTCTTGATTAGTTTACAAGAGTCCTTTGAAAGGGGAAACAGTTTTGAGAAACCTCCACTGCAGACACTTGGAGGACAGTTGCTTCAGAGCTGACAAAGACATGGATGTTTGGAGATGATTCTCACATTAAGGCAACCAACTGATTGGATAAGGAGATTCCTTTCACTGCTGAAGGCAATTTCCTTAGTTTATTGTAGATGCAACCAACTAACTAATGGAGTACTGACCAACTAACTAATGGAGTACTGACAGAGTGAGCAGATGCCTAGCCGTGGACAGAGTCCACCAGACATCACCATGTGCCTTCCCATGAGATGCTAAGTCAGTCAGAACTCAGAGTTGTGTCCCAGAAGAACTAAGTGAAAGCCCACAGATGCTTAGACATGAAACTACTAACATCAGAAGCTGGAAGCAATGGAACCAGGAACTAGGGCCAAAGGATGCCTTCCCAGCTGACAGATGTTCTGGATGGCATCAGCCTTTCTTGAGTGAAGGTAACATCTTATTCTTACCTCAATTTGGACATTTCAACAGCCCTAGAACTGTAAACCTGTAATATAACAAATTCCCTTTATAAAAGCTGTTCCATTTCTTGTATATTGCATTCCAGCAGCTTTACCAAACCAATACAGCCTTCCAGTCCCTGCCCTGGAAGGAGCTTCTGAAGGATCAGCTGTTCAGAAAGAGCTCCTTTCCTCATCCCACAGGACTAGAGTTTTCTGAAATAGGTCTCATTTACCCTCATCCATCCCCAGTACAATCTCCTTAAATCCTGAATCATAGGATCTGAAAGAGGTCATAGAGATCACAGAGTCAAATAAACTTAGTGATGAAGGAAATGAACTGTCCAAAGGTCCAGAGGTTACCTTTGAGGAGTGAAGGTTCTTAGACAGTGTTGTTTACAGCTGCTCTTTCAGATCTATTTATAGCTAAGTCCTCTGATTCTGACCAAGATAACATTTCTCTATTTTACAGGATGGTGTGGGAAATATAATTTCCACCTCAGCAGCTGGATCCTTCAAAATGGAGGTGTTTGAGAAACAAACCCCTTACTTGGTATATAAGATTTCCATAATCAAATAAGAACACATCTGGACTTAGATAAGGAGAGACTTTATTTAAAAGGTTTACATGTTTATATGACATGTAAATATATATGTAAATATTAAAAGGTTTATTACAGGAATTGGCTCATGTATGTGATCATGAGGAATGACAAATCCTAATTCCATATGGCAGGCTACACATTGGAAACTCAAAGATTAAGTTGAATTCCCAAGGGGAAGCCACAAGTTGGAAGTAAGTTGGAAAATTCCAATGAAGATGACATTGAAATCCCCAGGAGAAGGTGGCTGCTTGAAATAAAGACAGAAATTCTTCTTTCTGACTGCTGAAACCCTCCATTCTCACATTAAGGCAACCAACTGATTGGATAAGGAGATTCCTTTCACTGCTGAAGGCAATTTCCTTAGTTTATTGTAGATGCAACCAACTAACTAATGATTTAAATCTATGCAATTCCCTCACCATAACAATCAGGCCAGTGCTTGTTTGTCCAAACAATGGGCCACCATAACCTACCCAAGTTGACACATGTAATTAACCATCACAAGGATTATGCCAATAAAGGGAAGGGGACTATTGCAAAAAGGGGCATACTCCAACCATCAGATCTATAAGTAGCCCAGTCAGTCATAAAGGGATTTTCTTTTATAAGGCAGATTAACATGGCTAGAAAGGTATGGGCAGTGGGATCACTGGGCAGTGTGATCCCACAGCTGAGCATGAAATGTTCTTGTGATAAGCTGTTAGGGAGGATTTTTCTCCCTTTCAAAGCTCAAGGGTGGGCCAAAGTTCAGGCGCCTTGGTGTGGGAGAGGTTTTACTGAAGTTTGGTTCAAGTCAAGTTAGTGGGTATTTTGTCCAGATTTTGGTCAGTGGAGACAAACAGTTCAGCTAATCACCTGTAAGGCCAAGAATTTGAATGTGGAGAGTCTATGTCTGGCTTTATCACAGGCTACAAAAGGGTCATCCACAAGTGTTATCTAAGTCAGATGGGAAAGGTGAGTTCTTTGCAGTAAGTCTGTACTTTACTGCTATTTTCCAGGAGCACAGATTCACGTAAAGTTCAACATAGTCACTATGGATTGTTTCTAATTAATATCATACAAAAGTCTTAAATAAGTTCTTTGGAATAGCATATTATTCATTATTGTTATAAAGTAGACATTTATTGTCATGCAAAGCAACTTGAAGTAACAATAATGGCATCTTAACCAAGCTGTATTTTACAAGGACTAGGCAGTTAAATAATTTCAACATCCTCTTATTGATGATTTACTTTGCTGAAAATGGTAATTTCATGAATAAGCATGGAAGACTTACCTAAGCAGCTGGGGAGCCAGCACATGGGGAATAAACTCATTGAACCAATATATACTGAGGGTCCTCTAGAAAAAGAGCAATGTGCTAGGCTTTAGGGAAAACAGAGAGAGGAGAACTCCTCTGCCTTTGAGTTTAGCCAGCAGTGCTTACAGGTGTCTCATGGTGGTGGAGCTGAAGGTTTGAGCTGGGCCTTGTGAAAGCAAAGAGGAGATGAAAATGGAAGTCTGGATTTTCTGGTTACAGATGGCTAAACATTGTTTGAATCTGTTCTACAGCATGATCTTAACACATGCTTAAAGGAGTTATGAAGCTGTGAAGCAAAGAACATGCTTGGGGAAAGGTCAGTCTTCAGATCTTTTGCCCAAAAGTCAGACATGAGCAGAGCCGATGTGCTATGGAGCAGAGCCATATGGGGCTAGGAAGGAAACTGATCACCTCCCAGCCCACTGGAGTCTGTGAATGAAGGTGGGGATGAGGTGGAGACAAGTAGGATTTAAATGTAATAGGTGGCTGAGAAGTGGACCATGATACTTGCCACACTCCCTGCATCTTGCCTACAAAGAGAACTGGGCAGCATCAGGTGAGAGCATTGGCTGTGGGAGGCAGGCAGTGGAGCAGAAGAGGAGACTAAACCTAACTGGATGTAGCTTTGGTCTCACCAGTGAAGAAATTCGTTCAAACTCTCATTTGTACGTGTGTGCATGGGTGTGTGTATGTATGCATGTGTATACCTGTATACATGCATGTGTCCATGTGTATGTTTACATGTATGCATGTATGTCTATATATATGCATATACATAAGTGTATAAGTCTACATGTATGTGTATATGTATATGTATACATGTGTATATATGCATATATGTATATGCATTTGTATATTCACATGTATATATATGTATAGGATAGGTATGTGCATATGTATATGTATGTGTGTATGTATATGTGAATGTGCATATGTATGTACATATATATGTAGAATGTGCAATGATGTATTAATCCCCAAACATTTTTCACTATTTTTTTGCATTAGAGAATTTGTGGATTTACAGAAAATCATGAATAAAATACAGGATTCACATAAACCAGCCCATTATTAACACCTTATATTGGTGTGGCATATTTTTTATAACTGATGAAAGCACTTTTTTTTGGCATTTACATTTTTTAAATTATTGAAGCTGTAGGTTTACAGAAAAATCATTTAAAAAATACAGCATCCTTATATACCCCTCTATTGTCAACATTTTGTATTAGTATGGTACCTTTATTACAACTGATGTAAGAATATTAAAATTTTACTATTAACTATTGTCCATAGTTGACATTTGGTGATTTTTTTCACATATACCACCCTATTATTAATACCTTGCAATAGCGTGGTACATTTGTTATAATTCATGAAAGAACATTTTTATAATTAGATGATTAATTATAGTTATTATACTCTGGGCCCTCTGATGATTTCTATTTGAATTCAAAAGCATTATAACACACAGTCCCTGCCTCAGGGAGTGATTTATTTCAGAAGAAAATGACAAAAATGTGGAAAGCTACATAATAGTTCCTCGAGGGCAGAGGCTCTCTTCTGTTTCTTTTGTACACACCCCATGAGACCATAGATTAGATTATACACTTAATTAGAAAACTTGTTTTTAGTTCATCTAAACTGTAAACTGCCATCAAGGTAGATGTTCTGAGATGATGCGTTTTGCTGCCTCTGTCGGTTCTGCTTCCTTGCGTTGAATTGTTCGTCTGTCAAACCTTCTTCCTCTCTTTTGCGCTCCTGGGAGGGGCACCCGGTACCCTGGTGCATGCAGCATCCAAGTCCCACAGCTACCCAGCGCAGGCACCCATTACTAACCCGAGGAGATTGAGACAGCACACATAGGCAGCCAGCCCCCTCCTCAGCCTGGATCAGTGCAAACGTTCCACGAGGCCAGGATCGCAGGGTCAGTTGCTGTGGAGACTCTGCCATGTGCTATGGAAAAATGTCATGAACAAGCTTTTATCCAGCCTGCATCAGGCTGTCATGAGAAAGGTCAGCTATAAATCAATGAAATAACAAGTTTATTGCTTGTCTTGGTTCTCCTGTTTACTGAACACCAGGGCAGGGGAGCCCCATGAAAGACCTAGAACGAAGTTCAAGCTTTCACCTTTCTCTGGCTTTCTTAGATCCCTAAGCTGATCCCAGAGTAGTGGTAATGAGGCTGGGCTGCTCCAGGGCATGTATCTGTCCATGTCACAGGGGCCGCCCATGTGCTTGGGTCTAGCACAGAGGGGGCCCACAGAGGTTACAGATTGGCAAGCTCAGCCCTCAAAGCCTGCTGTCCATGGGGTCAGGAATCCCATCACCATACAATCAAATGAGTTTCAGTCAAAAACCTCATACTTTGGGCAGTGATTACAACCTGATTCCAGCTGGCAAATGAATTCTATTGACCACAAGAAGGGGAGGGGACAGACTCTCTGTCTTAGTTTTGTTTTGCTTTTTAATAAATGTCGTGAATTTTATTGACACATTAATGTACATTTAATGTGATGTCTTTCCATATCTGTCAAACGAAGTGCTCTTTTTCTTATTTTCATTGCCAGTTTTCCATAAATTTAACCTCGTGGTACCAGCCCTTAGGAACTTCACAACCAGCTGGTCCCTCAATGGACAGCAATCCCTCATTCAAAATAAAGCTGTTATTTAGTAACAGTTTCATTAGACTTCAACCCCAAGGATGCTTTTTAAATTGTCAGCTCTTAAGGAAGTGATTTCCAAGGAGTTTTGCAACTTTCCTTTGCATCTTAGCATCTCCACACACCAGCAATGATATACCATTGATAGTTACAGCCATTGCACCTATACCCAGAGGAACAACTTTCAATTCCTAACGTAAAAGTCCCTGTCTTAGTTTGCCAGGGCAAACACCAGAGTAATTTATTATGTCACAGTTTGGGAGACTAGAAATCAAGATGTTAGCAGAGCCACACTTTCTCTCGAGTCTGCAGCATTCTGGTGGTGGCTTGCTGGCAATCTGTAACTCAATCTCTGCCTCCATCACATGGACATATGTCTCATCTTATCTCCTTCTACTGTGGCCAAATTTCCTCTATTTGTGAAGACCCCAATCATAATGAATTAAAGCCCACTCTAGCCCAGTTTGGCCTCATCTTAAATAGTCACAACTTCATAGATCCTATTTCCAATGAATACACATCACAGGGCCAGGGCTTAAGATACAAACAGTTTTTTTTAAGGGGATGTGATTCAATCCACATCCAGACACTGGGCAGGCTCCTTCCCTAAATGCCAGTATACCTGCTCCTCTAGCCCACTGAGCACTCTGCCTTCTGCCTTCACACCTGGAGTGGTTTCTGCTTTTGACCTTTTACCTGCTGCTTCCCTTTTAACAGACACTTAATTTAAATCCATTTTCCCACATGGAAGTTTTCAGTGATTTGCTACCACTGTAAGATACATAAGAGTATGAAAAAGAGATTGAAGGTCAATGGGTCCATCTTCTCACCCACCATAACTGGCAGTCTGTTGCCATAGCAACACCTGTCCCTTACTGTAAAGCCCCTGAGTGTTAGAGGATTGCTAGGCTACAGGGCAAAAAAGGTTAAAAACAATGATTGCGGTCTTGTATTCTGGACTTCCCCATCCTTATGCTGGACAAGTGAGACTGTTTGCCTCACTGGTGGGGTAAAGGGAGAAGGTGGGTCTTTTAGCAAATTCATAAATTAATTAAATTAAGGGATGGGAAAGAGCTGCAGAATTTAAAGCAACCAAAGGTGGGACTGTGAAAATTTTACACTGAGAATGAAGAAAACTACTCACAGGATGGGGTGGATGGACAATCGATCCAGAAAGACAGGAGAAGGTCGGGGGAGAACAGGCTGAGAGGCTGGGGCTGGGTTCAGGGAGATGTTCAGTGGGAGAGGAAGAGAAAACCTAGAGGCCAGGACAGATGGTGAGAGGGAGAGAGAGGGAGGAAAAGGGACTTGCTTCTCACAAGTTTTGTTGTGGGTTTTGTACTGACTCCTTTTGTGGTTCTCTTAGAAATGCCAGTGGAGCTTTATATTTTACATTCAGTTATTCCCAGCTCCTAGAAGGGTTTCATTTGAATGTTGCTCTATTGAAGTAGGGGAACAGGGCCCCATGTTTATACAATTGTAGCTCACAAGGCCAGACACGGACCTCTAACTCCTCATGATTGACTGGCTAAGGTTAGGACTGTTTGTCCCCCCGGAACTAAATAACCATAGAGAAAATATTTCCCATTCAGTTCACTGACCGAGACTTACCCTATTTGCAAAACACCCCCAGTGAAACCCACCCCACCCCCCAACACATGCACACACCTGTAACTTGTTTGTTCCTCCCTATGAAAGTCTAAGGCAAAATCACCCTGCAAAAATACTGAAATTTTTGGACATGGGGTACTATCCCTATTGTAATTGCCTGAATAAAATCAATCTTCTTACATGTCATATATTTGTCTTTGACATGGCAATGGAGTCAGCAAACTTGTTCCAGGACAGCTGGGATGCTGCCTTCCCCTTCAACATTCCCCATGCATATATCTAGCTTTTCTTCCCATCAATAAGAATTTAAAGTTTTCCCCTGGCCTGCAGTTCCTCTTTCCTTTGTCCCACTGGCCTCCCTGCTGGGACAAGAGCACTCTAGCTCACCCCTACCTGAGGCTGGCCTTCCCTACCCGCTCTGCTAAGGAGGATTTTTGTCCAGATGTCTTCGTGGCTCAATCCCTCACTCTGCATTTCCACTCAGATGGTCTTGCCCAGGGAAGGAAATTTCCCCCAACCAATCTAAAATCGTGGACTGTCTTTCTTCTTCCCAGAACTCATCATCACCTGACACGTTATGTATTTACTGGAATATTTATTCAGTTTACTGTCTTCTCTGCATAAAGACAAACATGAGGGCAAGTGCCTAGAAATTATCTGGCACAAAGGACAGGCACTCTCAGCAGCCTTCAGGGAGGAAGTGAGTCAGGTCCAAGCCTCAGGTGTCAGTGGCACAGAAGCAAAGGGCAGCACCTGGGTAAAAACCCAATCTCAGAAGGGAAATAACGGCACGGGAACAACTTTTATAATATAAAACATGGTGGAATATTTCACAGAAAAAGTAAAAGCAGAAACATGAGTGTTTAGTTGATATTTCTTATTCTGGAAAATGCTACTACTCTGGGAAAGAAAAGTAAGACGCTGCTGAATAGTAACGTTTTGGTTTATAACAGCCAGTACTGCGCTTGTTCAGCCAAAGAGCCAGACAAAACACTCATTTGGAAACCAGTATCAGGATGACAAAAATGATATGGGAGTTGAGAGGCCTGGTATTTATTGTGGGTGGGGGAAGTGGGGCACAGAGAGCTGTGTGGGAAACATCTGGAGATCAGTTTTTACATAAATATCCCACATAGGAAACCCTTTTTACTTAAAATTGATTTTCTCCCAATTGAAATAAAAGACAAAGTAATATTTATTTTAACTCTATCTTGGCTATTCCATTTAAGAGTAACAATCAGAATTCAATTTTGATCATGTGAATTCTCTCTCAAAAGCAGATGAGAATTTTGGCCTGGATAAGACATTACAGACTTGCCTTACCCTGCTCCTTTCCAGCAAGGACAACTACAAACCCTGGAAATAACTCCAGACTGCCAAAGAAGATCTCTGAAAGGAGGAAAGAGGAAGGCAAACGGATGAGGGATCCAGGACTTGCCAACCCAATAAAAGGCAACCCAGACCCAAATTTTTCTGGCCCAAACCCAGCAAGAAAAGGCATCCCAAGTAGGCTTACTCCTCTCTAGACTGAACTCAAGGCCCACCAACAACACTGGGTGATAATGACAGAACCAATAAGTGGATCGATCAGAAGCTGCAACTGTTAATAAGCAGCCACAGAAAGTTCTCAAAGCCCACCACCCACCCAGCTAGAAACACTCTGAGGCCAGGGCCTCCTGCAAGAGCCTCTCAGCTCAAGTGTGCTGCACAGTTCATGCTCTTTACCCCTGCAAGCTGGAGAATACTGTTCCCCATCTCAAGGCACCAGTTGGATTAATGGCCTAAGCAACTTCCCAGACTTAAGTGTGTTCCTCACCTCTCAGCCCCTTGACTGGGAGAGCAGAGGTAAATCCCTTTAAGGAAGAATCCTGCCACAAAGATATGGATGTACTTAGTGCTCTCCCCTACATCTTCCTCCCATGGAACTGGAAAAAGGAAACTCCTAGACCTTCCAGGTGTTAATAGATAACGGCTCTGAATTTTCCCGGATTCTCAGGGACCTCAAGATACCCTCTGGTCCACCAGGCAGAATAGGGATCTCTGAAGGCACATATGACAGTTGGTTCAGTGGGATAGTGGTCATTTCTCCAGCCCCAGAATATGTACTGGGATAGATACACTAAAGAACTATTCAAATTCCAAGTTTGTTTCTATGTATATTGGAAGTTGCCTGATCCCATACCAAAATAGTGAAACAAAAGAAATACAGCATCCCAATGGAAATTTCAGGGATGAAATTTCTGTGCTCATCAATGACTTAAAATGACATTATAAGATACAGAGATGGTGATTCTTAATACTTTTCTCTCTTTAACTGACCTGGTTAGCCTGTGTAAAAGCTAAATGAGTCATAGAGATTGACAATGGATTATTGCAAAACGAATCAGATGGTGATTCCAATTGAAGTTTCTATTCCAGGTGTGTTATCTTTACTGAAGCCAAACAACATTTTTGGCAGGTGGTGTGTGGCTACTGATATTCAAATGCTTATTTTCTCATTGCTATCAAAAATGACATCAAAAACAGTTTGCTTTCATATAGGAAGGACACCAATATACCTTCATCATCTTGCTCGGAGTTATGTTAAGTCTCTGGCTTTCTCTCATAGAAGCTCGAGAGACATAAGTCACCTCGATGTCCCACAAAACCTACCCTAGTCCCTTATGTTGATGGTAATTTGCTAATCAGTCTACTTGATCAGGAAGTAGAAAGTATCTTAGATATTTTAGTAAGCCATACACCTGCCAGAAGTTAGGAGATAAATTTTTTGAACATTCAGAAGAATAGCATATTGCTGTGGTTTAAAGGGGTCCAGTGATTAGGAGATAAGAAAACAAACAAAAAAAAGATACAGCACTTGGTGGTTCACTTCAATTTTGTAGGCAAAATATAATACTGTGGATATGCTGCTCCCACCTATCACCACGTAACCTCACATAACCACAAGGTTCAAAGCAGCAAAGGCTTCTCAGCAGCTAATGGTTGTGCAAGTCACCTTGCCAACTGTGTACTATGAAATGGCACACCTGAAGGTGTCCCAAGTGTCTGTGGCAAGATACTGTAGGGAGATGCTGGCGAGAATCAAAGGTGAATTATGAATCCAAAGGGGATATTTTCATAAACTCTCTCCAAGCCTTTCAGGAAGGAAACAAGTTGTTATATACAAATATAGATTCTAATATGTAGAAAGGGGACACCTACCTGGGAGGGTATGGGTAATGGAAATGGGATTAGACAGGTCTCCTGCTTTCCAGTTTTCAGAGTTCTGAAGACCTTAAACATTTTGAAGTCAAATGTTGTATACAATCATTTCTGAGAAAATCCCCAGTAAATATTTTCATTTCAAGGTATTTATTTACAAATAGTGAACTGAAAACTAAATAAAAGGTTCTTCCTTTGGGGCATGATCAGGATATTGGCGAAGCCAAGCACAAAAGATTTGGTGTTTACAGCTAAAGGCAGTATTCCCTCCTGAGTTTATTCTCTGCCTCATGTGTGATGCTCCACAGAACAGCATTTAATAACCATTTAACTGAACCATAAATGTCCTGGCTGGGAAAGCAGAGTTGAACACATTGCCCACACTACTGGAAGCAGCATGTGCCACTTTCAACACTGAAAATTATTATTCCAGATGGTTAAATATGTAAAGTATTATTAAAAAGACAGCTATGACTTATAATATACAACCTTCAAGTAAAGTTTCTGGCCTTTTATTTAATGACCAAAATCTCTAGATTAAAAATATTAAATGGATAAAATGCAATTTTATATACCGTATAGTACTGGAAAACTATGAAACTAACAAATTCCATAACCTTTGTCAAGGAACAGTCTGCTTTGTAAAATATATAAAATCTTTCCTTACAACCTATAGGTCTTTCCTCAAGGTGAGTCTATGATCTGAGGATAGACAAATTTAATGCTGATTATTTTAAAAGAAAAGCGATTACATGAAGAAAAACTATATATAACCTCCAAAGAAGTAACAATTAAAAAGCATAAGCCATTTGGGGTAGATTATTGCATTTCTGTTTTTATCTGTTCCTATATAATATTGAAAGAAGTGTTTTGAATGAATACATATTTCAAATTATCTCGTATTTCCTATGGCTTGTCCTTGGGAAGACAAGACAAAAAAGGAGGCTGTGGTTTGCTAGCATTCACCGAGTAAGAACTTGAATGCCAATGGCCTGCTCCAGTGTGCCACCACTTCTATAGCACCTCCCTGGTAAGCACTCATTCTTCTCAAAGAATTGTCTCAGGGTAGTTTTCTGACTGATGTTGGTGATAGATCCAGCTTCCATTAGTCTTCAAAGGATGACCATCTATTAATTCCATCCTACCACAATATGAGCAACCAGCAGATAACACATCCCGACAATGCAGGAAACAACCATCATCGGGAAGCCCAACCTGAAACACAAAGGAAAATGGATTGAAGAACATTGTTTAGCGGTCAAGATTCCCAGCACCCTGGCAGTGAAGACAGGCCCCCTGCCTTAAGGTTCACTGACGTCTGGTGACTACTGTGAGATAGGGGCTGTTATGTTATATGATCACAAAAAATCATGGACTTGGGATCCTTCTTCACGAAGTGAATTACCTTTGATTTCTAGAAATCAAAGAGATAGTTTTAGTCTAGATAGATACATCTGGATAAATGCTTCTACAGATATTGCCCATTGTATGTAATTGTATTGGCAACTTGTCTAAAGTTTTTGTAAATTTTTAATTGAGATTTTGGAGCTACAATCTCCACCTATAAAATTAGAGGGTGACCTTGGTGAAGACATTCGTTCATACTGTCCATGATAGTATTTAAATCTCTGGATGTTAGTTCTGACTGCATCATCTTCTAAGCAGGCATCCAACAGAAAACTGGCTTCCCAGATAGACCATATTCCCAGAGACCTCTGAAGTCCCTCACACCTAAAGCTAGGAAGAGCTTGCTTGGTAGAATTGGGAAATAAAACCATCTCTGGTCAAAGGAAGGGAAGGGGGAAGAACAGGACTTCTATAGTCTGCATCTGTAAGGTATGCGGGTAGGATGCACAAATACAAAAGAAGACATAAGAAGTTGAGGAGTTTCCTTCATTGTGTGCCTCTTCCAAACACAGGCATTTGTTTTCAAATGTACTTGTGTTCTTGCTAATTCATATCCTGTCATACAAATCCCAATAATTTTCCATTCGGCCTTTGGAATCCATGCAGTGAAGTCTGAAGTCATTGCTTAGTGCTGCATCATCACTATGGAAAATCTCTGAAAAGGTTACAATCTCATTCCAAATGGCTTAAAAGTTCAGTGATAAGAGCTTAGTGTACAAGAATTATAACAAGGATTATGGCATTCAGAATGAGTGACAGCAGGCCCTTTCTAGAATATCACGATTAAACACAACTACAGCCTGAAACTGCAGGTCCTTAAATCCTAGGGAAGCCTTGGAAACTTCAAGAGAGTAATATTAATTTAGCTTCTCTGAAGAGCACAATTCTTTTATGAAATATATATATTCCAGGAAAACTATTTAAATGTCTTAGGATTGGTCAACTTTGTTTTTGGAAATAACTGAGTATATTTTCAAACTGTCAGCCCTGATCAGTCCTGAAGAATTCTAGAAAACTTCAAAAATCACTTGTTCTTTCCATATACTAGCAATGAATGCATGCAAATTGAAATTAGAAACAAAATATGTTTCAAATCATTTCAAAGAAAATGAAATACTTATATATAATGTATGTTGAAAATTATAAAATGTTGATGACAGAAATAAAAGAAGACCTAAATAAATAAGCATTCTGTGGTAATTGATTGTAAGCCTCAACATAGATGATGAAAATTCTCCACAAATTGATTTATAGGTTTAATATAATTCCTATCAAAATCTAAGCAAGATTTTTTTTGTATACATAGAGAAGCTTATCCAGCAATTCATATGGAAAAGAATAGGCCCTAAAATAGCTAAAATAATCTTGAAAAAAGAATAAAAGTGGAAGAATTGGTCTGCTTTTTCTCAAGACTTATGTCAATTTGTAGTAATCAAGGCAATGTGGACAGTGGATGGAGCTACTGACCAATGGAACCCAAAAGTAAACTCACACCACAATTACAGCCAACTGATTTTTTACAAAGGTGCAAATGTGATTCAATGGAGCAAGGAGAGTCTTTTCAACAAATGAGCCCAAAAAAAAAAAAAAAATGAATCTCAACTTCCACCTCCACTTTACACAAATGTTGACTAAAAAAGGATCATAGGTTTTCATGTAAAAATTTGAGAAGAAAATAGGGGAGAAAATGTTCTGGACCTAAGATTTAGTCACGAGTGCTTAGGCATGACATCAAAAGCATGATCCCATAGAAGAAAAAAATGGACTTTATACAAACTTAAATATGTTTGTTCAATGAAAGTCCCTGTTAAAATGATATGAAGGCATGGAAGGTGCTTATGATGAAACATATGAAAGTTTAGCCTTTGGCATTTGCTGTTGCTTTCTCTATGCTTGACAATCAACAGAAATATTTTGTGAAAATATAAATGCTGAGAGGGAAGACAGCAAATCTTACTGAATCCAGCAAGACAGTTTACAATGAACTGGCAATTAGAGTTAAATTGATTCTAGCTATTGACTTGAGAAAATATTATTCTGAGTGGAGATAAAGAAAAACCAATCACTGGGGAATGGAACCAATGACTAAGATATCCAGATGGTCTAGAGAAGGTTTGTTGGGTGCTGTACATATGTGTCAAGAGCCTGATAGAAACTGTCTTCAGGAAGAGGCATTTTATGTTGTCCTGTGACAGTCTAATACATTATCCTCTAAAGGTAGATTTGCCATCAAACAAATGTGGTGAAGGGCCGAAGGATATAAAACTAAATAGGTATCATATACATATTTAAGTTTGTATAAAGTCCATTTTTTTCTTCTATATCTTTACAGCAGTTTTCTTGGAGGCTTAAAATACTGGTGCATATTGCCCAAGGATGCACATTATCCCCCTTTTGTGGAGGATAGATAATGTCAGGGTCAAGACAAATTGTTAGAGTCAAAATGCTAGGGTCAAGACAGATTTTGAGCTCTGCTAAGAATAGCTACATACCCGGGCCATTCATTTGATGGATGAAGGCAAGGAATGTAGCCAGGTTTTTTTCAGGGAAGTTCAAAGGGTGGCATGCCCCTTCTTGGGGTGTGCCACCACCCCATTTTTCCTGTGGGAGTGTGGGTGACTTTAATTCAGGTGTTCCAATGTCTCACTCACCATCCAGCCTTGGGAAAGCTGGATGGAATATTTATTTGAAGAGAGCAAGTTAATGCTTTCCTGCCACTGCTAGCCGGACTCCAAGCACATACAACTTTTACTCTTTAAGTTTCCAGGAACAGTTTCATTCCACTGAAGATCCATTTGTCTTGCTCCCCAAACCAAAAAAGCAGTCTGCACCCCGAGGTTTAGGAAAAACATGTTTGCTGAACACTCAGCATCGAATTAGGCTACCAGTTTCCTTTGGGGTTATTTTAAATACATTTTGGCTCTAACATCTCACACTGCTGCAGAAGACAAAAATGATGGAATGCGAATGCACAAATCAAGACGCAGAATGTCAGATGGATGCCAGCACAAATTCTGCGTTAGATGTGTTTATTTTTAAGTTAAATTATGCTTGTGCTGACACACAGCGCTACAAAGAACCGAGGCTTCTGCGCTGCAGGGAAATGGGCCACCCAGAAGGCTGCGTCTCTCATTGCAGAGAGTGGTCTGCATCTGTATTGAGAGCAGAGCTCAGCACACTGAAAAGAAACTTGTTTTTCCAAAGAAGTATTTGTTAATGAAGTCTCTGACGTGGGTTTCAGACTGACACCGTTCTTCCCTATTTATCTTTCCCTCCCAAAGGACTTTATAACACACCATTACTATAATTCTTAATCCAAAAACCATTTTCCCTTCTGCCTTTCTGCAAAGGAAATGTGTGTTTCTGATTCGAATGCAGGACAGAGCTTCTACAAGCCCACTGGGGCTTATTCACAGGTACCCATGGCTCACAGGAGTTACCCACTTCCTGAGGCTAATGTGCTCCTTGAGACCTACGACCTTCTTCCCTGGGCCGACACCTGGGCCATTTTGTCATGTCAGAACTGAAGCTGTTCCTGGCCCTGTTAACAGCCTCGTTTCTCATCCTGGGTCTCCATAGGTGACAACTGGCTTATTTTCTCCCTAGGTGACAAAAGAAGTCTGGGAAGCTCCTCCATTCTGGAATAAGGCGCAGTCATAGTACCAGAGAAAGAGGGGTTACCAGGCTGGGAAAGGAGGTGAGGTAAAGCCATGGGAGCCACAGCGTCTGCACTGTCTTGCACACGCACTGTGCAAAGGCATCATGACTGGGGATGGTGACCCAGAAAAAGTACAGAAGTCATTGTGAAGAGCAGTGGATCAAAGTAAAGAAGCAAAGCTTGCACAGTAGGATGCATCTAAGGATGAACTTCTAATATTCAGAATAGGATCTGATGTTTTAGGTTTCTTTTTCATGCACTTAACCTAATGAAATGTAGTTACCATATTTAGAAAGTAAAAGAGAGAGCAACCAAGAAAATAATGCCTTGGTCTTTCTCTTGGAGAATCTGAATGAGCCCCCCAGATCATTTCTTCTGAGAGACCCTCACTCTTTTGTGGCCTCCTGATCTGCGCACCTCTCTCAGCCCTCTGGGTGTCCTTGTCTCTACTTGATCAGACCCAGTCAGTCAGCCTGTCCCTTCCTGATACTTTCCCCCGGGGCTAGGGAACCTCTTGACCTGCTGTGTATCCTCATTGGGTATGGACACAGGGACTCCTTCAGCCTTGTGGACAATTATAGGAACTTAATAACCCTTATATGCATGCTATAAAGTTCTGCTCAGTAGCTCTTGTAATGGGCTCCTTTCCTCATACTCCCATATTCAGAAAATAGCCTTCTTTCTTCAGGCTTTTTGAAAAACATTAAGTTTATCCCATTTGGACATCAGAACTTTCTCATTCTCACTGAGAAGCTCTTGTTCTCTACCTTCATTTCTTCCTTCCCCAAACCTCTCAGTAAAGCACTATCTGCACCCCGAGGTTTAGGAAAAACATGTTTGTTGAACATTCAGCATCGCATTATTTCCCTTTGGGGTTATTTTAAATACATTTTGACTCTAACATCTTGTACTGCTGCAGAAGACAACAATGATGGAAAAAAAAAAGTTCCAGTGAAACATCAGCTTTAACTTGCATGCAGGTCCTCTGAGAACATTGTCTATCCACTGCCTTCTTCTCTCATACCTCCAATGCCTTCCTTCTGATGGCACCTTCTCCTGGTTGACAGATACTGCCAGGCCTTCCTGCATCACAGAGAGGATCTCTCCATCCCCAATGCCTTCACCAATATCTTTATGTCAGGTAATAGCTCAGTGATATGAACAGAATTTCTTGGTCCCTGCCTATAAGAGGCCCACAGTAAAAAAGGCAGACATGGGAGCAAATTTACAAAACATCATGATGGGTGCTGTAACAAAAGCATAACTAAATGTTATGTAGGAAGCCCCAAAAGTGAGCAACTACCCCAGGAGATGGCCCATAACTGGTCAGGGTGTGGGGCTGGTGCAGGGCAGAGGGAATTACAGGAAAGATGATTGAGTTTGGGTTTCCATACAAACTGAGCACAAATTTAATCAGCAAAGAAGAGAGTTCAGAGAGAATATTAAGTTATTCTGCTACTTCCTGAAATAATGATGATTTCTATTTTTCTAGAAAAACATTCATTTTACAAAACTTCTAATTTTTGTTAGCAGATTTGTGTAATATTCTTTAATCTCCTCTGCCTCTGTTATTATATTCTCTTTTTCAATATCTAATTTTGTTAATTGCTGCTTTCCCGAACCCACTATTGATTGTTGCCAAAGCTTTATCTATAATTTCAGTAATAACTAAAAGAAGAAAAATACCTCTTGATTTATCAATTCTAGCATTTTTAGTCTTCTAATTCAATAATTTTGGCTCTGTATTGTTTGATTCCTTTCTCCTTGTTTTGTAAGTTAACTTGTGTATTATTTTTTCTTATTTCAAAAATAATTAAAATATCTGAGGCTAGATTTTATTCCTCAGGATGGCTTCTGCTGCCGTGAAGTTTGCCATGTGCTCTAGTACTCTGGTGTGGGATAAGCTGCCTGTAAACCAGAGAACGTGGGACAGGGCAATACCTTGTAACGGCATGGTTTTCTGGGTGACCTGAACAAGTAGTCACCCTAATCTTCTTATAAGATTTTCTGCCAAGAACTGTGAAAATAAACTATACAAAGCAACAATTAAAAGGCCTGGTACTTTGTAAATACTCTCAAAAAGGTGTGCATTATGGTTTGTATTGCAACTACTACAAATTCTATTAATACTATGAATACTATGACTTTTATAATTATTATTACTTCTTCTTTTGAATTATTCTTTGAAATATAGATCATTTTTCCCTCTTACTCTTAATTTGCCATTATTGGATTGTAGACAGAGACTACAGCTTGAAAATGTCCATTTATTAAATCATTGAGATTCCCTCCATGGCTCAATATTTGATGAACTTTTGTAGCTGTTTTGTGGAGTCTTGAAAAAAATGCACATTGTCCATAAAAATTAGACAGGACACTATATCTAATAATTCACTTCTCAGAGTCTGATAGTGTCATATTAAAGTCTTCTATTACAATGAAATTAGTATTAATGTCTCCTTTTATTTCAAACAAAATATAGTTTATACATTTTGATGCCATATTTTTGGCATTTAAAAATTATTATATTGACACTGTCCCATTGATATTTTTTAACATGAACTTTATTTTATGTAATTTTATGTAGATTTCTACCTTTACTAGCTTTTTAATTGTATTAGCCAGATTTATTTTTATTAATAGTTTAATTTTAACCTTTTTGCATTTCTCCAATCTCCATTTCATAAAGTAGATTTCAGTTTGTTTTTAATCCTTATTTTATATTCTTCACTTTTTCATGTGATGTTTGACTTTATAAAATAATGGCTTATGTTTTTGCTTTTTCCCTTTGTTTACTCTTTTGTCTACTTATATTTTTAGCTATATACATTCTATTTGATTTGTCTTTATCATTGTAGTGATTTTTTAAAAACTTCAAATTCTACTAATGGCTAGTTCCAAATGTTTAATAACAATATAAGAGAGTGAATCTATATAACTCAACTACAAAGGATAAACAAATGGAACAGTATCTTTTGCTCCTTTGCTGTAAGATAGAGAAGAAAAGAAATACTAAGTTTTCTGAAGGACACCTCATCCTTTTTCTTGGTCTTTCTGAATGCAATGTAAGATTTTTAGACTCAAGTTACATTTAAATACTTCATATATTAAATTAATTAAATATATAGCAATATATTAAATATATTAATTATACTCATATATATTAGCATTAAATTATTATTTACAATACATACCTAGTGTTTAAGTACATTCTGATTATTTAATTCAGTTTAATCTAATGGACGGTTTATGGCTGTTACATGATCTTATTTCTGTAAATAAGTGTTTAATTGGTCTTTGTGTTTACAATCAGTCATTCTCTCAGTATCAGTTGCCCAGCTTTAGTGCTTAATTCTGGAATGTATATGTGAATGTATATGTGTCCATTCCTTTCCAGGAAAGGACAGCAGCGGTGTTTTTCTGAGGGCTTATGTATCTGACATATTTACGAACATGGTGAGTATGAGGAGGTTGACAATTTGACAATTACAGCAGCAGACAATACCTATGAATAATTATGTACCAGGAAGAATTTTCCATGGTTTACTTGTAGTGCATCAGTTAATCCTCCCCACAAGTCTACAAGTTAGATGTTGATATCATCTCATTGTTAAAGATAAGAAACTAAGACCCAGAGAGGCTAAGTAACTAGGGAAGGTTACACATCTTGCTGGTAACAGACACAGAAATGTTTTGGTAGCTTTAATATACAAATGCATCTTGATTGGACCTAAAATTAGAATCCTAGGATCATAACCATTTCCTATCAAAATTTTGGCATCACGCATTTAATGATATACAGGAATAGGGAGTCCCCTCAATTTTGTTTCTATTTATATATAAAAGATTCCTTGACTCTTATAAAAATGTGATTTATAATTTAAAAGCACTGACAGGCTGTGTCATCCAGTTAATTTTATCTGGGACATAGTGAACAATTTTGATATACATTCCAATTTCACCTGTTGTGCTTCTTTTTTAATGCTCAGGTATATTTTCTCCCATAATTTGGTCATTGCAGCTGTTTATTTTCTTCTTGATTTATTCATCCTTGGTCTAAGACAAGTCCACTTAGATCTTGTTTACCAATGGGGAGATTTGCAGGCTGTCGCTGACCCCTAAAGATTGTTAACTGGGGTGCTGTTTCAAGCTGAGGTCTTTCCTGTCCCCAGTGCTCTCTTTGGCATGAAGAACGGGATCTATGTTAGAACATCAAGCATAAGGCCCATTTCTGAGGCACGCTGTGGAAGTCCCTCATTTCCCATGCACGCAGGCTCTCCTCCTAAAGTCAGTCTCACCTCCCTGATCTTTGGGCAAACAGTTCTTCTCCAAGTACTGGCTAGAGATTCAGCCTTTGATATCATGGGACTAAATACGTTTCTCAATCCAACTTTCTTTGTTTTGTGGTAGAAATTCTATCCAGACACTGGCTAAAATTAAATTTTAGAACTTAATAGAACTTAATAGTTCCCCACTTAATAGAACTTCTCTAGTACTTTATCTTCAACGTCCCCTCCTCATCTCTCTTCCTTATCACTTAACAGGCCATGTCTGATGACTTTAATTACCACATTTCTGCAGGTGGATCTCAATACGGTTCACAGCCCCAGCCTCCACCCATCACTCTCTGCATGGCCATTAAAGCCATTGAAAGCCAACATCAGGGGCCCCCTGAGTCCACCCTTAGGCCTACTGACCTCCTGGCTTGCCTTGAGGTACATGAGTCTTTTTCCAGCACGTTAGTCCTGGACATCTTAATTTGCCTCTTATTTATTTATTTATTGCATTTTAAAATTTTATTTCATTAGAGCAGTTGCAGGTTTACAGAAAAATTAGGTAGATTAGAAAGTACGGTTTCAATATCTCCACATACCCCATCCCAGGTTTCCCTATTATTAACATTTTGCATTAGTGTGATATCTTTCTTACAACTGATGAATTATTATAATTATAGGCCATAGTTTACATTAGGGTTCACTCTTTGTGTTGTACTTTTTGATAGGTTATTTTTAAATTCTTTTTTTTTTTGTATGGTATAACATATATATAAAGCAAAGAAATAAAAAAGCAATAGTTTTCAAACCACTCTTCAAGAAGTGGTTAGAGGACAGATCCCAGAATTTGTCATATTTTTCCTTTTAGTTGCTCCACAATATAGGAGGCTAGGGGGCTTAAATACTTTTTTATCATCACAATCAACTTTTTTTTCCTTCTTTTTTGTGAAAAATAACATATATACAAAAAAACCTATAAATTTCAAAGTACAGCGCCACAATTAGTTGTAGAACGTACTTCAGACTTTGACATGGGTTACAATTTAGCAATTTTAGGTTTTTATTTCTAATTGCTCTAAAATACTGGAGACTAAAAGAGACATGAATTTAATGATTCGGCATTCATATTCATTTGTTAAGTCTTATCTTCTGTGTATAATTCCACCATCACCTTTGATCTTTCCATCCTTGTCTTTGGGGGTGTTTGGGCTATAGCAATTCTAAATGTTTGATATTGGAAGGGTCTGTCTCTAATATGGGGTAGGGAGATGAAACTATCTGATGTTCTGGAGAGGCTGGGCTTGGTTTCAGGACTTATCTGTCCCAGGGACCCATCTGGAGGTTGTAGGTTTCTGGAAAGTTACTCTAGTGCCTGGAACCCTTGTGGAATCTTACATATTGCCCTAGGTGATATTTAGGATTGGCTGGAATGGTGCTGGTTGGGGGTTGGCAAGTTATCATAGGTAGCAAGGTCTACCTGAAGCATGCGTAAGTGCCACCTCCAGAGTAGCCTCTCGAATCTATTTGAACTCTCTCTGCCACTGATACTTTATTAATTACATTTCTTTTCCCCCTTTTGGTCAGGATATAATTGTTGATCCCATGGTACCAGGTCTGGATCCATCCCTAGGAGTCCTCTTCCTTGTCGCCAGGGAGACTTTCACCCATGGATGTCATGTCCCACATAGGGGGGAGGGCAATGATTTCACTTGAAGAGTTGGGCTTACAGAGACTGAGGCCACATCTGAGCAACAACAGAGGTCCTCCAGAATTAACACTCAGGCATGCTTATAGGTAGTCTAAGCTTCTCTGCTACCTACTTAAGCTTCACAAGAGTAAGCCTCATCACTGAAGGCATGGCCTATTGATTTGGATATCCATAAAATTTGACACAGCGTCAAATTTTACCATCAGGAGATTCCCTGATGGTAAGTTCTAACAATTCCATATTCTTTCTTCCCTTCCTCAGGGGACTTTGCCAATATTTTTTGATTACCTGCTTGATATACTATAGGATATTTCCAGGCATTACAATAATCTATACAGGATTAAAGGACCTCTTTCTTATTCTGTGTTTCTGTGTATCAATTGTTAAAATGAGCTATACAGATAGGTTGAATTAGATTATGCACTACAGAAAATTTCAGTTCCAGATCAAATAAATCTTTCTTCCATTGGTCTCAAAAAGTATGTGTGGTTCTAAAATATACACACTGTCTTCCCTACCCCTATGTTCTGAATTACTTTAACCCCAACCTGTTCAGCTTCATTCTTACCTCTAAATATCAGGTTACAAAATCCAGAAATAATAATCACCACTCTGGACTTAATGTGCCTGCTCTAAAAACTTATAATCTAGGCCCCTGTTTTCTTACAAGCATTTTCTTAAGGTGACCATACCATTGTTGTTTTTTTGTTTCTGGTTTATTTTGTCTCACCAAATGTCCCACCTGTTCCTTCACATCACTGCATGCCTCATGACATTGTTCCTTTCTGTAGCAGCACAACGTTCATTCATAAGTATACACCATTGTTTGCCAATCTACTTCTCTATCAGTGCATCCTTCAGCCACCTGCATTCATCGGGCATCATGTATAGTGCCCAAAGTCCACAGTCCATCAACACTTTCAATTTTAGATAATTTCATTTTTCCCAAGAGACAGAAAACCAATAAATACACCCTGGCATAATAGGAAATCAAAATCTCCTCTTAACTCTTCTCCCTTACCCCATTATTTACCCTGGTGTTGCTGTAGTAGTGCTGACGGTTTACTTTTGAACATAGCTCATTACATGCAATAGCAGTTTTCCACCTGTACCCTGGACTTAAGCACTCTTTAAATGAGAATCATATCTTTGAAGTAATTCTTATGAGAACCCATTCATATTTCTAGTGTGAATCTGTGGGACATGTAGGTCTATACAACCCCTTTCAATCTTGTTCATCTTCAATATGGTATTATTACTTCTAGACCCACTGGAGAATCACCTTCACTCCTATCTATTCTCTTACACTGGAATTCAACCTCATTAGCCATCTCTGGCTTCTATGTATCTCTAAGTCCCCTATATTTTGTATCATAAGCCTCTGATTATACCTTTATGCTGGTCATAAAAGTGGAATCATACAATATGTATCCTTTTGTGTCTGGCTAATTTCACTCAGTATTATGTCCTCAAGGCTCATCCATCTTGTCATGTGCTTCAAGATGTCATTTTGTCTTACTGCTACATAATATTCCATCGTATGTATATACATTTTGTTGATCCACTCATCTGTTGATGGGCATTTGGTTTCCTTCCATCTGTTGGTGAATTGTGAATAACACTGCTATGAACATCGGTGTGCAAATGTCTGTTTGTATCATTGCTTTAAGGTCTTCTGGGTATGTAGAAAGTAGTGCTATTGCTGGGTCATAGGGCAACTTGATATTTAGTTTCCTAGGGAACTGCCAAACAGTCTTCCATGGTGGCTGCACCATTATACATTCCCACTAGCAGTGCAGAAGTGTCCCAGTTTCTCAGCATCCTCTCCAACATTTATAGTTTCCTGTTTGCTTAATAGCAACCATTCTTATAGGTGTGAAGTGGTATCTCATTGCTCAAAGTTCTGTCCCTGGGAGGATTTCCCCTAACCACTGTCCTTCAGGGACACCTGAGAAAGGGGTTGTACTGCTACAGCTGTCCACTTTCAGGTGGTACCTGCATATTGTGCTAACTACCTGTAAACCAGGCCCAAGTTTTTTTCTTTCTCAGTCAATTCACTATAAGGAACTCCCCAAAGGCCATAGATCTGGTCTAGGAAAGAGAAGGTAATGTGGCATGAGTGGAGACCCTGGACATTTGGGCCACTTCCTCATGTAACTTACTGTGCCTTCAGGAACTGCTCTGGCCCTATTTCATATATACCATTTCCATTTTACAATAGAGTGCTACTGCACACACCCAACTTTATGGCTTGGTGGGTCAGACAACACCCAGCTCATGATAGGCAACTCAGGTCTCCTGGTAACTTGGTGGCCCACAGTTAAGCATTCAGTTTCTACTAAGGTCAAGTAGCAGGCCAAAAGCTGTTTCTCAAAAGGAGAGTAGTTATCTGCAGCAGATGGTAAGACTTTGCTCCTAAATCCTAAGGGTCTGCATTGTGATTATCCTTTAGGGGCCTGACAAAGGCTCCAAACAGTATCTTTGTTTGCCATTGAAACTTCCAGCATCATTGGATCTGCTGGATCATATGACCCAAGTAGCAGAGCAGCTTGTACAGTGCCTGGACCTGTTGCAGAGCCTCCTCTTGTTCAGGTCCCCACTCAAAATTAGCAGCTTTTCTGGTCACTTGATAAATGGGCTGGAGTAGCACACCAAATGAAGAATATGTTGTCACCAAAATCCAAAGAGACCAACTAGGCATTGTACCTCTTTTTTGGTCATAGGAAGGGCTAGATGCAGCAACTTATTCTTCACCTTAGAAGGGATATCTCAACGTGCCCCACACACTGGACACTTACAAATTTCACTGAGGTGGAAGACCCCTGTATTTTTGTTGGATTTATCTCCCATCCTCTGATATGCAAATGCCTTACCAGTAAGTTTAAAGTAGTTGCTACTTCTTGCTCACTAGGTCCAATCAACATGATATCATCAATATAATGGACAAGTGTGATGTCTTGTGAGAGGGAGAGATGATCAAGAACTCTGTGGACAAAATTATGACATAGGGCTGGAGAGTTGATATACGCCTGAGGTAGGACAGTGAAAGTATATTGCTGACCTTGCCAGCTGAAAGCAAACTGTTTCTGTTGGTCCTTACTAACAGCTATTGAGAAAAAAGCATTTTCCAGATCAATAGCTGCATACCAGATACCAGGGGATGTACTGATTTGCTCAAGCAATGATACTACATCTGGAACAGCAGCTGCAATTGGAGTTACCACTTGGCTGAGTTTATGATAATCCACTGTCATCCTGCAAGACCCATCTGTTTTCTACAAGGCCAAATAGGAGAGTTGAATAGGGATGTGGTGGGAATCATCACCCCTGCATCCTTCAAGTCCTTAAGAGTGGCAGTAATTCCTCCAGGAATCTTGTATTGCTTCTGATTTACTATTTTGCTAGGTAGGGGCAGTTCTAGTGGCTTCCACTTGGCCTTTCCCACCATAATAGCCCCCACAGCATGAATTAGAGAGCCAATATGGGGATTTTGCCAGTTGCTCAATTATACATTCTGGAACTCGGGAAATAACTACAGAATGGATCTGGGAGCCCACGGGACCCACTGTGAGATGGACCTGAGCTAAAACTCCATTGATCACCTGGCCTCCATAAGCCCCCACTCTGACTGGTGGGCCAGAGTGACATTTTGGGTCCCCTGGAATTAATGTCACTTCTGAACCAGTGTCTAATAATCACTGAAATATCTGATCATTTCCTTTTCCCTATGCACAGTTACCCTGGTAAAAGGCTGTCGGTATCCTTGGGGAAGGCTTGGAGGAAGATTAACAGTATAAATTTGTGGCAGTGTAACAGGGTTCTCCCCAAAAGGGACCTGGCCTCCCCTGCATTCAGGGGCTCTGGGTCTGTAAACTGTCTCAAGTATGGAAATTGATTAAGGGGCCATGACTCTGTGTTTTTGTAATTCAGGTTATACTTCTGTTCACTTGACCTAGAACCCTTTTGTTTATATAGCTCGAACAAGAATTTAGTAAACTGCCCATCTATTATATTTCTAGGTACCCCATGATTTACGAGCCAATGCCACAAATCTCTATGAGTCATATAATTTTGTCTCCTGCTTTGAGTTTGCTGTCTATTATAATAGCCACGCCTACCGTGTCTTTTGCGACTAAGTGCTGTCACCTGGGGTCTGCCAACTCGGGATCCAGTCATTCCTATTGTGTTTAAAGATTCCAGCTCAGTGACAGCAGTTCCTACAATAATATCTGACCTACAGAGAAATGTAACTATAGAGTTCTTCAGGGATGATGATACTAATCTCACATATTTATTTCTCACTGTTCTGGTAAAAGGTGTATCCTCTGGTATTCCTGGGTTGTAAGAGCAGGCTTTCCATGATAAGTCCTCTCTAGCAATTCAATCTCTCTAAGCCTCTGGATTCCTTCATCTACATTATACCAGGGCAGTTCTGATATTTCAACCCCAGGTAATGTGAGGCACCTTTTGATCCATGTCTCATCCAACCATCCAAGCAAACTGTTAATGCCTTTTCTAACCCCTCAAACTATAACATTGAATGCAGAATCTCTGCTTAGTGTGCCCATATCAATAAATTCAACCTGATCCAGCTTTATATTCCTCCCACCATTATCCCACATCCTTAAATCCATTACCACACATATTCCCCCGATTTCTGTCTATATAAACTGTAAAACTCACACAGTTCTTTTGGAGTATAACGTACCTCCTCATGTGTGATAGTTTGTACCTCACCTTTAGGGGCTTGTTGGGACTTCAGTCTAGTTATAGGTCTGGAAGAAATGAGGGGTGATGGGGGTGGGTCATGAAAAGAATTAGAAATATCTTCCAAGCTATTTGCTTTAGGGCATTCATTTGGAGTCTTATCTGGTGAAACAGGATTAATCACTCTAGGGCCAACTCCTCAAGGCACGCTGGAGGTGGGGCAGCTATGTCCTCAGGGCAGACTATTACAGGGTTATCTAGAGAAGACTCAGCATGACCTAGGGTTTCAACCTCACCCCCAACATCATTATCAATCCATATGTCACCATCCCATTTTTCAGGGGCCCACTCCTTTTCAATCAATGCCCTCACTTTAACAGCAGACACTATGTAACATTGAGATTTCAGCTTACGTTGTAAAGTTGCTACTCTGAAAATAAGATCTGAGTCTGATTTTCAGAGATCTCAAGTCTAGGGCTACAGGAAGTAAGATTTTCCTTCAGGATACTCATGAAAACTTCTACATCGGTCAGATGGCACTTAAGCTTCTTGTTTGAAGCCTTAAACCCATCCGTTTTACTCCTTAATGTAGCCAATGTATCTAACAACAACCAGTCAATATCTCTATACCTCTTATTTCCACAAAACTCTGTGAAGGTGTCAAAACCATTATCCCCCAGAGCCTGGCTTCATACAAGCAAAGCATTAGGAGAATCGAATGGTGATATTTTGACTATCTCAATTTTTCTCTTTCTTGTTTTTTAATATAGGCATTTAGGGCTATAAATTTCCCTCTCAGCACAGCCTTTGCCACCTCCCATAAGTCCTGATAAATTGCTTTCTCATTTTCATTCATCTCCAGATAGCTGCTGATTTCTCTAGCAATTTCTTCTTTGACCCACTGGTAGTTTGTTTAAGAGTGTGTTATTTAATCTCCACATATTTGTGAATGTTCTCATTCTTTGGTGGTTATTGAGATCCAGCTTCATCACATTGTGATCAGAGAAAATGTTTTGAATAATTTCAATGTTTTTAAATTTATAAAACCTGTTTTGTGCCCCAGCATATGCTCTATCCTAGAGAACATTCCATAAGCACTAGAGAAGAATGAATAACCTTGTGCTTTGGGGTGCAATGACCTATATCTGTCTGTTAGGTCTAATTCATTTATCAAGTAATTTAACTTCTCTATTTCCTTGTTGATCTTCTGTCTGGTTGTTCTATCTATGGAGGAGAGTGGTGTATTGAAGTCTCCTACAATTATTGTTGAAACATCTATCACTTCCTTCAGTTTTGCCAATGTTTGTCTCATGTACTTTGGAGTTCCTTGACTGGGAGCATAAACATTTATGATTGTTATGTCTTCCCAGTGAATTGACTCTTTAATTATTATACAGTGTACTTCTTTGTCTCTTATGAGGTCTTTACATTTAAAGTCTATTTTGTCTGATATTAATATAGCTACTCCTGCTTTCTTTTGGTTAAAACTTGCATGGAAAACCTTTTTCCATTGTTTTACTTTCAATCTATTTGTATCATGTCTAGAATGAGTCTCTTGCAAGCAGCATATAACTGGATTATGTTTCTTAATCCATTCTGCCAAACCAAATCTTTTAATGGTAAGTTTAGTCTCTTAACATTCACAGTTATTAATGAAAAGGCATTTCTTGATTCTACCATCTTATCTTTTTAATTTTATTTGCCAAATCTATATATTATTTTCCCTCTTTTTCTTTGTGTCCTTTAAATTACCCTTAATGGTACTCTTCAATTCTGTGCCGTCCTCCAGACCTCCTTCTCCTGTTTTTCTTTTTTTCAGCCAACAGAACTCCTTTCAGTATTTCTTGTAGGGCCAGTCTCTTCTTGACAAATTCTTTCAGGACTTCTTTGTCTGTGAAAACTTTAATCTTACACAATTTTGAAGGACAATTTGGCTGGGTACAGAATTCTTGGCTGGAAGTCTTTCTCTTTCAGGATCTTGAATATATCACACTACTACCTTCTCGCCTCCAGGCTGCTGGTTGAGTTGTCTTGAGCTCAGTCTTATTTGGTTTTCCTTGTATGTAGTAGATGTTTTTCTCTTGTCATTTTCAGGATATTCTGCTTCTCTTCAACATTTGACAGACTGATTAGTATGTACCTTGGGGAAGGCCTATTTGGATTTATTCTGTCTTGAGTTCTTTGGGCTTCTTTGACTTGTATATTTATGTCCTTTATGAGGGTTAAGAAGTTTTCCCCCATTATATGCTCAAACTACCCTTCCTAGGCCTTTGCTTGTCTCTTTTCCTTCTGGGACACTGATGATTCTTATATTTGTGAACTTCGTTCTGTCTAATCGTTTCTCTGAGTTCCCACTCAATTTTTTCCATCTTTTTTGCCATTTGCTGTTTTGAGTCTTTGAAGTCAGTTATCCTGTCTACTATATCACTTATTTTTTCTTCTGTCTCTTCAAATCTGGTGCTGTGTGCCTCTAGTATGTTTTTTATTTGGTCAACAGAGTCTCTAATCTCTGTGATTTCTGCTATTTTTCTATTTATTCTTTCAAATTCCTCTTTGTGCTCTTCTACTGTCTTCTTGAACTCCTTTATGTCATTTGCTATCCCACTATTTTATTAAGTAGAGTTGTATGAACATCTTCGACTAGCTGTTCTAGTGTCTGTGTCTCCTCTGGTGTTTTAATTTGGTCATTAGGCAGGACTATATCTGTCTACATTGTGATATGCTTAGTGACCTTCTGCTGTCTTGGTGGCATGTAAATATCTTGATTGATTTACTTTGGATGTTGATTTCTCTCGATAGTCTAAGGCCTTGTGTTTGCAGGATGGTTGTACAGCAGGGAGCAGAGCATGGGTTGGAGCACTCAGTATAGTGCTTTGTTTCAGTGAGGTATGGGCACAGGTTGGGGATGCTATGCTGATGCTTGTGAACGTGGGCACCCAGGGGCCAGGGAGGACATAGCTGTGCAGGTGCACCAGTGTGGCAGGCATAAACCTGGTACATGTTAGTCTAAGGCATGAGGCCCTTTGTGCACATGAGTATAGCTGTGGCAGAACATTGGCATTATGCCTCCTTGGACTGGTGGCAGCTGTGGCTCAGATGTGCAGGTCGGCACTTTCTCAGAGCTGGGAACTGAGACTGACGGCCATGTTTCTAGGACTGCTGTAAAGTGCAGTTGCCAGAGCTGAATGACACGACTGGGGCCCCGTGTGCATGCCTGAGCCTGGGAGTGCCATAAATGGATGCATTGAGTCAGGGAGGAGGGGTAAGGCTGTGTGACACTATGATTGGGAGACAGGGATAACCTAAGGATGGAGGTTAGTGCCCACAGCCTTTATGAGCTAGCAATAGCCTGCACGGAACAGGAAGGGAGAGGTAGTGCTCAGGAGGGGTGCAGGAGAGGTGGGTGGGGCTGCACTTGGGGTAGGGGTGCTGGGTAGGTACGTGTACTGGGGGCTGTTGGGGTGGGGATGCCTGGAGCATGGGGAATGGGAATGGGTGATGGGGTTCAGGTACATGGGGTGTGGGGCGAGTCTCGGGTCATGGGGCTGCATTGGTAAAGGTAATGCACCCAAGGAATGTGGCCTGGCTTTCTTCCTAGTCCCACATTCCCAGCTGTGCACTCCCACGGGCTTCTCGGTGCCGCGCCTCATTGCCAGGCTCCAGCTTTCTGCCTCTCAGTTCCTCAGCCTCTGCAACCAGAGCTGCCACATGTGGTGCAGAAGGCTCTCCCAGTTCAGCTGCACTCCTGAATTGCCGCATCACTCACCCTCCTGTCCCTTCTCTAACTTTTCCATGGAGAAGGCCTAATTTCAAGCTACTCTGGTTGGCCATCTTCCTGAAAGTCCTCTTATTTATTTAACCTATGCAGTAGCAGTATACCAGTCATGAAACCCTAACAAGGATCTGTTTTTATAAATATTTCAGATCTTTTTTCATTAATAAAAAAATCCCCGGTTAGAGCTGTGGTTGCATTAACTTTTTAATTATAGATATGTGTATATATATATATACATATAGATGTATAGATATGTGTATATATAGATATATAGATATGTATATATAGATATATAGATATAGATATATAGATATATATATATTGGCATGGGCAGGCACTGGAAATTGAACCTGGATCTTTAATGATATTTTCATCATCTGCCTCTTCCAATCCATTCTACATATTGCTCCTTTCTCCCTTTCTTCCTCCCTTCCTTCCTTCTATCCATCTTTCTTCCTTCCAGACACTCACCCTTCTTCTTTTTCACCTTCTCTACCTCCTTTAATAGTTAGTATGGACTTTTTGTGCCTGGCACTGTGCTAAATCACAATATTAATTATTTTTCCTTGCTTAATAAACTTCTGAGGCAACCCCAGACAAGCTGAGTTAATTGGACTCTGCCTAACCTGCCTTCTCCGATGAGCTATTTCAGAATCCTCTCCTCTACCCTCGCAAGACCAGTTCACAGAACCTCTGTGGGCTGCTCTCTCTCTCCCAACACCTATAACTGTTTTTTTAGTTTTCTACAACTGCATCGAGGTACTCCTATTACTTCTGTTCAATTCTATACAGAATGGTATATCTAGTGCAGGAAGCCAAGGAAAAACAAAAAAAATTAAGAGTGGAAGGAATATGTAAAACTGTTTTTCTTTGCAGACAACATAATGATGCAAGTAGAAATTATAAAGAATATATTTAAAAGGCTATTAAAACTAACAAAACGATTTGGCATGGTCACAGGAGACAGACTGCACTGGGATGTATTTGAAAAAGCTGTAAATTAAAAATAAAAAGCAATACCATTTACAATCTATCCCAAATATGAAACACTTAGTGATAAACTTAAGGGTAAGTGAAAAGTCTGCACATTGAAAACTAAAACATTTAAAGAAGACTGAAATATTCAGAAAATCACTAGGCACCTGGATTAAGAAGGGCCAACACTGTCACCTTTGCCCACCCTGACGTATATATTCAATGAAGCCACACACAAAAAATCTCAGCAGTCTTTGATTTAGAAATTTACAAGTTGATCTGGAAATGTATATAGAAGTATAATCAAACTGTAATAACCAAAATAATTTTTAAAAATAAGAAAAAAATCTGAATACCTTTTCCCAGCTTCAAGACACAATGGAAAGCCTCAGTGATTATATTAGTGAGAAGAATAGATATTCAATCAATTCAAGAATGGAATACAGAATCTAGAAAAGACCAGCATATTCAGTCAAGTTTTAATAAAAACAGAGGTGTCCACATAAAAGCTAACACCTAAAATTTCTAGACAAGAATTTTTTGGTAAGCAAAGATTTTTTAACACAAAATGCACAAACCATAAAAAGAGTTGTTAGGTTGAACATCAAAATTAAAAGTTTTTTTTCTTTGAGAGACATCATTAAGGGGAGGAAAAGGCAAGCCACCAACTGGAAGACAAAAATCACAATACAAATGTTTGACAAAAGGCTTATTTCCAGAATCTATAAGGAACTTTTTCAATTCAATAAGACAAACAAGAGTGACCAATAAACACACGAGTACACTTAACATCTTTAGTCGTCAGTGTAAAGCTTATTAAAACTACAATGAGATTGCACACCCTCTGGCATGCTAAAGTTGAAAAATACTGACCATACAGAGCAAATGAAACTCTCATATATTGCTGCTGGGAATATGAAATGGAGCAACCAGTTTGGAAAACAGTTTGGCAGTGTATTATCAGTTAAGCACACATTTACCAAAAAAAACTAATCCTTTTCTCCTAGCTATTTTTCTAAAAGAAATAAAATTATGTGCCTGTAAAAGACATATATAAATATTCATAGACACTTTTTTCACAATAGCCAGAAGCAACCCAATGCAACCCACCTGTGAATAGATAAATGAACTATGCTATGTTCATACATTGGAATACTACTCAGCAATAAAAAAGAACAAACTTATGACATAATAACATGGATGAATCTCACAAATATTATGGAAAGTTAAAGAAGTCAGATCTAAAAGATACGCACTGTGTGAACACTTTTGTATGAAATTCTAGAAAAGGCAAATTCAAAATACATTGACGAAAAGTGGATCAGTGGTTGCCTATGGCTAAGGATTGGATAAGGATAGACTTAAAAGGGGAACAAAGGGATATTTGGGGATGATGGAAATGCCTTTTATCCTGATTGTGGTGGTGGTTACATGGTTGCATACATTTTCCAAGATTCACTGAACTGTACACCTAAAATACATTTAATTATTATATAAACTGTATCTCTGTTATTGGAGCAGAAAATGGGAAGTCAGGGACATTTGTTACAGCTTTAAGAACAAGCAACAAAGTTGTAAACTTGCTGCCTAAAATTATCAAGATAACCAACAGATAACATAAAGATAGTGACATGCCTACATTGACAGGAGGGGAGGGGAGAGCTAAGGACTGTGTGTGTGTGACCTAACTGCTCCTTTACGTAGCAGGAAGCCAGTCAGTAACACGTAAACAGATAAATCATGAAATACTATTAAAATGTTATAGACATACAAAGTAACCAAATGAAATAGTTAAATTAAAGTTGGAGAGCAAAATTAAGGGTAGGAAAGGCAGCTGAGGAATATTGCCTTTCATTAAGTCTTATGGATATCTTTCATATTTTACCCATGCATTACTTAGAGAAAATACTAAAATAGCCTATAAATTAAAAACATACATGCAATACATAGGATGGAGTGTTATAGTAACAGAATGAGAACGGCAGTCTGTATTGAAGGAAAGATCTTCAAAACATACAGTTTAGAGAAAAAAAAGTAGTTAAAGAACACTTGTATTTGATTTAATATACATGGATGTATTAGTTAGGGTTCTCTAGAGAAACAGAATCAACAGGGAACACTTGCAAATATAAAATTTATAAAAGTGTCTCCCGTGACCGTAGGAACGCAGAGTCCAAAATCCACAGGGCAGGCTCCGAAGCCAATGACTCCAATGGATGGCCTGGATGAACTCCACAGGAGAGGCTCACCAGCCAAAGCAGGAATGCAACCTGTCTCCTATGAGTCCTCCTTAAAAGGCTTCCCATGATTGCATTTAGCATCACTAATTGCAGAAGACACTCCCCTTTGGCTGATTACAAATGGAATCAGCTGTGGATGTAGCTAACGTGATCATGACCTAATCCTATGAAATGTCCTCATTGCAACAGACAGGCCAGCGCTTGCCCAATCAGATGAACAGGTATCACAACTTGGCCAAGTTGACACCTGTCCCTAACCATGACAGTCCACCCCTTGTCAACTTGGCACCTATATATATACATCACCTTAGACCATACTTAATTTCCAAATGAAAACAAATAAGCACACATTTTTTCTTTTACCTGACAATACTCAACTGTCCTGCATATAACTGGAAACACATTAAATCTCTCCAGAATAGGGTGCAAATCCTTGGGCAACATTCATTCTTAAACTTGATATCTTACAACTTAAATAGTATAACACAAACAAAACAGCATTACAGTCCTCGTTTCTGTAACTGATCACGTGGTCGAAGTTCATATTTATCATTACCTTCTTCCACTACCCATTCCATGTTCCCTTTCCCCTCAGCAAGCACTTCAGCTGGCCGTGGTTCTTTGCCTGGTGGGGTGACCCAAACCTTCATTCCTGAAGTCTCAGAGCCATTAGTGGTCCTGCCTGGATTGTGTTGTTGCAGTTTTCCATTGATTTTGATCACAGGGCATGGTAGTACTAATAGACGCTCCAGGGGATCTCCTATATTCCAAGAAAACTCTTCTTTACCTCCATTATGTAGTTGCAGTCCTACTTCCTTCTGATAGTCAGGGTCAATTACCCCAGACAATAATGTAATCCCCTTCTTGGTGTGTTGATCCAGAGGCATAAGTAGCCCAAAGTGGCCAGGTGGCAATCTTAACTTCCAGTTCAGTAGTATCACTGTTGTTTCTCCTGGAGAAAGCACACCCCGTTTTGGAACTAAAACCTGTAGTCCAGCAGAACTCAGGGGAGCAGGGACAGGAAGCAAAAATTTTCCTAGTGGATCACTAGGAGTAATAGTGAGTGGCACCACACCCATTTCCACCCCTTGGTTCCTGGACCCATGGATCCTGGCTATGGGAGAAACAGCACCATACAGCGGACGCTGATTCAGAGCATACACAGCTTCCTGGAGAACATTACCCCAGCCTTTCAAGTTTTTGCCACCTAGTTGGCACTGTAATTGAGTTTTCAAAAGGCCATTCCACCGTTCTATCAATCCAGCTGCTTCTGGATGATGGGGAATGTGGTAAGACCAGAGAATTCCATGAGCATGTGCCCATTCCCGCACTTCATTTGCTGTGAAGTGTGTTCCTTGATCCGAAGCAATGCTATGTGGAATACCATGACGATGGATAAGGCATTCTGTAAGCCCACGGATAGTAGTTTTGGCAGAAGCATTGTGTGCAGGGAAGGCAAACCCATATCCAGAGTATGTGTCTATTCCAGTTAGAACAAATCGCTGCCCCTTCCATGAAGGGAGTGGTCCAATGTAATCAACCTGCCACCATGTAGCTGGCTGGTCACCTCGGGGAATGGTGCCATATCGGGGGCTGAGTGTGGGTCTCTGCTGCTGGCAGATTGGGCACTCAGCAGTGGCTGTAGCCAGGTCAGCCTTGGTGAGTGGAAGTCCATGTTGCTGAGCCCATGCATAACCTCCATCCCTACCACATGACCACTTTGTTCATGAGCCCATTGGGCAATAACAGGAGTTGCTGGGGAAAGAGGCTGACTGGTATCCATAGAACGGGTCATCTTATCCACTTGATTATTAAAATCTTCCTCTGCTGAAGTCACCCTCTGGTGTGCATTGACATGGGACACAAATATCTTCATGTTTTTAGCCCACTCAGAAAGGTCTATCCACATACTTCTTCCCCAGACCACTTTGTCACCAATTTTCCAATTATGGTCTTTCCAAGTCCCTGAGCATCCAGCCAAACCATTAGCAACAGATGGAAGGGCACATGGTGAATATGGCATCATCATCTGCTAGTTTTCTCTCCTGGCTTCTGGTTTCATGAAGCTTCCCAGGAGGCGTTTTCCTTCTTCACCTCCAAAGTTCACTGGCTGGTGGACTCTGCTTCATGGTACTGCAGCATTCTCTGCTCTGTCTGAGTCTCTCATTCTCCAAAATATTTCCTCTTTTATAGGACTTTAGAAAGTAATCAAGACCCATTCAAATGGGTGGAGACATGTCATCCCCTAATCCAGTTTAACAACCATTCTTGACTAAATCACATCAACCAGGGAGATGATCTCATTACAGTTTCAAATATACAGTATTGAATAGGGATTATTCTACCTTTAAGAAATGGGATTTATATTTATATAAATTTATATTAAACACGGCTTTTCTTAGAGGGCATACTTCCTTTCAAACCAGCAAGGTGTAGACCAGCATTGCCTCAAGCCCCACATATATATAGCTCCAGCACTTGCCTTCGAAGAGCAGGGCCTGACTCAGCTCTGGGGCTCAGGGGAGATGGATGGTGGTAGTGGGTGGGGGGAGTGTCCTCCCTAACTACCTGAAAGTAGTTTGCAAATAAATACACAGATAAAGTTTTAGTGGAATATCAGCAAAGTGTTAGCAGATGTTGATAAAAGGGGAATTTCTCCAGTTTTCACTCTCTCCTTCTATACTGTCTGATTTTATTTTATCTTTTCACAATAAGAATGCATTCATGCACCATTTCTGTAACTGGAAAAATGAAGTTAAAATACAGTGACTAAAAAAATCTAAAACCTAAAGGCAAAACTACTTATGCAAAATTTGAAATTTTAGGGCACCTGAAATCTCATTATCCTAACATGAATGCCGTCATGTTTTCCCACATGCATATATTTTTTTGTTCAGATGCACACATTCTTTATCAATGCAATCTCATGGCACTTTTTTTCATGTTAGAATTTCCAGGAACATTGTCAAGCCTTGATGGCTTGGAAAATCTGTCAGTTTAAATGGGCCCAGGGGCTTCCTCACCCTTCTGGCTGCTCAGAGGCACAGGCCCCCTCTAAGACAGACCATTGTACCTGTCTGCAGAGAACATCCACCACTAGGTTTCCTGGCAAGTAATACTATCCTACAATGTGCAGGTGCAGGTACAGCTGCCAAGCCGAAGGAATCCCAAGGCTCCAAGCTCTGTTGGATGATCACGCAGAGTGTTTTACTGTTTGATCCTCTGAATTCCCCTTACAGGAAGTATTTTACAGGCCTTTCAGCAAAGAAGATGCATGAGTCGTTAAGGCAGAGACGCTGTCTCTATAACAAGCTCATGATGAACTGCGTTCTCTGTCAGCTGAAGGCCTATTAAAGTGGCAGTTCAGCGTAGAATGCCAGACTTAGGGAGAAAAATTTAAGCACAAAAAGTAATCCCTATTAACGGACCCTATTTTTGTAACACAGATTTCAATTAAAAACGAACAAATGAAAAAAGGCATACCATGATTTTAACGGGGATACATAATTTCATCGATTAACTTTATCATTAAATCTTCAGCTGAATTTGAAACTATTAAAGTCTTGAGTATTTTAAAATCTAAATGACTTCCCTTTCAGTTTGTGCAACATTGTTTTCAGTAGAGTATACATACACAGTAGGAGAATGGGAAAGAAAGAATGAAGAGAGAGAGGAAGGGAGGAAGGGAAGGAGGTAGGGAGGGAAAGGCTGTGTGGAGAGTTTTCTGTCTGGTCGAGGCCAAGAGAAGTTCCAAACTGGCTTGGCAAGCCTTAGAAAGGTTTGGGTCAATCTGATATCAGATCCATCATGATGGAAGGGACACATCTCATGCCTCTCATTGGTTTTCCAACCTCAACTTTGACTTTAACTTTCACACTTTCAACTTTTCATGTTTCTTTTGTCTTCTTGAGGTGAAAACATATATTAGAAGATGAAGACATTCCTCTTCTAATTCTCGTACAGCTTCTTATAGTCATTAGATTAGGTCTCTAATAAACTCTACTTTACACATTAATAGTGTAAATAATATAATAATAATGTAACTAATATATCTCATAAGTACTTATAAATCTAATAAGCAGAAATGCAAATAAGATTACAAAGTGGAAACACTTAAAAACATTGTTCTTTCATATGATGGAATCTCATGATGAAAAGGTTGCCTTTATCATCTTTAAGTCAATTAGGATTTTAGAATTTTTCCATAGTAGAAAATAATCATGTGATAAGATTTCAAACAAAACTCAAAGTTCCAATTTGTAAAAGGTCTTTCCATTAGTATTTTAGAAAATTGGAATATAGACTATAAGCTTTATATCAATGTAAAATTTTTTGAACTGAATAACTGCACTTAAGATAGCTACATAAGTGAATATCCTTAGTCATAAGATATGTACATGGCAGTTTTAAGTGCTCAAAAAGCATGGTGTATATAACCTATACTCAAGTGCTCAGAAATGGATTGATAGATGGGTAGATAGACAGATAGACAGATAGACTGACAGACAGATGGAGATAGAATGATGTACCAACTGTGGCAAAATTTAAAAACTGGTAGATCTTGGTATCTCGGGAGGAGTAGAAGCATGTTGGAGTTCTCTGTATAGATGCATGAGTCGTTAAGGCAGACGGATTTGTATTAATTTTGTAACTGTCTTGTGATTTTGAAAGAATTTAAAAATAAAAATTAAAAAAAAACATTATAAGTGTACATTACCAAGTTTGGAAATACGTTACTAATTTCTCTTTTCACTTATTAATTAAATTGTCCATTGCAGGGGAAGAATTTAGGTGGGTATAGCTTTAATGCCTGGATATCCGGTGAGGAGTTATTTGGTCAAAGAGATTCCTTCCAGTTCTGCTTTTAAAACTACAATACTGTGCTTACATAGTTTTAAACTGTGTACCTGATGGGGGAGGTGGGGGATTTGTTTATGTCAGAAGGCATGGTGGAAGGGGAGGGGAGAAAGTCTGCTGGGAGCGTCCCAGGGCTCTCGTCAAGGCTCAGCCCTCACAGCAACAAAGCAACAGTGAGGAGAGATGGACACTCAGGAGTCAGGAAGGCAGTCAGAGAAAACTGCTCTGGCTTGGAAAGGCCAGGTACAGAGACTGACAGGAAAGGATGACACACAGGACATGTAGTCAGAAATTTACAGTACAAATTGGTGGCCGAAGGGCTTCTTAGATTAATAGAAAGTTTTAAGTTAGGCCCCTTGCTGAAGCAGAAAAGGAAAGAACATGTAGGAATTCACACCATACCATGAGTTAACGAGGTTGAACTTAAATGCCTGGGAATGTATAACAGTGATGTAGCTCATTATTCGGATTATAAGTAATAGTTCCATATTGTAACTGAATTTGGTTGAAAGAGATTGTTTAAGAGATTGTTCATGTATGGCAGCAGCAAATAACACGACAAATTTAAATAAGTTCTTGCAGAAACTACTACACTTTAACAAGTGTATCATGCTTGTTTAAAGAGTTAACAGGAGAGTTGTATATGGAGAAAACTACCTATTGCAAGCTACGGGCTATAGTTAACAATAACACCTTAATATTCTTTCATCAGCAGTAACAGGTATGCCACCTCAATACTAGGGGTCAATAATAATAGGGATAAGGGATACTGGGTGTTTTTTATTTTCTTTTTGTGTATCTATCTGTTACTTTTCTCTTCGTAGTAATGAAAATAGTCTAAAATTGTGATAATGATTGCACAACTAAGAGGTGATACTGTGAGATACTGATTGTATTCTTTGGATGGAATACATGGTGAGTATATCTCAGTAAAATCTGCAGATTCAAAAAAGTAAACAACATCTATTCACCATATATGTAAAAGGACCATTTCTGAATTCTCAATTTGATTCCATTGGTAAATACATCAATCTTTGTGCAAGTACCATGCTATTTTGAACACTGTAGCCTTGTAATACACTTTAAACTCACGATGTGCAGATCCTCCAACTTCATTCTTCCTCTTCAAGATGCTACTGGCTATTTGGGGTCCCTTATCCTTCCAAATAAATTTGATAGTTGACTTCTTTTCTTCAAAGAAGGCTGTTGGCATTTAGATTGGGGTTGCTTTGAATTCATAAATCAATTTGGGTAGAATTGAAATCTTAATGAAATTTAAGTCTTTCAATCCATGAACACAGACTGGCTTTCCATTTATTTAGGTCTTCTTTGATTTCTTGTTACAATGTTTTGTAGTTTTCTTGGTATAGTTCCTTTTCATCCTTGTTTAAATTTATTGCTAGATATTTGATTCTTTTAGTTGCTATTGTAAATGGAATTTTTCTTGATTTCCTTCTCAGATTGATTATTACTAGTGTATAGAAACAAATATTTTATATATTGATTTTTTTAATATTGTATATATTGATTTTATATATTGATCTTGTATCTGCCACTTTGCTGAACTCATTTATTAGCTCAATTGCTTTTTGTAGATTTGGGGGGCCTTTCTGTATATGGGATCACAACATCTGCAAACAGTGAAAGCTTTACTTCTTCCTTCACGATTTGGGTGCTTTTATTTCTTTTTCTTGTCTTACTGCCCTAAACTAGAACTTCTACGACAATGTTGAATAACAGTAGTGATAATTGGCATCTTTATCTTGTTCCATATCTTAGAAGGAGAGCTGTTAACCTTACACCATTGAGTGTAATATTAGCACTGGGTTTTCATATATACTCTTTACCATGTTTTCCCTCTTTAAATTGTTAAGTAATTTTCTTGCAATGAATCATCTGTGCATACCTGGGATAAAACCCACTTCAGCGTGGTGTCAAATTCTTTTGATGTGCTATTGGATTCAATTTGCTAGTATTATGTTGAGAATTTTTGCATCAAATTCATTAGAGAAATTGGCCTGTAATTTTCTTTTCTTGAAGTATCTTTGCCTGGCTTCAGTATTAGGGTGATGGTGACTTCATATAATGAGTTAGGTAGCTTTCTCTCCTTTTAATATTTTTTTTGAAGAGTTTGAGCAGTATTGGTATTCATCCTTCTTAGAATGAATGGTAGACTTCACCTGTGAAGCCACCTGGTTCTGGGCTTTTCTTTGTTGGGAGGTTTTTGATGACTGATTCAATATCTTAACTTGTTTCAATTTGCTAAAGCTGCTGAAATACAATATGCCAGAAATGGCTGGCTTTTTTACAGTAGGGATTTACTAAGTTACAAATTTACAGTTCTAAGTCCATGAAAACGTCCAAATTAAGGCATCAGTAGGAGGATACCTTCTATGAATAGAAGCTGCTGGCATCTGGGGTTCCTCTGTCAAATGGGAATGCACATGGTGACATCTGCTGGTCCTTCTTTCCTGGGCCCTGCTTTGAAATAGTTCCCTCAGTTTCTGTGGGTCCTTCTTGCTGCTCCTGGGCATTTTTTAATCTCTTCATCCTTATTTGGCTTCATCTCTCTGTTCTCTGTATCTGTCTCTCTGTGTTTTGTGTCTTTATTCTCTTTATGGAGGGCGCCAGTAAAAGGTGTAAGACCCCAACTGGAATTAAATGGGTCACATTTCCATGGAATCAAGCTAATCAAAATGTCCCACTAACACACAAAGATCTTCCCCCACAAGAATGGAGTGAAAAAACAGTCTTTTCTGGGGTACAAAACAGATTCAAACAGGCACATTTGTATGTTGCCTGTTCAGGTCTTCTTTTTCTTTACATGTCAATTTAGATTCTTGGTGTCTTTCTGGGATTTTGCCCATTTCATCTAAGTTGTCTAATTGTTGGCATACAGTTGTTCATAGTATTCTCTTATGATTTTTTTTTTATTTCTATGCGTCAGCAGTAATGTCCCCACCCCCCCATTTCTGATTTTATTTATTTGTGTCTTCTCTCTCTCTTTTTTGAAAGTCTAGCTAAGGGTTTGTCAGGTATATTGATCTTCTCAAAGAACCAACTTTTGATTCTGTTGATTCTCCTTATTTTATTCACAATTTCATTTATTTCTGTTCTAATCTTTCTTTCCTTCTGCTTGCCTTGCATTTTTTGGCTGTTCTTTTTCTAGTTCCTAGAGGTATACCATTAGGGCTTTGATTTTGTATCTTTCTTAACTTAGGTGTTTAAAGCTCTACATTTCCCTTTCATCACTACCTTTGCTAGATCTCATAAGATTTGATATGTTTTGATCTTGCTTTCATTCGTTCAATATACTTACTGATTCCCCTTGCAATTTCTTCTTTGACCCACTGATGGTTTAAGAACGTGTTCTTTACCTTCCGTATATTTGTGAATTTTCCCATCTCTGCCTCTGATTGATTTCCAGCATCATTCCATTATGGTCATAAAAAGTGCTTTGTATAATTTCAATCTTTTTAAGTTTGTTGAGGCTCTTTTTATGACCCAGCATGTGATCTATCCTGCAGAGTGATCAATGTATACCCTGTTGTTTTGGTGTGCAATACTCTGTATATGCCTATTAGAGTTAGAACATTTATCATCTTACTCAAGTTCTCTGTTTCCTTATTGATATTCTCTCTAGATGGTCTATCTATGGATGAGAGTGGTGTATTCAAGTTTCCAACTGTTATTGTAAGGATTTCTATTTCTCCCTTCATTTTGTCAGTGTTTGCCTCATGTATTTTTGGGCAACCTGATTAGGTACATAAATATTTATTATGGTTATTTCTTCTTGGTGGACTGGCTCTTTTACTAATATATTTTCATTCTTTGTCTCTTATAACCGTTTTTCACTTAAAATATGTTCCATCTAATATTAGTATAGCTATCCCACTGCTTTCTGGCTACTGTTTATGTGGAACATCTTTTTCCATCCTTTCACTTTCAATCTATTTGTGTCCCTGCTGTCTTTTGTAGACAGCATATATCTATTTTTTTATATATTCTTCAAATCTGTGTCTATTGATTAAATAATATTAACATTCAATATTAGTACTTCAAAGTTAGTACTTACTTTAGTGTTTATATGTCATATCTTACATCAGTATTTCCCTGTCAAAACAGAGCCAGAGACCCACAAAGGGGTTGTAGGCCAATTCCAAAGGGCCCTGGGGAGAGGCTCAAGAAAGACTCCCAAAAGTCTTTATGTCAGCTCCCCAAGCCTGCGCTTTCCTGGCCTTCCCAGAAGATGACACTTTTCAGCAAGCTCTCCATGCAATTCTAAGTAGGCAGCGTGTCTTTAAACCTCTTTAACTTTCTGCCCCTACTAGGGGCAGGTTGAAACAATGGCTGTCATAGTTCCTGTCTGGAATGGGCTAAAATTGTAGTTCAGGGCTGGGACCCAGTGATCTAAATGCACGAGTCAAAAAGCCATGATTAGTACTCAGCAATATCCTTTCCCCTTTTCTTGAGGAAAAGGGTTTCCACATCCCTCTGTGTCAAAGTGACCAACCAGGGACCATACCCAGTGAGCCCACCTTGAGAGTAGTAGATGGACACCAATTTCTGCCATGGATTGAGTTGCACAGAGGTTTTTTCTGCAGTTTCTCACTCTCTTCATCTGACTTCTCCCTAAACGCGTATAGTGCTCCCCTGGTCTTTGGTGCCCCATAATAGTTGTTTCAGACAGTTTCTGTCTGCCCACTAGCTGGTATTGGAGGTGAAGTGAGTTCTGGAGCTCCCTAACCTTCCTTCTTCCCTGGAGAACTCCATCAGTGATCTCCTTTATCAAATTGTCAAGAATGCCAGTTTATCTTGCTTATCCAGCCAATTTTGAGTGAAGCAGAACCACACTAATGTCTGATGTAGCTACACATCCTTGGGTCTTCACTATTGAAGCTTACTGGCACCAGAGATGGCAGGATATGTTCTCAAATCAGGCTAGAAATTTATCACATGCACAGCTTGGCTGAGATTTCAAAATATAAACTGATACCAAATTATGTATGTGGCAACTTACTAGTGTTTGGCAAGCTATTTCTGATATCTGACAACCATAATGTTATCTATACTTTTCAGGGATGTTTATATCTATCTACTAAAAATAAAGAGCTGATCCAGCAAAATACAATGGTGTGAAAACAGCCTTCCACCATTAAAAAAAAAATTTCATAATAATTTTACCTGGATTTTTTTCCTGTCAAGATATTCAAGATTTGGTTTATAAAAATAAAATAGTGATTCTTCAGTTGCTGCTTGCATTGCTAGAAGAAATTTTGTTCCTTAGCTATGAATCTTTATTGGGAGTCTTCACTTTAATTCTTCAGTGCATAGAATCATAAACTTTGAGCAAAGGAAATCACTTCAAACACTGTCATTCAAACTCCACACGCATTTTATACTCACTCATTCTTTCACTCAATCACTTATTCATCATGGTCTCCTCTAGCCAGCCGTTCTTTCACGTGGTAGGGAGAAAAATTTACATGAGACATATGAAGCCTAAGCTTGCCCCCAAGGGTGCAAATATTTGATGTCAAGGCAGAGTTATCTGACTCCTCTATGAGAGATTGCTCTACTTTCCCATTTTTCAGCAAGTACATTCCCTCAGATGGTATCAGGCTTGGAATTTCTGTCATTGGGAAGTTCAACTACAGTGAACATAACAGTTTACACTGATGCACCTTCCACTCAGCAGTGGGTGGCTTCCCTCCATGAATGGTAAGATCCTGAGTCACCCTTGATGAGACAGCAGTTTCACTGGCTCACAGGACCCTGGAGTCAAGGGTGTTAGGAACAGAGAGAACAGAATCTGCCTGTTTGGGGATTATTCTGCAGGATGGGGAGGGCTGCCTAAGAGGTAAATTTATGGAGAACTATTTCTTGCTCATGCTAAACAGGAGGCCTCTCCCTACATCAAAGATGTTTCCTTTGTGGACTGTGCTGATGTTGAGGGGAGCTGTGATCCTTAGTGCCATAACGTATTGAAAACTCTGCAGCAAACAAAGGCTGGGCTCAGCAGGCTTACCTCCTTGTCCTCCCTTTTCCTCACTGAAGCTTTCCAAGTCCCTGTCCTCTGCTGTCCAGAGGAGCCTGAAGCTTCAGGCTCCACTGGCCAGCATCTGGGTAGTGGTCAAGCTGCTAGCCCTCTCAAAGAAGTAGGGAGTAGCCGTCCAGCAGGTGGAGGGGATTCTATCAACTTCACAGGTGCCTTGCAAGGAGCAAGTAGAACAATCTACTTTGTACTCAATAACAGTTATTATCCTTATTATTTTTCTTCAGTTACTCAAAAAATCTTTACTAAGAGACAGTTATGTGCTTATCCTCTCTTCTTTAATCTTCTCACCTTCCTTTGGGGATAGGATCATGTCTCCCACAAAAGACATGATCAAGTCTTAATTCTGGTTCCTGTAGGTATGAACCCATTTGCAAATAGGACCTCTGAAGATGTGATTATTAGTCAAGACATGGACTCAATTGTGAATAGGATTCACATTTGAGCACCATCTTAAAATATTTTAACATCCTGAAATTTTCATAAGGAGAAGAAATCTAGACAGAGACACAGATGACTGAGTAGAAGTCAAAATGAGAAGCTTTGTGATGGAGGCAGAGATGCAAGCCAATGAACCTCAAGGGCCTGGGCAAGCCTGCACCAGAATGCTACAGATCTGGGAGAAAGGATGGCAGGTCCAGACCTTGATTTTGGACTTCAAGCCTCTAACACCATGAGACAATAAATTCCCCCTTGTTTAAGCCAACCCATTGTGTGGTATTTGTCAAAGCAGCCCTGGAAACTAAAGACACTTTTCCCTGATGAAGCGCCACTCACTCCCATAAGTGGTTCCAGCTGTGAATAGAAAAGACTTGATTCCAGGGGCTGGCTGGAAAGATGGAATTTCAGCTCTAGTTGGTTCAGTTAGGCCAACAGGAATTATGGCATTGGACAACAGAATGCTCTAGAATCTACTAAGTCCATCACATCCAGCAGTGTAGGCTTATTTTATAAAGCAGAACACTTAACACTCTAGACACAGAGAAGAAACTTAAAATTAGTTTTAAATTGGCTCAACATTGATCTTGACCTTAAGAGAAGGCGAAGCAAGGTCTGAGAGACTAAGTGAAAGAATAAGATCTGGCTGCTCTCTTCTAGTGCTTGGATATGTTATGGATTCAAATATTGAGATGAGGCAGATAATCAATACTGTTACTCTTTGGAATTATTACCTACAGCCTAGAGGGGGGAGTTTTAGTTTAAGGTTCTAGAACAGAATCTACATGTTTATTTGGTGTAAGTTTAATTTGCTTTGTTCTGCCTGTGGAAGGTTAATGATATTTGCAATAAGATTAATCTGCAGCTAGGCAAAGAACTTCAGAACAAAATTTGAACAGCTTCAGCATGATGGAACAGATGAAAAGCAGCTGGGGATCATGACTGAGGGGCAGCAGTGGGGAAACTGAAGGGTAATTAGGGAACAAAGGCTTTCTGAAGAAGGGCGTAAATGTCTCCCAGGGGGTATTAAGAGGCTGGTGATGGGAGCCAAAGAGTCCACCCCAGAGTCCTACCCGATTTCCTGACTCAGCCAAAATGGAAATGAAGCTCTACTGGAGAGCCAACCATATAAGTCTTTACCTAGGAGTTTACCTAATGGTGGCAGGCATATACCAGTACAGGACGGCCTGACTGCATCCTTGGGTGTGTGCAGGCATCAGGGTGTATTATGGTGGAGGAGAGGGTGGGCAAATTCACAGCATTGCTAGGGCAAGCATTAAAACATAAAAATAAAGCATTGTGGTTTAAATTAATAATCAGGTAAAATTAATAATGAAATGCAAAAACCTTTGAGAGAGGAGGTAGGGTCAGGGAAGAGAGCTTGGAAGATGGTAAAAGGAACAAACTGTAGCTCCTATTTTTTCTCTGCTCACAACAGTCCAAGGTAAAGCATCCAGCTGTCATAGAACCTCATGGGCTCAGTTATGACACCAAGACCTGCATGAAATAATGAACACCCAAAGGTGCAAATGCATTTTAAAAATATAATATAGGGTGGGCCATGGTGGCTCAGCAGGCAGCGTTCTCACCTGCCATGCCAGAGACCTGGGTTCAATTCCTGGTGCCTGCCCACGTAAAAAAAAAAAAAAAAAAAAAGTAATATAACTTTATTTTCAATTATTTTTATTATTACTTTAAATTTTTCTATTTAAAAGAGCCTTCATATCGCAAGAGGTCACAACCCAGAGTAAAGAAGTTCAGATGACTGAAAAGTCCTCAGTGATGGGAAACAATGTCCTAAAATCATATTTTTGCCCTTTTCTTGGCTCCCTTTCATGATCACCAGGAGTTTTTTAAAGTTATGAATGTCTTTCAGAACCTGTCCTACTTACTGAACTGAAGGAAAGTCTTTGGTCACTAAACAAATCACATAAAACTCCACGTACACTGAAAATGTCCATTCATTAATTATTGCACAGTGAGTAGGTTTGGGGGTTGGGTGCTACTTACAAGACTCACACTAATGTTGATGGTCACAGAATTTTGTGCACTTCTTTAGAATTCACAAACCTTTGAATTTACAAAGCATTTAACAAAGTAGGCCAGTAAGTACAGAGGCACAATGTAACTCTGTTAACAGCTTGATTTGAAAAAAAAGTTGCTACTTTAAAGAATTCTATTTAAAATATGGTTTCCGTAAGAACACAGATGGGGCTTTTAAATAGAGACCAGCTGTACACATTGCCAGATCTGCATTACAATTGGACTTTAAGAAAACTAAACAAGTTTTTCATTAAATTAGATAGGTTTTAATAAGCAACTTTACAAACATGATTACTTCTCATTATTCGACAAAATGGAAGCTATTTTCTTTGCAGTTGTCAGGGAAACTACATTGAGGTAAAAGGGTTTTAACAGTGTGTGCATTTGCAGAGAAAGATCAGGCTGGGCTAAACTGGAGTATCCCCTGGGGCTCAATGGATGTCACGCATTCACTCAATATTCATTACAAGTGTACTGCAAGCAATTACCTTTCCCGCCCTTAGCTGGAAAGACCTCTCTCCTCTCAGGAGCCTCTGTCTCTAGTTTGGGGAGAGAGACAGCAAACAAACAAATACATATTTGCCATGTGAGGTGGAAAAAGTGGTTTGGGAAAAATTGGGCAGGGTAGGAATAGGGGATTGGTATTCTGGTTAGTATAGTCAAAAATGGTTTCTCTGATAAGGTGGCATTGAGCAGAAACTGAAAAGTGACAAGTCAGTCATATGTAAAAATGGTGGATAAAGGTTCAGGGAGAGGCAACAGCAAGTATAAAGGTCTTGGGGAAGTAGAGAGCTCAGAATATTAAAAAAGCAACAAGAAGGCTAGAGCGGGCAAGAGGGAATAATAGGAAAAGAAGACAGATGGAAGGGGCCCAGAGCACATAAGACCTCATAGGATGGCGTAAAGATTTAAGTCATACAAAGGACATTATCTGATCATAATGGAATTAAACTAGATATCAATAACAGAAAAATCCCTGGGAAATTTCCAAATATTTGAAAACTAAAGTTATTTTAAAATTAAACTATGTATCAAAGAAGAAATCCGAAGGGAAACAAAATATTTTGACTTGAAGGAAAATGAAAATACAACATATCAGAATTTATAGGATTCCATTAAAGTAGTTCTTAGGAGAAAACTTATAGCACTAAGCACCTCTATTCATAAAGGTGAAAAGTCTCAGAGTAATGGCCCTGGCCTCACCCTCCACCTTAAGAAATGAAAAAATAAATAAAAAGAAAAAAATAAAGCAAAAGTAAAGTGAAGTAAGCAGAAGAAAGGAAATAAAAAAGACCAAAGCAGAAATCAATAAAATAGAAAATGGAAAAACAATAGAAAAAAATCAATGAAGCCAGAAGCAGTTTCTTCCAGAAAATCAATAAAATTGATAGACTAGCCAGACTGATCAGTAAAAATCAGAATAAAAATGATCAATATCAGAATTAAAAGAGATGATACCTAGAGAATCATCATATATTAAAAAGATAATAAGAAAATAATATTAACTATTTTAGGCTGATAAATGTGACAGTAGAGATATTATTGATAAGGTACTCGAAGACACAAATTACCAATGCTCTCTCAAGAAGAAACAGATAACATGATTAGCCCTGTACCTATTAAAGAAATTGACATTGTAATGAAAAACCTTATCACAAGGAAAACTCCAGGCTCAGATGGTTTTACTGGTAAACTGTGCCAAACATTTAAGGAAGATATTATACAAATTCTACACAAACTCTTGCAAGAAATCAAATTTAAAAAGTATTTCCCAGCTTGTTCTATGAAGCCACTATTGCCCTGATGCCAAAACCAGACAAAGACATTAAAAGAAAAGAAAATTACAGACCAATATACACTTATAAACACAGACATAAAATTTCTTAACAAAATGTTAGCAAATCTCCAATGACACATTAAAAGGATAATATATCATGACCTAGTGGAGTTTATCTCAGGAATTCAAGGATAGTTTAGAATTTGAAATATTAATCAAGATAATTCACTATATTAACAAACTAAAAAAGAAAAAAAAGTAAGATATGATCATCTCAATAGACGCAAAAAAACATTTGAAAAATCCAACACCATTCATGATAAGAAATCTCAGCAAACCAGAAATTGAAGGGAAATTCCTCAGACTAACAAAGGACATGTACAAAGATCCTACAAGTATCATATTTGATGGTGAAAGTTTAAATGCTTCCCTGCCATGATCAGGAACAAAACAAGATATCTCCTATCACCACTTCTATTCAACACTTTATTGGATGTTATAGCCAGTGCAATTAGGCAATAAAAAGAAATCAAAGGCAAAAAAATGAAAGGAAGAAGTAAAACCATGTTTATTTGCAGACAAGATTCTAGCAAATCTGATAGAATCTATAAAGAGAAAACTATTAGATCTAAGTCAATTAGCAAGGTTAAAGGATATAAGATCAATATGCATGAATAAATTGTATTTCTACATGCTAGCAATGAACAATCTTACACTGAAACTGAAAACAATAATATTTACAACAACATCAGAATATGAAATAATGGTAAATCTGAGAAAAGATATGGAAGATTTGTGCACCAAAAACTACAAAATATTGCTGCAATAAATGAAAGAAGACCTAAATAAATGAATAGATGTACTTTGCTCATGGGTTGGAAAACTTAATATTGTTAAGACGTTGATGCTCCAAAATTGATCTTTAGATTCAGTACAATCCCAATAAAAATACCAGAAGGATTTCTGTAAAAATTGACAAGGCGATTCTTTCAAAGAACCTAAATAGCCAAAACAATGCTGAAAAAGAAAATCAAAGATGGAAGACTAACACTACTTGCTTTCAGGAATTATTATAAATCTACAGTATTCAATAACACGTATGGTATTGGTGTAATGACAGGCAAATCAGAGCCCAGAAATAGCTTACAAATATAAGTGACAACAAAGGCACAAAGACAATGCAATGGAAACAGGATGCATTTTCAGAAACATTGCTAGAACAACTGGATATCCAAAAGCAAAAAACAAAATTTTGTCCATACCTCATAGCATATATGAAAATTAACACAAAATGGATCAAAGACCTAAATGGAAAACCTAAACATATAAAACATCTAGAAGAAAATATGAGAGAAAATTTTGTGACCTGAGTTAAATAAAGATGTCATAGATATAACACCAAAAACACAATCCATAAAACAACAAGTTGTTTAATGAGCTGCCTCAAAATCAGAAGCCCCTCCTCTTCAAAAGACACTGTTAAAGAATGAAAACAAAGCTAAAGACTGGAGAAAATATTTTCAAAGCATATATCTCATAAAAGACTTGTATCTGTAATATACAAAGAACTTTGAAAACTCATCAGTACGAAAACAAACAAAATGGGCACACGCAGAATGGGCAAAATATTGAACAAATGCTTTAGCAAACAAGATACACAATGTCCAATAAGCCATGAAAAGATGTCCAATTAGTCAATAGGGAAATGCAAATTAAAACCATGAGATATCATTTCATACCCACTAAAATGGATATAATAAGATAGACAATAACAAGTGTTGACAAAGAAACAAAAAATGGGGAGCTCTCACACACTGTTGGTGGAAATGCAAAATGATGTAACCATTCTGGGAAGCAGTTTGGCAATTTCTTGAAAATTCAAACATATATCTACCATATGACCCAAACAGTCCACTTCTTTGCATTTACCCAAAAGAACAGATGCATCCACACATAGATTTGTTCTCAAATGTTCATAGCAGCTACATTCACGACAACCAAACACTATAAACGACCTAAATGTCCATCAATAGATGGATGAATAAACAAGGGTGGTATTTACATGGAATGGAGTACTTACTCAGCAATGGAAAAGAGTGAACCATTGACATACACAACAACATAAATGAATCTTAATTAGACTGAATGAAAGAAAGATTAAAAAGTATGTAATATATAGTTTCATTTACAAAAATCTCTGTAAAATGTAAACTAATCTTGAGTGGCAAAAAGCAGATTTGAGGTTGGTTAAAGATGGGATTGGGGATAGGTGGGGTTACCAGGGACCAGGAGGAAATATTAGATGTTCACTATCTTGGTTGTGATGATAATTTTACAGGTATATATGTGTCAAAAGTTAGCAAAATTTTATACTCCAAAAACTTGAGTTTACTGTATGTCAATTCTACCTGAATAAACTCATTTTTAAAAAATTAAGAGACTGTGGCAGAATATGGCAACATTTAAAACAAAAGGATTTCCTGGTTAAATCTGAAAAAAATATAAGAAAAAAAATTTCACTGAGAAATCCACAAATACAATTTTCACCAGGAATTCTTAGAATGTCATACTGTTACCCTCTACCATTGTCTACCATAAAGGATTCTGAAAACAATCTTTATATTTTGCTTACTGGTTGTGAATTTTAACACAAGCTATATGTAAGCAACAATTATACACAAGGAAGGTATAGTTAGCCATATTTCAAATATCAGGTCCCTTCTAGCCTTCTTGAAACTCAAGAAAGAAAAGTTGCCCAGTTGGGTTTGTGACATGGAAAGTCAGAATGGCCCAATTTCATGTGGATGGAGATAGAACCATTTCTTAGGAGTGAATAAAAGAAATGGCCCACTGCACTTTCAAACAGAATGTTCTTGTTTATTTTCATTATTTATACAGCAGTTTTATTTTCTAAGGGGCTTTGACAAAAACAGAAGCATAAAATACTAGGACTACAAAGGCCTGCAGAGGTTCAACCTCATATTTTGGGGGTACATAAACTAAAACACAGAGAAAGGAAGATTCTTGAGCTCCACTCATATTAGGAAGCAATGATGAGGGTCTCAGAACCACAGGGTCACAAATCTAACATCTCAGACATCACTCCTAAATCTAGACCAGTTCATCCAGAGAGTCATTCATTCATTCAATTAATAAATATTTATTTAGCATCCAGTGGACACAAAGCCCTAAGCTAGGTCCTCCCATGACCTAGAACCCAACCGAGCATGCAAGATACACAAAGAGTAAACAGCTAGCTACATAGTAGGTTATTTAATTATCCCTGCCACAAATACCACAAAGATGCACTCCTGCCCTGGGCAGGAAGGTCAGGGTCGACTGGGAGTTGGCAAAGCCAGTGTGCAGGAGCCAAGTGGAGGGTACCGAGGAAAGAGGTTTGCTGGTGAGGGCACAGATACAGGAGGAGGCCTATAGGATGGGCTCTGGAGATCAGTCCCAATATTTAATTAAATGGAAAGTCATTTTCAAAAGCTTCATTTTAAAAGTGCTGTATTTACAAATACTGAGAAGGAGATCACAGTGAATGACTGGTCTATTTCAGAGATTGTGGTAAAACCTGAGAAGTTGTGGAAGCGGCTGGGAGAGCAGAAATGGGGAGAAGCTGATGGGTTTGTGAGATATTTCCCAGGTGGAACCAACAAGTAGGACTGGCTTCACAATCTGTGGGGGGTCCTGTGCAGAATGAAAATGGGGGTCCCTGGTTCAAAATTTTTGAGAATTTGAAGATATGAGGACAGAGATTGAACCCAGCACAGCATGTGCATGGCCACCCAGATGCACCCTGGATGCCAGCTTGCTCCAGAGTCTGGGCACTGACCAGGCAAAGGGAGGGGAGCAGAAGGACCCTAGGAGGATAGCCTAGTTTCTGTTCATGAAGAATTGGTGGGGTGGTGTCAGAAGGTGATTCTGCACAGCTCTGGATGAGAGCAGAGATGGTGGGGGCCGGGATGGTTCTGGACCAGCAGAGTTGCAAGCCACCCAAGACATCACAGAGAGGCCCAAGTAAGCAGGCAGGTGCAAGAGGGGGCACCTGATCAGAGGGGAAGGGGCAGAAAAATCAGCACTGAGAGACACTGGAGGGTCCAAGAGCCACAGAGGGCCCAGGTAAAATAGGAGAAGCAGCCCAGGGGTACCATAGAGTCAGAGACTTCAAGGCTCACAAGAGGGGAAAGAGCTGGAGGTCAGCAAGAAGATCCCTAGGGCTGGGCACCTCCAACCTCATTCTCCTTTAAGCCTCTCATGCAAGATGGCTGAGCTTTGTCCCCACAGGGCAGTTGCAGTGGAATTTATTAGAGGCAGTGAGAAAATAATCACAAAATAACAACTTTTACAAGATGCTCATGTTTGCACAATGCCTGACTAACTTGGTAGTTGGCTTAGAAATCGGAGGGCTGGATCCTGCCCCTACCTTATGTCCCCTCAGTCTTGGGGAAAGAGGGTCACAGAGAAGTGAGAGCAGAGGGCTTATGTCTCAGCTTTTGTTTCAAAATGAGTTTATGCCATCATAGATTTGCACTTGCAAGAACTAGAATTTTTAAGAAAGAAACTATTATTTGTTTTTCATTATATTTTGTTTAAAGTTTCCAAAATCCAAGAGCCCAAAGGAGTATGAAGTTTGTGTTATGATTCATAGATACATATACAGTGTACAAGATGTAAAAATTAAAAAAGTGGTTTTCCCAACCAAAACAAAATAGAGTGCTATGAGGTTAACAGGTGGAGTTTGGGGAGAAATCCAGGGAGTCACAGGTGCATGTGGGAGTTATACACTATCCCTACCTCCTTGGGCCAAATGCCAAGTTGAAGAGGGCAGGACAGAATTCCCCTTGAAGTCTGGAAAGGGCTGGGAGATTTCAAGACCCAGATCCTGCCCCACAACTTGTCTCTTCTTGCAGACAGAGGCAAGTGCCTCAACAGGGGTTCCATGCCTCCACCCCATGTGTGGGAGGCACGGCTTCCCAGTCATCTGCTTATTTCTGCATCATAAGGTTGAGTTTGCGTTTCTTCAGGCACACTCTAGATTTCTTTATCAGGCTTCTCAACTCTTGTATGACCATGAGGCTATGACATGATTTTACCCCTACTGACACAACCTTAACTTAATTCTCTGAATAGAAGAGGCATATAAAAGGCTACTGGTCATGGAAACAAAGTTTTCTACAGAGAAAAATAAAAAGATTTTCCATTCCACAGGTAGCCCAGAACTTAAGAAAGGACTTCTGACAATCTTAATAAAAGCCTGCAGATGGCAAACAAGGAATCGGGTAAGATAGGTCTGGTCTGTCCTGAGTTTGAGGGCCTATCCTGGTCTTCTCTGCACTTTTACACATGAGATTCCTTGCTCCTGCCCCCACCTCCCAGAATCATCCAAACAAAACCTAAAAGCCACACCACACGCCTAAATCATCAGCAAATCCCATCAACTGTCCTTTGAACATGTTTCCGTAGTCACACCACCCCATACCTCCCCACAGTCCCAGCCATCGGCGTTCCTGCCCAAGACAACTAGAATCACCTGCCTGGCCTCCAGCTTTCTTTCTGACCATCTACAGAGCAGACAGAATGACGGTGAAAAATGAAAAACAGATTGCATTACAACCCTGCGCAAAGAGAAAATACATCAAATTCCCAGCCCTACTCTAAGGTCTACTTACCCAGGTCCTTCTCTCTCTTTCCACTCGTGGCTTCTCTACCCCAGGCCTTTCTCCCAGATGTCTACAGACTTACCTCTCCTTGTGCTCAGTTCACAAAGTCCTCAGAGACTTCTCTGGCCATTCATTAAAAGAGCGTCTCTCCTCAACCCACCAGGTACTTGCAGGCAGCTCATCTGGCTTTATTTTCCTAGAAAACACTCATCACCACTGGAAATGTGCGGGAGTACACGGACAGGCACACACATATACACATACATATATATACCCACACATATGTACATATACTTACACATAGGCAAGCACGACTTCATGTAGCAGAAAGTGTCGTCACCACACATAGGATAGAAAATGAGCTCAGTGCAGCCCCTGCCCTCAGAGAGCTGATTGTCCAGCTTCCTATGGACACAGAGCACCTCCTGCAATTGTTTCTTCTGAGCCCCATTATGGAGCAGCAGAGCACATTTAAAGTTATCTTTATAGTTTAAAAAGGGTACTAGTTTTAGCAAAAAGCCATCTCTGAGTCACCAGCCTCAGTGAGGAAGGCCTGTGTCTCTGAATGACGCATGTGCATCATTGGGGGGTTCTAAGAGGAGAAGTGCCTAGAGGGGCTGAGGTCACTGCTTTTTGGTGGGACATTTACAAGAAGAGCAACAGCTAGGATGTGCTCTGCCTCTCCCCCTCCTTCCTTCAGTAACCAACATCTTCAAGTGAACAGTCTGGAACCTGTGCTTTCCTTATAGACACCAAGTTACTGGACAGAGGCCAAGAGAAGATCGGCTATGGAGACTCTTGCTTTATATCTCAATACACAGTTTATATTATCCAATTAAAGGAACACTTGAAGAGCTTTACTCTAGAAAGCATTTGGTAAGTTGGATGGCATGAATGATTTTTTGTTCCTGAGAGTTCCTTTTTTATGGGGAAGAAGAGTCCTTTTAAAGTCTATTTTCATTAGGACAATGAAAAAGGCCAAAAAATAAATCCATGGCTTTACTACCCACTTCAATGTTTCAATCCATAATTTATCGGTACTGCTTCAACTGAAATAACACATTTAGACTGGTCTACACAAGTGAAGGGAAATGTAAAGTGTACTGAGTCATTCATTTGCGGGTGGGAAGAAGTTATATAGATAATAAGAAGGCAAAGGCAATTTTTTATTTTCTTAAATCACTGGGACACTGGCCTCATTCATCTTCACTTTACTATGAAGACACTGAAGGCAATGTGCACCCAGGGAAAGAGAAAGGCAGCCACACACTCACTCTACAGTCTTCCCCACTCTCCCACTCCACATATAAGTACAAAGTCAGTCTTCATTACTAGAGATGTAGGAGATAAAACAAAGGAAGAGACAAATCTTTTCTGCTCTGGTAAGTCAGACTATCAGTAAGTACATGCCTTAGAAAGGACACATAATACACGCGTGGTCTGGATGTATGGGAGGAGATGCTGAATGTCAGGAACCACCCAGAGGCTTTAGTATGAAGAAGGGCAAGAGCATGGATGATTAGCTCTTATGGGGGAGAACTTACCTTCTCCTTTAGGGCCAAAAGTATTGCTTTAGAAACTATAAAGGAAGAGGGGATGTTATGGGTTGAATTGTGTCCTCCAAAAAGATATGTTGAATTCCTGACAGCTGGCACCTGTGAATCTGAACTTATTTGAAAATAGGGTCCTTGCAGATGGAAGTAGTTAAGTTAGATGAAGTCAGGCTGGAGAAGTGTGGGCCCTTAAATCCAATATAGACAATATAAGGTGTCTTTATATGAAGATACACACAAACACAGAGAGAGAAAATGGCCATGTAATCAATCACAGAGGCAGAGTTTGAACTGCTGCAGCTGCAAGCCAAAGAATACCAAGGATTTCTGGTAAACACCGGAAGTTTTCTCCCCTGTGGATTCATAGGGAGCATGGTCCTGCCGACATACTGATTTCAAACTTCTAGTCTCCAGAACTGTGAGAGAATTAAATCTCTGTTGTTTTAAGTCATGCAGTTCATGGACTTTGTTGCAGCAGCCCCAAGGAAACCAAGACAGGGGACCACAGTGAAGCAGAATTCACTGTCTTATAAAGAGAACCTTTTCAACAGCTAGAACTGTCTACACACAGCAAGAACTAGAAAATAATGCATGAGGGTGGAAAAAGGGTTGAACATGGGTATACAGTGAGCCAGCTTCTTCTGGCCTGAATATTTATGGAAATGTGTCAAGATTGGCATGAAAGGGGAGGTAACATTCTAAAGCAGGGGAAGAGGATGAGCTGTGTGATGCACTGGATAAGAGGGGTCTTAGAAAGTTGGGACTAGACCTCAAGTAGACAGTTGGAGCTGGAACTGGTGAGATACAGTGAAAAAGGAATCCATGTGGGAAACAATTCTTCAAAATCCAAGTTTTTTGTGCATTTTCCACATCCATGATAAGGGTATCTGATCCTGCCCACTGTCTTCTTCTAGACATTCTCCCTACTAGACTGAATGAGGTAGATCCTTTGGGAAGAACGCATCATTTTCCTTCCTCCTCTCATCGTCTCTGTCTCTCCATCCATCTCTGTGTCCTCTCTGAGGGGAACCTCTCAACACACTCCGTGATTCCCTCAGTCATGCCCTGCCAACTTCCCAGGCTTGCAACTTCTTCCACCCAGACCTCTCTGCCATGTAAGTTTCTCTCCACCTCCAGTGAACTTCCTCTTGCCCATGTAGACTGTTCTTCCTACCTCCCTATTTCCCAGATCTCTTATCTTTTCTTTATGATGCTGAATATCATTGTACTGTGGTGTTCATTTACTTTGGGAACAATGGCTTTATTTCTTTCTCTCTGTTGCTTTGCATTCCACTGTAACTATTTCAATTAAAAAAATTACCAACTTTTGAAGCTTAGGAAACTCAGATCTATTTATTTTTCTTTCCATTTATAAGTCAATCAAGAAAGGAAAATGGTTAGTGCTGTTTCGGAGACTTAGATGTCTTGTAAGGATGGCTCACTTCTTTTTTTCTTTCTAAAGGGAAGTAAGACTACTTTGTCTGGGGTGGGATTACCCCCGAATGAGGGGTGATGTATATGTGCACCCCTCCATCGGTTTTTAGCTTTGTCCTCATGACCAAATCACATCAACCATGTGAACCTCATGGCTACTATAAATTGAAGCTAGAAAGACCTCATTAAGGTATCAGATATAAAGGTCAAAGTTCTACCAGCCCAGGGCCTGTGTGCAGGAGATCTTGGTAAATGTGAGCCCCTCCCCAGGACAAACCTGTGGTCAGAGAACATAATGGTGATTGAATACATCCCCAATTACTTCATGTTTATTTCAAACAACTTTATACAGATCTCAAAGTTGAATTTGGACATTCCATAAAAGTTGAGTATTTGTATTAACTGGTGCTACATTTCTAATGAAGTTTACGTCTTAATCATGAGATGAGTATTGGAGTAAAAAGCTACAATCAATCAGGTGGCTTGTATGGAAGTCTTCATTTGTCAAAACGTTCTGTCCACAAAAAATGCACAAATTCCTTTCAATAACAAATCATAGGCTAATATATATCTAAACCTTAAGTATTCAATCATAAAACTGTAAATGGTTTCCAAAAGTAAAGTGTTTGAGAGAAAATATTTTCTATTATTGAATTACCAGCACAAGCAGGGAATTACATCTATTATGTGATATGAATGTGGGAAAATGCACTTGTACCCCTCATTAATCTCACTTAAATGTGTCCCTATATGACATAATAGAACAAGCCACTTGGGCCTAGAAAGAAGTTCATGATGGTTTCAATATTGATTAAAAGAGGAATAAAGCTTTAGAAAGGTCTTTCATTTAGAGAAAAGATTAAAGACAACTGTGGTAGTTAGGTTCGTGTCAACTTGGCCAGGTGAAGGTGCCTAGTTCTATTGCTGTGGACATGAGCCAATGGTATGTGAACCTCATCTGTTGCTGATTACATTTGCAGTAGGCTAGGAGGCATGCCTGCTGCAATGAATGATGTTTGATGTAATCTGCTGGTGCTTAAGTGAGAGAGCTCAATGTCGCACAGCCCAAGCAGCTCAGCATATCTCATATCGGCACTCACAGCTCAGCTTAGCCCAGGCCTTTGGAGATGCAGAAAGGAATAACCCTGGGGAAAGTTGTTGGAACCCAGAGGCCTGGAAAGAAGGCCAGCAGAGATCACCCTGTGCCTTCCCACGTAAGGAAGAACCTCAGTGGAAAGTTAGCTGCCTTTTCTCTGAAGAACTGTACATTTTTAACTAAATAAATCCCCTTTTATTAAAAGCCAATCCATCTCTGGTGTGTTGCATTCCAGCAGCTAGCAAACTACAACAGCTATATGATAAACTGCATTTGAAAAGATGGATTTTATTTTGTCCCATGGAAGTATCATTTTAGTTGTTACTAATCATTTTGCCAAGATTATTTTTCTTTCTCTTGAGTAAGCTGTTAGCCTTGCTCTCTGAGCACCCCTACCTGCTCTCTACCCTGCTCTATCTCAAAACTAATCTTGCTCCTGTAGAACTGTAGAGAAAAATAACTCAGACTGCAGGTAAGAAAAGAAAACAAGACAACTTCAGATACTATTCAAATCACTAACCTGACCTCCCTCTCTCGTCTTTCCTAGATGGCTTTACTGTTACTTTCCCACTGCCCTTCCCTGACTCTAAAATTCAACCCCCCCCCCCCCCCCCGGCTTTCCTAGGAGTTGAGTTCTCCCGTCTCTGCCCTACCATTATAGTTACAAATAAAGTCACCTTTGCCTGTTTCACGTTGTCTGGTAAGGTATTTTCTTTGACAATTCCAAATTTAGAAATAATTGGACATAAAATTCTTACTCTGTTTTCCTAAATTGCCCAATAATATCTAATTCCAATAGGAGCAAAGGAATAAACTCTCTTTTCCTTACAGAAAGAAATGTGTGATGTACAGGATTCCCTATGGATACACAGTCCCTCCATTAAACAGAATCACCTTTCTGTGATTTAAGAACTGCAAGCACTTCACTCTAACACACCCGAGGCCAGTCCCCATCTACCATCACTTTGCCTAGGTCCCCCTTGACTCAGACCTTGATCACCACAGCTACTCTCCAGCTTCCCCTTTGCCTGAGAGGCCCTTAGCTCCATCGCAAGCCCACTTTTCTCTAAAACACATTTCCTCCCTATTGTCCCCTGCAAGTCCCCCAAGAACATGGTGATGTGGCTGCTCAGTGCAGACCCTCACTGAAGCCTTCCCTCCCATGCTGCCAGGAATAAACACAGCGGGGCTGGGCTCCAGGGTCAGGACAGGCATGGTCTATCGTCTATGGTAGCTTCTAGAGGAGTAGTTTCTTCAGATGCCGGAAGGGAAAAAAAAGGGGCTGTCTTTGCAATTTTCTGCAGCCAGTTTAGCAGCAAGACCCAGGAGCAAAGGGTAGAGCCTCCCTGTTCCCATGTGTCTGGAAGGAAAGTGTGGGTCACTGTCTCCCCTAGGCCACCATCTCACTTGAGCCCGAACCCCATGGAGAGGGCCTCTCTCCAGGCTCTGTTCGCTCTTGGCTCCTTCCTCTGAGCTGTGGCTCCCTAGAGCTTAGCAGAGGGGATCACCCTCAGCTTCTTTACCTGGACCCCTAAACTTAACGTAGGAGGAGAGAATGGTGTCAGTCAGACTCAAGAGTTCACAAAAAACGGGAGAAAATGCCCTTAGTTTCCCAAACCCACAAACATTTTTTTAAAGGGGAAAAAATGAGATATAAAGGGTAGTAGAACTTATTAAAGGGAACTACTTCACCTTTAGCCACAGCTTTTCAACCAGGAGAAAATATCAATCAGATAATTAAGATTTGTAATTATAGCATTGTCCTGATTGACGCTGAAATTCGTAATGTAAAAGAAAGACACTTCTCGCACATATTTCAGACTCAAAAGACTGGAAATAACAAATCAAGTGTGTCTTGAGAAAATATTCATCAAAGATCACAAAGAAACCTCTTAAAACTAGAGCTAGGAGGAAATAAATACCAGTACGTTGCATCATTTTAAATTTATAGAGAAAAGATGACGGTAGAACACAGGCATAGGGTTTATACTAAAAAGATTTTTAAAAAGCAAGAATGAACATAAGAAAGATTTTATAAATCAAAATAGAAGGATAAAATATGAAATGAGCAAAAAAATAATTAATAGGACCACAGAGAGGACAGAATTCATTATTTAAAGTATAGCAACTAATGAAAGATGATAAGGAAATATCATCTTGATCCTGTTAACAAAAGACAGGTTAAGCTGGAGAGGATACCTGATGCGCTTAGTACAGTAACACAATTACTAAAGAGCTTACAGCTATCCATTAAATAGTTATGAAAAAATTCTGAAACTACTAAAAGCAAATGTTACATATTTTAAATGCTGGGTGAGTTTTGTTCTATCAGTCTTAAAATCATTGTGTCAATGTACTAGTTACAAGTGTGTACATAGTAAAATAAAGATACAAATTTACCAAATGGATAAATGAAGAGATGGCTATATCCATTGCAAAGGAGTCTCCAAAGAACACAGGAAAAGTGGGGTAATCATTGTGATGCCAACCACAAAGGAGAAAGGAGGGTGCAGGCAGGACTAAATACAGGCAGCCTCTGCCAATAACCATCCAAGCAAAATAACCCTAATGAAATATTTGAGGAAATAATTTTAAATCCATCAACAGAGGAAAAACTTTCAATTTTGTTCAACTATCTCACAGGTCAAACCTATGAATACAGTAGTGAGGAGAACCTCAGCCAAGTCAGACTTTTCCTTGGACACGGTCAGGTGCCAAGGACAGGAGTTTGTGGGCTATGGGCACACATTTACAAAAGGAGTGGGAGGCTAGAAATAAACTCATGTGAGTAGTGCTTAAACTAATAATTATACAGTGAGGTAACATCTTTAAGCACAAAATTGGCAGAGATAAAAAGACAGTATAGGATGGGTGAAGGTTTAGGAAACAGGCACTGTCATCCTTTGCAGGTCAAGGTAAGTTAGAGCAACCTCTTTAGAGGGCAATTCAGCAGGAATAAGCAAATTAATTAACCAAGAGCCCTCACGCTAGCAAGTCCACTTTTAAGGCTTGTCTAAAGACATGCACGAGTTTCCAAAGGCATTTATGTACAAGGGTAGCAAGATTCCACCAACAGACAACCTGTAAAATAAATCTTGAACGTCACAGACTGGAAAACAATGTAATCATGAAAGAGTGGAAGAGCATTTATGAATATATGTATGCTGGTAGGAACTGTCCTCAAGCTTTAAGTTTAAAAAAGGTTCGGAATAGCATATATGGTATACCCCCATTTTTATCTTTTAAAAGAACAATATCTATACATGATGAATATACATGCTTGCATATTCATCATAAACTATCAAAATTGATCATCTCTGAAGCACCATTGATTATATCTGTGAAGGAAAGTTACTTTAGAGAAGGGGAGGGAAAGAGTGAGGGAGGGAAGAAGGAAGGATGGATGGAAGGAAGGAAAGAAGGAAGTCAAAAAAGGAGGGAGGGAAGAACACTTTTTAAAAGAACATGAATTAACACAAAAGCTCAGACTTTTCATGCAAAATCACTGGAAAATGTAAGATTACAATTTTCTCCACACTCATTAGAAATCCATTCATACTCATGTAAAATTTTATACTACTGCATTTACAAATTGTATTTTCATACCCTGCTCTTCAAACATAATATAGCCATGGGGGTCATTACTTCATTTGTTCAGGATTAAAAGGCCAAGCATAATGTTGTAGTGTTGCCTTTTCATGAATTTATTTCTCATTTCATAAAAGCAATATCCTAGTGCTCAAGTTAGACCTCTCACTGTCATCTTAGACTCAATAGTAGCAAAATCTGGAAGCCTACACTAACCTGCTATGATTTTGTGAAGCATCTTATCTGCAGAACCTTGGACAAAACAAGAGAGAAGGAAGCTTTGGGGCTGTCAACAGAAGTGGGGACCACCTTCCCATCCACATTCTCCCTAGAAGGCTGGACCGCCCGGTGGAGACCCCCTCCTTCCCACAGCCATCCAGAGCATCCTGCTCACCCACCTCACTTATACAGCCCAAGAACTCAGAGGTCCTCATTCCAGGCCCTCCCTTGGAGAGAAGTGGAAAATTATAGGGAGGCAAGAGAGGGAAGAAGGGCTGTGTTTAAAGAATATAATTTTATTTTTCTGAAACCGTGGGACCAAATGGACCTTTGCTATAAATAGCTGTGTGTGTGTGTGTGTGTGTGTGTGTGTGTGTGTGTGTGTATGCATGTATGTGTACACGTGTTACAGCATTGCAGGGGACTCAGGAAGACCCAGGTGCAAATACAGTTCCCCAATCTATGGAGCCTGCCTGAGACCCACTTAACCAAGGGAAAAGCATTGTCTCCACCACAGTACCATCAGGCTGATTTAATTATAAGTGGAACAGGGGTGATAGACTCCCATTCACACAGCTTATCCTTGTTGCTGCCTTTCACTGCTTGAAATAAATCCACCCTGAGAATCCCCCTTTCAGACACGCCTGGGAGGTGTGAACGAGAAACTGCTCAAAGTCTTCCCAGTCTATTCCCTCAGGCCAGATCCCAAATAGTCTCTTCATGAGCCATCACCATGACCTTCAAAATAGTAAGAAATAAGGACAAGACTTGGCACCACTCACTAGCTGAGCAGCTCGCATAACTAATGAATTGTCCCGAGCTGTTGCCTCCTCTGTAAAATTAAAATGATGAAAATATCCAGCATGCACAACCATGGTGAGGACAAATATGATCTTTGAGAAAGGTGAGGGTCCTAACCATCTAGAGCCAGTGAAATGCTGAAAGAAGAGGGTTAAGCCCAGGCCACCCGCCAACCCCCCTGTACCCTGGCCCTTCCAGGGTGTGCTAGGATAACATTAATCCTAGGACTTGCAAACCATTCCCACAGCACCATAGCCACCTGTTCTAGAACCCTCAGGTGGGGGAATATTCACACATCGATTTTGACTAGGTTATAATAAATGTGTTAAAAATACTTCTTATTATATTTTCAGCGATTTTAAATGGTAAATCTGGTCCACTGGACATGCAGTCACCTTCACCAGTGGTACTCAGAGGATTCATCATACTCAACAGCATCAGGACCTCCCACTTCAATGCCCCATGCCTCTGTTCAGGTCTCACGTTCCCTGGGAAAGCCTTTCCCTGTTCTCAGCAGATGACTACTCATCCTCCCAGGTCTGCTAAACCCTCAAATCCTTGATGAAACCAACCCTGGCAGTCAGGGCAATTCCACCAGCCTTGGCATCTCCTTCATTCTTACTCTTCCTAATGTTGCTTTAGAACCCATGCTATCCTTCCTATATTTTTAGATTTCTTTTTTCTATATTTCCAGTCTCTCATCTATAGTGTAAGCATCAGGAAGGATCTAAATATTAAACTGGAGATCTTCATAAGTATGGAACTGAACTTCTACACACTTGATGTGAGATTTATATGTATGCATGTAATTGATATTACAATTATAATAGTATATAGAAATCTAACTTTTAATAAAATGACACACTAAGAAAGATATTTCAAAAGTCAGATTTCTTACGCCAATATTCATAGCAGCATCTTTCACAATAATCAAAAGGTGAAAGCAATCTAAGTATCCAACAACATATGAAAGCATAATCAATGGCACGTACATAGAATAAAATACATTCAGCCATAAAAAATGAATTTAATTCTGGTACATGCTACAACATGAGTGAACAGTGAAAACATCATATTGAGTGAGATAAGTAGATACAGAAGGACAGGTATTATATGAAATAATTGAATATGAAAATTCATAAAGACAGAAACTAGAGTATAGGCTACAAGGGGCAGAGTAGGGGAGGGGAAAAGGGAGTCAATGCTTAATGGGTACAGAATTTCTGTTTGGGGTAATAGAAGAGTTGAGGTAATGGAGAGTGATGATGGTAGCACAACACTGTGAATGTAATCAATGCCACTGAACTGGACACTTGAAAGAAGTTAAAATGGGAAATTTCACATTGTATATATGTTATAATAAAAAATTCAGGCTTTATTGTACACTTCTAGTATACTTCTAATTTATTTAGGAAAACTGAAAATACAATTCAGCACATATTGAAAAATCTATTACTATACTGAACATTGGAGGTGGTATTAAAATATCTTAAAATTATCTCTAGCCTCAAGACATTTACAATCTTATAGGAAAAAGAAGAGATCTAAAAGAGGGCAGAATCTGATAAATGGCACAAAAGAATGTCACTTTGTAGAAATTGGAAAATGCTGGAGAACCATGATAAACTCTGGACAAGGGAGTGGCATAAATCAATTTTTCAATTTGATATAACTGGGTGCTGCTTTTGAAAGGTAAATCAGGCATCAGAGTTACAGTTGGAAAAAACTGGGTGATGTTGCTGAGAGAACCTAGAGGAAGCTGCTGGAAAATGATTCTCCTCTGGTCTCTTGCATTTCTGCATGTCTTTTAAGTAGGGGACTTGACTGTCCTTGTTCCCTTCTATATTTTCAAGTATGTTTGCACAGCAACCAACTTTAAAATATAGAGATGAAATTTCCCTCTGGAGAAAAGAGCAGGGATACCTACTGAACCAAATAATAGATCTGGGGTCCCTAAGCTCAGGTTCTTCTCCTGACAACCCACTGCATTTACAGGTGTCAAATGACCCACTTTGTGTCACTCTATGGGAACTGAGATCTAGGGACTGGCACCAGATATGTTTATGCTCACATTGCCTGCTGCGCCATCAGAAAAAAGTCTCTTATCTCAGACTCAAGAGTCTCATGTCTTCTGCCAGCATCCATGAAACTGTCAGCCAGGCCAACTCATTAGCTTGGAAGTAGGGTCAAGTCTCAGACCCTTTACAGTTCCTGACAAAGGTTTCTGTAAAATCTTTATGAAATGAAATGAGAATCCAGGTAACATAAATCTTCCCAGAAGGGCCTTTAAGAACCTAAAAATTATAAGCCAGCAAAAAAATAAAAAAACAAAAAGCAAAAAAACTAAAAGCATTAAGTAAAAGTCAGTAGAGAATTAATGAATTTAAAATATCCAAAAGGGAACTAAATTTTTTTTAATTTAAGAAAGTGATAGCAATTAAAATCTACCCTATATTACCACTACAGTGCTTCCCATCTGCTAACAGTATATAAATTATAATATAGTAATTTTATTAAGAGTTTAATAATTTTTTAATTTATAAAAATTATTAATTTTTAATTATTAAATCTTATTAAATGCACTAAATTCCATAAATTTAATTTACAACATTTTTCATATTTATGCCATTTATTTCTGTAAGGATTTTAAATATTTAATAGAAAATTTCAAAAGAATAATATTAGCATTAATATTGCATATAATATATGCAAATAAATGGATGAAACCATGACCTTTTAAATTGATTAATCTCTTTAACAGGGTTTCAGGGAAATAATGGAAAAATTCCCTATTTTTTAATAACATTAATGTTACTGACCCAGGCTCCAATTCCCTAACATTTGCAGTCAAGAATAATGATATGTTAATTCTTGATTCATGCTTCTCTTTATTATTCAGTACTATTTTGAAATTTGATCACAGATGATAACAAAATGTAGATCCCTAATTACAATGAAAAAAGTCAACACTCACAAAATGGCATAGCCACTTTGGAAAACAGTTTGGAAGTTTCTTAAAAAGCTAAACATAGTCAGCATAAAATCCAGCAATCACACTCTTAGGTATTTACTTAATTAAGTTGAACACTTATGCCCATATAAAAACCTGCACATGAATGTTAAAGAAGCTTTATTCATAATCACCCAAAACTGGAAGCAGCAAGATGTCCTTCAATAGGGGAACAACAACAAAAAACTTTAGTACATCTATACAACAGATTACTATTCAGTGATACAACGGAATGAACTATCAATCCAATAAAAGGTATGGATATATCTTAAGTGCACACTGATAAGCAAAAGAAGCCAATCTGAAAAGGCTACATACTGAGTGATTCAAAATACGTGACATTCTGGAAAAGGTAGAACTATCACATATTTCTGATACGTGATGGTAAAAAGATCAGAGACAGCCTGAAGCTGTGTAGGTGGCGGAGGGATAGTAGTGATAGGACGTATGTGTCAGAGTTAAATAGGTCAAGCAGGGGAATTTTTAAGGAGATAAACTATTCTGTATGATATTGTAATGGTAGATATATGACACCAGGCATTTGTAAAAAGCCACAGAACTTTACAATGCAAAGAGTGAAGGTGAAGGTATGCATATTTAAATATATATATTTAGGAGGCCAGGAATCCCAAGATCAAATGCAGAATGTGACAAGAGAATCTGACTATATTACGAATATATGAAACAATATCAGTTAAGGGGGTTAGGGAGAAGGTGCTAGCGCCTAACTAAACTGCAACTAGATGGAGACTGTAAAACTAAAGGCAAAAGAAACCACAGAAGCACGGTTCTCTAGTTAATAAAGTTATTTCCATAAGTGTGCAGGTTAACAATTATGACACTGCTAGCATGTGTACTGGAATCGAATAATTAAGTAAATGATGGCAGATGGTGGGAGCCTGGTTTCCCACTGTTAGAGTGGGGTTTACAACTAAGCAATGTGTGGATGCTAGAATGTTCCATGTGGTAACAGACTAGAGTTGGAGACAGTATGATATCATGTTTATCATAATGTACAGACAGATGGTTGCATTAGAAAAATTTATAGATATGTGTATAAATATCTGTAAAATACCTGTAGGCAGGCTGGCATACACACATATATATTTTTCCTCTAATAGCTGAAAGGATCTATTATAAATGACACCCCAGTAGCAAGCGGCATACCAAGTGTTCAGTTCTTGGTTTCTAATACCACTCTTCAATAAAAGAACCCAGGACTCCTTGGAGAAATGGCTAATTCTAGGGTTAGGGCAGGGTTTATACAAGATGAACTTGGAGCATTTTGTAATGCTACAGATTAAGAAGTGCTCAGAAAACAAAAACAAAAATCAAACAATGTTGGGGTGGGGGGATATCACTGGAACACAGAAGCCAATAGAAAGCATTCCCAGTGGCCAACGCTGGAGTAATTTGAGTACAAAAATAAATTTGGATGATTATAACACAAAGCATAAAATAAATATCCATGAATCCAAAGTGGTATAAATAAGTGACTGAGTAAGTAAATAAATAGGAGAGAATTCTCCTGTGTAGAAAAATTCCAAATATTTACTCTAGATACTCTGCCCTCAAGGTGGCATAACTTCCCATCCCTTAAATGCACAGCGTGACCTTCTTCTGAAAAGGGTAGTATGGAAAGGGGGAGAAAAGAGTAACTCTACAGTGGAGAGAACTGACAAGCACTACTCAGCCCAGTGATCAAGATTAAAACCAACAGCAATAAGGCAGGTTAGGTATGTAACCTTGAAAGTATGTACCCTTGATGTGATATGGTGTGATGAGAATGGCACTGTAATATCTAATATTTCTCCAAGATCCCATAACCCTGTCATATTTTCTAATCATGAGGGAAAAAATCACAAACCACAATTGAGGGACAGTCTACAAAATATCTGACTAGTACTCCTCAAAGCTGTCAAGGTAATCTAAAAGAAGGAAAGTCTGAGAATCTGTCACAGCCAAGGGAGTGATAAGGAGACGTTGTGTATGACTAAATGTAATGTGGTATCCTGAATGGGATCCCAGAATAGAAAAAGGACATTAGGAGAAAACTAAGGAAACCTAATAAAGTATGGTCTTTCACTAATAAAAACAAAAACAAACAAAAAACAATGCTGTCCTTTATTTTTATTGAAAAATGTCCTCAAGTAAGACCCATGTAAACTGAACCGACAATATAAGTAATTTGGATGTGCAGACCATAAACAGAAGTGCAATTTCTCAGCATTCTGTTTATTTCATCCTGCTACAGAGTTAAGTGCTATGGTCTTAACTACCCGTTAAAACCAAACAAGGGTTTGCCACCCACCAACTTTGAGACCTGTCACAAAAAATCCCTGCACCTTGGTTTGTTTAGCTGTTCAAAGCTCCTTACATTTCCTTTATCCCATGAAGTTTGTGAAACTATGTTATAGATCCAACCTGCAGCTGAATATCTTGGGAAAAATTCTTGTCCACTGGAAAACTTCAGGATATTCTAGAAAAGTACTATCCAACAATACTTTCTGCAATAAAGGAAATCCTCTGTATCTGAATTCAGTAGCCACTAGCCACACGTGGCTACTGAGCACTTGAAATGCGGCTAGTGTAACTGAGGAAATGAATGTTTAATTCTATTCCATTTTAACTTAGCTAAATTTAAACATGAATAGCAACATGTGAGTAGTGATTCCCATATTGGACAGTGCAGTTATAGAATATATTCTCCAGTGAATCTTAAAGCCATTTTTAGGAATTACAACTATAGAATAAAGTCCTGAATTTCCATTATCCTACTGCATACTATATACAAAATTTCTCAGCTTGTACTTTCTACAAATCTAACTTAAAATTATTATTCTACATCAAGTAATGACTTCATCTAAGATGATGTCAGTAAGAATTTTCCAAAATGACTATAGCAGTGCAGTCAGCTTCAGAAGATTCATTCAACAGACTTGCATTTCTGTTTGGCTCTCTTCGTATTGATAAATGTAACATTTGAACATTGAAGAACAATATGTTTAATACAAAGAAGTCACAGTCATTTTATCACTACATATAAAACAGCACTTCCACCACAGTAACTATAAAATTGCAGTGGGACTCAGAGCCATTTCCCACCACCACCAGAAATGATGTTGGACAGAAGGGGACATAGACATGTGGTAGAAATTTACAATTGATTTATGTTGAAGACTAATAAGGGACATAGTTAAGCAATGTCAGTGAGCTTACATTTTTATTTAACTTTTTCTGAAAAGGGCCAAATAGTAAATATTTTAGGCTTTGTGGGCAATTTGATCTATGCAGAAACTACTCAACTCTGCTGTTGTCATCTGAAAACAGTTACATAGATATAAGTGAACATGCATGAGTGGATTCCAGCATATCTATTTGGAAAAGATGACCAGTTCATGAGCAGCTACTCCCTGAATAGAGTCTAAATACAAAAAGTATCCCTATAGAACATTACCAACCCCAGAAATCCCCACGTTTCCTTCTAATCACCACACTTCCCAAGAGTAACCACTATCATATTTCTACAGCAAAATTTAGTTTTTTCCATATAACTAAAATCATATAGCACATGTAGCATGTATTTTTTAGTGTCTGGCTTCTTTTCATCAATATTATGTTTTTGAGATTCATTTAGATTTTTAGACATTGTATTATTGTGACTATGAATAGTTATTTATGAAGAGTCTAGAATATTTTTAGTTGCATTTCAGTTGGGGATATGCTCAAGAGTGAGTTTGTGAGTTCATAGGGAATGCATATTTTCAACTTTAAAAGATACTGCCAAACATCTTCCAAAGTAATGGTAGCAATTTACATTTCCACTAGCAGTGTACATGAGTTTCAGTTGCTTTACATCCTTATCAACCTTTGCAACTTTTTACATTCTTCAATTTAGTCATTCAGTTACTGTAGTAGTGTGTAGCATTATAATGGTGTGGTATTAATGTGAATTTCTCTCTGATTAATGGCTTTTGGCACATTTTTATATCATTATTGACCACTGGATATCCTCTTATAGTGAAATTTCAGTCAGATGTTTTGTCTGATTTTTTTAAAATTAATTTGTACAAGCTTTTTATTTATTGTTAATATGAGTCCTTTCTGGATATATGTGCCATATATAACTTCTTCTATTTTGTAAGTTAAATTGTCTCTCCACTTTCTTAATGGTAATTTTTGATAATCAAAAAGTACTCATTTTAATATGGTCTTGATATATCTTTACTTTTTATTTAATGCTTTTGGGTTTATTAAACTTTCTTTATTAGAATTTTTCTATTAGTGAATTTATTAATTATTAAGTTCACTAATAGCTTTTTTGTATGTTTTTCATTAAAAGTTTACATTTTACCTTTCACATTTAGATTTGCAAATCCATATGGAAATGATTTTTGTGTATGGTGTGAGGTACGAGTCAAGGCACTCTTTCCATACATATCAACAGCTAATTGACACAATGCCATCTATTAAAAATAAAATGATTTCCTTAATGAACTACAATGTTATCTTTATCATAAATCAGAGGGCATAAATTAGGACAATCACTGGCCTCCCTATCATTTTCCATTGGTTAAGTTTTTCTATACTTCTACCAATACTATACTGTCTTAACTATTACAGCTTTGTAATATTTTTTTTTATTTCTGTTACCTAAGCATTTTTTTAATACATTTTCTAAAAATAAAAAGGAGTAGGGGGGACAGGCTGTGGAGCAGTTTAAATAAAAAATATTCTGATTATAGTGATTATGTTAGTTGATATTGTGATGACATTTATTTTTTCCAAAAATAATAGATCAGTAGTATATAAAAATCAAATAACCAGTGAACCTAGGGAAAACTCTGACCTTATAACTAAAGATTAAAAGAAAACTAACTGATTTTTATACTTTTTAATCAATTATTTTACAATGTTTTAAATAGCATCTCTACCATAAGAACATATAATTTTTCAAAATGACTAATAAAAGTCACTAGGAACAGAAAAATACCTTTACTCAATCAGCAAACTTAGCATACTCTCCATAAAAAATTCATTTCTATATTCTGTATTAGTTTTAGTTCATTACATTGCTAAATATTTGAAACTTTGTAGTTATAACAATGAAAATTAAATGTAATGTTTGATTTAAACCCTAGTCAAAATGTTCATAAGAATTTAACATGGAGAACTGTGGGAAGATGGCAGAGTAGGGAGCTCTAGGAATCAGTCCCTCCACCAGAAAAACTAGTGAATACACAGGTACTGTCTAAATCAAACATTTTAAAACTCCAGAGGTCAGTAGTAAACTGTACAACATCCAGAAAAGATGTGAGAAGAGGTTAGTAACTTACAGTAAGTACCAGTAAATTGCCCTCTCCCCATGATAGGTACTGTCTGCCATCCCCCACTCTCAAGCAGACAGCAGCAGGGCCTGGCCCCCTGTTTAGCTTGCTGGTGCCAAAAGGGACAAAAAATCTACTTCCTCAAGACCTGGTGGGGAGGACGAATGTTAACCATTGTTTTTCATTAGCTACTTTAGGTTCTTGGGAGCTTAGCCCTGAAGGCAGCCATTGCTCCAATCCACCCTCAACAGAGGTGGCAGAAGAGACAGTATGCTACCTCAGAGCTGTGGAGGACAATTAAAGGGCTGCAGTTTCTTGAGAAGGGCCAGGTCAAGAAACAGCAGTTTGGGGAAGTTGGCAGGAAGCTCTGGCACCTTTCCTGGCCCATCCCTCAGCCCCTCCCAGGGTAGTTTTGAGCCACTCAGTGCTCCATTTGTGGTCCCCTGGCCTTGTTCCATCCGGGATAGACTAACTTGGGATGCTCCTCTCCAGCATTCTACCCCAACTTCAGAATTTGCCCTTTAAGCAAAAGCAGATTGATACAAGGAAAACTTATAAGAAACAATTGAGGTGTCCTTACCAGGTGGACAGCCTGGTAAGGACAGACTTACCTACTTTAAGACCTTCAGAGGAACAGCCAGGAGAGGGAAAAGGTCTGTGCCTTTGGGAGTAGAAAGAACATTCAAACTCCTATAAACAGGGAAACTATTAAGGCCACTGACAAGCACAAGCCTTAGATAAGACACAGGCACATAAAAGACAGGGAAGAGCCTGTACTTTGCATTTGCCTTGGGCTGACCTTCCTGATTGGAGGGCTGAACTCTGACTGAGAGTACCAGCCAAGGCAAAGACAATTTGCAAACACGATGAAAGGTGCTTTTTGCTTAAGTTTATTTGGTAATATTAGCTCCTGACACTCAAGGAAATTTCTTTCATATCCCTAGCTGGTTATACTCTCAAAAATTGACATCTCAGGGAATAAATTCCAGAGTTAACATTTCAAAATATTAAAATGTATAGAGTGCAATGAAAGATTAGGGAAAAAAAAAAACAGGAAATGATGGCCTATCCAAAGGAAGAGGACAAAAATCCAGAAAACATCAAAAAGACATACCAGAGAAACACTTTTAAAAAATGATCTTCAGTATGCTCAGAGATGAAAAAACTAAAGAATATCAGGGAAACAATGAATGAAAACTATGAGAATCTCAGTAAAGACACAGAAATCATCAGTAAATTGGTTGCATAAATGTCTTATTATCTCGACAATAAAGTAAGGAGATTGCCTTCGACAATGAGAGAAGTTGTATCCAATCACATGAAAACTTTAAAAGGAGAAGTGATGACTACAGTAGTCAGAAAAGGAAATTCATTGAAAACCTTCATTGGAGTTCCAGCTTAGGGCCTGCTCTATGGAATTTGGATTTACCCATCCCCACAGTTGTGTGAGACAATTCCTATAAATACCTCATTGTATACATATACATACATATACATATATATATATATATATACACACACACACACACATATATGTATATTTACAAAACATATATATATTCTGTTTCCCTAGAGGTCCCTGGCTAATAGAAGAATGATGGTTCAACATAAGAAAATTAATTAATGTAATACATCACATTAACAGAATGAAGAAATAAAAACACATGATCATCACAATTGATACAGAAAAGGCATCCGACAAAAATTCAGCACCCCTTATTGATAAGAACACTTGGAAAACTAGTAATAGAAGGAAACTTCCTCCACATTGGGAGTGATAAAGGAAATGATAAAGGGAATATATGAAAAACCCATAGCTAACACCATACATAATGGTGAGTGATTGAATACTTTCCCTCTAAGATCAGGAGCAAGATAAGGAAGCTCACTGTTACCATTGTTATTCAACAGTGTACTGGAAGGTCTACCTAGAGCAGTTAGGTAAGAAAAAGAAATAAAAGGCATCCACTGTGGAAACGAAGAAGTAAAATTCTCCCTATTTGCATATGATATAGAACTAAATAAAGAAAATCCTGAAAAATCCACCACAAAGCAACTACAGCTAATAAATGTAATCAGCAAAGTGGCAGGGTACAGAATCAACATGCAAAAATCAGTAGTGTTTCTATACACTACTAACGAACACTCAGAAGAAGTAATCAGGAAAAAAATTCTATTAGAGTAAATGAAAGGAACAAATATCTAGGAATAAATCTAACTAAGGATGAACAGAAAACTAAAAGACATTGCAAAAAAAAAAAAATCAAAGAAGAGCTAAATAAATGGAAGGACATTCCACGTTCATGGATTGGAAGACTAAATACTGTTGAAATGTCAATTCTACCCAAAGCAATCTACAGATTCAATGCAATCGTAATCAAAATTTCAACAGCCTTCCATTGTAGAAAGAAAAAGATTGTCACCAAATTCCTACGGAAGAATAAGGGGCCTCCAAATAGCCAAAGTTGGAGGACTCACACTTCCTGATCTTAAAGCTTATTATAAAGCCACAGCAATCAAAACTGTACCACCCTATGCCAGGATGGTTCTGGCACAAGGACAGACATATAGACCAACAGAAGCAAATCTAGAGTTCAGAAATCAACATTTATATGTATGGTCAACTGATTTTTGACAAGGGGACCATGACCATTCAACTGGGAAAGAACACTCTCTTTAACAAATGATGCTAGGAAAACTTGATCTCTATTTGCAAGAGAATGAAGGTGAACCCCCACTTCACCCTATATAGAAAAACTAAAAATGGGTCAAAGACCTAATATAGGAGTCAGAACTACAAAACACCTAGAAGAAACTGCAAGGAAGCACCTTCAAGACTTTGTGTTAAGCAATGGTTTCTTAGATTTTTCACCCAAAGCACAAGCAGCAAAAGAAAAAATAAATGAGACCTCATCAAAAGTAAAAACTTTTGAGTCTCAAAGGACTTTATCATTAAAGTAAAGTGATGATATACAAAAAATTTGAGAAAAGATTTGGGAAACCACATATCTGATATGGATTTAATATTTCAAATATACGAAGAAATCCTTCAACTCGACAAACAAAAAATCAAACTACCTATTTAAAAATTTGTCAAAAGATTTGAATAGACAGTTCTCCAAAGAAGACATATAAATGACCAAAAAACACATGAAAATATGCTCAACATCATTAGGAATTAGGGGAATGTGAATCAAAACCAAAGCACAATGAGATACCATTTCATACCCATTAGATTGGCTACTACTTTACAAATGGAAATTTACAAATATGGAGAGGGTGTAGAGAAATAGGAATACTCATTCATTGCCGGTGGGAATGTAAAATGACGTAGCTAGTATGGAAGACAGCTTGGCAGGTCCTCAGAAAACTAAGTATAAAGAACTACTACATGACCCAGCAATCCCACTACTAAGTATATACACAGAAGAACTAAAAGCAGAGACAGATATTTGCATACCAATGCCCATACCACCATTATTCACATTTGCCAAAAAGCAACCCAACTGTCTAACAACCAATGAACAGATGAATAAAATGTGGCATATGCATACAATGGAATATTATGCAGTCATAAAAAGGAATGATGTTCTGATACATGGCAGCAATATAGATGAACCTTGAAGACATTATCTTGAGTACAATAAGCCAGATACAAAAGAACAAATATTATATGATCTCACTGACATGAAATAATTAGAATAAGCAAACTGATAAAGATCAGAATCTAGAATATAAGTTACCAGGGAATGGAGTGGAGGTGGGAAATAAAAGCTTAAAATACACAGACTTTCTATTTGGAATAATGGAAACTTTGGTAATGGATGGTGGTGATGGTAGCACAATATTGTAAATGTAATTGGTGGTACTGAGTTATATATTGGAATGTGGTTAAAAGGGGAAATTTTAGGTTGTATATATATTACTCAAATAAATTAAAAAAAAAAACCATGGAACTGCACAACACAAAAGTGAACCCTAAGTCAGACCATGAACTTTAATTAATAGTACAATTATCAAAATGTGCTTTTATCATTGTAAAAAATGTACCACACCAATACAAGGGACTATATTTTATACATGATTATTCTGTAAACCTAAAACTTCTCTAATTTAAAAAAAAGCTTGAATAAAGACATGGTTAGCAGCAATCATTTATAACTGAACTACTGCACATTGATATGTACTAATATTTAGGGCCAGTACAATAAAGAAAGAAAAACACATCTGAAACAGCAGAATGATTTGCACTGCAATATTAAAGAGTTTGTAGAATATCTGAATTTAACTTAGTTAGAATAATGAACATCATCAATAGCTTTACATATAAATAGGAATCTATGCATACTTCTTAAAGTCCGCCAGCTCAAAGTGTAACTTTTCTGTTCTCGTATCAAAATACATTCTGAAACCATCTTACATGGTGCTTTTAATTAATTTCATTTTTTGAGGTTAAGTGCTATGAAGTATGCTGCTTCAGCATGATCCACAAATAAAAGATTATCTATGGCACTGAGTTCAAGGCAATAAATTAAAAACTTCTGATCTAAAGAGAAAGAGTAATTTAAAGCTACATACCCATTTGTGAAATTAAAATACCAAAAACTAATTTTTTTGAATAAGTAAAATTTCAATGTCAAAGAAAAATCAAGTTGGTAAACAGATCATTTTTTCAGGTTGGTAATTTTAGACCTAAAAGTTGGAACAACAGAATATCAAATACCTAGCCAATCTCTCTTTATGTGTAAAGTAAAGCAAAAATATTTTCTGACTTTAAATAATTTCCACCTGTAATATTTAAATATTTGAAGCAAAAGTATTTGATTGAATATTTTCTCCTTTTCCTCCTTTACAATATCCATAAAACAAAATCTCACTAAAAATACCAGTTAAAGGTTATCTGTTAGTGTCTGTCGTCAATCAAAGTGTCTCAAATAGTAATATCTGTTGGAGGGTCTCCAAGACCACTCCCAGGTCACTAGGAAGGCTCAAGTGTCTCAGAATAGTACTCACAACCATGATTTATTATAGCATAAAGATGCAAAAGAAAATCAGCATACGGAAAAGGTACACAGGTTGATGTTCAGGGAAAACCAGGTATAAGCTTCAGCAGTCCTCTCCTAGTGAAGTTTCGCAGGGCCTGTTTCCTCCCGCCTCGAATTGTGACAACATATGTAAATCACTGCTTACCAGGAAAGCCCATTACAGACTCAGAGCCCCGGGTTTTGATTGGAGGCTGGTCACACAGACACTCTCTCTTTGGCAAGTGCCAAGATTCCAGGCTCTCAGAAGGAAAGCAGGTGTTCAGCACAGCCCACATTATTTGTGCAAAAAGTTTAACACAGTAAGCCAGATTCACCATTTAGGGAATGGTGGGAAAACCCTGAAACTGATTTTCCTAGGTACCACAAGCCAACCTTGAAAGCACCTTTATAAGGACTGTATTTAGGCCTGCTATGTTAAGTTCTTTTCTACATATAACACATTTAACACTCACTTAAATGGCAGCAAAATTTTCTAAAGCCACACTTGAGCGAAGGTCTGTGCCAGTGGTGTTCACTGTTTCTCTGAAGGCAGGATCTCATTGGGCCATCAACAGCAAATTTGATTTGGTGACACATCAGATCAGTGTAAGTCCCAGGTGGCATAATCATAGAACTCTCCATCAGTGAGGATAACACTTAATTCTTTATGCTCATGAGTGGCCCTGCTGAGAACATTCAGGAATTTAAAAGTTTTTGTGAAGACCTGATCTGTGAACAGCGTAATCAACAGTCATTGATGCTTATATTACATACAATTTAAAACCAACGCCAGATGACTTCCCTAATGGAGAAGTGATTGCACTGTGACTAGTCCTTGAGGATGATTCACCTTTCCCCCATCCACAGGCCAGCATACCCAACGGCAGCCTCTAGCCACTCATCTGAGTGTTTCCCCTCCCTCCCTAGACTGACCCCAACCTAACAGATGCTTCCCATGTGCCCACTGTGTACCCTACTCACATGCTTAGTCAAAGATTTCCATCTCTGGGGCTCATATTCTGGTAAGAGGGGCCATTCCAACATACAACAGGGAGACATGAGAGGGGCTCATATTTACACTTCGATGCACACAGAAGGTTCTACATCCCCATCAATGCCCAATAGCAGCCAGGGAGGCAGGGAAAGGAGACAGGCCTGGCCATGGACAGGGAAGGGTTCTGGGCAGAGAGAAAACATACGTGTGCACAGAACCCATGCAAGTCCCACATGGGATAGAAAGGTGTAGGTATGAGAAGAGAAGAGTGGCAGGGGATGGGTGCAGCCTCCCTGGGCCCAGTGGAAGAGAGGGTTCATTGACAAGGAGCCCTGGGGAGTGCAGACAATGGACAAATGTCAACTAACTGTTTTAAGGAAGTGGCCCTGGTTTCAGTGCAGGGTCTTCTCAGGAGCAGCTGGCTGCCTGCAGCATTTCTGTTACCACCTGTGACCTCTGACCCTGATTTCCCCCATGTCCTGTGCCTATCCCACTTGCCCCACCAACCCCAGGACATCCAGTCCTCCCCTTGGCTCCCTGACACGCCTGGCTCTCCAGTGCATCCCTGGTTCCCCTGGATATTTCTGGCTCGCCTGGATGCCTCTGGCTCAACTCAGATGCCAAGGCTTCCCCAACACCCCACCCCGACCCTCCACGATCCCTCAGATACCCTCTGACTGGATTCCTCTAGGCCTCCCTGACTCCCTGGTACAACTTCAGCTCTCCCAGATACATCCTGGCTCCTCCATGATATACTCAGCTCTTCCCAGACATTTCAGCTCTGAATGCCCTTACTAAGAGTGCTTCATAGTAAGGTCCCTCAATATACTTAGCATTTCATTAAATTCATCCAGGACCATGATGCCCGAGGCCCACTTCTGATCTAGCACTCTCCTATCTTCAGTTTTACCCTGGTCCTCATGGAGGGCAATCAGCCAGCTTTGCAATGCTCTACATGAATACATGCATAGATTTACTTTCTAAATTATATATATTTATGGAAATAATATGAAATTTTGCTTCAATTCCAGATCACCAACTGAGTGTAAAGCTGAGAGGTTTGCAGAGAAAGGCAGGCTGGAGTGAGTATCGAGTAATTTACAAAACCTCAATTAGGAAAAGATTTCTATGTAGGCCAGTAAGAACTTGTGCAGTGTCCACTGAAGATGGCCAGTGACTACTGCCCTCCAAATTAGCTTTTCCTAAGTAATGAGTTACAGTGTCCTGGTAGGCAGTGAAAACTGTACCCCAAAGAAAACACTATTACATCAGGTTCATTGTGTGTCAGACAGGTTCCTGAGTGCTTTTACCTGAATGAAAGTATTACTGAATTTCATACATACAGCATTAGGAGGAGAGAGTCATTGGGTATTAGTCCCACTGTACAAATGAGGAAATTGAAGTACAGAGAAGTAAAGTGACCTCCCCAAGCACATACAGCAAATAGTAGGATGAGGATTCAAGCCAGAGGTAGGACCCTCAACCATGGCATTATTCAACAAACAGTCCATGCCCTTAGAGCAATGGAGTATGGAGTGGGGACATCTCCCACTGAGCAACGGAGAGGGTTTATATTAGAGAGTGGGGGGTGTTCCCAGAGCCCAAGCTGCAATGCATAGGTGCTCAGTGTGGACTAAACCTCACTAGGATGCTGCCTTCTCTCCTCTCAGCCCCTCTGCACAGCTGAATCTCCTTTCTCCCCAATCCCAGGAGTAACACAGCTACTCCAGACATGGGACAAGTTCCTCAGGTTCAACTCCACCTCTGCAGGAAAGGAGCTCAGATGGGCTGGCCCACTTTCCTCTTCCCTAACCATCTCCACCAGTCAATGTTATTACCCTAAACTCTTGGACAGTCCCATGAAGTAGGCTGGGACAAACAGCTTCATCAAGGTGAAGCATAAGTGGCCTGACTGGTCTGGACATTACGAAGAACTATGTCCTTGGAGCTCAAATACACATTAGCACATAAATGCTCTAAGAAACTTGTTTAACTTTTAGTAGCCAGACATTTTCTAAACTTATTTGAACACAAAACACTTATTTGCAACTCCTTTATAAACACTTACTAGGAGAATTCAGCATAGTTCTCACTGGAAAGCCCTGTCCCAAACACACTCCACCTCTACTTCATCTCCTACAAGATCCCAATCCCTTATGGAAAGGGGTCAGTCTGGGGGGGCTTCCACAATCTTTACAGAGCCCAGCTCCAATGGGAGAAAGTATGTAGCATCTCAGTAGATGCTTGCTTCATAGTAAGGTCCCTCAATATACTTAGCACTTCATTGAATTCAGCTTTATTCTCCATGAGTGTGAAAACATGTAATAAGACAGTGAGGCAACCACATGTGAAGCTTATACAAAACAAGAAATTAAGAGTAGCAAGGAATGCAAAAGTCACACAATGCTAAAGGAACTGAAGGCTAGAATTAGGAAATCATACCTGATATAAATGTGAAAACTTTTGAGATAACATGGCAAGAAAATTTTAAATTAATTCTCCAAGGTTATTATTAAACAGACTTTTGGGAGGAAGAGCCTGGCCCTTTAGATACTACCACCTTCCACAGAATGTTAATAGGCTGCAGACTCCCAATGGCACATCAGTAAAATCCTAGGGTCAGCTAATTGCTCTCCTGGATACTTGATTTGTTCCTTGCCATTCTCATGAGTCATTTTAAGAAATTAAAGAAGAATACAAAGGAAACCATTAAGATGCTATGGATTTGCTCATAATGTCCAGCTTACTGGATGGTAGCAAGAAAATGATTTAAATACTGGAAAGGGAGAGTATTTTATTTTAAGCTTAGTGGAATACTCATGAAATATCAAAAGAAACTATGAAAGAGCTGAATATAGACATATTTAAAATAAGCATAATCATATTGCCATAATTATAATCAGAAGGAAAGTAAATTGTCCTTTAAAATGTAGATTCATATTTCCAGAATGTGTTTTCCATTTAATTTGCTCTTTACAAACTGATATTAAATGTTTTCACAATCTCTTTCCATAAAGAAACTAAGCACTTGAAATTATGATTAGTGATTGGTTAAGATGACCTCTAGGACAAGGTACTGCCTTTATTGCAAACTCTAACTATTAAGAGACAGTGATTTTACTGAATTCATCTTTTTGGCTTCAATGTGATCTTTTCTCATGCATTTTCATATTGCTCTGTGTGTAGAGCAGAACAGAAAATCAACCTGAGTGTAGGTACTATGAAGTTAAAACAGATAACATAATTCAGACCCTGGTGTATAATGGAGTCATTGCCTCCCTTGGTCCATGCCCACCTCTGTTTGACCTGTTTTCTGCCCAGGACTGGGCATGGAAGTCATATTTTGAAGGGTTGTGCTCTTGGCCAGCTGTCCCTACTGAGGACCTCCAATATCAGTGTTCCCAAGGGCTCTACATGGTTGTCCAAACCCTCCAAAGGAACTGTGCTGAGGGCTGGGCCTTCAGTGGCAGTGTGTCATTGGAAGTGGGTTCCTCTCCCACTCCACAACTGGGACCTGTCTACAAGTCACTCTGAAGATGGAGGCCATATACACCATGCAGAGTGTATACATATGAGTGCACAGCAGCTTCTCTAAGCAACTCAGAGGCAGATGAAAGAATGTGCAGAGAAAACAGATTGCTGCTCCAAACATGCAACTCTTACTGGCAAACTCTGGAGGTGTGCAGTGTGTGGCTAGAGATCCATGGCCCAGACAATTGCAAGTTGGGAAAAAAATCACAATTGCTTTCGAACTGAACTTCACAAAATTCATGTTATGAGAATTATGCTCTGACTACAACTGTAGAAAATGAAACGCTGATTTTTTTTTTAAAGACAAATTCCCACTTGATCTGGGAGGATGGTAGCCTGGAATAATCCAGGCTGAAGGGAGGGGCTGGAAACTCTTGGAGGGTCTTTTTGTGCCTTCTTGCCTTAGGAAGGCAGGCTGGTTCTCCATAGCATTGAGTAGATCAAAAGCTTGAGCCAAATGCCAGACTCCAATGCCCTTGAAGTTGATAGGAGACCTCTGAAACTGCCATCAGACAAGTGCTCTGCTATCTGGCTTGTCAGTGAAATACTGGAAGACGAGCCCTTACTGCTGGTGTTTCACCAAGAGATTACAAAGCTGGAAGCTGCTCAAAAATAATGAAGGGAGAAAGACCAAGAGTTGTGCCTAAACAGCAAGTGCTCATTGGTTGGAATTGAAGGAAAAATGAAACAGACCTGTGTGTGAGTTTCCTTTGGCTGTTGTAAAAAACTATCACAAACTTAGTAACTTAAAAACCACAGAAATTTATTCTCTCACAATTCTGGAGGCTATACATCTAAAATCGAGTCAGCAGGTCAGTGCTCTCTCTGGAGACTCGAAGAATATTTCCTTGTCACTTGCTAGCATCTGGTGGCTACCAGAAACCTTTGGCATGTCCTGGTTTGTGGCAGCATCACTCCAGTCTCTAACTCTGTCTTCACGTGGTCTTCTCCTCTGTGTCTATGTCTCAAATATCCCTCCCCTTTTTCTCATAAGGACACCAATCATTGGATTCAAGGTCCACTCTAAATCCAGGATGATATAATCTCAAAATCCTTAACTTAATTATACCTGCAAAGACCCTATTTGCAAATATAGTCTCATTCACAGGGACTATGGGCTTGAACTTGGACATCTTTTTTGGAGGGACACAATTTCACCTATGACAACCTGTAATGAGGAGGTGTGGTCAGATTGTGTGTATACAGACACACACACAAATGAAAAATACTGTCTGGAATGCAAGGAACCATACCACTTGCTATCCAAAGACTTGGTGAAATTCACTGCCACCTCTCACTTTAGAGGGTGGAACAGTAGATGCTTACTTATGCAGACTCCCTTGCAACTAAGGTATATTCAGGTGGCCTAGACGTTCTCCATTAAATGCACCTGTCTAGAACTTTGACCATAATTACGGAGAGGCTTGGACCAGAGAGAATCCATTCAGGGGACTGGCCCAAGTATCCATGGCAGCAGGCATGCAGGATTCCAGGGCTGACCCAAGGGGTTTGAGCTGTTATGAGCAGAGGGTGGGCCAGGCCTGGATGTGTAGCACCCAGGATCAGGTTGAGGAGTGGTGTGTTCGGGGCTGAGCTGGGCTTTCTCACAGGGCTATTCCTGGGCTTGATTTGGTCAAGGTCCAAGATACTGCCATGTTTCTGCACATTTCCTAAGTCTCATTCTGCAATATTCCCAGATATTACATGAGCTGGCCAACAACTCTCTAGAGAATTTATTTCTGCCTAAATTAGCTAAAGTCCATTTAGTTGTTTGTAACTAAGAACCAGAACAGAAATTGGGCATATCCTCATGAAAATGGGTGGAAGGAGTCAACTGGTTTCAGGAATGTGATGTTTCAAAGTGAAGGCAATGGGGGAATTATTGAAATTCAGCCAATGTTAAGGGTGAGAGTGCATTAGGACTCAGAGAGCATGGTGGACAGTGATGGAACAACTGCTTATATTATAAAGTGCACATAGAGGTAAAATAAAAAAAGAAAACAAAACAGAAGTGTCAGGAGTCACTGACACAATGCCCTCCACAGGGCATGAACAATTCAAAGACAGGACAGTAGAGAGCAGTTTACAGCAAATGCCAACCTCAAATTTCTAAAATTTCCAAATCCAGAGACCCTGTGTGACAATCTTTAATCTGTTATTTCTGCAGATCTTGGACAGTTGAAAATTAGAGTCAAAGTTTCATCCTTCAAGTACAGAGTTTAAAACAACAGCCTCATCAGGGCTTCTGTGGGAAGATTAAGGTTCTGAGAGCAAAAAGAATCCTGAAAAATGGATTGGAGATACAGGATTCAGAAAATAATGAAAGCCCAAGCATTCTGACCTTCTCTGGGAGCAAGCTCTCTTCCTATACTGAAAATCCTGCTGTGTGGCCCCTGGATTGCATGACTGACTGGACAAGGCCAGTGCCACTTGTGCCCACCCATATCCCACCAGACTCCAGTTCCATAAAGAGTGTTAAATTCTAGCATTCACAGGGGTCAGGTCCAAAGAAGTCACTCACATATTCAAAGGAGAGTATATCAGATCATTCCTTGAGGAGTACATACAAGGTGGATTCGAGGAAGGTGAAACCCAACATTGGATTCAGGATTGCACAAGCTGCTCAAGTGATTGAATATGGTTCCAACTGTTTGCTTGATAGGTGACTAAAACCTGTACCTACTGTGGTCTGAGGTAATTAAGTTGTGATGCTTGAAAAAATTTCTTATGATATATATGAACAGAATGAAATTAAGACAAAAAGAGAAAGCCACTAAGGGAGCAGCCAAAAGCTGAAGGTCAATGGAACCTGGAAGAGAAGGGAGAGGCCAGTAGAAGCTGCCATGTGCCTTGCCATAGAACAGAGAATCCCAGAAAACAAGAACCACTGGAAGTCAGCCCCAGAACACCAGCTGTTAGGGAGAAAGCACTGCCTTGATGCTGCCTTAATTCGGACTTCTATTAACACCAAAACCAACCATAAGCTGGTAAATTCCTATTGTTTAAGCCAACCCATTGCATGATATTTGCTTGAGCAGTCAAGCAGACTAAAATAGATTGTTTCTGGAAAAAGACAGTAGATGATTGGAATTTTTGCCAGTTACAGCTTCTCCATTAGATTAAATTTCCTTGTGGGCAAAGAATATGACAGGCCCTGGCCCACAGCCCACCGTGTATGAACAGCAAATGTTTATTTCTCTCATGTGCAGAGAACAGAAGCTCTCATAAGTCCAGGACAGGTAAGCACCTTAACTTGATCCTCAGAGAACTCCAGCAACATGATCCCACAGGACTATAGACTGAAGAGACCCACAAAGCAGAAAATAATAGACTGGGAAAAATTATTTGCTAAACATATATCTGATAAAGACATATTTAAACTATACAAAGAACTTTTAAAACTCAAGAATGATGAAAAAAGAACCCAATTACAAAATGGGAGAAGTATCTTAATGGATGCCTTACCAAAGAAGATGAACTGATGGCAGAAAGTGCAGGAAAAGATACTCAATATAACTTATCTTTAGAGAATTGCAAGTTAAAACAGCAATGAGATACAACGTCACACCTATTTAGAATGGCTATAATCCAAAACTCTAATAACACCAAATTCTGGTGACCATGTGGAGCAAAAGGAACCCTCAATGCTGGTGGCAATGGAAAATGGAACAGCCACTTTAGAAGACACTCTTACAAAGCTACATGTAGGCTTGCCACACGGTTCAGCAATTGCACTTCTAGGTGCTTACCCAGATAAGCTGAAAATATATGTCCACACAAATACCTGCACATGAGTGTTTATAGCAGCTTTATTCATAATTACCCAAAGCTGTAAAAAAGTAAGATGTCCTTCAATATATATGTGGGGTGGGGGTAAAATATAGGTACTCTTTGTACTTTCTGAATGATTTTTTTTGTATGCCTAAAATTATTCTACAAGGAAATCTATTCTTTTTAAGTAGGAATAATGAATTAGGATACAAGCTGAAATTGATATCATGAAAAACAAATTATATAAAGACTAAAAGTCCAAAAATCTGTTTTCCAAAATCTCCAGTAGAACTATAAACTTCTGGGAAGTTGTACTAAGGAAAAGAAGAAAGAAAACATGACTACAGATGCAAGGGCAATTAAAGAATTACAAGTGATTTTTCTAGTAAAATATAAATTACTAAAATTGATCAATACAGAAAACCTGAAGAATTCAATATCCACTGAGAAGATTGGAAGGTAGTTAACAATCTACCATTTAAGAAGGCATGTGCTTCATGGATTTATAGTTCCACTGTTCAGAGTTAAATATGGTAAGCTTCCTTATTCATTTTATACATCTATCTTTATGTTTTTTTACTGGCCTTCTAAGTACTCTTCTTTTCTCATTTGCACATGCAGCCTCTGTGCGTGGTTAGTGGTGGCAGATTGCTGGGTTCAATCGCTATCTATGCGACTTTTGGGAAATTACCTATTCTCTGTGCTGCATAACCTCACCTGAAAATGGGGTTATACCAGGACACCTACATCTATCATAACTTGAAAAGTCTGATACAGTACAAACAGAAAAACTGACTAATCTTACTGGTGAATTAAATGCAAAGTTTCAGATAAAGCACATCCAAAAATAATCATTCAAAAGCAAAAATAATACAATAGGACATATTCCAGAAATACAAAAAAAAAAAAAATTCAACATTGGGAAATCTATCAGCATGAATCATTACACCCAATGGATCAAAGGAAAAAAAAAATCACATAATTATATCAGTAGGTTCTCAAAAAGGTTGCAATAAAATGTAATGATTATCGGCCATAAAAGTTTAACAAAACAAGAAACTACTGAAATATAGCAAACTAGTAGAACATTAAAGAGTAGTAAATTAAAACCATAAACAATGAGATACCACTTTTGGAAAGCAGCATCTAATGCTGGCTACAATGCACAGAAAAAATGCTTCCTACATTGCTAAGAAATTATTACAAACATCTTTGTAAATGAATCTAAATGATACCTAGTTAAATTAAAACTACAGTATAACCTGATGCCACAATTTCATTTTCAGAAATCCATCCATAAGAACAAATATAATCCTCCCGAAAAAGCTTGTCCCTGCCCTATGTGGAACCCAGCACCACAGCAGCCGAACCCGAGATCTCCTCTAGCAATCCACAACAAAATTCCGAGATGGTCCACTACGAGGAGGTGCGCATGTCCAGCTTTGAAGAGTTCAACCAGGCCTTGAAGCAAAACAATGGCAAAACTATTTTCACCTACTTTACTGGTTCTAAGGACGCTGGAGGGAAAAGCTGGTGCCCGGACTGAGTACAGGCTGAACCAGTTGTACGAGAGGGGCTGAAACACGTCAGTGAAGGATGTGTGTTCATCTACTGCCAAGTAGGAGAAAGACCTTACTGGAAAGATCCAAATAATGACTTCAGAAAAAATCTGAAAGTAACTGCAGTGCCTACTCTACTAAAATATGGGACTCCACAAAGACTGGTAGAATCTGAGTGTCTTCAGCCCAGCCTTGTGGAGATGCTGTTCTCTGAAGATTAAGATTTGATGATGAAGATTAAGATTTGATGATGGCAATTGTACCTTGATTTCCTGACCTTGCTATAGTATAAACAAAGCCGCATAATTGCTTTGAATTCATTAGCAATAAATAATGATGGTGTTCAAAGAAAAAAAAAAAAGAACAAATATACTAATCTATAAGGATATACAAGGATGTTTATCACTTCATCATTGTTAGTGGCACTATCTGGAAACAACCTGAATATTCATCAACAAAGAAATAATCACAAAAATTATGGTGCATCCATGCTACAGAATATTTGGTAGCTATGAAGTGAATGCATTAGCTATAAAACTATTAACTCCGAGATATGTCTTTATTGATGGTTAAGTGTGAAAATACAATAGCAGAACAATGTATATAATTTAATTATATATTTTTAAGAGAAGAAAAAATGAAAACAAAGAAAACATGCATCTGTGTGAGCATGAAGAAAATGTTGAATAAAACATATTAGGCTGCTAACGTTGATTAACTCCAGGAAAGGGTAAGCGAGGGAATGGGAAAAGTGGATGGGAAATTGGGGAAGAGTTGCTTTCTTCAATATACATAACTGAAGTAAACACATTAAAAAATAGTTTTTAGCAAAGTGGAAAGAGATATACTTAATAGCATCAATTTAAAAGATGCATAAATCTGTCATGTAAAGGAAGAAAATGATATTGGAAATCTACAGGATAGTCAGTGCTGTAATTTATTTTAAATTGTAGAATAAAATCACGTTATCCAAAAAGTATACAGTGAAATGTAAACCAAATATAAACAGCAATTTTCATCATTAAGAAGTCAGTTGTCCCCAGGGGTATAACTCTCCCTAGCAATGTGGGACAGAACTCCCAGGAGGAGTCGGGACACAGCATCACGAGATTGAGGAAACCTTGACTAAATGGGGAAAGAGAGAAATGAGACAAAATAAAGTTTCAGTGTCGCTGAGAAATTTCAAATAGAGTCAAGAGATTATCCTGGAGGTTATTCTTATGCATTATATAGGTAGCCCTTTTTAATTTATGGTATATTGGAATGGCTGAAGGGGAGTACCCGAAACTTTTGAGCTGTGTTTCAGTAGCCTTAATTCATGAAGATTATTGTATAACAATATAGCTTTTACAATGTTACTGTGATCGTGAAAACATTGTGTCTGATACTCTTTATCCAGAGTATAGACAGATGAGTTAAAACACGTGGATAAAAAAATAAATAAATAATGGGGGTGGATATCAGAGGTAAAATAAATTGGGTAGATTGAAATACTAGTGGTCAATGAGAAGGAGGGGTAAGGGGTATGAAATGTATGAGTCTTTTTTTTCTTTTTTCTTTCTTTTTCTAGAGTGATGCAAATGTCCTAAAACTGATCATGGTGATGAATGCACAACTATGTGATGATACTGTGATCCACTGATTGTACACTATGTATGGACTACATGTGTGTAAAGATTTCCCAATAAAAATATTTGAAAAAAAGAATAAGGAAGAAGTCCATTCGCTGACTGGCTAAATTACTGATAAACCAATTTAGTTATCTAGTCGCTTGTTTGTTAGTTTATTATTGTGTCATCATTCTTATAAGGGACATAAGTTTACAAAAGGAAATTGCAAAGAAAAAAATAAGAAAGGAAATTGAGGCAAAAGGAGAATATATGTTTGAAAATATTAAAATGCTAATATAGGGCAGGCCACGGTGGCTCAGCAGGTAAGAGTGCTTGCCTGCCATGCCCAAGGACCCGGGTTCGATTCCCGGTGCCTGCCCATGTAAAAAAAAAAAAAAAAAATGCTAATATAGATATTTAAATCTATTTTCAAAGATAGATTATTTCATACGTAGTCATACTTGATAATACATTAAAGATGCATGACTGAATCTCACATATCTAAAACAGCCTCCATAGGGTTTGCCTAAAATTTAAAGTTTGATGAGATGACCTTTAAATCTTCCTTCTAGTTATGGTGTTATGAGATGACAGCCACTCCCATAATATGTCCATATACCATTTTGGACTCCTCAAAATGCCTGAAATATTTTTACTAACAGTGGGAACAGATCCACAGTTTTATTGGCTTCTATTGAATTGCACCATTTTGCATATGAAATATTCAAGAGAAGTAGCAACATATTAGCTCAGAAAAACCACAGATTCAGCAAAAAAAGCTACAGCCCATTTAACCTGGAAGCATTCAATGCAAAATGCAGAAAGTGTTCAGAGATTTTGAAAATCATTCAAAACCCATTCTGGTCATTTCAACTGATGACAATAAAGGAAGCCTTCTGGTAGTAAGGGGCCTCAAGTTTGTGTGTGCATCCATTATCTTTTTCACAAGGAGTTGGAAGAGGAGAGGAGAAAGCACTCTAGGACAATACAAGGATAGGGAAGTGTTCTGTGCAGACAGCTCATTGTACTTTTTTCACGTTTCAACTTCTGGTTATGTTCAATTCAGAAACTGGTTCATCAGGAGTTGTGAAGGCAAGAATGAAGTGGTTAGCACAAGAGGAATAGACTTGGGTCCTTTTGCTTATTTGTTGTTTTCTCATTTTGAAGCATGTTTGTTTTTGTTTTTTGCAAATTAATCTTTGAGCAAGATAAGGAAGCACTGTTAAAATATATGCAGGCCTAGGAAACTGCCACACTGTGAATGGGTGAGAGCTGGTTGGAGAAAGTCCTTTAGGACAACCTTGTGAAAAGTTGTCACAATCTTAAGATGCTAGTGAAGTTGTTCACTCAAAAGGGTACATTCTGTATGGTACATCTCATGCTTCAATGCCATGGGCAATATCCCAGTTATGTCACCGGATATAATTAAAATGATTGCAGAAGCAAGACCACATATGATCTTGAATAGTATTTTAACTCGCATTTTTCTTGTCTTTCAACCAATATTTTACTATTCCCCACAGAGCCCAGCACATCTTCTAATTGAGCTGCATATTTGCACTAGGTTCCTGTATAAGCTCCTGATGTAACTGAACAGCCCAGATTTGGCTGTAACAGTAGTGGTTCAGGCTTGGACAGGTGGGGAAAGGATGATCCTTGGGGAAAGAACTAGTCTGAGGGAGGCAGGCTGAGTCAGAATGGAGGGTTTGCCTACTGAGTAAGGCAGGAGAACTGCAACAAATCACCTGCATTCCTGTCATTTCTGGAAAATATTGAGAGTAAGGGCATCGACAGCACCGGTGCTCACTGCGCCTGATGCTGAACAGCAGACGGCGACTTCCCAAGCGCCCTTGTCTTACCTCCCACGGTACAGTGGCCACTGCTGTCTAAACTATCCAAACAGCATCCTTCCCCTTTCTCCTTCTTCTAGGAGGTGTTCCTGCTCCCCCATTAAGCATGCTGCCGTGGTAGTTGGAAGAGATGACCATCAGGACCCCTGGGTTGCCAGTCATACCCTTGATCCAAGAGTGGGCACCTGATATGAATCAAACCAATCAGAGCCCTTCCCTGGGAAGTTTGAAATGGATACCAGAAAACCCATCTCAGTTCCTCTCTGGAGCTGGAGGTAGTCACTTCTTACCATGTGAAAACATCAAAGAATGAAGACCCACAATGAACAAAGTAGAGATGAGAGATGAGGGACCACAGCCTGGCTCCTATTGCCTCTGAGGCCCATCTAGACAATGCCCATCCATGTTCCATTTCCCCTGCTACCTAAGCTAATTTGATTAAGGTGTCTGTCACCCAGAACCAAGAGTCCTGAGCAACAGCATCCCTGCATTCTATTTTTTCCTTCTCCTCATGGCACCAAAGACTGTTGTGACATACCATTGCAAAGTAATCTCAAGTCCTCTTTTTCACATGCTGCTTCCCCCTGATTATTCTCTCATTCCATTTCCAACACAGACATCTCCTTGGAGCTCTGCTCTTATACATCCAACTGTCCATCTGATCCTTTAACTCACTTTCAACAACTCTTACATTTACCATGCCCAAGTCTGAAATCTTCACTTTTTCTCCTGTATTCCTGTTCCCACATTGGTCTTCTCAAGAGAGTAAATGAAAGCATCTACCTATGTGAAACTTTCATATTTTTGTTTTCTGTGTTTAGGGTCCTTATTGTTCTTCCCCTAGTAAGACTCTAAGTTGAGCAGCTGACTTACCACTACACCACATAAACCAAGATTTGATGACTGAATGGCTTAATAAACAATGACCATTTTTCATGCATTGAATACATTTTAAATATGGCCTGATTAAATATCTGATAAATTATTTAGTTTTGCATGAATGTATGACTTAATAAGAAAATAATGTCAATCTATGCTAATGTAAGTTCTACATTCATTATAAACAGGTTTTATTTTATTATTTTTCAAAACAGTATAACACATCAAACTGGTCCATTATATTGATGGTATGATCTTATCGGACCTAGTGAGCAAAAAGTACCAACTACTCTAGACTTATTGAAAAGGTATTTGCATTTCAGAGTATGGGAGATAAATCCAATAAAAATATAGGGGCCTTTTTCTCCAGTGAAATTTCTGGATGTCCTTTGGTATGGGACATGTCAAAATACCTCTTCCAAGGTAAAGGACAAGCTGTTTCATTGGCCCCTCCTACAACCAAAAAAAAAAAAAAATAAGCAGCACAAAGCCTTCAGGAATGAAGGTTTGTGCTTCAGTTTGTTAAAGCTGCCAGAATGCAATATACCAGAAATGGGTTGGCATTTACAATGGTGTGTTAGTTAGATTCAGTTGTCAACTTGGCCAGGTGAGCACACCTAGTTCTGTTGCTGCGGACACAAGCCAATGGTATGTGAACCTCATCTGTTGCCAATTACATCTGCAGTCAGCTAGGAGGCGTGTCTACTGCAATGAGTGATGTTTGACTTAATTGGCTTGTGCTTAAATGAGAGAACGCAATGTAGCACAGCTTAAGCAGCTCAGCATTCCTCATCTCGGCACTCACAGCTCAGCCCAGGCCTTTGGAGATGCAGAAAGAAGTCACCCGGGGAAAGTTGTTGGAACCCAGGGGCCTGGAGAGAAGACCAGCAGAGACCATCCTGTGCCTTCCACGTAAGAAAGAACCTCAGTGGAAAGTTAGCTGCCTTTCCTCTGAAGAACCAACAAAATAAATCCCATTTTATTAAAAGCCAATCCATCTCTGGTGTGTTGCATTCTGGCAGCTAGCAAACTAGAACAGATTTGGTACCAGGAGTGGGGTGCTGCTGCAGTTTGCAAATACCAGATATGTTGGAACAGTTTTTGGATGGCTAAAGGGAAGACTTTGGAGGAACCGTGAAGAGATTGATGGAGAAGTTCTGGAGGGCTTGAAGAGACTGTTGGTGTAAATGGAACTACTACCAATCTTGACAAAGGAGGACACAAAAGGGAGAGATTGGAGTTTGCAGAGTGAGAACCACGGAAGTTCGGGTCTGAAGCCAAGAAACCTCGGCCAGGAGAGTGGACCCACCTGTATGCATGGAGAGGGTGAGTTTACCCTGAAGGGCGAGGATGAGTCTCCCCTCTCATTGCAGTGGAAGAGTTGTGCAGCCTCAGGCCTTGGAGAAGGCAGAGCACGCTCCTTGGGGGACTGGGAGAGCCTGGCTGCCACCATGTGGAGGGGTTGAGCGTGTGCCCCAGAAATGGCAGAGAGCCCAGGGGTGGCCCTGATGCCTGGAGAGAGTGGAGCCCAGAGGTGGTCTCCTCGATGTTCCCCGAGATTGATTTGGAAAGAGGCTGGCCACTGCATAGGCCCTTGGAAGGGGTGGGACTGCCACTTTCTACAGCCGATGGATAAATGACTTTCAGACTTTGAGATCCCATGGGGCTTGCCCTGCAGGTTTTACATTTGTTTCTTCCAATTTTTCCCTATGGAAATGACAATCTATATCCTGTAAATGTCCTCCTTTGCATCTTGGCACCAGGCAACTTGTTTTGAGATTCACAGGTCCACAGCAAGAACAGAATTTTTTGCATCTGTTTAAGGTGATGCCAACGAGTTGCCAAGTTGACAAGGGGTGGACATGTGTTAGTTAGATTCAGTTGTCAACTTGGCCAGGTGAGCACACCTAGTTCTGTTGCTGCGGACACAAGCCAATGGTATGTGAACCTCATCTGTTGCCAATTACATCTGCAGTCAGCTAGGAGGCGTGTCTACTGCAATGAGTGATGTTTGACTTAATTGGCTTGTGCTTAAATGAGAGAACGCAATGTAGCACAGCTTAAGCAGCTCAGCATTCCTCATCTCAGCACTTGCAGCTCAGCCCAGGCCTTTGGAGATGCAGAAAGAAGTCACCCGGGGAAAGTTGTTGGAACCCAGGGGCCTGGAGTGAAGACCAGCAGAGACCATCCTGTGCCTTCCACATAAGAAAGAACCTCAGTGGAAAGTTAGCTGCCTTTCCTCTGAAGAACCAACAAAATAAATCCCATTTTATTAAAAGCCAATCCATCTCTGGTGTGTTGCATTCCGGCAGCTAGCAAACTAGAACAAATGGGAATTTATTAGCTTACAAATTTACAGTTCTAAGTTCATGAAAATATCCAAATTATGGCATCAACAGGATGCCATATATCTTCTCTGAACAAAGGCTACCAGCATCTGGGACACCTCTGTCACCTGAGAAGGTGACAAGTTTCATTCCCAAGTTTCATTCCTTTTAACTTCTGGTTCCAATTACTTCTTCCCTGAGCTACTTTGGGTCCTCTCTTAGCTTCCCTGGGGCTTTTCTCTATGATTTTCTCTTAAATTCATCTCTCTGCTTCTATATGTGGTTATCCTCCCATTAAGGATGCCAGTAAATGGATTAAGACCCACCTTGAAAGGGTGTGTCACATCTCAAATGAAATAAGCTAACCAAAATGTCCCACCTACAACAGGTCTGTATTCACAGTAATGGATTAAAAGAACATGGCCTTTTCTGGGGTTCATAACAGCTTCAAACCACCATAGTTTGGTTCACCCCTATGGGCTAAGAATAACAGTCAGCTAAGGTGCTTCCTGAGGATAAAGGGAACATAGAATGGGTAGCTGAAGAAGGTAGTTACAAATATGAAGTATGACCACATGACCAATTACAGAGCCAGTGACTATAATGGTCATGAATAGTTCTTCCTTGTTTTGACTATATATGCAGAAAACAAACATCTTTGTTTTCTTTCTTATTTTATCCCTGTATCATAAGATATAATTTGTATCAACTTCATGTTACAACACTTAAGTTATAGGGTATCAAATTTAAGAGTGAATAATACCCAAGAACTTGCAACCGATTCTGGGGAAAAGAGTTGCGTTATTGGTTATATACAGGCTTGTTAAGTATTGTTAGGTGAATGTATGACTGTTACTGTTTTTATTTAGAGATTAAATATGGTTTAATGAGACATTTATGGTTAGCAAATTGACAAAGGGTATACTGTGACAGTTAAATTTATATTATAGTGCCATTATTATAGTGTCCAGTTATTTGGTGAAGTAAGCATTGGCCTGACTATTATGGTGAGTATATTTTGTGGACTTAAATCATCATAAGTCAATTGCATCTATGGTTGATTATATCTACAATCAACTGAGGAAATTGCCTTCAATAAAAGAGAAGTCTCATCTAATCAGTTGGCCTTAAAAGGAGAACTTTTTCTTTCAGCAGTCAGAAGGGAAATTTCCATCTCTACTTCAGCCAAACAGTTTCTCCCGGGGAATTCATTGAAATGTTCATCTGAGCTCCCAGCTGGCAACCTGCCCCATAAAATTTGGACTTGCCCATACCTACACTTGTGTAAGGCAATTCCTATTTAAAAAACTCATGAAATTTACATATCTTATAGGTTCTGTTTCCCTAGAAACCCTTACTAATACAGTCTGTGCTACAGAGATACAGAGGAGTGAGTAAGGAGCCCACTCATTCCAGCCCTCAGGCTCCTGGGCCTTCTCAGGCATCAGAAACATTCATAAGTGAACCTTGGCTGATATTCCTTTTTTGACAAAAACTTTATATAGATGGTAAATTCCACAACAGAATTCAACTTAATATACCTCTAATTTTAAAAAAAGATAGTAAAGCTTTTTATTATCAATTGATGAAACAGCCTTTAATTTACCCATGTATATTGCTTGAATAATACTGAGATGGTAAAGCTTGGCTCCCCATGGAGGGTGGGACAGTTTAACAGAATACCCTGGGGACTATATTTCTAAGAAGGGAATAATTGGCAAAATAAATCAATAAATAAAATAAGAATCAGTCTTCAGCCTAGAATTAAATTCACACAAATTAAACTACTCTCTCATGTAGAGAAGCAAACTTTTACATTGCAACCCGACTGAATTAAAGTGATCTGTTCCTAGCCTTGATTCTTTCCAAAAGCAAAATAAATCATCTCCTTAGAAATACAACTTAAGTCAAAGTCTCAAAATATATCCACAATATTTACACTTTATTTTTTTTCTATTAACATCCAGAACAAGAAAAGTAAGTCTCCAATCATGCTGTTATTTGTTTTATGCAGAATAAGTCAATGTAATTAAATACATGAAAGAAAATGAATGTACTGAAATTAGGAGAGTTATAGTAATTATTGTTTAGACATATGATTGTATCCATCGAATAATGAAGAGGAGAAACTGAATAGCTATTAAACCCAACCAGATAATTTAATAAGGTATCTAGGTACAGAATTACATAAATCAATAGTTTTTTTATCTCTAAAAATAAGGAGCTGAAAAAGAGTGTGAAAGGAAAATATTATTTTCAAAAGGGAGTAAAAATACAGATGATTAAATTTACAAAAAAGGAAAGTTGTATAAAAATACTGCAAAAAGTGACTAATTTACATGAAAATTTGAGCAAATAGAATGCTGTTACATTCTGTGCTTAAGAACCTACAAAATCCTAAACACATCAACATCCTGAAGTTCCTAACTGTCCACAAGTAACTGACATATTAAAGAATTACATACACTTTAATATGGCACACAATAAAAAATATTGTGAGAACCAAGAGAAAAAGATATAGACAAATGAAATACAAGAAAAATTCAAGTAATGGAGCAGTCAAACCTAGATTACCATGTTCAAGGAATTAAGTAAGATAAAGAATTTCAATAAAGATATTGAAATTGATTTTTAAATAAACATAAATTCTAGAAATGCAGAATAAAATATTTTAATTTAAAACTTCAAAGGATGAGTTAACATAAAATTAGATAGAGTTAAAGAAAGAATATGTATACTGGAATAAAATATTCTGTCTGCAGCACAAAGAAAAAATTGTTTAAAGCATATAGGGGACATGATTTTTTAAAAGGCCTAATGTATATGCAATTGGAGATCTATAACAAAAGAAGAGAATATACCAGAAGCAACACCTGAAGAGATAATGACTGAGAATTTTCAAATACGTGAAACAGATTTAAGTTATAAATTTAAGAAATGCAATATGCTCCAAGTGGTATGAAAAAACAAAGAAAGCCATACCTATGAACATCTTCAGAAAAATCCTGTAAACAAAAGACAAAGGAAAGATTTCACAAAATCTGAAGGAAAAACTATTGTCTTCAAAGAAGCAACAATGAGACTAACAACTGACTTTTACATTAAAAATAGAAGTAAAAAATATAATGGGAGAATACTTCAAAAGTACCAACAAACAAACATATAAGATAAAAATTTAAAAAATGCCTAGCAGTTATCCAGAGTTAATATACTTCAAAAATTAATGAAAAATAAACTCATTTTCAAACAAACAAACAAAAAACAGATAATTTACCACTAGCCATCCTGCTTCATATAATACAACAAAATAAAATGCAGATTGATTGAACACTTGAAATTTTAAGGGGTTCTTCTGGATCTACCAAGATGCAGTAGGTACATTCTTACTAGGTCCTCTCTCTTACAACAAAACAGCTTCAAAATACAACAAACAAGTGTAGGAAGCATAGGATGTAGGTGGACTATCTCAGGTATTTGGACTTCAAAAACAACATAATAATCAGTGGGACCAGGTGGGAAATTTTTCTTGCAATTCTCCTCACAGTATCTTTCTTTGAATGCCCTAGTGTGAACATTTTTTATGGCCTTAGAGCTATAAACATGTAACAGTGAATTTCCTTTTTAGAAGCCATTCCATTTCTGCTATATTGCATTCTAGCAGCTTTAACAATACATACAATTATATTTGGGGACATCAACATGACACTCTCAACAAATTATAGAACTCCTAGATAAAAAATCAGTAAGGCTATAGAAGAACTAAATAACAAGCAACCAACAGTATCCAATTGACATATGTAGAAAGTCTATCCCACAGAATGTACCTTTTTTTCCCAAATGATCATAGAACATTCACCAAGATATACCATATCCTTGGCCACATAACAAACTTCAAAATAATTTAAAACAATACACAGTTTGTTCTCCCACCACAATGGAATAAAATTAGAAACCAATAATGAAAAGGAAACAGAAAAAGCTCCAGATTAGAAATTACATAATACAATTTTAAAAACCATGGGACAAAGAATAAGTCTCAAAAAGTGGGGAAAAAAGACATGGAACTGAATGATAATGAAAATACAACATATCATAATATTTGTGAGGCAGCACCACTGACAGGGAAATATATAGCACTAAATGCTTACATTAGAAAAAGGAGGAAAGTTATTACATCAATAATCTAAGTTGCTACATCAAGGAAATATAAAAAGAAGAGCAAAACAAGCCCAGAGAAAGCACAAGGAAGGTAATTATAAAGATGAAATCAGAAGTCAATGGAATTAAAAAGAGGAAAACAGTGGAAACAATCAATGAAACTAATGGAATATTATTCAGCTATAAGACAGAATAAAGATGGATGTATACAACAATGTGGATGAAACTTGATAAAATTATGTTCAGTGAAATAAACTAGAAACAAAAGGACAAGTGCTGTATGGTTTCACCAATATAAACTAACTATAATGGGCAAACTCTGAAAGTTAAATTTGAGAACACAGGTTATCAGGAGATATAAAGAGGGTAGAGATTGCAGATTTAATGCTTAAAGAGTACAGATGTTTAACAAAGTTGATTTTAAAGGTTTAGAAATGGATAGTACAATATTGTGTGATGGTAGCACAATATTATAAGTATAATGAACAAGCTGAGTGTGAATATGGTTGAACGAAGAAGGCTAGGGGCATGTATGACACCAGAAGCAATGATAAAGGATAAAAATCAAGACTGCATAACTTAGCAAAACCTTGAGTGGGACAATCATGATGGTTAATTGTACAAATATAAGAAAGTTTGTATGTGAGTAATAACAAATATGTCACTATTAAAAGGTGTTAAAAATGGGATGGCGTTTTAGTTTGCTAAAGCTGCCAGAATACAACGTACCAAAGATGGATTAGATTTTAATAAGGGGATTTATTTAGTTACAAATGTACGGTTCCCCAGAGGAAAGGCCACTAGATTTCATCTGAGTTTCTGGCACACGGGAAGGGACACGTGACATCTGCTGGCCTTTTCTTCTAGCTTCTGTGTTCAAATGACTTTCCCTGGAGTGATTTCTTTCTGCACCTCCAAAAGTCTGTGTTTTGGCTTGCTAAATCTGCTGGAATGCAATATACCAGAAATGGAATGGCTTTTAAAAAGGGAATTTATTAAATTAGAAGTTTTCAGTTCTAAGACCATAAAAATGTCCAAACTAAGGCATCCAGATAATGATACCTTCATTCAAGAAAGGCCAATGTCTGAAATCTATTGGGCTCTGCATCTCCAAACCTCAGTGTCTAAGCATATGGTCTCTCTGTCAGCACTCCAAGCATCTCCAAACGTGTGTGTCTCTGTCAGCTCTGAAGCAACTGTGTCTTTTAGGGTTTCTGCATTTCCAAACATCTGTCTGCATCTGCATCTGAGGTTTCTCAAAAATGTTTCCCCTTTTAAAGGACTCCAGTAAACTAACCAAGACCATCTAGAACGGGCAAACTCACATCTGCATCTATTCAAAAGGCCAGACCCAAAATTGGACATGCCGCATCTCTATAGAAGTAATCTAATCAAAAGTTCTCACACAATTGAGTGGGTCAATCTCCATGGAGACAATTTAACCAAAGGTTCCACCCTAAACAATAGGTCTGACCCCACAAGATTGGAATAGGAAAAGAACATGGCTTTTCTGGGGTATATAACAGTTTCAAACTAGCACAGTCTGGCTAGTTTACTAACTTCTGACTTCTCCTTTTAAGCCTCAATCATTGTGGAAGGCACTTCCTACAGCCAACCACAGATGTAAGCACCCATAATGAAATTTACATGCTGATGATTTAAGTCCACAGCAACAGAACTGGGCACCATCACCTGACCAAGCTGACACCAGAACGTAGCTACTACAGATGGTATCTGGAGAAAAAATACAATTAATGCAAACTAGCATTAATAGTAAATAGTAGCATTGGTATATTTCTTCGTTAATTATAACAAAGGCAGTACACCAAATCTGAATGTCAATAAGGGGGACATAAAGAAGGGTATGGAATTTTTTTTTCTTTTCTTTCTTTCTGCAAGAAATGGAAATGTTCTCTTACAGATTGTGGTGGTAAATGCATAATTACATGATTATATCAGAAGCCACTGATTGCACAATTGGACTGTACATTGCATGAATAAAACTGTTTTAAAACAAATGAACAGAGTCAGTCCACTGTGACGCAGTGGCAGAGTTCTTGCCCTGTCATGCTGGAGACCCAGGTTCGATTCCCAGTGCCTGCCCGTGCAAAAAAATAATAATAATAAAAATAATAAACAAAATACTACAAGTGCTGGTGAAGATGTGGAGAAAGAGGTTACCTATTCATTGTTGGTAGGGAAGTATAATTGTGCAGCCCCTCTGGAGGGCAATGTGGTGGTTCCACAGGAAGCTGAATATAAGTTTACCATATGATCCTGCAATCCTGTTACTAGGTATATACTCAGAAGAACTGTAAGCAGGGAGACACAAATAGACATTTGCACCTTGCTGCTATGGCAGTGTTATTCACAACTGCCAATGGATAGAGGCAGCCCAAAAGTCCATCGAACAATGAGTGAAAGGGTGAACTGTGATGTATACATACAGTGAAATATTGTGTGGCTGAAGAAGGGAATGAAGTTGTGAGGCATGCAACAAGGTGAATGAAACTTGTGGACATTATGTTGAGCAAAATAAGCCAGAAACAAAAGGACAAATATTGTATGGTCTCTCAAATATGAACTGCCTATAATGAGCAAACTCTGAGAATTAAATTTGAGAGCACAGGTTACCAGGAGATTAAAAGCGGGAAGAAATTGGGAAATCAATGATTAAGGAGTACAGAATGGTCAATAAGGTTCATTATAAAGGTTTGTAAATGAATAGCACTATTTTGTGTGATGGTAGCACGATACTGTAAATGTAATTAACCAAGAGGAGGGTGAATATGGTTGAAAGAGGAAGACCGGAGTTGTTTGTGACACCAGAAGGAAAACTAGAGGATAAAAATTAAAACTGTATAACTTAGAGAAACCTAAAGTGGACAATAATAGTGGTTAATTGTATAAATATGAAAAGCTTCTTACAAGAACTAAAACAAATGTATGTCACTATTATAAGGTGTTAATAATAGGGTATTATATGGGGAAAATATAATCAATGTAAACTAAGGTCTATAGTTAATAGTAACAATGTAATATTATTTCATTAACTGTAACAAAGGTTCTATACCAAAACTAAATGTCAATAATAGGGGGATATAAGAGTTATAGGATTCTTTTCTCTGGAAGAAATGAGAATGGTCTCATACTGACTGCAGTGGTGAATGCATAACTACACGATTATACCAAGAATTATTGATTGTACACTTAGATGGATTGTATGGTGTATGAATAAAACTTAAAAAAATTAATGAAACAAAATGATAGTATTCTAAAACTCAATAAAACTGAAAAACCAAGGAAAAGAAAAACAATACCGACAGAAATGAAAAGAGAGAACACAAATCACCAGTATTAGGAATGAAATGAGATATCATTACAGATCCTGCAGCCATTAAAATGATAATAAGGTAATACTAAGTACAACTTTACAATCATAAATTTTACAAATAAGAAGAAGCCAATTCCAATAAATACACAAATTACTAAAACTAAACCAAAATTAAAGACAATCTGTATAGCCCCATGTCTTAGATTACCAAGGCTTCTGTAACAAAGTACCACAAACTGGGTGGCTTCAACAACAGAAATTTATTGTCTTGGTTCTGTAGGCTACAAATCTGAATCAAAGTGTCAACAAGGCCGTGCTTTCTCTGAAGTCTATAAAGTTTGCCAAAGGCTTGTCAGCAACCCATGGTATCACTTGGTTTGTGGCATAATTCATCTCTGCCTCTGTCACATGACAGTCCTCTCACTGTATGTCTGTATCCAACTCTCATCATCTTATTAGCACAGCAGTTAGATTAGATTAGGGGCTATCCTAATCTAGTTTGAACCCATCTTAATTAACATCATCTTCAAAGATCCTGTTTCAAATAGGATCGCATTCATGCAACTGGGGATGAAGACTGAAACATTTATTCTGAGGAGAAAAAGTTTGATCCATAGCAACTTTTAACCATTAAATAAATTGAATTCACAATTTAAAAGCTTCCCAAGAAGTAGTTCCTGGTCCACATGATTTCACTACCAAACATTTAAAGAAGAATTATCACCTTTTGCACAATCACTTCCAGAAAATACAAGGAGAAGGAGCACATTACAACTCATTTATAAAGATGTTATTAACCTAACACTGAAACAAGGCAAATACAGTACAACAACAAAAAACTATTTTTACTAATATCTCTCATGAATTTGAATGAATTCTGAACAAAATATTAGCAATCCAGATCCACAAATGTGAAAAGACAATTATTCACCATTACCAAGTGAAAAGTAGTCCAGGCATGCAACCAGTAAGGTTGATTCAATGTTTGAAAATCAATAAATGCAATTCACTATAACAGGCTGAAGGAGAAAATTCATACGCTCTATCAATATCAGCAAAAAGCATATAACAAATTCTATCATCCATTAAGGATAAAAACTTTTAGCAAACTAAAGCTAAAAGGAAACTTTTTCAACTTGATAAAGAACATTTAAAAAAACCTATAGCTAACATCATACTTAGTGGGAAAAGACCGAATATTTTTGCCTCCAACACCAGAAACAACACAAAAACTTTGCTTTCACTACATATATTCAATATAGTATTGGAAGTTCTATACAATAAAATAAGGCAAAAAAGAAATAAGAGCATACAGAATAGAAAGAAAGAAATTAACTGTCCCTATTTGCAAATTACATCATGGTCTCTGTAGTAAAACACCAAGAAATCTACACAAAGGGTCCTGGAAGTAACAAGTGAGTCCAGCAGAGTTGCAGAATACAAAATTAACACACAAAAATAAATCATATTTCTATATATTGACAATGAACAAGTAGAAACTGAAATTTAAAACATGATACCATTTACAATCACTCCAAAGTGTCTGAATACTTTGGTATAAACTTAGGAAAACATACAGCATACCTATGATGAAAATCACAAAACGTCACTGAAATAAATAACAGACCTAAATAACCAGAGACATACCGTGTTCATGGAATGGAAAATACAGCACAGAAAAGATGTCAAACCTTTCCAAATTGGTTTATAGATTTAATAAATTACTATCAAAATGAAAGAAACTATTTTATAAATACAGACAATCTTATCCTATAATTTATATGGAAAAGCACAGACCCTGGACCAGCAAAAACAACACTGATGAAGAAGAATTAAAGGGCAAGAATCACTTTATCTTATATGTAGGCCTATTATTTAGCTACAATAATCAAGAGAGTGTGGTACTAATGGGGAATTAAGACACATAGCTGATTGGACCAGAATAAAGAACCCAGAAATAGACCCAACACAACAGGCTCAAAAGAAATTTAACAGAATAAAGATAGCTTTTGATCAAATGATGTGGGATCAATTAAAAATATGAAACTTTTAGAAAAAAAATAGGAGAAAATCTTTGGGATCTATAGTTACCCAAATATTTCTATCTTAACATAAAAGGAAAAATTGACACGTTGCATCTGACCAAAACTTTCGCTTTGTAGAACTTCTTATGAGGACGAATATAAGCATGCCTCAAAGGTATTGTGGATTTGGTTCCAGACCACGGAAATAAAGTGAATTTTGCAATAAAGCAAGTTACATGAATTTTTTGTTTCCCATGCATATAAAAAATATGTTTGCTGTAGTCTACGTGTGCAAAAGCATTGTCTAAAAATACAATGTGTATACCTTTATTTAAAAATCTTTAATGCTAAAATATGCTAACCAGTATCTGAGCCTTTAGTAAGTCATAAGTTTTGCTAGAGGAAGATCTTGCCTCAATATTGATGGTTGCTGACTGGTCAGGGTAGTGATGGCTGAAGGCTGGGGTCGCTGTGGCAATTTCTTAAAGCAAGACAACAATGAAGTTTGTCCCACTGATTAATTTTTTCTTTCAAGTAAATTTTCTCTTTGGCATACAATGCTGTTTGATAACTTTTTACCAACAGTAGAACTTTCAAAATTGAAGTCAAACCCTCAAATTCTGCTGTTGCTTTATAAACTAAGTTTATGTAATATTCTAAGTCCTTTGTTGTCATTTCAACAATGTTCAAAGCCTCTTACCAGGACTAGGTTCCATCTCAAGAAATCACTTTCTTTGCTCATCCATAAGAAGCAACTCCTCATCCATTAAAGTTTTATTATGAGATTGCAGCAATTCAGTAACACCTTCAGGCTCTGCTTCCAATTCTAGTCCTCTTGCTATTTCTACCACTTCTGCAATTACTTCCTTCACTGAAGTCCTGAACTTCTCAAAGTCATCCATGAAGGGTGAAATCAACTTCTTCCCAACTTCTCTTCATGGTCATACTTTGGCATCTAGAATGGTGAATCCTTTCCAGAGGCTTTCAAGTGACTTTGCCCAGATCCATCAGAGGAATCTGTGGCAGCTCAGCCTTACAAAATGTATTTCTTCAATAATAAAGACTTAAAAATTGAAACTAAAAAAAAAAAAAAAAAGAGAGCTGAAACTACTCCTTGATTCATGGGCTTCAGAATGGATGCTGGGTGAGCAGGCATGAAAACAATATTTATGTCTTTGTACATCTCCATTAGAGTACTTGGGTGATGAAGTACATTGTCAATGAGCAGTAATATTTTTAAATGAATCTTTTTTTTTTGAGCAGTCTCAACAGTGGGTTTAAAATATTCAGTAACCCATGTTGTAAACCGATGTGCTATCACACAGACTTTGTTGTTCTATTTATACAGGACAGGCAGAGTAGATTTAGCATAATGCTTAAGGATCTAGAATTTTGGAATGGTAAATGAGCATTGGCTTCAACTTAACATGGACAGCTGCATAAGCCCCTAACAAGATAATCTACCTGTCCTTTGAAGCTTAGAACCTAGGCATTGACTTCTCCTCTTGTGCTATGAAAGTCCTAGATGGAATCTTCTTCCAATAGAAGGCTGTTTTGTCTACACTGAAAATCTGTTATTTAGTGTATCCACCTTTGTCATTTATCTTAGCTAGATCTTCTAGATAATTTGCTGCAGTACTTGCTACATCACCTTGCACTTTTATGTTATGGAGAGGGCTTCTTTCCTTAAATTTCACGAACCCACCTCTGCTAGCTTCAAACTTTTCTTCTGCATGTTCCTCATCTCTTTCAGCCTTCATAGAACTGAAGAAAGTTAGCTCTGAACTAAGCTTTGGCTTAAGGTTATGTGGGTGGTTTGATCTTCTATTCAGGCCACCAAAACTTTCTACTTCAGTAATAAGGCTGTTTCTTTTACCTTTCTTTTTTTTAATTTGTGTGCTCAATGGAGTAGAACTTTTAATTTCCTTCAAGAACGTTTCTTTTCCTTTAAGAACTTTTCTTTTGCATTCACAACTTGGCTAGCTGTTTGGCTTTCGGCATGTTTTCCTCACTAAGCTTTATAATTTCTAGCTTTTGCTTTAACGTCAAAGACATGCATGCAACTCTTCCTTTCATTTGAACACTGAGAGGCCACTGTAATGTTATTCATTGTCCTAATTTCAATATCATTGTGTATCAGGGAATAGGGAGGCTTGAGGATAGGCAGAGAAACAAGGAAGGGCCAGTCTGTGAAGCAGTCAGAACACACACACACACATTTATTAAGTTTGAAGTCTTATATGGGTGAGGTTCGTGGTACCCCAAAACAATCACAATAGTAGCATCAAATAGTGTTGATCACAGATCACCATAACAGATATAATGATAATGAAAAAGCTTGAAATATTGTGAGAATTATAAAAATGTGACACAGAGAACCAGCACACGCTGCTGGAAAAATTAGGCCAATAGATCTGCTCAATGCAGGGTTGTCAGAAACCTTCAATTTGTAAAAAAGGCAGTATCTGTGAAGTACAATAAATTAAAGTGCAATAAAATGAGGTACACCTGTATACAAGTTACAGACTGGAAGAAAATACTTGCAAACCACATATTCAAAAAGAAATAGTATATGAAACTCTCAAACCTCCACAGCTAAAAAAAAAAAAAACCTAATTAGAAAATACGCAAAAGATATGAGCAAACATTTCACTGAAGAGGATATAGATGTGGCAAATAAGAATATGAAAAATTGTTCAGTATCATTAGCTATTAGGAAATCAAAACTAATGATATATTATTACACCTATTAGAATGGTTAAAATGAAAAATTGTGACAACATTAAATGTTGGATAGGATGCAGAAAATTTTTATTTCTCACACATTACTTATGAGAATGTAAAACAATATAGACACTCTAGAAAATACTTTGGCAAATCTTTAAAAGCTAATTTTAAACTTACCACGAGATTCAATAATCTCACTTGTAGGCATGTATCCCAGAAAAATGAAAACTCAACTTCAAGCAAAAACCTATATGAATTTCATAGCAGCTTTATTCATAAAAGCTGAAAAGTGGAAAATACACATGTTCTTCAATGAATTAATTATTAAACAAGTTGTGAAACATCTATACTGTGGGATGCTACTCAGCAATCAAAAAGAACAAACTATTGATTGACAAAACAACTTGGATGAATCTCTAGACAGTTATGCTGAGTGGCAAAAGACAGTCTCAAAAGGCCACAGACTGCACAATTCCATTTATATAACATTCTTGACATGATAAGATTTCAGAAATGGAAAACATATAAATGATTGCAAGAGGTCACACATAGGGAGGAGAGAAGGAGGCACTAGGTGTGCCTATAAAAGGGCATCGGTGGAATCCTTGTGTTCATGGAACACATCTGTGTATTGGCTGCTTCGTATATTATCAGTTTCTTGGTTGTGACCTTGTACTGTCATTTTACAAGATTTCACTATTGGGGGAATCTGGGTTAAAGAGTTCACAGCATCTCTCTGTATTACTTCTTAAAACCACATATGAAAATACAATCATCTCAAAAAGAGTTTAATAAAAATTTTTAATGAAATCAGAAAAATGTCTAGATAAAATAAAGGTGAAGTTTATCTGTTTGAGAGATAGAAAGGACAATTCTAAACACAAAAACAATGGTACAATCATGACTATACACTATCAAAGAAACCCTTGCAAAATTTAAAATGCAAAAATAAACTAAAAAAGTAGTCATAATAAATATGTCAGAAATTATTCCTTTGGATTTAATAAGAGCTTCCAAAAGAATGGAAAAGGTCAAATCTCTCAAGTGAAAGAGCAAATGACTAGAATATTTACAAAATAAGAAGTGCAAATACCCAATATTTATAAAAAGGTTTTTTTTTATTTCAGTAGAATTAATTAAAACAAAATGCTAATCCATTGTTAGACTGCCAGATAAGCCAAGAAATATTTTAAATGGCAGTAATAAATGCTGGTTAGGGCTCAGTGAAAAGAGTGGTGGAGAACATTTCTGGTGCCAACTTGCATCTGGATTCTTAAAAAATAGTTCACTTGGCCAGTGACTGTATGTCAGAGAATTTATCTTCAATTAGTAGGGATTAGGGAAAGTTTATCTGTGAAGATACTCATCACGGTGTTGCTTATGATAACGAAGCACAGTAAGTAATATAAATGCCTAATAAAAGTAAGATAAGAAATGATATGACTACAAACTACAGGTATTATTATATTTTTAGAGGAATAACTAATGGCCTGGTAAAACACTCACAATATAATATAAAGAATAAAATTTAGCATATATACTATAATTCCGTTTTTCGTTAAAAATGAACATTTCTTTTATAGTAGTAAGTAAAAACATACCAAATTGTTTTCAGCGATTATTTCTGATAAAACCTATAGTAAAATTATAGGTTACTCTTATTTTATAATTTACATACTTTCATTAAGTAGAAATCTTTTACATAAAGAGAAAAATTGGAATTAAAAAAAAATAAAGCAGACACCCTATGTTTTGCACTATGTATCACAGGAAACCATAATTTTATGGAAACTTCAAGCTAGGAATTTCATGCAAATAAGGACCCTATGACAATTAGATGATTAATCCCTGGGAAAACTGTTGCAATTACTCAGCAAAAAGGAACTGACAAAAACAGTCCTCAGAGCTGAGAGAGAGAAACTGAAACAAGGGCAGAAATAAGTCATGGTTCTTTATCACACTGGCCAGGGAGAGATTCCTTCTCCAAGACAGTGGGTGCAGTTTAACAGACTACCAAATAATGAGCTTTTGGAGGAGACTACTGGCATTCATGCCCCAAGTTTTCTGAACCACCATTCCTGAATATCATCTTAGCCTTTCTCCACTGTAGGTCTACACACAAGCTGCACACACTATACACCAAATGCAAGATCTATTTTATGAGTTCATAAATGCACACATCAACCACAGAGCCAAGCTCAGGAACTCTACATTCCCAAGGGATGTAGGCACCAGCCCTCCCACTAGGCAAATAACCTAGTTATTATTCCAAACTAATACACTGAAGGAAAGAGTAGAGTGGAATGTATCATTGGACTAAACCCTCTATTTTTCATAACATTAATGCCTGCCCTCCCATGCCTACTTGTGAGACCAACAATGTTGCCAAATGGCCATGAGAGTTTCCCTGCTGTCCAAATGCAGCCAATGAGTGGCCATTGTATTGCATGCTTGATCAACCAAAGAAGTAGCTAGGGGATATTTGAATGGCAGCCTTCCAGCTCTGCAGAAATTAGAAACACAGCCCCAATAATGGAAAAGCTAGAACGGTAGAGCTTGCAGCTGTCCCTTCCATTGCTGCAAACCTCCCAAAGGGTTCATCTCTGAATGCCCTTTCTTGACTGTGTCCACAAATGTGAGATGATGGCAGCCTAAGGTGGATCATTCTGCAAATGCCCTACTCCATTCCAACCCATGACTGCAATTCAAATTGGTGCCTCCAAAGAGTTGCCAAGTATTATTAGTTGCTTGTTACAATGGAAATGACTAATAGAGAACATCTGTGATAAGTCAATGTTCTATTATATGTAGAAATCTATGTTGGTGGGCTTTACCTGACTATGAGTGCCAAGATTCTGGTTCCATATCCAGCTCCAGGCAAGGAGCTCCTGCTCAGGCTCAGGTGTCTCTGTCCCTGCTCCTAAGAGCTGCATATCAGTCTGTACTTAGCCATACCTGCATTAAAAATCTGGATGTGGGATTGGTTTGACAGCAACTGCTGTGCTTACACTCCAGCTGTGAATGCATTCAGAGATATTCAAACAGAGTTTCGTTCAACACCAAATGAACATAAGTTCATTTTGGCAGAACCACTTTATGAGGACCACTAACTTCCATTCTGCCCACTCATCTGCTTCTAACCCATTACCTATCCGGCATGGTAGTTTAATGCACAAAATAACTATGGTGTCAGTTAAGGCAAAAGTCTTAGAATTGAGCTTCTTCTCTTTTTATCATACAATTTATGCATCAATTGCACAGTCTTGCATAGTCATGACTCCAGCACTGCAACTTCACTTACCCACCAATCTCTGTGAAGTACGGTGCATAGATATGGGCTTGGAGAGGGGTTGGGGAGGCACAAGGTGCCATGTGGAATTGGGCTGGAGGACATTAGCCCCTATTGAAGACCAGCCCCTGGAGCAGGCTCCCCTTTGCCAACAGCAGGACAGTGTGGGGTTCCAGGCCACTACCCACCTGGGCCTCTTCTCCATCCTGTCCCTCTGAGGTACCCATACATTGAACACCCACTCCTCAGCTGCCTTTCTCATCTGACAACCTTAGCCATGGTCTAATAACCCTGAGTCCTTGAGAGTGGGGACACTGCTGTGCAACCTGTTAGAGGAACACCATCCTCTCCTTGTGCACCATAGTCATGGAGAGTCAGGAAATTCACCCACTGGAATTTCTAAGAGAACAACAACATGAAATTCTGATACTTGGCAAACCCACAGCCATTTCCTGCCTCCTTGACTCAACCTGAGTCATTCAATCCCAATGACTTCTAAATCATCCCCTGTCTTCAAAGCTAATCCTAGCAATAAAGCTATCATGTCTTTTATTCTGAGCTCACCACCTATACCAGAGTCTCTCTAATTGCTAAAAAAGCATGCTTATCCTAGTACCCAAAAAGCATGTATTGGTGTTGCATTTTAAATTAATATAAGCTTAGGGGCTGTATAGGTAAAAAGAAATTTAAAATTACTTTTGAAAGTACCTGAAAAATTCCATGAAAGAGAATCCGTAGCCATGCTGTTCTGCAATTCCTGCACAAACCACATTTGCAGATGCTCCAATTAGTGTCCCATTACCTGAAATCAAAATTAAAAATAAAATGCCAAGTTACCTTGGGGGCAGGTGTCTGTTCTTGTTTGTTCTGCATTATATTTGAGTCATTTCGTAAGCTTTGGATTTGATGATTACAGGCAAGATCAAAGTGACTGCTTTACAAATTTCTGAAGAAGTAAAAAACAACACTAAAACCAGAAAGTAAATACATTTCTTATAACACTGTAGACCACTTGTAGATAGTACTGTGGCTGTTCTATATGATAGAAAATAGGAAAAACTAAGAAAAATTGGCAAATCACTGCAGGTGAAGGTGTTAGCTATATTTTGGAGGAAAATGCACTCAAGGGACAGAAACAATCAGAGAGAATGTGGGTCTTCTGAGCAGTAGAAAGAAACCCTTGATGAGAACCCCTCCTCAATCACGACTCTAGGACCTGGGCATATGCCAGGAAGCCCGTTTTGTAGGAAGAGAGATAATAGCCACAAGGATGAAAACAACTGGGGCAAAAAACGTTAGCTGGCATTTTCACTAAATGACATCTGTCTTAACATAAAATGCCTGTCTGGGTAAGAATTTGTGGACTGTGTGCATGGTCCAGGGGAAGATATAATGTACACACACATGCATGCATGTGTTTACACACACATGTATACACAAAGCAGTCCAAGTAAGCTAGGTGAAGAAAAGGCCCAAGGCTGTCCGGTCGGAGCATTTGATCCCCCAATTCCCAACACAGTGATTGGTCCAGGGAAGAGTACATTTTGCTGGAGAAGCCAATTGGCAGCGTTTATTCCTCTGAGCCATAGCGATCAGAGTTCAGGGATGGGCACAGGAGTGAGGCCCAGCCAATTTTGATCAATTCTGACAACTGTGCATGAACTGTTGAGGCAGAGACACTTTCTACTGAGGACTACTGAACTGTGAGACACAAAATCTGGAACTGCCTGCAGCACTGCCAGCATAAGGAAAGGAGCTTCCTGAGAATGGAGCAGCATAAAAAATGGCAGAGCAGCAAGGAGAGAAACTAAGGTCAAGTCCTAGTAATACAACCAGAACTGATTGGTCCAGCCATGCCAAAGCCAGGTCTGCCCTGGCACATACAGGTGAGCAAAACAAGCAGACATATACTCCATTCACATCAAGCCAGTCAAGTCAGCTTCGATTGGGTTTCTGTTGCTTATAACCAAAGATTCTTAAATAAACCGCCAAACAAACAAAACAAAAATGGTGGGTTGGTTTGTAAAAAGAAGTACAAACACACTGTTAATTCCCGTGGCCTTAAGTTAAATTATGTCTTTACCAATAATGGTAATCTTTTAGTAATCTTCAGGTCACACCTCCCCATCTCCAACCACCGTCTGCTCTGTGCTGGCACCCGTGTGGCTGAACATAGCTGAAGGAAAACATAAAACTATGCAGCTCGGCATGGTTTGTTGTATAACATAGCTATGTTGATTGGTCTTCTTTTAAATATATGGTATTAACTTTCAAAGGACTCTCAATAATACCCCCAAATCATACTCATTCCCCAGTCTATTTAATCACTCAAGCAGTAGATGTTTACTTCATACCTTCCCCTCTCTCTCTTCAACTTCCTTATAATCTTCCTTTCCTGTGCTCACACTCAGCTTTCTCTTATCCTGAGAAAACTGAAGATATCTGATAGCAGAGCAACCCTCCAGTCCACTGTTGGGCCTTTCTTGTCCTTACCATGATGAACCTGTGATTTGAAGAAGGCTGACTCCCCAAACTGTGAAGGTTTCCAAGCTCCCTCACCTACTCAAGAGCACTGTACCAGCAAATTTCCTGCCTGTCTCCACAGCATTATACTTGGTACCTTGCATCAAAATAGTAATCAAATATTTTAATGCTTTTATTAAACATCATTGTAAAATTTTTTTATGTGTCAGTCTTCTCCTGGCTATTGCACAATCAATAACTTGACCAACTCTTGCTATAGACAACTAAAAATATAACATGTGTGTGTTCCTGCACACACATATACATTTCTTAAAAGTACCAAAGGACTAATAGGACATGAAGAATCCTAGGACCAAGAATATAGACAAGTAAGCATGACACTGCAAAGCTTTGCCTGGAGGCACTCATCAGTCCGGAGTGAGTGAGTGAGAAATGCCACATCTAGAAGCTCTATGGGACTGGCAGAGAAAAAAAACCTCCATGGATTGGAATTTGTGAATCACTCACTAATATCTACCACTTGAGGTCGGAACACCAAAGATCTGAACAGCCTGGAAAGGGTTAACAAAATTAACCCAGGAAACATCTAGCTCAAGGACAGTGCAGATGACAAGGAGATTTACGAGGCTCCCATGAGAGGTTGTGAGATGCAATGACCAGCTTAATGTGCAGAGTGGCTTCTACTGGAGAAGGATTTGAATAGAGAATTAGGTAGAGAAGATCAGACACCTGCTTAGGGCTTCCTCAGTGCCAGTTTCATTCTCAGCATATGGGCATCTTTATTCATTTCATCTTCACCACAACCCTCTGGGGTGCCCAGTTTTCCATGAGGAAGCTAAAGCTCAGAGAGGGTTAGCCACATGCATGGGTTGTTATTGGAAGTGGCCAGCTCTGCACCTGACCCATCAGAAGGAAAGAGGCAGGGGTTCAAGCTGCATGCAGCTTAAACCTAAGCCTTTATATAGATGGCCCCAGCCTATTTATAGAGCCTTAAAAGTTCCTGAGAGGGTGGCAGATGATGTACAGACACCCCTGCTAGTTCTGTCTCCAGCCAGCCCCTTCTTGGCACTGCAACCATGAAATACATTCATTTCATTTCCTTGCCTGTCTCCTGCTCTGGTTGTAGGGAACTTGCCAGATGCAATTCCAAACCCTTGCCAAGTCATCTTGCCTTATGTTATTTTGAATAGTCTGACAATATTTTCCTGCAGAGAAGCCAAGAGTTTCTTGGAGCATCCTGCTCAGCCTGGTCCCACTGGCAGACATATCAAGGCTAAACTGGCATTTGCTCTGTCACCCTAACATCCCTGATTGAAGGGCTCCAGGGATAACAGAGAGAGCTCTGTTTCAGAACAAAATGAAACAGAACATTTAGCCCAAGTTCATACTCAGCAAACTATGGTAACTCTAAAAATAAAAGGCAGCACTTCTTTTTTCTCCATTAGTCATTGAAAATTTTCCCTTTTCCAATGAAATGGCAATTTGGCAGGCAGACAGTACCTGGGCCAATAGCATCTTGTTATGCTCCAGTTGGTATGAATTTCTGCTTTGCAACAGACCCTTTGCCAGAAAATGGAAGAAGGACTTTCTATTTTCATTGCCAAGGTGAACTGGCTCGGTAGTTTATGTCATTCCTCAGCACTTTAGGATTCAGAGAAAGGAGAGAGGAGATTTTCTAGGACCTGAGAGAGGGGTGGTTTACTTGGTCTCCTGGCTGCATGAAAATGTGGATGATAAGGACAGGTGAGTGGAGACAGGAATCTAAATTGAGGAGAATTGAGATTCAAGCTCTTTCTTTGGAGAAGATGAGTCCAAGAAATGAGCATAGGCAGGACTGACTGGTAAATATGCAGAAAATGTGGGAGCAATGGGACCCTCAAGGAAAGCCCCTGGTATTAAAGATCATCATTCTTTTCTCCAAGTCCTTATGCACTGAGGGTACAGTCTGCTAGTTAAGTTAAAATGTGCAAGGGAAATAAATGAGGTGCGCAGAAAAGTGGAAAAGGAGCTGGAGCCAGGTGTAAAGTTGGTACTTTACACAAAGAGCACACCTGGAAGGTCTCTGTGCTTGGCAGAGGGACTCAGACATGATGGCAGCTCCCCAGTAGCCTTGTGAGGAAGGGAGGAGAGTGATCAAATCCTAGGCCTGCACAGTAGGATACAGAAGTCATTGGGCAGCAGTGCAAGTATCTCTGAAGCTGAGGTCAGAGAGAGAATCTCCTGTGCATGCCCCAGAGAGGACAATGAAGGGTGCCAGGTGAACTGGTGGCTAGTGTTGCATCAGTCCACTTTCATGGGGCATTAATTTTACAGAATAGGGAGTCACTCCCATATATATTAAAGGAAAGGATGAATGAAACATCATTTTAAATGTTCCCCCTACTGCACAGAAACTGAGGGTATGGCTTGGCCTCTTTGGGTCCCAGCTTACCTCTGCTGTTGGAGACTTTGGGTGCATAGTGCTGTTTAATCTATGAAGAACTTCTGCTTCCTTAATATGAACTCAGCTGTGACTATCCTAAAGCTGTTTATTCTCACTTCCCTCAATGCAGGGTAATGGAACCATCTACAAAATAGCAGCTGACCCATGATGGGACCAATCATTAAGTATTGGTACTCTAATGCTTAATCCAGGATTTTCCACTCAGCCCCATGCTGAGCAGCCACACTGGCAACAGAGCAATTGCTTACAGAATCCAGGGGTTAGGGTAGTGGGAACGCAAGTTACAGCCCAGAGGTCCTCCAGTTGTGTGATGGAATGCACACGTGGCTCACACCTTCACACAGTCCACATGGGTGCCCTTAAATGGCTGTTTTGGTTTTCAGATTGGGATTTAACACATCAGCAGACAATGTTTTCAGCTATGTCTTCTGGTCAATAGACCAACTCAGGCAGAATCATGCCCTTTATCTGTACAGCAAGCAAAATAAGTACATCAAATGGAGAAAAATTTATAAAATCATTTACACATTTTATTTTCTATTGTCTTTATTAGGAAAAATGGCAAAAATGGAAAGTAAAACCACTGACATAGCATATTGCAACCGAAGGAAAGATGGAAATTTCCAGACAATACAAATGTTTCCCATCTCCATCACTGATGGAATGGATCTTAAACGGACCTTAGCAGGTTCCCTCTGTATTCATATAAAAGGGGAAAGGACAAAATCAAAGAACATACAAAAAGAGTTACAGTTATAGCTCAAAGGATGAGAGCAATAGACAAGGTATAAAGATGGAGAAACTGAGAAGAGCTTTACAGTGGTAGATAGAGGCTCCTCAGAGGGCCCATCTTCTTGGGAGGACACTAGGGAAGCAGCTGCTACAGGGTGGGTGTTGCCCAAGTCACTTCTGACAATGAAAACACATCATAATCTCCTGCAAAATCCCAGGAAAATTCTGCCCACTACAGTTCATACTTCTACCCACTGAAGTTCTCTTTAAGCGATCTGACAAAATACAATGAGATTTATACCTAATGATTGGAAATTATATTGCATATTTAATTTTAGTACCCATGTGCTTACTGATAGCTAGAAACACAAATATCTACCTATCTATCTATCTATTGTCCCGCATTTTGCCACTTTGTTGAACTCTCATATTACTTTCAGGACTTTTTGTTTTTGTTTTACAATAGGTTTCTGGGGATATGCATAAACAATTTGAAACCGGCTGCTAGCAAACCCATTTCCTTTCCCTTACTTTCTTGAGGTTCACCTACTCATGTTTATTAATAAGTGACCTGCTTCACCACAAGCCTTCTTATATCCTTCTTTCCTGCAGAAACTAGTCAAAACTAGTTCCAGCTAAATCTGGAGACTGGAACATGTGCAAAAGGACAAACTTTGACTTAAAGTTACCTATGTTTAATGATACTACTACTAAAAAACATGCCCCTCATCATGTCCAAGGGTACCATTTTTAAGCATGTGATATATGAACAAGCATGATTTATAATGGTGCCTGTGCCACTTAACTCTGCCTCTTGACCTGCGTTATCTCACCCCATCCTGAATCACATCTCTAGACTATCCCCTTCCATGCTTATGTTATCTTATGAGGATAACATAAGCATCCTCAGCTCAGAGGGACATATCTGAGCTTGCATCTGTCTCCTTTCTTGGCTGCTAAGTAAAAGTAATAAAACTCTTTCTTTTCTCAAACTCCTAGTGTCACAGTATTGAATCTGTGCACAGCAGGCAATGAGATTGCTTGCTTGGTAACAACTCATGCTATGTCACCTGCAATAGAGACAGTTTTATTCCTTCCTTCTGATCCATATGCCTTCACTTTCCTTTTCTTGTCATATTGCAATAACTAGAACTTTCAGTACTGTGTTGAATAAGAGTGGTTGTCAGGGAAATGCTTGTCTCGTTCCTGATCTTAGGGGGAAAGCATTCAGTCTTTTACCATTAAGTATCTATGACATTAGCTGTAGGGCTTTTCAGTAGATGCTCTTTAGCAAGTTAATGGAATGCTGGAAATTTTGTGTAAAGAATTGTAGAAAAAGTCCTAAAACTATTTATACCTACCCGCCCCCTCTCCCCCAAAAAAGTGTGTCCCATCTGTACCGGGCTGCCTGCATGAGGCACGGAGCCAATCCAACCTGTTGTTGAGCAGGATCCAGTTTTGTTGCACTTGGGTTAGACTGAATTTGCCACTAGCTACATATTGTGAGGGTAAGATCATGAGTTTCCCTTCCAGAAGGCTTAGATCTAAGCACAGGGAAATTCTTGGGAAGCCACCAGTTTTCCAAACCATAGAGACTTTCTCTTTCTACATTTTGGCTGCCTCTCTGTCGATTGCTGCTGGTCTTCTGCTCTGCAATTCTGTACTGATCTCTGCCTCAAGAATATGCTCCCTGCCCTGGCCCAGCCCAGAGAGGGCCCCACAGTGCATCCTGGGAGGAGCATGCTCCCTGCCTTGGTCCAGCCCAGAGAGGGCCCCACAGTGCATCCTGGGAGGAGCATGCTCCCTGCCTTGGTCCAGCCCAGGAGGACCCTGCTGTGCATCCTGGGAGCCTGAGCTTCTAGGCCTTCTCTCATTGTATCTTCCCTGCCTTCACCACCTGTTCCTTGAGGATACTGAGATTCTGGTCTGCTATCCTGCCTCACCCCTAGCAAGGAATGTTCTCCACAACTCTTGGAAGGGCTTTCTGCTTTCTGAAATTTATTTCATATTTGTTTCTCTGCATCTTCAATATTCTTTTGGGTTATTAAAAATGATGACTTTGTAGCTCATCTGGTTTGTTCTCTGTCGGGTTGAGAGCAAAGGTATCTTGCAAGTTAATGTTCCCCACCTGGATGTAAGAGTCTTCTGAGACAAACTTTGACTAATTAGAGACTGGAAACAGGAAGGAACTCATAGGTAAATCTCTCCCTTCCTCCTTCTCTACAAAGGCACATGATTCCCCAGGACCCATCTAGAAGATTTCCCACTGAGCTGGAAACCGGCTTTGTTTTCTTGTGAAGCTGTTGCTAGGTTGGGAATACATCCTGCATTTGCCTTCTCTCCTCCACTACCTCACTTCACTTCCTCCCCATCTCTTTCTGCTCCAGGATCACCCCTCCTAATAGAGCCTTCACATGTAAACTTCACCTCAGTCTCTGCTTTCTAGGAAATCTAGGATAAGGCAAATTCTACTTGTGTTATTTGAATTGTTCTTGGCTCTTAGAAAAAGATCAACTAAAATGCATTGGAGTTAGACCAGGAAATATTTTTTTGTTCAAACCACCTGCAAATCACACCCAATTTTTACAACAAACAGCATTTATAAAACTAATTGAAAACTTCTATATAAGTAGTCTTCAAAATGTCAAACCCCAGGAGTCAGTGAGAGAGGGGTCCCTGATGAAATAATTGTAGCATTAAGGGCAGCAGGATTGGTTATCTGTTATATCAGGAATACAAGTCATTCAAGGATCAGAGCTGCCCAGTTAAAAAGATATCAAGAATTCAAACCTTTATTATTCATTTCAGCTGCATTCCTGCTTTCAAAGGGGCTCAGTCAGCAAGTGTATTTGATATTATCAGCCACACAAATTGCCCATATTAGCTTCTCTCCTTGAGAACTCCCACATGCTTGAAGGAGTCAGAGCCAATCCAGGAGGCTTCTTATCCCTTGAGACTCAATTTAAAACTATCCTTGGGAGAAACTTCTCTAACTTTCCCTGACATCTCACCTGGTGCTTCCTGAATGCTCTGTCTACCACCATTACAGGACAGCCCATTTTACGTTTTACCTCAGTTTAGGGGGTTGTCTCCCCACTCAAGAATGCTAACACTGAGTTACAGTCAAGTGCAGTGCAGGGTAAATAGTAGATACTCGGTAAGGTCGAATGAATAAAACCCTGTATGGGAGACACATCCCTATGCATCTTGGACTCTGTTCTACTGCTGACATTAAATGTAGGAGTCACCATTTCTCCTGGGGCTGTTCTCAAATGGGAGCAAATTTAACAGGTGTTTACTCTTATAAGAACTCAAGGGTTCAGTCACTGAATTAGGTGAATTACCTGTCTGCAGAAATTATACAAACTTCACTGGATCACATTAATCACTTTCTACAAACAGGAAGATAAACTAAACAGAAAGTTATTGACTCAATAGTCAGAGATCAATCAAAGAACAAAGAAAGATGGATTATCTAAGCATGCCTGCTATAAGAATAGAAACTTAGAATGGACCTGGTTTCTTTAAGATTCTTCACAATCCTCTTGTGATCAGGCTTCCTAAAAGAGCCTAATAGAAGCCCTTCCAAAAACAATTATATCCCAGTGCTCTTGTATTTGCTCCACAGAGCTGAGCCTCTCCTAACAGTTCCTCTAAATCACTTTCAATTTCTCCAAAGAACAGCCTCCCTCCCAGATTCTCAATCTTTCTTCTCATTCCTAGTCCCACATTCTTTGTTCTCTCATTCAGCACTTCAACCCAATTCCTTAAGGAGCGAATGAAAGAGAACGGGAACTGGGACTGAGGACAGCTTCTGCTTCAAAATCTGTTCCAAACATAAACCACAGACTACTTGGAAGCAGTCTGGCAGCACATTAACTTCCAGACATTGATAATGACAGTCCTCAGGCCATGGGTTTTAAAAAAGCCAATGCAGTTCCACCGAGAGTCGGAAGTGCCCGGTTTTGCAGAGGAACTGAGTTAGCTCTAGAATTGCTCCAATAAAAGCTGAAGATGTGTTTTCACCCAGGAAATCATGAGGGCTTTCTTTAATTTACTTTCTATCTTAAAAACAGGAACTTTTTATTTCAGATGCATCAATAGCAGTGTCTGCATGGCTTTCCCCCTCCGATGTAGTCAAGACTCATTTACCTCCCAGGCAGGCGCCAATGGCCAAGGAATACATGAGTGGCTGCACAGGAAGACTGACCTCCGGGTCTTGGCACAAATTCAGAAGCACAGGAATCTGGGGAGGAGAAGGATAAAGAAATTACGTTACCCGGAAGCTGAGAAGCACTGCCCATGTTGTGATTTATTTACAAAATTCAAAGCAGGGGTGGGCCATGAGGGCTCAGCAGGCAGAGTTCTCGCCTGCCATGCCAGAGACCTGGTTTCAATTCCCTGTGCCTGCGCATGCAAAAAAAAAACAAAATCCAAAGCAGTACTTCAGCATGTAAGAGGCATTGAATGGCTGGTAGGAAACCAAAGTGAGTTTTAGAATCCACAAAACTTGAGTTTGAACCCAGCTGCATGTCCTTTAATTCCAGCCTTTTCCTTAGTAGCACCCTAAGGTACTACTGTGAATCTGAAATCTTAATGGCATGTGAGTCTAACACAGTACCTGGGAGCATAACCACACAATCACACTTATTAAGCCCTGAAGTGTACCAAATCCTGTGCAAAATCTATGCATGCAGCACTCTGTAATCCTGATATTCTTTCCATTGACATACGAGGAAACTGAGAGGCAGAGAAGCCGGCATGTGAGCAGTCCTCAGACTCTAAACCCCACATTGGTAAATGTGTGCTAAGCTGCTCCTTGCCACTGCTCTGCCCAATTACACCCAAGCCCCTGACATCTTACAGGCATTAGACTCATCAAGGAAGCATTATTCTCTAGTCAGTCATGCCAACATCGAGTGTACTTTTCTAAGGAAGATATATTTCATATGATCACAGAAACGAAATGTAATGGTTGCAAAGTTTTTGTTTACATTCAATACAAAGAATTTGTATTTTAAAAGCATGCCCCCTTGTGGTTTATGTGCTAATGAAGAACAGAGAAGCAAGTGGCCATTGAACCTCTTTCAGTGAGGCTCAGGAGTGTGTTTGATGTCACCTCTGCCAGAGTACCTGAGGGTAACCCACAAGCCCCACACCTGCTGCCTCAAGGCAGGGCCTTTTGTCACCCTTCATCAAAAGCAGGAGGACAGGGGTTTCCATGGCAACTCATCTGGAAAAGACACAAAGTCACAAACAAAAGGCTGGCACCTGTGCCGAGATCATTAGCCGTGGGCAGTATCACCAAGTGTGGGGAGCTTAGAGACAGCAAGTCTCTGTTTTTCATTCTGGAAGGCCAGATACTCCCCAGTGCTTTACTTCACCAAAATATTTCACAGACATACCCTTTGCAGTGTCTCTCCATGGGGATGGTGGAGTCCCCTCCCCACCTTCCCTTGGGGCTTGGACCAGTGGAACATCATTGGAAAACGGGTAAACTTGACACATGGTATGCTTCTGCATGCCCCTTAGGAGCTCCAGGCTTGGCCCTGAAAGAGTCCCAGGCAGTTTCAGTGCTCCGCGGGTGCCGAAGGGGTACAACACATCTGTCCCTGTCAGCCCCAAAAGAGCCCTGACCGACAGTCTGCAGTCAGCCCCCAGACCCATGAGTCTGCCAGTCATGTGCCCAGTCCTTGAAAGCTGGGCACTGATGGGATTAAATGAATATGAGATGAAGTAAAAAGCCAAAAGCAATTGTGAAAATGCTTCTGACTTGGTGTCTCTGAAGTGGTGCTTTTCTTTGCCTGGGGTTATAGCAACCTGCCCTAGCCTGTTGGCAATGTTTGGGACAGGGCTGGAGGAACCCCAGGAGGAAGGAGCCACACCGAACAAGCCAGCCTTGAGCAAAAGGCTACCACACAGAGATGAGCTTATCCACACAGAGATCAGTTAGAGAAATCCCACAAAACTGTGTGCATAAATTACCAATTTTTAAATTCAGCACACTCTACAAGAATACACCTTAACTTGAAAACTGCCTGAAAATTCTTCCTATTCAAACAACTGAGGTTCAACAAACAAGGTTGAACAAGAGAAAGACAGTCAGGAATTCTCAGACATTAGCTATGTATTTAAGGTTTCCAATATAGTCTTCTGGGGAATGTGCCAAAAGGCCTGAGAGAGCTGCCCCTAGCACAGATTTGGGCTTGGCCCAGCCCACAGTGAGGTTCCCACAGCTTCCTCCATCTCCTGTCCACTGGAGAGGAGAAAAGGAAAAACGGAGAGTCAGATCCAAGCCAGAGGGATTTCCCAATCCAGTCATGTTTGTTAAATTTCTACACCAGTTGATAGAGAGCCATGGTCCCAAGACCCTTGCCTTGGCCTCTCAGGACCCTCCTCCTCTTCCCACAATCTCCCAATTCAGCAAGTGAGGTAATATGGCCAGCACAATGGAACAGGGGCTCTCAAGCTTCCTGCTTCACAATTTCAGTGGATGTGCTGATTGCATGCCCAGTTGTTAAATATTGTTTAACAGTGACACCCTTAAAGATGAGCAAAGGTGAAAGTGAATGGGGAGGGCAGAAGGCAGAAGGGCCAGGAGAATTTTAGAGTGCAAACTTTGAAGAAGCTCTGAAGTGTTTTCCTATGGTCTGGCAGCCTTGATTGGAATTTTCACTGACGAATTGGAAAGTTGTCCTGGAGAGAGAACTCCATTTACAGCCTGATTCTCTCTACTCAGAAGATAATGATAAAAGCAAAACTTCAACAAACTATGAAACTACAAATCACAAATGACAATTCTTTAGGTTTTATTGAATCATCGGATATTCTTTTTCACCAAATGGAAGAAGAGAAACATCACAGACAAATGTAAATGATGCTTCCTACCTGATGACCGCATAGTTGCCTACACAAATTTGGGAGAAACACCCCCAAACTAAAGACAAACTTTCCAGAAAAGATACCACCAAAGAAGAGATGACCTGCACAGACAAATGTAAATGGTGCTTCCTACCTGATGACCACATAGTTGACTACACAAATTTGGGAGAAACACCCCCAAACTAAAGACAAACTTTCCAGAAAAGATACCACCAAAGAAGAGATGACCTGTGACTTTGCTTTTTTAAGCTCACTTCCTTGGAATAATACTCATGTGATTTTCTAAGAAAGAACCCTTCCAAGAAGATGATGGTCACCCTGTGTACCCATCATTACCCATACTTGCCAGTCACCACCCATACATGCTAGTTGTCACCCATGCCTGCTGGTCATCACTCACACATGCTGGTTGTCATTCATGCTTGCTGTTCACCATCCACACATGCTGGTCATCACTCGTGCTCACTGGTTATCACCCACACATGCTGGTTGTCACCCTTGCTCACTGGTCACCACTCACACATGCTGATCATCACCCACACAGGCCAGTTATCACGCACACTCACCAGCTGTCTCTCACACTCACCAGTCATCCCCCATATTTGCCAGTCATCACCCACAATCGCTGGTCATCTTCCATACACACCCCTGGACTTCTACTCTTGCCAGTTGTCACACCCAACCTGCCAGTTGCCTCCAATGTATGCTGGCCCAGTCATCACCCACACACACGGGACATCACCTACACTCATGCATCATCACCCATACTTGCTGGTCACTCGCACACGCTGGTTATCTCCCACACACACCATGGTCTCCCACACTTGCTGGTCATCACCCATGCTCACTGGTCAGTTGTCACATGGACCTCTCTTCTCCTAACCCAAGCTGAGGCAGCATCTTTTGTCAAAGGCAGACCCCATCTCTTACAACAGAAATATCATTAAGGCAAGGGACCTGCATACCTGCAAAGAAATTATAATAAGTCACCCAGGAAATCCCTGGAATGCTTCTATGAAGGGCTTGAGCTGGCCTCTCTCCAGTCCATATGCAACACCAATTCTGGGTTTGATTATTGACAACACTATTTTCCTGTCCTCAAGAGACAATTAGGTGGGAATGAAAAGACCCCTTTCTGATCAATGAGTCTATCATAGTAATATCCATTTCCTCTGCCTGCATTCCCTTTGGCCATAAGTAAAGGGAAGCTGTACCAGAGAAAATACAAGAAACTTAGCTGTCAAGCAGCCAATTATTTCCACTTGAGATACCGCCAACTCTTTAATACATGGGTCATCATTTTCCTCATGATTTTAACAGCTTTAATCAGGTCAGAAGAAGGCAGAGATGCTATGAAGGGATTCTTGATTGATTTCTTCCATAATTCACACATGCAAAAAATGCTGCTGCTGTGCAGTCTGAAAGCTAGCTCTGAGGGTAGGAGCATACTATTCTGCAGCCAGGGCCAGTTCTTCCCAGAGACAAAACATGTTTACAAGCCTCTGTAATCTAGCTCAGTGCTGTTTGTTGTGTTCTGACTTATCTTCATTTTCTAGTCATTGGAAATGGTGCTTCCATCTACCAGTCTTCTGATGATTTTTACTTTTCCATGTGCTCAAATATCCCCACTAATGTGTCCAGTTGACCTGATAAGATGACTGTGACCACAGTTGAAAAGGATTGAGTAAAATATAGGCAATTCTCCAAGCCAGGCAGCAGAAATCCCAAATCACTGCTTCTTTGGTCTCTTCAGTGTGTGTTTGATGACCTTCGGCAGAATAAACCTATCTCAGTCTAGTTTTCTGCCATTGTATTGACCTGATGGTATTATAGTAGATTGCTTTTTGGTTTTTTTGTTCATTACCTAGGAAAAGAACAGAGCTAAGAAGGTGGGAACTTCACCAATATAAAAAACTCACACAGCACTTGACCCTGAGCAGACCTTACCAGTGTACACAGATGGACAAAGTACTCTCAGGGGTGTTTGGTTGGAGCAAGCCCCAGAGATAAGAAAAGGACCAGCTCTCTTACAGCAGAAGAAGTTCAGATATCCTAGATTCTGCAGATCCATGTGAGACCCAATAGAATAGAAAGGTCTCAAGATGACAAGACTGGGTTTCTCCCTACTCCAACAAATGGCTCAGAGGTCATGTGTGATGGCAAAGATCCAGGTATGCTCAGTATTCTCATTGACTCCCTAGTTTCTCTCCAAGGCACACCTGGAGTTCAGAGGACTCCACAGCCATGCAGAGTGAAGACTCTCCAAGAGAGGAAAGTAGGAGCTATTCTTTTGAGGCTAGACATCTAAATCACTGCCCAAAGACCATTTTTTACCACTGCAGCTGTCAGGGTTCAACTAAATGCCAGACCAGTAGCAGATGCCAATGAAGAACAAACCAATAGGGGACATCTATGTTCATTTGGATTTATTAAGATGTGTTAGCTTACATGTGTAAGGAGAATTAGAGGCCCAATGTCCACAGGACAGGCAATGAAGGAGGAGGTGATGAGCAGCTGGAGCCCATAGGAATGTGCTGAACATTATTGTCACAAGTAGACAGGAAGGAAGATCCAGAAGAAGGGAGACTCCGGCAGGCATTGGCCACATCTCCAATATGAATGGATCGGTAAAGCCCATCCAATTCCTATGCCTTGCAGTAAGCCCACATGTGCTGTTATGACCAGGGATACCCAGCATTGCAAATGAGCAGGCAAGCCAAACCTTGCGCCTCAGACTTCCAAGCCAGCAGTGTCGGTACCTATGGCTGTCACAAGGAAGGGGAATTCAGAGAACAGATTGCCTACTGCCCACTGGGAGAATGTAGAAGGGCTATATGCTGGTGATATTGGCTTGAGAAGAAGGAAAAGAGCTGCAGGGAAAAGTTGTTGCCAAAGGCAAAGAACAAAAGAGGCCTTAGAGGACATTCCCAGCAACACACTAAGAAAGTTCCCTAAGTCCAACAAGAGATCGGGGTCTGTGCCAGATGCAGGGAGAAGTCTGGCAGATGGCCAGCACAGTGACACTGTGTGATACTCTGAGGAGCACAGGGAAGAACTGGGTACACAATTCCATCAAACTATCAGCATGCAAGGAACATGAACTGAGAGGAAGGTACTTTACGAAATTCATCTACCACAGTTTGTCCATTGTTTCATTCATTTTCAAATACTTGTTAAATATCTTCTTTGTGCTGGGTACTTTTTAGTGAATGAAGATAAAAACATGAGTAGGACAGGGTTCCCAGACAGTTGCAGATATATCTTGACAATCAGTTTGATGAATACCGTGGGGAGGTATGTGCTATTGGACCCCAGAGGACAAAGGAGTGCTGCATAGCAAGTAAAACATCAAAGATCTGAAGTAGAAATCTGTCCAATGTTTAGAGTACACTCTACTTTATGAGTGCTGATTCCCAAAGGCAAAAATGGAAACTCCCTTTCCTCATCTCCTATGCAGTATGACCTTGGGTTCCTGGATGTCTCTCAGAAATTCTTGGAACTGTGCACTGTCTTTAGATGCATTTATTTTCCTCTTATACTAGTTAAAGTGAGTTCTGATGATTGCAACTGTTGAATGAAATGCTGATACAACCATGTACATTATAAATAGAAAGATACCCACTAAAAGTTTAGAAATAAAAGCAATAATTTCCAAACCAACTGGGAGTTGAAGGTGGAAGTATTAGGATTTTTCAGTTCAGAAGAAGTCAGGAAATGACAGGGAAAAAAAAGAATCAGAAAAGAAAGAGCATAACAAATGGAAAACCCAAAATAAAATGGCAGAAACAATTCAATTCCATCAATCATCACAATACATTTAAACATGTTAAACTATTCTATTAAAAGATGCAGATTATCTACTTGGAATATTAAGCGCTCATTTACATACTGCTTAGAAAAACACAGCTAAAAAAAAGATACGAAACAACAATTTAAAAGTGACTGGAAATAAAGGGTTGGTAAAAGACAAAGAAGGCAGAGAACTCCACAATGATACAAAGAGTCATCCACCCAGATACATCAATAAAGAACCTCCAACACCTACTATGACCATGAAACATGGAATTGCAAGAAGAAAAAGATAAATACATAAACTGAGAAGATTTTAGGGCTCCTCTATCAGAACAGATTCATTAAAGACTGACTTGTGGATCTAAAGATGTACAGCACAATTGATAAGCTTGTATAGTGTAGAACTTAATGGAACAAACTTGGCCACATCCTCCGATAAAGCATGTCTCAGGGTTTTCTAAGTCTTATGGACTTATACTCTTACTATACAAAATTAAATTAGAAAGTAGTAGTGAAAAGACAAATGAAAAAGGAGGGAAAGAAGGAAGAAGGGAAGGTGGCACAGAACTAGATGAACTCCCAAAACCCTATGCCCCATACTGCCCAGACCTCTGTCCTTGGACAGGGCTGCATGCCTGCTTCCACCCAGGAACTGGGAAAGAAGTTTCAGGTATCCCTCTGGTTAACCCCAAGGGCTCTCCAGGGCTCTCCAGGGCACTCTCCTCTAACCCAGCAAGTTTAGAGGCCATGAGCCTATGTGGGGCAGCCACACGACATAGGTTTATGGATTTCAAGAACTTGCATTCAATTTATGCATGTTTTCTTGCTTTAGCCAATCAATATTTTGTTTCTGTCCATGTTGAGAAACATTAACCAAAATTCTTCCCCTGATCCTTTCCATAATGTCCCATTGAATGAATAAACATACCCCAACTTTACGAGAGTAGTTGCCTTATGAGACAGAAGGACATAAAAGATCCTTGGTGTGTGTATGGGGGGTACAGTGATACAGGGCAAAGAATAGAGAACCTCAGCTTCAACTATAATGTTTAACTTCTTAAAAATAAAATAAACACAAAAAGACCTAAGCCAAAGAGGATAAAATGTTCAGATTGACTCATTTTAGGTAAGTATATGGATATTTGTCATACTCTTCTCTGAAATCCTGTTGTTTATTTTTTAAATTATTGAATTTAAAGTTAAAGTCAGCTTTTAAGTAACTATTAAAATTTGGGTAATGAAAATGTTAGAAGTATCTTAATTTTAGAATATAGAGCTGTCTAGATTTCCAGTAATAGGGGAGGATGTTAGGTGAATGATGATAGAGTCACAAAATAAATATAGCAATAAAAAGATGTCTGATATACAAACATGGGGTGATGATTATGTTAAGGATTTTAATATTACATTTTAACATACTTTATGTTTTCCATGTATTAAAGATATTACAGTAAAATTATATTCCATTGTAAAAGTAAGATATAAAGGATATAAAATTTTATATATTACATGATATGTTTTTAAAAAGCCATACAAGAAAAAAGACTAGCAAAAAATGCCAGGAGTTATCTCTACTTGATGGAATTACAGGTCATTCTTTTCTTTGTTTTCTCAATTCCCATGATGAATATATTGCTTATAATTACAGGAATAAATAAATTTCATAAAATTAAAGCTGCCTCACTGAACTCCATTTATAATAGCATGTGGTACATTTATACCCTTTGCACCCTGCAGAACACCACATCTACAGTTCCCAGCCATCCTGTTCTCTCCTGTCACAGCTATAAGTCAAGGGATAGGCCAACTGTTAAAACTCAGGAAAGTTAGAATAAACAGGCTCATATTTTTCAGCAGTTTCCCAATTCTTCTTCTGGTTCTGGGGTTGAACCCGATTTATCTCCTCCCTTTACTTCAGTCCTGAGCCTACCCCAACTCCCTGCTTGCCTCTCTATATTTAAAGAGTTCAAGGTCTTGAGATCATGGCTCCATATCCTTTTGGAAAGATGCTCTGGCCTGCCTCTTTCTCTCTACTTCTCCTTTCCCGTCACCCAAATTCTAAACTCACCAATACCAGGTTGGGAGGGGTCAGTGTAGCCTTGTGTCCTGGCAGAGAGGGTTGGGAATGCTCAGACCTAACTGGACCCTCTAATTGAGTCCTAGAGTGGAACTGCCTCCTGAACCTAGAAGCACCCCAGAGGGCATGCTTTATTGGCTGTGAACACAGAGCCACAAGGGTGAATACATGGTGATTTGCTTATTAACATCTCTGTATTGTGGGTCATAGAGTGTGGCAACATGGTATATAGGCTTCATTTCATTTGAGAAGAGGAGGGGTGCACAAGGAGGCTTGTTATCTCAGAAGCAAAGGTCTCAGGAGTGTCTCAGATAGAGTGAGCCTGCCTCAGACAGCTTCTAGGAGGTACTGCATCTGTCCATCTGCTGGTTCTCAGGCACCCCACAGCCAGAACAAACAGCAGTGCCCTCCAAGCTCAGACAAGGAGATCCAACAACATGTAGGACTTTTCTAACTTGGGACTTTATGAAGAAAATTTTAATAACAACGACAAAAGAGTTCATTCAGAATTACTAAATCCAGACCATGGACAAAGAACAATAGCTAGGTGGCTGGAGAGCTACCCAGACATCAACTGAGAATTTCAGACCGGCTGTTAGTGATGTCAATCGCCAGTTCTGACTCAGGTCCTGAGAGAGGAAAACCCACTGCTGAAGCCTGGCCCACCCTCTCCTCACTGTCCAGGCTCTGCTGCTCTATCCTTTGGATCCAAGGTGGCCCCCAAAAATACTATAAGGTGACGCATGCCTTGGGAGCCCTGCACACCAACTATTCTAGGCTTTGCGATAGATAGGGGATCGGAATGGGGGCTCAAGGTCATGAAAACGTCAGAGAAAACTCCTGTTCAATGGCCAATCATAAGAAGGGCTCATGCATGCTTGTCTTTCAGTGTCCAGCACATCACGGACCTCAAGAATGTGTTATGGGACCCCAGATTCTTGTATCCTTGTTCCAGTCTTTACTTTGTCATTTCAGGGATTTACAAGTCCTGTGGGAAGCAATGAAGTATGTTGGAATGGACTCTCCTGTACCTACAGCAGGCATGTCAGCTAGTGCACTCCTAGTCTCAGCTGGAGTTTGGGACTACACAGAAAACTGAGAAAACCTGCCCAGGTCCAGCATGGGAAGCCACCCATGCCGATTAGAATAATGTCCTCTTTTACATTTACAGGGATTAACAGATGAAAACCTCACACAGTCTTTTAGTGTGTGAGGAAAAGTGAAAAAGTGAAAGCACAGCCTTTTCCAAAAGAGACAACCACAACACAACCAGTCCCCCTGGACACATGCCTCTACCCAGTAGCAGGATTATGGCTCACAGCACTCTGGGCAGGCCACTCCAGCACCTCACCACACTCTGTCCTTTAAGCCTACAAAGGTGGCAGAGGGAGAGGATTTCATGCTTTACTTGTTTGGAAGGAGAATGCTCCAGGCCAGGCCGGGACTGGGAGCTGAACCCTGCATATGCAGATGGGTGAGACTCACCATAGTGGCAGTGAATGGGATGTTGTCAATCAAGGATGAGGCCAGAGCTGAGACCCAGACGATTAGCACAATGGCAGCCATGAGGCGCTGATCCTCAGGGACCATCTGGAAAGAACAGAGAGCAGCACACAAATTCAGGAATTAATTGTGCATGGTTAAGGCACAAGCAGTGATGATCTGAGGTCGTGGACATGTGAGAGGTAGAAGGACATGCAAGAATATTATTCCTTCTCTTTACATAGGATGAGACTATGGCTGGCCCAGGGTAAATGCCTAGCTTGGTGCCCAAACCTGGCCGAAATCCTGATTCTCCTGAACCCTAGACCAGCATCTTCAGGCTGGATTTCTATGAAGTAACTAATGGAAGTGTAAGCACAAAGCCAATCTGGTTGTGGGGGGAGAGCAGAGTGCCTTATTCCTTGCGGACATTCAATGTCAACATCAGATGTTGATCTCTCTGCATGCCCTAGAATTGGGTATCTGCAGCATTCATTTATTCAAGCAAGTATCTTTATTCCTCTCCTCTTTAGACAGTTTTTAACTAAAGGTGCAAAGAAAATAGCATGCATCTGTAATTATATATTCTTTGGGAAAAAGTTTCCCTTAATCTCTAGACTGCACAAGATAAAATAGCTTCCCTGCGGTACTTTTTTACATAATTAATGTGACCTATTCTTGCCAGATTTATTTTTTTACAAAATCAAAGGAACAGAGGCTGGAGCACATTATATTACAGCATTTAATGTACCTTTATTAGCAAAGCAGTCTGTTCTCCGACATATTCTATTAAGTGGAGATGTGCCAATGCCTACAAAAAAGGATCATGGTGAGAACTGGTTTAAAACTGAGAATAGATGCAGGACTTAATTTTAAAACATGGCTTTAAAATGGAAAGAAATGACTATAAGGTAGGTCTAGACTCTTGCAACTTATAAAAGGTCAAAGTCAAATACATAGTCTATAAATAATTTGCTATCATATATGCACACTGAAGATTTATCAAACAAAATAGTACAACAGCAGAGGTAGTGGATTTCTCATTGATTTGTGTGTATGCCCATGCTAAATTTAAATTCAAATGGAAGGCAATCTCTTATTTTACGGTCTTGTAAAAAAGCACTATAAATAAATGCCACTCCATAGAGAGGCTCTGTCAAATAAGTTGCATTTGAAATGTCTTTTCAAAGTTAAACATCATGGTTAGAGTTTAAAAATAAAAATAAAATGCATGACTTTTATAACCTTCAAAAAAAGTTAGGAAAAGTCTGTTTAACTAATGCATGTAACTAATTTCACAGATTTGGAAAACTGTCTAAAAGAGCCAGAGTAAAGAACATGAGAAGGAAAAAGGTGGAAGCACGGTAGCTGATTTGTGAAGCCATTATCTTGTCCCAGCATCATATGAGACTCTCTGGTCCTGGACAGGGAAACATCAAAAGAGAAACCAGTGTAGAGAGACACGGTTGTCCAGCACCTCTCAAATTTGATTTCTTCACCATGATTTGATTGTGATGAATGACCAAATACTGAAAACATCAACTTGAACGTGTTTAAATATAAGTTTAAAAATTCCAGAACTGTACATATGGTTGTGAGTTAGCCTTCATTCAAAAATTGTGGAGCCCAAATGTTGGACCTCAGTCCATCATTCTCAGTCAAGTTAGCTATGATATAAACTAAATCATAAGGATAAAATCTAAAGTTTATTTGGAGCAGTTTCTCCATCTCAGCCCTAGTGACATTTTGGGCAGGATAATTATTTGTGTTGGGAAGCTATGCTATGCATTGTAGCATATTTAGCAGCATCCCTGACCTCTACTCCCTAGCTGCCAGTGACATCTCTATCTCCACATTGTGACAAACAGAAATGCCTGTAAACATCGCCAAATGTTCTACATTGAGACAAAATCACCCCCATTGAGAACTATGGATTTTGAGTAACCCAAACTTTATTTACACAAACAAAAATTCTAAACATTGTAAAAAATAGAAATGTTAACACACCCTTTATTTTTTTATACACCATTGACTAAAAGAAAACTCAACAGTCTAAACCAGATTAAATATTCTCCCAGATACCAAATAAAAATGATTTTATGTCTGTGTGTATACATACAGTATACATAGTATAATGGTTACATCATGATTAGTGCTATAGACAACTGTATTATTTATATATTTAGCATCACATAATTATCCCAAGTCTGTGATGTGCATGTAATAAGACAAAATAAAGCAAAACCTCTAAAATACTTGAACATTGTACCTAATGGCTTAGTTCAAAATAACTGATGTCTTAATTGAAAAAAGAAGTTAAAATATGAAGGAAATACAATTATTTACTTACTACTCTACAGAATTGCAAATGAAATAACTATATCACTTCCCTCTATCAAACTTAATGTTCTAAATATATAGTATACATTTTACACTTCAAAAAGCAGAAATCTACATATGGTTGAGGATTATATGCATCATTTTTCTCTATCATTTTATATTGTGAAAAGAGTGTATAATATAATAGAAATCATGATATGAATGAAACAACATGCTATGAATGTTTTAGAGAGTAAATAATGAGTTGATGTACAGCAATGATGTAACATCCTTTTCCCATTGAAATAAGCCAATATAATGAATAAAATGCTATCACTTCTTTCACAACGATGAACAAGGAGATCTAAGGGCCCCTTTTGCAGACAGATTCATAGATAAAACACACTCAGGGAATCCCCTCAACACAAAAGATGCTTTCTGGAGGTGGCTGAGAGCTGAAAGACTTTGGAAAAGAGGCAAAGACTTGACTTGAAGCTTGATGTTGATCATGCTCTGAAATCAGGGCATTGAGCTTGAGCAGCAGTCAAATTTTAAACTGAAACAAGGGTTCTTAAATTAAGCTGTGATCCTTGAATGGCACTAAAATTATCCCCAGAAGTAGACATAAGAGGAAGTAAACACAAGTAGTTTCTGGAAAAAAATTCCCAAATTTAGGTCATCAGCAATTCCACTTAAGTAAAAAGTAGTAAGATTATAGCCTAAAATCAGCATGGTCACAGGAAAACAATCACCTTGAATGAGAGAAGAAATGACAAAAACAGATTTCAACATACCTCACACATGCATGGATTATAATTTACAGATACAGAATATAAAACAGGAATTTTATTTAAAGAAGCTAAGAGTTGAAGAGTATAAAATTACCAATTAACATCATGTCTTGATGAATTAAGGATGTAGATTTTAATATCTAGAGTAAACCACTAAAATAGTAAAAGGGGGAAATAGAATTTCAAGTAATTCTCCGTCAATTTAAAGAAAGCAAGAAGGAAACTAAAAATAAAATTTTTTAAAGTACTACTAAAATTCAATGGCTTACTTAAATGTAAATATAATCAAAATCCCTACCAAAACTTATGGGACACAACTACAGCAATGCTAAAGGGATATTTATAGCTTGAAATATACATATGGGAAAAAAAAGTAACGTCAAAAAGGCAAGCATACATCTCCAGAAGTTAAACCAAAAAATAGTAACAAATTATTATTAATTTGGAAGGAAGAAAAAAATAACTATAAATGCAGAAAATAATGAAACAGAAACAAATGTACACTTGAGAGTTGTTTCTTTAAGGCTAACATGATTGATATACCCAGGAGAGACTAATAAATAGGAGTGAGAGAGACAGGAAACAAGTCACCAATATCAGCAATGAAAAAGGGTTCCTCACTGAATTTATCACCACAAACAGATAAATGTATAAAAATACAAAAATAAAAACCAATTAAATCATTCTATTCATTTTTGAAATGGATATTCAGTTGATTAAGCACCATTTGTTGAAATAATGTTCCTTTCCCTATTGAATTGTTTTGGCATTTTGTTTAAAATCAGTCAACCAGTGATATCCCAGAAAAAAGGACAGACTAGGGAGCTTCAAAAATTAGTCCTTCCATAGAAACAATTATGCTGGGAAAAACTGACAAGTCAACTTTTTCAGAATTCTGGAATCTAATAAGAAATACAAAGCAACCAAAGCAGTGCTCAATGAAGAAAATGGCTCTAAATTTGTTAAGAAAGCATTTTTGCTTACCACCGTCCATTCCCCATTGCCCATCTCAGGTATATCAGCCTGAGCTTCTAGGGCAACTTACTGGTGCAAAGAGGGCAGTATGAATCTCAGTCTCACAAATGTTGTGGTTGTATATTTTGACCTGTCAGATAGTTTTCAAAGGACCAGCATGAAGGCTTGCCTTGGTTTCACCCCTGCTCAGGAAGAAGCAGCTTCCCATATGGCATCTGACTAAAGCATTTAAAGACATGTAAAAACATACCTGCTTCAACAAAGATGACAGAGTGATGGTACATCCAAGGGCTCTGTACCCACCCCCACCCCAGAAGTTTTAAACAACCAGTAAGAACTGGTAGAAACATCTTTCTCAAAGTCCAGAAAACATTTAAGGGTTTCAGTAACAGAGTTAGTGCTGAATAAAAAAAGGCAACTAAGTAAGATCTCATGCTGCCCTGTCCTGCCCCTCTCCCATTTCCTCAACATAGCACAGAGCCATCCCATGCTCCCAGGAAAGGTCCCTGCTCCTAGTTACAGAGGAGGCAGAGTAGCTCTTGAGTGCATACTGGGAGCATGCATATCTCCCCCAATTTCTATGTTGGCAGCCTGAGGGACTGAACTAGGACACTCATCACAGTCCCCGATCACCGATCTTGCCTTTCATGTAGAAGGCAGGTCACAAAGCACTTCTACAAAATGCTGTGGGAGAACAGTCAAATTATGGCTCCCTGGGGCAAGGGTTTTCTGGCTGTAGGACATAGAATGCAGCACTCAAACAGTTAGGAAACTGTTTTCCAGGGAAAAGGGGACATTCTCATCCATGTAAATGGGGGAATTCCTAGGGCTATACATGCATGCCCAAGATAAGACACACATGCAGTAAGCATCATGGAGGCCCCTCTGCTTTGGCCTTGAGCTGTTCTATAACTCACTGTATGTATAAACTGTGAGGGAGAGCACTTGCATACGTCAATCTGTAAATACTTGAAAGTATGTTCTGTCTTTGTTATCGTATCTTTTTGTTGTTGTTGTTGTTGTTAGCTCCGGATATTCAGGAAAGCTTTGTCTTAACACTAGCTGGACAGGAACAGATGCCCCCAACTCTAAATTACAGCAAGAACACATTAAAAATGCCAGAATGCCCAGATTTCAACGAAAGATTACAATACATACAAACAAATAGGAATGATCATCCAGGCAAAGAAAAAGACTAAAGTATTAGAAGCCATCAATAAAGATGACTAGACCTGGGATATACCAAATAAAGATTTTTAAAAATGGTCCTAAATATGTTCAAAGAACTAAAGGGAACATGGATGAGAAACTAAAGGAAATCAGGTAAAATATATACAAACATAAAGAGAGTACTGATAGAGAGATGGAAATTATGAAAAGGAACCAGAGTTAAAGACCATAATAACAGAAATTAAAAATTCCTTAGAGGTATTCAACAGTAGATTGAAGCTGACAGAAGAAAGAATCAACAAACTCGATGATAAAACAATTGAAACCATCCAGTCTGAAGAGCAGAAAAAGAGAAAGAATGAAGAAAAATCAACAGACATGGTCAATAGAACCTATAAGACACTATCAACCATACCAATACACACATTGTGGGAGTCCCAGAAGGAGAAAACAGAAAGAAAATAGAAAGAATATTCAAAGAAACAATGGCTGAAAAACTTCCTAAATTTAACAAAATACATGAATATGCAATCCAGGACATTTCAATTGACTACAAATAGGATTAACCCAAACAGATCCACATCACAACATATTATAATTAAATTATCTTGTGCCAAATATAAGAGAGAGTTATGAAATTCACAAGAGAAAAGCAGTATGTCATATTTAAGGAAGTCTCAATTAGATTGTATCAATTTCTCACCAGAAACCATGGCAGCAAGAAGGCAATGGGATAACGTATCTTAAGTGCCGAAAGCATAAACATTTGTCAACCAAGAATTCTATATTCAACAAAATTGTCCTTCAGAAATGATGGAGAGATTAAGACATTCCCAGATAAACACAAATAGAGGGAGTTTATCACTACTAGACTGACCCTATTAGAAATGCTAAGAAGAGTTGCTGCAGGTTGAAGGGAAAGGACAAGAGACAATAAATTGAGTAAAGATCTTCAGGAAGGTTAAGGACCCATGTGGTAAATATAACTGGCAATTCTATTGCATTTTTAATTTGTAGCTCCATTTTTTACTTCCTATAGGATCAAAATTGCACATACATAAAATTTAATGATAGTGATTTGGGACTCATAATGTATAAGAATGTAATTTGCAACAAAAATTACATAAAATAGGGTATAGAAATGTTGTTTGTTAATGCTATTGAAGTTCAGTTGTTATCAAAGCAAACAAGATTGTTAGAGATTTAGGATATTAAATTTAAGACCCATGGTAACTTTGAAGAAAATAAAGAGAATGTAAAAACTCATAATGACAGAAATCAGTGTACAGGTTTCTAGGGGCAGGAAGAATGAGGATTTAATGCATAATGGGTGTAGGGTTTCTATTTGGGGAAATGGGAAAATTGTAGTGATGGATGGAGGTTGGTGAGGGTACTGCAACATTATGAATGTAATTTATTCCACTGAGTGGAGACAAATGGGAGTGGTTGGGATAGGAAAGTTTATGCTGTCTCACAATTAATAAAAAAAAGAGATAATGACAATTAAATGCAATATATGATCCTGAATGGGGTCTAACAAATAAGAAGGAAAGGCTCTAAAGGTCATTATTGGGCTATATGAAAACAAATGGAATATAGACTGTAAGCTTTATATCAAAGATAAATTTATTGAACTTGATAACTGGACTTCAGGTGGCTATAAATGTGAATACCTTTGTTCTTAAGTAATGTACATAGCAATATTAAGTGTTCAAATAGCATGACATATACAGCCTACCCTGAAGACTTCAGAAAATGGGTTGAAAGACAGATAGATAGATAGATTGATTGGTTGCTAAATGGAAGGATAGAATCAAATCGAAATGTGGCAAAATGTATAATTGATGGATCTGTATATCAGGAGAGATGGGGTATAGTAGAGTTCCCTGTATGGAGTTTACATTATATTTGTAACTCTTCTATAAATTTGAAAGCATTTCAAAATAAAAAGTTTTTAAAAAGACATGTAATAACCTTACAGTGCAGGGGACAGCAGGTGGGGCAAGTAGCAAATAAAGCAGAAAAAACTAAGCAGACAGAGGATGAAGAGGAAGATTCTTGGGGAAATAAGTGCTCTGAAGGGATAATGTATAATGTAGGGAACATGGAGTGCAATTTGCATTCCCATAGCTCCAAAAAATCTGAGATGACCATAGGCTTGCACTTCTGGTGGATCTTTGGTCTCCATGCACGCAGGAAGTGAACATGAAGGTAGAGTTGTAGGAAGCCTAGATAAATATTGAAGAAGTGATTCAGCTCAAAGCCAATCTGCAAAGATTGAAAGTCTTTTCTTCAGTTCCAGGTGTTTAAGGAAATCTCTGTCAAGACATGGGCTAACTACTCAAATAACAGAATAGAGACTTGAATGACCACACATGATAAGAATGCAGTCTATAAAAAAAAAAATACCTTGGAAAATTTTTTTCCACTAAGCAAACAAACTGCAACCCTCAAAAACCAACAACATCAAACACTATGAAGGATGGAAAATCTGACTTTCAGTTACCAAATTAAAATAATCTAAATGGTCACTTTTCAAGGAAAAGTTACAAGGCATACAAACAAACAGGAAAGGATTGTACATTTACAGGAAAAATAAGAAATTGTGAGGAAATACAGAAATTGGGCTTACTAGACAAAGATTTTAAATTAACCATCTTAAATAAGCTCAAAGATTTAAAGGAAACTATGGCAAAAAGATGACATGAAATCAGGAGACAATATATGAACAAGTACAAAATATCACAAAAGAGCTAGAAATTACATAAAAAAAAACAAATGGAAATTCTGGAGTTGAAAAGAGGAAGGCTAAAATGAAAAATTCACTAAAGAGGTTCAACAACAGATTTGTGAAGGAAGAAGAAAAGTCAGTGAACCTAAAGACAAGACAATTGAAATTAAATACTCTGAGAAATAAGAATGAAGAAAAATGAACAAATCTGAAGACATAACAAAGCATACTTAATATGCACTAAGGAAGTCACAAAAGGAGAGAAGAGGAAAAGGAGCAGAAAGAATATTTGAAGGAGTAATGGCTGAATACTTCCCAAATTTGATGATAGAAATAAATCTATACAACCAAGAAGCTTAATGAAAGCCAAAGAGAACAAACCACAAGAGATCCACATTGAAACATAATCAAACTGTAGAAAGATAGAGACTCTTAAAAACAACAAGAGAGAAGCAACTCATCATATACAAAGGATTCCCATTAATATTCACAACCAATTTCACAGAAGTAACGATGGAGGTCAGAAGGTGGCAGATGACATATTCAAAGTACAGGGGAAAAAAATGTCAATCAAGAATTCTACATTTGCCAAAGAAACCAAGGAAGACCAATAAATGGAAGCACATACCATGTTCATGGATTAGAAAACACACTTAAGCTGTCAATTCTACCCAAAATGATTCAATGCAATACCAATCAAAATTCCAACAACTTACTTTGCAGAAATAGAAATACCCATATTCAAATTTATTTAGAAGAGCAGGGTACCCCAAATAGTTAAAAACATCTTGACAAAAAAAAATGAAGTTAGAGGTTTAACACTTTCTGATTTTAAAGCATACTACAAGCTACTGGACTTCAGTAGTAGTCAAGCTACTGGACTTCCAGTAGTCAAAACAGTATAGTATTGGCATAAGGACAGATATACCAACCAAAAGAATCATATTAAGAATTCAGAAATAGACCCTCTCATCTACAGACAATGATTTTTGACAAGACAGCAAAGCCACTCGACTGTGACAGAAAAGTCACTTCAAAAATGTGCTGGGAAAGGGTGGGCAATAGTGGCTCAGTGGCAGAGTTCTCACCTGCCATGCCAGAGAACTGGGTTTGATCCTCAATGCCTGCCTATGTGAAAAAAAAAAGGAAGTAAAAAATGTGCTGGGAGAACTGAATATTCTCATCGAAAAGAATGAAAGAGGATCCCTATCTCACACCTTATACAAAAATTAAGTCAAAATGGATCAAAAACCTAAACATTAGAGCTAAGACCATAAAACTCTAGAAGAAAATGTAAGGTTATATCTTAAAGATCTTGTGGTAGGAAGTGGTTTCCTAGTCTTTAAACGCAAAATGCAAGCAATGAGAAAAGAAATAGATAAATGGGATATCTTCAGAATTGAATACTTTTGTGAATCAGAGAACTTTGTCAAGAAAGTAAAAAGGCAGCCTACTCAATAACATCCAGAATATATTTTTAAAATCCTATAACTCAACAATAAAAAGACACGCAACCCAATTTAAAAATGGGCAAAAGATATTAATAGACACTTTTTCAAAGAGTAAATACAAATGGCTAAAAAGCATATGAAAAGATGCTCAGCTTCACTACTATTAGGGAAATGCAATTTAAAACCACAATGAGATACCATTTCACACCTACTAGAATGGTTATTATGTAAAAATAAGAAAACAACAAGTGCTGGAGAGGATGTAGAGAAAGAGATAGACCTACTTACTGTAGGTAGAAAGGACTTGCAGCCCCTCTGGAAGGCAATGTGGTGGTTCCTCAGGAAGCTAAGTATAAAATTGCCATAGGATTCAGAAATCCCATTACTAGGTATATACTAGGAAGAACTGAAAACAAGAACCTAAATAGATATTTTCACACTGTTTATGGTGGCTTTATTCACGATTACCAGTGGATGGAGACAGTCCAAGTGTCCACTGACCAATGACTGGAAGGGCAAACTGTAGCATATACTTGCAATGGAATATTGTGTAGTTGGAAGAAGGAATGAAGTCATGAGGCATGCAGTGCTGTGAATGAAACCTGAAGATATTAAGTTGAGTAGAATAAGTCAGAGAAAAAATGACCAATATCGTGTGGTCTCACTGACATGAACTAACCATGATGAGAAAACTCTGAGAGTTAAATTTGAGGGCATAGGATACCAGGAAGATAGAAAGTGGGCAGAGATTGGGCAATTGATGATTAAGGAGTACAGAATGTCCTATAAGGTTCACTGTACAGGTTTGTAAATGGATTGTACAATACTGCGCGATTAGCACAATACAGTAAGTGAAATTAACAAAACCGAATGTGAATATGATTGAAAGAGGAAGGCTATGGTTGTGTATGTCACCAGAAGGAAAGCTAGAGGATAAGAACTTGGACTGTATCACTCAGAAAAACCTAGAGTAAACAATGATGGTAGCTAATTATGTAAATATAAGAAAGTTCTTACATGAACTAGAATAAATATTTATCACTGTTGCAAGGTATTAAAATTAAGGTGTTATATAGGAAAAATTACCGTTAATGTAAACTAGAATCTATAGCTAGCAGTAACATTGTAATAGTCTTTCATTAATTGCAACAAAGGCACTATATCAAAGCTAAATGTTATTAATAGGGGGATATAAGGGTTAAGGGATTTTTTCTTCAAAATAAATGAAAATGTTCTATATTGACTGTCACGATGAATGCATAACTATGTTATTATACCAAGAACTACTGACTGAACACTTAGGATAGATTGTATGCTGTGTGAATAAAACTGTTTTAAAAACATGGAACTACACTAAACAAACATTGAACCATAATTTAAACCATGGACTTTAGTTAAGAAGTTAAATTATAAATCTATGTTAATGGGCACACAAACTATAAGATATAATTTGTGACAGTAACATCAATATGGTAGACAGAGCAGTATAGGCCTAGAGTTTTTATATACAATTGCAGCTAAGTTGGTATCAATTCCAACTGTATTTTTATGTATTTAGTATGTTAAGTGTAATCCCTATGGTATCCACTAAGTAAATAACTAAAAATATATACAGTAAAGGTAATGGGGAGACAATCAAAATGGAACACTAGATTTTAAAAAAAAATCACACACAAAAGAAGGCAATACTGGTTGGTCATCAAACTTAAATGTAAGGGTAAGGGGCCCCCAAATAGCTAAATCAATCTTTAAAAAGAAAAACGAGGTTGGAGGACTCATATTGTCCAATCTTTTTAAAACTTATGACAAAACCACAGTAACCAAAGTAGCATGGCATTGGCACAAGGACAGACAGAGAGACAGACTAACAGAATCTAATAGAAAGCTCAGAATCAACCCTCACAGTTATGGCCAACTGATTTTTGACAATGAGGAAGAATAGTCTCTTCAACAAATGGTTCTGGGGAAACTGGATTTCCATTTGCAAGAAAAAAAACAGAGAGAAAGAAGAAGGACCCCTACTTCACACCATATACAAAAATCAACTCAAAATGGATCACATACTTAAATTTAAGGGCTAGAACTATCAATCTCATAGAAGAAAATATAGGGACGTTTTAGTAGAACCTTGTATTAGACAATGGTTTTTTAGACTTTACGCCCAAAGCAGCAAAAGCAAAAAATAAAATAAATAAATAAATAAATGGGATCTCATCAAAATTTTAAACTTTTCTTCTTCAAAGGACTTTGTCATTAAAGTAAAATGACACCGTACCTAAAGGTAGAAAATATTTGGAAAACACGTATTTGATAAGGGCTTAATATCCAAAAAACATAAAGAAATCCTTCAACTTAACAACGAAAAGAAAAACAATCCAATTTAAAAACAGGCAAAAAGCTTGAATGACAGATGATATACAAATGATCAGAAAGTACATGAAAATGTGCTCAATGTAATCACCATCAAGGAAATGCAAACCAAAACCACAATAAGATGCCATTTCACATTCATTAGAATGACTACTATTTTTTAAAAATACAAAATCATTAAGTATTGCAGAGGTGACAGAAAAATAAGAGCACTCATTCACTGCTGGTAACAATGTAAAATGGGACAGCCACTGTGGAAGACAATTTGGAGGTTCCTTCCTCAGGAAGCTAAGTATAAAAATATCATACGACATGGTAATCCCACAACTTGGTATATACCCCAAAAATTCAAAGAAGGTTATCAAACACATATTTGCACATCAAAATTCATAGTGGTATTATTCACAATTGACAAAAGATGGAAGCAACACAGGTGTCCATCAACCAATGAATGGATAAATAAATATGGTATATATGTATGATGACATATTATTCAGCTGTAAAAAAGTAATGAAGTTCTGATTCATGCAACTACATGGATGAGCCTTGAAGACATCATGTTGAATGAAATAAGCCAGGCCAAAAGGAGGACTATCGTATAATCTCACTGATTTGAAACAAGTAGGATAAGCAAACTTATAGAGTCAAAATATAGAAAATAGGTCACCAAGGGATAGGGTAGGGATAGGGAATGGGATGTTATGACCTAAAATGTAGAGGATTTCTATTTAGAACGATGGAAAAGTTTTGGTAATGAATGGTGGTGATCACAGCACATTGTAAATGCAATTAACAGCACTGGGATACACATCTAAATATGACTAGAGAGGAAATGTTAGATTATGTATTTGGTAATAGAATAAAAATTTAAAAAAACAAAACACGGAACTACACTAAACAAACAGTGAGCCATAAATTAAACCATGGACTTTAATTAATAATACAATTATTAAAATGTGCTAACATCAATTGTAACAAATATTCCACACCAAAGCAAGAGGTTCAGGGTGGGGTAATATTTGGGAATCCTATATTTTGTGCACGCTTGTTCTGTAAACCCACAGCTTCTCTAATAAAGAAAAAAAATGAAGGCAATATTGGAGTAATTGGTAAACAAAAGGTGTACATGACATAAAAAAAACAAATAGTAAAATGGCAGAATAAGTCTCAGTCATCAGCAATCTCTATAAATGCAAGTAGATGAAACTCATCAATTAAAAGCAGATATTTGAAGAGTAGATTTAAAAATCATGATCAATGTTCTAGTTTGCTAGCAGCCGGAATGCAATATACCAGAAACAGAATGACTTTTAAAAAGGGGAATTTAATAAGCTGCTAGTGTACAGTTCTAAGACCAAGAAAATGTCCCATTTAAAACAAGTCTATAGAAATGTCCAATTTAAGAGATCCAGGGAAAGACACCTTGGTTCAAGAAGGCTGATGAAGTTTACGGTTTCTTTCTCAAGTGAAAGGGCACACGGCAAACACAGTCAGAGTTTCTCTCTCACCTGGAAGGGCCAATAGTGAACAAGGTGTCATCTGCTAGCTTCTTCTCCCAGCTTCCTGTTTCATGAAGCTCCCCAGGAGGCATTTTCCTTCTTCATCTCCAAAGGTCACTGGCTGGTGGACTCTGCTCATGTCATTCTGCTCTGCTCTCTCTGAATCTCTTATTACCCAAAATGTTTCCTCTTTTATAGGACTTCAGAAACTAATCAAGACCCACCCAAGTGGATGGAGACATGTCATCACCTGATCCAGTTTAACAAACACTCTTGATTCAATCACACCTGATTACAGTTTCAAACGTACAGTATTGAATAGGGATTATTCTGCCTTTACGAAATGGAATTTTGATTAAAACATAGCTTTTCTAGGCTCCATACATCCTTTCAAACCAGCACAATCAAACTATTCGTTGTCTAAAAGAGACTCACCTTAGATCCAAAGACACAAGTAGGTTGAAAGTAAAAGAATGAAAAAAGATATGCCATGCAAATAGTAAACAAAAGAGAGCTGATGTGGCTATATTAATATTAGACAAAATAACTTTAATTAAATAACTGTTCCAAGAGACAAAGAAGGATATTATATATTGATTGAAAGTTCAATTTATCAAGAAGATTTAGCACTTAGAAACACACCAAGCAAAAGAGCTCCAAAATTCTTTTTTACTGTATTGAAGGGAGAAATAGCTTATGATAATAACTATAGACTCCAATCTCCCACTTTAATGTAGATAAAACATCTAGACAGAAGTTTAAAAATGAAATAGGGGTTGTGTACAAAACTATACACAAATTTTACCTAATAGACATATATAGAACACTTCACCCAACAACAGCAGGATACACATTCTTCCCAAGTGCACTTGTATTATTCTCCAGGATAGACCCTATGTTTAGCCACACAACTAGTCTAAACAAATTTAATATATAAAAGATATAAAATATCTTCTTAGAATGCAGAGAGATGAAATTGGAAATCAGAATGAACACTGGAAAATTCACAAATATGTGGAAATTAAACAACACACTCTAAATCAGTGGGTCAAAGAAAAAAATCACAGGTATTTAGATCAGCAACAAATGAAAATGAAAACAATACATCAAAACTTTGGGATGTAGTGAAAGCAGTGCTCAGAGAGAAATATATAGCTGCAAATGTCTACATTAATAAAAAGAAAGATTTCAAATCAATAACCTAACTTTATACCAAAAAGAAGAGAAAACTGAATGCAAAGCTAGAAGAAGGAAGGAGATAATAAATGTTAGAGCAGGATCAATGGAATAGAAGATAGAAAAACAATAAATAAAATCAGCAAAACCAAAATTGCTTCTTTGAAAATATTATGAAACTCACAAACCTTTAGCTAGACTGGCTTTTAAAAACAAGAGAGGGGGAAAAGACACAAATAACTAAAATTAGAAATTAAAGTGGGGACATTACCACCGACCTTACAGAGAAAAAAAAAGGATTATAACAGAACACTATAAACAATCATATACAAAAAATTAGATAACCTAGATGAAATGGACAAATTCCTAGGAACACAAATTACCAAAACTGACTCAAGAAGAAACTGAACATATGAATAGACCTATAACTGGTAAAAAAAAATATTGTATCAGGAATAAAAGAATCTCCTAAAAAAGAAAAGGCCAGGATCAGATGTCTTCAGTGGTGAATTCTACCAACATTTAAGGAACTATGACGTCAATCCTTCTCAAGCTATTCTAATAACAGTAGAGAAGGAACCCTTCCAACTTATTCTTTGCAATCAGCATTACTCTGACACTACAACATGACTGCCCTTGGGCAAAGCCTGGAGAGGAAAAGAAAAGGAACCTCATTCTTTTGAGAGTGACTTCTCCAGAAGCTGAATCCCCTCCACACTATGCCTGCTCTTGTTTAATTTTCAGAGTCCTTATAGAACTAGTTTTGTATTTTGTCAAGTTTTTCTTAGTAATCAGAGAGAAGAATGGACTGTCATGGAATTAAACCTCCATAGCAGAACTGGTACTCAACATTCTTTCTTATCAGGAATTCCAGGTAAAGGATTCTTCTTTTTCAGCTATGTCTATATTTCAAAATAGATTGAATTTTGCTACTTCTCCTGTAACAAATCATCGCTATCTGATCATGTGTATTCGTGATCACCACCCAAGGACCCAGGCAGGGTATGGATAGGGCCTGAGGTACAACTCAGTCTTCAGCCCTTCACAGGGGAAGGGAAAACAACATCAATTACATAGGAACCCTGGACAAAGAGATAAGAATATAGGTCAGTTTTGACTGCTGCTAGGATTTGAAGGAATCCTTAAGCATTTCCACAACCATTAAACATACTGAAGTAGAGGGACAAGTATGTCAATATTCAAGTGGTAAAATAGAAAGCAGGCCTGTAACTCAGGCTTTCCAGGATCAACTGGACTTGTCTCTACATTCTACAAGAGCAGCACACTTAGGCAAAGGTGCCTTCCCTCACGCATGCCAAACATGCTATCACTGCATTAGTTTCTTAGCTGCTAAACAAATACCATACAATAAGTTGGCTTAACATTAGGAATTTATTGTTTTTGAGGTTAAGAAAAGTCCAAAATTGAGGCAAGGTCAGCTTTCTCCCCAAAGACTGTGAGATTATGGGGCTGGACACCAGCAATCCTTGGTCCTTGGTTTTTTGTTATATGACAATGTACACAGCAGCATTTTCTTTCTTTTCAAGGTTCCATTGGCTTCCAGCTTTTAGCTGTTCCCCATGTTTTTTTTCTGTCCAATATCTTTTGTTTATAAAGATTCAAGCCATATTGGATTAAGGACCACCCTCTTTCTGTTTGACCGCATCTTAACTAATAACATCTTCAAAGACTGTGTTTACAAATGGGTTCTCACCCACAGAAGCAGGAGTTGGGACCTGAACTTACCTTTTGTGGGGGATATGATACAATGCCCAACAACCATCTTCCTGGTTCTAGTGCCAAGTGGAGCCCAAGGTAAGCACAAGCATCGTGCATAGGGTCAATAATGTTTTCATCTTGGGATGGCCAGTCCTGACTGACAGTAAAGCCTTTATCATCATCATGCCCTCTTTGAAATTCCTTTTTATCAGATGTCCTCTGACCTACCTTTATTTCTTTCTTTGATGAGTTTTCCTTTCTCATGATATCCTGTCTTCTTTTAAAACCATCTCCATTAAATTCTGACCTAAGCATATATACCAAGAAGATTTGGAAGCAGGGATACAAACAGATATTTGTACACTAATGTTCACAGAGGCATTAGTCACAATTGCCAAAAGCTGGAAATAACCCAAGTGTCCATCAACAGATGCATGGATAAACAAATGTGGTATAGACATATAACGGAGTATTATTCAGCAGTAAAGAGGAATGAAGTCCTCAAACATGCAACAGCACAGATGAATCTCGAGGACATTATATTGAGTGAAATAAGTCAGACACAGAAGGACAAATATTGTGTGATTGCACTAATATGAACTAATATACTAGGTAAACTCATAGACATAAAATCTAGAATATGGGTTACCAGGGAATAGAATGAGGCTACAGAATGGGTAATGTTGCTTAATGTGCACAGAACATTTAACAAGGTTGAACTCAAAAGCTTGAAAATGGACAGAGGTGACCGTAGCACATTGTTTTGAATATCCTGAGTGTAATTACTAGTATAATTAAAAATGACTGTGAGTGAATGTAGCTGAAAAGTTTAGAGTTATGGATGTCACCAAAAGGAAAGTTAGAGGTGAAAACATGGAAATATATGACACAGTGAAGCTTCTGATGGAAGATGACTGTGATTAATAGTATAAATATTATAAAGTTCTTTTATGAAGTAAAACAAATGTATGATATTATTATAAAGAGCTAATAATAGAGGGATATCTGACAGAAAATGTACCTATTGCAAACTACGGAACATCATTAACAGTAATATCTTAATATTCTCTCATCAACAGTAACGAATCTACCACACCCAATACTAGATGTCAACAATAGGGAGTATAAAGGCTATGGGATATTTTGGGTTTTCTTTTATATTTTTACTTTATCTTATTATTATTACAATAATTGCAATCTAAAATTGATTGTGGTGATGACTGCACAACTATGTGATGATAATGGGAGCCATTGATGGTGTACTTTGGATGCATTTTATGATCTGTTAATATATCTCAATACAATTGAATTTTAAAAGAATCTGACCTAGGCAAAAAAAAAAATTGTTAAAAAAAATCCCTAAAACATTTTGAAAGTGTTGGAAAAATTGTTTCTAACATGTTTAATATCTGATATATCCAGCTATTTTCATAAACATTTGGAATTATCATTGGAAATATTTTAAATGTACTTGAATTACACCACTATTTTTGGTGAATGTCACACCAAGGTTAGAAACAGACTCTCAAAAATGATAAAGTGCTCATTACAACTCCTCTTTGCCACAAACATTTAAAAATTAAAATGTCTGTGTGCCTAATTTTTTTAAAGAATTATGCATGTATCTTCCAGATGAACACACTACCAATCTTATTTGCAAGGCAGTGCTTCCTTAGAGACTCAGACAGAAGGGAAAGCAACATTTAAGTGACCCTGAGGACCTGGCAGAAAAGCTTGATGATCACTTTCATTTTCTGAAATTTCTTTTCATGTTGCTCCTTCACTAAAAAATTAATGGAAAAAAAAGCCAATCCCATCTACTTTTATATTCCATAAAAAAGGAAATATTGGGAGTAACAGTAGTATTGATGAGAAAACATCAAAGTAAAAGATTAAATTAAAAAAACATTTATGGTGGTTGTTTATTTGATAGTGGTAGTACTGTATTTTTTGTGTTTTCATTCACTTATTTCCATTTTTTAAGGAGTAGGTTTCTATATGTGCTAGTTTTTTTCTTCAAAGGCAAGAAGAATGAATGACGTGCTTTTGAACTTGTAAAGTGAACACATGGGTGGTCACTCCATGCCTCTTCAGGACAGAGCACACGTGCGCCACTGTGTTCTCTACCAGCAACTCCACAATTAATTTTTGCAAAGAATAAATGTTCTCTCACTCATCCACATAATGTCATTTCTCAATTGTCCTTAAATTTCCTCAAGACGGTTGAGAATATAAGAGCAATACAGCTTTTATGTTGTATGCCTGAAGGTCTATGAATACAAGTAACATGCCAAGAAGTAACACACGGAAATGATGGAGAGCCAGGGAGAAGTTGGAAGGCTGAGGTGAAACCTGGTTTGGAATTTGGCATGAGTTATTAATTATTAACATGAAATTAACATATGCAACTATCCATTAGAGACTTTATCTTGGCTTTATTAGCACTATTACTATTTCCAATGACAGAGCATCGGCACAGCTAAAGACGTAACCACTAATGGAGATACAAATAAATCTGGAGAGTTTAGAAATGGTAAATTTCAGTGGTTTTCCAGTCCAGACAAGATGGTGTAGACCCTTTTTCCCATACTCCCTACAACCTAAGCATGACTATAAACACTGAACATAAAGAAGAAATGACCAAAGGGGGATGCCAAAGGTGGTAAGAAGAAGGTGAACTGGTTTGGGACCCTAAGACTGGAGGAACAGCATAGCAGCTGGGTGCCTTATATTCCCCAGAACCAGTTTCCCAACTCTCAATCAGCAACAAGAGGTACCCACCTGAACTCATTCCTCCCCAGGTGAAATAGGGTCACTCTAACAACACCAGGTACACTCAACAGTGCTGGTTTGAAAGGGGGATCAATAGGAGCCCCAGTCTGGGGAATTCCTGATAGTCTCACAAGAATTGGGAGTTGCCAATTTAATAGGCCAAGCCCTCAATCTGGGGGCTTGTCCTGATGAAACTTATTCCTAGAAAGGAGAAGCCAAAATTACTTATGATTATGCCGAAGAATCACCCCCAGAGAACCTCTTTTGTTAATCAGAGGTGGCCTCTCTCTCTAAGCCAACTTTGCAAATAAACTCACTATCCTCCCCCCAGGTGGGCCATTACTCCCAGGGGTATGAATCTCCTGGCAATGTGGGACATGACTCCCAGGAATATGCCGGACCCAGAATACTGGAATTGAGAAAGCCTTCTTGACCAAAAATGGGAAGAGAAATGAAATAAAATAAAATTTCAGCAGCTGAGAGATTTTAAATAGAGTTGAGAAGTTATTCTGGAGGTTATTCTTATGTGTTAGATAGATATGCCTTTTTTAGTTTCTAGTATATTAGAATAGCTAGAAGGAAATACCTGAAACTGTTGAATTGTAACCCAGTAGTCTTGAATCTTGAAGATAATTGTATAACTATACAGCTTTTATGGTGTAACCATGTGATTATGAAAACCTTGTGACTGACACTCCCTTTATCCAGTACATGGGCAGATGAGTAAGAAAATAAAGACAAATAAATAAATAATAGGGGGGATAAAGGATATGGGATGTTTTGGGTACTCTTTCATTTTTTATATTTTTGGAATAATGAAAATTTTCTAAAATTGATTCGGTGATGAATGCACAACTATATGATGACAGTGTGAGCCACTGATTGTATACTTTGGATGACTATATAGTACGTGAATATATCTCAATAAAATTGCATAAGAAATAGGAGCCCCACTATATAACAGTCAAGGGAAGCACTCTCCTTTCCCAAGGGAACAGAAACCCCCTCCCAACCAAAACAGGGCAGATGGGTAAGCAGAGCCAGCCCCCACCAACATGCCTAGGCATCCTCTTTGTCCCCTTGGGCTGGAGTCTCCTACCCTCAAGATGGCAGTATAGGTGGAATTCCTGGTTACAACGCATGCCCAGCAGGGGAAACCTCTTTGACCCTGAACCTGAGGCCCACTTCCCTGCCAGGAAATATCAGGGCCCAGGGAAGTGTTCTTTGCCCCTCTCAGGAAGGAGGGATCCTACCACAACAAACACCTAGCCAGGAAAACCTGAGATCCTGCCCCACTGGGAGATGCCTGCCAGTCCAGCCTGGGAAACGCCTTATGCTCCCTCAGTCAGCACCCAAAGGGACCAGAGGGAGCCCCAGCAGTAGGAGAGTAAACAAACAGACTAAAATAACACTGCAAGGTCTCTGAAAATTAAACTGTCATTTGAATCAGAGACCACAAACATAGGCCATGACATGCATACTAAACTTAAATACAGTGACTGCCTGCTAAAATAAAATATTAAGGTATGACATAATATCCTATCAGAATAGATAAAACATCCAGGATACCAAAAAAATTATCAGGAACTAAGAAAGTCACAACATGAATGGGAAAAGAAAACTGATGCCAACACTGAGATAAATCAAACTTCGGAATATTGGGAATGGATTTTAAACCTATCATCATAAAAATGTCTCAAGAATAAATTACAACTTCTCTTGAAACTAATTAAAAAAATGGAAAACCTCAGCAAAGAAACAGAAGTTATAAAAAAGAACCAAATGGAAATTCTAGAACTAAAAAATATAATAGAATTTAAAAAAAAATCTCTATGAGCTCAACAGTAGAGTAGTGGTGACAGAGGATAAAAATCAGTAAATTTGAGGACAGAATAATAAAATGTACCCAGTTTGAACAACAGAAAGAAAACAAATTGGAAAAAAAAAAGCTGAACAGGGACTTTAAGGAGTATATGAAAAGATCTAACATTTCTGTCAGTGCAGTCTTGGAAGGAAAAGAGGATGAGGGTGGAGTTGAAAAAATACTTTAAGAAATAAAGACTGAAAAATCCCCAAATTTGGCAAAAAACACACACCCACAAATTCTATACACAGTAAAATTATCCTTCAGGAATGCAGAAGAAATAAAAATATTCTCAGATGAAGGAAAGCTAAAAAAAAATCTGTTGCTAGCAAAACTACCTTAAAAAGTGATTAAAAAAATTTTTCAAACTTAAAGGAAATGGTAAAAGGAAGGCTCTTGGAGCATCAGGAAGAAGTGAACAACAGAGAGCAAATATATGTGTATATACAATAGATTCAATTCTTTACTTAACGAGTTTTATAAATGCTATTTGATGACTGAAACAAAAACTACAACATCTGATACTCAAGATGAGCACATTTAAACATAGGTAGATAGAAAAGGAACATAAAGGGAAGTGAGGTCTCCATTCACTTTTCACTCAAAGTAATAAATAAAACAATGGTACCAGTAGACTCTATCAAGTTACATATGTATATGATAGCTCTCAGAGCAGTCATTATGAAAAGCATACAAAGAGATACATGCAAAAATACTTTAATTAATTAATACACAATCCAAGAAAATATTCAAGAAACATATAGGAAGGCCTGTGGATCAAAGAGGAAGACTCAAAAAATTAAGAATATAGAGTTGAATAATAATGAAAGTACAACATATCAAATATGTGACATGCAACTAAAGCAGAAATGAGAGGGAAATTTATAGCACTGAATGCTTACATTTAAAAAGAGAAGAAAACTTCAAATAAATTACCTAAGTTCCTAGCTCAAAAAAATAAAACTAGGAGAAAAGAGCAAAATAACCTAAAGCAAAAAGAAAGGAGGTTAAAAATAATAAAAAGATCAACAGAAATCAGTGAAATATGAAATCAGTTAGCCAAAAATCTGGTTCTTCAAAAACTTGATAAAATTAATAACCCCCTAGCAAGACTGACAAAAATAGAAGACATGAATCACCAATATTAGTAACTAAATATGGGTATTACTACCTATATTGTAGCCATTAAAAAGATAATAAGTGATCTGGGCATGATAACCAAAGATTCTGGATTCAAGGGGTTAGAAAGGGCTATTTTATTGGCTGAAACATGGGCCAAATGTGGCCTACACTAAATGAAATTGAAATGCCTGAACTGCCTTGCTATTCCGTAGAGTAAGATATCAAAAGGCTTTGGGAAACTGGAGTGATAGAGTGAACTTATCAGGTAAGACTTGCTCACCCACCCCAGAGGGCATACCTATTTACCATGACTGTGAGAAATAAATTTACAAAGGGAGCCCCAGTGAAAGAAAAAAGATAATAAGGGAATGCAGTCCACGACTTTACATTTGACAACAAAAAAGAAATGGACCAATTCCTCAAAAATCACAAAATACCAAAGCTCAATCTAGAGGAAGTTGATATTTTGAATAACCATCAAAGAAATTAAACTCATAATTTAAAAGCTCCTTAAAAAAGAAATCTCCAGTTCAGTTGGCTTCACAAGAAAATTCTACCAAATACTTAAAGAATAATTAACATTGATTTTACAATCATCTTTTCCAGGAATAAAAGAGAAAGAAATACTTCCCAATGCATGTTATAGGGCCAAATTAGACAAAGACAGTAGGAAAAAAAAAAAGACAGCAAGTAAGAGACCAATATACTTTATGAACTTGGATGTGAAAATTCTCCACAAGATACTAGCAGTATTAGAGAAGAATGTTGAAGCACAAAAGCAGCACTGGAGCATCTCCTTGAATCCTGTAAGTCTCAGACCATGGATACCTCAGCAAGCCAGTAAGTACACAACCACCAAAGATGCAGATCCTTTAGGAATGAAGATTTGGGTCACCCCGACAGTGAGCAAAAAGTAAAAACACCATCTAGCTGAGGTGGTGGCAGAAGTAAGGGGAATGGGGTCTAGAAGAAGAAAGTTGATTAACAATTCAGACTTCATGACCAGCTATAGAAGCTGGGTCTGTAGCATCTATGTTCTACCTTATTTCATGGCCTCTTCTCTCACCCCACCACCTCCACCACCTTTTTGGTCATCAATTACCATATATGAAGAGCATTGGAGATAGCTAAGATTTTGGGTTTCAGATATAACTGGGTTAATATCACACCACAGTGGCACAGTGTTGTAAATTGGAGGATTTTGGAACAGTGAAGGAAAGATTTGACCACTGGATAGCAATAAACACAAACTCTATTGGGCTATGCTCAGACAGATTGCATGAGAGAGGCAGTCCATCTCAGCTGAGATCTTCCAGAGGCCATATCTCAAAGGACTCAGAAAGGGATATAGGGCATAGGAAATTCCTAGGGGAGAGGAAAGTCAGAGAGGGGGCTTATATGTCTGGATGATGACACTCAGCAGAAAAATGGGCAACTATGTCAGAGAGCTGGGTCAGAGAGCTCTGAAGGGTATAAGAGGCATGCGTTCCTTATAACTTTAAGGTGCGTCTCATCTATGGTTAGCAGATGTTGAGTGCATTTTCACAGGGCATGTAAAGCAGGCTGGCTCTAAACAGCTAAAAACTGTCTACGTGGATTATTTTTAATGTGTAAGAATTCCAGTTTGTTGCCAGCAACAATGGTCCCAGGTCTGCTGTGAACAAGCCACACATATAGCCAATAAACAGAGGTTAATAACAAGCCACACATATAGCCAATAAACAGAGGTTATTTTTAGCTCATTTATGTAGTAAATGGTAATTGATGAGATATCATGTGAACCTTTGGCTGGATGAAGGATAATGATAGACATTAACAGGTACAAATGGAGGAATCTCCTGGTATATCCCTTATTTGCGCCCTTGTCCCACTCTCTAACCCTCTCCACTCTGCCCTTTGCACCTAGAAACTGTGCTTCCTGCCCTTTATCAGTCAAGCTATCTGGTCCTTCTGGAATCCAGGTGGGTTCGGACAATAGACGGCACTGGCAGGAGTTGGTAGCTGGAGAAAAAAGAGGGCAGAGTATTTACTCCCCTGGCTCCTTCCCAGCCAGGCTGCAGGTTAATAATGAAGCATCTTGCCATCCAGGGGCTGGGTGGCTCTCTCCAGAGCTGAAATTCTCACTTGCTCCCTTTATCTCTTCAGGCCTATGTGCCATGGCTTTGTGCTGCAATCTTCTGCACAGCACCCCTGTTCCTTCCCCGACCTTTGAGTGCATCAACTCTATCTTGCTGAGGCTCTACCCAGGGGTAGAAAAGCAGTCACGTAATGCTCAAAAATGTCCTTTGCAGAACTGTTTCAAGTGGAAAAAAAGAAAAAGCATAAAATAACCCTAATCTCAACAAAAAAAGGGGAAGGCTTATTATGGTACATACATGCAAAATAACTTTGCACAGACTTTTTAAATGATGATATAGAATCATATTTGTATGAAAGAGAGTTTAAAAGTATGCTACAAAAAATATTTTTAATTATGATGTGGAAAAGTTTTCAAAGCCTATGTATAATATGATTCCAACTTTGTTTTAAAAAACAAATACACATAAGAAAATCAATTAATGTAATACACCATATCAACAAATCAAAGCAGAAAAATCACATGATCATCTCAATTGATGCAGAGAAGGCATTTGACAAGATTCAACATCCTTTCCTGCTGAAAACACTTCAAAAGATAGGAATACAAGGGAACTTCCTTAAAATGATAGAGGGAATATATGAAAAACCCACAGCTAATATCATCCTCAATGGGGAAAAATTGAAAACTTTCCCCCTAAGATCAGGAACAAGACAAGGATGTCCACTATCACCACTATTATTCAACATTGTGTTGGAAGTTCTAGCCAGAGCAATTAGGCAAGAAAAAGAAATACAAGGCATCAAAATTGGAAAGGAAGAAGTAAAACTATCACTGTTTGCAGACGATATGATACTATATGTAGAAAACCCAGAAAAATCCACAACAAAATTACTAGAGCTAATAAATGAGTACAGCAAAGTAGCAGGCTACAAGATCAACATTCAAAAATCTGTAGCTTTTCTATACACTAGTAATGAACAAGCTGAGGCGGAAATCAAGAAACGAATCCCATTTACAATCGCAACTAAAAGAATAAAATACCTAGGAATAAATTTAACCAAAGAGACAAAAAACCTATATAAAGAAAACTACAAAAAACTGTTAAAAGAAATCACAGAAGACCTAAATAGATGGAAGGGCATACCGTGTTCATGGATTGGAAGACTAAATATAGTTAAGATGTCAATCCTACCTAAATTGATTTACAGATTCAATGCAATACCAATCAAAATCCCAACAACTTATTTTTCAGAAATAGAAAAACCAATAAGCAAATTTATCTGGAAGGGCAGGGTGCCCCGAATTGCTAAAAACATCTTGAGGAAAAAAAACGAAGCTGGAGGTCTCGCGCTGCCTGACTTTAAGGCATATTATGAAGCCACAGTGGTCAAAACAGCATGGTATTGGCATAAAGATAGATATATCGACCAATGGAATCGAATAGAGTGCTCAGATATAGACCCTCTCATCTATGGACATTTGATCTTTGATAAGGCAGTCAAGCCAACTCACCTGGGACAGAACAGTCTCTTCAATAAATGGTGCCTAGAGAACTGGATATCCATATGCAAAAGAATGAAAGAAGACCCATCTCTCACACCCTATACAAAAGTTAACTCAAAATGGATCAAAGATCTAAACATTAGGTCTAAGACCATAAAACAGATAGAGGAAAATGTTGGGAGATATCTTATGGATCTTACAACTGGAGGTGGTTTTATGGACCTTAAACCTAAAGCAAGAACACTGAAGAAGGAAATAAATAAATGGGAGCTCCTCAAAATTAAACACTTTTGTGCATCAGAGAACTTCATCAAGAAAGTAGAAAGACAGCCTACACAATGGGAGACAATATTTGGAAACGACATATCAGATAAAGGTCTAGTATCCAGAATTTATAAAGAGATTATTCAACTCAACAACAAAAAGACAGCCAACCCAATTACAAAATGGGAAAAAGACTTAAACAGACACCTACCAGAAGAAGAAATACGGATGGCCAAGAGGCACATGAAGAGATGCTCAATGTCCCTGGCCATTAGAGAAATGCAAATCAAAACCACAATGAGATATCATCTCACACCCACCAGAATGGCCATTATCAACAAAACAGAAAATGATAAGTGCTGGAGAGGATGCGGAGAAAGAGGCACACTTATCCACTGTTGGTGGGAATGTCAAAGGGTGCAACCACTGTGGAAGGCAGTTTGGCGGTTCCTCAAAAAGCTGAATATAGAATTGCCATACGACCCAGCAATACCATTGCTAGGTATCTACTCAAAGGACTTAAGGGCAAAGACACAAACGGACATTTGCACACCAATGTTTATAGCAGCGTTATTTACAATTGCAAAGAGATGGAAACAGCCAAAATCTCCATCAACAGAAGAGTGGCTTAACAAACTGTGGTATATACATACGATGGAATATTATGCAGCTTTAAGACAAGATAAACTTATGAACCATGTAATAACATGGATGGACCTAGAGAATATTATGCTGAGTGAATCCAGCCAAAAACTAAAGGACAAATACTGTATGGTCCCACTGATGTGAACGGACATTCGAGAATAAACTTGAAATATGTCATTGGTAACAGAGTTCAGCAGGAGTTAGAAACAGGGTAAGACAATGGGTAATTGAAGCTGAAGGGATACAGACTGTGCAACAGGACTAGATACAAAAACTCAAAAATGGACAGCACAATAATACCTAATTGTAAAGTAATCATGTTAAAATACTGAATGAAGCTGCATCTGAGCTATAGGGTTTTTTTTGTTTTTGTTTGCTTGTTGGTTTGTTTGTTGTTGTTGTTTTTTTACTATTACTACTACTTTTATTTCTTTTCTTTATATTAACATTGTATATCTTTTTCTGTTGTGTTGCTAGTTCCTCTAAACCGATGCAAATGTACTAAGAAACAATGATCATGCATCTATGTGATGATGTTAAGAATTACTGAGTGCATATGTAGAATGGTATGATTTCTAAATGTTGTGTTAATTTCTTTTTTTTTTCTTTCCGTTAATAAAAAAATAAAAATAAAAATAAAAAAAAAACAAATACACATATACAAAATGGGAAGGATATACATCAAAATATTAATGATGGTTATCAATGGTGCTTAATTTGTTAGTATTTTTTCTTTTGGCTTATCTTGCTTTTTAAATATTAAATGAGTTTGTGTGAGTTGTACTTTTTTTGTTAATGAAAATTCTGTTAATTTAAATTCTGAAATTAAAAATCTTTCGGAACCTCTTTCCATAATCATACATTTCGTTTGCTGCCTGGAAGATGAGGCCTTAGGTAAGATTCTATTCAGAGAGAATCAAACATGACTGGTTACAAGTGCCAATTTGGAAAGTTCTTCAGTGCTGTTGCTATTACTCAAGTATGCCACATGCATGCCACCCTGAGAATAACATAAGCAAGTACATATAAATAAGTAATAAAATAAAAAAAAACAAATAGGAGTGAACCTGGCTATCCAAAGAATAAAAGGTACAGGTAATCATTTCAAGAAGTCCTAAAGTTATATTTTTCATTTTGCCAACATTGTAGTAACAATAATCTTAAAATATAGTTCACTATCTACGAAAGGATAAGTTCTCATAATTGAAAATGATGCAAAAAAAATCAAATTGGTGCTTAAATTCACAATCTGTGTTACTTGATTACCTGTCAACAATACCTAATACCAAATTTGGTCACACAATTCTATTTGAAAACCCATTGTTGACAATACACAGAAATTATGAGTAGAGGAAAGGAAACAAGTTTAAGTCTAGGTAATTAAATACTTTTCAAAAATTCAGTCACATACAAATATGCATATTTGGAGGAGAAACCCTGGAGAATGGAGTAAGTCTGTGACACAGATTTTATTAGTAGCACCCACAGTCACTTGCCATATAGAATCTGCACCTTTCAAAATAATGTCTTTACCAAGTGCCCTGGAACTTCACTTCAACTTTGCATCCTGGCAGGATGATAAATTCCTCCATCATCAGTGCCACCTGAGGGAGACAGCAGGAGGCTAAGGAGAAACCAACCTGGCCCCACTTGATGATGCCACAAAGAAAGCATCCTTTAGTACGAAGGGAGTATACAACATGGCACTTGGGTAGGTAGCAAAGCCAAGACAAGCACACAGAAAGCAGGCATGGAGGGAGTCAAACCGTGGGAGTCAACACGTGGGTGCCAGGTGAGAGGGCACCTCAGCTTTGGCGATGGGTGGGGACATGGCTCCCTGAAGTGAGGGAGAGGAAATGCAGAGGCACTGTCTGCCCCAACCAGTCCCCCAGTTTGTCCCCCAGCCCCAGACTGTGGTGGGTCATGACTAGGAGAGCTGCCGTCTATGAACGTCCCTTGCCCTGCAGCCACAGAGGGTGGTGCAATCAGTGACCACGCAAGTCAGAAAACCAGGAGGGGGTGGGAGAACACAGCTGTTTCCCTGCCCACCTGGGGAGTGTTACCTGTGGCCTCATCAGGTTAAAGACACAAGGCTCTCAGCAAGTTCTTCCAGCCATCCAGGGGCTCAGGAGGGACAGCACTGGCCTAAGCTGCCTGCCCAGAGTTACTCTGATGTCCAGGAGTTCCATGAGTGTTATTCAATACATCTGACTTCCAAGCTTTATTATTTAATTATTTATTTATTTTTGGCATGGGCAGACTCCGGGAATCAAACCCATGTCTCTGGCATGGCAGTCGAGAATTCTGTCACTGAGCCACCGTTGCACTGCCCCGAGCTTTATCATTGAAATGGGAAGAGTCTATCATGTATTATCTCATGTTCTTCAAATAGAAATTCTATGATCCTGTGAGACAAAGTCTAGTCCTGGCTGCACACTGCAGAGCTGTAGTGTGGAAAGCATCTAAGACCCTCTGATTTCTTCAAAGTATATAATATTGGCAAATTACAAAGTCACAAAAGAATAACTGTTATTTTCCATTTTCTAAGAAAGAGGGACTTTTGAGGAAAATTAAAATATTTGAAATGCTTTCATTTTATGAATCTTAGATTATTTCATAAGTTTAAGAACATTAAAATGTATCTATAATTTGATTTACTCAACAAATGATCGTGTTTGGTATATTACATTAAGTGAAACTTATCTAGATCATATTTATAAATTAACTGATTGAATTTACTTTTTCAATGCTTTTCTTTTTTTCTAAATTGAAGTATAGGTTGTTGAATTTTAAGAAATCTAGTTCTCAGATTGTTTCAGTTAAACTAAAAAAAAAAATTAAAGAAAAACTCGTCAATAGAAGACACTATCAGCCTCATAGCCAATCATTTATCCCTCAGAGTTCTCCTGGGTATCTTCTATTTAGTAGTCCCTGGTCCCAGGGACATTCGGGGGTATACTCCTGGGGTCTCCCATCCCTCTCTAAGGAGTCAGACATCACACATACAAAATATGGCATGAAGAACCACAAAGTCTTAATCTGAGGCTGAAATCACAAGCCAGAGCTAACAGCCCCAGGATGGCTCAGAAGGGCCTCCTTGAGTGGGAAGAGCAGGTATCCTACGCGTGGAGCCTCTGTGGGGCAGTGTAGGGGATGCCCTGAGGGACAGAGCACAAAAGTGTCGAGATTTAGTGCTTTGCACCAGGCAACCCTAACATGCACACTCACACATTCGCTTTCCAAACAGAAGTCAGTCTTCTCACTGGAATCCACTCCTCCTCCCCCCATGCCACCTCCTCTGTCCATGGGGTGAGCATGTAAACCCTGAACCCCCTCACTGAGCATAGGGAAGTCAGAAGACTTAAGGTGGATCAGGATGCTGAGAGAGGGCGTCTTTTTGAACCCTAAACTGAACTGGGCTTCCCAACACCAGGGGTGAAGAACAGCCTGTCTGGAAATAAAGCTGAGCAGAGCCCAGGTGTTGGGTTAGAAGGAGAAAGGAAGGAGGAGAGAGAGAAAGGGAGAGGGAGGGAAGAAGTGCTTAGTCCAGATAACATTTTTGAATCCTTTACCTAATTGTGCGTAAGTTCCTTAAGATCCATCCACTGGACTCCTCATGAGTTTCTGTTATTTCTTATCAATTTAGTCCATTTAGCGAGTACGATTCCTGTTTATCCTGAGCCATTGCTGCTACTTTTTAAGAGTATATTTAATTTAAGTAAATGCTTCTGAGGACATTATTAACACTCCCTACCACCCCTTAGAATGAAGTTTATTATTTGATTCCTGCATTCTTTCATTTTATTTTTCTTTGAAGGTAGCAGAAGTTATATGAGTGCCCATTTGCAGACACTTGTGTCTTTCTTCTTCCATTTTAGCATAGATGTTAGCCTAAATGGGGATTTTCAACCAGGGAATGACAAAATGGTCCAGCCTCAAAACCACCCACAGTGCCAGGAGTTCTAAATACCAGCCCAAGAGGAGGCCCTAGGGTGAGGAGAAGGAGAGGAGCTGGAAGGAAGCTGGAAGTCCACTTGCCCATCTGGGAGGAGCTGGGGGTGGGGTGCTTCTGGCTGGGCAGGCCTGCATTGGGATTCCTGTGAGGACTCTTTCCTCTCCCACCCTCTACCCATACCCAGGCCGGAAGCCAGCAGGGTCCACATACCTGGCAGCATCTACCCAGAGACAGGGCTCTCTGAGACAATGAGGGCACCCAGAGCAGCCCCTGTCTCCTGGTAGTAAGGTGCCCCCCAGGGACTCTCTCTGGGCCCTCTTAGCACCAATGGAAGAGAACAAAGCGGAGGATGGCAGGACTACTGTACACCCGAGGGAAACCCCCCAGGACACCTCTACACTCCCCACAGGTCACTGAGCTCCCTCAGCTTTGTCTCTTCCATTGCTGCTGCAAGGTGAGAGGAGATGGACACAGGGCCAACCTGGAATGTGGGACCTTCACTGAGGGCAGTCTCCACTACCAGGGTGCTGCACTTCTGTGATGCTCGGGTTGTTCCTCAACAAAGTGAACTTTCCAAAGAGCCCTAACTTTGGACAACCACCCTGTTCTCACTCCTGGTAAAGAAAATAGATTGCTGTGACCATGTGCTCCATAGACATCAGGGCTTTTCATGGCCATGAAGTTCTTCCTCTCATATCCTTGCTACCACCCCAACCACCACCCCCATCGCCACCCTCATCCCTGCTTCTCTATCAAAATGCCAGGGTTCTCTGATTCCTCCCTGTACAGATCCCAATACTTCATATCCTCATTATAAAAAAGACTTGCTCAAAAATTGCCCACTGGGAATTCAAAATGAAGACAAGTAGTAGTATCCAACCACAACCAGTCACTAAGAGGCTGTTTCTATTATTGAGAAGAGAGTTCCTGAAAAATCTGCTACTTTCACAATAATATGCTCACCAAGACCTCTCACCCATCCCTCCCCTATCTCATTCTCCAGGAGCCCCTTTATTTGCAAGTTCCTGCATTCTTGTTCACTGTGGCCTAAAAGGGATAAAGAGCCATTCTTTGATCCTTTGTCATGGCTCAGAAGATATCAAAGACCCAGTTACTGATTAAAAACCCTAGAAGAAACTATTTTCACTTTGCATATCTCAGCCTAATCCCACTCTCTCATGCTTAGGAATTAATTTTTAATATTTGCAGAGCATTTATTACATATGGGAATGTGTTTCCTCATTCTAGAAGAATTTTTAAATTAATGTTTCATTTGACAGTATTTGTAAACCACTTTTCATTTTCTTCCCCCGCAGAATAACATGCAGCATAGGAATTCTTCCATTAGCAAGAAATTGGTCTCACCTTCAACTAGGGGATTTTAAAAAGATGAATGTCATTTACTGGTTATATGACATGAAAACAATAAATGTAACATTATGGATTCAGAGATGCTTAAACCCTCACCTTCCCCTTTACTGAGTTTCAGTGTGAATCCTTAATGTACAGGTCAAGTTCTGACTGCCTTAGACTCCAAGATTTTGTAGAAATTCTACTGTTCCTGCCAGAATTTTTTAGCAGGAGCTATAATCAGTAGTACCTGGCTTGGCAGGATGTCATGTAAGTTCCTACACTCATTCCTTCGATATTCACATGGATCAAGCCCTTGAATAACGAAGCACAGGGTCCCAAACTGGAAATTCAAGTGACCAAGGAAGAGCCCCTGCCCTCCAGCAGCTGGCATCATTGTTCAGTAGAGACAAATCAATTATGTAAGCACTGCTCTTTGCTGGAGAGCAAAAAGGAGGGATCCCTGAACCATATGGGACTAAGAGCGTGCAAACCTTCATACCTAGGATGAAGAAAGAGGGAGGAGCTGTGTGATTCAGAATCTGGAATTCACCCTTCACACAGCAACAAGGGCGATTTCAGGGAACTCTGTCAAGGAAGATCAGAATGCTAGGCAGGAACCAACAGGAAGGTGCTAAGGCTGCTGCAAAGCTCAGCTCCCAGGGAAGAAGGTTGGGCTTGGTTCTTTCCAGGTGGGCTCAGGGGTTGGAACAGAGGTGGGACAGAGACATGTGTGCATACATGAAGCAATTAGCAAATAGCCTAACTGATAATCAGGAGCTCAATAAATATTAGTTTCAAGTCTCTCTCTATTACCCACATAAAAGTGAGATAACTGCGATGGTTCACCTCACCCCATTCCTGGGGATGCTAGAGAATAAACAAGGAACATCAAGTTAAAGTCAACAGGAGCAAGACTAGGAACCCTAGGCACCAGCTCCTCACCCTCCCAGCCTCCCCCACACCCTCACCCCTGCTGGTCTAGAAGCACTGTGTTAAGTCTCTGTGGGCCTACCTGTGGTCACTGTACAGTGCAATGTTTTCTGATTTACTTATAGTAGTTCCATTTTTTAAATTGGCAACACAGGTAACCGAAGACAATGAAGTGATAAAGCTGCCTATCTCTCAAATTTTCCTTTTCAAAAGATAAGAAAATCAAGAGGGGGAAAAGTCAGTTCTGTACAAAACCATGCCTTCCACATAACATGAAGCACAGAGAGTGCCAAAGTGCAAATTATCTGTCACTGAGGAGACACAGTCCTCTGTCTCTCAAACTAGGGCCCCACCACACCACTAGGCTTTTTAGGAAATAAAGATAGATAGAGATGAACCAAAGGGAAGATCAGAAGAAGGGGCTGAGGGTGATCTGAATAAACACAAAGAAGAGATTTCAAAGTAGACATCATTTAAAGGGGCAATCTTGGGAGCTCATAGCTTCTGGGGGAAAAAGGAGGTAAAAGGAAGAGAGAAGTGCCTTCTGTGCTCAAGGGCAAAATGAGAAAAGGGGATGTATATGGACTCTGGAAACACAAAAGTACTGGGACATTGCTTGCTGACAGAACAGAATGACATTAAACAGGAATGTTGTAAAAAACAAACCCATTTGCATAAAATGAATAAGAGAAAAGTTCATAAAGAGTTGGGGAAAAAATCAAGAACTGAAATGTCATCCATATTGACTAAGGAATATTTCCCTTCTAAAACAACCATGAAATCAAAGGAAACTTCAAGTCAATACTTCAAAAGGAATTAAATATACTCAAGCATTTGAAAATATGAAAAATCCACCTTGAATAAGAAATTCAAAAATGGAAATGGACAAATAACAGAAAGAAATGAAAAGAGATTTGAACTCTGGAAAGAGACATTTTCTCAGAAATGGGGAATATACTACAAAATGCCCAAAAGAGAATAGGCGTAAATGATAATATAATAAAGGACATAGAAGAAAAGCAGTAAAACACCCAAGAGAATTAAATGACATAAAGAAAGAAGTAAAAAGGATGAAAGAGAAAGTAGTGGAAATGAAAAACAAACAATGAATAAATAATATTTGTACTACTGGAATCCCTGAATGAGAAAAACAAAATATTGAACAGAGCTAATATACAAAGTATATACAACTATAATCTATGATACATATTTTAGTAAAACTATTATATTTCAAGGAAAAAGGTTAAAATCATCAAAGTCTACAGGTAAAATAATTAGACTGACATTAATTGAACTAGTAAGTTCAATAATATATATATATATACATAAAAATATAATGTCACAGTTGAGACTAAAAACATCACACATACCAGTAAATATCGTCTTTCTAAGGACAATAGTCCTAGGCCTGCTGTGTTACTCTTTCCACTGCTATTCAACATTAGACAAGACAAATCCCTCAGAGGCACGAGAATGAGTAAAGAGGAAGTAATACTATCTCTATTCGTAGATGACATCAGAATATAACTGGAAAACTCCAGAGAATCAATTATAAAATTAATTCAAGTAATAAATGAATTCAGTAAAGCAGTAGGATATAAGATTAATTTACAAAAGTCAATAACTTTCATATCTACAAACAAAAACAGTAGAGGACAAATTGGTAGAGAAAACCACATTCATAATATTAACAAAGAAGACTAAATACTTAGGAATGACCTTTTAACCCAGAAATCCCATTTCTAGGAATCTACCCAGAAGGTAACCTTGAATCTATGAAAATATACCCTATAGCTTTTCTTTTTTCTTGTAATTTCAAAAAATTGGAAACAACCCAAATGCTTCCTATTTGGGAATGAGTTTGAATAAGTCATGGCATGATCACAAAATGGAACACTATACAGCCATAAAAAAGGATTAAGATTTTTTGTGAATTTATTGGGAGTGATTTCCAAGACATACTCTTAAGTACAAAGAAAGAAAAATGTGAGAGAGTATTTACATTATGCTACACTTTATGTAAAAAAGAAGGGGACATTAAACTGCATCTGCATCTGCTTATTTATATAAAAGAAATACAGGATGAATAATTCAGAATCTAAAGGTATTGGTTATTTTCTGGAAAGAGTTCAGAAAGAGAAGAAAATAAGTAAAAATGAGAACACAGTAGTAAGCAACCAGAGGTAATATCACCTTTAGTTTACATTTTGTAAACCTTTGGTCTTCTTAGAACTACAGTTCTGTTTCAAATACCCACACCCCACCCCAAAAAAGTAACTATTACAAATAACTAACAAAACTATGCTGAAAGGGGAGGGGGAAGAAAAGAACTAACTTAAAAAATTTTGGAAAACAATATTTTGACAAGATACTGTAAAGCTAAAGAGTAAAAGGACCATATACAAATACTGCAATTGAATTAATAAACTGTTTTTCACAGAGAGTTAGCATATAAATGAATATATATTGTGGATAATGAGAGCCAGGTCTCTTACTACTGGAGAAAGAAGCTACAAATAAGGAAAAGGACAAGAGCAATGTGGAAGACTGGAATCAGAAGTATTAATATCAACTCATGGTTCCCAACATGAGATAAATTGATATAGAAACAGGTGTGGATGTGTGTATGTGTGTGTTAGTATACACATATTACCCAGCTCTACTCACTGAAAGGGCCTAAAATTAGTGACACCTAAAGAGCATCAAACATATCTACAACCCAGAACTTGTTTTCTAAATACCAACCCAGATGGTTTCCAAATACCATCCTCCAATAAAAGGAAAGGGGTTGATTCCAGGCAGAGTCAAGGAAAACACAAAATGAATTAGGAAAATTTTGTGGTGCTACAAAATCAAGAAATACCTGAAAAGTATAAAGTGTGTGAAAAGGACACAGGAGCCAACCTGAAGATTCCCTCAATAACCAAATTCAGAATGATTTGAGCAACAAAATAAATAATGAAAATATTGAATTATAACTCATTGGATAAAATAAATGTCCACAAGTCTTTACTGATTAAATAAATGAATGTGAAAAGGTTGTTTTTTTTTCTTACAGATGTATTCTAATTAACAAATGTACAAGGGATAAGGGTAATACAAAATTACCATTAGTCAAGCATCACAGTCATAATTGTCGAAGGCAAGAGCTGCTGATGGCTAGTAAAAGCAGTGAGTATTTTAGTTTTCTTGTTGCTAAAGCAAATACCATGCAATGGGTTGGCTTAAACAATAGGTATGTATTAGCTCACAGTTTGTAGGCTAGAGTTAAAATCAAGGTGTCATCAAGGCAATGTTTTATTCCCAAAGACAGGTATTCTGCAGCAGGTTGCAGAATCCTTAGTTCCAGGCTCCTCTGTCCATTGGCAATGCACATGGCAACCTCTTCTTGCCTCTCCCTTATCTTCTAGATTCCATTGGCCTTCAGCTTCCTGCTTCCCATACTTTCTCTCTCTGTGTCTTAATCTTATTCTGCTTATAAAGGACTCCAGTAGGAGGATTAAACACATCCTGATTGAGTTAGGAAACAATTTAACTGAAGTTACCTCATCAAAAGGTTCTACTTACAATTGGCTCACCACCCACAGAAATAGATTAAGTTTAAGAACATATTTTTCTGGAGGTATATAGCTCCAAACCGTCATACTCCATCCTCTGGACCCCAAAAAGACATGTTCTTTCTATATGCCAAATACACTCATTCCACCACAATACTCCAAAAGCCTTAAGTCATTTCAGTAATAATGCTAAATAAAAAGTTTCAGCAAAAGCAGTTATGGGTGTGGTTTGTCCTGAAGCATAATTCATTCCTGTCCGTAGACCTGTGAAATCTAATGAACTAGTTATCTACATCCAATATACAATGGGAAGGCAGGCATTAGGATGACCATTCCTATTCCAAAAGAGAGAAATTGGAAGAGAAACAGAGGGCATGGGTTCCCAACAATTACACTACACAACAGGGCATACTCCAGTAGACCTCAAAATCCGAGAGTCAACTATGGATCAAGGTTTCATCCTCCAGACCTGATGGAGCAGCAACACCAACCCTTCCAAGTGCTTGTGCCATGGTCATCCTCTCCCCAAACACTGGTGTGAAGATCCACCCTCCATAACACTGGAATGCAGTCTGGCTCTCCACAAAACCTAGGACACAAGCCCCATCTTCTCTGAATATTGAGGTACCAGCACTCTCCCTTAGCACTAGAGCAGAAGGCCTTCCTTCTCCAAGGACAGAAGCAGACTCACCCTTTCCACACACATGGGTGGGTATGTTCACTTGGTCCAAGCAGATATCTTCAGTCCAGACTTTAGCTCCTATGGTTCTGACCTTTGAATTAATATTTTCTTCAATTTGTCCCTTCTCTGTACCTTTCAAAGACAGTGATTCTACTCATAAAAAGTTTGCAAAAACTTTTCAGCTTTGCATGTATCTCAAAGGGATCCAAACCATAAGAAAGGACTTTCCACAGACCCTTCCTGCATAATTGCATTTCCAGCCCTTTGGCTAAAATGGGTGACTTCTTTCATGTTCAGTTCAGCCCTCACATGGAGCCCTGTTCTCTGGGTGACTTGTTATCCAGAAGCTCTTATGGATCCACTTCTGGCCCTAGTTTCAAATAACACTATCTGAATAGGCTCGGAATTTTTCATACTATCAATTTCTGTTTTTTGTGTGTTTAGGAGTTCAGGTTTCAGTTTACTCCTTTCCTCTCTTACTGTAAGCTGCAAGGTGAAACCAGGCTGCACTTTTCACATTTGGCTTGGAAATCTCCTCAGCTAAAGAACCAAGTTCTTCACATTCAAGGTCTGCCTTCCATTCATCTTCATAACTCAGTTCCACCAAGTTCTCTGCCACTTATAAACAGGGATCACCTTTCTCCAGTTTCCAATAACACATTCATCATTTCCTTTAAGGCTTCATCAGAAGTATCTTTAGCATCCATGTTTACTAACATCTCTTCAGAGGAATCTGGGCTCTTCCTGCCAAGCACCTCACGATTCTCTCAGCCTCTACTCATTACCAAATTCCCCAAAGCCATTCCCTCAGTTTTATATATTCGCAACAGCAGCACCCCCTCCCACTACCAAAATCCCACTACCACTCCCACTACTAAATTTTAGATTCCTTGGCTGATCAAGTAAATACTATGCAATGGAGTGGCTTAAACAATGGGAAATTCTTAGCTTACAGTTTTGAGGGAATGAAAAAGACTGGTGTACTGGGACTGGCTGCCAGTGATCCTTAGTCCTATGCTCCTTTGTCCCATGTCAATATACCTGGTGGCCTCTCCTGGCCTCTTACTTCTCTTCTGGGTTCTGTTGACCTTCAGCTTCTTGTTTCCTGTGGCTTTCCCTCTCTCTGTCTAAATTTTATTTTGCTTATAAAGGACTCCTGTAATAGGATTAAGACCATCCTGACCAAAGTCACTGAAGTAACCTTATCAAAAAGTCCTTAAAATGGGTTCACACCTACAGGAATGGATTAACTTGAGGATGTTTTTCTAGAGTACATAAAGTTTCAAACCACTGTAGTAAGGGAAGGTTTTAGGAGAAACAGGATATTAGTGTGTAGTCTCAAAGTAATTTCCCCATAAAATAATTCCACTTCAATACAGAAACCTTTCAGACACCACATTTGCCAAGTGGTCAGTATCAATATAACCAGTAACAGGACATATCAAATCCGTATCTCTGACATGATACACTGAGATGGGCACATCAACTCTGTGACATTCAGCCAAAATTATATAACCTTAAAATTGTCATGGGAGCATATTAAACAAACCTAAATTGGGAGATATCTACAAAGTGGCTGAGAAGTGCTTTTCAAAAATGTCAAGACAAAGAAAGACTAAAGAATTATCCCAGATTAGAAGAGACTAAAGTTTAAAGAAATGAAATGTGGGGTCTTGGATGAGATCTTGGGACAGAAAAAGGCTACTAGGGGAAAAAATGGTAGAATCTAGTAAGGGTTGTAGTTTAATTAATGGTAATTAACCAGAGCTAATTTTCTACTTTTGATATGTGAACTATGGTCATGTAATCTGTTAACATTAGGGGAAATTGTATGAAAGATACACATGAATTCTCTGTACTCTTTTGAGAATGTTTCTGCAAGTTTAAAATTATTTCAGAATAAAATTTTTAAAAAAAAATTGTAATACCCCTCCAAAGAACAGGAATGTATTTTTCTATAATATACAAGCATTCCCTGTATTTAATATATAAGAAATATAGTTATCCTATTTTTGAATAACATTTTTTAAATCCCTAATTTCCTTTAAAAAAAGCATTACATGGGAAATAAGAAAAGACTGCAAATATAAATACTGCATATTAAATATTTTTTATCAATTTTTAAGTATTACAACACAAAAATTCCAAGTTTGCTTTCATTGATCCTGAATTGCTTCCCCGTGTATTTTAGATTGGGAGCTAATATTTGAAGGACTTTATGAGAATTCTGAATATAAGTTTCCTTTAAGTTAATAAATCTTTATTTTAGAAAGGAAGGCTACAATCTGGTAGGAAAGGAATCCAGAACTCTGCCATGAACATGTTCCACTACACAAGTTTAAAAAACACTCAGCATTTATCTTGAATTCCAGGCAGTAAGGAGTCTATAGTTTTCCTTGTACTAATTCCTCAATGGTTTGACCAAATTTCCGAGAAGACCACCTGGCATTGTAGGTCAGTGCAACATAACTTAATGGACACCAGATGTCTCCAACTGTTTTCCAAAAAGTGAAGAGCACTAACCTGCTCTCTATATTTTAGAATGGGACATGGGTAGGGATGTCTAAAGAAGCAGTGGGAAGAAGAAACAAGAGAGATTAGACCCAAAAAAGTACACTGGAGAAGTCATATCCAAAGTGGCAGGAAAAGGTTCAGGAAATTCTCAAAATCCAGAAAGGGTCAGAGGTAGGTATCAAACATTTAGTATGAAGCAAGGGATTCAGGGCCAGGGCATCAAAAGTGAGAGTAAGCCAATCTAAAGAGAAAAGATGCTGGGGCAAGGGAGCCAGGTAGACAATATTTATATGGTCCACAGAGTGTGCTTGAGACTCCCATGTATACTTCTCACTTTTATGGGCAAATAGTAGGTTGGTACATGGATAGGTTGGACTAAGTTTTTAATTTAAATAGCTAAAAAATATTAACGAGGGAAAGCATGTTTTGAGCATCAACTATGAGCTTGCTGATTTAAATATATGACCTTACTGGTCTTCACAAGCAACACTGTGAGGTTAGTATAAATAAATATATCTACAGATAAGGAAACTAAGGCTTAGAGTTATTAACTTCCCTAAGATTCCATAGTTAGAAAGTGGCAAAGCTGGAATCTGAACATAGATCTCTCTGGTACTAAAGTTCATGCTCTTAAACATTGCACAAAATATAATCTGTTAGCCTAAATTGGAATAGTCAGCCATGAACCTGGGGATTGGTGCAAAGAGCTTCCCTGAGTGTCCACTAGAGGACTCACACAGTTCTGGGGTATTTGGGGCAAGCAAGAAAGCTTCCAACCCATCCTTTCCCCCATGGTGACAGATGTTGTATGTGGCTGCAATCCTGGTTGAAACTGAATACTGGCTGAAGTTGACAAGGTTATTTAGGCTGGTCATAGGAAGAGATGAGACCCTCTTGGGTAAAAATGAATAAGTACAAAATTGTCAGGATCATTTTGGGGGGATGAAACAACACATGGTTGAAAGTATCTGGGTTTTAAAATGACTTCTAACAATGCTTTCTTCTATTTCCAGAAAGGGTGGCCTGTGGATCTCGGTGAGTTGATTATCCTGGAAAACCACAAGTCATGCAATGCTTTAAGCAATCTCTGAAATGCATTAATAATCAGCTCAGTTCCCTTCGATTTTCTGGGTTGATGATACGGTGTCAAGCAGATATAAGTAATTACGATAGGTTAATAAATTCTACTGAGAATTCAAATTGAACTGTGGAGGCTGGAAACTAAAACAAAGATACATACCTTAGCCACAGGCAGAAACTCTTGCTGTTTGTTTCTGAAGCAAAACTGCCTCAATTAATACCTCAACCAACATCTATTTCACAATTTTCTTTGATTATTAGAAAACAGAAAACCTTGCTAGATTGGCTTGTTGACACAAATTTCAGACAAAAATTAAATCTCTTTTTGTTTTTTCTAGGTGAATACTTATATTCCTATGGCTGCCAAAGTATTTTTTAATCTACATAACTAAATTTTACAAAATCACAGTCTAACTTATAAAGGTGAGTAAAACCAATGCCATATGTATCTACACTGTTGGCATGCAGCTCCTCAAGGAAACAGCTAGACAAATTCTCCCAATTTAGTGCTCAGATGTAGAAATTGCCTGACTGTTCTCATAAGGATGCTGCTTTAGAGCAATGATTATAATGAGTAGCAACTGAAACACAGTAGCCTTTCCCAGTGCCAAGGTAACTAAATCAATATGCCCACTTTGGTTCCCTTAATTACCCAGGTTAGTAGAGATGAAAAAGAAAAACAATCAGAGATAATTAGAGGGAGTTAAATGAACTATAAAGAGGGTAAACATGAAAAAAAATTAAAGGGTGAAAAGTCCAAAATGCTCTACAAATAAATAACAAGAGGATAAATAAACATAACTGAGTTCTTTTTAAAGAACCATTATTATTCTCATACTCACAATTACATGAGGAAGTGCTAGGCATTGGGTACTTAAGAGGCACAAACATGGTCCCAGTAGATTCAGAATGGGGTGTAGGCTGAGGAAGGGGTGGACTGCATACTGAGGAATCTACCCACTTGGGAATCCTATAAATGTTGTGTTTATTACTATTGCCTCAAAGAAGAAAGATGAAAGTTATATCAGCACTAGGAGAAATAACACAGCTAATGTATCTAAACATTTGCATACACCAAGAGATAGTGTTAGAAAAATCATTTTATCTGTAAAACATTCCAGATCAATTATTAAGACCATGCTAATGGTTTTGATTTAATGCAGACCACTTTTCATATTACAATGAGAAAAAAATATTTGAAAATTCCCCTCAAAAAAATCCCAACTGCTGAAGTAATTCATAGTAGGAGCACAAAGCTTTGACCCCCCAGAAGGAAACAAACAGATAACAAATAAATAAATTAGAAAGGATGTAGGGGAGCTTGACTTCCAGAATGACCATAAGACCTCTGCTGACCATTCAACAAACAACCATAAACTGGTGAACATATTTTAAAAATACTAAAAGTTTCTGGAAGTTGTCCTAAGGGCATCAAGCAAATGAAGAAACATTGATTTCAAAAAGACATCTATTCAGTCTTGGTAAGAATAGCCAAAGTCTGTGGCACATGAAACACAATGCACTCCCTCTTCCCCTGTCTATGGCTTAGTGAGACAGGGGTTCCATGGGGGAGTCCAATGTGGCAGTCCCATGGGGCAGCCATGGGGCTGCCTCTAACTCAACTCACAGTCAAGAACACAATATATCTCCAGGAGGGGCAAGCTACCAGTAATTTACATCTCCCAGCAGATCCATGTTGCAGAGTTAAATTCCAGAAGAGTGCTTCCAAGCAATCAGGGCATCTCTTCCCCGACCCAGACCTCACTTACAGGGCAGAAGCTCTACCCAAGGGACAGAAGGCCAAGAACACTGGACTCTGATTGCCCTCACTCCTGCTCACTCAAATAGTGGAGGTTTCACAAGGATATGGGGACAAGCCGAGGAGACCCCTATACCCAGTTCCCTGCTCATAAAGCAGGAATGTTACTCAGAGAAGTAGGCCACTGTCCCTGCCCCAAGCGCTGGAGCCATGGCTCAAGAATTTTATCCTGTGGAATAGTCAGGCCTTAAAAACAGTGAGCTATTGGAAAGAATTGGCTAAGAAGAGCCTTCTTAGGGTCAAAACAAACCTCACCTCAAAAACTACCCCTGCAAAGGAATGCAAATTTAACTGGGTCACAAGATGGAGCAATTTATACAGGGCGTTGTAAAAAACAAACAAACAAAAACAAAAAACCAGAGCAATCAACTGGCAATCAGTGGAGCCTAACAGCTACATGTGATATCAACAGAGGCAGACACTTTGAGAGAGACATCAGGGAAAGAGATGGTCAAAGACAGGCCTGCGAAAATGACCATCATGCCAGGGTGACTATGTAAATGTCCAAGACTGTGTCTTCTGGGAAGCTGTATCGGAAGTTTCACATTACTGGCAAAATACATTTCAGTAAAATACTCCACCAAAGTCATTTCACAGATACACAGAAATAAAACAACAAGCCCTGAAGAAGAGGGGAAAGATCTGATTTCCAGAGTTGCTACAACATATTATATAAAATATCTAATTTGAAACAAAAAATGTATGGGACACAGAAAAAAAACCCAGCCAAGTATGGCCCATAAGAAAAACAGCAGGCAACAGAAACTGCCTGTAAGAGCACAGAGATATTGGACTTAACAAAGACTTCAAAGCAGCATTACAGATATGCTCAAAGAACTAGAGAAAATCATGATTTAAGAAGTATAGTGTGACAACAGTGTCTCATCAAATAGAGAATATAAAAAAAGGAGACAGAATTATAAAAAAGGACTAAATGGAAATTCCGGACTTGAGAAGTACAATAGCAAATGAAAATTCCTTAAACAGGCTCAACATTAGCTTTGAAATGGCAGAAGAATAAATCAGCAAACTTGAAGATAGATTGATATAGATTATGTAATCTGAAGGACAGGACAAAAAAGAATGAAAAAAACAGACAAAGCCTCAGAGAAATGTGGGACAACTCTAAGGGCACCAATACATATGTTATTGGGTACAACAGAAAAATAAGAGAAAAAAGGAGCAGAAAAAATACTCAAATAAGCTAAAAAGCTTCACAAATTTGATGAAAAATATTAAAATACACATCAAAGAAGCTCATTAAACTCAGTAAAATACATACAAACAGATCCATATCCATTCTTAGTTGAAATTTTGAAAGCCAGAAACAGAGAAAATCTTAAAAACAGAAAGAAAAACTGTTATTAACAGGAGTAATATACAAGACACCAAATAAAATCAATAGTTCATATCTAATCAGGAACAATGGAGGCCAGATAGAGAAAGATGTCATATTCAAAGTGCTGAAGAAAAGCTGTCAACCAAGAATTCTATATTCAGCAAAACTATCTTTCAGAAAAGAAGGTGAAATAAAGGCATTCTGAGATAAACAAAAACTAAGAGAATGTTATTGCCAGCAGACCCATCTTACAAGATATTTTGAAGGGAATTCTTTTGGCTGAAATAAAAGAGCATTTAGATATTGTGGAGACCCAGGGTCCAGGCTCCCCCTCCGTCTTGAGAGTAAGGTGGTGCACATAGCCGCCTATGTGACCTGGACAGAAGTTAAAGGTTAACAGACCTCCTCAGGGAGGAAAAGAATGTACAGATGGTAACATAACCACTTAACTCGTAAAGCATTTAAACTTCTCTCCCAATATCAATATCAATTGATATGTTGATAACAAGTTTCCAAAGCTCTGTGTCAAAGACCCTGCTGAAACTCTGTTTTCATATATGATGGAATGTCTTTCTCCTAAACTCTTATCAACTGCCCCTTACACCCCTTGTCTTTGTGGTGCACTGACTTCCTAAACAGCTGCCATTTGGACAATCTTCTCCTGTTCACAAGTACTAATAAAACTCATGTCTGACCCTGTGCTTAGCATGTTCTTTGGTCTTGGGGCTGCACCAGCCTGAGCCCTTCAAGAACTGGGTTAGAAGATTGGATTAGGATGAAAAGTGAGTGGCTTCTCTGGGACACTTAACAGTTTCAAACCAGCACACCACCCTTTATAACGACAAGGCTTGCATGCTATCTCAGCTGATGCAGAAACGGCCTCTTTGTTGGTATGGCTGATTGAAGGGTGTAAGCCTGTATGGCCTAATGAAGGGGATATACTGCCAATACCCCCCACTGGCAAAATATGGAGGGGTTATAAGACATTATAAGGGGGCTGGGAATAGCCATTTATGCCATGGCTGTTGTAGGTCCTGACATGAAGCTTACACCGCAGGAAGGAGAAAGACAGTATTGTGTACTGCCCCCAACCATTACTATGGACCTCTCATGTCTGTCCTAAGTCAGCTATTAGAACAGCCAATTTCCCTTGCCCTTCAGGCTATAGCCAACATTGGAGAGTTGGAGAGACTATGGAGAAAGTAAGCAGCAGTAAGGGTAATGAAAAGGCTCCCTGTAAGCATAACAGCCCTAATTGGGTATCCCAGAAGGAAATGTGGGCAGAGCCCATTACTACAAGCAAAGAAATAGAGTTGTAGATAAGCAACCTAGAGCAGTCCTGGTAAAACAGGGGAAGCAAACTGCCTAAGGACCAAAGATTTACTAAAATAAGCTCCCAAGCTCCTGAGGAAGAGAGGAAGTCAGAAAGGAAACCACTGTTCAGAGTGCAGGGGTGCTCTACTCCCCCAGAAGAGGCCTGGCAAGCTTCTTTCCCTCTTTAGTAGGGGAGAGGTCAAGATCCTCAGGTGCAAACTATAGCCAGAAACCCTGGGGTTTGGAGGCCGCATGTAGAATTAACCATCTACTGGGTTCCTACCTACTGACAGCAACTGTTTGCACTAATAAATATGGGAGTCAAATGTACCTTAATCTATGGAAATGTAGCCCAATTCCATGGACCAATACTAACTATAGATGGCTTTGGGGGGAAACCATCCAGGTAAATTTGCACAGTCTAATTTTACAAATTGGGAGATTGCACTACCAAATGTATAAGGTATATATTTCTCCTATGACAGAATGCATTTTATGAATTGATCTTCTGTAGGAGAATTCCATCACCAGTATAGAGTAATTAAAGAGGTAATGAGAGGACAGGCTAAATGGTCCCCTGTAAAAGTACTCCTGCCTCAGAGGGTCATGGCTACAAAATAATATAAACTTCTGGGAGGGCACCAAGAAATCTCAGCCACTATCAAAGAACTGGAGCAGGTGGTGATAATAATACCCACCCATAGTCTTTTCAATAGGCCTGTATGGCCAGTATGAAAGCCTGATGGAACATGGCACATAACAGTAGATTATTGGGAATTAAACAAAGCAACAAGACCATTGCAGTACCGAACATTGCTGGTTTATTACAAAAGATTAGTACCCAAATTGTGTCAATATCATTTTGTACTGGATCTTGCCAATGCTTTCTTTAGTATTGCCCTAGAAAAATCAAGTCAGCCTGCATTTGCCTTCAAGTGGGGAGGTCAACAATGGACTTGCACTGTGGTTCCCCAAGGTCATGCACATGGCCCAACCATCTGCCACAGTCTCAGGGCAAAGAATTTAGCTAAATGTAAAAGTCCCACAAGAGTAATCCTATTTCACTATATTGATGATGTCATGTTAACCAGTAACTCTCTTTCAGAATTCAAAGAAGACTTGGTCTCGTTATCTCAACTTGCAAGCCAGAGATGGGCAGTAAATCATGACAAGCTGCAAGGCTCTGGCTGCTCTGTCAGATTCTGGGTTATTTTATGGTCAGGCAAGACAAAAACTATATCTTCTGTTGTAATTGATAAGGTGCAATGTTTCCCCATGTAGCAAATGCCAAAACAACTCATGGGTTTCTAGAAGTTGTTGGGGTATTGGAACCTTTTGTTCCTCACGTAGGCCAAATGTTAAAACCTTTGTATGCTTTGATTAGGAAAGGCCATCCCTGGGAATGTGATGCCTCCCAATAGGCTGCTGTTGAAAAGGCAAAAAGGATAATAACATAAGCACAGGCACTAGAGGATGTAGATCCAGACCTGCTTATGTGAATTGGATGTATCCAGCATTGATACTGGCTTTTAGTGGGATCTGTGACAGAAGGAACATTCTAACTGAATGCCCCTTGGCTTTTGGTCACAATTATGGAAAGAGGCAGAATTGAGATTCAGCCCCCAAGAAAAGCAGCTGTGTGCTGCATAAAATGCCTTGTTGCAAGTGGAGGAACTGACACAAAGACGCCCAGTCACCTTGAAAATGGCCATTCCTATTCAGGATGGATAACTAAAATGGCTTCTAAGCCATACACCAGCCGTGCCCAACTAAGCACACTAGCAAAATGGTAAGCCTACCTGCTACAGTACAGCATTTACAATACCAGCCCTCTGAGTGCAGAAATTCATGAGATTCTTGGACCAGTATCCTATATAGGAGATTCAATAGCTACAGTTGCTGCACCTGAAATAGCTGTTGAGATGTCCACTACAGAAGGCACAAGTACCATTCCTAAGCTTCTTTGGTACACTGATGGATTCACTAGCAGGCAGCCTCCCACATGGACAGCTAAGGCAGTACAACCCAGTATAGACACTATATGGTAGGAGAATGGTGCTATGCAAAGTAGTCCATAGGCTGAGTTAAGAGAAGTATGGATAGTAATAGTGCATGAACCAGGAGACATGCTAACTGTCTGTACCAAGAGCTGGGTTGTTTATAAAGGTCTTACAACCTGGATGGCAACCTAGAAGTAGGAATGATGGATAGTCATAAGTCGCCTGCTCTGGGGACAAGAATTGTGGAAAAACATCTAGGATGCCTGCTAACAATGAAAGGTAACTGTCTACCCTGTCCCTGCCCACACTCCCAACACGTTACCCAAAAATGTGGAAGCAGATACACTCACGTGGGTTCAGAGCAGCACAGTTAAATCCTGGGAGCAGTTAAATGGCTTGATTAGAAAAGCTGACACTAAGGGTATAAAACCCTGTAGAATCTAGCCCAATAGCTCCAGTTGTCAATCACATGCCACAGCTAATGAACATCATTGGAGAGCACCTTTCATATTCCCTGCATCAACCACATAGGTTACCACACCAGATGGGACACATCAACCATTCACAAATAGCAGTGAGTTTGTGACCAATGGACTACACTGATTCCCTTCTGCTCTTAGGTGGGGTAAGGTATACTTTTACTGATGTGGACATGGCTACAGGACTGTTGTTAACTTTCTGTGCCATTGTGAAACTGTTGTGTACCCCAGAAAAGCCATGTTTGTTAATCCTGATTCAATGTTGGTGGATGGGGTCTTTTTTATTAAGTTGTTTCCATAGAGATGTGACCTATCCAATTGTGGGTGGGACCTTTTGATTACATGATTTCCATGGAGATGTATCTCCACCCATTCAAGGTAGGCCTTCAAATGGAGTCCTTTAAGAGGGAACCATTTAGGAAAAACCTTCAGAGCTGACACAGACAGAGACCTTTGGAGATGCAGAAAAAATTGCCCCCCTGGGAAGCTTTCTTGAAACCAGAAGCCAAAGGACCAGCAGATGCCACCCACATGACTTCTCAGATCAGTCTTGAGTCAAGGTATTTTTATCTGGATGCTTTGATTTAAACATTTTTATGCCCTTAGAACTGTAAACTTATAACTTAATAAATTTCCTTTATTAAGACCAGCTCATTTCTGGTATATTCTATTTCTGGTAGCATTAACAAATTAAAACATTTCCACTGGGGAAGGCTAACCAACAGATAACTGAAGATTGGAGAAAGTGAGTGCTCTATATGAAATGCCTACACAAATGGACAATGATTGGGGAAAACTTTGCACTGGGCCAGGGATCAAGACATCATGTGACTGTTCCATCTGTTCTACAATTCCACAGGTGTGGACCTTATTGAAAGAATGAATGGATTGTTAAAGGGACAGCTATAAGATGATAAGAGGTCCCTGCAGCAGTGGACTAAGAGACTCTGTCAGGCCTTAACTCACTTGAGTGCAATGCCATGGGCTGCTGCACCTGCCCCTATTGAAATACTGATGGCTGGATCAATGCAAGCCCTGAGAATACAAGTCAAAGGGCCCACTTTTGTGCAGATGGAAAAGGGAAATGACAATAATTTGTTGTGGACTGTGCCTCAGACCATAAAAAAATGGGGAAAATAATGCCAATTGGCCTTAGTGTTGGCCTATGCAGTCATGTGGTTAGAATTCAAAGTCCTTGCAGCATAGGAGTCACCCATAATATTGTAATACAACTTCAAATTATACAGAAAATGCCTGTTAAAACCCTTATCACCAATCTTGGGCCTCCTATTCCCACAGGAACCTTATGCATAATTATGTGAACCCTTCTCATGCCCAGATTAACAACTGATATAACAGTGGAGGACTCTCAAGATTTGCAGGGGGACAATATCTGGTATTTAACACCCACTCGCCATAATGTTCCTCTGCTGGTACCTTGTTATCAACCAATGGAACTCTAGCATATATAGCATTAGATCAGCAGGAATTACACCTTATTGTTCCCCATAAACATCTTTCTTTTTACCCTTGGCACCCTAGCAAATACCTTTCATCAGTGGTCTTCAGTAGTAATTAATGCCCACAGTATGACCCAGTGTTGGGTTTGCAAGGACTTAACATCTTCGGATGTTACTGGCCTTCCTTAGACTGTGAACCCTGAGAATACCTCGATGGCCTGGCAGAATTCAACACATCAGAAAATCTGGAAAATAATCTTCTCATTAACACTGAAATCCAACTACCATTCTCTATTGGGCTATGCTACATATGATGGTTTAGGGTGGCAGAGCTGTAACAGTAGACCATATTGCCCCTGTCTGTAGGAATGACTTGATGAAATTCATGATGTGAGAGTGGCTACCCCCTGCCCCAAATTATGTAATTTTACTGTTAAGCTTCAAAACAATAGTCTTTCCCACTAGCAAAATAGCCTCAACCAACATGAGGCTTACCTTTCCCATAAGGAACAGCTATGGACCTGTGGGTAACATGGTTGGCCCATTTGCACAGGACAGGACATTGTATGTGAGAATAGCCCTATGTTCCTACTATTTTATATGACTCTTTACCCCATATTCCTAGTAACTTGGAAATGGGTAAAGCTAGGTATAGAATACAACACACTCCCTAGTGGTATTATCCTTTAGGCATTCAGTCACCAAGCGGAATTACATAGTTACTGAAAATTCATGTGGCATCTATAGCCAATCACACTACCCAAGCACTTAATGATTCCAAAATTGCTGTATCCTTGCTAAATGAAGAAACCACACGGCTTAGCAAAAAATAGTTTAACAAAACAGACTGGCCTTAAATATGCTCACTGTAACACAAGGTGGCATTTGTGGCTCATTGTGCAGTACTATGTATATATTCCTGATCATTCACATAATGTTTTACATGATTTAAATCATATGCAAAAGCACATATATAATATTGATCAATTATCAGTAGACCCCTTGTCTAAATGGTTTGATTCCCTTTCTTGGTCATTGTGGCATCTCTTTGTAGGGTTATTATCTCTGTATGTGGGACTCCTAGTGCTCTGTTGTCTCTTAGGATGTTGTTGTAGGATATGGATGCAATGTCTGTCCTATGGTTAACATACCCTGCTGTGGGGGTGGACTGTGGGACCCAGGGCCTGGACGCCTGCTCTGTGTTGAAAGTAAGGTGCTACACGTAGCCACCTACATAACCCAGACATAAGTCAAACACCAACAGACCTCTTCAGAGGGGAAAAGAATGTACAGATGGTATCACAAACTACTTATCTAGTAAAGCATTGTATTAGTTAGGGTTCTCTCGAGGAAGAGAATCAACAGCCAACACTCACAAACATAAAATTTATAAAAGTGTCTCATGTAACTGTGGGAATGCAGAGTCCAAAATCTGCAGGGCAGGCTGTGAAGCCGATGATTCTGAAGGTGGGTCTGGATGAATTCCACAGGAGAGGCTTGCCAGCCAAAGCAGGAAGCGAGCCTGTCTCTTCTGAATCCTCCTTAAAAGGCTTCCAGTGATTAGACTAAGCATCATTTATTGTAGAAGACACTCTCCTTGGCTGATTACAATTGGAATCAGCTGTGGATGCAGCTGATATGATCATGATTTAATTCTATGAAATGTCCTCATCACAAAAGACAGGCCAGCATTGCCCAGCCAGACAAACAGGTACCACCACTTAGCCAATTTGACACATGAACATGACCACGATGAGCATTAAAATTCCTCTTCCCTGATATGTTAATACAATATCTCCAAGCTCCCGTGTCATGAGACCCTGCTGAAATTCTGTTCCCATATCCTATGGAATGTTCTTGTTCTAAACTCTTATGCTGCAATTTGCTAAAGCTACTGAAATGCAATATACCAGAAATGGTTTGGCTTTTATAAAGGGGATTTAGTAAGTTACAAGTTTAAAGTTCTAAGGCCATAAGATTGTCCATACTAAGGGATCCACAGAGAGACAGAAGGGAAGTCAAATAACTGGCATCTGCTGGTCTCTGTTCTCAGTTCTGCTGCTTCCAACTTCCTGTTCCAGCGGTTTCCTCTCTAAAGGGCCAAAGATTTCTTCTCTTCCGGCTTCTGGCTTCAAACAGATCTGTCAGCTCCTTTTGCTTCTCCATATATCTGCATCTATGTTGGTTCTGAAGCAATTGTGCTTTTCCACAATGTCTCCCTTTTTAAAGGACTCCAGTAAACTTATCAAGACCAATCTTAAATGGATGGAGTCACATCTCCATTTATTCAAAAGTTCACACCCACAACTGGGTGTGTCCAAGAAAACAACCTAATCAAGAGGCCATACCCACAACTGATTTGGTCAATTTCCATGAAAAGACTCTAATCAAAGACTCCACACCAAATGATAGGTCTAACCCCACAAGATTGGATCAGAGTTGAAAGAAAATGGCCTTTCTGGGGTACATAACAGTTTCAAACTAGCACATCTTTTAAGCTTCCCTTTATACCGCTTGCCTTTGGGGCATACTAACTTCCTGAACAGCTGCCTTAGGGACAATCTTCTCTTATTTGTGATTTCTGAAAAAACTCACATCTGACTCCATGCCTAGCATGTTCTTCAGTCTTGTGGCTGTGCCACCTTGAGCTTTCAAGAGCTGGGTTGGAACAGATATTAGCTTGAATTCACATGAAGCAAGAAAAATTACACTAAAGGTAACTACCTAGATAAATGTAAAATATAATATAAAGGTACTTTTTGTTTGTAACTCCTTTTTCTTCCTACCTCATTTAAAAGAAAACTACAAAAACCAATAACTATAAATCTCCATTGGCAGGTACACACCATATAACAACATAATCAGTGAAAATAACCACACATAGGAGGAGGGAAATAGAACTATTTGGAAACAAAGTTGTACATTATTGAATTAAGTTGGTAATAATTTGAATTTGATTGTTACAAATTAATATATTCATTGTTAAAACCCAGAGCAACCATCAAGAAAATAACTAAAAATATATAGTAAAAGAAATAACAAGGAAATTAGACTGATAAATTAAGAAATGCCTATTTAACAAAGAGGGCAGTAGTGAAGGAATTGAGGAATAAAGACATAAAAACATATTAAAACAAAAAGCAAAAGAGCAGATGTAAATCTTATTTCTCAGTAATTACATCATATGTAAATGGGTTAAACACAAATTAAAAGGCAGAGATTGGCATATGGATTAAAAATGATGAAACCATATGCTTTCTACAAGAGATTGATGTTATGTTAAGATGCCAAATGAAGTAAAAGTAAAAGGATGGTGTGCAAGTTTGAAAGCATTGTATACCCCCAAAAAGCCATGTCCTTTAATCCTAATTCAATATTGCTGGATGGAAACATTTTTATTAGATTATTTCCAAGGAAATGTAGCACTCCCAGTTATGGGGGTGACCTTTTGATGAAATTATCTCCAAGGAGATGCGACACACCCAATTTGGGTGTGACCCTTTGATTATATGGAGATGTCCCTTCACCCATTCAAGGTGGATCTTGATTAGTTTACTTGGGTTCTTTAAAAGAGGAAACATTTTGGAGAAAGTTCAGAGCTGATATAGATGCTTAGAGAACAGTTGCTTCAGAGCTGACAGAGGACAGATATTTAAAGATGCTTGGAGTGCCAGCAGAGAGAGCAGATGCCTAGACATGGGCAGAGCCCAGCAGACATGGCCATGTACTTTCCCATGAGATACTAAGCAAGCCAGAACCCAGAGTCGTGTCCCAAAGAAGATAAGTGTAGTCCCATAGATGCTTAGAGAGGAAACCACCAGCATCAGAAGCTAGAAGCAACAGAACTGTGAACAAGGACCAGCAGATGCCAGCCACATGGCTTCCCAGATCAGCCTCCTATGAGCCAAGGTATCTTTCTCTGAACACTTTAGTTAGGAAATATTTATGGCCTTTGAGCCATAAAATTGTAACAATAAATTCCCTTTTTAAAAAATGTTCCATTTCTTGTATATTGCTTTCAATAACAAATTAACAAATTAATATAAATGGCAGAGGCATACCATGCAAATAATAACCAAAAGACAGCTGGAGTGACTATGCCAATATCAGAATATATATTTTATGAGAAATATTGAAAATTTACATAATTGAAGGGGAAAATAGACAACTCAATAATTCAATAGTTGGAATTTCCAATATTCCACTTTTAATAATGGATAGAAAAATTAAGAAGAAGATTTACAAGGAATGAGAATAATTTAACATTATAAAGCAACACTACACAGAGAGAGAGAACACTTCTTTGGGACACAACTCCACCCAACAACCAGAGAATATACATTTCTTCTCAAGTATACAGAACATTCTACATTATAACCATACGCTAAGCCATAAATCAAGTCTCAATAAATATAAAAGTACTGAAATCATACTGAGTTTTTTCTCTGGCCAAAGGTAAATTAGAAAATACTTTGTTGATGAGTGAAAAAAGAATATGTCAAAATTATGGGAGGCAGCAAAAGGAGTGTTCAGAGGAAAATTAATAACTGTAAATGTCTACATTAAAAAAAAAGGAGTCAAATCAAAAGTTGAACTTTCTGCCTTAAGAAACTAGAAAAAGAGCAAATTAAATCCAAAGTAAGCACAAGGAAGGGGATACTGAAGATAAATAAAATAGAAAATGAGAAAATCAATTTTTAAAAAAGTTCATTCTCTGAAAAGATCAATAAAATTAAAGACCTTAAGACAGACTGACTAAGAAAAAGGAAAAAGACTCAAATTACAAAAATCAGCAATGGAACAGGGGACATTATTGCTGACTGACATTACAGAAATAAAATGGATTATAAGGGAAAAATACAAAACAAATTAGAGAGATATGGGGCAAAATGGCAACATAGTGAGGTGTGGAATTTAGTTTGTCCTCTGGAGTAGCTAATAAATACCCAGGAATTGTATGGAAAAACTGTTGGGAGCACATCAGTGACTGGACACACACCATAAACCAGTCTGAAATCAGTGAAATGGCTGAGATCCCACACAGAACTGTAAGTCTCCTAAGCCATGGAAGCCAGTGCCCCTCACTGACAGGTATGGCAGATAGGTTCCCTGAGGGGAAAGGAAACAGACTTTACTAGTAGCAAGGAATTAGCTCAACCAAGCTCCAATTGCAGAATTAATTAACAAATTCCAACTGATGAAAACAGGCTCCAAGCACAGATAAACCTGGAGTAAGCACTAAAGGAACTAGGAATTTTCACTCTGACAAAGAGGAGGTGGGACTATTGGGTCAATAACAGAGGCTTTTTGAGTTGGACAGCTCAAAATACTGGAAAAGGGCTAGATCCCAAGAAAAGGGGGCACATAGAGCCTGGCGACACATAAAGCCACAACCAACTCCAACTCTTGACTGGCAAACCCAGGTAGCAGGGGTCCAGCTCTGAAAAGTCTTTTTGTTTTCATATTCTTAACAGCTCATTAGATAGAACTGGAAGCACTTTCAGGCTCCCGCACTGCCCCAGGCAAGGGTGGATTTAAGGCATGATTGAGACACAAAGTGGCTAGTCAGTGATTGGAGTTAATCCCCTAAAGGGTGGATCATCCCCAAGAAAAGGGACAGGGCCCAGTTCAAGTGGCAGCACTGTTTCAGGGACTTCAGGCCCCAGGGGCTGGAAAACAGAAGCAACCTAAGACCACCCTCTATCTCAGTTTCTGTCTAAACCACACAAATGGCAGGGAAAGGCTGCTGAAATAGGCACCACATCACGTGGTGAAGCTGTGGGCAGACAAGTACCACATGCTGGGCGGTACAGAAAAGTACAGAGTCTAGAGGCTTCATAAGAAAGTCTGACAACCTGCTTGGTCTCATACTTACGGAAACGTTTATTGGCTACTCTCTCCTCCTGAGACATGGTTGATCTGGGAAAATCTGACTGGAGTCAATAATATCTGAGGAAACCCTCCCCAAAAAGAGAGGTTCCATATAGGTAGGGCAAGAATCAGAAAAACAAGGCCTGAAAAATTCTGATCAATTAAACAGAACCTGTGTTAGAGGTCTAGAATAAGTTGAAAGTGCATACCAAAGAACGGATAGAGAACAAAGCCATTCAACATGAAAATCCTAGGTAAAAGAGTGAAAAGGACCTTCAGAATATACTAATTAAGGAAATCAAATGCCTATATGACAGCAAAAAATAACAAGTTATACTAGGAAAATTGAAGACATGGTTCAATCAAAGGATAAAAACCAACATTTTAAATGAGATACTGGAGTTGTAGAACTAATTCAGGATATATGAACAGACTTGCAGAGTCTCACCAAAAAAATCAAACAACAAGTTGAGGGACAATATGGCAGAACAGATGAAAGACATAAAGAAGACATTGGGCAAACATAAAGAAGAACTCAAAAGTTTAAAGAAACAAGTCACAGAACTTGTTTTATAAATAAATAAAAGGCTAAATGAAGAGATGAAAAAAACAATGGAGACCTACAACAATAGATTAGAATAGGCAGAAGAACGGATTAGGGAACCAGAGTACAGAACATCTGAAATCCAACACACAAAAGAAAAGATAGGGGAAAGAATGGAAAAATATGATCAGACCTCAAGGAATTGAATGACAACATGAAACCTATTAATATACATGTTATGGGTGTCCAGAAGGCAAAGAGAAGAGAAAAGGAACAGAAAAATCAATGAAGGAAATAATCCCAGAAAATTTGCCATCTCTTATGAAAGATATAAAATAATAGGTCCAAGAAGCATAGCATACCTCAAACAGAATAGACCCAAAAGACATACGTCAAGACACTTACTAATCATATTTTCAAGTGTCAAAGACAAAGAGGGAATTTTGAAGGTGGCAAGAGAAAAGCAATCCATCACATTGAAGAGAAGCCCAATAAGACTTCTTAGTATATGTGGATTTCTCAGTAGAAACCATGGAGCAAGAAGGTAGTGGTATGACATATTTAAAATTGTGAAAAAGAAAAACTGCCAACCAAGAATTCTATACTCAGCAAAACTCTCCTTTGAAAATGAGGGTGAGGTTAAAATATTTTTCAGAGAAACAATAACTAAGAGAATTTGTGACTAAGAGATGAGCTGTACAAGAAATACTAAAGGGAACACTGCACCAAGTTCAGAAAGACAGCAGAGAGAGGTCTGGAGAGGAATGTAGAAATTAAGATTATCAGTAAACATAAAAAAGAGGAAACAATTTGGAATGACATATAAAATCCAAAAGACAAAATGGTAGAAGTACTGCCTTTGTAGCAATAACACTGAATGATAATGGATTAAACTCCTCAATCAAAAGACATAGACTGGCAGTATAGATTTAAAAACAGGACCCATCCATATGCTGTCTGCAGGAGACTCACTTTAGACCCAAGGACAAAAATAGATTTAAGGTGAAAGATTGTAAAAAAAAATTTCATGCAAACAACTGGAAAAGAGCAGGGGTAGCTATACTAAAAGCTGACAAATTAGACTTCAAATGTGAAACAATTCAGAGACAAAGAAGGACACCATGTATTAATAAAAGGTACAATTCAACAAGAAAACATAACAATCATAAACATTTATACATCAAGCCAGAGTGCCCCAAAATATAGGAGGCAAATGCTGACAACACTGAAGGGAGAGGTAGACACCTCTACAATAATAGTTAGAGACATCAATCCCCTGCTCTCATCAATGGCTACAACATCTAAAGACAGAATTAATATGGAAATAAAGATTTTGGATAATACAGTAAGTGAACTAGACTTAACAGACAATTACAGCACATTACACAATACAACAACAGGATGTACATTTTTCTCAAGTGCTCATGGATCATTCTCAAGGATAGACCAAATGCTGGGTCACAAAGCAAGTCTCAATAAATTAAAAAAGACTGAAATTATACAAAACACTTTTTCAGATCATAATGAAATAAAGTCGGAAATAACTAATAGGCAGAGGGACAGAAATTCACAAATATATGGAGGCTAAACCACACACTCTTAAACAAGCAGTGGGTCAAGGAAGAAATTACAAGAGAATTCAGTAAATATCTCAAGGCAAATGAAAGTGAAAACACAGTATACCAAAATTTATGGGCTGCAGCAAATGTGGTGCTGAGCAGGGAATTTATTTTCCAAATGCTTGTATTAAAAAAGAAAGAAAAAAAATCAAGGAATAAACTGTTCACCTGAAAGAACTAGAGAAAGAACAGTAAACTAACCCCAAATCAAACAGAAAGAAAGAAATAACAAAAATTAGAGCAGAAATAAGTGAAATTGAGATTATGCAAAAAAAAATAGTAAAAAAATCAACAAAACCAGAAGTTGGTTCTTTGATAAAATCAATAAAATTGATGGATCCTTAGTTAGGCTGACAAAAAAGAGAGAGAGAAGATACAAATAAATAAAATCAGAAATAGCAGAGGGGACATAACCACTGACCCTGCAGAAGTAAAGGAGGTAATGAAAGAATACTATGAGTAACTATATCCTAATAAACTAGACAACATAGATGGAATGGATAACTTCTTAGAAAGTCAGGAACAACCAACATTGACTCAAGAAGAAATAGATGACTTCAACAAAACAATTACAAGTAAAGAGATTGAGTCAATCATCAAGAAGCTCCCCAAAAAAGAGAAGTCCAGGACAAGATGGTTTCACACGTGAATTCTACCAAGAATTTAAGGAGGAATTGATACCCATTCTGCTCAAAATCCTCAAAAATATTGAATAGGAGGGAAAGCTACCTAATTCTGTGAAGCCAAAATCACCCTAATACCAAAGCCAGACAAAGATAATACAAGAAAAGAAAATTACAGACCCAATCCCTTTAATGAATGTAGATGCAAACTCCTCAACAAAATATTTGCAAATGAAATCCAGCAGCACATTAAAAGAATTATACACCATGACTGAGTGGGATTTATTCCAGGTGTGCAAGACTGGTTCAACACAAGAAAATCAATAATGTAATATACCATATCAATAAGTCAAAGGGGAAAACACACATGATCATCTTGATTGGTGTAGGAAAGGTATTTGAAAAAATTTAATATACTTTCTTGGTGAAAACACTTCAAAGGATAGGAATACAAGGGCATACGTCAACATAATAAAGGGAATACATGAAAAACCCAAGAACTAACACCATCGTCAATGGGGAAAGACTGAGAGCTTTCCCTCTAAGATCAGGAACAACACAATGATACCTGCTGTCACCACTGCTACCAACATTGTGTGGAAGTTCTAGTCAGAGCAATTAGACAAGAAAAAGAAATAAAAGTCATCCAAAATGGAAAGGAAGAAGTAAAACTGTCACTATTTGCAGAAAATATACTATACTAGAGTTAATAAATACATACAGCAAAGTGGCAGGATACAAGATCAACACTAAAAAATCAGTAGGGTTTCTATACAGTAATAATGAGAAACCTGAAGAAAAAATTCCATTTACAACAGCATTCAAAAGAATCAAATGTCTAGGAACAAATTTAAGGACACAAAACACCTATACACGGAAAACTATAAGAAATTGCTAAGAGAAATCATGGAAGACAAAAATAAATGGAAAAGCATATCATGTTCATGAACTGGAAGACTATATTAGTAAGAGTTCTCTAGAGAAACAGAACCAACAAGAGATATCTGTAAATATGAAATTTATAAAGGTATATCCTGCAACCGTGGGAATGGAAGAGTCCAAAATCCATAGGGCAGGTTGAGAAGCTGGCAGCTCTGATGAAGGTTCTGGATGAACTCCACAGGAAAGGCTCCCAGTCTGAAGAAGTAGTGAAAAAGTATCTCTTCTTCCTTAAAAGCTTTCTGCTAATTGGATTATCTTGTTGGGGGATGGGGAGGTTACACCTTAGTTGATATCAGATGTAAACACGTAAATTTGAAACCTAATGAATTCCCATATTAAAAGCTAACCTATTTCTGGTATATTCTGGAAGCTCTAGCAAAGCAAAACATAAGGTTTGTCTCTTCTAAAAAAGATGCATTGCCATTCACTAAATAAATTCATTTAAGAGAAGGGCAGAACAGAAAAATGAAAAAAAAGTCCATAATTTTTGACAAACATCCCAAAGCAAATAATAAGGAAATAAATAAAGGTTCAAATTATGAATTAAGAGGTACAAGACTGTTTTTGTTCAAGCTAAAAATAGCTAAACAAGTCAACTTAGTCTGATTCATACAAAAATTATCATTTGCCATATGACTTACATTTCAATTTTGAAAAATTATCATTTTAAAATATGATTTTCTGAAAAGCACATTTAAGAAACATAATAAACCTTTTCTCCAAATAGTGATGATGAAATTGGGCAAAATGGTCAAAAACAATCATTTCAGAACTCTGGAAACTGACCAGATGTCTACAGCAAATTGAAAAGAATTCCTTCAAGAAAAATTTAAAAATAAAAAAAAACTACTGCACCTCGTGTAAGGAAGACTGGTGTTTAGTCTTGGTCTGCTCCCAGTTCCCACCCATAGGCCTGTAAGTACAGGGCAAATCAGAATGACGATCAGTTTTGTTGCTGGAGGGAATAAATTGATTTGGGTGAAGGGGAAAATTCCCACACCTCTGGGCACTATTCGGAAACAGAAGTGATCTTGGTACATTCAAATGGGAAAAGCCAACCCTACAACTAGCTGAGGTACGATTATGGTGGGAGCAAGCAATAGGCCAGAAAACTACCTAGAAAGTCAATGAGGAGCAGAGATGCTGCCAAGAGACAACCATAATGAACTCTGATAAGCTTCCACCTACCCTTGATGGCCCAGAAGGCTGCACTCATGCACAAGACTATGTGTGTAATCAGAAGAGATCAGTGAAATCTGGATATACACACATCCCTGGCTGAAGATAAATTTCTCCCACTGTCCTTAGAAAGCCAGGTTTAAAATTATAAACAAAATTAAAAATAAACCTGAGCAGAGGAATAAGCTGTCATATACTTCAGAAGAGTGGGAGCTAGAATTGACTGTGAATGGGTATGAGGGATCTTTGAGGGACTATGGAAATGTTTAAATTTACTAAAAATAATTGAATTGTACACTTAAAATGGGTGATTTTAGGATATGTAAATTATACTTCAATAAAGTTTTTAAAAATTCCAATGTTGGGAGGTACGAAGGTGACTCAGTGGCATAATTCTCGCCTACAGTGCCGGAGACCCAGATTCGATTCCCAGTGCCTGCTCATGCCAAAAAAAAAAAAAAAAGTTCAGTGTTTACCACTGAGGCAGGCTAGAACAGGAACCTGAGGGAACAGAAAACACTGTGAGGAAGCCTTTAAGCAATGACGGCTGATCAAGGTCAGGAGGAACTGTCCTATACAGACAACCTGCCTGGGGCTACCCACCCATGCAAAACACCACCCGAATGCACTATCTACCAACAGACACCACCCTGGAAAGAAGGGAGGGTAGGAAAAAGAGCCCTGAACAAGGAGGGAGAAGGGGGAGCTAGTAAAGCTAAGCAATAAACAGCACCTGGGGCCGACCAATGTTGCCTGAGTGAGTCATCTGTGATCAAACATCCGCAAAGTTTGGAGAAGGGGAAAGTAGTAAAATAGTTAATAAAATTATAAAAGGAACAAAAATCTATAAAAGCAGATTGCCCCACAGTGCCAGGACCGCTAGAGTCTTGCCTCTGGCTTCTTGCTAGAGTGCCCACACGTCTTTTCACATGTTCTACATTTTCTACCCTCTTGCTCTATCGGGACTGTGCCCTTGAATTCTTTCCTGTGGCATGGCCAAGGAACTAGGAACTCAAATCAGGCAACTCCATCAACACAAAACTGAAGAATATATGCAAAAACTCAGATGAGATCATTTACCCTGAAATAAATATGTAATTCAGACACAGACTTTCAAAGGTAAATTATGGAAACAGTAACCAGAATTCTTCCCTCTATATTCTATGTGTACATTTAGAAAGAACAGTGAGAAAGGAAAAGATGATGGTTTTTGAATAAGGAACCAGGGATATCTAATACGTAATTCAACCCCAAATTTCTGACAAATCAGAAAGCCCACCTGAGTCACTCAATTACATCTACTCATTACATTATAGATAAAACCTAGATTTCAAAAGTTCAAGGGAACTGTCTTCAAAACAAGAGCATCAAGGTTTCACTCAAGAGAAGAATGGAAACGAAATGCATTTGTCATCATAACATGAAGGTAATGAATGTGGGCATCTGGTGTGCATAGGAGGAACCTTCAGGGATTTTAATTTTCCTAAAAAAATTTTCTAACGTGTTAGTAATGCTTTGTAACTGAGGAAGATAAGTTAGTAAATGAAATCTCAACATTTAAAACTATTGTAAATTTGTAACAACAATTGTATTGGAAACAATCCACACAATTCACTCATTTCTATTGTAGTCTTCTCCATGATAACATATAAATATTTACTCAAATATTACATAAAATGAAATAAATTATCAAGGTACTATTACTCTGCAAACATCATGTAACAAGTCCTATTGCTCCAAATGTAACTTAGAACAAATTTACCTTATAGCAAATGAAATTAGAACAAGTTTTTTTCAAACCGCAAAGATAAATTCAGAAAAAAGCAACAATAACCAAGTGCACAATTTTGTAGAAATAGTGGTGACTGATATAAAAGATGGTTTAATTTAAAATAGTCTAATTACAGCCTCCATCATTTTCCATTTAGTGATTATGTGGAAAGACTTATATACTTAGGCTTTCTTCATTCGTTAAATATAACCTGAAATACAGAACTCAGGTAAAAAAATCATATTGCAAAAATTTTGAAGTCTTACCTGCATCAGAACAAAGAGTGCTGCAAAGAATAGAAGGGTTGCCCATTCCACTCTGTGTAGAATTATCTCAAAATCATGAATGTCAGCTAAAATTAACAACCAGATGGCACCCAGAATAGCAATCCATCCTGAAAAAAATAAGTAAATAGTATCTAAATGTAGTTTAACACTTAATATACCACACAACTAAATTTTATCTTCTGACTGCATTTTTTTCTTTTTTGAAGGATAACTGATATGTAGTAAATTTGCATATTTAAAACATATAATTAAAATTTTGACATGAGTACGCCCATGAAACCATTATTGCAATCAATATAATGCAAATACCCATCGACCCCAAAAGTTTACACAGGTCCATGTTCTCTTACTTCCCTCTGACTTCTGTCATCCTACCATCCCCAGGAAACCATACATCTGTTTTCTTTCACTAAGATTAGTTTACACATTCTCAACTTTTCTATACTGTGTTTTTATATATGTATTATACAGTATATATATATATACTGTATTTATAAATTCTTCCATTTAGCCTAATTATTTTCAAATTCATCTGTGTGTGGCGTGTGTATCACTAGTTCATCCTTTTTACTGCTGAGTAATATTCCACTGTATGGCTGTGCATACAGTGTCCACATCCATTCACCTGTTGAACATTTGGACTGCTTCCAGTTTTGACTATTACAAATAAACATGGAATGAGCATGTGTATAACAGTTCTTTGTAGGGATATATACTTTAATTTTCACTGGGTAAATACTCAGGAATGGAATGGTTGGATTATATAAATTAATGTTTTGTCATACAGAATGCTTATATATTAAGAAATTGAAAAACTATTTTTCATAATGGTTTTATGATTTTGCAATCCCATTATTCAGGTATAAAAGTTCCAATTCCTCCACATCCTCACTAATATTTGCTTAGTCTTTTTCATTTTAGACATTATAACAGATTGCAGTGGTTTACTTTGTAGTTTCAAATTGCCTTTCCATAATAACAAAGGATGTTGAGCATTTTTCCATGCATTTATTTGCCACTTATACATCTTCTTTAATGAAGCGTCTATTCAAATCTGTTCTTTTTTTTCATTTGGTAGAATAAATGAAAACCAAAATAAACATAAGAAAAAAATAATAAAGATTAGTGCAACAATCAACGAAACAGAAAAATACTAGACAATGTCAGTGATACCAAATCTGGCTCTTTGAGAAGATCTGAAAATTCATAAACCTTTAGCCATTCTGATCAGGACAAAAAATGAAGAGACAAAAACTACTGATATCAAGCATAAGATCAGTGGCACGACTATAGATTCTGCAAACATAAACACTGTACTAATATTCACTGCCATAACAAATTACCACAAACTTAGTGGTTTAAGAATACCCACTTATTATGCACAGTTTTCATAAGTCAGAAGTATGATGAGCTCAGCTGAGACTCTGCTTGCTGACTCATAAAACTAAAGTCAAGGTACTAGCAGGATGGCATTTCTTTCTGTAGGTTCTTGGAGAGAATCTGTTTCCTTGCTCATTCAGGTGGTTGTCAGAATTCAGTTCCTTGCAAAGGCAGAACTGAAATTCCCATTTTCTTTTGGCCATTTCCCAGGTGGTATTCTCAGCTTCTAGGGGTCCCAGTTTCCTTAGCTCATGACCCCCTTCCTCCATCTTCAAAGCCAGCAGCAGTGGGTCAAGTTCCTCTCACACTTCAAATCTCTCCTATCTCTTCTTCTATCAATATCTTTGATTGATTCTTCTACCTCCCATTTCCAATTTTAAAGGTCCATGTGAATACCTTGAGCTCACCTGGATAATACAGAAAAATATCCCTATATTAAAGTTTGTAACCTTAACTCCATCTGCAAAGTCTCTTTTGCCATGGAACAATATAACACACACAGGCATTAACACTAAAGATTACAGTGTGTATATATTTGTAAGGGGACATTATTCTGCCTATGACAAAAGGTTAATAAAGAAATTTATTAAGTACTATATGCCAATAAATTTAACAAACTACATGAAAAAACTACCAAACTTCACTGAAGAAGAAATAGATACTGAATAGCATTACATCCATTAAAAGAAATGAATTTACAATTAAAAACCTTCCAACAAAGAAAACTCTAGGGACAGATAGCTTCACTACAGAATTCTATCCAACACTTAAGAAATAATATAACCTCTACACAAACTCTGTCAAAAAATGGAATAGTAGGCCTCATTCTGAGGCCATCATTAGCCTTGTAAGAAAGATATTACAAGTAAAGAAAACTACAGACCGATATACCTTATATGCTGGTTTGAAAGGATGTATGTACCCCAGAAAAACCATGTTCTAATCCTAATCCCATTTTGTAAAGGCAGCCATTTCTTCTAGTATTGTATGTTTAAAACTGTAATTAGATCATCTCCCTGGAGATGTGATTTAATCAAGAGTGCTGGTTAAACTGGATTACGTAGAGGCATGTCTCCACCCATTTGGGTGGGTCTTGATTAGTTTCTGAAGTCCTATAAAAGAGGAAATATTTTGGAGAATGAGTGAGATTCAGAGAGAGCAGAGCAGAATGACATAGCCACGAGAAGCAGAGTTCACCAGCCAGCGATGAAGAAGGAAAATGCCTCCCGGGGAGCTTCATGAAGCAGGAAGCCAGGAGAAGAAGCTAGCAGATGATGCTGTGTTCGCCATGTACCCTTCCAGATGAGAGAGGAACCCTGACTGTGTTACCATGTGCCTTTCCAGATGAGAGAGAAACGCTGACTGTGTTCACCATGTGCCTTCTCATTAGAGACAGAAACCCTGAACTTCATCAGCCTTCTTGAACCAAAGTATCTTTACCTGGATGCTTTTGATTAGACATTTCTACAGACTTGTTGTAATTGGGACATTTTCTTGGCCTTAGAACTATAAACCAGCAACTTATTAAATTCCCCTTTTAAAAAGCCATTCCTATTCTGGTACATTGCATTCCAGCAGCTAGCAAACTAGAACAACGTATTAACATAGTTGTAAAAATTTTTAACAAAAAGTTAGCAAAATGAATCCAACACTGTACAGAAAGGACATACATCATGACCAAGTACTATTTATCCTAAGATTCTACAGTTGATTTAACATTTGAAAATAAATTCTATGTAATTAATTATATTAATATGCTAGAAAATATGATCATCTCAAAAGATGCAGAAGTAGCATTTGACTAAATCCAACAACCTTTACTGGTAAAAATTCTCAGAAAACTAGGAACAGAAGGAAAGTTACTCACTCTGATGAAAGCCATCCATGAAAAATTTTAACTAACATCATACTGAATGATGAAAGATGGCATGCTTGCCTCCCAGAATCATAAACGAGGCAAGGATGTCTGTTTTCACCATTTCCATTCAACACTTTTCTTGGGGTTGCAGCCAATGCAACAAGGTAAGAAAAAGAAAAAAATGGCATCCAACTTGGAAAGCAAGGAATAAAATTCTCTTTATTCACAGACAACATGATGTTGAAAATCAGACAAAATCTTTAAAAATGGTGCTAGAGCTTACAAGTGAAATTTAGTAAATACCTTACAGGATGTGAGGTAAATAAACAAAAATCAATGGTATTTCTATATACTAGGAATGACTAGGAGATGAAGGGACTGATAGATTATACAACAGTGCAACAATGTTGGAAAACATTTTGTCAGTTTTTTAAAAACATTATCTATTGGCCTGCCATATCATCTAAACATTCAACTCCTAGATATTTATCCAAAAGGAATTATACAAAGAATCAAGCATGTTCATTGTAGCTTTATTTAGTAGCCAAAAACTGGGAACAATCAAAAAATCCATCAACCGGTGAATGGAGGCATAGTCATACAATGGAATGAACCATCAATGTACATTAATACATGGATAAATCTTATAATAATTATGCTGAATGAAAGAAGCTAGACACAAAAAAATACATAGTATATGATTTTATTTATAGAAACATCTATAAAATGTAAACTAATATAAGACAGGGTTTGATAAACTATAGTCTGCTGGTTAATCCAGTCTACTGTCTGTTTTTGTAAATAAATTTTTATAGACCACAGCTACAGCCATTCAGTAGCTTTCTATGAATGCTTTAGTGCTAAAACAGCAGAGCTGCATACTCACAAAAAAAAGAGTATATGTTCCAAGTAAAAGTCTCCCTGACAACGTGAATCATGGCTCCCAAAGGTGAGTCTAACCATGGCACCATAGGATCAACAATACCTCCCTGACCAAAAGGGGGAAAAGAAATGTAATAAAATAAGGCATCAGTGGCAAAGAAAGATCAAATAGAGTCAAGAGGCTATTCTGGAGGCTACCCTTATGCAAGCTTCAGTTAGATATTGCGAATTACCATGGTTTGCTAAACCCCAATCAACATTACTCCTGTTAACTCATTTTGAGGGTGGGGGGTGCATGGTCCAGGAATCAAACTTGTGTCTTCTGCATGGAAGACAGGCATTCTAATCTCTGAACTACCCGTGCACCCCCACTCCTGTTAACTCTTAAGAACACCTGGGGCTCAAACTGGGACTCTGTAAAAGTTTCATGTGCTAAATTTGCTTTCTTGGAACCTATAATTTCCAGTGGTTTCCTAAACCAGATAAATCTTGAAATTCAGAGAGACCAGCCTCTCTGAGACTATCAACTAATTACATTCCCCTCTCCTTTATTGTCAACACCCCTTCTCAATATGGAAAATTCTGAATGGGCATTGCCTAAAGGTCCCTACAGGTTGAGAGAAGGATCAAGGGAGAAGGAGGCATTATAAGAGGAAACAGGATTTAATGAATGAGCATCACTGCTGAATCACTATACAGATATTTCTTCCAGCCTCCAGTGTTTTGGAGCAGCTAGAAGGAAAAATCTGAAATAGTGGAACAGTAATACATAACAAACTCTGACATCTATTCTGTAACTACTTATTGAAGTATACTTTGAAAATTATCCCTTTTTCTTTCTTTTCTTTGTAAATACATTATATTTCATAATAAAAACATTTTGAACAAAGGAATGTGTGGCCCTCAAAGCCTAGAATATTTATTATCTGGCTTTTTACAGAAAAGGTTAGCTAACCTCTGACCTATAGTTGTAGGAAACAGACTAAAGGTTGCCAGAGGATCATGGGTGCTGGGACAAAAAGGAGGGAGGGATTACAAAGTGGTACAAAGAAACTTTAGGGTCTTTGTGATGCTAGAGTGCTTCTCTTCACTGGGGAAAGGGCTCACACTTCACCTCTAAGGTAAATTGCAATATGTTTGTCTGTCTGTAGTGAACCTTTCTTGTAAGGTGTGCTTGGAAAACTAAAATGAACTGAGGTATCATCAATTTAACCCCAGCAAGGTGCACAAATTGACTTGTACCTGCTTATAACAAAACATGTATTTGGTAGATGTGTATATGTGTGAATTTCAGTATAGCCATTACAGAGCTTGCCCTCTCCCACCACCAAGAGTTAGAAGCTACCACTCTCTTCCCAAAAGATGGAAGGGTTCTCCCTTACCAAAGTAGTCCAACCCAGTTAAAACAGGTAGAAGAAGTAAAAATTTTCCAGTCTTAGAAAAAAACACTGAACCCTCAATTATTTACATATTTGAGGGAAAAAAAGACTTCTGAATATGAATTACTTAAGTCAATGAAATATCCTGCCAATCACAATCCTTGACAATTGTGCCAGTTTGAAGCTATTATGTACCCCAGAAAAAATCATGTCCTTTAATCCTCATTCAATATTGTTGGGTAGGAGCTTTTTGATTGTTTCCATGGAGATGTGACCCACACACTTGTGGGTGGTAACAGTTGATTAGATGGTTTCCGTGGAGATGTGTCTCCACCCATTCAAGGTGGGGTTGCTTACTGGAGCCTTTTAAGAGGGAAACATTCTGGAAAATTCTTTAGAGGTACCAGCGCCAACAAAACCCACACAGCCATAGGCCACTGGCAATGAAGAAAGAAAATGCTCCAGGGGAAGCCATTGAAGAAGCTTGGAGAGAAAGCTAGCTGAGGTTGCCATGTACCTTTCCAGCTGAGAGAAAAATCCTAAACATAAGCGGCCTTCTTGAACCAAGGCATCTTTCCCTGGATGCCTTAATTTGGACATTTCTATAGGCTTACCTTAATTTGGACATTTTCATGGTCTTAGAATGGTAAACTTATGACTTAATAATTTCCCCTTTTTAAAAGCCATTCCATTTCTGGTATATCACATTCTGTCAGCTTACAAAGTAAAACAACAATTTTCTATCTTATATTTGAAAAGAACATTAAAAATTACATTTGCTGTTGCTTCAAATTCTTGCTATTATACTTACTCTACATAGAGGGCTTAAATATAGATAATTCTCTGGAAAATCATGACAGTTAATGCATATGCCCTATAGAATTTGAACATGTATCCAAACTACTCCATGCCTTCTATTACCCCTTCTTATTTCTGTTTTCTAAAGTCACCCAGTTCTCTTCCCCTGTAAGCCATCTGCTCAGCACTTCAAAGAAGATTCCAGTTCATGTGGTCCTACCGAGAGTACCCTTAATCTGAATTGCTCTGTATGCCACTTTTGGATGCCTGCTCCGTACCAGTCTCAAAGCTTATGATACAAAAGGGGAATGGATACAAAAGTATGAGAGGCAGAGCATAAGGCCTGCACAGCATGCAAATGTGTTTGGAACACATTCTGCAGGCAGGGAGATGTCACTGAAGCTTTCTAAGCAAAGGATATTAATGCTGCCAACCTGACTGAATTCTATTACTTAAGTTATTTGAATTCCCCAGAGCACCTACCACAGTAATGAAGACAAGCAGAGCTTGCTTATTTGATCCATAACACACAATGGTTAATTCCTTGATTGAGCCCCCTAAATATAGAGTATTATATCTTTTCTTTAAAGTCTTAATAAGAAAAAATGCACAAATTTCACTTCTCATGGGTAATGTTTTTTTTTTTAATAACTAGAAATGATATCCCATTTTCTGCTCTGCTATATGGCAACTAGAACCTCTCTCTAAGAGTTGGAAAAAAATATTTTGTGGAATCTTAACAGAAATCTCAGTCCAGACAGGAAATACGAAGCTTCTCTAGCACTGCTCTATTTTCTCTTTTCATTTCTTGAAGCCTGCATCTTCTTCCAGCCATAACTCCAGTCATAGCACTTATTGATGCGATTTAAAAATCAGTTCTGTATTCACAAAGCTTTGTCTTCTCAGAAGAATTCCCTGCAATAATCTACAATTGAATGAAGCCTCTAAAAGCTTCATTCTTCTCTCAATATTAACCCCTCAATCTTCACAGCCAGCGACACTAATCAAACCACCTGTCCAGTACATATCTGCCTTGCCATGCCTAGTCCTTGAATTGAGGTAGAATCTCCAGTGGAGCCCCTAGGCCATGATTAGCAACTCTCCATTCTGTTCTCACTCAGCTCCAGGTCCTCAATGGCATCAGAAAAGGATGAGTTATCTTTCACTGTGCTGGGAGAACAGATCACAGATGGGGAACATCACAATTTCCAGCTTCTCACTCCAATACAAGTTCTAACCATTTGTCACTGAAACTCTTCAGCTAAAAACTAAAAGTTGTGTGGAATGGAAATGGATAAGGATAAAAAGTGTGATTTACCTGAGCTGTCTTTATCTCATGGAGCTTTTATCAAACTCTCTCCATGAATGGATATTGATCTCTCTCCAACAGCTTTGCCCTACCTTTCAGGGAAATGTGTGATGGTTGGCTCTGTTCTTTCCTGCTCATGTCTCCAACAGAGCCAAGTTGAATGCAGAACAAAGAGCCAAATGGGCCCTCCTTTTCTCCATTTCTAAATCTCTGGGCAGCACGATTCAAAAAAAAATGAAAACTATCCACTGAAACTGAGAGAATACCCAGACACCACCATTATCCACCAAGCAGCCTTCTTGCCCCCAGCTCACCAGATACCCACCTGTGGAAGCATACTCAGAAAGTGTAACCAGTTTTCTACAGGTTGCACAGCTTTCTGGGGCAAAACCAGGATTCAGTATTCAGTCTGGGAGATTTTCTTTCCATTTCACCAAGTTGGCTTTGTATCATGTGCTCAGTCTTTAGATTGAATGTTTCACTACCTACCAATAAACCTGGCAATTCCACTCATGAAACCAGTCTCACAAATGTCGTTTGATTCATCTACTCAGAAATATGACTTGATTTTGTTCTACCTGAGAGCTTGTACCTTGTAATCTTTTATAAAGGACATATTGTACTTTTTCCTTCTCCTGGTTATTTCACAGCTGCCTTTGACCAGAACCAATATTTTCCTGATAAACTCACTACCCATAGTTAAGATGAACTAACCAACATTTTAAGCCTCACAGGCAGGATGCAACTCCAGAGAATATCTGAACAGCTCCCTAACTCATAATCATCCTTCAAACCAGGGAAGCCCACAGACAGGCTGTACATACCATATATATAACAAACCATCTCATCCAATTCCTTTAGGTGAAGTATCTCATGGGTATTGCTCATCAATCACCCTCAAAAGGTCAATGAAATTTATTTCAGATAATTAAGGACTTTTGGTTGTACAGAAACAATGTTGTTATCTGTGGGTTGTCTTTCAATATATCCTTGAAGATAGATCATTTAGCCAAATTGCTGAGCCTACCATGTGAAAGACATGCAAAGAAGAGAAGGAATGAGGCCCAACCCCACCCCCCTTAAGGAGTCTACAGTGAGGTGGGTGAATAAGATGAGGTGGCAAGAGAGATGCTGGTTTAAAACGCAAGTGGTTAAGTTCTGTTATAGCATCCTGCATAGGGCAATTGTCACAGGACCAAAAGGAAGAAGCATCTAACTAATTCTGCGGTTATTATATAGTCTTCCAGGTTGTCTCTGATGAGGAAATGTCTAATTTTTCTCATTGACCTTTAAAATCCAGAAAAAGCACGAATATTTTTTATCATTGAGTTTTCCCGGGCTGCTTAACAGTCAGCCTAAATCTTTCAGTTGAGTCACCCGTTGTGTATGTTAATTGATAAAATGCCCCTGATTATCTCATGGAGGGATACTGAGGAACAGAGAAGGAGCCCACGACCATACAGCAAGTAAAGGTTGGAGCTAGACAGAGAACCCAGGAAATGGGGGCTGCAGAGCCTGCCTGCTCCATCACTAAATCCTGCGAAGTAGCTGTGAGCTGTCCAGGGTCCTAGATGGGACTGTGATAGCAAATCTTGGAGTAAAGCTAAATGGCTTCTTTTTGAGACCTGGAAATGACTGTCATTTTCAATTAGGCTTAGAAATGTCATTATTAGATTAAGTAAGCAGTAGTTTAAAGAGTTGAGGGTGGGAAGAATAAAGGCGAATGAAACATAAGCGATTCATTTCTAAGCATTTTGCTTAAAATAAATTTGTCTACAAAATATTGTCAGGCAAATGGAGGTACACTAGACCCTTCTGAGCTACCCCACCCTATCCACTCCCCTCCACCCCTACCTGTTCTCTGCCCTGCAGGCCAACTTGTATCAACCACATCAAAGGCTTGTGCTCAAAGATTTCAATGGGTTCTGCCAAAGGGAAAAGAGGAAATCTGAGTGGAGATGAAAGTGGGATTGAGGCAGTCATTACTTTGGAACCCTTCCTACACAACCCTTCATTTTTCCGTCTCCCAGGAATCTCCCCACTCTCGCTTTCCCTTCCACCTGGTCTAGCTCTGGGACATGCCCTATCTTTTGCAGAGTCCCACCACCCTGTCTATACCTTGACAAGGGCCCTTTTCTATATGAATCACCTTTTTGGTGTATGCCATCTTTTTCTGGGCAGGACACTGATGGATACCACTGATGCATTCATTGTATTACTTTACAAGCATTTTAATTGAAATCGAATATAAAGACCGAAAAGTACATTGATTATAGAGAAATCATATAACTTAATCACAAAGGCAACACACCCATGTAAATTCTTCCCAGGGCAAGAAATAGAATATTATCAGCTTTCCAAAAGCCCAATTAGACTGTCCTTCCATTCCCTCCACTTTTCCTGACTTCCCTTGATTATCTAACACCATAGATTAGATTTGCCTATTTCTAAACTCTTTATAAATAGAATCATATAGTTTGCACTCTTCTCTGTCAGACTTCTTTAGCTTAGCATCATGTTTGTTAGACTTTGTTATGTTACAGTAGCTGTAATACATTTTATTGCTTATAGTACTATACTGTATGATTGTATAACAACATATTTATCTATTTTAGGATTGACAGAGATTTGAGTTGTTTCCATTTGGGGACAATGGCAGCTGATAATGCTCCTAACTGTCTTTGCGGATATGTCTTTTGGTGTGCATATGTAAACAACTCTGTCAAATTAATAACAAAGTTTCTGAACAGTGGATATGCGTGTGCTAAATTTTACTAAATGTTGTTGAATGAGTTTTTAAATTTTGATTTATCAATTTACAATCTTATCAGCAATATATGAGTGTTCTTGTAGTTAAACATTCCCTCCAAAACTTGGAATTTTTTAATTAAAATTTTAACCTTTCAGGAGAGTATACAGTGGTGTCTCATTGTTGTTTAAAATTTGCATTTCATTGATCACGTGAGGTTGAGCACCTCATCATGTGTTTACTGGCCATTTAGTCATTTCAATACCATCTTTTTTAAAGTATCTAGACAGGATTCCTTTTTTCTACTGGTGTTTTGCCTTACCCTTATGTATTTGTAGGAGTTATTTTTATATTTTAGATTATGTCCAAACACAACAAAAGATTTGTTTTGCAAATATTTTTTTTCACTCTATGGCTCATTTTTCTCTTATTTAATAGTATACTTTGAGAAACATAAGTTCTTAATTTAAGGTAGTCAAATTTATCAATTATCATTGGCACTTCTGATTTACTGAAGAAGTTTGTCAAGGTCATGGTGATGTTCTGCAATGTAATCTTTGAGAAGCTTTATTCTTTTACTTTTCATGTTTAGGAACTGATTTTGTATATAGTGTGCAGTAGGGATCATGATTCGTATAACCCATAAAAATATATAAATCATAAATTTTATTTAAAGTTAATTCCCATCTATGACTGGAACTCTTTATTTTGTTTGTTTGATTTGCCTGTCTATCCATATACCAATACTCCATACTAGGCTGATAATAATCCTTGATATCCAGTAGAGTAAGGCTCTTTATCTTCATCTTCTTCAGGATCCACCTGACTCTTTGCATCTCCATATGAATTTTACATTTGACTCTTGAATCTCCACATAAATTTTAGGATCAGCTTATACACATTCAACAAAAACCTACTGGAATATTGATTAGGAATGCTTTGAATGCACAGATCACTTGGGGAATAAATTATAACTCAAAAGAGTTGGGTCTTCTAATTCATTCTCATTTATTTAAGCTTTCTGTAATTTCTTCAAATAATGTTTGGTTTTTTTCCTGTATGCTGTATGGTCGGGTGTTCTAGTTTGCTAGCTGCTAGAATGCAATATACCAGAAACGGAATGGCTTTTTAAAAGGGGGAATTTAATGAGTTGCTAGTTTACAGTTCTAAGGCCAAGAAAATGTCTCAATTAAACAAGTCTATAGAAATGTCCATCCAAGGCATCCAGGGAAAGATACCTTGGTTCAAGAAGGCCAGCAACACTCAGGGTCTCTCTCTCAAGTGAGACGGCACGTGACGAACACAGTCAGGGCTTCTCTCTCAGCTGGAAGGGCACATGGCAAACACAGCATCATCTGCTAGCTTCCTCTCCTGGCTTCTGGTTTCATGAAGCTCCCCGGGAGGCGTTTTCCTTCTTCCTCTCCAAAGGTTGCTGGCTCATGGACTCTCTGCTTCGTGGTGCTGCAGCATCCTCTGCTCTCTCTGAATCTCTTATTCTCCAAAACATTTCCTCTTTTATAGGACTCCAATAAACCAATCCCACCCAAATGGGTGGAGACATGTCATCACTTAATCCAGTTTAACAACCACTCCTGACTAAATCACATCATCCAGGGAGATGATCTGATTATAGTTTCAAACATACAGTATTGAATAGGAATTATTCTACCTTTATGAAATGATATTTTGATTAAAACATGGCTTTTCTAGGGGGCATACTTCCTTTCAAACCAGCACATCGGGTCACATTTCATTATTTTTTTCATATGAGGATCCCGCCATTGCAGCACCATTTTGTTGAATTTTTGTTTGTTTTTGCTTGTTTGTTTTGCTTATTTGTTTGTTTTTGGGAGAAGCTCATGGACTGGAAATCGAACTCGGGTCACCCACATGGTAGGCAAGAATTCTATGACTGAACTACCCTTGCACTCTCTCCAAATAACATTTTATACCTTCCAAAGTAGAGTCTTTCTGTAGATGTATTCACAGATGTTCAATCATTTTTATATACTTGTAATATTTTTTAGTTCATTGTCAAATTTAATTTATGGTATAAATAAATACAATTAGTCTCCGTACATTGATTCTACATCCAGTGACCTCACTTGTATATATATAAATATCTATTATGTAGCTAGCCTTCTCCACAGAAATGGAAAAACTGATTATCAAATTCTTATGGAAGGACAAAGAACTTCAAGTAGCCAAAACCATCTTGAAAAAGAAGAATTAAGTTGGAGGACTCACACTTTCTGATCTCAAAACTTCACACAAAGTTATAGTAATCAAAACAATGAGGCACAAGGACAGACATATAGAACAATGCAATAAAATCGAGAACGCAGGAACAAATCCACAGACTTTTTGTCAGTTAATTCTTGGTAAGGGAGTCAAATCCCCACTCAATGGGGAAAAAACAGTGCTTTCAACAAATAGTGCTGGGAAAATTGGATGTCCAAATGCAAAAAGAATGAAAGTGGACTTCTTCCTCACACCCTACCCAAAAATTAACTCAAAAAGGATCAACAATTTAAACACCAGCGCTAAAACTGCAATTTTTAGAGGAAAGTATCAACAGAAGTTTGGATTAGGTAATGGTCTCTTAGAATTTACATCAAAAGCACAACAAAAGAAAAAATAGATAAACTACACTATCAAATTAAATACTTTGTGCATCTAAGAACATTATCAAGAAAACGAAAAGAAAAACTATAGAATGGGAGAAAATTATTGGAAACTATATGTCTGATAAGGGTTTAATATCATAATACATAAAGAACTCCTACAACTCAACAACAAATAAAACAAGCAACCCAATTAAAAACTGAGCAATGAATTTGAATAAATACTTCTCCACAGAAGGTGTACAAATGGCCAGTAAGTACACGCAAATATATTTAACATCATTAGTCATCAGGAAAATGCAAATCAAAACCACAATATGATAACACTAAACACTCACTAGAAAGGCCATTATCTGAGTTGGTGAGATGCAGAGAAATTTGAACCTTTATACCTTGTTTGTGTGATTATAAAATATTGCAGCCACTGTGGAAATCAGTTTGGCAGTTCCTTGAAAAGTTTGAATAAAATTGTCATATAACCTGAGAATCCCAATTCCTAGCATATACGTAAAGTAATTGAAAATAGGAACTCAAACAGGATTTGTACACCAATATTCAAGGCAGCAGTTTTCAAAATAGCCAAAGGTAGAAGTAACCCAAATGTATACCAACAGATGAAGAAATAAAAACTATATGCTATACACATGCAATGGACTATTATTCAGCCACAAAAAGAAATGAAGTCTTATACATGCTACAACATGGATAAACCTTGAAGACACCATGTCAAGTGAAATAAGCCAGGTACAAAAAGGCAAATATTGCATGATCTCACTTATATGAAATACCTATATAGGTAATTTATAGAATAGGTAATTTATAGAATAGGCAAATTTATAGAAATAGATGGTAAATGACAAGCTACTAAGGGCAAGGTGATGAAAAGTATGGAAAATTATTACTTAATGGGTACAAAATTTCTTTTTGAGGCAATGAAAACGTTTGCATAACAGATGTTGGTGATAGGAGTACAATATTGTGACTGTAATTAATATCATTGAATTGCACACTTGAAAGCAATCAAAATAGGAAAATTTGAGTTGTATATATATATTACTACAGTAAATACTCTTTAAAAGAAGGAAAGGAATGAATGAGCAGCTAAAGCATTTGAATTAAATAAGGGACACAGTTCTTAGAATACAGACAATTTCTAGTCTTTTCTGAAAAGGTAAAATGTAGTAAGTGTAGGTTTTCCTCCTATCCATTTGAGAAGGGCTGTAGCCCACACACTTCATGACTGCAGTGAACTGTGATCCTTAGGAACACAGCCCTTGGAAATGGGAAACAGCAGCCTGGCCCTGAGAAGTATATTCAGCCCCACAAAAAATCAACAAGTTCTACCTTTGAGATTTTTCTCTCCCCTACTCCTTAGGTGTCTTGAAATTCAGAGGGAATGAGATTTTCATTGATTCCTTGAATATCTGCCTACATCTAGGCAAATTATCCTATCATGTAATACCTTACGTTAAGTATTTTAGAACATGTTTATTTGAGCAGTGCACTAGTATATTACCAGTACTCCTCACCCCAGCTTTCTCCTTTCAAGAGTCCTAGGAATGCTTTCCAGTTCCAAGGAATTGGACGAAGCCATGAGGCTATGGTCAATGAGCTGTAAGCAAAAAGGACATCTTTTCCTACTGTAGTATTGAAGGGAAGCTGTTAGTTCTAACCAGTCTATCTTCCCTTGCCAACATGACCCTGGAAATCATGGGTTGATATAGTGGTGCCTCAGTTCACCAAAGACCCCCACTGACCAGCACTGGACATGTAGTATCAGTAAGAAAAATCCTTTGTTGTGCTAAGCTTCTGAGATGTCAGGGTTAAAGTTTTAACCAGCATAAGCTGTTCTATCAAGATACATCTCATCTGAGAAAATACCAAACGGACAGGGTATAAGTAATAAGATGATGTGTTTGCAAATGTTGAAAGAAAATAAAATAGGTGAGTCATGCTTTCAGTAGTTGACTTTCATTATAACTAGCTGCATGATTCACTAACAATGGAACCCCTAATTTCCAAATTGAACATTTGGAAAACTGTTTTCTTTATGATTACAAGCCCCAGAAATGAATGCCACAACAATAATCTCCTAAGATTTACTTAAATTCTTATTTAAGTTATTGACGTTAAGTAATTGAAACATAATCACAGCATTGTTTAAGAAAAGCAAGTGAAATTTTAGACGCATCTAATTCTTTTATTATGACTCCAGAGTGAGAAATATCTAGAGCCTTGGAAGAAATAATCTCTTGGCCCCAATTCTTCTTTATAACCCTGTAAGTATCTGGGTTCTCCAAATATGGTGTCCTATAGCTAGCATGAGGGCTGAGCTTTTATCAATGCTAAAGACAAAAAGTAATTTACATTGAAAACTATTTTAATATATATAGAAACCATTTAGGATGTCAAAGTTAATGACCAAAGTGAAAAGCTGCAAATAGCCATTTGAGCAGATCTGAGAATTGTAACCATACTTGTGATGAACTGCATATCTAGCACCTTACTCTTCCACAGTTAATAATAATTCACAGATAATTTTGTTAAATGAACCATTAACATTCCAGAAAAATCCATGGTTTAAAATCTGTTGTAGTTCTCTGACAAAATTATCCAGCCTTTGACAAGTTTCAGGAGTGTTACCACTAAGCACAGGCCATGGAATACATGCCATTTGCCATGAAAAATGAAAAGGAACACTCATTTAATTGTTTGTTCCACCCCAAATTCATTGACTCATGTGAGCTTAATGGAGGCTATTGGTTGCATTATTTAAAACACATGGGAGCTAATAAAAAGGGAAGCTCACAAACAACAAATACTCATAATTAGAGAATCAGTGCCAATGACTGACCTTGGGAAATGCTTCACTGGATCCCTTCCAAGGTAATGCTTGTAACCAAATTGAGGAGAGAAACAAATATTCTTCATTTATATATTTCACAGTATTCTCATGCTGTTCAAGAAATGTGGCGCAATTAAATGGGGGAAGATGCTCCAGAGTTAGTAGCAAATAACATTTATAACAAAAGAAAAAGATTGTTGTTACCGTAAACCACAGTGAGAATTGTCAAATAGCTAAGAAAACAGACTTACAAGTTTTTTAGTGAGAAAAAAAGTTTTCATATTATAGCTGCTTAGGGATCGGGTTGTCAGGATGGAGCCCAGTAGTGTTACAGAGGGGGCAAGAGGGCACTCCACACTCTTGAAAATTGTACATGAATTACTAGGAAATGTTGCACACTCAGCTTCAGCTAGGATTCTAACCTTTCTATCCCCCATCTCCAGCCCCACACAGCCCAGTGTCTCAGCTCCACTGAAACCAGGAATTGAGCTATAAATCCATGTATTACATTCATAATCTCTTTCTCTTCTGGAAATTCTTTTTCTTACCAAGTTACCTGGAAGCTCAATCTTTACTTGGCACTCAAGGCCTCCAAGGAAAAAGAGCCAGATGTTTCCAGGCACCAATTAATTAATGAGCAAAAATTCCTCATGAAAAGATGAAGCCTTTGTTGACAATGACAAACAAATATCTACAACTGCAGAGTCAGAAATGGCCGCTTCAACATTTAGCCATGGAGTGCACAGTTGGGAATACCACAAGGACCTCTAGAAAATCTGCTCCTTCATAAAAAGCAATGCACAGTTGTCAAAATCAACTGTTTCAGAATTCTGGAAATTAACCAAAGACTTGAAACAATAAAAGAAGCAAGAACAATTCAAGAAAAATAACTGAATTTTGGGGAGAACAGATGCAGTTGTATAGTTTTAACTTGTCTTATACCTATACCCCTCTCCCCAGCTCTGCAGTAAACTTGAAAACAAACAGCGCCCCAATCATGGTGAAAACAGCAGCCTAGCAGCCATTGCAGGAGGTGAAATTGATTTGGAGAGCCTCAAAAATCCTGTCCCCAGAGAACTGACATTATCTGACCTGTCAGGTGCTTCCCTGGAAATGTCCCACTCCTACAGCTTGTCTTTATTTGAGCTGAATCAGAGTTTACTCATTGTGAGCAGATTTTCTCCCCCAGGGTGTTTGTTAAAAAAAACAAGCATCAGGAATTGTTGAACATCACAGCTGCCTGAGGAGGCAATAACAGTTGGAGCCTATGAGAAGCTGAACAAAAAAAATTTTTAAAGAAAAGCTGGGGAATGAGCTATCCACATGGGATTGTGAAAACTCTAACATATTACTGAGAATCTAGGAAGCTACAAGTGTGCAGGGCAGTGTGCATAGAAAGGAAAGACTTTTAAAGGTTCTAATCTCTCACCTCCGGGTGACCTTGAGGCTCACAATCAGAAAGTGAAAAGAAAGACAGAGTTTTAAACTGACTACTGGAGAATAGAAAGCATGCCCCAACATGCACACAGAGCCTCTTGGAAAAGGAAGAATTATTGGTTTAAGGTATTAAGGAAGTCTCAGTCCAACCATTAGCTGACTGCTAAGTTAATTGGGCAGTGACTTCAGTGGTCACATATGACACAAGAATTCAGACTGCAGAATTAGTTCAGGAAAGTCACTATTTAAACAAGCAACAGCATCAGCAAGCAACAACAATAGCAAATGAGGGGTTATCTGATTTCCAGAGTTACCATATTATATATTTTTAAATGTCCAGTTTTCAAAAAACAAGATGCACAAATAAACAAGAAAATATGGTCCACACAAAGAGGGAAAATGTAGCCAATAAAAAACTGTGCCCAAGGAAGCCCAGACATTGAACTTACTGAACAAAGAAATTGAATCAGCAATTTTAAATATGTCCAAAGAACTAAAGGAAACTCTGTGTAAAGAGATAAAGGCAAGTAGGATGATGTCTCACAATAAGAAGAGAAGCTATAAAAAATACACAAATGGAAATTCTGTAATAATTGAAATAAAAATTTCCTTAGAGGGGTTCAACCATAGATTTGTGCTGGCAGAAGAATCAGCAAACTTGAAAATACATAAATTGAGATCAACCAGTGTGTCAAACAGAAAGAAAAAGGATGAAGAACAATGAACTGAGTATCAGCTATCTGTAGGACATCATCAAGTATACCAACATACACATAATAGGTGTTCCAGAGAGGAAAGAAGAAAAGGTATAAAAGAATCATTGAAAAAATAATGGTCAGAATGTCTGAAATTTGATGAAAAATATTATTCTCCACATCCAAGAAGCTCAATGATAATTAGGATAAAATTCAAGAGACTTATATCTACCACATCATAATCCAACTGTTGAAAGACAAAGACAGTAAAAGAATGTTGAAAGTAGCAAGATAGAAGCAACTCATTTCATAAAAAGGATCCTCAATAATATTATTAGATGATTTCTCAACAGAAACCATAAAGGCCAGAAGGTACTGGAGAGATATGTTCAGTGTGTGGAAATAGAGAAAATGAGTCAACCAATAATTCCATATCTAGCAAAATTAACCTTTACATTTGAAAGAGAAATTAAGATAGTCTCTGAAAAACAAAATGAAGAGAATTAATTGCTAATATGCTGGCCAGGCAACAAATACTAAGGGGATCTTTCAGGCTGAAATGAAAGGGCATAACATAGTAACTCAAATCCAGATAAAGAAATAAAGAGACCCAGTCAAAGTTACTTGTATAGGTAAATATGAAAGACAGTATAAATGTCATTTTTATAACTTTTAAAAATCTGATTTAAATCTTATAACTAAAATCTAAAATAAAAATGGAGACATTGTTACCAACCCTGCTGAAATAAAAATGGAAACTTATAAGAGAACACTAAGAACAATTGTATGCTAATAAATTAGATAAACTAGATAAAATGAACAAATTCTCCAAAACCCACAAACTACTTATGGTGACTCAAGAAGAAATAGAAGATCTCAACAACCAATTTCTAATAGAGAAATTGATTCAATAATGAAAAGCCTCCCAACAAAGAGAAGCCCAGGACCACATGGCCTCACAAAAGAATTTCATAAAACATTCTAAAAATTACTGCCAATTCTGCTAAAACTCTTCCAAAAATTAAAGATGATGGAAAACTCCCTAATTCATTATATGATCACCCTCATCCCAAAGCCAGAGAAAAGAAAATTGTAGACCAATAGCTGTTATGAATATAGATGTCCTAATCCTCAACAAAATACTAGCAAATGAAATCCAAAAGCACATTAAAATAATTATAGATCATGTACAAGTGGTATTTATTCCAGGTAGGCAATGGTGGTTCAACATAAAATCAATTTTATGTTCAAACATAAAATCAACATAAAATCAATATGATAGACCATACAGATAAAATGAAGGGGAAAAAACACATGATCACCCCAACTGATGATGAAAAGGCATTAGACAAAATCCAGCACTGCTTCTTGATAAAAACATTTCGAAAACCAGGAATAGAAGAAAATATCCTCAACATGATAAAGGACATAAATGAGAAACCCAAAGTTAACATCCAACAAAACAGTGAATGACTGAAAGCTTTTCCTCTAAGATCGCAAACAAGACAATGATGCTCACTGTCACCACCATTATTCAACAATGTACTAGAAGTTCTTGCCATAGCAATTAGGCAAGAAAAAGAACTAAAGGCATCCAAATCAGAAATTAAGAAGTAAAACTTTGCCTATTTGCAGATGACATGATCCTACAGGCATAAAATATGGAAGAAAATCCATAAAAATGCTCCTAGAGCTAATAAATGAATTCAGCAAAGTGTCAGGTACAAATCAATACACAAAACTCAGTAGTTTTTCTATATCCTAGTAATGAACAATCTGAAGAGACTATCAAAAGAAAAATTCAATTTACAATATTAACTAAAAACACATATCTGGGAATAAATCTAACCAAGGGTGTAAAGGACTTGTACACAGAAAACTACAAGACACTGCTGAAAGAAATCAAAGAAAACATAAATAAATGGAAGGATATTCCATGTTTATGAATTGGAAGACTAAATATTGATAAAATATCAATTCTATCCAATGCAATTTATAGATTCAGTCCAATTGCAATCAAAGTTCCAACAACCTTCTTTGCAGAAATGGAAGAGCCAATCATCAAATTTATTTGGAAGGTCAAGGAATGCTGAATTGCCAAAAAAAAATCTTAAAAAGAAGAACAACTCACATTTCCCAACATCAAAACTTAAAACAAAGCCACAGTAATCAAAACATCATGTACTGGAACATATATAGTCACATAGACCAATGGAATAAAACTGGGAGCCCAGAATCAGCCATCATATTTATGGTCAAATATACTGCCCCATGCCCCAACACAGTTAGAGCTCTTTTTTTAAATTAACAGAACTAGTTTTCTTATTGTACTATAACTTCTCACATTACCAGTCTAAGATTTTTATTAGGTAACATGCAGGTTAGAAGAAAAGACAGATCCTCTCAGTTAGTAAAGTTCTCACCCTAAAAGGGACAGGCCCCTCATAGCTCCATCTCGTAGCCTTGGAAAGTATCTGAGCTCACTCAGTCGCAGGACAGTTCTGTGGAGGCTGAGGGTCAGCCCTGAGCTGCCTGCCTCCTCAAAGGATCCTGCCTCCCGATCCCCTCCTGGGGCACCACTGCCCAGCCAGGTCACGCTGTCTAACTCCACTCTTTTGTGTTGAAATTTCTACATGGTTCATGCACTTTTTAGTATTTGTTCAAATTGACTCTAAGGTTGAAATGGTCTTTAGTCTCATCCTCAAGTTTTGAAATTCTACTCTTTTTCAGGAGGTATTCCTTGCCTTTTTTTAAGTGGATGTGACCTCCTCTTCCTCTCGCTTTCCCCTCCTCCCCTCTCCCCCTTCTTCTTCCTTCTCTTTCCCCTCCCCTTTTCATATCTCTTTAATTTTAGTACCTATAGTCTCTTATCTGTACCTTTATTAGAAAAATTAACTAATTTGGCTCTATAATTTGGTACTTGTACCTTATCTTCCCATCAGACTGCAAAACCTCTGAAAATCACAAGATCTTAACTAGCTGTTTGGTTTTTCTGTGCCTAATGCAACTCCCTGTGCAGAATAAATACAGATCAACCTGCCCCTCTCAAATCCATGAGACTACCGACCTGTTTCTCAGGTTCACCATGCTACCCCAGACATTAGACTGTGCCTGCAATTTGTTGTATAAATGCACAAATCAGTGAATGAATGGTTGGAGGATGTAATTAAAATGAATGAATTACTAGAAACTGCAGTACCTAGAATATATGCTAGGAAGTTTTGGGAATATCTGCCTAGCTCACAGTGACCCTTTCTCTGATATGTGTGCCTCCATCCCCCACAGGCTATGTGTTACCCTGTGCCCCTGTCCTGCAGTTATAGCTTTCTCGCTTAGTAAAGGAAGCAAAACCAATCTGGACCATCAGACTTCTTATCTGGGAATTGAGAGTCAAAGTTGCTTTATGAGGCTTGAATTGAGATCCTATAAAATGAGGCACTAATGGAGCAACCACTCTTCTGCCATGAACAAGAAAGAGACAAGAAGCATGAAGCTAAGAGAGATCTTGGGGTCCTAGGGGGAGAAATACACGCCCTCTTTCTAGAGGCCATTCTTGTTCCGAAGCCTCCCCCACCTGCCATCGCTTGATGGAGTCTCCCAGGTAACCCAGCATCATTTCAGTAATCCCCTAGTGTGCTTAACATAGGTGGAGTAAATTGCTTTTTTTCATAACTAAAAATACCTCCACAAAGACAATAAAATTGCTCAACAGCAGGGACACCAAGGGACACTGAGAACACTAGCAGTCTGGAAACCATAATCAAGGAAATAATTAGAAAAAATTTTCCCCACCTGAAATCTAATCAAAGCCCAGAGAGTGTTAGGGAATCTAGCGGTACATTCTGAAGTAATTATCAAAGGAGACCTAAAAAATAACTAATCAAGGCTATAAATGTTAAGACCAAAGATAACATTTTAAAGCTTTGTCTCACTGATTCTTTTATAGTTTCATAATCAGTTAGCCATAATTCTGAAATCCTAAAACTCTGAAAAGCATAATTTTGACAAGTTTTATGCCAAAACTCAACAAATCCTGATTTGAACTACAATTAGGCCATGTGTGGCCTTTATTTACCTGTCCATGTGTAAATATTCATATCTCCCTCCGGAAATCAATGTTTTGATGGCAGAATGCTGTCCCCAATCCTTTTAGGAAGTATCACATTATACACAATTCCAGCTATGCCCTGGATTGTCTTTCTAAAAAATAAAAATTATAAAAATGAATTCTGAAACACACACGGCACCAAGGATTTCAGATGAGAGGCTGTGGACCTATGTCCAACAACCGGGCCAGTCTGCAGTTAAATCCAGTGCAAAGTGTGACATGAGTGCCTTCACACAATAGCGAGCATCTCCTTAGAAGATGGGCATGAACTGTAGTATGGCCTTTCCCCACCTTCCTTCCCTCCTTCACTTATGGGTCACCTCACTTCTGCACACTCTGGGCCACTCAGGCTCTCGTGTCTGCCCTAGAAGCCTACAGCAGTGATCAGCTCTGCATGGACACTCCATCCTCATCCAAGTGTAACCTGATGAAGTCTTGTCCTGGGCCCAGCAACAATGCTCACTTCCCACCAGGGCCTCTAGGTTGACTGTAGCTGCAAGGCCCCAGTGAACTCACAAACCAAATGTGTCCTTTGACCAGGAAGGATGGGAGCCAGTGAGTCAACATCCCTGCCTTCCATTCTACCCCAGAGACCACTTGTGGTTGCATTTATCCTTCTCAGACCATCCTATGGGATGGAGTGTCCAGTGGCCCACAAAGGAGGCCCAGATGATGGCACAACCCTGTGTTGGCCCTCCCTCTTCCCTGCTCTGCTTCCCCATCTCACCCTTCTCCCTAGGATCACACTCCCCAACAAAGAGCCTACCCAGAAGTCTTTGCCTCAGGCTTTGCTCTCTGGATATCCCAGGCTGAGTCAGTCATATTTTAAATTATAGACATAATTAAGTTTGAATCCATAAGAATTAATACGAAGTTTGTCCATGCATACCATGAACCCATGTCTTGTAGCTGCTAACACATCAGGCATTAACACAAAGACACTGAGGAAAGGAAAAGTAGAAGACATGGACCGTGCCCTCGAGTCTAAGGGGTGCAGGGTGGAGGAGGTTGGTAGAGAGGGTGTCAAGGAACAGAGAAATAAACACATAAGTAGAATGAAATGCATACTCTGTACGTACAAGTTACTTTGGAAGTCTGGGGGTGGGGAGCCTAATTATAGGAGGGTTGTCGAGGATCCAAGCAGTTTGAGCTCCCACATGCTGCTATGGGGGTGCAAAATGGAGCAGTCACTGTGGGAAACAGTGCTGCAGTTTCTTATAAAATTAAGCATACACTCACCTCGTGACCCAGAAGTTCCACTCCTAGATAACGATGAAAGGAAAACTTGCACTCACACAAAGCCCTGTATATGAGTGTTCGGAATAACTCTATTCATAATTGCCCCCAAGTGGAAACAGCTCAAATGTCTTTCAGTGAGTGAATGGATAAACAAATTGCAGTACATCTAAACCATGGAATACTGCTCTGTAAAAAAAAAACACAGACTCCTGATATGGGCAACAGCTCAGATGAATCCGAAAGGCATTGGGCTTTGTACGAAAAGCCGATTAAAAAGTCTCAAAAAGTTATATCCTGTTTGATTCCATGTAGATGTCATTCTAAAAAAGACAAATCTATAGCAGTAGGGAACAAACAGATCAGTCATTGCCAGAATTAAGGGCAGAGGGAGTTGACTAAAAATGGATAGCATGAGGGAGGTTTTTGAGGGTGAGGGAACTGTAATTTCTGATTGCAGTGGTGATTACATGAATCTATAGAATCTATACATATGTCAAAATTCATAGAACATTAACGTCAAAAAGAAAAGTCAATTCTGCCATATGATAAGTTAAAAAATATAATGTAGGGTGGTGCGACGGTGGTTCAGTGGCAGAATTCTCACCTGACATGCCAGAGACCCAGGACCGATTCCCTTTGCCTGCCCATGAAAAAAAAAAATTATATATATATATATATATACACACTTATTATATATATATAAAATGTAAAAAGAAAGAAGAAAATACATATATAATGCAAAAAGAAGAAAGAAAAGGATGACAGTCAATGCTGTATTTAGGTTAGGATATTTACGGAGCTGTGTTTTGTGTCATTAGATATCACATGGTATCAAATGACATCACATTTTGTTATATGATGTCACTTTGCGTTATATGACATCACACTGTTATGGTCCCCATAAGTGTCATGTTACATTCAAAACAGATGATGAATGATCTCATCCTTTACTGGCTGAAGCATTGGAAAGATCTTACATCTATTTTGCTTCTGTTCCCTGCAATAGAATTACTGTGACTCTAAGGAAACTGTATTTCATTTAAAATATACATGAATCAAACATTTTCTGCAAGTCGACCTGATTCTTACCCAAGCAGAATAAATTAGCATATATATGGATTATGTATTACAGGAGTCCCATATAAAATCAACTGTACCAAGACCCTGACAACAATGCAAGATTTAAAAGCAGACAAGAAATAAGTCCCCAGTAACAGATGCAACAACCAGGCAAAAAGAGATCTCAGTAAAAAAAAAACAAAGATACTTCCTAGCATAAACGAAAAGTATCAGAGAACATAAGATTCTTTAAAAGCCCAAATAGTTAAGAATCTAGCTTTAAATTTAAAAAGTATTATTCTTAATACCAAAACTATTGGCAAATGCTAATAAATTACACACAAACCCCATATATGTTTAGTTTCAAAAACATTTGCTGTGTTCATTTCAAGTGGGATCTCATATAAAATAAGAAACAAGATAATCTGTGAATACCCAAACGAATTTTATAATGGAATTCCTCTGTCAAGAAAACACTAGCACAATTTTACTTGTTTAATTATCAGTAGTGACCACCTAAAATTCTTGTCATGATTAAAGGTTTATAACATTTAAATTGCCTTATGTCTGGAGTGTGGTTAAAATAATTATACTGCAATAATAATTTTTAGATGTAATTCACAAACGCAATTACAATTTATTGCATTTTTAACACTCTTGCTTTTGCATTCTTCATTACTTCATGATTTTATGTAGAATAACTCTCAGTTGTGTAGAAGCTTCCCAACTTCTCTAAATCAAGTACAGGACACCTGGCAAATTGGATATGAGATTATTTAGGGAAATGAATTCTGAGAGCATGGGAACACATGGTATAAAGCTGAACACCCAGTCAAAATTATACACATCATGTGTTACAAGCAAAAAGAACAGGAAGGTGACATGACAGAAAAGGGCAACTCTGATTTATAAAGATTTTTAATAGGAGCCAAGAAACCAAAGAAGCAATGATGTGATGCAAATAACTGAAGTTTGCCCTCATTATCCATCTATTTTACAAAGTTAACAGACATTGTGTTCTACGGCATTTATGGTCTTCAAAGGTTACAGTAAATATAGATCTTACCTTTTTAGGCATTTTAAATATCTTAGCAGGGGTCAATTTTGAAGGAAAATCATGAGTAAACCTTTGGTTAAAGAAAATAGTACTTGATATCACCTCAATGTTATTTTTGTTTGTTTTCTTTAAATAAGTACATAATTGTATAAATAAATAAGCATACATAATTGTTCAGTCAAGTTTTTAAATATATGGAAATGGAACTATGAAGGGCACTGGAGATTGGAAAAATATCTGATGGGTTTAATCTGAAATCAAGAGACGGCTGAGGCAGAATGCTGAAGGAAGCGAAGGCCATGGTCTGGAGAGAGGTGGAGAAACAGGCCTGTGCTTGTCCCTACCCCACCTCAGCTCAGGGCTCTGGTGATAGAGAGGTGGGAGAACCTCAGTCTGGAGACCATGGGAAAAGCTGGAAGAACTGGGTGCTGCCTGGATAGGAGAGTGGCCCTGTGTGGAGCTGGTGGTGATCCTCAGACCCTTTCAAGAACATCTCTCGTTGCATCCTACTGAACTTCACAGAGGGAAGAACCGACCACACTGCATTACTGCAGCACTTCCTGGCTCTCCTGGGGATACTCTTTGAGGAACAGTTTCAAGATCTGGTTATCCACAATATAGTCGAAAAGAACTACTGTCTATCCCTTCTAGAATTAAACCCTGAGGGCCAGAATACCTATACTCAAGTCTGCAAAGGCTACAATATGCATTTGCTCTCTCCCTCTCCCTCTCTCTCTTTCTGTCTCTTAATTTCTCTCAGTCTCTTAATCTCTTTCTTATTTCTTTCACTCTCTCTCTTTCCTTTCCCTCTCTGTCTCTTTTCTTCCTCTCTCCCTCTTTTCTGTCTCTCTCCATCTCTCTTTCTCTCTCTAGCCCTCCCTCTGCCTCTATCTCTGTCTCTGTCTCTTTCCTTCCCCTTCATATTTCTGTTCTTTCTTCTCTTTCTCTGCCTCTCTCTTCTCTTGACACCGGTCTCTGTCTTTCTGTTTCTCAGGAAGGCCATGAAACAAAGCTGGAGGCAACGCAGAAGGCTTCTCTCTTTCCATCAATTCTTCCCAGTCTGTTTCAGCCCTCACAAGCCTCCTTGCCACTCTCAAGCAGAGTTAATGGCAGGAGAAGTGCTTTGAAACCTTCCCATCAAGATTATGAGACTGATTGAAAAGCCCATCAACAAAAGCCAACAAACGATTACACTCACCAAGATCAAGATGAATGCCAGGAACAAACGAATTCAGAAAGAACATGAAGATCACAAACCCCAACACCGTCAAGCATTTAATGAGCAGAATCCCATCGGATATCCTATGCTGTAAGAGAGAAAAGCACAACTGATTTACCCGGTATAATCTTCTGATGCCTGCCATGTGGCCATTATCCCACAGGACTGTAAATTTCTTCTTATAGTGAAAATATAAAATCCTGAACTTGAAAGATAATAAATTAATCTATTAAAAGGAAAAATGTAGACTCAAGATGACCTCATTCAAAATCTTTTTGAAAACTAAATGCAATAAATTTAAAATGCAGTATAAGCCCTTTATAAAACACCCAAATAATATCTGTATATATAACCCGGAGAATGTTAGTGTTGTCCCATTCCCAGCTTTGTGTGAGATATTGCCAATGCCATTAGATAATACAAATAACCTCCAATGACCCAGCCCCTCAAGACATTTTGAATTCTACAAATATTTGTGTGGTCATTTAGTTTTCATCTAGTTTTCCCTTTCCTAGTATGCAGAACAGTACTCATGGTGGGGATGAGGTGGGCATTCTTTCATAATAACCAGAAGCCTGTAAAATGTCCTTACTGAATGACTACATGCAAATCTCACAGGACATGAGAAGGCAGTTCTGAAGTCAATGCATGGGAATCTCCCGTCACTGGGGACCAGGGATGGGGTCAGAAGGCAAGCTGTTCCCTGCAGCCTCTTTAGTGACTCCAGAGTTACTGTTTCTCCTTCCCTTGGGCCTGGACCATGGAAGTGAGAAGAGAGCCAAGGCCTCTTTCCCCTAAGAGCTCCCCAACAGGTGCTGCTGGGCCCTGCAGGCTGGGTCTGGGGAGAAGAATGATGGCCTAGTAGGTTTGGCAAAGGGGCAAAGACTACATATCCCGTTTTGTGTTTTCCATAGCTGTCCGTGCACCGTCTGTGCAAAAGACCAGCCAGGCAGCATCTTTTATTAACTGGAGCTTCACTGGCTATCTATCTTTGTATGTAGGTTTTGTTTTGTTTTTTTTTTTTGGTTTCTGACATCAGAAATCCAAAGGTATTTCTCTTTGTGGCATCAACACTCTGCAGTTTCTCTTCTCTCCTGAGGAGCTGCCCTTGGTTGGGTCAGTGAATCTACCTCCTCCCTGGCCCACTGCAAAGGCTCATGGCTCAGCCAGACCTCACTCAACTTCCCTTTTCTGCTTCTAAGGAAGTCCTCTTTGCTGCATTATTCTGTGGTGGAGAATTTAGAAGAAAGAGGACATGGTGGGAAAGCCAGAAGTGCTCCAAGGTGAGGGATGAGATCCTCACAGGACTGGTTGGGACACTGCAGGAGACCTTGAAGTCACACTAACCACAGAAAGTGAGTGTCACCACTGCCAGGCCAAAGATGGAAACAGAGGAACAGGCGGGTCATAGAACTTCACAGCACCGCTCAGTTGCTCTAAGCAGAAGTGACCCAAAGTTTGTGTTTATGTGTTCTTTATGGTATGTGTCAAATTTGCTCCTTTTTACTATCTGTGGCTATCACAATGAGAATTTCTTAGATGCAACAACGGGAAATTACCAAACCCCTTGTTTCTGGCTCTACTTCTGCCTAGGTACACAGGGAGAGATACAGGCGGTAGCTTTTCTCTCCCTCGTGGCCAAACACGAGAATCTAGGAAGAGAGAGTCTGTATAAACTGGGGGCCCAGAAAGTGAATGCCTAACATAAGAGAGAATGAAAGAGAGAGACAGCACAGCCCAAGCCCTCCAAAGAACACATTACCCAGCAACAGGAAAAAATTTCCCTTCCATAATTAGAAAGCAGAGTTTCAATGTCTCCCTAAAATGAAACTATCTTAATTTGAAATTTCACTCAGATATAAATACTTATAGCATATCTTTCACAGAGCTTTCTTGGTGGGGGCAGCAGGCACTATATGTCTGCATGTGTGCTGAGAACCTTTACATCTATAAAAACAACAAGCAAAATAATCCAAATGAAGTTTGTTTACAGAGGTCAGAGCTATACAATGTAAGGTGCAAAAATCCCATCTCTGTCCCCTGAAGCATCTTTTTAAAAAAATATTTTTATTGAGAAATTTTTATACACAGTCTATCTATAGTATACAGCCCATGGCTCACAATATCATCACATACTTGTGTAATCATAACCATGATCATTTTTAGAACATTTGCATCACTCCAGAAAAAGAAAAAAAACTCATATATACCATACCCCTTACTCACCCTCTCATTGGCCACTAGTATTTCAAACTATCTAATTTTTCATTAACCCCTATTATCCCCTATTATATATTTATTTCTTTTCCTTATTTTTTAACTCATCTGTCGATACCCTGGATAAAAGGAGCATCAAACACAAGGTTTTCATAATCACACAGTATAGTGTATAAGATATATAGTTATACAATCATCTTCAAGAATCAAGGCTACAGGAACACAGTTCAACAGCTTCAGGTACTTCCTTACAGCCACTCTAATACATCATCAACTAAAAAGGGATTTCTATATAATGCATAAGAATAAATTCCAGGATAACCTCTTGACTTTGAAATCTCTCAGTCACCAAAATTTTATTTTGTCTCATTTCTCTCATCCCCTTTTTGGTCAAGAAGGCTTTCTCTATCCCATGATGCTGGGTCCTGGCTGAACCTGGAAGTCCTGTCCCACACTGCAGGAGATTTATACCCCTGGGAGCCATGTCCATGTAGCAGGGGAGGGCAGTGAGTTCACCTGCAAAGTTGGCTTAGAGAGAGAGAGACCACATCTGAGCAACAAAAGAGGTTGTCTGGGTGTGAGACCTAAGCATAATTATAAGTATTAGCATAATTATTAGTGTCTGCTTTGCAGTAATAAGTTTCATATGGTCAAACCTTAAGATCAAGGGCTCAGCCTATTGAATTGGTTGTCCCCACTGCTTGTGAGACTATCAGGAATTCCCCAGGATGGGGAAGTTGAATATTTCCTTTGTTCTCCTCAGTCCCCCAAGAGGACTATGCAAGTACTTTCTTCTTCTCTGCCCAAATTACTCTGGGATATATCAGAGCATCACACTAACCTGTACAAACCACCAAGACCTCACACCATATTCAAGATTACATGTAATTATGGTGTTCAAATAAACTGACCATATCAGTTAAATTAAGATAATGTGCTTCCCAAAACATAAATTTTGCCCCAACTAAATATTTCTCCCTTTAATCTCACATAGAAGTTGAAGTTTTAAAATATGGACCATATCATCTTTTACCTTGTATTGTGATTTACTTATTCCTATCCAGATCAGATTCATTGATATCTCTGGTAGAAGTCTGATCACTTTTTAAACTTTTTTAACAGTTGCTGTATGGAGTAATGCTGACTTTCATTAGAGTGTCAGTGCTCTAACTCTTAAGTCTCCGGTGTCACATAAATACCGGAAGTTTCAGAGAATGACCAAGTTACATACAAATAGCTCAGTATTTCAGAATTTAGAAATAATATTTACAATTCCTGAACATAAGTGACTTCTGTAAGAGTTTATAATTTAGGGCCTTTTACAATAGGCCCTAACTTGATAACCGATGTTCTTGACCTCAGTTCTCCGAGTTTGTATATTAGAGTTAGTCCATATGAGTTAGGCATGATAATATTTGTCTTTTTGTTTCTGGCATTTCATTCAACATACTGTCCTCAGATCCATTCACCTAGTTGCATGCCTCATAACTTCATTCCTTCTCATGGTTGCTCAGTAGTCCATTGTACGTATACACTTAGTTTCTCTTTCCATTCCTCAGTTCTTGCACTCTTAGGTCACCTCCATCTTGCAAATCTTGAACACGGCCCCCCTAAACACCAGTGTGCAGAGGTCCATTCCCATCCCTGCACTCAGATCCTCCAGGTATATATACCTACCAACTGGGTTGCAGGATCATATGGCAACCCCACCCCTAGCCTCCTGTGGAACCACCACCACACTGCCCTCTGGAGGAGCTGCACCTCTCAGCTTCCCTACCAACAGTGAATAGGTATATCTCTTTCTCCACATTTTTGTCTAGCACTTGTTTTCTGTGTTCATTTTTAAAGTTTTATTTCCACATCATACAAACCAGTCTAAGTAAATAGCCATACCTTCGCCGCAATAATCTATATGAAAACATTTTCTTTTCTCCCACAAAGAAGCCATACTTCTTTCCGTTATCCCTCACTTCTTGACATTGAGTTTTGGCATAAAGCCTTTGTTACATTCAGTGGAAGCATATTACCATGTTACTGTTGACTATGGACCCTAGTTTGCATTTATTATACCCCTGAAACATCTTGATCTCACACAGGTAGCCTCACCTGGCTCAGCCTCCATCCCCTCATTCTCCAAAAAGGTCACAGACCTGCCTTCTAGGAACATGGGGAGGACAGCAGGTATCTAAGAGCTATATTATAGCATCTCACGAGTGCTTGCCCAAGTAGTACCTTAAAGGGAATGTAAGCATTTTAACTTTTCTATTTCCTGACAAAATAGGCCTACCTTGTCTAGGAAAAATATTTTCCCCATTAATTCATAAAAATAAGCCATGTCTTGTGTTCAACCAAAGGAAGAAAAATGAAAATTATTTTCCATTTAACTTTTCTATTTCCTGACAAAATAGGCCTACCTTGTCTAGGAAAAATATTTTCCCCATTAATTCATAAAAATAAGCCATGTCTTGTGTTCAACCAAAGGAAGAAAAATGAAAATTATTTTCCATCTTAACTTGAGGTGAAGTAAAGAAAAGGAGTCCTCCTCTTCCCCAAAAGGGAATCAGAAATCTTGAGAAAAGAAAATGCATTACCTTTTTTTCTAGCTCCTGGATATTGGCCTCCCAGTTTTTATCTTCTTGTGAAATTTGTCTAAAAGAGAAAAAGAAAGACCATTATTCCCTGGTCATGCCACCCAGTGAGGCTCATGGGGTCAGAACACTCAGTGAGATTAATGGGGCCAGAAAGCCCAGTGAGGTTAATGGGGTCAGACCACCCAATGAGGTTCACAGTGTCAGACCACCCACTAAGTTTCACGGGGTCATGTAACCCAGTGAAGTTCACAACTTCATACAATCCAGTGGGATTCACAGGCTCTCATCACTCAGTGAGGTTCATGGGTTCTCGCCACACATTGAGGCTCATGGGGTCATACTGTCCAATGAGGGTAATGTGTTCACACCACCCAGTAAGGTCCATGGGGTCAGACCACCCATTGAGTCTCACAGGGTCACCCCATCCAGTGAGGTTCATGAGTTCACACTGCCCAGCAAGCAACACTTTTATTTGCATATCATACAATCCAACCTAAGTAAATAGTCATACCTTCACCACCATAACCTATATGAAGACATTTCCTTTCCCTCTATAAAGAAGCCATACTTCTTTCCTATATCCCCCACTTCTTGACACGTCCACATTGCCTTTCTAACCTGGGCAATACCCTTCACACTGCAAGTCTTGCCTTTGATTATCTAAAAGTTTCCTTAATTGAAACTCAATTCTATTTGTCATTTACAGGCAAAAACAAAAGTTAGATTAAAAAAATTCAAATTAAAATTCTTTTAGCTACTCATTTTCAACATTTTAAGACTTTATTTTTGTTACAGATTGAATCATGTCCCCCACAAAGACACATTCAAGTCCTAAAGCCTGGTCTTGTAGATGTGAATCATTTGTATATAGGACCTCTGAAAATGTTGTGTAAGATGAGACCAAACTGAATTAGGGTGGACCTTAATCCAATATGACTGTAGTCCTTATAAGCAGTGGAAGTTTGGACACTGTCAGGAGAAGACAGACAGGGAAAGAAAGAGCCATGTGATGGAGGCAGAGATTGAATTATGGATTGTGGCCAAGCCACCACCAGAGCGCTACACACTTCAGAGAAAGCATGATCCGTTGGCACCTTGATTTTGGTCAAGCCTACAAAACTGTGAGACAAAAAAATTCCTATTGTTTAAGCCAACCATGCTGAAGTATTTTATTATAGTAGCCATGGTAAAGTAATACACTTTACACAAGGGAATGTAGATTAGATACATTATCAGTAAAGTACCATCCTACTGCTCTAGAACTCTGCTCTAACGGATTTCTGTACTAATGTATCATGAAAGATGTATGTTCTTGACAGCATTAAGGAGATATTATCCTCCTCCACTGGAAGTGGACAGCTCAGCAATACTGTCACAGTGAAAGTCCACTTGAGTGATAGATTTTACCTTGACCTTAAAGGAAAAAATCTGACATTGCATTATTCTTCATGATAAGATACTTCTGTGACCAAGCTCAATTTGAGACTCTATGTCTTCTCCAAAAGTAAAAAAGTCTTAATTCTTTTTTAGTCCAAGAGCCTTAATCTACTGTTACCCAAAATATGAGGAAAATGTCTTTGAACAGTTAGGGGCAGGCTTTCACAACAAACTGAGAAATAAAGGCTTTTTTTTTTTTCCCAGCAGAGACAAACGAATGCACAGAAGAGTTCCACCAAAAGAATCCAGTAAGGTGTCAGGATACAAGATGAATGTACAAAAATCAATAGCTTTCCTATGTGCCAGCAATGGCCTAGTTGAAAATATAAGGAAAGATCCCATTATGGCAGCCAAATTCATAAAATACCAAGCAATAAAGTTAATAACCCTTTAGATTCTAATGAAAGAAAATATAAAGACTTAAAGACAAACATGGAAGATTACTGGGAGTAATCAGAGGTATGTCCTGTGTTCTAATTTTAGAAAGGCCCAATGTTTTACCTAAAATTAATAAAACAGTGGTACAGAGGTAGAGGAATCCAATGATCTACAATAAAGAAGAGATACTCTAAAAACAGATATAAGCGCATTTCAAAGTTAAATATAAGATAATTTTGGGACTCTGAATCAGTAGAGAAAATAGTTTTTTCAATAAATACTGTAAGGCAAATTGGCTAACCATTCAGAAAAAATTAATTAGTCTAATCTATACTTTACACACTAAAAATTCCAGCTAAATTCTGGATGAATTTTAAAAATCATATTAAAAATACTAAAGGGGATATATGGATAATGAGACTATAGGTCATTTTTATTTACTTTCTCCTTTACACTACTCAGTATTAAAAGAAAAAAATCTAATTTGTTTTAAAATAAAAGCAGTTAATGTTCTGTTGTCTCAGGGATTAATAACTGACAGGGAAAGAGCTTGCCTACTTTAAATAAGCTATATGATAAGCACAAAAGCTTATTCTGAGCCATTCTTATTGGGAGGCCTTCACGCCTGGGGTTCAATGAATAGCACATGTTGATTTGGAGAGCCTCTTCTGCTAGAGACTATAATTTCATAAACCATTAACAGAACGTGAAAAGAACCCCCCCCCCAAAGTCACAACAATGTTGATTTCAAAATAGCAAAATGATTCCCTCAGTAGGAAAAGGAAACCAGCCAAACAACTAAATGGATAAACAGATGGAAGGAAGGAGGGGAGGGAGGAATGGAGATGGGGGAGAGAAGGAGGAAAGTCCAAAGAAAAAGACCTAAAGAAAATATGGGTGACAATTGCAATTAATTTTTGTTAGAAAAGGTTTCTCTAATATTACAGCAAAATCAGAAATCAAAAAAGAAAAGGATGAACCTACAAAGAGCAAGTTTTAAAAAACCTTTAGACTCCCAAGTTAATAGGCCAAGCCCTTGATATTGAGATTTGCTTTTATGAAACTTAGCAGAGTAGCAAAGCTTATCTACAATTATGCTAAAGAATTTCCTCCAGAAAATCCCTTTTGATGCTCAGAAATGACCTTTCTCTCTCTCTAAGCCCAACTCCGCAAATAAAATCATTACCCTCCCCTCAATATGACACTTAACATCCAGGGGTGTGAGTCTCCAGGCAACATGGGACATGAGTCCCAGGGATGAGCCTGGCCCTGGCACTGTGGGATCAACAATGCCCTCCTGACCAAAAGGGGGTAAATAAATACATCAAAAAAAAGGTATCAATGGTTAAGAGAGTTCGAATAGAGTTGAGAGGCTACTCTGGAGGTTACTCTTATGCAAGCTTCAGTTAGATAATTCTAATTGCCACAGTTTGCCAAATCCCAAACAAAATCATTCCTTTTAACCCTAAAGAACACTCAGAACTCTGACATTCTAACAGTTGCATGCACTGAGTTTACTTTTCAGAGATCTAAAAAACCTTTAGATGGTTCCTATTCTAGTTTGCTAGATGCTGAAATGCAACACACCAGAGACAGATTGGCTTTCAATAAAAGGGGATTTATTTAGTTGACATATAGTTCTTCAGAGGAAAGGCAGTTAACTTCCCAGTGAGGTTCTTTCTTACGTGGGAGGGCACAGGGCGATCTCTGCTGGCCTTCTCTCCAGGCCTCTAGGTTCCAACAACTTTCTCCAGGGTGATTCCTTTCTGTATCTCCAAAGGCCTGGGCTGAGCTGCGAGTGCTGAGATGAGGTATGCTGAGCTGCTTGAGCTGTGCTACGTTGAGCTCTCTCATTTAAGCACCAGTCAATTAAATCAAACATCATTTACTGCAGTAGGCATGCCTCCAACAAATGAGGTTCACATGCCATTGGCTCATGTCCACTGCAACAGAACTAGGCACCTTCACCTAGCAAAGTTGACACCTGAATCTAACTACCACATGTCCATCCCTTGTCAACTTGACAACTACACACATCACCTTAAACAAGATCAAAGGCCAAAAAATTATTTTCTGGCTGTTAACCTATGAATCTCAAAACAAATTATCTGGTACCAATATGCAAAGGAGGATATTCAAAGGATACAGGTTTTCATTTCCATAGGGAGAAATTGGAAGGGACACAGATGTAAAACCTGCAGGGCAAACACCAACGAATTTCAAAGTCTGAAAGTCATTTATCCTTCAGCTTTAGAAAGTGGCAGCCCCACCGTTTCCAAGGGCCTATGCAGTGGCCTGCCTCTTTCTGAATCAACCTTGGGGGATATTGAGGAGACCACCCTTTTCTCTGTTCCACCCTCTCCAAGCATCAGGGCCACACCTGTGCTCTCTGTCATTTCCAGGGCACATGCTCAACCCCTCCATGTGGTGGCAGCCAGGCTCTCCCCAGTCCCCAGAGGAGCATGCTGTTCCTTCTCCAAGGCCTGAGGCCGCACGACTCTTCCACTGCAACGAGGTGGGAGATTCATCCTTCCCCTTCAGGGTAAACTCACCCTCTCTCTGTATGGATGGGTCTACTCTCCTGGCCAAGGTTTCTTGGCTTCAGACCCAAGTTTCCATGGTTCTCACTCTGCAAACTACCATTTCTCCCTTTTGCGTCCCCCTTTGTTCAGATTGGCAGTGGTTCCATTTATACCAATAGTCTCTTCAAGCAGTTCAGAACTTCTCCATCACTCTCTTCACAGTTTCTTCAAAATCTTCCCCTTATCCATTTAAAAAGCATTCCAACATGTGTGGTATTTGCAAACAGCAGCAGCACTTTACTCTCCAGTACCAAATCTGTTCTAGTTTGCTAGCTGCTGGAATGCAACACACCAGAGACAGATTGACTTTCGCTAAAAGGGGATCTATTTAGTTGACACATAGTTCTTCAGAGGTAAGGCAGCTAACTTTCATCTAAGGTTCTTTCTTACTTTTAGGAAGGTACAGGGCAATCTCTGCTGGTCTTCTCTCCAGGCCTCTGGGTTCCAACAACTTTCCCCAGGGTAATTCCTTCCTGCATCCCAAAGGCCTGGGCTGAACTGCTTAGGCTGTGCTACATTCAGCTCTCTCATTTAAGCACCAGCCAATTAAATCAAACATCATTCATTGCAACAGGCACACCTCCTAGCTGACTGCAGATGTAACCAACAACAGATGAGGTTGACGTGCCATTGGCTCATGTCCACTGCAACACAACTAGGCACCTTCACCTAGACAAGTTCACACCTGAATCTAACTACCACAATTCCTAGGCCAGATAACTCCTGAAACCCAGAGATGCCAGTCTCTCCAGGAACATCAACCAGTTCCATCCCCTACCCCATATTGTCTATACCCATTTTTAACATGAAAAAAAAGGAAGAATGGGCATAACCCAAATACCCCTAAAGACTGGGAGAATGATCAAAGAAGAAGGAGGAATTATAACAGAGAAGTTAGGGTTTAACAAATGAATATAACTGCTGAATCTTTATATTGATATCTTTTTAGTCACCAGTGTCTTGGAGCAGCTAGAAGGAAAAACCTGAAATTAGAGAACTGTAACCCATACCAGATTTGAAATCTGTTCTATAACTACTTGGTAAAATGTACTTTGAAATGTATTGCTTTTTTGTGTATATGTTATATTTCACAATAAAAAATGTTTTCAAAAGTTAACAAGAAGAGTGCATGAGAGGGCAGGCCATAGTGGCTCAGCAGGCAGAATTCTTGCCTGCCATGCCGGAGACCTGGGTTCGATTCCTGATGCCTGCCCATGTATAAAAAAATAATAAATAATAAGAGTGAATGAGAGCAACTAGAAGGAAATACTTAAAATAGTGGAACTGTAACCCATACCATACTTTGAAATTTGTTCTATAATTACTTATTAAAATGTAGTGTGAAATTTATTGCATTTTTTGTATATATGTTATACCTCACCATAAAAATGTTGAAAAATACTTAAAAGTTTAAAAAATAAATGCCAAATGAGGAAAAATATTTGTAATTTATAGGATAAAGGATTAAGAGTACGGAAAATAGACAATCCACAAAAGAGGAAATAAACTAGTTCAAGAAGTATATGAAAAGTTCTTCAACCTTGCTTGTGATCAAATAAATGCAAATTAAAATAATAGGAGACTCTTTTTCTGTCTTCAGTTTCCAAGATAAAAAAACATGAATGAAACCCTCTGTAAGACTATACAACCTCTCCAGGAGGCAATCTCTCAACATGTAAAAATCTTTAAAAACATTTTAATATTTTTATTAAAATACATGATGTCTAGTAATTCTAATTTTTGGAATTGAGTCTAAGAAAATAATTGCACATATAAAATGTATATATTAATGTATAATGATGACACTGAATCATTTTAGTAGTAGCAAAAAGTTAATAATGAGAATTGATAGATGATCCATTAAACAAAGCCTGATGCAGCCAAGTAATGGAATGCATACAGTTGTAAGTAGTGACTAGTGGATCTATATTTATTGATAGGGGAGGAGGCTTACTGCACATTTCCAAAGAAAAAGTCAAGTTACAAAATTATACGTAAAATGACCAAAATGTTTCAATGAAGTGTATGTGAAGACAGAATTTACGTGTGTGCCCAAGAGCAGGAAACTATATCCTAAAGAACATTTGCCAAAGGGTAAACAGCAGTCATCTCTAGGAGCACAATGGTAAGTCATCTTTGTTCTCCCCTTTAAACTTTTCTATTTTTTCTGAATTTTTTTCAAAATGATGATGTTACTTTTACAACTAGCTAAAGGAAGAAATGAGGGACAAAAATGCCACTTGCTTTAAGGGTAATGTTTATCAAAACAATGTTTATGTCTGCTCCCTCCCTTCCATTTCTGGTCACCCTCCTTGGTACCATCTTGCCCTTCTTTCTCAACCTTGTTTCTTATTCCATCTTTTATCTGCTTGCTCACTTACCAATTAGGGAACAGAAGGTGTCCAATGGAGAATTTAGTCTTCACACTCCAAAGTCACATGTAATATTAAAGGGGACTGACCACCCAGGCAGGGACTGGCCGTCCAGCCAGTCTGAGGCTTAAAGAAAATCGCAGCAGACCCAAACTGAAATAGTTCCAGAGACAACTTTTTATAAGAAAAAAAGAAAGAAACTTGCAGAGGTAGATGGCCCTCATTCTGATCTGAACCTCAGTGATTGTGTTACCTTGGGAAGCCACCTACCCTCTCTGGGCCTCGGTTTCCTTATCTGGAAAATGGAGGCAGCAGGGCTCATCATCCCTAGGAGCTCTTTTAATTCCTAGTCAGTGGTTATGGATCGACATAGATATGCTAATGAAATGCAGTAAGATACATGAGCTTCAACGTTGTGTAGCCCATTTTAACTTTGAGATAACACTGAGTATGCATCTCTATGCCAGATAAAGCATGCTGAAACTTGAAGGGCATTAAATAGATTCAGGACCATTTTCTCCCATATTTTTCTAATTCACAAAAGTTTTCTCCTTTTAAAAGTCATCCTTTCGGTTGATTACTCTATTCCCAGTTTGCAGCCTGGATGAAGAACGCAATCCGACTTCTTGGCATCACCAGATGGAGTGGAGCCTGGCTTGGTGACCTAGGTAATGCTGGAGACAGCTCTCTGTCCCTCAGGCTTCACTCCCCAGATAGAATGCACTTCAGTGTGCCTGCTTTGGCCTTGTTCTCACTCTAGTAGAAAGGAGACTGCCATGCCCAGGGACCCCAGGTGTAGATCAGCAAACTGCAAGATGGAGGAGCATTCCTGATCTCTCCTACAAGGATTACATCTCCCTTTCCTCAATTACTTTCTCATTTCCACCCAGTCCTCTTCTCTATTCTAGGAGCGCTCCACGGTCTGCAAGGTTGGCAGATATTTGTTTCTCTGTCAGAGTTTCCAGCACACAGACCCTTTGGAGCCCAACACCTCATTCTACTGGCAAGAAAAGTTTCACCAATTTATTGCTAACCTTTCTGTCTCAGCTTGGAATAAATACTAATTCCAGGAAATGAATTCAGTAGGATTTTTGTATGTGTTTGATCTCCCTGAAAATAAATCAGTACATTATTGTGCTAGATGAATCTGTCATGCTAATTTTAAAATTCTTGTTATGCAAAAATTGTGAGTGTCAGGAGGGCCTGAGGAATGGTTAAGGCTCTATAGCCCTGGGCAAGTTGCATAAATTCTTTGAGCCTCCATTTTCTTGCCCTTAAGCAGGGGTCTAAGACATTTAAGCTAGTATGAGGATTAGATAAAATAATGTACCATATAAAATTGAGTATAGTGAACGGACCTAAAAAGCACTCATTATACACAGGCCAGTGCTGAATAGTGCCAAGGAAAACTCCGGAGAACAGTCTTTTTAACCCAGTTGATAATATATATTGTATTTGCATGCTGCGGTTGTGGAGGTGGGATAGGTTCTTCACGCAATCCATTCGTGGGCACACCCACTGAGATGTGGGGCGCTGCTTTACACAGGGTGTGGTCTGAACGGGGCCCTTACCTGTGGAAGGTGCGCAGCCTGCGGGCCAACAGGTGCTCCAGCGCCAGCACCTTGCCCAGGAGCAAGCGGCGCACGGCGGTCTCCTCGCGGCTGGCGGGGCTGATGCGCTGCGCGGTGAGGCGCCACACGTGGATCTCATGCTTCAGTTCTGTAGAGAGGAAAGGACAGAGGGCGTGAGTGCCGTCGCTTCAGATGCCACGGACACCCGGGCTCCTCACCGCGTTCCAGGAAAGAGAAAATACACCTTAGAGTTGCGCCAAAAATTGTGGCATCGTAGCATCTGCTTTATTTACTGTACTGGACGCCAGAAGATAAAAACTGACTTTAAACAATTACCATGAAGATGAAGTAACACAACTTCAACTCTCTGGGAGAAGAGTAAATCCTTTTCTTGAATAGAAACATGAAAAACAACATGCATTGACCTTCCCCTCCCAGGAAATGATGTCTTGCAGCCAGGAATTATTACTCCACTTTTAGCTAAAATCTGGACATTACAACTAATCTTTCAGGGATTTCAGAAACAGATCTAGTAGACACTGGGAATAAAAATGAAGTTCTCCGACAGGGCAATTGGTAAGAAGCAGGAGGTGGAAAAAGCCCTCCTTTCTGAGCAGGCCCCACAGATGACTTTGAAGTCTAAGAAAGGGTTTTATAACCAAGGACAGAAGTGAGAGAGAGAGGAATGAACCAGTGGGATTAATGGAACGAGGTAAATGTTCACCGATAAATGAAGTCAGATACCTTCTGATAGAGAACAGCCAAGAGAAATTAGTTGCAAATTCGTTGCCTTCTACAACCTTAAAATAGTTCATTAAAGTTTACATTTAACCTTTATGTTACTATAAAATTACTAACTAAATTTCTCAAAATATTCATTAAAAGAATATGAAAAAGCATAGTATTTCCGTTGGTCAGCTATTATGTGCAACGCCCTACGCTACAAATCACAAGAACTCATGATGAATTTAAAGCACAAAACTCTTTCAAAACAGGACTAGAGGACTTGACAACTAATTCAGAACAGAGGGAAGGTGAGTCGGTAATCCAAGTCATCTTAAGGTAGAGGGGACTGGCATGTACATGAAATCAGCAAAACTGCAACTGTTAAGTCACCATTTATTCAGTGAACGAGTACTGATCGCCTTCGCTGTGGCAGACCTACCACACATGTGGAGAATCAAAGCTTAATTAGGCCAGACTGTAAGGGAGGTCTTTCAGAGCTGCAGGAAAAAAGAGAACTAGCAGAGAACAGGAGCGTAAATACAAGTTCAGTTAACAGTGTTTTTTTTCTCGAAAGTTTCAACTACAAAGACGAAGACTCTTTAACAAAGATGCATCATATTTTTTCATTAAGTAAAAATGCTACCTTATAGCTTACTAAAAAAAAAAAAGGAAAGAAAGCGGTATAATTCAAAAGTCTCTTCAGAGAAAAAGATCTATAATTTCTTTTGAAAATTTCATACCTCATTAAGAAACCTATCTTGCTACATGTGCTGGTTTGAAGCTGTTTGGTACCTCAGAAAGCCATGTCCTTTTTCCTGATCCAATCTTGTGGAGGCAACCACGTTTCTTTTATTCCTGATCCAAAATTGTTGGGTGGGATCTTTTTGATTAGGTAGTTTCCATGGAGATATGCCTACACCCATCCAAGGTGGGGTTGCTTCCTGGAGTCCTTTAAGAGGGAACCAATTTAGAAAAAGCTACAGAGCCAACAGGAGACCCAGAGGTTTGGAGATGAGAAAGAAAATGCCCCCAGGGAAGCTGATTGAACCAAGAAGCCTCAAGACCAGCAGACGCCAGCCACATGCTTTCCCAGCTGGCAGAGGTATTCCAGACACATTGCCTTTTTTGAATCAAGGTAGTTTCCCTGGATGCGTTAGCTTGAACATTTCTATGGCCTTAGAACTGTAAACTTGCAACTTAATAAGTTCCCTTTTTAAAGCTGTTCCATTTCTAGTATATTGTGTTCTGGCAGCATTAAGAAACCAAAACACTATGGTAACTAATTTCTTTTTAAAGGAGGAAGAGGAGGAGGAGAAAACCCAATGATCCTGCCTTCTGACATTGGAACAGGAAAACCCTCTCTGGGACAGGAAAGCTGTGACTTGGCTGAGATTGCATCAGCATTTCCTTCAGTGCTCTGAGTATGCTTCAAAGGAGAGACCACACAAGCCCATAAAGTACTGAAACTCACCAGACATCCTTTAAAGGACCAATGGTGTAAGGCCCTTTACCAAAGCAGCTGAGTTCAGCTTGGGTACCAGCATGAGGGTCAGGCCTGGGTCCTCCTTGCATCTATGCCAAGCCAGAGGCCCATGCTGCATCCACAAGGCTGGCCTGAGGTCTCACGTGCACCACGAGAACCTGCCTGTCTTCTAAACCTATCACTCCAAAAGGACATGCTTCTCTCCTCAGCTCAGCCCACGTGGCACTCTTGTTGCATCATCAAGTATGGAAGAAATGAGTTGGAAGAGATTTTGTCCAGAAGAGGAGAGCCTCGTTCCCTTTACCACAAACCACTTAACCCATATGTGTTCCTCTCACCAGCTTCCTCTGACACTTCCTGCATCATTTTCCTACCTGTGACCCTGTCTTACCTGTGAACCTCTAAGACAACAAGATACTTGATATTTCCCTGTGACCCTGGGCTACAACCACAGAGCTAAACATCTCTTCTTCTCCCAGAAAACTAACCCCTTCCAACCTTACTTTCTTAGTTTCTCAATGACATCATTTTTCTTCCAGGTACACAAGCTTGAAACGCTATTTTGGTTGTGCCAATGTCATTCTGCTCTATACTCTTTTTTTTCTTTTTTTCTTTTTTTTGCATGAGCAGGCACCGGGAATTGAACCTGGGTCTCCAGCATGGCAGACAAGAATTCTGCCACTGAGCCACTGTTGCATTCCCCTTCTCCTCTATACTTTTGCATTAAGATTTAAGAAAAGAAAATGAAGTTACCATGGCTAAAGATTTGAAATGGAGTTCGGAGGCCATTCAGGAAGTTACTCTTATGCATGTCTCAGCCAGGTAGTACAAATTTCCCAGGTATGCCAGACAAAATGCGACAATGTTTCTAAATACATCTGGATGCCAGAAATCAACAACAAATTAATAAATAAACTGTCTATCTTCAAAGGCACTCTGAACTTCTTGAACATCCACCAATTATAATTCTTTACTAACCACTTATGTAATCATTTTCTTTAAATACTCTTGCTTGGAAGCCCCAAGACAGGACATAATTTGTGTTGCTATCTGAATCTGTGCTCCAGAACTGCAATTCTAAGAACTCAAATAAGTGCTTTTGTTGTTTCATAGTTCAGTCAGTAGTCTCAGTCAACACATTTATCAAACATGCCGTATGTGTAAAATGCTATGCTACATGCAAAAGGAGAAAAATAAGTTGGTAAATTCCAGGGGTAGTCATTCAACAAGCTAGGAAGAGATACCTACTACAAATAAACAAAATCTAGGACAGCATTGTGCCCCATAATCAGTTCAGAGCACAGGAGTAGTTTTTGCCTAAGCCCACTTTCCACTTGCTCCTGTCCCAGGTCACTAGCTCGTCCAGGCCTTCATCCTCCACACTTGTGGATTCTGATTGCTAAAGGCAAAGGAAAAAAAAGTAGCACCAATTCTGTACCAATTTTTTCAGAAAATTGAAGAAAGAATACCTCCATATTCATCCTATAAGGACACCAAACAATGACAATACAACAAAGAAAGCTACAGATCAATATCCCTAATATATATAGATAATAAACATTTGATTAAAAAATTAGAAAATCAAATCTAATTATTTATAAAAGTGATAATATTTTGTGACAAAGTGGGATTTATTCCAGGAATGCAAGGTTGACTTAACATTTGAAAATCAATCAATGTCATTCACCATATCCAAAAATTAAAAACTAAGATTGATATGATCATCTCCATAGATGCAGGAAAAACATTTGATAAAATCTAATATCCCTTCATAATAAAACCAGAAAACTAAGAATAGAAGGGCACTTTCTATTCTTAGATGATAAGGAGCATCTATGAAAAACCTATAGTTGACCCCATACTTACTAGTGAAAAGCTAAATACTTCCCCACTAATGTGAAGAACAAAGCAAGGATGACTGTATTCACCACTTGTATTCATCATTATACTTGAGATTCTAGCCAGTGCAATAAGCAAGAAAAAAATCAGGCGCCAGATTTGAAAGGAAGAAATAGGACTGTCTTTATTCACAGATGCATTAATCATCTATTGTATGGAATCAGCCAAAAAGAGTGACTAGAACACAATAAAGGATTTTGAAAGGTTGCAGGATATAAGAACAATACATAAAGTCAATTGTTTTTTTATATATAGCAGAAAATAATTGGAAATTGAAATTTTTAAAAATACAACTTACCAGAACACCAAAACTCTGAAATACATAGAGATAAACTTGACAATGGATACATAAGCTCTTAGAATGAAAACTGCAAAGCATTGTCGAAAGAAATTAAAGACTTTAATAAATGGAGAGATATTCCTTGTTCATGGGTCAGAAGACTCAAAATTTTTAAGATTCTAGTTCTATCCAAATTGATCTAGAGAGTCAATGCAATCCCAATCAAAATCTCAATAAGGTTTTTTGGTTAAAATTGACAAGTTGATTCTGAAATTCATATCAAAATTCTAAGTACTGAAAATGTCCAAAACGACCTTGAAAAAGAACAAAGTTGGTGGACAAATGCTACCTGATTTCAAGACCTATTATGAAACTGCAGTAATCACAAAAATGTGGTATTGGCATCAAGATAGGCAAATAGAAAACAGAAGAATATAATGGCCAGAAATAGACTTACATATTTATGGATAACTAATTTTTGACAAAAGTACAAAGGTATAGCCTTTTCAACAAATGGTGCTAGAACAATTGGATAGCCAGATGCAAAAAAAAAAAAAAAAAGTCAATCCATACCTTGTACCAATACAAAAAGTAATTCAAAGTGGACCATGACCTAAATGTGTAAACTAAAGCTATAAAAGTTCTAGAAGAAAACATTGGGGAAAAAAATCTTTATAGCCTTGGGTTGGGCAAAGATTTCTTAGATACTACACAAAAAGAATAACTTCTAAAATTAAAAAGGAATGATAAATTGAATTTCATCAAACTTTGAAATTTCTGCACTTTGAAAAATACTGTTAGGAAAATAAAAAAGACAAATCACTGTCTGGGAGAAAATATTTGCAAAGCATATGTGTAATAAAGGATTTGTATCCAGAGTGCAATAGAACTTCTAATATCCAATAATAAGAAAACAACCCCACCAAAAAAAAAAATGAACAAAAAAATTTAACAGATACTTCACAAAAGAAGATATATGGATGTTCAGTAAGCACATCAAAAGAAGATCAACATCATTAGTCATTAGGGAAGTGCAAATTAAAGCCACAATGAGCTACTACCTTATACCTATTAGAATGGTTACAATTAAAAAGACTGAGCATGTCAAATGTTGGCAAGTGTGTTAGTTTGCAAGCTGCCAGAATGTGATATAAGAACTAGAACAGCTTTTAGAAAGGGGAATTTAATAAGTTGCAAGTTTACAGTTCTAAACTTATGGAAATGTCAAAACTAAGGTATCCAGGAAAAGATAACTTAATTCAAGAAAGGTCCATGGGTCAGGAACACCTCTGTCAGTTGGGAAGGCATGCTGGTCACTTGCTCCTGGGCTCTGTTGCTTTCAGCCTCTGTTCCTGTGGGGGATCCTCACATTACTTCTCCAGGGCTGACTCTCGTCTTTTGGCTTCTCTTGGCTCTTTCTAGGTTCTGGCTTGCTTTTTGGAGAAAGTCAGAAATGACAGAGCTGACAGAAACTTCAGAGCAGAGCTGGCACAGATGACAACACTTGGAGAACCAAGACATGGATGTTTGGAGATTCTTGGAGCCAGCAGATTATTCAACAATGAATAATACCATAGGACACAAAGGAGGGGTCACTGCCAAGACAGGGATCTAGGCCAGTGAGAAAGACTCACTAAAAAAAGTTGGGCTCTGGAGTCATTATTTCTAAAGTGGGTTATTTCCACCTCTGTTGTTCTAACCCATTATTTTTACCAGTTGGGTACAATGAGTTGAGCTTTGAATCAGGGAGAATTCATGGTCATCTCAGGAACTTTGAAACAGACATGCATTAAGAGCAGCATGCAGGCCTTGGGATATTAGCAGCCAGAGGGATCCATATTGTAATATATTTTGATTTTCAATTAATTTTTTTTGGTCTGAATTCCCCAGATTCATAAAAAAGACTGGCAGCCAGGGGAAATGAGTGATGCTAGAGGGTAAGCATCCCCAGAAGATGGATGCAAATCCAGCTGGGAGCTGGGCTCTCCCTGAGCACGTCTCAAAGCCATATGGCCCAGCTTTCAGCAATGACTCATTTCAATGCCTAGAAAACACTTTAACCTGGAAGAACTGCTGTTAATGTGTTAAGATGTAATTAAGGTTCCAGGACTCCAATCCTTTGTTTGGGTCAAAGCCAACCAAATCTCCCAAAATCTATGAAAGCAAAGTCTTCCCCATAAGCCCATTCATCTCCTAAACACACTGTGCTAAAGTGGTTGAGAGGCACCGGAAGTCAGGGGCAGCCCACAGGGCCCTCCTCCCAAGTGGCACTCCCAAGGCCATCTGGGTACCCGCCAATGGTGGGCCTCTTTCTGGTTCTCCCAGCCCTTTCAATGTCCATTTCAGGGTATAACAGAGCAGGGAGAGGGCCCAGTAAGTCACCCTGGCTCCGTTCTGCAGCTCCCTCTGCCAGGGCCCTTTGTGGACAATTATCAAGGAATGACTTCTACCACCTTCTGACCTGTTTTCAGAGCAAGGTGCCTTACTTGGGAGAAGGGCCCTAACCATTCACTTTCTTCAGAAAGCAGCAGAAAGGCTGTGAAAGGTCAGTGCAGAGTAACTGGGAAATTAGGAACCTAACATCAAGGAAAACTTCTTACCTGAACTTCCTAGCTTCTAATTTCTGTCTTTTAAAGCCTTTTTTCATGACAGTACTTGAATCTCCCTTTTGGTCAGGGCAAATTAATGTAAGGAAAGGCAAGAAAAGCTCTCAAAAAATAAATGTTTTTTTTTTTTTTGATATATTCCAAGAGGTTAGAAATTTATTTTTTGGCCAAAACCAATGAAAAAAATTCCAGAATCAGTCATTGTGATGATGGGTTATGCAGCATAAGAAAATCAGCTTCTGATAAGCAAATACCCAGTATCTCAGAGTTGATTCTAGATGGTAAACCACATGTCCAATGCATCACTATGTTGCACTTACTTGGCTTTTATCCATAGAGAAGAAGATTTTAGGGTCAAAAGAGAGAGACTAGTGATGTCACATTCATATCTAGGTCAATTCTTGAGCAAGCAGGCATAAAACAAAGGCCTCACAGTGTGTGTGGTATGCATAAAGCAAGTTGCCCGGGTCTCCTCTGCCCCAGTTTCTGGGTGCTGGCCAGGAAGGAGGTCAGGTCCCACTTACAGACCAAATGATCAAAGCGCCGAAGTCATTTCTCCTCCACTGGCTGTTGCTCTCAGGACTGTTCATGTAGCTGGAATTTCAAGTCCCAGAGAACCATATCTCAGAGTGTCCTATGACTCTCCCCCTCCCTCTCCCTACCTCCCTCACCCAAGTCTACCCTCCTGTGCTGGTTTGAAAGGATGAATGTACCCTAGAAAAGCCATGTTTTAATCCTAATCCCATTTTGTAAAGGCAGCCATTTCTTATGTGATTTAGTCAAGAGTGGTTGTTAAACTGGATTAGATGGAGTTGTGTCTCCACCCACTTGAGTGGGTCTTGATTAGTGTCTGAAGTCTTATAAAAGAAAACATTTTGGAGAATGAGAGATTCAGAGAGAGCAGAGCAGAACGACATAGCCACGAGAAGCAGAGTTCACAAGCCAGCAACCTTTGGAGATGAAGAAGGAAAATGCCTCCTGGGGAGCTACATGAAACAGGAAGCCAGGAGAAGAAGCTAGCAGATGATGCCATGTTTGCCATGTGCCCTTCCAGATGAGGGAGGAACCCTAACCATGTTCACCATGTGCTTTTCCAGATGAGAGAGAAACTCTGACTGTGTTCGCCATGTACCTTCTCACTTCAGAGAGAAACTCTGAACTTCACCAGCCTTCTTGAACCAAGGTATCTTTCCATGGATGCCTTTGATTGGACATTTCTGTAGACTTGTTGTAATTGGGACATTTTCTCAGCCTAGAACTGTAAACTAGCAACTTATTAAATTCCCCCTTTTAAAAGTCATTCTGTTTCTGGTATACTGTATTCTGGCAGCTAGCAAACTAGAACACCCCCTCTCCCTTTCCCGCTCTCTCTTTCTTCCTTTCTTTTCCCCCTCCCTTTCTCCCTATCCCTCTCTCTTTCTCTCTTCCTCTTTCCCCCTCACTCCCCCTCCTTCATTCCTTCTCTGTCCCTCTTTCCTTCTCTCTCTCTCCCTCCCTTTCTCTCTCTACCTTGTCTCTTCATTTTTCTCTCCCTCTCTCCCCCTTTCCCTCCCTCTACCTCCTTCTCTCCCCCTTGCCCAAACTCTCTTCCTCTCTCTCTCTCCCTCCTTTGTTCTTTCTCTGTCCCCATTCTCTCACAGTCTCTCCCTCTCCCTCCTTTTCTCCCTCTTCTACTCCCTCTCTCCTTCCCTCGCTTTCCCTCCCACTTTCTCTCTCCCTTCCCTTCTCTACCCTTTCCCTTCATCTCTCCCCTCTCTCCCCTGAGTCTCCGTCACTCCATCTCTCTTCTGCCTCTCTTTCACACTCTCTTCCTCTCCCTCTTTCTCCCCCCTTTCCCCTCAGCATCTTTCCATGAGAGGCTGCCTGGTGGGCTTGGATCCTGTAATACTCTGGACGAGGAAGCTGGGACATCCCTGGTAAAGACCACGGCTGCACTAAGCTGGCGTTCAAAGCCACCAGCAGGCCACAATGCTGGTCCCTCTGCCAGCTCAGGGATCTGAGAAACATGATAAGCAGGACCTGCACACGTGTAAGAGACTGGAAGTATAGAAAGGAAAAAGGCTAGCACATCACCAGGAGTCCAGAGTCACTTTTTCCCTGCAGAAAAACCAAAGCTGTCCTGCATATACTCTGCAGATCCATAGGATATGAATTCCTGGGGTAGGGTTTGACTTGCATTTTATCAAGCCCCACAGATTGGAGGCAGTGGTGGAAGTCAAGGTGACTGCCCTGTGTTCTCGCTGGGTTCCACCACTGCCTCCTTTAGTTTCGGTGTTGTCTTGGACTTTCGGTGTTATTCCAGATTTATCTGCCCCCAACCACCCACATCACTTCCCTCAAAGCTTTCCTCAGTTCCTTACCAAGGAGCAGCTGAGACATCAACCATACAGATCTACCTTCTTTCTGTACCTCAAAATCCATGTATCCCAAATCAATCTTAAGACAAGACTCTCTTGGAGAGCAACCCTGGGGCTGAGGTCTGTAATCTGTAAATGTGACAATTGTTCCAGGTGGTTCTGATCACTCAGAGGCTGGGAAGAGGCAGGGGAGATTCGACCAGTAAAGGGCAGTTGGGTAAACACAAGCTTCAATAGTGAAATTGAATATCCAGAGTAATCACAGTCTCCCTCATGCTCCATCAAATATTTTCTCCATCAGAAAACTAAACATAGTATATTAATTTATTTCATTTATATCAGTTTATTTCATCTTAACATACTAGTTGATTATACAACATCCTGAAAATGTTAGGTTGCATATATGGTATGCAATCTAATAAAGAATAAAACATTTTTTATTTTTAAGTTCCATGAATCCATGGAACTTCACTAAACAAACAGTGGACCCTAAGTTAAACCATGGGCTGCAGTTAATAGTACAGTTATAAAAAGGTGCTATCATCATTTGTAACAAATGCACCACAGCAAGGCAAGATGTTAATAACAGGGTGGCAAATGGGAATCCTGTATTTTATGCATACTTGTTCTATAATCCCACAAATTCTCTAATAGATAAAATTTTTAAAAGATAGAGAGATAAAAATAGATGTATAAATATGCATGGAAAATTGCAGGAGGGACAGCCAAGGAAACAGATGATGATTTACCTCTGCATTTAGGGCTAGAGGACGACTCATTTCTGTTGTTTGCATGTATACTCATTTGAATTTTTTACATTTTACTATGTGTATGTGTTACTATCACAATGATTTTTAAAATATTTCTCAAATATAGCAAAATAATAAATAGTAATAATATATTAGTTGGCTTTAAAACATTCTGGACACTTCTAACTGGTCAATAATAGAAGTGTGATCAAGGTATCTTATTGCCAGAAATATCTAATCATTATAGAAAGATGAACATTGATTAAATTTTTCTTCAAAAAAGGAAAGGAATGTCATCACTTGTGGTCTTCCCCTTCCCAATACAAAGTGGCAAAATGGCAGGAGGGTGCAGGCCACAGTGGCTCAATAGGCAGAGTTCTCGGTTGCCATGCCAGAGACCTGGGTTTGATTCCCAGTGCCTGCCCATGAAAAAAAAAAACAAAATGGCAGGAGGATATAACACTCTTTTCTTTCCTTAAGAAAGTAGACCACTGGGGATGAGAAATTACCTATGTTTGTAAAGACAACATAACTCCCTCCAACATGAATCAGACTATGCCATCGGGATGGTCCTGTCCCACAGGAAGCTTTCACTGAAATGCTAGAAGGACTGTCCCTTTCTCCCCCAGAGACAGGAACTTGGATCCCCAGCCTTCTCTCCAGACTGGGGCCATTTTCCACAGCTCAGCCTTTTGGGGTGGCCAGATCAGGACCCACTTGTGAACACTGCAGAGCAGTCTTTGTAAGTGCACAGCATCTTCACTCAGAAAGCAGAGTGGCCACCCAGGGATTTCTTGTTTCTTGATTTCATCTGAAGTACTGTTTTCATATCCACAGAAGTATTCTAATTCCTTGTGCATTTGGTCATTAAACACAGCCTAAAATAGCAGTTTCTGCTTAACCCATTTTTTTGTAGAGATGGCTAAATTTTCCTAAGAGAAGCTTGCTTTATGTACAGGAATGTATATATAAATGGATTTTGAGAAGCTATGTAAGACAAGGTTTTCCTAAATGTAACAGAAATAGTCAGATTCTGAATCATATGAAAGTTACACATGGCAAGAAGGCAGAGGCACCACCCATAAGCTGTTGTGTTGGCAAGAATATGCTTACATTGCCAGTGAGGGAATTTGATTATCTTATTAAAAATAAACAAAAATCAAAACCCTGTAAAACACAGGAAAGAGAAATAGCACAGGATGTAGGAGATAAAAATAAAATCTATGCGCTCTGCAAACTCTAAGTGCTGCTGAGGATGCCAGTCAACCCTGTCATCTGAGGTCAGAGAGAAAGGAAAACATCCCCATTAATTATATCCCAGCCAGTTCCAGCATGGCCTGTTGCCCGGCAACTGCGCAGAATCACCTCCTGAGCCCTCTGAGGGGGCTGGCTGGTTCAAGGGATCTGTGTCTCGTATCTGTAGCTTAATCAGTGTTGTTCTCAATAAAACATCTACTAAAAATTTTAAATGAGGAGAATGCAAAGCAATTAGATAGCTACAAGCTTACATCCCACTGGCTGGTACCTCACCAATGTGCTTTGGATTCACATTTTTAAATTGTACCTCTATCCTGAATTATGACACTGTTTTTGTAATCCTCAAACTACTACTTAAGGTAAGAACAATCAGTCTACATGGTAAATTTGTATCATGTGCTATTGTTGTGCATATGTTTCATCATGTCATGACATTTGAACCAGGTATGGTGGCCATTACTCCCCACCTGCCACCATATCTCACTTTATAGGAAATGAAAGAGACATAGCTCATGAATTTAGATGCCCTAAAAGCAGGCAGTCACACCTACTGAGTGCATAGTGTCCCAACAAATGACGTTTTCTTGATGTTCTAAACGTGATAATACCTCTCACCTTGTTGTGAGATCTTCTGAAAATATATATATATAACACAATAGTGAAATCTGAGGATATATGAGTAGGTGCTGATACTCACCAACAATCTCACTGGGCTCCTTGTTATAAAGCTTTCTGTTCCAATAAAGGAGTCTTAGGAATGGAAAGGAGACCAGGAGAATGAGGCAAATCCCAACGAACATGTGTGCTGTGAATCTTGCAAAATCTAGGCCCTGGAAATGGAAAAGGGGGGATGAAATGGCATTAGCTATAGCAGTAAATTTAGTAAGCGAACTAAATTTGACACTGCCCTACACTGCTGTATTGCCCTGACTCCTCTGATGGTTCTATCTTAATGCTCTCTTTTTTCCTCCACACAGTTATTTTCTTTTTAATTTTGTGCATTGTCCTTATTCAGTGACGTAAATGGCCACATGTTGAGATGCAAAACAACCAAAATTGGATTCACTGGAATTAGATTAAAACAATGACAGCCTTATTAGTTTTGCATGTATTTATGGAGAAATCAGCCCTGATACTCCAGGCCACCAATATCATCTTCTAGGATGGTACTCTCAGGCTAGTTCTGGGATGTCAGAATAGTAAAAGGAGCCATAGGGAGTGATTTAAACTAAACTGCTTGTTTTAATTCTTCAGAGTGAAAAACCTACAGAAACTGGTATCATGTATTTAACTTAATTTATTGGGTGCTTTAGTAAAATGTCCAAGATCTAATTTGAAAACAGAATCATGGTTGGATACCAAATAAGGTTAGTTTTGCAGTACTCCAGGAATGGGTAATGACAAAGTCAGTGAATCTAGCATTGGACATTCTTCATTTGAATCTTTAGACCCACATGATGGAACTGTTCCTAAGACACACAGACATGAGAAGATATGAGCCTGTCTTAGTTTCCCGAAAGAACAGAAACCACCTGCTGGAGGTAGAAGTACAAATCAAGGTGCCAGCAGGGTCATCATGTCTCTGGGGTCTCTAGGGAAGAATCTCTTCCATGCCTTTCTCCTGGCTTCTGATGTTAGCCAAGAATCCTTGGCATTCGTTGGTTTAAGGTATAACTCAATCTCTGTCTCTCTCACCTCATGGCATTCCCCCCTCTTTGCTCGTCTGTTTCTGATTCTCTCCTTCTTATAAGGAACACGTCTATCGGATTGGGGCCCAACTTAATCCAGTTTGATCTCATCTTATCTCATAACTTTTTCAAAGACCCTGTTTCCAAATAAGGTCACATTTTTAGGACCAGGAGTTAGGACTTGAATATGTCTTTTGTGGGGGGCACAATTCAACCCACAAGAGACCTATTATAGAGATATGGATGAGGGATTTCCCAGCACACAGGGAACAGAGCAAGTGGTGGAGGAGCCCTGCTTCAGAATGCAAGACCCAAGAGGGAAAAGGGCCAGAAGCAGAACCCTGAGCCCACAGCTTTGAAGAGGTGTGAAAGAGAAAACCCTGCAAAGGACAGCCTAGCACACTCCACACATGAGGATGGCAGGGAAAAGCTGTTCTTTGAACTGTAAGGTGGTACCCAGGGAATGAGGGAATATGAGTCCTCGAAACGGGCCTTCCAAGTAGTGTGGAAAATATAGTCGGTCAAAAGGTAGTTGAAAAGTTGTGCTCACTACTAATGAGTCTCCCTAGAATAGGCATAAATGAGCAAATGTAGCAACAAACTGGGAATGGTATCCCAACCACCCTGCTGGGAATAAAGGGACAGGAGGGTTTTGCAAGTGGGACCCTTGCAGAGTCTTGCTTCCCAAGTGGGGTGGGATAGAGGAGTAAGTGATTATTTCACCATGTTGATAATCACATGGTGAAATAGTGGGCCTACAGATCTTTCTACCCAAGTATCCAGTGCTGGAAATTCTAGCACAGTGTCATCCCAGGAGGCTGGAGGAAAATGAGAAGGGAGTGATAGTCATAAGTGGAAATAACTTTTCCTCACACATTCCTCTTACTGTGCCCTAGTCCTCAGAGAACGTTGATAATTTGCCAGGTGTGACTTTTTTTTTTAACCGTTCCAAAGTCCGATTCATTTATTGCTCATCTGAATTATATATTAAGTGTGAATTTTCTTTGTGAATATTTTAAAATTTAATTCCCAAGTTAGATTTTGTTTCATAATGTCTTCTTCTATTTCAGTTGATTGATGAACAACCAAATATAATGCAAAATAAGCTTGCCCATTATGTGATGCAAATATATGCCTACTCTGTCATTATTAAATGGCATTTTATACATTAATTACTGCTAAAGGCACTTCCCTGAGAACTCATTTGTGTCTCCATACAACTAAGTATTCCCTTATCTCTGAACTACTATTACATGAATTAAAAGAACCCTTGATTATCCACAGAAGGCCATTCATTGAATTTCTTCTTTTTGAGAAACTGCTTAACCAAGAATTTCAGGGATGGTCTCTCGGGTGGAAGACAAGGAAGTTGATGAAAATAAGGATGGCACTAAGGCCATGATAGGTTCCCCGAAGTCATCACTTGGCCACAAAGTAGTGTGTAAACATACCCAGGAGTGTAGGCTGAGCCTCAGCACTGTGATCAGAGGTCCCTTGCCCCCACTAGATCTACATTCTGGCTATTTACAACATGTCCATGCGACATGGAGGAACTATGGAAATGGTCCCTCAGAGTATGCTTTCCCTTGGCAGGAGACCCAGAACCCAGAGCCTGTCTTAGGTCACATCACACTGTACAGAGAATTCAGACCCAGGATTCTAAAGGCAGGCTGAAATGGCAGAATTAATTCAATTTGTATCCTGGAAAGACAGAGTGCCTAAAATTTTACATTAATAGTAATGAGATGTCAGCCAGAAGCTGAGCTGTTAATATTTTAATAGTATAATACTAATAGTATTATTAGTATTATATACTATTAGTTTTAATAGTATAATAATGATATTGGTTAATATTGTGTGACAAAAAGGAGAAAAACTAACAGAAATTGAAAAACAAGTCTAGAAGCAACCTAATGAAACACAGAATCCCACATACTTAACACCGTATTTATGCTATGTCTCAACCTATTCTATACCTATATTTTCTTCTAGAGATTTCCAATTTTAGATTTTACACGTAGGTCTATGATCCACTTGGAGTTAATTTTTTGATATAATGGGCTATATGGATTAAAGTTCATTTTTCTCTATGTAAGTATCAAATTCTTCCTAGAGTATTTGTGGAAAAGACTGTCCTTGCTCCACTGAATTGGCTTTGTGCCAATTTATGTCAAAATTCAATTGTGAACTGCTTGACAGTGGGTAAAGAGACAACTGATTGGTGGTGTTGATCTTATATCAGTCTGGAGCAGAGCTCTTATAGTCCTTTGTTCATCCTAGCATGATGCCTGTTTGGTTGTTGGAGCTGTTTCATGCTTAGGGCACAGACAATCCTTAAAGCAGAACTACATTTGCTTCCTGACTTTTGGATGAGAAAGAAACACTTGGTCTTGTAAGAAAATTGGGCTCAGAGGACATAGTTCTTTTTAAATGTTCTGTAGCAAATATACTGCTCATTCCAGGACTAACATCTGGGCAAGGACAATGTAAGCAGGAAGATCTGGTAAAACCCCATTCTAGGCACGTTCCCTCTTGAGAAGTATGTCCAACACATATTTCTCAATAGTGAACATGCCATTTAGCTCAGGTTGCCTGGTGAGGGTGCAATAGGACAGTCTATGTCATCCAGTCAGTTTATAGAGTGGTGATAAATGCATCACAGCATTTAAAAAGTGAATTCAGGGGTCTAATTAAAGTAAAAAGTCACTTCTTACTTGGAGATAATCTAACCAAAACTTTCTGACCTACAATATTGAATCAGGATTAAAAGAAATAGCTGCTTCTATAAGATTGGATCAGGATTACAACATGCCTTTCTGGGGCACATAATACTTTCAAACTGGCACAGACATCTTGTCATTTTTTTTTTCTGAATAAATTCACTTTTTGAGGCAAAAAAAAAATCCAACTCAGTTGTCAATGTACGTGAGTTTACATCCAGACTCCCTCTTTTTTCCATCTGTGTACTTGCCTATCTTGAAGACAAATGCCTCACTGTCTTAATAATTGTGATTCTAAAAATAGTCTTGAAATTAGGTAGTATTAACCTTCCCCTTTTGTTCTTCACTTTCAAAGTTATTTAAGTCATTTTGGATACTTTGAATTTCTTTATAAATTTTAGAATCAGGTTATTGATTTCTTCAAAAACAAAAGGTATATCACTAAAAATTCAATTTTTTAAAATAGTTTTAGGCCTATTAATATTCTTTAGTTCTTCTTGAATGAGATTTAGTAGTGTATGTCTTTCAAGGGATTTTTCCATTTCATCAAAGTTGTCAAATTTATTGGCATTATATTTCTTAAACATGTTTTTAATGTCTGCATACTCTATAGTGATATCATCTCTTTTATTCCTGACATTTGTAATGTGTGTCTTATTTTCTTATTTTCCACACTGGTTGGCCCAGAGGTTTTTCAAGTCTGTCTATTTATTTATATTTTCTATGGATGCTTTTGCACTATGGCAGAGTTGAGTAATTGTGACAGAGGCCATATGACCTGCCAGCCTAAAATATTAACTATGTGGCCACTTAAGAAAAGTTTAGAGGATTCCCACTAATTTTGATATGTCTGTTTTATTATAATTCATTTCAAGTACTTTCTAATTTACCCTCTAATTTCTTCTTTCACCCTTGGGCTATTTAGCAATGTGTTATTCAGTTTCCATAAACTAAATTTTGGAGACTTTCCAAATATCTTTGTTATTAACTTCTATCTTTAATTAAATTCCATTCAGGGAATAAATTTCGTATTATTTGAAATCTTTCAAAGTAATTGACATTTGTTTTATGATCTAGAATATGTTCTAATTTGGTAAATTTTGTGTGCACACTTGGAAAGAATACACATTCTGCTAGTGTTGGATGGGAGTTTTCTACAAATGCCCACTAATTCAAGCTGATTTTTGTCAATTTGTTCTATAAATTATTGGGAGAGATGTATCAAAACCTCCAAGGATGTATCTATTATTTCTTACAGTTCTGTCAGCTTTAGTTTCATGTATTTTGAAGGTCTGTCATTAGTTGTGTAAATGTTTAGGATTGTTATATCCTCTTTATGAATATACCCCTTCATTATTATGAAATGTCCTTCTTTAATCCTGGTGATAATCTTTGCTCTATAGTCTACTTTTGCAAATATTTATAGCTTTATTTGCTAGCTTTCTTCTAACAAGTCTTAGTATAGTATATCTTTTGCCATTCTTCTACTTTCAACCTACTTGTATCCTTATATTTTAAGTGTGGTTTGTAAGCAGCATAGAGTTTTATGATGATTTTGCTGTTGTTGCTGTTGTTGTTGTTCAATCTTGCAGCCCCTGCCTTTTAATTGGAATATTTAGTCCATTTACATTTCATATAATTACTAATTTGGTTATGTTTAAATCTTGCTATTTTTTTTCTATTTGTCTGATCCTGGAAAGCAGTAAGATGGGGCAATCATAGTCCTCACCTCTTTGTTTCCTGTCTCTCAGGGATCACTGTTCTTTTATGCCTGATTCCCAGTGTCTCGATAACCATTATTCCATGTATTTTGTCTGTCTCAAGTGACCAAAAAAGTCCGTGTTTTCCATCTTAACCAGAAGATATGTTGTGCTATCTCTCTTATTCCTCTATAACCACATGTAAACACTCCAGGAGTCTACATGCATCAAAATATGAGAAGTATTTATCTCTGGGTGATACGCTTATAATAATATTTCATTTGTTGCACATTATTTATATTTTCTATAATTCATTTATTATTATAGAATAAAAATAATAAAATAAATATTATGTTTTTAAATATAGTTGTCTCCCATGTATGTGGGTCCATCCTCACTGACAGGTTTTCCTAGAACAAATCACAGGGCTCTTACACTCTAATGTGCTCCAGGGTGACATGACCATGAAAGAGTTGAGGCTTTACAGCAACCCAGCTTATGCATCAAGACTGGAAGTGCTAGGGTAAATTTAAAGTTTAGCCGGAACATCTGAGTTATACCCCAAATCTCAGAGATAATGGTGTGGCCCACAAACTAATCATCAACATCTTAGAATCATAAACTTAAAGATTTAATAAATTTTAGGAAAGACAGAACACACACACACACTTTGCAGACACGCACATAAACCTGTGAGTTACAATAATGAAAACCAATTTGGAAGTATTTTTACTGATATCTCATGATTGAAAAACTTTCTAATGACCAAAGAATAATAAATAAAAATTATCTATATAGTTCTAATTTTCTTTTGTGTGCTGTATGGCAGGGTCACATTTCATTATTTTTCCATTTGAGTTTCCTGTTACTGCAGCACCATTTGTTGAATTTTTGTTTGTTTGGGTTTTTTACTTGTTTGCTTGTTTTTGGAGGAGTACATGGACTAGGAATTGGACCTGTGTCTCCTGCATGGCAGGTAAGAATTCTACCACTGAACAACCCTTGCAACAACCTCCCCCCAGCATAGTTCTAATTTTTAACCTTTAATATATGTGAAATATCATTTGTACTGTCCTTATTTAATACTTTGTCTTTATTTTACTGTACAAAGAAATTATATATTATTACTTATAAGGGTTCTTAAAGAATCTGCAATGGCCTTCGTTTTCTGGCTCTTTTTTAAAAACATTAAATCTTTCTTCAGTGGATGTCTACCATACATAGAAAAAAATACCATATCTTCAGGAATAAGGGACAGATCATTTGGTATTTAATATTAGTTGGAAAAACCCTTAGTTCTTGTTAATTCAATATATTAGGACTAAGTAGACCATGTTATCTAATTATTTCCTTAAAAATATTATCAGAATAAGAATGTAATCAATTCAGACCACTTAACTCTACATTGTAAGGTTAGCCAATTAATATTCCTCTCTTGAGATGACCAATAGCACTTAATGTGGAGAGCTAACATTCTGAGCTTGATTTCTAGCAAAGACATCCATATTGGGTGGCGTGCTAAGTAAACTAAAGTCAACATTTATTGCAAGGAACCTGTTATAGTGGTACATACCATCTTCCTCAACTCCTGGTTGGAAACAATAATGACATTTGGTGGGTCTCCAATGGCAGTGGCAGCTCCTCCAATGTTTGTGAAGATCACTTCTGCAATCAAGACTTGTCTTGGGTCCAGGTTGAGCACCTCACATAATCTTCCACAAGGGGAGGGAAATAAAAATAGGAGTTCCATGTATCACATCAGCAAAGGCCAGTGAGGAATCCAAATTTTACAAAATACTTCCTTATACACGGAAGGCACATATGCATATACACATACATATACAAAGACACCCTATGAGAAGGGTAATACTTGGGGCAGGGGGGATGAGAGATTAGAAGCTCAGGTTAGAGCTGACTCGGGGAGAACCACATTTTTTCCTGAAAGCTAGCCCACTATCTGAAGTATCTGATTGAAGTCCTACACCCCTGCAGGTCTAAGGGAGCTACAGTTCTTTGTGTGCAGGTCCCCAGGGAAGGGCAAGCCCAGCCCAGGTGAATGCGCACTCTCTCCCAGACCTCTCTAAGCCTGGGTGGGGGACAATGCAGCGGGCCTAGGCCTGCCCAGTGAGGCCAACATAGCCCCTCATCTCCTTCCCCTTCCCAGATGCTCTGTCCCTAAGCTTTCCCCTCACCCCTCCCTGGTACTTACTAAACACCGACTCTTTATTATAAAGGGAACATACAGACCCAGCAGTGGTTCTGTACCAGGGTTGCCATTAGAGCCATCTGGGTGCTTGAGAGCCCTGCTGCCCAGTCCCAGACCCATCCCTGCTAAGACCAAAATTACAAACACTCCAGGGTGCACATGGGTGGGAAAGATGGCACTAAAGAAAGTTTAGAAAATGCATAATCACATCCTCTACATCTGCCCACCCCACATTGCCCACTCTCATACAGAAATTGGGTCATGGGTCTCGAGGCTGACTGGAGGTCCTGCTGCAGCCAAGGGTCCTTCTGCAACCCTCCAGCCATTGATTCAGAGTGTAGCCAAATAGACAGCCTTTCCCTGAGCTGGTCTGAGGGAGGGACCAGCCCACCAAGCAGTGTGGAAGTGGACGTGGAGCAAAAGTGACTCTACAAATGAGCATCAAGTCCCTAGCCATCACTGACCTCAACAGAGGAAGCTCACCTGGACCTGCTTCCAGCAGAAAATAATTAGTGTGCATTAATACACAACTCAGAAATAGCACAGAGATACCCTGCTACTGAACCGAGCCCCTGTGTAAATATACAAATTGATACTGTTCAGAATAATAGGACCAAAACAGATGAAGTCAAGAAGAATACAGAAAATATAAATAGTGAAACTTAGAGTACTAAAATTTTAGACTACTCTAACATAAAATTACAAACAAGTTTCTAGAGAAGTGAGACTATAAATAGATGCTGCAAGACTGGGAATATCTCCCCAGTACTCCTCAGGCCTGGAACCTCTCAGCTCTCACCTGGGGCTGCCTTCAGAGCAGAGCAGTGAGATACTGAGAAGAGGCATATATGGGTAATACTCTGGCTTTCAGATTATTATCAATCACAGAGTTGGTCAGAAGAGGGAGGTGTGGCCCAGAAACATCCCATGGTCTATGTCTTGCCCCCTGAGTTGTCCAAGTGGCAAGGTTTGACACTGTTAGTGGAGTATGTCACATTTTATAGCTTCTTTCAAGTGCTTTCCCACCATCCTTCATTCATCCTCAGAAGACCCCCTGGGACTGGAAGGCACTAACACACCCCTTTTGCAAAGGACAGGCTCTCCATCCTTCCCACTCCACACTGCAGGGAACTGAGCCCTCAGCCTCTTCAGCCTTCCTCCTCCCTTCCTCACATTTCAGCTCACCTCTTCTCTAAGAGTACCCAATCTTCAAATAGCAAATCCATGCCCAGAGTCAGCCTGAGCCCAAAGTACCACCCGTACTGATGCCTAAGCCAATGCCTCATAGTCCCATGGGGTGTCTAATTTAATCTTCAGACACTAGAGCAGAGTCAGTCATTTTGATTGCACAAGCAGAACAAAGCAGCAGTCGTGACTTGTCCAGGGTCCCTCCTCAATTGAACAAGCCTGCCTGCTAGGGCTCACTCACATGAGCCTAGAGTGGAGCCCCTGCCTCATTCCTCTGTAACCAAGGACTGAGCAAAGAACAAGCATGTGACAGGTCCATACAGAGAAGCATCCAGGATTGGGCAACTGGGTCTTACCTTGAAGATAAGGAACATCAAATTATGGATACAAAATTAGGTTCCTAACATTGGAAAGAGTCTATATCAGGATGGGGCTTAAAGCTGAAGTTTCAGAAAATTCTGGGTAAATGGCCTCTTGGGCACAGTGAATCCCTAACAATTGACATGGGTGTAATCAAAAGACATCAAATTGAACTAAACTGAATTTCTCCTTCCCATCAATACCCTGCCAAAGCCTTGACAGCCTGGCTGACTACAAATAACCCAACTGGTCTGGTAGCCACCAAGCTTCCACAAGCAGAAGACTCAGGGTTGGCTACTCTAATCTCTCCTGGCCATGGAGGCTCCTGGACAACAGCCTCACAGTGTGCTAGTGCCAGTGGAAACACACTGCATGGCAGTACATGGACGGTGACTCCTAGTGCCTACTTCTCTATGCTCCAGATTCTTGTCTATCTGTCCCTCCATTAAAGCATAATCTCCATGAGAAAAGTCTCATATCTTCTGACTGCCCACAGGTCTTTGTGTAGCAACTGCTGCTATGGCTATAACAACATGGAGTCCGTAGAGCACCATGCAATGCATACAAATCTATGCTGCAAACCATCAGCTCAATGGGCCGTCAAATGGGTAGGTAGATGTCATCATCTCTTCACAGCTGTCAGATGGTGCCTTGTGAGGTCATTTGAGCTGTAGTTGTACAGACAAAGTGCCTGCCTGCCCACACCTGCTCGTGCTCCCATGGCAGAGGGTTTCCACATACCTGATGGTCACAGGAGTGAAAAGAAGCATAGTGGTAACATTGTCTAAAAAGGCAGAGAGGACAGCAGCCATGAGACACAGCATGAGGATCATGGTCCACACTCTGCCACGGGAGAGCCGGTATGCCTGGATGCACAGACACATGGGAAGGAGACAGAATGGAAGATTCAGACAATGGACTGGCACTCCTCACTAGGAACTGAAAGAAAACCCACACCTGGGGGACTGAAACACATACTCAGGGATTCCTAAGTCAGTCACGACGAGATGACAAAGGCTGCACTGGGCACCACAGTTCCTGGACCTCCTAAATCCATCTTGGCCTCCATTCTCTTCTGTCTGATTTTCCTTCACTAGCTCCCCAGAGATGCGTAATATGTGAACAAGTTGGGAACCCTCAATCCCTTCAATGTCATCCATATTTCACACTCTTTTTCTGGTCAGGCAGCCTGGACTGTGCATCTGGGGCCCATGTGAACCTGGTGGCTGGGGATCTGAGGGACGCTTTTGGCACCATGGTTTTAGGAGGAAGAAGTCAAACCTGGGAATATGTAAGATGGTGTATAAAAATGACAAAAAGTACAGCATGGTTCTATCATCCAAAGTTCTTAAAAGGCTTTGTTGAGTCAATAAGCTTTTCAAAGAAATTTTCAGTTCCAAAAAAAAAAATATCTAGCCTTTAGATTAGTTCTGATCTCCTCTTGCCAATTCTGAATGATAGAACCACTAGCCTTTTGCAAATTCTGAAGGTCAGAACATACTAATGGATTTTCCCAGGTTATAAAAATGAATGTTTAAAAATGAATATTTAGAAGTTATCATTAAAATTCTTTCACCAAAAGTTAAAGTAATCAGAAGCTGGTGACTTGAAATATTTACATACTCTAAAATGTTTTTGATGTGTAGTGCTCAACCTGTCAATTTAACTAATACTACACAAAAGTTCAATCTGAGTTCTCTTTTCCTTGCTCTCTCTTCCAGTTATTGATTAGGGCAATTGAAAGTGTCGCTCAGAGCCATATAAGTTCTTAGCATGGCAATGGTACTCAGAGTTGCAGAAGTCATTTTGAAAAGGAGGATGCAACATTAAAATATCTGCCTTGGGCACGCCACAGTGGCTTAGCAGGCAGAGTTCTCACCTGCCATGCCGAAGACCCGGGTTCAGTTCCCGGTGCCTGCCTATGTAAAAAATAAATAAATAAATAAAAATATCTGCCTTATGTGGTAGTTTCATTTACTAAATATGCAATGGTGTAAAAATAAATATATCGGGCAGGTTACAGTGTCTCAGTGGCAGAGTTCTCGCCTGCCATGCCAGAGACCCGGGTTTGATTCCCAGTACCTGCCCATGCAAAAAATAAACAAATAAATATATCAATTAGCTTATGTGCAACAATTAAATACTTCATCAAACCTACCTTGACAGCACAATAATCAAAAAATCCAGTTTCTGAAAATATGGCTACTAAGATCATCTATGGGGGAAAAAAGAAAGGAGACAAGGAGAATTAGGAGAGTACCACACTGAAACAACATCAGAGTAATCAGTTACCAATTTGAGCTATGGCCTTTAAGAAAAAGCTTCCTCCTCATCACGTCCTTCATTCTCTTTCTAAAAGCTTATCATCTCCCAGTCTCATCACCTCTCCACCCCTAAAAGAACTAATTAGCTTCCTGAGCCTCTTGTTAGTGGTTTAGCACTTATATTTTGTTCCAGGGATTTGTCCCCGAGGTACATTATCATTCTATCTAATCCTTGCAATAAAAACCAGGTACTGTTACTGTTCTCCATACTATGGACTAGGACACCTGCGGGGAGAGAATTGAGATGACCTGCTCACAGTCAGAAAGTCAAAGGCAAGAAAAAAATGGAGCAGAATCTTACCTTCTGCCCCTACTTGTCCACACAAACAACAATTAAACATTTTACTATTTTAAAACCGAGTTAAATATTCTTTCCTAACTGATTTCTGTCACCAAATCAATCAAGACATGCAATTACATTGAAAAGATTATTCTCTGGGTTTTAAATGAACCCATAGTGCCTACTTACCATAATGTTTTGGTGAGTACAACTATCCCAGGTTAATAAAAAGTAATGCCCCAATTATTCAAAACTTAAACAACCAAGTATATCAAGTAGCCTGAGCTTTCTGGAATAGTCTACATTTTAGTTCTTAACTCAGCAGACTACAAAGTATAGATGATGCTGGTTCAAAACCTGATTCTGTCATGTAGCTTAACTTTGAGCAAAAAATAATATGTTTAGCCTTTCCATACTTCAATTTTTTCACCTCTTAATTTCCTGTACCTTGTAGGGTTGTTGTGAGAATTCAATAAAATAATGTAAATTAAAGTAGTTGGTAAAGAGTAGGTTCAATTTTTCTTCAAATAAACTATACAAAATTAAAATGGCCCAAAGGTAAGTTTAGACTCAGTACAAATATCTACTTTATCTAGAGCACCCACAGACATTCATTCTAACACAATTCATTCTGACACAGTGGGGGCTGTCTGCAGAACAGGGTGCTTCATGTTTCAGGGGAACATGAGTAAGTAGGTTGCCCAGAGAACCAAGAGAGACCAGAGCTCTGGACATGGGGTACATGGCCATGAGGGTAGTTGACTGCCAAATGTGAAAAAGGGCAGGGAGACAGGGAACTGGTCATGTAGGCTATCTACCTTTGCATCCCCTTAGTCCTAGAATCATCGAACGTACAAGTACTTAATGACCTGATTTCAAGTGAAAAAAAAATGAATTAAACTATTCGTTTAATTTTTAAAATTTTATTTTATAAGATATGCCTCCTTCCCTCTCTCCAGATGCCCAAACTCTGTATACTCTTCAGGACCTGATACAAATACTACTTCCTCCAAGAAGCCCAAAACCATTGCCTTGCCCCTCCATAAGCCAGCCCAGAGCTGATGGCTAGGCTAGTTTGGGCCAGATGGAAGTTGAGAATAGTCTTCAACCTATAGAAGGGATGAAATGCTAACAAGGAAATAAGTATATGTGAGGGAACTGCTTAATACAGAATGGGTCTTCTAGTTCAGAAAGGGGACCTTCCTTCATGCCACCCAAACTTTTGAGATATGTTCAAGAATGCACTGGTGGCCACCCCCAGTGCTACCCAGGTTTATGACTTGTGTCCCCAAACTAGCCTCCTTGTGAGTATTAAAATTATTTTATTGCACTCAATTTGGGGACGTTCTTTACAGCCCACAGGGTGAAGCCTTTGCAGAGTGACCACTTGGCTGATAAATTAACAAACACATGAACTATTGCTTCAGGACAATGTCCTCCTTTATCCATATAATTAAAAGTATGATTGCATTCACTGAAACATTTTGACATATTTGGGATATTTATTGCAGTTTATATTTCAAGGGCAGTAACTAAAAAAAATTCCTCAGTTTTCTAAGAGGTGATTTTTTTCCATCACCAAGTGTTAGACTTAAATCCTATGGCTGACTAACTAGAGCACTAATGAGCCATTCAATCTCTTCTCAGGAGGAATTAGATATCACATGCTAACACTTCTCAATCAAGCCCTGACCATCAAGAGGGACAGTGTCTCTGATCAAGTGAAGGAGTATCAGCAATGACAAAACAGGAGATATCTCTCAGGTCCCAGAAGGTGTAGAGCCAGGTCCCAATGTCAAGACTATAATTACCATGCCAAACAGCAGGGCCAGGGTCTCGAAATCAATCCACTCCACCACATGGGCCAGGCTAGGTCTCTGCAATCAAAGACAAATGTGCCAATTAGTCCTGTGCAAAGCCCACCTGTGGTGAACTGTAAAAAGATGTTTCCCTTTACTGTGGACCCACTCACTGGGCCAGAGTCAGAAATAAGAAACCATACTACCCCACTTGCCTTTAAAATGGGAGGGTATCAACTCTGAAAAATGCTGGCAATACAAATCAACTGTAATGTCAAACCTACACATTTAGCAATTAAAAAAAACAAAAAACAAAAAGATAACTCAAACCTGTCCCTAGCAATTCTATGAAGAATTGTAATTAATTTTTGCTGGATGGATTCTTAGTGGAGTCCACTAAGTGTAGTGATGAGGCCAATATGACAATGACTTCAAGGACACCACTTGTTCTACATTTCAAAGCCTTTCCCCTGCTCACTCCCCTCTGGTCTAACAATCTCGTTGAGTGGGAAAGGTGGGGGTCATTGCCAACCAGGAACTGGGAATGCCGAAAGCAAGGTGACTCCACTCTCCAGGCTCTGCATTCTGGGTGAGGATCTCATGGTGGCAGCCTGACGCCAGCATGTTTCACTTCACCACATGCCCACTGTGGATCGCATGAGTGAATTTTTAAAATAGAACAGGACATATACTCCTCCTTTAATAATTACTAAAAACAGTAGTGGTTTTATGCCTAAGTTTTAGGATTCTGGGGTATTTTACTTCTAGGGTTACAATTTGTCTGGACCAACTCTAGCCAAGAAAAATTCAAGTTCTTACTAGTGCTTTCAGGTTGCATCTACATTCTTTTTTAATTGCTTTTTTTAACAATCCAAATAAATAACTAACTGAACACCTTCACCCCCCTATCCTACTCATTTTTTTAAAACTAGTTATTGTTCATTGTTGTATTGAATGGCTTCTAATAGCTGTTTCCAGAACAATCCATTTAATTCTGTATAGCTGTTCTCAAATCCTTGTCTATAGGCCCTTTTTGGGTCTCCTTTGTTCAGCTCCAGCATTGCCTTCAAACCTCTCCAGGTCTCCATCTCCAGGGGGCACTCAACCTTCCTTGCTTCCCCATATTCATTCTGCATGTGCCTGCCAGATTGACCATCTTTAGTCCAGGGCAGTACCCTCTCCCTCCCAGGTGTGTTTCTCCAGGGTGCTCCTGGTATCTGTAGAACACAGCCCTACCCCACCATCTTCTGTTCCAGACATATTGGTCTCCTCCATTCCCAAGGGCTGACATCCTTATAACCCCAGTCAGCTACATGGCCCTGGGCAAGTGTATGACCTTGATGTGCCTTTCCTCAGCTGGACATAAAATGGGTAATAACACCAGTGGGATGTGTGGGCATGTGTATAATAAAATTAAATGAAAATATTTATCAATATAGTAAAGTTTCCTATTTAGGATCTCTAGCATAGTTCCTGGAGTGAAAAAAAAGGGGGAATAGTATATTAAAGGATGAAAAGTACCAGCCAAGGCCTGATTTCTGGAATATCTTTCGGTCTGACATCCCATCCAGAGATAAGTCAATTATTTGGAATGTTACAACTTACATCACCAATCACAGCCAGCACAGCTATTGCTACAAGGGAACCCAACATGGCTGCCAGAGTCCTGTGAACAATCTAGAATGAAACATAAGAAATTACCGAAGAGAAACTTGCATTTCAGTCCACAGGGTGTTTAAAACAAATAAAAGCCTGCACTGATAAGCGTATCAGTTAACATCTGCCATTCTATGCCATATCTATTAAAATGATAAAGAAATCACAGTCTTGCTGTTTCAGAGTCTGTACTTCCCTGCCCCCTCCCCAAACTACACACACACTAGTGTGCCTTCTAAAGAAAGTGCCTTTCATTCCCTGAATAATTAAATCACCCTGATTAAAACAGTAAAAGGCTGGATAAAGCCCTATAAGGAAACCTGCAGTAAATTGTCATTAATTATTTACCATTGAATCCCTAGGCAACTGGACAATTAGTTCTACAACATAAATCAATTCTGCCCAATTACCAAGACTCTTATTAAACCAAAGGTACACAGCCAAACACTTAATCTAATTGGGAGTTCAGTGTTATCACTGAATCATGAAAGTATCTTTGTATCAAATTATTATTCCAATGAAAGTGAGACTTCTAAAATGAAATCTGAAGAAAAGGCAGAGTAGATACCAATCTTCATTTGCCACCAATCCATCAAGCAAGACTGCCATGGGTAGGCCAGTGCAAGGAGGAGGCAACGCCCTGTTGCAGTCTTTTCCTTTCTCTAATACCTCAAAGAACCCACTTCAGCCATCATCTCCTGTCTAACACGCTTTTTTTAACAGATTTTGTTGAGGTATATTTTACATATTCTAATTTGCCCATTTCAAGTGTACAATTCAATGATTTTTTAGTAACTTTACCAAGTGATACAACCAGCACCACAAATCAAGAATAGAACATTTTCAACCCCCCTTCCCACCCTCAATAAGATCCCTCGTGTCCATTTAGGGTGACTCTAGTTACCATTCTGAGCCCCAGGCAACCACTAATCTTCTTTCTGTCTCAATACATGTGTCTTTTCTGGACATGTTATAGAAATGGGACCATAAGATAAGCTATTTCTTCTCTCCAGCACTTTCACTTTGTATACCATTTTTGAGGTTCATCCATGGTAAACCATGTATCAGTAGTTTATTCCTTTTTATGTTGAATAGTATTCTATTGTGTGGACATACCACATTTTGTCTATACATTCTCCATTGATGGACTTTTAGGTTCCTTCCAGTTTGGAGATATTATGAATAACATTGCTATGAATGTGTACACAAGTCTTTCTATGGAAATATGTATCCATTGTTCTTGAGTAGATACGTACATAGGAGTATTGGGCTGTATGGTAGTTTCATGTTTAGCTTTTTGAGAAACTGTCAATCCATTTCCCAAAGTAGCTGTACCATTCCCACCAGTAATGTCTGAGCGTTGCTGCTTCTCCACATTCTTATCAGCGCTTGTTATTGACTGTATTTATTATGTCATTTCAGTAGATGTGAAGTGGTATCACATGGTGGTTTTCATTTTCATTTGCCTAATGAAAATGATATTGAGCATATTTTCGTCTACTTATTAGCCATCCCTATGGCTACATGAAATGAAATGTCTGGACACATTTTTGGTGAAATGCCATATCTTTTGCCCATATTTTAATTGGATAGCTTGTCTTCTTATGAGTTGTAAAGCTTCTTTATACAAATTCCTAATATAAATCCTTCATAGAATATATGTTCTACAAATATTTTCTCCCAGTCTTTGGTTTGTCCTTTGTTTTCATAATGGTATGTTTTGAAGTTCAAAAGTTTTGAATTTTGATGAGGCCCAATTTATTAATTTTTTTTATGGACCATGCTTTTGGTGTTGTACCTGAAAAATTTTTGCCTAATCCAAGATTTTGAATATTTTCTCCTATGTTTTCTTCTACAAGTTTTGTCAATTTTGCTCTTACATTTAAGTCCATGGTTGATTTTGAGTTAATTTTTGCACATGGTGTGAGATAAGAGTGTAAGAGATCTTTTTGCATGTGGTTATCCACTTGTCCCAATTTTTCTGATGAACAAAATATCCTTTCCCAACCACTTACCCTAGCATCTATGTCAAAAGTCAATTGACTATACATATATGAATATATAATTCTCCTCTATTGATCTGCATGTTGATATTTGTATATTTCAATATACTCAATTTATTTTTACCTTTGTTCTTCCTATTATTTGTTTATTTCTTATCCATATTTTTTACTCATCTGTCCATACCATAGATAAAAGGAGCATCAAACACAGGTTTTCACAATCACACAGTCACATTGCAAAAGCTATATCATTATACAATAATCTTCAAGAAATGTGGCTGCTGGAACACAGTTCTACAGCTTCAGGTACTTCCCTCCAGCCATTCTAATACACCATAAACTAAAAAGGGGGATATCTATGTAATACAGGATAATCTCTCAACTCTGTTTGAAATCTCTCAGCCTAACTGAGAGATTTCAAAATAAGACTAACACTTTATTTTGTCTCATTTCTCCCCCTTTTGGTCAAGAAGGTTTTATCAATTCCTTGATGCAGAGTCCCAGCTCATCCCAGGATTTCTGTCCAACATTGCCAGGGAGGTTTACAGCCCTGGGAGTCATGTCCCACAGAGACTGGGGAGGGCAGTGAGTTCGCTTGCCATGTTGGCTAAGAGAGAGAAAGAGAGGCCACATCTGAACAACAAAAGAGGTTCTCTGGGGGGTGAGTCTTAGGCCTAATGTTAGGTAGGTTTAGCCTACTCTTTGCAGGGATAAGTTTCATAGGGGCAAACCCCAAGATTGACGGCTCCACCTATTGATTTGGTTGTCCCCACTGCTTGAGAGAATATCAGGAATTGTCCAAATGGGGGAGTTGAATTTTTCCCCCTCTCTCCCCGTTCCTCCAAGGGGTCTTTGCAAATACTTCTTTGTTCACTGTTCAAATCACTCTGGGATTTATTGGGGCATCAAACTAACCTGGACAAACCAATAAAATCTCATGCCCTATTCCAGGTTCCATGTATTTATGGTATTCAATTAAACTGTTCATGCAAGTCAAATTAGGAAATGCATTATAATAATTTTTAATTCCAGATTTTCTCCTTGGTTCTTTTTTATAATTTTTTTCACTTAGTGAGAATCTTTTCTTCTTGATTTATTGTTATCACCTGTTTCTTCAATTTTATAAACATAGTTTCTTTTAGTTCTTTGGAAATATTTACACCAGCTGCTTTGAAGTTTTTGTTTACTGAATCTATCACCTAGAGGCACTCAGAGATCATTTCCATTGACTGGATTTTTCTCTCAGTATGGGTCATATATTCCTGTTTCTTTAATGTCTTGTAATATTTTGTTGAAAATGCAACATATATTATATCAACTACGTATCCATTCTACTTAAAATTAATCCTTCCAAACTCTTTCAGAAAATATAGCAGTAGGAAACACTTCTCAACTCATAATATGAGGTCAATATTACCCTAATACCAAATCCAGGTAAGGATATCACAACGACAAAAGAAAACTACAGATGAATACCCATCATGAACATAAACACAGAATTATTTACTAAAATATTAGAAAACCAAATCCAGCAATATAAAAAAAAGAAGGATCATATTCCAGGAGTGCAAGATTGGGTTATGTTGAATATCAATTAATGTAATTCACTACACTGACAGAATAAAGGAAAAAATCCACACAAAATCCTCAATAGAAACAGAGACAGCATGTGATAAAATCCAATCCCTACTCATGGGAAAAAAACTCTTGACAAACAAAGAATAGAAGGCAACTTCTTCAACCTGACAAAGAGCATCTATGAAAATCCTACAGCAAATAGAATTAATGGTGGAAGACTGAAAGCTTTCCCCTGAAGACCAGGACCAAGTCAAAGATGTTTGCTCTTACCACTTCTCATCAACGTTTTACTAGAAATTCTAGCTAGTGTGAAATAGGGGTAAAAAATGAAGGTATCCATGTTGGCAATGAAGAAATAAAACTGCCTTTATTCACAGATTACACAACTCAATGCACAAAATCCCAAGGAATCCCTCAGATAGGGATTGGAACAAATAAATGAGTTTAGCAAGATTGCCAGACATAATGGTAATATGTAAATCATTAATCTATACTTACAGTGAATGGTCTGAAAATGAGAAAATAATTCCATTCACAACAGCATCAAAAAGAATAGAATAACCAGGAATAAATTTAGCAAAAGAAGTGCAACATTTGACACGAAACTAAAAAACATTGTGAGAGAATTAAAGATCTTATTTAAAGAAAATATCCATATAGCTAAAAAGTAAATGAAAGGATACTCAACATCATTAGTCATTCAGTACTTGCAAATCAAAACCACAATGAAATAGCACTTCATACCCATGAAATGGAATAATCAAAACATCTGACATTATCCAGGATTGTCAAGAATCCTCATACAACACTGGAGAAATGTGCAATGCCACAGCCATTGTAAAAAAGCAGTTTGGTATTTACTTTAAAAGTTAAATATAAACTTGCCATATGACCTAGCAATTCCACTCCTAGGAATCTGCCCCCCCAAAAAATGCAAACAAATGTCCACACCAAAACATGAATGTTTATAGCAACATTATTGAAAAAGTAGAAACATTCTAAATGGCCATTCATGATCAATGGATGAACAAATTTGGTACATGCAACAACATAGAACTACTGATACTATGACATGGATGAACCTCAAAACATTATGCTAAGTGAAAGAAACCAGAAGTGAAATACTGCATATTGTATCATTCTATTTATATGAACTGTCCAGAAAAGGTAACTTTAATTTAATGAGGCAGATAAAACAGGATTGTCTCTGGCTAGAGGGGGGAACAGAGAGTGACTGCAAATGGATCTTAGAGGTGGTGGAATGTTCTAAAACTGGATTGGTATTGTTTGAAAAACTCTCTAAATACAAAAAAAGTAATTGTATACTTCCAAAAGGTGAATTTATGGTACTAAAACTAGAGTAGCAAGGATGAGCAGAAAATTAAACAAGAGATTTTCATTTCTTAACATTCTAAAGTGGTTTTTGTTCAATGATTTTACAGCTTCCAGCTCTCAGATCCTGACTCCCCTTATCAGTAATTTCCTGAAACTCAAATTCTGCTTAAAGTCATTTCATTTATAATTTGTATTATTCATTTCAAAGTTAGGTTTTTGAGGTATTTTACAGTTTAAATTTTTTAAGAGTTGGTGTATTTGTTTAAAATATAAATGTCTGAAATCCAGTGAATTGCTACCAAATTTGAATTGTTCTTTCCATTGTGGTCTGCTTTTCAATTTCACTTTACAATACTTTTTAACAATATTTCTTTCTTTATTTCTTAGGGCAGCCCTAGGAAGTAGGTAGGGCAGGTATTCTTTCCTACATTTACAGCTGTCTAACTAAAGTAGTAGAACATAACCAAGCCGAGGCCCAAAACCAAGTTTTTTCTCTCAGTGTCTCAGGGTTCGTTTCTCTACCCTACCTACTTCACAGAGAATAAGAATCTTTTCAAGACCGCCCCTGCAATCTACATCAGCAGCACATTCACTTCTTGCTGATTTTACCTTTCAGCTAACTTTATCTGAGGGGAGCAGAGATTTTCAAACAAAGAACCAAGATATCTGATGGCTAGTCACTTGCTAGCTGTACTGGACAATGTAGTAGTTAGGTTCAGGTGTCAACTTGGCCAGGTGATGGTGTCCAGTTGTTCTGTTGCCATGGACTTTAAATCATTAGCATGTGAAATTCATCTATGGCTGATTATATCTGCAGTCAGCTAAGGGGAGGGCCTTCCACAATGAGTGACATTTCATTTAATTAGCTGGAGGCTTAAAAGAGAGGTCAGAAGAGAGCTCAACACAGCACAGCCCAACACACACTCAACTCAGAGCTCAGAGCCAACACAGACCATGCCGTTTGGAGATGTAGAAGGGAATCACTCTGGGGAAAGCCATTTGAACCCAGACGCCAAGAGAGAAGGCCAGCAGATGTCACTGTGTCCCTTCCCACGTAACAGAGAAACCCAGATGAACACTAGCTGTCTTTCCTCCAAGGAACTGTAAATTTGTAACTGAATAAATCCCCTTTATAAAAGCTGGTCCATCTCTGGTGTATTGCATTCCAGCAGCATTAGCAAACTAAAATAGACAACTACCACAGTGGGTAACTTTTACCGATAAATGCTTTATAAACACCAACTCGGTACTTTTCACAAGAAACCTATCTTCATTTGCCATGGCTTCTATATAATAAAGTGCCACAAACTGGGTGACTTAAGCAACAGAAATGTATTGCTTCATGTCCTAGAAGCTAGAAGTCTGAAATCAATGTGTGGGTAGGGCTATGTTTAAAAGAGAGAATTTTGTCCAGGCCTCTCCCCTGGTTTCTGGAGGGTGATCAGCAATCCGTGGCATTCTTGGCTTAGGACAGCATAATTCAACCTCTGCCTCTATCACATGGCCCTCTGTCTCTCTATCTTTGTCTGGGTCTAAACTTCCTCCCCTTATTAGGACCCCAGTCACATTGAATTAGGGCCCTCCCTTATCCAGTTCTGTCTCATCTTAACTAATAACATCTTCAAGATCCCATTTACGAGTAAGTTCACATTTACAGGACCAGGAGTTGGGCCTCTTTGGAGAACACAATTCCATCCATAACAGACTCATGAGACAGAAATTCATTACTATCATTTGAAAGATGAGGAAATAGTCTCAGGGAGGCTGATTAATTTTGCCAGTGCCACAAATTGAGTTAGCCATGAGTCGGGTTTAGATGTGGGGTTTTCTACTCCAGGGTACATTCTCTCTCCAATTGGGGCATGGTTTTCTTATCTTAAAATCAGAAAACTGCACTAATGCTCTAGGTACCCTCCAACTCTGAGATGGAGACAGGTTCAATGAAGTCAGTTCCTAAGAGTTAATGGGGCCCTTCTAATGGGAGTAGGGGAGGGCAGGTCTCAGCCAGCTGACACATGGCATGGTGCTTCTTAAGCTCCCTTCTGTGGAGCCCGACTCACCCCTGGGTGCCAGGTCAGCTTGTGGCTGTCTCACACTCTTCTCTGTTGTCTAATTATTAAGAAACATGGATGGAGTTGGTCTCCTCACTATGAAACCCATTCCATTACACAAGTAGTGGAGGCACCACAACCATGTAAGAGAAGAAATCTTCTCTTCTGATGAAAGAAAGAAAGGAAGGACAGAAGGAAGGATGGATGGAAGGAAAGAAGGAAGAAAGGAAGAAATAGAGAAAGAGAGAGGGAAAGAAAGAAAAAAGCTAACAGTCATAGTATGTGGAATAAAATTTTTTAAGCTAAGTGGTTCTAAAGATGAGTTAAGACATAATTATGGGTTTCCCTAAATTTCTATGTTTAAGAATTTTTCAACTAGGAAGCTTAAAGAAAATCTGGGGCCAATGGGTCAAAAATGATTTTTAAAATAAGGAAATAACAAAGGATTGCATAAAGTTCCTCTTCCTACACATGCACTGGAGAGTCAACACATCCCTACACCCTCTTCCTACACCTCAAACCTCATAGCTCACAAGCAACAAGTGTGGGAGCTAAGTGCAGAACGTGGTTCTGAGCCACAGAATGAGATGGAAGGAGAAGCCTAACTGCTCCTGAAAGTTCTTTGAGGCAAGAAATGGTGAGATATCCCAGCACACCTATTTGAATGGCTAAAACAAACAATACTGACAACACCAATTGCTGACAAGGATGCAGAAAAATGGAATCCCATATGCCATGCTGATAGGAATGTAAAATGGTGGAAGAATACGGCAATTTCACACAGACCTAAACAAACAACCCAGTGATCACACTCCTTAACATTAATCCCAAAGAAATGAAATTTAGGTTCACACAAAAACCTATACACAAAATGATATAACTTTTACAATGTTACTGTGTGATTGTGAAAACCTTGTGTCTGATGCTTCTTTTATCCAGGGTATAGAGATGAATAAAAAATACAGATAATAAATAATAGGGGGGATAAGGGGTAAAATAAATTGAGCAGATTGGAGTATTAGTGGTCAATGAGAGAGAGGGGTAAGGGGTACGGAATGTATTAGTTTTTTCTTTTTTCTTTTTATTTCTTTTCTGGAGCGATGCAAACGTTTTAAAAATGAACATAATTATGAATATACAACTGTGTGATGATATTGTGAGCCATATGTCCATACATGGTATACATTTGTCAATATAAGACAATACATGACAAATGTGAACATTTGTCAATAAAAATATTTTTTTAAAAACCTACACACAAATATTCACAGAAACTTTATTTGTGATAGCCCAAAACTAAAAACAACCCATATAGCTTTCAATGGGAGAATGGTTAAACAAACTGAGGTATATTCATACTACGGAACACCATTCAGCAACAAAAAAGAATGAACTACTACTGGTGCAAGCAATGACTTGGATGAGTCTCCAGAGAATGATGCTGAATGACAAATCTAATCCCAAAGGTGACATACATTCCATTTATATGACATTCTTGAAATGAGAAGATCATAGAAACTGAGAACAGACTAGTGGTTGCCAGGGGTTATGGAGGGAGGATCTGGAATCTGGGTGTCACTATAAAAGGAGAGCAAGATACACCATTGTGACAGAAATGTTCTGTATCTAGACTATGTCAGTGTCAATATCCTGATTGTGAAATTTTACTGCAGTTTTGTAAGATGTTACTATTTTATTTCCTATAAGTGCACATAAATCTACAATGATCTCAAAATTAAAAGGTAACAGAACCCAAAAGTCATCGCTGCTCTCCGCCAAGTCATTGTAACATTTCATTGAAGACAGAACTTAATACCCTATTCCACATATCATTCACAGTGCAAAAATAAAATATTTCTATATGCCTATATTATATATATGTGCATAGACAAATAAATCAATTTAAAAATAATGTGTAGAGGTTACATTAGATGACTCCAAGGATCCTTCACATTCCAGAATTCAGAAACTTCCTAAATTTGGAAAGTTGAGATTAATTCCATCAGAATATAAAGAACTTTCAGAGCAAAGTGTTTATCTTAATTGAAAAATACGTGTGTAGCCGCCTCAGGGCCAGGCAATGCTCTCAACACTGAGGAGGCAGCAATAAAAGGAGAGGCTGGGTCCCCATCTGCACAGGGCCCACTTTCCAGTAAACAAGGACAACGTCAGAGTGATAAGTGTTTGGAAAACAAAATCAACAGGGACATGTGTCAGAGTGTCCAGAGAGCTTGACGTGAGCAGGTGTGGGCTAGGAAGCCCCACAGAGGAGAAAGGCCTGCTCTGGACCAAGCAGGGTCGTGGGGAGAGGAAAGGAAAGCAAGCAGAGGAAGGAAAGACATGAGGATGACAAGGTGTGGGAAGGCAGAGTCAGCACAGGAATTAAAACAACCTATCTCTGTGTTTAATTTCTACTGCTTTTGTTTAATCCAACTAAGTAGGTAGCCACGATGTAAGGCACTTTTCTCTCTCATCATTTTTCAAGGCAAGTTGAATTGCCTTATTTTATTTTCTATTTTTTAAAAGCATCATGTAGAGTATGTTTTTAAAAATTGGTTAAAAGTGGTTTTTAATGCACTTGACATTAAAACCAGGGAAAGCTTCATGAAAGATAGTAAAATGCTGTGCATGGTGTCATGAAATCTACACACAAAAAAATACATCCTGCTCAGAGGTTTCAAAGCATTTGGTAAACAGTTTTAACAAGCTACCATTTGTCCCTACATTGTATTTGTTACATGTGGTATAGCCCAGAAATCTAAAATCATCCTCAAAATCTACTGCCCCTATTAAGATGGGCAGTCACTTCCTTTGTTAGATTATGAAGTAGTTTCAAGGGTGATGATAAATTGTACTTTAATTGCATGTCCTATGATGTAGTTAATGACCAAAAGAACTGTCAGCTATTCTGGTTATAAATAAACACTAAATATTCTGCTATTATGATAATGTAGCCTTATACTTACAAAAGGTGAAAGAAAGGGAGAGATGTGGGGAAGAGAAGGATGGGAGGGAGGGAAAGAAGGGAGAGAAGGGAAAGGAGGAAGAAAAGGAGGGATGGAAGGAGGGAGGGACAGACGGAGGGAAAGAAAAATTATTAAAGGACCAAATTAATTCAGGTGTGCTGTTTTGGTTAGGATCAGTGCTTTTGAAATACCAGCCTTAATTTTGAATGAATTTTCTCTAATGGCCACCTCAAATGGCAACTTCAGGTTCAAATGAGCCTCTCGGCACAGCATCCATCTGGCTTCTGCTCCTGTGTGACCCTTCCCTTGCGCAGCCCCCCTCTTAGGCCAGCCCACAATTCCAGCAGCACTTCCAGCCATTGCTGTATTGGGCAGACACACATGAGTGCTTATGTTTCCAAAGATCTGGACTTCCCCAAAGCATGGATATCTGTAGCTCAACAAAGGACCCCGTGGTCCAGTAAGCTTGAGAAATGCTAGGCTAAACATGTGAAGTTGGGTCTTTCTGCAACCTTTCTCAGAACCACTCTAGTGTCTCCTGACCCCTGACAGTTATTTGGAAGCCCCTTTCCAGAAGCCTCAGAGTAAAAGCAAAGGAAAGTGCTCTTCTGGGAACTTGTCCCTTGGGCCATATTGCCCTACAGGGTTAAAGCCTACCACGCTGACAATGCTCAGGCCATGTGACTTTTTTGGTTCATAGAAGGTGAGGCGCCTGCTAAGCATCCACCATCCTGTGATAGCAACTGTCATGGCAGAGGGTCCAGACAAGCCTGTGGGAGGCTGTGGCCACAGCCCTCATGCACTGGGGGCAAGAAAGCACAGTGAGAAAGCACCGAGATGTTGGGGCAAGTGATTGACACAACAAATGTTGACCAATTCAGAAATTGGCCCAGAAGTGAGGTGCTGCACAGCAGAAGCCTACAGTAGGAGGTGAAGGCTTCAGAACAGTCAGTGGGCCACAAGTGGAAGAGGCTCTTTATGTGACACAGTGGGAAACTTGTGGTAAAAGTGCCAACTGCCATAACCAAGAAAACAGAAAATGTATCCAATGAGCCTGGGAATTTGGGGTTAAAAATCATGAGGCAGAACAGCTCTGGGGTTTGCAGGATTAGTTAAGTACTGAAACGCGGATGTGAGTTCAGGAAAGAGGTGACCTCTGTGCAGCCAAAAGCGATGGCAAAGGGGAAACCAGATGTTCTGGGATGGACAAGTGTACAACTACATCTCTTTCACCTCTAGCCAGTAGGAGATTCTTAAATTAGCACACAGCCAGGGGGGAAATGGGCATGGTTGTCACACTTTTTGAAAAGATATTTGATTGGTTTAAGGTGAACAAACAGGCTCAGAGAAAAGAGGCCAAGAGCAGGGTCCCCCAGTGAGCTCAAAGTATCCATAACTAAGTCCAAAGACAGTGTGGCTGCTAGCCCAGGGAGCTGATTGCAATCAAATCAAATTTTTTAAGTTTTTGAGAGTGTGGTACTGCAAAGCCACTGCCAACCATATTAAACTTGCCACACCTTGAATTGTAGCCTCAGTGATCCAGCTCTCCATGCAGAAGCCATTGAAAAAGCTGCTGGGTGGCCAAGAGAGCATTTTGTCCAATGTCCTCTCCAGATGTGGCCAGGGGTATGTGACAGACAGGGACTAAAGTACAGAGGTGAGAGCCAGGAGGACAAGGATGGGGAGCTAGACCTGGGGCAGAAGCTGAGCATAACCCAGAAGCTCCCCAGAGCACCCCGGGTGAGCCTGCTCTGCATCCATTCCCAAAGAGGGAGCCAGGTTGCAGGGAGATGCTCCTGTTTCACTGTCCTGAAGAGGGCAAATGAGGGCAGAGAACCTCCCTCAGTCATGGAATTGCCACTCAAAGTTGCTGCATCTGGACTTCACTTCGACCACCAGATTACAGGAGGCTGCAAAGGGGCAAGGCCTCTCCAGGGTCTTGGGTAGGCTGGGAGTATACATCCATGATGAAGCACTACTTGTGACCAAAAGGGAGTCAGTGAGACTCTGTGTTACTTGTTTCCAATTATTGCCAGACCAGGCCATAATGAGTGGACAGGTGTGTATGTCCATGCACGTGCTCTTGTGCATCCATGCAGGTGCTCTCGTTTGTTGGCCAGGCCTCCAAGAGCCACTGATTTCTGCCCTCACTTCTGAGTTCCCAGGACTTGGCTGTTTGTTCTGATTGGTATTTTACTATTATTTTATATTGTTTGATTTATTCTCTGTGCATTCCATTTGTGGCTGAGGACACATTTATTATTATAAATATTTTCTTTTCAGTATGGCCCACTGATGTGAATTAGATCATGTCCTCCACACAGACATGTTCAAGTCCTCACCTCCTGTCCTGTGGGTGTGAACTCATTTCCAAAGACTCTTCAAAGACCTTCTGAAATTGAGACTAAACTGAATCAGGGTCAGCTTTAATCTAATATGACTGGAGTCCTTACAAGCAGAGGAAATTGGAGACACAATAGGAGACAAAAGAAGAAAGATGGTCATGTGACAGAAGCAGAGATGGGTTACCAACAAGACACCATTAGAACACTACAAACTTCAAAGAAATCATGGCCTGATGACATTTTGATTTCGAATTTCCAGCCTCCAAAACTGTGAGACAATAAATCCCTGTTATTTAAGTCAGCCAGTCTGTGGTATTTGTCATAGGAGTCTTGGTAAACTAAGACCAACCCAACTAGTAGTGAGTTAATTTTCTGGCCTGGACTTTGTTATATAAAATTGTACACCTTAGAGCTTACAAGTACCTCAAGAAATCAGCTCGTTCAGTTTTGGAGCCCATGCAAAACCCTAACTCTGATTTTAGAGCTGAAGAACTGACATTGCCTCATGGGGTCACAGAGGCATGGGCATGTAGTATCTTTGAGGCAATGGCCAGGCCAGTGTTTGCTTGACCAGACAACAGACATGGGCATCATCACATGGCCAAGTTGACATGAGAATCTAACCATCACTCTCCACCCTTTGTCAACTTGGCAGCTATACACATCACCTTGAAACAAGTTTGATTTCCAAATAGAACACAATAACAAGCATATGTTTCACCTAACAATACTCAACTGCCCTGCGAACAACCAGAAATAAACTAAATCTCTCCAGAATAGGGTGCAAGTCCTTAGGTAGCATTCACTCTTGAACTTCATATGCTATAACTTCAATACTATAACATGAATAATGCAACTTATGTCATATGATAAGAGGAAAACAAGAAATTTTCTTATGCACAAATAAAAACATACTCATAACAAAACAGGGAGGAAATATTCACACCATCACAGTCCTCATTTCTGTAGCTGTTCACATGGTCATAGTTCATATTTATCACTATCTTCTTCCACTACCAATTCCACGTTCCCTTTTTCCTCAGCAAGTATTTCAACTGGCCATGGTTCTTTGTCAGGTGCAGTGACCCAGACCTTCATTCCTGAAGTTTCTGGGCCATTGGTAGTCCTGCTTGGATTGGGTTGTTGCAGTTTTCCATTGACTTTAATTGCAGGGCATAGGAGTACTGAGAGATGCCCTAGGGGATCTCCTGTATTCCAAGAAAACTTTTCTTTACCTCCATTATGTAGTTGCAGTCTTACTTTCCCTTGATAGTCAGAATCAATCATCCTAGACAGTGCAATAATCCCCTTCCTTGCCTGTTGATGCAGAGGCATGAGAAGCCCAAAGTGGCCAGGTGGCAGTCTTAACTTTCAGTTCAATAGAATCATCGTTGTGTCTCCTGGTAGGAGCACTCCTCCTTTTGGAACTAAGACATGTAGATCAGTGGAACTTAAGGTTTCAGGGACAGGAAGCAAATTTTTTTCTAGTGGATCACTAGGGGTGATAGGAGTGGTGCCATTCCCATTTCCCCCCTTGATCCCTGAGCCTGTGAATCCTGGCTATGAGAGAAATAGCACCATACAGTGGACACTGATTCAGAGCATCAGGTTCCTGAAGAACATCACCTCAGCCCTGCAAGATATTGCTACCTAGTTGGCACCATAATTGGGCCTTCAAAAGACCATTCCACCTTTCTATCACCCCAGCTGCCTCTGGATGATGGCGAACATGGTAAGACCAGAGAATTCCATGAGCATGTGTCCATTCCCATATTTCATTTTCTATGAAGTGGGCTCCGTGATCAGAAGCAATGCTGTGTGGAATACCATGATGGTGGATGAGGTATTCCATAGGTCCATGGATGGTAATTTTTGTGGAAGCATTGTGTACAGGGAAGGCAAACCCATATCCAGAGTATAAGCCTATTCCAGTTAGAGCAAGTCACTGCCCCTTCTATGATGGAAGTGGCCCAATGTAATCAACCTGCCACAAGGTAGCAGGCTGATATTCTCGGGGAATGGTGCCATATTAAGGATTGAGTGTAGGTCTCTGCTGCTGGCAGATTGAGTGCTCAGCAGTGGTCACAACCAGGTCGGCCTTGGTGAGTGGAAGTCCATGTTGCTGAGCCTATGCATAACCTCCATCCCTCCCATCTGGGACTTTGTTCATGACCCCACTGGACAACAGCAGGAGTGGCTGAGGAAAAAGGATGACATATCCACAGAATAGGTCATCTGATGCACTTGATTATTAAAAGCTTACTAAGCTGAAGTCAACCTCTGGTGAGCAGTCACATGGGGCACAAATACCTTCATGTTTTTTGCCCACTCAGAAAGGTCTACCTACATACCTCTTCCTCAGACCTCTTTGTCACCAGTTTTCCAATCATGTTCCTTCCAACTCCCTGACCATCCAGCCAAACCATTAGCAACACCCCATGAGCTAGTACACAAACATACCTCTAGCCAGTTCTCCTCCCAAGCAAAATGAACAACTAAGTACACTGCTCAAAATTCTGCCCACTGGGAGGATTTCCCCTCACTACTGTCCTTCAAGGACATCCAAAACAGGGGTTGTACTGCTGCAACTGTCCATTTCTGGGTCCGTGCATATCATGCAGAACCATCTAAAAAACAGGCCCAAGTCTTCTCTTCCTCAGTCAACTGACTGTAAAGAACTCCCCAAGGGGCCATAGCTCTGGTCTGGGAAAGAGAAGGTAATATGGCAGGAGTGGGGGCCATGGGCATTTGGGCCACTTCCTCATGTAACTTACTTGTGCCTTCAGGACCTGCTGAAGCCTTATCTCTTATATACCATTTCCATTTTATGACAGAGTGCTGCTGTGCATGCCTAACTTTATGGCTTGATGGGCCATGATAGGTTTATTATAGGCACCTCAGGTTTCACGGTAACTTGGTGGCCCATGGTTAAGCGTTCAGTCTCTAATAAGGTCCAGTAACTGGCTACAAGCTGCTTCTCAAAAGGAGACCAGCTATCTGCAGCAGCTTATAAGGCTTTGCTCCAAAATCCTAAGGGTCTGCCTTGTGATTCTTCAATTGGGACATGCCAAAGGTTCCAGACAGTATCCTCATTTACCACTGATACTTCCAGCACCATTGGATCTGCTGGATCATAGTGTCCGAGCAGTAGAGCAGCTTGCACAGCAGCCTAGACTTGTCACAGAGCCTCTTCTTGTTCTGGTCCCTACTCAAAACTAGCAGCTTCTCTGGTGACTAGGTAAACAGGAAGGAGTTGCACACCCAAATGAGGAATATGTTGTTTCCAAAATCCAAAGGAACCAACTAAGTGTTGTGCCTCTTTTTTAGTCATAGGAGGGACCAGATGCAACAGCTTATCCTTCACCTTAGACAGGATATCTTGAAATACCCCATACCACTAGACACCTAGAAATTTCACTGAGGTGGAGGGCCCCTGTTTCTTGTTGGATTTATCTATCATTCCCTAACATGCAAATGCCTTACTGATAGGTCTGGAGTAGTTGCTACTTCTTGCTCACTAGGTCAAATCAACATGATATCAATATAATCAACCAGTGTGATGTCTTGTGGGAGGGAAAAACAATCAAGATCCCTAAAGATTTGGACATAGGGATGGAGAGTTGAGATACCCCTGAGGCAGGATATTGAAGGTATACTGACAGCTATCGAGAAAAATTACATTTTCCAAATCAGTAGATCTACCACGTACCAGGTGGTGTGTTGATTTGTGCAAGCAACGTTACCACATCTGGAATACCAGCTACAATTGGAGCCACCACCTGGTTTTAAGTTTACAAAAATCCACTGTCATCCTCCAACACCCATCATTTTTCTGCACAGGCCAAGTAGGAGAGTTGAAGGGAGATGTGGTGGGAATCACCACTCCTGCATCCTTCAAGTCCTTAACAGTGGCACTTTTCTCTGTAATTCCTCCAGGAATTCAGTATTGCTTCTGAAGACTCACTATTTTGCTAAATAGAGGCAATTCTGATGACTTCCACTTGATTTTTCCTAGCAAAATAGCCCTCGCTCCATGAGTCAGAGAACCAATGTGGGGATTCTGCCAGTTGCTGAATATGTCTATTCTAATTATGCATTCTGTAACTGGAAAAATGACCACAGAATGAGTCTGGGGACCCACTGGATCCACTGTGAGATGGACCTGAGTGAAAACTCCATCAATCACCTGATCTCTGTAAGTCCCCACGCTGACTGGTGGACCAGAGTGAAATTTTGGGTCTCCTGAAATTAGTGTCACTTCTGAACCAGTGTCTAATAATCCCTGAAATATCTAACATTTCCTTTTCCTCAATACACAGTCACCCTCATAAAAAACTGTAGGTCTCCTTGGGGCAACTGGGCAGAACATTAACAGTGTAAATTTGGGGCAGTGTAGCAGAGTCCTTCTTTCACGCCACACATGGAAAATTTTATCTTTCATACCGCACTTAATTTGCAAATTTGAAGGCTTCAGCTCATCCCTTTCCTTCATAACTGTACCCAGCATATCTAACAACAACCAGCCAAGCAGTTTTGATTCCAAAAAACTCTGTTAAGGTGTCAAAAACACTCTCACTCAGAGCCTTGCCTCATGTAAGAGCAGAATCAAATGGCAATATTTTGTATATTTCTCTTGTCAACTCATGCCACAGACTGTCAACGTCATCTTGATTATTGGAAACAGTTATTACTGTCTTTGTGTCTAATCAGAATAGAAAAACCAATAGAAAAAAAAAAACATTTTTTAGATTCGGTTTCTCAAGAACCACTCCTGGTACCAAGCCATATTAGTCAGGGTTCTCTGGAGAAACAGAACCAACTGGAGATATCTATAAATATGAGATTTATACAGGTGTCTTATGTAACCGTGGGAATGGATGAGTCCAAAATCCGCAGGGCAGGCTGTGAAGCTGGCAGCTCCAATGAAGCGTCACGACAAACTCCACAGAAGAGGTTTGCTGGCTGAAGAAGCAGTGAAAAAGTCTCTGTTTTTCCTTAGAAATCTTCGACTGATTGGATTATTTTGTTTGCGGGAGACACACCCTTAGTTGATCACAGATATAATCAGTCACAGCTGCAATCAACTGATGATTTAATAAATAAGCCAGCCTTCCAGTTTATCAACCAGCCACGAAATATCCTTAAAGCAATGGTGAGACCAGTACTTGCCTGACCAGACAACTGGGCATCATCACCTGACCAAGATGACACCAGAATTTAACCATCACATCACTTTATTGTGGTGATCTGGAACCAAACTTACAATATCTCTAAGTATTTCTGTACTTTTATGTTCTGTCTTTCCACCTAGAGATGTGATAATCTTATAGAATTTAAGATGTCTCTTGGGACAGAATTTCTAGCCAGACATCTTCTGAGAGCTATTCTACCTAATATTCATGACCTACTACAATGCCCAACACAAGATGGTATTGTGAGAGCTAAGGGACATAGTCCCTACTTCCAGCGTCAGTCCTGGAATAAAAGAAGCCCATCCACAGGCCTCCTGGTCATTGCCAGCTCCAGACCACAAGTCAGCTCCTGGATAGTGGCCAGCTCCAGCAACAGATCAGCTCTGGGTCCCATCCAGCTCTGGCAAAGGCTTCTAGACTCTTCTGTTCAGAGACAAATGGACAAACCCATCCGAGGTGTTCTGTTTGGCTCTATGCAACCACCTGCTGAATCCATTTGCTTGGTTAGAAAGTTGACTTGTTAGTTTACATGCATTTGGTTTCCAGATATCTGTGATACTCAAAGCTCAAAAAGAAGGATGGGGCCAATTCCAAGAGGTCAAAGGGTCAACGTCACTCTGGCCCAGGGGCTGGGAGTAGACCCCATCAGTTAGGTCACAGCCTCCTTCCTCGCCCCTGCACAGGAGACACAGGACCGAAAGGCAAGCCGGGAGGGTGACCAAGGTGTGGTAAGTGGGGAGGAAAAAGAGGAAGAGGAAAGAGCCTCATCATTAGGCCCCCCCAAGACCATAATGACTGGGTGTCACCCTGAAAGGTCAGAAGAAACTTGCTGTAGAGGGCCATGTGTCTGGTACAGTCCTGGCCATCCACTACGTGACAATGCTCTGCTCTCGGCTCACGTTGCACAGGTGGCTAGGGGAGGCTTCCAGGGGCTAAGTTATCCCATCCCACCCCAGCACTGCCTGGTCATGACCATGTCTGTCCCTCTCAGACTTTCTTGGACAAAAAGAGATCATTTATGGACATTTGGACAGGACAGCACACAGGCTTTCAGGGGACACCAGAATTGCATTAGGTCCTGAGCCTCTGATGCCAGTGTACAAATATAATGAATGGCAACAGTTGCAGCTTCCCAAGGCAGGAAACTAGCTCAGAGCTACCTCTTTGTAACTTTCTAGCTATGGAAGAACCAGACTCAACCTGGAGTGGCAGTGAAGTCCTCTTGTTGGACTGATATACGTGCCTGATACACGGATAGTGTATGTCAACTGGGGTCCAGCTGGCCCACAGGGCTGTTCTCAGTGTCCCTCCAAGACTCAGGTTGAGAAGACCCCTTATCCCACGTTCCCATGACCATGAAGCAGGAAGAAGGGCCGAGGCAAACCCTGCACTAGGATTTTCAAGCCTGAGTCAGGGACCAACAGACATCACCTCTGCTCACATTTCAGGGGCACAGCACATCCCAGAGCAGAACATGGGAGCACATTACAGGAGAATATCACACGAGAATACCACGGGAGCCCCTCACCTTCTTGTTCCTCTACTCCTGATTCCCTTTTTGCCTGCAGAAGCCTATTTTCCCTTTCTCCTTCTTTACATGGGTCTCCCTGTATTTCATTCATTTCTCCATTTGCCAAATTAGCCCAAGGAAGAAACTGGTCAAACATCTGAAATTTTGAACTTTTAAAAGTAAATAATATTATTTCAGATAGTATTAGAATGTGATTAAACTATCAAAGCAGGAAGGGGCCCTGGTAGGACAGAGGGAACAAATTCCCATCTCTGCCGCCACCATCACCCCCACTGCAGCCACTTCAAACCCACCCACCCGCTAAAGGCCTTGTCCTTGGAGCAGGAGCCAGCTACAAGCAGCCATGTGCCTCTGTGCAGCACCTGGCCTCCATCCCAGTGTCTGAGCAGATCCCAAAGACTGAGATCCCAAAGGTACATGCTGTCAGTCCACATGAATCCCCCACACAGGGCTACATGCAGGCCTTATCCATGCCCTGGGGAGTGTCTGGTGACCCAAAGCAGAGGTGGGGAGCCTAGCCAGGTACCTACAGCACTAACTCCAACTCTGCAAGAGAAAGCCTGGAAAACAGGTCCCATGGGGATGTAGTACCCACCAGCATTCTGACCCTTGGACCCTGTCTCCCAAGAGGAGACTGCATAGACCAGACCCAGCCAAAGACTCAGGGTGACACATATTTGCTGTGTGGTGTCAAGATTTGTCCTAGTGGCACCATGGGCATCTGTTTCTCAACAGAGGGCACTCCAGCTCCTGTGGGGACCAACTCACCACACCATGGGTGCTGCAATGCAGAGGCCCACCTGTGTCCACCTCTAAGGAAACTCAGCCTGTGGCATGATGCAAAAGGAGCATGTAGACTAATCTCATACCTGCTTGAACACCCACACATGCACTCACATACATAGTCATGCACTCACACACAGAAATATACAACCAACTCACATATCCTATACACTGTCTCACATTCACACATACACAATCACACAGTATGACACTCATACAGTTATACATACATTCAGTCTCATACTCACACACTAACATACACAGTATTACACCCATACTCACAGTCTCACACTCACATACACTCAAACAAATCACATGTATAATAGCATTCACATAAACTCATGCACATGGTCACACATTGTCTCACATGCATGCACACTCACACAGTCTCATACTCACACATTCATAGTCACACAATCACCATATCTCACATTCACATACACTCATGCACACATGCTCATAGTCACACACACACATGCTCACACACAGTCACATACTCACAAATACACTCACGTGCACTCATACACACAATCACACAGTCTTACACTTGCATGCACACACACACTCACACCCTGTCCTTCTAATGAGCTGATGGCAGCCTGGTCTTTTGTTTGCAACTGAGGTCCTGTCTGGCCCTGCCTAGGGGTTGAGGCTGGCCTCTTGGCACCCCTGAGCCTCAGATCTGCTCCACTCTATGAAACGGAAGTGGCCACACCTCACAATGTGGAAATGAAATCCAGGAACTCCCCACCTCACCTTGTTCTGCTGGGCGGGAAACTGCCCAGAAGACAGCAGGGGGCAGTGGAACTGCACAGGAGCACAGGACATGCTGTGCCTTCTGCCCTTCCTCAGGAGCAGCTCCATCTGCCACACATACCTGCAACCCAGGGCAGGGTGCCCTCTCCTGGCCACAGCCTCCTCACCTATACAACAGGTGTGTATCTCTCCTCAGGCACTCTGCCTCTGCTGCCCCATGTTGCTATGATACATCACCACCACTGAAGGTCTGAGACCACACTAACCTATCTCTCTCAATCCTGGAGGCCAGTTGGCCAGTAAGAGACACACTGGGCTAAGTTCAAAGTGCCAGCCAGACTGGTTCCTCCTGAAGGATCCTGGGGAAAATTCATCTCTTCTTCTTTCCCAGCATCCAGAAGCCACCTGCATTCCTCAGCTCATTGCCCCTTCTTCTAGCTTCAAAGCCAACAGTGGCAGGCTGACTCCATGCATCACATCTCTCTGACCCTTCATTGTCATCACATCTGGTCACAACCTGGAAAGGTTCTCAGCTTTTAAGCATCCACATGGTTCTATCAGGCCCACGTGGATGGTCCATGATAATCTCCCCATCCCAAGATCCATACCCTATTCATGCAAAGTCCCCTTTGCCATGTACAAGCACATGTTCACGGGTCTTGGGGGTGTGGACATCTTTTTCTGCCTGCTAGGCCATTTTAGTATAGATAATACAAGATATGCAAACACACAGTACATGGTAGGCACATAATAAATTTTCATTCCCATCATTTACATATCTTACATATGTCATTAATGTGCTTTATTGACACAGCTTCCTGCCTTGCCTTCAGACCTCTCACTGCTCCTGAGAAGCTGTGCTGCCTGGTGACAAGAAAGGGCCCCATGGGCAGGGCACTCAGAATCAAATCCTCACTCTGCCTTGGTCAGCTCTGTGGCTTTGGGTAGCCTAACTTATGTCTGTGCTTCAGGCTCCCCTTCTATGAAATTAGGTCATAATATGGCTTGCCTCTTAGGGCTGTGGTGGGAACCTAATTATATGCAAAGACTTCTCAGAATATGCCACTCAGTCATATCAACTCTTCTGTATGCCACATCACCGTCAAAGCCCTCAGAGTCTCCCAGTGGCCCTGCCATGTGCATTGGCTCCTTCTGCTCCTACTTTGCCTTGCCTTTTATTGATACAGTCCAGGGACAGTCACGACAGACCAAGGAAAGATCTTTCAAGGACTGCTGGCCCAAGAAAGGTTTCAATCCTTCGTGACCAGAGAGGGAGATAGATGATAGATGCCATTTTCCTAAGGAGTAGTGTGGCTGCCCACTTTGGGAATCCTGAAATACTAGAGTGTGAGCTTGCCAGAAGAAATTACAGCCAGCAGATGCAATGGGCAGGAGAAACTGTCCCACACCAACCCTGTCACCACCATGGCCTCTTACTGTCTTTGCCATCCAGTACTTTGTCTGCAGTCTTTGATATCAAAGAAGTAAAAAAGAAAGGGATCCTGAAACCAAGTCATGAAGTCTGGTAAAGAAAGTTTGCCTAGTGCTGTGGGAAATGGCATGCTATATTCTGTGCAACATAAAATTGACTTTGCAGCAATAAGATAAGGCTTGCAGACAAAAAGAAACAAATTAAGGGCAGAGCGGAGGTTTACATTTCAGCTTTGTAAAATATAAATATCAGAAAGGAAATTAGGAAAGCATTCTACCCAGCACTGTGGTATCTGCTTAGCATTCTGAAATAAAGAATCTTACCCTCTCAAAATCTGCTTCCTGCTTCTGTAAATTAAAGAGGAGGCCCTGCAAGATGAAGTATGGTCTCTATCCATCTCTCTTGAATTTAATTATACAGTTAATTTTTAAATCAAATGTTACATGAACTCCTAAATTAAATATGAAGGATCCAGGGCTATAAAACATTATCTCATACAAAGGTTGCATCTTTTTGCTTCAATTAGATAAAGTGTGTGAAAGGGAAATGAAGCTCATGCACTTCTAGGAGAAAGGTCCTGTGGTGGAAATCCTTCTTAAAACCTAATCCCAGTGGTCTGATGAAGGGTATGTGGAAAAAGTATTATTTCTTCCTTTATGGTTTCATTAACGTTGTGTCAGAACTATTTTACAGGATAAGGGCATAAAAGCCTTAGCTGTGATCATCAAATTTTTATAATGCTGCATTAGGAAATCTCATGAAGGTATATTTCACACACAAAGTTAAAGAATTGGGCAATTGGCCTTATTTCTCTGGGGCTTCTGACAAGAAGCATTTTGCAAGGATGAGAAGCATGGTCCCAAATCTTCAGGTGAAAAAGTGCTCACTGGGATTCTCGGTGGGACCATGTGTTTAAATAACCCAGGAATTTCCTAGAGTGACTTCATCCCATCAAGCTACGAAAAGAGCTAAGGGAACTCAGGTTAATCATCCATTTCAGAGAGGCCCATAACTTCCAGAGAATGTCCATCCCTCCCAAGTCAGAGAGGCACAAAGTTAGTAGTGGACACTCTAAGGAGCCAGGTTAGACCAGACCCAGAATAAGCAACATGGTCCAAACCACAGTAGGACTTACACCTGTGTCAAATATTGAAGACACTCCAAAAACACTGATTTAATAAATACTTACTGAGCACTTATTATATACCAGGCCCTGGAAACAAAATAGATAACCCCAATTGTGCTAATTTGAAGCTGTTATGTGTCCCAGAAAAGGCCATATTCTTTTAATCCATTGTTGTGGGTGCAGATTTATTGTGGTGGAAGCTTTGGTTAGTTTATTTCAATTGAGATGTGACTCAGCTCACTCAAGGTGAGTCTTAATCCCTTACTGGAAACCTTTTTGAAAGGGTAAAAGACAGACAAAAGCCAAGAGAGCTTAGGGAGAGCTCAGAGAAAAATGCCCAGAGAAGTTTGGAGGAAGCAAAGAGAGAAAAGGTCACTGGAGGAGCTGAGAGATCCATTGAAACCAGAACCCAGGAGAGAAGGACCAGCAGACATCACCACATGCCTTCCTATGTGATAGAGGAACCCCAGATGTCAGCAGCCTCGCCTCAGAGAAGATAGTTTCCTCTTCATGCCTTAATGTGGACATTTCACGGCCTTAGAACTGTAAGTTTGTAAAACTGATAAATCTCCATTGCAAAAGCCAACCCATTTCTGGAATCTTGCATTCCTGCACCTTTAGCAAACTGAAACACTGACCTTCATAGGGCAAGTTCTCTGTGAGAGCAGATAATTTGCCTCATAAGTAAGTGACATCCAAGACCCATCAGAAGGAATTGAACGTGACTCGGAAAACAGCAGAGTAGGTGAAGGAGGCAGGGGTGCTCAGGGTTGGGGAATGTCTGGCATGTCTGGGAATAGCTGATCAGAGGCAGGGAGGCCCATGAGGTGAGGGGTCAGGTGGGCAGACTTGCAGGCTGTCCTCTGTGAGATATGGGGTGCAGAGAAAGCAGTCCTCCCCCAGAGACTTAGGACACTTCTGAAACCTTGACTTAGGCAATGCCAACCCTGCGAGTAGACTTGAAATCCTAGGAACACTGTAATGCTGCTTCCACTTCTGGAAAGCCCAGAGGGCTCCCTTCTAACATGGGGCCCCCTGGTATGGACATCCCTTGGGAATCCTGGAATATAAAATTGATGGAGACACAAGATGGAAAATGCGATTCTCCTGACACCTTGATATCTTCCCCCATCCTCTACCTCAAGTTATAGACACAACCAAAGGGAATCTTGGGATTTCACAAATGGTCCCTTGGCCTAATTATATGAAATTTGAATTTTCTCACAGGGACAGAAAGTAGACTAGAAGTTATCAGGAGTTTCAGGGTTGGGTGAGAATGGGGAATTAATGCTTAAAGGGTACTGGCTTTCAGTTCAGGATCATGGAACAGGTTTGGTAATGGATGAGACTGATGTTAGCACAATATCGTAGAGGTAATTAATGCCACTGAGCTATGCACATGAAGGTGGGTAAAATGGGAAATTTTAAATTGTACATACGTTACTACAGTAAAAAGTTAACAAAAAGGAGAAGCAAGGACATAATTATAGGATGGAGTGGATTTGTTAAATTGTAAAGTCCTTAGCTACAGCCTTCTTTTCAGGCTTTGAATAGTAAGTGTATTTTTTTCATTGTCGCATAATAAAACAATTACATAATTAGTGTGAAAAATTCATATTTGCAAGTTACAGTAGTGTTACAAAAGAAAAAATACCAATACTTTAAGCTGCTCTAAATCTTTTGTGGGAAAATTTAGTCTGCAAATAATCAATATACAAATATAAACAGGTAACACTTGCTAAATTGACTATCCAACTTTGAAACATCACTTCCATAAAAAAGAGAAGATGACTCTCAGCTTTTCTAAGTCAGGGGCTCTCAGAGATGAAGAATTTTTCGTGATGGAAATAAACGCTCATCTTAGAGGAGACTTGCATCCGTGGCAGGGATTCTTCGGCAAGGAACCATCCCTGTGATTGAATACCTTTCTACCCTCCTGCTTTGAGGGTGTTGTCCACTGGGCTATGAGCATTCCTTTCTTCACTCTAAACCCCCAAGTCTCAAAGTACCAGCATCTTCCTATAGCAAACATACTTGGACTTTGGCTGGGAAACAATAAAACAAATGGATTCTGCTCTTGGTCATTGACTCCTCATCAAACATCCACAGGTACCCTCAGTTGGAAATATGGGAATTAAGGGAAAATCTACCACTTGGCTCCAAGAATATCAACACCCAGGCCAATATCTCTTAGGTGAAATATTACAGAATATTACCGCTGTGTTGTCCAATATGGTAGCCAGTGACCACAGATAGCTACTTAAATCAAAATTAAACATAGAAATTTAGTTCTTCAATCACATTAGTCATAATTCAAGTGCTCGGTAGCCATAGGTCACTACTGGCTACTATATTGGATAGTGCAGATACTGAGCATTTCCATCATCATGGAATCCTTCATTGGACGATGCTGCTTTAGAGAATTCTCCTCTGGGGAGACTGATGTGGCTGTTTAACCAAATGTCTCATGTTTTCTCCTGATGTTTGGTAAACCCAGGATACTGGGTACTAGTTAAAATTAACAGTATTAAAATTATGCTTAAACAGTATTCAAATCATTAATAGTAGGGCAGTGCAATAGTAGCTCAGTGGCAGAATTCTCACCTGCCATGCCAGAGCCAGGTTCGATTCCTGGAGCCTGCCCATGCAAAGAAAAAAATCATTAACAGTATTGAAATCAAAGAATTGAAGCTAATTTCAGGATTTCAATATTGTTTTGTTGAAGACCACTAGAAAAGATCAGAATTTCAAGGACTCAGAATCATTGAATAACAGTTCATATTTTTATCATCAGGGAATACTGGGAATTGAATGACATACCCCCAGAAAAAGACATGCTCTTGATCTTAATCCACATTTCTGTGGGTGTGATCCCATTTGCAAATAAGACCTTTTAAAGATATTTTAAAGGTATTATTATTAATTAAGCTAAGGCCAAATTAAATCACGGTGAGGCTTAATCTGTATTGCAGGAAGCCTTATACAAAGAAGAAATTTGGTTGCAGTCAGTCAGTAGAAATCAGAAACTAGAAGGAGTCAGGAGGTAGAGAAGCCAGAAGACAGAGAAACCCACAAGAGGAGACCAAGGACATCTCTATGTAATGGAGCACAGCCGTCGCCAGAGCACTACCAACTCTAGCAGCAGGTATGGCCTCACCAACAACTTGATTTTGGACTTCTAGGTCCCAATCTGTGAGCCAATAAATTCTTGTTGAAGCCAACCCACTGTGTGGTATTTGTCATAGCAGATCTGGCAAACAAAGACAGGGAGCCAGAGAGTTAGCATGTGTGCTGGTTTGAAAGGAAGTATGCCCCCTAAGAAAAGCCATGTTTTAATATAAACCCCATTTCATAAAGGTAGAATAATCTCTATTCAATACTGTATGTTTGAAACTGTAATGAGATCATCTCCCTGGTTGATGCAATTTAGTTAAGAATAGTTGTTAAACTGGATTAGGGGATGACATGTCTCCACCCATTTGAGTGGGTTTTGATTAGTTTCTGAAGTCCTATAAAAGAGGAAACATTTTGGAGAGAGAGATTCAGAGAGAGCAGAGAATGCTGCAGCACCACGAAACAGAGAGTCCACCAACCAGTGACCGTTGGAGATGAAGAAGGAAGACGCCTCCCAGGGAGCTTCATGAAATAGGAAGCCAGGAGAGAAAGCTAGCAGATGATGCCGTGTTCACCATGTGCCCTTCCAGTTGAGAGAGAAGCCCTGACTGTGTTCGCCATGTGCCATCTCACTTGAGAGTGAAACCCTGAACTTCATCGGCCTTCTTGAACCAAGGTACCTGTCCCTGAATGCCTTTGATTGGACATTTCTATAGACTTGTTGTAATTGGGACATTTTCTCTGCCTTAGAACTGTAAACTAGCAACTCATTAAATTCCCCTTTTTAAAAGCCATTCCGTTTCTGGTATATTGCATTCCAGCAGCTAGCAAACTAGAACAGCATGGGACTATGATGGAGCCCACTGGTAGAGAAGACTAGAGAAAGTGCCGCTGACAGCAAAATGGCTCAGAGAACAACCAGAGCAAGCATGACTTTTTAGAAGTCTGGTTCATTTAGGTATACTTTACATGCAGTAAATTTAGGTGTTCAGATCTATTGATTTTGACACACATTTTTTGGGGGGGGGGGAGGATACACTGAGTTTGAGCCCTAAAAGAAAAAAAATTGATAAGCTGGACTTCATAAAAATTATAAACTCTTTAAAATTATACAGTTGTAAAATCACCCCCACACTTAGATAGCAAATGTTTCCATCAACCAAAAAGTTCCTTCATGCCCCTTTGCAGACAATCTTCTTCTAAACCCCATATCCCCTTGTGTTAGTTAGATTCAGTTGTCAACTTGGCCAGGTGAGCATACCTAGTCTTGTTGCTGCGGACATAAGCCAACGGTATGTGAACCTCATCTGTTGCCAATTACATCTGCAGTCAGCTAGGAGGCATGTCTGCTGCAATGAGTGACATTTGACTTAATTGGCTGGTGCTTAAATGAGAGATTGCAACGTAGCACAGCCTAGCAGCTCAGCATTCCTCATCTCAGCACTAGCAGCTCAGCCCAGGCCTTTGGAGATGCAGAAAGAAGTCACCCCAGGGAAAGTTGTTGGAACCCAGGGGCCTGGAGAGAAGACCAGCAGAGACCATCTTGTGCCTTCCACGTAAGAAAGAACCTCAGTGGAAAGTTAGCTGCCTTTCCTCTGAAGAACCAACAAAATAAATCCCCTTTTATTAAAAGCCAATCCAGGAACTGCATCGTCGCTGTGTCCCAGAACATGGGCATCGGCAAGAACGGAGACCTGCCCTGGCCTCCACTCAGGAATGAGTTCAAGTATTTCCAGAGAATGACCACAACTTCCTCAGTAGAAGCTTTCCTTGGGCTCCAGAGTCAGCGTCCTTGAGAGCAGAGTGAGCATTGACTAACCTGCCTGAAACTGCAGAGGGAAAACTTTCTCACAGTAAGGCCGGATTAGATAAGGTAAACAGAATTTGGTGATTATGAGTAGAAAGACCTGGTTCTCCATCCCTGAGAAGAATCAGCCTTTAAAGGACAGAATTAACTTAGTTCTCAGTAGAGAACTCAAGGAACCCCCTCAAGGAGCACATTTTCTTGCCAAAAGTTTGGATGATGCCTTAAAACTTATTGAGCAACCAGAATTAGCAAATAAAGTAGACATGGTTTGGATAGTGGGAGGCAGTTCTGTTTATCAGGAAGCCATGAATCAGCCAGGCCATCTTAGACTGTTTGTGACAAGGATCATGCAGGAATTTGAAAGTGACACATTTTTTCCAGAAATTGATGTAGAGAAATATAAACTTCTCCCAGAATACCCAGGTATTCTTTCTGATGTCCAGGAGGAAAAAGGCATTAAGTACAAATTTGAAGTTTATGAAAAGAATGATTAATGTGAAGATGTTTCCTGGGTTAATTCAATTTGTTTCCTTCCCCCCCCCAAAAAAAATCAGGTATTTTTACATTAGAAAAAAAGATTTTTGTTAACTTTAAATCTATAGATGATTGTTTCTAAGCATGGTGATTTTAGCATTTGTGAAATAGTTCTTGCTACAGCTGTTTTAATGCCCATCCCTCCAGGGTCAGGGTTAGGTCCCCAGCCCCTTCTTGGGTAGCATATCTGTGAAGACAGCCCAAAGCTGGAGAGTCCCTGGTACCATGAGTGGAAACCAGGACCCAAAGAGATAGGAGCTAGCCAGATTAGTCTAAAGGGCAGGAAGGGGTTATAAACAGAAGAACTACAACTCGTATTTTAAAACAAAATTGAATCAAAATAGCAACTGTAAATTGTTCTGGTTCTATCATTCTTCTGTAAAAAAAAATTATGTCCACCCAAATAGGAAATTAGTGAATTGAGAGCTCCACTATATTCAGTAGGGAAGGTAGAGATAAGTAGGAGACTAATTTTTTAAGGGTTAAAAGAGGAGAAAAGAGAGGCTACTAGGGTAGTTCAGTGGTATAATTCTTGCCTGCCATGCAGGAAACCTGTGCTCAATTCTCAGCCCATGCCCTTTCCCCCCGCAAAATTCAACAGATGGTGCTGCAATAACAGGATAGTCACATGGAAAAAGAATGAATGTGACCCCCACCATACATCATACAAAAAAAAAAGAAATACTTTGAGACCTTTAAAAATTCTGTCTCATCATGAGTGAGGTTAAAAGAGTTGTTACATGATAGAAATGAATAGGCTGTTCTTTACAGAAAGCTCAATCAAATAATCAGCATAACAGGTAAAACTAAACTCAAAGATGTAGTAAATGGAGAATGGCTATTGCTAGAAACCAAAGTTAATTAGAATACAAGCTTCAAAACATTAAAAAATGAAACATAATATTTTTTACACATCATGTTAGCAAAGGTTTAGAATATTATGATATCCAAGGAAATAACATTTTCAGCATTATAAATTGGCACAGCCATTTTAGGAGTGTATATTAGCAATATTGATTACAATTCCAAAATGTTCATATCCTTGGAACTCAGAGCTTACATTTCTATAAATTAATCCTGAACCAAAAAAAAGGACCAAGAGTATTTGTTAAAGACTTCTTTTTTTAAATAACAGTTTGGAAACAGTCAAATGTTGATCAGTAAAGAAATATCTAACCAGTATATCTGTAGAATATAATATTCTACAGGATTTTAAAGGATTGAGGTACTAAAATGGCAGAATGTCAAGGATTGCTAAGTGAAAGAAGCAAATTATATATAATAGCCAAAATTTTTAATAAATATTAATATGTATATGAGAAGTGTGACACACTATTGACAATATCAGAAATAGGAGTATTATTTTTCTCATCAGGTATTTCTACCCTGATTAGATTTTGTAAAACTTTATGATTTTTATTTTCATGAAAAAACTGTTGAAGAAAGAAATTGAGCCCCTTCTCTTCAGCAGTAAAATTAGGATACGTAACATCCAGAGTATAAATGAAATTCCTTAAATCTTACAAAAAAGGTAATAAAATAAAAAAAGGTCAGGCAAAGAAATCAACCCTATATATTATTTATGAAAACATGGCTGTAGTAAAAAGTATAAAGCCACACATGGTTTGTTTGAGAACTTTTATTTAAAAAAATAAAAAGCAGGAGGACCAATTAGAAGTTCAGGTGAAGGATGATGGTAACTTGGACCAAAGGGAGGGATTGGATTAGTATGGAATTTTATGAGTCAAGATATGTTTTTAAAGTGGGGGTAGCAGGATTTTCTGGTGCAGTTTGATTTTGGTTTTGAGCTACCCTTAAGGCAAGAAAGAAAAAGAGAAGGAATAAAAGTAAAAGAAACTGAAAACAGTAGAACCATGCCTTCAAAATTATAAGAAGAAAAATTTTTCAGCTAAGAAATCTATAATCAGCCAGATGTGATAATCAAGGGCAAGGGTAAAATACAGACATTTTTAACCAAGCAAAGATATTTCCTTCATGCACCCTTTCTTGGAAAGCACTAAAGGAAATACTCCAACAAAATGCAAGAGTAAAGTAAAACAAGAAACTGTGTGACATGGGATCCAGGAAATGGGAGAAACAAATAGTATTCCAGTTGGCTCAGAAAACAAAATATAAAAATGAAACAATGGAACTGACATTCAAGAATAAACTTGGAATATGTCATTGGTAACAGAGACCAGCAGGAATTAGAAATAGGGTAAGATAATGGGTAATTGGAGCTGAAGGGATACAGACTGTGCAACAGGACTAGATACAAAAACTCAAAAATGGACAGCACAACAATACCTAATTGTAAAGTAATCATGTTAAAACACTGAATGAAGCTGCATCTGAGCTATAGGTTTTTTTTTGTTGTTTGTCTGTTTGTTTGTTTGTGTCTTTTTTTTTTTACTATTACTATTATTTTTATTTTTTCTCTATATTAACATTCTATATCTTTTTCTGTTGTTTTGCTAGTTCTTTTCCTAAATCGATGCAAATGTACTAAGAAATGATGATCATGCATCTATGTGATGATGTTAAGAATTACTGATTGCATATGTAGAATGGAATGATTTCTAAATGTTGTGTTAATTTCTTTTTTTTCTTTAATTAATAAAAAAAAAAGAAAAAAAAAAGCCAATCCATCTCTGGTGTGTTGCATTCTGGCAGCTAGCAAACTAGAATACCCCTGGAAATCACTAATCGTATTTCTGTACCTATAATGTTGCCTTTTCAGGAATGTCTTATAAACGGAATCATACAGTATGAAACCTCTTCAGACTGATCTTTTTCTTTTACTTGGACTAATGTTTTTGAGATTCATTCATGTTGTTGCATCATCAGTAGTTCATTTCTTTTCACTGCTGAGTAGTATTCAATTGTACAGATGTTTATCAAGTCACCAGTTGGTGGATACTTGGGTAGTTTAGGCTTTTTAGTACATACTCATGGGTAAGAGTGCTGCATCATATCATAGGTATATGTTCAATTTTAGAAAGAAACTGCCAAATTAACTATATATTTTGCATTCCTACCAGCAATGAATAAGAGTGCTGGTTGCTCTCAACCCTCACTAACACTCGGCATTTCCATTTTTATGGTTGTTTTTAGCCATTCTAAAAATGTAGATAGTGGCTGGTGAGATGGTGGCTCAGTGGCAGAATTCTCACCTACCATGCCAGAGAATCCCAGGTTCAATTCCCGGTGCCTGCCCATGGGGAAAAAAAATGTAGCTCATGCTGATGGTATGCTTCTTTACATGTGCTTATTTTTATTTGCCTTCCATATCTCTTTTTTGGTGAAGTGTCTGTTCCAACCTTTTGCCCATTTTTAATCAGGTTTTTGCTTTCTTATTATGGAGTTGTTAGATTCCTTCATGCATTCTGGATATGTCTTTACCAGATATGTATTTTGCACATGTTTTCCCAGACTCTGGCTTATTTTTCATTCTGTTAATATTATGTTTAGAAAAGCACAAGTTTATAATTTTTATGAAGTCCAGCTCATCAATTTTTTTTTTCTTTTAGGGCTCAATCTCATTCTATCCTAACTTAAAAAACCCTTGCCTTATCTATGGTCACTAAGATTTTATCTTTCATCTTTTCTCCTGGAAGTTTTCTACTTTTAAATTTGACATTCTCGAGTTAAATTTTATGAGTTCTCAGGGTATATCATTGGATATTGATATTAAATTATTTTCTTCCAGTATCACTTATTGAACGTGCATTATATTTTTATCATGTCCACAGGGAACTCAATACACATAAAGATCACAGTTTCTGTCAAAACACTTTGTCCAGGAAAGGCTTAATTATATAATAATAAAAGGTCTTACTGGAAAATATGGCAGTAAAAAAGATATTGCTTTTTTTAAAAAGGGGAGGAGGATCTTTTAATTCTATCTAATTAGGGATTTAGAGTACCCATTAAACCTTCAAATTCTGGCTAAATATGGCAGTTGAACACACATTTACTTTCCTCCTTCTTAATCCTACACACACACACACACACACACACAAAATAACACGGTAAAGGGATTTTAAAGGAGGTGATAGTAATCCCACAAGAGCAAAGCCAATTGGGAAAAAGGTAACAACAACAAATTTTTGAAGCTGGAAAGCAGATGGGCAAATGGCACAGACTAAACAAACCAAGAAGTGGCCCCATCCCTGAAAGTGGTGAAGCCTAGTTGCAGATTGATCTATACCACAGCAGCCCAGAGGGTCTCTGAGACCACAGTACCCTTTGAGAGAAGGGGAAATAAGCATGGAAAACAAGAGACTTAATGAAAGTCTGCAGAAGAAGTACTTGGAAGACTTAAAGCTTCTCTGGGAATTGATTTTAAAAGAGAGTATCTGGAATCCAGGATACCAGGAGCATCTGTGGCCTAGGACCCAATATTAAAAATATCAAAAATGAGAGAATTAGGTTTAAATCTAACCATCCTGAAAAAATAAATACTCACAGAAAACAGAGCTCTTAGAAATTAAATTATGAATGAGAAATTCCAAAAAATCATTAGAAACATTAGAAAACAAAATTGCGAAAATATCACATGGATAAAAAAAAAGAATATTTGGGGCGGGCCAAGATGGCGGCTTAGCAATGTACACATTTTAGTTCGTCCTCCAGAACAACTACTAAATAACCAGAAACAGTACAGAACAGCTCCCGGAGCAAGATAGTGACCGGACACACAGCGTACCCCAGTCTGGAGCAGCTGGACCGGCTGCAAGTATCCAGAACAGTGAGTTCCCCAAGCTGCGGTGGACGGTGCCCGGTGCCCCTCCCCCACCGGTGGCTTCCCAGAGGGAAAGGAAAGAGACTCTAACAGTAGCAGGGACTGAGTCCAACCAAACACCAATTGTGGCATTAATAAACAAATTCTGACTGCTAAAAATAGGCCCCCAGCTCAGGCGAAACTGGTCAAGGCAGAGGGCACCTATTGGGCTAACCAAAAAAGAGGAAAGGGGATGAAACAGGTTTTTGTGGCTGTTTCTACAGAGGCTTGGCTGCCTCTGGATTCAGCAATGAGACTACTAGGGCTGCAACTGCCCCAGGAATAGGCAGAAACAGACCGCTTTCAGGGCTATCTCCCACATTGCCTTCCCCAGGGGAGGGGTGAAACACAACTTAGGTGGAATCCCTCTCTCAAGGAATTCAGACCACAGGGCTTCGCAATTTGAAGCCATTAAAACCAGCCTACAACCTCTCCTCTGTCTCCACCACACCCCCAGCAGGGAGAGCCTTCCAAAGTTAAAGGAGCCACAACATCTTTTGCTGGGGGGGCCCGCAGAGAGACAAGCACCACATACTGGGCAGGATAAGAAAAACAGAGCCCAGAGACTTCACAGGAAAGTCTTTTAACCTTCTGGGTCTCAACCTCAGGGAAAACTGATGCAGGTGACTCCTTCCGTCTGATAGGAGGCCAGTTTAGTCCGGGAAAACCAGGCTGGAGTCTGTAATACCTATGTAGACCCTCCTAAGGGTGGGGAGGGAAAAGGTAACTTAAAAGCAGGACAAGAAACAAGAAAACAAGAACTGAAAAATTACCCTCTTAAACAAAACTTAAGCTAGAGGCCCAGAAAAAGCTGAACTGAAGGTCAAAGAACAGATAGACAACAAACTCATCTAGCAAGAAAACCCTAGGTAAGATAAGCGAAAGTATCCTCCAGAATAAACTAATTAAGGTAATTAAATGTCCGGAACCAGCAAAAAAAACACATCACACCAGGAAAATTGAAGATATGGCCCAGTCAAAGGAACAAACCAATAGTTCAAATGAGATACAGGAGCTGAAACAACTAATTCAGAATATATGAACAGAGATGGAAAACCTCATCAAAAACCAAATCAATGAATTGAGGGAGGACATGAAGAAGGCAAGGAATGAACAAAAAGAAGAAATGGAAAGTCTGAAAAAACAAATCATGGAACTTACGGGAGTGAAAGATACAGTAGAAGAGATGAAAAAAACAATGGAAACCTACAATGGTAGATTTCAAGAGACAGAGGTTAGGATTAGTGAACTGGAGGATGGAACATCTGAAATCCAAAAAGAAACAGAAACTATAGGGAAAAGAATGGAAAATTTTGAGCAGGGACTCAAGGAATTGAATGATAATATGAAGCGCACAAATATATGTGTTGTGCGCATCCCAGAAGGAGAATAGAGGGGAAAAGGAAGAGAAAAACTAATGGAAGAAATTATCACTGAAAATTTCCCAACTCATATGAAAGACCTAAAATTACAGATCCAAGAAGTGCAGCGCACCCCAAAGAGATTAGACCCAAATAGGCGTTCTCCAAGACACTTACTAGTTAGAATGTCAGAGGTCAAAGAGAAAGAGAGGATCTTGAAAGCAGCAAGAGAAAAGCAATCCATCACATACAAGGGAAACCCAATAAGACTATGTGTAGATTTCTCAGCAGAAACCATGGAGGCAAGAAGACAGTGGGATGATATATTTAAATTACTAAAAGAGAAAAACTGCCAACCAAGAATTCTATACCCAGCAAAATTGTCCTTCAAAAATGAGGGAGAATTTGGAAATGATATATCAGATAAAGGTCTAGTATCCAGAATTTATAAAGAGATTGTTCATCTCAACAACAAAAAGACAGCCAACCCAATTACAAAATGGGAAAAAGACTTGAACAGACACCTCTCAGAAGAGGAAATACGGATGGCCAAGAGGCACATGAAGAGATGCTCAATGTCCCTGGCCATTAGAGAAATGCAAATCAAAACCACAATGAGATATCATCTCACACCCACCAGAATGGCCATTATCAACAAAACAGAAAATGACAAGTGCTGGAGAGGATGCGGAGAAAGAGGCACACTTATCCACTGTTGGTGGGAATGTCAAAGGGTGCAACCACTGTGGAAGGCAGTTTGGCGGTTCCTCAGAAAGCTGAATATAGAATTGCCATACGACCCAGCAATACCATTGCTAGGTATCTACTCAAAGGACTTAAGGGCAAAGACACAAACGGACATTTGCACACCAATGTTTATAGCAGCATTATTTACAATTGCAAAGAGATGGAAACAGCCAAAATCTCCATCAACAGAAGAGTGGCTAAACAAACTGTGGTATATACATATGATGGAATATTATGCAGCTTTAAGACAAGATAAACTTATGAACCATGTAATAACATGGATGGACCTAGAGAATATTATGCTGAGTGAATCCAGCCAAAAACTAAAGGACAAATACTGTATGGTCCCACTGATGTGAACGGACATTCGAGAATAAACTTGAAATATGTCATTGGTAACAGAGTTCAGCAGGAGTTAGAAACAGGGTAAGACAATGGGTAATTGAAGCTGAAGGGATACAGACTGTGCAACAGGACTAGATACAAAAACTCAAAAATGGACAGCACAATAATACCTAATTGTAAAGTAATCATGTTAAAACACTGAATGAAGCTGCATCTGAGCTATAGGTTTTTGTTTTGTTTTGTTTTGTTTTGATTTTACTATTATTACTTTTATTTTTTTCTCTATATTAACATTCTATATCTTTTTCGGTTATGTTGCTAGTTCTTCTAAACCAATGCAAATGTACTAAGAAATGATGATCATGCATCTATGTGATGATGTTAAGAATTAATGATTGCATGTGTAGAATGGTATGATCTGTAAATGTTGGGTTAATTTCTTTTTTTCCGTTAATTAAAAAAAAAAAAAAAAGAGAAGGGATAATTGGAGATGAAGGGATACAGACTGTACAATGGGACTGGATATAAAAACTCAGAAATGGACAGCACAATACTACCCAATTGTAATGCAATTATGTTAAAACACTGAATGAAGCTGCATGTGAGGTATAGGTTTTTTGTTTTTGTTTTTTTTTTCTTTCTATTATTGTTTTAATTCTTATTCTGTTGTCTTTTTATTTCTTTTTCTAAATCGATGCAAATGTACTAAGAAATGATGAATATGCAACTATGTGATGTTATTAAGAATTACTGAGTGTACATGTAGATTGGAATGATTTCTAATTGTTTTGTTAATTCTTTTTTTAATTAATAAAAAAAATGAGGGAGAAATTAAAACATTTTCAGACAAAAAGTCACTGACAGAATTTGTGACCAAGAGACCAGCTCTGCAAGAAATACCAAAGGAAGCACTAGAGACAGATACAAAAAGACAGAAGAGAGAGGTGTGGAGAAGAGTGTAGAAAGAAGGAAAATAAGATATGTCATATAAAATACAAAGGGCAAAATGGTAGAGGAAAATATTATCCAAACAGTAATAACACTAAATGTTAATGGACTGAATTCCCCAATCAAAAGACATAGACTAGCAGAATGGATTAAAAAACAGGATCCTTCTATATGCTGTCTACAGGAAACACATCTTAGACCCAAAGATAAACATAGGTTGAAAGTGAAAGATTGGGAAAAGATATTTCATGCAAATAGCAACCAGAAAAGAGCAGGAGTAGCTATACTAATATCCAACAAATTAGACTTCAAATGTAAAGCAGTTAAAAGAGACAAAGAAGGATACTATCTTCTAATAAAAGGAACAATTCAACAAGAAGACATAACAATCATAAATATTTATGCACAGAACCAGAATGGCCCAAAATACATGAGGCAAACACTGCAAATACTGAAAAGGGAAATAGACACATCTACCATAATAGTTGGAGACTTCAATTCCCCACTCTCATCAATGGACAGAACATCTAGACAGAGGATCAATAAAGAAACAGAGAATTTGAATATTACAATAAATGAGCTAGGCTTAACAGACATTTATAGGACATTACACCCCACAACAGAAGGATACACCTTTTTCTCAAGTGCTCATGGATCATTCTCAAAGATAGACCATTTGCTGGGTCACAAAGCAAGTTTCAACAAATTTAAAAAGATTGAAATCATACACAACACTTTCTCAGATCATAAAGGAATGAAGTTGGAAATCAATAATAGGCAGAGTGCCAGAAAATTCACAAATATGTGGGGGCTCAACAACACACTCTTAAACAATGAGTGGGTCAAGGAAGAAATTACAAGAGAAATCAGTAAATATCTCGAGGCGAATGAAAATGAAAACACAACATATCAAAACTTATGGGATGCAGCAAAGGCAGTGCTAAGAAGGAAATTTATTGCCCTAAATGCCTATATTAAAAAATAAGAATGGGCAAAAATGCAGGAATTAACTGTCCACTTGGAAGAACTGGAGAAAGAACAGTAAACTAACCCCAAAGCAAGCAAAAGGAAAGAAATAACAAAGATTAGAGCAGAAATAAATGAAATTGAAAACATGAAAACAATAGAGAAAATCAATAAGACCAGAAGTTGGTTCTATGAGAAAATCAATAAGATTGATGGGCCCTTAGCAAGATTGACAAAAAGAAGAAGAGAGAGGACGCAAATACATAAGATCAGAAATAGAAGAGGAGACATAACCACTGACCCCACAGAAATAAAGGAGGTAATAACAGGATACTATGAACAACTTTATGCTAATAAATACAACAATGTAGATGAAATGGACAAGTTCTTAGAAAGGCATGAACAACCAACTTTGACTCAAGAAGAAATAGATGACCTCAACAAACCAATCACAAGTAAAGAAATTGAATCAGTCATTCAAAAGCTTACCAAAAAGAAAAGTCCAGGACCAGACGGCTTCACATGTGAATTCTACCAAACATTCCAGAAAGAATAAGTACCAACCATGCTCAAACTCTTCAAAAAAATTGAAGTGGAGGGAAAGCTACCTAATTCATTCTATGAAGCCAACATCACCCTCATACCAAAACCAGGCAAAGATATTACAAAAAAAGAAAACTACAGACCAGTCTCTCTAATGAATATAGATGCAAAAATCCTCAATAAAATTCTAGTAAATCGAATCCAGCAACACATTAAAAGAATTATACACCATGACCAAGTAGGATTCATCCCACGTATGCAAGGATGGTTCAACATAAGAAAATCAATTAATGTAATACACCATATCAACAAATCAAAGCAGAAAAATCACATGATCATCTCAATTGATGCAGAGAAGGCATTTGACAAGATTCAACATCTTTTCCTGCTGAAAACACTTCAAAGAATAGGAATACAAGGGAACTTCCTTAAAATGATAAAGGGAATATATGAAAAACCCACAGCTAATATCATCCTCAATGGGGAAAAATTGAAAACTTTCCCCCTAAGATCAGGAACAAGATAAGGATGTCCACTATCACCACTGTTATTCAACATTGTGTTGGAAGTTCTAGCCAGAGCAATTAGGCAAGAAAAAGAAATACAAGGCATCAAAATTGGAAAGGAAGAAGTAAAACTATCACTGTTTGCAGACGATATGATACTATACGTAGAAAACCCAGAAAAATCCACAGCAAAACTACTAGAGCTAATAAACGAGTACAGCCAAGTGGCAGGTTACAAGATCAACATTCAAAAAGCTGTAGTGTTTCTATACACTAGTAATGAACAAGCTATGGGGGAAATCAAGAAACGAGTTCCATTTACAATTGCAACTTAAAGAATAAAATACCTAAGAATAAATTTAACTAAAGAGACAAAAGACTTATACAAAGAAAACTACAAGAAACTGTTAAAAGAAATCACAGAAGACCTAAATAGATGGAAGGGCATACCATGTTTATGGATTGGAAGACTAAATATAATTAAGACGTCAATTCTACCTAAATTGATTTACAGATTCAAGGCAATACCAATCAAAATCCCAACAACTTACTTTTCAGAAATAGAAAAACCAATAAGCAAATTTATCTGGAAGGGCAGGGTGCCCCAAATTGCTAAAAGTATCTTGAGGAAAAAAAACGAAGCTGGAGGTCTCATGCTGCCTGACTTTAAGGCATATTATGAAGCCAAAGTGGTCAAAACAGCATGGTACTGGCATAAAGATAGATATATTGACCAATGGAATCGAATAGAGTGCTCATATATAGACCCTCTCATCTATGGACATTTGATCTTTGATAAGGCAGTCAAGCCAATTCACCTGGAACAGAACAGTCTCTTCAATAAATGGTGCCTAGAGAACTGGATATCCATATGCAAAAGAATGAAAGAGGACCTGTATCTCACACCCTATACAAAAGTTAACTCAAAATGGATCAAAGATCTAAACATTAGGTCTAAGACCATAAAACAGTTAGAGGAAAATGTAGGGAGATATCTTATGAATCTAATAATTGGAGGCAGTTTTATGGACCTTACACCTAAAGCAAGAGCACTGAAGAAAGAAATAAATAAATGGGAGCTCCTCAAAATTAAACACCTTTGTGCATCAAAGAACTTCATCAAGAAAGTAGAAAGGCAGCCTACACAATGGGAGACAATATTTGGAAACGACATATCAGATAAAGGTCTAGTATCCAGAATCTATAAAGAGATTGTTCAACTCAACAACAAACAGACAGCCAACCCAATTACAAAATGGGAAAAAGACTTGAACAGACACCTCTCAGAAGAGGAAATACAAATGGACAAAAGGCACATGAAGAGATGCTCAATGTCCCTGGCCATTAGAGAAATGCAAATCAAAACCACAATGAGATATCATCTCACACCCACCAGAATGGCCATTATCAACAAAACAGAAAATGACAGGTGCTGGAGAGGATGTGGAGAAAGAGGCACACTTATTCACTGTTGGTGGGAATGTCAAATGGTGCAACCTCTGTGGAAGGCAATTTGGCGGTTTCTCAAAAAGACGAATATAGAATTGCCGTATGACCCAGCAATACTGTTGCTAGGTATCTACTCAGAGGACTTAAGGGCAAAGACACAAATGGACATTTGCACACCAATTTTTATAGCAGCATTATTTACAATTGCAAGGAGATGGAAACAGCCAAAATGTCCGTCAGCAGATGAGTAGCTAAACAAACTGTGGTATATACATACGATGGAATATTATGCAGCTCTAAGACAGAATAAACTTATGAAGTATGTAACAACATGGATGGACCTTGAGAACATTATGCTGAGTGAGACTAGCCAAAAACTAAAGGACAAATACTGTATGGTCTCACTGATATGAACTGACATTAGTGAATAAATTTGGAATATTTCGTTGGTAACAGAGACCATCAGGGGATAGAAATAGGGTAAGATAGTAGGTAATTGGAGCTGAAGGGATACAGACTGTGCAACAGGACTGGATACAAAAACTCAGAAATGGACAGCACAATACTACGTAACTGTAATGTAATTATGTTAAAACACTGAATAAAGCTGCATGTGAGAATGATAGAGGGAGGAGGGTTGGGGACATAAATGAAATCAGAAAGAAAGATAGATGTTAAAGATCGAGGTGGTATAATCTAGGAATGCCTAGAGTGTATAATAATAGTGAAATGTACAATGTACAAATTTTAAAAATGTTTTGGCATGAGGAAGAACAAAGGAATGTCATTAATGCAGGGTGCTGAAAATAGATGATAATTAATACTTTAAAATGTCACCTTATGTGTGAGACTAAAGCAAAAAATGTTTGTTACAAAATTTAGATTTTGACTAGAGCATTTCCTAATATAACTCATGTAGATAGTTTGATTGAATGTCATAAGTACTTGGAATCTCAGGTAGCACATGAGATTTTGTTGGTTTGTCCAGAGTGATCCCCTGATGAATCCTAGAATGATTTGATCAGTGGCTGGAAAAGTATTTGCAAGCCCCCTTCAGGGAATGGTGATAGTGGGGAGAAATTCAACTTCCCGAAGTTTAATTCTTTATATTCTCACAAGCAGTGTGGACAACCAAAGCTGTAGGCTGAGCCCCCAGTCTTGGGGTTTGTTCACATGAAACTTAACCCCACAAAGGATAGGTCAAGTCTATTTAAAATTTAGGCCTAAGAGTCACCCCCAAGAGAGCCTCTTTTGTTGCTCAGATATGGCCCCTCTCTCCAGCCAACATGACAAGCAGTCTCACCACCCTCCCCCTCCCTGCGTGGGACGTGACTCCCAGGGGTGAGGACCTTCCTGGCAATGTGGGACAGAGATCCTGGAATGAGCTGAGACTCAGCATCAAAGGACTGAGAAAAACCCTAGAATGAGCTGAGAATTATCATCAAGAGACTGAGAGAAACTTCTCGACCAAAAGGGGGAAGAGTAAAATGAGACAAAGCATCAATGGCTGAGAGATTCCAAACAGAGTCGAGAGGTTATCCTGGAGGTTATTCTTACACATTAAGTAGATATCACCTTGATGTTCAAGATGTAGTGGAGAGGCTGGAAGGAACTGCCTGAAAATGTAGTGCTGTGTTCCAGTAGCCATGTTTCTTGATGATGATTGAACAATGACATAGCTTTCACAATGAGACTCTGTGAATGTGAAAACCTTATGTCTGATGCTCCCTTTAGCTACTATATCAACAGAAGAGTAGAACATATGGAATAAAAATAAATAATAGGGGGAACAAATGTTAAAATAAATTCAGTTTGAAATAGTGGTAAATGAAAGTGAAGGGTAAGGGATATGGTATGTACAGTCTTTTTTTTTTCTCTATTATCATTTTATTTCTTTCTCTGTTGTCTTTTTATTTATTTTTCTAAATCGATGCAAATGAACTAAGAAATGATGAATATGCAACTATGTGATGATATAAAGAATTACTGATTGTATATGTAGAATGGAATGTTTTGCTTGTTAATTTTTTTTAATTAATAAAAAAAGTTAAAAAAAAAAAGAATACCATGACAACAACAACCAAAAAATTGATAAAAAATAAATACAAAATAGAGGAGAAAAGGCAACAAAATACAAAGAGCTAGCCAAGCAATCCAATATAGAAAGAATTGGAGCCTTACAAAAATAACAGAGATCAAAAGTAAAATAAATAAATAAACAAGGAAGGAAGGAAATTACTAAAGAAAAAATTAGAGAAATTTTTTCAGAACTAAAAGGATGTGTTTCCAGGTAGTGAGAGTTCACTGATATCCCCATCAAATAGATGAAAATGGACCCCATAAGGCCTGTTATTTGAAAAATTCAAAAACACTAAGAACAAAGAAATTATCTTGAAAGAAAATTGTAGAGGAAAATAAGGACATTTGTAATGTTACAAGAATTGGAGTGGCCTGAAACTTCTCAGTAGCAACACTGAGAGTTAAAAGGCAATGGGGCAAAGTGTTATAAAATCTGAAGGAAAATACTTTCTGAAATAGAATTTTACACCTCCAAAATTATCAAGCAGGCATGAGGAAAATAAAGATATTTCAAATACACAAGTCTCAAAAAGCAAAAAATTTCTTCCCATGTACCCTTTCTCTGAAAACTATTGGAATTTTTAATTGAGCAAAGAAGGAAATAAACCACATAGATCACATTAAAACTCACAGAAAATATTGAGAGACTCCTACTGTACTGGAGGATAGTATAAGTATGAATTGGTGATAGATATTTAGAAAACCAAGCATGTGTGCATGAAAGAGAAGGAAATGGAAGTTTAATTCTAGGAAAAAGGAAAGTGATATAAGAGAGAAAACATAATCCTAGTATACCACATTGCTTGGCTGTGAGTATTTGCATAGTTACAATCATGTAAGTATTAAGTATTATGTGAATGGTATCTTGACATCTAATCTAAGGGACCTTACAGTAGGCAGGTTGGACCTTCATATTACACCTCTATTACACTCTACTCCCAAGACTTAATTCCTACACATTGTCTTCTAACAAACAGATTCCTATAAAACTGGGACTGAGCACAGCAAATTCTTCCCAAGATACGTTACTCAAGTGTGTGAGATGCACTAAAAAGACAGATTTCTAGGTTTATGCTACAGGATAGTGGATACCTGGAGCACATTTCTGTCCTTTCAACCAGGACTCAGATACCACCCTAGGCTCCCTCCTCTCCCCACGCCTACATGGTTCAAAGTCTGGGGTTGCCAGTCCTATATCTGCCTCCTGTTGCCACAAGCCTGTTGATTCCCTTGATCACACGCGGTCTTCTGATTGGTCTGGAATGCCCTCACTCTGCTTAACAGAAAAGAAATTAAAAGCAAGTGATATGCAGTCATAAGAAAAGTTTGGCCCATATACATTAACGGAAAATCTTTTTTAAAGAGGAAAAAAAGCAATTCTATATTTTGCCATGCCCTGAGAACTATATTAAGGAACAACCTTGGTTTCTCCTCTAGCCATGGCAGACTTAACAGTATGTACCTAAAACTGCAGCATACCTACTGGCTCTCCACTCACCAGCTCTGAAAACCTGCATTAAAGGGTGCTTCTCAGGGACAAATAAGGGAAAGGACCCCAGGGAGGGGTTTCCCTCTGCTCTCTTGGGGTCTTGCTGGGATTAGCAGCACTGGGTTTCTGAGCCCAACATAGGTGACAACCACGGAGGTAGTGACAACGTGTCTGTGGTCTAGTTCTGGATGATGGGCCCACGTGTCCACAACAGCCCCTGTCTGAATGACAGGCTCATAAGTTCAAGGTGCTCAGCACCTCAGGCAAGTGTGTCCATTGTCCAGACTGAGACTAAAAAAAATAAAACAAAATGGAGTTACTATGGCTAAGAGAGTTTAAATGGAGTCGAGAGGTCATTCTGGAGTTTACTCCTATACAAATCAGCCAGATATCACAAACTGCCAAAGTATGCAAATCCTCAAGCAACATTCCTCAAAACTCTAAGGACATCCAGACACCAGTCACAAACCACAAGATAAGTAAACCATCTAACTTGAAGTAAAATTAGAGTATCCCGAACATCCACCAACCACAAATAGCTTATCTAATCATCATCTTTGTCTTTAAAAACTTGCCTGGAAGTGCCAAGAGGGTAAATGATTTGGGTGGCTACCTGCATCTGTGCTCTCCAATTGCAGTTAATGCATTTGTGACCTTACAGCTCAGATTACTTCTCAGTTGACAGGACCATAGTCCATCCCAGGTGCTGGTGCAGTCCGAGGAGGCTGGTTTTAGTGTAAGAATGCTGTCGACTCAGGACCGAGCCATTTCAGAGTCAGGGTCCATTGGGCATATTTGATTTGGGTTCATTGGTCCATCACCCACACAGCAGCATGTGGGGAGAATAGGATAGAGGCACTGGCTGGGACCTGACTGAGGAGTACAGACAGGACCAGCCTCCTACTTCCTCCCCAGGTTTCATGGGTCCTCTCCATTGGGTCAGACCCACAGCCATGCAGAAGGAGGGCAGAGAAGAAAGGACAGTGCATGGAGTGAGAGTGGAACATCTACCAAGCAGTGCCCTGCACCCACCCAAAAGAGGGACACACTGGTAGGCAGTGGGCTCTGAATCACAGACCCTACACGTGAGCCCCTAGGGGCTCCCAGAGGAAGTAAGGGGTGGTAGGAGGTGGGGAAGATCATCAGAAACCTCACCCCCCCCACCCCGGGAGTGCTATTGGGACTGAGGAGGTAGGACGCTGGGGAGGGGATGGAAGGAGGGCCACACCCCTGCCTTGCTAAGACTGAGGCAAGCGCTGAATTAGCCTCTACCAAGACAGCCTCCTTCGGCTCTGTGCCGTGAGAGACAGCCAAAGAGATGGGCCACCCAGGATGAGATGATGCATGGCAGGCCAGGGCCATGGTCATATGGCAAAGACCCCCTTCCCAGACACAGGTCGACACCCCTCCCACAGTATGTTCTGTCCCAAGCACTGTATGCATACAGGCAAGTGCCAAGGAAGTCTGCCAGTCCTGCTGCCAGCTGCCATGTGCTCCTGGGAAGGCTTCCAGCTCCCACTTCCACCTCTCAGACTTTGTCCCAGCCCTCAAGGCCATGACGGTCAAAAGTGGATCCCACAAGAAACCATCCCTGACCCAGTAAAAATCTAGCTCCTCCTACCACCATCTCCCAGCTATGCAAGTGTGCTACACCCCAAGATGTTCAAAATGACAAAAGCGGCATGATAGGGGCCAGAGGGAAAACAGAGAGGAAGTCAGAGGGGAAGACAGCAGCTTGAGAGGGAGAGGGTAGGAAGGGGGAGTTTCATTATATCTGTTTTTTTCCAGACTGCAAATCCACCTTGTCCTGTCTATGCAGTCATTTTTAATCACCCTCTCAATTTAATTGGACCTTTATTGAAAAATCACTAGGTGCCTGGAGCTGTTTCCAGCTCTCGGAAGGATGCAAATGCTATGACAAGCCCTGTCCTTGCAGAGTGCAAACAGGAGGCTGAGAGATGCCCTCTCCCACAGTGAGTCCTGCTTTTCCTCTGCTCCCTGCTGCTAACTGTTATAGCCGTTCCTTGTCCATGGAGGGTGCCTTTCCTCCCAGCAGCATCTCCTTTCCTCTCTGACAGCCCTCTCCAGCCACCCCACACCCAAGACGGCAGAAAGAAAGGCACCCTGTATTAACAGTGCTTGTGGACTCAGCTATCTTACCCGCCAGCCACAGACTCCTTAGTGCAGCAATCCTAGTTTTGTCACCTAGCACACAGGATGGTTCAATAATCTTTGCTGAATGAACCAATGAAGACTAAAACAACAAATTACTATAAAGTCAGATGGGCACACAGGGTCCCTGTGTTTGCCCAGGATGGCCCTGAGGAAACTGTGCCATCAGAGTCCCATCAGCACAGCCATCCCACAGAAATCGTGCTTCCTCCCCGCCCCAGGCACCTTGATATTAGCTGCTAATCCCAGCACAAGGGCCAAAATCGGCATTTAGGGGAGGGTGGGGAGTAGCTGCAGTGACAGCTTACATGACCCTGGACCAGAGCTATTGAGCTGGTCCCCTCCTGCCTTTTCTCAGACCTGATGATGTGAACAATAAGGAAATTCCACAGTTACCCAGGGAGCATGTTGTAAAATTCTATCATGAAGGCCCTTTTCCAGAAACACATGAGCATATGTAGCTAAATAAAGACATAAAAACACAAGTTCCTCTTCTCCACCTACACATCCTCCCCTGAACTTCAACTAACTCTCCCTCCAACTTCAGATGAAAAACAAAAATTTGGAACACATAGATTTTGTTTTGATGTAGGCTCACTAACCTAAAAAGGGAAAACGTCATAATGAAGGGAGCTGACCCACAGCACCAGTTCCTTCTGCCCGGTTGGACACCTCAGGCCCAGGCAGAGCTGTGGTTCTTGCCCAGGACTCTTTTCTCCAAATCCCTTCCCACAGAAGACCCCCACAGCAGGCCTGATGCGAGCCATGGGGCAAACCCACATTGACAGACAAATCTGCGATGACTTCAGATGATGCCATTTTGCCAAGATGTATCCATATCTATCCACAAAGCTATTAATGCTCAACTGAAACTGCTGCACTCTGCACCATGCAAATGAAACCATCATTCTCCATATGCCTGTGAACCAAGAAGATGTACCTGGGGGTGAACTGCTGGTCCTGACATTGAGCTATTATTACAGATTAAGTCATGTCCCCCCAAAACATGTTCTGTGGATGTGAACTCATATGTAAATAGAATATTTGATGATATCATCAGTTATGATGAGGCTTAGTTTACTGAATAGCTAACTGAATTGACCTCAATACAATATGACTGGAGTCCTTACAAGCAGGGTGTTGAGAATTGAATCATGTACCCCACATAAAGCATGCTCAAGTCTTACTCTGCACGCCTATGGGTATGTGTGTGAACCAAGCTGTAAATAGTACCTTTGAGTATGTCGAAGTGAGTCAGCATATGGACTCATTTGTAACTAAACTCTGTGAAGATCTTACTTAGGTGAGACCAAATTGAATCAGGGTGGGCCTGAATCCATATGACTGGAGTCCTTATAAGCAGAGGAAACTTGGGCATAGTAGGAGGAGACAGACAAGAAGAGAGATGGTCAAGTGATGAAGGCAGAAATGGAGATATGAATTGCCCCCAAGTGACCCCAGTGTGCTACAGACTTCAGAGGGAGCACGCCCAGGCCATCACCTTGATTTTGGACTTCTTACTTCCAGTATGTGGTATCTTTATAACAGTTCTAGTAAACTAAGGCAGGCATACTCATGGTTAGGCATAGGCCTGTACCCGGCACTTGCAGTACATTATCCAGTGACTCCCAGGCCATGTCCAGCTCACAGAGGAAGCCACTGAACATGCAGATGACTACCATGACATCTATGGTGGTTGTAGCTATGTACCCCAGAGAAAAACATGTTGGTAAACTTAATCTATTCCTGTGGGTGCGAACCCTTGTAAAGTGGACCTTTTGATGAGGTTACTTCAAATAAGGCATGGCCTAGGATGTGTCTTAATCTTATTACTGAAGGCCTTATAGGGAAGGTCACAGAAAGAGAAAAAAAAAAGCCACAGATAGAGCAGACAGTAGCTGAAAGAAGCAGAACCCAGAAGAGAAGGGAGAGGCTACAATGTGTATTGCCATATGACAGTAAAGCCAAGGGCCAGGATCACCACAATGCCAGTCTGTGGAAGAAAGCATTGTCTGAATGACACCTTGATTTGGACTTCACCTAGCATCAAAACTATGAGCCAGTAAATTCCCATTTCTTACATCAACCTATTGCATGATATTTGCTTTAGCAACAAGGAAACAAAAACATCTTAGGATGGGAGGAATTTTACCTATCACTGTCTGTTCATTCAACAAATACCTTCTGAGCACTGACCCTATGCACTGAGGACACAACTATGCACTGAAATCTCTGTCCCATGGAGTGGGAGACAGACCCTTACTTATAGATTATCTGACTGTAAGTTTATGAGAAAAACAAGGAACAGCCTGGCACACAAAAGCTCTTTAGGAAGATGCATTCATGTGACAGTCAGGGAAGGCATTTCCAAGGGGTCACATCTGACCAGAATTTTGAGTAATGTGATGTGATAACCATATCAAAAGACCTTCAGGTACACTGTGATGGGGCTGAGAGCTGAGTCATAGAGACCAGCCTGGAACACTGCCATAAGCTACACAGGGCTGTGGTGGGGTGAGGAGACAAAGACCCATTCGAGATATATCTGGACATGGAGTTGAAAGCACAGGTTTCCGTTCATCCCACCATGAACCCATAAATCAGAACCTCTAGGAGAAACATCCAGGCCTGTGGGGGTTGAAGAAGTGACTTTGAAGTACATGCCTGATTAGGAATCAATGACCTATTTTTCAGCTTCTTTGGCAATGAAATGACTAGATCAAAGCTGAAAGTGAGTCCTACAAAGGATATACAAGATGATTTACTGAGGGGTGGGAAGAAAATATTTCAATTTGTATTTATGTTTATTTTTCCTGAAGAATTAGAAATTAAGCTTTATTAATATATAACACATGGATAGATGCTGGCTCCTTCACTTGACCTGAGTAGAGTCACATTTTCTTTCTGGTAAGGCAAGTGACCTGAAGGAAAATTTGAGGTTCCACAATCCTGGAATTGGTAGCAACATTTTGCCTTTTTTGCATCATGTGCCAGGTAAAGTGGATTTATGGATGAGCTTTTCTAATTTGAATTAAAGTGCTTATCACAGAATGAACAAATGGCTTAAGAAGAAGAGATCTGTGAAGAGACCATGGGTAGAATATAGTAAGGCAAGCATAAGCAGACAAGGAGGAAAGGCAGAACCAACAGGTCTACTTCCAGAAATATCTTTGTCAGCAAAGTTGTTAAATAGCTGTACCAATATTTACCTTCATCATCACTAATGGGACCCTCACCTAAGTGTTCTATCTTGAGACATTAACTAGTAAGGGTGTGAAGACATCACAGTTCAAAAATAAAGATATCTATATATTTTTCTTCGATGGTTAAAAAAAATCAGTGACCTATTAAAAATGCTTCATACTTGAAGTAAACAAGCCCACATGACAAGTCTTTAAGTATCTTTCCCAATATGACAAAAACAGTGTCTAAGTCAGGACAGATCTCAGTTTATTTCCCAACCATCCATCTCCAAAGAGAGAGAGAAGGTGCTAGAATCCTGAAGGATTACCCCAGGAAGGCTACGGGCAAACCATCTTGATGAAGGGAATATATATGGAAATAGAGAGAGAATACATATGGAAAAGATCTATGGCAATGATCTTTTTTAAGAGATGAGATTGTGACCAATATAATTATGCCATCTGAATTGAATAGACTGGGGAAGGAAGGTAGTTAGAACAAAAATAAGAAGCTCTGTAACCTCTGAGCAGAAGTAAATAACACATAGGTATTTATGAATCTTTAATGACCAATTTAAGGCAACTATTAATATTATTGTAAAAGACAATAAGCAAGTCTTATTTAAAATTGAATTTCTGTAACAGAGAACCTGAAAGGAAGGTGAATATTCACATGTCCTAATTTGGTACGGTGTCTGCTGGCTCTGATCTGAGCCTCACAGGATGCTGTGTCTTTCAGACACAACACAGGAATCACTTGACATGGACCTAATAAAAACCTACTTGCATGTAAGCCAGATTCAAAATCAGATGGCACAAAATGGTAACATGTGTTATCCCTGAGTGCACATCAATGCGCAATGAATACTCCATTTGCCTGCTTTCAGCTTTGTCTATTTCTTTGAACACATGGTGGATAGTATATGCTTCCTGACATTTTGTGTTTGAGACATTTTATTTCTGTGTATTCTTCCCAGAAGCCCATAACCCCAGTCTAATCATAAGAAAAACATAAACAAAGCTAAACAGAGGGCTATTCTACAAAAAATTCTGACCGGTATTCCCCAAAACTGTTAAGGTCATGAAAAACAAGGAAAGACTCAGAAACTACCACAGACCTCAGGAGACAGAGATGTGGTGACTATATGGGATATGCAATGGGATCCTGCAATAAAAGAAGGACATTAGTGAAATCAGAATAATGTCTGGAATTTAATCAATAGGAATGCACCAATGTTGGCTGCTCAGTTTTAATAAATGTACCATGGTTCTACAAGATACTAAGTTAACAACAGGTGATTGTTCTCAAACAAAAAGTTTATTTAAAATAGTTTATGGTGGGACTAGACAAAAATTTTTTAAAAAGAAAAACAAAATTGGAAAACTCACACTAATTTAAGTAGACTTCAAGACTACTTAAACTCATATAGATCAAAGGGAAAGCACTGGGAGTCCAGAAATAAACCCATATATCTGTGTTCAATTGATTTTCAACAAGGATGCCAAAGTAAATCAATGGAGAAAGATGATCTTACTACAAAGCAGATAGAACAATATTTAAACGTTAACTTGAACTCTTACCTTGAGGCATATAAAAAGAAAACTGAAACAGATCTTAGACCTAAATTTAAAACCTAAAACTATAAAATTTCTAGGAGAAAATAGGATAGGATCTTTGTGACTTTGAGTTTGGTAAAGATATCTTAGCTTGGACTCAGAGGTATAAATGAAAAGAGAAAAAAATTGTTAAACTGGATTTCATCAAAATCAATAACTTCTGCTCTTCAAGAGACTGTTAAGAAAATAAAAAGAAAGGCCACATATTGGGAGAAAAATATTTATAAAACACTTATCTCATAAAGGACTTATAAACAGAATATATAAAGAATTCTTGCCAACTCAATACAAAAACACTCCACAGTTTTTTAAATAGGGAAAAAAATCTGAAAAGACGCCTCACAGAAGAAGATATGAAGAGATATAATGAAATCAATGAGCAGATCTCATTTGACAATTGGGGAATTTGAAGGTAGATTAGATATTAGGAAACATTAAAAATTGGTATTGTCTAAAGAATTAAAATTGCATTGATTACATAAGAAAATTCCCTTTTTTGAAATGCATACCGAAGTTTTTATGAATGCAATTACATGATATTTGGGTGTTGCTTTGAAATATTCCAGCAAAATGGTGGAAACAAACATGTCAAAACTGAGTGATAAGAATTTTTTAAACTCTCCAGTTTGGGAATTTTTCATAATAAGATGTTTCAAAGAAAGAACTATTATGCTAGAAAGAGCCTATTTTTTCTTTGGAGGTCTTCCCCAACTATAAAGGACATATTAGACTCTCGTCCAGGCCATTTCTAACAGTGGATGGATAGAGAGGTAGATGGATAAATGGATGGAGGGATGGAGGAATGGAAAGAGGGATGGATGGATGGATGGGTGAAGGGAGAGAGGGAAGGAGGGAGGGATGGAGGAGGGTAGAGGGAGCAGTGGGGGGTGGAGAGAGGGAAGGAGGAGTGGAGAGATATAGCATGGAGGTAGGGGAGGGAGGAGGGGGAGGGAAGGAGGGTCAAATGAATGGCAGAAGGCATCACTCTACTGATGATAATGCCAGGACTATAATTCTGTTCTCCTACTCTTAGAACATATCTTAGAATATTTTCCCTTTATCACAACTATTACTATCTGTAGTAGGGCTCATGCTTAGGAACAAAGGTCCTCTCTCCCTTCTCCACTGGACTGTTGCCCCTGAGAGCAGGGGCCATTTTATAGATGCTTAGAATAGGGTGTAATCCCTTGATGTGTTGAATTTGTGAATTAATTTAGTAACAATAAATCATCAAACTCAGTTACTTTATTGGCTAGAAGAAGCTGTCCCCCCTTCTGTCACATGTTTTTAAACAATCACTGCCCTCCCTTCCCCTCTTCATAGTTTACAGAACAATCCTCTTTGACAGTACATGAGGAAGGAGAAAACTGGAGGCAGAATGAAGAACCCTAGAGGTCCCAGGCTGAGGATGGGTCCAGGGTCCACTGACTGCTGGAAGACCACATGACATCAAGAAACATCTCTAAGAGGAAAGACAAGCAGCCTGGCTGCTTCCCATATTGATGAGTCATTTATATTATTGTTTCACAGTCTTCTCATATACTAAACACCATTATTCTCCAGTTACTCCAATTCCTACTGATAAAAATTCATTTTAGAGCATCAAAAATGTATATAAGAAACACCAAGGTTGCAAAGGAAAATTATGCAAATCCTATCTATTTACAGCCTCATTACTATAAAAAGATAGTGTTGGCTCTATTTACTTTCTCACATATGAGCCTTATGTACACTACTTATTAACTTAATGTACTAAGAAACTGGTGGATAACACTTGAAAATCCCTAGTCACAGCATTTTTAAAACAAAAGACTCTAATTCATAGCATGAATTAGATATAATATAAAATCATGCACATTCATATTTCAAAGTCTTGTATGTAATTAGCCTTCTGCCACAATAAGAATGAAAAGGAATGCAAAGCACATTAAGGGGTTATAAAGCCAGGTGACAAATAGGACAATAAAAATCGAATTGGAATCAGACCTGGAGAAGGAAAAGTCCTTGATTCTTCCCCTGTCATTCAGTAGAACCATGTGGGGATGAGAGGGTCTCAGACACTAGAATCAAGAAGCCACACATGCCCCCATACTTACTGAGTATGCTCACCTGGACTGAGAATACAACTGATGAGCAAGGCTTCATGAGAAGAAAGCTGTCAATGGTCAGTACTCTGCAACATTCAACCCTCTCCATGACAAGGACAGAAGGTTCCATGGTTCCTCTGGCACTGCATTCCAGCAGATGTATGGCCCCACATGGCTGTAGCCTCACATGGCCGTGGCATCCCCTGCTGCCTGTTCTGGGTGGTACTCATGTACCCTCTTCCCGTTGTCTCTGTACCACAGCCATGCCAGACAGCCCCAGCTTTTAAGCATTTACCAAGTAACTGCTCAGGACAAGGGCTGAGGAAGGAGGGGGTCTGGGAAAGCCACCAGTACCAGGGGAGCAGGACATATATGCTCTTGCATGACTTACTTTTATCCCTTTTGATATATATAGTATAATATCCAGGAGAAGGAATGCTTTCCCAATGCTCACACACCCTGCACAGAAACATCCAACTGGGCACCCAAGGATTTGTTTCTTTAGGGCAAGCGGATAGCCATCCCCCGAGGTATCAGCCCAAGGATCCCATTGTAGCTTTGGAATCATTGTTATCTTCTCCAGAGCCAACTAGTGTCTCTATAACCTAATTCTTGGTGAAGATTCTACACTGGTCCCATGTCCCGGGGCCAAAATTCTTTCCCCCACAGTCCAACTGGGCCCACACCTAAATCACTGGTGGAAGAATGCCTTTTGATCCTTTGTCGGTAATGAAGCCCCATCTTACAACATTGTTTTGCCAGCTCTAAGGTAATGGCTGTAAGGCAAATCTGAGGAAAAGAGAAAGAGGCATCTGCTCTCCAGCTCTCAAAGTCAGGTAATGGCCACAGAAGCTGTTGTTCCTGCCTCACGCCATCCTACCACTATCGTAAGAAAAGTACAGGTCCTGAGAGTGTGCCCCCTCATTCTATAGGCTCACCTGAAGCCACAGGTTGTATGGACTAAACCGCAGGCTGTGAGCTACTGTCCCAGGCACTTCCCACCTACTTCTGTGTCTCACAGAGGCTCCCATCCACCTCCCTGTTTACAGTAAGGCATGGGTTGAGCCACACTGTCCTCACTTGGATGCAGCTTCAGGCTACAAGTGGCTTAACTACAGCACAGGACTGACTTCTCCATGACAGTGACCTCATACCCTGGTCACATGCCCTGTCCAATTCAGTGTCACCCCATAGGATATGACGTTGATCTTGCTGCACTGCCACTGTAAGCAATAAATGGTCTCAGTCCATTTGGGCCCATTGTCCCCTGACTATGGAACCTATGGCAGAGCACCAAGTCTGCCTAGTAACAGCCACGGTTCAGAGATGTCTTGGCCACTTGGCCATGCCTCAGGTTTAGTGCAGTCTAGCTATTTGGAAACAAAGGTCCACAACTCTCAGGCATCCTCAGAGACACAGTATGGTCTTCTCATGTCCCAGGCAACCTAGACAACTGCGAATAAATTTCTGGAACTTCCCTAGTGGTTCTCTCCGGCCAAACATCTTCTTGCCACCTCCAAGGCATTAAGAAATGCCTCCCTGAAAAGCTCACTAAGTCATGTTATCCTTTACCTTCCAGGCTTCACCTACTAGAACCAACCTTACTGGGCAAGGTGTCACTGTGAGGCGGGTACAGTATAAATTTGGGGCCATAACTAAATGAAAAGCGAGCCTGTCCAGCACAGACAGTGGCTCATCCTTCACTTCATGCTGTTTAAGGCTGTTTCCCAGAAACAAATTCACAAGCCTTAAGATCATTTGTGAAAATTCTCTCTAGCTGAGAAAAGGAAACAGATCACAACTTCCCATGCATGTAAGCCTGTAGGCTGAGTCCCCTTTCATGCACAATCCTACAAAGCAGGAAGAGTTTGCAGCAATTGGCTTATATTATAGACAAAGATGCTAAATTAGAGGGGTTATATCTTGTCCCAGGTGGTCGCAGTTATGGTGAGCAGCAGAATGAAGGTGAGAAAATCACTCTATTCCATTTTCTTAGGTAAATGTGGCTGTGACTCACAAAACGGATCTTGCATATGCCAGGTGCTACAATTCAAAAAATCATTTCTAGTTCAGTTCAACATTCTACCTGTAATGGGGGACATACTGAATTGTAGCAATGATGCTATTCCAACTTGATGGAGTAGCCAGGATGAGCCCATTCAGAGTTCCTAACAAGTTAAAATAGACTTACTTGTGGGCAAAAACAAATCCAGGAAAGCAGGCATAAAACACACCTCAAATATAATCAGCACATAGACCCCTGCCAAAATGACCGCAGCAATGGTGACCTGCGTTTCCACGTTGGCACGAAGGTACTGGTGAGCCATTAGAAGAGGAACGGCCTGGCTCTGCCGGAGGGAGGCTCGGATGCTGATTGAGATGGTCCCTCTGCAGAATGAAACAAACATTTTCCAGCTGGAAAGGGAGACAGGTTCTATCACAGCAATTAGCATCCCTTCCCTTGATGTCATTTTTAACTCACATCATCGCTGGCTGGGCAGAGGCTTGGAGGTGACTCAGCCCAGTGCCCAATTTCTCGGAGGAATACTGAGCAGGTAAGTGGTCTGAGACACTATGCAGCTTCCATTCTGCAAAGCCTGTCTCCAATCTGATCTCCTTTGGTGCAGCCAGGTAGCAGCTGCCTCTCCACTCCATTACATGTGCTTTGGCCAGTTTCCGACAGTTAACAAGGAGACTGTGACACTCACATTTGATCCTAGCCATTTAATTTCTTCCCTTCCTCCTCACTACATACCCAACTGCTGTACTTGCTAAGAGAGGGCAATGGCAACTCTTCAAATTCCAATTGCTGACAGTGGGATGAAGTGTCACAAACAAGAAGCCCGAGGATGCTTGAAATAGAAGCACTTTTCTAAAAGTTCAGTCAATATCCAAGAGCATAGATGGAATATTCAGTGACATTCATTAACAAAGGAGAAAGCATCTTAAAATTTCCTAGAATTTGCCATTGTACAGCTTCACAAAAATAATGAACTTAAAACTTCAATTAAAAGTAAGCTTTGCTTCAAAGTTGGTCCTTAGGTTACCCAGCTTATTTTCTGACATTATGATTATGGTGCCTTACCAGAATCGTTGCGCTCACTGTCCATCCAGTGCAGACAGCCTTGACTAAGCCACATAACTGATCTTTTGCTCTTCATGCCAAAAAGAGGTGTCCTACAAACCAAACTTCTTTGGGAGAGTATATCCCAGAGAATTAGCTCCTAAGACTTCACTCATCTGAAAACCCACCTGCTCAGTATTTCAAAAGTCCTGCTCATGACAAAGCGCTCATTTATTCTTGGATTTAGAAATATTGTCCAATTATAAGTGACCTGTAAAAGATGAAATTTAAAATCACAATTAGGCTTTTAAACTGAAATGTCATCTGGGATCTGGGGCTATTCAGTGAAGGGTGCTTCTTGGGTAGAATAAGAGAAATAGAGAGGAATGATGATGCCTTTTTATATCAGCTCTCATGTCCTTGGTGTCAGAGGCAGATCCAGGTTTTGCAGAGCCTGAAATTTTCACATTTTGGAGGGCTTCATTGAGAAAAAGAATGCAAAGATACAAATACAGAATTAGCATACAAAGTACAAAAAGTCTAAAGGTAAATGTTCATTTACTACAAGAACAGAAATCACTACTAGCTCCTGGAGAACTTGGAGATGTCTTCTGAGACCACTATAGGCCACTTACAAGGACTGCTTACTTAGAACTGCTTTCTGATGCACTTCCTGCACTCTGGCTCACCCTCTGGCCCACCAGAAAACTCCACACATTGCAATGCTCCCAGGAACCCTTGGAGAGGGCCCCAAAGATGAGGTAAATCCATCCAGTTTTTTGTCCTTAACAGGATAGTGGAGAAAGTCCAAGAAGGACAAGTTGGGAGGTGTCTGGAGTGGAAGAGAGGGGCAGCCAGGAGGAGGAAAGAGGGGAGAGAAGCCAGTTGAGGGGAAGGCAGGGTATTCTCAGTGGGAGGGTCAAGCCAACAAACCACAAAGAAAATTAAACATAGGAACTCTGAAGTTGGCCAGAACAGCGAAGTACATGCACTAGAGAAAATGCCTCCACTTTTTGCAGCCATAATGAATTTATGGCCTAAGTTTTGGGTCTATGTGAGCAGTAGACAAGGTAGCTGCATGAATGGACAAATCAAACCCATGCCAAACTTATGCTTAAAACAAAATTGGTGCTTGGAAAGTGAGAATCTGAAAAAAAAATTATTTAATAAATATCTCTTGCACTCTTGATTTTACAGAGCTGGGTTTGTCTGTGGGCATTTTGGGTATGTCTATGTGTTACAAGGGGTTTCTCATGAGTGCAGGAAGTCTGATGGACCCTGTTTAATTTGGATTATAACTATACATGTCCTGGGAGGCATCTCCATCATCAGAGTCAGTAAAGGCTCACGTTCACAGGATAGAAGTGTGCCCTCCTCATTCTTTACCAAGAACCCCTGGCCAGGGGACCACACATCACACAGGGACATCAAGTGTATGTCCACTAACCACAGCCAACATTTCCAGATTAGGATGTAGGCATTCTGTCAGTCATTGCCTATGGCTTCACTCTGTGCATGCCAGGAAATTGGGAGAGGATACATGGGTTCATCAGATACTCCATTTCAGGTGACACAGCCTTGTCCACAAGAAGGGCTTCCTTCCACTGATCATAAGAGAAAGAATCCACTAGCTAGAGATATGCCATCCTTCTAGGATTCAGCAGGATAACCCTGTGGAATCACTGAAGTCAGGATCTGGGGGACAGTTGAGCTATGCAGAGAGGGGGTCCTGCCATTGACATGTGGGAGAGGAGTGATCCTTGATTTGTGGGGACTCTGGGCCACCCTGGAAAAACCCTTCTGCTGGCTCTCTTTCTCCAAGGACTGCCTTTCACAGGAACTGTGCTGAAGGCTTTCACCCAGAGATGCAGAGCACACAGGCCCATGGATTCAGAAAGAGAAGGATGTGCAAAACATACCTACTCTTAGCATTGGTCCACAAATACAACATGGCTGTAGCATTGTGAGTACCTGTAGTATCAGGAAGCTCAGACCAGATTTAAGTACATGTCAACAATAGAAAACTATTTTCTAGGATATAACATCTCCCTGAATTGTCCTGTGAAGTCATTTCAAAAATAGAACTCACAAGCCTGACTTCACTGAAACACCAAGTGTTATCACTGATTTATAGAAAAGGAGAAAAGAGAATTTCAAAGACAAATCAGAAGATGAAAAGGAAGCCCATTGCCTTATAGCTCCTCATTAAATCCATCATGAAATGGAATAAGTTTTTCTATTTTTTCTAAATAACTTAAAAGTGTGACCTGCATTGGCCGCCATCTTCTAGAGCCTGGAGCATCTGCCTGGGTCACCTCAACCACGATAAGCTCTTCTCTCCCAGGACGACTCAACCCACCAGCCACCAGGGGCCCAGCCAAGTCCACCTGGAGCAGCATGGAGTTTCCGGCACTGGTGAGGTTCACAGCTGCAGGTTTGTCAAGGGAAACACAGAGACCTGAGGTTTTGTGCTATGTGCCAGCTATGCCCTCCTCTGGTGGGGACAAAGATATGCATCTCCAGAACCTGTCTCCAACCACCCCTTCATCCCTTCACCACTCCTTATCCTTCTGTCCCTTCACTCCTTACATATACACTTCGTTGTGCAGTTTTCAATCATCCACTGATACTGAGGATTATAGATGCCTCCACTTTCTGTGGCCATAGGGAATTTTTCTGACCCAAGTCCTGGGCCCACATGTGCAGTAAACAAGGTGGTTGCTTGAATGGACAAATCAAACTCATGCCAAAATCCTTGTGGGATCCAATTCCTGCTTGTAGGGTGGAGAAAACATCAAAGAATTCAAAAAAAGAGCTCTGAACTTGACATGAAAAAGTCTGCAGTGAGAGGGTAGAAATCTCTTTTAAAACAAGTTGGTATGACTCTTGATAAGGGATGAGGTATCAGGAAAAGAAATTCCTCCCCTCTTCCAATGTAATTCCCTTATTCCTCCCAAATGGATTCTATCCCTCCTGTATCTGCATATTGTACAAAAACAAGAGCCTATACCCTGCCCTCTTCTCCTCTGCTCCAGGCAGATTCCCTTTTGTTTAGCCTTATGCCTTAGCTGCAAGTTTCTGTGGGCACAGGGTTTCCTACATCTATGTCAACATGGATTTCTTATACCAGTCTATATTTTGGTACAGAAGAGAAAATCATTGTAGGTGGAAAAACACATCTCAGCTTGTTTATTTTATGTGAGGTCTCAAAAGTCTCTTAGCTGCAGCTCACTGGTTCTAGGAGGATTAAGAAAACAATTCCTTTAGTCTTCCCTAAACTCCTAAAAGAAACAGATGGTTTACTGAGCAGACTTAGAGGGAAAGCAGAGTTTCAAGGCAGAATATCTACAAAATTTGCATTACAAATTGGGAAGTGTGAGTGAATAATCAATCTTTTTTTCATTGTTTAGTTCCTCCAGCAAAATGTACCAGTAAAAAGCAAATGCACACAACCACACTGGTAAATAAAGTGTTGTCTTCAACACTGTTGTTTATATAGGAGTACAGAATGGGCAGACTTCCCCCACCTCTCCACTGGAAAGCTTCTCAACACACTTGTGTGGAACTAGGGTTCCAGAAAGGAACACTGAAAATGTAAGTCATGCATGAGGCAGGGTGTACTAGGAAAAGACCCAAAGAGATGCTGCTACTTTTATCCACACCTGAAGTTATTCCAGTCCTGGCATTTCCCCAAGACAGTCACAGGATATGGGGGTGACTTAATGGATTGCAGAGAACTTGCAAGGAGACCCAGGAGATTGAAATAGCAATATCTGGTGACTAATATGGAAAGGTCATTGGACTAGCCCAGATTGGATTCTCCCTTCAATTTATAACAAGTGTTCATGGTACATCTGTTGGATTCTGTGCTGGTTTGAAGCTGTTATGTACACCAGAAAAGGCCATGTTCTTTTAATTCATTCTTGTGTGTAGAACCTTTTGATTAGGTTGTTTCAATTGAGATGTGACTCACTCAATTTAAGGTGAGTCTTAATCCTTTACTGGAGTTCTTTCTGAGAGGATTAAAAAGCCAAGAGAGCTTCAAGAGAAAAGCCCAGAGATACAAAGAGAGGATCCACAGAAGCTCAGGGAGGAAGCCATTGAAGCCAAAAGCTGAAAGCAATGAAAGCTGGAAGGTAAGGACAAGCAGACACCAGCCACATGCTTTCCCACGTGACAGAGCTGTCCCAGATGCTGGCAGCCTTTCCTCTGAGTCTTTTTCTTTATCAATCCACTAATGCCTTAATTTGGACATTTTCATGGCCTAAGAACTGTAAATTGTAAGTTAATAAATCCCGTTGTTTAAACAAACCCATTTCTGGCATATTGCATTTAGCAGCTTAAGCAAACCAAAACAAATACCAAGAGAGAAAAGAATAAAACAAAGCCTTTGTCCTGGGAGATCTTATACCATAGAGGGCAGATGAAATGTAAAAATGAAATGGATTAGCCACCCACGTGGAAGGCACACAAAATCCAAAGGACATGGAGGACTGCATAAACTTCCACCCTTCCTCTTCTCTCCCCTCTTTGCAGATGTCCATTGCAAAGGACAATCTAAAGGAATCTATAGGATTCATAGCCTTTTCCACCTGATGTGCTGGTGTCAACAGAACCCTGGAATCCCAGCAGGGTCTTCCGCCTCCAGGTGGGCCCGAGGTGACAGCTTTACATGCACAAATCCCCAGTGGACATCTTGTCGGCCACATCTTTACCCAAGTGGATTCTATCCTTTCTGCATTTGTTCCACATATAGACCCTGTGCTCATCTCTGTTAAGGTATTTATTCACACTTACTCTAATTTGTTTTAGTTTTTTCTCCCCAATTGGTCTAGTCTTCTGTGTGACTTTCTAGGGCTGCTGTGACAAACTGTGTGGCTTAAAACAATAGAAATTTATTCTCTCACAGTTTGGGAGGTTAGAAGTCTGAAATCAATCAGTAGAGCTGGGCTCCCTCCAAAGGCTCTAAGGGAGGCTCCTTCTTCACCTCTCCTAGCTTCTGGAAGTTACCAACAATCCTTGACATTCCTGGGCTTGTGGCAGCATCACTCCAACCTCTCCCTCCACCATGACATGACCTTCTTCCCTTTGTCTGTGTCCCTTTTTCCCTTATAAGGACACAGTCATACTGGTTGGTGGGCCTAACCTACTCTACGATGACCTCATCATAACTAATTCCACCTTTAATGCCTCTATTTCCAAATAAGTTCACATTCATGGTCACTGGGGTTAGAGGGATGCAATTCAACCCCTAATATTCCTCAAGAGAAGGAATTCCACTTTACTTATTTTTCTATTTCTCTGGAGACTAATGTAGTTCTATCACGTTAGATATGCCTAAAAAGCATTTGTTTGATTAATAAATATTTTATTAAAGCATTATCCTGGAAGTCCTCTGAGCCTAGAGCAGAGTCCCAACCAAATAAAAGCTTTAGTGTGTGGGAAGGAAGGAAAGAAAAGAGAAAGGGAGGGAGGGTGAGATGAGAGGAAGGAAGGGAAGGAGGGGAGAAGAAGGAAAGACAGGAGAGAGGTTAGGAGGGAGGATGTATCTAATTCACCTGCTTCTAAAGATCTACAGACCTCTGTTCATGTCTAATAATCTAGGAAACGCTTGAGTGGCCAGCTCAAGAACAGAAAACACTTCAGTCAAAAATAACTTCAGAAAATAAAATAAAATAAAATAACTTCAAGAGCTCAATGACAGTCACTTTCTATCTCACAAAGCTTCTAAAATAAATCCTACAATTATAAAGGTAACACATTAAGCCTCTTACAAACAAGACACACAGTTTCATAGGTGGTAAAATCCTCCAGCAGAAGGAAAGCCACATTTTCTCCAAAATACTTCTTCCCAGCTTCCATCTCCCCCGGAAGTCTTGAGACCTGGAGAAGAGACCCAAGGGAAAGATGGAAGCTTTCTAGAGGTTTGGCCCAAAGTTAGGTAGGAAGAGACAGGTGCTTGTCACTCAGCAACAACATGAGAATAACATAAGAATATCCCTCATGGCCTGACAGAGCCAAGCATTACACATGGCAGGCCTGAAATGAATGGTCCTTCCTCAGAACCACCTTTGAGGGTCCTGGCTATGGCACACAGCAGTCCCCGATGACCACCATTGACTTAGAAGCACAGCAGTCTGCTCCCAGGGATACCGAACACATGACCTCCAAAGGTTTGAACACTGGGAGTCCTGAGCCCAGCAGGGACCCTCCTCCCAGGTAAGCCCACAGTGGCAGCTTCACATTCACAACCCCCCAGTGCAGGTTCTCATCCTAGGGTCTTGGGAGAGAGTCCGTGGACTTCCAAAAACCCAGTGCAGACTCTAGCAGACATGCAGCAGCTTTTCTGAGGAGCCAGCGGAAGCCCAAAGCACCCCACATAGAATTTGATGAGGTACAGACTAGCCAGGATGACTTTACAGAAAGCATATCTTTCATTCAGCTCTCTCAGTTTCCTCCAGCCTGTTCTCTCTTCATCCAAATGTGCAGTCCACTCAGGGAGTGAGGAAAGGGCTCCCAGCTTACCCTCACAGCCAAGAAAGACCCTCCCCAACTTGCTGGAGTAGCCTGGCCCTGACATCAGCTGGCCTGCCCAGTCTTGAGGACCTGGGCCCCTCCTACCCCAGCCACTCAAACCCTGGACCTTCCTTCTGCTGCCCAGGCCCCCTAGCTACTCTTCTCCCTGGGTAACATTAGGAAGGGAAGGAAAGTTTCACAAAAATGCTTTAGAAGGGAAGAAAATCAATGCAGTTCCAGTGAGTACAATGAGAAGAGCTTCACTAGTTATTACTAAGTAGCCATGCTTATTTAGGATTACCACTAACTGATAAGGTTCAAGGAGGTACCACCTCTGTCTGTGGTTGTTCGGGTATGACTGCTGTCAAGGTTCACTGAGGCTGCCTGCAGTGGGAACATCACACAGCTTTCCCAAGTAGTCCATAGGCCTTCCTGACTGAGTCTCCCTGAAGACCACTTTCTTCACATCCCAGGGTCTGTTGGAACAGTAAGTTGCAAGCCTCTACAGTGTAGTCACAGAGCGGAGCACACAGTCTACATCTGGGGACATCATGAAGCCAGTGTCCTCCTGGACCCCAAACTTTGACAAGGACCAAGGGCCCATGGGCAAAAGCCAAGAAAATCTTAGAAGCTTCTTTCAATCCTTGGAGGTAAAAGAACAAGAATGAGAAAAAATGTATCAAAATCATGCAACTCTACAGCACTTAGACTAAGTGCCAGCTCAATTTCAAAATGGTGAAATAAATGTCAAGAATTGAGAAAGATCACTGTCAGACCCCAGAGCTATCCTGTCCTTCAAGCAATTGAGCTCCCTGCCCATTCAAAGCGAGGGACACACCATTGGCCAGCCTTCACCAAGGCTGCCTTCCAAACAGCTAACCTAACCCAATGGCTTGAGTGGACAGATATTTCCAGAGTACTGTTGACACCCTCTCTGGAGAGAGGCTTCCCTGAGGAAGGTATCCTAGAAAAACTGGGAGGGAATCCCCAAGAAGGACTCATAAAACTAGAGTAAGCAACACAAAAGTTTCAGTTCACAGTGATTATTGATCAAAGGTACTAAAGGGAAAACAGCCTTGTCATTTTGCTCTCTGAACAAATTAATTCTTTTTGCAAAAGATAATCATCATAAATACTTGAAAAGTGATAAAACTGCAGGCAAATCTGTTATCTGCTAAGACTAGGAAGGTAGAACAAGATTGAAGTTGGTTCAGGAATAGGGTTCTGTCAGTCTTTTGTTGAAGGTAGTGTTGCCAAATGTTCCTTTACTTCTCACCCAGACAATGGAAAAATCCTCAGGCCTGGCCTTGCAAGCACTCAACAGTGCAAACAGAGCCATTAGTGAGAGTCTGCAGGGCTAGTGTCATTTCATAAAACAGCTTATGAAAGGGAAGAATGCTTATAGCAAGACAGATTGATTTGAAAACAAAAAGGTAGCAGATGAGATAAATTATTTAGGGCCATTTCTTTTCTTAGTAACTAAATGGGAAGAAAGGAGATAATGGTTACTGAGCATTCTGCTTACTCTCTGATGGTTTGGATCTGTGTACCCCAGAAAAACACATGTTTTAATTTAATCCATTCCTGCAGGTGTGAATCTATTATAAGTAGGAGCTTTTGATGAGGTTACTTCCATTAAGATGTGGCCCAACTCAATAAGGATGGGTTTTAATCCTGTTACTGGAATCTTTTATAAGCAGAATGAAATTCAGACAGATAGAGAGAAAGCCACAGAGGGAATGGCCTGAAGCCAAAAATCAATGAAAGCTGAAAGAGAAGGGAGAGGCCAGGAGAGGTCACCACTGACCGAGGAGGCCCTGACCAAGGACTGCTGGCAGCAAACCCCAGAACACCAGTCTTCAGGAAGAAAACATCCCCTTAAAGGTGACTTGATGTAGACTTTCCCTAGTCTCAAAACCATGAGCCAATAAATTCCCATCACTTAAGCCAACCCATTGCATGGTTTTTGGTTTAGCGCCAAGGAAATCAAAACACTACCTAAGCAACCATGTACGATGAGGATAACTTCCCCCATTTTTTGAAATTGCCCTCCAACCTTGCACTTCATTGTTCAGCCAGACGTCTACTACTTACGCTTCAATCTGGGCCCAGTTTCTTGAGACTCATCTTAGTTTTCTAGAGCTACTATGACTAAGACTGCACAATAAGTTGGCTTAAATGACAAGCATATATTATCTCATGGTTTAATGGCTAGATGTCCAAAATTAAGATATTGGCAGGGTCATGATTTCTCCCAGAGTCAGTAACATCCTGAAAATGGAAGTGCCCCATCATGTGAAAATCTCTCTCTCCTCTTTGTCTTCTTCTAACTTCTGGCTTCTACTGACTGTTGTGGTTTGAAGTCTTATGTACCCCAGAAAAAATATTTTCTTAAATCTAATCCGTCCCTGTGGGTGTGAACCCATTGGATATAGGACCTTTATTTAGATTCTCATATTGCTCATCATTGATTTCTTGATACCTTTTAGTTCTTTCTCTGTACTTTCCTCTATATTCTTGAGCATTTTTAAGAAAATTTTTTGGAGGCTTTGTTTGGCACATTCTCATCTCTTTCATTGGTGTTTCCTGTATTTTTAATCTTTCTTTGGATAAGCCATCATTTCCTGTTTCTTTGTTTGTCGGTATTTTGTTGCACACTGTATATTTTAATTTTTTTAAATGTTAACTCTGAGATTTATTCCGTGAGATGTCTGTTTTCTTTGTCTTGTACCCAGTTGATGACAAGACAGATTTTCTTGAGTTTTAACCCTCCTATCAGAACACCAGTTCTGTCCAAGACAAATGCAGTGTGTCGTTTCACCTTGTTTTTCTGGGCCTCTGACTTGTCCTGGACTTTTGCCTGTTAGTTGTTTTAGAGTTCCCCTGTTGACAGGAGTTTGGTTGTCCTCTGTTTCCCAGGAGACAGACTTCTGGGAGGAGTGCCTCCCAGAGAAGACTGTCCCAAGCCAGCCTTTCCCAGTCAAAACAGGGTCAGGGACCCATTATAGGGGTGCAGATCAGCTACAAAATGCTCTAGGGAGGGGATCAAGAAGGATGCCAAAAGCTTCTCAGACTGCCCCACAAAGCTGAACCTTTCTGACCTGCCTAGCAAATGCAACCCTTCAGCTAACTATCTCCCATATCCCAGAGAAAGTGCTGTGTCCTTAAATCCCCACCAACCCTGCCCCTTTCCAGGGAGGACTTGAAACAACGTCTGCTGCTGCCTTTGTTTGGGGTGGCCTTGAAACAATGGCTGTTTCAAATTCAAGGGAGAAGGAGGGGGGCCCCAGTGATACAAATTTGCTCATCAAAAGCCAATTGGTTATGGCCATCCTGTTCTTTAGGAAGAGAATTTTTAGGTTCCTTTCTGTCGGTAGCAAGGGATTGGACCCCATGGTAGCCTGCCATGAGAGTGGGGGATGGGCACAAGCAGCAATCAGCAGAGAGAACAATTTACTGTTCTTTACCATTAATCATCAGCCTTTTCTTTCTGCTCTTCCCTGGATGCTATATGGTGTTCTTCTGGCCTCTGGAGTTTCAAAATAGTTCTTTCAGACAGCTCCTGCCATTTAATAGTTGTTTTTGGTGGAAGGACTGAGTCCTAAAGCTCACACTCTGCCATCTTCCCCAGATGTCCATCATACTCTTAATCTTAATCCATGTCCCATGGTGTGAACCTGTTTATAAATAGGAACTTTAGAAGATGTCATTTTTATGTAAGGTATGACCCAACTGAACCAGGGTGGTTCTTAAGCCATATTACCAGAGTTCTTTATGGGCAGAAGAAATTTGAACACAGTGAGTCACAAGGCTGCATGGAGAAACCAGAAGCCAGAAAAAATTAAGGAGAGAGAGGTCCCCATGTGGTTAGAGGCAGAGATGCATGCCAAGGAACCCCTTGCAGCAAGCTAGTATCAGAACACAACAGACTGGGGAGAAAGCACGGCCTTGCAACACCTTGATTTTGGACTTCTAGCCTCCAAAACCATGAACCAATAAATTCCTGTCAATCCGTTGTGAGGTGTTTATCAAAGCAGCCTGGTAAAGTAAGGCAGTCACTAAAGGAATTCAGCTGTCTGCTGCACTGAAAGTTACCATAGTAATAGCAAATGTCAAATACAACCTAACTTCTGATTAGATTATACCCGCACACTTCGGCCCCAACTAATGCCTAGTAGAAGTCAAAGCATACTCATTTCCAAGCCTGAAAGTATTTACCTCAATATCTTCTATTCTATGCATTGCTGGCTGTGCCCATTTCCAGAAAAGCCATGCCCTTTAATCCTTACTTAATATTGCTGAGTGGAATCTTTTTGATTGTTCCCTTGGAGATGTGACCCACTCATTTGTGGGTGGTAACCTTTGACTAGATAGTTTGCATGGAGGTGTGTCTCCACCTATTCAAGGAGGGCTTGCTATTGGAGCCGTTTAAGAGGGAACCATTTCGGAAAAAACTTTAGAGCCACCAGAACAGCCAGAAACCTTTGGAGATGAAGAAGGAGAATGCCTCTGGGGGAGCTTCATGAAACAAGATATCAGGAGAGAAAGCTAGCAAATGTCGCCATATGCCCTTCCAGCTGAGAGAGAAACCCCAAACTTCATTGGCCTTCCTTGAGTAAAGGTAACCTCTAGTTTGTGCCTTAAATTGGACATTTTCACAGCCTTATAACTATAAACTTGCAACATAATAAATTCCCCTTTTTAAAAAGCCATTCTGTTTCTGACAGCTAACAAATTAGAACAGTGGCTTTTAACAAAAAATCACAAGGTATACAAAAAAAGACTAGAGAATGGAGGGTCCAGAGACAGAGCGATCATTAGAACCAGACTCAGATGATACTAATGTTGGAACTATTAGACAGTGAATTTAAAATAACTATGATTAATATGTTGACTCTAATAGAAAAGGTAGGCAACATGCATGATAATATGTGTAATTTCAGCTGAGCAATGAAAACACTAAGAAAGATTCAAAAGGCAATGGTAAGAAGCAAAAACACAGCAACAGAAATAAAAAATGCCTTTCACAGGCTCCATGAGCAGATTCTTCATGTCCAAAGAATCAGTGAACTTAGAGCAAGTTAATAGAAAGCATCCAAATTGAAACTCAAAAGGAAATAAGATGCAAAAAAGTCAAACAATGCAGTTTAAAAATGGGCAAAAAACTTGAACAGCCATCTCTCCAAAAAAAAAAAATATGTAAGTGGTCAACAAGCACATGAAGAGATATTCAACATTCTTAGTCATTAGAGAAATGCAAATCAAAACGATAATGAGTTAGTACTTCACACCAATTAGGATGGCCATAAACAAAAGAAAAAAGAAAAAGAAAAAGAACTGTTGTTGAGGATGTAGAGAAATTGGAACTCTAGGACATTGCTAGTGGGAATGTAAAATGGTATAGCTACTGAGAAAAATAGTTTGGAAGTTCCTCAAAAATATAAACAGAGTTACCATTTGACCAGGTAATTGCACTCTTAGATATATAACCCAAAAAGATGAAAACAGGAACTCAAACAAATAAATGTATGTTAATGCTTATGGCACTATTCACGATTGCCAAAAGATGGAAAAAACCTAAATCCCCTCAACTGATGAATGGAAAAACAAATTGTGGCGTATACATACAATGGAATATTGTTCAGCCACTAAAAAAGGAATGAGGGTTTTGATACAGGTTACATTGTGGATGAACCTCAAAAATATGATAAGTGTAAAAAGACTGTCACAAAAGGCCAGATATTGTATGAAATATTTAGAAGAGGTAAATCCTATAGAGACAGAAAGTAGATTGGTAGTTGCCAGGGGCTTTGGAAGGGGGCAATGGAAATGACTGCCTAGTGGCTATGGGGTTTCCTATTAGGGTGATGAAAATGCTTTAGAACTAGATAAAATGGTGGTTATACAATATTGTGAATGCATACATTCCACCAAATTATTCACTTTAAAATGATTAAGTTATGCTATGCCAATTATACTTCAGTTAATAAAAAAGGACGTAAGAAAAAGAAAAAAAAAAAAAACACACAAAGTAGAGTGTCCCAGAGCCACAGGAAAGTCACACTGTAACTGGAATATACAACTTGCTGTTGTCATCCCTTCCATGGAAGCTTCACCATCATCCCCCTAAAGCCCCCCTCCCCAGTGCCATTCTGAGGCCTCATTTCTAATAACATCTCCCAAATAAAAAGGAATATGTGTGGGGAAGAAGTGTTGCAATCATTTTTGTTGTAATAATTCAGTTGTAGTAATTCTTCAGGGCTTTTGAATCTCAACCTTGGGAGACCAACCATCTCAGTATATTTTGGATACAGTAGCTTTCCAGCGGTGACACGGTCAACAACTGCCAGAACTTTCCTTGGTCTGGATACAGGCTAAATAAAATCTGCAACAATCAGAAACATTTAATTATAGATTTGTGGTATGGGAGCAATTGTATTTAAACAATATCGACAACAGTTGAAATTAGTAATATTATAACTTGCTGATTTATGTATCCAAAATTCACCAGCTTACTCTGAACAGCTTTTTCTTATACACTAAGCAATAAAATTCTGCTCATTATAATATATGCAGCTACAACAGGTCTCGATTATTGATATTGATCAATTTGAAGGATCAAATACCTGGCCACAAAATTAAATCATCAAAGGTGGGTAGATATGGTTTTCCCCTATTCAAGAGTAAAGGAATATACCTGTGTGATGGTTATAAGGTGTCTCTGTAGAATTTGCAAACCACCTTATATTACATGAGAAAATAAATTAAGTGATGGTGAAATGAAGGATTAGAGAATTTCAAATCGAGTTCCTAGATTCCATTTTGGATATGTGCACAAATCACCAGTACTCCCTCTCTCAGAAGAAGGATAAAGAATAGGCATAGAGCTCAGGTCAGCCTACAGAGGACCAGGTAAGAATTGGCCCATGCCGACTTCCTTTGAAATGTCCAATCAACTACCCACCGTGCCTACTGGGGGGTATGCTTCAGAACCACATGACCCCCGTGAATAGGAATTAAAAAGGCAAATTGGTAGACAAAAATAAAACCGCGACACTTTCAGAGATTAGTATAATTGTTTTTGTTTCATGAATAGCTTTCATCTCTCTGGGACACTGCTGCCCTCCACTGTGGGATTCACAGAGCTGACTGTATTCATTCATTTGAGCAAACCCTTATTTCATACACCCCGGCCCACTTTGTTCTTAGGATGCAATACCACTGCCTTTATCCCCCAGAAGAGAGGATTGAGGCTCTTGGTCATGCACAGTCCTGCACAGAGCTATGGAAAACATGTACAAGTTATGGAAACCACATATTCACTGCCACACACAATCATGCACGCAGCTTCTCGGTCCTACAGTGTCCTGCATGTGTCACCCTGGGCAGATGTATAGGAGAGTGCCTCCCTCACTCCGAGTCTCCTCAGACTGAGAAGCATTCACTGAAAGGCTGCCTTGTGGGTTCCACCCTCACTCACAATCATACACTGCATCACGCAGCACCACACACCAACCACCCACTACTGTCTACCAGAGGCAAACACAAACCATCTCGTGCCAATGCTAAAAAGTGACCCATACCGAGAAATAATTCCCCAAGTACAGATATAACTCATCAATAACACAATCATTCCACAGCATCACACACAGGTGTGCACGTTCACATACACACACACAGCCAAAAAGGTCCACACACCCATTCATTCAACAAATGCATTTCCATTCACACCACAAACACATATTGAGTGTCTGTTGTGACCCTGTATGGGAACCAAATCAGACCTCTGACTCACAACGCTGTCAGGGGATCCTTGCACCCATCTATGCCCGAGATGCACTTGAGGCTCTCAAGACCCTGGCTCAGCAACCCTGCCCCTGCTCACATGGCCAGCCCAGCCCAAACCAGAATTCTTCTAGCTGGGCACAAACATCACCTTGCTTGATGTTGACTGGAAAGCCCCCCATATTCCCCTCACTCCTGCAGCCTCTCCATCTCATGGACATTTGACGTTGGTTCTGGTCTCAGATAAGTCTCTTGGGAGTGTTAATGCATTTTAAGAAGATGAAGGATATAATATATCCTTCATGGAAAGTTTTTATAGAAGAAGCAACACACAGAGATCCATTCCTTCCCAAATAGGGTGGCCCAGCTGAGCAGAGGCCCACGCACCCTCTCAAAGGCGCACTAAAACATTCCTGAGGTTTCCTACAATCTCAGAAACTGTCAGAACACAAATAAAGAGTGTTTGCTGTACGTAGTTGCAAAGAGAATGTAGGAAGTCAATGGAGGGAGGAGACAAGACCCAGGAGCCAGCTAAACAGCCTTCCAAGGAGCAAAGTCAGGTCTTGGGTGGGGATGACAGCCAGGAAGCATGGTCGAGGACAGCCTTCTTTCTCCACCCTGACCTGCCCACCACCCCCAATAGGTGTCATCAGCATCTCCTCCAAAAAAGAGCAGAGAATCAGTGGGAGGGAGACCAACCCTGCCATCTGACCCAAGGGCACCCAGGGCTCTGCCTACTCAACCGGGTCCCAGGCATTCAACAGCAGCACTTGGGGAGGCCTCATGATGGGCACAGTACTCACCGAACACACCACCACCAAGAAAAACAGGCCAGTCACTTTCAGCCAGTGCACCCAGCTCCTGCAATAGAAAAGGGAAGTTCCTGCAGTCACCTAAAAGGAAATTCAATTTGTACATGCCTACACTGGACAGGCCTCCCACACCTTTCTGAAGCCTTGAATCTCCATCTCAAATAGCATTTTTAATCTTTTCCATAACATAATATGCATTAGGGCACTCAGTACCTATCTGTAACCCACTGCCTTATCAAAAGGTGCTTGGTGGAGATTACGGGGGAAATGAAGTTAATTAAATGTTTGCATATGTATTTTTTTCAGGAGATGCTGCAAGGTTTGGAGTGCTTCAATTAACTCTTAAAGGCTCCAGTTTTCCTGAATATTGACAAGTGGAACAACTACCTTATTTTAGCTTTCAGGTTCATATTCATCCATTTTCTTCTCCTAAGTTTTCTGTAAGGATGGGAATATGGATTCAATCTTTGAATATAAAAACATTGACTGGCCAAAAAACAAATAATAACTCAATAAAGAAATTGCAATGCTGTGATTGGTTGTACCGGAGCAGAGTCTTTTCAGAATTCCATAGGAGGTAACTCAATAGAAAATCAGGCCATGCACTCAGCTCCCAGTGCCTTCCCATCCCAGCCACCATTAAACTACTTCTTCATGTGGTCCTCAAGCCCATGGTCTCCACCACTCACTTGGCCTCTCCAGGGATACCAGCCTTCTTGCCACTGGGAGACCCCCATTTTCATGCTTAATACACTTTTTTTTTTTCACATAGTCAGGCACCGGAAATTGAACCCGGGTTTCCAGCACTGAGCCACCACGGCCCACCCTTAATACACTTTTAAGAATGAAAGAACAAAGTCTATATAGGGACACTCTTTTAATTCTTCTCCTCACTTAATGATGTTCCATTGCCTTTCAAATCCTTCCTAATCCTTTGAAAATGGTAAAATCTTATTTTAGACTCTTAGATTTAATAAATTTGATGAATAATCATTTCATACTTCCAAATTATGACTTCACAGCTTCTATTTCAGTGGGAATCAAAATGACTCTTCTTTTATAAGCACAGAGTGGGAAATGGAGCTATTCTACATTCAAATCTCACTCTACATGACATTGGCACACACAGCAGAGCTGATGACTGAAATGAAATATATTGTACCAGCTCCTGCATCAATCATGCATAGTCCTTCCCAGGCAGAGAAAGAGAATGCACTGGAGTCTTATAGTTCTGTGACAGACTCAAGGGAATTATTCCATTCATCAAAGACCAAGCAACTCCCAAATATAGTCTCAAATGAGCCAGATGCTGATTTTCTGTATGGTTGGCCCCTTGAGGAATTGTATCCTCTCAAGCTGAAGGCCAGCAGTGGGAAAGTGTTAATTGTGTCAGAACTGCCAATCATGATGACTGATGGGACCAGATCCCAGTCATATGACTCCACACAGTTTACATAATTCATGCAATTTCATAGTAGATATTTGAAGCACCTACGGGGGGGGGGGGGGGGGCTGAAACCAACCATGGTGAAGAAACCACTGAAGAGCCAGGAAACTTGAAAGGAAGGGAGATCATTGGTTTGGGACCTGGGGTCAAATCCCTGCCCCACAGCTGTGACTTCAGACAAAACCCTTATCCTTCTGGAGCTTCACCTGATTCCTGAGACTTGGGAGGATAGAATACAATAGCTGTGAAAACTATTCACACAGCAAGGCTTGCAGGATGTGTTCTTAGTGCACAGATAGTACACATTATGCAAACAGAGAGATGTGCCAATAAGCCCTTCAAGTATCTTCAGAAAGGTTATCTACAAACTTAGTGAAATAATAACAGTATTTGATATTCACATGTTTTGCTGTGTTTTGTTTTTAATATCTGAGCTTTCTCTCATGCCACCTGAGTATAAACCCACAGAGGTTGTAAAGAAGCAGGTGTTCAGTGATAAGGAAGCAGTATGGTGCAGAAATGCCTAGTGTTTTAGTTAACTACAGTCACAGAAAAACAATATATCAGAAATGGGTTGGCTTTTACAATGGGGATCTATTAACTTACAAGTGTACAGTTCTGAGGCCATGAAAATGGCCAAATCAGGGTATCCACAGCCAGTGTGCTCTCCCGCTACAGTGACCTTGGACTCCTTCCTCATATGAAAGGCACATGGCCACATCTGCTGCTTCTTCTCTTCCAGGTTTCTTTGCTTTTAGCTTCTGGCTGCTCCATCTGTGACTTTCTTTCTGAGCTACTGTATAAGTCTTTCTCTCTCAGCTTCTGTGAATTTCATCTCTTATAAAGGGCTACAGTAAAAGGATTAAGACCCACCTGGGGCATTCCTCAACTGAAATAACCAATTAAAATGTACCACTCACAATAGAGCTACACCCACAGGAGTAGATTAGCTTTAAGAATATGATCTTTTCTAGGGTCCATACCAGCTTCAAATTACCATGCCCAGTCTTTGCCACAGTCCCTCGGCAATATCAAGGAGGAACTAGGATGAGGCCCCATAGGTTCTAGGTCCAAAGGCTTTGTTCTGTGCCTGGAGATGCCACTTTCAAATATTTTATTCCTGTATTTCAGTAACTGTAGGTTGGAAACCCAAAGGACAAAGCAGGTAGAGCAAGAGGGGTTCCTGGACCACAGGCTTAGGGTCCAGGGGGACAACCCCTGCCAGCCTCCTCCCATCCTCTCCCTCAGCACAGCCCAGCTTTGGATCTGACCACCTCTCTTGGGATGCTCCCATGAATCCACCCCGACCTTTCTAACAAAGCGCTTCATGAATAACTATAAACAACAGTATCAGCTGCTAAAACATCAAGGGACCCCTGAAGCAAATGGATCCATTTGCAAACTGAATGGCCATGGAGACCCCAACTACAAATAGGAAGGAGAAGATGCTCATCACTTAATTCTACTACTGTGTTTCCTAGCTTCATGGTTCCACACCAACTGTCAGGGCCACCCTAAATGTCCTCAAAGGGCTTGGAAAAAGTTCCACAACTTTGACAAAAAAGTGCAGCTTGGACAAATGTGAAGTTTCCATCATCACCTTCACATGACTGATATGGTGAGGGGCATGGCCACCAGCCTGGCCCCGGGGCAAGCCAGATTCTACCACAGTCATCCCCTCCCACCAAACCTGGGCTCAGAGTCTTCCTACCTCAAATTCAAAAGGCGGAATTTGATGTAAACTGTGCCTGGAAGCTCCCCCTTCTCTGATGAAGCAGATGTGGAGAGACCAGTTACATCATTGCTTAGCAGGCACTTCCGCTCCCACTCAGCTGAGCTGTTCTCCCAGGAGTTGTCAGCTGTGACAAGGCCTTGATGGCAAGTAGGTGTGCACTGTAACCTGTAAAGCAGAGTTTGGGGTTATTTCCACTGAACTAATACCATCCCAAAATAACATGTAAATTGTGGCAAAATGTAAATTGTCATGGAAACCATCCTGGTTTTTAACAGGGACACGGACAGCATAACTGAAGTCCTACCCTGATGGGAATGGAACTTTCTTGACATCACAGAACTCAGCTTAAAGGAAGAATTCTGGGTCTTTCAAGTCTTCAAAATGAGTCATGGGCCTTCAAATATGATCCTGTTCTAAATATTTAGTTCTGTTAGACTCATTCGCAAACCTCACAAGTGCTATCAGTCTTTGCTCCCCTGTACAAATATTTTTTCTATGATGGGGCTACAAGAAAGGTAGTTGGCCTGGCTCTCTCACCCAACATTGTATATGCATGAGGCCAGAATGCATAACATCAGGGTAGGGCTGGAAGGCGAGGAAAAAGGTCTACATGTATTAGAAGGGACCATAGGAACCATTAACATTAGTCAAAATTATATGTGGGTGCATCCATTTATTTTTAATGGAATCTCTGGACTTCTGAACAATTCTCCTGTACAGAAGCACTTGACTATAATAAGGTTGCATCAAAGACTAAGCTGTTCATGTACTGAAACAAGTACTCATGGGATGAAAGTATTAATATCATTAATAACATTAATATCATCTCTAGTCTATAGAAATGAGTGATTTTACAGCAGCACAGCACATCTCATGGGCTACTTTGATGAATGTGATGTTTTGAAGCTGTATGTATCCCAGAAAAACATGTTCTTACATTTGTTCCATTTCCATTGAGATGAACCCATAGTAGCACCTTCTGATGAGGCTACTTCATTTAAGGTGTGACCTACCTCAATCTTAATCATATGACTGGAGTCCTTCATATGAGAATGAACTTCAGAGGGAGAAAGAGGAAAAAAGCTGTACTGGTTTGAAAGGATGTATGTCCCCTAGAAAAGCCATGTTTTAATCCTAATCCCATTTTGTAAAGGCAGCCGTTTCTTCTAATCCCTATTTAATACTGTATGTTTTGAAACTATAATCAGAACATCTCCTTGGAGATGTGACTTAATCAAGAGTGGTTGTTAAACTGGATTAGGTGATGACATGTCTCCACCCATTTGGGTGGGTCTTGATAAGTTTACTGGAATCCTATAAAAGAGGAAACATTTTGGAAGAAAAGAGATTCGGAGAGAGCAGAGAATGCTGCAGCACCATGAAGCAGAGAGTCCATGAGCCAGCGGCCTTTGGAGATTAAGAAGGAAAATGCCTCCTGAGGAGCTTCATGAAACTGGAAGCCAGTAGAGAAAGCTAGCAGATGACGCTGTCTTCTGCACCATGCGCCCTTCCAGCTGAGAGAGAGAAGCCCTGACTATTCGCCATGTGCCTTCTCACTTGAGAGAGAAACCCTGAACTTCATCGGCCTTCTCAAACCAAGGTATCTTTCCCTGGATGCCTTTGATTGGACATTTCGATAGACTTGTTTTAATTGGGATATTTTCTCAGCCTTAGAACTGTAAACTAGCAACTTATTAAATTCCCCTTTTTAAAAGCATTCCGTTTCTGGTATATCGCATTCTGGCAGCTAGCAAACTAGAACAAAAGCCACAGGAAGTAAGAATATGAAACAGAACCCAGAAGAGAAGAAAGAGACCAGGTAATACTGTCATTTGCATTGCCATGTGATAGAGGAGCCAAGGATCACCAGCAGCCAGCCCCAGAACTCCATTCTTCAAAAAGAAAGCACTGCCTTGATGAAATCTTGATTTGGATTTTCTGTAAGCCTCAAAATCTTAAACTGATAAATTCCCATTTTTTAAGTCATCTTATCACCTGGTATGTCCCTGGGTAGTCTAAGAAACTGAAACAATGAAGCATTGATTTTCCAGTACACTTATCACTGTTTAGAATTGGTTAACAACAATGAAAAAAGGAAACTTATTCATCAGAAGAAGTCCAGAGACACAATCAGGGTGTGTAAAAACATATGTTGCAAGGCATCAGTGGTGCTGTCAGTGCACAAAAGTTGAAAATAATCATAAGTCTTTATAATGATTGTGAATCTAGGAAATACAAATGTGTATAAGGAATAATATCACCCCACCTGCTGCTGAATAAACACAACTGGAGCAAAAATCTGAACACAGGAAATATTGTCCTATAAGTGGAAAGGGGGAAGCAAGGTAACCATGTCAGTACTTGTAGAGCAGAGTTGTTCACTAGACCATTCTGCAGGAATAGAATTGTTCTCTGGCCCATCCAATACAGTAGTTACATTTGGCTACTGATCACTTGAAATGTGGCCAGTGCAACTGAAGAACTGAAATTTTAATTTTGATTAATTACTTTTAAACCACCATGTATGGCCAGTGAACTATATTGGGCATGGCTCTTACACTCAGACAATCAGGGTTGTGTTCCTACCCTCAATACCTTGGAAAAGATGCATCCTCTTTTGGAAATATATAAATCAATGGATGTTGTTCTAATAAGCCATTTGATCAAATTAAGACTACAATAAAACTGAGTTGCTAATAGTAAAGTATTGAAACAGTAACTCTACCACCAATTCCTCAATTAGCTTCAAGTCAAAAAAAAAAAAAAGAAAGGAAAGGAAAATGCTTTTTAAGCAAAGCTGACCCATGTTGGGCTCCTCTAAAATAGTTTCTGTGACTTGCTGCATAGCTTGGTTCCCCAAGGCATGTCCCTGTCCTCCACAGGCTCTGGGCACTCAGAGACATATTATTGGTTTTCCTATGAGTTAGGGGTTCCATATTTTCCAAAATTAGCAGTTTATAAGTATTTCAAGGGAAATGTTATGGGAACAGATGTGTAAAATGTTTGTTCTCTAAGGTATCTATGAGGAGAGATTTAGAAAATGAAGTTATCCCCAAATAGAAAAGCTCTGAGCAGAAGGGCCAGCAAATGTGGTTCATCTTGCTCCCTCATCCACTTGACCACTGTGGTAGTTAGATTCAGTTGTCAACTTGGCCAGGTGTACGTGCCTAGTTTTGTTGCTGCAGACATGAGCCAATTGCATGTGAACCTCATCTGTTGCTGATTACATCTGCATTCAGCTAGGAGGCATGCCTGCTGCAATGAATGATGTTTGACTTAATTGGCTGGTGCTTAAATGAGAGAGTGCAACATAGCACAGCAAAAAGCAGCTCAGCATACCTCATCTCAGCACTCGCAGCTCAGCCCAGGCCTTTGGAGATGCAGAAAGAAATCACCCTGGGGAAAGTTGTTGGAACCCAGAGGCCATCCTGTGCCTTCCCAAGTAAGAGAGAACCTCAGTGGAAAGTTAGCTGCCTTTCCTCTGAAGAACTAACAAAATTAATCCCCTTTTATTAAAAGCCAATCTGTCTCTGGTGTGTTACATTCCAGCAGCTAGCAAACTAGAACAACCACTGAGGGGCAAGTGGGCCCAGGGATGTATGGTGGCCATGGTAAGGGGAAGGCTTGGACAATATAGGTGTACAGGTTCAAAAGTTAGTGCAGGAGAAGAGTATTGACTCTTGGTGGGAAAGGACTCCTCAAGGGAGGTGACATTTTTGTACCGCTTAGGCATCACTGGAAGTGCCCTAAATAGTCAGAAAGGGGAAAGTTTCTCTGGTTAGAGGGACTGATGGGACCTTTTGCAGGATGTACACCTTGTCATCGGGAATCTCCTAGAGGGAGACAGAATATTCCTGCACTAGGAGGTAATAAAATCCACATTCCAGCACCCCATCAAAAATCTAAAAATCTGAGCCTTTTCAGAGTGAGGCCAGGAATCCACATGGCGCATGCTGCTGCAAACGGGACTGGGAAGAGGGTGGGTATTTGTGAAGAGGTTTTGGGAGAGAGGTAGCATGACCCTGAAGGGCCACAGGGTCAGCAGGCAGGGAAGGAGGGGACCAGGACCATGTCACCAAGCTGGTAAAGTGGGGGTTAGGAGGTACAGAGGACAGTGGCACTGGAGAATATTCATCTGCAGAAGGAAGAGAAGGTGAGGCTGGAGGCTTAAGCCTTCTACTTTGGGAGGGAGGGTCTATAATTCATTCTGTGCTCAGGCAATTCCAGAACTATCCAAGTTTGTTTCAAAAGGTATCATTAACCTTGCAGGAAAGGGAGTTTTCTTGGGAATCATATAATGCAGGGTTTTTTAACCTACATATTATTGAGATTTTGAATCAGATTGTTCTTTGTGTAAGAGACTATTCTGTGCATTGTAGGATGCTTAGCACCTTCCCTGGCCTCTATCTATTAGATGCCAGTAGCCCCCTAGTGACAACCAGAAATGTCTCCAGACATTGCCTGGTTGAGAAGCCCTTGTCTCCTAAGGTGACTATCAGAGGTGGTGTATACTCATGTGTGCACATGTGAGGGTCCAGTTATGACAATGTCATGCGTAAGACCTTTTGGAAATTTATAGGACACAGGACACAGCCACTAGAGTCCTGCATCCATCTACTACATGAAATGAACAGAAAACAAACACACCTCACATCAATAGCAATGCTTAGAAATTTAACTTATAAGAAGGAAAAAAAAATCTCACCCTTTCTCTTGGGAGGAATTCTGCAGAAGGGGAGTATTTTCAGTAAAGCAGGGGTCTGTAGATCTGCAACTGAAGAATTGGGGCAAATCAATGTGAGACCTGAAAGAAGGCAGTAAAGGAAAGAGAATCACCAACACAAGCATCATGAATGTTCTCCCTAATATTCATGGACTGGATTCAAGAACGTGCTGAAGAATAGGTGGTAAATTCTATATTGAAATGCTACAGATATTATATCTAAGTTGTGAGAAGTAGGAGTAATTAGGGGAATTACTGTTAGCAACAGCTCAGCTCTGCAGCATAAACCAGATTGGGTTTGCAGAGCAGAAACACAAGGAGACCTCAGGTAGGTGAGATGCATGCTTTTAGGTTTACTCTGACATTAACAGTGGATTCTGGCTCCCTCTACCATCCTGTGCAGAGTTCTAAATCAAGAAAAACAGTCATGGCTTGTTGGGCCTTTTTATACTCATGTTTTAGTTTGTAAACTGCTAGAATACAGCATACCGGAAACAGAATGGCTTTTTAAAAGGGAATTTATTAAGTTGCAAGTTTACAGTTCTAAAGCTGTAAATATATCCAAACTAAGGCATCCAGAAATAGATACCTTAACTCCAGAGAAAGGGCCAATGAAGTTTGGAGTTTCTATTTCAGCTGGGAAGGCACATGGGGACATCTGCTAGCTTTCTCTCCCAACTTCTTGTTACATGAAGCTCCCAAGGGGCATTTTCTTTCTTCATCTCCAAAGGTCTCTGGCTGTGTGGACATTGTTGGCTCTAAAGCTTTTTCCAAAATGGTTCCTTCTTAAAGGGCTCCAGTAAGGAACCCTACCTTGAAAGGGTGGAGACATATCTCCATGGAAACCATCTAATCAAAATTTACCACCCACAATTGGGTAAGTCACATCTCCATGAGAGCAATCAACAAGATCCCAGCCAGCAATATTGAATGAGGATTAAAAGACATGGTTTTTCTGGGGAACATAATAGCTTCATAGCAGCACTACTCAGAAAATCTTTTTTCCTATGATCACAATATATTTATATTCTAAAATTCCTAATGGTGTCCTTGGAGAGACCAAACAAGTAGAAGTCAGGGCAAGGAGTCTCATAAAGGGATGTTGTCTCAGGGAACAGCAGCCACAGGAAAGCAAAGCCAGGCTTGTTGTTCAGGGTCTCTCCACTGCATCAGCCAAAGGAGGGCAGCCATCAACATGGGAGCCTGTCAGGAGGGAAATAATTTCACAGCCACACAGGGCCCAGTGGCGTAGACACTCATTAAAGGACACATGATGTTTCAAAGTAATCAGCTTCTCATAAAAAGTTGCAGGCACCATTTTCATTCCTAGCCATTGGGAATACATCACTTTATATGCTGGTACATTGCCGTTCTTAAAGAGGCTTCAAGCCCTGCAGAGATACTTTGAAACACACTCCTTGGGAAATAACGGTAACTCTTACAGACCATGAAGCACAGTCAAGAAGAAATTTTAACTTTACAACAGCCAAAAGTAGAAACAACCCAAGTGTCTATCAAGAGATGAATGGATAAACAAAATGTGTTACACATACCTGCAACAGAATGCTATTTGGCCATAAAAAAGAAAGAAGTTCTGATGCTACAATATGGAACCTTGAAAAAGTGGTGCTAATTGAAATAAGCTTGATACAAAGGATAGATATTTCACCTTTCTACTTATAAGAAACATTTAGAATAAGCAAACTCACAGATACAGAAAGTAAATTAGAGGCTATCAGTAGCTGTGTGTGGCAGTGTCGTAGTTAGATTCAGTTGTCAACTTGGCCAGGTGAAGGTACCTAGTTCTGTTGCTGTGAACAGGAGCCAATGTCATGTGAATCTCATCTGTGGCTGATTACATCTGCAGTTGGTTAGGAGGCGTGCCTGATACAGTGAATGATGTTTGATTTAATTGGCTGGTGCTTAAATGAGAGAGCTCAATGTAGCACAGCCCTAGCAGCTTAGCACAACTCATCTCGGCACAGCTCAGTCCAGGTCTTTGGGGATGCAGAAAAGAATCACCCCGGGGAAAGGTGTTGGAACCCAGAGGCCTGGAGAGAAGGCCAGCAGATATTACCTTGTGCCTTCCCATGTAAGAAAGAACCTCAGTCAAAAGTTAGCTGCCGGGTGGGCCACATTGGCTCAGCAGGCAGGAATGCTTGCCTGCAATGCCAGAGGACCCGGGTTCGATTTCTGGTGCCTGCCCATGTTAAAAAAAAAAAAAAAAAGTTAGCTGCCTTTCCTCTGAAGAACTACATTAACTAAAAGTTAACAAATCTTTATTGAAAACCAATCCATCTCTGGTGTGTTGCATTCCAGCAGCTAGCAAACTAGAACAGATTGGGAGGGTAAGAAGTGGGAAGTTGCTTCCTAACGGGTACAGTTTGTTTGGGGGTGACGAAAAAGTTTCAGTAATGAGCAGTGATGATGGTAGCACAACCCTATGAACGTAATTAATGCCACTGAATTGTACATATAAAAATGGTCAAAATGGCAAATTTTACATTTTTTTACATTAAATATATAATATAAGAAGAAATTTTAAGAAAAATATTTACACCTATTTTCTCTTTCTCATGCAAGCACCTGTGGTACAGACAATAAGGCTCTGTCTCACAGATGACCAAAACCTAAGGATCCCAAGTCATGTCTTGTGACACTGACCAATGTCATAATGAAATCAGAAAAACAGTCCTTTGGTTAAGCATGTATCCACTGGGTGCCATCTCTGGGCCAGCCCTGTGCCACTTTCTATGGAGAATATTGACTACTGAGGACTCTGACTTCTGGAGCTTTTAACACCAGTGCAGTGGTGGAGTAGAGCAGGGGTTGAGGTGTACAGTAGGGGTTGTAGAGGCCCCAGATCCCACAGATGAGGGCAGAGAGGTGGAAAATGAATTCTGCTCAAGGAGTTTAACAATTAGTCTGCTTTTTGGCTGCTCAAACTCCCTTAAACAATTAGTTGGGTTTTTTTCTTCTCTCCAAACTGTACAGCCACAGGGCCCTCAGGCACACATGGATAAAAGTCTCAAGGCATCAGTAAATACCTAGTTGTTTTATGTCTCTCCCTGGGGTGGTTTGTTTTGTGGCATTACTGTGGAGAGCTGACTGAGACAACAGTCTTGATCATATCATGTAAGCACTCTGAGCTTCCATTTTCTCCGTTGTATAAGGTAAATTAAAAGAAAAAATGTTCGGTATTTTTGCATTAAATAAGATCATGCAAATGGAAAACAGAAAGATAGAGCTTGGTTTTTTATTGAATTATTTCCCTTAGATTGTGAGCTCATTTGGAAGTGTCACCATCTTATTTTCATCTTATTTTATCTAGTGCCTTACACGGTACCTAATTAAATGTAGTTTCTTAATAAATAAATACGTAATGAATGTGTTAAATGACAGTAATTGTTACCTGCATGAGATTTGACATTTTTTACTCAAATAAAACAGTTTTATAAGTCATTAAAATAGTAATGCTTAGAGTTATCATTGACCCTCTGTGGAGGTAGTAGTGTGAAAGAGAGCAGAGACACCAGGTACCTCTTGGAAAGCAAGTCCATGGAGTCAGAGAACAACTCATTAAAGAACCCAAATTGCACAATGCTAGAGGATTTGTCCCATTAACGCTAAGGAGGCAAATTTTAAATGAGGATAAGTCAAAAACCCATTTTATTTTCTCTCTGGTGGCCACATCTGGCTGATATTATTGTGTTCACAAAGTATGTTATAATTGCAGTTAAGCATACAGAGAATGGTTTATGAGTTTTTAAATTTGTAGTTATGTTCCTAAAAAGAAAAAAAAAAAGAGTGTCACCAAGAAATTTCTCAAAGCGACTTCAGGCCATTCCAAATTTAAACTTAATTCAACACCATCCAGATCTATTCCTCTCTCTGAACCTTAAATGGAAGCATAGAGGTGGCCTTCCAGCCCTGTCACCGAACAAGTTGCCCTGAGGACACAGAACTCACAAATCAACATGTACAGAAGCTTCAGGATTGCCCAAATGACACATATTTCATAGCCTGAAAATAAAAATGACAGTCCACAGAATAAAAAGCTTGGCTATTTTCTTTCTGACTTAATTAAGGAGGAAATATTTATGAGATTTATATTATGCCTGGCCTGTGTCCCTTCTGAAAAAATAAAAATCCCTTTGACATCTCTCTGACTTCACATCTAAACCTAAGTGTTTTCTATATTCACAAATTTCAGTAGTATCTGTTTACCCCATATCTCACTCAGAAACTCTGTGTACGCATTTGCAAAATTCACGTGCCTGTAAATTTATAAGCAGCCACTCTGTATTTTGAAAAGCTTATAAACTGCAACAGAGGATTGTTAGGTCGGGGGAACAGGGAAGGTCACCATGACTCAAGCTGTGTAAAATGTGCCACCCCTTCTAGATGTCACCTAACCCCCTTGCTTAAAAACTGCTCACACCAGGACCCAGCGGCGAGCTCACAACTCCCTACCTTGAGTTGTGTGAGCACTGCCTGGGAACGCAGGAATAAACTCGCTCACTCGAAGGTTTTTTGGTCTGCCTCTTCTCTCTTTCACCTCCAAAACCTTACATTTTGGTGCCAAAACTGGGAGGAGAGCGCAGGTGCCACCCGCCTGGCCAGGGGTGACCTGGCGTCCTCTCTCCTCTTTCCTCCACATACCCAGCGACATGGGATCCCTCGGCCCGCCGCCACACCCACCACAGATTGGGTAAGTCCCTTCCCTCCTAGCCCTGCTGTCGGGTCTCACCATTCTGAGAGAGCCTGTCCGTAAATTACCCTCCAAAAATCGTGAATTCACGTCAGGTTCTTTTCCGAGGGCTGAGGTGAACGGGGATGACTGCAAACCTCATACCTTTTCTTGGGACTCGAAAAGTCATGGGGACACGCCGCTTCTCATTTCCCTTCTGATTTTCAGGTCCAGGACCTGAAAGGGCCTCAAACCAGGATGAGACGTCCCCTGGGGAGATGAGCCCCTGCTCGTAAGAGCCCTAAGGACTCTCTCAGGGCATTGGGACACCGACACCCCCTGGGCCAGTCCTTTCTCCTTTCAGACCCATCAGTATGGGCAGCAAATCCTCAAAACCAAACCCTCTACCCTGCTGGGTTGTCTCCTGACTAACTATCGACACTGGATTTACTTCCATACATTCAGCCAAAATGCCTCACTTACTTTTGTAAAAAGGCTTGGCCCCAATATCAGTTGGACAATAATTCTCATTGGCCTGAGGATGGGACTTTCAATTTTAATATCCTTACAAACCTCCACAACTTTTGCCAGAGGAATGACAAATGGGACGAAATTCCTCATGTCCAGGCTTTTTTTCTTCTGTGCTCCTACCCCTCTCTCTGCACTTCCTGCTCTATGGCTCAGGTTCTTCTAGCCAAAGAAACCCCCAAGCCCTTGCTCCTGGACAAACAGTCTGATGAAATTTCCTCCTTTTCCAACCCCCTCAAGTCATCTTCCTTTAAAGACCAGGGCCTCCACCATATTTAGGGAAACTATCCTCTTCTCCCCCACTCTACCCTCCACTCCCTCCAGTGGTGCTCCTGCTGCCATCTTGCCCTCCTCTTTCCCCTTTGCACCAGTGGCAGCCACCATCTTGCCGTCCTCTTCCTCCTTCTCTGCCAGTGGCGCTCCAGCCTCCATCTTGCCCTTCTCTTTCCCCTTCTGCACCAGTGGTAGCCACCATCTTGCCCTCCTCTTCCTCCTTCTCCGCCGGTGGCGCTCCAGCTGCCATCTTGCCCTTCTCTTTCCCCTACTGCTCTAGCGGCTCTCCAGATGCCATCTTATCCTTCCCTTCCTCCTTCTACTCCAGCGGCTCTCCAACCACCACCGTGCCCCCTTCCACCTTCACCGGCTCCTCCACCACTGCCTAATCCTTCGCCGTCCTCAACAGCCTTGCCATCCTCACCTGTAAGCTCCCATACCTACTCAAAAAGTACTTTACTCTGTCCCCTCGGGGAAGTTGCAGGACCCGAAGGGTTAATTTGAATACACACTCCCTTCTCCCTGGCTGATCTCTCTCACATGGAAAAATGGTTGGGCTCCTTCTCCAACAATCCAACTACCTATACTAAAGAATTCCAATATCTGGCTAATGCCTACGACCTTACCTGGCATGACATTCATGTAATTTGCTCTTCTTCCCTAACTACAGATGAAATGGACTGCATTTTCAATGTGGCCAGGGCTCATGCTCACCAGGTGCATATAACTGACTACAACATGCTGGTAGGGGCCGAGGCAGTGCCAGATCAAGAGCCAGGGTGGGACTATCAAACTGACACTGCAGCAGGGAGAAGTGGACGGATTAGGTGAGACAAAATGCTTACATGCCTCATAGCTGGCATGCAAAAAGCTTCCTGTAAAGTCGTAAACTTTCATAAGCTAAGGGAAATTACTCAAGGTCCTGAAGAAAATCCTGCCACTTTTCTGAACTGGCTCACAGAAGCCCTCTCCCAATATACCCACCTAGATCCTGATTCGGAGGCTGGTAAAACCGTTTTAGCCACACATTTTATATCCCAGTCAGCTCCGGATATAAGGTGCAAACTTAGAAAAATCAAGGACAGTCCTCAGGCCCCTATTCATGACCCGGTAAACACAGCCTTTAAAATTTTTAATACTCATGATGAATTACAGAGGGCTTTCCCAGGAGAAAGAGTCCTGGGACCGCCGAAGGGCAAACTAACAAACCCAATCCCTGATTGCGGCCTTGTGGCCCACTTCAACTAACAAGATGCTGGCTATGACTAATCCGCCACAAGGAAAATGCTTCAAATGTGGCCTTAATGGACACTGGTCCCGCCAGTGCCCCAATCCTCGACCGCCCAAGGGACCATGCCCTGTGGTACAAAGGGACATTGGAAAAGTGACTGTCCCTTGGTGCCTGGCTGTGGAGGGGCCATCCTTCCAACCCCTGACCCACCGCTGGCGTTCCTGGGCTGGCCACCAACAACTGACAATGCCCGGCCTCAGCGACCCCAATCACCCTTGTCGAGCCCAGGGTAACAATCAAGGTAGCAGGTAAGTCCACATCCTTTTTAGTGGACATGGGGGCTACCTTCTCCATCCTCCCCTCTTACTCAGGTCAACTTCTCCCTTCCCAGGTCACAGTTATGGGCATAGATGGCGGTCTTTCACACCCCTTAACTACTGGACCACTTACGTGTTTAATAGAAGGCTACCCCATTATACACTCTTTCTTAGTGATGCCTTCCTGCCCCAGCCCACCAATGGGATGGGATCTTCTCATGAAATTAGGAGCCTCACTTCACTGGATACAAAAACCTCAAATGAATTTACTATTACCCTTATATGTGGCCTCCACCTCCACCCAGGGTTCCACCCTTCCCTCACCTGCTCTACCGCCTCACCTAGTGAACCCAGAGGTATGGGATACTTCAACTCCCCTAATATCTTCCCATCATAAACCGGTTCTCTTTTAGCAATTTAAATATATCATCCCACTGTCTTCTTGCTTCCATGGTTTCTGCTGAGAAATCTACACATAGTTTTATTGGGTTTTCCTTGTATGTGATGGATTGTTTTTCTCTTGCTGCTTTCAAGATCCTCTCTTTCTCTTTGACCTCTGACATTGTAACTAGTAAGTGTCTTGGAGAACGCCTATTTGGATCTATTCTCTTTGGGGTGTGCTGCACTTCTTGGATCTGTAATTTTAGGTCTTTCATAACAGTTGGGAAATTTTCAGTGATAATTTCTTCCATTAGTTTTTCTCCTCCTTTTCCCTTCTCTTCTCCTTCTGGGACACTCACAACACGTATGTTTGTGCGCTTCATATATCATTCAATTCCCTGAGCCCCTGCTCAAATTTTACATTCTTTTCCTATAGTTTCTGTTTCTTTTTTGGATTTCAGATGTTCCATCCTCCAGTTCACTAATTCTAACCTCTGTCTCTTGAAATCTACCATTATAGGTTTCCATTGTTTTTTTCATCTCTTCTACTGTATCTTTCATTCCCATAAGTTCTGTGATTTGTTTTTTCAGACTTTCCATTTCTTCTTTTTGTTCATCCCTTGCCTTCTTCATGTCCTCCCTCAATTTATTGATTTGGTTTTTGAAGAGGTTTTCCATTTCTGTTCGTATATTCAGAATTAGTTGTCTCAGCTCCTGTATCTCATTTGAGCTATTGGTTTGTTCCTTTGACTGGGCCATATCTTCAATTTTCCTGGTGTGATTTGTTATTTTTTGCTGGTGTCTGGGCATTTAATCAGATTTCCCTGAGTGTGGGACCCAGCAGGTTGAAAGACTTTCCTGTGTAGTCTCTGGGCTCTGTTTTTCTTATCCTGCCTGGTATGTGGTACTTGTCTGTCTGCGGGTCCCACCAGCAAAAGATGTTGTGGCTCCTTTAACTTTGGAAGACTCTCGCTGCTGGGTGTGTGGTGGAGACAGAGGAAAGGTTGTAGGCTGGTTTTAATGGCTTCAAACTGTGAAGTCCTGGGATCTGAATTCCTTGAGAGAGGGATTCCACCTGAGTTGCGTTTCACCCCTCCCGCGGGGAAGGTTCAGGTGGTAGAAAGCCCTGAAAGCAGCCTGTTTCTGCATTCAGGGCAGTTGCAACCTGTGTTATCCCAGCGCTGAGCCCAGAGGCAACCAAGCCTCCATAGAAACAGCTGCAGAAGGCTCTGTTTCACCCCCTTTCCTCTTTTTCAGTTAGCCAAATAGGCGACTTCCGCCTTGATCAGTTTTGCCTGAGCTGAGGGCCTATTTTTAGTAATCAGAAGTTGTTCATTAATGCCACTATTGGTGTTAGGTTGGGCTCAGTCTCTACTACTGTTGGAGACTCTTTCCTTTCCCTCCGGGAAGTCGCCTGTGAGGGAGGGGTGCCGGCCGCCGCGGCTTGGGGAACTGCTGTTCCAAGGCTCCCAGCTGGCCCGGGAAGCCGCATGTGTGGGAGGGGCGCCGGTCGCCAGCTGCCACGGCTTGGGGAACCACTGATCCGAGGCTCCCAGCCGGCCCAGGAAGCCGCGTGTGTGGGAGGGGCACCGGCCGCCAGCCGCTGCGGCTTGGGGAACTTGCCTCTCCGAGTCTCTCAGCCGGACCAGGAAGGAGGGAGGGAGGGGTGTCAGCCACCAGCTGCCGCGGCCCGGGGAAGCATGCGCCACTTGGGGACCTCACCACAGCGGAGTCTCGTAGCCGGTCCAGCTGGTCCAGCCTGGGGTACACTGTGTGTCCGGTCTCTGTCGTGGCTCCGGGAGCTGTTCTGTACTGTTTCTAGTTATTTAGTAGTTGTTCTGGAGGAAGAACTAAGATGCGCGCACCTTACTAAGCCGCCATCTTCTCCGGAAGTCCCATAAACTGGTTCTTATCCAGCTAAAGGATCCCTCCTCATTCCTGTCTCAGCCACAATTTCCCATCTCCACAACCCATCGAAAAGGACTCCAATCCATCATTAACCAGCTCAAGGGAAAGGGACTCCTCATATCCACTAACTCACCATATAACACACCTATTTTGCCTGTCAAAAAACCTGACAGTTCTTATCATTTAGTCCAAGACCTCTGACTAATTAATGAAGCTGTCATCCCTATTCACCCAGTAGTTCCCAACCCATATACTCTTCCCTCACACTACTCATTATTCTGTCCTAGACCTCAAAGATGCCTTCTTTACAATCCCTCTAGACCCTGCCTATTACAATTTATTTGCCTTTACCTGGGAAGACCCGGACTCTTCGGCTGCCCAACAACTTACATGGACGGTATTACCTCAGGGGGTTCGCGACAGCCCCCATATCTTTGGCCAAGCCCTAGCCAGGGACCTAATAGGGTGCAATCTAACTCCCAGTATCATATTCCAATACGTAAATGACCTATTAATTTGCAGCCCTTCTGAAAAAACTTCCACAAAGGCTACAGCCACCCTGTTGAATTTTTTAGCTAATAAAGAATATCTAGTCTCCCCTGCCAAAGCTCAACTCTCTTCCTCCATCGTCACCTACCTGGGGCTCCGCCTCACTCCCACATCCCGACACCTAACAGGAGACAGACAGCAAGCCCTCCAAGAACTCCAGCCTCCAGAAAATCCTGAACACATTTTATCCTTGCTAGGTTTTGTGGGGTTCTTCCGACACTGGGTCCCCAGCATTTCCCTCCCAGCAAAACCTCTTTATGAAGCAGCCAAGGTGACACCACGGGGCCTCTGAACAACCCCTCTACTATAGCCAAAGCTTTTCTGGTTCTCTGTAATGCCTTACTTCATTCTCCCCCGCTTGCTCTTCCAAATCCGGACAAGCCCTTCTTCCTTTTCACTGATGAAAAACAAGGAATAGCGGTGGGAGTCTTAACCCAACCCCTGGGACCAACTTACACTCCAGTGGCCTACCTCTCTAAGCAAATGGACCCCACCGCCTGTGGGTGGCCTCCCTGTCTCCGAATGCTGGCTGCGACCACCACCCTAACTCATACAGCTCTTAAACTTAATCTGGGTAGTCCTCTCCCAGTACTGTCACCCCACCATTTACAAGACCTCTTATCCCATAAATCTCTCTCTCTCTCTCTGCTCACCCCTTCCTGTCTCCAGAAATTTCACTTACTCTTCCTAGAAAACTTGGATATCACACTCTCTGTCTTGCCAGGCCTCAACCCTGCTATTCTTCTCCCTCGCAGCCCCCATCAAACCCCTCTCCACAGCCCACTCACCATTGCAATGAAATCATGGAAAAGCTCACCTCCCCACGCCAGGGCCTCTCAGACACACCCCTGTCACAGGCAGACCTCAGCCTCTTTATTGACGGCAGCTCAATAATAGACCAATGGGGAAAGTGCAGGGTTTCATAAGCTATAGTTTCTCCCACAAACTACTTCAAGTGATACGGCTCCCAGAGGGAACCACATCCCAAAAGGATTTTGAACTAATTGCTCTCATCAGGGCCTTACACCTAGCCGAAAATAAACCCGCCAACATCTACACAGACTCCACATATGCTTTTCTGATAGCACACTGCTACTCAGTCATCTACAAGGAGCGAGGGTTCCTGACCACCAAAGGCTCACCTGAAATTAATGCTAAGCTTATCCAACGCCGCTTCAAGCACTTCAATGACCGTCACAGGTGGCCATCATCCATTGCAAAGGACACCAAACAGATAAATCCGAAATCACCCACGGAAATAACTGGGCTGATGCTGTTGCATGGGAACTAACCAAAGAACCCTCACCTTTAAACCCTCCAGCACCAATTCTTTTCTTTACTCTCCCCTCCCTCCAAACCACCTATTCTTCCAGGGAATGTGAAAACCTCCTTGCACGGGGAAGCTCTACTACACCGGAGGGCTGGATCTTCCTCGATAACAAGGTAGCTCTCCCAATCAAACAGGCCCCCGATATTCTTTCTCAGGTACATTTGTCACTTCATATTGGACCTAGAGCCCTCACACGGTTCCTCCAGCCCTTATTCCATCACCCATCCCTAACTCACCTCATAACACTGGTCTGCTCCTCCTGTCCCACTTGCCAAATAACAAACCCCCAAGGAGGGTTGCGCCCCACTTTCCCAACCCATCAACTAAGGGGCCACCTTCCAGGGCAGGACTGGCAAATTCATTTCACACACATGCCCACCCACAAAAAATCCCGATACCTACTAACTATGCTTGACACCTTGACAGGCTGGATAGAAGCTTTCCCTACCACATGGGAAACTGCTGACATGGTAGCTGACATCCTCCCAAAATAAATCATTCCCCGCTTCGGACTACTACCTCCATCCAATCCGGTAATGGCCCAGCTTTTATTTCTCAGGTGGTCCAGCAGCCTCGTCTGCCTTGGGAGTAGACTGGAAACTACATATCCCATACAGACCCCAATCCTCAGGTAAGGTGGAACGAGCTATCATTCTTATCAAGACGCAATTAACCGAACTAGCCATTGAATTATGACAGTCCTGCGTCGACCTTCTTCCGCTGGCCCTCGCCCGACTATGTGCTGCTCCATGAGTACCTACTTTCTTAAGCCCTTTTGAGCTCATGTATGGCCTCCTGTTCCTACTCAATCACCATCTGCTGGTGCACCCTCCTCCTCTGGGTTCTTACTTACCATATCTCTCCTAATCAGGCATTTGCTATGGGAACATGCCGATCGATTCCTACCACAACCCGGGGAAACTGATCCGGCCGATCCTCCCCACGGTCTCCAGCCAGGAGACGAAGTACTCCTTAAACAGCTTCAGCCCAGACCACTCCAACTGCGGTGGACTGGCCCACACATGGTGATTCTTAGCACTCCTACAGCAATAAAACTTCTAGGCGACCCCTCTTGGCACCACCTGTCACAGCTCAAGCTATACAAACAGAATGAGATCCCATACACCTGTCACCCTCTGGGGCCCACTCACATCCACCTCACTCGCACTATTCACCCTCCTAACCCCCTTGAGGGCATTTCCTTTATATGAAAATTCAAAATCCTGGAAACTGTTAACCAAACCGGCAAGTCGACCAGCCATATAATTGGTGCAGGAGACTGCCCTCTTGCAGACTGTAGCCAATCTTTAGCCATCTCCATAACTCCTAAATTGGTCGCTAGCAACCGGGGGCCATTTGCCTGCTTTCCATACGATCAAACAAAAACTTACTGCAACCAGGACAAGTATAACGACATATATGGGGAATGCCCCTACTGGTCATGCAAAATACATGATGCTGATGATGGGACGGGACTCTTCTACATCAGTTCCAAATGATTTTACATGAATATTACAGATCCCTGGGACACTAGATGGGTGATGGGGGTTCAAGGCACACTATACTCCAGCGACTGGTCCCAGTACCCTATAAGCACCATTGAAATACATTGTGAGTATATCCTCATTAATAATACTCATACCCAGGTGTCTATCAACATTTTACAAGCAGAGCAGAACCTCTCCAACCACCTCACCAAACTCTCTGCCCCAACAGCCCCTCAAACATGGCTCCAAATTCTCCAACACACCTTACAATTCCTCAACCAAACACAAATACTTCCCAACATAACCCACTGTTTCTTTTGTGCTTCATTGGGAAGGTCCCTATTAGCAGTTGTCCCTATAATCTTACCCAAATACACAATCATAACCCTGATTCCTGCTATACCACCCTAAAGAACATCCCCCTATGGGAACCAGAGCCCAATAACCTTCCCTACCCCCTTAGGCTCTGCTACCTCACCCACACAATCATGAGCCAAGCAGAGCTCCATAGCAAATGCCAAACTAACGTCACCATCCATAACTCCACCCACGCCCCTAAAGGACAATATTTCTGGTATAATGGGACTCTTGCCAAGTGCCTCAACCCCACTACCCCAGGACCATGCTTTCTGGTAACCATAATTCCTCAATTAACCCTCCTCAGTGAATGCGAGCTAACTTGGTTACTGCCCACCCCCTTCACTCGAAAAGGGCTGCCTTCCTCCCTATCCTGGTAGACGTCAGCCTGGCTGCCCCAGTCACAACCTCAACAGCAGCAGGAGGAGCACTAGGACATGGTATTTTAACCTCTCAGAACTTTGAAACTTGACTACAGGTAGCCCTGGAATCAACATCAGAATTCCTATTTTCTCTGCAGTGTCAACTTACTTCACTGGCCCAGGTGACTCTTCAAAATGAACAGGCCTTGGACCTCCTACCAGCCGAAAAAGGAGGGACATGCATATTCCTCCAAGAAAAAATGCTGCTATTATGTCAATGAGTCAGGTCTAGTAGAACAAAAGTTTCACACCCTAAACAAACTAAAAGAAGGTCTCTACCATAGAAAACAGGGAACCAACTCTGCCCTAACCTAGTTCTCTTCACCCCTGGTGACATGGCTCCTTCCGCTACTAGGATCAATTATTCTAATCTGTCTTTTCTTTCTCCTAGCTCCCTGTCTCCTCAACTTCCTTCAAGGGCGCATAAAAGAACTGTCACGGGTGGCAATCAACCAAATGCTCCTACATCATTATCACCGCCTGCCTTCCTCACCAAATTCCTATAGCCAACCTCCCCACTCTCCTGACTATGATGGTTCCAGCCCATAACCCCACGCCACCCCAATATAGCAGGAAGTAGCCAGAAAAATCTCGGCACCCTATTATCACAAAAAGGCTGGAATGTTAGGTATGGGGAACAGGGAAGTTCACCATGACTCGAGCTGTGTAAAATCTGCCACCCCTTCTATAAGTCACCTAACCCCCTTGCTTAAAAACTGCCCATACCAGGACCCAGCAGCGAGCTCACAACTCCCTACCTTAAGTTCTGTGAGCTCTGCCCAGGAGAACAGGAATAAACTCGCTCACTCTAAGGTTTTTTGGTCTGTCTCTTCTCTCTTTTGCCTCCAAAATCTTACAAGGATAACAAATAAAATAACAACTGCATGCCATTCTATAATTCAGAGATACATACTGTTAACATTTGGGGAACTTCCTTTGGATCTTTTCTTTTCCTACATGTAAATAAATATGAACTTTGGCAAGTACTACAAACTTATTAAAAGTCAACATTAAGCTTACAAGAAAATGTGATATGTCTGGATGGAAGAAGAACCGTAAGTAATAAAGGTAGACCCCGCAATGTGTAACTCTCAATTCTACACAACTCAAGCAGAAAACCCAATGGTAAAGCTGAAGAAGATGTCGACAGTATAGCAGGCTTCATTTACTAAAAATTTCTATGGAAAATGTGGAATAATTAGGGGAAGAGATAAGTAATAGCCCAAAGGAAGTCTTGACAAATTTCAAAAATCAGAATCATGTTGACCATATTCTCTAACACAAAGCAACTAATTTAGAAATGTGTGACACAAATTTTAAGTTTTTTAAAATCCTCATACATTTGGAAATTAAAACCAACACTTTTAAATAACACATGGGACAAATAATAAACATTATTGGAAACATTTAAATGCTTAGATCTAAATAAATGATAATAAAAACACCACACATAATTTGTGATAAATAATAAAAACCATCATAAGAAGGAAATACATAAGTTTAAATGTGTATGTTACAAAAGAAGAAAGCCTAAATATTAAGCAAAGTATACAATATAAGAATAAAACCAAAAAATGATTAATAAGGAGTTCATAAAATAAATGTAGAAATTAGTGAAATAAAAGCAGTTAAAAGCAGAGAATTGTAGGAAGTTGGCAGAGTAAGAAGCTTCAGAACTCAGTCTTTCCACCAGAACAACTATTAAACAGGCAAGAAATGAGTGAAATAACTATTTCAAAACTCTGGGGGCCAGTAGAACACTGTGCAGCTCCAGGAAAGAGTGGGAGGTAGAGGCTGGTAAATAACAGTAAATTGCTCTCTTTGCGTGGCTGTTACCAGACCCCACTCCACGGCAGACAGCTCTGGGGTTGGGTTCCAGCCTAGCTTGCTGGTGACAGAAAGGAACATACAGTTTTGAAGAAATCTTCTTCGCCAAGATCAGGGGTGGGCACAGCAGTCACTGAGTAAGGCTTTAGATTAGCAACTTCAGAGAGCTGGGGGCTTTGGTCTGAGGATGGCCACTGTTCCCACAAGGCTGCTGAAGAAACTTAAAGAAGCTATACTTCCTCAGGGCTGCAGGGAGCAAGTGGGTGAAGGGCTGCATTTGCTGGGCAGTTCAAGAAAGCTCAGCTTTGTGGAGTCATGAAAGAACTTCTTGGTGCCCTTTCTGAGCCTCACCCAGAGCATTTTAGAGCCTGTCTGAGCCCCCTTTTGGGTCCCTGGGCCTGTTTCAGCTGGGAGAGACTGATTTGGGAAAATCTTCCTCAGTGTGCCTCTCCCTGCAGAATTTGCCATCCATGCGAAAGCAGCTTGAGACAATGAAAGCAGTGTAAGAAATTACTGAGGCAGAAAATATGATCCCAGATGAAAACTGAGACTCAGAAAGGAATGAAGAGCAATGAAAAGAGTAAATATGTTGGTATATTTAAAAGACCGTAGATTATACAAAGCAAACATGTCTTATTTTGTATTAACATATACGGAGAGAATACAAATATGTAACAATAGTATTAGCATATATGTTGTTATTATATTAACTTTCAATTGCATGACAAATTGCCACAAACTTAGAAGCTTAAAACAATACTCATTCATCAGCATAAGGATCTATAGGTCAGAAGTCCAGGCAGGTAAAACTGACTTCTTGGCCGAGGGCCTCACAAGGCTCTGCAGGAGAATCTACTTTCAAGTTCATCCAGATTGTTGGTAGAATTCATTCCTTATCATTTTAGGACTGAGGTCCTTGTTTCCTTGCAGGCTGTTGACCAGTAGTCACTCTCAGAAATTGGATATCATTCTCTGGTCCTTGCAATGACCTCTTCCAGCTTTAATATGATATTGAATGCAATAGTGCATCAGATCATTCTCATGCTTTGAACGTCTTGGAATTCCCCTTCTGAGGCAGAAAGAAAAAACTATCTGCCTTTAAAGAGCTCATGTAATTACTTGAAGCTGTCTTGGAAACCCTTTTTGAATAACTCAAAGTCTACTGATTATTAACCATAGAAAGTTGAAATACATACCCCAATAAATGCATTTTCTTAATCTGTGTGCCTGTAGATTTATAGTGAAGCCACTATAAATAAGGTGTTACCTTTAGTTAAGGTGCGTCCAACCTTACTCCATGTTACTAGCGGCCTCATAAAGAACCCAGAAGTCACAGAAGCCAGAAAGGGGAGGACATCGCCACATGACAAGAGGCAAAGATACCAGTCAAGGAACCCCAAGGATTGGGGACAGGACCAAAATGCTACAGACATTGAGGGGAAAGCATGCCACGCAACTATCTTGATTCTGGACTTCTAACCTCAAAAATGTGAGACAATAAATGTTTCTTGTTTAAGCATTGTGTGGTATTTATCAAAATAACCTGTCAAACTAAAACAGTAAGCTTAATTAGATGTGTAAAATCCTTTTGGTCATGTAATGTAACATAATCAGAAGCAAACAGTGTCATCATAGTCAAAATCCCTAAGGATTAGAGCAGAAAATCTTCAGAGTGCATTTTAGAATTCTGCCTACTACAGAAATAAATGAAGTTCAAGTGTTCTGAGGTCCTTTGAATTATCTAAAAAGATGGTAAAATAATCAATTAACATTAGATTTTTATTAATCAAGGATGTGTATTCAAATATCTGTATCTCAACAGTCCAACATGGTAGCTACTAGCTGCATGCAGCATTTGAATTTATATGTAAATAAGTTAATGTGACTTCTTCAGTATTACTACCCACATTTCAAGTATCGAAATACCATGTATTGCTAACAGTGACTGTACTGGAGAGTACAAACACAGAAGAGTCCCATAATTATAGAAAGTTCCGGCAACTAGCAAAGTAGAACATCAACCAAAACCACTCCAGCCAATCCTAAAGAACACCAATCCTAAAGAATAGCTGCCAGATGCAATATATCAGAAACAGAATGGCTTTTAAAAAGGGAAATTTAATAAGTTGCTAGTTTAACAGTTCTAAGGCCAAAATAGTGTCCCAGTTAAAACAAGTCTCTAATGTCCAATCTAAAGCATTCAAGGAAAGACCTTGGTTCAAGAAGGCCGAGGGCATTCAGGGTCTCACTCTTGACTGGAATGGCATATGGTGAAGTCTGCTAGCTTTCTCTTCTGGCTTCGTGTTTCATGAAGCAACCCGAGAAGCATTTTCTTTCTTCATCACCAATAGTCACTGGCCAGTGGACTCCCTGCATCGTGGTTCTGTGGCGTTCTCTGCTCTTTCAGAATCTCGTAGCATTTCCTCTTGTTCTCTAGCTTTTTCCAAAGTGCTTCTTCTTTTAAAGGATTCCAGTAAAAACAATCAAGACCCACCTGGAATGGGTGGAGACATGTCTCCACCTTATCAACCCACACTTGATTGAGTCACATCTCCATGGCAATAATCTAATTGAAATTTCCAACATACAGTCCTGAATAGGAATATGAAAAAAACATTGCTCCCACAAGGTTGATTAGGATTAGAACATGGATGGCTTTTCTATAGGGTATGTAAGCCTTTTCAAACCAACACAACACCTAAGGCACTATATAATATTCTACAAAAGTTCCATGCACTAGGGTAACTTTCCAGAAAGCTACAACCTCCAGATGGGTTCATGCACCAGATAAGTCTCGAAATGCACAGGGGCCAGCCTCTCCAGAACATCAACTAGTTCCATCCCCCTATTCTATATATATATATATAGTATACTATATGGCAGGGCCACATTTCATTCTTTTTCCATGTGAGTATCCTATTATTGCAGCACCATTTGTTGAATTTTTTGTTTGTTTGCTTATTTTTATTGGTTTCTTTGTTTGTTTGGGAAGCTCATGGGCTGGGAATCGAACCCGGTTCTCCCACATGGGAGGCAAGAACTCTACCACTGAACTACCCTTGCACCACCACCCCCCTTTCCATATTATCAACAGCCCCTTTCAACATGAAAAGTTAGACTAAGCATAGCCCAATACCCCTAAAGAGTAGAAGAAAGGTCAAAGGTGATGGTGGAGTTATACAGAGAAGGTAGGATTTAACAAACAGGTATGATTGCTGAATTGTTACATTGACATTTCTTTTAGTCTCCAGTACCTTAGAGTAGCTAGAAGTAAAAACCTAAAATTGTGGAATTGTAACCCATACCAAACTCTAAAATCTGTTCTACATCTAACTGTTGCAATGTGCTTTGAAATTTACTGCTTTTTTGTATATGTTATTTTTCACAAAAAAGAAAAAAATTTATTTCTTCTAGCCTCCAGTGTTTTGGAGCAGCTAGAAGGAAAAATCTGAAATAGTGGAATGGTAACCCATAACACCTCTGAGATCTGTCCTGAAACTACATGTTGAAGTGTCCTTTGAAAACCATTGCTTTTTCTTTCTTTTCTTTATATGTGTTATATTTAACAATAAAAATATATACGTTTTAAAAAGTTAAAAACCTTCCCAAACATCAACATTTACTGTCAAGTTGTAATATTAAAGTGTGAAATACATATAAACACAAATTGAGTTTTAAATAAAATAGCCAAAAATAGGACCAAGTATTTGTAGAAACTTGATATATGACAGAGTGCCCACTGCAGATAAATTAGAAGAGGGAATGTATAAAAATCCTGACCCTGACTCTAAATCTTAATTCAGTGGGACAATTAATTGTTCACATCAAAAAAAGTGAAATTGGGTACCTACCACATACCAAATACAAAAAATGAGTACCAATTTAAAGGCTAAATTCCAAAATTTTAGAAAAAATCCAGGAACTCTAGATTGAGAAAAAATTATTTTGATTAAAAATGATCTACACTATATCAGAGATGCCTAAAGATAGTTTAAAAAATTAAACGATGAAGAAATATTTCTAGCTATACAACCAAAAGTGTAATCTCATCTAGAATATATAAAGAACTCCTACAAATTAATGAGAAAAACAAAACAACACAACAGAAAAATGGGCAAAAGACTTAATAGGCAATTCATGGAAAAGAAAATACAAATGGCAAGAAACACATGAAAAGAAGCTCAGTTTCATTACTTATGAGGGAAATAAAAATTAAAATCACAATTAGATACCATTTTATACTTTCTCCCAAGGATTAGAAAGGACAAAGATGACAAGAACTGCTCAAGTGCAAACTGGTACCACCACTTTGGAAAACAATTTGGCCTTATCATGGATAATTGAGCATGCACGTGCTTTCCAACCCAACAATTCCACCAGTAGTACAAATCCTAGAGCTACATTTTTTTCAAAATACAAGTCCTGCCAATTAGTGGATTGAGAAACCACTAATTGATCATAAAATTAATTTACAGTCTCACCAGCAATTTTTTTGAAATATAAGACAGTATGTGAATGGGAAGAATGGAAGTGGATGAAACAAGGGAAGGAAAGGAGGAAATGAAAGGAAGAGAAGGGAATGGAAAGAACAACAGCGCACGTGAACATAGTAAGAATGAGTCTCATTTCATATGACTTAATCCAGTTACCAGAGTGTACCTGTGTGCATATATGTGTGTGTACCTGATGACTGTGTGCATGCATTTCATACTGTGGATTACAGTCAAAAGCCACTCTGTGCTAGAGAAAATGTCACATTTGTACAGTAGGAGACATAATAATTAGCAGCATAGTTTATAAGTACTTCTTTTAAACTAGGGAGAAAATAAATGTTCACTGACAGTAGAATGGACAAATAAATTTTGGTGTAGTCACATAATAGAATTTTACACAGCAGTGAAAGTGGATGAACTGTAGCTAAACAAAGCAGCATGGATAAATCTTAGAAACATAATGTTGAGTGATGAAAGCAATTCATAAAAGAATGCACATGTGATATCATTTTTTAAAGCTCAAAAACAAGAAATATTAAACAATATTTAATGTATAAGATCCATTAATGTGGTTTAGCTGGGTAGATGTGCACATACACAGACACACACAAAGGAGCAACAAATAACAAAACTCCAGAGAGTGGTTACCAATATTAGGGAAGCAAAGTGATTAGTTAAAAGAGGAGAAATTGGGTGATGACTCTACAGGTGTTTGCTTAATATTGAACTTCATAATTTATTTATGTTCACATATATTATTTTATCTATACCAAATATTGCATACTATTTTTAAAGGAAGATCTAACTTGTCAACTGGAAGACCTGGGAAATTATGACTGTTAAGGAAATACTGTGGAGATTATTAGATAGAAAATGGGAATTCAAGTAACTATAGGCTTTTCTGAAGTTCTGAAAGATAGGAGAAAAACTAATTATTACCACTTATTTCTAATCAATCTCAGAAATGAAGAAATACTTTTATTCAATTATAGAAACTGCAAGTTTACAGAAAAGCCATGCAGAAGAAAGAAGCACTTATTTTAAAAATTAAGGGACCTGTAGGGATAAACTGGATTAATAAGTAGACTGAAGTCTCAAATTGCCAACTCAAAATGCCCTGTACATTATGTTAAAATGAAGAATCCATTTACTTTCCCAGCTTGTTAACATAACACGGATTTTATTTATTTGTAATCTACCAATCTTGGAAGTATCCCCTAATTGAAAAAAAAAAGTTAGGGTTGAAGTTAACCTTTATGTACATGCCTAGCTTTGTTATAGATGGTAAAAATTAATATTTTAAAAAGATTGTCAAAAATGGCTGTCTCAAGGAAGCCTGCACTATACAGCTAACAAGGATTGGGGAACAATCATCTGAGGGAAACGGGGGGAGGGGATGGGACCTCAGGAAAAAGCTGCTGCCCGGACCACTGCTTGTGGGGCCTCACAGTGATCTTTCATTGACTATAAGGATTGTAAGCTGATATATTGTCAGTATACAGCTCTCTTCCTTGTGGTTGGAATTAATGACACTGAGAACGAGATGGCTAATAATGAATTCATCCATAACTTTAAGGAAGTTTTAGATGAGTACTTCAGCTGAGTGAGTGAATTAGATATAATGTTTAACTTGGATAAAGTTCACATCATTTTGCATGAGATGGTGTTAAATGACTGCATCATGGAAATTAATGGGGCAAGAATTCTTGCCCCACTACTCATTTTTTATAAGATGTCAGAAAGCTGAATAATGTAAATCCCAGTCAGATAACACTGATTTATAGGAAATGTATATGACATGAAATACTTCTCAACATCTGTAGCCCAAAAGAATGGATGGTCACACATGGTAAAATAGGGTATCCTTTCAAAGACATTATAAATAGGCATTGTTGCACATTTCCTAAATAGAAAACTGTGTCTTGAAATACAATTTACCAGTAGTGCAAGGGTAGTTCAGTGACAGAATTCTTGCCTGACCTTGTGGGAGACCCAGTTTGATTTCAGCCTGTTCACTTCCAAAAAAAAATCTAACAAATGGTGCTGCAATAATAGATAATCACCTGGAAAAACAATGAAATGTGACCCTCACCATACAGCATACAAAATAAAAATACAATGTACAAGAAAAAGGTTTATCTAAACTGAGATGTAAGTTTTATTTTCTATCTGTTGGCATTTTTCCCCCACTTTAAATTTGGGGGAGAAAAGTTTTGATCTGTGCTTTCTTTCAACTATTAAAAATGTATTATAGTAACATGTATATAACACAATTTGCCATTTTAGCCTTTCTTACGTGTACAGTTCAATAGCATTGCTTTTACAAAATGCTGTGATACTATCACCACCTTCCATTTACTAAAACATTATCATCACCCCAAGCAGAAATTTGACCCATTGAACACTAATTTCCCATCTCCCTTTACCCTCAGTCCTTGGTAATTACCTCTAATATAATTTTTGCTCTATGAAGCCTTTTATTCTAGATATTTCATAGAATTAGAATAATGCAATGTTTTTCCTTTTGTGTTCTGCCTTATTTCACTTGCATGTTTTCGAAGTTCCTCCATGCTGTAGTATGTGCAAGAACTTCTTTCCTTTCTATAGCTGTTGGATATACCACATCTTGTTGGTGCCCACTCAGCCATCAATGAACAGTTATATTGTTTCCACCTTTTGACTATTGTGAACAATGCAGTTATAAATATTGGTGCACAAGTAAAAAACAAAAACAAAAAAGATTGTTTAGAACTGTTTAAAAATTTTCCAAGAAGACTTTAAAGGGTAGTTAAGACAAGACTTGTAAATGATTAGAAATAACTAATCACAAAGATGATTAATCACTTGTCCAAAAGCCTGGGGAAGACCTTCACTGAGAAATATTAACAGGCACAATTTTAGGATATTCCTGAATGTAAGAAAATCAGATGTATGTAAGATCTAATTTAAATTTTTCCCCCAAGGAAAATAGTTTAAATAGCTGGTTATCTAATGGTATTGTTTTTGAAATTTATAACTCAATAGAGAGGGAAAAAGGTGGGTTTGGGACAGTAAGGTGGTGACTGAGCCCAGTGAAGCCTATGAAGTAGAAATAAAGGAAATGAAGTCAAACAAACAAGGCTGCAGAAGGTGGCGCTTACTCAGTATATATCAGAAAGTCTCAATAAATAAAGATTGGTACCCAGTTTTTCCAGAGCTTATACACAGGTAGTAAGATAGATCAGTCAATCCTTAGTTATATGAAATTCCTCAGACATAAAAGACAAAATCCTTCCTTTTCAAAGCAAATTATCACATGTTCCATGTTAATGAAAGGTGTACAGGTCTTGGGTAAAAAACTATACTGTTTCCTAATAGTCATCCTTTCCCAGAGAGACCATTGAATGCTTGAGTCCAAAAATGGAAAAAGTGTTCAGCACTGTCAGTAGGAATATGGCTGGATTGGGAGTACCCAAACACATCACCATATGCGACCTAAAATCATCATTACTCTGCCTGAGTAGACAGCCCCCTGCAAGACCATTTTAGAGCTCTTGTCAGCATTTTTCATATTATATATGTGTACATCACTTGCTCAGCAATTTAAAAGGAAAAATATATATTTTTAAATGATTCCTAACCAATGACATCTTTGAAATCAATAAATCATCGCAGGCATTCTCTAGAGGAGAATGACAGAAGATAACTAAGTGTTTTGGGTTGAATCATGCCCCCCACAAAGACATATGGATGTGAAGTCATTTGTAAATGAATCAGGTGGTCCTTAATCCATTACAACTGGAGTCCTTATTAACAGAGGAATTTGGACACAGTAGGAGGAAACAGAAGAAAACATATCACCATGAGATGGAGGCAGAAACTGATCACTGGCAAGCCATCACCAGAATACTACAGAATTTAGAGAAAGCATGGCCTGCCCAACACCTTAATTTTGGACTTTCAGGCTCCAAAACTGAGACAATAAATTACTGTTGTTTATATGGTCTGTTGTATTTCTTATGGCAGGCCTGGTAAACTAAAGTATCAAGTGTTCGTGGAGCTGAGGGAAAATTTGGTCCTTGTCTCATGTTCTTAGATAAACCCTGCCAGCAGCACATTTTTATATAGTCCTAACTTCTTCTTAGGAAACCACTAGATTACACTTGTGATGGCTTGCTTGTGCAACATACACACATGTATTAGAAACTCACCAAAAGCATGGTGGGCAGCACCAGATTTCTCTGCAGATCACAATCCTCCTCCCATATGCTACATGTATGCTAACAATTCAAAGCATTAGAGGATATTGTGTCTACTTGTTCTATTAATTAAAGAGAGGGGGCACTGAAATATCCAACTGCAATTTGGGATCTATTTCTCCACCAATTTTTGCTTCATGTATTTTGAAACTCTGTTATTAGGTCCAATAATGCTGTTAATTATGTCCTTTTGATAAATTGACTCCTTTGTCATTGTGAAGTGGCTTTCTTTATGCCTAGTAAGATTTATCCTGTGTTATTTTTTTCTGTAATTAATATAGCTACTCCATTTTTCTTTACATCAGTTTCAGCACTGCATATTTTTTCCATCTGTTGACTTTTAACCTATCTGTGCTTTTATACTTTAAGTTGGCTACTTGTAGGTAGTATATAGTTCAATCTTGCTTTTTCCTACCCCATCTGACAATGTTTCCTTCTTAATTTGGGTATTCAGTCCATTTATATTTCATGTGATTACTAATGTACTTAGGTTTAAGTCTATCATCTTCTATTCAACTTTTATTTGTCCATCTTTGTTTCCTTTTTCCCCCTTTTCTGCCTTATTTTGCATTAATCGAATATTTTTGTATGATTCCATTTTACCCCCTTTGTTGGCTTATAAGTTCTAACTTTGTTGTCATTATTTTTGTTGTTGCTTCCCATTTTATAGTATGCATCTTTAACTTCTCACAGCCTAATTTCAAATATTATACCAGTCCACATATAGCATACAACAGCAATATACATGATGCATGTATGTAGTACACAGTGGTAGGCTTAGCATAATATGACTTCATTTCTCCCTTCTCAATCTTCATGATATTATCGTCCTACATTTTAATTTCACATGTTATAAAACACACACTATATTTTTATGATTTTGCTTTAAACAGTTCATTAATACCATACGACCATTTTTTTTAATGTATCTGCCTCCTCTAATGGACTGCAAGCTGCATACTCAGCATGGTGCCTGGCATACAGCACATAACAAAGCCGAAGTATGTGAATCTACTCTTCCGCTCTTACAGAAATTTCTTAGTTGTCAATCATAGTTTCACCAAACTCATATATATTAATTTCTAATACTCTATATAATCACTTTTCAGAGACTAGGCAATAACAAATTAAGTAACACTATTTACAATAGTAATATTTATGATCAGACTGCCCCGTCTTGGGAACTGTGACACATTATGACATAGACAACTAGCTGTTATCTCCACAGTGCTCGTGTACCTCTGTGAAACACCTGCCTAGTCAGTGACTGTACATTTTCCCCTCCTACCTCAGTGCATCCATGGAACAATGGGGTAAAGTGATGAAGGGATAAAGGCAGTTACCAGAACCCAGGAAGAGAGTGTCCTTCAGAGGGAGCTGTTTTGAACTGAGAGGAGATCTCTAATTGAGGAAAGCACCAGCTCCACAGTCTTTGAGGGCCATAGGGGTGAGGAGGAGTTGCTGAGAAATGAATGCCACAACCTCATCTTGCCCCTCTCCTGTTCCTCACCTGCTAGTGCTCCCATAGTCTAGTCCAACCCAACTAAGTGGCATTCTGAGGGCAGGATATTCAGGGCTCCAGACCTTGGGGCTGGGCTCAGCCCCATGGGCATCCCCAAAGTCAGGACCTGGGGACTACCTCAAGGACAGTGCAGTACTCTATAAGTTTGTACAGGATTCTTCTTCACAGGTAATGTTTTGAAGTTACCAGGGCAAATCTTCTCCCACCAAAAGAATAAATCTTAGCAATAGGTGTAGACCCCTGGAAGAAAAATGAGAACTCTGCTGACATGCTTCTGAGCAAGGAGTGCCAGCTCAATGGCTTCAAAATTACCATGCTATGGTAAGCAGCCTGAGGAAGTTCAAGTGGAATTAAAAATGCTACGAAGACATTTGCGCATTTTCTTAAAAAAAAATTCTTTTAATAAAAAGACATATGAAGAAGGCCAGGCCTGGATGCTTTTTTTATTTGGGCGAGGCTGGGCTCAGAAGCAAATTCTTCCAGGATGGTCTATGCCCTGGAAGGAGGAATAAACTACCAAAGAGGGCCAACTGCATCCTGGCACATGAGGATCACAGTGGTCTTGTCAGACTCTGGTTCTAACAAATGGTGTCCACTGAGCAAGGTGACATTACCCTTTCCAAAGTCCATGCCTTTAGCAAATGCCTTTGCAGAATGCCAGCTGTTCAGGGCCACAGAGTTCATGAGAAGAAACACCAGCATTCTGTAACTGACCGCCTAAACCCGTCTCTGCTCTGTCCAACTGGAGAGGACCCCTAATCATAGTGGACTCAGCCAGGCAGCCCAGTGTTGGGTGCCCACCCTCATTAACAAGGTCCCTCATCTGGCCCAGCCACTAAGCCATCTGCACAGGCTCTGATTGCTCCCATAAACTCTTCTGGCTTGGAACTCCAGGACTCTGCCTCCAGCAGCACATCTCTACAAGGCAAGGCTCATGGAGTCCTTCAGTCTCACCCTCACACTTTTCACTAAACTCTCCTTTGAGTTCAGGCACCTAATGCCCCTTGTGAATTGAGAGTCCAGTTTTGCCATTAGTTTATGAAATCATAGATATGAGAGACCATGAATAATACACCAGATGGACCCAATTAACTCTCCATCTAATTTGAGGAGTGGGGAAGGAAATGGCACAATCAAAACTTATAAACTACCAACTCTCACAGCTGGGTTCTAATTACAGTACATTCACATATAAATTATTATGACTCTGCTGATAGGCTCTTCACGACCTTTCTAAACTTGTAGTTCAAATCATATCTAACAAAAAGTGTTGTGGGTCTCAGTGGATCATCCAGATGCTAATCTGACTGTTAAAAAAGGAAAAGTTGATTGGGGAACATGAAAATAACTCCATAAACCACCAAAATAATTCCACCCCATCAGATACTCTATAAATTATGAATAGAAGCAATGCAAATAATGTCATAATAAAGCCTATTTCTCCCCCTTTTTGCAGAGAGATGATGCCCCATATTTTAGAAGCTCACAAGCATAGATTAAATTCCAAACTTAGAAATGTTGAATTTTGGAATTCTACTTTTAATCAAAGCATTTGATCTGTAATTCCTTCCATTTGCTCCATGGGCTAAACCGAAGCGGAGGTCTAAAAAGGCTGCTGTTGAAAGGTAAGTCAATGGAGTACTCCCCTGATGGGGCTGCTGAGATTCCGTCATGAATGTATAATATAAAGTAGAAATTGTAAGAAAGCAAGCAGAGGAATTACAGATGACTGTCTATGAGAGCTGCTAGGTAAGGCTTTCCCAAATGAATTTGAGCCATCTTCAAGACAGGGCAGAACTGTAACATGTAAGTAGGAATGGAAATATGGAAATATTAAATTAGATCCACAAGTTAATTCTAGAATAACCCAAGTTAAAGGTATCTGAAAACATGCTAACATTGTAAAATCACCAGAGTTTGTTGTTTTGAGAACTCGGAGCCACAATTCCTTTGTCTCTCAAATGCCCTTTGGGCATCCACAGACATCATCATTTGCATTCCTCGTGGAAGATTTGCTGTCTCTGAAGAACCTTCAACAAGCAGAACCTATGAGGTCGAGCTTGGGGGAAATAATGCCTTCACACAGATGGCTGGAAAAACCTCATCCAACTGAGGAAGTGAAGAAATGCTGATGCTGTCTGGTGCTGGCCTCAGCATATGACCAGAGTATAACGTTCTCCCTTTCATTCCCTAAAGACTATGGTAAAACTGTTCCCCAGTTGAGTGCCAGAAATCAAGCCCCCCAAAGTACCTCTGGCTGTCTCTAAGTGTTTCTCACAGAATTCCTGCACAATCCAAGAGCCTCATCATGACTGCTGGGGGCTGTCCTAGCCAACCTCCTCTGGGATTCAGAAACAAGTGTCCAGATTCCAGACACACTGTCTTACCCAGCCCACGAGGTTCACACACACACACAGGGGACCCAATGACAAGACCACAACTGTGGCTCCCACATGGTGCTTGAAGCCAGCCAAGTCTGTCCCAAGCACGTGATATACATCTCCCAATGCTCACAGCAACCCTAGGGGGCATGGATTATTCTTAAGTCATCTTAAAATGAGGCTGAGGGCAGGCCACAGTGACTCAGCAGGCATAGTTATCGCCTGCCATGCTGGAGACCCAGGTTCAATTCCCAGTGCCTGCCCATGCAAAAAAAAAAAACCAAAATGAAAAAGAGACTGAGACCAGGATGTGTTGCGCTGTAGTCTATGCTCCCAACCACCATCCTGGGGTAAGTGGACTGACCATCCTGGGCCACTGCCTGACTCACTCCTAAACTCATAGTGGTCTAAGTTAATAGGAACTCTGTGCGTATGTGTATGGATGTGTATGTTTGCATATGTTCATGGTGGAATGTATATATGTTCACATATAATTATGTATGTATCTCCTCCCAGGAGACCTGTTATATACAAAGTCTACCTTAGCATGTCTCTCTCCAACCCCTCAACAACATTCTACCCATGCAGGTGCTGGAGGGCATAGGTCTGCACAGGCAGCTGCAGTGGTTCCTGCAGGCATAGTGGCTTATGTGTGGCCAGGAGGACGGAACCCCTGATGTGCTTTCTGATTCACCAAAAAGCATCTCTCTTGCCCATTTTTAATTGGCCTAGCCCCTCCTGACAAGCTGGAGATCCAACAGTGCTAAGACATGCAGCAGACACTTAGGACAGATTGCTAGCCACCATTTCCTGTCATTCGTCCATCAATAATCACCTTCCTGCCTGAGGGCACTGGCCCAGCCTCAGTCAAAGGGCTGCCTGGGACCTAATTCCCTGAGGATGGGACTGAGAGTCATGGGACATTGTGGTAGTGAGTGATTGTGTTACCCAGGGCTTGTTCTCTGTTTGAGCGCCTTTCCCTGTATGCTATGCAATTAACAAAGAGAGTTATCAAACAGCCACAGTCATGTCTGATGGAAGGAAAATTGTCTCTTCATCAAATGGTGCTGGGACAACTGGATATCCACATACAAAAGAATAAAGGTGGACCCCTACCTTACACCACATACAAAAATTAACTCAAACCAGATTGTTCACATAAATATAAAACTAAAATCAAAGAAGTCTTGGAATATAACATAGGAATAAATATTTACAACCTTGGATTTGACAATGAATTCTTAGATATGACACCAAAAGCATGAACTAAAAAGAAAATCAATTAAATTTCATCAAAATTAAAAACTTTGTGAGAGTGTTGTGCTGGTTGGGTTGTGATGGTTGATCAGGTGATGGTGCCCAGTTGCCTGGTCAGGCAAGCACTGGCCTAACCATTACTGCAAAGACATTTCATGGCTGGTTGATATATCAGAAGACTGGTTGAGTGCATCTGTGGCTGATTTTATCTACGATCAGTTAAGGGTGTGTCTTCCACAAAGGAGAGATGCCAATCACTTAGATTTGATCCAATCAGCTGAAGATTTTTAAGGAAGAAGAAAGAATTTTCACTCCATAGCAAGCCTCTCCTGTGGAGTTTCTGGAGATCCTTCACTGGAGTTGCCTGCCTTGTAGATTTTGGACTCCAATGTCTCCATGGTTGTTTGAGACTCTTTTACTGCATTCTTTAAAAAGGGGCAACACTTTGGAGAAACCTCAGATGCAGACGCTTGGAGAAAAGTTGCTTGAGAGCCAAAAGAGACACAGACATTTGGAGATGCTTGGAGTGCCAACAGAGAGAGCAGACACCTACACATAGATGTTTGGAGATGCAAAACCCAGCAGACATCACCATGTACCTTCCCATGAGATACTAAGCAAGCTAGAACCCAGAGTTGTGTCCCAGAGGAGCTAAATAAAGGCCCAAAGATGCTTAGAGAGGAAACCACTGGCATCAGAGCTGGAAGCAATGGAGACTGTAACAAGGACCAGCAGACATCAACCACTTGTCTTCCCATATTACAGATACTGGCCTTTCTTGAGTCAAGGTGTCTTTGTATAGATGCCTTAGTTTGGACATTTTTATGGCCTTAGAACTGTGAACTTGTAACTTAATAAATTTAAACCATTCTATTTCTGGTATATGGCATTCCGGAAGCATTTTGCAAACTAAAACAAGTATCAAGGGACATTATCAAGAAAGTAGAAAGACAACCTATAGAAAATGGGAGAAAATAGTTGCAAATCAGATATCTGAAAAGCTTCTAGTATCCAGAGCTCTGACAACTCAATAACAAAAAGACAAGAAACCCAATTTAAAATGGGAAGAGGACTTGAATAAACATTTCTTCAAAGAAATCATGCAGATGCCAATAAGCTTATGCAAAAACTCATTAGAAGAATGCAAATCAAAATCACAAATCAAAACCGTGAGATGCCGGATATCACTTCGGTCCCCGTTCCTCCAGCTCTTTACCTAGCAACTCTTTACAGCATATTTCTAACCATCCCATTGGTCCTTCAAGTGAGGATGCAAAACCAGCCCTTCCTCTAAAACCCCCGCCTGAGCCTTCCATTTATGGCAATAAAACCCGTCCCAACCAATCAAAAAATTGCTCTGAGCCCTTTTCGCTCACCCCTCCCGTAGATGCTTCACCCTATATAAGCTGGTATACTTCCTCTAATAAACGTTCTAGTGTGCGCGCCTCGCCAACCCAACTAGTTCCCGTGAGTCGTTATTTATCTCGCGCGCCCTCCACACCTTCGAGCCCCCGGGGATTGTGGCCTCAATCTCCCCCTTTAGCCGCAGGGAGGAAGACCCCAAGCGGGAGACCTAGCAGAGAGAACTCCCGCAGTGAGATATCACTTCACACCCACCAGGATGGCACTCTATATTTTTTAAATGGAAAATACTAAGATGAGGATGTGGAGAAACTGGAACCCTCATACACTGTTGGTGGGAATGTTAAATGGTGCAGTCACTGTGGCTTCCAAACAACCACTTACCCCAATCTATGACTTAGACTCTGCCATTTGGGGAGCCAACCTCTCATACATTTGCTGAGTGGGACCAAATGTGGCAGCTCTCCAAGGAAAGGGTGTGGGAGCACATGATCATGTTTCACTTTCCTTTGGACTTCCAGGTCTGGGAAGTGCTCACAAGGCTGAGACTTGGACTAGAGAAGTTAGATCCCTTCTTGTAAAGGAGCCTTGAATGGGGGAGAAGCTTGGTGGAAAGGTATTTGGAATGGGACACATCCAATTCCCATTTCACCCTGTCACTTCTACCCACTCACCTGCTTAAATTTTATGAACCTCCACCTTCATCAGTAAGTGGATATGAGAATAGTGTCCCTACAGCATGACCAAATGATTTGAAGAGGGTCTTATCCAAGTCCTTGGTGCATGTAGTCACTCCATGTTGCAAGTTCTGCTCCTCCCAGTCTCTCTGTGAGTAGAAGGTGACTGAGGAGCATGTCAGCAATGACCTTGGTTCCCCTGAAGTGTAAGCAAACTCCTCCCAACAGTGTCCATAAAAAGGGTGGCATCTTGAGGCAAATGGAGGTAGCTGCATGGAAATCACCAAGGGCCCAAGAAGCAGCTCCTACAGGCAGTCCTTGAAGGCAGTACCAGGAGCAAGGGGCACAGCATGCAGCCACGTTTGCCAGTGGGTGCTTAGTTCAGTGGCCCTGGATGCATGGCCTAATGCTTCTGAGGACCTGCCTGGCTGCCGCTGCTCCCACCCTGGACAGAGACTCTGAGGAGTCTGAGCCATCCTTTCTTCCTGTCACTACAGGGGAAGAGCAGTGAGAGCTTGGATCCAAGTCTGTGTATGGGCTTGGTTTCATATATTCAGAAGACCAGATAAAGAAAAGAATAGACAAAAATTATGCAGTGTCTCATGGAATTGAGTGAGAGCATGCAGCACAAAAATAAACACATCATGAGTGTCCCAAAAGGAAAAGAAACAGGGAAAAGGACAGAGGAAATAATGGCTAAACAAATCCCAACTCTTATGAACCACATAAGGACACAAGTCTAAGAAATGCAATGCACTCCAAATAGAATAAGCCCTAATAGGCCTACTTTAAGACATGTACTAATCAGAATGTCAAATTCCAAAGATAAAGATAGAATTCTTAAAGCAGCAAGAGAAAAGCGATTCGCCAAATAGAAGGATACCCAGTGAGACTAAGTGCCAATTTCTTGTCAAAATCATTAAAGCAAGAAGCCATTGTTGTGATATATTTAAGGTACTGCGATGGGTTGAAGTTATATGCACCCCAGAAAAGTGTGTTCTTAAAGTTAATCCATTCCTGCAGGTGGATCCACTGTAAGTAGAATCCTTTGGTGAGTAGGAAAATTTAAGATGTGACTTATTTCATTCAGTGTGGGTCTTAATTCTCACAATGGAATCCTTAATAAGAGAATGAAATTCAGTCAAAGGGAGAGAAAGCCACAGAAGCAAGAAGCAGAGAGCAACAAAACTCAAACAGAAGGGAAAGGCCAGCAGATGCCACCATGTGCCTTGCCATGTGACAGAAGAGTCCAGGATCTCTGGACGTCAGTAATAAGGTATCATAGTGATGATTCCCTGATTTGGACATTATCACAGCACCAGAACTGTAAGCTTATAAGCCAATAAATTCCCATTACTAATAGCAAACCCATTTTATGGTATCTGCTTAAAGAAGCTTAGCAAACTAGAACAGGTACTGAAAAATACAAAATTACCAGCCCCAAATTCTTTATCTTGCAAAACTCTCCTTCAAAAATGAGGGAGAGTTTAAAGTACTCACAGATAAATAGAAACTGAGTTCATCAACCAGAGACCTACCCTCCAAGGATTACTAAAGGAGTACTGCAGGTTTAAAGGAAAAGAAAGGACAGATTGGCTTGGATAGTATAAAGAAATGAAGATTATCAGTAAAGGTAATTAAAAGGGTAAATGCAAAAGCAAATAATACTGTATCTCAATATACAACTGTACTTTTTAATTCATATAAGAATCAGAATACAATTGAGCAAGAAGAAGAAACATTTCCTGACAATGGACACACAAAATATGAAGTGGTAAAAGCAGCATAAAGAAAGGAACAAGGATATGGGAACAGAGAACTTGTGGGTTATTGAAGCTAAGTAGGTATCTCTCCAAATTAGTAGGTTATAAGATTCTTGCCTCCTCCTTTCCATTTGGGTCAATGGAAATATTTGGACCCAATGTAATGACAGAAATTCACTTATGTCAAAAGACTTAACATTTTAACAAAGGTGTAAATACAACTTTCTTTTAAAAATGAGCATTATGGAAAAGACAACCCATAGAATGGAAGAAAATATTTGCCAACCATATATCTGATAAGGAACTGGTATCCAGAATCTACAAAGAACTCTTACAACTCAGTAATAAAAAAGACAAATAAGCCAATCAAAAAATGAACAAGACATTTCCCCAAAGGAGAGTTACCAATGGCTAAAGAGCCCATGAAAAGATATTGACAACATTAGCCATCAGAGAATTGCAAATCAAAACCATGGTGAGATGCCATTTCATACTCGCTAGGTTGGTGTTCTAGTTTGCAAGTGTGCTTTACCAGAAACTGAACAGTTTTTTAAAAGGGGAATTTATTAAGTTGCAAGTTACATGTTCTAATGCTGTGAAAATGTCCAAATTAAAGCAAGGCTATAGAAATGTCCAATCTAAGGCATCCAAGGAAAGATACCTTGGCTCGAGAATGTATGACGTTCAGAGTTTTCTCGCAACTGGAAAGGCACATGGTGAAGTGGCGATGTCTGCTAACTTTCTCTCCAGGTTTCTTGTTTTGTGAAGGTCCCACAGGGGTGTTTTCCTTGTTCATCTCCAAAGGTCTCTGGCTGCATGGCTCTTGTGGCTCTAAAGCTTTTTCCAAAATGGTACCTTTTTAAAGGGCTCCAGTAAGCAACCCCTCCTTGAATGGGTGGAGACACATCTCCAGGGAAGACATCTAATCAAAAGTTACCACCTACAATTGGGGGAGTCACATCCCATGGAAACAATCAAAAAGCTCCCACCAAGCTATATTGAATGAGGATTAAAGGCATGGATTTTTTGGGGTACACCACAGATTCAAACTGTCACAGATGGCTAGAATCAAAAAGTGAAATGACCACAAGTATTAGTGAGGATATGTAGAAATTGGGACCCTCATACAATGCTGGTGGGTATGTAAAATGATCCAGTCATTTTGGAAAACAGGCTGGTAGATCCTCAAGTGATTGCACATGAAGTCACTATGTGACCCAGCAACTTCACTGTTAGGTATTTACCTAAGAGAAATGAAGATATATGTCTACAAACAAACTTGTACATGAATGTTTATAGCAGTATTATTCATGATAGACAAAAGGTGGAAATAGCCCACATGTCCATCAACAGATGAATGGGTAAATTTAACAACAGAATATTATTTAGTCATATGAAAGAATGAAATACAGATGCATGCTCCAACATGGATGAACCTTGAAAACATAATGCTAGGTGAAAAAAGGCAAGAACAGAAGACTACATACTATATGATTTAATTCATAAGAAAGCCCAATAAACAGAACTCTCTACAGACATAAAGATTAGCATTTGGTTAGGGCTCATAGGGGTGGGGTGGTAGGATATAGTGGGTGATAGCTAAAGCACATGAGGTTTCTTCTTAAGGTGGTAAAAATGCTCTGAAATTACAGTGTTGATGGCTGCATATATCTGCGAATACAATAAAATCTACTGAATTTTAGACTTTAAAAATAATTAGTAGGTTCCAGATGTAGGTTGTGAAATATAAATCCCTGAGTAACTACAAAGAAAGTATTTTAAAAATACACAGAAATAGGATTGAGAAAGGAATCAGCCAGATACATCTACAAAAGATCAGCCATAGAGAAAAGAAGGTTACAATAAAGGAAGAGAGAGACCAAAACAATAACATAATATAACCAAAGGGCAAAGTGGTTGAAGGAAATACTGCCTTTACACTAATAACATTGAGTGTTAATGGATCAAACCACCCAATTAAAAGACACAGGTTGCAGAATGCACTAAAAACCAAGAACCAACTTGTCACTTTCACGTTGCAACTTTTCCCAACACGGTTGTGATATACTATGGGTTCACATAAGACATTAAATGGGAATTTTGGGAAGTTTTGCAGAAGCCACAGATGAGGTGAAGAGTCTACACCCTATGGATTTTCAGACCAGAAAAGAATGACGTGAAAATTTTTTTCAAAGGTTTAGCTTACACAATGTAAAAATAATGGGAGAGGTAACATCTGCCAATCAAGAGGCAGCTAGGGAGTTTCTTCAAACCCTGAAAAAAAATAACATGGATTTTATAGATCACAGGAGTGCCAGGCCCTTAACCCATGTGATGTGGAAGGTGTAACTCTACATGTTGTCCACAAAAGGCCCACGTTAGACCCCGAAACACAAAATGGTTGAAAGTGAAAGGATGGAAAAGGAAATTCCGTGTAAATAGTAACAACAACAACAAAAAAGAGCTGGGGTAGCTATTCTAATATCAGACAAATGAGATGTTAAGTCAAAAACTGTTATAAGAGACAAAGAAGGACACTATATATTAATAAAAGAGGCAATCAACCAAGAAGAAATAACAATATAAATATTTATGCACCTAATCATGGTACTTCAAAATACATGAGGCAAATACTGGATAATCTGCAAGGAGAAATAGACACCTGTACAATAATAGTTGGAGACTTCAGTTCACAACTTTCATCACTAGATGAAACATCTAGATAGAATAACAATAAGGAAACAGAACTTGAAAAATAGGATAAATGAACTAGGCCTAACAGACATATACAGAATATTGCACCCCCAAACAAAAGGATGTACAATCTTATAAAGTGCGTATGAATTATCCTCCAGGAGAGATCACATGTTGGGTCTGAACAAAAGTCTGAAAAAAGTTTAGAAAGATTTTTTAAAATCATACAAAGTGTCTTCTCTGATCATAATGGAATGAAGCTGAAAATCAACAACAGGCGGAGAAATGGAAAATCCAAAGATAAATGGAAGGTAAATAATACCTTAATTTAAACAATCAATGGGTCAAAAAAGAAATTGCAAGAGAATTCAGTAAATATTTCGAGATGAACAAGAAATGACATACAACATATAAAAACTTATGGGATATAAAAGAGGCAGTGCTGAGATGGAAATTAATAACCCAAAACACATCAAAAAAGATAAAAGAGCTAAAAACAAAGACCTAAATGCACACCTGAAGGAACTAGAAAAAAGAACACTAAACTAACCCAAAAGCAAGCAGAAAGAAAGAAATAATATTAAAGCAGTAATAAGTGAAATTGAGAATAAAAAACAGTAGAGATAAGGAGGTGCACAGGTGGTTCAGTGGTAGAATGCTCGCCTCTCATGCAGGAGACCCGGGTTCAATTCCAGGACCATGCAGCTACCCCACCACCACCACCAAAAAAAAAAAATAACAATAGAGATAAATGACAAAAAGAAAAGTTGGTTCTTTAGGAAGATCAATAAAATTAGTAAACCCTTGCTAGACTGACAAAGAAAAAAAGAGAGAAGAGGCATATAAATAAAATCAGAAATGTGATGGGGGACATTAATACTGACCTCCCCTCACTCACAGCAGCACATTCCTACACATCCCTTCCACACAAATTAGGCCTGAGTGGCAAGACCTTGACCCATAAGACACCAGGTTGGAGGTTCTCAGGCTGCCTCCCTTGATGGAAAGAGGAGAAATAAAAGAATTAGAAAATGCACACTCTGTCCTGGTTTTCCAGGCTTCTGTAGGACTGCAAAGTCTCACTTTGGAAATCAGAGGGTGAATACGCACCTCTTAATTCCCTTCCCATTCTGGCTATGACACTCCCAATGCCCTCACCTGCCCCTACCCTGGACAAAACACTCAGACAGGGTATATGTTCTGAGCAGGCAAAGAGGGGCCAGTCATTGGGAAATAACAGGGAAAACGAAGGAACAATTTTCAAAGCATTATCCTGGTGCTCACAAGCTTTCCCTGGGAAGTGTGTCTTGTGCATGGGCCCTTACTCCCACCCAACACACTTTCTTCCTAGGCTGTTGTTTCAGTAAGGACACCTGGTTTTTTCACTATTCTCTCTGTGGGGGGCAGGATGGGACCCATCCATTTCATTCATGAACCTTCCCTCCTCCCAAAATCAGCCAGCCCACAAGCATGGGGCCTAAGGAGCACGGTTAGTGACTCAATGTGTGACATCTCAGGGACAAACAGGCAAAGCCCTTGATCTCAAAGAGAGACAGGAGAGCAAACAAACAAATATATGTGCCCAGTGGTAACAGTACTATGGAAAACTCAAAAATAGCAGAGGTTAGGGCTATTTCCCACAAGGAGGTGTCTCCCACAGGGGGATTTATGAGCAGAGACCTGAATGAAGGGAAGCGTGGACCAAGGAGAATGGAGGAGAGTCTCTAAGGCAGGGGCCACAGATGGGAGTATGTTTGGGGACGAAGGAACAGAAGAGAGCCCAAGTGGCTAGGCATGGTTGACCAAAGAGGGACGCCATGGGACAGGGTGTAGTCCGTCAGGCAGGGTAGTGACCTGTAGGGCCAGGGAAGGTAGTCTATAGGTAGGATATAAAGTAGAAATAGTGGTCCATATGGCCCTAAATGCATAATTGATACAAAGGGAAATGAGTTGTTGGTAGCGTTAGGGAATATCCATAGCTCACCTAGAAACTTTTCTTGGAACTCCCTCAGTTCCCACCCATTCTCCCAGGAGCACCTAATATTTCCAGGCTTTGGGTACATCTCTGCCTACTGCTGACCTCTTTTACTCTCAACCACAGCCACTTACCTATTTTGACCTTCATGTTATAGAAGCACCAGCGTTCACTCAATTGAAAGTCTAACTTTGGAGCGTAAACTGTAAACTAGAAAGCACTTCCACTCCTTCTCTTGTGATAGCCTACAATTGTCACTCTATCATGTCTCCTCTCCTTTAACTGTGTTGGGCAGAGCCCACAGCTTTCAGTGTCTTCAGGGGTAAATATAAAGACTAGTGTTTCCATTGCAGTGAAAATATCAGTCCCACACCCAATTCCACAGGCTTGTGTCCTGGGCTGGCCTGTCTTTAGCAACTATAGAACCACACCATGTTGGCCTGGGGAAGGGTGAGAGGCAAATGGAGCCCATCTGTGAGCTCCTGAAAGGGCCTACCTATCTCAGTGGACAACCATCTCACCCTGACAAATGAAGGTCCAGTCAGCAACAGCCCATACAGTGAGTATCGAGGTTTGTGTCTTTGTTCTGCAGCATGAGATAATAGCCGATACACCAGGCAGATACTACTTCTGGATAAGGTCTCTAGTCTCAGCTTCCCCTGCAGTCTGCCCTAAGCTCCTACATTAAAATTCTGCAGCCAACTTATCATCTTCCAAGGGTGCCCTCAGATTCATAAGCATTTCATACCTAAAATAACTGTTTATCAAAAATTATAGGGTTTGATTTTATTTTTAGAAGCAAAGGATAAAGAGAAGGAGAGGGAGAGAGGAAGGAAGAAAGGAAAGAGGGAAGAGAAGGGGGAGAGAAGGAGCAGGGGAGGGAGGCAGGCAGGGAGGGAGGAAGACCAGCAGGCAGGTACGCTTAAAAACTAAGAATCCAGATAAGTAAAAAACCTAAATGGAAAAAGCAAAATATTTAAAACTTTTAGAAATTAGAAGAAAATATTTATGACATCAATGTAAGAATGATAAAAAGGCATAAAATGATAAATTTGACCATATTAAACACTTCTAGCCAACAAAGCATCCCATAAATACAAAGAAAGATGAGCTTCAGGCTGGAAGAAGATGCCAGCAGCACACGACCAAAAATGTTTGATATGCAGGCCATTAAAAGAAAGATCTCCAACACATCAAGAAAAATATGAACAACACATAAGGAAAATAAGCAAAGGGTACACAGTGGTACATTATGAAAAAAAAAAAAACACCACCCATATTCTACTAAACACATAGAAGATATTGGACTTCCCTGGTCAATAGAAAATGCAGATTAAAATCACAGTGAGATACCAGGTACCACAGAAGACATCTTCAAGTCCCACAGCACCACATGTTGGGAAGTGTGGGGAGCCTCCCCTGCTGGTGGGATGTGCGCTACACAATTCATCCTCCATACTATCTAGAAATCTAAAGTGCATACATTTTAGGAAGCAGCAATTCTGTTCCCAGGTACACAGGTCCCCCACAACATCTTAGAGGACACACATGAGAACATTCATTGCAGACAGTTCCGAATAGAAAAATACTAGGAGAAACCTGAATAGCCACTGACAAGAGATGATATGTAAATTGTGTTGTATTTACAGGATGAAATTTTATATGTGCAGTTAAAACACATGAACAAGAGTCATGTGTCTTGTGATGGTTAATTTCATGTGGCACTTGGCTAGGTTGATCGAGCAACCACTAGCCTGATTGTTACTGTGAGGGTATTCCACGGATGGATTTATATCATTGGTCACTTGGTTGCATCTACTGCTGATTACATCTACAATCAACAAAGTAGATTGCCCTCAGTGATGAGGGGAGTCTCCTCATCCAATTGGTTGGAAATCTTAAAGCAAGAACTGAGGATTTCAGAAGTTAAAAAGAGGAATTTCTGCCTCTTCTTCAGCCAGCCAGCTTTTCCTGGTGAATACAGCTTCAACTTCATCAGAATTTCCAGCTTGCAGCCTTCCTTACAGAGTTCAGACATACCAGATTTCAGAATCATCTTTTGTGAAGTTTCCAGTTGTGGCCTGCTCTAAAGAACTGGCCAATTCATATATTATCATATGTATATATTCTGTTGGTTTTGTTTCTCTGGAAACCCTGATTACCACATCCATCAACATAGATAAACCTCAAAAAACCATGGACAAAAAGAACAACTTAAAGTCTTCCTATTTACCAAACAGTAGCATATGCTATTTAGTGATACAGAAACATGCAGTAAAAGTATAAAAACATGCACTGGTGAAACCAACAGTAACTCAGGAAAGTCCCTACCTCTGGAGAGAGGTGAAGGGTAGGATCAAAGCAGGTGGTTATATTCATTTTTACTTCAGTGTACACTATACTTTTATGCATTCTGTGACACTTTCCTTTTTTTAGTGATAGAGAGAAAACCTGTACTGCCTATATCAGGGATCTGGCTAGGTATCTGCCTTGAGCAGGATTTGTCACCTGTAGGAACACTAGCTCAGAGTAACCCAAAGGTCCTGACAGGGGTATCTGTAAGAACTTTATCCTATGATACAGCTTTATCATTTTTAAGGACAAGTGTATGCACTGTAATTTATGAATTTGGGTTGTGAGAATTTATATGTAAAATCTATTTGTTGTTTTTACCTCAGTTAATATTAAAAGATTTGCCAAAACTTTTTCTTTTTCATGTAAATCCTGATTTCTCTTACACACAAATATTTAATTTACTTTATAAATATTTAATTGACTCCTGTGACTTATTTACATGAAATAAAGCATATTCTAAGATATGGAAATATATGCTTTTTGAAACCATATAATACTTTTAGTGTCCTTTATTTTAATTCTGGTAAATTTCATACAACATAAAATTCCTCATTATAACCCACTTTCAAGTATATAATTCATTGGTGTTAATAACATTCACAATCCTGTGCTACTGTCACCATCATTCATTATTAAAACTGTTCTATTATCCCAAACAGAAACTTTGTACTAGCTCAGTTTTAACGCCTCATTCCTCACTCCTACTCTTGATGACCTGTACTCTAACTTCCACTTCTATGACTTTGCATTTTCAAATTATTTTGTGTCAGTTAGATCATAACAATATTTGTCCTTTTGTCTGATTTATTTCACTCAGCACGATGTCTTCAAGGTACATCTATGTTGTCACGTATATCAGAACTTCATTCCTTCTTTATAGCTGAATAATATTCCATGGTATTATATGCCACATTTTATTTATCTATTCATCTGTTTATGGATGCTTGGATTGCTTCCACCTTTTGGCAGTTGTGAATAATGCCGCCATGAACATTGGTATGCAAATAATATAATACTTTTAATACCTTAAATGACATATTAAATGTCGTCTTCATATAGAAATCTCTTCTCTATTTTTACTATCTTTCAGAGTTATGTTAGTCACATTTTAGAGACATCGTGAGTTCAAAAACAGTCCAGGAAAGTGATCTAATACTGGAAATATTTTTGTAAAATCCCTGGAAATTTTTCCCACAATAAAAATGTGAGAAACAACGCTCAAAGAAACCCTATATTTGTGAATTCTCCATTTATTAGATAAAGCTACTTGTAACTCACCTTCCCTCTGTGAGGAATGAACCAAAATCATGGCCCACAGGAACAAGGCTGGGCCAGGTTTCAGGGAGCTCTGGTCCAAGGTCTCCCAGCCCTGGTTGGTGGCTGCTGGCAGATGCCCCCATCAGTCCCTGTCCCTGCAGGCCTGTACCCAACATTGCTGATGTCTGATGGGACTCCATCTCCAACACACCAGAGACCAATCTGCCATCTTTCTTCTCTAAACGCATGCTTCTGTAGTCACTCTTCTCACTGAAATCAGAAAGAAACCACTGTTTAGGAAACTAGACTGACAATATCACTTGAACTTTGGGGAATCCATTCTACTGAATTGTACAGTAGAAAAGCTGCTGATGAGGATGCACTTTCAATATTAGCGCATTCTCATACCATACAGGAAACATCTCAGAACACTTTAGTGCTGGATTGAATTTGTGGACCCCAGAAAAGCCATGTCCTTTAATCCTCATTCAGTATTGCTGGGTGAAAGTTTTTAATTATCAATGGAGATGTGATCCACCCAATTGTGGGTGGGAACTTTTGATTAAATGATTTCCACAGAGGTGTGTCTCTACCCATTCAAGAAGAGGTTGCTTACTGGTGCCCTTTAAGAGGGTATCATTTCGGAAAGAGCTACAGAGTCTGTACAGCCAGAGACCTTTGGAGATGCAGAAGAAAAATACCCCTGGGGGAGCTTCATGAAAGAAGAATCCGGGAGAGAAAGCAAGCAGACACTGTCATGTTTGCCATGTTCCTTTCCAATTGAGAGAGAAATCTTGAATTTTATCGGCCTTCTTGAACCAAGGTTTCTTTCTCTGGATGCCTTAGATTGGACATTTCTATAGACTTGCTTTAATTTGGACATATTCACGGCCTTAGAACATATAAACTTGTAATTTAATAAATTCTCCATTTTAAAAGCCATTCTGTTTCTGGTATATTGCATTCTAGCAGCTAGCAAACTAGAATAACTTTATACCAGCAATGATCTAAGTATTCAACAACTGAGCATTATTACATAAATTGCGATGTTAAGAAATACTGTGCAGTAACAAAAAAATGTTCTTGAGGGTTATTTATTGATTTGTGGAAATGTTAAGGATAGCTAACATTTTTAAATTTATTTCTATTGAAATAAAATATGTATTTACTGACATGAGAATCAAAATGGCAGAGTGAAAAGCCCTACAGAGCTTCAAACAGCAAGAACTCACAGAAAACTATTTCTCAAAGTTCCAGAAAAGAGTTAAAGGATTTCAGTTATAGTGAAGTGCCAAATAAAGCAAAAGGCTACTTAAAGGTGGTAGAAGGGATGGCATAATCAATATGGTGACATAAATAGCTACCAAAAATCTCTCCCCAGATAGTCAATGAAAACAAGGACAATTCTGAACTGTTCAGAACTTTGGAAGAAGCTATTGACTGGAGAAGGACTTACAATATACCAAACTGAGGAAAAAGAAAAATATCAGGTAGGAATTCTCCCTTTCAGACTGGCAAGACCTCTCCCCTCCCCCATACTTGGTCTCACAAAGCATGAGAGGGGCAGAAAAACACAGCCAAGATGTCTCCCCCTGGGAACACAATATAAATTCTCTCACAGCAGTGAGACATACCCCCACCAATCAGAGAGCTAGGGTCAGGGGAGGACATTTCAAGCCCTGATCAGTGAGGGACAAAGCCTAAGAAAATGTGGGCAGAGATTGAGTTTCCAGTGCTGGGTCTGAAAGCCCTTCCCTTACTGCTAAGGGAAACAGCAGCAGATGGCCTGATCCTTGCCTGGACTTTGGCTGAAAACCAGGAGGGCTGAGGGAATCCTCTGACACAGGTAAAGTGGGGGACACAGTGCCACATTGAACCAGATTTTGGCTGTCAAAGTGAAGGCAAAGGAAACCTGCATTTCCAGTACCACCCAGTCAGATGTAGCCTGGGCTCCAAAGGCAAACAGCTCCTGAGGATGATTAAGTTAATGAATAGTACCACCTGCTGGGCAGACTGAAAACTGAAAGGGAATTGAAGGGCCTTGCAGAGATTTTCCAGAGCATATCCCAGGGTCATAGAAGCCGGTCTAGACCCCACACACAGGAACTTGACCCTGTTTTGACTGAGAAATATGGATGACTCAACTGTTAAGGCAGTGCTAAAACAAATCCAGGTCTACCTAGCTGGGGAAAAACAGAACGCCACTAGGAGAAATCATACTTGTTTTACACACAAACAGAGACCTTGATGTGATGCCTGGTGCCTACCTCCATCTCCGATGGATGCCACTGTGGATGCCCGTTTTGGGGTTAAGACTAGGGAACAGGGACCATCTGACAACAGGCTGGCAAGAGAGATGAACAGACAGAGAACAAAGCCAATCAATAAGGAAGACTTAGGAAAAAGAATTATAATGACCTCCAGAATAAACTAAGCAAGAAAATCAGATTCCTCAACACCAGCAAAAATTCATGACATACCAGGAAGCAGGAAGATATGGCCCAAACAAGGGAACAAACTAACAGTTCAAATGAAATATAGTAGTTGAAATTACTAATTAAGGATGTCCAAACAAATCTTCTAAATCAAATCAATGAGGAGAAGGAAAATATGGCAAGAAAAAGATGAAGGATATAAAAAAGAACCCAGGTCTCCAGCACGGCAGGTGAGAATTCTGCCACTGAGTCACTCAGTGACCATATAGATGAACTCAAAGGCTTGAAAAAACAAATGGCAGAACCTATGGAAATAAAGGGCAGAATAGAATAGATGAAAAACACAGTGGACATTTACTGCAGCAGATTTGAAGGGCAGAAGAAAGGATTAGTGAACTAGAAGACAGGACATCTGAAATCCTACACACAAAAGAACAGATAGAGAAAAGAATGGGAAAATTTGAGCAAATTCTCAGGGAAGTGAATGACAACATGGAGTGCACAAACATATGTGTTTTGGGTGTCCCATAAGGACAAGAGAAGGGGAAAGGGGCAGAAGGAATAACAGTGGAAATAAAAATCACTGAAAATTTCCCAACTTTTATGAAAAATTATAGGTCCAAGAAGCACAATGTACCCTAAACAGGATACATTCAAATAGACCTATGCCACTTATTAATCAGATTGTCAAATGTCAAGGATAAAGAGAGAATTCCGAGAGCAGCAAAAGAAAAAGCAATGAGTGCTGGTTTGAATCTGGTGTGGACCCTAGAAAAACCATGCCCTTTAAGCCTCATTCAATATTGCTGGCGGGGAACTTTTTTATTTTTCCCATGGAGATGTGGCCCACCACAGTGGTAATTTTTGAGTAGATGGTTTTCATGGACTTGTGTCTCCACCCATTCAAGGTGAGGTTTGCTTACTGGAGCCCTTTAAGGGGGAATCATTTTTGGAAAAAGCTTTAGAGTGCATGCAGCCAGAGACCTTTAGAGATGAAGAGGAAATGCCCCTGGCGGAGCTTCATGAAACAAGAAGCCAGGAGAGAAAGCTAGCAGATTTTGCCATGTGCCAATCCAGCTGAGAGAGAAAACATGAAATTCATTGGCCTTTCTTGAGTGAAGGTAACCTCTTATTGGTGCCTAATTTGGACATTTTCATAGCCTTGCCTTAATTTGGACATTTTCATGGCCTTAGAACATGAAAGTAAACTTGCAACTTAATAAATTCCTCTTTTTAAAAGCTGTTCTGGAGCGGTGTGACAGTGGCTCAGTGGCAGAATTCTCGCCTGCATGCTGGAGACCTGGGTTCAATTCCCGGTGCCTGCCTACGCAAAAACAAAAAACACTCTGTTTCTGTTATATTGCATTCTGGCAGCTTGCAAACTAGAACTCAATTCATCACATACAAGAGAAGTTTGATAAGACTAAGTATGTATCTCTCAGCAGAAACTATGGAGGAAAGACAGCACTGTTATGATATATTTAAGATACTGAAAGAGAAAAACTGCCAGCCAAGAATTCTGAATCTGGAAAGATTGTCCTTCAAACATGAGGGAGGGTTTTAAATATTTACTTTTAAACAGATACTGAGTGAGTTCATGAGGAAGAGACCTGCTCTACGAGAAATACTAAAGGGATTGCTATAGGCAAATAGGAAAAGACAGGAGAGAGAGGTTTGAAGAAGAGTGTAAAAAGAAAGATGAGCAGTAAGGGTAACTAATAGGGTAAAAAAGAGAGAGAGAAAATAATGTATGACAGATAAAACCCAAAAGAAACAGTGAAGAAAATACTGACTTTACAGTAATAAAATTAAATGCTAATGGATTACACTCCTCAACCAAAAGACATAAATTGACAGAATGGGTTAAAAAAAAAAAAACAAGCTCCATCTATAGGCTGTCTACAAGAGGCTCACTTAGAACCCAAGGATAAGAACAGGTTGAAAGTGAAAGGTTGGAAAAAGATACATCATGCAAACAACAACCAGAAAAGAGCAGGCATAGCTATACTAATATAAGAAAATTAGAGTTCAAGTGCAAAACAATTAAAAGAGACAAAGAAAGACACTATGCATTAATAAAAGGGACAATCCATCAGGAAGACATAACAATCACAAATATCTATGCACCAAGCCAGAGTGCCCCAAAGTATATGAGGCAAACACTAAAGGAAGAAGTTGACAACTCTACAATAATAGTTGGAGACTTCAGTATACCACACTCATCATTGGACAGAACATCAAGATAGAGGCTCAATAAGGAAATACACTTTGAATCATATGATAAATGAGTTAGAGTTAACAGACATTTCTAGAATACTGCACCCAGCAACAGCAGGATATACATTTTCTCATGTGTTCATGGATCATTCTCTTGTATAGACCACATGTTGGGTTATGTGCTGGTTTGAAAGGATGTATGTACCCTAGAAAAAACATGTTTTAATCCTAATCCCATTTTATAAATCCAGCCATTTCTTCTAATCCCTATTCAGTACTGTATGTTTGAATCTGTAATTAGATCATCTCCCTGGAGATGTGACTCAATCAAGAGTGATTGTTAAACTGGATTAGGTAGAGACATGTCTCCACCCATTTGGGTGGGTCTTGATTAGTTTACTAGAATCCTATAAAAGAGGAAACATTTTGGAGAATGCAGGAAATTCAGAGAGAGCAGAGGATGCTGCAGCACCATGAAGCAGAGAGTCCACCAGCCAGTGCTTTGGAGATGAAGAAGGAAAATGCCCCCCAGGGAGCTTCATGAAACAGGAAGCCAGGAAAGGAAGCTAGCAGATGATGCCATGTTCACCAGTGCCCTTCCAGCCAAAAGAGTAGCCCTGATCATGTTTGCCATGTGCCTTCTCACTTGAGAGAGAAACCCTGAACATTATCGGCCTTCTTGAACCAAGGTATCTTTCCCTGGATGCCTTTGAATGGTCATTTCTATAGACTTGCTTTAATTGGGACATTTTCTCAGCCTTAGAACTGTAAACTAGCAACCTATTAAATTCCCCTTTTTAAAAACCATTCCGTTTCTGGTATATTGCATTCCAGCAGCTAGCAAATTTAGAACAGGTCACAAAACTGGCCTCAAGATATTTAAAAAGTTTGAAATTATACAAAGCACTTTCTTGGCTCATAATGAAATGAAGTTAGAAATCAAAAACAGGTGGAAGGCTGGAAAATTCACAAATATAAGGAGGCTAAACAACATACTCTTTAACAACCAGTGGGTCAAGGAAGAAGCTACAAGGAAATCACTAAATACCTTGAGGCAAATGAAAATGAGAAAAGAACATATCAAAACTTATGGGATACAGAAAAGGCAGTGCTGAGAGGGAAATTTATTGCCTTAAATACCTATATTAAAAAAGAAAAAAGAACAAAAATCATGGAATTAACCACCAATCTGCAGAAACTAGAGAAAGAACAGCAAACTAACCCTAAAGTAAACAGAAGGAAATAAATAACAAAGATTAAAGCATAAATAAATGAAATTGAGAATATGAAAACAGCAGAGAGAATAAATAAAGTGAGAAGATTTTTCTGAGAAAATCTATGGACCCTTAGCTAGGTTGACAAAGGAAAAAAAGAGAGAGGATGCAAATAAATATAATCAGAAATGGGAGAAGGGACATAACTACTGATGCCACAGAAATAAAGGAGATAATGAGAGGATACTGCAAAAAACTCTATGCTAACAAACTACACAACTTAGATGAAATGGACAACTTCCTAGAGAAGCAGAAACAACCAACATTGACTTGAGGAGCAATAGAAGACCTCAACAAACCAATCACAAGTAAAGAGATGGAATTAGTCATCAAAAAACCCCAAAAAGAAAAATCGAGGACCAGATGTATTCATGTGTGAATTCTGTGAAACATTCAAGAAAGAATTATTACCAATTCTGCTCAAACTCTTCAAACAAAAATTGAAGAGAAGGAAAATGACTTAACTCATTCTATGGAGGTAATATCACCCTAACACCAAAGCCTGATGACAATACTACAAGAAAAGTCCACTACAGACCAATCTCTTTAGTGAATATAGATACAAAAATCTTCAACAAAATACTTGCAAATTTAATTCAATGGCACATTAAAAGAATTATCTACTATTACCAAGTGGTTTTTATTTCAGGTATGCAAGTGTGGTTCCATACAATAAAATCAATTAATGTAATACACCACATCAATAAATCAAAGGTGCAAAAACCACATGATCATCTTGATTGATGTAGAAAAGGCATTTGACAAAATTCATGATCCTTTCTTAATAAAAACACTTCAAATGACAGAAATAGAAGGAAAGCTCCTTAACATGATAAAGGGAATATATGAAAATCCTACATCTAACATCACACTCAAGGAAAAGAATGAAAGATTCCCCTCTAAGATCAAGAACAAGAGAAGGATGCCCACTGTCACTGTTGTTATTCAACATTGTGCTGGAAGTTCTAGCTAGAGCAATCAGACAAAAAAAAGAGTAAAAGTTATCCAGATTGGAAAGCAAGAGGTAAAACTTTCACTGTTTGCAGATGGCATGATCTTATATATAGAAAATCCCCCAAAATCTACAGTAAAGCTACTAGGGCTAATAAACAACTGCAACAAAATGGCAGGATATAAGTTCAACATGCAAAAATTAGTAGTGTTTTTATACACCAGCAATAAGCAATCTGAGGAGGATATCAATAAAAAAAATCCATTTACAATAGCAACCAAAGAATCAAATATTTAGGAGTAAATGTAATCAAGGATAAAAAAAAAACTATACACAGAAAGCCATAAAATGTTGCTAAAAGAAATCAAGAAAGACCCAAATAAATTGAAGGATATACCATGTTCATGGATTGGAAGGCTAAATATAGTTAAGATGTCAATTCTGACAGATCTTCAGAATGGATTTTAAAATATGATCCAACTATATGCTATTTACAAGAGACTCATTTAGGGTCAAAGATACAATAGATGGAAAGTGAAAGGATGGCAAAAGACATTCCATGCAAGTAGTAACCAAAACAAAGCCCAGGTAGCTATACTAATATCAGACAAAATAGACTTTAAATGCAAAAATGTTATAAGAAATATAAAAAGACAGTACATATTAATAAAAGGGATAATTCATTGAGGAAATAATAATCATAAATATCTATGTTCCTAATCAAGATGCCCAAAAGTACATGAGGTAAACACTGGTAAAACTGAAAGAAGTCATAGACGACTCTACCATAATAGTGGGAGATGTCAGCATACCACTGTCTCCACGAGATGGAAAATTTTAACAGTGGAGCAATAAAGAAGTAGAGAAGCCAAAGAATATGATAAATGAACTAGCTCTAACACACATATATAGAACATTGCACCCCAAATAGCAGGATTTACATTCTTCTCAAGTGCTCATGGATCATTTTACAGGAAAGATCACATGCTGGGGCACAAAATAGGTCTTAATAAATTTAAAAAGGTTGAAATTATAAGAAGAACTTTCCTTCATCATAATGGAACAAAGCTGAAAACAAACAGATGGAGAACTGGAAAATCCACAAATATATGGTAAGTAAATAACACTATCCTAAACAATCAATGGGTCAAGGACAAAATTGCAAGGGTAATCAGTAAACATTCTGAGGTAAACAAAAATGAAATACAACATATCAAAAGTTATGGGATGCAATGAAGGCAGTAATGAGAGGAAAATTTACGGTCCTAAATGCTTACATTAAAAAGGAAGAAAAACTAAAATCAAAGACCTAACTGCACACTTGGAAGAACTAGAAAAAGAACAGCAAACTAACCTGAAAGCAAGCAGAAGGAAATAAATAATAAAGATTAGAGCAGAAATAAGTGAAATGTAGAATAAAATAATAATACAGAGAATTGACAAAAACAGATATTTGCTCTTTGAAGAGATCAATAAATTGAAAAAACCTTAACTTTACTTACAAAGAGAGAAAGAGTGAAGAGGTAAATAAATAAAATCAGAAATGAGAGGGGACATTACTGTTGACCCCTCAGAAATAAAAAGATCATAAGAGGATACCATGAACAACTGAATGCCGATAAATTAGACAACCTACATGAAATAGACAAATTCCTAGAAACACATAAACAACCTACACAAACACTAGAAGAAATACAACTACTCAACAGACCAATTACAAGCAAAGAGATTGAATAAGTCATCAAAAACTTTCCAACAAAGAAAAGCCCAAGACCAGATGACTTCCAAGATGAATTCCAAACCCTCCAAGAAGAATTAATACTAATCCAGCTCAAACTCTTCCAAAAAATTGAAGAGGAGGAAATACCACAGAACTCATTCCATGAGAACAACATCACTCTAATACAACAAGAAAAGAAAATTATAGAACAATTTCTTTTTTGTATGCTGTATGGTGGGGGCACATTTCATTATTCTTCCATGTGAGTATCCTGTTATTGCAGCACCATCTGTTGGATTTTTGTTTGTTTGTTGTCTCTTTTTTTGGGAAGTGCGTAGATCAGAAATCGAACCTGAGTCTCCCACATGGCAGGCAAGAATTCTACCACTGAACTACCATCCCCCGCACCCAATTTCTTTTATGAATAAAAGAAATTTTGAAAATACCTTCAAATCTAATCTATCAGCACATTAAAAGAATAAAACAACATGATTAAGTGTGATCTCTCCCAATATGCAAAGGTAGTACAACATGAAGTCAATTTATGTAATATATCACATTAAAAAATGAAGGGAAAAACTGTATAATCATCTAAATTGATGCAGAACAGGCATGTGACCAAATCCAACATGATTTCTTGATAAAAGAGTTTCTTAGAAAAAGAGGCAAAAGAAACATCACGAACTTGATAAAGGGCATATATGAAAAACCCATAGCTAACAGCATACTCAATGGTGAAAGACTGAAAGCTTTCCTTCTAAGATCTGGAACAAGATGTCTACTGTCACCACTGTTATTCAACATTGTACAAGAAGGTATAGTCAGAGCAATTCAACAATAAAAGGAAATAAAAGACATCCAAATTGGAAAGGAAAAAATAAAACTGTCACTAGTTGCAGATGGCATGACCCTTTATATATAAAGTCCCAAAAATCAATTATAAAGTTACTAGAGCTAATAAATGAATTCAGTAAAGAGGACGAATACAAGATCAACATGAAAAATTTAGTGGTGTTTCTATGCACTAGTAACAAGCAATCTGAGGAGGAAATCAAGAAAAAATTTCCATTGACAACTGCAACTAAAGAATCAAGTATCTAAAAATAAATTTAACCAAGATTGTGAAGACTTATAGACAGAAAATCCCAAAACTGTGCTAACAGAAATCAAAGAAGTTCTCAATAAGTGGAAGGTCATTGTATATTCATGGAATGGAGACTAAATATTGATCATATGTCAATTCTACCCAAAATGATTTACAGATTCAATGCAAACCCAATTAAAATTCCAACAACCTACTTTGCAGAAATGAAAAAGACAATCATCAAATTTATTTGGAAGTGTAAGTGGTCCTGGATAGCCAAAAACATCTTGAGAAAGAATAGCAAAGTCAGAGCACTCACACTTCCTGACTTTAAAACTTATTACAAAGCTACAGTGGTCAAAACAGCATGGTTCTGGCACAAAGATAGATATATTGATCAATGTAATGTGACTGAGAGTTTAGAAATAGGCCCTCACATCTATGGCAAATTGATTTTTGACAAGGTCACCAAGACCACTCAATGGGGAAAGAAGAGCCTCTTCAACAAATGGTGCTTGGAGAACTGGATGTCCGTATGAAAAAGAATGAAGGAGGACTCTGATCTCATGCCAGACATGAAACAAGTCAAAATGGATCAAAGATCAAAATATAAGACCTAGAACTATAAAACTCCTAGTAGAAAATGTAAGGATGCATCTTCAAAATCTTGTGTTAGGCAATGGTTTCTTAAACTTTACACCCAAAGCACAAGCAACCACAGAAAAAATAAATAATATGGAATTTCCTCAAAATTTAAAACTTTGGTGTAGCAAAGTTCTTTGCCATGGAAGTGAAAAGATAATAGGAAAACATATCTGGAAACTACATATCTGATACAGGTTAAATATCCAGAATATATAAAGAAAGCCTATAAGTCAACAATAAAAAGGCAAACAACCCAATTTAAAAATGGGCAAAAGACTTGAACAGACATTTCTCCAAAGAGGAAATACAAGTGGCTAAAAAGTACATGAAAAGATGCTCAACATCACTAATTATAGGCAAATGTAAATCAAAACCACAATGAGATATCATTTAACATCTACTAGAATAACAACTATTTTTAGAACAGAAAACTACCCATTTTGGAAAGGATGTGGAGAAATAGGAGCACTCATTCATTGCTGGTGGAAATGTGAAATGATGCAGCCAGTGCAGAAGACGATTCGGTAGTTCCTAGCTAAGAATAGAATTACCAAGTAAAAAGAAACAATCTGCATGAAGTGGATGTAGAGTCTGGGCCTCCCCAGCCTGCAGAGGGAACGCACAGGGACCAGGAGGAGGTCTGAACTGAGGGTCAGAGCAGATCAGAGCAGGTCTGAGTAAGCCAGGCAATGCTAGGGGAGAGGAAACAGGCTGATCCAGAATAGACCTGTGTGGCAGCCTCAAGCACCCACAGCCCTCCTGGCTCTCTTTGCGCCTGCCTGACCCCCTCCAGATCTCCCCTCCACCCGCCACAACCACCTGCCTCCTCCTGATTCACACTCCCCAACCCTGCCCATCTGTGACCTGCCCCAGGCGGATTGCCTTAAGATCAAAGCTTGCCACAGGCACACAGGGCAGAGGGGTCTGGTGCTCACGTCAGAATGCACAAAGAGCACTTGTTCCCATGGAATGTGCAATTTTCTGGTCCATGTGATAAGCAGACATGCCAGGCAGCACCTTCTGGGTCACCAGCATGCCACGGACCATGGCACTGGAAGGGGTCCAGGGGAGCTGCAGGTCAGTGGAGTGTTCCCGCCACTCAGGGGCGCTGAGCCCAGGGCTGTATCCTCCACATCCGGCCCTCCCATTTCCAGCTCTGAAGCCCTGGATGAGATACAGCCTCTCTGTGCCTCGATTTATTCACCCATGGTTCAGTTTGGTTGTGAGATTCTGAATAAAAATCAGAGTTCCTGGGCGGGCCACGATGGCTCAGCAGGCAAGAATGCTTGCCTGCCATGCCGGAGGACCCAGGTTCGATTCCTGGTGCCTGCCCATGTTAAAAAAAAAAATCAGAGTTCCTTGTCTGGCTCAACAAATGTTAAAGGCAAAATGACAATAACAATAATACTATAGGCCAGCCACAGATGCCCTAATGCCCCCAGACCCTGGGAGGTGTCTTAAACCTGAGAACTGACTGCTGAGAAGCTGGCATGCTCCATGCCACAACCTGGAAAGCACCAGGAGGGAAGGGGTCTTCCCTGGGGCAGAGAGACCCCACCCTGAGCTTCACCATCACAGAAGCTATGTGCAAGTATCACATGGAGAAGCTCATATGCAAGATTCAGAATGTTCCATATCATTTTTGGTGTCCAACACAGCACTGTGCATTCAGCAGGCACCTAAAAAATGCTTAATGAATGAATTTACCTCCTATTAATGATTTCAGGAAAATTGGGGCAATTTTAGCTATAGTTAAATCTATAGCCACTGAACAACCACACAGAAGATATGGTAAACCTCCAAATGTATGGCTTCCAATGGAAAAAACAGAAATAACATGAGCACAGAAATGTGCAGATAATGACAAGGACAGCTGAAGGTAGGCAGACCCCTTCCAGTTTGCTTGTGTTGGAACTTGTCCATTCATCAAGCACATCCAGTTTCACAGGAGAATGTGATTTATGTTCAAGAGCTCCCCCAAATAGTCACCCCACATCTGACCCACAAAACCATCCTCCAGCAAGCCTCCGTCGGGTGGAGAGGGAAAGAGAGCAAATGATTGTTCTCTAAATTGCAATTCCCGTTTTCACTCTGGACTGGTAGGGCTTTGGGAGGAGGTGTCCCGAGACTCTCCATGCAGTCATGGATGAGGCTAGGGTCCTGTGGTCAAGCAGGCTCCCCTTTTCCCCCTATTTCCCCACCACACACGCAAATGCTTAGGTAAGAGGAGGGCCATTCACACCAGCCAGAGCACAGATCAGGTGGGCGTCACTCCTTCCACCCTACACCCTGGACCTGCTGCATGTAGGCCAGGTTCTGTGACAGCCACTGCAAGGAAGACACCAGAAGCCTGGTGTGATGGTGCATAAGCCTCTCCCCCTGACCACTGGTGACAGTTCCCTGGAGCACCCCACAAACTCTCTCCTTTCCCTGTCACCCACTTGCCCCCAGCAGAATGGGCACAGTACCACTCATACACAGAACCCCTTCTCCACAGGATCCTGTACTCTGGGTCCCTGCAGGAGTGGCCCCAAGGGAGCCCCTCAGTAAGGAGAAAGGACCCCTCGCCTTCCCCAGGACTGAGATGTGCTTTATTACTCTGCAGTAACTAAAAAGAATTGGTGATGCCTTCCCTAGGGAAGGACCTGGAGACCCTGCAGCCTTCCCCCAGGGTCTGCCCTTTTGGAGTCTAGCCATATGAGCTTTAGGATTTCACCCTGGATCCCACAGAACACTAAGGCCAAGTCACGGGATGGCTCAGAGAGGCCTGGTTGGGCCCCAGGGCTTTGAGTAGAAGAGCTTAGCTCTAATGTGTTTTTACCTCTGCAACAGTAATCTAAAGTGATTTATTTCAGGGCATGACAGCAAGCCCAGGTTCAAGTTGGCTGAGATCTCTGTGCCCTGGCCCTCCCCTCTGAGCCAGGCAGGTGCGGGTGATAGGCAGTCCCTTAAGGGGAAGGCCTGACCTTGCTATGTCACCCCGTTCTGTCTGTCTCCCCTCACCTTGGCTGCCGTGGGGTCCAGAACACTGAAAGGAGGAAAGAGAAACCAGGCAATCCCGTGAGTGTGGAAAACTGCTCTCCTTCTCCCATTCTAGCCTACAGTCTGCACATGACATGCCCTGCTCCCAGGCTTCCTCAGCAGTCTGCCCTCTGAACCTGAAGACAGCCCCCTGCTGGGGCCAGGAGTGGGAAAGCACTGCTGCAGGCACCCAGGCCTGATGCTAAGAGTGCACGCCCAGGTCCATCCTGCCCCTCCCCCAGCCTGAGCCATCTCCACTGCTCCCCCAGCCTGCACCATCCTCACTGCGCCCCTTGTCATCCTCATTGCCCGCTAGCCTGTACTGTCCTCACTGCTTATGTTGAACCTGTGCTGTGTATGTATCAGACAAAAGATTAAAATGTTGCCATCAATAAGTCAGAAACTGAGGCAATCTTCTGAAAGCCAATAATGGCACATTACTGAGAAGATAACCTAGTTGTGCCTAATTATACATTAGAGAGAGATGAGGCGTTTGACAATTAAATTACAATGTACTTTAAACATCCTATCTCTTAGGAAAGTTGGAAGCAATCTCCAAAGTCGTAACAATAATCCGGAAAACTCCAGTGTCCAGTGAGAGAGATGGTGCAGCTGCCCAGCACAATGAATGGGGAGGGTCTGGCCACCAGGTCCCTTCTCATATTTCCAACAATAAGGGAGCATGGAAACCCTTTGCCGCCCCTCAGCCCAGTTCCTAGCTGTTCTCAGACTGCCCCACTTGGCCCCTGAATTCCGTGGTTTTTCTCCAACCTTCCTGACCCTTCCTCCCATCTCTTTCCCCTCCCTGGCCAGTGACAGCTGTGGCCCAGCCCGTCTCAGGATTACACATTTCTCCTTCTTAGGAAGACCTCACCCGTGCTTCCGGGTCTATCAGCCATGGGCAACTTCTAAGCCCCTCTCCAGCCTGGCCCACAGTGTCCAGCCACCTTGCCTCCCTGAATGTCTTAAGGGCACCAATGCCACACGGGCAGAGTGATCCGCCCACCTGGGCCCACCTTCTGGTCCCTCCTTGCAACTATTCCCACCACCTCCACAGGTGCATCAGTGGTGAACCAAGCACCGCACCTCCCCGGGCAGACAGCTGTCCTGTTGAGTGCACCTCCACACGCTGTCTTCACCCTCTCCCACCCTGGCCAAGCAGAGCTCCCCTGTGGGCTCCACATTGGCTTTCTCCAGCTAGGGGAGTACCCCCCATTGCAGCAGCTCTCTACTGCACAGCCACAGGGATCTTTCCAGACTACACGTGGGATCGGGTGGCCGCCTTCTTGACCCCTTCTCTGCCCATCCAATGCTCTCAGAACAGAGATGGTTTCTCTATGCTGCCCCTTTCCCCCTGGTCCCTTTGCCTGAGGGCCTCCCCTAACCCATAACTCCTATCATCTTCAGACCTCAGCCACCCCACAGAGTAGTGAAGACTCCTCAGAAAGCAAGAACAGTCAGCACCTACTCTTTATCAGTGTAATAAAATTTTAGGAACCTGATGCATTAGCCTTCCTTGACACCTGATGTGCACAACCGCACTCAAGCTTCTGTAAAATAGATCTATAACAAAACCAGATTTGTGCAGCTTACCAAGCTTTTCCACCTGCTTTCAAATTTAATCAGCATTAGCACCTCTGTGAGTGTTGGAAGTGCCAGATGTGGTTAAGTGTCCTGGTCCCAGGCACCAGCCCCACCCAGTCACAGGCCCCCAGCCATCCTGCCCAACTCTGGCAACTCTGTACCAACATGTATCCATGAGGTCAATGACCTCTTCTTTCCTTTTCCTTAGTCGCTAACCTTAAATCAATGCATTGTAAAATGGGTCACATTTCTCAAAGTTAACTGTGCATCAGAATTTTCTGGAGGGTTTTTCAAGTGAGCAGAGGGCAGCGCACCACCACCACCACCCGGATCCTGATTCACTCTGACAGCCAGGGGAGGTCCGGGTCTCAGTATGCTCATACACGGTGCTCAACCTGCATGTCCTTGGAAAGAGCTGATTGCATTGAAGTCTATTATATTTCACTGTGTGTGAATGGAGCAAAGAGGCTTTGTGGGATTTAACCTTTCTATGCTGGTGCATTCCATTCCAAAGAAACACCTCAAAAACTATGTGTGCAAAATCAAGCAGTGGGAGAAGATGTCACCCTGGAGTCCAAGTGTCACACCTAAACTCTAAACAATACCCAAAAGTCAGTCCTCCTTTATCATCCACAGCCCACCCTCAGGGAATCTATCTGTTGCCGCTGTCCCAGCTGGGTCCCTGGAACTGTCTACCCACCAGAAGGCTCTGAAAGCAGCTGTTAGGCGGTTGCCAAGCTCACCGTTAAATTCAGAAATCTCTTGATACAGTAATCAGCTAGTGCATTCATACATTGTTTAATCTGTATACATTGCACAGTTTTCCTTACATGGACTTCCCCACTTTCGTGAAACAACTCAGAAAAGGCTTGTTTCCACCCTGCCTGCCCCAGGACAGGCTCACCCAGCACGGCCTCTCAATTAACAGCATTTTCCCTTTACCTGAAGATTCCTTCTTGAAGAGAGAAACTTAGGATCCACACTGCTGGGTCGGAAGGATGAACAGAGCACAGTCCCTCAGGAAGGAGGACAGGACTGAACTCAGCCGGCCTGAGAGGCGGTGCCCAGGGTGGCAGGGCGGCACGCCCCCACAGCAGCACAGGCAGGGACCCCTCCTGGGACTTGCGGGGAGGTCAGGAGGAAGCAGGGGGAGGGCTCAGCCGTGCCTGGGAGCTGCCTGTGCAACCTGGAGAGGGAGAGGCAGGAAAGGACTCTCAGGAAATGGCTCTGAGGCACGGGGACTTTTTTTAAAGCAGTGGCTTAAGTCTCCACTCAGGGCTCATGTTAAGCCTCAGCTCTAATTTATAGAAGATGGCCAAGGACTTCTACCATGATTCTCCCCAAGAAGAACTGGGAAAATGTAGACTCAGTGAATATTCTGCTTGCTTTTTTCTGTTCTACATTTGAAGAGTTCTCTGCTAGAGGTGAGAAAGCCCTCCAGCCTTGCTGCTGTGTTATCATTGCCCTGTTTGCCAACAGCTGAGGACTGCGGCCGAGACTACACCTCTTTCATACAACATACATACACACATACACACACACACACACACAAACACACGACACCCACCCACCCACACAGACACATAAAGCACACACACATGCACAACCAGACACACACACAGAAACACACAGACACACAGACACATATCCACACACATAGACACATAAACCACACACAAATGTGCACATGCAGACAAACACAGAGACACACACACAGAGACATGAAGGGCCAGGCAGACAAATGGACACATACACGGAGATATACACAGACACACAAGATAAGTGGACACACAGACACATAGGGTCACACAGACATAAAGACACACACACACACAGGCACATATACGGACTCACATGCCCTCCTTGACTGGCAACTGTGGTGGGCCTTAACCCTGAAGACTCTGCCCAGACATAGGCAGCAATTACAGGTTCTGCTCTGCCTACCTTGTAACCAGCAGAACTCTAAAAAATGGACTTTTTTGAAGCACCTTGCTGGCATCAGGGCTTATTTGCAGCCTTGCTGTGTGGAGGCACTCAGAAGGCACAGCTTTTAAGACAGAGCCCACCGTGCAGTGACAGAGCAAGGAGAAGAGCTGTCTGTGAGAAGGTCCCAGTCATGCAGGCCAAGAACGCTGTGCCCAGAGATCCCCTAGTCCTCCAGAAAGCCCATGGACAAGTGTGTGAAACCTACCAAACCCTGCAGGAACAACTCCCTCCGGATGCCACATCCATGCATGGCTGCCTGGGGCACGTCTGCAAATCCTCCATCAACCCCCTGTGCAGGTGAGACATGGAAGTGCCATGTGGATGGATACCCCACAGGGAGACTGGCTGGCAGAGTCCAGCCCAGCACACACCCTGCCAGGCCAGCATCTCCCATGTGCACACTCGCTGAGCCTGAGTCCAAGCCAGCACCCCAAGGGATGCTACACTGCAAAGGACAGTGTGGCCAATGCACCCATAGCATGAAGGGAGGATCCAAAGCAAAGGAAAAGTTCTAGGTGGCACTGATCTGACCTGTGGCAGGTACATGGGAAGCCTGGGCATGGAGGCCAATCCATCCAGGGGAGGACCTTATAAAACCAACAGGGTGAGCCTCTCACCCCAATGACCATGTAGTTACCACCGCCATGTTGACCGCTTCTGTCCCCTTCTGTCTCCCCCGTCTTCTTGGAATAACGGCTAAACATTGCTGGTGCGATCAGCCCAACTCCAGCTCTAGAAATGGGCTCTAATTAACCTAAATTGATTGAAGAAATCTTAATCACATACCAATGATCAGTGAAATAACCAGATCTGTCCCAGTAGTCTCACAGCTCGGGGTGGGCTGGAGCCCACACAGAGGAGGACAGTCACTGGACCAGGTACCAGGCATGTGTCAAACCCCAAATCTCACTCTTCTGCTGAACTTCTTTTTGTCGCTGGCCAATACATATTCTTATCATTTGAGCCAGTCCAGTAGGGCTTTCTCTTCCTTGCCAGTGAGAGTAGGGATTGGATACAGATGGTATTTCTGTTGCCCATAACTCCTTAGAGGTCTTAAGTTGCCAGAGCTGCTATGACAAATACCACACAATGGGATGGCTTACAAAGAAAACATTGATTAATTATCTCACGGTTTCAGAGGCCAGAAGTCCAAAATCAAGGTGTTGGCAAGGCCATTCTTTCTCTCCGAAATCTGTAGTGTTCTGATGCTGGCTCGATGTAGTCCTTGGGGTGCCCTGGCTTACATCTCTGCCTCCCATCACATGGTGATGTTCCTGGTTTCCTCCTGTGGCTTTCTCTACTAATTGTGTCCAAATATCTTCTGTTTATAAAGGCCTCCAGTTAATACAGATTAAGGCCCACCCTGATTCGGTTGTACCACACCCATGGGAACATGGACTAAAATTAACAGCACGTCTGTTTGTTGGGTACACAATTCAATCTACCAAACTAGGAACAAGACTAGGAAGACAGTCATGCTTATTTTTCAATTTTTTTATTTTTTGCATAGACAGGCACCAGGAACCGAATCCAGGTCTCTGGCCTGGCAGATGAGAATTCTGCCACTGAGCCACCATTGCACCCCATGCTTGTTCTTTTTAAAGAACCATATTAAGTGGCCCCTGCACTCAGAATATCCTGGTAATTAAGCAGTTAGACGACGGCAGCATAACCCAGGGGCAGTCAGGCTGTGCCTTGAAGGAGAACTGGGTGTGTTCAGTCAAAAGTGATTGTAGTCAAGTCTCAGGAATGATGTGGTGATCGAGCCAGGCAAGAAGGTCTAGGTCACAAACAAAGTATGGCCAAGCTGCCATACCTTTCTTGGATGTTCAGGAAATGCCTGAAGGAAATCCCCAAATAGGTGCTCCCTCAGTGTTCTCAGCAGATAGCAGTATCATTGGAATCAGACACCAAGGTCAAAGGTTTTTAAGAAGACCTGAATGTCTGTAATGGAATCCCTTTGCTTAAATCTCATGTTGTGGTGGGTGCTGTGTAGATGTGCATGTGTGCATATTTTGTATATTTGTGGGGATCCATGAAGCCACCCCTGGCTTTTAACTCTCAACGGACAGGTATAAGGTAGAGGGTGGCAGTCCAGGAACATAAGAGGATCCTAGAGCCAGGCAGGAATAGGGGAGTCCAGGAGGAACTGCCCCTCACTCACACCTTGACCACAGCAGGGAGAGGAGAGATCTTGTTCCCTGTCTTCAGACCCCAATTTGTGCCAAAATCTGTCTGAAGCTCTCTCTTTGAGCTTACCACCCCTTACCCCTCTCTGCTGGGGTTCCCTCTGAAGCACCTGCAGACTGTACAACATACCCCTGCCACAGGGTCTTTGGGCTCAGCCAGCGGATGGAATCTGCACTCCCAGCAGCCAGAGTGCTAGCCCACAAGAAACAGGGAGAAGAGAGGAAGCAAGACAACTGGCACTTGGCTATTTTTTTCTTCTTGGCCCAGGTCAGAAAGTGACCATAAAGGTCATGAGAAAGATAAAAAGTCACATAACTCACATTCTGTTCCACTTACCTACAGCTGTGTAACAAATGACCAAAAGTCTATAGCAAGTACAATGACCATCTTATTATACTCCCAGACTTGGTGGGAATTCAGGAAGACACAGCAGAAACAGCTCATTTCTGCCTCAAGACAGCTGGGGAGATGCAAAGGCATGTGGAACTTGAGGTGTGGGGACAGGAGGCATCTGAGGGGTGCCCACTCATGTTTTGTGGTTGATTGAGCCGGCTGTTGGTAGGGCTACCAGCCAATGCTGGGCCTCCCACTTAGCTTCTCTATGGACTATTTGGACTTCCTCACAGCGTGGTGGCAGGGTCCAAGAGGAAGCGGAAATAGCCAGTTCCCTAAGGCTTGTGCCATGGATGGGCATGGTGTCAAGTCTGCCATATTTTATCAGCCAAGCAGCCACAGAGTCTAAGTTCAAGCGGAAAGGACATAGACCCAAATTCTTGATGGGAGGAGTGTCAAAAAATATTGGGCCATGTTTTAAAATTAACACATAGTCTGTCCTAGCCAAGGATGCAGCAACTCATCAAAGAGGCTAGATAGATGCAAGCAACTTGAGGAGTTCTGAACTCACAGTCTGCAATTTAAAGGCACTTAAAAATGTAATCAGGTAGGGGAAAAATTCATTCTGCAGAATTCCCCAAAGGAAAGTCTGATCTGGGTACGGAAAAGAAAACTCTGGAAAGTGGCTGAGTTGGGTGGGAAATTCCAGGGAAGACTTTCAGGGCGTAAAGATGGACTATAAGCTGCCTCCTGAAGGGGGCAGGTCCTATGACCTAAGTGGAAGGGCCAGCTCAGCCTTCCAGGGTCTGAGTTAGGCTCTGCTGGGGAGCAGAAAGCCCTCAGCCTGGCAAGAACAGGGTGGAGGCATGGAAGGGGTCAGGAAGAGAGGGGAATGCCCTGGGGTGGGCATTGGATCAGGGGTCGCAGGAGGAAGGATCCCAAGGGTGGGTGAGATCCCCCTGTAGAGAGGGATGAGTACAAGAATACCCAATATGAGTGTTCAAAGTGTCTGCTCTCAGGCAAGCAAGGTGTAAAAAGAAATAAAGCAAAATCGAATAACCATGGCTAAGAGATTTAAAATGGAGTCAGGAGATCATTCTGAAAGTTACTCTTATACAAACCTGAGCCAGATATCACAAACTGCCCGAGGAGGCAAACCCTCAAGAGACAATGTTCCTCAAAACCCTAAGGTCATCCAGACACCAGAAAAGAAAAAACAAACAAAAAAAAACCACAAGATAAAGAACTCAGTTTAACTATCTAACCTGAAGGACATTTGGAGTACCCTGACTATCCACAAACCACAAACAAATCAGCTCACCTATCTTTCTTTAAAAACCCTAGCCTGGACATGACAAGACTAGAAATGATTTGGGTTGCTACCTGAATCTGTGCTCCCCGAATTACAATTGTAAGACCCCAAATAAATGCACTTGTTGCCTTACACCTCAATGTATTTCTCAATTGGCAAAGGTATTTGGGAAAGTTCTCATTGATCACTGAGCCCATGTGGGGTGAACTGGGTATATGGAGTGGGTAGGGAAGAGGACAGGAAGCAGCTAGTGCTGATAGAGACTCTTCAGATGATCACCCAATGCAGGACAAGGAGAAATCTGGAGCCCAGTTGTCCCTCCTCTTTGCCACCTGGCATTGCCTGGGCGCAACGACTCCCTCACCTGCACCCACAGGCCAGGGAGCCATGTTGGGTCCCATACCAGCCTGTGCCCTGGAATCTCAGTTCCTTGGGCTCTGACTGCCAGCCAAACTACTGCTTTCCAGAACATTCCAGACTGAGGCTTAGGGTGTAACTGCTTTGAGAAATCATCCCCTCAAAAGTCTCCTCTAAACTCCCGTCCAATTCCACTGAGGTAAGGATTTAGCTGGGTGTCCTCCAGGAAGGGTGGAGCAGTGCTATCCCTCATGGGTGGGTGCTGGGCGCACCCCACGAGGAACAGGGACAGTGATGACCCCAAGCAGCACAAGAACAAGTTCAAGGGGCCAAGGACGTCCTCTCCTGGTGCACACAGGCACACGTGGGCTGCCATGCTCCAGGCCTACCCAACTTGCCCACAGCTCAGCAAAGGTGCTGGGGCAGGCTTGGAAACCTCCGCCCTCCACCTGCACATCAGAGGGTGGGGGGCCCCGTAAGAAGTCAAGGAGGGCAACTCTGCTTGGAACCTGAGCAAGTCCAATCACGAGCACCCACGGCTGCCCAGCCACCTGCTCCACAGAATCTACAGGGAGGAACAGCGTGATGTGGCTCCGCCTCCTGAGTGGAGCCAGGGTCTTGCTCTCTGCTGTCCAGTTTCCCCTTGCCCCCACCACCAGCTGCTTAGATGGATGGGCGCCCTCCCCCACAGACCAGGCGGGTTTGGGCAGGGGTCTACAGAAGCCTTGTTTTGATCTGAGAAAAGTAAGGTGGTTATCACATACATGTCGCCAAGAGGGAATGGACAGAGTGCACATGCAGCATGTAGATCACCAGGTCCTGAGCAACCGGAGGCCTAGCCACCAGCCTGACTCAGTTGAGAGTGATCCATGTGCAGGGTGGGTGGCATGAGGGGCACAACCTCCAGCCTAGAGCAAAACCCCTCACTGGAGCAGAATTACACTGAGTCACTGAGGTACCCACGGGATGCCAGGTGGGAGCAAGGACCCCCAAATAAGGAGGCAGACCGAGACTCACCATCCCGTACCCCAGACACCCGCCCAGCCTTTTTGCTCCTGTAGATTCCTGGCCCTTCTCTTAATCCTGTCTTTGTACCACCTAACACATAAACGGTAGAATCCCCAGTGACAAAATGCCCACAGCAGTGATTCATGCTAGAAATTTCTGTGCAAAAATCACTGCTTTTTCAGGCATGTGTTAATTATAAAATGAGCTGCACTAAGAACAAGAACTGTGAAGAATCACAAGACTGGACAACAGAGGATTTAGCCTTGAAGGAATCTTGTATTTCATTGTTGCCGGGCTGCCTAGGGATTAACCCTGGGGTGGAAGGAGGCCTCTTGTTCCAGCCCGGTGCTGGATGCTGGTGCCAGTAAAAGGTTGGGAGAGGTGGAGCAGTGCAGCCGCTCATCCACCAAGGCCCCAGGGTCACCCAGATTCCAAAGAGCCTGTCTGCTCCATTAATCTAATTCAGAGCAACTCAAAGCTGATCTCCCAATCAATGTCGACACTTCAAAGAGCAATGTGATAACTCAGACTTCTCCCTTCTCTTCAACTTCCCCCACATAAAAGAATCTTGGCCAGCATTGTAAGTCAAGCAAGCTTATGTCACACATAGACTTAGGAACCTCTCTGCATGTCCCCAGCTTTCCAGGTAAACCTGAGGGTGTGACCTTAAAGCCTCAGGAGCCCGTGGGCACCCAATGCTGGGCACTAGTTAATGTTAATGCAAATGGAAACAATCTAGCAGTGATTTTTCGACACCACTGTAATCCAGGTAGGTGTTCTGCCTGTGGCAGGTTTTGGTAGATGCAGAATTATGGCTTCCAGAAGTGAACTTGTCAGGCAGAGCAGGGCAAAGCTAAGACTTGACCAGTGTTATGGTGACTAGACAGTCATCTGCTAAAGAGATTAGGCTAATGTCTCAGATCCAATCAACCATCTCATAAGTCAGGAATGGAGATGCAGTTATCCAGGAAAGATCTGTAGAAAATCATTTTGTCTGATGTCTTATACCCCTATGAATGGCATGGAAGACCAGTAAGGTTTTCTGAGAATTTTATAACAGCAGAACAATGCCAGCCTGGAATGAAAGTGGCAGAATTCGGACAAAGTGAAAGATAGAACCTGGATAGAGAGGTCTAGTCAGAAGGGACCTCCTTGGGCCAAGAGGGTTGCTCACTCCCGGTGTTTGGGGAGGGTATGGCTGTTGCACCAGCATTTGGAGACGGTAGGGCCAGCATCCCAGTAGGCCTGGGGGATGGAAACCATTAAGCCTATTAGGCCTTGAAATGTAACGGGATTTGCCCTGATGTGTTTCAGACTTGCTTGGGGCCCATGACCCTTTATACCCTTCTAGTTTCTCCCTTCTGGAATGGGAATATCTATCCTATGTCTACTCAAATTGTATTTTGGAAGCAGAGAGCTTCCAATAGTTTCACAGATCCATAGATGGAGAGGATTTTTGCCCCATAATGGACAGTACCCATAACTAATTTAGAAGACACTTCAGAGTTATATTGTTGCTGGAATAGGTTAAGGCTTTTGAGATGTTGGGATGGGATGAATGTATTTTGCATGGGGAAGGATATGAGGGCCCAGGGTTGGACCGTTATAGATTTCTTTCCTCCCAAGCTTGCTCATATGCCCCCCAACCCCCAGTTCCCTCAGCTTAGTCCAGCCCAGTTTCCAGGAGGATGACCTTTGCTTATAAATAGTAGTATCTGTTCAAGAAGCACCACTCTGAGGGCAAGAAAATATGAAATAAATACCTGGACCAGGTTTGAGTGATAGTAGAGGCTTCCAAAGCTCAGAGAAGAGTCCTGGATGAAAAGAAATGTCTGATGCCTTCTGATCTCACAGTTGTTTGGTGCTTTTTGATCTGGAAGCAAATTCATTTCCAAGCTGAGAATGACTTGTTTTTCTTTGTCAACATCATTCCACCTACAAGTGCCACAATGGGTCACCTATTTCAGGACCACCACAAAGACAACTTCTTTCTATACATGGCCTACAGATATGAAAGGCCATATGGTCTTTGGTCTGTGAAACTGCAGCCCCTGAGGTGGGGGTTCCATTCTATAGAGGTAATCCTCCTTCTTTAACCTACTCCTCCTCCTTCAGGATCAAATACTACCTTCCTCCCTCAGGACCTGCACTTCTTAATGTGCTGGTACACACAGATGAGGAATGAAGATCCCACCTACAGAATATGTACTTCAGCCACAGAGAATGGCAGACAGTGACAAAGGCAATGCATAAAAGAGATGAGCAGGTAAGAGTGCTGGGGAAGGCGGGCAGGGAGGAGCTGCAGAGACACAGAATGAGGCTGAAGGGGTGGGGCATTGGAAGGGAACAGTTCAGAAAGTATTGAAGGAGGTGAGGAAATGCCCCCTTGGTGAAAATGTTTCATATGCTGAGAAAACTAGTAGAATTTTTTTGTCAGGGATTCTGAAAATGACCATTGGAGCCAAGCATTATATGAAGTTCTTGTATATATTTAAGCAGATTGCAGTTTCATACACATTTTAAGTACAAATGCAATACCTCTTGTGCTGGAAACACACACACACACATACACACATAATTGCTTCAGAAGGGACTGATCTACAATTCAAAACGTTGATGGAACTTGTCAACAAAATTGAGGAGCCTTTAGCAACGTTACATTCTTAGCCACAGATGTGTCTGTCTCACCTGCAGTTTAGCCCTCAATTAAATTCTGCTGCCCGAACTATGATCTGCCAAAATGAACTATATAACTTAAGGCTTCACAGCTCGGGGAAGGGTAAAAAGTTAAACTGAAGATGGCATACAACTGTCCTAGACTTAGCAAAAATGAAGAAAAGGTTATTTTAAAATCCAAGTTCCCTCCTTTTATTTTTGAGTTAAAGGGGTAGAAGAGAGAAATGGACAATCCTCCTGAAATCAAAAAAGAAAACCAAAAAATTCAGAACAAGTATGTTTTAAGCAATTGCTTTTGAACTATGCAAAAAAAGTAGAAAGGTGTGGTAGGAGGTATTGCTGTCCTCCATTCTTCTCTCCCTGGACCCTCACCAATTAGAGACCACTTTTCATGTCTTCCCTGTAGAGCAACAGTCTTACTCTTAAAAGCTCTTTGGGATCCTCAGTAATTTTTTTCTGGGTCATATTGATCATTAGTTAAGATTGGAAATTAAAACTGAAAATTTTTACATATTTTAGTCATGTAAGAAATAGTATAATTAAAAAATGTTCTTTCATGAATTGTAACAAGTGTACCCCACTAATACAAGTTATTAATAGGGAAATTGCATTTTATGTATGATTTTTCTAATTAAAAAAAAGACAAATCCATTATTTGTTAACATGAGTACTGTTTTGAAAAACTATTTTCCAAAACAAAATTTAATGAAAAAATGGCATTGTTTCACGTTTCTATAAACCTCTTGATCATCTGCTCAACAGAAGCCAGCTGGATTCTGTTTTTGCGTTCCACATACTGCAATATTGTTTCGATTGAAGCATGTTTAGAAAATCTGATCTTACCCAAAGATGTAACTGGAAAAGGGAGGACCTTATGGACTCCCTGGAAGGGATTGGAAACCCCAGGGATCCTCAGACAAGAGTTTGAGAACCATCATTTTAGAGGCAGACATTTCCCTGCCCATTGCCTTTGGGCACTACACTTGGTTGGTTTTGGTCAATAGAACGTGGATGGAGGTTGACAGCGAAGTTCTGGACATAGGCCTAGCAAGTTTTCACTTGCTCTCTTGTGCATCAGTCATCATTGTGGTAAGATACACCCCAGGTAGAGAGACATGTGAAGCAGAGCCCTAGCTAATCTATAGCTTAGAGCCCACCCAGCCAAGATTAGCCAGTCCCAGACAACTCATAGATGTGTGAGAAATAAATGCTTCTTCTCTGTTTTTTGGGGTAGTTTGTTTGCTGCAGCAAAAGCTGACTGATATAAAAAGGTTAATGATTAAAAACAACAACAAACAAATGAAAACACCACACAGCTTATGGAAATTTTGAGCCAAGCTGTAAAGGGCTAATCTGGGCATTCATCAATTTGGTCATGGAAAGTTCCCAAAACAAATTTCCCTCTTTGTATCTCCTCTGCTAGTGCCTACCCCTGAATAAACTGTCTCCCAACATGAAATACATACTATTGCCTCTCTCTGGTACACTCTACCTCAAATTTTAGTGCCCTAGACCTGTCATCCAATTTTCCTACCCTATATTCTCAGTCCTCCCTTTTGCAAGGAGTCTGCTATGCACAGAATCTCCAGAACAAGTAGCTTAAATTCCTCCCCATGGCTAACTGGATCAGAAAGATATCTCTGACCCAAGCCAATGGGAAAGTGAATCAAAAACGCAAATTTTTTTAATGGAGATAAGGGCAGAGGATGGGAAATGAAGGTCCCTTGTTGCCACTCAGCCCCCTTGACACAGCTTTGCTTTCCTTGACACCATTTCCATTCTCCACTGTTACTTGAGTGAGTTTGGTTTTTATAACCAAGAAAGGCTACACTAGACCGGAATGGCTTAATCACTGCTATGCCAAACACTCATTTATGTATTTGTGTGTTTTGCTAATCATCAATTGGTGCTAGTCTAACCAGATAAGTAAGCTCAGCCTACAATTTTGTGACAGATGTTTTATTTATTTATAGGGCCTTAAAATCTATGCATATACATGACACGAACATTATATATATAGTATACTTTCCATGATAAGTTATGACACTGCTCACAGAAAGGCCTTGATTCCATTTCATAATGCATACATTCAAATGTACATGTGGGAGAAGAGAGCCAATGGCTGTTTGTTTTTTCTTGGGGGTTTAAGTAACTTCTGGATGTATTTCAATTAATACTGATTATTTAATGTTCAAAAAGGTTTTATAAACAAATTAAGAGTAAAATTAAAGTATTTATATACAATTTGTTACACAGTATTTCCAACTTATATTCAAGATGATGAACAACACTTGAAGGAAAAAAGAAAAAAATGATGGCACCCACAAGTAAAAAGGCTTTATTCATTTTTGGAATGCTGCAATTCAGTTATTTATATAAACATTTATACACTTTAGTAAACACAAAAGTTCTACATGTAATGCAGCATTATGGGGTAAGAGGAAACCTTTTAAATCTCAAAAATAAATGTTAAGTGTCCATATAGTGTTTCATTTGCACAAAGTTGATTTTTCTGATCATTCCATTCATTATTCCAGTCGTGAACAATCACAGTCTCTCCACCTTCCCTTCTCCCATATATTTAGAAGACGAATAATTCTCATCACACTCAGAAACTTTATGATCTAAGCCAACAGTGTTTTGCCTCCTTGCTCTAAGTCTCCTGCTGCCTCAGGTGAGTGTTATGCCCTCTCAGTGTCCAGTTAGGTAGTCCTGAGTAGAATCTGAAGCAAAGGAATCTGCATCCTCGTTGTCAGAGTCGTCACTGCTATCATCAGCTGCTGGCTCTCCCGTGAGTGCTATACGAGCATAATCATCTGTGTCTATTGATTTGCAAAAGTGGATGGCATATTTCAGTTTTTCCTCCAAAACCTGTTTACAGGAATACCTGGGCAACTTCAGCAAAAAGAAACATGTGTATGATTCAGGAAGGAAGTGGTCAGGAGGGTTGTATTTATCCAGAACCTGTTGATGAAAAATGTTAAATTGTCAGAAATGTATGTACAAGGATAATGAAACTGCAAATCTGTTTTATGATGTTCATTAGATTCTGGGCACTTAAAAAAAAAATCATTTTTTGGGGGGCTGAGAATAATGAAATATCAGTAAACACAATTTAACCAGTTTTAGAAAAAGAATAACTCATTAATTCATAAGAAAGAATGCAGTAAAAAATCGCAATTGGTTATTGTGGTGATTACTTATTACTAATAAGCACTGCAAAGAGGGTCCATGTGCTTTTTGGCATAGATGGGACCGGTGGCGGGAGAGCATGACTGGCTGAGCGCAGGGTAGAAACAAAGGTCCAGTACCCTGCCACATGGAGCCCTCCATGTGCCCACCAGTCCACTTTCTATCATTACAAGATACCAGAAAGCCAGTAAGAATTGTAAAAAAAAAGGAATTACCTACCTTTTGAGAGAAAAACTATACCTACTCTCAAGTATCTTTCTGAAACATGAATGCTTTTCCTAAACCTGGCCAAAGTCAGGTCAGGTCAGGCTACACTTGGGCAAGAGTCCATTCTATAAGCATACTGGGGAAGGTGAGCAGTCTACCCAAACCCAGTCCTTCAGAGGAAGACCTCTCTGCCTCAAAGTACTCCCATCAGGAAAATCACCATCAGATATCTCAGGAGCAAGAGGGGCAGGGAAGAGGGTGTGTGTCATGTAATTCTTGGTCTGTCAGGGAAGCAGCTTGTTTCTGACCATTGGTCAGAACTACGGTGAAGATCACATAGTAGAATTCCTGCTCATAATTTAATGAGCTTTCTGATATTTTTTAGTCATTTACCTAATTCAATCAGCGAAGGAAATAGATGGTTTCTACAGGTGTGCGCAAAATCTAGAATATACTGACATTTAATTGTACATTCTGGGGATGGTCAGATAATTTTTTTAAGAGTAGGTAGTAGTATTCAAGAAAAATAAATGGTCCCTGTAATTATAAAATTTTGAGCTATGTAGTCAATGAAGTTGGGTAGTTTTCATTTTTGTCTCAATGAAGAAAGAAAACAAGGCAGGAAAGGCACTCTCCATGTGCTCCAGGATGCCATGCACCTTTCGCCATCTATGAACAAGGAAAGGTCACCAAGAGCTGGATATAGAATCTGTATGCAGACCCTGTCGGACAAGCTCAGAGGAACAGCTCAGGAAGGAGCCGTACCTGGATCACAAAGTCTCTGCCCCGGAAGTCGGCGATGGTTCTGGGGAGCCTGGTCCGGCCCCACACGAAGCGGAGGAAGAGGGAGCGCTCTGTGTTGGAGAAGGACTCCATCACCTCCCAAAACCACTGCATCAGGGGTGCTGAAGGCTCGATTCCCTTGTATGTCGCCACTGATTTTAAGAGATGCAAAGGGATATCTGGGCTGCCACATACCTATGGAAGAATATTTATCAAATTTATCAAACAGTCAAACCTTTTCATTTGTAGCACAGAACCTACACCCTTTCTACCAAGGCATTTTTGGGAGAGTGGTAGTGTTTGAAAGTGTCTGAGAGGGCTGGCAAGTTGAAAGCCTTGCTGTTAACCTGGCTTGGTCCTGGGTGTCTTGGATGGAAGAGCATCCAAGGGTGATGGAGGGGTGGGAATTGTAAGGAGAAGCAGGGAACATACAAACTCCTTTTGTATGTTCCCTGCTGAAGTAAGCATGTGTTTACTTAAGTTGACATGCATGTACCTATCCTAGATTTCCCAATGTGAGACGAAATCAACCAGTGACACTTTGATCTAGCTAATCGTTAGGCCAAGAGCAGATCCAGAGCAGTGCCATGGGAGAGGAGTGGGGCGTGAGCATACCATGGTTTCCAATTCATATCCAGTAAACAGGGAAAGGAGGGGGACGGGCACGACTCGGGCCATTCCTTCCCGAACTGCAGCTACCTGCTCATCGAATTCATGGAGTCTGCAAAGAAAAAGCTCATTTTATATTTCCATCTTGGGTGATGCTGATTTTCTTCTGTTCACATCAAGCCTCCTACAAAGCACTATGACCACACAGCTGGGAAGAGTGAGGAGAATGGCTGCAGATGAGAGCTGAGCATGCTCCATGGACTTGACATTACAGTGTTGCTGAAAGAGCACAGTTCATCTGGACTAACAGGTATGACGTAAACTTGGAGAGCCATCTGCAGATGATATGGTCTAAGCAACAATTCTCAATATTCACTGGATGTCAGGAGGGAGCCCAGCATTAGATACTACAGAATCAAAGAAGGTAAGAGAGTGTCCTGCCTCACCTCCATCCCCACCCGGCCTCTCGGACCCTGTGCTAATCCTAGGAGAGAAGAACAATTCCTGGAACAGATGCTGGGTTCCTGCCTTTCATTACTGAGAGAGTGACAATGCCAAGCTAGAGGGCAGCATACCACACAACTCTTAAAGGGACCGTACCCATCAGAAACCAGCAAATGAAGCTCACCAAACACCTCACAAGGTACTTCTGGAAGATAAAGCCCCACTGTCCTCAAAATGCACACTGCCTGGATGCCTGTGTGCCAGCTGACAGGCTGCCTGGACACCTGTGTGTAGGGTGGATATGGAGCAATGGCAGTGAGACATCATGACCAGTGCCCAGTGCCTGCTCATAGTCAGACTTGCTGAGTCTGCTCTATGTTGAACACTTGGCCATATGTGGGCTGTAATAGCATCAAAACTCAGCTTCAGCTCCTGGAAGGGCCACCCTACCAGGAGAGGCAGAACCTATCAACACATTCCCATGTCAAATGACTACGCAACTATGTGTAGAGAGGCTGAGTGCTGGGGCTAGGAACTCTGCTGGGTGGTCCCTGAACACAGATGGGGTAAGCCTGCCTCAGTATTCTGGTTTTTATCAAGGATTTCAGACTAGAATAATAACTCTGACCCTAATTACATCACAAAATAAGCTGCAGTGACCATCGATCAGAAATATTCGGAGTGAAATCCATTCGCATTTTACTGTATGTGGCACTTCTGATAAAACCTATGTGGCCACATAAAAACTTTTTAATTTCGCCAAACTCATCTTGTGCTATTTTTGCTTTCTCTTAAGTCCAAATGGAGGGAAAATGACCACAAACCTATAGTTGATTGCCAGTCGGACGTACTCTGCCCGGTTGTCCAGTGTGATGTGGGTGTGCTTGGCACTCAGTTGCACATCCTGGCCGCCTGCGCTCGGCACCGTGAAAGGGAGCCCCATGGCCTCAAACTCCTCTGCAGCAGCCTCGTTGTCGCGGATATACATAAGCCCAGGGATAAAATCCTTGTCGACCTTTTAAGGAGAAACATTGTGGGGTAAGCTCCCACATCACAGACTCCACATCACACACAGCAGACTCAGATCTGTGTACAGAGGCTACAAGTACCCCATTAGTGCTGCACAATAAAGCAGCAACAAGAAAGTACTTCACCCAAGGGGCTAAGGACAGAATCCCAAATTCAAGGAAGTTTCTTAAAGTCAACTGCCAAGCAGTCAGTAGCAACTCATAGACAACAAAACCTCTCCATAAGAGGTAGCAGCACCTGGTTGTGCTCAGAGACCAGGTCTGCACAACTGCCCTGGAGTCAAGTTGCCACCTAGCCACCTTCAAGCTGTTTCACCAAAGCGAAAACTGTGATTTTCTTCTCTGACAAGAATGCGTACATGGAAGCATCTGTCATGTTGTAAAGGAGCACAAAATAGATCATCTATGAAGTTCTAGAAACGAGCTTTTTTTGGTGTTCCAAGTGTGGTCTCCAGCCTAGGCATCCCCCAGGAATGTCCAACATGCTGAATCATAGGCCCTGCCCAGACTATGCATCTCAGCCAGGCCCAGCCTCTCCATCCTCTCTACACACTGCACTCTGTATCACGGGTCCAGGTTATCACTTTCCCACTTGTTCTCCTGATGCAAGACACTTGTTTTACCCTCTCTCCCTTCCGAAGATTGCACACACAGGCCACACAGGTAAGGTACCTCACTGAGGTCAGCGATGGTGAGGCTCATCCCGGCCAGCTGCTTCCAGACAGGCTCTGCAAGGTTGAGGCTCAGTGGGCTCCCAGTTCGGATGGCAATGCCCAGTAACACACCTGATCATTTAAAAACATAAGTTGCTAAAGACATGTAAAATCAATGACAAAACATCTTTCTGGTCTTACTCAGAAACACAGTGGAGAATTAGCTCAACACCAAGGTGCATGCCTTTTAGTTTAATGGCACCAAGTCACAGATGTTTTGTTCACCCTTAGAACATTCTGTTCTACATAAAGTCAGGTGAAATCAGATATTTTAAACTCTTATTCACAGATGGCTACCTATTCATCCTTTTGTGCTCCAACAGGCCAAGTTCCTAACATTACCAAAATATATCCCAAGGTTGAAACTCCTTGTACTCTTCCCATCAACAGAGGTAAGGTGCAGAGAGGCCAATATGGTTCATTGGATGCAAAGCCAATAGCTTCCCAAAGACAGCAAGGGATGTGCTGCCTAGCGGTGACCCAACCCTACCCCAGACCTGGAAAGGTGCAGGTGCACTCCCTCACCAGGACTGTTTTGCCCAGAATCCATAGCTAAACAAGAGAGTGGGGCTGGATAGCCACCAAGACCCCTACGCCCCCACCACTTCCTCAGAGGCAACATCCTGAGCTTTAGACTGAAAATACAGAAACACTATACTTTAGATCTCTGACAGCAAAGGCACCCTCCAAGGCCTAGCACCTTCCAAGTCTGGCCTTGTGATCTCCCTGCAGCTAACACTCAACATCCAACAGCTCACCCAAACTGAACCCTGCTGCAACACGAGGTGCAACACTGATTTGAAAGTCAACAAACACATCTTGCTAATTTCTGTAACTCTGGTGAAAGAGACAATAAAAATTAGAAATCATTTTTAATGGAAAGATTCTCAAAAGCTAAAAGTAAATATGCAAGCAGCAGGGCAAGGAGCAGATTTTGAATTAAGGTAAAGGCAAATATGAATCCCAGCAGTCCAGCAGTGGGAGAGTGCCTACCCAGGAAGCGGAACATGTTGGTGTGTACTGGCGCCCTGGCAGCTGGGTTGAACAGGTAGCAGTCACGGTTGGCGCCTGACTCATCCCTCCCATTGGGCGTCACAATCAGCAGAGGAGTGAGTCCATTCTGAAGCTCTTCACAGATCTCTGCTATGGACTCACTATAGCCCCCACCACAGTCGTCTACAGATTCACCTTGAGTGAAAAGGAGAGTTAGCAACCCACAGCACATGAAGGATCCTGGGGGAAAGCGTGCAGTGAGCTTTTTGGTTCTCTATCCTAACCTGAACACTCACTGGCACTGGTGCAGTTTAGCTCCCCCTATGTATTAACCTTGCCTGGGTTGACTGCAGGCTTGCAGCCTCTCAGTATCTTTGGGATTCACAGGTTCTTCAGCACACAGAGCAAGTCCTCACCCACAAACTTGACTTTCCAGACGCGGTGAGGGAGGAGGAGGCTGTCTGCACTAAACGAGCTCATTTTAGCACACATCTGTCCAAAGACAGACTTTGTACCATCAGGGCCAGCCAGCCCGCCTTTACTCCTTGAACGTTTTACCTGGAAAGGAGAAAGAAAATATGAAACATCTGCAGCAGAGACAGCTCATAGTGAGACCTGCCATAGACATGAGGTGGGTGACCACTTAAGCACACCTGCACCACATGCCAACCCTGACACCCCACACCCAGCCTCTCAATGCTCTGCTCCTCCTTCTATGTGTGCCCAAGGGAGCACTACACACTTTCTCTGAGCCTAGATTCTAGCCCAAGCCAGCACTCGCTCTGCCAAATTGTGTCAGACCCTCAGGTTGTTTGTAGGGTGTGGACAGCTCTTACTTGAGGAGGTGTTAAAAATGGTGAATGTGAGTACTTACACATGCGGTGCTGCCACCACCAGCTCAGAGGGACACTATGAGCATCCAACAAAATAACAGAAGCAACAAAGCAAATGCCCATGGAAACTATAAAAGAATTTTACAAATGACATCTGCATTTCATTCTTCTAGTACTCATTCACCTAACCATATTCTCTGTGCATATCAGTTATTTCTTGTTCATTGTTTTGGCATGCCCACCTAGGAGAGATTTCCTCTACTCTGGAAAGTGGCCAGTTGCCTGGTCTCTTTCTCAGAGTGGCTTCCTAAGTGCCCAGTGTGAACTTGTTTTCTTCCTCTTCTGTATGGGGGCCTTTCCATTACCCTTGAAGGTATGTATGGGAGCTGACAGGTAGTGCTGTGCATACACAGGCCTGCTATGCCCTGGAGCTACTACCACGGACAACCGTGTGCTCAGGAAGCAGCTTTGGGCCTGTCCCTTCTGCACTGCTGTGTTCGGGGAGTTTCACTCTCAGCATCAGAGGCTACAGCACCTACTTCTTGGCTCCCTCCCTCAGCAATTCACTCCCTCCAGTCCACACAGCCTCCTCAGAACTGGTGGTTTTTAAAAGAGCAGTACAAACCATCACTGACTTCTTCCACAAGGGGTGACAGCTGTGATGTGGGTGACTATAACTTGCAGTCCTGAACTTGGGCATTTTATAACTGTAACCTCGTGTCCTGCCACTGCTGGGACTTCCATGGAATATGTTCCTGTGACCCCACAAGTGACCCAACAAACAGAATGTGAGCACTTGCGAGATTCATGCCCAGGGCTCTGAGGCCAAACCTGAGCACTCTCCTCCTCACCCACTCATGGAACCAGGATGACAATATTCTAGCCCTCAATGTACAGTCTCCCACAAATACAACCACCTTTAATGCCCACATTCTTCACCGTAAACTAAGATGTTCACACAGATCAAAGCCCTTTTAAACTTATGTTGATGCTGCAAGTTACAGTTCGTAGCCCAGCCTATGCTTTAAAATCAATTGTAGAAGCTTATTCTGAAATTATGTCAAAAGGAAAAGCTAAAGAAAAAACGATCATAAGAACATACTTTAACATTGGATCTCCAGCTAAAATCTCATCTTTAACTCCTTAGTTCTAGGTTGAGTTTAACAGCTAATTCTCTTACAGCACAATTACTATAATAACTATATATGCAAGAACAGAGACAATAATACTGATAGTAATAGCTTCCTGCTGAATGAATTTTGCTGTGTGCCACCAATTCTGGTAAATGTTCACAAAATTTTTATTTAATCCTTGCAGCAACTTGTTGAGTATACATTATCCTCAGAGGATACTGAGCTATGAAAGTGAAAGGGAAAACACTTCAACTTCCATCTCTGCTGAAAATTTAACTCAGGAGGGACATGACACTCTGAACAGAGGCTATCAAATGTACAGAGGCTGCCATTCAGACACCACTCAGCATCATAACCTGTATCTAAGACTGACTGACTGCTTTTAAAAACATCCCCAATATAAAAAATGTTTGTCACTTATTTCTTTTGTTGTCTCACATGTGTTGAGCATTTTCATAATTTCTGGGTGCTGTACTGGGGACACTGAATGAGTAGTAGAGAGACATGCAGCACACAGGCAGTGACTTCTCAGATGTGAGGTAAGAGAAAGAACCATGAGGGCCCAGCCTGGGTCCTGGGTAATCAAGGCTTTCTTGATGGTCCCAAACTTCCTAAGACAAGGAACTAGGCTAAGAAATGTTGGTCCCACTGAGGAACACCTGGCACAAATTGAAGGAGGTTTATATGACCCAGTAATGCTCAATAATTTATAATGGATGATTTGTAAGACATCAGCTTTCCTTCTTGTAAGCTTTCCTCTCTAAGATCTAACAAGGCACGGCAAACCAGAACGATCACCCGAGGAGGGAACATAAAAGCTTTTTTATGCAACTGATTAAACAATCCATTTGGTATTAACTGCTCTGACGTCAGTGAAGGGGAAAGATGCCCTTGATCACATCCATCAATGTGGTCACACGGACTTTCTGACAAAGAATAAGAGTTTGATGTCTTACTTCAAATACCCCCAAGTAAAATTCTGGAAAAATTCTAGTCATGTAATCAACATCAGGGTGAAAATCATGTGTGAATACAAATGAGAGAGGAACAAAACTTTATTTCTTCCTAGTTCTGTGTTTCCATTCCAATCTCTTCTGTATATTAAATGTCAAGTGCCTCACAACCCTGATGAGTTGTCAGGGTTTTCCTTTTTTAATTAATATTGCAACTACAGGCTTATTTATACCTTGTAACAGTACAATTCAGAGATGGTCTACTTTTCAGTTCTTCGATGACTACAAGAATTACGGTTTAGTAATTCTTGCCTATCAATTTGGCACACACTGCTGGCCTTGGGCTCAGCCAGTCTGCTCAGCAGCCCCCTGGAACACTGAAGGCACTCACGAACACAGTTCACCACAACCCTGACCAAGTCAGGGAAAGGGGCAACAGCATTCAAGCCCCAACCAGACGAATCTGACAAAACAAATCAGTACAACCCTCCAAGAGAAGAGCAAGCAGCCACTTGGTACCAGCCATCCTGGTACCCTGTCTCCTTGCCTGAAGAGGGCTCACAGGGCCTTTAGTGATGCAGGTTATGAAGAAAGTAATCCTGTTTTGATTACAGCAAACATATATCCATACCTTAAATGTGACAGTAATAGAAAGTGCATTGTAGTGGAAAGATGGATGGCTTTTATTTTCCCCTTTTTGCTTATCTGTATTTGTACTTCTGGGTTATATGAAACAAATTTTATCTACTTCTTTTGTGAAAAAAAGAATTTTAATTTGTATCAAGACATCACCTACAGGATCACAACAGCCAAGGAGTTAGGCTACCCATGTAGGGCTATGGGAACACACCAGGAGCCCAGAGAACATCACATCTCTGTCCAATTCAGAAGAACCACCTCTATGGTTACCTGGATCCGATTCAACTCTACAACAGGACCATGTTGACGATCTCGCACCATCGTTGCTTGTACTACTTTTCGGAAAGCTGCCTCCTAAGACATGTCAAACAGATAAAAATTTAGAATATGACATAGAAAGCATCAACTATAAATAAATTACAGTATAGTTTTGTTTAGAATCTCCCATTTCCTGAAATCACAGTTCATTAGTTACATTTTATTAGACAAGTGTAAATTTGCTTTTCTGTGGTGGGATCATGAGGTATGGCCTGGCAATGACATGCAGACAGACCCAGATGCATACAGCACCAGTCAGCAGGAGGACTGTGCAGTGTGCTGGGTGGAGGTATGGTCCCTTAGGCCAGGTCCCTGGTGCACAGAATGATGTTTGCTGTTTATTGTTACTTGGCTGGGAGGGGCCCCACTGCTTAGGACACTGAGGAGAGGGGACAAGAGAATGGAGAGGGAGACGGCGCTTTCTCAGCCACCCACTAACTCCATGCAGCAGGTGAGCACTGAGCACTAGCACACCTCACGCCTTGGTCTGGGCTCCCAGCATACACTAGATAATGCTTTCCCTGCTATTAAACAAATAATGCAGTTGCAGGTAGAATGTCCCAATAAAAGTTACATACCACAAAGCCTACAGCAGGTGGAGAAGAGATGTGTAGTAAAAAGCATAAGTAGGATGTCTTGGAGGTGAGTACATGCACTGAAGAAATGCATGTATGAAACACATATGAAGAAATCTAAAATGCCCAGGGCAAAGACCACAAGAAAAAGAAAGTGAGGGTAGAGCCTAAGTTTGGGAAAGCACTGAAGAGCACAGCTTCTTCACTTGAAGCCAGAGAGAGGGGACCAGCTGTGCTCCTGGGAGTCAGCACCCGTCCTTTAGGAGCATGGGTTTGCAGGGAGTGTGTCAAAGTATGTCAGGGCATGTTAAAGAATGTCAGAATGTCAGAGAATGTCAGAGATTTCAGAGAATAGGTACACTGGGTGGGCAAGGGCAGTAGCAGCTACGTCAATGGAAGAAGACAGAAATTAAAGGGACAGTTAAAGGAGATAAGACTCAGTAGGAGCCCTGGGTTCCTATCTTGAACCAGGTGGATAATCTTGTGAAATGGGGTAGGCTAGGAGAGCATATGTTGGCTGAGGCAGGCTGGGCTGTCATCAGTCTGGGAGAGGCCTGAGTCATAGTGGGCCCTTATCTGAGTATGAGGCTGCAGACACCCAGGAGAACTGGGGGGGCAGGTGCAGTGTGGGACACCTATTCTAGAAGAGTGTTAGAGGAAGATCAGCACAGAGCTGAAACTAATACTGGAAAGAGTGAGGGGAAGAACTGAGCAGCTTGAAGAGCAGGACTGGATCATCAAAGAAGGAATGCTTACACAAATTTAAAGCAGACACCATGCAAAGAAGAGACTACATTCGGCTGGAGGTCCCCAAAGGACAGGCATCTTGAGACTTTGCACCTGTGTCCAGGATAGACAAAATGCAGTGGTAATGGCAGGGGAACAAGCCCACCAGCCCAAATGCCTTCCTGGAGAGAGCTGTGCAGTGTAGTTCATAGGCCAGAAACCACAGCCAATTAGGGGCACATGCGAAGATCCCAGTGACCACCAAACATTGGAGAAAGTTAAGAGTTCTCTCTTTACAGGATGATGGGACAGAGGAAGACATTACAATCACAGACATCTCAAAGACAGAATAGTGTGACATAGAACACATTCTTTTCTGTGTAGTCCCCCCAATCTGCCTACATGCTCTAGTGAAAGCAGAAAATCAATTCTCAAAAGTAGGTAGGAGACCCGGGTTCAATTCCCAGTGCCTGCCCATGTAAAACAAAACAAAACAAAGTAGGTAGGCAATGGAGAGATACAAACATCATATACCTCTACTGGCCAGTCTCTTGCCACAGAAAGTTGTGGACCCTAGCTAGCAAGGGTGGAAGCTGTGAACAGGCTTCAGCAAGATGTTCAGCATTGTGCACCTGTGCAAGCCTAGGGTGGGTGCCCTATAGGGTCCCCCTTGCCACCTTGTCACACCCCTGCCCTGCACCCCAACTTCATCCTACTTCCTGCTTGTTTCACCTGGAGATTGCTGCTTCTTCTCCACTGTACTCCTTTTCCTGCTGGAATTGCCACCCAGTCCAGTCCAGCCCTCCTGGAATGCTCCTTTTTGGGCTGTGAATGCCTCCGGGCAGTAACTTAGTCTCCCACCTCCTCACCTCTACCAACTATACCCACTATCCAAATTTGTACAGCAATGCTGGCCCCTGCCCATGCCCAGGAATGGAACAGAGGTCAACATACCCCTTGCACCCTAGGGTGATATTCAGATTCCCATCTCACGACAGCTTCCTCCAGAAGCTCTTGGACACTGCCATTGCATCCCTCCCTTCTCAAAGCCACCTTCCCATAGTGGGCTTTGACAACTCTGTGGCTCTCCACCACCAGTATAACCACCATGCCTCTGGTTGCCTCTACCACACCCTCAGCCTTCCATGCTCTCCAGGCTGACAACCACGCCCTTGTCACCCCCAGTTCATTCCTGGCCCTCCATGCTCTTGGCACACAGTACTCACACAGTCTTGGATGGAGCACATATATGCTTTTTGCTCTCCCCCTCCCCCACAAAAAAGGCTTTTCTCCATGAGTTTCTATTATCGCCTCCACTTCAAGAGATAAAAGGCATGAAGATGAAAGTAATCATTTTTGCTACTTTTTATAACTGAAATTAAGTTTATGTCAATTTTACCTGTCCCCAATTTTTTCTTCCTCCCCACCATCTGAAATGATCTTCCCATGAGGTATAATATTTATTACTGTGCACTTGTCCCTCTTGCCACAATAAGAAAATAAAATGACACAGCCATCTTGTCCAGAAGAAATTGTTCCCCTGAAGTAGAAACAAAGCCAATCCCAAAAGAAAACCTGCTGGATAGGGCTCCAAAACATATAAATTTCATTACATTATTAAAACAAAGTCATAAGCTTTGATTAAAAAAACTCCTTTCCGACGTTAAAAGATTTCTCGTACAACCTGTACACTTTTTCCCTACACAAATAGTCTCCCTACCGTACAACAATGGAGCCACTTTTGAAACATCTTTTCAAGTTGTTTGCCAGAAACTTGATGGTTCTCAGTAATGGGAAGCATCAAACACCTGCATCATTTTTAAAAAGCCCTAATTATTAAAACTTCAATGGATCAAAATCTGACTAGTGGCATTCAGATGACCTCATCCACAATTCTGTTAATCATCTTTTATATTGTCACTCTACTAGGAATCTCTACAAGCCCTGGTACCTAAAACTTCTACCTAAGAGATGCTAGGACATTTGGCTCCCCCTGCTGGACTATCTTCCTTCCCTGCCAGTGGAGACATGCCCACATGCTTCAGGGCCAGGTGAGCAATAAAGGTTGCAGAACAGCAGTTCAGCCTTGCAACCTGCTTTTGGGGGTGAAGGCAGGAAGTAGAAGGAAAAATGCAGCAATACTATTAATATTTAATATTTATTATTATCTCCTAAAGGGAAGAGATTTTTGTCTCCTTTGCTCATTGATATACTCTAAGCACCAGAACAGTACCAGGTAAGCAGCAGGTACTCAATAAGCATTTGCTGAATGAATTAGAATCATTCTGTGTCTTCCCAGTTTAGGGATTTTTGTCATTTTAAAACCAAATGAATTCCTGGAACTTGCCCACACCAAAAAAAAAAAAAAAACAACTGAAGATACCAATTTCATCCACAGTTAAGAATGCTGTAAGAATACCTTTCCCTGAGATATCAGTATTCCTCGTAGTGTGTCAAAGCCTACAGAAGGTCCGAGACCAGTTTCATCAAGATAGCCCTCCAGGTCAAACATGGGGATGCAAGGACAGAAGAGTTCTGAGATGTGATGCAGTAGCAGTAGTCGGTTCCGCAGGGCGATTATTGGGATTTCCTGTAGATGATTGTACTCCATGGGGACCTGGAAAAGTGAAAAAGTGTTAAATCAACATAGGTGTCAGATGAACAGATAAGCCACAATTCATAAATGGATTCTGAAAATATTTTTTCCAAAAACAGAGAAATGCTACAATTTGTGAGTTTTTAAGTTTGAAAAAAACACACTACAGAGGTTTTAAATTTTAAAATTCTGGTCTGTCTGCTTAAGTCAAGTAACATGGAACCAATGAGAATGCTAAAAGAACAGCCTAAAGAAATATATTTACTAAGGAACATATGAAACATGTACTATCAGAAAAGTTATGTGTAGTCTATACAATTTAGATTAGAAGGTGGACACACTGATATTATATAGACTGTTGGCTGGCATGAATGTTAAGATTCTTTAGAGCATTGTTTTTTTAACACTATGAGCCCAAATTATTCTCAATGGGACATCTCTGTAAATACATAGGGGAAGAATGAAGTGTGTGTGTGGTTATACATGCACAATTCAATCCTGACACAGTAACTTTGTCACATTCACAAGTTTTCTGTTGCCTGAGCCAAACATACCAACCTGAGCAGGCAGTTTCCCAGCACTGGCTGGCTTGCTGGTTGACCAGGCGAGGGTATGTGCAGAGCCGCAAGCCACACGGTTCACCTTCTTACCCTGAAGAGCAGCAACCAGCCGAGGCCTCTGGATGGCATTTGTTGTTCCATCTCCAAGCTGTCCCTCATCATTGTCACCCCATGTGTAAACTTCACCTAAATGAAGGAAATTTAGAACATAAACACGTGTGGCAAAAGCTCAGTACACTAAGACTAAGAATGCATAACTGCAAGTCTTCCAATCACAAACAATCGTCATCACTCACTACTTGGATTCAGTGATCAACTGTCTGAATAGCAATGTCACGTGACCTAGATGTGGCCCACTCTAAGCAGAGCACTCAAAGAGGTAAGAGCACTTGCCAAGACTCTCAATAGCCACCTCAGGCCAAGACATCTCTTCTAGTAAGTGGCACAAGTCTCAGGTTTTAAAAATCTTAACTCATGAACTAAAGCACTAAGCCAGAGTAGTTTTTAATTAGAACAAATAATATTAAAACAGATGGTAATGTTCTTAATAACCCAAACTGTGCTTATATGTTAAATGGGAGAGAAAAACTCAGTTTTTAGCTCAACTATGCTGATGTTTGTAAAAGCAACATGTAGTTCTTTCTAAATTTATTTATATCCTAAACAATGACTGTGTATCCATGAGAATCATCACACTTTTTCAGTGTGCCAAGCTGGGTTCCAAACACAAAATGACACCATAAAAACATCTTAAGGCTCAGGTCATGCAGTTTCTAGAACAGAAACAAGGTTCATGTCTCTGGAGACAGCCTTGCCAAGTACAGAAGGAGTGCCTCAGTGTGCCATGCAGCCCTTCACCACCATTCTGTAAGTGCGATGCCTACACTGTCCAGGGAAGTAGCTTGCATCCTTGCTCCTCCTGTTCTGAATACTTCATCCTTACAGGGAGAAAGCCAGAGTGCAATGAAGAAGGGCAGCCTTGGAGGCGCAGCCTGAAAGAATGAGGAAAGCTTCCATGCTAGGGGCCCAATTGAGGAGCCAGAGCCTGGAGGATCAGGAACCATGTGGGAAAAAGGGCAAAGATGAAATGAGGTTTTACAGAAGCCACCACTATGGTGTAAATGAGTCGACCATAAGAAAAAAGAGAAGGAAAGCCACAAAGCCATTGCTGCAGATAAACTGACAACTGCAAAGCATTTGCATAACCCACAAGATCTGCATCTCTCAGGTGTAGAAAATGCAATATTCTTTTGTGTGCAGGATTGTTATAAAAAAAAGGCATGCTGGTAGACTCTGGAACCATAAGAGAAAAGACTAAATTCTTATGATTTCCTAAAGGAAAACGAAGGTAAAGCGTCTAATCAGGCAACAAAGGTAGTCTGAACATTTTAAAAAGAGGTTCAGAAGATGGCAGAATAGAAGAGGCTGAGTTCACTCTGGCTCCATGCAACAAAAAGAGACGGGACAGAAACAAAGACAAGGACAGCAGCTCTGGGATGTTGAGTGACCAGAGAAGGTCTTCTACTCTGTACAGGGAGGCCCTGAACAAAAAAGTGGAGAAATTGGGACAAACAGAACAGGATGAGTGTGCTCAGTCACAATTTCAGTCAAATCCTGCAGTTGGCTTGGAAGATCTTCCCTCATAGCTCCACAGCCAGAAGTTCATGTGGGGAACTCAGAAGCCAGGAGACTTGCTTTTCCTGTGCACAGAAACCATCTTGACAGGATACAGTCTCTGTTCCCCACATCCAATACAGGCTGCCGAAGGCACCTGATCTTTTTTGACAGAGATTGGGGGGCCCTCCCCCGGGGAGGAGGGGGAGATGTAGAATGGTGCTGGTCAGAGAGCTGGCCAAGAAAAGAGACTTGTTTGAATCCTGAAATCACTCCCCTCCCCCACGGAGGTCTGGAGACCGCAGGTAAGTGCGGATGGAGAGGCAAAGCTGAGGAAGCCAGATGAACTGAATGCCAAAACCAGCCACCAGACATTTCAGTATTGGCTGTGAACAGGGGAAGCTGAAATAGTCTCACAAACCAAGGTCATCCCAAGTGGGGTTCCAGGGATCACCAGACCTATCAGGCATACAAGTGGGGTCTCAATGAGGTGTACATTGCCAATCCCCAAGCCCTGGGGTTGGTGGCTTTCAGCACACAATGAGACCAGTGGTCCTGGCTGGAATTACATTGGGTCTACATTCAGCTCAGCTGGTATCTGCAGTCAGAGAAAAGTGAGCCTGAAGAAAAGCGGTACAAGAGCATCATCTGCTGGGAAGAAGTGGAAAGGCTAGGCTGGCAAATTGCCTACCAGCCTAACAAAGCCTCAAGTAGAACTGCAATCCCCTCCTTGAGATACAAGACTCGGTTTGGTGGGTGAAGGACTCATAAACCAAATCCAAAAGAAGACCTTCAACATACACCCAAGTAGATACAAAACCTTAGAGGAATGAAAGAAATCAAAGTGCAAAACAACCTTATTAAGACAATCAAATGCCCCAACACAACAGAAGATCCCAAAGCATGTGAAGATTCAGGCAGATATGGTCTAGTCAAATGGCCAAATTAAATTACCAGAAGGGACACAGAATTTGGAACAACTAGTCAAGGATGTTCATAATGACGTAAAGGATATCAAGAAGACACTGGAAGAGCATAAAGAAGAATTTGTAAAAACATATCAGAGTCATGAAAGATACTGTGGACCAAATTAAAAGTATGCTTAAAGATATACAACAGCAGATTTGAAGAGGCAGAAGTAAGAGTAAGTGAATTAGAAGACAGGACAATTGAATTCAAACACACAAAAGAACAAATGGCAAAAAAGATGAAAAACCTGGAACTAGATCGCAGGGAAATGATAGACAACACGAAATGTACAAATATAAGAATTACTGGCATCACAGAAGGAGCAGAGAAGAGTGAAAGGATAGGCGGCCTAGCTGAAGAGACTATGGGGGAAAACTTTATGCAAACCAAATAAGCTCAAAGAATCCCAAAAAGAATAAACCCAAATAGGCCTACTCCAAGACACATATTAATCAGAATGTCAAATCTTGAAGAGAAGAAAAAAGTTATTAAAGCAACAAGAGAAAGATGATCTAATACACACTAGGGAAACCACATAAGACTGAGCTTGGACTACTACAACAGGCACCACCATGGAGGTGAGAATGCAGTGGTATGGGACATTTAAGATTCTGAACGAGAAAGACTTGCAGTCCCAAATTCTTTATCCTGCCAAATTCTCCTGTAAAATTGACAGTGATATTAAAATCTTCACAAACAAAGGCCAAGAGAATGTGCCAACAACAGAACTGCCCTATAAGAAATACTAAAGGGAATTCTGTTGGCTGAAAAAAAAAGACAGGAAAGGGAGTTATGGGGGAGGGTACAGAATTGAAGAATATTAGTATGGGTAGCTTAAAGGATAAAAAAAAGAGAGTGGGAAAAGAATATATTGAGCTAACAAACACTGAAGGATAAGATGGTAGATTCATGAACTCCCTTTACAGTAATAATCCTGAATGTTAATGGACTAACCTCACCAATTAAAAGGCAGAGATTGGCAGGATGGATTAAAAAATATGATCCATCTATATGCTGCTTATAAGAGACTCATCTTAGACCCAAGGATACAGTTAGATTGAAACTGAAAGGATAGAAAAAGATGTAAGTTTTAAACAAAAGAAAGCAGGAGTAGCCATAGTAATATCAGATAAAATAGACTTTAAATGTAAAGACGTCATAAGAGACAAGGAAACGCACTATTTATTAATAAAAGGGACAATTCATCAAGAAGAACAATCATAAATGTCTATGCTCCCAATCAAGGAGCTCCAAAGTACACAAGACAAGCATTAACAAAATTGAAGGGAACAATACATGTTTCAACAATCATAGTGACAATCTTCAATACACCATTCTCCACTATGGATAGAACAACTAGACAAAGGATCAATAAGGATACAGAGAATTTAAACAATATGATAAATGAATTAGATCTAACGGACATATATAGATCATTACACCCCAAAATATCAGGGTGCACATTCTTCTTTAGTGCTCACTGAACATTCTCCAGAATAGATCATATGCTGGGACATAAATCAGCTTTTCATAAATTTAACAAAATTGAAATTATTCAAAGCATTTTTTCTGATCATGACAGAATCAAGCTAGAAATTAATAACTACCAAAGAACCAGAAATTTTACAAATATACAGAGATTAAACAATATACTCAATCAGTGGGTCAAAGAAGAAATTGTTATAGAAATTGGCATGTACCTGGAGACAAATGAAAATAAAAATACAACATATCAGACCTTCTGGAATATAATGCTGAAAAGGAAATTTATCACCTTAAATTCCTATATTAAAAAAGAAGAATGAGCAAAAAGTGGTGACCTAATTGCTCACCTGGAGGAACTACAGAAAGAACAGCAAACTAATCCCAAAGCAAAGAGAAGAGAAATAACAAGATTAAAGCAAAAATAAATGAACTGGAAAAAAAACAAAAGAATGAATCAACAAAACCAAAAGATGGTTCTTTGAGAAAATCAATAAAATTGATGGACCTTTAACTAGACTGATATAGAAAAGAAAGAGAGGGTACCAATAAAATAAAAAAATGATAGGTGGGTCGCTTCCAAAGATCCTAAAGAAATTTAAATTATAAATAGATATTATGAACTATATGCCAACAAACTAGAGAATTTAGATGAAATGGACAAACTTCTAGAAACATATGAACTGCTGACATTGACTCTAGAAGAAATATATCTCAAAAAAACAATTACAAGAGATTCAATTAGTTATCAAAAATCTCCCTGCAAAGAAAAGCCCAGGGCCAGACAGCTTCACAGGGGAATTTTATTAAACACTGAAAAAAAAAAAACTAATGAATTTTTTTCAAACTCATACAAAAAAACTGAAGACATAGGAACACTACTTGTTCTAGTTTGCTAGCTGCCGGAATGCAACACACCAGAGATGGATTAGCTTTTAATTAGTTCTTCAGAGGAAAGGCAGCTAACTTTCAACTGAGGTCCTTTCTTATATGGGAAGGCACAGGGTGATCTATGCTGGCCTTCTCTCCAGGCCTCTGGGTTCCAACAACTTTCCCCAGGGTGATTTCTTTCTGCATCTCCAATGCTGAGATGCAAGTGTAGAGCTGAGGTATGCTGAGCTGCTTGGGCTGTGCTTCGTTGAGCTCTCTCATTTAAGCACCAGCCAATTAAATCAAACATCATTCATTACAGCAGGCACGCCTCTTAGCCAACTGCAGATGTAATGAGCAACAGATGAGGTTCATGTACCACTGGTTCATGTCCACAGCAACAGAACTAGGTACCTTCACCTGGCCAAGTTGACAACTGACTCTAACTACCACACTACTGAACTCATTTTATGAAGCTAACATCACTCTAATACCAAAACCTGATAAAGATGCTATAAGAAAGGAAAATTACAAACCAATCTCCTTAATGAACATGGACGCAAAAATGCTCAACGAAATTTTAGCAGATCGACTCCAACAATACATTAAAAGAATTATACATCAAAACCAAGGAGGAATGCAAGAGTGGTTCAACATAAGAAAATCAATGAAATGCCAGTACATTAACAAATTGAAAGGGAAAAATCTCATGACTATATTTGATTGATGCTGAAAAAGCATTCGACAAAATTCAGCATCCTTTTTTGATAAAAATACTTCAAAAGACAGAACTCAAAGGAAACTTCCTCAATATCATACAGGGCATATATGAAAAACCTTTAACCAATTTCATTCTCGGTGGTGAGAGATTGAAAGTACTCACCCTGTGCTGATTTGAAAGGGTTTATGTACCTTAGAAAAGCCATGCTTTAATCCTAATCAATCATGTGGGAGCAATGGTTTCTTCTAATATTCAGCACTATAGGCTGGAAACTTGATTAGGTTATTTCCACAGAGATGTGACTCGATCATTGTGAGTATTAAACGTGATTAGATGGAGACGTGTCTCCACCCAATCCTACATGGATCTTGATTAGTTTACTGGCATCCTATAAAAGAAGAAGTATTTTGGAGAAAGCTTCAGAATACTGCAGAACCATGAAGCAGGGAGTTCACCAGCCAAGGACAAGGAAGCCCACCATTACCACTATTATTCAACATTGTACCAGAAGTTCTAGCTAGAGTGTTTAGGTAGGACAAAGGAATAAAAAGCATCTGAATAGGAAAGAAGTAAAACTTTCATTATTTGCAGATGACATGATCCTATACTTGGAAAATCCTGAGAAATCTATGACAAAGCTACTTCACTTAATAAACAAATTTGGCAAAGTGGTGGGATACAAGATTAATGTTGAAAAATCAGTAATGCTTCTATATACAAGTAATGACCTCACTGAGGAGACAATTAAGGAAAAAATCCCATTCAAAATAGCCACTATAAGAATCAAGTATTTAGGAATAATGGGATGTAAAAGACCTACACACAGAAAACTACAAAACATTCTTAAAATAAATCAAAGAACTTAATCGATGCAATGATATTCCATGCTTGTGGACAGGAAAGTTGAATGCATTAAGATGTCAATTCTACCCAAATTGATCTACAGATTCAAAGCAATAACAATCAAAATTCCAACTACCTATTTTGAAAAGTTGGAAAAGCTAGTTATCAAATTTATGTGGAAGGGAAAGAAACCTTGAATAGCTAAAGATATCCTAAAACAGAAGACTGAAGTGGGAAGATTATCACTTTCCAACCTTAAATTCCCAGACCATATACCCAAAACCAATAAAAAAAAAAAAACTTATAAAGCCACAGCGGTCAAAAAGCATGGTACTGGCATAAACATAGAAGAACTGACCAACGGAACTGAACCAAGAGTGTGGAGACTGATGATCAAATCTATAGTCAATTAATCATCAACAAAGCCCCCAAATTCACTAAATTGGGACAGAATTGTCTTTTCAAGAAATGGGCTCGGGAGAACTAGCTATTAAAACCAAAAGAACGAAAGATGACCTCTATCTTACACCCTGCGCTTATTTGAAAGGATTATGTACCAGTTTGAAAGGATTGTGTACATCACATAACCTCACATGCCAATAATGCCAGTGGACGCTACAACCTAACTAAGTTGACACATGAACTTAACCATCACAGGCAAAGCCTTAGTGTCCTGGGGGTAGGTACCCTTATACAGAAGCTAGAGATTTTGGATACAAAAAAAAGTGGAGGAAACGAGCTCAAAGTAGACAAAACCCTGGTTTTATTGAAGTCTTTGACCATACTCAGGTCATAGACAAAGTGATACAAAAAGCAGAAGAGAGAAGATCTTTGTGCCCTGGGTGTAGGGTCCAAGCTAAGAATCTAGAAATTGGTGACCCAACAAGCAGAGAAGAGGTCATGTACACTTGACACTAGATCCCCACATTCTGAGCCCCAAGACCTTAGATAAAACAGAGGTTCTCTGTGAAGAGCTGAAAAAGTCTAATTATCAATCCATTTTATGAACACATAAGTATAGGTGGTATACATTAAGCTCCTGGAACACTTGATACTGTTGTGCTGGTTTAAAAGGATTATGTGCCCTAGAAAAGCCATGTTTAAATCCTGATCCATCTTGTGGGGGCAGCCATTTCTTTTAATCTCTATTCAGCACTGTAGGTTGGAAATTTGATAAAATTATGTCCAGGAAGATATGACATACCCACTTGTGGGATATTAACCTCGATTAGATGTGATCCCATCCATTCCAGGTGGGTCTTGATTAATTTACTGGAATCCTTTAAAAGAGGAAGCATTTTAAAGAGAGCCAGGAGAACCACAAGAGCCCACACAGCCAGAGACCTTTGAAGATGAAGAAGGAATACATCCCCAGGGGCATGAAATAAGAAGCCTGGAAAGAAAGCTAGCAGAGATCACCCTATTTGCCATGTGCCCTTCTAGAGGAGAGAAAAACCCTGAAAGTCACTGCCCTTCTTGAATCAAGGTCTCTTTCCCTGGATGCCTTAGATTGGTCATTTCTATATCTCAGCTTTATTGTGTACATCTTCACAGGCTTAGAACAGTAAACTTGCAACTTAATAAATTCCCCCTTTTAAAAGGCCTAGCAGGGCGGGCCATGGTGGCTCAGCAGGTAAGAATGCTTGCCTGCCATGCCCGAGGACCCGGGTTCGATTCCTGGTGCCTGCCCATGTAAAAATAAATAAATAAATAAATAAATAAATAAATAAATAAATAAATAAAAGGCCTAGCAACACGAGGTAGTTCTTTGAACTTTACACCTAAAGCACAAGTTATGAAAGGAAAGCTTCTGAGCTTCAACAGAATTTGTCAAAATGGTGAAGAGACAACCAACTCAATGGGAGAAAATATTTGGTAACCATGTATCAGATAAAGGTTTGATATCCTGTGTACATAAAGAAATTATAAGACTCAACAACAAAAGAACAAACAACCCAATTATAAAATGAGCAAAAGATATGAATAAACATTTTTTCCACACAGCAAACACAAATGGCTAAAAAACACATGAAGAAATGCTCATTTTCATTAGCTTAAGGGAAATGCAAATCAAAACCACAATGAGATACCATTTCACATATAAGAATGGCTGCTATTAAACAAACAGGAAACTACAAATGTTGGAGAGAATGTAGAGAAATCAGAAAACTTATTCATTGCTGGTGGGAATGTTAGACAGTTTGGCAGTTCCTTTGAAAACTAAAAATCGAGTTGCCCTATGATCCAGCAATACCAGTACTAGGCATATACCCAGAAGTACTGAAAGCAACATTTGTACACAAATGTTCACAGCGGCACTATTCATGATTGCTAAAAGATGGGATCAATCCAAGTGACCATCATCCAACAAGTGGATAAACAAAATGTGGTATACACACACAATGGAATATTATGCAGCATAAGACAAAATGAGGTCCTGGCATATGACAACATGGATGAACTTAGAGGATATATCGCTTAGTGAAATAAACCAGACATGAAACAATAGATACAGTATGATATCACTATTATGACTCTGGTAAAGAGCAAACTCAAAACTCCAGGAATAAAATGTGTACTCATATATAGCAATGAACTAGATCTTGAATCTCTAAAGCTAGAGTATTCAAAGGACTTCATAAGCAATGGCTTCCATATGTTTCACATTTTTACAACTGACCATGCACAATAAAGACTCTAAAAATTAAGAAAAAGATATAGGCCTTCATTTGCAAACCCCCTTGCAGATCTATGCACACAGAAACATAGTTCACACTTCTACAGTGATATACACACACACACACACACACAAAACCAACCTATTAACATATACAGACACACACAGACTAAAATAAATAAATAAATAAATAAAAATATTTGGTATCAAATTTTTATATCAAAGAATAAAAAGATAAAACAATAAACTATTTTTAAACAAAAAAAATATATATCACCTGACTCAGAAGATATCTATCAGGTTTCTCCCTGTGAAATTAATAAGTACTTAAAAAGAAAAAAAGGTTTAGCCTATGCAATATAAAAGTAATGGGAGAGAAGCCATCTGCCAATCAAGAAGCAGCTAGGAAGTTTCCTGAAACCTCGAAAGAAAAGTTTTTTACACTATTTTCCAGACTGCAGGGGTGCTATGCTGCTAACTCCTGCGATGTGGAAGAGACAACTGTATTTCTATGACACAGAAATAAGCGTAGATGTAAACTCGTATACTGTTCACATATATGACCCCTACTCTGTTCATGAGACTGGCCTGGAGCAGTGACATCCCAACAGCAATGAGCACAACTGACGCTGAGATCTTATCTTCACAATACCATCCTCTGCTAAAGATATTAGTGCTCCTCATGGAAAGGGAAAGTACAAGATGAGCCTGGAACATCATGTTGTGCTAGAAAGCAAGGAATTGCTCAAAGAATGACAGGGATGTGTCAAAAGGAAACAAAGTCAGCCAAATACTGTGCAATTGAGTATCAAAATAAAGTAAAAAGTATTTTTAACCCATTGACTAAATTAGGAAACCATGAGTCCTATACAGACACAAACAAAATGAGTAAACCCAAAGTTCAGTGAGAAAAAGGAAATTTAAAGTTTCAAAATGCCCTCACACCCCAACAAAATATTTAGTGATTACAAGGGGAAGAAAGAGAATGTTTTTATGATGAAAAGAAGCCTAGCACATGCCACCTTAATCACATGATGGACATTATATCCCTTGTGATGGGACAACAAGAAACTGCATGTCTGGGGCGGGCCGCGGTGGCTCAGCGGGCAAGAGTGCTTGCCTGCTGTGCTGGAGGACCTCGGTTCGATTCCCGGCCCCAGCCCATGTAAAAAACAAACAAACAAACAAAATATAATAAAACAAGAAAATGTTTAAAGATGTTTCCCTTTCTTCCTTCCATCCTTCCTTCCTTCTCTGTCTTTCCTTCCTTTCCTCCCTCTCTCTTTAAAAAAAAAAAAAAAAAAAAAAAAGAAACTGCATGTCACCTTGACAGGATGAATTAAGAAGGATCAAGATGCACAACAAGCATCTCATAAGAAACGCAGAAAAAGAAACAGCAATGCTCAACAATATAACTGGCCTATAATCTTCAAAGTGTCAGGTCAAAAAAGCCCAGGAAACACAGGCTATTCTAGCCTGAACAAGATGGGACACATGAGAGTAAAATGCAGGCTGTGATTCTGGACAGGATCATTTTGTTTGAAAGGCCATCATCACTGGAATGTTGGTGAAACACGAATGGGAGTAAGGATCCAGGAGAGTGAGGGTGGGTTTCCTGACTGGGTATCTGTTCCGTTCATGAGGGGAATGTCCTATTTGTAGGAAATACACACTCAACTATTCAGGGATAATGGCGAAGCTGGGCAGCTACTCACTCTCAACATCATTTGGTAGAAATTTTTTTTTTTTTTTTTTTTACATGGGCAGGCACGGGGAAACGAACCCGGGTCCTCTGGCATGGCAGGCAAGCGTTCTTGCCTGCTGAGCCACGGTGGCCCACCCGAAAAATGTTCTTTATATTGTGCCTCCAACTGTTGCGTGAGTTTCTGATTTAAATTTTTTTTAATTAAAATAAAATAAAAAGAAAAGTGTGTTGTAACTTCTTGACCAATAACTGCAATGTCAGTTCTTCCACAGGTCACAGGATCTATTATTCAAATATGAAACACTCTTATCAATGAAATGATTAAAGGGAATATACTCATGTAACTCATCAATTCAGTCGTTTAATAATAGGCAGTGTATTAGTTTTCTATTATTGCTATACTAATAACAACAAACTTAGTGACAACACAAATTTACTATCTTAAAGTTCTGTTGATCAGAGGTCCAACATATATCTCACTAGGCTAAAATCAAGCTTGTCAGCAGTCTTTGTCCATTCTGGAAGTGCTAGAGAAGAGTTTGTTTTCTTGCTTAAGGTAGTTGGCAGAACTCATTTCTTTGCAGGATTGGGGTCTCTGTTTCCTTGCTGGCTGTCAGTTGAGGGTTATCTACATTCCTTGGCTAGAGACTCTTTCCTTCATTTTCAAAGCCAACAACAGTGGGTCCAGACCCTGTCACACTTCAAAATCTCTCTAGCCTCTTCTTCTATCAGCACATCTCTCTAACTGACCCTTCTACCTTCCTTTTCTTTTTTGAAGGGTCCAATAGGATTCAACTGGGCTCACTTGATAATTCAGGATAATCTCTGAATCTTAAAGTCAATTGTTAGCAATCTTAATTTCATCCACAAAGTCCCTTTTGTGACTGTGACAGGGTCCAAGACCATACCCAGGTTTGATGATTGCTAGGAGGACTCAAAGGACTCAACATACAGTTGTACTCATGGCTATGATTTATTACAGCAAGAGGAGACACACACCTATATCAGCAAAGGGAAAAGGTACATTGAGTGATGTACAGAGAAAACCAGTCCCAGAGTCTTCAACAAGTAGAGTCACACAGAACATGCTCAATTCCTCCACACTGAATTGTGACAACACATGTGAAACTGTCTACCAGGGTAGCTCATTAGCAAGTCAGTGTGCAGGGTGTTCATTGGGAGCTAGTCACTTAGGAACCCTCCACCTGGCATGCCCCAAAGCTGCCGATTCCCAGCAAGAAAGCAGGTGTTCAGCACAGACCACACTGTTAGTATAAACAGTTCAGCACAGTGAACCATGTTTATTCGTTAGGAAGAGGCAGAAACCCCTCAAATCCAAGTTTCCAGACACCAGCCAAGGACCAACTGAAAACATCTTTCCAAGGACAGCAGTTTCAGGCCTGCTTTGTTGGCTCTTTTCTGCACAGCCATGTAACATAACACTTCCAGGGTATAACATCAGGAAGTAAAGATAGTGGGAGCCAAAATCTTGTCTATCACAAAGATTCTCAGAATAAATTATAAATGCTCCCTCCCCCTTTTTAAAAAAAGCTGCAGAGGTGAGTCCCTAAGCAGCCCTCTTAGATTTAAAACACTTGTTCTGTGATGTACATGGGCTGTCTCCACCTACCGTCCTCTGTGCAGCACACACAGTGTAAGGAGCCAGTGGCAATCGCAATGACTTTCTTTCCCTGCAGCCCTTGGACTTGCCGAGGTCTCCTCACATGGTCGTCGGATCCATGGCCCAGCCTGTGATAATCACCTTTGCCCCTGCACATGCAAGAAGCATAGAATGTAAATGTGCAAGGTTCATTCCATTTACCATCCTGCCCTACTTCCTGGCCCAATCACTTACATGGTTTCCTTATGCTACCATGGCCTATCATAATACTTACATTTCAATCTACTAAAAGAAATGAAGAATATGGTTTTGGTGGTATTAAACAGAATCTCTCATACCAAGTATAAACAGCTCCAGATTTTGTCAGTGCGACAGAGAACTGGGATCCACATTCCACCTTCACCACTCCAAGGCCTGTAAGGGAGTCAATCTAGAAGGGAAATGTTTCAATAAGAATGACTCAAAATTACTGCTGACTACACAACATTAGGATGAACTAAACCTAATAAAGAATTTTGAAAATTCTCACTCATGTTGAATAGTTAGTACAACTTAAAATCCTACCCAACTTAACCAAGTAAGTCCTATAGGAAGAGAGGGTACATTGTGCTCTGATCTGAAGGGTACATGGGGAGATATGACAGGCACCAAATGTCACTGACCTCCACCTGAGCCAGCCCAGAGTCCCTAGGAACAGGATTCTTGAGACTCAGAGGTCTGCAATCCTTTCTCCCTAGAATTAACTCTCCTAGTTCATTTCGCTGCATGGTGCCTTCATTCCTGAGCACCCCCTACACTCTGCTCATCTACCTCCAGCCTCTCTTGCATCAAGGAGACCTTTGGGAAAGAGCAGCAGGGAAGAAACAAAGGCAGTGAGCTCGCTCACACAACTCTTTCAGAAAGGCAGGAAGCAGAGGCCTTGCCAATATCCCTGCCTCCACCCAGGTCAATCTGCCCACATGGGTCCAGACCCTTCCAACCAGTTACTGGGATCTCAATGGGGGCTCACTCTATGTATTCATCATTTTTCTTCCACCCAACACACTATGGTCTTGATTACCCCAGTTGATTTTCTCTTATTTAAACTTAAGTTTAAATTAAATAAAACAATCAGTCATCTAAATTAGTTCTTTCCTTACTGCCACCCCCGCATGAACACATTAGTGATGCCAGTGATGCCCTCCACCTTCGTCCAGTGCCAAATATCCTAATGCAGAGCCTTTGTATATGTAAAAATCCATGAAACAAGCATCAATGTGGAAACTTTTATAAGGGTGGTAACATGCAAAAAGAGCCAAGGAGTCAGCTGCTGAGGCCCTGACTCAAGACAGAAGACTGCAGGAAGGGGGCTCCTCTCAAATGGGGGCTCCTCTCAAATACAGGGAACAGGGACATGTGGTATGACTGGGAGGCCACTCTTTTTCATATGGCTTTGGCTCTGAGCAGCACCTGAAAGCCACTCTGTGGTGATGAGCATGTACTATATTTGCATGCCCAATATGTGAGCCCCAGTTCCACGGGATCCTGAGCCTGAGAAACATACCTGGGGGCCGCTGTTAATTTCATTTAATTTAAACCTAAATTTAAGTAGGCACACAAAGCCAATGGGTCATCTCCCGCATGAGTCGGCCTCTGTGCCCAGGTACCCTCAGACCCATGTCAGTTCCACGGGTGCCTATGCATTCCTGGGTCTCTACTCTGGCAAGTATACTCCCACTACCCAACATAAAAGGAAACTACATGGACAGAGAACCTGGTTATTTTCCCTCACAGTCCCCATACTACTGAGCCTATGGCTAAGCACATCACTTACTGCAGACCACTGAGCAGTAAGTAAACACTGGAATACATCAATTAACGTACGCACTATCAACTATCCTCTGAGGGTGGCATTATTGTCTCCATTTTACAAAGGCAAAAATAGAGTCAAACAAACATTGGGACACTGACCCGCAGTCACACAGGTCATGTGGGGCAGGCACTGGCTCCCACATCACTGCCGTATAAGACAGCCCTCTGGCTAAACAAGGGCAACTCTCTCAACCAGTACTGCTACATTCCACAGTTTTGTAATGTGACATCTGTATACTACTATAAACTGAAAACAGTGATGAATAATTTAGTTTTTTCTCAAACACACTTACATACTAAATAAAACACAGGCTTTGTGGTTTTCCCACTAGGTTATGTCAATTTCTCAGGAGAACACAAATATTACTAAAAATATCTTAATACCCAATGGCTCTTTCCTCGATTTTCATCTGATCACCATTCTATTTTCTGCAAAAAGATAAAGGTGAAGTAAAAAGGCTCTTGGAAAAGGCAGAGGCACAGGTGAGTGGTGGCTCAGAGACTCCAGCACCTAACACCCTGCAGGGACCCTGTGGGTGTCCACTATGAATTTAAGGTACACTTGGTCCTCAGAGAATTCTAGGGCAGTCTCCTGGCTACACAGGTAAGGAAATGACAAAAGAATAGAAAATACCTTCATTGGCACCTTACAGCCATCGCTGCCTCCTCTGCCAAGTTTGCCGTAGTCTCCGTCTCCCCAGGACCAGACGGTATCACCATCAGTGAGGCAGAGGGTCTGGGCATCGCCACTACCACAAGCAATGTCCACCACGCGGTGGCCTTGCAGGGCCTCTACCTTTAGAGAAAAGAGGTGCCCTAGGTTATCTGACCACAGCAGGGAGGAGGCTATAGCTCTCCATCAGCCAAAGGAGAGGCTTCAAAATTGTATAATTTTTTTTCTTATGAGGGTGTCTGTGTTTTAAGCCTTTACAAAGAAAACAGGCCATTTTAATAATCCTGTAGGTCAAAACAGAAAATAACTTCATTTAGTGCACTATACCCATTTAAACTTTAAAAGGCAGCTAATGACATCCTCAATGAACCAGTCTTACAACACTACAAAAAAAAGCTAACTTGTTCTCTACACTGCTGGATCCAAAATACTATGCCCTTTAAAACCAAAGCATTTAGCTAAATGCCAAGTATTAGTTGCTATTATACACAAGAGATATTTAAAATACTATCCTACTTAAATGATGGCTCTTATTTCCAACAAAAATAAACCTATTAAGAAATAATGAGGCTATGACTACCAATTTTAAAACCCCAAAGCATCTAGAACAGGAATCATTTTTGACTTTTAAAAATTTATTAAAAATAGCAAGCTTCCCTTTCTCCCCATCATTCCATTTCAACAGTAGAGGGCAGGGTAGATGTTCCAGGGCTTCCTCACCAGCTTTGGCTTTAGTTGATCCTCACTGTCGCTGTGCCCCAGGCGGCCATACCGGCCTTTGCCCCATGTGTAAAGGTCCCCAGCTGCCGTGACACACGCACTGTGGGCTCCGCCAGCAGCAATGTCAACCACTTCAATCCCCCTCAGAGACTCGATCACACGAGGGCGGTCACATGGACTGTAAGAAAGTCCCCAAATGTAACTGAAATGCATTTAACTTTTAAAACTTATTAAGTATTAGGGATTTGGGCTTGTTGCCAGGTTATTTAATGTATACCTTTCAATCTATACCCTCTAAATCAATCACAAAGAATCATTCAGGTCTGAACTCACAATCTCATAATTTCCAATCTATTTCCCTTTTATACAAGGTACCCTAATGCCAGAGAGGCTACCAGCTCTAAATCATGGGGTGTGGGCCAAATCTGGCCCATGGCCTGTTTCTGACAGACTTTGTGCTAAGAATGGTTCATATTTTTAAGGGTTATAAAATAAAAACAAAAGAGCATATGCAACAGAGATTCCATATAACCTACAAAGCCTAAAATATTTGCTATCTGGCCCTTTACAGAAATAGTCTGCCCACTCCCATCACAAACTAGCCCTCAATATAGTGGGCAGTGATGATAAAACAACACATCTATCTCTCTTGTCATCTCCTCCTCCAATGCCCAGTCACTGCTAGATGAAAACAAAGTGAATTTGTGGTAAGAAGTATTTCATATCATTAAATGCTGATTCCATTTGACAATGTATAAGGGTAAAAATCTTCCAAATTCACATGCTCGTTTTCCCTACTAGGCATTTAAGTCATAATGTAGATAAGCAAAAGTGTCATTTCTCACCCAGCATTGTCCCACCATCACCACTCCACTCAACCATATTGTACCAAGGCTTATTAACTATATCATGACACGATAACAGAATTGTACTTTTTTTTAACTAATGATGCTGCTACAGCATATAGAAAAAACCTTGATACTTAACACCATCTACAAATTAACTAGGGATAGATCAGACTAAAAGGAGAATCTAAAACCAATAACTGCTAGAAGAAAACACAGAAAGATAATCATTATAACCTTGGGATTATATTACAAAACACTCACGTTATAAATATAAAATCACTAAATGAGGTTTCATCAAAATTGAAATTTTCTGTTTCATTAAGAAAAGGAAGAGGCAAACCACAGCCTGGGAAAAAAATATGTATAAAACACTTATTGGACAAAGAACCTGTTTGTACCCAGAATTTATCAGGAACTTACAAACCACTAAGAAGATAAATAAGACATAAGACCACATAAAAAGACACCTAGGGCAGGCAATGGTGGCTCAGTGGCAGAATTCTCGCCTGCCATGCTGGAGACTCAGGTTTGATTACGGGAGCCTGCCCATGCCAAAATTAAAAAAAACACTCAACATCATTAGTTATCAGGGAAATACAAATTAAAATTGTTTTGAAGATATCATTACACACTCTCTAGAATGGCTAAAATGAAAAAGAATGACAATACCAGGCACTGGTTGAAGATGAATAACTGAAATCCTTAAACACTGCTGGTGGGGATGCAAAAATGCCACTGCCACTTTGGAAGGGACCTGGCAGAATAGTATCCCACTGAACATATATTTACCATAGACTCAGAAAATCCATTCCTTTGTATACCAGGAGAAATAAAAACATGCATACACACAAAGACTTGCACATCAGTGTTCATGGGAGTTTTATTTGTAACAACCCCAAAATGTCGATCAACAGGTGAAAGAATAAACAAACAGTGGTATATCCAAAAATGGAATGAACAACTGGTGCACACAACAGGAAGAGCCCCAACATCTTGCCAAGTGAAAGAAGCACGTAACACAACAGAGTGAAAGCAGTATACACACAATAGAGTACATACCACATCATTTCATTTATGTGAGAGTCTAAAAAAGTTATAACTAATCTTTAGTGACAGAATGCAAATCAGTAGTTGCCTGTGGCCAGGGTGGTGGTGGCGGTGATAGGGAGATTGACTGCAAAGGAAAAAAGAGAATTTGGAGTAACAGTGATGTTCTACGCCTTAAGTAAAGTACTGGTTTCATGAGTTGTATGCATTTGTCAAGACTCATTGAGCTATCAAATTGGAATGAATGCATTTGTTTTTTCATGATCTTTTTAAAAGCTACCATATTTTAAAAATTAAATTTCTTAATAAAATTTAATATACAAACAGGAAAGTGAACAATAAGTATAGAGTTTGATGACTTTTCCAAGTTAATACACAGTATAACCACCAACCAAATCAAAGATTAAAGCATAGAATGTTACAAGTGTCTCAGAAGTTTCTCCCTCCAGCTCCTCCAGTCAAAGGTAACCACTATTCTGACCTTTATCAACACAGATTAGATTTGCTTGTTTTAAAACCTCAGATAAATGGAATTGTATGGCATGTACTCTTAGGTCTGAGTTCATTCTCTCAACATTGTGAAATTTTCCATGTTAATGAGTAGAGAAAGTAGTTTATTTTAATTGATATAAATTTTGTATAAATATACCACAATTTTTATTGCTGATGAACAGTTGTGAACTATTACAAATCATACCACCATGAACATTCTAATACAGCTGACTCATAAATGTGCTAGATTCAGCTATATTAGATGCAGACAAACATTTCTACAAAAGTGTTACACTGACTTAGATTCCCCACCAGCAGGGTAGAGAGCCAGTTTTTGCAGACCCTTGGCAACATTAGGACTGTCTATATAAAAATTGTTTAACATATATCAATATGATCTTAATCTGCAGTTCCTCAATAATGAACAACATAGATAATCTTTCATGTTCCTTAGCCATATGGACCAACCTCTTGGTGAATTGTTCCAATTCAGTGGGTTTTTACGGCTTGTTCCACATTACTGAGCTGTAAGTAATCTTTATATATTCTAGGTATGAAATCTTTGACAGACGCATACAGTTTACTCCCAGCTTGCGGCTTGCCTTTTCATTTTCTTAGTGTTTTCTTAGTGAATTGAAATGAAATCAAGTTTATTATTACTCTTCATTATGATTAGTCCTTTTTGTAATCTGTTTAACAAACTTTTTCTTATAGCAAGGTCATGAATCTATTCTATGCTAACTTTTAGAAGATTTGTTTTAGCTTTCAACTATGATTCATTTGAATCTTTTCATAAATTGTGAGACAGACATTTCCTCACCAAAATCCAGCAGTTTAAGCATTATTTACTGAAAAGTTCATTCTTCCCCACAGCATTACAATGGCAAAAAGCTAGTTTATTTTAAGATGACAAATGTCTAAAGTACTTGACTGTATTTTTTTTTTTTAGCCTAAGGCTTTGTCATTTACTAATAATCTATATAAAGGGGAACCCATACCAGCCAACAGTTGGGTAACTATCACTCCTCAATTTCAAAATTCAGAATCTCAGGCTTACTTTTTAGCAGCTTTATTGAGATATAATTGACCTACAATAAAGTGCACACGTTTATAGTGTACAATTTAATGAGTTTTAAAATATACCTGTGAAATACATTTCACCATCACCACAAGAAGATAATGAATATAAACATCATCCGAAAAGCTGTCTCATGCCCCTGTGTAATTACCTCCTACTATGCTAATCTCTATCTCCCCCCACCCAACCCCACCTCCCCACCTGGAAACCACTGTCGCTATAAGTTAGTTTGTATTTTCTAGAATTTTATATAAATGGAATCACACAGCATGTACACTTTCATGTCTGCCTTCTTCGAGTCACCATAACTATTCTATGATCTACCTTGTTGCTGTGTATAATGATAGCCCATTTCTTTTAAATTCTGAGTAGTATATATCAATGTATGAATGCATAAATTCCTTATCCATTCACCTTTGATGGGCATTTGGATTGTATCCAGTATGGGGCTATTATAAATAAAGCTGCTGTGAACATTTACGTACAAGTCTTTGTATGGACATATGTTTTAATCTCTCTTGGGTAAATATCTGGGAATGGAATGACTACGTCATACAATACATATATGTTTAACTAAAAAAGTGTCAAAACTGTCTTCCAAAAGGACGAAAGTTCCAGTTCTTCCACATCTTCATCAATGTCTAATGATAAGATATTATAACAATGTCTTATCATTAGACATTGTAATAGGTACTCAGTGGTATCTCAGTGTGGTTTTAATTTGGAATTCCCTAAAGACAAATGACATGAAACATCTTTTCAACTGCTTACTTACCAAACATTTATCATCTTTGATAAACTATCTATTCAAATTTTCTGCCCATTCTTCAAACTGACTTGTTTCTTATTACTGAGTTCTGAAATTTTTAATACATTTTGGATATAAGACCTTAATTAGATAATGATTGCAAGTTTGCAATTCTGTAGCATGCCATTTCAATCTCTTAATGGTGGTCTTTCAAAGAGCAAAAGTCCTTAATTTTATGAAGTGCAATTTATCATACTTTTCTTTAATAGATTTTACATTTATTGGGTTTTTTTGTTTTTGGTTTTTTTTTGCCTGGGCAGGCACCAGGAATTAAACCTGGGTCTTCTGCATGGCAGGCGAGAACTCTGTCTGCTGAGCCACTGTGGCCCATCCCATATTTAGTGGTTTTTAAATGATTTTCTGGCATAAACCCCATTTGACCATCTTGTATTATTCTTTCATATGTTGTTTGATTTGATTTGCTGAATCTATTTTCATTAAGTATATTGGTCTATTGTTTCCTAATGTCATATTCTGATTTTGATATAAGATTAATGCTGGCCTCATAGAATATGGTGGAAAAAATTCTCTTCTTTAAAACTTTCTGAGATAATTTGTGAATAACTGGTATTATTTCTTACTTAAAAGTCTGGAAGAAACTACCAGTCATCTGGGCTTGTCTGTGGGAAACTCAATTTAAGTAGATATATGGTGATATAAGTCATCTATTTCTTGTTGAATGAGTTTTCATTGTGTATTTCGAAGAATTTGTCCATTTCATCTAAAAAGTTGAATTTGGTGGCATAAAATTATTCATTAAACTTCATTATCTTTTAACATCTGCACACTCTGTGATGTCCTTCTCTCATTCCTGATATTGCTATAATTTGTATCTTCTTTTTTCTTGATCAATGTAGACAGTGGTTTATCGATTTTATTGACCCTAGAGAACCAGCTTTTGTTTTCTTTGATTTTCACTACTGTTTTACTGTTTTCTATTCCTCCTCTGATATTTATTTTCTTTCTTTTGCTCACTTTGGTTTGCATTTATCCTTCTTATTCTAATTTCCTAAAACAGTAGTCAAGGTCATTGGAGACCATTTTCCTTATAAAATAGGCATTTCACACTATACACTTCCTTTTAGCTACCGCTTTTATTGGACTCCACACATTTTGATACAGTGCTTTCATTTTCACTCAGTTCAAAATTATTTCTAATTTACCTTCTGATCTCTTCTTTGATCCATAGGTATTTTGAAATAGGTCATTTTCTTTCCAAATATTTGGGGTCTTTTCCAGACATCTTTGTAATTATACCATTGTGGACAGAGAACATACTTTGTATAATCTGAATTATTTTGTAAGAGATTTCTTTTATGACCAAAATTATGGTCTAACTTGGTAAGTGTTCCATTGTGCATTTGAAAAGAACACACTTTTGTCAAATAGAGTGCTCTATAAATGTCTATTAGTTCAAATTGGTTGATAGTGTTTTTCAAGTCTTCTATTCCTTACAGATTTTCTACTTATTCTATCAGTTACTGAGGGGGCAGCAAAATCTCTAACTATAATTGTGCATTTATCTATTTCTCCTTGCAGTTCTAATTTTTTTATTCCATTTATTTCGGAGGTCTATTATTAGGCATCTAAATATTTAGGATTGTTATGTCCTCTTGATCAACTGACACCTTCATTATCATGTAATAATGATATTCATCCCTGTCAATCACCTTTGCTGTGGAGTCTACTTTATATGATATTAATACAGGCCTTCCAGCTTTCTTTTGATTAGTATTAGGTAAAAATTTGTGCTTTTGTCCTTGATATGGATTCCTTGTAGGCAGCATATTGTTCAATCTTACTCTTACATTCATTTTGACAATCTCTGACTTTTAATTGGAGTATTTAAATCATTTTCATTTGATCTGTCATCTTGCTGTTTATTTTCTATTTGTCCCATTTGTTCTTTGTTCCCTTTTCCTCTTTTCTAGATTAACTGAAAAGAGTTCATGAGTTTAATGGTACCACTTTAACTGCTTTGCTATATTATCAGATAAACTCTTTGATGTGTTACTTTAGTGGTTGCTTTAGGGCTTCCAGAATACACTTTAACTTATAAGTTTACTCTGAAGTGATATTATATTACATCACACTTAGTAAAAGAACTTCACATTATACCTCCATTTCTTTCCTCCCAGACTTTGTGCTACTGTGATCATAAATTTACTTGTATGTATATTTTGAACACCTCCATTTATTAATTTGTTTTTATTTTTTTATTTTTTTAGGGGCATGGTCCAGGAATCAAAGCCAGGTCTCCCACATGGAAGGCAAACATTCTACCCTCCATTTATTTTCATTATATACTTGAAATATTCAGTGCTGAGATTTATATAACAAGATTAAAAGTCATATTTACTCATGTAATAATTTATTCATTCCTTTTTATAGATTCATGATTCTGTGTGGTAATACTTTTCTTCTGTTCGAAGATTTCTTTGATTTTTTTTGTTGTGTAGGTCTTCTGGTATTGAATTCATTCAGCTTTTTTATGTTTGAACAAGTCTACTTCCACTTCATTCTTGAAAAAATATTTTCACTGGATAAAGAATTCAGGCTTTCAGCTTTATTTTTCTGTTAGTAACTCTAATACCTTACAGCTTACATTGTTTCCAGTAAGATATCTACTGCCATCTTTAAGTTTGCTTGTTTTTTTACTGTAGGTATCATGTGTTTCTTCCTTTGGCTGCTTTTAAGATTTTCTCTTTCTCTCTGGTTTTGAACAAACTGATTATAATGTTTTCTTTATAACATTATAAAGCAAAATACAGTTTTCTTAATGTTTCTAATACTTGTTTTTTGAGCTTCTTGATTTAGTGTTCATCGTTTTCATCAAATTTGGAAAACTTAGGCAATTATTTCTTCGAATCCTCCCATTCTTTCTTCCTTTACTAAATTCAGTTATGGATATATTAGGCTATCTGACGTCCCACAGCTCACTTATGCTCTGTTCACATTTTTACATTATTTTTTATGCTTCATTTTAGAGTTTCTATTTTTATGTCTTCAGGTTTGCTGATATTTATTCTTCTGCTATGTCTGCCATTAATCCCATCCAATATATTTTTTGTCTCAGATACTATACTTTTCATCATTAGAATTTTGATTTGGGTTGTTTAAATATCTTCCAGTCTCTACTTAACATGTTCAATTTTCCTCTGGTTTTTCAAAGATACGGCATATAATTAAGATTTAACTGTTTTAGGGTTCTTATCTAGTAATGCTATCAACTGGGTCAATTTCAGTTGATTTTTCTCCTGATTATGGGTTGCACTGTCCTGCTCTTTTACATACCTGGTAGCTTCACTGTTTTGTTTTATGCTCCTGAATTTCTTTAACTAAATCTCTCTGCAATCCACAGAATGTATCTCTTACAATGCATCTCATAGCTGGGTGAATACAACTCTACAATGGTATGAATACCCACATGGTTCATAAGATCACAAGATTTGAAACTTGACCTCCAGGGACCAAATCCCATTTATTAACCTTTTGACTTTAGTTGGTCACTCTAAGCATAAAAATATGGACTGCTTCACGACTTCGTGTGCTGTCCATATGAAAGTACCAGGCCAAGCTTATCTTCTCCACATCATTCCAATTTTAGTATATGTGCTGCTAAAACGAGCACAATACCTGCTGGTTTTTGATAGGGTGCAGGACACTGTGAAGTTTACTTTGCGGGTGTTTACTATGGTTGCATTCCTAAAAATGCTCTTGAGCTTTATCTGACACATGGTTAAGTTAACACGGTTAAGTTACTTCTAAATAGTTCAATCTTCTTGGGTCTTACTTTTAAGCTTTGTTGATAGATTTAGAATAGCATTTAGTTTCCACTACTGAGCAATGTTATTCTTAATATTCTAACAAATGCCCTGTGAATTATCAGGTTTTCCACTGTAGTTTTGAGGAATAGGCTCTATCCCCTGACCTGTGCTCCTTCTAATGTTTTTGGGTAGTTTATTCTTTAGCCTCACCAAGTCTCCTCACATACACATGATGGTCAGAGCTCAATCGATCTCTGGAGTTCTCTCTTTGTAATGCTCTCTTCTCTCTAGTAGTCTGCTCTGTGTTCTCTAGGTATCTTAGTTTCCCTGAACTTCTAGTTCTATTTCCTCTACTACAAGAGTCTGCCAGGATCTGCCTGGGTTTCTCCTTCCTGCATCACACAACCTAGAAACTGTATAGGCAGTAGGTTGGTGCAACTTTTAGCACTCATCTTGCTTGTTTCCCATCTCTAAGGGATCACTGCTTTGATGCCTGATATTCAATGTCTTCATCTTTCTTATATTTTGTCTGGATTTTAGTTATTTCAGATGGGAGAGGTCACTATTACTCCAATTTGGTTGGTAATATCATTATTTTTTTGTATGCTGTATGCTGGGGGTCACATTTAATTCTTTTTCCATGAGACTATCCTGTTATTGCAGGACTATTTGTTAATTTTTTTTGAGGGGTGGGTGTGCATGGGCTGGGAATTAAAGAATTCTAATACTGAACTACCCTCAACCCCATTAATTTTAATGTTTAAAAAACTAGTGGGTTTGGTGGCTCTATTTAGAAAAACTGAACCATTTGTGTGTATCTTTTACCTCACCGCTGCCATTTATTTTATACTTACCATTTTAGTATCATGCATGTTACAAATGCCAAATAAAATTCAGTGAATGACTCTGGGAAGGTCACAGAGAAGTTGTATATTCATAAGTATTTAGTACTTGTGAATCAAAAACTCATATACCTTTTTCCAATATTGTGTTATAGTGCCATATAGGTAAGCCCACATATTGGCACATGAGCTTGTTTCTGTCAACCGAGTGATTAGCATTCATTTATTTGAGAAGAATGTGCAAATGTTGTTCTGAAAAACAAAGCACTAATGCACTGTATCAACAATTAAGCAAGCAAGAAAAATGAACAAAAATAAAAGAGAACTTAACCTTTAAAATGTTTTCAGATAATACCTTCGGTTGCCATGCCCCAACTTTCCATCTTCTGCCTCACCCCAAGAGTAAACTTCTCCTTCTGAAGAGAGGGCAAGACAGTGTTTTCCTCCTGAGTTCACAGCTACTTTTTTAATAAACACATGCTGAATGGATTCAAGTAAAGTTGGAGTAGAAACTGATTCTGTTCCTCCAATTCCTAGTCTTCCCCCTGCACCATACCCAGTGGCATACAGCTACAACAAAAAGAAGTAAAAAGACATATTTAATAATTAACACACACAGTCGATGCTTTCAACATTTTTACCAAGATAAACGAATTTGAAATTAAAAATCACAGGAATGTTTGTGGCTTATATGTGCTTTATCAAAGTTCTATAAAGTTATGATTATCAGGAATACCCAATTCACAAAATGTATTTTGAAACCCAGATCTTCTCCCTGAAATCTTATCCATCTTTGTCTAGAATATTAGTTACAGTTATTACCAAGCAAAACAAAGAAACAAACAAAACATTTAATTATCTACTACATGATTCACCCACAGCAATATACCCACAGAAAAACCAATAATATATTTTAGTATTTCAGCAAGCAGAGAATAAATCATGTAAGATACACTATTTGGTATCCTCTATAAGTGGACACAAAATGTCTTTATCATTAATGGGACAACAATAAAAAAAAAAAGAAGAAATAGGTAGATCAGACTGTCATTTCCAAAAGCATGGCAAACTATATTCCAAAATTTAATAGAAAGTCAAACACTACTTTAAGCATTTTTTCAATTGCACTGCTGTACTGACACAATAGTAAGGAAGCTACAAGAGTTAAAATAAGACATAAAACCAATAATACAGAGCCCCAAAGCCAATTTCTGCTTGGAAAGTTTTGAAGAGCTTGAGTATCTGGCAATGGCTGCACAGGATATGGGATGTGTGCCGCCAAGACTAAAAGAAAATTCTATGTAAAGGTGAGGCTCAAATGGGCTACACCCTCAGTGTAACTGTAAATGAGAACAAGAAGGGAACAACAAAGAAAGTTGTCCATCACAATCACACCCCTGAGTGGGGTTGGGGGGAGGCAGGTATCATACTTGAGAACTCATAGCCACAAAAGTTGAACTCCACCCATGCTACTAATGGTCAAAAATCCTCAGGTAGAGAATTTAATTTACAATGTTCTAGGTTGGTAGTGTTCTTGATTTATGAATCCTCTTTGGATGAGTGATTCCAAACTTGGCCTTGAAGAATTCCTATATTATTTTCCAAGGAAAATGGTTGGCTTATAGTTTTAAACATTACATAACCCAAAAAGAAAGCAGGAACCATGAGTGAGTGCCAGCAGAACAACAGTGTGCTATTACATTTAAAAAAAATAGAAGGTTAAAAATATGTCCAAGGAATAAAAGCCTATAAAATAACCCAAAATAGAACTTCAAGAAATTACAAGGGTGATAACTGAAATGAAAAATGTAGATGCACTAGACAGCAGATCACACACGGCTGAAGGAGAATTAGTGAACTGGAAGCTGAAACTGAAGAAATTATCCAGAACATGGCATAAAGAAATGAGGAAATATGAAAAAGGGGTTAGGGATACAACCCCACTTTAATATAACTAAATCAGCATTCAAGGTAAAGATCATACAGAGAATGCACATGAAGCAGTATTTGAAAAAATAATGTCCAGAAATTTACCAAAATTGTTGAAAGACCAATTCTCAGAGCCAGGAAGCCCTCCTCATACCCCTTGCTGTACGCCAAAAAAGGGGCAGAAAAAATTTAAAATATTGGCATCTAAGTACATGATCATGAAACTGTAGATCACCAAAGAAAGAAAAAATTTTAAAAGAAGCCAGAGAAAAAGATTACCTACATTTGAGTAAAATTTAGTCTTACTGCTGACATGCCATTAGCAAACAATGGAAGCCAAAATACAGAAAAATAAGACCTTTAATAGGCTAACTAAAAATTATGGTTTTATACTCTAGGACAGGGGTTGGCGAATTACAGCTAATGGGCCAAAGCGAACCCACTGCCTATTTTTGTGAATAACGTTTTATTGGGATGCAGCCACACACATTTGTTTACATATTGTGCAGAACTGCTTTCGCATTACAATGTAAGTACTTGCAACAGAGACCATATGGCCTGCAATGCCAAAAATATTTACTTAGCTTGCCCTTTTCAGAAAATGTTTGTGGACTCCCACCTTAGAAAAAGGACAAAATAAAGGCATTTTCAAATAAACAAAAGCAATCAGAGAATTAACCTACAAAAGACCCTTACTAACGGGAATTTTAAAAGATATGCTAAAGAGAAAGGAAAATGACTGCAGGTGAAGAAATAATGTTGAGCAAAGATGTGTATAAACATCTGGGTAAATCCAGGAAAAAACTTGGTCTATATAAAATAATGTAACAATAATAATACCCATGGGAGAGGGGAATAGCTTAGAACCAAAACACTGGAAAACAAAGTGATTCGCATTTATATTATTTGGGAGGAGGGTAGATACACTATTTAACTTAAGATTTCAACTATTTGAATGCCTAAATAACTGCGACAACAACTAAAAGATACAGAATTCTCCAGAGAACAGAAAAAGAGGGAATAAACTTCAATCCTTTTTTATGAGGCTAGCACAACCTTGAAAACTGTGACAGGGAGCTTTTTGTTATGGCTCCCAATGATCCCTGAGCCGAGGCATTCACATTCTTGTGCAATCCCCTCTCCTTAAATGTGGCTGGATGTAGTAATTTGTTTCTAATGTATGGAATCTGACAATTGTGGTGGACTGTCACTTCTGTGACTGGGTTATGAAAGACTGTGACTTCATTTCATTGGTTTTTGCTTGGCACTTTTTCTTGCCCTCTTGTTTGCTCTGAGGAAGCCAGCTGCCATGTTGTGAGATGTTTTATGGATACATGGCAGAGAATGGAGGGCAGCCTCTGGCCGACAGCTCATGTGAGGAGCTGAATGCTGTCAACCAGCCTGTGAGTAAGCCAGGAATCGGATATTTCCAAGTATAGCCTTGAGATGATGATAGCCTTGTGAGAGATTCTGAGATGGAGGACCTAGCTAAATTGAGCCTAGATCTCTGAAGCAGAGAAACTCTGAGGTAATAAATGTGTATTAAGTTATGGATAACTAATAACTGTACTAAAACCAAACTAGGAGTACAGTACATGATTTCACTCAAACATGTATCTCCCAACAATTCTAAACATGAGCCCTTACCTTCCCATCAGCTGTCAGAGCAAAGAGAATCTGTTCTCCCCCAATTATTAGTGAACATAATCCAAAACTCGACCAAGTTGGATTTATCCAAGAATACAAGGTTGTTTAATATGAGAAAATAAATTAATCCAAATCACTATAGTAATCCATTAAAGGAGAAAACATCCATAAAAATAACTTTTAAAATATGCAGAAAGAGTATTTGACAGAATTCAACATCCATTCATGAATAGAAATAGAAGGGACCTTCCTTTCTACCCAAAGGAAGTTATGTGAAATGTTCAAAGTGTTTCCTTTAAAGCTAAGGTCAAGTTAAGAACACGCCCTGTTACCACTCCTACTCATCACTATACTGCATGTGCTAACCACCACTGTAAGTTCCCTTTTTCTGCCCTCAAAAGGAAAAGAACTAAAAGATAAGTGTACTAGAAAGGAAAGAACATAATTAATTTACTGACAGATGGTTCTATATAAAGAAGATACAAAAAATCTTAGGAAAGATAAGAGTAGAATAAGGTCATCAGACATAAATTCAATATAGACATCAACTATTTCTGCACACCAGCAGCAGTTAATTTTTCAAATGATACTATGGATAGAAAAATATATTTAACAAATGATATATGAACAAAAATTATAACACTTTCATGTGTATGTTGTATTATAAAACAAAAAGTTTGAAAGTTACAGAACGCATTTCAAAATCACACAGAATTATTTTAGAACTATAACTGCTTTCAGCATACCCTAGTACTATTAATCTTGATATAATATTTCAAAGCAGAACCTTACATATGTTATGAACTCAAACAAAACACAGTAGCCATAACTGTCTCAATTTTAATGGCAGTATGGTGAAGGAAAATGAGCCCTTACCTTCCCATCAGCTGTCACAGCAAAGAGAGTCTGTTCTCCCCCAATTAACTGCACTGGTCTGAGAGTTGCAAGAGCTTCACATGGAGTTGGAACTTTAACTTTTGCACCTTCAATGCCCCCAAGCTGCCCCCTATGATTATGTCCCCATCCATAAATTGTCCCACTACCACCAGCAGAAAGAGTCCAGTCATCTGGTCGCCTACAACAAATATTGAGAGAACATTGGCCATGAGAAAGGACTGCATATGAAACATAAGTTTCTCATATACATAATTATTTCTTGTTTCTAATATAATAACCTGTTCATCCACTGCACAAGTTGTTCATCTTGCTCTCTTTTAAAAATATCATGGCTCTCATGAAGAACATCCATGTTTTCGCTGTCTGCCATTAATTCGCGAATTTTCTTAGCCACCTAGACAACATTATAAATCAAGCTGTCAATTCACAAGAATAAAGAATAGGAAGGCAAAGAAAAATCTCTGCTGGAGAATACAAGTGAATGTCAACATCATGATTTTTATGATCAATAAGCAAAACTAGTAAGTTTTTACCAAGCCTAAGATATTAAAAAATGTCTAAAGAACATCATTCTATCATTGGTGTGCTTTCCTAAAAATAAACTTCAACTGAAATTCAGTAAAAGTTTACCCGTTTTCACCCATGTACTTTTTCTTTATGGTTGCTCCTTGGCAAGAAAAATGCTTCTGTGTTTCATAACAGCTAAATAAGGAAAACAATTTTGTATCCCCAAAGTAATTCCAAAATAATGTGTGGTACCTCATCAAGAAATAGACGGGGCAATGCTGTTCTTCTGTCCAAAGCTACAGCAACTCGGGAGGCCATGCAATACCTTCTGAACCAAGCCCACTTGTGTGTCTCAGCACAGCAAGGGAGAGTATCAAGTTCGAGGTCACAAGCAAGAGCTACTAGTACCTGCAGATACCAAAGTTAAAGATACACAAACGCTGAGAAAGGCAGCTAATATCTCACCTCACCTATACTGCATGCTAAAGATAAGTCTGATGATCACTGGAACCCATCACAGGGTTTCTTTGGGTACCCATTCAAGAAAAACTTCCTAAATCAGACTTTACATAGTTCCTTACTTCAAGATGTCATGTGCCCAATAAGTATTTTACATGCATCCATGAGGAAGATTATTCCTACACAATCCCTGACATGTCCAATAGGCAGATGAGATGCCCCTCAGATCTGACAACTGCCTCAATATTTGTTGCCTAAGTAAACTAACAAGAAGACCTGTTCATCATAAAACATGCTAACACATAGTTAAAGTACAGTGGCTTAGAATACACTAGCTTCTTGGAGTTTTTCATATTTGACTTCAGCAACACCCACAAGTATCCCCAAGGAGTTCTGAAATACAGTGTGCTACATATGATGGTTCTTTGTGGTTCTCCCGGCCAACCACCTCTATAATTACTTTAAAACAAGGCAGTCATTTACCTTAAAGAACGGGCTATGAAGTAGTTGTTTGCCACCTCTCACAATAGGATCTTCATATTCAAACTGCCTTTGCAAAGCTTCCGGAAGGCCTTTCACCAAAGCTGCAAGAGCACTGCCTGTAAAACTCTAAGAAAACAAAAAAATTATATTACAAGAATCCAAAACACAGGAAAGTTGATAGTTTGCTACAGTACATACTTGCTATTTTTTTTTCCTGAGTCAAATATTTTATTATACTGGTACTATCCTACTTCTCCCCACTAAAATGTTTATAGTTATTCTGAAATAGGGAAAAAAACTAAAGAGACATGATGAACATCAAAACAAAAAATGAAGAATTTGAAAACTCATTTCAGAATGTTTAGTCTTGATTTCAGTACAGCCCTTCCCAGGTAATCTGTCAAAGTCTCTTTCTGGCCTATAATTCCTCCCTGATCTTTTAATAGGGTTAGGATCAAATATCATCTTAACAGTAAGTATCTTATACAGCAAAATCAATGGGATGTGGTGAGTTAAATACCTTGTAAAAGCCCAATATACCCAACTCTGTGTTCACATTTGCCTACACGTCAGTTTTTCAAAAGGCAAAGTCCAGCACAAAAACTGTTTCTAACACAAAAGAACAAGATTAAAAATGGAGAGGCCCAAAGCTTAAACTTAGAAAGAAGTCTGGATGTGAAAAAGGCTTCCTTATTCTTATATGAAATTTCCCATCAATTTAAAGGTATAAGTAATTAAAACAACATTATATTCTCAAAGGGTCAAAAGTCTAGAAATGTTAAGATAGTGTTCCATACCAATGTTCTTGTTTCTCCATCATTATCCCCAAGTAACCTATTTATGTTAATTGATTGCCCAAATTCAGTTGTAAGCAGCTTCCTCAGTCTTTGAAGAGCCCACATTCTATGGCTGGCAGCTGAAATGATCAGGGAGAAAATTTCAGAAGCTTGAACATTTTTTCCCACTCATGAAACAGGCATGATGACATAAGTGCCATTTACCTAAGGCACTCAACTGTGCACATGCTGCAAGAGAGGCTGCAAGGCGGGGGACAATGCTCCTGTTAGAGGCAAGGTTGAGTCGGAAATCTAATAGACATGTCACCAAGTCCATGGATGGGCAGGAAAGGATGCAGCGATCAGAAAGGAGGTCTTTAGGGCCTGTAAAATAAATCAGTGTAAATTTCTCTGGGCTTGACAAGGTGAGGACTACCACCATAATGTAATACTTAAAAATCCTACTCACAAGGATGTGGTTCCTTCCCTATGGAATGCCTCAAAAGTATGCCCCATGGCAATGCCACTGTCTAAAGAGCTGCATTAACTATGCTCTTTAAGCTAACAGTTTAACTTTCAATCAAATGGCTTAAGAACTGCACAACCAATAACAACTCCCTTTCCCAGTGGGTGAAGATGAGTATTTGTGTAACCACCAGAGGCAGAGGCCCTCTCCTTGGTAGGCGTGTAGGTAGTGCTGATTCCATTTGACAGGTGAAGGCAGACAAGAGTCTTGAGTGAAACAAGTATGTGGGCCTGCTGCTAGGCTGCTGTGCTGGTTTTTAAAAGGATGTATGCCCCCTAGAAAAACCATGTTTTAATCACAATCCCATTTCATAAAGGTAGAATAATTCCTATTCAATACTGTGTTTGAAACTGTAATTAGATCATCTCCCCAGAGATGTGATTTAATCAAGCGTGGTTGTTAGGCTGGGTTGGGTGATGTCATGTCTCCACCCATTTGGGTGGGTCTTGATAAGTTTCTGGAGTCCTATAAAAGAGGAAATATTTTGGAGAATGGGAGATTCAGAGAGAGCAGAGCAGAATGACATAGCCACCAGAAGCAGAGTCCACGAGCCAGTGAGCTTCGGAGATGAAGAAGGAAAATGCCTCTCAGGGAGCTTCATGAAACAGGAAGCCAAGAGAAGAAGTTAGCAGACGACACCATGTTTGCCACGTGCCCTTCCAGATGAGAGAGGAACCATGACCATCTTCACCATGTGCCTTTCCAGATGAGAGAGAACCTGTGACTGTGTTCGCCATGTGCCTTCTCACTTGAAGGAGAAACCCTGTTGAACCAAGGTATCTTTCCCTGGATATCCTTATTGGACATTTCTATAGACTTGTAATTGGAACATTTTCTCAGCCTTACAACAGTAAACTAGCAACTTATTAAATTCCCCTTTTTAAAAGCCATTCTATTTTTGGTATACTGCATTCTGGCAGCTAGCAAATTAGAACAGCTGCTAAGGTACAATCTGTAGCTAGTCATTAAGCCCTTTAACCCATGAGCCCCTTCTCACCTGCGGCTGGCATGATGGGATAGACGGTGAAACGCCAACCCCACCCATTCACAGACCCATCACTGATGAACTTCCACTTGAGCTCATCTCCCGGGATGCGCAGCTCGCTGGACCAGTCAGACCATTCGCGGCCTAATGGAAAGAGATACACATACCTTGGGGTTAGGTCATGTGATTATCCAACAAACACAACCTTCTTGGATACAAGCAAAATAATCTGTACCACATCTGAAGAACAGTAGGCTCCTCAAACCCATATTCTCCAATGTGTGAGTTTACGGGAACCTACCACTTTTGGTGAATCATGTTTTAATATACATTACCCTTTCAACAAATACCCACTCAGCCCCAGTAATAAATCCTAGGTAGACGGGGCCTGCCCTGATGATTTGGGGGGAAACTGTAAAACATACCAACACAAAATAGTGTGAGTCCTAGGCAAGCTACAAGCAAACACACACCATGTGAGGAGCTCCAGGAACAGCTTCCTAGGAAAAGCTTGACCTGAAGAACCCTGGCACTACCACCAAAAGGTTAATGTGTGCAAAAGCCTGAGCACATGGCAGATCCTCAGGACATCCCTGAAGGAAGAACAGGGGAGAAGGTTGGAACAGAGCAGCCCAGCAAGAGTGCAAGGGCCTCAGCTGTCATGAAAAGGAGCTATATTATGTTATGGTGTCTCTGAAGAGTGTGGGAGAGACAGATCTGAGGTCTGCTATTGTGACCAGGTTCCTATTTTAGAAGGACCGTTCTTACAACAGTAAGGGAAATGGACTGCAGGGCCTGCCAGCTGGAAGCAGAGAAATCAATTACATGTAACACCACTATCTGAAAACTACAGATACACATTTTGTCAAACTGCCAGAAAAAACATCTGTGCATGACCACAGCTGCTTTAACTAAAGCTTTATTGGAAAATGAGGTTTATTGTAACATAGCTCTGCCTATTCAAATAGATACAGTCTGTAGCAGAATTAAAGTAGTTTCGATAGAAACTGTCTGGACCACAAAGCCTAAAATATTTACTGTTTGGCCCTTCAAAGAAAGTTTGCTGACTTCTGTTTGAGATGAAGGGTACAGAGGCCTGAAAAGATACATACAGATAAAACACACTATTAATTCTAAAGTGTGCAGCAGAATATCTACGAAGGCCCCATTGAAGAAGTGACTTGCCCACGTTTGATCTCATGGAGATGTCAGTGGAACAAAACAGGCCCAGAAACGATGTCTCCTGATTATTCCAATGTTCTGTCCACCTTACATACAAAACAATAGCTCTATATGTAATAATCCTTGCTGGAAGCAAATGATACTAACCCCTTTAAAATGCTGTGTTGTTTGCAAACCTTTGCACTGCATGTACCAGGGGACATTCCTGCAATGACTTACAGCCCCTTCTACAGCTGTCATGATGACCTCATACCAATCATTTGGTCACTTCACCTAGTCATTTGTGTGGTGCACACACCACTTAGACAATTACCTTATTTAAAGTGTTGGGAAGAGGCAAATAAAGCATACTGTATTTAATACTAAACAGCTTTTCTCTTCCTCAAGGCTCACACAAGAATAAAGCAGTATATTTAATCCTTCAAATTGTAATCGCCCTGTTTTTGAAGGCCAGCAGGCCATGCATACTAATCCCTCTCTCCATCACCTGATCGCACTGATACAATCCTGTTGACCCCATCCATGACTGTAAGGGGGTCATGGCGACGTTCTGTGGAGCACTGTCGATCAAATTCCACCCTGAGTCCTTCTGCACCTGGGGGAGAATGAGCACAAAACGCAGAGTGACCACTCCCTACAAATGTGGAATCAAAGAATCTTGAAATCACAACTCACCAAGGTAGGGAACTCAAGACTATTATGTTTAGCAGCTAATGAAGAGTAGCAAGTCAGGAAGAATTGATCTAAAATTCAGGAACTTAAAACTGTTACTGACTGAAAGGTCAAAACACACCTTTGCTTGACCAATTCATTTTGTGCTTTCACTTCTGGGCCCCTTTCATGCTGCAACCACAACTCCAGTCCGAGATTTATTATCCTTCTTTCTTCATTTAAAATGCCACATAAATCATTTTCATCAAGCAATTAACATTAGATCTAGAATCCTGCCTAGAAAATAAACGGCTTACAAAAGAATGATGATGGGCAGGATTTGGGGTTATGGTGGAGAGAAGAGGTTGGCAAATTCTAAGAACTGGAATTCAAGGAAACTTTCCTGAAAAAAGATTTGGAACTACATATCAAAAGAGCATACGGGGTGGGGGTGGGGGGTGAAGAGAGAGCATACAGGGCGGGCACCGGCGCTCAGCAGCAGAGTTCTTGCTTGCCGTGCCGAAGACACGGGTTCAATTCCCAGTGCCTGCCCATGCAAAAAAAAGCAAAAAAAAAAAAGCAAATACCGTATCTGAGACTACTGCCCAAAACAAATATTCTAGCAATATTACTGAACAAAGGACATGCCTTATAAGAAAATTAGATTATTATTATTTTCAGACTTAAAAAGATGATTCAATATCAAGGAAAATTAACTTTCACATTCAAAGAGCACAAACTGTTATCAACAAGACTTATCTCTGGGACTGCTGTTCTCTGAACTCTTGCTAAGGAATTTACTAGAGTAAATGAGTTTCAGACAATTATAAGGACTAAAGAGCCTGACAAAAGGACTAGTAGTGAACATTAAATACATAAAAATTATTGCCTGAGATTAGAAGGAAGAAAGTACAGTATATAGTAGCTATTATGATCTGTTAAGTGGAATATAATTATTTTAATAAATTTGGGAGAACATAGAAAGTAGACATACACAAATTTTTTTTAACTGTCTTCAGTAATCATATTGTAGTACGTAGTATTAGTATTATATTTCTGAGTCTGTTGTGTATGTCATGTGGGATAAAATAAATGAGTAATCATGATATATTTCAATTCTATTTGTCTTGGAACCAGAATTTTCAGTCTAGAAGAAAAGAGAGCAGATATAATAGAAGAGGTTAAATAGGAGCCCTGTAGTCCTGAATTGGAAGACAAAGGATCAGTATGAACTCAAGAGAAAGTCTATCCACCCATCTATCCAGTCTCTGTTCACTGAAAAGGTCTAGCAACAGTGACAACCTAGTAATGTGAGTACCCAAAGCACTATCTTGAAAGGCCATCTCCCGCTAAAAAAAAAAAAACAGGGCAGATTACACATTTAGGCAGAAAAATTCTGTCATGCTAGACCACAAGGGAATTAACAATGGACCACTAGAGTCATTTCAGGGGCCAAACTAAAGAGGTTTCCAATGTCTAGCAATGGAATAACATGAATTTCAATAAGGATAATAACTACAATGAATTAAAATTTACCATATATATTTAAATCCCTGAACTCATAATGATATAAAATAAAAAATAACTAACTGATCCCCTCGAAAGGATGATTGGGTACCAATTCATTTACCTGAAAACTGATAAATACAAGGGAAGAATCAAGCTTTTATCCTGCCTTTCTTAGGCAAATAGTACCCCTAGGTAACAAACTACAGGATGAGGGGGAAGATCTCTTTATAGAGTGTTCTAGCCAGTAAGTAAGAAATTAGAGAAACAGAATAGTACCTTTTCAACCTCAGTGGATTGATGGCACTAGGCAATAAGTATCAATAGCTGCTGACATCACAAAAAGACAACCAGGCAGTATGTACCTTCTGATGCAAGATCACACTATCAAAGGACTTTACTAACTGAGACTCTGAATCCAGCTGCCTATTTATTTGCAAGAAGACAGGACTCAGGAATATGCTGAACTGCACCAGGAGTGTGCAATCAACAGATCAGGCTGTGGGAGGTTCCATGGGTCAAAAGTCCCAGGTTTCTCAACAGGAGAATTGCTTATAAAAGAAAGAGAAAGAAAGGAAGAAAGGAGAGTAAAGAGGAAGGACAAGAGAGAAGGGGGGAAGAAAGAAATGAAACTTCAGATTAAAAGAGACTTAAAAGTAAAAGACGGAAATTATAGATTAAAAGAGATTTAAAAAGAAAGGGTGACAGAAACTCCAGTCAATGGAAGTTTGCATCAGGACAGTGCCACACTGTGGGGGACAGAGCTGAGACCAGACACACAGGGCTGCTAAGGACTGGCACAGAACTACATGGGTTTTTGTTACTAGGGCATCAAGTTAAATAAGCTCTCTTTTATTTTAAGGGGGGGGGGGTATTATGTTATTTCTTTCCTATAAAACAGTGACAGGTGTTTCTAACCATTGCAATGACACAAACCAAGCATTCTATCTCCTCCCCAGGAGCCAATCCTCAGTACCTGGGATTTTCACCGTGCCACTGGTAGAAGTGTCATCAGTATAGGGGTGGCTGCTCTCCACAACTACTGGCTGTGAAGAGAGGCGGCCACTCTGTGAGTCTGTTGCTACATCCTCCAATTCGGTGACACAGAGCTCCAACAGCATATCTGCCACCTGGGAGAGGAAGCAGGATGCAAATCAGCCGCCCATCACACCAGGATCAAAGCACACTCAAATGGCTTCATTGTCACACCACCACCCCTGCTCTTCCTGCTCTGACTGTTTCCACAATGGAAAACATGCAAGAGTGGATGGCTTGAAGTCTGAGAAATCTCATTCAAATTAGGGCTTGGCAACCTCCGACTTAGTTTCCTCCATATTATACTGAGAAAGCACAGAGCTTGCAAAGCTGCTGTGACACTCAGAGATGATCTTTATAAAACTAGTGGGAAGGCACCTGACAAACACACAAGGGACTCAATAAGTGCCAACTGATGAAAACAGGTTTTTTTTTAACACAAAGCCAAGAATACTTTCAGAAGAAAATCTGCCTCTAAAGAAAAATATCAAGGAAAAGAGCAGATGGTTGATAAAAAATTATCCAGATCCTATAAGGTATTAGGGATTAAGCAGGAGATGGCAGGAATGGAGAACCATCAAGCTGTTGAGGCACAACAGTGGCAGACAGAATATCTGAAATGAGGAAGGGTTACAAATACAAAAACAATGAAGGGATTTCGCTTCACCTAAGACCCATACCATATTCTCACCATTCTTAGTGTTCTTCTTTAACACTTGAAGTGATTTGCATCATTTTAGTGGTTAACACTGGTGATTATCATTCTTTTAAACAATTTTTAAAACAACTGAGATTATAACAGCAATAATATATTATCCCAGAAATTTTTAACTGAGAAAATAAGATTTTACTCAACATAAAGTCCATTTTCAGGAATAGATGATTATTTTTTTCTCTATTATTTTAACACAACTAGATGACAAATAGTTTAGATTAGTGAACAATTATGTTAACAATAAACTAATATCAATACATATAGGTGCTATCACTATAAATTCAAATGTCTTTTTTTTTTTTAAGAGTTTCAAATATTAGGTCAGAGTAGGACACAGAAGTAGCAATCCTGTCACTAATGAACATAATGTGAAGACATTCATATCCTTATTTCTGTCTCCTCTTGAACTTGGTTTGCATTACTGAAAAGCAGATAGTATTCTCAAACTTCTACCTACAGCATCCACCAAGGCTCTTTGGGGCTTCAGAACTTTCCTCTGCCAAAAGCCCAATAAGTTTAGACAGCAGAGAGGCTAACAAACTTCTCAAAAGAGGCTGAAGAGGGGATGGACATGGATTTTGACATCAGAGGGCCCAGAATTCAAAAATCCAATCTCTGCTTTTTACTAGCAGGAGGGTACCTTAAGGCAACAATGACTGCTTTGAGTCTCATTCTCCTCATCTGCAAATAAACACAATGCCTGTCTTCTAGGGTGAAGATGGCTGGGCTGAGAGAACACACTGGCATAGAACCGGCCTGGCATAGGTAATAAAGCCCAAGTATTTTACTACTTTAAACCAAAGTTTACATGTGCATCCTTCCTCTTCAAAAGCAATAAACTTGTGAAAAAAATTAATACTTTGTTTATGGCATTTTACTTTGGTGTAATCTCTTTAAATTATTGCAAGTAACTTGTCTCAATAAACTAGAAAGCAGGAAACCTACAACTTTTCAGTTCTTCCTGAACACCAAATTAAGAAATGACAAGCTACTAAAATATCTACCAAGTCATGTATTATGTTCTCTAGACCACTTAGCTGTACTTAAGTACTTGATTATTCTGGTCATAGTAATATAGGGCACAGAGAAACATGGATCAAATATTGGCAATTCAGGTAGGTGACGGGGAATGCCAGGTAAGCCCCCCTAACATGGCCAATTCTAGAAAGGGAGAGCAGAGTACTAATATACTAATAACTAAGTATTCTCAAGTGAGCCCTCAGACTTATAGAACTGAGCAATCGTATTTCTAAGACATACTGAGCTGTGTTTATGTGGTCTAGACTAATTAAGTAACCATTAGCCACACATGGCTACTTAAATTAAAACTAAAATTGAATAAAATCAAAACTTTAGTCCTCAGGTACACCAGCCATATTTCGAGCGTTCAATAGCCATATACGGCTGTCCTATTGGACCCAGTCCTGCCAAATAATAAGACAAAGTTAGAATAGTTAAAACACCATCATATTAAAGCATAAAGAGTTAGATAAGGGAATAGAAAAGAGTTCATAAACAGACCCAAACATACTGAAATTTAGAATATGATAAAAGCAGTTTTCAAATCAGTAAGAAAAGATGAATTGTTCAATAAGTGACATGAGACAAATGGTTTGCCACTTAGGAAAAATTAAGTTGGATCCCCCCTACCTTGTTCATGACATCAAAATACATCTCAGATGGCTCAAAAACATAAACATAATAAATTAATGAATTCTCAAAAAATGAGAAGCAAACTTGAGAATTTCTTTAAAACAATGCAATATAAGTAAGCATACATAGACTTCTACATGTCAAGAAAATATCAAAATAGTGTCAAAAGGTAAACTGGGGGAGAGATGATAGCACATATGACAGAAAAGGGGCTTACGTAAAAGAATTCTAGTAAATCAATAAAAAGATCCACAAACCGATTCCAAAATAGGTAAAGGATACCATAAGGGTAAATAATTACAATTAAAAATTGTTTTGAAAGGAATCCTTCTAAACTGCTGTCTACTACGATAAAAAAACAAATACCAGGCAGATAATGGTGGCTCAGTAGCAGAGTTCTCACCTGCCATGCCAGAGACCCGGGTTCTGTTCCCGGTGCCTGCCCATATTAAAAAAAAAACAAACTACCAGATAAAATCAACCACGCCAACAGCAGTTTCGATTATCAATGCAGATCCGATAAGGCAAAGAGGAAGGTGATTCCCTTTGCCACCTTCACCTGTGGGTAGGCAGTGCCCATCCCAGACAGCACGGCAGAGAGGACGTCTTTGCCCTTATCCCCAGCCCGGCTGCAGACAGATAGCTTGAGCAGGTCCACTACGACTCGAGTGTCATCTGCGATCAACAGACTGGTGAATTCATCCAAATACTGAGGTTCTGGGCCTGATGCTTTATTTTGGTTTTCCACATCCTAAAAAGTTCAAAAGTTCAACAATTAAAATGATTAATGACATGTTGAGAGAGAAACAATCAACAATTTACCCACAAAATCAAGGGACACATGACTATCAAAGATAAGTAAAGAATATTATGAGTGTTTAAGACCTTGAAATATCAGATGGATTAAGAAATGATAAGCCCCTAAAATATCCACCAGGACAGATACTATGATTTCAAGACCACCTGTTTTATAAATCACCAAACAGCAACTGCCAAAAGGAATGCCCTCAATTATAAAGAACTGATAGGGGGAGACTTGGAATGAAGTCACACAACATAAAATCTACTTCCTCCCCATGAGATATGAATGAGAATTGTCTATTGACAAAGGTGTACATTGTAATTTTACATATTTTGTCTAGATCCCCTCTATAACTCTTTGCTAAAGTCTTATTTAGCAGATAACACATTTTCCAAACTTCTGTTCATTGGGTTCTTTGGAAGTAAGAGTCTTCTTAGTATAATCCTTTTACTTTCCAACCACAGTATATCAGCTAAAACATAGTACACTGTTTCTCTCTCTTACAGCTTGCGTAGAGGAGAAGCACAGTCTATTTGCTTGGAAGCCATTTCCCCAACAGCGAAAAACATGAGCCACTCCACCCACACAGCTTGTCCAACGAGATGCTCAGCCTGACCCACATCCATCCCACAGCATGCTGCCCAGCTAGTTTCTAGCTCCAGCCTGTCCTGTAAACAAGCGCCTCTGGGAGGTTGGCACTGGAGCTTGGCAGATGGAATGGGGATCATCAGAGCTGGGATGATACACTTTTGAATTGGTGGGGATGGAAATCAGTATGGCTCTGTGCTGAACAGAGGAGGGCACATAAGAGTTGAGTTTGGCTCACCAGAGGAAGAACAAGCAGACAGAGAAGTGCCTCTTTTCTTCTCTCTTGCCTTCAAATTTTGGCAAAAGAGTGCCAACCCTTTCCAGAAACAGAAGCAAGTTGGTGAGGAGTTCAAGTCCTACACGGTGTCCACTGGACAGCAAGGTCAGCCCCAGAAACCACATGTTTCAAGCTAGTAACAAGATTTTTCCTTTTAAAGAAATAGACCCTGTTCTTTCTTCTGCACAGTGACCCAGGGAGTAAGGGAAACTAATCAGATACGGTAACATTCCAGAGTCTGACTCACTGAAGATGAAAAGCATTGAACAAAATACATTAGTCACATTTAACATTCTTGGCCTTTTAAGTGAAATGTACCCAATTTTTTCTTAGTGGGAGGCATTTAAAAAAACAGTAAATAAGTCTGGAGGATTTGTTTAAAAAATGCAGCAGATCCTTGAACACAAATTATAGCCAATATTAATGTGAAAATTACTTTACCATAATTAATGAGTCAAACCAAAACTTAAGTCATAGGAATTTAGAGCTATAACCTGGATAATAGCTGTGTCCCATAAATAAATAAGGTAGCAACAAATATCGAAAAAAATGTTTTTTTAAAAAAATTTATTTGGTGGGAAAGAAATCATACCATCTGTCTACTAACTAAAAGAAAAAATTCTCTCTTATTCAAAATAATTTCTTGATTGAACTCTCATACCAGGAGACTGCCAAAAATCAAAAACTGTGTCCAGAAACACAATTAATAAGTACCCTTTTTTATTACTTCAGATGGTTGAGAATATCATTGGGCATATTTGTCAGCAAAAAGAGCATAGTAAATTAAGGATTCCAAATGTAATTAAAAATACTGCCAATCTGTCCCCAGAGGGATAGGCTGACAAGAAGAGTCTGAGCCTGGGCAAGGGAATGAGATCCACCTGTGGAAAGGTGACCCAGCATGGGAAGACCTGAGGACTGAGACGGGTATGCACACATGGGGGTTGCTGGGGTGAGAGAGCCAAGAGAAGCAAGGAAGACATCCATGCGTTGGAGGTCACAATTCAAGGGCAAAGAGGTCACACCCACAAAGAGACCGGCTGGTTTTGAGAGTCAGCATCTACTCAGGGAAGGAGGCACCATGTGGGGAAGGGAGGCTGTTCACATTAGGGGACAGAACCAGCAAGTAAATAAACTGTCAGTAATAGGAACTAGGATTCTCACTTTCAGAGAATGGCATTATAAATATTGAAAGGGAGAAAACTAGAATGAATCCTGTAGCGTTGGATTAGAACTGTTGTATTGGGATGAATCAATAGTTTTCAATACACATGGATATATAATGAAATAAATATTAATATAAAAATCTATTATGTGTAAGTACACATATACATTTATTCCCTAGTTCTGCACAGTAGGAGGGCTTGAGAATGGTGATAACCCAATAGCAATAAGCACACCAAGGGCCCAGATCTTGGCTTCTCAAGAACTTCATTCACTATAAAGAAACAGGACTTCTTGGAAAAACAGTTAGTTCCTGTGCTAGAGCACAAAACATTTTGTTGGGCCTGGAATATTTTACTGTACCAGAGAGCAAGGCATTGCTCAAAGAATACTGGGGGGCAGGCCATGGTGGCTCAGCAGGCAGAGTTCTCGCCTGCCATGCCAGAGACCAGGGTTTGATTCCTGGTGCCTGCCCATGCAAAAAAAAGGATATTGGGAACACATCAAAAGGACATATAAAATACCATCAAACATTTAAAGAAGAATTTATCCATTCTTCTCAAACTCTTCCCCAAAGAAAGTTCATTCTATGAGGCCAATTTTATCCTGATACTAAAATCAGACAAAGATATCTTAAGAAAACTGCAGATGCAGATGAAAATCCTCAAAAGAATACAAGCAAATGGAATTCAACTGCATATAAAAAATATTCTACACCTTGAATACGGAAAGAAGAGGACAGGAGTAAACCCTGTGGTGGGTGGACTGGAATTGGAAAAACTAGAGATTTGAACTGCTCAAGGTTTTTATTATAAAAATAAGATATAGAGAGATAAATGCTTGTGCATGTGCATGTTTGTCTGTCTGCTGAGAGTGCCTAAATCACTCTCCAGGAAGCAATGACACAAGGTATCAATGAGCTCACCTAGCACCCAGATCTTGGTTTCTAAGTCCTACAACCCACTAATTACAGGACCGGGGCAGAGTAGGTATAAGTTGGTCTGGAACACACTCTTATGCCAGAAAGTAAAAAGCTCCTCAAAGAATGATGAGGACGTGTCAGAACAACACAGAAGACCAACTCAGAGGACTCCCACTGGCCAAATCTGGAAAGATTTGGGGATCGAATAACAATAGCTACAGATATCCGTATTTGAGTAAGAAAGGAATCCATTACTCTACACCAAACTGGATAGGTAGGCAGGCAGGCAGGTAGGTAGGTAGGTAGGTAGGCAGGCAGGCAGGTAGGTAGGTAGGTAGGTAGGTAGAAAGGTAGGTAGGTAGAAAGGTAGACAGATAGTTAGACAGACACATAGGGGAGAAAGAAAAGTTCTATTACAGGAAAATGGCAACAATGCATTCTAGAAGAAATGGTGAAATTAGAAAAATCACCATTTAATAACTACCGGTAATAATGGATGCAGCTCAAATTAATAGATGCTAAAAACTGGTATATAAAATTGTGATGAGAAAGACAATATTACACAGTCTCAACATATCTCTTCACAAATATTTAGTAACACATTACTTAACTTCTGATGGAGAAACCTGGCAGACACATTTAACCAAGTGACCAAAGTTAACATTACCAATAATGTAGCAAGCAAATCCACAATGTATGTATCCCAACTTGATATGATGAAAAGAACTTGGTATAATTTTTGTGGAATTTCTGTCAAAAGGAAAGTCTGAACAACTGTTCTATACTGAAGACTGAAAAAGCAAGACAGAACCATAGCTTGGATTCTAGACCTATCAGCAAATTTTGAACAGGCCTGTGGAACAGAAAGCAACCCTGGATCCACGTTTATGTTGTGATCCTGGCAGTCACAACTGGTTATGTGGATGTTCCTGTACTCATAAAATGGATGCTGAAGTATTAAGGAGTGATGGAAATCACATCCTGCAACTTTCTGATAAATAATTTAGAAATGTGAACAACTGGAAAATCTAGATGGATCACATATACAGGAGCTCTGTATTCTATTTCTGCAACTTTTATGCAAATCTGAAACAATTTCAAAAGATGTCTCCTACTTCTTTGGTTTTGGTCATGGTTTCTGCAATGATGCTGGCAGCTCCTGGATCATCTGTCACAGGGATAAATGGACGAGAGGAAGCTGAAACAGCAGAGGGGGTCACTGCAGAGGGAGTCACAGCATCTTCAGAAGAGATCATCTAATTTGTAAAAGTACACAGAAGGTGAAAGTTTAAGTGGGAAAACTCAGGAACATGGTACATTTCCTACACAGGTTCAAAATGCCTTATGTGAAACTACTTTGGGACATTAAAAATGTTCCAGATTTCACAGTGTTGAACACTGTGCTCACCCCACATATTAGTTACACCTCCTTTGGGGATCCTGGGGCAGCCTTTCAAAGTCAGGCACATTTGTACTCAGAGGAAAAGCTGCTACTATTCACAAGTCATATGAATAAAATGAAAATGAGTTTCACATATCTTCAGGTGGGGTTTTTCCACAAAATAAGTTATATCTTTGTTTTCCAGGCTTTTAAGATTTCAGGATTGCAGGCTTGCATTTAGAGACTTTTTAAAAGAATAATCCTATTTTCATTTAAATACTAAATGCTCTTTTAAATAGAATATTTTGCTAATTTAATCTAAAAATCGAAATAGTAGACATAAAAACTCTCTAAATGAATTGGACAAATGACTGACCCAAAGTCTTATTCTAATCCGATATTACCTTTTTGTTTTATCATTTTTTTTTTACCTCTCCTCTCTTTTCTTGCCATAGATTTGGACTCAATCTGTCCTCAAGATCGAAAGCCAGCACACATTCTTCTCCATTCATGGGACTGGCTATGATTGGTATGTCAGCAGGAGGTACCGGGGAGGAGAGTGAGGGGCACTCAACTGGAGTCATCATGCCAGCTGGCATCAAGGCTCCAACCACTGCATCTCTGTCAGAACAGAAAGTCAAGTCTCTAGGAAACTGTTGTTCCTCTGTGGTACAACAGTAGAGTTAAGAAGACAGATAAGTGCTCACTGAAAGATAGTTTGCGTGTCTTGAGAAAGGATGAAATGTTACCTTGTTTCATTGGTTAAAGGCTAAAATATTTACTCTGTATCTTACTTATTGAATAACCACAGTGAAACTAGGTGAAAAATGGTCAAACATAAAAATAAGATCAAAATAACCCTATGGATTTCCCTGAGAAATCTTGGCTGTTGAATCAGCTTGAGGACCAAGTAATTCCACATCATATAACTGTGCATTTACTGAAAACCAGACACGAACCAAAGGGGCCTCTTACTAGGCAATAAAGACTAAATGCCCTTTCAATGATTGACTCAGGCTTTGATCTGAAATTAAGGTTCCTGGATGTTCAGCACCCTATGTAAGAACTTATTTCTCACTATTTGTTACGTCCCTATTTTATAGTGATACATTAATAGACTGGCAACTTACTCAGGCGATAAGAAAATTGAAGCAAAATATTAAAAAAGATATCACTATCAAAAATCTGCCTTATCAATAGTGCTTAAGGGTGGAGGATTTGCATTAGGGGTAATTCTTCCTTTCTTTTGCCAAATACTAAAGTTTCAAGCTTATTGTATAAAAAATTATGAAAATGGTCCTTTACTTGCTTTACTTATTAAATCAACACCAATTAAAGCAAGGACAAAGATGCCATCACCCATGATCCAAGGGTATATAGCTACAACTCATGGTATTTAAAGACAATACCAACATTATTGCAGATATCTGATCAATCAAAAAACTATAAAAATTCAAAGCTTACATATAATTGTAGGATATAAAAAATAAACAAATATACCTACCTGGCATACATAATTTGCAGTGCTGTAAGAATATGAGATAAGGCCTGCTGTTTGGCTAGATTTCCATCCAATGACAAGAGAATCTTGGCAAGAGAAGGGCGATTTGGCTTAGATATATTTGCACCACTAATTTTATTACTAGCAGCAGAAGAATCGGCATCTGAAGGCACGCCTGAACAAGGAAAATAAAATTTGGTTTCTATTTTTAAAATCACAGTTTGCTCTATTTCTGTTAAGTATGAACTCCCCTTTAGTTCCAAAACACACTATATTTTGCTATTTCATAGAGTAGGTATTAGACTTATTAATGGTCTTTTAGATTTAAAAAATATCATTAATGGTCTTTTAGATTTAAAAAATATCTATACTTCTATAAAGACACTATTCAGCAAATATTTACTCTAATTGTACGAAAATGTGGTTACTTCGGACAAAATATGCTTACAACAGTTTATGCCATACACAAATGTGAAAATGCTACAGTAATTACCTGTGTTTGCTTTGAAATATAAGACAAAAAATAATTCAAAATAATAAAATAGAGATGTTCATTAATAAACAATCTTATCTGACACATGTCCAAGCTCACTGCCCTGAGAGTTCCCATGCCTAGACATAGAAAGGGAGAACTATGGAGACCATAAGTCTTCCTGAGTAAAGGAGTCTGAGAGCTGGGCAGACCAAAGTGGCATGAATCCACAGAACAGAGTACCAGAGTGGACACAGTTGCTCAGGAACAGGTCCAGGCCTCCCTCAACCTAAGCAAGGATTCAGCAGAAGCTGATGAGAACATACATGACAAGAAACTGCCCAAAGCCAAAGAAAGAAATACATTAAAGGATTAGTGGCAACAGGACCTGGTGAACACATGGGGCCCAGAAGAGTGCCTATTTCCATCAGTCAGACTAGAAAACCCCATAATCACAGGGCTGGGTAAAATACTAAGAAGGGCCTTGCCTTGGTGGTGGGGAATAATTAGCACTACACCAATATCAGCTCTGACCCACCTAACAAATCCAGAACCAAAATCCAAAAGGATCAGATTGTTTTAGAGTATCCTAACTGCATCTAAGAACAAAGCTCACATATAAAAATCGCCAGCAGGCGGGCCGCGGTGGCTCAGCGGGCAAAGTGCTTGCCTGCTATGCCGGAGGACCTCGGTTCGATTCCCGGCCCCAGCCCATGTAACAAAAACGGAGAAACAGAATACAATAAAACAAGAAAATGTTTAAAAATGTTTCCCTTTCTTCCTTCCTTCCTTCCTTCTCTCTCTGTCTTTCCTTTAAAAAAAAAAAAAAAAAAAAAAAAAAAAAAAAAAAAAAAAATCGCCAGCAACATACAGTGTAAAATGTATATACATCCAACACAATGAATGTATGGCATCCAACGCAAAATTACCAGGTAGGCAGAAAAGCAAGAAAAATATAACCCAATACAAAAATAACAAGTAAGAAAATCAATCAACTGAAATTGACCCAGAACTGACACAGATGTTAAAATCAGCAGACAAGGAAATTAAAACAGTTATTTTATCTGCATTCCATATGTTCGTAAAGATAACTAAAGACAGAAAATATAAAAATAACCAAACCAAACTTCTAGATATAAAACCACAATACCTGAGATCAACAGTACACTGAAGGGATTAATGGTATTTTAGAAAATGAAAGGAAGACTGGTAAAAATTTGAAGACATGGCACACATAAAAAAATTTTTTTAAAACACTAAAGTTTACAACACACATAGAAATAAAATGTATGACAACGAGAACAAAGGTTGAAGGGAAAAGGCAGAAATATACTTTGGATGATTCATAGATATAAAATAGTATAATAACACCTAAAGGTAGACTATGCTAAATTAGAGGTATATAATATATACCCTAGAAAAGAAGAAATTAAGCCCAATGTAAGAAGAAAAGAATAAAGATTAGAGCAGAAATCAATGAAACAGAAAATAGAAAAACAATGTAGAAACATCACAGAAACCATAAGCTGTTCTTCAAAAAAAGAAAATTGATAAATTTCCCTTTAGTCAAACTGGAAAGAGAAGATATAAATATCAATATAATGAATGAAAGAGGTGACATCACTACAGATATTAAAATGAAAATAAACAAACACTAAAACCAACCAACTATATGCCAACAAATCCATCTAAGAATTTAGATGAAACGGATTACACTTTCATCAAAGACACAAACTATCAAGTCTCAACAGAAAAGAAAGATGATCCTGAATCTACTAAAGAATTAAAATTTGTTGATAAAAAAAAATCAAGAAGCTCCTACAAAGAAAACATGAGACCCAGATGGCTTCAGTGGTGAATTCTACTCAGCATTTCAGGAAGATGCACTATCAATCCTGCACAAATTAAAAGGAAAACTGAAAGGAACACTACCACCTTATTCTCTGAGGCCACATTACCCTAATACCAAAACTAGAGACATTATCAGAAAGCACAGACTAATGTCAATCATGAACAGAGATGTAAAAGTACTTAAAAAAAATTTCTTTTTAGCAAATTGAACCCAACAGTGTATAAAAAGGATACTACAACATGACAAGGTAAGGCTTATCATCCCAGGAATAAAGTTTGGTTTAAAATTTACAAGTCAACGTAACATACCATATTAACAAACTAATAAAGAAAAATGGTTACCATATTAACAAACTAATAAAGAAAAATGGTATGTCCATTTTAATAGATGCAGAAAAATTATTAAATAATATGTAACATTAAATTCTGATTTTAGAACTCTCAGGAAGGGCAGTGTGAGGGTAGCTCAGTGGCAGAATTCTCGTCTGCCACACTGAAGACCTGGGTTTGATTCCTGGTGACTGCCCATGCAAAAAAGAAAAACAGAAAAAAAACCTCTCAGGAAGCTAGAGATAGAAAGGGACTTTCTCAACTTAATAAAAAGCTCCTACTAACAACCCACAGTTATCATTACAACCAGTGGTGAAATACTGAAAGCCAAAGACTAGGGATAAGACAATCTTTCCACTTCTATTCAACATTATGCTGGAGGTTCTAGCCAGTGCAAGTCACTGTATTATTTCATTTATAAAAATCTCTAGAAAATGCAAACTGATCTATATTGACAGAAAGAAGATCAGTGGTTGTAGGATGTTGGGGAAGGACAGTGAGGGGCAGAAGACAGGGTTACAAAGGAGTACAAATAAACTTTTGGAGATGGACATGTTCATAATCTTGACTGTGAACAGACATGTCAAAACTGATCAAAGTATACATTTTAAATATGTATAGTTTACTGTATTAAGAAATAAGTCTGCTAAAAAATAAGTCTAACTCAGTGCTTATACTTATCAAGTAGTTATCAAGAACCTTCTCTATTTTCATAGAGGAACAGCAAAGTTAGAGTTCACCTGATTCACAAAAATCAGTACGATAATTTTTTAAAATTTTTATTCCAGCATGCATAAATTCCATCAGAGAACATTATAATATTTATATGTCTTTTGGTTCACAATACTAACACATAACACTACAACCTCTTATCTGCTGATGGCATTAAACAGACATTATGGTGCAATAACATGAGAAGACTCTCATAAAATGCAAATCTGTGTTACCTAAATAGGAAGCACCTAAAGGGTCTCTTGCAGTTTGGAAGAGAACTGGCTCGTGGACGGAGGGAGCTGCTACATCGACGGTTGTCCATGCCACACTGTGAGATGACCCGCAAGCCACTCGTGTGATTTTCTGACCTTCTAGACCTTGTACGAGCGTGGGCTTTCTGTTAACTGTGGTTGTGCCATTGCCCTGCTGTCCGTGATCATTGTCACCCCAAGCATATACCTGTTTAAAAAAATATATATCTAGAATTTTCCAATCTTTCAAAATATTTTCTCTAAATCTCCTTCAAAATGCTTGAAGTTTATACCAAAGTACTTGAAAGAAGTAGAGTCTTAATGGTAAAAGTAAAATCACTTTGCAATCTTACAAAAAAGGGATCTATATACTATAATTCTGAGGAAAATTTAGCCATGGAAATGCTTGACGATGACAATAAATAAGCATTTACTTGAAAGCAACTCAGCTAATTCATCTATTCTGTTTTCTTATAGCACGTGGGGAGGGTCACTTCTTTAGCTAAGTGCAACAGTTAATTTTGTCCTTAATTTCATAAAAAAAACACAAGTTCATGTTTCAAGTAATTTGCTTCTTAGCTTTATAGAACTATAAAATACAATTCAATTACCTTAATCTGTTTTAAAAAAGAGTGTACTGATTTTGGTGTCATAAACTAATTTTAAATATATCATTCATGAGTCTGCCACAGTATGGCCTCTCTGAGCAGAAAGTGAGTAATGCTTGTCAAGCACAACTTTATTTCTAAAAGAGAGAATGTAGATCTCTTCATCAGCCATCAATTCTACAATATAAATTACTGCTAATACCTTTTCTGTAGGAGCACCTTCAATGATAACAATATTTTCACTTTTCCATGTGGACTTAAGATTGAACTCCTCAGAGCTGGAAATTCCTCCATTTTATAACACATCAGCCAGCAAATATACTACCAAATGCCCACTAAGTCCCACACCTGTGCTGACAGATGGCAACCAATAAAGTAAGGCACAAAATGGACATAGTCCCACCTGCATGGTTCTTCAGACATCAAGAACTATCTTATATTCATTAAGAGTAACAATTGTGATGAGATAGGACTGCATCACAGTATCAGATTCAGGATGCTCCCACCACCTGTCTGCAGGGTTACCTGACCCGCATCGGTGACGGCCAGGCAATGCAGGGCTCCCACAGCCACGTGCACAATCCTCTTCCCACGCAGTCCTTCTACCACCTGTGGCTTCCGCACGTGTACATCCGAGCCATGGCCCAGCCTGAAGTAATCCCCCTTTCCCCTGTGAGGTCAACAATACGAGTTTCAACACATGGTTATAGTTTGGTAGTGACAAACAAGAAAATACTGTTTTATAGCTTTTAGAGCAAGCTCGATAAGACAATACATACAAAACTCAAGGTGTTTTAAATTGTTATAAAATCATTAATTCAAACCAACTCTAAGTTTGCTAGAAAGATCTTTAATATTGTAATATATGTTTCAGAATATTTGAATTACAATTGTAGGTTTCATACTGAGACTGAAAACATGACATGCATCCCCAGATGCCTCTATAAAACCATATCTAGGGTGGGCCACGGTGGTTCAGCAGGCAGAGTTCTCATCTGCCAAGCCAGAGACTGGGGTTTGATTCTCGATGCCTGCCCATGCTAAAAAAAAAAATCATATCTAGAGTAATTCTTTATGAAGTTGCTTTTATATTATGACATTCAAAACTAATATTTGGTGTGCTGTCCAAGGTCAATTTTGGTGGTTCCATGACTTTGAACTTTAATAAATAAAGTTTCACAAGAAATGCAAGTGAATTTTTTCAGGATTAAATAATCAGATATCAGTTTTCTCTCATCTTATTATGAGGCTTCTGGTATGGAATGTTAAATGGGCTAAAGTTTTTTGAATGTTCTTTTAAAATGACCTAATTAATTATCATGGGAAATTACTACTCATAATATTGTCACTAAACCCAACTCAATATAATTAACAGGGCAAAAGATGCCTGGATGAGTAAGAAAATGAAGGTTTAATAATTCATTGGGAAATGACCAGATAGATACTCCCTGCCCATGACTACACAGCTACAAGATACTTGGGGATAAGGAAGAGTTTTACGTACCATGTCCATACTACTCCTGACTTTGTAAGAGCCAAGGAAAACTGAGCACCACACTCAATCTGGCAAACCCCCTGTCCATTTAGTCTTTCAATGTTCTGGGGAATGTTACAGCCTTCACTTCCTCCCCGGCCCAGTTTTCCAAAGTCACCATCACCCCAGGAAAATACCAAACCTAGGTTAAAAAAAAAACACACACATACACACACACTTCAGTTCAGTGCTTTATGACGTTCCTATCCACCTGGCTTAGAATAATCCCAGTGGAGCTCACCTTCATCGGTCAGAGCCAGAGTCTGTGCATCTCTACTTCCACATGCAACCTGGATTACTCTGTGACCAAGAAGGACTTTTACCTACTCAATTACAAATTTAAAAACAGAATCAAACACAGGTACCAAGAAAGCAACAGACAGCCAATAAAGCAAGTTTTTAAGAACTTTCCTAGACTTGAAGCTTATCTTCTCTTGAAAACAGATGGTAAGCTTTCTGTAAGCAACAAAAATGTGTATAATCACCATTTTGGGCTTCAGCTGTGTTGTATTATCCCCATGTCCCAACCGGCCATACTCTCCAAGGCCCCAGGTGTACAATTCACCGCTGGAAGTGATGGCAGCACTGTGAGAGCTCCCACAGGCAATGTCGCGTATACGCTTAGTTTTCAGGGCTTCTATCAGCCTTGGCTTGTCACAGTTCCTAAACAAAATTAAATCATACTTTCTATAATCAATCCATCCTTTTAAAAGAACAAGAAAAGAACATCTACGCTGATCCACAGTCAAAACAATATCTATAGATCAAATTAACTTTCAAACCTTAAAACAGAATGAAAACCCAAATCACATTCACTGATATTAAAAAAAAAAAATTAAAGATTCATGTATATAAATACCTAACCTGTATTAATTTTGTGCAAAAATAGCAATTAAAAAATATTTGTTAATGTTACCAGAAACAGCTTGTTAGTAAGATCGAAGAAAATATCCTTACATCCTACTGAAGTGTCCAAGCTTTCCATCGTCACCTTCACCCCATGAAAATACTTTTCCATCGACAGTCAGAGCTGTAGCATGTCGACCACCTGCAACATTCACACAGACATAGGCTCCTAAAAGTTGTTTCACACAAAGTCTAGCTCCTGGGCTTCTGAGGACAGCATGGTAGACAGACAGGGCTCTGAGTCCACCAAATACCCTCCTCCCACTTTCAGAACAAAAGAACCCCATATTAGCAGGCAACAATGAGCTCAATGAAAAAATTACACTTCCCAATTTCTCTTGCTCATAGGAGATGGCAACTGAGAGACAAAAGAAGAGAGAATTCCAGAAAAATTCTACATACAAAGGGACTGAAAACTCTCTACTGGGAGAATTGATTGCCTGTCTCATTCTTGGCTTTCCCTCCTTGTGTCTGTAACTTGGACATGAGGACTAGGGCTGTGGCAGTCACATTTCAACAGAGGTAGATAGAAGAAATAAGCTCGAGTTCATGTGGACATGGAGCTGCCAGACTGGCCATGAATTGTCACCTCCATAATTTTTACATGGAAAAAAATTTAATTCTACCTTGCTTAAGTCACTATCGGTTGGAACTTCTATTACATGGGCTAAACCTAACGCTACTGAGTACAGACAGAAATGAGCTCTTACCTACTTCAGCTCTAGTCCCCAGAGGCCAAGTATAGTAGTTTCAAATAATACTTAACAAAGGTTTACCAAAGGGAAGGAGCATGGTGGTTTTAAGGATATTTTTCTTCATGAGGTACATAGATACTTTTGGAAATCTGATTAAAGTCATAAACTTTTCTCTTGAGAAAGACAACAGATATTTAAACACAGGCTTTTATATATGAGTCCATAGATGCTATGAACTAGACCATGGACCCCAGATTTATAACTCCTTCCTTGAAGGGGTATGCCCACTGTGCTGGTTTGAAAGGATGTATGGACCCTAGAAAAGCCATGTTTTAATCAAATCCCATTTCATAAAGGCAGAATAATCCCTACTGAACACTGATTGTTTGAAACTATAATCAGATTATCTCCCTGGAGGTGTGATTTAATCAAGAGTGGTTGTTAAACTGGATTAGGTGAAGACATGTCTCCACCCATTTGGGGGGGTCTTGAGAAGTTTCTGGAGTCCTATAAAAGAGGAAATATTTTGGAGAATGAAGGAGTTTCGGAGATAGCAGAGAATGCTACAGTACCATGAAGCAGAGAGTCCACTAGCCAGCGACCTTTGGAGATGAAGAAAGAAAATGCCTCCCAGGGAGCTTCATGAAACAGGAAACCAGGAGAAGAAGCTAGGAGTTTGCCACATGCCCTTTCAGAAGAGAGAGGAACCCTGACTGTTCACCATGTGCCCTTCCACATGAGAAAGAAACTCGGACTGCGTTCACCATGTGCCCTTCCATTTGAGAGAGAAACCCTGAACTTCATCAGCCTTCTTGAATCAAGGTATCTTTCTCTGGATGCCTTTGATTGGACAGTTCTATAGACTTGCAATTGGGACATTTTCTCAGCCTCAGAATTGTAAACTAGCAACTTATTAAATCCCTCTTTTTAAAAGCCATTCTGTTTCTGGTATATTGCATTCTGGCAGCTAGCAAACTAGAACACCCACGCACCTGAAATGTCAATGATTGCTAGTCTCCCAAAAGCCTAGTTTAGTAATGATAATTATAGACCACCTTGAGATGTACACTATCCAGTTTTTAATCCTATAAAATGAAACCTAACAAAGAACACAAGGATACCTTAGGGAAATTATTTAAGCACCTTGGTTATTTGCAGAGCCTGAGCTATTGTTTATCCTCACAAGTACAAATGCTGGACATGTACCTGAATGAACAGCCACTTTTTTAACCACGTAGTTACTGAGGGCTGTGATCTGTCGAGGGATGGGCACTGTCCCACTGGAGATGCCCAGTCCCAGTCGCCCATTGGTGGCTTCTCCACATGCATATACTTTCCCTTCCACAGTCACTGTAAGGAACAAGAAGGGCGAAAAGGACTCACAGTTCAAATCATAACAATTATAATTTTGATGTTAAGCATAAAATTTTTAAAACTTAAAATTTTAGAATAATCATACCTGCAAACAAACTTTTAGAACCACCAGCCACCTGTACTACATTCAAAGCAGATAAGGTCTCAGAGAATGAAGGAACCTTTATCTAGAACAGGATTTTTTAAAAAGCAAAAGAAGGAAAAAATAATTTTATTTATACTTTTAAAATTGTAAATAACCTTAACAAATGACACAAGGGATTACTGTTAATTTATATGGGCATATTAACAAAAGGAGTTCTTATCTCTTACAGATAAATAGTGAAGTATTTAGGGATGAAATGATAAACTGATTCACTTTAAAATAACCAGGCGGGGAGGTGGCCAGGTGTTGATAAATGTTGAAGCTAGCACCAGGAACACAAGGGCTGATAGTCCTATTCTTTTTAATTGGGTACATCTGAAGATTTCCATAATAAAAGGTCAAAATATATATAATATAAAGATATAAAGAGCCATGTGGTAACTGTATTTCAAGTTTTGTCTGATCATTCTCTTTAATTCTAACATCTCTACAAAATTATATATTTAAATTTCCATTATAAATGGGAATTTATAAATACAGAACTCTAATCCATACCAAACTCTAAAATCTGTTCTATAATTATTTGTTAATACGTACTTGGAAACTTATTGCTTTTTGTATATATGTTATATTTCACAATAAAAAACATTTTTAAAAAGTCTTATAGGACACAATGAAAACATTATTTATAGAGAAGTTAATAGCCATGAACACCTACATTAAAAAAAAATAACAATCTCAAATTCATAACTCAACGTAAGCAACTACAAAAAGCAAACTAGGGCAGGCCATAGTGGCTCAGCAGGCAGAGTTCTTGCCTGCCATGCCAGAGACCCAGGTTCAATTCCCTGTACCTGCCCATGCAAAAAAAAAGCAAACTAAATCCAATATTAACAGAAGGAAGGAAATCATAAACATCAGATTGGAGAAGAATGAAATAGGGAATGGAAAAAAAAATAGAATTAATAATCTAAAAGTTGGTTCTTTGAAAGGATCAACAAATTGAAAACCTATAGCTAGATTAAGAATAAAGGATAAAATACTTAATTTATTAAAATTGGTAATGAAAGTGGTGGTATTACCAATCATATAGAAATAAAAAAGATTATGAGAAAATACTTTAAAAAACTGTCAAATAACTTAGACAATACAGATGATATAGAAAAATTCCTAGAAACATGCCGGGCCTTCTTTGTCGTTTTTTTTTTTTTTTTTTTAATGCACAGGCACCGGGAATCAAACCCGGGTCTCCAGCACGGCAGGTGAGAATTTCTGTCACTGAGCCGTTATCACACCACCCTGCCTTCTTTTATTAACTATTAAAAATTCATTACACTGAAAAAAAAAAAAAGCGCATATGCAAGTTTATAAAAAAGCAATACTATAAGGACTTCCAGGGAAGATGGTGGAGTAGGGAGCGCCAGGACCCAGGTCCTCCAGCTGAACAACTATTAAACAGGCAGGAATCGTCTAAAACAACTATTTGGAGCTTCAGGGACCAGAAGAACATTACATGGCATCCAGGGAAGAGTGGGAAGGAGACTTAGATAAATTACAGTGAAGAACTGAAAACTGCTTTGTCCCCAAGGTGGCTGCTGGAACCCAGCCCCCACTCTCACATGGGGTGGGCATAGCCATCACTAATTATGGCTTTTGATTAGCAAATTTGGATCACTGGGGGCTGGCCTGAGGGTAGCTATTGTTTCAAACCTCACCAGACAGGGAGAGGAAATAGAGATGTAAAGATACAGCACTTCAGTGTGTAGAAGGCCTGTATTGGCTAGACAGTCTAAGACAGCTAAACTTTGGGAAGCCATCTGGCAAGCTTTTGGAGCCCTTCCTGTCCCCTCACCAGGGCACTGTGGCACCAATATGCCCCCACTTCTTGGGTCCCTGGCCATGTTTTGGCGAGGAAAGAAGGACTTAGGAAACTCCTCTCTGAGATGACCCTCCTCCAAGAATTTGCTATCCAGGCAAAAGAAGCTTGAGACAATGAAAGAATGTAAAAAACTATAGAGGGGGACACTGTGGGACAAAGGCCTACCAGTGTCAAATACTCAGGAGAGGGAGGTCTGTCTCCCAAAACAGAGGATACAACCAAACTCCAGTAAACAGGGGAACTCCAAAACGACTAAGAAGCAAAACCTCAGGAAAAGACAGAAGCCCAAAGAGCACGGAACACTACATTCTCCTTCAGCAGAGTTATCTGACAAGAAAATCTGTTTTATCACCAGCTATTCAGAAAATCAAGAAACAGACATACCAAAGAGTAAATCCCAGAGTTAACATATTAAAATACTGAAATGCACAAGTGCAACAAAAGAATTCAACACCAAGAAACAGGAAATGATAGCCCATACAAAGAAAGAGGTTAAAAATACAAAAAAAACACCAATGAAGAAGCGAGAATGTGAACATTCTGAACACAACCTATAAAAACTGTATCTTAAAAATGCTCAAGGAGATGTTGGAAAGTACAGAGAAAGAACTTAAGGATATCAGGAAAACAATAAATGAGCAATAGGACTCTGAGTAAAGAGAGAGAAATTTTAAAAAGGAAACAAACTATGACATTGAAGACCATAATAACTGAAGTTAAAAATGCCCAGGAGGGTTTCATTTTTAATGAAAGCTGGCAGAAGAAAGAATCAGTGAACTTGATGACAACACACTTGAAATGAGTTATGCTGAAGAGCAGAAAGTAAAAAGAAATATTAAGAGCAAAAACAGCCTGAGACACAGATACCGTCAAGTGCACCAATATACATGTTATAGGAGTCCCAGAAAGTGAAGAGAGAAAGGAACAGAAGAAACAGTCAAAGAAATAACAACAGAGACCTTCCCAAACTTAGCAAAAGACATGAATATGCATATCTAAGAAGCTCAGAGAACATCAAACAGGAGAAAAGATGAAGAAAAATACACCCTGTCACATATTGATTACACTATTAAATGCAAGAGGTGATAGTTCTGAAAACTGCAATAGAAAAATATGCAAGGGAATCCCAAATAGACTGAATGCTAATTCCTCATCAGAAACCATGGAGGCAAGAAAGCAGTGGGTTGAAATAACCCAAAGTACTGAAGGAAAATAACTGCTAGCCCCAAATTTTATATCTAGTTAGACTTGCTTTCAAAACTGAGGGAGAAATTAAGAATTTCTCTGATAAATAAAAGCTGAGAGAGTTATCACTAGACCAGCCCCACCAAAGGGAGTTCTTCAGACTGAAAGGAAAGGATACTAATCAGTGGTTCAAAGCAGCATCAAAAAATAAAGACCCATGGTAAAGGTAACCATTTGAGTAATTACAAAGGTCAATATTACTGTATAGTATTGTTTGGTTTATAACTCCACTTCTTACTTCCTAATGGTATTAAAATACAAATGCATAAAAAGTAATGATAAATCTAGGCTTCGGGACATAAAGTGTACAAAAATATAAGTGGTAACAACTATAAAAAAGTGGGGGGGGCAAAAAGGTATAATATAAATATATGTGCATGCCACTAATGTTAATTTGATATCAAACCTAATATGACTGCTATGTATTGAGGATGTTAAATTTTAACCCTATGGTAACCACAAGAAAAATACAGCCAGATAGAAATGAGAACACACTCAATACGGCACAACACAAAGAAGCAAACATAAAAATAGTCTTTAACAGAAGTAAGGGACAAAAAATGCATAAGACTTACAAAGGCTAAATAGCAAAATGACAAAAGAAAAAATTGCATTATCAGTAATGACCTTAAATGTTAATTAATTAAACTCTCAGCAAAAGGGAGACATTGGCAGAATGGATAAAAAACATGACTAGTGATATGCTATCTGCAAAACATTCACATTAAAAAGTCAAAGACACAAGCAGGATGAAGATGAAAGGATGAAAAAATATATACCATACAAGTATTAATCTAAAAAGAATTGGGGTGGCTATAGTAATATTGGATAAAATAGACTTCAAGACATAAATAGTAATGAGGGACAATGATGGTCTTATGTACTGATAAAAGAAACAATTCAAAAGGAAGATGTAATAATTATAAATATATATGCACTTAATAGCAGAGCCCAAAAATATATGAAGCAAATACTGACAGTTTTGAAGGGAGAAATTGACAGTGTAATATTAATAGTACAAGACTGTAACACATAGCTCTCAGTAATAGACAAAACATCTAGTCAGAGCATCAGTAAGGTAGCACAGGACTTGAATGATACACTAAATCAACTAAGCATTAATAGATATTAATGGAACATTGCACTCAGTGAAATGAGAATATACATTATTCTCAAGTGCACATGGATCATTCTCCATGATAGACCATTTGCTGGGTAAAAAAACAAGTATCACTAAATTAAAAATACCAAAATTATACAATTTATATTCATAATGGAATGAAGCTAGAAATCTATAACAGAGGGAAAAAATGGAAAATTCACAAATAAATGGAAATTAACCACATACCCTTAAGCCAATGGGTTAAAGAAGAAATCAGAAGTGAAATTAGGAAATGCCTGAGGTGAATGAAAATGACAATACAACATACCAAAACTTATAGGATTCAGCAAAGGCAGTGCTGAGAGGGAAATTTATTGCTCTAAATGCTTACGTTAAAAAAGAAAGGCTTCAAAAAGACCTAGACTCAAACTTGGAAGAATTACAAAAAGAAGAGAAAGCTAAACCCAAAGTGAGAAGAAAACAAATAACAAAGATCAGGACAAAGATACATGAAATAGGAAAAAAAAAAAAAAAAGCAATAGAATCAACAAAATTAAAAGATGTTCATTTGAAAAGAGCAATAAAATTGGCAAACCTTTAGCTAGAATTGACAGAGAAAAGAGAGAGAGAAGAAGAGTAATGAAATTCAGAAATGATGGGAGGACATTATTACTGACCCTACATAAATAAAAAGGACTACAAGAGGATACTATGGAACAAACGTATGCCAACAAAACAGACAAGCTGGATGAAATGGACAAGTTGTTAGAAAGACTGAAACTACTTACATTGACACAAAAAGAAATAGAACTCAATAACCAAGTACTACTAAAGAGACTGAATCAGTAATCAAAAACCTCCCAATAAAGAAAAGGCCAGGTCAGATGGTTTCAGGGGGAAATTCTACCAACTATCCCAAGATTTAATTATAATTCTGCTCAATCTCTTCTAAAAAATCATAGAGGAGGGAACACTCCCTAATTTATTCTAGAAGGCCAACATCACCTTCATATCAAAGCTGGATAAGGATACACAAGAAAAGAAGACAACAGACCAGTATCTCTTCTGAATATAGATGTAAAAATCCTCAACCACATACTAGCAAACCAAATGCAACAGCACATTAAAGGAATCATATAATAAGATCAAGTGGGATTTAACCCTGGTATGCAAGGTTTATTCAATGTAAGAAAACCCATTAATGTAGTACACCACATTAACAGAACAGAGGAAAAAAACATTATTTCAATTCATACAGAAAAGGCATTAGACAAAATAGAGCCCCCTTTCTTGATAAAAACACTTAGAACACTAGGAACAGAATGAAAATTCATCAACATGATAAAGGGCCTATATGAAAATCCCCAAGCTAACATCTCATTAATGGCAAAAGATTGAAAGTTTTCTCTCTAAGATCAGGAAAAATACAGGGATATCCACTGTCAAAACTGTTTTTTATCATTATACTAGGAGTTCTTGTCAGAGCACAAAGGTAAGAAAAAGAAATAAAACATATCCAAACCGGAAAGAAGTAAAATGCTCACTATTTGCAGATGATATGTTCACAAAAACAAAAAGTCCACAAAAAGGCTCAGCAAAGTGGCAGGATACAAGATTACACCCAGAAATCAGTTGTGTTTTATACACAAGTAATGAACAATCAGAAGAAGAATTCAAGAAAAAAATCCCATTCACAATAGCAACTAAAAGACGCAAGTAACTAGGAGAAAATCTAACCAAGGATGTTTGTACACAGATATCTACAAGGCATTGCTAAAAGAAATTTAATAAGACTTAAATAAATCAAGGGCTTTCATGCAGAAAGCATGAAATGCATCATGGATTAGAAGACTAAAGATACCAATACTACCCACACTTATGTATAGATTCAATGCAGTCCCAATCAAAATTCCACAACCTTCTTGAAATGTGAAGGGGCCTAGAAAAAGAAAAATGAAGATGGAAGACTCACTTCCCAATCTTAAGCCTATTACAAGGCCACAGTTCTCAGAACAACATGGTACTGATACAAAGACAGACATTCGGAATAGAACGGAGAATTCAGAAATCAACCCTCACATGTATGGCCAACTGATTTTTTTTTTTTCCATTTTTTTCTTTTGTGCATGTGCAGGCACTGGGAATCAAACTGTGGTCTCCAGCATGGCAGGGGAGAACTCTGTCTGGTGACCCACTGTGGTTCACCCTGGCCAACTGATTTTTCAACATGGTGGCAAAGACCACTCAATTAGGAAGGAATAGTCACTTCAACAAATGCTGCTGGGAAAACTGGATATCCGTTGCCAAGAAAAAAAAAGGAGGACCCCTACCTCACACCATATAAAAAAATCACCTCAAAATGGATTAAAGACCCTAGTATAAGAGCTATAACTACCAAATTCCTAGAAGAAAACATATGGAAGCATCATCAGGCCCCAGGGTTAGGCAATAGTTTCTTAGATTTTACACCCAAAGCACAAACAACAAAAGAAAAATAGATAAATTAGATCTCATCAAAATAAGAAAGTTTTTTTTCCTCAAAGGACGTTAACATAAAACGACAACCTATACCACGGGAAAGAATATTAGGAAACCACATACCCAAGAAAGGTTTAATATCCAAATCATATAAAGAAATAACACTTCAATTTACCAACAAAAAAAGACAAACAGCCCAATTAAAAAAAGGGGGGGAACCTTGAAGAGACATCTCTCTAAAGAAGATACACAAATGGCCAGAAAGCATAGGAAAAGACATTCATATCATTAGCCATCAGGGAAATACAAATCAAAACCACAATGATATTCCACTTTATACCTATTATAATGGCTTCTATTAAAAAAATGGAATATAAAAAGTGCTGGAGAGTATCTGAAGAAATAGGAACACTCATTCATTGCTGTTAGCAATGTAAAATGGTGCAACAATTGTGGAAGACAGTTTCACAGTTCATGAGAAAGTTAAGTATAGAACTACCAAATGACCCAGCAATCCCACTATACATGCACCCAAAAGAATTTAATGCAGGGACCTGAACAGATATTTGCACACCTATGTTCATAGCAGCATTATTCACAATTGCCAAAAAATGGACACAACCCAAGTACCCATCAACCAATGAATGGACAGACATACAATGGAACATTACACAGTTTTAAAAAGAAATCATGTCCTGATACCCACGAAAACACAGATGAACCTTGAAGACTCGTGTAGAGTGAAATAAGACAGACACAAAAGGACAAATATTATATGATCTCATTGATTTGAAGCAATAAGCAAATTCAAAGAGTCAGAATATAGAATATAGGTTACTAGGGAATGGAAAAGGGATAGGGTATAGGAAATTAAGGCTTCAAATGTACCAGGTTATTATTTGGAATGACAGAAATATATTTTTAATATAATTTGGATGGTGGTGATGGTAGCACAACATTGTGAATGCAAATACCAGCACTGGAATATATATCTGAATATGATTTAAAGTGGGAAATGTCAGATTGCATATTTGGTAACAGAATAAAGATTTAAAAGAAAAATCCATGTAACTACTCCACATATATGGTAAACTATAACTTAACCATGGACATTAACTAATAGTACAATTATAAACATGTGCTATCATAAATTGTTACAAATTGTTCCACACCAATGAGAGGTGTTGGTGGTAGGTCAGTGGTACGTAGGAATCTTTCATGTTATTCATGATTGTTCCATACACCCACAACTTCTCTAACACACAAAAAAGCAACAGTTCAACTATATCTAAAGGACACTAATTTTTAAGCACAGAGGCTTTTCAGAAACTAAATCTGATAATGGCTATTAGCTCAAGAACTACTTTAGAAAAATTATTTCTGTCTGTACTTAAAAAAAAGGTGTTAAGTTCACGAGCCAACTTGGCCTGGCTACGGTATCCAGTTGTCTGGTCAAGCAATCGCTGGTCTGATTATTATTGTAAGGATATTTCATGAATTTAAATCATCACTAAATTGACTGCATCTACGGATGATTACACCTATAATCAACTGAGCATACCGCCTTCAACAGTGAAAGAAATCTCATCTAAACAGTGAGGACTTTAAAAGGAGTAGTGACAGTCAGAAGAGAGAATTTTCATCTCCATGTCAGCCAGTCACCTAGCTTCTCCTGGGAATTCATCGAAACCTTCATTTGTGTTGCCAGCTTGCTGCCTGCTTTACCGAATTTGGACATGCCCATCCCCACAGTCAAGTAAGCCAACTCCTATTATAAAAAATTTCATAATATTTACATAATACACACAGACACATCTCCTATAGGTTCTGTTGACAGAGTACTAACTAACATAGATTATGGCACCAAGAGAGTGGGGTGCTGCTATTGCAAATACCAAAAAATGTAGAAACAGCTTTGGAATTCTGGAAGAATAGTTGAGGTGCTTGACAGAAAAAGTCTAGATTGTTTCAATGAGACTATCTATGTAATATGGATGTTAAAAGCAGTTCCAGCAATGCCTTAGAAGGAAATGCTGAATGTTTTTATTAGAAACTGGAAGAAACATGATTCTTATTTTAAAGTGGCAAAGAACTTGACGAAATTGAGTTATGACGTTGGATGGAAGATGGAGAGCAGAAATCAAAAGCAATGAACTTGAATAATTAGCTGAGGAGACCCAAGCTGAATGTGGAAAGAACAGCCTGATTTCTCCTTACAAGTTGTGATCGTTAGGTTCTAGAGTCAACTTGGCCAAATGATTATGCCCAGTTATATGGTTAGGCAAGCACTGACCTGATCTTTGTTGCAAGAATATTTCATGGATGGCTGATAAATCAAAAGGTTGGTATATTAAGTCACCAGTCAGTTGACTGCATCTGTGGCTGATTACATTTGCAATCAACTAAGGTGAGCCTCTGCACCCCCACACTCACACACACACACACACACACTGAGATAATTCAATCAACCAAAGGCTTTTAAGGAAGAAGAGAGACTCACTGCTTCTTTAGCCAGCAAGCCTCTTCTGTGGAGTTCATCCAGACCCTTCATCAGAGCCACCAGCTTTACAACCTGCCCTATGGATTCTGGACTCTTCCATTCCCACAGCTGCATGAGATACCTTTATAAATCTCATATTGCTTCTGTTTCTATAGAGAACACTGACTAACAGAGCTTATAGTAGAATGCAAGAGGAAAGGGATATCAACCTGAACTCTGGGGACAAAGAAACCAGAAATTAATGGTTTGGAAAATTCTTAGCTTCCAGAAAGTGAGTCCCCAGGGAATAGTGCTCTATGTGAGAATTTAACTGAACATGGAATTAGTCAGCCATTTCAGAGAAAGTCAAGATTAGAAATGCAGTTATGTAGAAAAGAATAATGGAAGGCTCAATTGTCTGAGGTTTAGACCCATGTGAACTACATGCAAAACCAACAAGTTCTTTTCCATAATTTGTATGAATAGAACCACTCCCAGCATGAATGAAAATGGACAGTAAAAGGGCAGGGCAAATACAAGGAGGAATGGCTTCAAGAGCAGACCCATGGAAGCAGAAATCTGGATTTCTTAATCTGGAAATCTTAAGTCAAGGGAGTGGGCCCAACCACGTGTATGGAAAAGTCAAGTTGGCCACAATGCTTGGAGAGGGTGGGCCTCCATCCTGCTGTCAAGAAAGAATGCTGCCACCCCAGTGCTTGGAGATGATGGAGACTATGCCCAGGGGATTTCAGAGAGTCTGGCCACCACCTGACTGTTCTGATAGATTGAAGCCTGTGACCCAGTACTCAAGGACAGCCTGGCCACCATCTCAATGTTTTGAAAGGGTGGAGCCCCTTTATCCCAGTGTTCGGGGAGAGCATGGCCTCTGCACAAGTGCTTGGATAGGGGGGTTGGGGGCTGTCCTTCCATCAGGCCTGGAGGTGTATACACCATTTTATAGATAACTCTCAGATCTGAAATCCAATGAAGTCTACCTTGCTGCATTTTGAAATTGTTTGTGACCTGTGACCCTTGTTTTCCTTCCTATTTCTTCCTTCTGGAATAAAAGTGTTTATGCTATGCCTGTCTCACCAATGTATATTAGAAGCCAGTAAATTGTTCTTTAGGTTTCACAGGTGCACAGACAGAGGGGAATTGTGCCCCAGGACAGATCACACCCATAGTCAATTTCTACAAGACTTTATACTTAGCATTGTTTCTGAAATGACTACGGCTTTTAGGATGTTGTGATGGAATGAACGTATTTTGAATGTAGAAATAACTTGTCTTCTTGGGGTTGGGAGGTGGAGTATGGGTTGATTTGAAACTGTCTGTACCCCAAAAAAACATGCTCTTAAATCTAATCCATTCCTCTGGGTATGAATCCATTCCTCTGGGTAGGAACTTTTGAGAAGGATTTTCAGTTTAAGGTGTGGCCCAGTCCAATCAGGATGGGTCTTATTTATATTACTGGAGTCCTTTATAAGCAGAATGAAATTCAGACAGAGAGAAAACGATAGGAAGGTGAACATCAATAGAACCCAGAAGAGAAGGATGAGCCAGGAGAGGCTATGATGTGCACTGCCATGCGACAGACGAGCCCAGAGTATGGATCACCAACAGGCAGCCCCAAAACACCAGTCTTCAGGAAGAAAGTATCACCTTGATAACACCCTGATTTGGGCTTTCTCTTAGCCTCAAAACCATAAGCAAACAAATTCCATTGTTGAACAATCCATTTCATGGTATGTGCTTGAGCAGCCTAGGAAACTAAAATAGAAGGTAAAAAAATAATAATAAAACCTTCAGAAGAGTTTTCGCTATTGTTTAATCTTCCCTAGATAAAGGGACAAGATAACATCCTCCTCCATCAACTGATAAGAGATATGGAATCTAGCACTGGAAAGGAAAATACCTTAGAGCCTTTCAGCCCGCCCAGCTGGTCTTTGTCATTCAGTCCCCAGACAAACACTTTGGTTCTTATCGTAGCCGCTGATTCCAGCCCTGAAGCCTTCTTTCTAATAAGACTAACCAAAGGAAAAACAAAGACAGAAATATAGGTTATTCATATGGAAAAATACATGGGAAGGCAACCACAAGTACTTAAAGTTCACTATGTACTATCAGAAACCCTTAAAGTTTTGTTTTAATACAATAAAACCTCATATGTACAGGAATAAATACCTGAGAGAACCAAATTTTCTAGACATCAAAATGCTAGCTTTAAATACTAGAATTTTATTTCAGTGTTTTGTTTATTTCTTGGGTAGAATTTTTTCTAATCTTTCTAAATACACACTATATCTTTTTCTTCTTAAGTATAAAGTTGACCATAACTATTTTGATGACACAAAGCAATTCCTATTAACTACTATGATTCACAACTATTATGGATGAACTTCAAAGAACATCTGCTAAATGATTTCAGGAGCCACCCTGAGTCTAAACTGGTATTATGGCAATGTCCCTAAATCTAGATATCTGTTTCATTATTTGTTGTTTTTTTCCCCAAAGAAAGAACAAAACAGATTAAGTCACATGACCTCAGAGGCAAAACACTATTTTCTTCCTTTGCATCCTCTGCCTATGTCCCTCTGCCAATGACACTGGCCAGAATTTCTGACCATAGGGCAGCTGGGCTGGAGGTTCCTGCCTCTATTTTCTCTCAGACCTGCTCTGACCTAGCTAGGCTCCTGAAGCACTGATCAGCTAGTTTGCACTCTCCACCTTGCTTGTCCCATTGCCTCATCTGCCCTCAATAGGCTGGAAGTTGAATCAGCAGTAGCCACAACTCTCCAATCGTTCAAACTGATGAAACCACAGTGTACAGGATAGAGCTTGAGATTTTTCTGGGTTGTTAGCTTGATGCCAGATGCTATGGAACTGATTCTTCTGCATTTAGTGTTTTGGGCTATTTGTTTGACCTCTGTTATTTTGCTCTATTCTATTATTATAAGTTAGGGTAGATGACTAAAGGCTCTAGAGACTAGGTTCTAGATAGGTAAGATTTTTCATTAACATACACCATACACTGACAATGCCTAATATGAATAGTTTAGGGATCACACTTTAATACTTTGGGGATGAGAGTGTAGGAAAATTTCAAGAAAGGAAGTATTATGGAGATTGAAAACGCCTGGACACATGACCGATGTTCAAAACATTGAACAACTGGTACTATGCATGTATTGGAGAGTCAGAGGAGGCCAGCCATCCATTCAACCCAGGAACATCTCCACTGGATAACAAACAATGGAGACTGCTCAGAGCATTGATTCACACTCAAGCTGTTAGTCATTTATGGTAACATACAGGGAAAAAATAGATTCCCTTTTTTTTTTTTTTTTTTTTTTTTTTTTTTAAAGAGGGAGGAAGGGAAGGAAAGACAGAGAGAAGGAAGGAAGGATGGAAGGAAGGAAGGGAGGAAGAAAGGGAAACATCTTTAAACATTTTCTTGTTTTATTGTATTTTGTTTGTTTGTTACATGGGCTGGGGCCGGGAATCGAACCGAGGTCCTCCGGCATAGCAGGCAAGCACTTTGCCCGCTGAGCCACCGCGGCCCGCCTAGATTCCCTTTTGTTAACGCATTCAATTATGTGAAAATTATGATCAATAAATAGAGTTCAAATTTTGGGGATTATTTCACATATACAGTAACCCAATTTATTTAGTAGCTACTGAAAAAGAAAATGCTAATCTATAATCCTTTCTCTTAAAAATCATAATGATTTCTTTACTTAAGAAATGGATATATTCCTTATTTAATTAAGTAGATGGTTGATTTAAAACATTAAAATAAGCTAGTGTCAGACATTTCCTTTTCAACTTTTATGCAAAGGTTCCAAAATAAAACAGGAGAGAATCCAAGTACATTGAGTACTCTGACACAACCACAGCTAGCTGCTGTGCACCCTGACTAGAAGAGTGCATTCTGTAGCAATATAGTACAGAGCTCCTTCGTTTCCAACAGGGAAAAACGAGGTGCAAAGACCACTTTAATCACCATTGTTAAGCTAGCATTTGCCAACTGGCCTTCTATGCATGTCTGCAAGAATGTTACTACAATACTAGCAACTTAACAGTATCTGTGTTATGTTGAAAATGTAACTACTTTGTGTATCTTTTGCCTCAGCAGTTTCACTCTCAGCAACTTAACCTAAGAAAATATAAATTACAAGAAAACAGGGATTGTCTATTTGCTGCCTGAAACTGTAGCCACCACCTAGAATAGCAGTTATATATACTGAGTCCACACTACATGGATAAATATACCAGATACCTCTCCTCTCCATTTGCATATGCTGTTCTCCTACCAAAATACTCTTTCTGGCCCACTCTTTTTTTTTTCCAAAACATCAAACAATGTTTATTGTGCAATTTCAATAGTTATTTTTGGAATCTTGTTTTAGCGTTAGTCTTTCTGGCCACTTCAACTGTCTAGTTTAAACAAAAAGCAATGATATACTTATCTACTTATAAATTTCATAATTTCTTCAAATATCAAAGCACTAAAAGCACTGATAATTTTGGTTAAATTTTAAAATACATTTAAAACTATATAGATCTCATATATCATTTCTTTTATAAAGCAATCAAAATAATTTGATTATCTGCAAGAAAATTAAAGAAACAGAGCCTTTCCGATATATATACATCTTCTGAAAAACACCGAAACAAAAAAGTAAAGCAAATGACGAATTGAGGATTTCTGCTGCTGTGAGTGTTTGAACTTTAAGATGAGAAATGGACTAGTATTTTTTTGTTTCCTGTAAACTCAGACCTCATAGGTGGCATCAAGACTCCACTCTGCTTTGATAATTATGACTTTCCCTATAATTTTGGCTTTTGAGAACCTTTCCCTTTTTTTCCCAACTGTAGACTCTCAAAGCATCATGTGCTTCTCTTTCAAGTCCCTCACATAGCTCTCAAATCATATTTATGAATGGGTTCATTTGATTAATAACTGTTCCAGTATTTAAGATTTAAATTCTACACCGTGAGGGATGCGTTTGCCTTATTTTATTTTGCTTATTCAATATGATATTTTCAAAACATAGGCTAGAACTTTGCTCACCAAAACAGCTCAACTGCTAGATGTTAAATAAATGCAGCAACAGTCATAGTCACAAGCTCAGACAAAGGAAGGAATCGAGTGAGCAAAGATGACACAGCTATGGCAGAAAATACTGCACTCAGTGAGAATTACACTATAGAAAATGAGTGATATGGATAAAAGTTAATGATAAAACACAAAGCAAAAAAAGGTCTATACTATATATACATATGTCATACCATAACACTTACATGGAAAATTACATGTAGGGACAGAAAAAAAAAAAAAAATGAAAAGGATAACACAAACATCAACTGTGATGTCTAGGCAGAAAAACTATATATTTCTTGCAGTGTTTTAATTATGTTTTTCTAAATATAATGTGTTTCAACATTAAACATTTTTCCAAAAATAAAATTTAAATTATAATTTTTTTGGAAATTCACAAAAATTTACTAAATATTCCTTTGGGCATAAAACTATATTATAAGATACATTCGAATTAAATATTTACTTTTAAAAGATAGACTTTTGTAATGAGGCAGAATATATGTGAGCATCAATAACAAATGAGCACAAATGAGCCTTACCTTCCACTGTTGCCTTTATCATCATCTTCCTCCTCATTATCTGAAGCTAAGAAAGGGACTGCAGCCAAATCTTCCTCCTCTGCCCGAATCCGCCCCAGTATGATGAGACCATGAATTTTACAATCAATTCCTGAGCTCCTGCACTGTTTTATCGCAATTTCAATATATCTGTGATACTAAACACAAAAATAATGAGCTACAGAAATTCAAACACTGAATACTTAAACTGGACAGCAGGAAGTTTCAGATGTGGACTGTGTCAAGAGTTGGAGATCCTCTAAGTTCTGAAAATATCAAATGAGTTAGGCAAAATTGATGCTTCCACATTTGAGTAGGGTTTTTGCCTTTAAAAGAAGTCATTAACTCATCTAATGCATCTATGCAAGACATGGAAATCACACTGGTCATTTTACTAAAATTAAATATTATGATGGCCATACCGAATGACTTCAAACTTCCATGTCTTAGAGTTTTCTTAAACTAAGAGGTGTTAACTAACAAAGAGATAAAATGCCAGGTACTCACAGCACCATCATAACTTCTAAAATATAATAAAATATTTCAACATATATAAATTAGAGAAAACAGTAGTATCCACATAACCCATCACCCAGTTCAACAAAGTTACGAAATCTTGTTGATACACAGACTAATTCAGAAAAAATTCCAGGCATCGCATAGTTTCAATATTTCTGTATGAATCACTAAGACATAAGGGCAACTTTTTTAACATATCCACAATACAATTATCATAACTAAAACAATTATTAAGTCCTTAAGCCATCTAATATGCTACAAAGTAATAAAATCTTTCTGATTGTCTCATAAATGTATTTTAATTGTTGGCTTTTTCAAATGAGGATCCACACAAGGTCTGGCCTCCCTGTTATACCTTTCTTTCATTAGGAAAATTAGTGCGTATGTCCTGAAATGCTCCAGGGCTTAGATTTGGCACCTGTACTCCTGTTGTGTCCCTTATAAAAATCCTTCTATCACTTGCTTTGCATGGGGCAAAACAGGAATTCAGCAGGAAGAACCAAGTACTCTTTCTTGCCAAAACTGGACCTGATTAATCCTCAAGATCTGCCTATGACCTCAAAAGGAAATATGGGTAAACTGACCTTGGGACTGCTTTTTTCCTATAAAATTCTACACAGGAAAAATGACCCAGTTCTTTTGTTTTATTTAGCATGGAAGCACTAAGAGAATAAGAGAACTAATATATTATTAACTGATTACTACATCGCAAAACAATTAAATGATACTCAAGAATGATGAGCAGCATTTAGTAATCCAAAAATAAAGTCCTGACTTATAATAAACTTTATATAAATAAAAAAATCAAGCATGTGATAATTTTATCCACTATTTTACCAATTAAGTTAGTATTCACAAGACCGTTTAGGTAGTAGAAAAAACTGTCTTGATTAGTATTATTTTAAACATACTGATTTATTAAAATAATATGGAAATCCTGCATGGAGAGATTTCCTGGAAGATTTCAAAGAAATCATTTCACTCATCTATAATGATTAAAAAAACTCTCACTGGTTTTTCTCTGACAAAATTATCAAGAGATACAATAAACTTGGATTCATTTTGAAAGTGACCTTACTACCAATCAAAACAAATAAATAGTTCAGCACTTGATGCCAACAACAGTGCCAACAAAAAAGCAATGTTAACATCACATGTACAGTGCAACCACCCACTCAATCTCATAGATAATGAAAACAACACCATGGAATCCACTGTGCTGGGTGTAAACTGCACCTGCAATGCCTAATAACTACTTTTATTAGGAACCTTACACCAGTGCTGTTAAGGAAGAGTATGAGAACGAAATAATTCTGCTCCCTTTTCAAAGTGTGACCTGATCAGTAATAAGTTTAACATGGATACATATCAAATTTCAAAGCAAATACAATTAATTAACTAAGAAGTAGAAAGAGTAAGCTCAATATTAGCAGAGAAATAGTCAGTAGGTCACCTCCCACTGTTAGTTTAAACATTTGCAAATCACCAGAAAGAACACCATCATAGTTACTGACCTCAGTGCAGTCACTCAGAAGGGGCACAGTGGTGTCAGTGGGGTTAATATTGATCGTCTTTAGTTCAATTAAATTATTTAGGGAATTTCCACCTGGGGAGAAAAAGCAGGCAAAGGAATCAGACAAAGAAGTATTTGTTATATGATAAAAAATACTCCTTTTTGAGTAAACTAATTTGATTACCTGACACTACAACCAGAGAAGGCATGTAGCTACTGTCAGCAGGATCTACTATCATTTTCAATCTATGAATAAGAACATCTGGGAAAATCTCCAAACGAATCCAGTGCTTTAAAAAAAAAATCAAAACCATTCTCAGTTAATAAAATTCAGCTATAATTTAGCTACTGAAATATGATTACTGAAGCTTGACTCTATAAGAGACTTTAAATATATGCTTAAGTTTGCCTTTTACCTAGCAGAAACAAGAGAATTCTAATCTATTGCTTGACTATTAGAAGCAAGTCTCACTCTAAGCCCCAGAAGAGAAGTACTGACAGACTTCCAGTCGAATCAGGTCCTCTTAGCTTATCAAAGGGTGGGTAATAGAAAACACAAGCTTCAAGATGCAGAAAAAGCAAATTTCTCCAAGTGAGCTGTATGTTCAAATGAGGTCTAACTATACATAAGTACAATTATGGTAGCATTCCAAATTCAACACATATTTGTTGAGATATATCAGAAAAAAATCTAGTCAGAAGTTGAATGTGAATTCAGCACATTTTAAGAGGGGAAAGGGGAAAAATCCAACTAGACCCTCTATCAACTGGTCAGCTAGGTAAAATCTGTTACCTATACTAATCTCTGACCATAAAAACTGAAGGGTATATTACCCATGTAGCTTTAAAATAACTTACTCCTTAAAACATAAAATGAGTACTGACGCATAGCAAGAGTATACTTTTAGACATTTTCCAAGTTCATGCTAAATCTGAAAGGCAACTAAATAATGAAAATATTCTCTGGTCTGTCACTGGTGCAAACTACCTTTCCCTGTGACCCAGATGACTGCCAGCAGGGCTCACTGCCATCAATCAGACGTGCAGCCTGGTTCACCGAGGATGACACATTCAGGCTCTTCACCATGCGGGACCAGCTGTCAAGCAGCGTTCCTGGCTGGCTGCTGTGACAGCGCTTCAGTTGCTTTCCAGAACGGCCACAAAACACTGCAGACTGTCCTATTTCACATTAGTTAGAATGAGAGTTAATAAGTGCTGAACTGGGGCAGAATTTTGATGATCAAGAAATTAAGAATATTACAGAGTGAAAAGCTTTCTACAAATAGAAAAGTTTCCAAATTAAAATGAGCTAATAAATACCTAAAAATGGCTTATAAACACACCTATTCAGATAGTTTATGCCAATTTACGAGATCAGGTTCATATGACATGATTTACTCACTAAAATTTCTCAAGTAACAAGAGGCAGAGTAACATAATTCAGCCAGAAAGATACATACAAATTGGGACAAGTTTACCAGCAATACTAGGAAAAGACATTATTATAAAAAATGCTTTTATAAACAGAAAGCAAAAACAAATTTGGAAAACTGCCACTTCTATTAATGATAAACCTGGAAATTCAACTAACCCTTCCATTGAGGACAACTTAGAAGTGGGAAAAACAATTAAAAATGAATAAATCTTGAGAGTATCAGAGTAAATAAGATAGTCAAGAATCATGGGACCAGAATCTGAGGAAGGTGACACACCAGGAAAGCGGTCCATAAATCTATGGTTGCTTTTCCGTCGTGGCATTGGTCAATTTCCAAGGAAAGCCTCTGCACAGATGAATGGCACTCCTGACAGCCTTCTAGGTTAAGGGGGACAGAAACTAGAGTCTAAGGCATAATGAAGACAGGACCTTGAAAGAACTGCAGGCCCTGAGTAATATGACACAGCAGAGAACAAGCTTTGTTAGATTAGAAATGACAGAGTAGGGCATATGGGGGTTGCAAGAAAAGGCACCAAGCCCAGGGCCAACTGAGAGGGTACCAGACCTCACTTTGAGTTGGGATGACAATAGGAAGCGCCCCAGGTTTAATGGTGAAACAAGCAGGTTTTGGGCTGATGGCAGCTCAGTATGAAAGTATCTCAATCAATGAAAGTGGATCAAGGTGAGCCTAGATAGTTACTTACCCTAGACAGTTACTTGACTGGTAAAGCAAAATTCCCTCCCCCAATCACTGGAGAAAGGTAACACCTGAGGCCTCAAAATGAAATAATTTTTAAATACAATGTCCAGTACATAATGGAACAGAAAAAGATAAGAAAGCATGATTAAAATTTCCCAGAAATGACAGACAATAGAAATAATTTACAGAGGCTCCAGATATTGGAGTTATAAGATACAGACTTTAAAATGTGTGTTTACTTTGTTTAAATGACATCAAATATGTCAGTAAAGAATTGGAAATTATTTTTAAAAAGAAATAGACTGAAATTTAAAACTCAATGAATAAGTTCACCAGCAAACAAGAGTTAAAGAAAGAATTAGTAAAAATACCTAGAATGTAGTACTGAGGAGCAAAAATTTAGAAAATATGAGAACAGAAAGACTTCACTAGTGACAACTCACTAGGGAAATTTAAATTAAAACCACAATGAGAGGGCAACGATGGATCAGTGGCAGAGTTCTCGCCTACCATGCCAGAGGCCCAGGTTCGATTCCCTGTGCCTACTCACGTAAAAAAAAAAAAAAAAAAAAAAAACACGAGATACCACTTCACACCCAATTAGGATGACTATAATCAAAAGGACAGATAACAGCAACTGTTGGCAAGGATATGGAGAAACTGAAACTCTCATGTGCTGCTGGTGAGAATATAAAATCATGCACCTTGGCAGTTGCTCAAAAACAAAGAGTTACCATATAGTCCAGTAATTTCATTCTGAGGTATATACTCCAAAAGTTAAAATATATGTCCACCCAGAAACCTGTACACAAATAGTTATAGCAGCATCATTTACTACAGCCAAAAAGTGAAAACAGCACAATGTCCAATAACTTACATAAATAAAATGTGGTATACAGAATATTATTCAGCCATAAAAGGAATGAAGTAATGATACATGTTACAACATGGATGAACTTTGACATTATGCTAAGTTAAAAAAGCCAGACACGAGAGACCACATATCGTATGATTTCATTTATATGAAATATCAAGAATAAGCAAATCCAGAGACAGAAAGTAATTAGTAGTCACCTGGGGCTGGGAGAGGAGAAATTAGTGGTGGTGGGCGAGGACAGAATGACTACTAATGGGTCTAGGGTTTCTTTAGGGGGTGATAAAAATGTTCTAAAATTAGGTTATTATGATTATTGCACAACTCTGTGAATATACTAAAAACCACTGAACTGTACTCTTTAAAAGGGAAAATTTTACAGTATTGCAATTACATCTTAATAAAGCAGTTTAAAATATATGTAAGATATCTATGCAGAAATACTGAAAATACTGAAACTGAAGCTCTAAACAAACAAAAAGAATGGTTGTATATCATGATTATGGACTAGAATGTGCACTACTATAAAGATGTCAATTCTTCCGAAACTGATTCGAACACTTGATATGATTCCAGCCAAACTTCTTACAGGTAACTGGAAGGAACTTGACAAGCTAATAGTAAAATGTGCATGGAAATGGAAATGGAAATGGCCAAGTAAGCCAAAACATTATTATGGAAGAACCATAAGATGGAGATTAGCACTACTGGAAATCAAGTCTCATTATAAAACTATAGTTATTAAGGCATTATGGTATTGACAGAAAAACAAATTAACCAATGGAATAGAATGAGAAATCCAACAACATGAAGTAACCAGAATTCTCATATAGTATTGGTGGGAATACAGATAGATGCAACCACTTCGGAAAACAAGTTGATAGTCTCTGCTAATGTTGAAGATTTACATAGGCTAAACAGAAATACAAGTGATGTATTATCAGAAATAGTTAAAAACTAACCAACCCAAATGGTTGTTCCCCATTAATGGGTAAATAAGTTGTGTATTTCTATATAACTGTTTATCTAAATTTATATAATTTATAACATACTATATATGTTATACATAGTATATAGCTATATATACTATATATACTAGATACATGCTATATATCATAAAAGCAAACAAATTATAGCTATAAGCAACAACATGGCAAGTACTCACAAACACAACTTTAAGCAAATTTGGGCAGACACAAAAGAATAGATACTGTAAGCATCCATGTAAAACACTTTCCAAACCAAGTCAAACTAAACTGCAGTGCTTAGGAAGAAGGTACACAGGTGTAGATGGTAAAAGCAAAGCAAGGATTCTATAAAAGTTGGGATGATGAGAGCCTCTGTGGGAAAGTGAGGGGACTGTACCTGGAAAGGAACGCTAAGAGGTTACTAGGATGCTGGCAATGTTCTATATCTTGACCCGAGTACTGGTTTTCCAACAAGTTTTCACCTGATGATAAATCACTGAGTAGTACATTCTGTTTGTTTCATACTTTTCTAAAGTGTTATATTTCACAATTTAAAAAATTATGGTATCTCTCTAGGATTGCTGCCTCTGTTCCACTGAACTTAATTCAAAGCAAAAGTATAATTACAGAACAGATAAAAATAATTTATCCTGTGAATAAGATAAAATTTATTCTTATTTGTCTTATTTTTTTAGAATGGCATATCTAATTTCTAAAAATTTATCTTTCTAGAAATAGTAATATAACCATGTGGTTCACCAAAACAATATAAAATAAAATAAGGACACACAAAAAATTCACTCTCTATCAATCCAATTCCTCACCCTAAACAACTAAACACTTGTTAATTTCTTGAGTTTCTTCTAACATTTGTTCATGGAAATATGAGCTAACAAACCCAGTTTCATATTTCCCCACCTCCCTCCTCCCTCTTTCTTATACAGAAGATAGCAAATCACCAGTGAGTAGGACTCTATGTTTTTTTGCTTCACTGTGCTCACTGTACTAATTAAAACCTTAATAAAATACATTTGTGTATAGAACAGTTACATCATTAATGACATCTGCTGGAAGAAAAAACATTACCATTCTATCATACCTGGTTCATTTATTCTGCCAAATGTATGCCTGGTGTTATGTTTTTTGGTCTTGAAACAGGTTTCACAAAAATCAAAGTCATCACAGTTTCTGCATTTGAATCTAGATCCATTGATAGGAAACATTTGACAGCCATCACACCTGTTTTTAAAATATCCATTGAAATGATAAGAAAAACTGAGGTCACAATTAAGCTTAATTCAAAGAAACCAGTCTTCCCAAAACAAACCCAACAATCTTAAAATCAAGACTTACGTAACCCCAGGGTGAATACTAGGTACCAACTCCATTTCTGACAGTAGCCCAGTCCAGTGAGATTGCTGAGGAAAGTCAACAATGACATCCTTTCCATTGGCACTAAAAGCTAGGACAGAACAAAAATTGGCTCTGAAAACTAATTTATCACCAGTAAAAATTAAACTTTAGTTATGTGATATTATATTGTACTCAGTCATGTTTTACAAAGAGTTCTTATCTTTCAGAGATATGTACTAAGATACTTATGGATGATATAATATAATGTCAGAGATTAGCTTCAAAATAATCAAGGGAGGGTTAGATAAGAAACAATTTGGGCCATAAGTACACAACTGCTAAAGTCAGGTGACAGGTACACAGAGGTTCATTATACTATCATCTCTACTTCTGTACATGTTCGATTGAAATAGGGTTTCTTTTTTGTTTCCTGTTTCATTAAGCCAAGTAAAAAATTCCATATAGTATCTTAAATATTTTAGGGAAGAAAAGTGACAATAAAATAATGTTAAGACTGCTGCACTTACCCTTTGATAAGAGCAATATGCCACTCAAAACATTAATTTTTAAACCAAAATCTTGCTTTTAAATTTGCCTTTGTTTTAATTTGTAAGGCTTCTGAGAATCGCTTGAGTGAAAATATTAAGTTAAAGTAAAATATTAAATAATTCATTTGTTATTACGTAACCTAAAAACACTAATACCCCACCCACTGAGGAAACATCACTGTTGTGGCTTTGTGGCCTTGTCTACTCTAAAGCTATCTGAAGGAAAACAGAGCTTCCCACAGGCTAAAACAAAACAAAACACCATCTCTTAATGACATCAAAATAGTTTAAAGAAAAATAAAACCATATTCATACTTAAAATTTCCCCCATGCAATTTTAAAGTGGACATTATATACCTTTAAATACAGTGTATCATGTGTGATTTGTAATCTCAAATTATCACATTAAATATAACCTAAGGAAAATTCTGTTTTTCCAGTTCCTCTCATTATTTGCACATTTCTGTTTCTTAAATTCAATATTTTTAATTTTTTTTCAAAAGTTCAAAATTTACACATTAGGAAAAAATCCTGACAGCTGGGTGCTGCTCTGACACTCAGAGCTTGGCCTTGGTTGGCAAAAGCTGGTCTGACACTCACAGGTCATTTTGCAGAACAATTTGTAGAACAGTTTTACAGAACACCAACATCAGACAAGGCCACTGTAAACTAACGGATCATGACAAAAACATCCACTTCTTTATCATCTAATCAAACTCAAATCTAGTCCAAACTACGAACATGACTGTACATTCCTCCATCACAGCTAATATGAGTGACTGCTTTTTCTTCACCAAGCACAGAGATTCATAAAGCCTTCATAAAAATTCAGCCTTGCTCCATTACTTCTACTTCTAGGTAACGTTTATTAAGACATCCAGTTTTAGAAATATTCCTGCTTTCTGAACCCATCCCCAATTCCTCCCATAATGTAATGAGTTGAGACACCCAACTATATTCAACTACAGGTGTGTTCCTAGCAGCTTTTGGTGAGAAGGCACTGACAAGTAAAAAAACACTTTATATATCATATTGTTTTCTTTATACTTCCTTCCTCTTTGCCCTTGGATGCAAAAAAATACTGAGTTTATATTTGTTACTACAAAGCTAATATTTGGAATTTTGTTGATATTACCTTTTACTACCCCCACACTTTGATGGGTAACAGATCCCCATTTGTATTTTGGTGTGGTTACTGAGGTTTTGACTCGTACTTTATCACCAATCTTGATGTGAGAAGGAGAACTTGGTGGCGGATAACCTAGAGATTTCAACAATAAATGCATTATAAATTAGCATTCATTTCTGGGAACTTTGTCTAATTAAGGGAATGCAAGAATGTGCTCACCTATAAGTTCAACATGAATATACCTAACCCAGTAGGTGCCTCCTTTTTGTTGCCAATCACACTGCACATTGAGGTCATGTAACCCATCTCTGTCCAGTTTGATAACTTTGCCCACATCTCCTTCACATACCTCTTCATATGTTCGACAGCATCTAACCATCATTCCCACCTACAATTAAAACGCAATAAAAGATCCAGTCCAGTGTACATAGATGAAATGAACAATGACAAATAGCATTATTCTACCCTTAAGAAAATATATTCCTTAGCATTCAGGGTAGGCTCCTATCATTTTATCCTTAAATGGAACCACGGTGCTTTAGAAAAAGGGATGGTTCTATGTCTGAGGTAGGAAATAATACAAAGTAAACACAGACGAAGTTGTGCCATAAAGCAAAGGAGCGTTCAAAGATTAAAGAGTTCACTCAAAAGGACAATTTGATCATAAAAAGCTGATTGCCATGGCTGAAACACTGAATACACAAACATCAATAAATTCATAATTATACTCAATAAGCCAAACACAGCTTCTTGGTCACCTTTGCTAAGTACCAGGACACCAACTCATCACTCTGAAAACTAATTAAAAAAAAAAAAAAAGCAAGCATTTACTCTGTCTTTCCTTACAAACTATACTAGAAAGGGCAAGTAGACTTGGTGAGAACATTTTCTATAGAAGAGAGTTCTAGCTAATAAATTTGGAGGTGAGAACAAAATAAGAAAATCACTATCACACAACCCCTAGGGGGTGACCACTAATGGCTACTGAAGAAATCAGATGATAAATTAATGGAGAACTTTACAACAGAACAGACTGACAACCCTAAACCACCAAAAACCTTCGAGTTGCTATAAATAAGACACCCTACAGTTTTGATGCAGTAGGACATACTGCCACCTCAGGAACATTCGTGTCTAAGACTCAACTTGAATCTGGTCACCCTCCAGCTCTAATACCCACCTCACAGAAGATACAGGGGCAGAGAAAGATGTCAGATAGCACCAGGAGGCCACAACCAAATCCAGAAGGCAGGGGGGAAAAAAACGAAAGGAGATTCTTCCAGGTTATAAGAGACTTCAGAGACATATCACCCAAATGTAGGGTATATGATCTATCTATATTCAAAATTTTAAAAGTAGCTGGAAAAAACTACTCTTGAAAAACTTAGAGAAACTTAAGCAAGCACTGGGTATGGGATGATAATTAAGGAATTACTGTTTATTTTGTTGGTGTTAGATAACTGATGCCCATTATATTAAAAATTAAATCTTTTATCTGTTAGGAGTACATACTGACATTTATAGATGAAATGAGGTCTGGAGTTTTCTCTGAAATATATTAACTAGAACAAAAAATTTTAAATAAGAAAAGAAAGGATTTCAGATAGATGGAGCACTACATAAAATAACATTTTAAAAAATTAGACAGCAGTGAGAATGATAGAAGAAAAACAAGCAAAAATAGATAAAGAGGTATCAAAATAGGGGTACTAAAAAAATGCACACTCTGAGCCATGTGCACTGTGGATAGGCACACTTGCGTCCTAAAACTCTAGGCCTCTGGCTCACCTTCTACTCCTCTGTCCTGTGATGACTCTGCTACACCACAATGGCCTCTTGGCCGGACCCTAGGTCCACCATGAAAGTCCCTGCAAGGCCTCTGACTTTCTTCCCAGATGGCTGCCAGCCAGCCCCATCATACTCTGCAGGCCGGTCCCATCACACTCTACACGTCTGTATACAGGGCTCTATCTTTTCCATGAGGCCTTTTCCAGTCACCTGATTCTGATAACATCTGCCTCTGCCTCCTACACTCTGATCCCTTTACTCTAATCTATTTGTTCTCATTCCCATGCTACAGAATTTGTTTACTGTCTGTCTTCCATCACTAGAACTTTGGATTCAAAAGGGAAGAATCTTCGTTCATGGATGCTTGGCACATAGTAGGTGCTCAAATAGTTGCTGAGTGAATAAATGATTAAGGCTACACATTCAGACAATACTCACCTGAATATTTTCTCTCACATACACAGCATAATCATCATTACTTAAGAAATCAGCTCGCTTTTTATAAGTCTGGCTCTCTGTAACAACAGCACCAGTAGACTACAACAGATAAATTTTTAAAAATGGTGAATTAGAATAAAACTATTAAAAAAGAAAGAAGTTTGAGAATTCCATACTACTAAACAATGAAATATCAAATACTGTATATTTTCACTATAAAAATCTTCATTTAAAAAAAGTTAAAGCAGTACCACAGTATACAGAAACAAATCTCAAAAGCCACAAGTATAAAAAATTTCTGAGGCATTTACAAGTTAATCTTTTAAAACAATTTACTTAGATGAGAAATCAATGTGCAATATCAAACATGAAATTTTACTAAATCTTCTAATGGCTACCACAAATCATTAGTTGTTTAGAAAAGGATCTTTTTTAAAGCTAAAAGTAAGATACAGATATTCAGCAATCCCTTCGTGCTGGTTTGAAATTGTTATATACCCCCAAGAGAAGCCATGTTCTTTTAATCTTAATTCAATCTTTGAGGGGCAGACCTATTGTAGGGTGGGATCTTTTGATTAGGTTGTTTCCATGGAGATGTGACCCATCCAATTGTAAATGCTGCCTTTTGATTAGGTTATTTCCACAAAGTTGTGACCCACCCGTCCAAGGTGAGTCTTAATTAGTTTACTGGGTCTTTGAAAGAGCTCATAGAGAGAAAAAGATTTCAGAGCAGAGAGATGGAACCAGGTTACTGACATTTGGAGATACTAAGCTAAGAGACAAAACCCAGAGTTGCCATGGAGAAGCTCAGTAAGGACCCACAGACATTTAGAGGGAAAGCCACTGGAATCAGAGCCATCTGAGACCAGAAGCCAGGGGATAAGGGCAGCAGACATTTCCATGTGCCTTTCCATGTACAGAGAAACCCTGGAGGACATCAGCCTTTTCTTCAGAGTCAAAGTATCTTTCTAGTATACCTTAGTTTGGACAGTTTCATTGTCTTGAAATCATAAATTTGTAACCTAATAAACCTCCTTTGTAAAAGCCAATCCGTCTCCGATATACTACATTCCAGCAAACTGAATAAAATATTTTAGCAAATTGAAACACCATTCAATTATAAAACAAAGAGTTCTTGATATGTGCCCAGCAGGCCTCAGTAAAGAAATGGATAGTTCTTTCAAGGAACAAAGAAAACTAACATACAAAGGACTCAGAGTGAAAGACCACAGGCACAAGCCAATGGGTAGGTTATCAGCTCTGAAGATACTGACCACAGGGTAAGCAGCCTCATCTGTATCTTCCACTAGTTCCTCATCCGAGTACTCATCAGACATAGTGTCTCCATCCGAGAGATCCGTGATCTGTACATCAGAGTGGTCTAAGAGCCACCCAACCAGGGCCTCGACACCTAGGAGTGAGCCCACACAGGTACATGTCATGACACAAGAAGGAAAAGCATTGCATGGGTATGTTCTGTCATCAGCATTTAAGGCAAACCTAAAAATAAACAATGGGAGCCCATTAAATGCAATTCCCTTAAGAAAAAAGCAATACCGGGTAATCCAGAAGCATTTCCAGAAGCTCCAGTGAGTGATTTCAGCGCAAACTCTATGTTCCTTCTGGGAAATCCCATTTCCATGAGCTGAACCACGATGGGCAGAGCTGGCACAGGCGACTGCTTGTGCTTCTTCACCCTGACAGGGCGGAGGTGCTGCACTGGGACTGGCGTGGTAGCCTCACTCGGGCTGCAGTCTTCAAACATGGGGCTCGACGGGTGGGCAGACTCCACAGCTAAGCACTGACACACGGCCAAAGCAGCAGCCTGGGTAAATGAGAGGGTCTTTCCTGGGAGCTCTGCAAGCTACCATCAGTTAACTCAAACAGTCTATGAAAATGAAAATTAGGAATTTCTACTATGAACTACAGTAGAGAAATATACAAAATCCAAACTCCTATGCATGTTTTTAAATTTATGAGAAAATATGTTTGAAAAGGACAAAGGCAAGTCTCACAGTTCAATACAGAGGAAAGATGTGGCCGTCAAACAGTTTTCCTAACTGTCTCAGCAAGCAGAGAACCTAGTAAATAAACCCATTATAAAGGCCCTTTAAGCCCTGAGCACTGACAGAGCAAGGAAGAGCAAGGGCCTGGTAAGCCAGGAGATGGGTGGGCCGCCAACCCAGGTCACCTGTGCTCCTCCCTCCAACACAGGCCAGAAATGTCCAAGACTCTCACATGTACCAGCAAAGCAGTTCCCAACTATTAAAGGGCAAAATAACCACCCATTTGTGAGTTAAACATGATATTAAAAAAAAAGAGGGTGAAAGCATATTAGTCGGGAAGCAAACTGCAATGGTTCAATAGTCACATCTGTCCCAGAGTATGTACTGGGCACTCGGTACGCAAAATATACATCCCTCCCTCCTGATACTCTTGCAATTTTCTGCTCCTCCATCCTGGTTGCTCTCTCAGCAATTACAACTTGCTTTTAAACTGAGCGTGTGAGAAAGGAGTGAAGGAAAAATGGAGGGCACCTTAGAGCCTTCCAGTGCTCAGAAAAAGTCAAAGCCCAGGATTTTCCTGTTAAGTATGAGTAACCTGGAAGCAACTGGTATCATCCTAACATCTTACAACTCAAAACCATAATGAGTTCTGATAACGGGGAGTTTAGGTTGCACTGGATTACAATATCTGGTGATAATAAATTATAACCTCTAGATAAAATATAAAAAGACTATTTAAAGGCAGTATATAACAGTCAAAACCAATCAAAACTGGAACAATACAACCCCCAAAACAGGAGAAGCTCAGTAGTCAGAATCACATTTGGGTGACAAAAAGAAGCAGTGGAGCATTCGTACCTTTGGCATTAAAAAAAAAATTTCTCCCCACAAAAAAAGCTGGAACCAAGAGTACTGGCACTCAGCCTTCTAAAAGGAACCCCTGAATGGTCTGTCTCTTGGCTGAGGGCATTGCAAATTGCTCCAGACTCAGCACTTCTGAAGGCCGTCATCTGAAGGAGCACAGAGGAAAATGGGAACAGATATTCAGGTTGACCCAGATCATGCTTTACCCCACTAACAAAGCCCAGACTCTCCATGCTTGTGGTTTTGCAGTCTACAGAGGTGTTTGCTAATCTCTGCCACCCAACAAGGATTACAAACCTGTTTAACTCATAGTTTAAAAAATGTCAGTCAAGCAACATGGATGAACCTTCAGGATACTATGTTGAATGAAATAAGTCAGACAGAGAAGGACAAACATTGTATGACCTCATTAACATGAACTAATTATAATCTGTAAATACATTGTGCTGGTTGGAAACTGTTGCACATTCCAGAAAAGCCATGTTCTTTAATCCCCCTTCAATACTGGAGGGTGGGAGTTTCTGACTAAGTTGTTTCCACAGACATACTACCCACCCAATCGTGGGTCAGACCTTTTCATTAGGTGGTTTCCATGGAGATGTCTCTCCACCTATTGATGGTGGGGTTGCTTACTGGAGTTCTTTAAAAGGGAACCATTTTGGAAAAAGCCTCAGAAGCAGCAGAATCCACACAGCCACAGATCTTTGGAGATGCAGAAAAAAAATACCCCTAGGAAGCAGTTTGAAAAAACTGGGAGAGAAAGCTAGCAGATGATGCCATGTGCCTTCTCAGCTGAGAGAGAAACCCCAAATGTCATCAGCCCTTTCTTGAGTCAAGGTATCTGTGCTGATTTGAAAAGATTTATGTACCCTAGAAAAGCCATGTTTTAATCCTCAATCTTGTGGGAGCAATGATTTCTTTTAATCCTTATTCAGTACTATAGGTTGGGGATCTGATTAGTTACCTCCAGGGAAATGTGACCCAATCAATTGTGGGTATTAAACTTGATTAGACCCATTCTATGCAGGTCTTGATTAGTTTACTGGAATCCTATAAAAGAGGGCACATTTTGAAGGGAGTGCCTTTTTGAGAACAAGGAAAAAGCCACAGAACCACAGCAGAATGACAAGAAAACCAGAGTCCACCAACAAGCAACCACTGGAGATGAAAGCAGAGAACACCGCTGGGAAACTTCATGAAGCAAGAGACGTGGAGAGGAAGCTAGCAGACAACACCATGTTCACGACATGCCTTTCCAGATGAGAGAGAAACCCAAACCATGTTCACCATGTACCTTTCCACTTGAGAGAGAAACTCTGAACTTCATCGGCCTTTTTGAATCAAGGTATCTTTCCCTGGATGTCTTAGATTGGACATTTCTATTCACTTGCTTTAATTGGGACATTTTCACAGCCTCAGAATTATAACTTGTAACTTATTAAATTCCCCTTTTTAAAAAGCCATTCTGGCAGCTAGCAAATTAGAACAGAATGTTTCATTGGATGCCTTTGTTTGGACATTTTTTTCTGGACTTAAGAATTGTACACTGTAATAAATACCCCTTTTAAAAGTAATTCCATTTTGGTATTGTATTCTGGCAACTTTAGTAAACCAAAATACTCAGACATAAAATCTAGACTATAGGTTATGAGGAGATTGAATGAGGCTAGAGAATTGGGAGAGGCTGCTTAAAATTCACAGAATTTTTAACTAGGTTGAATTTAAATGAGGGGAAAGGGATAGAGGTGATGGTAACACATCACTGTGAGTATAATTAACAACGCTAAATTGTGGGTGAATGTGGTGGAAAGTGGAAGTTTAGAGTCATGTATACCATCAGAAGGAAAGTTAGAGGTTAAAACAGGGACTGTATAACACAGTGAATCTTGAGATGGACAACGTCTGTGATTAACTCTATAAATATAAAAGAGTACTTCATGATCTAGAACAAATGCACAGCACTGTTACAAGGAATTAGTAATAGAGGAATATATGGGAAAAAATATACCTATTGCTACGGTCTATAGTTAATGGTAAAATCTTTTTTTTTAATTTTTATTAATAAAACCAATCAACATACAATTTGAACATTCTTTATTTTCATCATATAGTTGCATATTCATCATCATGATCATTTCTTAGAAAATTTGCATCAATTCAGAAAAAGAAATAAAAAGAAAACAGAAAATAAATTCATACATACCATATCCCTTACCCCTCCCTTTCACTGATCACTATCATTTCAATCTACTAAATTTATTTTAACATTTTTCCCCCTATTCTTTGTTTTTAATCCATATGTTTTACTCATCTGTCCATAAGGTAGATAAAAGGAGCATCAGACACAAGGTTTTCACAATCACACAGTCACATTGCAAAAGTTATATCATTATACAATCATCTTCAAGAAAAATGGCTACTGGAACACAGCTCTACATTTTCAGGCAGTTCCCTCCAGCCTTTCTGTTACATCTTAACTAAAAAGGTGATATATATTTAATGCATAAGAATAACCTCCAGCATAACCTCTTGATTCTGTTTGGAATCTCTCAGCCACTGACACTTTATTTTGTCTTATTTCTCTCTTCCCCCTTTTGGTCAAGAAGGTTTTCTCAATCCTTGGTGCTGAGTCCCAGCTCATTCTAGGATTTCTGTCCCATGTTGCCAGGATGGTCCACACCCCTGGGAGTTATATCCCACGTAGAGAGGGGCAGGGCAAGTTTGCTTGTTGTGTTGGCTGAGAGAGACCACATCTGAGCAACCAAAAAGGTTCTCTTGCGGGTGACTCTTAGGCCTAATTTTAAGTAGGCTGAGCCTATCCTTTGTGGGGTTAAGCTTCATATGAACAAACCCCAAGACTGTGGGCTCAGCCTATTGTTTTGGTTGTCCCCACTCTTGTGAGAATATCAGAAATTCTCCACATGGGGAAGTTGAATTTTCTCCCTTTCTCGCCATTCCCTCAAGGGGACTTTGCAAATACTTTTTTATTCACTGTTCAAATCACTCTGGGATTATCAAGGTATTACTCTGGACAAACGTACAAAATGTCATGCCCTACTCAAGGTTTCATATACTTAGGGTGTTCAATTAAGCTGTCCACATAACTTATATTAGGAAATGCAGTAGTCAAAATGTAAGTTTTGTACCAAATATTTTTTGCTTCAGTCTCACACATAAAGTTTTAAAATATTAATTACCATCTATTTTCAACATCCTGAATTATTGACATTCCTATGTTCATCCTCATGCAAAACATTTTTAAATTTGTACATTTAGTCACTATCATTATACACTCTAGGCATTCCTAGATGATACCATCTCAGTTTTTATTGTATAACTTTCCTTCTGATTTCATTTGTGCCCCCAGGCCTCCTCCCTCTATCATTCTCACATTCAGCTTCATTAATGGTAATATCTTAATAGTCTTTCATTAACAGTAACAAACGTACCACACCAATGCTAGTGGGTTAATGATGGGGTCGGAGGGTTTTCTCTTTCTCTTTCTTTTTGAGTAATTAAAATGTTCTAAAATTGATTGTGGTGATGAATGCACAAGTATGTGATGATACTGTGAACCACTGAGTGTATACTTTGGGTAGACTGTATGGCGTGTTAACATATTTCAATAAAATTGCATTAAAAAAGAAAAAAAGTGGTGTGACTGGACTGCAGCTAGAGGTTGAATTCAGAACTGCCAAAATAATTAAAAATTGAGGGGGGAAAAAAATTTGAGGGAGAAGATGCCAGAAAGAAACCAGAGAGGAAAATAAAATACAATGTATATTAAATCCTTGGCTGATTCCAAAACCACGTGTGAAAGTCTGAAGAACCAACAAAAAGAAGCAGCTAGAAGGTGAGGGAGTTGAAGAGAAACTTCTACAGCTACGCAGTTCAGGGAAAATGGTGTCTGGAATTCAAGTAGAGGGAATGGGTAGAGATGCAAAGGTTTCCACTGAAACCCCAGAAGAGCCATGCCTTAGAATTAGGTACCAGAAAACCCAGGACTAAGGGCAAACAAAAATAAACCCATCATAAAAAAACAAACTAAAATTAATCTACTATAGGAGTAAGGAGATCTGCCAGGTAAAATTCAATATTCTTCAGAGGAAGCTGACAGAATCCAGAGCCAATACAATGCAATATCCAAAATTTCCAAAATATAATAAAAAATATTAGATATGTAGAAAAGAAGAACTATAATCTAGAGGAAAATATTGTCAATGGTAATAGATCAACAGGTGACCCAAGGTGTTGGAAACAGCAAACAAGAAATTTAATATAGCTATTAGAATTATGTTTTTTAAATTTATGGTAAAAATAGAAGAGGTGGAAAAAATAAGAACTCTTGAGGAATACAGAAATTCTTCAAAAAAACAAAATAGAAATATGAGGCCTGAAAAACACAAAACTCAAGATAAAGTATTCTTGGATGGGCTTAATAGCAGATCAGACCCAACGAAACAAAGTTTCTTAACCTTGAAAATGGGTCAATACTAATTAACCAAACTGATTAAAATTAAAAAGACATTTAAAAAATAATAAGCAGAACCTCTGTGATATACTTACAGATGTGCGCAATGGTAGTCCCAGAAGAGGACAAGACGAGAATAGGGTGAGAAAAAATAGGCAAAATGTTTTAAAATCTGGGGGTGGGGGAGATGGAGGGAGAATAGGGCAAGAAAAAAATGGGCAAAAAATTTTTAAATTTGTGTGTGTTGGTGGGGGGAATAGGAGGAATGGAGAGGTGATGAACCAACCCACAGATATAACTTAAGAGAACCTCAAGCAGATGAGGAAAACATGCACATACACAGGCACATTTTGGACAAACTGCAAAAAAAAAAGAAAATATTAAAAAGTACCCAGTGCGGAAAAGCCAGTACAAAGATAAGAACAATGACAAGTTTTCATCATAATCAGTGGAAGCCAAATAATGGACAATCCCTCTTTCATATAACATACTTTCCCATCTTCTAAAAGACAACTCTGTTTCCTTTTGTCTTAACACTAAAATCTCTCAGTCTAAATGTGGACGTGGTCTGCCCTCCACCCTCTGAAATTCTTGATGTAATCAGTAAGGACATCTGTGTCTCTCTCAGAAGACTGGAAATTGCTCCCTGCCCCCACTTTGAACTAGATTCTCATCTTAGAGATTCTCAGACCAGACATGCAGTGCACAAAAGTCAAAAACTCTCAGAAAAGGCAGTGCCACCCTGTTTTTTCCCTCCCTCATGCCAAGTGTCCTATTTTCTTCCTTGGCTCCCTCTAGTATTGAAGGCTAGCCCTCCCATATGTCCCCACATGCCTATCAGCTCCCCAAGAGCTGCTGGCTCTCTCAGGCCTCCCCAGGAGCTGCTGGCTCTCTTTTCGGGTCTCAGCCTCTAGAGAATTTCTATTAGGGTATTTTCTGCCTGCCAAACTAAGCACTGAAGATGGTTTTGTTTTGTTTTGTTTTCTTTAATATTTTATCCAGAATTTTTAATGTATTATATAGGAGAAAGGATTTTTTTTAAATATCTAGTCTCCATGTTGCAATCTTCAAAAGTCCCCATTAATTTCAGACCTGGTTGAAAGTCACCTCTTCACAAGAACATCCTCAGCAACCTGAAATGTGCTACTCACTGTTACTCCTCACAGCTAGGCTAGGGAGCACCCTCTGAGGTGAGAGTTAAGGCACTCAAGGGTAAGGACTGTCTCTCATGAAGGTCCTCTGAAAGAAGGACTATAATGTCCTAGAGACTAAGCACAAACATGGTTAAAGTCTAACTAGCCAGAGAATTATTTTGGTATATATTCTTATTGAAATAAATTTGTATATTATTTAAAATAAAGATACATTCTTAAGAAAATATACATCTATAAAAAGTTCTCACTTCAGCATACTGGAATAAAAACTATGAAGATGACAAAAAAAAGGAATGATCTCACTTACATGAAATAATTAGAATATGCAAATTAACAGTCATAAATTAGAATATAGATCACCAAGTCGGGGGGGGAATGGGGAGTTAATGCTTAATTGGTACAGAGTTTCTGTTTAGGGGTGATGTTCTGGTAATAGATGGTGGTGATGGTAGCACAACATTGTCAATATAATTAAAGGCAGTGAATTATAAACTTGAAGGTGGTTAAAAGTGGAAATTTTATGTTGTACAAATGTTACCACAATAAAAGCAAAAACATTTAAAAAAACTGTCAAGGTTGCACAACTGTACCTCAAGTTCTTGTTTATCAAATATGGCCTTTACTGGAGATGGCTGAGTGGCCGATGCTAGTAACTGCTGCAAAAGGATCATGGGGGGCTGCGGCCCTTCAGGAGACATGTCCCCAAGGTCAGGGGATGCAACTGCACCATCATCTGAATTTAAAAACAAAATGTACAACATTGTTTTCAACCTCAAACATCTCTTCGAATGTGTTATTAAATAGGATATGATTTTTAACTCATCAAGTATTACAACAGAAATCTTCAAGACTCATACAACCAAAAATATCCTCTAAAGAAATTTTCCATGCCCTGCTTCTTGGTCTCTGTCCTTCACTAGGTTCATCTGTTTCTTAGAGGCAACAAAAGTTAGTTCCCAGATTTCTGTCCTCCATCCAATTTGCTTCAAATGACCCTCTTCTGTGGACACAATAACCTTGATTAAGCTCTGCTAATTTAACTCAGGCTGAGCATAGAAAAGCCATTTTCATTCTCTATACTTCAATTTCCTAGATCCCATCATCTGTAATACTGAGTGAATCTGAAGAGTCAATAAATTTACCTGAAATTTAGCATGTTTAAAATGACATTCACAATATCGTCCCCTAAGATTAACAAACAAATGAAACAAGAACACTGCACATTCCACTGGACCTTCTTATATTTGTCAAAGGTACTACTCACAATTCTTCCACTACCATAGCTTGACCTTGACTTTTCACCAGTTTTCCATTATCATCTAAAAGACTACATTGTCACAGAGTCCAGGAGAGCTTTCTTTCCATTTTCAATGCCTTCCTTAAAAACATCTCATCACCTAATACAAGAGTAATTCTCCCCATCTCAAATTGATTAGCCTGTTTTGAATATTCCCTACTTCAATAGTGGCTTTATCTCCCTGAATATCAATCCTTATACTGCATCCCCCGCCTCAGCTTTGCAAGTCAGCTTTAGGTTTTACCTGGTGTTCAAGGGAGTCTGTAATCTGACCTTCCCTGACCTCTCCAGCTTTATCCCCTATCACTGACCTATAAACCCTAAGTTCCAAGCAAAGCCGAGTACCTAAATGGCTCCCAAAGACTCACTGCTTATTTTTGTGTTCCTGCCCTTTCCTCTACCAGAACAGAGATCTATCTAAGCACTGACCCTGACTAACCCACACCTTAAAAGGCTCCCTCCCAATCTTTCAGGTGTGCTCACACATCCACAGCATACAGGCTACACCCTGTACAGAGCCATTTGTGTTCACCCTGATCCTAGAGACTGATGGTCATAACTGAGCACTATCTTGTTCTCTGTACGTTCTCCTTAAATACTAAATATAATGTCTTTCAATAATAGATGATCAATAATTTTTCACAGCTTTGGGGATTTTTTTCCTATTCAAACTGGTATGAGCTCACTGTAGAAAACTAAAGTACTACAGAAAAGTATAAAGAAAATTAGTCAGTTGAAATTTCACCATTCAGAGATCACTGCCATTATTTTGATAAACAGATACCTCTATGCATATCTAAAACAGATATATGAAACAATATGCCTTTTGTTTCCTTGTTTTATTATTTTCATATTTCCATGGCAGTGAACATTTGTAGGTATCACCTTCAGTGGCTCCATGGCATCCCACTGTCTGATCACACTGTATCACAATGGGCATACAGGCCACCTTCAGGTTTTTAATATAAAAACAAACTCAATGAGAAAGTCACAAAGAGCATCCATATATACCCTTCTTCATGCCTGTTTTTATGAAAAATCCCAGAAGACGATTTGCTGGGTCAAAGGATGTGTCATTTAAAGTCTGACACATTTTCTCAAATGCCCACTAAAGGATTATACCAATCTAATTTCCACTAACACTGTGTTAGAACAAAGCATTTCTATCTGCACTTGAATCCCTTAGAGTTTCATACACATGGAGATTCTGATCTTTTACATCTGGGGTGCAGTATGAGAGCCTTCACTGCCATCAGTGCTGCTGGTCCACGGGACCACACTTTAGATAACAAGGCATCGGAGTGCTGGCTTTCCCATCCCTCTCCACCAGACACTGTCAACACTGCTCATGTCTCAGAAGACGATTATCTCTTCTGTAGCTCTCTGATGACTAGATGGGCTATACATTTTTCTGCACATTTATAAGCCATCTATATCATCCCCTTTATGAACTGCTTGTTTCACATACCTTTCTGTTTTCCTACTGGATTATCTGCCTTACTTACAAATCAGTAAGAATTTCTTAAAACAATATACCTGTATGAGCAGTTCCAGTCTCCTGAATAGCTGGTTGAGACAGGATTTGCCGTAATTTATCTTGGTGGGAAAGCAATGCTCGGCCTGCTTTCAATATGTACAACTTTAATTGTTGACATCTCAGCAGATCCAGGTCGACTTGTGCTACAGGAGAAAAGAACTAAGTGAGAACCATACACTCTACTCTTTCAACCACACCTATCAGCTGCACAACCTACCCTGGGGAAGGTACTCAGCTCCCTATACCTTAATAACCCTTCTCCCTTGGAAAATTTATTGATTACACAAGTATTTCTTCAGTAATGAAGGACTTGCCTCTCCCAGGGTCATGATTGGCATGTCTGGGCAAGTATCCTTTAGCTTACCCAGGTCCTTCTCTTTTCCTATTCTCCATGCACCCATCTTATTTGTGGTAAGGAATGAATGGTTTAGCATGGTTAGAGCAGTACCAGCTTCTTGCACTACTTAGATCAAATGTTTCCAAAATTGCTGAAGTTTCACTAGGTCACACACAAAATTATTTCACCTTTTCTTCTGAGATTCCTCTACAAAAATTCTGTAAGATGCCTGTATTACCCAGTTCTCTTAATTTATCAAAATCATAGCAATGGCTTACAGTTTTATATGATCAAATAATGGCCATTTATAGCTGAAGAAGAAATTAAGGAAGGTCCTACCACAGTCTAGGAAAACATCAAGTCAGCCTGACCCAAAGCAGAAGGCGGGTGGGTTGGAGACTGTAGAAGGCAGCACTAAATATGGGTGGGAGGGATAGGGAGAGCACAGGGTAACACTGAGGCTTTGAGCTTGCCACATGGACAGACAAGTTCAATCATCCAGACAGGAAACTAGGGAAGAGTGAGCCATCTGATGAAGAAGAGTAACTGAACTGTGGACATGCTGTGATTTACATGCACATATGGGATTTCCAGTCAGAGATGTCCAAGAGAAGATGTGTGGATCTGAAGCTCAAAAAAGAGATGTGATATGCAGATGCAGAATTGAAGGTAATCATCATCACAAAAGGTATAGCAGCAACCAAGGGCATCAGTGAGAGGACTCAAGAAAAGTGGAGAGAACAAGCCAAAAGTTACAGATGCAACTATAAGGATTTCCAAAGTGCAAATAACATTCAGGGAAAAGAATTCTCAAAGAGCATGCAAGGGGCAACTGCAATGTAGAGGAAGGAGTGGAAAGAAAAACTTAGGAATGGTCACAGTCTTAGCACAGCCATAAGAAAAATCAAGTAAGGAGAATCCAAATAAAAAAGATGACTGGCCATGCCAGGGACCCGGGTTCGATTCCCAGTGCCTGCTCATGCAAAAAAAAAAAAGATGACTGGATCTGGCAGTTAAGAGATCATAAGCAAAGATACAATAGAATAATTGGGCCAAGAGGACCAAGGTCTGAAGGGTTAGTGGTGAAGGAGAGAAGACAACATAGGCTCCTCTTCAAAAGGCTTACTCAGAATAAGTGAAACAACTGAGAAGAGAGGATAAGGGATGGGGGTTCTTCAGGTATCACTCTAGGCATGGTAGTAATAGGTGGATCAGGTAAACCCTTCATAAATGCTCATACCATCAAGCACAATGTCACATCATGTTAAGTGCTAAATCAATCCAAACTCTGAGACTTTGGCTGGATTGTGGATCTGCTTTTGTAAAATAATAATCATTGTCCATACAACACTAGTTAAGATTGTAGCTCTGTCATCAAGAAGGACCATGCACTAACCTGCAAATGCTTGTTTAGATGATTTCTTTATTTTGTGCTTTTCTAATTTGCTTCCAGCAAGGTTCACTAACTGAGCCCAGACAGAGAGCATGGGTTCTGTGAAAGGCAAGTTGTTCACACTGAAAGCCACACCTGGGAGCTGAAAAGAAAGGATATAAACCTTTAATGTTGATTAAAAATTAATAAATTAAATATTCTGAAAATTATAATGATGATTCTTAATTCCTAAATAACGCATATATCCACAAGATTTTTTACATCGGTGGAAGAGTCATGCCGCCTCAGGCCTCAGAGGATAGAGCACACTCCTTGGGGTTTGGGGAGCGACTGGCTGCTGCCACATGTAGGAGTTGACATGTGCCCCTGAAATGGCAGATAGCCCAGGTGCAGACCTGATCCTTGAAAAGGATGGATCCGAGAAAAGGTGGTCTCCCCAGTGTCCCCCAAGGTTGTGTTTGGAGAGATGCTGGCCTCGCACAGGCCCATAGAAAGGGTGGGGCTGCTGCTTTCTGAAGTCCTGAGGATAAATAACTCTCAGACTTTGAAATCTAATGTACTTTGCCTTGTAGCTTTTCAAAACTGTTTGGATCCAGTGACCCCTGTGTTCCTTCCTCCCTATGGAAATGGGTATACATATTCTATGACTATTCCTCCTCTGTATGTTGGGAGCAAATAACTTGTTTTGATTTTTTACAGGTCCAGAGACAGTCAAAAACTTTGCTTTAGGACAGACCATGCCTATAACTGATTTGGTACTGGTTCTAACCTTGTATTGTATTGGTATCCTAACCAAAATGGTTTAAGACTCTTTGATATTGTTATGGAATGAATGTACCTCATATATGGGGAAAACATGGGTTTTTTTTGGGTCCAGAGGATGGAATGTGCCAGTTTGAAAGATTCGTATACCCTAAAAAATCAATGTTTTGATCCTAAACAGTCTTATAAGAGCAACAGTTTCTTCTAATCCCTATTCAGCACTATAGGCTGGAGACTTGATTAGGTTATCTTCATGGAGATGTGACTCAATCAACTGTGGGTATTAAATTTGATTAGATGGAGATGTGTCTCCACCCATTCTAAGTGGGCCTTGATTAGTTCACTGGAATCCTATAAAAGAAGAAGTCATTTTGATGAAAGCTTCAGAATGCCACAGAATCATGAAGCAGAGAGTCCACCAGCCAGTGGCTTTTGGAGATGAAGGAAAATGCGTTCTGGAGAGCTTCATGAAACAAGAAGCTAGAAGAGAAAGCTAGCAGACTCTGTATGTGCCTTTCCAGCCAAGAGAGAAACCCTGAATGTCAACATCTTTCTTAAACCATGTTATCTTTCCCTGTATACCTTGGATTGGACATTTCTATAGACTTGTTTTAACTGGGACAATTTCACAGCCTTAGACTGTAAACTAGCCATTTATTAAATTCCCTTTTTTAAAAGCCATTCCATTTCTGGTGTATTGCATTCCAGCAGCTAGCAAACTAGAACAACATCTGATAATAATTTTTAAAGATGACATTTAAGGCAAGATAAGTTACCTCTACAGATATAAACATAGTACAAACAAATATAATTATACCAATTGTTTTATACCAACTAGTCAACAATAATTACACACATTCCTTATGCAACATGGGTTCAAAATGTCAGTAGCAACCACACAAGTCATCTCACTCCACACAAATGTTATTTTTTAAAGGATTTTTTTTTAAGATTTTTAAAGTTGAGTCATTCAATAAATAATAAACTTCATAAATTCAAATGTTAAAATAATTAAAACTCTTAGTTCACTGCACATTTTACACTGCTAATGCCCTTTCATTTCTTTGAGGGTAAATAACATAAAGGAACTATAACTTTATACATAACTGCAAAAGAAACAAGGGAATAAAGGTAAATGGTTTTCCTAAAGTAAGATAGCATCTAAGAAGAGAAACAAGAAATGCAAGATTTGAGCTCTTTCAAGGACTAACATTAGAATACATTCCCAACAGAAAACCTATGTGCCTCATTACACAGTGACTTATCATAAGTTCCCCTACCGGCTTCAGCTGATTCAGAGGACATATGCGACATGCCCGCATTTCAGAGAACTGCACAGTGATCCTGCCCTTTGGAGTGATGCGAGTCACAGTGCCTTCTCCATACTCCTCGTGTGTGACTTGGCCCCCCAGTCGCAGGCGGCTGTCGATCCCACCAATCACAGCCAGCACTGCCATGAGACCCCCCACTTCTGGGTTATCTGAGTCAGGAAAATAGTCATCCAACTGGGCCTAAAGCACACAGAAGACAAAAAGCCTCAAGCAGAAAGCAATGGAGCTGCTTATTTCTTACAAGAATAATTTTTATTAAGCTAAATTAATTTTTTAGTTTCTTCAATAATTATTTCCAGTAAAATACCTTTAAAATTATATCCTCGAACAAAATACACAACATCTAATGACTTAATTTAATAGCTGAAATAGCATTGTATGAAGAAAAATGAGCTTATTTTAAAACGCAGAAACTACCCCTTCGGACTGCTTTCCTGCAAAGCTGGGGGTGACGGAGTGGAGCTGAGAGTTGATGTACTTGTTTATGAGTCCGTTCCACTGGCTCAGCGAGTGCAGAGTCCGGAGCAGGGCCACAACCTCCTCTGCCAGTGTGCTGCTGTGTGTGGCGGTTAGTGAGGCCTGTGGGCGGGCCCTCCTCCTTCTCAGAGTGGACTCTGAAAGAAGCACAAGGGAAGCTATGCTATGCACTGCACATCACACACAGACTGAGAACACAGACACAGAGGAGAGCGCCCTACCTCTGAGCAAGGGTATATCCGAAGAACAAGTAGTGAGCAAGCTGCCCAGGAAACCAAACAGCTTCTCCACAAGGCATTTCATGTCCCTTGACCGTTCAGCCTTGTCCCATGAGGGAAGTACTGCTTGCAGTAAATGTACAGCTAAGATCTAATAAAAGACAATTTACAATGCCAAGCATTATTGAAAACTACTACCCAATGGATTTCATTAAAATTAAAACTCCCATGAAGCAGAAAAGAGCAGTTGGCACAATTTAATCACTTAACGGAAAGGCAAAAAAACTAAAGTTCAGCAACCTACCTAGTTCAAAACAATTAAGAATCTCAGCCCTTTGCCTCTGCAAAATCTACACTGAGCTAATTCTACCTCTCCTCTAGTCTCCCACCCATTACTGCTTAAAGGCACTTAATAATAACGCTGACTGAAATGTTCTCACCAGGCATGAAGGCATGCAGGATAGCACTGTGGCCAGCAGTGCCTTACCTGCCTCTGTAGCGATGCTGCCGTGAAGGGTGCATGACCCTCCACAATCTTCATGAGGAGGCTGATCCACTGTGGGGAGCTGAGGGTGCCACACATCTGTGGTGTGAGAGCGATACTCCGCACAAACCCCAACGTGCACCAACTTCGGTGCTGCTCTTTAAATACCAGCTTGTTTGGTAATGCTGCAGGAATTAAAATAATATTTTTAAAAGTTAATTTTATGTTATTTTATTTAAAATTTCTTAAATTATTTTTTATTTTTAATTTTTTATTGTTAAAATTAATTTATTGCAAAAATTAAATAATTAGCAAACTTTTTATTAAAATTGACCTACTATTTTACTTTCAACAATAAGCTAATTTACAAATGTATTATAACTTCAGTAATTCAAAGTGAGAGAAGTAGGAGAAGACTTTTAAGTTAGCTCAAGGAATATTTTTAAATATTTAAATACCTTTAAAACACATGTAATAACCCAAATTAGTAAATTTCATCTACTTAATGTTTCTAGGCACAGAAAATGAATTATAATTCAAAGAGTAGTTATCTGTGAGAGTACATCTATTACATATATAGAGGGAAAAAAAAACCTCATGTGTTTTAAATACACCCCATAGTCTTGTTGGCATTAATCTGCACCATAAACTTCCAGCCCAAGTTCAAGAAGTTAGTACAAATAAACTGAGATTCTGACATATCCGAAACACCAAAGACTATGCTGGTTCCAGAGGGCTTCCCATATCCTCCTGGCGGTCTCTCCCCTCAGCTGAGCTCTGAGGCTGGGATCTCACCACAGGACCCTTCTTCAGCCTCTCCAGGGGTCCTCCTCCTAAGGCCTCTCCACCCTGCCTCCTGCTCACCAGGCTTAGAAAGACATCCACTTTCTTTCAGAACACCACATACAATCACGCACAAAACTCACATACTCATATGATAAAGACACAGAAACTCAGGTGCACTCATACACACAGACTCACTCACATACCCTCTCACACATTTTTCATAGCCACTCATATATACATATTAACTCTCAAACATACACTCAACAAACTCACTCATATTCACACTTGCACATACACATACTTACTCATTTATACACCCACTCAGACTTGGCCATACTAACACTTGTACACCCACAACACACATATACATACACTCATTCCCTCCCAATACTTACACACTCAATCATACATTCATCCACACAACTCCTGCACATACACACAAATCCCTTCACCCTCATGCATTCTCACACATCTCATCCCCACATGGGCTCTTTTCTCATGTGGATGCTCCCATCTGCTACTATTTCAATCTGCCAATGAATCAACTTCCCTCACTTTATACTGTCATCAAATTCCAGATAAATCACATGGACCTCACCAATCAAGGAAGAACTATTAAGACTGACTCTACTCCATCCAAATCTTAAAGTTATCCACGCCCACTCCCATAAAATATCTCCCACTCAAATAATTTCCACTGAAGTAGTTTCCAATAACTTCCATCCTAAGAGAAAAATTACTGTAATAAACAGGGTCCCTTTCACTTCAGTTCCTCAATACTGACTAGTACATTTCTCTGTATCTCTGCTTATTAAGGGACTAACTTTCCAATGTCCATGCCTATTTTATGAGCATCAAGGAATATAATCACATCAATGCACCTATCCCAACCTAAAGGGAAATATAAAAACCAAAAGTAAATTAATTTTCTGCCCTTTTTGCTTCCTTTATGATAAATTTGACCAAAATATCCAGATAAGAAACTTTTGCCATAATTCCAGCCTGAATTAGTAATATGTCCACAGTGCTGATAACATATATTAAAAGGCTTCTTTTCAAAGAACACTTTTAGAATCCTTCTAACAAAGTACGAGTTTCCCTGATTAGCTTTTATAAAACATCAATATAAGCAGTCATGAAACGTTCCTGGGAACACTGAAACACTAATATATTAGGTAGGAGAGAAATGGGCTAATCTAAATCACATGATACAGCCTAAATGAATGGTTCTTAGCTGATTTTGCATTGCATTTGATAATTCAGTGAATACTACTAACCCATTCTCCCAAAAAATACACAAGCCCTATTTTTCATACAGTTTCAGGACTTAAAAGCTCCTGGTCCAAAGTAAGAGCATAATTTCCAAAATCCTATTTTAAGGTTAAAAATCTTTAGAAGAGGATGGGCCATGGTGGCTCAGCAGGTAAGAATGCTTGCCTGCCATGCCCAAGGACGTGGGTTCAGTTCCCAGTGTCTGCCCATGTGAAAAAAAAAAATCTTTAGAAGAGTGAATCTAAAAACCTAGGGTCAAATGATGTACAATTAAAAACAGAGGACTTCCTGGAAGATGGCGGCTTAGTAAGACGCGTGGATCTTAGTTTCTTCTCCAGGACAGCTACTAGGGGAGTAGAAACGATACAGAAAGCGCCCAAAGCCACAACAGAGATAAAAAAGAGTACCCCATCCTGGAACGGTTGGCTGGCTGAGAGAAGCAGCTCGGGTGAGATCGCCGAGGCGCGCGGGCCTCACCAGGCGGGGCGGGAAGCGGCCGGAGTTACTCCCTTCCCCCTTTCCAGGCCGGCTGGGAGAATTGGAGAGGCAGTCCCCTGAAACCAAGGCGGCTGGCGCCCACACCACGCGCAGCCCCCCGGACCAACTGAGAGAATTGGATCGGAAACCCCCAGGCCGCGGAGAACGGTGACGGGTGGGGGAGGCCCCTTCCAAACCCGTGACTCCCGGGGAACGTGCACTCTCTCGGGCGGGCCGCTGCCGCTGGCGCCCTCCCGCCACGCTTGTCGCCCAGGGCCGACTAGGAAATTCTGACGGGCTCTTTCCCGGGCTGCGGCGACCAGCAACCCTCCCTGCGTTCGGACCCCGGGCCGGCTCAAGCCGCTTCGGCTAGCGAACCCCCCGGACGGCGAGAGTTTTCCAAAGTTTAAGGTCCCACAGCACCTTTTACTGGTGGGACCCGCAGACAAACGTGTGCCATGAGCGCCACCTACTGGGCAGGATAAGAAAAACAGAACCCAGAGATTTCACAGAAAAATCTTCCAAACTTTTGGATCCAATACCCAGGGAAATCTGTCTAAATGCGCAGACGCCAACAGAAGATAACGGATCACACTCAAATAATTGAAAATATGGCCCAGTCAAAGGAACAAACCAATAGTTCAAATGAGATACAGGAGCTGAGACAACTAAGGCTAAATATACGAACAGAAATGGAAAACCTCTTCAAAACCGAAATCGATAAATTGAGGGAGGACATGAAGACATGGGCTGAACATAAAGAAGAAATAGAAAAACTGAAAAAACAAATCACAGAACTTATGGAAGTGAAGGACAAAGTAGAAAAGATAGAAAAAACAATGGATACCTACAATGATAGATTCAAAGAGACAGAAGATAGAATTAGTGATTTGGAGGATGGAACATCTGAATTCCAAAAACAAACAGAAACTATCAGGAAAAAGAATGGAAAAATTTGAACAGGGTATCAGGGAACTCAAGGACAATATGAACCGCACAAATATACGTGTTGTGGGTGTCCCAGAAGGAGAAGAGAAGGGAAAAGGAGGAGAAAAACTAATGGAAGAAATTTTCACTGAAAATTTCCCAACTCTTATGAAAGACCTAAAATTACAGATCCAAGAAGTGCAGCGCACCCCAAAGAGATTAGACCCAAATAGGCGTTCTCCAAGACACTTACTAGTTAGAATGTCAGAGGTCAAAGAGAAAGAGAGGATCTTGAAAGCAGCAAGAGAAAAACAATCCATCACATACAAGGGAAACCCAATAAGACTATGTGTAGATTTCTCAGCAGAAACCATGGAGGCTAGAAGACAGTGGGATGATATATTTAAATTACTAAAAGAGAAAAACTGCAAACCAAGACTCCTATATCCAGCAAAATTGTCCTTCAAAAATGAGGGAGAAATTAAAACATTCTCAGACAAAAAGTCACTGAGAGAATTTGTGACCAAGAGACCAGCTCTGCAAGAAATACTAAAGGGAGCACTAGAGTCAGAACCGAAAAGACAGAAGAGAGAGGTATGGAGAAGAGTGTAGAAAGAAGGAATGTCAGATATGATATATATAATACAAAAGGCAAAATGGCAGAGGAAAATATTATCCAAACAGTAATAACACTAAATGTTAATGGACTGAATTCCCCAATCAAAAGACATAGATTGGCAGAATGGATTAAAAAACAGGATCCTTCTATATGCTGTCTACAGGAAACACATCTTAGACCCAAAGATAAACATAGGTTGAAAGTGAAAGGTTGGGAAAAAATATTTCATGCAAATAACAACCAGAAAATAGCAGGAGTGGCTATACTAATATCCAACAAGTTAGACTTCAAATGTAAAACAGTTAAAAGAGACAAAGAAGGACACTATATACTAATAAAAGGAACAATTAAACAAGAAGACATAACAATCATAAATATTTATGCACTGAACCAGAATGCCCCAAAATACGTGAGGAATACACTGCAAACACTGAAAAGGGAAATAGACACAAATACCATAATAGTTGGAGACTTCAATTCCCCACTCTCATCAATGGACAGAACATCTAGACAGAGGATCAATAAAGAAATAGAGAATCTGAATATTACTATAAAGGAGCTAGACTTAACAGACATTTATAGGACATTACATCCCACAACAGCAGGATACACCTTTTTCTCAAGTGCTCATGGATCATTCTCAAAGATAGACCATTTGCTGGGTCACAAAGCAAGTCTTAACAAATTTAAGAAGATTGAAATCATACACAACACTTTCTCGGATCATAAAGGAATGAAGTTGGAAATCAATAATAGGTGGAATGCCAGAAAATTCACAAATACCTGGAGGCTCAACAACACACTCTTAAACGAGTGGGTCAAAGAAGAAATTGCAAGAGAAATTAGTAAATACCTCGAGGCAAATGAAAATGAAAACACAACATATCAAAACTTATGGGATGCAGCAAAGGCAGTGCTAAGAGGGAAATTTATTGCCCTAAATGCCTATATCAGGAAAGAAGAAAAGGCAAAAATGCAGGAATTAACTGTTCAATTGGAAGAACTGGAGAAAGAACAGCAAACTAATCCCAAAGCAAGCAAAAGGAAAGAAATAACAAAGATCAGAGCAGAAATAAATGAAATTGAAAATATGAAAACAGTAGAGAAAATCAATAAGACCAGAAGTTGGTTCTATGAGAAAATCAATAAGATTGATGGGCCCCTATCAAGATTGACAAAAAGAAGAAGAGAGAGGATGCAAATAAATAAGATCAGAAATGGAAGAGAAGACATAACTACTGACCTCACAGAAATAAAGGAGGTAATAACAGGATACTATGAACAACTTTACGCTAATAAATACAACAATTTAGATGAAATGGACGGGTTCCTGGAAAGACATGAACAACCAACTTTGACTCAAGAAGAAATAGATGACCTCAACAAACCAATCACAAGTAAAGAAATTGAATCAGTCATTCAAAAGCTTCCTAAAAAGAAAAGTCCAGGACCAGATGGCTTCACATGTGAATTCTACCAAACGTTCCAGAAAGAATTAGTACCAATTCTCCTCAAACTCTTCAAAAAAATCGAAGTGGAGGGAAAACTGCCTAATTCATTCTATGAAGCCAACATCACCCTCATACCAAAACCAGGCAAAGATATTACAAAAAAAGAAAACTACAGACCAATCTCTCTCATGAATACAGATGCAAAAATCCTCAATAAAATTCTAGCAAATCGTATCCAACAACACATTAAAAGAATTATACATCACGACCAAGTAGGATTCATCCCAGGTATGCAAGGATGGTTCAACATAAGAAAATCAATTAATGTAATACACCATATCAACAAATCAAAGCAGAAAAATCACATGATCATCTCAATTGATGCAGAGAAGGCATTCGACAAGATTCAACATCCTTTCCTGTTGAAAACACTTCAAAAGATAGGAATACAAGGGAACTTCCTTAAAATGATAGAGGGAATATATGAAAAACCCACAGCTAATATCATCCTCAATGGGGAAAAATTGAAAACTTTCCCCCTAAGATCAGGAACAAGACAAGGATGTCCACTATCACCACTATTATTCAACATTGTGTTGGAGGTTCTAGCCAGAGCAATTAGACAAGAAAAAGAAATACAAGGCATCAAAATTGAAAAGGAAGAAGTAAAACTATCACTGTTTGCAGACGATATGATACTATACGTCGAAAACCCGGAAAAATCCACAACAAAACTACTAGAGCTAATAAAGGAGTACAGCAAAGTAGCAGGTTACAAGATCAACATTCAAAAATCTGTAGCATTTCTATACACTAGTAATGAACAAGCTGAGGGGGAAATCAAGAAACGAATCCCATTTACAATTGCAACTAAAAGAATAAAATACCTAGGAATAAATTTAACTAAAGAGACAAAAAACCTATATAAAGAAAATTACAAAAAACTGCTAAAAGAAATCACAGAGACCTAAATAGATGGAAGGGCATACCGTGTTCATGGATTGGAAGACTAAATATAGTTAAGATGTCAATCCTACCTAAATTGATTTACAGATTCAATGCAATACCAATCAAAATCCCAACAACTTATTTTTCAGAATTAGAAAAACCAATAAGCAAATTTATCTGGAAGGGCAGGGTGCCCCAAATTGCTAAAAACATCTTGAGGGAAAAAAACGAAGCTGGAGGTCTCGCGCTGCCTGACTTTAAGGCATATTATGAAGCCACAGTGGTCAAAACAGCATGGTATTGGCATAAAGATAGATATATCGACCAATGGAATCGAATAGAGTGCTCAGATATAGACCCTCTCATCTATGGACATTTGATCTTTGATAAGGCAGTCAAGCCAACTCACCTGGGACAGAGCAGTCTCTTCAATAAATGGTGCCTAGAGAACTGGATATCCATATGCAAAAGAATGAAAGAAGACCCATCTCTCACACCCTATACAAAAGTTAACTCAAAATGGATCAAAGATCTAAACATTAGGTCTAAGACCATAAAACAGATAGAGGAAAATGTTGGGAGATATCTTATGGATCTTACAACTGGAGGCGGTTTTATGGACCTTAAACCTAAAGCAAGAGCACTGAAGAAGGAAATAAATGGGAACTCCTCAAAATTAAACACTTTTGTGCATCAAAGAACTTCATCAAGAAAGTAGAAAGACAACCTTCACAATGGGAGACAATATTTGGAAATGATATATCAGATAAAGGTCTAGTATCCAGAATTTATAAAGAGATTGTTCATCTCAACAACAAAAAGACAGCCAACCCAATTACAAAATGGGAAAAAGACTTGAACAGACATCTATCAGAAGAGGAAATACAAATGGCCAAAAGGCACATGAAGAGATGCTCAATGTCCCTGGCCATTAGAGAAATGCAAATCAAAACCACAATGAGATATCATCTCACACCCACCAGAATGGCCATTATCAACAAAACAGAAAATGACAAGTGCTGGAGAGGATGCGGAGAAAGAGGCACACTTATCCACTGTTGGTGGGAATGTCAAATGGTGCAACCACTGTGGAAGGCAGTTTGGCGGTTCCTCAAAAAGTTGAATATAGAATTGCCATACGACCCAGCAATACCATTGCTGGGAATATACTCAAAGGACTTAAGGGCAAAGACACAAACGGACATTTGCACACCAATGTTTATAGCAGCGTTATTTACAATTGCAAAGAGATGGAAACAGCCGAAATCTCCATCAACAGAAGAGTGGCTAAACAAACTGTGGTATATACATACGATGGAATACTATGCAGCTTTAAGACAAGATAAACTTATGAAGCATGTAATAACATGGATGGACCTACAGAACATTATGCTGAGTGAGTCTAGCCAAAAACTAAAGGACAAATACTGTATGGGCCCACTGATGTGAACAGACATTCGAGAATAAATTTGGAATATGTCCTTGATAACAGAGTCCAGCAGGAGGTAGAAACAGGGTAAGATAATGGCCAATTGGAGTTGAAGGGATACAGACGGTGTAACAGGACTAGATACAAAAACTCAAAAATGGACAGCACAATAATACTTAATTGTAAAGTAATCATGTTAAAACACTGAATGAAGCTGCATCTGAGCTATAGGTTTTTGTTTTGTTTTGTTTTGTTTTGTTTTGATTTTACTATTATTACTTTTATTTTTTTCTCTATATTAACATTCTATATCTTTTTCGGTTATGTTGCTAGTTCTTCTAAACCAATGCATATGTACTAAGAAATGATGATCATGCATCTATGTGATGATGTTAAGAATTAATGATTGCATATGTAGAATGGTATGATCTCTAAATGTTGGGTTAATTTCTTTTTTTCCGTTAATTAAAAAAAAAAAAAAAAAAGAGAAGGGATAATTGGAGCTGAAGGGATACAGACTGTACAACGGGACTGGATATAAAAACTCAGAAATGGACAGCACAATACTACCCAATTGTAATGCAATTATGTTAAAACACTGAATGAAGCTGCATGTGAGGTATAGGTTTTTTGTTTTTTTTTTTTTCTTTCTATTATTGTTTTAATTCTTATTCTGTTGTCTTTTTATTTCTTTTTCTAAATCGATGCAAATGTACTAAGAAATGATGAATATGCAACTATGTGATGGTATTAAGAATTACTGATTGTACATGTAGATTGGAATGATTTCTAATTGTTTTGTTAATTCTTTTTTTAATTAATAAAAAAAAAAAAAAAACAATGGTAGAACACTCAGATAGTGACTTTTTCACCCCAGACTCCACTACTTACAGGTCTTGTCTGTGGTCCCACTCTCCACTAACATTCGGAGAAGTCCACACAGAGTCTTTGTGGCTTCACTCTGCATGACTTCTGCATGGACTCCAGCAGAGAGGCAGAGGGTTTGCAGTAAATTAATAGTACTTATAAGCATCATCGAAGTGGGGTGGATATTCCTTTCAATTTGTTCAGATTCTGAAAAAAAAATCAAAGTAAGAAACTATACCTTCAAATATAACTGGAAACTGGCCACACATAATTCAATGGATTAACTGCATTCTTTGTTCTTTATCCTTCTGGAGAGGGAAGTAGCTCTTCATGAGAAGAGATGGAATCGAGGATGCACTGAACACTTAACCTAATCTTTCCTGTTTCCAACCTCCTAAAAGAAAACAAGCCTTATAAAAAAGCTTTTTAAACAATCTCAGCATTAAAGAATTATTAAAGTAACTTCAAGAATTCATTTCTTTAGAAAGGAAAACTATAGTATTAGAATAATGAAATGTCAGAAACTTGGCTGCTTCAGACATGGAAGGATAAGGCAGCAGAAGCCCCACCTTCTGGTCAAGCAACACTCCTGCACCGGCTCCCATTTAAACCGTGAACAAAATTTCCAATCTGAGAGCCAGGTCTGCCTTCCACCACATGGGGTAAGTAGGGATGGAAGCTGATTTAAGCCACACACTACACAGTCAGACACAAAAATAACAAGAACAGCACAGCGACTTATTTAGTGCCGGATGCTCTCTCTTTTTCCATTCTCTGTTAGGTGTTCCTAACAGACTTCTAAGGTAGGTGTCATCCCCACTCACAAAGGACGGAACCATACGATGTGAGTCCGACATGTGACTTGGACACCCATGAACTCTCTATATCCAGGCTGACATGGCCACAAAGCCCAATGCTCCTCCAACATTCAACACCCCTCTACGGCACTGGGCCCCTTCTGTCAGGAAAAGGTATCATCTGCTAAGTGTAGGTGTGACTCTGAAGACTGTTTCACACATATCACCAACCAGACAGTCCCACAGCCTCGAGAGCCTGGCTACAGCAAAGCTCCACTTGTGTGTTCCAGTGTCTTTTGGATACATTAGAAAGTCACAGTGGGCAGTGTACAGTGGCTCAGTGGCTGAATTCTCACTTGCCATGCTGGAGACCTGGGTTCAATTCCCAGAGCCTGCCCACGCAAAAATAAAAAATAAAAAAAAGTCATGGTAGATATTTTAAAACTTCAACTTCTGTGTGAGACCAAAAGGAGAGATGCTTATTTGGTGCAAAATCTATATTGTGGGTAGTGCATTACCTAATTTAAGTTGGTGAGTTTAGTTGAACACCATAAGTATGGGGAATCTTGAATAGGGCATGAAATCTTGTTGGTTTGTTCAGGTGTGTTGCCCTGATATACCCCAGAATAATTTGGGAAATTAATAAAAAAGTATTAGCAAAGTCCCCTTGGGAAACTGGGGAACTGGGGAGGAAGGAGGAAATATTCAACTTCCCCAATTTGGGAATTTCTGATATCCTCAAAAGCAGTGAGGACAACTAAATCAATAGGCTGAGCCTTCAATCTTGAGGTTCATCCCTATGAAACTTATTCCTGCAAAGAAGGCACAAAGCTTAGTTATAATTATGTCTAAGAGTCACCCCCAGAGAACTTCTTTTGTTGCTCAGATGTGGCCTCTGTATAAGTCAACTCAGCAGGTGAACTCACTGCCCTCCCTACTATGTGGGACATGATTCCCCAGGGTATAAATCTCCCTGGCAGCAAGGGACAGAACTCCCAGGATGAGCTGGGATCAGACAGCATGGGATTGAGAAAGCCTTCTTGAGCAAAAGGGGGAAGAGAGAAATGAGACAAATGAAGTTTCAGTGACAGAAAGATTTCAAACAGAGTCGAGAGGTTATCTTGAAGGTTATTCTTACGCATTATATAGATATCCCTTTTTAGTTTATGGTGTACTGTAATGGCTGCAGGAAGTACCTGAAATTGTTGAGCTGTGTTCCAGTAGCTTTGATTCTTGAAGACGGTTATATAATGATACAGCTTTTACAATGTGACTGCGTGATTATAAAAACCTTGTGTCTGATGTTCCTTTTATCCAGGGTATGGACAGATGAGAAAAAAAAATAAGGATAAAAAATAGAAAATAGGGGGTATAGGGGGTAAAATAAAATAGGCAGATTGAAATACTAGTCATCAATGAGAAGGAGGGGTAAGGGGTACAGGATGGAAGAGCTTTTTCTTTTTATATCTTATTCTGGAGTGAAACAAATGTTCTAAAAATGATCATGGTGATGAACAGACAACTATATGATGATATTGTAAGCCACTGATTATATATCATATATGCACTGTATGTGTATGAAGATTTCTCAATAAAAATATTTTTTAAAAAATCAAGGCAGAGCCCTCCCACTGGATTTCCTTATATAAAACTTAACCTTCAGAAATCATCACCAAATTCTCACCACTGCTTTCCTTAAATAAATACTGACTCATTTCACATTTTGCAACATATTCTGGGTCAAGGAGTATGGAGAAAGAGGGAAGAAACCAGGAAAGACATGATTGGCATCTGAGCAAGCTGAAAAGCAGTGTCTACTTTGTTGGATGCCTGATTCAGTACTTCAGACTTGGGTGCAGGAGTCAATCACAGAAGGTACAATGGAGGTTGGGAGATAAGTACTACGGCACAAAGTAAACAGTTGCACTGCCTTGCCTTACCACACCCATCTCAAAGGTGGAAGGGGAAGGGTGAGTTGAGAGAAAACATACTGAAAGTCCCTTCCAGTTAGGTCACCACAACCAGTTCATGCACCTGCATCAGAATCACTTGGGATCTCATTTAAAAAGGAACGTTCAAGGGATGGATCCAAATCTACAAGAGCCCCCTATGTCCTGATATTTTTTTATTTAACATGCCAGATGAAAACAACAGACAGCAAGCCTCTGAAAACAATTTGCCAGGCTGCGCCACACTAAACTCCATTCTTGCCACCCACCAGAGTCATCCTCTGTGTCCGAGTCCTCTGCAGAGGGCTGTGTGGATGATGGCAGCTCAGCCAGCTTGAGATCATACTTCCCTTCTTTCCCCATTCTGTATGAATTGGTGCTGCCTGTGTCCCATTGGACCCTGATCCATCCATCCTCTCCTAATTCACCAATCACACGGCCTAGGCCAGGAGGAGGTCCATCCTGAGAAAGCCAAAGCAAAGGTCAGTTAAGAGGGAGCATCTGCCACCTCAGCCACTCCACCAGTCCTCCAGTTGGTCACCCTCCCCATAGAAGGGCCCCTTGAGTGTCCACTGACTTCATGTTTTTAGGAAGAGCTTCAAATGCACTAAGAAAGGTACAACTACAATCACCACTTTAATTAGGAACCAGGAAATAGTTTGCTCGTGCTCTGTTATTCCCTTCAGAGAACTTTATTCTTCCACTTTAAAAAATGGTAAAATCTTGCTGCACTTCAGAATTTTCTAAAGTAAGAAGTACACATCAGATTTAAGTCATGGGCAAGTGGGTTATCTAAAACACAACACCACAATCTCAGACCAGATTCTACTTGGGGTGCCAAATAATATGTCATCATCATTTCCCACCTCTGTAATTCCACTAATCTGTTCAGGAATCAAACACCATCATCCTTCACCATCTATCAACTGTACGGGATGGGCGTGTACGCCAATTTCTACCCACTAAGGACACAAAACTCAGAGGGTGTGAAACGCAACTAGGGTGTGACTACCATGTTGAACCTGTGTCTGAGTACCTGATCACCCCACTTCCAGTCCACTCCCCTCATGACCCGGGTCCCAATTTTCATCATGGCTGCCAGCTCTGGGCCTGACACAGGCAGCTGCACATGAGTCATCTCCTTTCTTGTTTCTTCCAAAACTGTAGCTGAAGCACCCCGGGCAGAAGCATTCATGTCTTCTTCAACACTGTCAGAACTAGGACCTATCAGAGCATTAAGGACAACAGGTGAGTCAATAAATGGCTACACTTCCTATTTTAAACATATGCACAAAAAAATGAGTGCTAATAGAGAAAAGAATTTTCAAGAATCCACAGTGTATTATTTATCAATTAATACAATAAACACTGAAAAATTTAATGACTGACCTAGAATTATAAAATGGGTAAGATAAGGACAAAAAATAAATTATATAAACAATTGTTCAGAGTAGTTATTTATTCTACTACTAGGAATTATGCAGAAAATAAACATATGCACAATGACTAAGCTAGAAAGATACTCATCACAACTTTATATTCATAACAGAAAAACAAAATATTGCTACCTACAAGTCTAACAATGGGAAATTAAAAAAATTTGATTATGGCACTATGCAGAAAAAGCTAATATTGCAGGCCTGATACTGCTGTCCTTAGAAAGGTACCTGCAAGGCTAGCCCTCAGCTGGCATTTGGGAACTTGGATTTTGGGGATTCCCACCATTCTCTTAGAATGAGAAGCATGGCCCACTGTGCTTAACAGTGATCTGTGTTGGACACCTGCTTTCCTTTAGGAGTTGGGAACTTTTGTATATGCTAGGCAGAGAGGGTCTATGTAACCAGCTCCCAATAAATATCCTGGCAGTTGAGTCCAAACGAGCATCCCTGATAGACAGCATTTCAAACATACTGTCACACTTAGAATTGGGGAATTAAGTGCATACTACATGAATGCCACTCAGAGAGAATTCTTGGAAGCTTGTGTACCTGGTTTCCCCCAGACTTCACTCACTGAGCCTTCCTTCTTTGCTCATTTTGTTTTGCATCCTTTCACTGTACTAAATCATAGTTATGCTTATGACTATATGCTGAATTCTGTGAGTGCTCCTATGAATCATCAAACCTGGAAGTAATCTTGGAGACATATATTCACATTCAATATAATACAATGTATATATTCCAAATATTCAATATAATATAAGGCAGCCACTGAAAAGGTGTTATGGACAAATCCTTTAAGAAGTGGAAAGATCTTTAAAGGTAAACTAAAAAAAAGTTATGGAAAATAAGTATCATAAAATGCTAATTTCCAAAAACAAAATGTAGGAGAGCTCTGTTTATACAAAAGTGTATACACATGCATAAATATATATATATGAATGAATGACATTCACTCAGAATGGATATCTCTGAGTGATGAAATATGGGTGACTTATTTTCATTGGTTTTCCTATAGTTTTTCATTTTTCTTTAATGAAACTGTTGCTTTTGAAATAAGGGGGAAATTCTTAATAAATTTATACTTTCAATCGTGAATGCCCTATTTTTAAACCACAGATTATTTTAGTATTTTAGAATTATTTTACTATTTTAAGTATCTGTGCAACTATCTGCAATGTTAAGATTCCTCAGATATTAATTACTTTAAAAGCTGACTGACTTAGCTCTATGAAACTCTGAAATTAGCTTATGAAATTTTAAGTAGTAGAGGAGGAGCAAATCAGGTTAGATATAATTAAATATATAAAGAGAGATAGTACAAGCAATGCATTTATTCAGGGGTGGAGGGGACTTGTTATTCTCAGAAAAGATAATTACAGTATTTAAACTGTATTATAACACTTGACAATATTTCAAGAGGAATGACTGCATACAAACCACCCCTGAAGTGGAATGAGATAGCAGGACAAAGGAAGTACTTGGGAAGCACCTTGCCTATCGCCAGGCCAGGCTTTCTTACTATTTTCCCTAAGAATTTCAAACTTCAGTAACCCATATTGAAGATTAATTATATAGGAACTCTTCCTGATAGTTAAACTAAACTTCACATGATCACAACAAAGCTCAATTCTTTTCCACTTTCCCACTTAGCAGAAATGGAAAACAGTTACTGTCCTTCAGGGAATGTGTTTAAATAGTCAAAAAGCACTTATATGGACATTTTACACTATAATGCTATCTACTTTTCTTACAGACTACTACATAGCCTATCTCCTCCTCCTAATCAGAGACCAGGGAAGCTGGAAACAGGCAACAAAGTAGCTATTTTCTGCACCCAAGGAGAATAATGCCTGTGAGTTATGGAGGCTAGGATATCAGATACATAACAAATAATCTCCACTTTCAGGTTACCAAAAGGCTACTATAAAAAGCATAGGTAAAAAATTCCAAGGTAAAAACTTCAAGAAATTGTTCAGGGGTGTAAAGAAGAGCAGGCACCTACCAACAAGCCGCAGCGCTGTCTGGGTGAGGGCGAGCATGCCAGAGTTGAGTAGGAGGTTCAGGTTGTGGGCACCGTGCTTCAGGGTAAGCATGCTGAGCATCACCAGGAGAAAGCGAGCCTGTGGAATTGTCCCCAGGCTTGGGCCCGATGGGTTCTCATTGGTAATGGTTTGCAAGGGAACAGGCTGGATACCTAAGAAGAATTGACAACCACATGAATTCCTTGTGCATGGATACAAGAAAATACACGATGCAGAAAACATTAGCAATTTTTTAAACTCTATTTTTTAATAATTTTCTATAGAGCATGGACCTCAGGCAACTCTGAATTACTCTGCAATGACCCCACCACCTTCATTCCACATCCATTATCACTGTCTAACAAGACCCATCACACCACTGCTCTAACTATCCCTGGTGCCTATTCATTTAATTTCAAATGCAACAGATATCTTTCTTCCACAAAACCAAACCTAGTATTATTATAGGATTCGGACATTTTAATTTTAGGAACTATGGTATAAAATGATTCAAAACACATGAAAATATGTGGAAATTTTAAAGTTTCATATTAGAAGACTTTAAGATTGTGTCTCCTGCCAAATTTTGAAAGTTTTGTTTAGAACCTGAGAAGCTAAGATTATTATCCAGAGCAGCTAAAATTATTATTCTAATACACAACATAGTTAAAGTATTTACAAAAGCATATTCCAGCAATTGCAACTTTCCAAACACTGGAACATATTCCAGATTACTCTGACGCAGATGTTGACAGCCCTGCAACATCAATTCAAATACAGCCTTTTAAGCACCAGACTTTTTTCAAACTCACCCAGTTCCTTAAATTTGGCATTTGCATCCATCAGAACATGTCGAATATTCTGAACAGCCCAAGCATATAGTTTGCCAAAGGTTACTTCCAGCAGCATTCGATTAAAAGGTGGAATCAAATCAACATCCTTTAAACAATCTGTAAGGGGCTCCCTTTCAAACAACAATAAAAAATTTTAATTGGAATAGTACCTAACTTTGAACTTTAATAGGACAATGTTTTCTTGCCACAATTTTCCATAAGAAAAAATTGTTATAGTTTTACCCTATATCAATCCCCTCAGGAATAAGTCTTTGCCATCCACAAAACATAGCATACTGCACAGATGGAAGTAAGAAATTTTTGGTGGCCAGTTTTAAAATCGTATCTATCCCTTCCAGGCGAACCTCTGCTCTCTCCAACTGCAAAATATCAGATAATATTAAGTGTTGTGTATATTATCTAATGCATAGAAGCATGTTATTAACAAATTTTACCTGTTTTAATAAGCACTTCCTCATCTTTTCCACATCCACTGGCTCTTCTTTAAGGGCAAACTCAGCAATTGTACTGAGGAGGGCAGACTGTGGATAAAGACCCTGAACATTCTGCTTCAGCCATTTATATTTGTGAACACCTGTCACTGTATTCAACAATGGCTGCCATTTATCCTTAAAAAGGAAAATAAATGCATTAGTTTTGCCCTATTAATATTAACATGGGTGTTGTAAAACAGTCAATGAAAATATAAATTAAATAAATAATGCTGACAAGTTTAAATTAGCAAAATATTTTAAATTTAATAATCAATACATTAAAATTACATTTTTATGTCATAAATGCACTTATAAACAAATTTATAATCTCTATACTGTACTAATATGCTTTGGAATGGACTGATTTGGCATATGAAGTTCAGTGAGCATTCATAGTAACAGTCTTGGACCAGTATAGTTTTTACAAAAAGTGTATGTTCTATGAATGACTGGTCAATGAATATGATACACTGTATTCCTACAAATGAAAGGAAACCCTCTTGAACAATAATATGACCACAGACCCTCAGTCAATTCAGCAAGCATCCCTAGACACACATCTGAGTAACAAGACAGTCCCTCTGCATCCTATGACCTTACAGACGCTAGAACACAGACTAAAGCTCTTGGGGAATCCTTTGCTACATATTGTGTTTTTATCCAGTTAGTCAGTCTCAGAGTCACAGAAAATACTTTACCTTGGGTGATTTAATTGTAATGGGTTTTTTGTCCATATTTATAGGACTGTGAGGCAAAATGCAAGCTTCTTCCAAATCGCTCTCTTCATTTCCAATTTTTTCTTCATCATCAGCACATTCTGGCTTCTTAGGAACTATGTTTAAAAAACCATTCATTATAGAAACCTCTTACTTAAATAACAATTTTAATTAAGAAGTATTTCAACTTGCATGAAGTTATAAGTAATGAATATTTTGCTTAAAAAACATGAAAATTACATTGTCAACTACATTGTTTAAACTACGAAAGTATAACAACAGCCATTAATGGACAGAAAGACATAAAATGAGAATGCAAAAGTGGGGAGAAGACTTAAAGACTGTATAGCCTAGCAGTTGGCCAAGTTTTTCTTAAAGGTCCAGAGAATGAATATCTTAGACTTGAAGGCCAAATGGTCTCTGCCATAACTCCTCAACTATGTAGAAGGAAGGTAAATGGTAGGTGTAACTGTGCTTCATTAAAACTTTATTGAGGACACTAAGTTAAATTTCATAAAATTTTCAGGCATCAAAAACATCACTCCTCTTTTGCTTTTTAAAAAGTCATTTAAAAATGTAAAAACCATTATTAATTCGTGGGCAGTGAAAAAAAGCAGGTTGCAGTCCAGATTTGGACTACCCATGGGGGATGACTTGCTCTAGTCCAGTGGTTCTCTGCCACCAGTGTACAACAGAACCTACTGAATACCTTTTTTCTATGTTAGCCCCTTTAATCAGGAAAATTTCTATTGAATTTACAATCTGAAAGATGGTATTCCACTTTATTGTTCTCTTTCAAGGCTTTCAGTCTAATTTCAATCAGCATATAATATAAATAATAAGCATACTACACCTGTGCAGTTAAGGATTAACTCAGGAGGGATGGGTTGCCCAAACCTTACACATTCAAAAAAAAAAGGCCTATCTTTTTTGAATGGAACTGACTATTGGTTGAATAGGACTGACTATTGATGGGCTCCAGGGAAATAACCTCTGAGCCCTTGAAAGATTTTATCTGATAAGAAAGGTTTTTTTGTATGCCTATGGCCTGGGGCCACAGAGTACCAGTCAGTTGTGATTTATGGTGATAGCCTATTTATATTCTAGAGTAGCCACACAGGCACTGCAGGCCTACATGACTAACACCCAAACCTGGAAATGAAGCCTTTCAGGTGAGCTTCCCTGGTTGGCAAAGCTTTACAAATGTTGTCCCAAAGCTGTCTCAAAGTGCACCTGTGTGAAACTCCACTGGGAAAGAACAACTAGAAGCTCATACCTATTTTCTCCTGGACTTCACCCATGTACCTTTTCCCTTTGCCGATTTTTATCTTTATTCTTTTGCTGCAGTAAATGTAACCATTAGTAACCCCTCTTAGTCTAACAAATCATCAAGCCTGAGGGTGGCCTTGGTGACTCCTGATACAACCCCAGTAATAGTAATTATTTCTATTTTACAACATATTTAATATTTTTTGCAGTTTCAGATATAATAAAAGTATTTAAACACACAATAAGAAACTTTAAAAGGTGACAATGTGGGTTTAGAAACCACAGCATGAGATGGACAGATGGTCAAGGGAGATCATTCTTCCTCAAAGCTGAGACAAGATGATTCCTAAGCCTGTGATTCTGCCTGGGTAAAGGAATCTCAGAAGTGCTATTGCTGTGACTTTCTGATCCAAAACATTCCGAGGATTCAGACAAGTTATTGTGATTTAAGAGTTTGCTCAACTCCTTAATTGATAATGTCAATAAGCTGGACTGTTGGTAAATCCATATTCTACATAAGAATATAATCAGACATTTCTACAGTCATATGTGACCAAATTCTAAAGTATTTCATGTATTTTGGGTTATTTAATGCAAAAATATCTTCCCCAGATTCCTACAACTGAGAAAATATCAATAACTCTTTAAGTCCTCTTTTATAACAACTCCCCATGTATCAGAGTATTCAATATTTCCACAGAAAAAAAACATTTCTTTGCAAGAATTTAAAAATCAATTATATAACTAAGCATTCATTACCAGGTCAACTGACAAACAATACTTCATTTTACCCATCAATTTAGGAAAGTTGAGAGTATTCATCTCTTTTGGCATCTACTAGTCACCAGATCATAACAATCTGATTTCAAAGTTTCATCATTTCTGATCTCTTGGAAAGATAAGCAAGATTTTATATGTATTTATTAATAGTACATATAATGAATATTATGGCAGTATTTGGAAATGCCACATGTAAATAACAGTAGTGAACAGTCTCATTCTGAAAACACAGATTCAAGCATAAGGAGAAAAGTATACACTTTAATAGTATTTTCCTACCTTTTACATTCTTACCTCTCTTCTTCCTTCTTTCTCGAATTATCTTCTGAGCTATCCTCCTCCATCGGGGCAAAGAACTTAATAGCTTCAACTTAGACATTATAGAAAGGTCATTACAGACTGCAGGTCTCAATTCATTAAAAAGGAATCTCAAACGTTCAATGACAGGGGCACAAACCTCTTTATAAGAACGGCCCTGTTCTTGATGAGTCTGCAAAGTTAAATATGAAAATACAGCTTCACAACAAATATTTTAACGAATATCTGCCAAACACAAAAGAAAGCAAATTAAAATTTATTTACCTTAATTAGAGAGCATTTTGCTTGGTAGACAACTCTACAAACATCCACCACTGATTTAGGTAATGTTCTATGTTTGACTTGCTCAATACCAAGAGTACCTGCATGAACTAAAGATAATGCCACATTACCTGTAAAAGGGTCAAAAAAAAAAAAGGGAGGGAAGTGCAGAGGAGGGATGAATGAGCAGTGCACATTAGTCAAGAGGTTTACAGTGTAGTTAAAATACATCAGTATCTTACTTCATACCTAAATCTTCATGCTTTAAGAGACAACATAACAACAAACGGCCAACCTCTTCCACAGGATGCTCAGGAGGAAAGGTGATTGGTGTGGTTAAGTGGCACTGCTTGCAGTACTTTTCTATTTGACAAAGAAAGTCCTGCAACAGAAATGGCTAGAGGTAATTTCAGTCATCCTAACACATCTTCTTGAATCCTATACAAGCCACAGCTTTTGTACTTGCAATCAACAATGCTTTTAAAAGTTGGCTTGCATAGTGAACCAAACCAAACCAGCTTTTCACTTCAAAACCATCCCTCCAAATAATATTTAACACAAAGTTCAGACTAAATTAATTAAAGAACATGAATGTATTCAGAAGTCAGAGTCCTAAGATGAACAGAAGGCTAGTCAGTCAGTGTGGGAAGGTGAGCGTCTTCCTGAGTGGTTGATACTAAGGAGCAAGCTCACCTTCACGCTGTGGTCCTGAATGCTATTGTCAGCGATGGCTTGCAGGAAAGCCTGGGAATGGTCACCCAGGGCTCGTCTATGGGTACAGAGTCGGGATTTGCTAGCAGGAGTGCCACCAGGAGAACTACAGTGGTCCTCATCTTTCTCCTCATTATAGCTGTAGTGGATCTGGCTAGTCTGCAGACCCCCAGAGAAGATGGATGACTGAAGCCACTCTAGAAAATGTAGATGAAAAATGTTAAAAAGAATCCTGAGTGCACTACTCAGAAATAAACTGCAAAAAAAAAAAGATGCTAAACTAAGTATTTAGGACATGAAATCTCATCATTTATATGAAAGATATACAGATTGACTTACAATTCTTTTATCAATATGAAACCAGATAACACTTTCTGGCTATTCAAAATATTTAAGTATAGAATCAGGACTTAGTATAATATTTCCAGTCCAAGATGTACTGGAGTCCTACTATATGCTTGGAGACATTTGGTTCTGCTTATACAGCCAATCACTAATTTTCAGTGATGATAACTATATGCAACAAAGTGCTACAAGGGGCATGAAAGTGTGCAGCAGAAGGCATCACTATTCAGTGGAGCAGGAAAGAGTTCTCATAGAAACACCAACTGGGCTGAGCTACGGGATGAGACAGAGAAGGAAGAGCATTAGGCAGGGGATGAGCATCAAGGGGTTAGAGGAATAAGACATCTTCAGGGCAGACCACATATATCAAGATCAGTTATAAAGTAATGGAAATGATTGTATACTTAACCTATACAACACACTGTTTTTAAAAAGGGAAAATTAGATCCTTAGAGACAGAGAGATCCGCTGGACTGTAAAAGAGATCTATGTACTATATAGGTATAGGTTAGGTCTCATCAGACAAGAACGCGTCATCTGTAGGGCTAGCAGGAATGACGAACTATAACTACTTGTGATAACTGGCGTGAATTCACCAGAAGCTAAAGCACCAGTGTAAGGATGAGGACAGTTCACTTCCCTGTAAAGGGCTCAGCTGCCAGAGCCTCTCACTAACAGATCACTGCTACCACCACCACAAGGAACTTGAAAACCTCTGTGACCCTCAGTGATGCCCCTTGCACTCCCATGTTTCTGCCCAGACTCCTCTCACATTCAGTATGCTGAGACTCCAATTTCATTTTCAAGTCTCAGTCACTGCTGCCACCTTATGAAGATTTTCTTCCAATGCCTCCATTTGAGCATTTATCACACTGTGTCCTTACCTACTCATGTCTGGCTCACCAGCAGACAGGAGTTGCCTGGAAGGTGGGTCTGCTTAGTAATCTTTGCATCCCAAATGCCTACCGTGATGCCTACAGTGATGCTCAACAGATTGCTAATAGGACAGATGGATGGATTGATGGACAGACAAATGGATGGATGAATAGGTGGATGAATGGACAGACAGAAAAGGTATAAATATATGAAGAAAAACTCAAATCCATTTTTTGGACATGGAAAAACTCTTTTAATTTTAGGTGATTATAAAGATTTTGAGCTGCCATTGCTATAATTTATTTATTATCAAGTCTGAAATACAGTCTTCAAACAGAAACCTCTTTCTGGTAAGAAGAGACAACCCATACTAAGGATGATTTCTGGGGGTGCAGAGAGGCACAGACACACTGAGCCCATGCCAAAGCCTGATAGAATGAGCCTGGCTATAGGACTGTCTAGCTAGCTTACTCATGGCCATAATCACTACTGTAAGAGCCAGTCACAGCTACTTCAAAGTCATTGGTTCAATATCACTCCTATTTTTCCTCAACAATTGTGTTGATTCTTCTTTTGCTTCTTCTCTTAATGACACTTAAGGTTCAATTAAAATAATCTACTAATCAGTTCAAAAAAAGCAAAATTTTTCTTACTGGCACATTCAACCTCAACAGGAGACAGCGGTGTACTCATTGCTAAGTAGGAAGCATGTAATCCAAGGAGAAGGCCCAGATTTCTCTCTGTGTCTATAAGAGGTGAAGAGAGACTTCCCAGGTCTGGTATGGTAACAACCTCTTGGTCAGGCTGGGAAAAATAAAGGTCATCATCAATATGAGAAACTGGAGTTTATTAAAAGCGTAAAACCAAGAAGAGCTACAACTTACATCCTTAAACAAGATTTACAGATATAATGAAGGTAAGTGGATACTATCAGCACCCTGTTTCTACATCCTATAATAATGAGTTTATGCTGCCATACTAAAATGACAATCAAATACCACATAAGTCATGCACACTGAACAAAGCAGAAAGCAAATGCATGGTTCTACTGGGTAAAAGACAAATCACAAATAAACTACTTAGCTAGAAAATTCCTTAAAGAATCAAACAGAAGTTTGCAGAGTATATACATAAAATACTTCAGAAAATATATTGAATTATTATATGCATAACAAACTAATAAGAAACAAAAATATGACCTAATATTGCTGGTTCCTAGATAGTGAATCATGACTACACATGTGAGGGAAATGTTCTTACAAAAGAATTAAAAAATTTAAAAAACTAGAGTCCAAATAAATTCAAACAAACTTTTCCAGTCCCACCCATCAGAAAATTTATAAGCAAAGCAATTTTCCCCTTCATAAAATGCCTTAATTATTAACGCCTTGTGGCATTCAATGAATTTTATTACCTTTAGAAATACGTACCTGGAAAGTCAATCCCAATATATAGCTCTAATGCTCATGATATGTACGAAGGAGATTTCTATTTTAAAGAACTATGCTACTATATAGCTCTTCGCATTTATAAATGTGAAAATTTATCTATGTATAAATATATAATTATTCAATTCAAGACAGAAAGCCATTACAAGTTTCTACATAAGCGTGCAACAAATTAGTGAAAAAAAAGATAAATCTCTTTTATGTATAGAACAGTACCTAGATTTCTTACAAATTAACAATTTTTAAATAGTTTTTCATCATAAGTAGTTGACATCATAACTTTTAATTGTTAAATTCATTGCATTGGTTTGAAAGGATGTATGTACCCTAGAAAAGCCATGTTTTTAATCCTAATCCCATTTTGTAAAGGCAGCCATTTCTTCTAATCCCTATTCAGCACTGTATGCCTGAAATTTTAATTAGATTATCTCCCTGGAGATGTGACTCAATCAAGAGTAGTTGTAAACTGGATTTGGTGGAGATGTGTCTCCATCCATTCCAGGTGGGTCTTAATTAGTTTACTGGAATCCTATAAAAGAGCAAACATTTTGGAGAAAGCAGGAGATTCTGAGAGAGCAAAAGGACATAGCCAAAAGAAGCAGAGCACCCACCAGCCAGTGACATTTAAACATGAAGGAGGAAAATGCATTCCAGGGAGCTTCATGAAACGAAGCCAGGAGAGGAAGCACGCAGATGACGCCATGTTCGCCATGTTCGCCATGTACCCTTCCAGCCAAGACAGAAACCCTGACTGTGTTTGTCATGTGCCTTTTCACTTGAGAGAGAAATCCTGAACTTCATCGGCCTTCTTGAATCAAGGTATCTTTCCTTGGATGCCTTAGATCGGACATTTCTATAGACTTGCTTTAATTGGGACATTTCCATGGCCTAAAAACTGTTAACTTGCAACTTATTAAAATCCCCTTCTTAAAGCTATTCTGTTTCTGGTATATTACATTCCAGCAGCTAGCAAACTAGAACATTTATTTATGAAAAAACTTACATAGTATCTTTATGCTTATCACATAAATGCCCACTCCTCCAAAAGATCCCAAATCAGTATTTTAGGGCAAAAATTATCCATCACTATACATGCACACAGGCCTCCCTGATGTTTCTGCACTCCCAGGCACAAAGCCTCACCTCCAGATACTGGCCAACACAGAATGCATGCATCGATTCCCGGGTATCTTCAAACTGCAAAGCCGCTTCCAAAGCAACTACAGGGTCTTCTCCTGCAAACTGAGCTGAAACAAAAAGGAAAAAGTACTTACAAAGCAATGCAAAGCAATGTGACTTGGACACCATTTGACTAGACAATAATAGTAAAAATGCTAGTGAAAAATAAACTAAACAGATTAATTCAAGAAGTGCCTCTAGAAGAAATGCCAAGGTCAACTCAAAACTAAGGGCTCAATAAATATGCATAATGATGAAAAGTTCTTCAAGGAGATTAACTCAAGAAGGGCCTCTAGGAGGGATGCCCAGGTCAACTCAAAACTAAGGCTCAATAACCATGCCTAATGATGAAAAATTCTTCAAGTGTGCTTGAATGAGCTGACAAGACAGACACATCAAAAAGCGCGAGGGAGTGGACCAGTACTAAAGGGACTGTTAATAAGACAGACAGTCTGCTTAAAAAGACATATGATACAACTGGTTTTTGTTTGTTTGTTTCATATGAGCAGGCTCTGGGAACCAATCCTGGAACTCCGGCACAGTAGGCAAGAATTCTGCCACTAAACCACCATTGCACCACCCCCATATGATACAACTTTTAACTCTGGGGTCAAACATGGGGCCTTACCAAGAATGGTATTCCCTGTTAAAGACTGTGTCTGAAAGTCTTTGATATCATACACTTTTCCATCAATCACTGTCCAGAAGCCTCCATCTTTATTGTGGTTCTCCAAATCAGCTTTGCGTATAAGTGTCACTTCCTCATTATTCCTACAGTTCTGACCTGTAAAAAATGACTCTGTATATACAGAAACCAAAATCAATCAATAAATATATATAGATAGATAGATAGATAAAATGAAAGAACAAATTGTGTGAAAGAACTATAAGGAGAAACAGATAAATCCCCTATCACAGTGACAGATTAATGTACCTCTCTATAACTAACAAAATAAACAAAAATTCACCAAGGATATAAATTAATTTAAAAAATAAAAACACTTCAAGAAACATGAATAGCAACTCTGATCATACATCATACTATAGGGAAAATAAATTTCAAAGAAACTAAATTATAAGTACGTGTGTTGACTACTAAAAACAATCAACAAAAAGATGAACAAAAATTCTCTTCATATTTGAAAAACATAAAATATACTTCTAAGTAACCCAAAACTCCCAGAAAAAAAATGATTGTGGAAATGAATGATAATGAAAATATTACAGATCAGAACTAGTGACATATAGCTAAATTTACGCTTGAGGACATATATAACTTTAAATATATAAATAAGAAAAAAAGCAATGCCAAAATGTAAATAAGTTAAACATCAAATCAGTAAAATTCTGAGTTCACAAAAAATACTTATGCCAGTTTGAAAGCACTATATAACCCAGAAAAGCCATTTAAAAGCTGGGTGGGACCTTTCTGATTGTTTCCATGGAGATGCAAACCACCCAACTATGAGTGTTAACTTTTGATTAGATGGTTTCCATGGAGATGCGTCTCCACCCATTCAAAGCAGCATTGCTTAATGGAGCCCTTTAAGAGGAAACCATTTTGGAAAAAGGCTAAGAGCCCAGGCAACCAGAGACCTTTGGAGATGAAGAAGGAAAACATCCCCAGGGGGGTGCTTCATGAAACAAGAAGCCAGGATAGAAAGCTAACAGACTTCACCACATGCTCTTCCAGCTGAGAGAGAAACCCAGAATTTCTTTCTTTTTTTTTGGCATGGGCAGGCATCGGGAATCAAACCCGGGTCTCGCATGGCAGGCGAGAACTCTGCCACTGATCCACCATGGCCCGAGAAACCCCGAATTTCATCAGTATTTCTTGAATGAAGGTAACCACTTGTTGGTGCCTTACTTTTGACATTTTTATAGCCTTGCCTTAATTTGGACATTTTTAAAGCCTTAGAACTGTAAACTTGCAACTTAATAAATTCCCCTTTTTAAAAGCCATTCTGTTTCTGGTATATCGCACTCCAGCAGCTTGCAAACTAGAACAGTACTCAAAAGAAAACTTACTTGCTCTCCTTTGGAAGAAGTCAGACACCAATCATTATTAAGAACAATGGTCAAAGGTGGTGGGGAATGGGGAAGAAATCAAGAACACATCAAGCCTCTCTTTATGATAACCAAATAGCTGAGGGACATGGTGGTAAGGAATTGAGTATACAGATTACATGAACTCACTGAACCATCTTAATAGACTAAATGTAGGGCAATCAAACATAGCCCTCCTGATCCAATGAGGGAATTGGACATATTCTGACCCATCAAAAATGAATCAGAATCTGATCCAGAAGTAACGAGTAGCTTTGAAGAAACATAACTGATGAAGACCATGTTAATTTACAAGAAAAGAATGCAAACAGCCAAGTTCAGCAATTCTAAAATTCTCCAAGACAAATGGCCTATTTCTTTGAAAATAAAGAATGTGATCAAAACATGGGAAGAATGGCATGGAGCTATGCTGTTAGAAAAAAACAGAGACAGCCTACATTAACCAAATTCAACATGCAGTACTTGTTTCAATCCTGATTCAAAATATGTACCTATGAAAAGACATTTTTGATACAATCTAGGAAACCTGAACAAGGGCTACGTGTCAGATTAAGGATTTGCTGCTAATCTTGTAAGAAAGGAAAATATTATGGTTTTATTGAAGAAAAAGTTTTTGCTAACAGATAAAATGCTTTAAATCCTTTAAAAACTGAGATATGCACTAAAATAATCCAGTCTAATCAACCAATCAGACGGAAAAATGTGAATGGGTGGCAAAATTGAATAACTATTAAAGCTAAATTAATTATATTGTGCTCTCTATATTTATCTGCCAGAAAATTTTTGTAAGAAACATATTGCAAAAATGTGTGCCAACATGTATCTATCTCCAAAAAGACAGAAAAAATCGGATTAAACTAAAAAAGAAGAAAACAATAAGGAACAGAAAATAATGAAATATAAAATGAACAAGGCAGTGAAAAAGACCAAGAAAGCCAAACAAAATACAATGCCAATTTCACAACTCTGGCCTGATAAAATGATTACTGATACACACATATGTATGTATACTTTTTACTGATATCACTATATACTGCAGAATAAATATACATTTAATATTTACATATACACATACATATTTGTGTGTGTGTGTATATACATATATAAAACAGATATATAATAAAAATTCCAGTCCTACAGATATTCAACACAATAAGATATGCAACAATACGGATGAATCTCATAAACAACACTGAGCAAAAATAAGAAAGAATTCCTAAGACACGATTATATTTATATAAAACTAAAAATGGGCAAACTACAGTGTATGCTCATTTTTAAAAGGGAAAAGGATAAAGACTGGAATAGGAGGTGGCAGAGCCTGGGGACAATGGAAAAGGAGGACATCTAATGGAATGGCAATATTTTGTTTCTAGACATGAGCATGGAGTGTACACAGACTGAGTCACTTTGTATTAATTCAGTGAACTGTATGATGACACCATGTGCATTTTCCTGTATCCACCTCAGAATACTCTCCTGCGTTGTGGCTAGGTTAGAAAATGTCCTTCTCATACAAGATTGAAGCAGAAACATTTAAGAAGACACTGCCAAAATGTAATCTGCAGACAAATGGCTCAGTAAGGATGTATATACATAAAGAGATAAAGCAAGTATGGCAAAATATTAAACAAGTGGAGAATCTAAGAGTCCTCATACAGACTGTGGTGGCAAAGGCACAGTTATGTGATTAAACCAGGAACCACTGATATTTACTTAGGCTGCATTGTATGATGTATAAATAAAACAGTTTAAAAATAAAGAAAAAAAAAGTGTCTAGATTGTAAGCTCTCATAATAGTCACATTTAGTTCAGAACTGTTAATTTAATTTTGGGATTTTGAGATGATGTGCTATAATGTATAACCTGGTATCTCCCTGAAACTTCAGCTACCTGTGTAACACCTAAGACTCAGAATTGGAGTTCTGCAGCTCTGAAAGTCAGCATTGCTACATTGATCAACTGCAGAAAGAAACTGAAAAAAGATCAGGCTTCAATAAGAGATAAGAATAAAGCCAATCAGGTAAGGATTAAGGTAAATCAGAATACAGGGGTAAGGATGACATTGTTTGTATTTTAGAACTTCACCTATTATCTGAGGCCAAAGTAAGAGAGGTTTATTTTATCCAAAACCTAAATAATATAACTTACACTGTCTGGACAGACAACCAAACACATGGAGCCCAGAATGGGACTATGGGCTTCTAATTCTGTAAAGTTTAATGCTTGGAAACATCCTAGAGTATGCTGGGCAATTAATTTAAAAGTATTGGCAAAGTCCCTCAAGAGACAGGAGAAGAATAAGGAACTATTAAGCTTTACCACCAGGGAAACCCTGATATTGTCTCAAATATTAGGGACTCCCAGGTCAATAGGCCAAGCCTTTAACTTTGAGGCTTACTTTCATGAAGTTCATTTCTGTAACGGAAAACAGCCTACCTATAGTTACGCTGAAGAGTTACTTCCAGAAAACCTCTTTTGTTGCTCAGATGTGCCCTCTCTCTCTCTCTAAGCTCAACTGTTCAGTAAAATCATTCCCCTTCCCCTACATGGGTTATGACATACTGGGGTGAAAGTCTCCCTGACAAAATGGGACACGACTCCCAGAGACAAGCCTGACCCTGGCACTGCGGAACTGACAATGTTTTCCCGACCAAAAGGAGGAAAAAAATGTAGCAAAATAAGGTATCAGTGGCTGAGAGTTCAAAGTCAAGAAGCTATTCTGGACACAACTCTTAGGCAAGATTTAGCTAGATTTTGCTAATTACCACACTTTGCCAAACCCCAAATAAAATCATTCCCATTAACCCTAAACAGCACCTAGGGCTCTATATGAGATTTTAAAAATGTTTCATATACTAAGATTACTTTTCAGAAACCTGCAACCTCCAGATGGGTTCCTATGCCAAATAAGTCTTGAAACCCAAAAGAGCCAGCCTCTCCAGGAACATCAACTAGTTCAATCCCCCTAATCGCGACACCTTTTCTAAGGGCTTAAATCTAGACACATTCCTTTGGGCATAGCCCAAATACCCCTAAAGATTGGGAGAAGGATTCAAAGAGAAGGAATTATAACAGAGAAGACAGGATTTAACAAATGAGTATTACTGCTGAATCATTATACTATTTCTTTTAGTTTCCAGTGTTTTGGCAATGCTAGAAGGAAAAACCTACAATTTCAAACAGTAACTGACACCAAACTCTGAAATCTGTTCTGTAACACCTTGTTATAGTGTACTTTGAAATTATTTGCTTATATATATACATATTTCATAATAAAACTACTTAAATTGAAAAAGCAAAGTATAAATTAAATACAACTTAGAAAAAAAAAAGAATCCTAATAAGCATCATATTTCAGCTTGAAAGCTCCTCTTTCAATACTAGGAACCAGGCAAGGAAATGCACTATTACCATTTCTATTCACAATGCACCAGAGGCCCCAAAAAGTGCAGTAATTCAGAGGCAAATAAGGAATGAAAATGAAAAATAAAACCATATCTCTTCATATGAATACACACAAACATGAGAACACATATACATGAGATTCTATATATATAAATTCCAAGAGAACCTACAGAAAAATTATTACAATTAATTGAGATATTTATATTAACCATGGTTGCTAGATAACAAGGTCAATATGTATCAACTTCATTGCTTTGTAAAAATATATAACACCAACAAAGCATCAAAAATACCATACACTTAAGACTAAATGTAACAAAAGGTTTGTGATACCTCTACATAAGAAAATATAAAACATTAAAATGAAATTAATGAAGTCCTAAATAAACAGAAAAATGCACCATATTTGTTATAACTATGAAAGACGTTAACTTTTGGAAAACTGCTGAATCAAAGAGTCAATGCTATACCAATCAATATTGCAATAGGATTTTTGTGGAACTTAACAAGTTGAATTTAGAATTTACATGAAAAAGTAAAATGCTATAAATATCCAATAAACTGAAAATACCAGAGGGCTGGCCCCACTAAGTAGACCTACTTAAATTTCAACCATTAAGACAAAACACAGGCACAACAGAAGACAAAGAAAGACCAGAACAAGACACAAGCATATAAAAGTCTCCTATTTAATAATGACAAAGGAAGCCCACTCCAGAGTGTGACCAAGGACCGTATTTTCAACCAACTATGTCAGCACAATGTCCCTATGGCCAAAATCCATGTGGAAAAAAAAAATGTGACTCCTATCTCATAACGTATTCAAAAATGAATTCCAAATGTACTGTAGTTCTAAATGTGAACTATAGTACATTTATACAATAAAACTACTAAACTATGACAGAAAATCTGAGTATAGAAAAGATTTCTTAAATTCTAAAGATATCTTAAACAAGGCACAATATTAATATTAAAACGTCTCTCATCAGAAAAAACTATTAAGAACCCATAAAAACTGAAGTGAGAGAAAAATCTCTTTGAAAAGGAAAGCCAACGATTTGTACCCCAAATATACTACAACACTCCTATGAATCAAAAAAAGAAAAACAAACATCAAGACAGAAAACCCTACACAAAAATGGGTACAAGACTTAAACTGGCACTTCACAAAAAAGGATAGCCAGATGGTTAATGAGCAGATGAAACATTATTAAGCCTCATACCTAATCAGGAAAATGCAATTAAGCCACAGTAAGATACCATATCTACCTATAAGGATGGCTAAAATGGAAAGGATCAATGCCAACTTTTGGTACAGATGTGGAGCAATAAGAACTCAGACTTTGTGGTAGAGAGGAAAACTGGTACAGCCACTGTGGAAAGCAGACTAAAGGATATTTTATGAATCAGCAATTCCACCAAGAAACAGACCTAAAAATGTTTAAACAAACATCATTTACCATAACACAGAAATAAACTGTATGTCCACCAACAAGTAGAATGAATAAATTACAATATTCTCAAGCAATGGATTACTATATATAGCAATAAAATTGAAAGAACTCAGTACCATGTTTGAATCTGAGAAACTTAATATTGACAGAAAGAGGATAAACATCAAGGAGTTCACACTGAATAGGCAAATTTACAGAAAGTCCAAGCAAAAACAAAATAAAAACTATATAATTTAAGGATATGCATTTAAATGATAAAATGATAAAGAAAAGGAAGTAATGGCCCCTAAAGCCCAGAGAGGGTGCCTTTGCAGGGAGAAAGGCAGTGTATGGAAGGGAAGAGGAGAGGGCTTTGCCAGGACTGTCAATGTTTGGTTTCTTAACGTGGATGATGTTATGTTTGCTCTGTGATGTCATACAGCTGCTTTGGGAACTTTTATTATGCATGTATTATACTTCACAATAAAAAGAAGTTTAAGAATAAGTAAGCTTGAAGTGCTAGTGAACTTAAGTGATCTCAACCACTGTTAGTATTCAAACAAATTGACAAATGCTGACTTAAATTCAATCCTACACAAAAAACAAATGATGCTAAATGCATTAGTTGTATTAAGAAACAATATACAGGGGGGATCCAAGATGGTGGCTTAGTGAGGTGTAAGATCTACTTCGTCCTCCAGAGCACCTAGAAAATAGCCAGGAACAGTTCAGAACAATTGCTGGGGCCACATCAGTGACCAGACACACGGCATACACCAGTCTGAACAAGCTGAACTGGCTGTGACCCCACACAGAACTCTAAGTCCCCCAAGCCAGGGAGGCCAGCACTCCTCCCCCATGGGTACTGTAGCCTGGTTCCCAGAGAGGAAAGGAAAGTAACTTTACTACCAGCAGGGGCTTAGCTCAACCAAGCTCCAATTGCAGAACTAATTAACTAATTCTGACTACAGCCCAGATAAACAAGGAATAAGAACTAAAGGTACTAGGAGTCCTTGACCCAGAAGGGAGGGGGCAAGACAGACAGGGTGAGAAAGGGGGAACACAGAGACTTTTTTATTTGAACACCATAAAATACTTGAAAAAGGCTGGGTAAAAAAAAAAAGGGGGTAGGCACATAGAGCCTTGAGATACACAGAACTATGTACCAACAATGTACCAACTTACCCTCTTGAACAAAAACCCAAGAACAGGGATCCTGCTCTGAAAAGGATTTTTTCTTTTTTTGCTTTGTTCTACTACTTAACAGCTCATTAGACAGAACTGCAAGGCTTCTCAGGCTCCAACTGCCCCAAGAAAGGGCAGAATTAAGCTTGTCTGAGAGACAAAGTGGCTGGTCAGGTGAAAGGAATTAACTCCCGGGAGACTGTGCCTCACCCAGCAGAGGGGCAGGGCCCAGCTCAAAGAAAATTCCTCCCTTATTGAATTCAGACCCCAGGGACTAGAAAACTGAAGCAATTAAAGCCAGCCTACTACTTCTCCTCTGATTCAACCATGCCCACAGCAGGGAGAGTCTACGGAAGTTAAAGGCACTGCATCACTTTATGCTGGTGGGAAGCGACAGGCAAACAGACAAATACCACATACTGCAGGATAGGAAAAATACAGAGTCTAGAGGATTCCTAGAAAAGTCTGTCAACCTGCTGGGTAACACCCTCAGGGAAAATTGATGCAGGTGACTCTCTCCTTATGAGAAGACTCTAGTCCAGTCTGGGAAAATCTGACCGGAATCTATATCTGAGGAGACCCTCCTAAAAAATAAAAAAAATAAAATTAAAAAAAAAAGGCTCTATATAGGCAAGGCAAGAAACTGAAAAATAGAACTGAAAAATTCAGATCAGTTAAACAAAAAATTTGCTAGCAGCCTAGAATAAGCTGAACTGAATGTCAAAGAACAGAAAAAGAACAAAACTATCCAACAAGAAAATCTTAGGTAAAAGAGTGAAAATCTCCAGAATAAACTAATTCAGAAAATCAAAAGCCTAGATGCCAGCAAAAGATGAGTCATACTAGGAAAATCGAAGATATGGCCCAAAGAAACAAAGTGACATTTCAAATGAAATACAGGAGTTGAAACAACTAACTGATGTTCAGACATTAAAAATCTCATTAAGAAGAAGAAATCGAAAGTCTGAAAAAAGGCACAGAAGAGATGGGGAAAAAAGTGATGGAAACCTACAACAATAGATTTGAAGAGGTAGAAGAAAGGATTAGGAATCAGAGGACTGGACATCTGAAATTCAACACATAAAAGAAAACATAGGGAAAAGAATGGAAAAATATGAACAAGGTCTCAGGGAAATGAATAACAACATGAAGCACATGAATGAATGTGTTCTGGGCGTCCCTGAAGAAGAAGAAAAGAAAAAAGAAGGAGAAAGACAAATGGAGGAAATTATCTCTGAAAACTTCCCATCTCTTATGAAAGACATAAAACTACAGATCCAAGACATACTCCAAGACACTTACTAATCAGACTGTCAGACGTCACAGAGAAAGAGAGAATCTTGAAAGCAGCAAGAGAAAACCAATCCATTACATGCAAGGGAAGCCCAATAAGATTATGTGGGGATTTCTCAAGAGAAACCATGGAGGTAAGAAGGCAGTGGAATGAAATATGATTCTAAAAGAGAAAAACTGCCAACCAAGAATTCTATATCCAGTAAAACTGTCCTTCAAAAATGAGGGGGAGATTAAAACATTTACAGACAATCGCTGGCAGAATTTGTGACCAAGAAATACTAAAGGGAGCACTAGAGGCAGGTAGGAAAAGACAGGAAACGGAGGTATGGAGAAGAGTGTAAAAATGAAGACTATCAGTAAAGGTAAAAAGAGAAAAATAAATTAGATATGACGTATAAAATCCAAAAGGCAAAATGGTAGAAGAAAGTACTGCATTTACAGTAATAACACTAAATATTAATAGACTGAACTCTCCAATCAAATGACACAGACTGGCAGAATGGATTAAAAACAGGATCCATCTACATGCTGTCATCAGGAGACTAATTTTAGACCCAAGGACAAATATAAGTTGAGAATGGAAGGTTGGGAAAAGATACTTCACGGAAACAACAATCAGAAAATAGCAAGAGCAGCTATACTGATATTCAACAAATAAGACTTCAAAGGTAAAACAATCAAAAGGGACAAAGAAGGACACTATATACTAATAAAAGGAACAATTTCAAAAGAAGACATAACAATCATCAATATTCATGCACCAAGCCAGAGTACTCCAAAATACATGAGGCAAACACTGAAGGGAGAAACAGACACCTCCTCAATGGGGAAAGACTGAAAGCTTTCCCCCTAAGATCTGGAACAAGACAAGGATCTTGATCGTCACCACTGTTATTCAACATTGTGCTGGAAGTTCTAGCCAGAGCAATTAAACAAGAAAAAGAAATACAAGGCATCCAAATTAGAAATGAAGAAGTAAAACTCCATTTGCAGATAATATGATACCATATGTCAAAAACTCAAAAAAATCCACAGCAAAGCTACTAGAGCTAATAAATGAGTACAGCAAAGTGGCAGGGCACAAGATCAACACCAAAAAATCAGTAGTGTTCTATACACTAGTAATGAGCAATGTGAGAAGGAAATTAAGAAAAAAATTCCATTTACAATTGCAACCAAATGAATAAAATATTCAGGAATAAATTTACCTAAGGATACAAAAGATCTATACAGAAAAAACTATAAGGAATTGCTAAAAGAAATCACAGAAGACCTAAATAAATGGAAGGGCATACCATGTTCATGGATTACAAGACTAAATATATATAAAATGTCAATTCTTCCTAAATTAATTAATAAATTCAATGCAATACCTATTAAAATCCCCAAAACTTACTCTGTATGAACAGAAAAACCAATAACCAAATTTATTTGGAAGAGTGGTGTGCACCAAACAGCTAAAAATATCTTGAGAAAGAAAAACGAAGTGGGAGGTCTCACACTATGTAACTGAGGCATATTACGAAGCTACAGTGGTCAAAACAGCATGGTACTGGCATAAAGATAGATATACTGACCAATGGAATCAAATACAATGTTCAGATATAGACCCTCTCATCTATGGACAATTGATCTTTGATAAGGCAGTCAAGCCAACTCACCTGGGACAGAGTAGCCTCTTCAATAAATGGTGCTTACAAAACTGGTTATCTATATGTAAAAGAATGAAAGAGGAGCCATGTCTCACATCCTATACAAAAATTAACTCAAAATGGATCAAAGACCTAAACATTAGAGCTAAGACCATAAAACTTTTAGAAGAAAATGTAGGAAAAGATACCTTATAAAACTTGTAATGACAAGCAGTTTTCTAGATCTTAGACCCAAAGCACGAGCATTGAAGAAAGAAATAGATAAATGGGAACTCCTCAAGATTAAACACTCTTGCACATCAAAGAACTTTGTCAAGAAAGTAAAAAGACAGCCTACACAATGAGAGATAATATTTAAAAACTACATATCAGCCAAGGGTTTAGTATTCATAATATATAAACAGATTCTTCAACTCAACATCAAAAAGACAAACAACCCAATTTAAAAATGGGCAAAAGACATGAACAGATACTTCTAAGAAGAGGAAATACAAATGGCTAAAAGGCACATGAAATGATGCTCAACTTCACCGGCTATTAGGGAAATGCAAATCAAAACCACAATGAGATATCAGATATCATCTCAAACCCACTGGAATGGCTATTACCAAAAAAAAAAAAAAAAAAACAGAAAATGATAAGTGCCGAAAAGGAAGTGGAAAAAGAGGCACACTTATCCACTGTTGGTACAACTGCTGTGGAAAGCAGTTTTGACAGTTCCTCAGAAAGCTAAGTATAGAATTGCCAAATGATCCAGCAATCCTATTGCTAGGTATCTATTCAGAGGACATGCGGGCAATAACACAAACAGTCATTTGCACATGCAGTGAAGTATTTGCAAAGTCCCCTTGGAGGAATGGGGAGAAAGGGGGAAAAATTCAACTTCTCTATCTGGACGATTCCTGATATTCTCACAAGCAGCGGCGACAACCAAACCAATATGCTGAGTCCTTGATCTTGGGTTTTGTCCCTATGAAACTTATCCCTACAAAGGATAGGCTAAGCCTACTTAAAATTAGGCCTAAGAGTCACCCCCAGAGAACTGTTTTTTTGCTCAGATGTGGCCTCTCACTCTCTAAGACGACACGGCAAATGAACTCACTTCCCTCCCCACCTCTATGTGGGGCTTGACTCCGAGGATGTAAACCTCCCTGGTAATATAGAAGAGAAATCCTGGGATGAGTTGGGACTTGGCATCAAGGGATAAAGAAAATATTCTCAACCAAAAGGAGGAAGAGAGAAATAAAACAAAATAAAGTGTCAGAGGCTGAGAGATCTCAAACAGAGTCAAGAGGTTATTCTGCAGGTTATTTTAACACACTATAAGATATCCCCTTTTTAGTTTATGATGTACTAGAGTGGCTAGAGGGACGTACCTGAAACTGTATAGCCATGGTCCAGTAGCCATGTCTCTTGAAGACGATTATATAATGATATAGCTTTTACAATGTGACTGTGTGATTGTGAAAACCTTGTGTTTGATGCTCTTTTCATCTACAGTATGGACAGACGAGTAAAAAATATGGATAAAAATAAACAAATAATGGGAACAAAGATAAAAATAAATTGAGTAGATTGAAATACTAGTGGTCAATGAGAGAGTGGTAAAGGGTATGGTATGCATGAGTTTTTTCTTTTTTATTTATTTCTTTGCTAGAGAGTGTACCATGGTGATGAATACACAACTATGTGGTGATACTGTGAGCCACTGATTGTACACCATGTATAGAATGTTTGTGTGTCAAGAATACTTGAATGTTTGTTTGTTAAGGGTTACAATAAAATATTTTAAAAAAAGAAAGAAATAATATACATACTCGACATGATATGTGATAGACAGCTAGAAGACAGAAAGATATCATAAAACTATTTTCCTTAGAACAATTGTTATTTCTCGTTTTAAGGTTCTGTTATAAAAAAAAAAGATGATAGTCTAAAAAGGTAGGAGAAAAGAAAGCCCACCAAGCTTTAACTTTCACATAAAATGAAAGTATATAAGTCCCTGAGCCACAATTTCACAGTTACAAAGTATAGTTTTTAGGTTTTGATTCAAAAACACCAAGGCTCAGAACCTTGAAAACAAATTTCATTTCAATGAGGCACACAATGCACAGAATAGCTGTTGTAAAGTACTTGGCTGACTACAGGAATTCCATAATTCATTAGCAGCAAACAATGCCACAGATTTTTGGGAGGTCATCCTATATCAATTGCTGCCCTCCTAATCTGGACCATAGTCAAGGATCTCAACAACACCTTCTGGAGACACCTCCCAAGAAAGGGTTGTGCATAACTTTCTAGAACAATTCATTTCAGAATTTAACAATGTTAACAGAAAACAATCTTCCTCATTAAATATAATTCAAATTTCTACTGACTTGGATTATCTTCATTTCCCATTTTCACTACTAACAGTAGAATGACAAAATTCGTATTTCTTTGTAAAGTATCCCCTTGAAATGGAAAGGCAAGAATAGGTTAGACTAAGCCTAAATGTTCCTCAGTCACAGCACTTTAAATATCATACCCATTATGCCAGGCCAGGCTAAATCCTCATGATCATCCCTTTCTTTCCCTGGTGCGATGTGGTTAAACCGATCCAGATGTTCCAACAGGCCTCCCAACAGAGGAATAGCTCCAGCCTCTTGCATGAGGCCAGCACTTTTACTGAGCAAAAGCACTATAGAAACTACTAGTTCTGGAAGGAGAATACCTAAATTTAAAAAGAAAAAAAAAGACATTGAAAGAACCTGTAAGCTCACTCTGTTGAAAATCACAAAATAGGGAAGGCTTGACCTTTAGCATATTTCCATAAGATTATTTTATCTTTCATTTTGAAAGATATATATATAACTATAAAACAGAACTCTTAGTTAGAAAACTTTTCAAAAACACTGTGCATCAACAGAGAACTACTTAATTCTATTACTCAAAATTGAGTCTTTTATTAAATATTACCACCACATTTACCATCAGAAAAAGGCACTCAATAAATAATATACTCTAATCCCACAAAATTAATATAAAAACTAAGCAATATTAGAATTTATTAAGGTTCTGAAAAGACAACTAATTTTTTGGTTTCTGAAATAAAATGAGACAATTACTATTGAACTCATTATTGAAGTTTTAATAACAGTGGTAATAATCTAAATCACTAATAATATTTACAATAGGACTCTCATACAAACACTTAATAGAACTGTCAGTAACTTTAAAAAGAAAAGGAAAAGGCAATAAGTGTTAAAAAAAAAAAAAAACCTGAAGAGCAAACGCATGTAGTTTTAACTTGAAATAAGACTTGTCACAGCTAAGGACATAAGGGAAGTACCGGTGAAGTCTCCTTCCACAATGCAGGCCACCTCTGCAAAGTGCCGCCAGCTGGTAGAAGCAATGCTAGCGGCTACAGGCAATATGTCTCCAATGTGTGTGCACAAAAGGGCTGTGTACTTTTTCAGCAAAGAACCAACACCCATTAGCTCAGGACCTTGAAGAAAGATATGGAAAATTTCACTTTCACTATTAAAAATGTCCCTGTAAACAAAGTTAACATGTCCATTATTCCACTCTCATCTATACAGCTTTTACCTAAAATAATTTCTCAAACAGGAGCCTATTAACCCTTAGTCCTTGGCTCTTTCTATATCATGGAACTTCAGGGGCAGTGAAATTGACCACGTTGAATCTCATATATTGTATTATACACTACCTAGAAACTTTGAGTGTGTAAATACTCAAATTGCTAATTTACAGATTTTTAAAAAATTAAATCCATTACACGAACATCTGTTCTCAAACTGCAAGTCTTAAAGCTTGTAAATTACTACCAATGAACAAACTTAGACCTTTTTCAGCCTAGTTTTTCAACCTTCTTCACTTTGTTTTTCTGATGGCCATCTCTTTTAGACTAAAAACGAACACATTTGAATCTGAACATTTTCAGTATCTACAAGTGCCTAATTTGTTTCAGGAAGTAAATTAGTTATTCAGTACAATAAACTTGCCACAAAAATATTAACAAAAGCAGCAGACCTTTCCATTTTGAGGCAGAAATGCCACATTTATAGAAGGAAGACATTATCAGGGATGCTTATGCAAAGGCAGCATTTACTAGATGTGAAACACAGCACTGAGCACTTACATTCTCCTATCTTAATCCTCCTAGGCACCCTATAGGATTATTTCAATTTTGTAAATCAGAAACACATGGCCTCAGGAGACTAACTTAGCAAATGTGAAATAGCTAGTAAAATGAGAGCTATAACTGTTCTTCCTCCACAGTGATCCTCCCACTACATCCCATTGAGTTCCCAACATGATATGCTAAATAATGTCACAATGTAGTACCTACATTATGCCAGCATCCAACAGTCCAGAATGAACAGGTGGAATAAATCTGATAAATCTTATAAAAAACTAAACTGTAATATAAAAGGATGCTATTTCTGATGCCTAAAAGAATTTAAATTTTAAGACAAATAAAAAATATTAATGACTCTAATACAGAAATATTCTCCCCCAAAAATGGATGCAAAATTAACATTTTTAATCTCCCCCAAATGGTGCTTTTTTATAGTTGAAGAACTATACATCTGGGTGTACAGAATGGCTGTCAAAAAGCACCAAAATAGAAGTCACTTTCACATTTTAAGCGACTTACTAGAAATATCTGAGATCTGACCAATATCTTCTCCTGGATAAAGTTTACTGATAAGTAAACGCTGAAAACGCAGTAACAAATCCAAAGAAGCAGATCTCTCATGACTGTGTGGCTCAAAGTCTAGGCACAATGAAATTCGACGAGCAACATCTTTCAGTCTGGCCACAGTCTGAGAAGCAATGTTTCTACACAGAGGAAAAGAGAGTTGCAAAATTAAACAAGTTATCTCTGTTCCAAACAAACATATAAAAAGTATTAAAAATTTACAACATAACCAAAAGAAAATAGGTAATACACATAGGTGACCTGCAACAATTCATCCCCCAAATAAGGCCAGATGTACGTGCAGTACACACCACTTCAGTCAAAACTAAGCAGAGTCAGAGTCAGACTCAGGAGATACAACAATGCCACTGCTTTGCAAATTATGTTCTTAAGAGCTTCATGAAATGGCCCAAAATGAGAGAGGACCTTATTTACAAAGGAATACCATTGGAAGGAAAAACATTCATGTCATAATCTTTTGACCAAAGCTGCATTTCAAATATAAATACAACCTTAACAACAAGGCTCATATGCATTGCCTCTGCCTTCAGCACCTACTCAAGGATGGTTCTGGGTGGCCCCCGTGTTAAGTACTCAGAACTCAATGAGTACAGAATGGAAGACCAAAACATGTACGAACAACCCCAGGGTAGGATAACATAGGTACAAAGAATACCACAGCAAGGAAAGGAGTAAGGAATCCAAATCTGACTATGGGATCTGACTTAAGACATGAATCATCAGTAGATGAGGAAAAAGAAAAGAACTGTGAGCTATTAGATGCTACACTTACAAGGATAGAGCCTATGTGACTCCCTGAGCAGAATACAAGGGCATGAATTCAGGAAGAACAAGAAAAGGGGGAAGCCAACAGCACAGTGAAGGAGTGCCCAGCTGTGGGACTGAACCTTAAAATGCTGGGCCAAGGAGGTTTTTAAAAGAAAGTGATGTCACCTTATTTGTGTTTGAGGAAGACAACTCTATCTCATCATGAAAGTATACTGGAGATAGAAGGAGGAACACCAGATAAAATCCTGCCAAAGAGCAACAGTTCAAGCCCAAGGTGGCCAAGACCCCCTAATTGATACTCAGAGTGAAAATGAGGTAGTCAGGGAGGGGAGGAAAAAACCTCATGACAGAGCCTAGTCCAAGATCTTCCATTAAACCAGATGCATGATACCAATTCTATTCTCCCTAAAAGAGTTATCAGGATTGATAAATGCATGGCACTACCAGCGAGAGGTACAGTCTGGGACTCACGGCAAAACACCAAGCAAGGCGTTCAAAGTGAAAAGACGGAAAAAAGGAAAACAGAAATCAAGCAGCTATATTCATATCACATAAAACAGACTTTAAGTCAAAAACGGTTACAAAGAATAAAGATAGTTGCTACATACTGATACAGGAGACAGGTGAGCAAGAAGATGTAACCACTATAAATATATATGCATCTAACAGCACAGCCCCAAAATAGATGAAGCAAAACTGACACATATGGAGGGAGAAACTGACAGACTTTAACACATCACTTTCAGCAATGGATAGAATATTTAGTCTGAAGATCAGTAATGTAGTATAGAACTTGAATGATACACTAAACCACCTAGACCCAATAGACATATTCAGAAGACTACACACAATAAAAACAGAATACACATTCTTCTCAAGTACATATGGATCATTCTCCAAGATAGACCATTATATGGGGTCAAAAAGCAAGTCTCAATAAATTAAAAAATATTGAAATCACAGGATATATATTACCGATCACAAACTAATGAAGATAGGAATCGATAACATAAGGAGAAATGGAAAATTCACAAATATGTGGAAATTAAAACAAAATACTCTTAAACAATGGGTTAAAAAGGAAATCACCAGCAAAATTAGCAAATATCTTGAGGCTAATGAAAATAGAACATACCAAAACTTAAGGGATGCAGCAAAGGCAATTCTGAGAGGAAAATTTATAGGTCAAAATGCTTATAAGAGAAGACCTTAAAAAAAAAAGAAAGAGAGAGAGAGAAGAAAGATTTGAAATCAGAATTCTAACCTCAAAACAGGAAGAAAAAAAAAAGAGTAAACTAAATACAAAGTGAGTAGAAGGAAGGAAATAACACATACTGGAATAGAAACAGACAAAATAACGAATAAAAAAAAATCAACAAAATCAAAGGTTGGCTTTTTGAAAATATCGTTAAAGTGAACAAACCTTTAGCAACATCTGACAAGGAAAAAGGAAAGAGGACAAAATAACTATAACCAGAAACAAAAAGTGCACATTGCCACCAATCACAGTGAAACATAAAGGATTAGTGTAAGAAGATACTACAAACAAATGTACAGCAACAAATTAGATAACCTATATGAAATTCCTAAAAACAATCTATACTGACTCAAGAAGAGAAGACCTCAACCAAAAAATAGTAGAGATTGAATCAATCATAAAACAGTCTTCCATCAAAGAAAGCTCAAAACCATATGGCTTCACAGATGAATTTTACCAAACATTCCAAAAAGAATTAACAACCCTGTTCATATTCTTCCAAGGACTTGAAGAGGAGAGAACACTATTTCATTCCACAAGACCAACATCACTCTTAAACCAAAGCCAGATAAAGATACAAGAAAACTACAGATCACTATCTCTTATGAATATAGATGCAAAAATTCCTCAGTGAAACATTAGGATACTCAATCTTTCAAGAATTTTCTTGAAACAATTCATGAATGTTCTTTCATGAATTATAACAAGCATACCACACTAATGAGAGGTGTTAATAATAGGGTGTATATAGGAAGTCTATACTTTATGCATGATTTTTCCATAAGCCCACAACTCCTGTAACTAAAAAAAAAAAAATTTAAAGGGGTAATGTATGTTGTATGTGTGGTACCAGGATAAAATTAAAAAAAAAAAATCCATAGAACTGCAGAACACAAACAGTGACCCCTAAGGTACACCCTGGCCTATATAGTCAATACGATTTTAAAAATGTGCTTTCATCAACTATTACAATGTATCACAACAATGCAAGGTATAGCTAATAGGGTGGAATATGGAAATCTTGTATTTTATGCATGATTGTTCTCTAACCTACAACTTCTCTAATAGCTATGTGTGTGTGTGTGTGTGTGTGTGTGTGTATATATCTGTGTATATACATATGTACATAGATGGTATTCTGCAGCTCCTTGCCAGCACAAAATTAGAGTTCCTCTCAAATTCCAGTTTATTTTTGGCAAGCAGCAACTTCTTTAACCCGAATTTTCTAAGGAATAAAGTACATGAAATAGCTCCAAAATTCTTCACATCTTTAGAATATTTTTAACCACCTACATAACCTAAGTAAAAACTTCAGGTGACTTTCAATCACCAGGGCTTAAGGTAAGAAAACAAAATGTTAATGGCTATTTCCATCAAGGAAGGAGCACATGTGCTATCCAGGTGAAGAATACCTGGTTCACAGATATTCCGTTAGTGATGAAGCTGGAAATGAATTTTTTTTTCTATTTTCCACTCTTTTTATAAGGCGGTATTTATTTCCACACTTAGGTTTTCCTTTTGTATTTTTTAAATAGGTATTTTAAATCTACTATGGAACAAACTCCTTCCTCCTTGCATATGTTATCAAAAAGGGTGACTGTTGTATGCAGATGGTATAGAGCAGCCCTGCTCAACTGAAACTCATACGGTGAGCAAGCCATATATGCAACTTAGAGTGCTCTATTAATCATGTTAAAAAAATAAGAGATGTAAAATTAATTTTAATAATGTATTCTATTTATTCCAAATTATTGAGAATTTATCATTTCAACATGAAACCAATATAAGAAAAATTGAGATATTTTACTTTAGTTTGTTCATGCTGTCTTCAAAAGCCAGTGTATTTTATACCTACAACAGATCTCAATTTAGACACCATATTTTCACTGAAAACACCTGATTTACATTTGAATTCATATGTTTAGTTGAAAAACGAGATCCACATGCTCAAGTTATTCCAAACATACTTAATACTTAATAGCTAAACTCGGTATCAGTTTTTAAATATGAAGTTTAATTATCCAGATAAACAATTCAGTGTCAGTTGCACAGGCCACAATGAAGGGCTCATGGGCCAAATATGGCCAGTCATTGCTGTACTGGACAACACAAGCCTAGCCAGCTAAAGGTATTACACATCTCTCAAAGCCAAAGCACAGTCTGAGCAGGTAGGAGAACAGAAATTGGCCCTCCCCTTATGGAAACAAGTCACAGACTTTCTTGAACAAAGAGTAGAAACCCAGCACTCACTCTCTGACAGGAATACACCACCAACAACACTAGCTAGGCTACATCAGTTAACAGTAGAGCATTCAAAACTCATAAACACTGTCCTCAAATATTCTTCTCATTGGATCCTTAAATCAGTGAACTAAACAGAACTATTATTATTACTCCCTCTGTTACCAACTAGGGCAAACATTCACCTATCAACTTGACATAAGTAGTTAAAAGTGAGAGTTTTCTCAGAGCAAATCCTAGGCAGTTTCCATTACCACTGATGAGATCAAGTTAATTCCCTTTATTTCAAATTTATCAAATCAAATATCAGAATGTTTTAAATATTGCTCAAATAAAACCATCACCAGATTGCGGGGGGGGGGGGGGAATCAGAAAAGATTTTTGTTTTTTTCTTAACTAGCATTTACTGAAACTTATGCCAGGAACTAGCTTAAGGTTTCCTTTTTAAAGTTCCACAGAGTAGCCACTAAGTTCTTAGGTCCCTGGGTATGGAGTAGGCCCATGTCCTTGCTGATGCAAACAGCATACAGTATCTCTCTGCACTCTATACATAATTTCCCCCTAACCACCAGGACTCTACCGTTTTCACATATAGAAAATAAAACAAACCAGGAGCCACATTAACATACAGCAGTGTCTCGTTAAACACGGTTTTCATTTCTGTATAAATCTTTTTCTGTAATCACTTTGCTTTTCTGTTCCTTTTGGATAACACTGACATACTGGGCTGCCCTTTTCAGCGAATGCTGTCTGATTGCTTCACCCTATTCTATCCTAGGCCATTCCTATCAAAAAGTAAGCTACAGTCTATATTCTGAGAATCAGGTTTATTCTTACCTCTCCTGATTTTGCCTTCCAAAATACTTTCCATTTTTTTTACATCAATTTTTAAATTAAAAATTGTCTTACAATATGTATAAACTGATTTAAATTTATGATACCACAAACTTCTGTGTATCCAGAATTCAGTTTAAGAAATGATTTTCATTTGCATCTACCTGCTTACTACCAAGAAAAAGCAAATTTTCATTTTTATTGCACACTCCAATTTTCTCTTCTATAAAAGTCTTTAGATTCTGTAGCTCTACCTCATACATTCCAATCTCTTCTCTCTGTTCCTTACCCGAAAATCTCTTCTAGCCAGTTTCAGAGATTTCTTCAACAGCCAACCAAACACTTTGAGGCATAAGGTGATATGAAAATCAACAATTCTCCTACTAAAATATAATACAGCTAATACTATTTACCTAAGAAGCTGCTGTATGAGCTGAACTAGAGGCAAACACTGTTTTCCAGAAGATTCATAGATCCCTGTATTAATGAGGTCTTTATCCAATGGAGTTCTACTTCTATGAAAAGTTGAGGCATTTGCTTCCTGCTCATCAATTTCTTTTTCCTTCTGTGCTTCTTTTTTGGCTTCAATGTCCTGTAACTCATAAAACAGAGATTAGTTAATAAGTCATCCTCTTAGCAGGCTATGAAAGTACCCTTAGGTTGAAGCCCAAGCCCCACTACCTAGTTATCCCCTGCATCTGGGTTCTAACTCATAAACCAGTTGACCCTTGCCCATACTGCACCTGTCAGAATCTTACTATTTAGTTGCTCAGTTTCTAAAACTATTTTTCCAACAGATCAATTGTCCAGGCAGGTATTGCTGATGGTCTCTACCCTCCTTCTGTGAAGTCCCAAAAGTCTTTCTCCTTGCCAGTGGCACTCACAAACACCAACTTTAATCTGCCCTATATAGAGAGTCTATCTGCACTATCAACATAACTTTCTTTCTCCTACACGGCAACCTTCATCAACTCCCCCACCTGGATCCATTTCCCCTACTTCTGAAGTCAGTCTAACCTACTTTACTTTTATTGCATTTAGCAGTGATTTTCATACTGTTTTGAAAGAAGCCCTGTTTAGTTTGGCCAAAGGTCTGAAGGCTCTCCTACCGCACTGATCCCATTCCCATCCTCCAATTGTAAAAGAACTCTGAGATGACAAAAAAATTGAAGAACAAATACAAAATAACAAATCACACTAAAACTGTTGCTTGGCAAATGCATAAAATATTTATTCTTTAAGAAGTAAGTATCAGCTTATACACATCTACCATTAGGGTTCTGCAAACTATGGTCTACAGGCCAAATTCAGCTTGCCATCTGCTTTTGGACAGCCCACAAACTACATTTGGTTTTCTCATTTTTAAATGGTTGGCGGGAAAAAATCAAGTAAAAATTTAAAATGTCATGGCATGAAAATTTAAGGAAATTCTAATTTAAGTGTCTGTAAATGAACCTTTACCGGAACACAGCTACGCTTATTTGTTACAAGTCATGCTGTCTGTGGCTGCTTTCACACTACAGCAAGAGTAGTTACAGAAAACGTCTGTCAACTCCTGTTTTAAAACAATGCCTCAAATGGCCAAAATAACCAAGTAATTTTGTCATACTTACAACAAAATAAGATTAACAAAGTTACTTAAATAGCAAAATGCATTGGCCAATCAATCAATGAAATCAATGGATCAATGAAGTGTCACTTTCAGAAAATTCTGTAGAAGGCTATATTTCAGCAACACTGATGATCTACAAATAGTAATATTTATGTGTCCTAAAGGATAGCCATTGGAAAATTGGTCATTTTTAATTAAGAATAAAGACTAAGAGCAACTGAAAACCAACTGCATCTCAAGGTAATTCCTACAATAACATGCGAAACCCTTGTGATCCAGAAATTTAATTTCTTAAAAGTACATATATCATTCAGAGGCTTTACAATGGCATATGACAGCCATCTTTCTTCACTGGAATTCTAAGTGAACTCTGGAAACATGCTTCCTGTGACTTAAGAACATCACATAAAATCAGCAAATCTTTTTACATACAAGCACTGAATAAGTGACCTGGATGTTGAGATTGTTTCTTGGCCACCAAGGGCCAGAAAATAAACTCTGAGAATCCCCAGTTTATAAAAAAAAGAAAAAACCTCACTCTTCATCCTGCATGATGGCCTTTAAGGTGGCATCCACACCCATTATGCCTCATGGGCATGTCCAAGCTGGTGTGGCCCATGATGTACACCTCCCCTTCACCTTCCATTCTACAGTCTCACAAGACTTTTACTGAGCACCAGCTACATGCCAGTTGTATTTATTACCTCACTGAACGCAAAACACAAAACTGTGGAACAGATACTATCATGCCCTGTTTTAAAAAACAAGAAAACAAAATAGCACAAAGATGGAGAGCCTTGCCCAGGAGGACCCAGACTGCAAGGGTGGAGCCACCAATGTATGCTAAAAATTAATTTACCAAATGTTTAAGTAGAAACAGGACTTTTGCACAGTCTAGAAACAACTCCCTCAACTATTAACCAAGTGCAAAGGTAAAAAAAGTAACTTTACAGTGGGTATGGCAGACACCACAATATTCAAGAGTGCCAGTTTATGGACCCCCAGAAAACTCATGTTGTAATCCTGATTCAATCTTGTGAAGGCAGTTGATACTACTAATCCTCATTTAGCACTGCAGAATGGAAACTTGTGATTAGATTATCCCCACAGAGAGCCAGAGATGACAAAGCCAATGGAAACTTCAGAGGAGAGATGACAGGCAGAGAAGAGAGACACAGATGTTTGGAGATGCTTGGCACCCAGCAGACATCACTATGAAATGTTAAGACAGAACCTGGAGAGAGACAAGGGAAGCTAAGAAATGGCCAGCCCCAGAGAAGCAAAGTGAGGAACACCCACAGGAACAGAGGCTGAAAACAGCAGAGCCCAGGAGTAAGGGACCAGCAGATGCCAGCCACAGGACAACCCTAATGACAGAGTGTTGCAGACCCACTGGCCTTCCTTGAATTAAGGTATTTTTCCCTGGATGCCTTAGTTTGGACATTTCCATAGGCTTAGAACTGTAAACTTGTAACTTATTAAATTCCCCCTTTTAAGGTCATTCCAATTATGATATATTGCATTCTGGCAGCTTGCAAACTTAACACATCAAGCAATCAAGACTAATATTACCAATAATTAATTGGTAATCCTGTACCCTTGATATGAGCCACTGACAGGGCATATCACCCTAATCCAAACATGCACAACCTCAACATAATTATAAGAAAACAGAAAACCCAAATTGAAAGGCAGTCTATAAGATAATTGACTAGTACTCTTCAAAAGGGTCAAGGTCATGAAAGACAAAGCAGACTGAGGAATTTTAGAAAAGACCAAAGAATCGAGATGCCTAAATGCAATATGGGAAGTTGGACTGAATCATAGAACACAAAGAGTATATCAGTGGAAAAACTGGTGAAGTTAAATATAGTATACAATTTTACAAATTGTACCAAAGTAAATTTCTTAGTTTAAATAAATGCAATGATTAAAATGTAAATATTAAGGAAAGCTAGGTGAACATGAGAACACTTATTATTTTTTAAACTTTCCTGTAAGTTTCAAGCTTATAGTTTGTAAAACCATACCAAAATAAGTTAAAAATTTAAGGAAATTATTTAAAAACATGAGATAGGATTCTGAAGAGTATGAAAGTAACTGAAAATAAGCCAAGTCTTCTAGGGAACAAAACTGTACTGTGGTTTTCTTTTCTATGTCAGCATGTGAGACTCTTAACATTATATAACAGATCTAGCTGACAAAATACCACCTATTATCTGTTACTGTTAAGCCACGAATTAGAGACCACCTCGACACACACCTTGTTAGTCAAGTGTTCTAGTTCTTATTCTTTGTCCTTGTGTGCGTTTGAATCTGTGGTGGACCCAGAAAAGCCATGTACTTTAATCCTCATTCAATACTGCTGGCTGGGAGCATTTTGATTGCTCCCATGGAGGTGTGACCCACTCAACTATGGGTGGTAATTTTTGATCAGAAAGCTTCCAGGGAGTTGTGACTTCACCCATTAATCTTTTAAAAGAGGAAACAATTTCGAGAGAGTCCTTTTTAGAGTCATGAGAAAACCACAGTAGAACGCTACAGAACCATGAAGCAGAGAGTCCACCAGCCCCAGTGACTTTTGGAGATGAAGAAGGAAAATGCCTCCCATGGAACGTCATGAAACAAGAAGCCAGAAGAGAAAGCTAGCAGACTTTGCCACGTGTACTTCTAGCTGAGAAAGAAATGCTAAATGACATCGGTCCTCTTAAACCAAAGTATCTTTCCCTGGATGCCTTAGATTGGACATTTCTAGAGATTTGTTTTAATTGGAACATTTTCTCAGCCTTATAACTGCAAACTAGCAACTTATTAAATTCCCCCTTTTAAAGGCCATCCCATTTCTGGTATATTGCTTTCTGGCAGCTAGCAAACTAAAACAGTCCTATAATCAGTTTTTTGTCCTTTGTGTATTAACACAGTCTATTACATGGATTTATTTTCATATGTTGAACCACCCTTGCATTCTTAGTATGAATCCCACTTGGTCATGATGTATTATTCCTTTTATATGTTACTAGATTTGGTTTGCCAGTATTTTGTGGAGCAGATTTTGGTTTATAGCCTTCTTTTTCAGTGATATCTTTTTTTGGTTTTGCTATTAGGGTAATACTAGCCTCACTGAAAGTTTGGACAGTTCCCTCTCCTACTTTTTGGAAGGGTTTGTGAAGGATTGGTGTCAATTCTTTAATTGCTCAATAAAATTCACCACTGAAACCATCTGATCCTGGGCTTTCCTCTATGGGAAGTTTTTGGATTACCAATTCATCCTCTACTTATTATAGGTCTTTTCAGATTTTCTACTTCTTCTTGAGTCAATTTTGGTAGTTTGTGTCTAAGAATTTGTCCATTTCATCTAGGTAATCTAATTTGTTGGCACACAATTGTTTATAGTATTTCCTTATAAACCTTTATTTCTTAAGGTCAATGGCAGTGTTCCTTCTTTCATTATTAATTCTGATTATTTGCATTAATTGCAACTAGAGGTTTAAAGCATACAAATCAATGATGAAGATGTTAAAGGAAAGACTGGTAAGATCGAAGGGTGAAATGACATTCAAGGCCCACAGAGTCAGAAGTTGGAGAATGGTACCAAAACTGAGAAAAGTTCTCCTGGATACAGCACCAAAATTTAGAGAAAACTGCACAAACTTTTTATTTCTTTTTCTAGTTACCCTGATACCCAAACCAGAGTAAAACATCACTAGAAAAGAAAGCAACAAGCCAATATCTCTAATAAATATAAACACAAAGACTGCACAACAAAACACTAGCAAACCAAATCCAGCAACAGAGAAAAAGAATAATACACAAAGACCAGGTGAGATTTATAACAAGAATGAAAGATAGGCTCAGCATCAATGTACTAATCACTGTATTAACAGAAAACAAAGGACAAACACCATTAGACCATTTCAATAGATGTGGGGGGAAAAAAGCATTTGACAAAATTCAATACCTTTTCATTATAAAAGGCCTCATGAAATGACTAAAGGGATACATTCTTCAACCCGAAAAAGGGCAACCACGAAAAAGTCACAGCTAAGATGATGCTTAATGATAAAGGACAAAAAGCTCTCCCCTTAAGATTAGTAACAAGTAAAGAACATCCACTCTCAGCACTTTTATTTAACATTGTACTAAGGTTTTAACCACTGTAATAAGGCAAAAAAAGAAAAAAATATCAATATTTGGTTCATAAAGTTCATGGCAGCATAAGTGATGCTAGCTTAACAGTTGAAACAATCCAAATGTCTTCCAGCTGATCAATGGGTAAACAAAATATGGTATATCCATACAAAGGAATATCACTCAGCAATAAAAGGAAATGAAGTACTGATACATCCTGGAATATGAATGAGCCTTAAAAATACGACACTAAATGAAAAAGACAGTCACAAAAGGCCACATATTGTATGAATCCACTTATATGAAATATCCATATAGGGAAATCTGTAGAGACAGAAAGTTAGACTAGTGGTTGTCAACAGCTGAGGTGAGGGGGGAGTGACCCTTAATGTTATAGGTTTCTTTTTAGCGTGAAAATGTTCTGAAAGTACACAGCGGTTGTGCTGGTTTGAAAGGATATATGGACCCCAGAAAAGTCAAGTCCTTTAATCCCCATTCGGTTGTTGGGTGGGAGTTTTTAAATTATCCATGAATGTCTCCACCCATTCAAAGTAGGGTTGTTTACTGGAACCCTTTAAGATGGTACCATTTTGGAAAAAGCTACAGAGTCCCCATAGCCAAAGACTTTTGGAGATGAAGAAGGAAAACACCCTTGGGGGAGCTTCATAAAACAAGAAGGCAGGAGAGAAAGCTAGCTAACTCCACCATGTTCACCATATGCCTTTCCAGCTGAGAGAGAAACCCTGAATGTCATCAGCCTTCTTGTACCAGGGTATCTTTCCCTGGACATGTCTATAGTTTTGCCTTAGTTGGAACAGTTTCATGGCCTTAAAACTGTGAACCTGCAACTTAATAAATTCTCCCTTTTAAAAGCTGTTCTATTTCTGTTGTACTGCATTCCAGCAGCTAGCAAACCGGAACAGTGGTAGTAATTGCACAACTCAATATACTAAAACATGCTGAGTTTTACAGTTGTAAATACTGAATTTTATGGTATGTGAATTATAGCCTAATAAACTTTTTAAAAAAAGGACATATCTTTTGCCAGTCAAATGCAATCAATGTTCCTGAAGACCTACAGTACTTATAAATGAATTTCTTGGGAGAAAGTAAACAAATTTCCTTCTTTCTAGACCTTTTTTCTAACAGCAAAAGCCAGAAAAGTCTAAATACTGACAGTATTCCCCAGTCCTATAGTGTTTGGAAGCAAAGATTCTCATGAACTCAGTGGTGGGAAAGGACCTGTTACAAATTTTCTTAAGGAGAAGAAGGCTACATGTATCAGAAACCTTAAAAACATGCATGCTTTTGACAAAGCAATTCCAATTCTAGAACTTTTTCCTAATAATCATTCCTGTACTTAATGACATATACCTAAAAAAGTATTCAAAGAATTATTTAAATAGTTATAATAACTATCCAAAACCTAAATGATAAACCATCATTTTCCTTTTTGATGAAAAGGAAAAAATAAATAAAAGGACTCCCTCTCCATATGACATATTCCCTAAAGTGACAGAACAAAATGGATGTAGCAGAATATTCAACAAAGGAAGACATGACAACCTGCAGAGTGAAATAGATACAAAAATACAGATACAACTGAGACTAATTCTGACATCATAATCAATATCACTGTTAGAACACATTTGCATTTTAAAAGTTTGGAAGACCATATACCAAGAATATCAACAATGTTTATTCCTAGATGATGAGATTATAGTGCTCTTTCTTTTTTATTTGTATCTTTCTGCAGCTTCTAAATGCTGTTCATGAACATGTACTATTTTCCCTACATAATACTCCTGTTTTAAAATAAAAGACTTTTGGATATTTTTTTAGGCATTTTAATTATTGTTCCTTCATTAGCGCTCACAAACTTACTAGTATAAGAAATCACAGTTTTACTTCTCTATCTCCTCTGCAATTTCTCTTCAGCAGACACAAAATAAACCTTTGGTTACTAAACTGGCAAGTCCTAAAAACAATGTTCAGAGATATCACCTGGATCATATCACGATTGTTGTCTGACCTACATCTGAGCTGCTTCTCCCTATTTCTCTACCAAGCTGAGGTACGATGCTTTTACATGGAGCCACATAGGACAAGGAGTCAGAAAGCTTGCTGTTCACTAGGCGTGAAGCCTCAGCAATCACTGAACTTCTCTTGCACTCATATTCTCATCTGTAAAAGGGGAATTTTGAACCTACTTTTCTCACTTATCATCATTGACAAGGTTAAAAAATAAAGTAAGCACAGAATCATAGGTACTATTATTATTATATATGATTTATAACTTTTTCAATTTAAGCAAGCATTTACATTCTCAAAGACACCTTGAAAACATTTATTTTACTTCATTTTATCACTGTAAATTTTAAAAACAAAACTATCCTAACCAAAAGTAAAATCAACAAACTATATGAATGGTCAATAAGTACATAAAAATGCAAATCAAAAATCACAATGAGATACTATCACACAACCAGTAGAATGGCTAAAATTGAAAAGACTGACAAGACCATTTGTTGGTTAGGATATTACATATGGCTGGTTCAAATGTAAAATGGTGCAGCCACTCTGAAAAATGGTATAAACATACACTCAACCTAGGATCCAACAAATTCAACTCCTAAGATTTATCCAGGAGAAAAACACAAGTTCACTTAAAGACTTGAATCCAGAATGATAATAGCAGTTTTATACAGTTAAAAACCGGAAATAATCCAAGTGTCCATTAATAAAAGAACGTAAAAACAAATTGTGCTATAACTCCTCGGCAATAAAAACAAAGTAACAATACACTCAATAACATGAATGAATCTAAAAAACATCTGAAGGAAAAGAAAGCAGACACATAACAGTACATTTGGTATGATTCCGTTTATATGAAATTCTAGAACAGGTAAAATTAATCTAGAGCTTAGGGTGGCAGGGGAATGTTACTAAGCACAACAGCAAATGGGCACATGGGAACTTTCTGGGACAATGGAAATGATCTATATAATTGTATGCGATATTTGCCAAACTCACTGAAACAGACATGTAAGTGGGTAAATTTTATCATACTTAAAAATACCTCAAAAATTTTTTTAATTAGTAAGTTAATATTAAGAGAATTCATTAAAGAAAACAGTTGGATGCCACTAAAGATTTTGTGTTTTAGTCTTTTTAATTAATCCTGATAATAGATTGTTATTTCTTTATACATATTAGTATGGCCACTTAAACCTCCTCTCATTGCAAAGTGAAGCAGCCTCAGACAATTCATGCATGCTTCTCGGGCCATACCTGGATTTCCGCAGTGATGGCTGCATTCAATGCTGACTCTAACCCTCCATCAGCCATCAAGCTGCCCACCAGAAGATCAATCATGAATCGACGACCTGGACTTATGTTCACTTCATTGCCTGAAACTGAAAACAGAAAAGTGTTTCTTGACAGTTTGAACTGAATGCCATACTCTCCAAGCACCATGCCCACCATCCGCCGCTCCTCTCTCAAACCCACCTGAGCAGGGCAGGAGGGCAGAGAGTGCTCGTGCCCGTTCCTCAGCAGTGGGCAGCAGCACTGACCACCCACTCTGCAGCACTGCCTGTGCAGCAGACTGTACAGTGCTCAGGACACCCACACTGCTGGCCAGAGTCACCACAGTCTGCTTCAAACTGTTCAGGAGAACACTGCCCAGACCTAAACCGAGGAATTCTGGATCAACCTGGTGGCTAATGGCAGCATGCAACTGAAAGGAGAAAAACAATTTCACTCAGAATTCCTAAAAGTAAACGGATTTCAAAATATCTTTAATAACTTTAAGTATTATTTAAATAAAAAATATTTGAGGAAATACTTAATAAGAAAACATTTCTGAACACACACACACACACACACACACATATATATATATATATATATTTCTTTATCTTTTAAACTAGACCAAAAAAATTTATCCATAGTAGTTGAGAATCCATGGTAGTTATTTTATAAGAGAAACTATTTTAACCCAACTTGAAACTATGCACAAGAAAATACACAAGATCAAGAGAGAATACAAAAATGATAAAGAAATAGCCACCTCCACTCCATCCCCCAGCAATCCACACCTAACCCAGACAGAGAATGGATATAATTTAAGCAAAATACTTCAAAATTTATATAGTCGATCTAGATTATGCAAGAAAAATCCTCAAGGGCAAAGCACTAGAGCCCACACTGCCAAACATGGAGAAGCCAAGAGGTTCTAGGGCCTTAAAAGCAAACCAAAGCTTTTGGGCTACAGACGAACCTTCTGAGTGTGGATATGGGTGCAGCTTCCAAAACACTGAATCTATGTTTTGGGTCCTGCTGAAAGCTGGAAGCCATTAAAGATTGCCAACATACCGGTCAATCAGAAATAGCAACACACTACCTACCAGTTTAGGAAATGGCACAAGATGGATTATTTGTCCAACACTTGGGTAAAAAAAGAGCCAATAAGAAATCAGAGACCCAGCCTACTCTGTGAATAGATGACGTGAAATCCAAGATATATTCCTATTTATGTATAGAGATCACAAGTCAAGAAACAAAAATCAAAACTCATCTAGGACCTATAAAACCCACAAACACTCTTGACAGGAAATGCAAAGCTCCCTTGTGGGGATACCCCACAGTCAAGGGCAAAGGGACAATCTAAAGAGCCCCTCCCCTAAGGATGTTTTCACAATCAAATATGGTAAGCCAACTAGGTCACAAGCTATCATGAAGGACAACTGCAAACTGAATAAAAAGTAGCAACATAAAAAAAATGGAATGAAACCATAAAACTTTAAGAGATTAAAGAAGGAGTAGAGAACCCAGAAGACGAGAATATAATAAGCAAAATGAAAAGATTCAAATATATATTCTAGAAATGAGAAAAAAATGACCATGGGAATAAAAAATTCAAAATTGAGTATGAAGAGATCACAGATTTCAGTTCGAATCCTGCCTCAACATGTACGGGGTACATGACCTTAGAAATGTTTCTTGATCTGTATACTGAACATGAGGTTATCACTCTCATAGGGCTCTTACATGAATTTAATGAGTCGATACTGGTAAACCATTTGTAATAGTGTGGGGTCATATAAGTATTTGTTAAATAAATGGACAAAATCAACATTCAGCTAAAGGAAGATTTTGTTAGTAAAAGTGAGCTGAGAAAATCAACCAGAAGACAGTATACAAAGATAAAGAGCAGTAAAAATGATAATGAGATTTTAAAATATCAAGTGAGTTATAGCACATGGAAGATAAAATAAGAAAGTTCAACATAAATTTAACAGGGGTTCTACAAGCGAGAAGGACATAAAATTAATTGTGACTGAATTAACTTATTTCTGCAGGGAATTAATAGTGAATAGAACTTCCACATCTAGAGGAGAGATTGGCTAACACATCAACCTACTCTCTCTTTCAATTTCTATTGTGTCACCCAGTTTTTTCTCAGTAGACAAAACTAAATTCAAGATTAAATTTCTCTGATGAATGCCAAAAAGTTGATGATGGCAAAATAACATAATCAACACATACTACTGCCTGCACTCAGGAAATGATTTGCAGGGTAAACATAACAAAATACTGACTGATTTAAGACACACAAGACACATAAACACACACACATACACATCACTCCATCATAATTTTATTTTAAAATGTCATTAGCAGTTCACGTAGACTAAAACCCACATCCTTCAAAACACATAAACATTCTTTTGAATACTGAAGACACTTATAAAAGGAGAGAAAGGAAGGAAATTCATTACTACCTGAAGCCGCAGAAGATTCAGTGTCGCCACAGCCATGCACTCTTTCTCTTGAGGTGGGGGCCAGTCAGTGGTGCCATCCATTCCCTCACTCACTTGCCGCAGTAGGAGATCCAATTGCTCAAAAGTCATTGAGCAGATGTCCACCACAAAAGGGACACGGAGGCCAATGGACCACTCAGAACAGGATGACCAAGCAAAACTCTACAGAAGAAATACAAAATTCTGAAACAAATCTACGAATTCAGCGGTGATCATAACTCAAAGGATAGGAGACTATTATGAATGAGAAGGGAGTCTTAAATTATTAATTATTAATCATCTAAATTTCCCAAATGTATATGTACTTTCATGACTATCTAGCTCACATTCTACTTGCTTTCAAAATTTCCCCCACTCATTAGCCCCCATCTCAATCTGCCACATCTAAATAAGTAAAAGGTTCTTCAGATTTTTCACTCTCAAAAGGATTGATCTACATTAATGGATAGCACTGAGGTTCACAATCCACTTGAAGCTGTACAATATTAACTCTGAACAAAGAGTGAAAGGTTAATTATATATACTATAATCCTTAGTGCACCTGCTAAAAAACTATGCAAAGAAGTAGGGAACAACGCAACTAATAAATTAATATGGAATACTAAAACATATTCACATACTAAAAGAAGACAGTTAAGAACAAAGGAACAAAAACACAAAGCAAACGGAAAACAAATAATAAAATGGTAGACACAAATCCAATTTCTTTATTTTTTTCAGCCTATTTCTTTTATCCAATATAATAAGCAGGTACACATACGTATAATAAGAATGACTAAAAAGAACTTACAAAAGGGCACACAAAATAATGTTTGGGTAAAAATATATTTCCCCCACTTGATGTCTTGGTACTGTTGATATATGCATAGACTATCTATCTGTCCACCACTCTCCTACCTAAACAGACACTAAATTACCAAGCATGGTCACTGAGTGATTACTTTCATACTGGAAAAAGTGATAAGCTTGTCTTTTTTAAGAAAACTAAAATAATTGTATTGATGTGAAGCATACATTGAATTTCTATGATCTAAACACACAAATAAAAAGACAGTTATCAAAATGGATTAAAAAAACCTAACTATATGGCATCTATAAGAAGCCATCGTTTAAATATGATTATAAAAGTAGGTTAAAGAGGAGAAAGGAACAAACCCAATGGGGTTGAGACTGGGATGAAATCAGAATACAGCAGTAAGGATGACATTGTCCATATTTTAGAAGTTCACCTACTGTTTGAGACCAGAAGAAAGGTTTATTTGGTCCAGAACCTACATTTTTTTGTTGTACATAATCTAACTTAACCTGTCTGGATAGCACATTTAAACAAACAAAAAACATGGAGCCCAGAATGGGAATGAGCACTTGTAGTTCTATACAGCTTAAGGTAATACTCAGATGCGTCTCAGAGTATGTTGGGCAGTTAATTAAAAAGTATTGACAAAGTCCCTTCAGGAATGGGAGGAAAAATATGGAACTGTTAACCTTTACCACCAGGGAAACCCTTGATACTGTCTCAAATATTAGGAACTTCTAAATCTATAGGTCAAGCCCTAGATCTTGAAGCTTGCTCTTGTGAAGCTTATCTCTGCAGTCAAGAAGCTAAGCCTACCTACAGATATGCCTAAAAGTCACTTCCAGAAAACCTCTTTTGTTGTTCAGAGGTGGCATCTCTCTCTCAAACTCTCCAAGTAAAACCTATACTCATGGGTGGGCCACAGTGGCTCAGCAGGCAGAGTTCTCACCTGCCATGATGGAAACCTGGGTCCGATTCCCAATGCCTGCCAATGCAAAAAAAAAATCTATACTCTTCCTTCTAAGTGGGACATGACATCCACGGGTGAAAGTCTCCCTGCCAACACAGGACATGACCTGCAGGGACAAGCCTGACCCTGACACTGTGGAACTGACAATGCCTTCCTGACCAAAAGCAGGAAAAGAAATGTAATAAAGTAAGGTATCAGTAGCTAACAGTGTTCAAACAGAGTTGAGAGGCTATTCTGGAGGCTATTTATACACAAGTTTTAGCTAGATATCGCTAATTACCAAGGTCTGTCAAACCCCATCCAAAATGAGTGCCATTAACACTAAAGAACACCTAGAGCTCGGAGTTCTGGGAAGATGACCCTGCTCCAAGGGACCAGAGGGCAACTAAGACAGCGATCCAGGATGTAAGTGCCCTGGAGAGTCTTTGCACCACATAGGTCCTTGTTGCAAAAGCTGAGGAACGGAGAAGCAGAGAACTGGAGACCATCCAGCTGCCACCAACAGCCTAACATGGAAGCCCAGAACTCTCAAGAGCGTACAGATGGGAAGACAAGGACTATGAAGTAAACCAAGCTGCATTCCTTGAACATGCTACCCTCATCAGCGTAGATCCCTGACCCGGAACTCACCTTATACTCCATGCACCTGAACAACGTCACAGGACCACCTTTCCTGCGTTCCAAATGCTCCTACCCGCCAACCCCTAATGCACGTACCCGCCCCACAAACCTACCCGCCCCAGTTCAACCCACCTCTCCCGCGAAAGTGCAATTTCACCCTGCCCCTCCCAAACCATACATCCCAGGCCCTGCCCCTGCAGGTGGTCACCAATGCATAAAGGCTGTGAAGCTTACCTCCATACCAAGGCTACACCTGCCCCCAACCCATACAACCCTACCCCGTCCACCCTGAACTCTGCACATGTGTACATCACTTTACGGCACTCACAGATCTACACCTGTACACGGCTCCCAGTCACGACCCCCAGCTCTAGACAAGAGCTAACCTGCGCAGCCAGGCCACATCCACCACCAGCACATGCAGGCACAATGCCGACCCACTACCCTGAGCTCTGTGCATAAGCACAAATGGCTACATGCCCTAGACCAGCATATACCAGGCCCCAATACCCAGACCCATGCACCTGCATAGCCACATCTCCCAGGCACTGCACCCACGCAGTACTGCACCCACACTCACAGGCACCAGCATAGCATCTCCAACCTGCATATATACTGGGGCTGCAAGGCATCACCACACCGTGGTGTGCTGCACATCCTGCTCCACATCCTTCCCCAAAATACAAGGCTTTAGAATACCGAAGAAAATCAACTTCCAAAGTAAACCAATCAAGATATTTATATGCAATGAAGATAGCAGAAGATCACTAAACATATCATGATGCAGACATGTCTATTAATTTTTTTTTTTTTTTTTTTTTTTTTTTTTTAAAGAGAGAGGGAGGAAGGGAAGGAAAGACAGAGAAGGAAGGAAGGATGAAAGGAAGAAAGGGAAACATTTTTAAACATTTTCTTGTTTTATTATATTTTGTTTGTTTGTTTGTTCTTTACATGGGCTGGGGCCGGGAATCGAACCGGGGTCCTCCGGCACGGCAGGCAAGCACTCCTGCCCGCTGAGCCACCGCGGCCCGCCCCATGTCTATTAATTTAATAGACAACCAAATTAAAACACCAGAGAAGACAGATTTTGGAACAACTAATCAAAGATATTCATATAACTCTACTAAATAAAATAAATGGGATGGTTAATGATATAAAGAAGGTCAAGAAGACACTAGAAGAGCATAAAGAAGAAACTGAAAGAATAAAGGGAAAAAGAAAAATCACAGAGATTAGAGATTATGTACAACAAATAAAAAATATACAAGAGACACACAACAGCAGATTTGAAGAGGCAGAAGAAAGAAATGAACTAGAAAACATGACAACTGATTCCGAACACTCAAAACAGCAAATGGCAAAAAAGACGGAAAAACTGGGATTGGATCTCATGGAAATGATGGATAAAACAAAGAGCACAAATATAGGAATCATTGATGTCCCAGAAGGAGAAGAGAAGAGTAAAGGGTTAGGAAAATTAGTTGAGAACATATGGTGGAAAACTTCCCAACCCTCATAAAGGACATAAATATGCAAGTCAAAGAAACCAAATGAACTCCAACTAGAATAAATCCAAAGGGACCTTCCCCAACACACACATTAATCAGTCTGTCAAATGTTGAAGAGAAGTTGAAAATCCTGGAACCAGCAAGAAAAAAACAATCTACTACATACAAAGTTAACCATATATATAAGACTGAATTCAGACTACTCAACTGGCACTATGGAGGCAAGGAGGCAGGGATATGACATATTTAAGATACTGAAAGAGAAAGACTTCCATACAGTAATTCTGTACCCAGTCAAGAGAATAAAATTTTCACAAAGTCTGGAAGAATCTGTCAATTAGAGATCTGCGCTACAAGAAATACTAAAGAGAGTTCTGCCAGTTGAAAAAAAAGACAGAAGAGGGAGGTATGGAGGAGGGCATAGAATTGAAGAGTACCAGTAAGAATAACTTGAAGGAAAAAGAAAGAGAAAAAATATACAGAGGTGACAAATAAAATCCTTAAGATAAGGTGGCGGATTCAAGAAATGCCTTTTCATGAATAAATTTGAATGTTAATAAACTTACCAATTAAAAGATACAGATTGACTGAATGGATTAAGAAATATAATCCAGGTATATATTGCTGACAAGAGATTCATCATAGACACAGGATACAAACAGAATCAAAGTGAAAGGATGGACAAAGATGTTCCACGAAAGTTGTAACCAAAAGAAAACAGGAATAGCTAAACTAATACAGGATAAAATAGAGTTTAAATATAAAGACATCATAAGCGACAAAGAAGGACACTATATATTAATAAAATGGACAATTCACTAAGAAGAAATAGTCATAAATGTTTATGCTCCCAATCAAAGAGCTCAAAAGTACATGAGACAGACAATGGCAAAAATGAAGGGAACGACAGACCAGACATTTCAAGAGTAACAGGAGGAGACTTCAATATACCATTCCCCTCTTAACCACCAGAAAGAAAATTACAACAAGGAAACAGAGAAGTTAACAACTCGATAAATGAATTAGACCTAACAGACACAGGTCATTACATTCAAAAAAAGCCAAGACACATTGTTCTCTAGTGCTCATGGTTCATTTTTCCAGGAATGGTCATATGCTGGGACACAAAACAGGTTTTCATAAATTTAAAAACACTGAAATTAGTCAAAGCACTTTCCCTGATTACTATGGAATAAAAGTGGATATCAATAACCACCAAAAGAACGAGAACTTTCACAAATATATGGAGATGAAATAACACACTCTTAAACAACCAGAGCGTCACAGAAGAAATTGCTACAGAAATCAGTAGCTATCTGGAGATGAATGAAAATGAAAATGCAACATATCAGAACTTATGGAATGGGGCAAAGGCTGTGCTGAGAGGGAAATTTATTGCTCTAAATGCCTATATTAAAAAAACAAGAAAGAGCAAAAATCGAAGACTTAATTGATCACCTGGAGGAACTTGAGAAAGAACAAGAAATTAACACCAAAGCAAAGAGAAGAAGAGAAATAACAAAGATTAAAGCAGAGTTGAATGGGAGAACAAAAGAACAATAGAAAGAATCAATTAAACCAAAAGCTTGTTCTTTGAGAAAATCAATGAAATCGATGGGCCACTAACAAGACTGACAAAAAAAAGAGACAGGATGCAAATAAAATCAGAAATGAGAAGGGGTGTGTTACCACAGACCCTGAAGAAATAAAAGAAATCGTAAGAGGATACTATGAACAACTATATGCCAACAAAGTAGACAATTTAGATGAAATGGACAAATTTCTAGAAACACACAAACAAGCTACACTGACTCAGGAAAAAATAGAAGATCTAAGCAAAGCAATCAAAAGTAAAGAGACTCAAACGGTCTTCAAAAATCCTCCTACAAAGAAAAGCCCAGAGCCAGAGGGCTTCACAGAGGAATTTTATCAAATTCCAAAAAGAACTAAGACCAATCCTGCTCAAACTTTTCAAAAAAATTGAGGAAAAAGGAACACTACCTAACTCATTTTATGAAGCTAATATCATTTTAATACCAAAATCTAGAGAAGATGCTATAAAGAAAGGAAAACTACAGGCTAACCTCCCTAATGAACACAAATACAAAAATTCTCAAGAAAATGCTAGCAAATCAAACCCAACAACATATTAAAAGAACTATACAATACAACCAAGTGGGGTTTACACCAGGAATGCAAGGCTGCTTTAACACAAGAAAATCAATCAATATAATACAGCACATAAATCGAAAGGGAAAAATCACGATTATCCAGTTGATGCTGAAAAAGTATTCCACAAAATTCAACATCCTTTTATAGCTGATAAAAAAACTTCAAAAGAAACAAATCAAAGGTAACTTCCTCAGTATGAAAAAGGGTATATATGAAAAACTGATGGCCAGCATTGTACTCAATGGAGAGAGACTAAAAGCTTTCCCCCTAAGATCAGGAACGAGACAAGGATGCCCTCTGTCACCACTATTATTCAACATTGTACTAGAAGTTCTAACAAGAGCAATCAGGCAGGACAAAGAAAGAAAAGCCATCCAAGTTGGAAAGGAAGAAGTAAAATTTTCATTATTTGCAGATGACATGATACCATATTTGGAAAATACTTACAAATCTACAACAAAGTTACTTGAGCTAGAAAAAAAATTCAACAAGGTGGCAGAATATAAAATGAATGTGCAAAAATCAGTAATATTTCTATACACAAGCAATGACCTAACTGAAGAGTCAGTTAAGGAAAAAATTTCATTCAAGATAACAACTAAAACAATCAAGGAATGCACTTCACTAGGGGCATAATGGACATGTACACAGAAAACTACACAACATTGCTAAAAGAAATCAAAGATCTAAATACTTGAAAGATATTTCCTGCTCATGGATAGGAAGGTTAAATATAGTGAAGATGTCAATTCTACCAAATTGATCTATAGATTCAATGCAGTACCAATCAAACTTCCAAAAATCTACTTTGAAGACTTGGAAAAGCTAGTTAACAATTCATCTAGAAGGAAAAGAGACCCCAAATAGCTAAAAGCATCCTAAAAAAGAAGAAGGAAGAGGGAGGATTAACATTTCCTGACTTTAAAATTTATTATAAAGCCACAGTGGTCAAAACAGCATGATACTGGCACAAAGACAGAAGTATTGACCAATGGAGTTGAATTGAGAGCACAGAAATAGACAAATAAATCTATGGTCAACTGATTTTGGACAAAGCCCCAAAATCCACTGAACTGGGACAAAATAATCATTTCAATAAATGGGTATGGGAGAACTGGATATCAACAGCCAAAAGAATGAAAGAAGACCCTTACCTTACAAAAATTAATTCAAAGTGGATCAAAGGACTAAATATAAGATCAGGTACCAAAAAACTACTAGAAGAAAAAATAGGGAAACGTCTTGAAGACCTAGAAATAAGAGGTAGCTTCCTAAATTTTACACCCAAAGCATAAGCAACAAAAGAAAAAAAACAGATAAATAGGAACTCTCCAAAATCAAATGTTTCTGAACCTCAAAAGACTATCAAAAAGGTGAAGAGGCAGCCAATTCAATGGGAAAAAATATTTGGAAATCACACATTGGACAAAGGTTTGATATTCTGTATACATAAAAAAAATTATACAACTCAGCTACAAAATAGCAAACAACCCAATTATAAAATGAACTAAAGATACGAACAGGCATTTTTCTGAAGAGCAAATACAGATGACTCAAAAGCACATGAAGACGGGGGTTGCCAGAGTACTTCAGTGGTAGAATTCTCGCCTGCCAAACAGGAGAACTGGATTTGATTCCCAGTCCATGCACTTCCCAAAAGACAAACAAACAAGCAAAAACAAACAAAAGCAAACAAACAAAATAATGAACAAATGGTGCTGCAATAATGGGAGACTCACAAGGAAAAATAATGAAATATGACCCTGCCGCAAAGCATAAAAAAATACATGAAGAGATACTCATTAGCTGTAAGTGAAATGTAGATCAAGACTACGAGATACCACCTCACATAAGAATGGCTGCTATTAAACAAACAGGAAACTACAAATATTAGAGAAGATATGGAGAAACTGAGACACTTGTGCACAGTTGATGGAAATATATAATGGTACAGCCACAATGGAAGACAGTTTGGCAGTTCCTTAGGAAACTAAATATTGAGTTGCCCGATTACCCACCAATAGCACTATTTGGTGTATACTCAGAAAAGCTTGAAACCAGTGACACCAACAGACATTTGCATGCTGATATTCATAGCAGCATTACTCACAATTGCCAAAAGATGGAAACAATCCAAATTGCCAATGAGCAGACGAGTATATTAAAAAATGTGGTATGTATATACAATGGAATATTATGCCACAGTAAGACGAAATGACATCCTGAAGCGCATGACAAGATGGATGAGCCTTGAGGACATAACGCTGAATGAAAATAAGCCAGACACAAAAGTATAGATACTGTATGACTCCACTTTCACGGTAAAGGTAAAATCAGAGGCTTACAATACAGAATATAGGGAACTCAGATAAACATAGAAGCTAGAGCTGGGTGAATGATTAGCTAATGAGGTTGAACTCAAATGTAAGGGAATAAACAGAAGTGAAGGCGGTTCTTTAGTGGATCTATAAATAACATTATCATATTGAAGGAGAACAAGATTAAAAGGGGTTGTATAGACCTATGGGTACCACTGATTAACACTAGAAATATAAGTAAATTCTTGCAAGAACTACATTCAGAGTTATAATTACAAAAAGTATTTAAATCCAGAGTACAGGGAGGAAACTGCTATTGCATGCTATCGGCTATGTTTAACAGAAAAACATCAGCATTACCATAGCAACAGCAGGGGTAAATAATGGAGGAAGGGACAAGAGTTAAGGGGAAATTTAGATTTTCTTTCTGGTGAGGGTGTGTTTATTGGCTATCTTTCTCTTGGGGACAATGAAATTATCTAAAATTGAAAGTGTTGGTGAACTGTGGACTTTGGACATTATACATGATATCTAATGAATGCAGGTGGCTGAAGGGATGCAATGACTGAGAAATAGATAGGCCAACAATAGTGTATACATATGATGGAATATTGTGCTGCTACAAAAAGGAACGAAGTCGTGAGGAATGCAACAATGTAAATGAACCTGTGGGATATTTGGTGAGGCAAAATAAGCCAGAAACGAAAGAACGATTACTGTATGGTCTCCCTTAGAAAATTCTTGTAAGAAAACAGGGGCCTAGATTGTAAGCTCTTAGCAGATGCCTTCAGTCTGGAGTGGTAATTATTATTTCTGGATTTCCAGAGGCTGTTTTACATACCTATAACCTGGTATTTAGAGATAAGAATGAAGCCAATCAGGTCAGAATTAAGATAATTCAGAACACAGGGGTAAGGAAGACATTGCCTATATTTTAGAACCTCACCTACTCTTTGAGACCAAAGGAAGAAAGGTTTATTTTGTCCAGAACCTAGATTTTCTGTAGCACTCAACCTGTCTGGACAGCTCACTGAACAAGTGAAACACAGGGAGCCCAGAATAAGAATGAGTCCTTTAATCCTGTAGAGTTTAATGTAATGCCTGGATACATCCTAGAATTCATTAAGCACATAATCAAAAAGTATTGGTAAAATTCCTTGAGGGATGGAAGAAAAAATATGGAACTATTCAACTTTATCATCGGGGAATCTTCTGATACTGTGTTAAACATTAGGGTCACCCAAATCAATAGGCCAAGCCCTTGATCTTGAGGCTTACTCCCGTGAAATTTACATAGGTAACGGAGAAGCTTAACCTACCTAGAGGTATGCCTAAAAGTTACTTCTGGAGGACCACTTTTGTTGCTCAGATGTGGTCTCATTCTCTTTAAACCCAACTTTGTAAGTGAAATCTTTTCCCTCCCCCCTACATGGGACATGACATCCAGGGATGAGTCTGGTCCTGGCACCATGGGATCAACAATTCCATCTGGACAACAAGGGGGAAAAGAAGTGTAACTAATAAAGTATTAGTGGCTGGGAGAGTTCAAATAGAGTCAAGAGGCTGCTCTGGAATTCACTCTTATGTGCACTTCAGTTAAACACTGCTACCTGTCATAACCTCCCATACCCCAAACAAAACCATCTCAGCCAATCCTAAAGAACACCCAGGGGCAGGTACCAGTGGCTCAGTGGCAGAGTTCTTGCCTGCCATGCTGGTAACCCGGGTTCAATTCCTGGTGTTTGCTCATGAAAAAATAAAAAAAAAAAGAACACCTAGGGCCATATATAAGATTCTTCAAAAGTTCTATGCACTAGGGTAGCTTTCCAGAAACCTACAACCTCTAGATGGGTAAGTCTTGAAACCTAGAGGACCCAGCCTTTCCAGAACATCAGCTAGTTCAACCTCCCTATCCCATATTATTGACAGCCCCTTCCAACATAAAAAGTTAGAATGGCCATAGCCCAAATACCCCTAAAGAGTGAGACAGAAAGATCAAAGTTGGTAGTGGCATTATACAGAGAAGGTAGGGTTTAACAAATGAACATCATTGCAGAATCATTAAATTGGTATGTCTTTTAGTTCCCAGTATCTTAGAGCAGCTAGAAGTAAAAACCTACAATTGTGAAATTGCAATGCATACCAAACCCTGAAATGTTCTACAACTCACTGTTGTGCTGTGCTCTGAAATTTACTGCTTTTTCATATATGTTATTTTCACAAAAAAGAAAAAAAAGTTGATTGTGATGATAAAAAAAGTATTTATTCCTTCTAGCCTCCTATGTTCTGAAGCAGCTATAAGGAAGATCTGAGAGGATGGTATGGTAGCCCATAACAAACTCTGGGATCTGTCTTGTAACTACTTGTTGAACAGTGCTTTGAAAACTATTGCTTTTTTTCTTTCTTTGCTTTATATATGTTAAATACATATATATGTTATATTATACAATACAAAAAGTTTTAAAAAAACTGCCTCTATTCACAAACAACATGACTATCTATGAGTAATACACCACAGAAATCACGATGAAATTCCTAGAACTAACAAGTGAGTTTAAGTTCAGTTTTGTATGACGGCAAGATATAAAGTCAACATACAAAATCAATCCTATTTCTATATACTAACAAAGAACAACTAGAAATCAAACTTTCAAAAAAATATCAAACCAAGTTGTATTCTCAGTACCTGGGAAGGCCCACAGGCAATTCCAATTATGTGCTTTGTATCCAACCCTGGCAGTGCAGCAGGTTCTGGCTTGGTCACCCGCAAGGTGTCAAAATGCTGGCACTGATCATTGCTGCCCCAGCTGTGGACCTCACTATCCTCGGTCAAAGCAAGGCAATGTGTGGAACCTGCAGCAACATCAATTACTTTTTTCCCTACAAAGAAAGAACAAGGTAGATTCAGGTTCAAACCTATGACTTTGGTTGTAATAAAGATGTTTACACCAAGCCACTCAAATAATCGAATATTATCTTCTAAAGGATAATTCATTGCTTTAACTTTAACACAATCCAGCAGCTTCCAGCACATGAAAAGAATTTTTTTTTAATCCTCATTTGGAATCTCAGTCAGAAAAAGACAGCACATTTTTAATTAACTATAAGATCATATTCTCTTGTTCGCCGGTATAACCATTCAAAGCATTTCTCTTCATCAAGGAGATTTTCTTACAGGGAAATGTATTTTTCTCCAAAGTCATTTGATATAAATGTAAAATAATATTTTTCTATTTACATAGTGTTAGCCAAGTACTGTCTTTTTGCTTACTAGTAAGTCTGACACCATCAACACAAGGGGAATTTCTCAGAAATGACAACATAAAAAATAATTCAGTTGAAAAAAATGTACCACAGTAAGGAGAACAATTCTATTCCAAGAACCTACCATAAACTCATGAAAAAAATTATTTGAAAAACTATATCAACAATCATTTTAAATATCCTCACAGTAGGTTATTTCCAAATCTAGTAACTGCAAATGAGCAAGTTGATTTCTTTTATTAATGGAGACCATAAACAAAAAGACATCTGATATTCAAAGACAATTTCATAACATACTATTAAATGGTATTACTTTACAGCCTATCTCAGAAGCCTGGAAAAGAATAATCATTTGAGCACATACAATTCCTAGTCATCAAGGTATTAAGATGCTTTGGGATTAAGGAAAAAACCTGACAGGAAAAAGAACTGGCAAATCTCACTTAAAAATCCTACTTTCAAACCCTTTGATTAAGAGGGAGAACACAAACAAAGAAGAATGCATTAGTGCAAGTACCATGCAAACTATAGCCCTTGAGCCAAATCCAGCTTGAAGTCTATTCTTGTGAATGAACTGTTATTGGAACATAGCCAGGCCCAGTTGTTTACATATTATCTATAACTGCTTTCTTGCTACGATAGCAGCGTTCAGTAGCTAGGACAGAATATTCAAACCCTCAAACATAAAATATTTATGATCTGGCCCTTTAGAAAAAGTTTGTCTATCCCTGAAATACAGAAAACACTAGACAAAAGGTCGCATGTGATACACCTATGACTGACCTCTGCCTTCCTCCCTGCTTTCTTCTCATCTCACCAAGCTCTTCACCAGCGCTCCATTAGGATGGAGATGATGGCTTAACATACCACCAGGCTAATTGCATGGAAAAATCCAGTTGTACCCTCCAAAAAATCCCTCCTATAGTCCACCCATTTCCTGCAGCATAATATCCCTAATAAACTATAAAAGCATTCAACGGTCTCCACCTAGCTCCTCTCTCTAGTCTCTTTTCTCAAGATGTCCCTATCCTCTCTAATCACACTGGCCACTTACCACTGCGGAAGGTATCATGCATAAATACATCCTGGCTTTCGTTTGTCATCTCTAAGTCTAAATCTAAAATGCATGTTGGACGCCTTCTCCACCTAGCAACTTTCTATCCCCCCATCAAGGTAAGTTCAAATGAGACAAGCCCAGGTAGAGTCATATCCACAGTCTCAGTAATTTCTACAGTGTAACTACACGTAAGCTTACCAAACAGAAGCTCATCTCACTGAGTCTATATCACTGAGCAAGGTAAGCCTTTCACAGAAAGAACTATCAAATATTAGTAAAACTAAGCGGGGTTTTTAATTAAATTTGGTGAGATCACAATGGGAGACAATATTTGGAAATGATATATCAGATAAAGGTCTAGTATCCAGAATTTATAAAGAGATTGTTCATCTCAACAACAAAAAGACAGCCAACCCAATTACAAAATGGGAAAAAGACTTGAACAGACACCTCTCAGAAGAGGAAATACGGATGGCCAAGAGGCACATGAAGAGATGCTCAATGTCCCTGGCCATTAGAGAAATGCAAATCAAAACCACAATGAGATATCATCTCACACCCACCAGAATGGCCATTATCAACAAAACAGAAAATGACAAGTGCTGGAGAGGATGCGGAGAAAGAGGCACACTTATCCACTGTTGGTGGGAATGTCAAAGGGTGCAACCACTGTGGAAGGCAGTTTGGTGGTTCCTCAAAAAGCTGAATATAGAATTGCCATACAACCCAGCAATACCATTGCTAGGTATCTACTCAAAGGACTTAAGGGCAAAGACACAAACGGACATTTGCACACCAATGTTTATAGCAGCATTATTTACAATTGCAAAGAGATGGAAACAGCCAAAATCTCCATCAACAGAAGAGTGGCTAAACAAACTGTGGTATATACATACGATGGAATATTATGCAGCTTTAAGACAAGATAAACTTATGAACCATGTAATAACATGGATGGACCTAGAGAATATTATGCTGAGTGAATCCAGCCAAAAACTAAAGGACAAATACTGTATGGTCCCACTGATGTGAACGGACATTCGAGAATAAACTTGAAATATGTCATTGGTAACAGAGTTCAGCAGGAGTTAGAAACAGGGTAAGACAATGGGTAATTGAAGCTGAAGGGATACAGACTGTGCAACAGGACTAGATACAAAAACTCAAAAATGGACAGCACAATAATACCTAATTGTAAAGTAATCATGTTAAAACACTGAATGAAGCTGCATCTGAGCTATAGGTTTTTGTTTTGTTTTGTTTTGATTTTACTATTATTACTTTTATTTTTCTCTCTATATTAACATTCTATATCTTTTTCGGTTATGTTGCTAGTTCTTCTAAACCAATGCAAATGTACTAAGAAATGATGATCATGCATCTATGTGATGATGTTAAGAATTAATGATTGCATATGTAGAATGGTATGATCTGTAAATGTTGGGTTAATTTCTTTTTTTCCGTTAATTAAAAAAAAAAAAAAAAAGAGAAGGGATAATTGGAGCTGAAGGGATACAGACTGTACAACGGGACTGGATATAAAAACTCAGAAATGGACAGCACAATACTACCCAATTGTAATGCAATTATGTTAAAACACTGAATGAAGCTGCATGTGAGGTATAGGTTTTTTGTTTTTTTTTTTTCTTTCTATTATTGTTTTAATTCTTATTCTGTTGTCTTTTTATTTCTTTTTCTAAATCGATGCAAATGTACTAAGAAATGATGAATATGCAACTATGTGATGGTATTAAGAATTACTGATTGTACATGTAGATTGGAATGATTTCTAATTGTTTTGTTAATTCTTTTTTTAATTAATAAAAAAAAAGAGTGATAAAAAAAAAAAAAATTTGGTGAGAATAGTTTTAGGCCAAAATATACAAACCAATGTCAACTATCTGTACCTAACAAAATGTAAATGAAAGCTATTAATGATAGTCCAATCATGGAATGTCAATTAAAGAAAAAAAAATTGCAAACTAGAAAAAAATTTTAAAGAAACTGCTCCAAAGGCTTTTTTTTAAGTTTAAACACTCACCTTGCAAGCCTTCCAATAATTTTGGATAACGAACATGTTCCTCTGTTCCGTGCCCAAGTCTCTGATTGTCACCTTTTCCCCATGAGTAAACCTGGCCATCTTTCGTCAAGGCAATAGAAAATTGACTTCCACAGCGTACTTTGACAACATCCAAGTCTTGAAGTTTTTCAATCAGCTTTGGTGTTTTGCAGCCATCACTACCACCTCTTCCCAATTTCCCATAGTCACCATCTCCCCAAGACCAAACTTGACCTAAAAAAACAAAAATGTACTTAAATAAAAATAACTATACCTTTCTTAAATGGTTGAAAATAACCAACATAACCACTAAAGAACAGAAATCTAGACGACTAATGCATACAGTAATCACTAAATGGATGGTTACTGTTCAAACATGACTTACATTTCAGGTTGATAAATAAGCAATTGGGAAAAGGAAAGCTGGATTTTCTTTTTGCTTCAATTAAATGAATAAGAAAATCCTAACACTACCTTCAATTCTATCATACTACTTTAAGTACTGAAACACACACACACAAAAACCTCCATTTCCCCTGTAAACCACAATCATGAAATATGCCTGATTCAGTGGGCCTGCAAACTTCTGTTCCCATCATGTTGACCCAAAGCCAATGATATGAGTCCATTTATGTGCACATTTTTATTGTATTTATGTAATTTAATTAATAATTGCATAAATGGAGAAAATACAATTGCAAGTGCACTTTGGTTTTTTTTAAGTTGAATACTGGAAACTAAGCTGAATGCTTTGCAAAAACTCAAAAGTAAGTTGCTAAAAACAGAAGCTACAAAATTAGGTACAAGTAAGAATCGTAAAAGATGAGAAAAGAAATCATAACAATTCAGAAGGATTCTGCACTCAAATTGCTCCACAAGGACCAAGTCCTATTCTCTTCTAAATAATATAAACCAACATTTAAACTTTTTCTGAAAAGAAAAGAGGGTAAATACTTCACGCTTTTTGGGCCACAAGGTCTTTGTCACAGCTGTTCAACTGCACTCTAACAGCATAAAAGCTACCAGAGGAAATATGTGAACAAGTCAGTAGCTATGTTCCAAGATAATTCTATTTGCAAAAACAGGCCAACCTTTTACCTAAACTGAAAATTTTAGATGATGCATGTGGTGGCTTGCAGCTGGGTAGCGCAGAAAAATATGTTCTTAAACTTAATTCATTCCTGTGGGTGAAAACCCATTATAAGTAGGATCTTTGACAGATTACTTCAATTAAGATGTGAACCAACTGAACTAGGATGGATCTTAATCCTATTATTGGAGGGCTTACAGAGAAGGCTTCAGGGGAAAAAGTCACAGGGAACAGCCAGAAGCTGATAGTCAAGGAATCCTGGAAGAAAAAGGAGGAGCCAGGACAGACCATATGTGCAATGGCATGTAACAGAAAAGCCAAGGACCAAGAATTGCCTGCAGCTAGGTCTACAATGCTAGTCTTCTGGTAAAAAGCACCATCTTGAAGACATTTGATTTTGGACTACTCCTAGCCTCAAAACTATGAGCCAAAAAAATTTCCATTTAAGCCACCCCACGGCATGGTATTTGACTTAGCAACCAGGAAACTAAAACAAGGCACTATTAGGGTAGCTCAAGGGCAGGGGCAGCTGGGGGTGGTAACCCACCAATGTTCAAGCCAGGAGATTCAAACACAAAGACTGGAGAATATCTTCATGAGGTTTTACTAAGAAAATATCTCCTGGTTAAAAGTTTTACAAAGTATATTACTCACCCAGCACTAGATATTTCAGAACAATAAGACATCAGACTGAAAGCTTCATGCCAGAAGAAAAGATTTTTCACATGACAGATGAGATCATCTTTTCTCTAAGACTTGCAATAACAGCAAAAGCAAGATGACTCTGACAATATCTATGCTTCAATGGTAGTAGGATCTATATGCATATCCAAGTGCTGAAATGATCTCTGATCTTTCACAGAGGAAACTAACAGAAATAACTCAATTCTTAATTTGCCTTTCAACTTTGCAGGGAGAGAGAAGGCTGAGAGGCTCCTTTGCTTATTCTAACAGACAAATACCAGGATGCCGAGGACAGACCCCAATGATCACAAAGACAGACCCTACAATGCTGACATACACAATTTGAAAAAATAAAGGTGCTTCTGACCACCAAATCTGATAAATATATCCTCATAAAAAAATTAATAAGGGCAGGCCACAGTGGCTCAGCAGGCAAGAATGCTTGCCTGCCATCCCAGAGGACCCGGGTTTGATTCCCGGTACCTGCCCATGTTAAAAAAATAATTAATTAATTAATTAATAAAACAAGCACAATGTCACTAATGAACCAAATGAAAACCTAAATTAAAAGCAAGCAAATAATATAGCATAATAATATACAATACAGAAATACTAAGCAAAATTTACTACAGAAAATCATCCATGGCTGAACATTTGGAAATGCAATAATAGGAATCAGACACAATTTTAGACCATCAATTATTCCACTTTAATATTCATTTTACTGAAAAAATACCAAAATGGGAAGGGTAGGAACCATTTGAGCACATCATTTAACTTCTTTAACAGGACACAACTGGCCAGGATACCCTCTTGGAGTTCACCATGCTCCAAATACACACCCAATCATCCCCTGAAATGTATATACCTCCACATCCTTCAGAGCCTGTCCACGGACAGCCCACATTTTACGTACCATTCTCAGTCACAGCCAGGGTTTGAGCGTCCCCACTCCCACATGCCACATCAATGACTTTCAGTCCTTTAAGTCCGGCTACTAGCATTGGAATGGCCTCATCTTCACTGGAGCCTTCAAACAGATAGGACTGTCATTAGTCATTTCATTACTACTGGTCCCTCAGGAGAGGAAGCTTCCTACCGCACACTCCGCCCTCCCAAAGCAGACACACCGTGGCCTAGCCTGCCGTAGTTGCCACGGCCCCAGGTGTACAGCTCGCCCTCGGCAGTGATGGCTGCACTGTATGTGCTCCCACAAGCAATGTGTACAACGTGCTTCCCTGCCTGCTTCCCAGAGAAAGCAGAGATCACCTTAGGCTCCTCCAGAGGCCTGTGTAAAGAGAACAAAGGTGAATGCCTTTCTAGACAGTTTTTTAACATTAACAAAGAAAGCATACTGTCAAGCAACAACCATCACAGTGCCAATACTGTTTCTCCTTTCAAGTGTCTTATGAAATAATTAAAGTACTATATAATTCAAAAGCCTAACATCTCCATGACTTTTGATTAAGCAGGTATCCAATGCCAAGCATGGTATCCAGCAGGAATTCAAAACATTTATACATGAGAGTTAACAGCAGCTTATCAAAACACTCCAAAACTGGAATGTTCATTAATTGATGAATAAACACACTATGGTACATCCATACAAATGGAAATACATCTCAGCAATTAAAAAGGAATGAATTACTGATACACACAAAATGGCTAAATCTCAAAAACACTATGCCAGGTGAAAGAAGTCACAAAGTACTACATTATATGACTTCATTTGTACTAAATTTTATGAAAGGCAAAATAATAGTGAAAGAGAACAGATCAGAGGTTGGGCATGGGAAGACAGGATCAACCACAAAGGTGTACAAAGAAACCCTGCAGGTAATGAAAATGTTCTTTATCTTGATTGTGACGTTTATACGACTGTATGTATTTGCCCAAACTCATCAAATTGACCTTAAAACTGATTTTACAAATGAAAAAGTATAAAATAAAAAAAAATTAGGGCAGAAAAGTTTTTCTTCTTGCTAGAAGAAATTTTCAAAATTAACAAAATACCCTAGGTTTATAAGCCAGAATATGTTCACTATATTGCTAACATTTTCTTGAGTGTCTACATAAGTCCAGCCTAGCCTCTCCAAAGACATGGCTTATTCACTTTGTGACCCACCATTCTGCAAAAAAATGCACACAAGCACATCTACAGCCAAAAGACTTTACTACTCTGGTACAACCTGTCCTTTCTTACTTCAACAGCTTCTCTCCAACTCCTGCCATCTACATTGCTGCCATTTCCTTTTGTAAACTCCTTCAGCAATGGAAACGTTACCCAATTTAGCACTTGATCTCAGCTGAATAACATTTCAATATGAAATATTTTATATACACTAAATTATAAATAACATAAATGAGATTTTAAAAAAAAGAATAGCAGGCTTTGCACATGTGTCTGTACCTAGCTTCCTATGGGAAATCACCTATGACACCCTCCCAGGCATATGTACCCTATGCCGGCCATATCCTCCTGCCAGTTTGAGAGTAATAACAAATCTATATTTCACATTTATTATTTTTTTCATTATAGTTTTGCCATATTAGTCTGAATCCTTTACAACAAATTTAAGTTTAGAATGTTTCTCAATGCTGTATAAACATGTATTCAGGATGTTCAAAGTTTTTGAAATTCTTCCCTACTGATGGTGTGGAGCAGCAAAACACTCATTTCCATTCCAGCAGAGATCCCATCATGTGGACAGACAACACTGAGCCTTGCTAGTCTCCTCTGATGTATATGTAGGCAGAGTCTAGAAAGTTGCTACTAGACAACCCTGTCAATGTTCCCCTCCTATATATGTCTCTAAGACCCAGTAATAGGGTTGCTGGGTTGGAAAATATAGGCATCTTTAATTTCATTCTAATGCCAAAGTTTTTTCACCAGTTTCAACCCACAACAGTAACATATAAAAGAGTTCCCATAGCTCCAGAGAATGTGTTGGACCTCTCAATTTTTACAACCATACATTGTTGATCATTTTCTGGGTTTATTTCTGGTCTCTCAAAGAAATCAAAAGCTTCCACCAAATAAGATATTAAGAAATTAATTTTAGGACCTTTGATAATGATGTTATGGTTTTAAAAAGTGGGTACCTTATCTGTTAGAGAGATGTTGAAGTTTTTGCAAATAAAATGATAGTTGTATGGGATTTCTTTAGAAAACTTCATGATGGGGACTGTGGGGTAAGTAGACAAAGCAGGAGGAGCAAAGAGCAGGTAGATGTTAAAGCTGGGAGAGAAGACCACAAAGGCCTGTGCTAGGGCAGAACCCTGCAATGTCACTGAGGAACTAGCATGTCACACCCCATCCACACCCAGCTCTGCATGGCAGGTAACTTTAAAAACCTAGCCACCCTTCTCTCTCTCTAAGCCCAACTCTGCAAGGAAAATCACTGTCCTCCCCACTATGCGGCACATGACACTCAGAGGTAAAAGTCTACCTGAAAACATGGGACATGACACCCAGGGATGAGTCTGGCCCTGGCACCATGGGATTGGCAATGCCTTCTTGACCAAAACAGGGCAAAAATAGTGTAACACAAGGCATCAGTGGCTAAGAGAGACCAAATTGAGTCGAGAGGCTATTCTGGAAGCTACTCTTATGCAAGCTTCAGCTAGATATTGATAATTGCCATGATTTGCCAAACCCCAACCAATATCACTCCTGTTAACTCTTAAGAACAACTAGGGCTCTGAGATTCTATATCCTGTTAACTCTTAAGAACACCTATACTATGATACTCTATAAAAGTTTCATGTACTAATTTTACTCTCCTGGAACCTGTAAGTTTCAGAGGGTTCCTAGGCCAGATAAGTACTGAAACTCAGAGGGACTAGCCTCTCCAAGATTATCAACTAATTACATTCCCTTATCATTTATTGTTGACACTCCTTCTCAACATGAAAAAGTCAGAATGGGCATTGACCAAAGATCCCTATAGATTGGGAGAAGGATCAAAGGAGAAGGAGGAGTTATAACAGAAAAAATAGGATTTAACAGATGAGTATGACTACTGAATCACTATATTGATATTTCTTCTAGCCTCCAGTGTCTTGGAGCAACTAGAAGGAAAAATCTAAAATAGAGGACTGGTAACCCATACCAAACTCTGAAATCTATTCTGTAACAACTTGTTGAAATATACTTTGAAAACCATTGCTTTTTCTTTTTCTTTGTATATATTTTATATTCACAATAAAAAAACATTAAAAAAAAATCTAGCCACCATATTATTTCCCATCCTGTTTTACAAACAACAACGTGAAAGGAGAGTGGAACAATACACACACGGTGTCTCCATGGCCCAGTCTTCCACCATCCCCACAGCCCCAGGAGTAAACCTCTCCAGTGGCTGTCAAGGCCAAGTAATGGTGACCATCAGAATGTGCAGCAATCTTTACAATGTTTCTAGAAGCAAGACCCTGGACCAGTTGTGGTGCCTGAAAGAGTAAAAATAAGAGAGTTGCATTCAATACAAAGATAATGAAAATAGCATGACTTTCCTCAATAACTTATCTAGCTCTAACAAAACCAACTCTGAGAGACGAGGGGCCTGTGACGGCCAGCCTCAGTTTCTCCATTCCACCCTTCCCAATATCAACAGAACTACAGCTTCTTCCAAGTGCCCAGCTGCTTGCCTGGGCCAGTGTCAGGTCAGCAGAAGCCACGCTGTGTGATGGAAACATTTGGCTCAAAGAAGAAGCACCTGTCCTTTAAGAGAAACACACACTTTCCAATTTGCCACCATCCCCATGAAGCCCAATTCATTCATCTGTTATCTCCCAAGGTTCCCAAAGCCAAACAAATTTACACATATGAGACTCATGACTAGCAGTGATTTTTCCCTGTAAGGAGTTCTAATCTTAACTGAGAAATTCTACCCCCAATCATGATTAAGATGATAAACATTAATAATATACAATGAACAGACACTTACAAATCTTCAGAAATCTGATTCGATCAGTGAGTGGAAAAGTATTTGCAAAGCCCCCTTCGGGGAATGGTGAGAAGGTGAAGAAATTCAACTTCCCCAAGCTGAATTCTTGATATTCTCACAAGCAGTGTGGACAACCAAAGCTATAGGCTGAGCCCCCAGTCTTGGGGTTTGTTCATATGAAACTTAACCCCGCAAAGGATAGGTCAAGTCTACTTAAACTTTAGGCCTAAGAGTCACCCCCAAGAGAGCCTCTCTTGTTGCTCAGAAGTGGCCTCTCTTTCCAGCCAACACAACAAGGAATCTCACCACACCCTCCCCGTCAACGTGGGACATGACTCCCAGGGGTGTGGACCTTCCTGGCAATGTGGGACAGAGATCCTAGAGTGAGCTAAGACTCAGCATCAAGGGACTCAGAAAAACCCTAGAATGAGCTGAGACTTAGCATCAAGGGATTGAGAAAACCTTCTCAACCAAAAGGGGGAAGAGTGAAATGAGACAAAGTGTCAATGGCTGAGAGATTCCAAACAGAGTCGAGAGGTTATCCCGGAGGTTATTCTTATGCATTAAGTAGATATCATCTTGTTATTTCAGATGTAATGGAGAGGCTGGAGGGAACTGCCTGAAAATGTAGAGCTGTGTTCCAGTAGTCATGTTTCTTGAAGATGATTGAATAATGATATAGCTTTCACAGTATGGCTGTGTGATTGTGAAAACCTTCTGTCTGATGCTCCTTTTATCTACCCTGTCAACAAACGAGTAGAACATATGGAATAAAAATGAATAATAGGGGGAACAAATGCTAAAATAAATTTAGTTTGAAATGCTAGTTAGTGATCAATGAAAGCGAGGGGTAAGGGGTATGGTAGGTACAATCTTTTTTTTTTCTTTTCTGTGTTCGTTTATTTCTTTTTCTATTGTCTTTTTATTTCTTTTTCTGAATTAATGCAAATGTTCTAAGAAATGATGAATATGCACTAAGTGATGATATTGTGAATTACTGATTATATATGTTGATGTTTTATTTGGTTTGTTAATTTTTTTAATTAATAAATAAATTTTTTTTAAAAATCTTCAGAAATCAAACAACTTAGAGAAAGACTAAACTTTCACACATCCTTATTAAGAGAATCCACCCACCATGGAGGGTGGGTACACCACAGGGAGCACCTACCAGCGTGTCACTATTATAGGCCTGTGTGTACACACGGCCATTCCGCGATAAGATCAGAAAGCGCTTCTCTGCACAGGCAATCTGCGTGACCCCCAGGTTGGCAAGGCCTTCACACTGAATTGGACCAATCACGTTGGCATAGTACTTCCATCCTATTAATCCCCAACCTATGACCTCTTGCAATGATCCCTGTAATACAGTAAGCAAATATTAATTTTGTAGCAACAAGAAAATTTCTTTCACAATCAAAAGAAAGAATAACTTACTCTCTAACAAGGAAATACTAGAAGGTAAAAACAAAGTAAAAAAGGGAACTATTATTTAAAACATAAAATAATTTAAAACATTCTGTATTAAACATAAAAGCATCAGTTAACACATAAGATGAAGTGACTGAACAAGTTATTTCTCCTATAGTATTTCATTTTAAAGGAGAACTGTAAATACTACAAATGAACCTTAATTTCAGTAGCAAACTTTTGATAACAACCGAGGTGTCCACTGATAGGAAACAATTTAAAAATATGACACATCCACTCATGGACTACTAAGTAGCTTTAAAAAAAAATAAAGAAGCTCTCTTTATTGATATAGAAAGATCTCCAGTATATACTGTTAAGTGACAAAAACAAGCTACACAGGTATATACATAATATGCCAATTCTAGTATAAGAAAGGAAGAAAAATAAGAATCAGCATTCATTTAGTAAAACTTTGAAAGGATGCATGGGAGGCTAAAAAGGTGAGAAAAACTAGGTAGAAAAATTGGGGAGATGGAGGTAGAAGAGGAGAATTTATCTTTTCTTATAGTTTTGACTTTTGAACCATGTGAATTTATTATTAGGAAAAAATGACTTAAAAAAGAGATATACTGTTCATATCAAAAATTAAAAAATTAGAAAAACCTGGATTCAAAGTCAGAATTACTCTGTGGGTAACCTTGACAAAGCTAACTAGCCTTCTAAACTGTGGTTTCTCATCTACACCATGGGGTAACTGCTATGACAATCACATAAGCCACTGTGTGTGAGGGCTTTGGTGAGCTACACCCTCACTGCCTAAATGGTCACTCCTCCCTTAGCAGTGGCCAGCACTGTAACTAGATTGTGATAGACAGCTCATTTTCAGAGCTTCTAGTGCAGAAGCCAGGCTGGCATGTGGCTGTGTGGATAAAGGTGAGCTCTCTAGAATCACAGTTTATGAACCTGGATCCTTAGACAGCAGGTTGGTTAAGCTTGCTCACCTGTAGCACATGGCAATGACTTCCTTCCTGAGGCTGATAGGGGGTCATCTACGAGAACTCAAGAAGAGACACAGTGCCTGGCACGTGGTGACCATCCCCATCACTGCACACCACTACACCCCAAACTCCCTAATGGACAGCCACAGGACCTCCCAGGCACTATCCAGAATCACATGGTGCCTCCCTCTCGACCTTTAAAATCCATGTGAAGTCAGAGGCTGTGCACAGGAAGGCCAATGCGTCAATGCTAATGGCAATACTGAGGTAATGTGCACCTTAAACTGAGCACATTTTTAAAGGCTATCAACCAAGCTCCCATCCCTAATATCACATAAAGCTACATATTACAGCCATATACTGAATGAGAATCTGTGGTATTACTAATGGTAGACAACACAAAGAACACTGCTATAGCAGGTACCTTATGAGATGTTGGAGAGCTACACAAAGGAGGCATGCAGGGAGTCGCCAGGCGGTCTAGATGGGCCATGACAACCACTGCAGTCTGTCGTAAATCGATGGCTAGCTCATTGTCTTGTGGTAGAGTAAGATACCTCAGGAAACTCTCATTGGGGCTCAAAGGGCCAGATAAGAGCTAGATAAGAAACATCAACAAACATCTTCAGAAATGTTGGGGAAAAAATTAAAGGTAATACAATCAGCCCTTATATCTCCTTATATTTTGGTATTTATAGATACGCGATATTTTAGCCATCAAATGACAAATGTTGACTATACATTTATACTACCATTCTATATATTTATATTTATAACCTTACAGTATAAATGCATACAATTTGACTACATATCCATATATTTTTTATACCAAAACACAAGTTCAATCTATTGTGTAGCTTCCACACAGAGAGAACACAGCCAGGATCATCCTCCAGGTTCTGTACCATAGAGGATCCTCTGAGGAACAAAGAAAAAGCTCGTAATGACACAGCTCAGCAGCTCAACCAAACTACAAAAAAAAAAAAAGAAAAAAGAAAAAACTCTTATTTAAATTTAAATGGTGTATTCAGGAGAAAACATAATTTTATACAAAATTAAATTTCAAAAAATAAAATTAAGGCTAAATCTGACCAGAAAAGATTTGCAAGACTGCACGTCTATTTTAAAGAGAAGCTATCCTAGAGGTTCAGATGGCAGGGCCAATGGAGACAGAGCTGCATTCCAACTCTGCTCCTGCAGTGGGCTGGACAGGTCCTCCTTCCAAGTCCTCATGTCCTCACCTGGATGGGGCAGCCACAGAACTGGCCACAGTATCTGTGGTGAGGATTAAATATACTACCATTTATACTACCATTCTATATATTTATATTTATAACCTTACAGTATAAATGCATACAATTTGACTACATATCCATATATTTTTTATACCAAAACACAAGTTCAATCTAATGGGTAGCTTCCACACAGAGAGAACACAGCCAGGATCATCCTCCAGGTTCGGCACCATAGAGGATCCTCTGAGGAACAAAGAAAAAGCTCGTAATGACACAGCTCAGCAGCTCAACCAAACTACAAAAAAAAAACAAAAAAAACTTAGGTCATGCATACCTGACATCGGACCCACAAGAAGGGTCAACAAAATGAACTACAACCTACAAGGTTGTTTTCTAATTATTATTTTAAATTGTGTGTTTAGACTTGGTTCTGCGTTGATGATGAAGCATGTGTTTACCAATCTGAGACAGTCTCTATAAAAGCATAATAGAAGTAGGGGCACTGATGTGGACTTCTCTGGTTCTCTAAGCTTTTTCTCAAAATGAATGAAATAAGGAGAAACCTATTTACAATGAGAGGACTAGAGGCATCATGTTTGTTGTTGATGTGTTCACATTCTTTGAAACAGGCACAAAACTTTTTTTTTAATTAGAGAAGTTGAGGTTATGGAAAGATCAAGGATAAAATACAGGATCCCCATACACCATACCAACACCAACACCTCACATTGGTGTGGAACGTTTGTTATAATTGATGATAGCCTGTTTTTATAACCGTATTGCTAATTAAAGTCCATGATTTACTTAGGGTTCAAATTTGTAGTGGAGAACCATGGATTTTGTTTTTAACTTATTCTACTACTACATACACAATCTTAAACTTTCCCTTTGAATTACATTCAGACATGTATTTCAGAGCTCTGTTCACAATGTTGTGCTGTCATCATCCCACCCATTACTAAAATACTTCCATCATTCCAAATAGGAACCTTGTATAATTTAATCCCTAACTTCCCATTCCCAAACCTATCTACCTCCACATCCCCAGGGGGTATTATAACTGTTTGCATATTCTAATTGCTTCAAAACACTGAGATCCATTTGTATCCAGCTTATTTCACTGAATATGATGTCTTCAAGATTCATCTATGCTGTCATAGGTATCAGGACTTATTACTTTTTTTTTTTGCATGGGCAAGCACCAGGAATCGAACCTGGGTCTCTGGCATGGCAGGTGAGACTCTGCCACTGTGACACCATCACCTACCCAGGACTTCATTACATTGCATGGCTGAAAAATATTAGATCGTGTATATATCATACACATTGTTTATCCATTCATTGACTAACGGACATGTGGGTTGCTTCCATCCTTTGGCAACTGTGAAAAATGACCCTATAACATCAGTGTGCACATACGTGTTCAAGTACCTGCATTCAATTTTTTTGCGCATTGCCAGGTCACATGGCAGTACTATATGTAGCTGTCTGAAGAATCGCCAAACTATCTTCCACAGAGGCTGCACCATTTTACGCTGCCAACAGCAATAAATGAGTGTTCTTTTTGCTCCACATCCTCTCCAATGCAACAGGTATTTTCTGTTTTTCTTTTTAATAGGACCCATCTTAATGGACTCATGGTTTTGATTTGCATTTCCCTGATGGCTAAGAATATCGAGCATCTTTTCATGCGTTTATTGACCATCATGTATATCTTCTTTGGAGGTTATGTCTTTTCAATTCATTTGCATATTTTTTAATTAGGTTGTTCATCATTTTGTTGTTGTTAAATGATTCCTTTACACATATTGGATATATAATCCGTTATTAGATATAAAGTCTCCAAATATTTTCTCCCATGATATAGGTTATCATTTTACTTTCATGATAAAGCCCTTTGAGGAGCAAAGATACTTAATTCTGATAAAGTCCCATTTATCTATTTTTCCTTTTGTTGCTTGTGCTTTGGATGTAAGTCTAAATATCAATGATTAACAAAAGGCCCTAAAGCTTGCTTCTCTAAATTTTCTTCTAGGGTTTGATAGTTCTAACTCTTACAGTAAGGTTTTTGACCCATTTTGAGCTCATTTTCATTTATGATGTGATACAAAGGGTCCTCCTGATTTTGCAAATGGAGATCCAGCATTTTATTCAATTGTTGAAGACACTAAATTCCTTACTAATTGAGTGATCATTGCCATCTTGTCAAAAATCAGTTGGCCATAAATGTGAGGGTTGATGTTTGAACTCTCGATTTGATTCCACTGGTCTATGTGCCTGTCCCTGTGTCAGTACCATGCTGCTTTGAGTTACTGTGGCTTTTGTAATAAGTTTTAATATCAGGAAGTGTGAGTCCTCCAACTTCATTCTTCTTTTTCAAGACAGCTTTAGCTATTCACGGGTGCTTACCCTTCCATATAAATCTGATGACTGACTTTTCCATTTCTGTGTAGAAAGTTGTTGGAATTTTTATTGGGGAGTATTGACTCTCTGAACTGATTTGGATAGAATTGATATCTTAATGATATTTAGCCTTCCAATCCATGAACATGGAACATTGTTTCATTTATTCAAGTTTTCTGTAATTTCTTTTAGTAAAGTTTTGTAGTTATCTATGTACAAGTTCTTTACATCCTTAAGTTAGATATATTTCTAGATATTTCATCCTTTTAGTTGCTATTGTGAATGGAATTTTTTTCTTGATTTCTTCTTCCAATTGTTCATTTCTTGAGTATAGAATCACTACTGATTTCTGAGTGTAGATTGTTTACCCCACCACTTTGCTGAATTTATTTACTAGCGCTAAGAGCTTTAATGTGCAGTATTGAGATTTTCAGTATACAGGACCATATCATCAACAAACAGGGAAAGTTTTATTTCTTACTTTCCAATTTAGATACCTTTTACTTCTCTTTCTTGCCTATGGTTCTGGGAAGAACTTCCAGTACTATGGGGAAAAACAGTGGAAAAAGTGGGCACCTTTATATTATTCTTGATCTTAGAGGGAAAGTTTTCGTCTTTCACCATTAAGTAGGATGTTGGTTTGGGATTTTCATATATGCCCTTTATCATGTTGAGCAAGTCTCCTACTCCTAGTGTTTAAATATTTTTATCAAGAAAAGAGGGCCTATTTTTGTCAAATGCCTTCTCTGCATCAACTGAGATGATCATGCGTTTCTTTTCCTTAATTTTGTTAAGTGCTGTCATTGCATTAATTGAATTTATGTTAAACCACCCATAAATCCCACATGATCATGGTTATAATTCTTTTAATACACTGTTGGATTCAGTTTGCTAGTATATCGTTGAGGATATCTGCATTGACATTCGTAAGAAACTAGTCTGTAGTTTTTTTTTCTTGTGTTGTCTTCATCTGGCTTTAGTATGTGGGTAATATTGGCCTCATACAATGAGTTACACAGTATTCCTTCTTTCTTGATTTTTGGAAGAGTTTGAGAGGAACTGGATTTAATTCTTCTTGGAATGTTTGGTAGAATTTCCCTGCAAAACCATCTGGTCCTAGACTTCTCTTTATTGGGAGGTCTTTGATGACTGAGTCCATATCTTTACTATTTCTTGACTCAATGTAGATAGCTTGTGTATTTCTAAGAATTTGTCCCTTTCATTTAGGTTATCTTACAGCCATACAGTTGTTCAGAGTATCCCATTATAGTACTTTTTTATATCAAGTCAGTAGTATCATCCCCCTTTTCATTTCTGATTTTATTTCTGTCCTCTTTTTCCCTTTGTCAGTCTAGCCAACGGTTTGTTGACTTTATTGATCTTTTCAAATAACCTAATTTTTAGTTTTGTTGATTCCATTGGGTTTGTTATTGTTTTCTATTCACTTATCTCCACGCTAATCTTTGTTATTTCCTTCCTTCTGCTCAATTTGGATTTAGTTTGTTCTTTTTCTAGTTCTTCATTTTGAGGTTAGGTCTGTGGTTTGAAGTCTTTCTTCCTATTTAATGGGAGCATTAACAGCTATAAACTTTCCTCTCAGCACTGCCTTTGCTAATCTCGTATGTTTTGGTGTGTCGTACTGTGATTTTCATTCGCCTCAAGATATTTGTAATTTCGTTTGCTTGTTTAAGGGTATGTTGTCTAATTTCCACATATTTATGAATTTTCCATTTCTCCCTCTGTTGACTCCCAGCTCATTCTGTTGTCGTTGGAGAATATATCTTGTATGTTTTCAATATTTTTTAATTTACTGAGACTTGTTTCATAATTCAGCATATGGTTTAAGAAGGCATCCTCTATTTTCTTTGGGAGCAGTATTCTACATGTCTTGTTAGGTCTAGTTGGTTTAGTGTATCATTCAAGTTCCGTACTTCCTTATCCATCTTGTGACTAAATCTTTTATCCATTATTGAGTGGTAAGTTAAAAATCTCCTATTACTGTCAAACTGTCAACTTATCTTTTCATATATATCAGTATTTGCTTATCTATTTTAAGGCTCTAATGTTAGGTACATATATATTTATAGTTATTATACCTTCCTGTTGATTTGTCCCCTTTAACAGTATGTAATGACCATCTTTGTCCCTCGTAACTGTTTTCGACTTCAAGTCTACTTTATCTGATATGAGTATAGCACCCCAGTTCTATTATGGTTACTATTTGTATGGTATATTTTTTTCCATCCTTTCATCCTCAACCTACTTGTATCTTTGACTTGAACATATGTCTCTTGCACACAGCATATAGTCAGGTAATGCTTTTTTATCCATTTTGCCAATTTCTGCCTTTTGATTGGAGTGTTTAATTAATTTACGTTTAAAGTCACTACTGATAATACAGGGCTTTCTTCTGCCACTTTTCTATTTAGCCTTTGTAAAACTTATACCTTTTTTGTCCCTCACTTTCATTAATGTCTACTTTTATATTTGTATTTGCTCTTTTGTGCTATACCATACTGTTCCTTCTCACTTCTAACTGGATATATTTTCCATCTGTTTTCCTTGTGGTTATCATGGGGCTAAAATTTAACATCCTAAATACATAACAATCATATTTGGTTTGACACCAATTTAATTGCATCAAGAGTTTAATAGCTGTTTTGGTGGGAGGACTGAATCTTGGAGCTCCCTACTCTGCCGTCTTTCCTAGAAGTCTCTTGGGCACATGAATTCTTGACACACCCCACCTGATCCTCCATGCACTCTCCCTTCTCTCATTTTACAGCACCACCTCCCAAAATCTCTGTTCCAGGCATCAATGAAGAACTACAGATCCTCTTTTTTTGCCCTTAATATTGTCAGGACTTTTGCCTACCTTACATTTTTCTACTAACTTCTTTATGGGAGCGAGCTTGCCTTTTTTAACATTTTCTACAGGATCTAAAATTCATTCCCCATCACAGAAAACGCACAATATGAGTAGTTGGTAGGAATATATGAACACACTGAACCCACGGACACAAAAGGCTCAATAGCTCTCACAAAAGCAGAAAGAATACTGGACCATCAACACAGAGCGGTGGACAAGTCTCCAAAAACTAGTGATACGTGCCAAGGTATAAATTTCTCCTACTTGCCCACACACAATTCAAAAAACTAAGGACACAGAGCACCCCACTCTACAGAGCAGAGCTGGATCTATTTTCTAGCTATATTAAAGACTACTAATCCCCTTATGTAACATTCCACCAAAACAACTCAACTGCCACCATGATCCACCACTCCTGTCTTATCTGATAGACTGCTGTGATCACCAAGTACACACTATCCCCAAAGATAAGCCCTCCAGGACATGCACTCTAGTCTCACTTATCACAGGCTATTTGAAAATGACAAAAATGAAGAGTTCCCCAAGTCAGTGATGGCACTCACGTTTGTGTCACCATCTGTATGAGGTATGTCTTTACAGCAGACAATGCTCTGGAACCTCTGCAGCAATGGGAGGAGGGGGGCGCTGGTCCCCTGTGCTGACCGCTCATTATCCGTCTCCTGTGTCCCACTGTCCCACAATTGTAGCAACAACATGATGGCAGATAGCATTTGGCTACAAGATAAAATATTTTTTATTCTCTGGTAAAAACAGACTAATTTTTTTTGCTATAATTCATCAAAAATAAAAGCAAGCAGCTAAACAAAATTGATGAGATGCTCTCAATCTTAATGGAAACTAAATTAATGTTATGACAACAACTGCAAGAAAAAAAATCCCTGAATCAGCACCAAGATTTTAGGATTCAATTAGCTCTTTCTATAGGGGATTTCTAGTACCTTAAATTAATGGAATAAAATAATCATTTTAGGAAAGCAATAAGGAAAAGTAACACTTCCTAAAATTCTAGAAAACTGGGCATAAAAAAGGAAGTAAAGAAAACCTAATTGTACCTGGATTCAAAACAAAGAGAGGGCCCTCTGAAATGGCTTTTTGATTTCAAAACATCACACACTTGCTAAAATCACAAACTATTAATTGAAACATCATAAAATGCAACCAATTTCCCACTGCAGAGGCATTTCCCTGACATGCTCCCACCCATGTCCCTTTACCTGAGTGTGCCTCTCTGCACAGCCAGCTCTAACAAGATGGCCAGGGCTAAGTGCTGATCCTGCAAGGGGATGCTTCCCGGTCCTTTGGTGCCAGGTGCTCCGTGAACATCTCTGAAATGACAGCAGGAGGCACAGGAACAAAGTAACATCAGAGAGAGGGGTCATATTTAAAATAATACTAAAATATTAGGGCTGGCCACAGTGGCTCAGCAGGCAGAGTTCTTGCCTGCCATGCAGGAGACCCAGGTTCAATTCCCGGTGCCTACCCATGCAAAAAAAAAAAAAATTAAGTTAATTAAATTGTCTCCCATGGAAAAAAGTTAATACTTTTAATATTTAGAATTAAGTTTGAGACTTAATACTCAAATTTAGTCAGAGGTTTTAAAGTATACAATTAACTTGTAAAGGTATGTTATTAAAAGATGTTATAAAAATATTAATTCATGCTCAAAACATGTAATTACATTAGTATACATATATCAAGTTCCTGAAGCAAAAAACACTTTATATTCTTATTCAAGACATGACTAAAAGTATGTTTAAATCATTTTCCAGTGTAAGGTTTTCAGAGTATCAACCTTTTCCTTTAGAACTGGTGAGTAACCAATTTCTCAAAGTAACTAAGAATCTATAGCAAAATAACTATGATATTGGGTGTGGAGTGGTGAAAGGTGACCTCATGACATTACCATTACAGTTTAATTTTTTGAAACTAATTCCAGGCCTATTTTTTCAGGGTTCCAGCCTCAAAACTCTATAGTTGATGTCTTAAGCATTACTTCCAGACATATCTCAGAGTCTAGGGACATAGAAAGCACAGATATTCCTGATTATTGGAAGAAGGCAGAGTTGTGACCTTCCATAGTGGAATGTGAATGGGACTCATTTTAACTCTGTGTTTATCCTGCTGAATTTTGGATTGAGTATATGCTATTTTTTTATTTTAAAAAGTGTAAGAAAAATGCATAGCATCTAACACCAGAGTTCATGATTTTCCAGACAGAAAAATTGATTCACAAAGTATTCAGAATACAAAAGGCTAGCTCCAGGCTTAAAGCTTAAATGAAGGAAACTATTTAATCTGATGTTTTCTATTAAAACTTCAAATATAGTGCCATTCAGCATTCATTACAGTGGCATTCTCATTTTCCTCAATAAACAAATAATATATACTCTAACACTTTTTGAATGTATACTACCAAATCATAAAATATATGAAAAAATTAAATTGCAAAAAGTACCTTTAATTCTCCATTCTATTCAATATGACAGCTTCCTGGGTTCAAATCAGAATATCTTAAATCAAATCATTTTAGAAAGCTGAAAACCAAAACCCGAACCCACAGAGCTAACCAGATACTGGAAACACACCAGAAAACAACCTACTAAATTTCTCAGCTCTAAGAGAAAACTCTCAAACATGTTATAGCTGTTCATGCAATAAGATGTGAAATGTGAGCACTTACCCTGTCACAACGGACCTAAGGAACCTGGTTGCTCTTTCCACCACCTCCAACCACACAGAGGACACTGCACTCTCATCGAAGAGAGAAGCCTCAGGAAGAGCTCTCAGGGCATCCAGGGACTCCTGCAGTAGCTCGCTGCAGAGATCCGCGTCCTCACCTGGGCACACACACCAGTCAGAGGCACATCCCAGGAAAGTTTCGCTCTCCAAAGGATTCCTCCCATACTTCAGTTATAGGCTTAATCCCTTGCTTTCCCCTCAATAATATGCTTCCATACTCAAAAGACTAAACCTTAAGGCAACTGCCTCAAAGTCAACCATGTAATTTAGAGCTCTAACTTCTCGCCTTTCTATAAAATATATCAGGACTACAGGCATGCCACTATACTGTTTACTAGAGGAAGTGTATATACATACTCTTTTTTTGTTCTTTAAGAAGCATGGAGTGGAAAAACCAAACATTCCAAACCTTCTCATTTACAGATAAGAAAAATGAGGCCCAAAGAGCTTACTAGGTTGGCCCAAGGGCATATGGTGGCAGAAGTAAGAATAAACCCATCTCCTGGAGGATTAGGGAAACACAACCACATGCTGGTATAGTTTTAAATGATGCACATTACCTGATCGCCAGGCTCTGCGTAAGAAGGCAAAAGCAAAAGAAAGAGCTGCTCGGGATCCAACTCTTGCAAGTCCTTCAACCCCTTTGCCTGTTGGTCGGGAACTGTGGACAACATACATGGGGACTGTGATAACTTGCAGTTAAGAGATACGCAAATGCTAAACCAAGATAAATAACAGGGTAAGATTTACACCACAACATTATCAAGGGTTTTCTTTATATGGTAGGATCTTAAGTGATTTTTGTCTTTTTATTTGTAAAGGAAAAGATCTTTTCCTTCACACAAAAAATATGATATTTATAAAGAATTTTACATGACTTGGAATATGATCATTAAATAGTCTCAAGGATCCAGTTTCTCCACATTTTCACCAATGTTTTGCATTGTCACCATCTTTCATTTTGTTCCTTCTGTGTATGCAGTGATATCTCATTGTGGTCCTAAGTTTCTGTAGATTCCTTTTCCTCACTTCTCAGCTTACTGGCTAATGGTGAGTTTTACCTTTTTTGTGAAACTAGCTATGGGTCGGCTATTGCTATTTCTTTTTTTCCTTAAACATCTGTAGAGAGCCACTGGTGAGACTATAAAACAGTATTGATACACTGAAAGAGTATGGTAGTTTCTTACAAACCTAAAAAACAACCAGCAATCACACATTAGACACCTATCCCAAAGAAATGAAATTTATGATCATGTAAAATCCTGTATACAAATAGTCACAGCAGTTTTATTCACAATATGCCCAAACTGGAAACAACCTTTAGGTCCTTCAGCAGGCAGCTGGTTCAACAAACTGCTACATCCATCCCATGGAAAGTTTTTTAGCAATAAAAAGACATAGACAATTGATAAACAAAGCAACTTAGATGGATCTCAAAGGAGTTTTTCTGAGAGAAAAAAGCCAATCTCCAAAGGATATATAATGGAGAAGGAGAAAAGTTAAGCGGTTTCCAGGGGTTAGGAACAGGACAGGAGAAAGATGGTGGATGTGGCTATATAAGGGTAGTTCTAGGGATCCTTGTTCTCTATCTCAGTTCCACCACTGTGGAAGTGGTGACATGAGTCTACACATGTGAAAAAAAATTGCACAGAAATACAAAAGTACATACAGAGACACACATGTAAGCATGTAAAAACTGGGAAAATCTAAATAAAGTAGATGGACTGTATCAATGTCAGTACACTAGTTATGGCACTGTTAGATACTATGACTGAAAGAAGTTGGGTATATAGAATCTCCCTTCTATTTCTTAAAACTACATATGAATCTACAATTATCTCAAAAAAAAAGGTTTAAAAAATTTTTAGGAATTTCCTCCATTTAATAGAAGAGATTTGAAATTAATTAATCCACACATTTCATCACAAAGGAAAAAGTAAATAGAAAATTCAGTTTGGCTCCCAGCTCTTCTGCATCTTGTGGAATCAGTTTGATTTCACAAACATGCAACAGTGTTTGAAGAATCTTAAAATCTATCACTCACGTATGCAGAACCTACTCTATAAATAATGACTGTCACAGATGGTCACTCACTCTCCAGTCAAAAGGGAAAGACGGAACAGAGCTACTTGATATTACCAATCAGGCAGGATTGCTCATCAGTCACTTTGGTTTACTTTGTTTTTAAAACTACTACTTAACAGAATAGGCAACAGGACTGAATGTGAAAACTCAGAAATGGATAGCACAATACTATCTGATAGTAAGTAGCACAATAATATAAGTATACTGAATGAAAAAATGTGAGTATAGTTGATGGAAAACAGCTGGGGACACATATGACACCAGAAGGAAAGACAGAGAATAAAGACTGAGATGGCATAACTTAGGAATGCTTACAGTAGACAATGATGGTGATTAAATGTACACATAAGACCATTGTTGCATGAGGGAGAACAAATGAACATCAACAGTACAATGTATTGAAAATGGAATGGCATACAGGAAAAACTACAATCAGTACAAACTAGAATCTTTATTCAGCAGTAACACTGCAGTATGCTTCCACTGAGTGTAGCAAAGGCATATGCCAAAACTAAATGTCAACAAGTGGAGGACATGGGGAAGGGGTATGGGATATTTTCTGTGGAAGAAAAGGAAACGTCTTATATAGATTGTGTTGGCAAAGGCATGACTATGTAATTATACCAGGAAACACTGATTTTTTTTTACTTAGGTTGGATTGTATAATGTGTGAATAAAACTGTTTAAAAATGAACAGAGAGAAAACAAAAAATAATATTAAAAAAAAAATGAACAGCGAGAAAAAAGTGCTGGAGAAAATGTGGGGAAAGAGATGTACCTATTCACTGTTGGTAGGGGAGCTGAGAAGTGCAGCCCCTCTGGATAGCAAGGCGGTAGTTTCACAGGAGGCTAGGGGTGGGGTTGTCAAATACTGCAACCCTGTTGCTAGGTATATACCTGGAGGAACCAAGAGTGGGGACTTGAATGGACATTTGCACACTGGTGTTTATGGCGGCAGTGATCACAACTCACAATAGATGGAAGTGGTCTAAGGGTACAACCAGTGAAGAATGGAAGGGGAATCTGTGGTGCATATATACAATGGACTACTGTGAGGCTGCAAAAAGGAATGAAGTTGGGAGGCATGCAACTAGGTGAGTGAATCTTGAGGACAGTATGTTGAATGAAATGTTAGAAACAAAAAACAAATATTATCATGCCTCACACATATGGACTAACTTTAATATACAAACTCTGAGAAGTAAAGTCGAGAGCATGGGTTATTGGGTTGGGGCCTGTTGTAAAGGGTCCTAGATTGTAAACTCTTACAGCAGTCACATCTGTTCTGGACTTGTAACTGTTATTTTAAAATTCTGAGATACTGAGCTATTTGTGTATAACCTGGAACTTCAGGTATTTATGTGACATGTGAGACTCAGAGTTAGAGCTCCAAAGCTATGAAAGTCAGCATTACCCCACACAACAATTGTTAAAAAAAAAAGCTGAAAAAGTGATCAAACTTCAACGAGCAATATGGATGAAGCTAATCTGGATAGAACTAAGGTAAGTCAGAATACAGGGTAAAAGATGATATGGTCCATATTTTAAAACTTCAACTTCTATGTGAGACCAAAGGAAGAGATGTTTATTTGGTACGAAACTTATATTTTGCATAGCGTATTATCAAATTTAATTTGTATGGTCAGTTTATTTGAAGACCATAATTACATGGATTTTTAAATAAATCTTGTTGGCTTGTATACGTTAGTGTGATGCCCCAATACATTCCAGAGTAATATAGTCAATGAATAAGAAGTATTTGCAGAGTCCCTTTGGGAGACAGGGGAAAAGAAGGAAACATTAAACTTCCCCATTTAAGGTATTCCTGATATTCTCACAAGCAATGGTGACAACCAATTCAACAAGCTGAGTCTTAAATTTTGGGGTTTGCCCCTATGAAACTTTTTCATACAACGGAGAACTAAGCCTATTTAAAATTATGCTTAAGATGAACCTCTTTTGGTGCTCAGATCTGGCCTCTCTCTAAGCCAACAAAGCAGGTAAACTCACTGTCCTCCCTTGCTACGTGGGACATGACTCCCAGGGGTGTGAATATCCCTGGTAATGTAAGACAGGACTTCTGGGATAAGCCTGGACCAGACATCATGGGACTGACAAAGTCTTCTTCACCAAAAGGGGGAAAAGAGAAATGAGATAAATTAAGTTACAGTGGCTGGGAGATTTCAGAGTTGAGAGGCTATTCTGGAGGTTACTGTTATGCATCATATCCCTTTTCAATTTATAGTGTATTGGAGTGGCTAGAGGAAAGTAACTGAAACTCCTGAACTGTATTTAAGGAGCTTTGATTCTTGAAGATGACTGTATAAATATATAGTTTTTACAATGCGACCATGTGTGCAAGCTTTTACAATGTGAAAACCCTGTGTGATGCTCCTTTTTTTCCAGGGTATGGATAGATGAGTAAAAAAATAAATAAAAGTGGTGAGGGAGGGATAGGGGTAAAAAAAAAAAATGGGTAGATTAAAATACAAATGGTCAATGAGAGGGAGGGGTAAGGGGCATGAGATTATGAGTTTTTTCTTTTCATTTTCTTTCTTTTTCTAGAGTGATGCAAACGTTCTAAAAATGAAAAGAGATTACATAATCTTGAGAACACATGAATCATTCACCAAGATAGACCATATGTTGGGTCACATAAGCCAGACACAAAAGGACAAATGTATGATCTCACTGTTTTGATACAATTAGCATTAGCAAATTCATAGAGTCAGAATCTAACATATAGGTTACCAAGGGATGGGGAATAAGGAATGGGAAGCTAAGGCTTAATGTACAGGGCTCCTATTTGGAACATGGAAATGTTTTAGTAATGGATGGCAGTATGGTAGCACAATATTATTGCAAGTAATTAACAGGAGTGAAATATATATCTGAATGTGACTAAACGGGGAAATGTTAGATTATATATACAGTAACTGAGAAATATTTTTTTTAAAAAAACACACTGAATATTTAGGACACCCAAATCAATAGGCCATGCCCCCAGTCATGAGGCTTACTCTTGTAAAGCTTACGTAGGTGGTGGAGAAACTTAGACTACCTATAGGCATGCCTAAGAGTTACTTCTGGAGGACCTCTTTTGTTGCTCAGATGTGGCCTCAGTCTCTCTAAGCCCAACTCTACAAGTGAAATCATTGCCCTCCCCCCTACATGGAACATGACATCCAGGGGTGAAAGTCTCCCCAGCGACACGGGAGTATCAGTGGAAGAGAGAGTTCAAATAGAGTCGAGAGGCTACTCAGGAGGTTGCTCTTATGCAAGCTTCAGTTAGACCCTACTACCTATCATAACCTGCCAACCTCCAACCAGAACCATTCTAGCCAATCCAAAAGAACACCTAGGGCAACATATAATATTCCACAAGGGTTCCATGTACTAGAGTTAACTTTCTAGAAATCTACAACCTCCAGATGGGTCCTCGGTCCAGGTAAGTCCTGAAACCTAGCCCAGCCATCTCCCTACCCCATATTAGTGATAGACTCTTTCAATATGAAAAATTTAGAATTGCCATAGCTCAAACATCCCTAAAGCAAGGGATGGAAAGATCAAAGACAGTGGCAGAGTTATATAGAGAAGATAGGATTTAACAAATGAATATGAATGCTGAATCATTAAATTGATATCTCTTTTTAGTCTCCAATATCTTAAAGCAGCTAGAAGTAAAAACCTGAAATTGGGAAATTGTAATCCACGTCAAATTCTAAAATATGTTCTACAACTAATTGTGGTGCTGTGCTTTGAAATAGCTTTTTTGCATATATGTTATTTTTCACAAAAAAAAGAATGAAAAAGTCAATTGTGATGATAAAAAAAATATTTAAGCCCTCTAGCCTCATTTATTCTGGAGCAGCTAGAAGAAAAAACATAAGTGGATCATATGGTAGCTCATGAAAAACCCTCTGTCCTGTAACTACCTGTTGAACACTGCTTTGAAAACTGTTGCTTTTTTATTTCTTTGCTTTGTATATATCTTATATTACACAACAAAAAAAGTTTAAAAATAAAATTTTTTTTTAAAAAACCGTTGAACTATACTACACAAATGTTGAGTCCTGGGTTCTATCATGGACTCTGATTAGTGGTATCACTGTGAAAACGTGCTATCATCAATTGTAATGGACATTCTATACCAATGCAAAGTGTTGGTGGTGTACTATTTGGGAACCCTGTATTTTATTCATGATTGTTCCATAAACCCACAACTTCTCTAATAAAAGAAAAAGAGAGAAAACACAGGATTTCACAAGGTAGAAAGAAGACTATACGGAAAACCCTTCCCAGCTATGCTGTGTCTTAAACAAGTACCTTAAACAAGGAGACCCATAAAAAATAGAATTCATATGTAGCACATAGGCTCAACTGTGTGTTTAGCTGGCATCATGATTCTCTTCCTTTCATCATCTTATTACCTTTTTTTGTCCACAGGAGGTAGAGAAATACTGCTGCTTTTCCACTTAACCTTGACATTCTCCTGAAAAACAGTTCTATTCAAGGCAATGAAGTATCTTTCCAAGATAACTAGCCTCTGCTTGAGTCTCGTGGCTGAAAGAGTGGTTGTGGCTGACTGAATGGCCAGAGTTTGCTGTTCTTTAACCAGCACAGAAAGACATTCCTTTAGTTCATTCACATCTAGAAAATAAGACAGAAAACATCAAACCTCTCAATACTGTGGACATGACTTGTTGTCATGCTGATATAATGGATGATAATGATAGGAAACACTCAAGGGCCTACTTCACATGTGCCAAAAAAAAGTTTAAACACTTCATATGTATTACTTCAGGCAATTCCCATATCAGCCATTGGGAGGTATGGATGAGTAAACTGAGGCAGAGAGTGGTTAAGGTTAAGTAACTTGCTTAAGGTCACCCAGATGAGTAACACACACAAAGAAGATCACTTCTAATCACCATGTCACAATTCTTCTCTGTAAACATCATATAAAGTTTTTAAGACAAAACCGTTAAGTCAAAACTTAGCAGCCCATTTCCTAAACGGAGAGAAAAATTCATCATTTTCATGCTCTGAAACCAAATTTAAAATAAAAACAATGTTTCAATAAAATCACCCAGCATGCATGACTCATTCTTTTACTATACTATTCATTATACTATTTTTTCTACTTTAAGGTATGTTTGAAATTTTCCATAATTAAGGGTTTTCCTTTAAGTAACTAGAAGACAATTGCATGAATGAAAATAATTCAAAGGGTACTGTATTAAGCATCCAATTAAGCAACATGTTGCCATATAGTTGAATGGAAAATAAAGTTGTCTCCCAACAATCTCTTATATACTAGCACAGCTTCCTATGTGTTGGTGAGAGCAAAGACTTGTGTTTGCGTTGCATCTCTGGCTCGTATTGGTCTGGAGATCAACATAGTCATCAGCCGCACAGCCTCAGATCCCTTGAGACAACAGCAACACCCACACTGACCTCCCAGCATCTGAACAGGCTTTTCACGGCGGGGAGGGGGGGGGGGTAGGAGTCCTAGAAGGCAGTGGAGGCACATATCTCATGGGTCCCTAGGGAGACCACAGGACTGAAGCACTCCCATCGTCCCAGCACAGGCACTACAGTGAAGAAACATATTCTCTAGTCACAGCACTCAGATGCTCAAGGAGGAACTTTGGAATAAGCCCTTGAACTATTAAAATCCCCACTAGCTGGGAGAGTTAACAGTTATAGAAAAGTAGATGAAGAACATACAACCCACTTGAACTGAGAGGACTCATGAGCCCTTGCAAACCCAAAAGCATCTCCACTGAAGACAACCCTATCAAAGACAGAGTTGTCTATACATCCCCAAGAACAACTTCTTCTTCCAGAAATCAGGTCTAGGAAAAGGTTTACCTTCCTGATGAATCAGTGCACTTTCCACTTTTAAATAATTAAAATATGTTTCCCCTGTATTATGACAACAGAGTCCAGAGATAAGCTGAAGTTCAAAGAGAGTATCTCTTTCATTAAGCATCCATTCTTCTTGAGGTTTCACTTCTGCTTGTACTGTCCCAATTCTGAGTGCCTAGGCCATCAGTAATTTAATATAGGGAACCAAGGCACTCAGACCCTTTGAAAGAAGTAGGTGAATAAACAAAGAAATAAGGTGTGCACAATTAAGAAATACAAAAGAAAATGACAATGAGAAAGGTTTATGCAGGTATACGAGAAATGAGATTACATGAGAAAAAACTGGTTTCACTCATTTATTGAGTTTTTGCTAACCTCCACTTCCAAAGGATTAGAAGCAATTTCAAATAAAATATGCAGAAAATTGGTTAGTGTAATGATAAACAAAATAAAGACTTCAGGACCAAAACAAAAAATAAATTAACCATAGTGTTTATCTGATATAATTTCATTTTAAATGTGCTTATGATCTTCCTGAAACTCAAGGTAAAATGGGAAACCTAAAAGAGGACGGCAGATTTCTAGGTGAAGAGAACAGACTGAACATATCATCCACTTCCCCCCCTGAAAAATTCCACTAAAATGAGAAGAAAAGAGTTGTATAAAGAGGTATAAAGGCACAAGTAAGAAATAATTGATAGGGAAACGAGCAGTTACATTTTGCAAAAGGTAGTAAAATGGCTCAAGGGTATCCAAGAAAAGTGACATCTAGGCCAGAGGAAAATCTGAGAGTTAATTTATATCATAAATCCCCTGAATGACATAGGCACTTACCTTACCAGGTAGTTCTCAAAGGAGGGATGAAATATGCAAAGAGGATAAAAGGAGGAGTAATGGAAAAGACTGTCTCAAAACATCAATGGAACCCAGATTCCATTCCTGCTCACCACAGCTCTACCTCTGCAAAAAATGGTAGGTTTCACCTCTGGAATGGGTCAAAGAGAAACTATCCGGACTGTGGAACATTAGGCCGAATAGGGCGTAGGAGTACTATGCTAAACAGAGGGTGAGGTGAATACATCCTCACAACACATCCTCATTTTCCATCTCTACCTGTCACCCAGAAAGTTTTTCCTAATGCTCATAGGCTAGCCTTCACCCACAAAGCAGGTGACAGGAAGTCTTCAGCAGGAAATGTGTGAATACTTCAAGTGCAAGCACCTCAAGATAGCATCAGAGATTCTATTGCCAAAATTCGATCTATATATTTAGGACTGCCATCAGCTTTCTGATTTTCCAGTGTTAATAATGAGTAAACAAACAGACCACACATCTGAGGAAAGCCTCTAAGATGAAATACAGAGACCTAAAAATCCAGTGAGAAAAGAAATTAAAAAATTAAAAATTTCCTACAGGGGTTCAACAGCAGACTGGAGAAGGTAAAGAAATAATATGAACTGGAAGATAAGACAACTGACATCATCCAGTCTGAGAAAGAAGAAACATAAATAAAACCTGAGGAACCTGTAGGACAACATCAAGCATACCCATATCCACATTGTGGAAGTCCCAGAAAGAGAAAAAAGAGAAAAAAGGGCAGAGAGAATATTCAAAGAAATAACGATTGAAAACTTCCCAAATTTAACAAAAGGCATGAATCCAAAATGGTCAACTAACTCAAAATAGGATAAATCTAAACACACCATGCCACAGCACATTGTAAATGAACTGCTGAATGCCAAAGAAAAAGACAGGATTCTGAACATCATGAAAGAAAAGCAACATGTAACACAGAAGGAAGCCTCAATAAGAATATGTTTTGATTTCTCATAAGAAACCATGGAGTCAAGAAGGCAGTAAGATAACATATTCAAAGAACTGAAAGCAAAAAACTGTCAACCAGAAAAACTGCCTTTCAAAAATGAGGGAGAGAGGGTACACGGGTGGTTCAGTGGTAGAATGCTTGCCTTCCATATGGAAGAACCAGGTTCAACTACCAGACCACACACCTAAAAAAAAAAAGAGGAGAGATTAACACATTCCTAGATAAACAAAAACTCCCAGAGAGTGCATCACCAGTAGACTAGTTCTATAAGAGATGATAAAAGGAGTTCTTCAGATTGAAAGGAAAGGACAATACATAATGAGATAAAAGCTCCATGAAGACATAAAGATCTCTGGTAAGAATAATGATATGGTGAAATATAAAAGCCAGTACTACTGTATATTTGTTTTATAACTCCACCTTATACTTCCTACAGGATATAAAAGACAAATTCACAAAACTCAATGACAAATCAGTGATCTGGGACTCATAATGTATAAATACAGACACATCTCACAGGTATTGTGGGTTCAGTTTCAGACCACAGCAAGAAAGAAAGTATCACAAAAAAGCAAGCCACACCAGTTTTTTGGTTTACCAGTGCATATAAAAGTTATGCTTACACTATACTGCAGTCCACTAAGTGTACATCAGCATTGTGTCTAAAAAACAATGTATATCTATTAATTTAAAAAAACTTTAATGCTAAAAAGGGCTAATCATCATGAGCCCTCAGCAAGTCATAATCTTTTTGCTGTTAGTGTCTTGCTTCAATGCTGATGGCTGCTGACTGATGAGGGAGTGGCCATGGCAATTTCTTAAAATAAGATAACGAAGTTTGCCACATTACCTCTTTCTTTCACAAAATATTTTTCTGTTACAATGCTGTATGATAGTATTTATCACAGAATTTCTTTCAAAATTGGAGTCAATCCTCTCAAACCCTGCTGAGTTTTATCAACTAAGTTCATGTAACATTCTAAATCCTCTCTTGTCATTTCAACGTTCCAGCATCTTCACCAAGAACAGATTCCATCTCAAGACACTACTTTGTTTATCCATAAGAAGCAACTCCTCATTTGTTAAGGTTCTATCACGAGACAATAGCAATTAAGTTCCATCTTCAGGCTGCACTCTAACTCTATTTATCTTGCCATTTCCACCACATCTGCAGTTATTTCATCCACTGAAGTCTTAAGGGTCATCTGTGAGGGTTGGAATCAACTTCTGCTAAACCCATTTATGATGACATTTTTACCTCTTCTCATGCATCATGAATGTTCTTAATGGTATATAGAATGGTGAACTTTTCCAGATTTCAATTGACTTTGCCCACATCCATTAAAGGAAACACTAGCTGTGATAACCATAGCCTTACAAAATGTATTTCTTCAATAATGAGTCTTGAAAGCCAAAATTAATCCATAATCCATATGGATCAAAAATAAATAAATACTAGGGGGAACAAATGTTAAACTAAATTTAGTGGATTAAAATACTAGTAATCAATGAAAGGGAGGGGTAAGGGGTATGGTATGTATGAATTTTTTTCTGTTTTCTTTTTATTTCTTTTTCTGAATTGATGCAAATGTTCTAAGAAATGATCATGATGATGAACATACAACTATGTGATGATATTGTGAATTACTGATTATATATGTAGAATGGAATGATCATATGGTAAGAATGTTTGTGTTTATATGTTGGTACATTTAATAAATAAAATAAATTTTAAAAAATTACACCGAATCCATTGGCTGTAAAATGGATATTGTGTTAGCAGCTGTGATGGTCAAGTTCATGTGCCACTTGGCCAGGTAATGGTGCCCAGTTGTATGGTCAAGCAAACACTGGTCTATCTGTTGCTGTGAGGACATTTCATGGACTTAAATCATAAGCATGTTGGTTGCATCCACAGCTTATTACATCTGCAGTCAGCTAAGGGGAGTGTCTTCTGCAACAGGTGATACTTAATCTAATCACCCAAAGGCTTTTAAGGAGAATTCATAAGAGACAATCTCTCTTTTCACTTAAGCCAGCCAGCCTCTCCTGGGAGTTTGTTGAGGACCTTCATTGGAGCTGCCAGCTTGTGGCCTGCCCTACAGATTTTGGACTCTTATGGTCCCACAGTTGCGTCAGACACTTTTATAAATCTCTTGTTTACTGATATATCCTGCTGGTTCTGTTTCTCTAGAGAACCCTAATATAGCAGCTATGAATAAAAAACATTAATCTCATCGTACATCTCCATCAGAGCTCTTGAGTAACCAGGTACATTATCAAAGAGCAGTAATATTTGAAAGGAATCTTTTTTTCTGAACAGGAGGTTGAAAATATTCAGTAAACCATTTTATAAACAGATGTGCTACCATCCAAGCTTTGTTGTTCCATTTATAGAGTATAGGCAAGGTCGATTTAGGGCCCTAGGATTTCTAGAATGGTAAACGAGCATTCGTTTAACTTAAAAGTTATTAACTGCATTAACTCCTAACAAGAGACAGCCTGTCCTTTCAAACTTTGAAGCTGGGCACTGACTTCTCTCTGGTTATTTCGTCTCAGTTGGCATATTTTTCCAATAGAAGGCCATTCTGCCTACACTGAAAATCTGTTGTTTACTGCAGCCACCTTCACCAATTATCTTAGCTAGAGCTTCTGGATAACTTCCTGCAGCACTTGCTGCTTCATGGTGCACTCCACTCCACGGTGTTGTGGAGATGGCTTCTTTCCTTAAACCTCATGAACCAATCTCTGCTGCTAGCTTCAAACTTTTCTTCTGCAGCTTCCTCATCACTCTCAGCTTTGATAAAACTGAAGAGTTAGGTCCTTGCTGTGGACTAGGCTTTGGATTAAGGGAATATTGTGGCTAGTTTGATCTTCTACCTCAGAACACTACATCTTTTCTCCATCTCAGCAATAAGGCTGTTCTGCTTTTTAATCATTCATGCATTCACTGCAGTAGCACTTTTCATTTCCTTCAAGAACTTTTCCTTATACTCGAAACTTTGCTAACTTTATTACCTTTTGACCTATCTTGGCTTTCAACATGCCTTGCCCCCTAAGCTTAATCATTTCTAGCTTTAAATTTAAAATGAGACATGTAGTAGTCTTCCTTTTCTAACCGAAAAGTTAGGATTTAACAAATGATTATGACTACTGAACAATGATTCAGTAATCATTATTTGTATAATTCATCATAATTATACAAATATTCCTTTTTTTCTTTCTAGTATTTTAGAGCAGAGAGATGGAAATACCTGAATTCTCTGAACTATGAAATAGCTGTCCTGATCTTCGATAATGATTGTAAAAGCCTTTGGACTATAAAAGCTGATACTCCCTTTATCTATTTTTTTTTTAACTCAGAAACTTGTAAGGGCAAATCCCCTAATGCTAATGGAGGAACGTGACTGGGCTCAGAACAAATCATTAACTGGTTTCAGCAGTTTTACTCCTTTACCATTTCTGCTTACACTTGCTATTGAAATTGTAGTGACTTCATCTCCCGTTGTTGGAATCCATAAAAACCTTGAACTCCCTAGACTCAGGGAAACAAGAATTTTTGGCAGCTAGGCCATCTGATCTGCTTCACACCAAATAATAAACTCTTTCTCTCTTTGAAACCCAGTGTCTCAGGAATTGGTCATTTCAGCTCATCAGACAAAGGCCTGTATCACTTTCACTTGAACATTTAGAGGACATTGTAGGGTTAATAATTGGCATAATTTCAATATTGTTGTGTGTCAGAGAATAGGGAGGCCCGAGGAGAAGTAGATGGGGGAGTGGCCAACGAATGGAGTAGTCAGAACACACACAAAGGCACCTTACATGGGAACGGTTTATGGAGCCTCAAAACAATTACAAAAGTATCAAAGATCCCTAATGACAGATCACCATAACAGTTATAATAATAATGATGAAGTTTGAAATACGGTGAGAATTACCAAAATGTGACACAGAGACACAAAATGAGCACAAGCTCTTGGGAAAATGGCACTGACAGACTGGCTCAAGGAAGGTTGCTACAAACCTTCAATTTGCAAATAAAAAAAAATCTGCAATGTACAATAAAGTAAAGCAAAATAAAACGAAGTATGCTTGTATAATAAATATCAGAAATTCTTCCGGCCTTTCTCTCGATCTGCATCTAGCCATATCGTATCTCCCACCAGGTAATATGAACAAAATAACCACCATATCACACACACACACTCCACCTCTTCTCCCTCCTCCCCAACCCCATCACAGACACACACACCCCACCCTCTCACCCTCCTCCCCGACCCTGCTTTTCCCAGAATATATACTTTAGAAAATGCACAAGCATAAATTTTTACTCTACTCCTTTTAGATGTATATCAATCTGTTAAAAAGTTACATAAGTCTCTTGCAAATTTTACAACTTGAGACATATTGAACATACCTTTAAGGGTATTTGGGCTAAGAGCCACCTCTTTGAAATGTAATCATCAAGGAAGACAGAACCCCTATCTCTCAGTTTGCAAGGAAGAGTAAGGAGCCTAACTTCTACTTCCTGTCATAAAGATATAAGAAATTTATTTTCCTTTGGATAAAGGCCCTTAGCAAACAGAGAAAGCCACTTTAATCATCAGATTAATTTAGGATGAACTATGTGAGACAAATGGCACTGTCAAATCCTCTTGAGAACTAGTTATCCTTTATCTTAAGAACATTACGTAGATCGTGGATCAGTGGGAGTCTCGCAGCCGCAGAAGATAGGGAAAGGCCATCAAGGAAGCCGTTTTCTGGTCCAGGCTGCTGCTTGTTGCCCTCTGAGCCTCACACACTCTCTGCTGGGCCCCTTACCTATCCCGGCACACCACCCAGCCCCCACACGCCACGGAGAAGACAGAGCTGATCCAGAAAGCAAAGCTGACTGAGCAGGGTGAGCACTATGATGACTTGGCCACCTAAATGAAAGCCATGATGGAGCAGGAGGCCAAGCTGCTCTCAGAGAGAGTAAAGTCTTCTGTCTGAAGATGAAGGGAGATTACTTCCAGTACTTTGCTGAACTGGCATGTGGTAATGATTGAAAACAAATTATAGAAATTTCCCAAGGAGCTTACCAAGAAGCATTTGATATAAGCAAGAAAGAGAAGCAGCCCACATTACCCAATCCTCCTGGGGCTAGTTTTTAACTTTTCTGTATTTTACTGTAAGATCCTTAATAACCCAGAGCTTGCCTGCTCACTGACTAAAACAGCTTTAGATGAGGCCATTAGAACTTGATACACCGAACTTGACACAAAGACAGCATCCTCACCATGCAGTTGCTTAGAGATAACCTAATGTTATGAACATGAGACAATGCAGAAGAATGTAATGCAGTAGAAGAGGCAAAAAAATCAATGCATACAGGGTGTCATCCAACTTCCCCTCAAGAAACTTTTTTACACATCTCCATTGTTATTCCACTTGGCATTCCTATAGCAAAGAAACCCATTCATGTGTACGGAACCATTGTTTACAGTCTTTTCACACTGCAGCTGTGGGAAAACTCCATTCCTTGATTTGTATTTGTCTTGCCCTTCCTGGTGTGGAGTACTGCTGCAGAAAAGTATTAATAGCTTCATTTCATATAAACATAAGTAACTTCCAAACACTTACATAAAGGACTAAAACATATATGGTACTTAAGCAATCTGAACCAATTCTGCAAGTGACTATATTTTGTACTACTGTAAAGATATGAAAATGCAGTTAATTACAATTACAGAGTATTCTACATAACTTCTTAATTTCAACATTCTCTCCCTTACTCTTCCTCAGAGATTTTCTTTCAATAAGCAACTTTTCCAAGTTCTTAATGTATTCCTTTTTAGTAGGAATTCAGGAGTATTAGAGTAAATGGAAAAGCACTTGACATTTTGGGGCTGGGAGGTCACAAATTGAAATGCCTCCTACATAATATAGTATGGAGGTCATGTATATCTGTGACAACAGGGAGCTTCCTTATTTAATCTTCCTAAGTTGACAATTTGCTTTCCTGATAAAAATTCACTTAGAATCCTGCCTTTGTAGTTCCGGTATTCATTTCACTATATAACAGAAGTAGCACACTGCTGCCAAAATACAAGCATTGCTTTTGGCAAATTAAAGTGCATGTCATTTCTTGATACACTAGAAAGGAGATATAAATTAAAGTAACAAGTCCAAGTTTAAAACTTTAGTACTTTTCCATGCAGATTTGTGCACATGTGAGAGCATATTCACATTAATGATTGTTGTTTAGAAAGTTGGACCACTACTGTGTGTTGCTAATCACTGACTGTATTCCAAAAAAAGCCTTGTGAAAATGTGATGTCCTATGTATGTAACAGCAGAGTAACATAAAATAAAATTACATTTTATAAACCAAAAAATAAAAGAACATGTATGTAATGACTTGCATTTGCATAGCTAGAAAAAGGGGTGAGATTTCTTTCTGCCTTCGCAATTTCATTAGCAGATTACCTGTGATGTGCATAACTTTCTGCGTTAACGCTTATCAATAATAAAGCTATTTTTCTTCTCTTCTACTTTTGTAGAAGTTCTCTGGATTGGCAAAAGATTTAGTCTTTAAATATATTTCCCCAATAGTAGCCAGATGGAATGTTCACTATATAATTCATGATATTTGTAAGAAAATACTCATTTATTTCTTGTATATTAAAAAATTCAAAATAAAAATTAATCTAATTTTTTTAAAAAAACCTAAACTACACAAGATAAACAGAAAACAAAGAATTAGGGCATAAGTTTTAACAATCTGGATAAAAGGAACAAATGACTGTAACAGCCATCTATGTACTCTAGAAGAAGAATACTAGACAAGCTTTCAAAAGTATCAGAATCTCAGAAGATCATAATACCTGGTTGCTTGCCCCATACCCAACTCTCCAATATCGATTTAGCCCTACATGCAGGTACAGGAGTTTCTTCTTCATCTTTTTTCTCTTTGTCATTCAGATCTTCTTTTTTTGTTCCACTTTGACTATCAACACCATCATCTGGAGAATAAAAACAAAATTTGTAAATGACTTTTTAAATTACAACCCTTAATTGGTCAGTCTTTTTGTCAATGTTCATTCCAGAAATAGAAACATCAAGTTCAGCACACATGTTGAATGTCTGATTATGAGAAAGAAAAATCATATGAAACATAATTGTAATGGGAACAGTGTAATTTATGTTGTAATGAATGGCCCAATAAATAAATATTTCTAATAATTAATAAATTATTAAATAAATATATCAATACATCATTCAATTACTTCTTTGAAACATGTGATTTCCAAAATAATATTCCATCAATTGAGTACTCCATTTCACAACTAAGAAATTTAGTCCTTGATGTTTATCTACTTGAATTTCAAATTAATTCCTTCTATCCAGTGACTCCCAGTTATAAAACCCTGCACTTATAAAACCCCTCTGAGCTCTCTTCTCCTGAGGTTCCCTGCCACAATGACTGTGCCATAGGCCAGACATTCTCTCCCCAAAGAGTTTGAAAGTTATCCCCTTTCCCAGCTTCTCCTCTAGTAGCTCCCCTGTGCCAACTTTTGAAAGTTTCCCACTGAGAGGGCTTGCTCCTTTCACTGCAAGCCTGCACTGCCCTGACTCGACCCCAAAATAAGTTATGTGTTACTGCCATCTACTGGTCAAATATTTCTCTTGGTCAACTCAATTCCTCAAATATAAATTCACTACAATCCCGTACTCCATCGCCAGATGAGAATCACAGTTACACAGGGCAACTACCACTGACAAGAATTCAGGGTGTAATTCAATAGTTTTGGGACACAAAAGAAAAGCTGAAAGCCATGACTTTAGGCTGCTGACACTTTAAAATTTCAGTCAAAGAGCTTCTGCCATGAAACTTCATACCTAGCAAAGTAATGAGATTAGAGAACTAACCTTAACCTTGAAGTTTAAACACATCCTATCAAATCAGGCTCTTTACTAAATTCATTATTTTCAAAATGACAAAATTAGAAATATACATCTAAATCTGTGAAAGAGAATATGTTGTATTCAGACGACAAATCCTGGAGGTGAGAGAGTACTTCTTAAATAAAACAAACCGCAATGTTTTTAGTAGATCTGAATTGTAGAATCAGTTACATCAAAATTAAGGATTTCTATTCAAACAAGAACACCATACACAAAGTTAATTTAAAAATGAATATCTGTAATCTCTAAAATCAAAAAGAGACTAACACCTATTTAAGAAACTGCTGCATTCTATAAGAAATGTTCAACAGAAAAACAGGATATCATTAGAAGAACCCAAATGAATGAAGAGATAATCAAAGTCATGCTTAGAAAAACATGAAAGCTAGGAAGTATTAAAATGCTGGAATATAAGCTCTAAGAGATGATTTTCCCTCCCTTTTAAGCTGATTTTGTTCACTGGTAAACCCAAATGCCTAGAATAATATCTGCCATGTAGCAAGCTCTCAATAATTTGGTCCATAAATAAATAATGCCAAATGTCAGTAGAAATGTGGGACTAGAGGCACATTACTTCAGGCACTGCTGGTAGGAAGACAGACTGCACAGGGAGACTAGATAGCAATCTTAGTGGGATGGAATTACAGGAAAGATCCAGCAAACTCCTCCAAGGGCACTGCCTCTTAGAACTTTTGCTCAGGCTCACAAGGGAATCTCTTCAGGGATGTCCATGATGATTAGGAAGATGAGGAAATAGAATGTGGAGGAGAGAAACCAGCATTGGAAAGCACCATGTACTAACTTTAAAAAACACAGTGATGAATAACAAAGTGTTACTGGACAAAGGCAGTGAATTCTTTTGCCCTTGCACCCAAATGACCAATTCCTGAGATAATGCAGTTTCAAACAGAGAAAAAGTTTATTGCTAGGGGTGAAACACAAGATCAGAAGGCCTATCAGCCCCAAAATCTACCTCCCTAAACTGCAGTAATTCTGTCAGTTTTGTAGCATTAAACAATGGGCAGGTTTTAAGATAATGAGCACAGTGGCCCCAAATGAAGTAATTAAGGGTGATTTAATCATTGAGCATACACAGATTGATTGCATGTTTAGCCACAGAACCTATGTAATAAAATGGCAGCCTTCATATGATGATGGGCTTGATTTTATTTTTTTTAATATGGGCAGGCACCAGGAATGATTTTTAGTACTATAATGAGGTACAAGTGACTTATATGCTAAAGTCTCAACAACTATGCATGTCAGGTGGGCCCAAATTGGTTAGGTCCAGTTTCAAATATCAAGATCACTTTGGAATTGGGTTAGTTCTGGGCTGACCCAGGACTCTTCAATAATAAACATTAGGGGCTGTCTTTAGTGATCAAGTTGAAAAACTGAATAAATGAGTACAAGGGAAGGTCAGTCAGAAGGTTTTTATAATCACAAGGGTACAAGATAAAGGTTATACAATCATTATGAGAGCTCAAGGCAGCTGGTTTAATATTCAAAGATTTCAGGCATTTCCCTCTGTCCACTCTAATATACCAGAAAGTAAAAAGGAATATCTATATCATAATTCAGTAATCAAAATCATCCCTTAAATCCTAACTTCTTGGTTACAAAAGGGAACAAACTATGGTCTATGAAACCTTCCATTTATATAATTAAAATGCATGTGCACTGAACCATACTATGTCTTACAATTATATAAAAACAAAGGATTCATAAATACACAAAAATGAAAAAAAAATTAAAGAGAGGCCTTAGAAATGGTATGCCAGGAACTGAGGAGTATAATTAATGGGACTCTTCCTAACTGGGGCCTAAGGTAGGCCCTGGTCACCTTCACATGGCCCCATTCCTTCACCCGCCTGTCACTATTACTCTTAGCAGTACCTCTCTTGTTTACAGAAATAGCCAACAAGACTCTGGGCATTAACTGTAGATGGTTGCTGGAATGTACACTTATTATACACATTATAAATGTAAAACCATACAGTGTACTTAAGCACTACAGATTTGCTTAATTAAGTCACAAAAATAATTCATGCTTAGAATCAGGTTCATAACCCTCACTGTTCATCAGAAGCATTGAGTGAAGAGGATATACACATACACACACACACACACACACACACGTGCACACCATGTTTTCAGTTCCAAGCCTAAGTTCCTTCCTTTGAAATTCTATTCAGTTAGTCTGGAATAGTTATGGATTGAATCATAGCTCTCAAAAAGATAATGGTCAAGTCCTAAAACCTAGTCTGATGAATGTGGTACCCTTTGGAAATAGGATCTTTGAAGATGTTAGCCACAATGAGGCCACACTGAATTAGGGTAGACCTAATCAAATATGGCTGGCATCTTTTTAAGGACAGGAAATATGGGCACAGACAGAGAGAAAGAGACCCAAAACAAAGGTTTACTTTTGCCACAGCCAAAAAAAAAAGAATTCTATTATTTGCCAACAAGTCACTGCTAGAACCCTATAGAATTCAGAGGAATTAAGGCCCTGATGACACCTTGATTCAGACTTCTAGCCTTCAGGACTATGAGATAATAGATTTCCATTGTTTTAAGCCACTCAGTTTGTGGTACTTTGTTATGGGTGCCCTTAAGACATGGTTGTGGATTCAGCAACAAAATTTTTATGTTCCCAGTGTAGCCAAGCTTAAGGGCCACTGCTTTATAAGATAAACTTGTATTAAGTCAACGCAAATACAAATGACCAAACTGCAATGACAGTTTTAGATTCAGCCTTAATGGTAACAAATTAAGTCCATGCACATGTAAATAATGTTTAAAACAAAACAAGAAAGACATATGAAAGAAAAAAAATTTGGCACTCTCTGTGTTTTGTACACATTACTTACTTTTTGCTAAAAACTGAATAATGAAATTAATGCTGAGTTTTATGATCAAGAAAGGGAGTCTAATTTTTTATTTTTGCACAAGTATGAAAACAAGTGTATTAAAGTAGAACACTGACTTTCAGAACCTGGCTCGTTATAAGCTACAGACATAAGGTAAGTTCCTTAGCCTCTCTGAGCCTCAGTTCATCATCAGTGAAACCTCAGAATCCCACCACCAGCCTATTAAGGGAGAGTCAGATATCAGTGTCTGTGTGCCACAATCAGCCCTGAGCTCTTCATGCAATACCTCATTTGCTTCAAACCACAACCGAGGAAGGAGGGTGCTCAAATGATTCCCACTTTATACTCCAACAAACTGACTCACAACGAAGTTACCTGCTTAGGATCAGAGAGCAAAAAGTAGAAGAGCCCTAACTTAAATCCATATTATTAACCAAAACTGCATATTGGGTGAATAAATATGAAGGCATGGCATAAGTCACAAGTTACTATATAAACAAAAGCTATCTTCTTTGTCTTTTTTTCCCCACCCTTTTTTTAATTAAAAAAGCCTTTTTTTATTAGAGAAATTGTGAGTTTATAGAACAATCATGCATAAAATATAGGATTCCCATATAACACCCACCACCAACACTTGCATTGGTGTTTGCATACTTCTGAGGTCTCCATAGTCTTAAATGTGAGAAGAACAAAGTTCAGATACAGGTAACTAGCAACATCACAGTGCAACTGAAACTTAAAATCTGTCTTCTTCGAGAAATGTTAAAAGGAAAAAGCATTAAACCAAGCAAAAATATTATGAGCAGTCTTGACAGTATATTCACTTTGCGTTTTTCAAATAGGCTTTCTACACGGAACTGAGAAATGACAAAGAACCAAAAGACTTAAAAAATAATTGTGGTGGTTTGAAACTGTAGGTACTCCAGAAAAGCATGTTCTTAATGTTAATCCATTCCTGTGGGTGTAGACCCATTCTAAGTAGGATCTTTTGATGAGGCTATTTCAGTTCAAGTGTGACTTACCTAATTCATAATGGGTCTTAACCCTCTTACTGGAGTTCTTTGTAAACAGGATCAATATAGAGAGAGAGGAAATACCACGGAATCAAGAAGATAAAAGCAACAAAACCATGAAGAGAAGGGAGAGACCGGCAGGCACCACCATGTACCTTGCCATGTGGCAGAGGAGCCAACACTTGCCAGCAGCCTGTTTTAGGGAAGAAAGCATCACCTCGATGATGCCTTGATCTGGGCATTCTCACAGCCTCAAAACTGTAAGACTGTAAGCTAACAAATTCCCATTGTTAAAGCCAATCCATTTTAGGGTATCTGCTTTCAGCACCTAGGAAACTAAGACAAATAATTCATTTTTTTACAATTGATAGAAATATAGTAGGGAATGAACATTTTCTAAAAGTATTTTAGTTGTAATTGATTACAGAAAAGAAACTATTAAAAGCCATAATATATAGGATAATTCCTACAGACATGAAAGGCTCAAGAGCACAGCCCCCAGAGCTCCTAGCCAACTCTAAAAAAAGGCCAAACTTCCTTACAAACTAGTTTAGGAATCCTCTGTTTCATGTAAATAGTTTCAAAGTGCTTCAAAGTTGGACAAATCCCGAGAAATATTATCTCTCTCTACTGCTATTCAGTCCTGGACTCAAACTTCTAGCCAGAAATAAGGCAAGAAAAAGAAATAAAAGACATCTATTTTGGAAAGAAAGAAATAAAGCTGTCCTTATTCTCAGATGACAATATCATTTTTATAAAATCCAATGGAATCTATTTTTTTAAAGCTGCTATAATTTATAAGGCAGTCTAGAAAGGTTGCAGAATATAAGATCAATATACAAAAACCTATCTTATTTGTATATGCTAGTAATAAACATTTGGAAACTGAAAATTTTTAAACAAATCACAATTTAAACAAAAATATGAAATACTTAGGGATAAATCTGACAGAAGAGGCACAAGACCTATACGTTAAAAACCACAAACCATGCTTAGAAAAATTAAAGAACTAAATAAATGTAGAGATACAATTTGTTCATGGGTTGCAACAATCAACATTAAGATGTCAATTCTCTCTGAACTAATCTACAGATTCAATGCAATCCCAATCAAAATTCCCAGCAGGCTTTTTATAAAATTTGACAAGCTTATTCTAAAATTAGGAAGATCTTGCCTCAGTAGTAGGGAATAATTATCCCTAGACTGAGCACTGCTTTGTACATACCTAAAAAATCATAAAAGCAAGAACAAAAGTGATCATATTGTTTTCAAGTAGCTTAACTACATTCCAGAAAAAAAGCTCAAGAAGACTTACAGGAATACAAAACATCCAGCACCTAAAAGGGTAAAACTCACATGGCTAGCATCCAATCAAAGAGGCAGAAAAACACAACACTTAATGATAATAATCAATGACTTAAAACTGACCAAGAACTGACAGAGAGGTTATTACCTTAACGTAGAAATTACTAATATTCAGCAGTGCAGTTTGAAAATACAACCCTAAAGACTAAATTCAATTAAGCATAATTACTTAGTGCATACTATGGACAAGGTACTTTTCTAAATCAAAGAACACAAGCCTAAAAAATAAGACGTGGTCCTGCCGTCAATGAATTCATCATATATTAAGCTGCTAAACAGGTAAATTGTGGTGACAAGTACAACTACACAGGTATGTACAGGAGCAGTTTCATAAAGGGGATGTTCAAAATGGCTCAACTTGGGTCTAAAGAGAAGCAAAGAAAGGAAATAGCATTTACAAAGACATGGAACCATGAAGTACAAATTGCGTTGCGGTGTCTACAACTTGGCTCCTTCAGGCAAGAGTGGGAGACGGGCAAGATAAAAATAAGCCTGTTTCCAGGGACGAGTCCAGCCCTGGTACTGTGGGATCAACAATTCCATCCTGACCAAAAGGGGGAAAAGAAGTGTAACTAATAAAATATCAGTGGCCGAGAAGTTCAAAGAGAGTCAAGAGGCTACGCTGGAGGTCACTCTTACGCAAGCTTCAGTTAGACATTGCTATCTATCATAATTTCCCAAACCCCAAACAAAACCACTCCAGCCCATCCTAAAGAACACCTAGGGCAAAAGATTCTACAAAAGTTCATGCACTAGGGTAACTTTCCAGAAACCTACAACCTCCAGATGGGTCTCTGGACCAGACAAATCCTGAAACCTAGAGGGCTGGGCCTCTCCAGAACTTCAGATCTCCCTACCCCACACTATTGACAGCCTCTTCCAACATAAAAAAGTTAGAATGGCCATGGCCCAAATACCCCTAAAGAGTGGGACAGAAAGATCAAAGTTGATGATTGAGTTATACAGGTAGGGTTTAAATAAATGAATATGATTGCTGAATGATTATACTGATATTTCTTTTAGTTTCCATTATCTTAGAGCAGCTAGAAGTAAAAACCTAATATTGTGGAATTGTAACCTATACCAAACTCTGAAATCTGTTCTACAACTAATTGTTGTGGTGTGCCTTGAAATTTATTGCTTTTTTTTTTTGTATATTCGTTATTTTTGGCATATACAAAAAGGAAAAGAAGAGTTGATTGTGATGATTGAAAAAAATATTTATTCCTTCTAGCCTCATATGTTCTGGAGCAGTTAGAATGGAAAATCTGAGAGGACAGTATGGTTTCCCATGACAAACTCTGAGATCTGTCCTGTAACTACTAGTTGAAGAATGCTTTGAAAACTACTTTTTTTTCCTTTCTTTGTTTTGTATATATGTTATATTATACAATAAAAACTTTTAAAAAAATGTTTTTAAATGAGGGCAGTTTAAAATATCCACAGATAAACCAAAAAAAAAAAGAGAGAGAAAGAGAGAGACCTACCCTACAAGAAGTTTTAAGGGAAGTTCTGCAGGCTGAAATAAAAACACAGGAGTGAGAGGTCTGTAGGAGAGTGTAGAAATGAAGATTATAAGTAAGGATAACTAAAAGGGTAAAAAGAGAGAAACAAATATGTTCTGACATATGAAAGTCAAAGGATAAAATGCTTGAAGTAAGTACTACCTTCACAATAATAACCTTGAATAATTAATGGATTAAACTGCCTAATCAAAAGACAAGATTGGCAGAACAGATTTAAAAATATATGAGCATCTATATGCTTTCTACAGGGCACGCATCTGGCAGTTTAGTGAGGTGTAGAATTTAGTTCATCCTGGAGGGCACCTAGTAGATAGCCAGAATCTGTATGGAACAACTGTTCGGGATACTTCAGTGACTTGGCACACATTGTATACCAGCCTGGAACAGGAGGAACAGCGAGATCCCACACAGAAACTGTAAGTCTCCCAGGTCATGGAGGCTGGTGCCCTTTCCCCACAGGAAGGGCAGACTGCTTCAGTGAGGCAAAAATAAGCAGACTCTACAAAGAGGAAAGAAGGTAGCTCAAACAAGCTTCAATTGCAAAATTGATTAACAAATTAAGACAGCTGGAAACAAGCTCAGAGCACAGATAAGTCAAGCTCAGAGTAAGCACAAAAGAAACCAGAAGTTTCCCCTAACAGAGAGAGGGTGGGGCTGATGGGGAAAAAAAAGAGGCTTTTTGAGTTGAACAAGCACAAAATACAGGAAAAGAGCTGGATCCCAAGAAAAGGGGGCGTATAAAGCCAGATACCAACTCCAGGTCTTGACTGGCAAATCCAGGGAGCTGGGGGCTGGCTCTGAAAGAATATATTTATTTTTAATATCTTAACAGCTCATTAGATAGAACTGCAGGCATTCTTCAGCACTGCCCCCAGGCAAGAGTGAATTAAGGCATGCCTAAGTGACAGTAACTAGTCAAGTGAAAGGGATAATTCCCTAAGGGACATACCTTTAAAGTAGTTTCTACTGGGAACAAGGAAAGGTAGTTCAACCAAGCTCCAACTATGATTTTAATCCCAACAGAGAGGAGATGGAGCTGACAAAAAATTAAAAAACTGAAATAGATAAAAAAGAATAAAGATGGAGGACTTTTGAGTAGAACAAGTTCAGAGGAGTGGAAACTTGCCTACCAAAGGCTGACTATGAAAACCAATTTCCTTTATTCCATTATTTTATATTATTTTATTTTACCTTATTCCAAGTAGTTCATTAGAGAAAGCTCTAGGCATGCTGAATTGTCAGCAAGACCCAGGAAAGAGCTGAATTAAGACAGGTCTGAGAAAACTCATGAGTTAATTGGGGGAGATAATTCCCTAAATGGTGTATCTTCCCCAAGAAAAGGGGGGTGGGGCTCAACTCAAGTGGGAGCCCTCCTTCTGGAAATTCAGTCCCCAAGAGATGGAAAACAAAGCAACCTAAGCCTACCCTCTACCTCAGCCTATGTCTCAACCCCGTCCAGAAGGGGCTGCTGAGAATTAAAGGCACCACACAACTTTAGACTGGTGGGAAGCTGTGGGCTGTCAAGTACCACCTGCTGGGCATGTTAGGAAAAGAAAAGAGTCTAGAGGCGACAGCAAAGTCTAACAACCTGCTGGGTCTCACCCCCAAGGAAACTTGATAGTGATTACACCCTCCTCCTCAGACATGGATCTGTCTGATCTGGGAAAATCTCAATGCAGTGGATGGTATCTGAGGAGACCCTCCTCAGAAATGAGTTCCATATAAGCTGGGCAAGAACCAGAAAACAGAGCTGAAAAATTCTGGTCAATTAAACAAAAAATGTGATAGGTCTGGAATAAGGTGAACTGAATTCCAAAGAACAGATAGAGAACAAAGCCAACAAACAAGAAAAACCTACCGTGAAAAAATTAAATTTAGCTCTCAAACAAGGTGGTGCAGGAAAGGGCTGCAGAATAACTCAACCCAGCATGCCTCAAACAAAACAGATCGAAACAGACCTACTCCACAAAACTTATTAATCAGACTGTCAAATATCAAAGACAAAGAGAATTCTGAAAACAGCAAGAGAAAAGGAATCCATCACATACAAGGAAAGCCAAATAAGACTATGTGCAGATTACTCAGCACAAACCATGATTGCAAGAAGGTCGTGGTATGATATATTTGAGATTCTGAGAGAGAAAAAGTACCAACCAATAATTCTACACCCGGCAAAACTGAGAGGTAGTTTTTTTTGTTTTTGTTTTTTTAATGAGAGGGAGTTTCAAATATTTTCAGAGAAACAGTCACTAAGAGAGTTTGGAATAAGACCAGATCTACAAGAAATACTAAAGGGAGCACTATAGACAGATAGGAGAGAGGAATCTGGAGAAGAGTGTAGAAATAAAGACTATCATTAAAGGTGAAAAGAGGAAAAAAATTAGATATATAAAATCCAGAACACAAAACGATAGACAAAAGTACTGTCTTTAAAGTAGTAACATTAAATTTTAATGTATTATACTCCAAAAAAAAAAACACAGACTGGCAGAATGGTTTAAAAAAACAGGACCCATCTATATGCTGCCTACAAGCCAACTCACTTTAGACCCAAGGATAAAAAGAGATTGAAAGTGAGAAGCTGGAAAATATATTTCACACAAAGAACAACCAGAAACAAACAGAGGCAGCTATATTAATATCTGACAAATTAGCCTTCAAATATAAAACAATCTAAAGAGACAAAGGGACTATGCAGTGGAGCAGAGTGGGCGATGCATGGTGGGACAGGGAGCAGTGCAGAGCACGGCCGCAGCAACTGCCCACTGCTGCCACCATGGGCTCCTAGCAGAGTGTCAAGCTCGCAGTTGGGGGCACTGAAAGCTACCTCCCACATCTTGCAGGTTCAAGAAAATTCACGAGAACACAGACCTGGACTGGTGCTGGTCTTAGATTTTATTGTTCTTGTTCTTTTATTTTTATTGTTTCTATTAATGGTTCAAGATTAAAGACAATTACAGATTTCTATTAATGGATCAAGATTAAATAAATGCAATAATACTCTTAAGGACCTACTGAAAGCAAATGTTGAAAAACCTGTAAAAATGCTTATCCACAGTAGTAATACTCTGGAGCTACAAGAGACATCCGTCACACCAAGTAACATGTTCCATGGCCAGGGCTTGTTGGGAGTGAGTATTGGATGGGGCAAATGGAAACATTTGGCATGTGTTGGAAATGGAATCAAATTCCCCTACAGCACTAGCAGGTCTCAGATTTCATAGTGATTAAGACATCAAAATGCTTTCAATGCTTCTAATTTTAAAACTGTAACTCATATTTCTACCTTTTATAGATTTTAATCTAACGTTGGATACACTTTCTTCATAAAAGCCTAATTTCCTGGAATTAAATAAAAAGAGAGCATTCCTAAGGATGGTTTAGTGAGTATGAAACAAAGAATCTTTTAAAAAAAGTGAAGGGAAAAAACATATGGGATATAGTCAAAGTACACTTAGAGGGAAATTTAATAGCATTAAATGTTTATATTAGAAAAAGAGAAAAAGGTCTCAAACCCACAATCTAAGGTTCCACCTTAAGAAACTAGAAAAAAGAAATGAAAAATAAACCCAAAGCAGGCAAAAGGAAGGATATAATCGAAGTAAGAGCAGAAATCAATGAAACTGAAAAAAAGAAACAGAAAACAATGAAAACCAAGAAGTGATTTTTTGAAAAAAATTAATAAAACTGATAAATTTCTAGCAAGTCAGTCAAAGAGAAAATAAGAAAAGACACTGTGCTGGTCTGAATCTGTGGTGGACCCCAGAAAAGCCATGCCCTTTGATCCTCATACAATATTGCTGGGTGGGAGCAGCTTGATTGTTGCCACGAAGATGTGACCCACCCAATTGTGGGTGGTAACTTTTTATTAGATGATTTATATGGAGGTGTGTCTCCACCCACTGAAGGTGGAATGGCTTGCTGGAATCCTTTAAAAGAGGAAATATTTTCTGTTTTGTTGATAATGGCCATTCTGGTGGGTGTGAGATGATATCTCATTGTGGTTTTGATTTGCATTTCTCTAATGGCCAGGGACATTGAGCATCTCTTCATGTGCCTTTTGGCCATCTGTATTTCCTCTTCTGAGAGGTGTCTGTTCAAGTCTTTTTCCCATTTTGTAATTGGGTTGGCTGTCTTTTTGTTGTTGAGTTGAACAATCTCTTTATAGATTCTGGATACTAGACCTTTATCTGATATGTCATTTCCAAATATTGTCTCCCATTGTGTAGGCTGCCTTTCTACTTACTTGATGAAGTTCTTTGATGCACAAAAGTGTTTAATTTTGAGGAGCTCCCATTTATTTCTTTCTTTCTTCAGTGCTCTTGCTTTAGGTTGGTAGGAATGTCAAATGGTGCAACCACTGTGGAAGGCAGTTTGGCGGTTCCTCAAAAAACTGAATATAGAATTGCCATACGACCCAGCAATACCATTGCTAGGTATCTACTCAAAGGACTTAAGGGCAAAGACACAAACGGACATTTGCACACCAATGTTTATAGCAGCATTATTTACAATTGCAAAAAGATGGAAACAGTCAAAATGTCCATCAACAGACGAGTGGCTAAACAAACTGTGGTATATACATACGATGGAATATTATGCAGCTTTAAGACAGAATAAACTTATGAAGCATGTAATAACATGGATGGACCTAGAGAACATTATGCTGAGTGAGTCTAACCAAAAACTAAAGGACAAATACTGTATGGTCCCACTGATGTGAACCAACATTCAAGAATAAACTTGGAATATGTCATTGGTAACAGAGACCAGTAGGAGTTAGAAACAGGGTAAGATAATGGGTAATTGGAGCTGATGGGATACAGACTGTGCAACAGGACTAGATACAAAAACTCAAAAATGGACAGCACAATAATACCTAATTGTAATGTAATTATGTTAAAACACTGAATGAAGCTGCATCTGAGCTATAGTTTTTTTTTGTTTGTTTGTTTGTTTATGTCTTATATATTTTTTTCTTTTTCCTTTTCTTTTTTTATTATTATTATTTTTTTCTCTATATTAACATTCTATATCTTTTTCTGTTGTTTTGCTAGTTCTTTTCCTAAATCAATGCAAATGTACTAAGAAATGATGATCATACATCTATGTGATGTTAAGAATTACTGATTGCATATGTAGAATGGAATGATTTCTAAATGTTGTGCTAATTTCTTTTTTTTCTTTAATTAATAAAAAAAAAAAAGAGGAAACATTTTGGGGAGAGTCCCTTTTTTGGTAGAGCCATGTGAAAGCCAGCAGATGCCACCATGTTCGCCATGTGCCCTTCCAGCTGAGAGAGAAATGTTGAACATCGTCGGCCTTCTTGAACCAAGGTATCTTTCCCCGGATGCCTTTAATTGGACATTTCTATAGACTTGTTTTAATTGGGACATTTTCTGGGCCTTAGAACTGTAAACTACAACTCATTAAATTCCCCTTGTTATAAGCCATTCCATTTCTGGTATATTGCATTCTGGCAGCTAGCAAATTAGAACAGACACAAATTAATATCAGTAATGAAGGGGGAGGGTATCACTATCCCCACAAATATCAAAAGGATAGTATGGAACACTATAAACAATTCCAAGCACATAAATTCAACTAAGATGAAATGGACCAGTTCAAAAAAATCACAAACTACAAAACCTCTCCAAAAGAGAAATTTGTTAAAACGAATAATGTGATCATTGTTAAAGAAATTTAGTTCATAGTTTTAAACTTTCCAAAACAGAAACCTCCAGATCTAGAGCATGTCACTTGAGAATTCTACTAAACATTCACAGAGGAAATAATACCAATTCTACATGATCTATTCCAGAAAACAAATGAAGGAACACTTCCAACTCATTTTACAAGACCAACATTATCTATCTTGGAAAGTGTAAAAAACGGTGTTCTAGTTTGCTAGCTGCCAGAGTGCAATATACTAGAAACAGAACAGCTTTTAAAAAGGGGAAGTTAATGAGTTGCTAGTTTACAGTTCTAAGGCCGAGAAAATGTCCCAATTACAAGTCTATAGAAATGTCCAATCAAAGGAATCCAGGGAAAGATGACTTGATTCAAAAAGGCCGATGAAGTTCAGGGTTTCTCTCTCAAGTGAGAAGGCACATGGCGAACACAGTACAGCTTCTCTCTCAGCTGGAAGGACTCACGGCAAACATGGCATCATCTGTTAGCTTCTTCTCCTGGCTTCCTTTCATGAAGCTCCATGGGAAGTACTTTCCTTCTTCATTTCCAAAGGTCGTTGGCTAGTGGACTCTCTGCTTCTCATGGCTATGTCATTTTGCTCTCTCAGAATCTCTCATTCGCCAAAATGTTTCCTCTTTTATAGGACTCCAGTAAACCAATCAAGACCCACCAAAATGGGTAGAGACACAACTCCCCTGTTCTAGTTTGCTAGCTGCCAGAATGCAATATACCAGAAACAGAATGGCTTTTAAAAAGGGGAATTTAATAAGTTGCTACTTTACAGTTCTAAGGCTGAGAAAATGTCCCAATTAAAACAAGTCTATAGAAATGTCCAATCGAAGGCACCCAGGTAAAGATACCTTGGTTCAAGAAGGCCGATGAAGTTCAGGGTTTCTCTCTCAAGTGAACGGGCACATGGCGAACACAGTCAGAGTTTCTCTCGCATCTGGAAAGGTACATGGTGAACATGGTGTCATCTGCTAGCTTTTTCTCCCAGCTTCCTGTTTCATGAAGCTCCCCGGGAGGCATTTTCCTTCTTCATCTCCAAAGGTCGTTGGCTGGTAGACTCTGCTTTTTGTGGCTACGTCATTGTGCTCTGCTCGCTCTCAATCGCCATCATTCTCCAAAATGTTTCCTCTTTTATAGGACTTCAGAAACTAATCAAGACCCACGCAAATGGGTGGAGACATGTCGTCACTTAATCCAGCTTAACAACCACTCGATTGGGTTACATCTCCAGGAAGATGATGTAATTACAGATTCAAACATACAATATTGAACAGAGATTATTCTGCCTTTATGAAATGGTACGTAGATTAAAACATGGCTTTTCTAGGGGACATACAACCTTTCAAACCACCACATACTTTAATTCAGCTTAATAACCACTCTTGATTGTCCAGGGAGATGATCTAATTACAGATTCAAACATACAGTATTGAGTAGGGATTATTCTGTCTTTACAAAATAGGATTTTGATTAAAACATGGCTTTTTCAGGGTACATACATTCTTTCAGACCAGCACAACCAGCTTAAAGAAATCAAAGACCATCTAAAATAAAAATTTAAAAAAAAAAATGGATATACCATGTTCATGAGTTTAAATACTAAACATAATAAAATGTAGTTTTCCCCAAATTGATCTATAGATTTAATGCAATATTAATCAAAATACCAGAAATATATTTTTGAAGACACAAGCTGATTATAAAATTTAAATAGAAGTGGAAAGGAATTAAACAGATAAAACAATTTTAGGAAGAATAAAGTTGGAAGAAATCATACAAACCAATTTCAAGACTTACTACAAGGTTACAGTAATCAAGACAGTGCCGTATTGGTGAAGGGATAAACACATAGCAATGAAACAGATAGAATAAACCCACATAAATTTGGCCAGCTGATTTCTGACAAAGCCACAAAAGTAATCCAATGGAGAAAGGATAGACTTTTCAAGAAATGGTACAGGAACACCTGGATAGCCATACAACACAAAATGAACTGCAAGCCAAACTACACACCTTATCCAAAATGGATCACAAATCTAAGAACAAAATGTAAAACTATAAAATTTTTTCAAAAAAAACAGTATATTTCACTACCTGGCATCAGGCAAGTCCACTGATAGGTGAATGGATAAACAAACTATGGTACATTCTAACAACAGAATACTACTCTGCAATAAAATGAACTATTGATACACACAACATGAATGATTAACTTAATTTTAAACTCAGTACACTGAGTATATACTAGTCTACAACCTTTTCTTCAGCTGAAAAGCCTTAAAAGCAACCAGAAAGCAGACAAGAAAATCACCAAGTACACTTTAAAATTTATTCTCAGGAGCACAAATGGAACACTTTACAATTTACAATAGCAAAGCAAGCTGAAGTCACTGAAGAGTATGAAAATCAAGATCAATTAGCCCTACTAGCTCATAAACACAGGAAGTAAATGAAGCCAGACATATATCATATGATTCTACTTACATGACAGTCTTGAAAACACAAAGATGGACAAAAGAGCAGTGGCTGCCACGATTCGCTGGTTGGAGGGAGTGTATGATAAAAAAGAACTACACAAAGAGTTTCGTGGAGGTACAAAACTGTTCTATATACTGATGTGATGGTGGTTACACAAATGTATACATTAAAATTGCATTAAATTGTATACCAAAAGGAAAATAAAGTATATTTTATTATTGGTAATTTTAAAAAGTTAATGGTTTCCATTAAAATCATGAAGTTCTCCGATTAAATTAAACACACTTATTTAACACTCAATATGTGTAAAATATTATAATAAACACTTTCATATAAATAAAAGTTAAAAGATCATTTCTATGGCCCTGAAAAAACTTGGGAAAAGATATATCACAGACATAGCTAACAAATACAAATCAAGCTTTTGAAAATGTCATAACAGAAGTATATAGGCCTAGGGAGGAAAGACGGAAGAGAATCTGGAGAAACTGTTTAAAGGCAATGAGCTGGGTTTTGAAAGTTAGAGGGAGGAGTGGTTTCAACACAGTAGAAGTCTAGTAAAAGTATCATGCATCAAGTAAGAACGGGTCCCAATTCTGCAACAGATAATAAGGTTTGATTTAGCCTCTTATTTTAATCTAATAATCATGAAAGTATTAGAACAAAGTAGAACTCAGAATCTCAGACAAATTAATTTAGAAATCATACTGGGAAAACACAGGACATTAAACAGGAAAAACAAAAAACAGCTAATAGAAAGTGAAAATAAATTACCACATACCATGTGCAAACATCTGGTCAAACAACTCGTAAATTATCTTTCTAATCTTTATAAAGAGGCTCACAGGATAGGTCCTAACCGGAAATAGAGTGCAGGTGATTAGGTGCTAATCCTAACTGCCAGACTGCCCTACAGAGGGGCCTGCCAACTACAGCCCACTACGAAGAATAAATTTTAGATTTTTTAAATTACTGGAAAATTTAAAAAGAACAATATTTCATAATATGTGAACATTAAATGAATTTCAAATTTTGATGTTCATAAATAAAGATTTATTGGCACATCGCCACACCCATTCATTCCTGTATTGTCTGTGGCTGCTTTGGCACTACCATGGCAGCTATGTGGTTATTTTGTAGCAACAGAAATCAAATGGTCCACAACAGTACAATATTACTATCTGATCCTTTCAGAAAGTTTGCCAACCCTGATCAACACCATGATAAACATTTTAAAATTTTAAAAAGAATACAAAATTTATTATTTTTAAACCCAGTAAAATAAGTATAATCTAGTCAGTAATCTCTTCTTCTGTTGAAAAGCTGTAACAGTCACCAGGAAGCAAACAAGAGCATCACTAAGTACACTTCAAGTTTTATTCTCAGGAGCATAAATTAGAACACTTCACAACAGAAAAGCAGGATGACATCACCGAAGGCAATGAAAACAACCAAGAAGAATAATTAGCTCCACCAGCCAAAAAGCAAATGCACATTAACTTCAGTATTTCCTCTTAAAACCTACACAGATTTTCCCTGACTCTATTCCATTATAGAGATACTGTACCATACTTATTTCCTCCAGCTCACTTTACTAGGGTAAATGTATATAGTAAATGGGCAACCTCACAAATGACTCAAAGATTTTAGCAGCAGATTAAGAAAAGAGATGCCTATGTTCATTCAAATTGAGGAATTCAATTTTCAAACTGGGAAAAGAACTGACCCAAATTTATAATGGGAATAAAATAAAGATAGAGGGAGACAAATAAGGAAGAATACTCAATAGCTATGGAAATAGAGTAAAGCAGCTCAAAGGATCCATCTAAATGACATAAAAAAGTGTTCACCCTCTGTGTTCCATCCTCTTCATGGAAATGTGCACACCCTCTTCGGTGAAGGTAACAGGCAACCTGCCAAAATTTTTAAAGAATCAAAACACCACGTAAAAGTCAAGACAAGTCAGGCTATAATTATTGGACACCTACTGTACGCCAAGTACTCTACTCTACCCAGTGCAGGAAAACTACAGAGCCTGCCCCAAGGATTGGAGATCACAGCCAAAAGCCCAAGTCATTACAAGACAGTGATGGCACAGAGGAGGAAACGGACAGGGGCTACAGAACACAGGCAGAAAATTTAACCTAAACACTGGGCTTAGAGAAAGTTTTCTGGAAAGAGTGACCCTGAAGCCAAAGAAGAAGAACAAGGACCAGATAGGCAAGAAGACAAGATGGGTTAAAGCATCTCAATCAGCCAGGGTACCTGGAAGGGACAGAGCAAGGAGTATATGCGAGGAATGAGCAAGGTCAGAGGTAGGCAGGTTGTATTCAAAAGTTATAGTGAGCCTGGGAAGAGGCTGTTGTCCATTCTCTGAACAGCTCCCAAAGAGGTCTGTTTAAAATCTGTATCAGATCATGTCACTGTCCTATTTAAAACCCTCAACAGGTTCCCAGTCTGTGGTGCCCTCTTGCTCTGGTCCTAAATCACTCCTCCTCATAACAGCCCCTCACCACTATGCACATCCTTCTTGAATATACTGAGTTTATACCAAACTCAGAGTCTTAGCACCAGCCACTTCCTCTCACCCAGAATCCTCTTCTAGCACTTCTCTTCACACTGGTCTTTCCTGCTCCCAACTCCTTAAAGCAGCTCCCATCACCCTGCTTTGTTTTCTTCATGGCACTTACTACTAGCACTTACCACTGATACTTTGTTTTGGTTGTTGTCCCCAGTTAGAACAAAAGCTCCTTGAAAACAGGGACCGTGTCTGGCCTATTCACCACCGTATTCCAGCACCAAGAAAGGAGGAGCTAAGTTAGTTGAATAAATAAATGAATCAATGAACAAATCCATGAATGAACCAACAACCACCCACCTCCCTGAATGCCTTCCAAGCGCATGTCAGGGAAGTGCGGAAAATGAGCTGGTAGGTCAGAATGTAGGAGGCAGAGAGGAAGCTACAAATTTCCCAAAAGCCCCAAGACACCCACAGCACCAGAGCTGTCCATCCGGTCTGCTGAGTCTATTGTTATTTTGGGTGTGCTTCACTTTCAATCACTCATTTCTCTGTAATTCAATGCAGCTGGCCCAATAGGAGTAATTTTACTGATTTCAAAGGTTAGAATAGAATCAATACAGATATTGAGGTTTAGACCTAACTGTGAACTTCTGGTAGGATTTTGGTTACCCAAATCCTAGAAGGTTTTAATTTTTATTTAAAAGAAATTGTATTACATTTGTGCTTATATATCCATAGATTATCTCAGCAAAACTCCAAACAGTACTGACACCTGAGGAAAAAAAGAAAGGAGGTGTTTGGGGACCAGGATTGGAAAGGAAATCTACTCTTCACTTGAAAACCTTCAGTAAGCTCTTACTTTTTTTTTTTTAATTTCTTGCTTAAACATCTAGTTTGAAATAATTTCTAATTTAGAGAACAGTTGCAAAAATAATATAAAACCCATACAGAAAACTCCAACATAACCACCCCCATACTTAGATCCACCAATTCTAACATTTTGCCAAATTTGCTGTATAATTCTATCTATCCATCAATCAGTCAATCCATCTTATCAATTTTCCAAACATTTCCAAGTAAGTTATTTACCTCATGTTCCTTGAACACACAGTACTCGCATGTTTGTTTGCTAAAAACAAAGATATACAAATTAGGTAAATAACTACCTTAAGTACAGTTATCAAATTCAAGAACTTAAATACTGAAATAAAGCTTTCAATCTATATTCCAATTTTTTCCTATCTTCCAATAATGTCCCTTTTGGTATTTTCTCCTTCACTATTAGATCCAGCTCAGAATCACGTATTGCATTTACATGTCACTATCTCTTTATTTTCTTTTTTTTTTAATGCTGTATGGCAGGGGTCACATTTTATTAAATATCCCCTTATTGCAGCACCATTTGCTTAATTTTTGTTTATTTGGTTTTTCACTTGTTTGCTTGCTTGCTTGCTTGTTTGTTTGTTTGGGAAGTGCATGGGCTGGGAATTAAATGCAGGTCTCCTGCATGGCAGGTGAGAATTATAGCCACTGAACTACCCTAACACCCCGTGCTTTTTTTTTTTTTTAATTGTGGAAACATACATACAACATAAACTTTCTCATTTCAACCACTCCTAGGCATACTATTCAGTGGAACTAACTGACAATGTTGTGCTACCCTCACCACCATCCATTATCAAAACTTCCCCATCACCCAAAACAGAAACCCTACACCCATTATGCATTAACTCCCCATTCATTCATTTCCTGTCCCCTCATCCCTGTTCTGGTATCCTGTACTCTACTTTGTCTTTAAACATTTGCATATTCTGGCTATTTCATATAAGTGGAATCATACAATATTTGTCCATTTGTGTCTGACTTATGTCACTCAACATGATATCTTCAAGGGTCATCCATGTAGTGGTATGTATCAGGAATTCATTTCTTTTTAAGGCTGAATATTCCACTGTATGTATATATCACATTTTGTTTATCATGTCATCTATTGATGGACATTTGAATTGCATCCAGCTTTTGGCTAATGTGAAAAATGCTGTTATGAACACTGATGTACAAATATCTGTCCGAATCCCTGCTTTCAATTCTTTTGGGTATATACCTTTAAGTGAGATTGCTGGGTCATACGTAGTCCTATGTTTAACGTTAGAGGAACCATAAAACTGTTTTCCACAGCAGCTGCTCCATTTCACATTCCCATCAATAAGGTACAAGAGTTCCTATTTTTCCATATCATTCAGAAGCTTACTGGGAATAGACACCCAGATCTATGGTCAATTGATCTTCAACAAGGCCCCCAAATCTACTGAAATGGGACTGGATAGTCTTTTCAATAAATAGGGCTGTGTGCCAGTTTGAAAGGATTTGTGTATCCTAGAAAAGCCATGTTTTGATCCTGATCAATCTTGTGGGGGTAGCCGTTTCTTATAATCCCTATCAGTACTACAGATTGTAAAGCTGATTAGGTTATCTCCATGGAGATGTGGCTCGATCAGTTTTGGGTATTATACTTGATTAGATGGAGACATGTCTCCACCCATTCTACAAGGGTCTTGATTAGTTCACTGAAATCCTATAAAAGAGGGGACATTTTGGAGAGAGTTCCTTTTTTGAGAATGAGGAGAGAGTCAGAGAACCATGACAGAATGATGACAGAACCAAAGTCCACCAGCCAGCAACCTTTAGAGATGAAGGAGAGCTTCATGAAGCAAGAGACCTGGAGAAGAAACTAGTAAACATCGCCACATTTGCCATGTGCCTTTCCAGCTAACAGAGAAACCCTGAACTTCAGCGGCTTTTCTTGAGTGAAGGTAACCTTTTGTTTGTGCCTTAATTTGGACATTTTTATAGACTTGCTTTAATTGGGACATTTTCTCAGCCTTACAACTGTAAACTAGCAACTTACTAAATTCCCCTGTTTAAAAGTCATTCCATTTTTGGTATATTGCATTCTGGCCACTAGCAAACTAGAACAGGCTGGGAAAACTGGATACCCATTCAAAAAGAATAAAAGAGGAGTCCTACCTCAAATTCAAAACAAATTTTAACACAAAGGGGATCAAAGATCTAAATATGAGAGCCAGTACTATAAAACTTCTAGAAAAAATATAGGGAAACATCTTTAAAACTTCATAATAGCTGCTTTAACCTTATACCCAAAGCACAAGCAATAAAAGAAAAAATAATCAATGGGAACTCCTCAAAATCAAGCGCTTCTGTGCCCCAAAAGATTGCGTCAAAAAGTCAAGAGACAGCCAACTCAATGGGAGAAAAAAACTGGAAGCCATATATCTAAGGGATATCCAGCGTATATATAAAGAAATCATACAACTCAACAATAAAAGAACAAGCAACCTAATTATAAAATGGGCAAAATATACAAATAGACATTTTTCCAAAAAGCAAATATAAATGGCTAGAAAAACACATAAAGAGATGCTTATCTTCATTAGCTATAAAGGAAATGCAAATCAAAACAACCAGATGTCCTCTCACTCCTAGAAGAACAGCTACTATTAAACAAACAAGAAACTATATATCTTGGAGAGGATGTGGAGAAACTGGAATACTTAATTCACTGCTACTGGGAATGTATAATGATACAGCCACTATGGAAGACAGTTTGGTGATTCCTCAGAAAACTAAATATCGAGTTGCCCTATGAAGAGATGAATGCATTGACACAAACTGACATTTGCACACCAATGTTCACAGCCATTTTATTCACAATTGCCAAAAGATGGAAACAATCCAAGTGCCCATCAACAGATGAGTGGATAAACAAAATGTGGTATATAAGCACAATGGAATTTTATACAACAGTAAAATGAAATGAGGTCCTGAAGCATGTGACAGCATGGATAAACCTAAAGACATAATGCTGAGTGAACTAAGCCAGACAGAAAAGGATACATATTGTACAATCCTGGTAATATGACTCTGGTAAAGGGAGACTCAGAGTCTTATAATATAGAATATAAGGGACCAGGATATACACAGAAGCTACATGAGTGAATGGTTACCTAAAGAGGTTAAATGTAAATGTATGGGTAAGTACATGGAACGTTGAATAAGGCATGAGATTTTGTAGGTTTGTCAAGTGTGATGCCCCAATAAATCCCAGAGTGATTTGAATAATGAATAAAGAAGTATTTGCAAAGTCCCCTTGGAGGAATGGAGAGAAAGGGGAAAAACTGAACTTCCCCATTTGAAGAATTCCTGATATTCTCGCAAGCAGTAGGGACAAAAAATCAATTCGCTGAGCCCTCAATCTTGGGGTTTGTTCATATAAAACTAATCCCCACAAAGGACAGGCTAAGTTTACTTAAAATTAGGTCTAAGAATGACCCCCAGAGAACCTCTTTTGTTGCTCAGATGTGGCCTCTTTCTCTCAGCCAACACAAAAAGCAAACTCACCGCCCTCCCCCGCTCTGCAAGGACATGACTCCCATGGGTGTAAACCTTCCAGGCAATGTGAGACAAATCCTAGAACGAGCTGGAACTCAACGTCAAGGGATTGAAAAAACCTTCTCGACGGAAAGGGGGAAAAGAGAAATGACACAAAATAAAGTCTCAGTGGCTGAGAGATTTCAAAAAGAGTCAAGAGGTTATCCTAGAGGTTATTCTTACACATTATACAGATATCCCTTTTTAGTTTAAGGCATATTAGTGAGGCTAGAGGGAAGTGCCTGAAACTGTAGAGCTGTGTTCCAGTAGCTATGTTTCTTGAAGATGATTGTATAATGATACAGATTCATATACAACGTGACTGTGATTGTGAAAACCCTGCATTTGATGATCCTTTTATCCACGGTATGGATAGATGAGTAAAAAATATGGATTAAATAAATAATAGGGGGAACAAATGTTTAAAAAAAAGCAAATGTAGGGGAATGGGATAGAAGGGATGATAGTTCATTAGCAGGTTTATAAGTAATACTGTCATACTGAAGATGAATATGATTGAAAGGGGTTTATACAACCTTGTACCTTACTGATTAATATTACAGATTGTCATGGTCAGCTTCATGTGTCAAGTTGGCCAAGTGGTGGTACCTGTTTGTCTGGTTGGGCAAGTGCTGGACTGTCTGTTGCAATGAGGACATTTCATAGGATTAGATCATGATCACGTCAGCTGCATCCACAGCTGATTCCATTTGTAATCAGCCAAGGGGAGTGTCTTCTGCAATGCCTGATGCTCAATCTAATCAGTGGAAGTCTTTTAAAGAGGATTCAGAAGACATAGGCTCTCTTCCTGCTTCGGTTGGCTGTGGAGTTCAGCCAGACCCTCCATCGGAATTGTCAGCTTCACAGCCTGCCCTGTGGATTTTGGACTCTGCATTCTCACGGTCACATGATACACTTTTATAAATTTTATATTTGCGAGTGTTCCCTGTTGACTCTGTTTCTCTAGAGAACCCTAACTAATACATCATGGTACCAGGAGTGGTTCTTAAGAAACAGAATCTTAAAAATGGGTTTTTATGAATGGTTTTCTACTCTGGCTGGACTCAAAGGCACTAAGGACTTGGATTCCTATATTCAGAACGAAACTCTGTATTAGTTAGGGTTCTCTAGAGAAACAGAATCAACAGGGAACACTCGCAAATATAAAATTTATAAAAGTGTCTCAAGTGACCTCAGGAATGCCAAATCCAAAATCCGCAGGGCAGGCTTTGAAGCCAACGACTTCGATGGTGGGTCTGGACGAACTCCACAGGAGAAGCACGCCAGCCGGAGCAGGAATAGAATCTGTCTCTTCTGAATCCTCCATAAAAGGCCTCCCATGATTAGATTAAGCATCATTCATTGCAGAAGACACTCCCCTTTGGCTGATTACAAATGGAATCAGCTGTGGATGCAGCTGAGGTGATCATGATCTAATTCTATGAAATGTCCTCATTGCAACAGGCCAGCACTTGCCCAACCAAACAGGTACCACAACTTGGCCAAGGTGACAGATGAACCTGACCATGACACACTTCCAATCCATAGAGTGAGTTGGCAAAAGAGAGAGTCAAAATATCACCATTCAATTCTCCTAATGCTTTACTTGTATGAAGCCAGGCTCTAGGGAATAATGTTTTTCACACCTTTGCAGAGTTTTGTGGAAATAAGAGATATAGAGATGTTGGCTGGTTGTTGTTAGATACACTGGCTACATTAAGGAGTGAAGGAGATGGGCTTAAGGCTTGAAAAGAGAACCTTAAGCGCCATCTGACAAATGTAGACTTTTCCATGAGTATCTTGACGGAAAATTTTATTTTCTGTAGCCATAGACTTGAGATCTCTGAAAACCAAACTCAGAATACTATTGTTAGAGTAGCAACTTTACAACGTAAACTGAAATCTCAATGTTGCAAGGTCTGCCATTAAAGTGAGGCATTGATTGGAAAGGAGTGGAACCCTGAAAAATGGGATGGTAACATATGGATTGCTAACAATGTCGAGGGTGAGGTTGAACCCCTAGGGCATGCTGAGTCTTCTTTAGATAACCCTGAAATAGTTTGCCCTGAGTACACAGCCGCCTCACCTCCAGCCTGCCTTGAGGAGTTGGCCACCCAACCTCCTCCTCAAGGGATTAGCCGTAGAGTGATTAATCCTGTTTCACCAGATGAAACTGCAAATGAAGGACCTGAAGCAAATGGTTTGGAAGATATTTCTAATTCTTTTCATGACCCACCCACACCACCCCTCATTTCTTCCAGACTTATAACTAGACTAAAGTCGCAACAGGCCCCTAAAGGTGAGGTACAAAGAATCACACATGAGGAGGTACATTATACTCCAAAAGAACTGCATGAGTTTTCAATTTTATGTAAGACAGAAATCAGGGGAATATGTGTGGCAATGGATTTTAAGAGTGTGAGATAATGGTGGGAGGAATATAAGGCTGGATCAGGCTGAATTCATTGATATGGGCCCACTAAGCAGAGTCTGCACTCAGTGTTATAGCTCAAGGGGTTAGAAAAGGTATTAACAGTTTGTTTGGATGAGTGGTTGAAACTTAGATCAAAAGGTAGCCAACATTACCTGATGTTGAAATGCCAGAACTGCCCTGGTATAATGTAGATGAGGGGACCCAAAACGTCACTCTGGTCCACCAGTCAGAATGGGGGCTTAAGGAGGCCAGGTGATCAATGGAGTTTTAGCTTAGGTCCGTCTCACAGTAGGACCTATCGCAGAGCCTCTTCTTTTTCAGGTCCCCACTCCAGATTAGCAGCTTTTCTGGTCACTTGATAAATGGGCTGTAGTAGCACACCCAAATGAGGAATATGTTTTCACCAAAATCCAAAGAGACCAACCAGGCATTGTGCCTCTTTTTTTTGGTCATAAGAGGGGCCAGATGCAGCAACTTATCCTTCACATTAGAAGGGATATCTTGGCATGCCCCACACCACTGGACACCTAGAAATTTCACTGAACTGGAAGGCCCCTGTATTTTTGTTGTATTTATCTCCCATAGTCTGACACACAAATACCTTACCAGTAAGTCTAGAGTAGTGGCTACTTCTTGCTCACTAGGTCCAGTCATCATGATATCATCAATATAATGGACCAGTGTATTATCTTGTGGGAGGGAGAAATGATCAAGGTCCCTGTGAACAAGATTATGACATAGGGCTGGAGAGTTGATATGCCCCTCAGGTAGGACCGTGAAAGTATATTGCTGACCTTGCCAGCTGAAAGCAAACTGTTTCTGGTGGTCCTTACTAATAGCTATCGAGAAAAAGCATTTGCCAGATCAATAGCTGCATTCCAGGTACCAGGGGATGTACTGATTTGCTCAAGCAATGATACCACATCTGGAACAGCAGCTGCAACTGGAGTTACCACCTGGTTGAGCTTACTATAATTCACTGTCATCATCCAAGACCCATCTGTTTTCTGCACAGGCCAAATAGAAGAGGTGAATGGGGATGTGGTGGGAATCACCAGCCCTGCATCCTTCAAGTCCTTAAGAGTGGCAGTAATCTCTGCAATCCCTCCAGGAATCCGATATTGCTTCTGATTTACTATTTTGCTCAGTAGGGGCAGTTCTAGTAGCTTCCACTTGGCCTTTCCCATCATAATGGTCCTCACTGCATGAGTTTGAGAGCCAGTGTGGGTATTCTGCCAGTTGTTCAGTATGTCTATACCAATTATACATTCTGGAACTGGGGCAATAACTACAGAATGGGTCCGGACACTGTACAAGCTGCTGTGCCACTTGAACTGTATGATCCCAGCAGATCCAATGGTGTTGGAAGTGTCAGTGGAAAATAGAGATGCTGTCTGGAGCCTTTTGCAGGCCCCTATAGGAAAATCACAACACAGACCCTTAGGATTTTGGAGCAAAGCCTTACCATTCACTGCAGATAACTACTCTCCTTTTGAGAAACAGTTTTGACCTGCTACTGGGCCTTAGTAGAGACTTAACATGGTCCACCAAGTTACCATGAGACATGAGTTGCCTATCATGAGCTGGGTGCTGTCTGACCCACCAAGCCATAAAGTTGGGCATGTGCAGTAGTACTCTATTACAAAATGGAAATGGTATAAACGAGATAGGGCCAGAGCAGGTCCTGAAGGAACAAGTTACATGAAGAAGTGACCCAAATGCCCATGGTCTCCACTCCTGCCACATTACCTTCTCTTTCCCAGACCAGAGCTATGGCCTCTTGGGGAGTTCCTTACAGTGAACTGACTGAGGAAGAGAAAACTTGGGCCTGATTTACAGATGGTTCACTGCAATATGCAGGTACCACCCGAAAGTGGACAGCTGCAGCACTACAACCCCTTTCTGGGGTGTCCCTGAAGGACAGTGGTGAGGGGAAATCCTCCCAGTGGGCATAACTTTGAGCAGTGCACCTGGCTGTCTATTTTGCTTGGAAGGAAAACTGGCCAGAGGTGCATTTGTATACTGACTCATGGGCTGTTGCTAATGGTTTGGGTGAATGGTCAGGGACTTGGAAAGACCATAATTGGAAAACTGGTTACAAAGAGGTCTGGGGAAGAAGTATGTGGATAGACCTTTCTGAGTGGGCTAAAAACATGGAGATATTTGTGTCCTATGTGAATGCACACCAGAGGGTGATTTCAGCAGAGAAAGGTTTTAATAATCAAGTGGATAAGATGACCCATTCTGTGGATACCAGTCAGCCTCCTTCCCCAGAAACTCCTATCACTGTTCTCCAGGAAGCAGTGGGCTCATGAACAAAGTGGTCAAGATGGTAGTGATGGAGGTTATGCATGTGCTCAGCAACATGGACTTCCACTCACCAAGGCTGACTTGGCTACAGCCACTGCTGAGTGCCCAATCTGCCACCAGCAGAGACCTACATTCAGCCCCTGAAATGGAACCATTCCCTGAAGTGACCAGCCAGCTACATGATGGCAGGTTGATTACCTGCCATCACTCCCTTCATGGAAGGGGAAGCAATTTGCTCTAACTGGAATAGACACATACTCTGGATATGGGTTTGTTTACCCTGCACATAATGCTTCTGCCAAAACTACCATCTGTGGGCTTACAGAATACCTTATCCATTGTCATGGTATTCCACATAGCATTGCTTCTGATCAAGGAACACACTTCACAGCAAATGCAGTGTGGGAATGGGCACATGCTCATGGAATTCTCTGGTCTTACCACACTCCACATCATCTAGAAGTAGCTAGATTGACAGAACAGTGGAATGGCCTTTTGAAAACTTAATCACGGTGCCAACTAGGTGGCAATACTTTGAAAGGCTGGGGTAATGTTCTCCAGGAAGCTGTATAGTGCTGTTTCTCCCATAGCCAGGATCCATGGATCCAGGAAGCAAGGGGTGGAAATGGGAGTGGCACCACTCACTATTACCCTAGTGATCCACTAGGAAAATTTTTGCTTCCTGTCCCTGTGACCCTGAGCTCTGCTGGTCTACAGGTTTTAGTTTCAAAAGGGGGAGTGCTTCCAACAGGACAAACAACGATTCCATTCAACTGGAATCTAAGACAGCCACCTGGTCACTTTGAGATACTCATGCCCCTGGATCAACAAACCAAGAAGGGGACTACATTATTGTCTGGGGTGACTGACCCTGACTATCAGGGGGAATAGGACTGCAACTATACAATGGAGGTAAAGAAGAGTTTTCTTAGAATATAGGAGATCCCCTAAGATGTCTGTTAGTACTACCATGCCCTGTGATTAAAATCAATGGAAAACTGCAACAACCCAAGCCAGGCAGGACTACCAATGGGTCTGAAACTTCAGGAATGAAGGTTTGGGTCACCGCACCAGGCAAAGAACCATGGCCAGCTGAAGTGCTTGCTGAGGGTAAAGGGAACATGGAATGGGTAGTGGAAGAAGGTAGCGGTAAATATGAACTACAGCCACGTGATTAGTTACAGAAATGAGGCTCTGATGCTGTTTTCTTCCTGTTATACTATTTAAGTTGTAAGATATCAAGTTTAAGAATGAAGATTACCCAAGGACTTGCACCCAATTCTGGAGGGAATTAATGTGTTTCCAGTTACATGCAGGACAGCTGAGTATTGTTAGATGAAAGAAAAAATGTGCATTTTAATGTTTTTTATTTAGAAATTAGGTATGGTTTAAGGTGATATATATAGCTGCCAAGTTGACAAGGGATGGACTGTCATGGTCAGGTTCATCTGTCAATTTGACCACATGGTGGTACCTGTTTGTCTGGTTGGGCAAGTGCTGGCCTGTCTGGTGCGATGAAGACATTTCATAGAATTAAATCATGATCATGTCAGCTCCATCCTCAGCTGATTCCATTTGTAATCAGCCAAGGGGAGTGTCTTCTGCAATGACTGATGCTTAATCTAATCACTGGAAGCCTTTTAAGGAGGATTCAGAAGAGACAGGCTCTCTTCTTGCTTCGGCCAGTGATCCTCCCCCATGGAGTTCATCCAGACCCTCCATCGGAATCGTCGGCTTCACAGCCTGCCCTGTGGATTCTGGACTCTGTGTTCCCATGGTCATGTGAGACTTTTTTTTTTTTTTTTTTTTTTGAGGAAACAAGTTTCCTTTATTAGACAGCTATTCATGTGAGACACTTTTATAAATTTTATATTTGCGAGCATTCTCTGTTGATTCTGTTTCTCTGGAGAACCCTAACTAACAGAGGCTACCATACAATTCTCTCACATTTTTCCTTCTAGCTGCTTCAGAATATAGGGAGGCTAGAGGGTTAAATACTTTTTTATCATCACAGTTAACTTCTTTTTCCTTATTTTTTTTTGTGAACAATAACATATATACAAAAAAGCTATAAATTTCAAAGCACAACACCACAATTAGTTGTACAACATATTTCAGAATTTGACAAGGGTTACAAATTTCACAATTTTAGGTTTTTTCTTCTAGCTGTTCTAAAATACTAGAGACTAAAAGAGATAACAATTTAATGATTCAACATTCATATTCATTTGTGAAGTCCTATCTTCTATGTATAGTTCCACCATTACCTTTGATCTTTCCATACCTCTTTGGGGTTCTGTGGGCTATGGCAGTTCTAAATTTTTGATATTGCAAGGGTCTGTCACTAATATGGGGTAAGACGGAGTTATCTGATGTTCTGGAGAGGCTGGGCTAGGTTTCAGCACTTATCTGGACCAGGGACCCATCTGGAAGTTTTAAGTTTCTGGAAAGTTACTCTAGTGCCTGGAACATTTGTGGAATCTTATATATTGCCCTAGGTATTCCTTTGGATTGGCTGGAAAGGTCCTGGTTGGGGGTTGGCAGATTATGATAAGTAGCAAGGTCTACCTGATGCTTGCCCAAGAGCAACCTCCAGAGTAGCCTCTCGACTCTATATGAACTCTCTCTGCCACTGATACTTTACTAATTACATTTCTTCTTCCTTTTTTGGTCAGCATGTAATTGTTGATCCCACGGTGCCAGGTCTGGATCCATCCCTAAGCGTCCTCTCCCACGTCGCCAGAGAGACTTTCACCCATGGATGTCATGTCCCACATAGCGGGGAGGGGCAATGATTTCACTTGTAGAATTGGGCTTAGAGAGACTGAGGCCACATCTGAGAAACAACAGAGGTCCTCCAGAAGTAACTATTAGGCATGCATATAGGTAGTCTAAGCTTCTCCGTTACCTACATAAGCTTCACAACAGTAAGCCTCAGGATTGAGGGTATGGCCTATTGATTTAGATAGCCCAACCTTTGACACAGTATCAGGGAACTGCCTGATGGTAAGGTTTAATAGTTTCATATTCTTTCTCCCCGCCTTCAAGGGCTTTGCCAATACTTTTTGATTATTTGCCAAGCATTACAATAATCTCTACAGGACTAAAGGACCTCTTTCTTATTCTGTGTTTCCTGTATTTCAACTGTTCAAATGACATACAGATAGGCTGAATTAGATTATGAACTACAGAAAATTTCAGTTCCAGATCAAATAAAATTTTCTTCCATTGGTCTCAAAGAGTATTTGTGGTTCTAAAATATACAGTCTTCCTTACCCGTATGTTCTGAATTACTTTAACCCCAACCTATTCAGCTTCATTCTTCCCCTAAAATATCAGGTTACATACATAAAACAGCCTCTCAAAATCCAAAAACAATAAGCACCACGCTGGACTTAATGTGCCTGCTCTAAAAGCTTACAATCTAGGCCCCTATTTTCTCATAAGTATTTTCTACAGGTGAATATACTATTGTTGTTTTTTTGTTTCTGGCTTATTTTGTCTTACCAAATGTCCCACATGTTCATTCACATCGTCACATGCCTCACAACATTGTTCCTTTTTGCAGCAGCACAAGCTTCATTCATAAGTATATACCATCATTTGCCAATCTACTTCTCTGTCAGTGCATCTTTCAGCCACCTACCTTCATTGGGCAACTTGTAGAGAGCCAAAAATCCACAGTGCATCAACATTCTCAATTTCAGATTATTTCATTGTTCCCAAGAGACAGAAATCCAATAAACACATCCTTGCCAAGTAGGAAATCTAAACCTCCTCTTAACTCTTGTTCCTCCTCCCATTATTTACCTCTGCTGTTGCTATGGTAGTGCTGATGGTTTCCTTTTAAACATAGCTGATAGTATGCAATAGCAGTTTTCTCCTGTACCCTGGACTTAAACACTCTTTATACAAGAATCATAACTTTGAAGTAATTCTTCCAAGAACTCATTCATATTTCTAGTGTGAGTCAGTGGGACACATAAGTCTATACAACCCCTTTCAATCCTGTTCCTCTTCAATATGTTAATATTACTTCTACACCTACTAGACAATCACCTTCGTTCTTATCTATTCCCTTACACTGGAGTTCAACCTCATTAGCTAATGGTTCACCCATCTCTAGCTTCTATGTATCTCTAACTCCCCATCTTCTGTATTATAAGACTCTGATTATACCTTTATGCTGCTCATAAAAGTGGACTCATACAGTATCTACCCTTTTGTGTCTGGCTAATTTGACTCAGCATTATGTCTTCAAGGCTCGCCCATCTTGTTATGTGCTTCAGGATGTCATTTTGTCTTACTGCTGCATAATATTCCACCTTATGTATACACCACATTTTGCTGATCCATTCGTCTGTTGATGGGCATTTGTTTTCTTTCCATCTTTTGGCAACTGTAAATAATGCTACTGTGAACATCAGTATGCAAATGTTTGTTTGTGTCATTGCTTTCAGCTCTTCTGAGTATATACCAGGTAGTGCTATTGCTGGGTCATACAGCAATTCAATATTTAGTTTCCTAAGGAACTGCCAAACACTCTTCCATAGTGGCTGCACCATTATACATTCCCAGCAGCAGTGCGTAAGTGTCCCAGTTTCTCCACATCCTCTCCAACATTTATAGTTTGTTTAATAGCAGTCATTCTCATTGTAGTCTTGATCTGCATTTCCATTATAGCCAGTAAAAATGAGCATCTCTTAATGTGCTTTTGAGCCATCTGTATTTGCTCTTCAGAAAAATGCCTATTCATATCTTAGCCCATTTTGAAATTGGTTGTTTGTTCTTTTGTTGTTCAGTTGTATGATTTCTTTGTATATACAGGAAATCAAACCTTTGTCTGATATGTGATTTCCAAATATTTTCTCCCATTGAGTTGGCTGCCTCTTCACCACCTTTTTTTTTTTTTTTTTTTTGCATGGGCAGGCACTGGGAATTGAACCCGGGCCTCCAGCATGGCAGGCTCTGCCTGCTGAACCACTGCAGCCCGTCCCTCTTCACCTTTTTGACAAACTCTTTTGAGATGCAGAAGCATTTGATTTTGAGGCGTTCCCATTTATCTATATTTCATTTGTTACTTGTGCTTTGGGTGTATAGTTTAGGAAGCTACCTGCTTTACTAGGTCTTAAAGCTGTTTCCCTACAATTTCTTCTAGAAGCTTTATGGTGCTAGTTCTTATACAAGGTGTTTGATGCACTTTAAGTTAAAATTTGTGTAGGGTTTAAGATAGGGGTCCGCTTTTCATTCTCTTGGCTATTGACATCCAGTTCTTCCATGCCCAATTACTGAAAAGACTATTTTGTCCCAGTTCAGAGGATTTGGAGGCCTTATGAAAAAATCAGTTGACCATAGATTTATGGTCTATTTCTGCACTCTCAATTTGATCCCATTGGTCAATGCTTTTGTCTTTATGCCAGTACCATGCTGTTTTGACCACTGTGGCTTTATAATAGCTTTTAAAGTCAGGGAGTGTTAATCCTCCCACTTCCTTCTTTCTTAGGATGCTTTTAGCTATTCGGGGTCTCTTTCCCTTCCAGATGAATTTGCTAGTTAGCTTTTTCAAATCTTTAAAGTAGGCTGCTGGAATTCTGATTGGTACTGTGTTAAATCTGTAAATCAACTTGGGGAAAACTGACATCTTAACTATATTGAGCCTCCTATCCATGAGCAGGGAATGTCTTTCCACCTATTTAGAGCTCCCTTGATTTCTTTTAACAATGTTATATAGTTTTCTGTGTACAAATCCTTTATGTCCCTAGTTAAGTTCATTCTTAAGTATTTGATTACTTTATTTGCTCTTTTGAATGGAATTTTTTCCTTAACTGACTCCTCAGGTAGCTCATTGCTTGTGTATAGAAATGTTACTGATTTTTGCACATTAATTTTACGTCCCACCACCTTGTTGAATTTATTAGCGCAAGTAACTTTGCTGTAGATTTCTCAGGATCTTCCGAGAATAGTATCATATCTTCAAATAATGAGAGTTTTATTTCTTCCTTTCCAATTTGGATGCCTTTTATTTCTTTGTCCTGCCTGATTGTTCTAGCTGGAACTTCTAGCACAATCTTGAATAACAGTGGTGACACAGGGCATACTTGTCTTGTACCTGATCTTAGGGGGAAGCTTTCAGTCTCTCTCCATTAAGTACAATGTTGGCTGTCGGTTTTTCATATATTCCCTTTATCATATTGAGGTAGTTACCTTTGATTCCTATCTTTTGGAGTGTTTATATCAGAAAAGGATGCTGAATTTTGTGAAAGCTTTTCAGCATCAATCGAGATGATCATGTGATTTTTTTCCCTTTTGATTTGTTAATGTGCTGTATTACATTAATTGATTTTCTTTTATTGAACCATCCCTGCATTCGTGGTATAAACCCCATTTGGTCATGGTATATGATTCTTTTAATGTGTTGTCGGATTCAATTCGCTAATATCTTATTGAGAATTTTTGCTTCTGTGTTCATTAGGGAGACTGGCCTGTAATTTTCCTTCCTTATAGCCTCTTTACCTGGTTTGGTATTAAAATGATATATCTTTCATAAAATGAGTTACATAGCGTTCCCTTTCTCTCAATTTTTGGAAAAGTTTGAGCAGGATTGGTCTTAGCTCTTTTTGGAATGTCTGATAAAATTCCCCTGTGAAGCCATCTTGCCCTGGGCTTTTCTTTGTATGATGATTTTTGTTGACTGTTTGAATCTCTTTACTTGTGATTGGTTTCTTGAGATCTTCTATTTCTTCCTGAGTCAGTGTAGCTTGTTTGAGTGTCTCCAGGAATTTGTTCATTTCATCTAGGTTGTTTAATTTATTGGCGTATAGTTGTTCATAGTATCTCTTATGACTTATTTCTTCAGGGTCTGTGGTAATGTACCCCTTCTCCTTTCTGATTTTATTTGCATCCTCTCTCTTTCTTTCCTTGTCAGTCTTGCTAGTGGTCCATCAATTTTATTTTCTCAAAGAACCAACTTTGGGTTTTATTGATTCTTTCTATTGTTCTTTTGTTCTCCCATTCATTTATCTCTGCTTTAATCTTTGTTATTTCTCTTCTCCTATTTGCTTTGGGGTTAGTTTGCTGTTCTTCCTCAAGTTCCTCCTAGTTTTCTGTTAAGTCCTAGATTTCTGCTCTTTCTTTTTTTTAATATAGACATTTAAGGCAATAACTTTCCCTCTCAACACAGCCTTTGCTGCATCCCGTAAGTTCTGATAAGTTGTATTCTCATTTTCATTCATCTCCGGATAACTACAGATTTCTTTAGCAATTTCTTCTTTGACCCACTGTTTGTTTAAGAGTGTGTTATTTACTCTCCATATATTTGTGAATGTTCTCATTCTTTGGTGATTATTGAGATCCAGCTTCATCCCATTGTGATCAAAGAAAGTGCTTTGAATAATTTCAATTTTTTTAAACTTATAAAGACCTGTTTTGTGCCCCAGCATATGATCTATTCTGGAGAATGTTCCATGAGCACTAGAGAAGAATGTATAACCTTGTGTTGTGGGGTCCAATGACCTATATATGTCTGTTAGGTCAATTCACTTACCAAGTTATTTAAGTTCTGTAATTCCTTGTTCATCTTCAATCCAGTTGTTCCATCTATAGAGGAGAGTGGTGTATTGAAGTCTCCTACTTTATTGCTGAAACATCTATCATCCCCTTCAGTTTTGCCAATGTTCGTCTCGTACTTTGGAGCTCCTTGATTGGGAGCATAAACATTTATGATTGTTATATTTTCTTGGTGAACTGACCCTTTAATTAATCTCTTAGGATGTCTTTACATTTAAAGTCTATTTTGTCCAATATTAGTATAACTAATATACTATGTCTCTTATGATGTCTCTACATTTAAAGTCTATTTTGTCTGATATTAGTATAGCAACTCCTGCTTTCTTTTAGTTACAACTTGTGTGCAAAATCGTTTTCCATCCTTTCACTTTCAATCTATTTGTATCCTTGTGTCTAAGATGAGTCTCTTGCAAGCAGCATATAGCTGGATTATGTTTCTTAATCCATTCTGCCAATCTGTCTTTTAATACATAAGTTTAGTCCGTTAACATTCAAAGTTATTACTGAAAAGGCGTTTCTTCATTCCAGCATCTTATCTTTTTTATTTTATTTCTCAGATCTATATATTCTTTTACCTCTTTCTTTCTGTATTCTTTAAATTATCCTTAGTGGCACTCTCCAGACCTCCCTCTCCTATCTTTTTTCTTGCAGGGCCAGTCTCTTGTTGACAAATTCTTTCAGGACTTCCTTGTCTGTGAAAACTTTAATCTCTCCCTCAATTTTGAGGACAATTTGGCTGGGTACAGAATTCTTGACTGAAAGTCTTTCTCTTTCAGGATCTTGAATATATCACGCCACTACCTTCTCACCTCCAGTGCTAGCTGAGTAATCTGAACTGAGTCTTATTTGATTTCTCTTGTATGTAGTAGATTATTTTTCTCTTGCCACTTTCAGGATTTTCTGCTTCTCTTCAACATGTGACAGACTGATTATTATGTGTCTTGGGGAAGGCCTACTTGGATTTATTCTGTTTGGTGTTCTTTGGGCTTCTTTGACTTATATACTTATGTCTTTTATGAGGGTTGGGAAATTTTCCTCCCATTATATCCTCAACTAGTCTTCCTAGCCCTTTACTCCTCTCTTCTCATTTTGGGACATCAATGATTCTTATATTCATGTCCTTTCTTTTGCCTATCATTTCCCTGAGTTCCCATTCAATTTTTTTCCACCTTTTTTGGCATTTGCTGTTTTGAGTATTCGAAGTTAAGTATCCTGTCCTCTATATCACTTATTCTTTCTTCTGTCTCTTCAAATCTGGTGTTGTGTGCTTCTAGTATGTTTTTCATTTGGTCAACAGAGTCTTTAATCTCTGTGATTTCTGCTATTTTTCTATTTATTCTTTCAAATTCCTCTTTATGCTCTTTTACTATCTTTTTGATCTCCTTTATGTCATTTGCTATTCCACTTATTTTATTAAGTAGAATTGTACGAACATCTTTGATTAGTCTATGTCTCCTATTGTGTTTTAATTTGGTCATTTGGCAGGACTATATCTGTCTGCATTGTGATATGCTTAGTGATCTTATGCTGTCTTCATCGCATGTAAATATTTTGACTGATTTACTTTGGGAGCTGATTTCTTTCAGTAATCTAAGGTCTGGTGTTTGTGGGATGGTTGTACAGTAGGGAGCAGGGCCCAGGATGGAGCATTCAGTATGGGGATTTGTTTCAGGGCAGGTATGGGCACAGGTTGGGGACATTACGCTGATGCTTGTGAATGTGGGTGCCCAGAGGCCAGGGAGGATGTAGCTGTGTGGGTGCACTGGTCTGTGGAACATAATCCTGGTGTGCGCTGGTCTAAGGTACAGGGCCCTTTGTGTGCATGCGTAGAGCTGTGGCAGCAGGTTGGTGTTATGCCTTCATGGACTGGCATCAGATGTAACCCAACTGCACAGGTCAGCACCTTCTGAGAGCCGGGACGTGAGGCTTAGGGCTGTGCACACGCGTGGTTCTAGGACTGTTGTAAAGTGTAGTTCCCAGAGCTCAATAACATGATTGGGGGCCTGTGTGCATGTGTGGGCCTGGAAGTGCCATAAAGGGATGCGTTGAGCTCAGGGAGGGCAGGGTGAGGCTATGTGACACTGGGTGGGGGAGGGGGATAGCCTAGGTATGGAGGTTAGTGCCTGCAACCTTTATGCACTGGCAACAGCCTGCAGGGAACAAGGAGGGGGAGGCAATGCTCAGGAAGTGCAGGAGAGATGAGCTGAGATGCATTTGGGGTGGGGGGGTGTGGCAGGTACATGCACTGGGGGCTGGTGGGGTGGGGGCATCTGGAGCGTGGGGAATGGGAGAGGGTGATGGGGTTCTGGGGTGTGGGGTAAGTCGCTGGTCACAGGGCTATGCCAACACTCTTGTAGTAATCGTTCATGTTTCTTCTGCCTCTCAGTTCCCCAGCCACCGCAACCAGGGCTGTCATTTGTGGTGCAGAAGCCTCTCCCAGATCAGCTGCACTCCTGAATAGCCATCTCAGTCGCCCTCCTGTCCCCTCTCCAACCTTTCCCTAGAGCTAATCTCAAGCTACTGTAGTCGGCCATCTTCCAGGAAGTCTCAAGTCTACCTATCTGTTATTTATCTTTATATGTGAATGCCAGTTGTGCCAAATAATCATTAGGGAAAAGGTCTCATCTCATGTTTTTTTACATTTCATGCTAGTTTACAAAGAAAAACTACAACTTTCAAGAAAACTATTAATTGGCACAAAATATAACATTAAAAAAATTTATATTTTCCCTGAGTTTTTAAAATTGGAACACAAAGTAGTTAAAGATTATTGAGTAGACAACAAAAACTGAACAGAATCACCACATTTATATACAAATATGAAGTCAGAGAAGGCCAAAGATAAGATTCATGGGACTATAAAAAGTCAGTCCTGATATCAATAAATTACATTTGTAGTTTAATGAAAATAGCAATGAATTATTTTCTGACAGCCTGGTTCAATTTCTAGTTCTGTCCCTTGTTATCTGCACAAACTGTAAACTCCACTTTTTGGCAGACTGTTGGTAAAGTAAATAATGAAAAGTAAACAAAGAAAGTAAATAATAAAAAAGTACTTCAAGAAAAGATAAAACAAATAAAGTATTGACTGACATTATTTCTACTATCTGCATATATTGAAAAGATTTAGAGTAGATGAAATAATTCACGATACTTTAAGGTTCTTCACACAAGGCCAGCCCCATACAGAAAGAAAAGAAAAGCTTAGCCTCCTAAACAGCCTCTTAACCTTCCTTTCTTTACATCCTATTCCCTCCTCTATTCTCTCTCAAAATAATAAAATACAAGCAACTCTAAATAGGGTGTTAATAAGAACATTAACTTGAAAAAGGAAAAGTCTAATACTCAGCCTAGCTCAAGGCTGTCTCTGGGATATATGGTCCCCCAAAAGAAACATGAATGATTACTACAAGGGAGACAGTTTTCTTACTTTATCAGGAAACCCAGAAAATTCTAAATATGATTGCAAAAGAAAGTAAGGTAAATTTATTCCAGGAGAAAGTACAGATGATCAGAAGCCAGTATTTCTCAGAAAGAGGTTTAGAAACAAACTGAAGGAATTGATGCTTGACAACAGTGAACCCACCCACAGGTGCTCATATGTGAAAGTAACCAATCTCTTATGGAAACTGAATTAGCTACAATATAACTACTATATAATTTAAGTAGTCTTAAACACTGAACTTGGTATGTATAAACATGTGTGAATACTTTTCTAATGAGAAAAAACACACATCACGCTATAGGTAAAAAAAAAAGAGAGAAACTTTTACTGAGTGCCAAAAATGACGCTACAGAAACATTCATTTGGGACTTACATAAAGGACAATCATAGTTTTTTTAAAGCAATAGGAAAAAGGGAAAAAAATCATTCTAACCACATGATTTTTCAAAGAACAGAGAATATAAAACTGTTTGCCAAATGTAATCAACAAAAACCATTCTTTATACTTTTCCATAGAATTAGTTTTTCTCAGATTATCTCTTAGAACCAGGGTCCCAAGGAAAACATTTTGGGAAACGTTTTAATCCGTTAACAAATACTAAAGAACTGTGAAGAGGAGGTATAAATCTTTTAAAAATATACAGAATGAATGAACTACTGATCCACACCAAAAAAAAGAATACAATAACATTACTCAGAGTAAAAGAAGACAGACATATTTCACATAAATTTTACCTCATAGATAAAACCTAAAACTAAACAAGTTGACAGTATGCATAAAGTGTTTAGGAGAGATGGGTAAGATAGTTGGAGAAGAATGGAGAATCAGCGAGATCTGTGATACACAATTGAAATGAAATGCTGGTGGTAGGGGTGGGAGGTGAGGCTACACACTGGATAAATCTTTCAGTTATTCTGTAATGTTTGGAAATTTTCATAATAAAATATCAGAATAACTAGGCTTAACTTTGTTAGATGCTGTAACTGAAAAGATATATTAATGCTTACATAAGTCATTCTTCATATTCTTTTCATTTTTCCCCTCATTTTCCAGTGGACACTATCCAAACATGCTCCCCAAAGAGGGAAAAATACCTACTTTCTAGAGTACTTTTATCAATCTTGATGACTTCCAAATAGTGAGACTAACAAATTACAGCAGTGGTTTTCAACCAGGACTTTTTACAAATATAAAGACCCAGTACTGTAACCCTGAGTTTCAGATTTAGTAGTCTGGAATGCATACTAGCATCCATTTTTTTAAGCCTCAATGGTGACTGTGATACACAGACAAAGTTAAAAACAACTGAATGATAGAATCTTGTTCAATTATCGTAACTACAGCAATAAAACAAGATTTTTCATTGATATTTCCTTGCTTAGAGGCTAAACACAATAAAATAAGGAACCAAATCCAGTCCAAAGGTCAGACTTCAAATAGAATCATATACTTGCAAAGGAGAGTTATACAGGAGAAATTTTGAGAATAATTATTTCCACTCAATCTTATAACAATATCAAATTTTATATTAGTCAAGGAAAGACACAATTCAAAAGTAATATTAAGTAGAGCGCCTATAAGCTGTAAATAAGACATCAGAAAGACATTACAAACAGATAGAAATAGTTTTGCAATGGAAAATGCCTTCAATTCACAAAGAATAATGAAATCTAAGCAGTTCATAATATTAACTATAATTTTAGAACTTAACCAGTAATGTGAAAACAAAACTTCAAAAATTATGCTCAAACATTCCTATTTCTGTAGCACATTTCAAAATTTTGGAAAATGCAATTTATGTATGAAAAATCTAAAGGCGCTTACCTTTTCTAGGAGGGAGCTCTCCGTTTTGTGTTAAATCTGTTCCAGTATATATAATTTCTCCATCTTTGACCATTTCATTCCACAGACCACAGAGTCCATCTCTTGTGAATGCAAGCTAGCAATAATAAATAAGATAAGTTTACTAAGTAATCATACGTGTATTACAATTCTTAAAGAATAGTATGAACAAAAATCTCATTTCCCTCTTATTATTCAATTATTCAACATTTAATGAAAACTATCCAGGAAAAGTACTTAAGTAGTACAGAGTAAAGTATAAAATATGCTAACTTTTATGTTAGATTTAAAAAAAAAGACACACAAACACAATGGAAAGATAAACCAAAAATGAGCAATAATCATTATATGCTGGGAGATTGGGAGAGAGATAGCAGGTACAAATAAAAGGAAGATTTTGAGTATACTTTATATATTACTTCTAAAACATGTAAACGGTTTTCATCTTGAAAAATTAAAGTTAAATCATAATAAAAGTAAGAACTACAGCAGGAACTACAACTGGAAACAAGCCAATTAACATGCGCAACAAAGAGAAAAATTTTTCAAGGGACTCTCAAACTATACATCATTACTAGGAATACTCTAAGGAAAAAAAACGTTTAAAGCCTTGCTTTTTGGTCATACTTATAATCATAATATTGTTATTGTAATTTTAAAACAATTGTATACATATTGCATTATAAAACAAATGTATGTTAATGTTACCAGAATCTAAGTTTTTAAGTGTAAAAGAGATAAAACTGAAAGAAATTTCAAAAGATAATTTGAATTAAAAATACAATAAGAACTTTATTTTTTAATATATTTGCTTGTTCTGTCTTTGGAAAAGACCTACAATCAGTAACATTCTAACAGCAATGAGTACAACTAGAACCCAGATATTGGTTTCAAAGTACTATTTCCCACTGAAAGGAACCAAGGTTCTTCAAAGAAAAGGCTGATTCCAGGGCCAAAGTGGACAGGGTGAGGTGGAATTTCTTGTGTTTGCTCAAAAATTAATGGGGACTCCTTCCCACTGACCAAATTTGAAACAAATTTGAGCAGCAAAATTAACCTTAATGGATGGCAGAAGTAAATAAAACTCCATTAGTCTATGATATTCAAGGAAAAGAACAAAGCCCTCATTTGTCAGTATTTTTAAATTAGAGAAGGCATCCCAGAGCACAGGGCCAAAGCAGAGCAGGGAAAGTAAGTGAGGAAAGGGAGCATTGCAGAAGGTAACCATTCTGAAAACTGCAGGTGAAACAGAAGCCCTCTATCTAACACAAAAGACATTCAGCATAACCACGCTCATGAAGCATCTACTACAGTTTCCAGTTTTAGTTTCTTTAAAATGGAGCAAGAATTTAAAGATACTTTGTGAAGTGTTCTCACTATAGAATTCTAGATTTTTATGACTTTTTTCCCAATCCATTAAAGTTCTCTCCTACTTAAGTTGCAAGTAATTTCTTAGCATCTCATTTTCATCCAAGCATCTGTGCTAGGCAAAATTCTAAGACAGCCCCTGAGATCCACACCACTTGGTAGGCATACCCTGCATAATCCCCTGCCCCAGTATGGGTGGGCTATGACTTTGATGAGATGCCATGCCTATGATTAGGTTTTTGCAAAAGTGAAGAGATTTTGCATAATAATTAAGATCCCAAATCATCTGATTTTTAGTCAACCAAAAGGGAGATTACCCTAGGTGGCCTGATTAAAAGTGCAAGTCCTTAAAAGGGAGACTGGGCCCTCCTGAAGAGATCCTCTCCTCCTCTACTGCAAGCCTTAAAGGAGCCAGCAGCCATGTTATGAATTACCTATGGAGAGGGGCAGCTCTACAGCTGAGGGCTTCACTCCAAAACCAGAAGGAACTGCACTATGCCAACAACTTGTATGAGCTCTGAAGAGGACGCAGAGCTCCAGATGAGAAAACAGTTTTGTTAATAACTAGAGTAGGCAATGAGAACCTGAGCAGAGAACTCAGCTAAGCCAAGCCTAGATTACTGACCCACAGAGACTGTGAGATTATAAACAGGTACTATATAAAGCTGATAAATTTGTGGTTAGGGACTCCTGACGGCACGGCAAAAGAAAACTAACACAGCATTCAACTATGTTTTGTAGAAGCTACAGGTTTCTTTCAACACAACCGTTCATAGCAATAACAAGACAACTGGCATTAATATACTTGGAACCTAAAAAATGACTCGGTTTACACATCAACTAGCAGGGGAGAAATAAACTCCTCTCTAAAGATGAGCCCATGAGCATTCAGGGACCCTGAGATTTAACGACGGAATAGAAAGGATTGGCTCATCTGCTTATCTGGTTAACAGGGCAGCCTATGAGCTGCTGCTGTGGTTCAGCCCAATTTTCACACAAGAACAGCAATACATGTAAGGCTGGGAGGCAAACAGAGTTAACACCAAAGAGCCTCCTGTGTACTCCAGGAGTTAACATGCCCTCTTTAGGCACTCAAAGGAATGAATGATATATGCCTTAAAGTAGTAACTTAGTTATCAACATAATGGATGGAGAGCAAGGAGGAGGAAGTCAGAAACAAAGAAGATGAATTAGGAACCCACTGTCAAGAGTCCAAAAAAAAAAAAAAAAAAGCTATGGATGAAAGCCTAAACTGAGACAGGGAGAAGAAACATTTAAGATCAAGTGTGATAGATTAGATATGAAGGGGCAGAAAGGGGGATAGCAAACACACTAGGAATTGAGAGAAGTAATTCAAGTTTAACAACTGAGCTTTGCAATAACTACTAAACATAAACACCTCCTCCCCACCTCCACACAGCTGGAAATACAAATACAAATCTTAGATTGTTCAGGGGTCAAGATTTAAATCTGGAAGTCATCAGAGAATGGGTTCCAGATAATAATGACTTGGAGGAGATCCAAAGGAAGGTCCAAGGAGAGTGGGTGGAACAGGGTAGACTTTCTCAAGCTCCACTGACACTAGGATTACCCAAGAGCTGTTAAACACTATATTAGTAGTTCTGACAGTTCCTCAGGTACAGCCAAGGTTGACAAAATTACTGCTAGAGCTATTTAGAAGAGACAAAAGATGAAATCTTTCAATAGTTCAAAGAAGAAGCCCAGATGAGAATATCACTATAACCCATTCTTTCATCATTTGGTTGGTACCAGCAGGGAATGGGGTAGGGCAGAAGCTCTATGGAGTAACAAAGAATCATTTTGGGAAAGCCGAGACTTGATGCATATGATGTGCAAAGGAAGCAGCCAATGGAAACAGGAGGTTTTGAGGGGCATGTATGTAAACCAGACATGAAGTGAATTAAGAAGTTCAGGATTTTAAAGAAATTCAGAGGAAGGAGGAACATTACGAAGGTAATTAAGCAAAGTAATCTTTGTGGAGGAGGGTCTCGAAAGAGCTGGACTGTCAACAGGATGAAGTGAAGTCCAGTGGGTAAGTGATCCAGGAAGATACTGGGAAGGGTACGAAGGACCTTGAAGGGAAATAAAGCTTGGGAAAAACTGGAAAATAATCATGGCATTGATAGGAACAGAGATTTCTAAAGGAAATAAAGTAAAAATCACTTTAATTTGCAAATTAAGAGTATTTGTCCAAGAGTCCATAATTAGCTTGTTCTCATTAGTAACTAACTTGCATAAAAGTTCCCAATGGGTGAAAATATAAGTCCTTACATTTTCTTCAGCTTGTTTGGTACAGGATGTAGATGCTTCTAATTATTAGTATTAGTAGTATTGTGGCACTTTTCCAATTTGCTCTCACATTCTTATTTCACACTTTTAAAATGTCATAGCAGGTAAAGGCATTTCATCCTCAAAAGAACCCAGCAAGGTGAATAGTAAGAGGCCCATTTTGGAAGCCAGTATAACTGAAGATGAGAGGTTCAATTACCTAAACAAAGCACACACAAAACACTAAATCTGTCAGAGGAAGGGGAACACACCTAACTCCCAAATTTGTCCACTTCCTACTAACACCATCATAAATATCCACAACTGGCAGCCAGCTGGTGCTTTTCTTAGTCCTGAAGAAAAAGACTAAGTATCAATTGAAGACAGGACAACACATCAATTCCAAAGAATTTTAGAAACAGACTTCTCAAACAAGTGAAAGGCCAGACAAAAACGTAAAATACACCTGTTTGAAGACATCAGCAAGTTACCAAAGCAATGAGAAGAGTGCACACCTAAGACCCAAGAGAGGGAGAAAGCAGCGAGAGAACCTAAAGCCACTTTCCCCACAGAAGCACATGCTAATCCTGAGAAGCAGAGCTGAGATCAAGAAGCTAAGCAGAGCTTCTGACATATTCCTAGGGCTGGGAGACACAAGGCTGGAGTCTAGGGTCTAAAACAGAGGCCCAGTACCCCTTGAAAGGCTGCACACCAGAAGTATAGGTAAGTTAGAAATAAACCAGCAAATGAACCCAGTTCTGAATCATCTCAATCCTCAACTGGATTATGGTGATCTGGGATTGCTAGTGCCCCTAGCCTGGTAAATAGTCTCTGGAGGAAGAGCCTCAAAGTATCGCTATAACTGATCAATGTCTGGAACTCCAACTGAAAAGAAAAAGAAAAAAAAATAGAAATAGGCCAATAAAAGATGCAGAAAACAAAAATATAGATGCAGACTTTGTCCTAAAAGGAAAGCCTGAGAAATGGTTTGAAGTATTTAGGAGATGCCAGCCCAGAGCAGTGAGGTTAAAAGGGAAAAGTGGGAAGTGGGACAAGGAAACATGAAACAACATTATGCAATATGTTACTGCCAGCATTGGCAAACTAGAGCCCAAAAGCCAAATCTGGCCTGCCACCTGGATAGCCCACAAGCTACAAATGGCTTTTACATTTACTTTTCTATAGTTGAAAAATAATCAAAAGAAAAATACTATCTCATGACACATGAACATATGACATTCAAATTTCAGTGTCCAAAAATAAAGTTCTCTGAGCAAACAGCTTCACTCATTCATTTATATATTGTCTGTGGCTGCTTTCACATTACAATGGCAGAGGTGAGTAGTTTTTACAGAGAATATGCCCCACAAAGGTATTTATAATCTAGTCCTTTAAAAAAAAGTTTGCCACATCCTGGGTTACTACACTGACCACCACTTCACAATTAGCTACACAGATACAACAGCTTGCTCAACAGGCACATTCACTAGGCTTAGGATATTTTCCTAGATGGGTGCAAGGAGAAACCACATCACAGAGCAATCCAAAAAGGGAAGAAAAGAAGGGGGAATTTAAAAACCCTTACCTCTCCTTGCCACAGGTGAATGTTTACCCCATGGGGAGCTAGCACCCATCCACCTCTTCCCACCAGGTTAGATCACCTAGCTCCTTATTAGACTCTCCAGAAGCCATAACCCAACCCATACCCAGCTGTATGACATAACATCTGAGCCCGGAAGTGGAAAGAACAACCAAGTGGGAGAGGAGTGGATAAGGAAGTAGATGCCAACTGAAAGGGTAAGAGACAGGAAATCAAGGAATGTAAAAGGGTAAATAAAGTGTGTAAACAAACTTTTAATTCTGCATGCTCAAATAATTTAAAAATCAGACTGAAAATGTCTGTTGAGAAGGAAACTAAAAAAATATGAAGCATGGCAGCTAAATGAATTAAATCAACTGTCAAAAACATTTAAAATAAAACATTTAAAACAATTATATCTTGCTATATATATATATATATATATATATATATATATATATTTATACCACCATAAAGTTGATTTAAAAAAAAAGAATCATGTTAATTCTAGAGGTAAAAAATTATCTGAAATAACGAATTCAATGTATGGAATTAAAAGAAGACTGGGGATTTATGCCAGATATCCAAGGGGGAGTCAACATAAGAAAATCAATTACTATAAAATACTACATTAATAGAATGAATGAAGAAATAAAACCATATGATCATTTCAATTGATGCAGAAAAAGCATGTGACAAAATTCAGTAACCTTTCTTGATAAAAACACTCAGAAAACTAGGAATAAAAGGAAACATCCTGTGCTGGTTTGAAATGATGTATGGACCCTAGAAAAACCATGTTTTAATCCTAATCCCATTTTGTAAAGGCAGTTGCTTTTTCTAATCCCTATTCAGTATTTTATGTTTGAAACTGTAATCAGATCATCTCTCTGGAGATGTGATTTAATCAAGAGTGGTTGTTAAACTGGATTATGATGACATGTCTCCACCCATTTGGGTGGGTCTTGAGAAGTTTCTGAAGTCCAATAAAAGAAGAAACATTTTGGAGAATGAGAGATTCAGAGAAAGCAGAGAATGTTGCAGCATCACAAAGCAGAGAGTCCATGAGTCAGCAACCTTTGGAGATGAAGAAGGAAAACGCCTCCCAGGGAGCTTCATGAAACAGGAAGCCAGGAGAGAAAGCTAGCAGAAGATGCTGTGTTCGCCATGTGCCCTTCAGCTGAAAGAGAAGCCCTGACTGTGTTCGCCATGTGCCTTCTCACTTGAGGGAGAAGCCCTGAACTTCATCAGCCTTCTTGAACCAAGGTATCTTTCCCTGGATGGATGCCTTTGATTGGACATTTCTATAGACTTGTTTTAATTGGGACATTTTCTTGGCCTTAGAACTGTAAACTAGCAACTTATTAAATTTCTCTTTTTAAAAGCCATTCCGTTTCAGGTATATTGCATTCTGGCAGCTACCAAACTAGAACACATCCTTAACCTGTTAAAGAACCTCTATGAAAAACCCACAGCTAACATCATACTCAATGGTGAAAAACTGGAAGATTCCCTAAATTAAGAACAAGACAAAGATGCCCGCTGTCACCACTGTTACTTAACATCATACTGAAACTAACTATATTTATTAGACAATAGAGAAATAAAAGACATCCAAACAGGAAAGGAAGAAGCAAACTTCTCCCTCATTGCAGATGACATGATTCTAACATGGAAAATCCTGAGAAATCCACAAAAAGCTATTAGACCTAATAAATGAATTCAGCAAAGTGGCAGGGTACAATATCAACACACAAAAATCAATGGTGTTTCTATACACTAATAACAAACTATCTGAAGAGGAAAATAAGAAAAAATTTCCATTTATAATATCAAATGAAATAATCAACTATCTAGGAATAAACTGAACCAAGGAGGTAAATGACTTGTACATGGAAAAGTACCAAACAATGCTGAAAGAAATTAAAGACCTAAAGAAGTGGAAGGACATTCCATGTTCACCGTGTGGAAAACATGGCTAGGATGTCAATTCCACTACAAGTAGTCTAAACATTACATGCAACCCCAATCAAAAGCCCAGCAGATTTTTGGAATGCAGAAATATAAAAAACAATTATCAAATTCATATGGAAGTCAACAAATGAACGGCTAAACAAGCTGTTTATACATACAATGGAATATTATGCAGCTGTAAGACAGAATAAAGTTATGAAATATGTAACAACATGGATGGTCCTTGAGGACATTATGTTGAGTGAGATTAGCCAGAAACAAAAAGACAAATACTGTATGGTCTCTCTGATATAAACTAACATTAGTAAATGAACTTGGAGAATTTCAGCTAAGAACAGAGACCATTAGGAGATAAAAATAAGGTAGATATTAGGTAATTGGAGCTAAAGGGATACAGATTGTGCAATAGGACTGACTGAAAAAATTCAGAAATGGATAGCACAGTACTACCTAACTGTAATACAATAATGTTAGTACACTGACTGAAGCTGAATGTGAGAATGATGCTGGGGGCACAAATGAAATCAAAAGGAAAGATAGACAATAAAAGATTGAGATGGTATAATCTAGGAATGCCTAGCATGTACAATGATAGTGACTTAATGTACAAATTAAAAAATGTTTTTGCATGAGAAAGAACAAAGGAATGTTAATATTGCAGGGTATTGAAAATAGATGGTAATTCATACCTTAAAACTTTAACTTACGTGTAAGACTAAAGCAAAAAATGTTTCTTTAGTACAAAATTTATTATTTGACTAGTGCATCTCCTAATATAACTTATGTGGACAGTTTAATTGAATAGCATAAATGAATGGAACCTTGAATAGGGCATGAGAGTTTGTAGGTTTGTCCAGAGTGATGCCCTGATAAATTCCAGAGTGATTTCATCAGTGAGTGGAAAAGTATTTGCAAAGTCCCCTTCGGGGAATGGTGAGAACAAGGGAAAATTCAATTCCCCGCAGTTGAATTCTTGATATTCTCACAAGCAGTGTGGACAACTAAAGCTATAGGCTGAGCCCCCAGTCTTGGGGTTTGTTCATATGAAACTTAACCCCTCAAAGGATAGGTCAAGCCTACTTAAAATTAGGCCTAAGAGTCACCCCCAAGAGAACCTCTTTTGCAGCTCAGATGTGGCCTCTCTCTCCAGCCAACACAACAAGCAAACTCACCACCCTCTCCATGTCTACATGGCACATGACTTCCAGGAGTGTGGACCTTCCTGGCAACATGGGACAGAAATCCTAGAATAAGCGGAGACTCAGCATCAAGGGATTGAGAAAACCTTCTCAACCAAGAGGGAAGAGTGAAAGGAGACAAACAGTTAATGGCTGAGAGATTCCAAATAGAGTCAAGAGGATATCCTGGAGGTCATTCTTATGCATTAAGTAGATATCATCTTGTTATTCAAGATGTAATGGAACGGCTGGAGGGAACTGCCTGAAAATGTAGAGCTGTGTTCCAGGAGCCATGTTTCTTGATGATGATTGTATTATGATATAGCTTTCCCAATGTAACTGTGTGACTGTGAAAACCTTGTGTCTGATACTCCTTTTATCTACCTTGTCAACAGATGAGTAGAACATATGGAATAAAATTAAATAATAAGGGGAACAAATGTTAAAATAAATTCAGTTTGAAATGCTAGTGATCAATGAAAGGGAGGGGTAAGGGGTATGGAATGTATAATTTTTTTTTTCTGTTTTCATTTTATTTCTTTTTATGTTATCTTTTATTTCTTTTTCTGAATTGATGCAAATGTTCTAAAAAATGATCATGATGATGAATAAGCAACTATGTGATGATACTGTGAATTACTTATTATATATGTAGAACAGAACGATTACATATTAAGAATGTTTGTGTTTCTTTGTTGTCCTATTTTTTAATTTAAAATCAATTAAAAATTTTTTGTAAATGAACAAAAGAGCTGAATATACTTTTTTCCAAAGTTATACAAATGGCCAATAAGCACATGAAAAGATGCTCAGTCATTAGCCATCAGGGAAACGCAAATCAAAATCACAAGGAGATATAATCTCATACCCACTAAAACGGCTGCTATTAAAAAAACAGAAAACAACAAGTGCTAGAGAGCATGCTGAGAAACAGGAACACTTGTACATTGTTGATGGAAATGTAAAATGGTTCAGCCACTAAGGAAAACAGGTTGGCAATTCCTCAGAAAGCTGAATATAGAATTAACATGACCAGTAATCCCACTTCTAGGTATATATCCAAAAGAACTGAAAGCGGGGACTTGACCAGACATTTGCACACCATGGTTCATAGAAGTATTATTCACAATTGCCAAAAGGTAGAAGCCACTCAAGTGTCCATCAATAGATAAATGGATAAACTAAATGTGGTATATACATACAATGGACTATGTCTGCAGTGGTTGACTGGAATGGAGGCACAATTTTATGTAAGTAATTAACAGAATAAATCATATATTCAAAAAAGGAAATTTCAGGTTGTATATAACCACACACACAAATTCACAGCACTGTACTACACAATCCAAATAGTGTGCTAAAGGTAACAGCATTATAATAAAATTGTTTCATGAATTCTAACAAAAGTACCAAACTAATGAAAAATGTTAATAATAGGGAAAACTGTGTGACAGAATGGGATATACTGAAATTCTGTTCTTACTTCATGATGTTTCTGTAAACTTAACAGCTCCATTAAAAAGTAAATTTAGGTTGGAGGGAATTGCCTGAAAATGGTTGGAGGGAACTGCCTGAAAATGTAGAGCTGTGTTCCAGTAGCCATGTTTCTTGAAGATGATTATATAATGATATAGCTTTGACAATGTGACTGTGTGATTGTGAAAACCTTGTGTCTAATGCTTCTCTTATTTACAGTATGGACAGATGAGTAAAACATATGGATTAAAAATAACAGGGGGAAAAAATGTTAAAATAAATTTAGTAGATTGAAATGCTAGTGATCAATGAAAGGGAGGGGTAAAGTATGTATGTATTTTTTTCTGTTTTCTTTTTATTTCTTTTTCTGAATTGAAGCATATGTTCTAAGAAATGATCATGATAATGAATATACAACTATGTGATAAAAAAAGAATGTTCATATTGTATGTTACTGGTTTTATTAATAAAAATTTTTTAAAAAGTAAATTTATAAAAGCTGTGGAATAAAAATGAAGTCACAATTTTAAAAAATATAAGCAGACAAGTAAGGACTTGTATTTCTGCCCATGAAAGATTAAACTTCTGTATGGACTGTCTTTTTGCTTGAACCAAACAAAATACACCAAACAGTTGTTTTCAAACACTGGACAATAAACAGCATAGGACTGCGATTACTAAGAGAAGGGATACAAACGAAGTAAGCCCTACAACTCCATGAGCTTATTGCCTGGAGTCAACTTCCAGGCTGCAGCACAGGAAAGAAGAACCCAAAGAGTCCAAAGGACTTACTGAGTTGAGGACACAGATGGGCTATATAGGAAGGCCAAAGTGACAAGAATACAGGAGAGGAGCGAGCTGTACCAAAAATGAGCTCTGGAAATGGGCAGAGGAGACTCCATGGGTCTTTGGCTGTATACTGATCTGGACGAGGGTTGAGAAAACTAGGCAAGACTAAGGAAAGAAGCACTAGAAAGGAGTAGACAGAATAGTCCTCAGGATTCACACAGTCTGGGAAGAGCTTATGTGCCCATGAACCAGAGTAGAAAGGCTTCTTAAGCCATCACACATCAGATACAGTCCCTAAGAAGGATATTTTCTTAATAATGTGGATAAATTAGACGTAGACTAACAGCTGTGGTGGATTGGCCCTGGTAAACCACAGGATCAAACTTTGAAAAGATCAAACTGATTTACTTACTTGCATGCCAGAATAAAACCAATACTCTTTAAAAAAAATACAACAAAATCCAGCACAGAACACAATATTCATAACATCCAACACTCAATCGAAAACTAGCTGGCATAAAATATGATCCATAACTGGAACAATCAATCAATTAAAATAGATCCAGACACAACAAAGATGATGGAACTTGCAGACACAGACATTAAAAGAGCAATTACAGGGGGTGCAAGGGTAGTTCAGTGGTAGAATTCTGGCCTGCCATGCGATTCCCAATTCATGCACTTCCCGAAAAACAAGCAAACAAAAATTCAACAAATGGTGCTGCAATAACAGGATATCCACATGGAAAAATAATGAAATGCTACCCCAGCATACAGCATACAAAAAAAAAAATTTTTTAAAGAGCAATTATAGATATATTCCATATGCTCATAAATAGAGGAAAACATGAACAAAAGAAGTGTGTAATGGAAGATATAAAAAGGACCCAAATGGAAAAAACACAGCATCCAATACAAAAACCTCAATGGAAGGAATTAGCATCCATTATATACAGTTACACTAACTATATCTATAATGTCGAAACATATAGCTATTACATGTAATACTCTCTCTTTTAATACTCCTTTAGTCTCAGTTCTATACATAACTAAATATTTCATCTCAACCACCAGTTCTTATGTTGACCTACAGTGATTCATTTGTCTGAAGCTCTTTCTCTAGCAGATTCCTCAGTAAGGGCATACCAAAACATATTTCCTGAGTTCTTGCTCAATGATAAGTTTGAATCCTTTTTACCTTTAAAAGTCAAGTTTTGCCAAAATATAAAGTTCCTGACTCATACTTTTTTTTTCCTTGGGTGCCTTAAATGTGTTACTCCATTTTCTTTCAGCATAAAGCACTGTTCTCAAAGTCTGATGGTAAACTCATTTTCAGTCTTTTCCAAGTACTAAAATTATAAGCCAGTTCTCTAGGAGAGACAAATAAAACTTATAAACCCCTGACAAAATGATTCCAAAATACATAGAAGGCACAAATAAACAAAATCATGGGAAACAAAAAACAAGACTGAGCAATACCACAGAGCCTACAAAAAAAAAAAGGAATCATAAAAAGTCATTGTGAGAGCCTACCAAAAAAAAAAAGTAATCATAAAAAGTCATTGTGAACTATTTTACACTAACAGCTGTGAAGGATGGTTTGACAGTTCCTCAGAAAGCCAAGTACAGAGTTGCCTTACAACCCAGCAATACCGCTACTCAGCATACACCCAGAAGATCTGAAAGCAGGTACAAGAACAGATATCTGCACACCAATGTTCGTAGCAGCATTACTCACAGTTACCAAAAGATGGAAACAACCCAAACGTACATCAAATGATGAGGAGACAAAATGTGGTATTTATATACAATGGAATATTATTCACCAGTAAGAAGGAATGAAGTCCCAAAGCATGCCCACAACATGGATGAACCTCGAGGACATTATGTTAAATGAAGTAAGTCAGACAAAAAAGGATAAGTAAGGGCGGTGTGACAGTGGCTCAGCAGGTAGAACTCTCGCCTGCCATGCTGGAGACCCAGGTTTAACTCCGGTGCCTGTCCATGCAAAAAAAAAAAAGGATAAGTATTTTATGAGCTCACTGATATGGTAACCAGGTTATGAGGATATAGAATGAGGCTAAAGAATGGGAAGCAGTTGCTTGATATATGTAGAATGTTTAACTAGGGTGAACTTAAACTTTGGAAATGTACAGACATGATGGCAGCACGTTATTGTTAGAATAATTAACAATACACAATGGCACGTGAATTTGGTGGAAGGAGGAAGTCATGTATGTCACAAGAAGGAATGTTAGAGGTTAAAACATGGGAATGCATAACACAGTGAAATCTTGTGGTAGACAGTAACTGTGATTAACTGTACAAATATAAAAAATTCTTTCATGAACTAGAACAAATGCACAACACTATTACAAGGAGTTAGTAATAGAAGTATATATGGGAAAATACATATCTATTGCAAACTATGGACTATAAAGTTAACAGTAATACATTTTAATATTCTTTTATCAACAGTAGCAAATGTACCACCTCAATACTATGGGTCAATAATAGAGGGGATAAGAGGTATGGGAGGATTTGGGTTTTCTTTTTTATTTTTATTTCTTTTCTGGAGTAATGAAGATGTACTAAAATTGATCATGGAGATGTATACACAACTATGTGACGATACTGTGAGTCAGTGTTGTATACTTCAGCTGATTTATATGGTATATGGCTTATCTCAATAAAATTGTATATAAAAAGTAAAAAAAAAAAAAAGCACAGAAGAACTAAAAATGGGGAAAGAATAGTTGGCAGCCTCCTCTAGACTTCCTCCTCTAAACTAGTCTTTATATACTTCCACAAGGGTACTCATTCTTCATTGTTATATATATGTATTTTCATTCTTGCCCTCCACTAACCCATGAACTAGCATCCTCTCAAAGACAAAAGTTGAGTCTTACTCATCCTTGTAGTTCAGCAACACACCATTTTGCTCTGGACTAGGCACTGTTCTTTGGTTTAACATGATTAGCAGCAGCATCAGTATGTGCTAGTTTGAAAGGATTATGCGCCCCTTCACATTTTTAAGAAATGTTTGGAAAATAAATTGGTCTATTTTTAAGTGATATTACTAAAAATTGATTATTTTTTTAATCCTAGTTTATGTATTTTATTCCTGACAATGCAGCAATGCTTGAGTAATCCTGACCTCATGACATGAAATGACAGGGGTAACAATTACAAAACAGCATTCTATAAAACAATCTAATCATTTCTAGCTTAAGAAACGAAAATGAGGAATATGCATACACTTGCTTAAAAGCACTTGAAACTAATTAAAAGCACAAAGTTAGAAGTAGTAGAGGGAAAACACAATATTCAGAACAGAATTATTCCCATGTTAGAGAGAAATATTGTTTTACCATGAGGGTACATACGAAAACTACTAAAATGATATAATTTTAAATCGGAAAACCTAAATATTTAACAGTAAATTCAGTTAGGAAATTTTAATTAATTTTGTAGTAAACGTTACACAAAACTATATACTGCTTTTCTTGTCATTCCCAGTCAATTTCTCCATCAAAAAACAGTTTGGTTCTGAAAATTACTCTGGTTGGAAAGACATAAGACAATTCTGAAAAAACAGGAGGCATTCATTCTTGTTTTATCTTTTTTCTTCTTCTTGAATTGAAATAACAGAGTAGAGCAAAGTCTTCACAGGAAAATTTTTTTTCAGATGGACACAGGGACATCTATATTAACAATTCTATATAATGCTTTGAATAAAACTGACAAAATATATACCAGCTTATCAAGACCTTTTTTAATCATGTAATTCTGTAAACAAGTATCTTTCATATTGAGGCAACTATACTTGCATATTAGGGAATACAAGGAACCCCTTTTACAATCTATTCTTAAAAACATCCATTAAATTACCTATATATACAGAATCCCTTAATTTCTACATCATATCTATCAAAAGGACTGCTAATCAGAAAATCTGAGAACAGATCTTACTGAGATGTGAATGGTTACATGTTTTAATCTACTGATGTTTCTAAGCACAAAATGACAATTTTTAATTTAATTTTTAATTTGATCAGAATAAGAGACAAGTGAACATTCCAAGGTTAACTACTGATACGCTCAACAACCTGGATGGAACTCAAGGGCACTATAGTGAGTGAACAAAGCCAAACTCAAAAGGTCACATATTCTACGGCATTCCAGAACGACAAAACTGTAGGATTGGAAAACAGATTAGTGGTTGCCAGGGGTTAGGGATGGGGGGAATAAGGATGTAGATGATGTGACTATAAAGGTTTAGTAGGAAAGAGACATTTGCTGTGAAACAACAATTCTGTATCTTAACTACAGTAATGGTTACACAAAAATACAACATGTGATAAGACGGACTGAACTACATATACACATTGTACCAAAGTCAATTTCCTGGTTTTGATACTGTGCTATAATTGCATAAAGATGCAACCTTTAAGGGAATATGGGGCTAATCTGGGGGACGGGTACACAGTACCTCTCTGTTCTATCCTTGTAATTTCCTGTGAGTCTTTCAAAATAAAAAGTTAAAAAAAATTTGCTTCATACATATCTAATTTCATGCTCCACTTCAAAGAAACCAAAAATAGAAACTGTAAGGAATTCAACTGAGTATGGCTTATGCAAGGAAGAACAGGATAATTCCCATTATTGGACCCCATACTCAAAGACATGGCCTTAGCCTTCTATCAAGAGGGGTAAACAAGCATGCAGATATGTTTTTTGAACAAAAGGCTTGGCTTTTAAGGTATTATGTACTCTTTTTTATGGTTCCTTTTCTTAATTTACTTTTGGTTAATTGGAAAATTGCCAATCACATCAGACACAAGGATTTTCACTGTAAAAATAAAAATGTGATGATATAACCAAAACCTCTTAAGCTCTATATTTTATTTCCTCTTCAAGAGAGAGTAATGGAGGAAAACATGGCAATTCAAATGACTCCACAAAACAACCAAAAACGGAAACTGGAAGAATTAAAGACGAATATATATATCTAAAAACCAAATATTTACTTGGCATATACTGGGCCAAGGAGGCAAGGTCCTAGGCCTGACGGTCTGATCGCAGAAGTAAGGTCCAACCACAAAGAGAAAGTCTACAGTCAAGAAAGTCTAGGTGTTCTTTATGACATACATATTAAAAGTTTCATAAACTCCAAAAGTTTATGCTTTCTAAAGTAACTAAAAATTTCACGAGCATTTCAAAAACAAAATAGCTGTAGATTTGGATGGATGGTATGGTGTGTGAACGTATCACAATAAAATTGCATTAGAAAAGAAAAAACATATCTACAGAAAATAGATTTGCTAAATCCTATATCTAAGAAATATGTTTCTATCCCAAATATTATTCCTTAACCATTGATCAATTCTACCTCCAAAATAAAGCCCCAAGTAAGGAATGGGGTTCTTCCCACTCCCATAAGAAAATCTGTCAGCCCAAAGCTTTCATACATAAGAGGCATCTGTGTCTAAGTAATTCCTTAGGATAACAACTACATTCATATCTCACTTTTAACAGCAATGCTGGAGAAACTATACAAAACCAAGGTCACCAATCACTTTTTTCATGGTATTAAATGGCTCTATTACCTGTAACATATATTTTCTCTGATGCACTATTCTAGGTTCTAGAGAACCTAGGTCTCTTCACTTTTTCTTAAAAGGAGTTCAGAAGACTTTGTGAATAATATTGTAAATGTCTAAGAAAGATCAAGCTTTGTGTATTACACTGAATAAATCCAAAGTGAAATGACAAGCGCCCTAAAGCATAAATTATACCTCTCTATGTAAATCTGCCTGACTCATTATAGGCACTTAACTCTGCATTAAACTGGTTTTAACTTAATATGCTAAACCTTATATTTTGAAGTTAATAAATTATGATTCCTAAGAAAAATAAAGTTTTATTAGGTGAAATTCTTTACTTCAACAAGTTTTTCAAGATCCATAAACACTAATAAAAAACAATTCTTAAAACAAGTTTGCCTTAATCTCAAGATTTCAGAAAAATTACCTTCCCCACCACACTTTAAAATATGTTTTTAAATAAGAGTGATTATTGCTAAGTAAAAGTGAATGTTTAAACAGAAACAAACCAAGAGAATGCTATTCTGCCAATTCTTAACTCAATTTCTTTGTGCTCTGTTTTATCTAAAATCATACCATTAATAACAATCCATCATCCACAGCACAGTTTTAAAAACTTGGCTCTTAGATGCCTGGTACTCAATACCGTTTTTAAAAAAAATTAGGGAGGAGCAATGATTTTCACTACTAGTACCTTTTTATCAATTCCTTACATATTCCATGATTCTCAATGAACAGCCATGTACTAACCAAGATTTTATTATAAAGGGTAGATTACTTTAGAAATACTAAAATGGTTAACCTTAGGGAGGAGGGAAAAAAACATATCTGTATTACAAAATTTTTCAGATGCTTCTTTTTGCTTGTGATATGGAGCTTCAAAAGTAGCTTTTCCAAAGCATTTGAAAGAACAATTAGCTTGGGGTAAAGAGTAGTTTACAGCCATATTCCTGCTATTATTCATTTAATAATTGGGGGGCAAGTTTCATCTTATTAAATCAAACCTTTAGAGAATCTAAGGACATTTTTCCACTTGTTACTGATGTGAAAATTTGAGCAATCTTCTTTAAAAACCAGTCACAAATATAAAACAAACAGCTCATCTGAATGAACAGCAACACAAATACCACAAAAGAAGTGAGTTTCTGAAAGACATAATACATTACTGCATGTCACATCTTCAATTTTCTCTTCAGTTACTGAACATCTCAAAAACTATCACTAAACAACAGTAACCAAGACATGGTTTAAGAGTGATCCAGACTTCTTTAAAAATAATAATAGGAGAAAGCTTTGTCTAACTAGACCTCAAGCCTCTTGCAATCACAAATAACTGTAATTATAACAACCTACAAAAGCCAATAAAAAAAAAGTAACCTACAAAAACTGCCATAAAAACTCTTACAATAAAAGGAACAGGAAATAAACCCGCTTCTGTCATATGGCAAGATCCGATTTACATCCCGTTACATATCCTAAAAAAAAAAACTAACCAGAACTTTAAATTTGGAGACAGGGCACACCAAGAAAAAGATATGTCAAAACCCCACCTGTATATCTGTTTTCAACCATTTGGAGTCAAGTCGAGCCTGGGCAGCCAAACAGAAAGAATCAGAGGGCATCTTTCCTCCAGCTTCCTCCCAGCTGTCGGACCTGCAAACCAAACAGAAAGATTGAAGATATACAACTCTGTAAAAAAAAAAAAAATTTAAGGCCCTCCGTCAGGGTTTAATGTGGTAAAATGAGAGAAAAAGAGAAAGAGGAAAGTACAGAGGACAGGAGTAAGGAGAGGGGAAAGGGGAGAAGAGAGAGAGGAAGAAGAGAGGGAAAGAATGATGGAGACAGAAGGGATTCTGCCTGCAATTGTAGGTAAGAGTCATACTCAGGATTCGCCCCATTTCTTGACTACATTGGTGAGACCTTGGAATCGATGGCCACAGGAGGCCAATCAAATGCTACCTCACACCCCCCCTCCCCCACGCCCCTTAAATTCAAGGTACTCATAGACGACAGAAAGCCCATCGTCTCAATGGCCAGAACCACAGTACATCTGCCGCTTTTAGCCCTGACCGGCAGGTAATGCGAGAAGAAAATTCACCATAATTCACGTCTGCAGACCAGAACAATAATCACGAAAAACAGGAGGGAGACAGGACACGCGCGCCGCGGGCGGACAGTGCAGGCCCAGCTCCCGCCGCCAACCAACGCGCGCCCTCCCGCCGCTCGCTCGGCTCGGCGCGGCCCGGCCTGGCCCAGCCCTCCCGACGCCACCGCCACCTCCAGGGGACCGAGCACCTGACGCGCTGCTGATCCGGGGCCGCGCTCCGAGCCCGGCGCCGCGCTCCGGACTTGCAAGAGAACCCCCAGCCTCCACTGCCTCCGCCGGCGCTCGCAATCCCAGCGCCTCCCGCGACAGGGAGGGGAGGGCTGACGTGCATACCACCCCTATCTCCCAGCCAATCGCGGAGAACCTGCTCTGCGGGCTCAACCAATGGTGAACCGAAGATCCCTTGCCCCGCCTTCCGATTCTCCTGCTCTGGTCAGTCCTGCTATCTGAGCCAACTGCAGAAGCCAGGAGGCTGGATTTCCGCTGCCGCAAGCCTGCCCCTGGGGTACCCTCAGCCCTTCAGCACACCTGACCGGCTGGCTCAGGCGGCGGCTTCTGGTCGTACTTCGTAGATCGATGCGGGTGCGGTTCGAGTTGGCCGGACGGGCGCGCTCGAGGGTCGGACGCCGCGCGAGGCCGACGAGGGCTAGGAGAGTGGCCCACCACCCGGTTCCCGAGTTCAGGACCGAGCGACGGGGAGGGGGGTCTGCGCGCTGCCTCTGCGGGGGCTCACCTGAGAGAGCTAGCCAAGTGAAAGTCAGAACTACGGGAACGACACCCCACCTCCCCCGCTGCTCTGCCCAGCCGCCCACAGACATCGTATTAGAAAACGGCGTCCCAGTGGGAACCCAGGGCAAGGCAGTCTAAGGGTGTTGGGGCAAAATGAGACGTCATCGGGTTTCAAAAGGAGGGCAAGCGAAGGCTAAATGTTTTTAATGTCAAGATTTTGGCATTCCTGGTATTCCTGTAAGTAGAACTACTTAAAGTCGAAAAAGAATATGGGGATGCTGAATCTGTAAACGTGTGATGTGCTAAATATGGTGTGTTCATACATTGCTTCACAAAAGAGACAATTCTACAAACTTAACCCTTGACTTAAATTTTTTTCTAAAATACCTTGTTAATCCTGTTCATTTTTTCAATTTGTATCTCTCACTCTGTAGTCTGTTTATATCCATTTTCAGTTCCATTCTGCACACAAAGCTGTATTGTCATTTATAGCATACTCTGCTCATTTTGCTTTCTTTCCAGTTCTGAACAAATAATATTGCTGAAAGATTACTTGATTTGTTATGAGAAGACCTAGATCAAATCCCAGTTACAGCACTCTGCAGCTGTATGATATGTCATTCAGGCTCTAGGCTTCAGTTTCCTGAAATGTAGGTAATGTTATTGCTTATATCTACAGCACAAGACTGTAGCCAAAATAAAAAGAGACAGGAAGAAATGTTACTGAAATAGAAGCCCTTCAAGTGAACCACTCAACCTGGGAGGATCAGAACTTTGATTCAGGTCTGTCGTTGGATTCTAAGAGAACCAGGTATCTCCCTATTACCGCAACTGAAATAACTCTTATTCTGATCTTTAAGGGAACAATACAAACCTTAGTTGAGAAATGGCCAAAGTGGACATTATACAGATTTGTTAAGTACTTTTCTAAAACATAACTATGTAGTAGATAAGATATAAGTTTTATTGCATAAATCATTTTATTTCCTGTAAATAGTCTGACTGCTCTCACCCCTGTAAATTGGCTGGAAGATCCCAGGGGTGCTGTGACAAATGTCACAGTACATGGGGTGCCCTTCTAGTCTTCAGTGCACATTGTTCATGGCTGATAACACTCATCAGTCAAGTCTGTATAATCCTGTGAAGCAGTTTAGAAGCATCCAAGTGATCCTCTGGTGTGGGAGTCTTTCAAGGCCCAAAGCTTTGGGTCCAGCTTCCCGTATGTCCATATCTAATGCCCCACCATAGTCAAAACTGTCATCACCCCATCTTGGATTATTACTGCTGCCCTTGACCCCATGCAGTCAGAGGGATCCTGTTATTAGACTATCTCAGTTCTTTCCTCAATGGCTTCTATTAGGATAAGAGCCAGTGTCCACATTATGAACCTCAAGGCCTTTCCTGCCTCCCACCCCATCCTCTGCTTCTACTCTTTCAATCTGCTAGAACCATACTGCTCTTGCTCCTGTTCTTCAAACACACCACCATGCTCCTGCCTTGAGGTCTTTACTAACTCTTCCTAACCTCAGCCCAGGATGGTCATTCCCCAGATATCTGCATGACTCTCCCATCATCTTTGGGTTTTGCTCCAATGCTGCCTTCTCAGTGAAACCACCATTCTTGTGGTTCAGGTGTCAACTTAGCCAGGTAAAGGTACCTAGTTGTGTTGCTGTGGACGTGAGCTAATGGCATATGAACCTTATCTGTTGCTGCTTATATCTGCAGTCGGCTAGGAGACGTGCCTGCTGCAGTGAATGATGTTTGATTTAATTGGCTGGAAGCTTAAATGAGAGAGGTCAACCTAGCACAGCCTAAACAGCTCAGCATACCTCACAGCAGCACTTGCAGCTCAGCCCAGGCCTTTTGAAATGCAGAAAGGAATCACCCTGGGGAAAGTTGTTGGAACCCAGAAGCCTGGAGAGAAGGCCAGCCTTCACCCTGTGCCTTCCTGTGTAAGAAAGAACCTCAGTTGAAAGTTAGCTTCCTTTCCTCTGAAGAAATACATGTTTTTAATGAAATAAATCCCCTTTTATTAAAAACCAGTCCATCTCTGGTGTGTTGCATTCCGGCACCTAGCAAACTAGAACAATTCTATTTGAGATTACAACCAACTTTGGCCTTTCTCTTCCCCAATTACCTTTCCACTACCCTGCTTTTCTTTACTTCTTAATACATACTACCATGCAAAAATATGTTTTACCTGTTTATTAATTTCCTGTCTCTCCCTTTCAAGCTCAATGAGAGCTGGAACTTTTTTTGGTTCAGTACCTGGCACAAAACAAGTGCTTAATAAATGTGTTGATGAATCTGTGAATGCATGGGACTTTCCTGCCCTCAGCAAGGATGTAGGCCCTCAACATGCACAAACATGCACAAGGCCAAATGCATATTCCTGGGCTCCAGGCATCTCCCAGCCCTCGCACACCTGGGTACCTTCCCAAGGACTTTAGTTTTTCTAAAAATGTAAAAAAAAACAGGAAGGAAAGCCTTCCTCAAGCAACTTTGGCCCTCAAATACAGATGTCCTGAGGCAAAGGGACACAAAGAGAACAACTGTAAAGGGATTCCATCAATTAAGTGTTCTACTTTAAAGGCATATATTATAAATAATTACAGTGCAAATCTGGGATGAACCTTGACTTACTTTTCACGAGGGTGTTGGTGAAATCTTTAACCAAATTTGGTTAAGAATAATCCTGAACTAGAGCGTCTTAGATCTAAAAAAGAAAGGCGGTAGTTGGTCAAGCTGTGAAGGGCCGGGAGTAATCAATCAGGCCCCAAGCAGGGAAAGTCCCCACAACATTGGGGTGGAATGTCCCCAAGAGTTAAACAATAACCAATGTTAGGGAAATGAGGGAACGGGAAGTGGTTTGGCAACAGCTAACAGCATTTTTTTTGCTTCTATGATCACGCTTGCTTGCTACAAACTGCAAAACCACTACATGAGTTTAGCCTTTATAAGCACACCTTGAAAACCTCTGGGTGCCGTTCTCTGAATCTTCCTTCTTGAAGGTTTCTGAGGCAGTCACCGGCCGGCTAATAAAGACTCCAAATTGGCTTGCAGTTTTGAATTGTATGGTCTCTCAGTGCGCCCCACAACAAAGCCTCATGAAAAGTTCACACTTGCCCTCAGTCCCCATGTTAAGTATTGTTACAGGGAGTGGGATCCTCCAAATGAATTTTGACAAGGTGGCAAAGACCATTCATTGGGAAAGAATAGTCTCTTCAACAAACAGTGCTGGGAAAACTGGAACTTCATTTGCACAGAAAAGAAGGACAACCCCTATCATATACCATATACAAATACTCAAATTATTCAAGGTCCTAAATATAAGAGCTGAAGCTATCAAGCTCCTAGGAGAAAACATAGGGAAGCATCTTCAGGATCTTGTGTTAGGCAATGGTTTCTTAGATGTTACACCATAAGCACAAGCAACAAAAGAAAAAACAGATAAATGGGACATCATCAAAATTTATAGCTTTGGTCCTCAAAGGATTTTATCATGAAAGTAAAACAGCAGCCTACACAATGGGAGAAAATATCTGGGAACCACATACCCAATAAAGGTTTACTATCCAGAATATGATAGGATAACCTTCAACTTAACAACAAAAAAACAAAGATACTCTATTAAAAAATTGGTACATACTCAGAAGAACTGAAAACGGACATGAATAAACATTTGCACACCTGCATTTGCATTTCCCTGAAGGCTTATGATGGCTAGCACCCTTTCGTATGATTTCTGGCCATCTTTATATCATCTTTGGGAGATGTCTATTCAAGTCTTTTGCCCAATTTTTTGGTGTGCAATAATAGCACATCAATAATGATAGTGTACAAATAATAGCGGCATTCTCAATTCCAGGAGATGCAAGCAATCCAAATGACCATCAATTGATGAATGGATAAACAACAAAATACTATATGCATATGATATATTATTATTCAGCAGTAAGAAGAAATGAAGTCCTCAAGCATGCGACTACATGGCTGAAACTTGAGGACATTCTGTTGAGTGAAATAAGTCAGACACAAAAGGACAAATATTGTATAATCTCACTAAAGAACTAATTATAATAAGTAAAGTGATAGAATTAAAATCTAGAATATAGGTTACCAGGAGATAGAATGAAGGTACAGAATGAAAGGCAGATGCTTAATACGAAGAATTTTTAACTAGGTTGAATTTTAATGTTTGGAACTGGACAGAGGTGATCATAGCATATTATGGTGAGTATAATTAACCGCACTGAATTATTTATATGATTGTGGTTGGAAGGTGAAATTTAGTCATGTGTGTCACTAGAAGGAAAGCCAGAGGATAAGACATGGGACTGAAAAAAATAAAAATAAAAAAAAAAGACATGGGACTGTATAACACTGTACTCTGTGGTGAACAATGATTATGATTAATAGTGCAAATAGAAAAATATTATTTCATGAACTTGAAAAAAAAATTAGGTCTCAGAAGAAAAACTGGACAAAAGGCTTGAATAGACATCTCTCCAAAGGAGATATACAGATTGCCAGAAACCAACCATATGGAAGGGTGCTAACCATCATTAGCCATCAGAGGAATGCAAATCAAACCACAAGATACTAATTCACATGCATTAGAATGATTGCTATTAAAAAATGGAAAATAAGTGTGCAGAGGATACAGAGAAATAGGAACACTCATTCACTGTTAGTGGCATTGTAAAATGGTGCAGCCACTGTGGAAGACAATTTGGCAGTTACTCAGAAAGCTAAGAGTAGAACTACTTGTAAACCAGCAATCCCACTATGCAGTATATACCAAAACAATTGAAAGCTAGGACTCAAACATATATGCACACCAATGTTCACAGTAATCACAATTGCCAAAAGATGGAAGCTACCCAAGTGTACTGGTTTGAAAGGATCTATATACCCTAGAAAAGCCATGTTTTAATCCTAATCAATCTTGTGGGAGCAACGGTTTCTTTTAATCCCTATTCAATACTATAGGTTGGAAACCTGATTGGGTTTTCTCCACAGAGATATGACTCAATCAATTGTAGGTATTAAACTTGATTAGACGGAGGTGTGTCTCCACCCATTCTACTGGGTCTCGATTAGTTTACTGGGATCCTATAAAAGAGGAAGCATTTATGGAGAAAATGCCTTTCGAGAATGACAAGAAAGCCGCAGCAGAGCCGAGCAGAGCCACAAGGCCAAGAGAACCACAGAGTCCACCAGCCAGTGACTTTGGAGATTCTGAGAGAGCAGAGAAGGATGACAATGATGAGAGCCACAAAGCAGAGTCCACCAGCCAGTGACCTTCGGCAATGAAAGAGAATGCTTCTGGGGGAGCTTCATGAAGCAAGACGCCTGAAGAGAAAGCTAGCAGATGATGCCATTTTCACCATATACATTTCCAGATGAGAGAGAAACCCTGACCATGTTCACCATGTACCTTTCCACTTGAGAGAGAAACCCTGAACTTCATCAGCCTTTGTGAATCAAGGTATTTTTTCCTGGATGTGTTAGAGTGGACATTTCAATAGACTTGCTTTAATTGGGACATTTTCATGGCCTTAGGACAGTAAACTTGTAACTTATTAAATTCCCCTTTTTAAAAAGCCATTCCATTTCTGGTATATTGCATTCCAGCAGCTAGCAAACTAGGACATCAAGTGTCCATCAGCTGGTGAATGGATAAATAAAATATGATATATACATACAATGGAATATTATTTGGCCATAAAAAGTAATGATGTCCTGACGCATGTGACAACATGGATAAACCTTGAAGACATCATGTTGAATGAAATAAACCAGACAGAAAAGGACAAATATTGTATGAACTCATTGATTTGAAACAATTTACTTATGCTAAGTAAATTCATAGAGGCAGAAACTAGAACTAGGTTACCAGAGGATGGGGTAGGGATAGGGAATGGGAAGTTAAGGCTTAGAAGATATTGGGTTCCTATTTGAAATGATGGAAATCTTTTGTTAATGGATGGGGGTGATGAAAGCACAACATTTTTCATGCAATTAACAGCACTGAATATGATTAAAAGGGGAAATGTTAGATTGTATATATGGTAACAGAATTAAAGTTGTTTAAAAAATCCCTGGAACTATACTACACAAATGGTAAACACTAAGTTAAACTGGAGTTTAATAGTACAATTATTAAAATGTGCTATAGTTATTTTTAACAAATTTTCCACACCAATGCAAGGTGGTGAGGGAGTGAGGATTGGGAATCCTGCATTTTATGCATGATTGTCCTATAAACCCACAGCTTCTCTAATAATGGGAAAAAAGACATAGAAGACATGCGTACTGAATTCAACATAAATTGAGACACAATGTTTTAGTTTCCTAGGCTGTGCAAGCTAATACCACACAAAGGGCTGGCTTCAACAATGAAAATGTATTTGCTCACAGTCTTGAGGGTAAGAGAAAGTCCCAATCAAGACATCATCATGGCAATGCTTTCTTCCCAAAGACTGTTTTTCTGGGGCTGGCTGCTGGTTATCCTTGCTGCTGGACTTTTCTGTCACATGGTGTTCTATTTTGCTAGCTGCCGGAATACAACACACCAGAGACAGATTGGCTTTTAATAAAAGGAGATTTATTTCATTAGTTCTTCAGAAGAAAGGCAGCTAACTTTCAACTGAGTTTCTTTCTTATGTGGGAAGGCACAGGATGGTCTCTGCTGGCCTTCTCTCCAGGCCTCTGGGTTCCAACAACTTTCCCTGGGGTGATTTCTTTCTGCATCTCCAGAGGCCTGGGATGAGCTGCGCGTGCTGAAATGAGATATGCTAAGCTGCTTGAGCTGTGCTACTTTGAGCTCTCTCTTTTAAGTACCAATTAAATCAAACATCATTCATTATAGCAGGCATGCCTTTTAGCCAACTCCAGATGTAATGAGCAACAGATGAGGTTCACGTACCATTGGTTCATGGCCACAGCAACGGAGCTAGGTACCTTCACCTGGCCAAGTTGGCAACTAAATCTAACTACCACACATGGCAATGCACATGGCAGCCTCTTCTGGACTCTCCCTTCTCTTCTGGGTTCCATTGATTTTCAGCTTCTTGCATCCCATGGGTTTTCTCTTTTCCTGTCTGTACTGGTTTGAATCTGTGGTGGGCCCAGAAAAGCCATGTCCTTTAATCCTCATTCAATATTGCTGGCTGGGAGCTTTTTTATTGTTCCCATGGAGATGTGACCAATTCAATTGTGGGTAGTAGCTTTTTATTAGATAGATGGCTTCCAAGGAGATGTGATTCTCCCCATTCCAGGTGGGTCTTGGTTAGTTTACTGAAATCCTTTAAAAGAGGAAGTATTTTGGAGAAAACTGGAAAGCCACAAGAAAGCCACAAGAACCATGAGAACCCATGCAGCCAGAGAACTTTGGAGATGGAGAAGGAAAATTCCTCTGGGAGAGCTTCATGAAACAAGAAACCTGGGGAGAAATCTAGCAGATGTCACCATGTTTGCCAAGTGCCTTTCCAGTTGAGAGAGAGACCCTGAACTTCACTGGCCTTTATTGAGTGAAGGTAACCTTTGTTGGTGCCTTAATTTGGACATTTTTATAGACTTGCTTTAATTGAGACATTCTCATGGCTTTAGAACTATAAACTTGCAACTTATTAAATTCCCCTTTTAAAAAGCTGTTCCATTTCTGGTATATCACATTCAGGCATCTTGCAAACTAGAACCCTGCCTGAATTTCATGCTGCTTATAACGGGCACCAGTGGTATGATTAAGACCCATTCTGATTGAGGCAGGCCACACCTTAACCAAAGTAACTTCATTAAAAATTCCTACTTACAATGAGTTCACACACACAGGAAGGGATTAAGTTTAAGAACTTATTTTGGGAAGTACATATGGCTCCAAACCACCACACATGGCATATCAAAATTTGTGGGACATGTATTTCCATAATGTGTTGAAAATATGCTAACACTTCTATGACTTTCATACTTCTGCTGAATATATCTAGAGTCAGATGAATTGTCTTTATATCTTGCAAAAGAATCAAGTACAATTTCAACAGGCTTGTGAAGTGTATATGGAGTGTATGTCTTCTGAACTGTTACATTTTTCTTACGATCTAACTTTTAAAGAAATGCCAACTAGGAGGGTGCTGAGGCCAATGCATTAATTATGTATGTTTGTTTAGAATTCTGTTGTCAAAAAGCAAATGAATAAATTAAATAGGTAGCATTCTGTAACTTAAGCTTCTAAAATTAGCATAGAGTCTGTAGATTGTTAATCCCACCAACTAGACTTTAAGCTTAAATCAAATGTACATGTTGTGGGTGCAAAATTATAGATCCAAGAAGTGCAGCATACTCCAAACAGAATAGATTCAAATAGACATACTCCAAGACACTTACTAATCAGATTGTCAGATGTCAGAGAGAAAGAGAGAATTTTGAAAGCAGCAAGATAAAAGCAATCCATCACATACAAGGGAAGCCCAATAAGACTATGCATAGATTTTTCAGAAGAAACCATGGAGTCAAGAAGACAGTGGTATCATATATTTAAGATACTAAGAGAGAAAAACTGCCAACCAAGAATTCTATATCCAGCAAAATTCTCCTTCAAAAATGAGGGGAAATAAAACATTTTCTGACAAACAATCACTGAAAGAATTTGTGACCAAGAGACTGGCTTTGCAAGAAATTCTAAAGGGAGCACTACAGGCTGATAGAAAAGGGCAAAAAAAAGGCAGGAGAGAGAGGTGGAGAAGAGTGTAGAAATTAAGACTATCAGTGTGCTGCTTTGAAAGTTGTAGGTCCCCTAGAAAAGCCATGTTTTAATCAAAATCCCATTTCATAAAGTAGAATAATCCCTATTCAATACTATATGTTTGAAACTGAAATCAGATCATCTCCCTGGAGACGTGATTTAATCAATAGTGCTGGTTAAGCTGAATTAGATGATGACATGTCTCTGCCCATTTGGGTGGGTCTTGAGAAGTTTCTGAGGTCCTATAAAAGAGGATACATTTTGGAGAATGAAGGCGATTCAGAGAGAGCAGAGCAGAACAACATAGCCACAAGAAACAGAGTCCACCAGCCAGCGACCTTTGGAGATGAAGAAGGAAAATGCCTCCCGGGGAGCTTCATGAAACAGGAAGCTAGGAGAAAAAGCTAGCAGATGATGGCATGTTTGCCATGTGCCCTTCCAGATGAGAGAGGAACCCTGACCTTGTTCACCATGTGCCTTTCCAGATGAGAAAGAAACTGTGACTGTGATCGCCATGTGCCTTCTCACTTGAGGAGAAACCCTGAACTACATCAGCCTTGTTGAACCAAGGTATCTTTCCCTGGATGCCTTAGATTGGACATTTCTATGGACTTGTTTTAATCAGGATATTTTCTTAGGCTTAGAACTGTAAATTAGCAACTTATTAAATTCCCCTTTTTAAAAGTCATTCTGTTTCTGGTATATTGCATTACAGTAGCTAGCAAACTACAGCAATCAGTAAAGGTAAAAAGAGAAAAAAAACTAGATATGACATAAAATCTGAATGGCAAAATGGTAGAAGAAAGTACTGCCTTTACAGTAATAGCATAAAATGTTAATGAATTAAAATCTCCACTCAAAAGACATAGACTGGCAGAATTGATTAAAAAACAGGGCCCATGTATATGCTGTCTACAGGAGAGTCATTTTGGACCCAAGGACAAAATAGGCTGAAAGTGAAAGGTTTAGAAAAGATATTTCATGCAAACAGCAATCAGAAAACAGCAGGAGTAGCTATACTAATAAAGTAACCCCAACCCTTACTCTAACCCTAACCCTAACCCTAATCCTGAAACTGAGCTAGCCTTCACCTCATTGGTTTCCGAAACTGAGAAATGGACCTGGTCCACACGCAACCATACTTATTTTTAGGTTAAAACGGCATGGTCCAACATATTGCAGCTGATTCTTGCTGAAAAAGTCAGGGAATGGGTTTGTAGAACTGAGTGACATTCTGACTCCATTCATTTGGACACACATCTTGCCTGAAAACTAGCAGTTCCCCAGAAAACTCAACAATTGCTCTGCAAATCCATTACCTCATACTGTTTTGAACGCTGAGGGACTCATTGGATCCATTCACATCCATGTGCTCTTTGGACTGAAAGGACTTTCTTCGGAGAACATTACCCTTAACCCCACCTAAACCTAACACTAGCACTCCCCGTAAATATACAATGACCTCAATACCGACGACTGACACAGAAGTATGCCAAGCCTCTCACCAATCTGAATCACACCAGAAGCAGAATCCAGATCCTAACCTTAGCCTAAGCCGAACTCTTACCCACAACCAAAAACAGATGCTTGCTGAAACTGAACCCTGAACCTAACCCTGAGCCTAACATGAACATGAACATAATCTGTCTCCAAAACCGAGCAATACTAATATCTGCACACATAGGAAACATCACAGAAAACTAATGCTACCCACTAAAATAGGAGACCAGTTCGTACATGTGTTTTGAGAGCTCATTGACTTCGCAGCGCCATTCATTTTCAAGCAGTTTTTTCAGAGAAAAAAGGCATTTCTGTGCAGCACTCACCTATGGCAATGGAAACCATTACCTAAGCATGTTTGGAAAACTGAGAATCGTCCTGGCCCATTCACTGGCGTAAGATTTTTTTTACCGGAACTGCAATATTACAGAGAGCCCTCACTGTCACTTAATTTAAATGTGACACTAACGCCCCCACAAAAACAAACAGAAACAGAAACCGAAATACCGAAGAACCCATACTAGCACAAATCCCAACCTCCAAACCTGGTCCGAAATCGACCCGATGCCTGTGTTCAACACAAACCCACACACTAAATCTAACACTCAACCTAACCCAAGATTAGACCCAACCCTATGTCCAAACCTAACCCGAAACCTAATCCCAACTCCAACACCAACCCTAAACCAAAACCTCAAATTTATAGCAACCCTACATCCAACCACACCCCTAAACTTAAACCTAACACCAACCCTAACCCGAACCCTAACCCTTTCCCTAACCCTAACACTAGCCCCAACCCTAACAATAACCCTAGCCCAAACCCTAACTGCAACCCAGCACCAACCCTAAACCCAACCCTCAAATTTATACAAAACCTACACCAAAACTGCAGCCCTAAACTTAACCCTAATCCCAACCCTAACCCTCAGCCTAACCCTAGCCCTAACCCCACAACCAACCTTCACCAGAAACCTGACCCCATCCCCAATGCCAACCATAAATGCAACCCTCGACTTTTGACCAACCCTACACCAAATCGCAGCCCTAAATGTAGCCCTAACACCAACACTAAGCCTAACCCTAACACTAACCAAAACCCTAAACATGGACCCAACACTACCACGAACCTTAGTCTGAACCCTAACCCCACACCCAAAGCCATCCCTAAGCACAACACTCAGCTGTATACCGTCCCTGCACCACAACGCAGCCTGAAACGTAATCCTAAACCCAACCCTGACTCTAACCCTAAACTTTATCCTAACCCTGACACTGAGCTAGCTTTCACATCATCAGTTTCCGAAACTGAGAAATGGACCTGGTCCACATGCGACTAAACTTAATTTTAGGTTAAAACAGCATTTTCCAACATATCTCATCTGATTCTTGCTGAAAAAGTCTGGGAACGCGTTTGCAGAACTGAGTGACATTCTGACTCCATTCATTTGGACACACGTCTTGCCTGAAAACTAGCATTTCCCCAGAAAACTCAACAAGTTCTCTGCAAATCGATTACCTCATGCTGTTTTGAAAGCTGAGGGACTTATTGGATCCATTCACTTCCGTGCACTTTTTGGACTGAAAGGACTTTCTTCGGAGAACACTACCCTTAACCTCAACTAAACCTAACACTAGCACTCCCCGTAAATATAAAACGACCTCAAAACCTACGACCATCACAGACCTACGCCAACTTCTCACCAATCTGAATCACACCAGAAGCAGAATCCAGATCCTAACCATAACCTAAGCTGAACTCTTACCCACCACCAACCACAGATGCCTGCCAAAACTGAACACTGAAACTAACCCTGAGCCTAATACGAACGTGAACATAATCTGTCTCCAAAACCGAACAAACTAATATCTGCACACATTTCCATGCATTTTTCATGGGAAACTAATGCTTCCAACTAAAATAGGAGACCAGTTTGCACATGTGTTTTGAGCGCTCATTGACTTGCTAGCTCCATTCACTTTCAAGCAATTTTTTTCAGAGAAAAAAGGCATTTCTGTGGAGCACTCACCTATGGCAATGGAACCCATTACCTAAGCATGTTTGGAAAACTGAGAATCGTTCTAGATCCATTCACTGGCATAAAATTTTTTACAAGAACTGCAATACTTCAGAGGACCTTCACTGTCATATTATTTAAACGTGACACTAACGCTCCCACAAAGAGAAACCGAAACCAAAACACCAAAGAACCCATACCAGCACAAATCCCAACCTCTAAACTCAATCCAAAAATCGACCAAATGACTGTCTTCAATGCTAACACACACATTAAATCTAACCCTCAACATAAACCTAACCCTAGACCCAATCCTACCTGCAACCCTAACCCAAAACCTAACCCCAACCCCAACCCCAACCCTAAACCCAATCCTCAAAGTTATAGCAACCCTACACCCAACCACACCCCTAAACTTAACCCTAACACCAACCCTAACTTTTACCTTAACCCTTACCCTAACCCTAACCCTAGCCCCAACCCTCCCAACAACCCAGGCCCAAACCCTAACCGCAACCCAGGCACCAACCCTAATACTAACCCTCAAATTTATACCAAACCTACACCAAACTGCAGCCCTAAACTTAACCCTAAACCCAACCCACACCCTAACCATAACCATAACCCTCACCTTAACCCTAGCCCTAACCTGACCACCAACCTCTACCAGAAACCTGACCCCATCCCCAATGCCAACCCTAAGTGCAACCCTCAACTTTTGACCAACCCTACACGAAATCGCAGTCCTAAATGTAACCATAACACCAACATTAACCCTAACCCTAACCCTAACCCAAAACAAAACACTAAAAAACAAAAAAAAAACGCTGGACCTACCCTACAACGAACCCTAGCCCGAACACTTACCCCACACCCAAAGCCATCCCTAAGCACAACCCTCAACTGTATACCTTCCTTGTATCCCAACGCAGCCTGAAATGTAACCCTAACCCCAACCCTTACTCTAACCCTAACCCTGATACTTAACTATGCTTCGCTTCATTGGTTTCCGAATCTGAGAAATGGACCTGGTCCACACGCGACCATACTTATTTTTAGGATAAAACGGGCATTGTCCAACATATCTCACCTGATTCTTTCTGAAAAAGTCTGGGAATGGGTTTGTAGAACTTAGTGACATTCTGACTCCATTCATTTGGACACACGTCTTGCCTGAAAACAAGCATTTCCCCAGAAAACTCAACAATTGCTCTGCAAATCTGTTACCTCATACTGTTTGGAACGCCGAGGAACTCATTACATCCATTCACTTCCATGCGCCTTATGGACTTAAAGGACTTTCTTCGGAGAAAACTACCCTTAACCTCACCTAAACCTAACACTAGCAGTCCCTGTAAACATACGATGACCTCAAAACCGATGACCAACACCTAAACCTAACACTAGCACTCCCGGTAAATGTACAACGACCTCAAAACCGATGACCAACACAGATCTACGCCAAGCTTCTCACCAATCTGAATCACACCAGAAGCAGAATCCAGATCCCAAGCCTAGCCTAAGCTGAACTCTTACCCACAACCAACCACAGATGCCTGCTGAAACTGAACCCTGAACTTAACCCTGAGCCTAACATGAACATGAACATAATCTGTCTCTAAAACTGAGCAATACAAACATCTGCGCACATTTCCAAACATTTTTCATGGGAAACACCATGGCAAACTAATGCTATCCACTAAAATAGGAGACCAGATTGTACATGTGTTTTGAGAGCTCATTGACTTACCAGCTCCGTTCACTTTCAAGCAGTGTTTTTTGAAGAAAAATGACATTTCTGTGGAGCACTCACCTACGGCAATGGAAACCATTACCTAAGCATGTTTGGAAAACTGAGAATTGTCCAGGTTCCATTCACTGGTGTAAGATTTTTTACCGGAATAGCAATATTTCAGAGTACTCACTGTACCTAATTTAAATGTGACACTAATGCCCCAAAATCACAAACCAAAACCGAAACACTGAAGAACCCATACCAGCCCAAATCCCAACCTCCTACCCAATCCAGAAATTGACCCAATGCCTGTCTGCAACCCAAACCCACACACTAAGTCTAACCCTCAACCTAAGCCTAACCCTAGACCCAATGCTACCTCCAACTTAAGCTGAAAAATAACCCCAACCCCAACATTAACCCTAAACCCAACTCTCAAATTTATAGCAACTCTACACTAAACCACAGCCCTAAACTTAAGCTTAACACCATCCCCAACCCTTCCTCTAACCCTTACCCTAACACTAACCCTAGCCCAAACCCTGATCACAACTCAGACACCAACCCTAACACCAACCCTCAAATTTATACCAAACCTACACCAAACTGCAGCCCTAAACTTAACCTTAATTCCAACCCTAATCCTAACCTTAACCCTAACCCTAACCCTCACCCTAACCCTAAACCTAGCCCTAACCCGACCACCAAACCTCACCAGAAACCTGATCCCATTACCAAAGCCAATCCTAAATGCAACCCCCGACTTTTGACCAATCATAAACCAAATCACAGCCCTAAACATAACCTTAACATCAACACTAAGCCTAACCCTAACCCTAACCATAATCTAAACCCTAAACCTGGTCCCAACCCTACCATGAAACCTAGCCTGAACCCTAACCCCACACCCAAAGCCATCCCTAAGAACAACCTTAGGGATGGCTCTATACTGACCCTGTACCCCAACGCAGCCCGAAAGATAACCCTAACCCCAACCCTTACTCTAACCCTTACCCTAACCTTAACCCTGACACTGAGCTAGCCTTCGCATCACTGGTTTCCAAAACTGAGAAATGGACCCAGTCCGCATGCAACGAAACTTATTTTTAGGTTAAAACGGCATTGTCGGCCAAGATGGCGGCTTAGTAAGGTACGTGCGTCTTAGTTCCTCCTCCAAAGCAACTACTAGGTGAACTGAAACAGTGCAGAACAGCTCCCGGGGCTACGGCAGGGAATGGACACACAGCGTACCCCAGTCTGGACTGGCTAGTCTGACTGCGAGACTCGGCTGCGGTGAGAACCCCGAGCGGCGTGCGATTTCCCGAGCAGTGGCAGCTGTGGTGGCTGGAGCTCCTCCCTCCCTCCTTCCCGGGCCGGCTGAGAGTCTCGGACAGGCAAGTTTCCCAAGCCGAGGCAGCCAGTGCCCCTCTATTGCGGGCGGCTTCCTGGTCCGGCTACGAGTCTCGGATCAGAGGGCTATCCAAGCCACGGTGGCCCTCCCCCGCGGGCGGCTTCCTGGTCTGGTGGGGAATTCCCCAGGCCACAGCAGCCAGTGACCGACGCCCCTCCCCCGCAGGTGACTTCCTGGTCCGGTGGCGAATTCCCCGGGCCCGCTGCGGCTGGCGACCAGCCACAAGGTCCCCTCAAACTGCGGCGGCTGACGCCCCCACCACGCGCGGCCCCCCGAACCAACGGAGAGAATTGGATCGGAAATCCCCAGGCCACGGAGATCGGTGACCGGGAGGATCCCTTCCAAACACGTGAGACAAATGTGTGCCACGAGCGCCACCTACTGGGAAGGATAAGAAAAACAGAACCCAGAGATTTCACAGAAAAATCTTACAACCTTGTTGGGTCCAACACCCAGGGAAATCTGACTAAATGCCCAGACACCAGCAGCAGAAGATAATGGTCCACGCTCAGAAGATTGAGAATATGGCCCAGTCAAAGGAACAAACCAATAGTTCAAATGAGATACAAGAGCTGAGACAACTAATGCTGAATATACGAACAGAAATGGAAAACCTCTTCAAAAACGAAATCGATAAATTGAGGGAGGACATGAAGAGGACATGGGCTGAACATAAAGAAGAAATAGAAAAACTGAAAAAACAAATCACAGAACTTATGGAAGTGAAGGATAAAGTAGAAAAGATGGAAAAAACAATGGATACCTACAATGATAGATTTAAAGAGACAGAAGATAGAATTAGTGATTTGGAGGATGGAACATCTGAATTCCAAAAACAAACAGAAACTATCGGGAAAAGAATGGAAAAATTTGAACAGGGTATCAGGGAACTCAAGGACAATATGAACCGCACAAATATACGTGTTGTGGGTGTCCCAGAAGGAGAAGAGAAGGGAAAAGGAGGAGAAAAACTAATGGAAGAAATTATCACTGAAAATTTCCCAACTCTTATGAAAGACCTAAAATTACAGATCCAAGAAGTGCAGCGCACCCCAAAGAGATTAGACCCAAATAGGCATTCTCCAAGACACTTACTAGTTAGAATGTCAGAGGTCAAAGAGAAAGAGAGGATCTTGAAAGCAGCAAGAGAAAAACAATCCATCACATACAAGGGAAACCCAATAAGACTATGTGTAGATTTCTCAGCAGAAACCATGGAGGCTAGAAGACAGTGGGATGATATATTTAAATTACTAAAAGAGAAAAACTGCCAACCAAGACTCCTATATCCAGCAAAATTGTCCTTCAAAAATGAGGGAGAAATTAAAACATTCTCAGACAAAAAGTCACTGAGAGAATTTGTGACCAAGAGACCAGCTCTGCAAGAAATACTAAAGGGAGCACTAGAGTCAGAAACGAAAAGACAGAAGAGAGAGGTATGGAGAAGAGTGTAGAAAGAAGGAAAGTCAGATATGATATATATAATGCAAAAGGCAAAATGTTAGAGGAAAATATTATCCAAACAATAATAACACTAAATGTTAATGGACTGAATTCCCCAATCAAAAGACATAGATTGGCAGAATGGATTAAAAAACAGGATCCTTCTATATGCTGTCTACAGGAAACACATCTTAGACCCAAAGATAAACATAGGTTGAAAGTGAAAGGTTGGGAAAAAATATTTCATGCAAATAACAACCAGAAAATAGCAGGAGTGGCTATACTAATATCCAACAAGTTAGACTTCAAATGTAAAACAGTTAAAAGAGACAAAGAAGTTTGTCTCTTTTTAGACATATACTAATAAAAGGAACAATTAAACAAGAAGACATAACAATCATAAATATTTACGCACCAAACCAGAATGCCCCAAAATACGTGAGGAATACACTGCAAACACTGAAAGGGAAATAGACTCATATACCATAATAGTTGGAGACTTCAATTCCCCACTCTCATCAATGGACAGAACATCTAGACAGAGGATCAATAAAGAAATAGAGAATCTGAATATTACTATAAATGAGCTAGACTTAACAGACATTTATAGGACATTACATCCCACAACAGCAGGATACACCTTTTTCTCAAGTGCTCATGGATCATTCTCAAAGATAGACCATATACTGGGTCACAAAGCAAGTCTTAACAAATTTAAAAAGATTGATATCATACACAACACTTTCTCAGATCATAAAGGAATGAAGTTGGAAATCAATAATAGGCGGAGTGCCAGAAAATTCACAAATACGTGGAGGCCCAACAACACACTCCTAAACAACGAGTGGGTCAAAGAAGAAATTGCTAGAGAAATTAGCAAATACCTCAAGGCGAATGAAAATGAAAACACAACATATCAAAACTTATGGGATGCAGCAAAGGCAGTGCTAAGAGGGAAATTTATTGCCCTAAATGCCTATATCAGAAAAGAAGAAAAGGCAAAAATGCAGGAATTAACTGTCCACTTGGAAGAACTGGAGAAAGAACAGCAAACTAATCCCAAAGCAAGCAAAAGGAAAGAAATAACAAAGATTAGAGCAGAAATAAATGAAATTGAAAACATGAAAACAATAGAGAAAATCAATAAGACCAGAAGTTGGTTCTATGAGAAAATCAATAAGATTGATGGGCCCTTATCAAGATTGACAAAAAGAAGAAGAGAGAGGATGCAAATAAATAAGATCAGAAATGGAAGAGGAGACATAACTACTGGCCTCACAGAAATAAAGGAGGTAATAACAGGATACATGAACAACTTTACGCTAATCAATACAACAATTTAGAGGAAATGGACGGGTTCCTGGAAAGACATGAACAGCCAACTTTGACTCAAGAAGACATAGATGACCTCAACAAACCAATCACAAGTAAAGAAATTGAATTAGTCATTCAAAAGCTCCCTAAAAAGAAAAGTCCAGGACCAGACGGCTTCACATCTGAATTCTATCAAACATTCCAGAAAGAATTAGTACCAACTCTCCTCAAACTCTTCAAAAAAATCGAAGCGGAGGGAAAACTACCTAATTCATTCTATGAAGCCAACATCACCCTCATACCAAAACCAGGCAAAGATATTACAAAAAAAGAAAACTACAGGCCGATCTCTCTAATGAATATAGATGCAAAAATCCTCAATAAAATTCTAGCAAATCGTATCCAACAACACATTAAAAGAATTATACATCATGACCAAGTAGGATTCATCCCAGGTATGCAAGGATGGTTCAACATAAGAAAATCAATTAATGTAATACACCATATCAACAAATCAAAGCAGAAAAATCACATGATCATCTCAATTGATGCAGAGAAGGCATTTGACAAGATTCAACATCCTTTCCTGTTGAAAACACTTCAAAGGATAGGAATACAAGGGAACTTCCTTAAAATGATAGAGGGAGTATATGAAAAACCCACAGCTAATATCATCCTCAATGGGGAAAAATTGAAAACTTTCCCCCTAAGATCAGGAACAAGACAAGGATGTCCACTATCACCACTATTATTCAACATTGTGTTGGAGGTTCTAGCCAGAGCAATTAGACAAGAAAAAGAAATACAAGGCATCAAAATTGGAAAGGAAGAAGTAAAACTATCACTGTCTGCAGACGATATGATACTATACGTCGAAAACCCAGAAAAATCCACAACAAAACTACTAGAGCTAATAAATGAGTACAACAAAGTAGCAGGTTACAAGATCAACATTCAAAAATCTGTAGCATTTCTATACACTAGCAATGAACAAGCAGAGGGGGAAATCAAGAAACGAATCCCATTTACAATTGCAACTAAAAGAATAAAATACCTAGGAATAAATTTAACTAAAGAGACAAAAAACCTATATAAAGAAAACTACAAAAAACTGTTAAAAGAAATCACAGAGACCTAAATAGATGGAAGGGCATACCGTGTTCATAGATTGGAAGACTAAATATAGTTAAGATGTCAATCCTTCCTAAATTGATTTACAGATTCAATGCAATACCAATCAAAATCCAAACAACTTATTTTTCAGAAATAGAAAAACCAATAAGCAAATTTATCTGGAAGGGCAGGGTGCCCCGAATTGCTAAAAGCATCTTGAGGAAAAAAAACGAAGCTGGAGGTCTCGCACTGCCTGACTTTAAGGCATATTATGAAGCCACAGTGGTCAAAACAGCATGGTATTGGCATAAAGATAGATATATCGACCAATGGAATCGAATAGAGTGCTCAGATATAGACCCTCTCATCTATGGACATTTGATCTTTGATAAGGCAGTCAAGCCAACTCACCTGGGACAGAACAGTCTCTTCAATAAATGGTGCCTAGAGAACTGGATATCCATATGCAAAAGAATGAAAGAAGACCCATCTCTCACACCCTACACAAAAGTTAACTCAAAATGGATCAAAGATCTAAACATTAGGTCTAAGACCATAAAACAGTTAGAGGAAAATGTAGGGAGATATCTTATGAATCTTACAATTGGAGGCAGTTTTATGGACCTTAAGCCTAAAGCAAGAACACTGAAGAAGGAAATAAATAAATGGGAACTCCTCAAAATTAAACACTTTTGTGCATCAAAGAACTTCATCAAGAAAGTAGAAAGACAGCCTTCACAATGGGAGACAATATTTGGAAATGATATATCAGATAAAGGTCTAGTATCCAGAATTTATAAAGAGATTGTTCATCTCAACAACAAAAAGACAGCCAACCCAATTACAAAATGGGGAAAAGACTTGAACAGACACCTATCAGAAGAGGAAATACAAATGGCCAAAAGGCACATGAAGAGATGCTCAATGTCCCTGGCCATTAGAGAAATGCAAATCAAAACCACAATGAGATATCATCTCACACCCACCAGAATGGCCATTATCAACAAAACAGAAAATGACAAGTGCTGGAGAGGATGCGGAGAAAGAGGCACACTTATCCACTGTTGTTGGAAATGTCAAATGGTGCAACCAGTGTGGAAGGCAGTTTGGCGGTTCCTCAAAAAGCTGAATATAGAATTGCCATACGACCCAGCAATACCATTGCTGGGAATATACTCAAAGGACTTAAGGGCAAAGACACAAACGGACATTTGCACACCAATGTTTATAGCAGCGTTATTTACAATTGCAAAGAGATGGAAACAGCCAAAATGTCCATCAACAGACGAGTGGCTAAACAAACTGTGGTATACACATACGATGGAATATTATGCAGCTTTAAGACAGGATAAAATTATGAAGCATGTAATAACATGGATGGACCTAGAGAACATTATGCTGAGTGAGTCTAGCCAAAAACTAAAAGACAAATACTGTATGGTCCCAATGATGTGAATCGACATTCGAGAATAAACTTGGAATATGTCATTGGTAACAGAGTTCAGCAGGAGTTACAAACAGGGTAAGATAATGGGTAATTGGAGCTGATGGGATACAGACTGTGCAACAGGACTAGATACAAAAACTCAAAAATGGACAGCACAATAATATCTAATTGTAAAGTAATCATGTTAAAACACTGAATGAAGCTGCATCCGAGCTATAGGTTTTTGTTTTGTTCTTACTATTATTACTTTTATTTTTTTCTCTATATTAACATTCTATATCTTTTTCGGTTGTATTGCTAGTTCTTCTAAACCGATGTAAATGTACTAAGAAATGATGATCATGCATCTATGTGATGATGTTAAGAATTACTGATTGCATATGTAGAATGGTATGATTTCTAAATGTTGGGTTAATTTCTTTTTTTCCGTTAATTAATAAAAAAAAAAAAACGGCATTGTCCAACATATCGCAGCTGATTATTGCTGAAAAAGTAGGGGAATGTGTTTGTAGAACTGAGTGACATTCTGACTCCATTCATTCGGACACACGTCTTGCCTGAAAACTAGCATTTCCCCAGAAAACTCAGCAATTGCTCTGCAAATCCGTTACCTGATACTGTTTTGAATGTTGAGAGACTCATTGGATCTATTCACTTCTATGCACTTTTTGGACTGAAAGGACTTTCTTCAGAGAACACTACCCTTAACCTCACCTAAACCTAACACTAGCACTTCCTATAAATGTATAGCGACCTCAGTAACTACGACCGACACAGAGGTATGCCAAGCCTCTCCCCAATCTGAATCACACCAGAAGCAGAATCCAGATCCTAACCATAACCTAAGCTGAACTCTTACCCACAACCAACCACAGATGCCTGCTGAAACTGAACCCTGAAACTAACCCTGAGCCTAACATGAACATGAACATAATCTGTCTCCTAAACTGAGCAATACTAATGTCTGCACACATTTCCAAGCATTTTTCATGGAAAACTCCATGGCAAACTAATGCTACACACTAAAATAGGAGACCAGTTTCTTCACGTATTTTGAGAGCTGATTGACTTTCCAGCTCCATTCACTTTCAAGCAGTTTTTTTTCGGAGAAAAACAGCATTTCTGTGGCGCACTCACCAATGGCAATGGAAACCATTACCTAAGCATGTTTGGAAAACTGACAATCGTCCTGGTTCCATTCACTGGCGTAAGATTTTTTACCAGATCTGCAATATTTCAGAGAACCCTCACTGTCACTTCATTTAAATGTGACAGTAACGCCCCAGAAACGTAAACAGAAACAAACCAAAACACCGAATAACCGATAAAAGCACAAATCCCAACCTCCAACCTGGTCTGAAAATCGACCAGATGCCTGTCTGGAACACAAACCCACACACTAAATCTAACCCTCAACCAAACCCTAACCCTAGACCCAAACCTACCTCCAACCCTAACCCGAAACCTAATCCCATCCTGAAAACCAACCCTATACCCAGCCCTAAAATTTATAGAAACCCTACACCCAACCTGACCTTTAAACTTAACCTTAACACCAACCCTAACCCTAAGCCTAACCCATAACCTAACCCTAACCCTAGCCCAACCCTACCAACAACCTTAGCCCAAACCCTTACCGCATCCCAGAAACCAACCCTAAGACCAACCCTCAAATTTATACCAAACCTACACCAAACTGCAGCCCTAAACCTAATCCTAATCCAAACCCCAACCCTAACCCTAACCCTAACCCTAACCCTAACCCTAACCCTAACCCTAAACTTCACCCTAACCTTACCCCTAACCAACCACCAACCCTCACCACAAACCTGACCCCATCCCCATTGCCAACCTTGAATGCAAACCCTGGACTTTTGATCAACCCTACACCAATCACAGCCCTAAACGTAACCCTAACACCAACACTAATCCTAAACCTAACCCTAACCGAAACCCTAAACCTGGACAAACCCTGCCACAAAGCCTACCTCGAACCCTAACCCCACACCCAATGCCATCCCTAAGCACAAACCTCAGCTGTATACCGACCCTGCCCCCCAATGATACCTGAAACGTAACCCTAACCCAACCCTTATTCTAACCCTAAGCCAAACCCTGACATGAACCCTTGCCCTAACCCGACCACCAACACGCGCCTAAAATCTGATCCGATCTCCAACCCAACCCTAAATGCAACCCTCTACTTTCACCAAACCTATATCAAATCACAGCCCTAAATGTAATCCTAACACCAAAACTATGCCTAACCCTAGCCCTAACACAAAACCTAAACCTGGACCCATCCTTACCATGATCCCTAGCCTGAAACCTTAACCCACACTGAAAGCGAACCTTAATCACCACCCTCAGCTGTATACCAACCATGCACCCAAACACAGCCCAAAACATAACCCTAAACCCAACCCTTTCTCTAACCCTAACCCTAACCCTAACCCTCGACTTTTGACCAACGCTACCTCAAATCGCAACCCTAAATGTAACCCTAACACCAACACTATGCCTAAACCTATCACTAACCCAAACCCTAAATATGGACCCAAACCTACCTCGAACCCTAGCCCAAAACTTAACCCCACATACAAACCTAAACCTAAGCACAACCCTTAACTGTATACCGACCCTCCATCCCAACGCAGCCCAAAAAGTAACCCTTACCCCAAACCTTACCCTTACCCTAAACCTTACCCTCACCCTAACCCTAGGCCTAACTCGACCACCAACCCTCACCTGAAGTTTGAACCCATCCTCAACGCTAACCCTAAAAGCAACCCTAGACTTTTGACCAACCCTACATCAAATTGCAGGAATAGACATAAGCCTAACACCACCACTAACCCTAACCCTAACCCTAACCCAAACCCTAAACCTGGAACCAACCCTACCACGATCCCTTGCCTGAAACCTAACCACACACCAAAACCGAACCCTAAGCACAACCCTCAACTGTATACCAACCCTGCACCCCAACACAGCCCAAAAAGTACCCTAACCCCAACCCTTACTCTAACCCTAACCCTTACCATCACCCTAACCCTAGCCCTAACCAGACCACCAAACCTCACCTGAAATCTGACCCATCCGCAACACCAACCCTAAATGCAACCCTCGAGTTTTGACCAACCCTACAATAAATCACAGTCCTAAACATAACTACAACACCAACACTATGCCTAATGCTAGCCCTAACCCAAAACCTAAACCTGGACCCAGCCTACCTCGAACCCTAGCCCAAAATCTAACCCTACACCGAAAGCCAACCCTAAACACAACCCTCAGCTGTGTACCGACCCTGCAACAAACGCAGCCTGAAACATAACCCTAAACCCAACCCTTATCATAACCTTAACCCTTTCCCTCACCCTAACCCTAGCCCTAACCAGACCACCAACCCTCGCCCGAAATCTGACCCCATCCCCAATGCCAACCCTAAACACAACCCTCGACTTTTGACCAACCCTACAGCAAATTGCAGCCCTAAACATAACCCTAACACCAATACTATGCCTATTCCTAGCCCTAACTGAAAACTTACCTGGACCCAACCCTACCTCGAACCCTAGCCCCAAAACTAACCCCACACCCAAAGCCAACCCTAAGCACAACACTCAGGTGTATACAGACCCTGCATACCAAAGCAGCTGAAAACGTAACCCTAAACCCAACTATTACTTTAACCTAACCCTAACCCTCACCATAACTCTGGCCAAAACCCGACCACCAACCTCGCCTGAAATCTGACACCATCCCCAATGCCACCCATAAACACAACCCTATACATTTAACCAACCCTACATCATATCACAACCCAAATAAAACCCTAAAACCAACACTCTGCCAAACTCTAACTCTAACCCAAACCCTAATCCTGAACCCAACCCTACATCGAATCCTAGCCCGAAACCAAACCCCACACTAAAGTCAACCCCACAACGTTCAGCTCTATACCACCCCTGCACTCCGACGCAGCCCGAAATGTAACCCTAACCCCAACCCTTACTCTAACCCTAACCCTTACCCACACCCTAACCCTAGCCTTAACTCCACCTACAACCCTCACCTGAAATCTGACCCCATCCCCAACGCCAACGTAATCGCAACCCTCGACTTTTGACTAACCCTACAGAAAATCGCAGCCCTAAACGTAACCCTAACAGCAACACTATGCTCACCCTGAACCTAACCACACCCTAAACCTGGCCCCAACCCTACCACGATCCCAAACCTGAAACCTAACCCCACACCCAAAACGATTCCTTAGCACAACCCTCAGCTGAATGCGGACCCTACAACCCAACGTTACCCAAAATGTAACCCTAACTCCAACCCTTACTCTAACCCTAACCCTGACCCGAACCCAAACCCAAGCCCTACATTACCCCCAACCTTCCCCTGAAATCTGACCCCATCCCCAAAGCAAAACCTAAATGCAACCCTCAACTTTTGACCAACCTACACCAAATCACAGACCTAAACGTAACCCTAACACCAACACTAAGCCTAACTCTAACCCTAACGAAAACCCTAAACCTGGACCCAACCCTACCATGAAGCTTAGCCTGAACCCTAATGCCACACCTGAAGTCATCCCTAAGAACTACCCTCAGTTGTATACCGACCCTGCACCCGAACGCACCACGAAATGTAACCCTAATCCCAACCCTTACTTTAATGCTAACCCTAGCCCTAACCCTGACACTGAGTTGGCTTTTACATTACTGGTTTCCAAAAGTGAGAAATGGACCTGGTAGACACGCAACCATACTTATTTTCAGGTTAAAACGGGATTGTTCAACATATCGCAGGTGATTCTTGTTTAAAAAGTCAGGGAACGCATTTGAAATCTGAGTGACATTCTGACTCCCTTCATTTGGACACACGTCTTGCCTGAAAACTGGCATTACCCCAGTAAACTCAGCAATTGCTTTGCAAATCTAATACCCCGTACTGGTTTGAATGCTGAGGGACTCATTGGATCCATTCACTTCCATGCGCTTTTTGGACTCAAAGGACTTTCTTTGGAGAACACTATCCTTAATCTCACCTAAACCTAACACTAGCACTCCCGGTAAATGTACACTGACCTCAAAACCGACGACTGACACAGACCTATGCCAAGCCTCTCACCAGTCTGAATCACACCGGAAGCAGAATCCAGATCTTAACTCTAGCCTAAGCCAAACTCTTACGCACAACCAACAACAGATGCCTGCCGAAACTGAACCCTGAACCTAACCCTGAGCCTATCACGAACATGAACATAATCTGTCTCCCAAACCAAACAATACTAATATCTGCACACATTTTTCCATGCATTTTTCATGGGAAACAACACGACAAACTAATGCTGCCCACTAAAATAGGAGACCAGTTTGTACATGTGCTTTGAGAGCTCATTGAATTACCAGATCCATTCACTTTCAAGCAGTTTATTTGGACAAAATGGCATTTCGGTGGAGCGCTCACCTACAGCAAGGGAAACCATTACCTAAGCATGTTTGAAAACTGAGTTTCGTCCTGGTTTCATTCACTCGTGTAAGATTTTATACTGGAAATGCAATGTTTCACAGAACCCTTACTGTCACAAAATTTAAATGAGACACTAACGTCCCCACAAACACAAACAGAAACCAAAACCAAAACACTGAAGAACCCATACCAGCACAAATCCCAACCTCCAAACCCGGTCCGAAAATCGACACAATGAATGTCTTCAACCCAACCCCACGCACTAAACCTAACACTCAATCTAACCTTAACCCTAGATCCAACCCTATCTCCAATCCTAACCCAAAACCTAACTCCAACCCCAACACAAACTCTAAACCCAAACCTGAAATTTATAGCAACCCTACACCAAATCGCACCCCTAAACTTATCCTTAACACCAACCCTATCCCAAACCCTAACCCTTACCCTAACCCTAACCCTAACCCCAACCCTACAAACCACCCTAGCCCAAACCCTAACCGCAACCCAGACACCAACCCTAACACCAACCCTCAAATTTATTCCAAACCTACACCAAACTACCACCCTAAACTTAACCCTAATCCCAATCCAAACACTAACCCTAACCCTAACCTTCACCCTAACTCTAGCCCTAACCAGACCACCAACCCTCACCAGAAACCAGACACCATCCCCAACACCAACCCTAAACACAACCCTAGATTTTTGACCAACCATACACCAAATCATAGCCCTAAACATAACCTTAACACCAACACTAAGCCTAACCCTAACCCTAACAAAACCCTAAACCTGGACCCAATCCTACCATGAACCCTAACCCGAACCCTAACCCCACAGCCAAAGCCATCCCGAAGCACAACCCTCAGCTTTATACCAACCATGCACTCCAACGCAGCCTGTAACGTAACTCTAAACCTAACCCTTACTCTAATCCTAACCCTAACCCTAACCCTGACACTGAGCTAGCCTTCACATCATTGGTTTCTGAAATTGAGAAATGGACCTTGTCCACACACGACCATACTTATTTTTAGCTTAAAATGGCATTTTCCAAGATATCGCAGCTGATTCTTGCTGAAAAAGTAGGGGAATGGGTTTGTAAAACTGAAGGACATTCTGACTCCATTCATTTGGACACACGTCTTGCCTGAAAACTAGCATTTCCCCAGAAAACTCAACAATTGCTCTGCAAATCCATTACCTCATACTGTTTTGAATGCTGAGGGACTCATTGGATCCATTCACTTCCATGTGCTTTTTGGACTCAAAGGACTTTCTTCAGAGAACACTACACTTAAACTCATCTAAACCTAACACTAGCACTCCCCGTAAATGTACAACAACCTCAAAACCGACGACTGAGAAAGATCTATGCCAAGCTTCTCACCAATCTGAATCACACCAGAAGCAGAATTCAGATCCTAACCCTAGCCCAAGCCCAACTCTTATGCACAACCAACCACAGATGCCTGCCGAAACTGGACCATGAACCTAACCCTGAGCCTAACATGAACATGAACATAATCTGTCTCCAAAACCGAACCATACTAATATCTGCACACACTTCCAAGCATTTTTCATGGCCAATACTACAGCAAACTAATGCTACCCACTAAAATAGGAGACCAGTTCATACATGTGTTTTTAGAGCTCATTGACTTACCAGCTCCATTCACTTTCAGGCGGTTTTTTCGGAGAAAAATGACATTTCTGTGGAGCACACACCTACGGCAATGGAAACCAGTACCTAAGCATGTTTGGAAAACTGAGAATCGTCCTGGCTCCATTTACTGGTGTAAGATTTTTTACTGGAAATGCAATATTTCAGAGAACCCTCACTGTCACTTAATTTAAATGTGACACTAACGCCCCCACAAACAGAAACAGAAACAGAAACACCAAAGAATCCATACCAGCACAAATCCCAACCTCCAATCCCAGTCTGAAATTCGACCCAATGCCTGTCTTCAACCCAAGCCCACAGACTAAATCAAACCCTCAACCTAACCCTAACCCTAGACCCAACCCTGCCTCCAAACCTAACCCAAAACCTAACCCCAACCCTCAAATTTATACCAAACTACACCAAACTGCAGCCCTAAATTTAACCCTAATCCCAACCTTAACCTTAACCCTAAACCTAAACCTCACCCTAACCCTAGCCCTAAGCCAACAAACAACCTTCACCAGAATCCTGACCCCATCCCCAACGCCAACCCTAAATGCAACCCTGGACTTTTGATCAACCCTACACCAAATTGCAGCTCTAAATGTAACCCTAATACCAACACTAAGCCTAACCCTAACCCTAACCCAAACCCTAAACCTGGACCCAACCCTACCACAAAGCCTAACCCAAACTCTGGCCTCCCACCCCAAGCCATCCCTAAGCACAACCCTCAGCTCTATACCGACACTGCACCCCAATGCAACCCGAAACGTAACCCTAAACCCAACCCTTACCCTAACCCTAACCATGACACTGAGCTAGCCTTCACATCATTGGTTTCCGAAACTGAGAAATCACCTGGTCCACACGTGACCAAACTTATTTTTAAGTTAAAATGGCATTGTCCAACATATCTCAGCTGATTCTTGCTGAAAAAATCGGGAAATGAGTTTGTAGAACTGAGTGACATTCTGATTCCATTCATTCGGACACACGTTTTGCCTGAAAACTAGCATTTCCCCAGAAAACTCAGCAATTGCTCTGCAAATCCGTTACCTCATACTGTTTTGAATGCTGAGGGACTCATTGGATCCATTCACTTCCATGCGCTTTTTGGACTCAAAGGATTTTCTTCAGAGAACACTATCCTTAAACTCACCTAAACCTAATACTAGCACTCCCCGTAAATGTACAACAACCAAAAAACTGATGACCGACAAAGACCTATGCCGAGCTTCTCACCAATCTGAATCACACCAGAAGCAGAATCCAGATCCTAACCCTAGTCTAAGTCCAACTCTTACCCACAACCAACCACAGATGCCTGCTGAAACTGAACCCTGAATCTAACCTTGAGCCTAAAACGAACATGAACATGAACATAACCTGTCTCCAAAACCAAGCAATACGAATATCTGCACACATTTCCAAGCATTTTTCATGGGAAACACCATGGCAAACTAATGCTACCCACTAAAAATAGGAGGCCAGTTGGTACATGTGTTTCCAGAGCTCATTGACTTACCAGCATCATTCACTTTCAAGCAGTTTTTTTTGGAGGAAAACGTCATTTCTGTGCAGCACTCACCTATGGCAAGGGAAACCATTACCTAAGTATGTTTGGAAAACTGAGAATTGTACTGGTTTCATTCACTGGCATTAGATTTTTTACCAGAACTGCAATATTTCAGAGAACCCTCACTGTCACTTAATTTAAATGTGACACTAATGCTCCCACAAAGAGAAACAGAAACAGAAACACCAAAGAACCCATACCAGCACAAATCCTAATCCCCAAACCTGGTATGAAAATCCAACCAATGCCTGTTTTCAAACCAAACCCACACACTAAATCTGACCATCAACCTAACCCTAACCCTAGACCCAACCCTACCCCCAATCCTAACCCGAAACCTAAACCCAAACCCAACACCAACCCTAAACCTAACCCTCAAATTTATGGCAACCCTACACCGAACCGCATCCCTAAACTTAACCTTAACACCAACCCTAACCATAACTCTAACCCTTACCCTAACTCTAACCCTAACCCCAACCCTACCAACAACCCTAGCCCAAACCCTAACCGCAACCCAGACACCAACCCTTACACCAACCCTCAAACACCAACCCTAACTCTAACCCTAACCCCAACCCTACCAACAACCCTAGCCCAAACCCTAACTGCAACCCAGACACCAACCCTTACACCAACCCTCAAACACCAACCCTAACACCAACCCTCAAATTTATACCAAACCTTCACCAAACTGCAGCCCTGAACTTAACCCTAATCCCAAACCTAACCCTAACCCAACCCTAACCTTCACCCTAACCCTAGCCCTAAGCCGACTATCAACCCTCACCAGAATCCTGACCCCATCCCCAACACCAACCCTATATGCAACCCTCAACTTTTGACCAACCATACAGCAGTTTGCAGCCCTAAACATAACCCTAACACCAACACTAAGCCCAACCCTAACCCTAACCCAAATCCTAAACCTGGACCCAACCATACCACGAACCCTAGCCTGAACCCTAACCCCACACCCAAAGCCATTCCTAAGCACAACCCTCAGCTGTATACCAACCCTGCACCCCAACGCAGCCTGAAACATAACCTGACAAATTAGACTTCAAATGTAAAACAATTAAAAGAGACAAAGAAGGACACTATATATTAATAAAAGGAACAATTCAACTGGAAGACATAGCAATCAAAAATATTTACGCACTGAGCCAGAGTGCTCCAAAATACATGAGGCAAACTCTGACAACATTAAAGGGAGAAGTAGACACCTCACCATAATAGCTGAAGTCTTCAATTCATTGCTCTCATCAATGGATACAACATCCAGACAGAGAACAATAAAGAAGCAGAGAATGTGAACAGTGCGGTAAGTGAACTAGACTTAACAGACATTTACAGAACACTACACTCCACAACAGCAGGATACACCCTTTTCTCAAGTGCTCACGAATAATTCTCAAGGATAGACCATATTCTGGGAACAAAGCAAGTCTCAATAAATTTAAAAGACTGAAGTCATAGAGAACACCCTGTCAGGTCACAAAGGAATGAAGTTGGAAATCAATAGCAGACAGAGGGCCAGAAAATTCACAAATATATGGATGCTCAATAACACACTCTTAAACAACCATTGGGCCAAGGAAAAAACTACAAGAGAAATCAGTAAATGTCTGGAAGAAAATGAAAATGAAAACACAACATATCAAAATTTATGGGATGCAGCAAAGGCACTGCTAGGAGGGAAATCTATTGCCCTAAATGCCTATATCAAAAAAGAAGAAAGAGCAAAAACCAAGGAATTAACTGTTCACTTGGAAGAACTAGAGAAAGAACAGCAAACTAATATGAAGATTAGAGGAGAAATAAATGAAATTGAGAATATGAAAACAACCAAGAAAATCATCAAAACCAGATGCTGGTTCTATGAGAAAATCAATAAGATTGATGGACCCTTATTAAGAGCGACAAAAAGAAGAAGAGAGAGGTTGCAAATAAATAAGATCAGAAATGGAAGAGGAGACATAACCACTGACCCTGCAGAAATAAAAGAGGTAATGGGATGATAATAGGAGCAACTATATGCTAATAAACTAGACAATGTAGATTACATGGACAACTTCCTAGAAAGGCATGAACAACCAACATTGACTTGAGAAGAAATAGATGGCCTCAACAAACCAATTAGAAGTGAAGAGATTGAATCAGTCATCAAGAAGTTCCCCAAAAAGAAAAGTCCAGGACCAGATGGCTTTACATGTGAGTTTTACCAACTTTCAAGAAAGAAATAATACCAATCCTGCTCAAATTCTTCAAAAAATTTGAAGAGGAGAGAAGGCTACCTAACTCATTCTATGAAGCCAACATCACCCTCATACCAAAGGCAGATAAAGATACCACAAGAAAAGAAAATTACAGACCAATCTCTCTGATGAATATAGGTGCAAAAATCCTCAACAAAAATACTTGCAAATCAAATCCAGCAGCACATTAAAAGAATTATACACCATGACCAAGTGGGATTTATTCCAGGAGGTATGCAAGGATGGTTCAACATAAGAAAGACAATTAATGCAATACACCATATCAACAAATCAAAGCAGAAAGTCACATGATCATCTCAATTGATGCAGAAAAGGCATTTGAGAAAATTCAACATCCTTTCTTGTTGAAAACACTTCAAGGGATAGGAATAGAAGGGAACTTCCTCAACATGATAAAGGTAGTATATGAAAAACCCACAGTTAACATATCCTCAATGGGGAAAGACTGAAAGCTTTCCCCCTAAGATCAGGAACAAGACCAGGATGTCCACTGTCACAATTGTTATTTAACACTGTGCTGGAAGTTCTAGTCAGAGCAATCAGACAAGAAAAAGAGATAAAAGGCATTCAAATTGGAAAGGAAGAAGTAAAACTCTCTTCTTTTGCAAATGACACTGTGTGTTGAAAATCCCAAAAAAATCCACAACAAAGCTACTAGAGCTAATGAGTACAGGAAAGTGGCAGGGTACATGATACACACCCAAAAATCAGTAGTGTTTCTATATACTAGTAATGAGCAATCTGAGGGGGAAATCAAGAAAAATAATGTCATTTACAATAGCAACTAAAAGTATAAACTATTTAGGAATAAATTTAACCCAGGATACAAAAGACCTATCACAAAAAACTACAAAAAATTGCTAAAAGAAATCAGGAAAGACCTAAATAAATGTAAGGGCATACTGTGTTCATGGACTGGAAAACTAAATATACTGAAGATGTCAATTCTACCCAAACTGATTTATAGATTCAATGCAATACCAACTAAAATCCCCAAAACCTACTTTGCATAAATAGGAAAACCAATAACCAAATTTATTTGGAAGGGCAGAGTGCCCCAAATAGCTAGAACTTCCTTGGGAAAGAAAAATGAAGTGGGAGGTCTCACAGTACCTGACTTTAAAGCATATCACAAAGTTACAGTAGTCAAAACAACATGGTACTGTCATAAATGTAGATACACTGACCAATGGAATTGAATAGGGTGTTCAAATATACACCCATTCATCTACTGACAATTGATCTTTGATAAAGCAGTCAAGCCAACTCACCTGGGACACAGCAGCCTCTCCAATAAATGGCACTTGGAGAAGTGGATATCCAGATGCAAAAGACTGAAAAAGGATCCATATCTCATATACTCTACAAAAATTAACTCAAAATGGATTGAAGACATAAACATTAGACCTAAGACCATAGAACTTTTAGAAGAAAACGTAAGGATATATCTTGTAAAACTTGTAATAGGAGGCAGTTTCCTAGATCTTACACCCCAGGCATGAGCATTGAAGAAATAAACAAATTGGATCTCCTCAAAATTGAACACTTTTGTGCCTCAAAAAACTTTGTAAAGAAAATAAAAAAGCAGCCTATGCAATGGGAGACAATATTGGAAACCACGTATCAGGTAAGGGTTTAGTATCCAGAATATATAAAGAGATTCTTCAATTCAACAACAAAAAGACAAACAACCCAATTAAAAAATGGGGAAGAGACACAAACAGACACTTCTCAGAAGAGGAAACACAAATGGCTAAAAGGCACATAAAAAGATGGTCAATTTCACTGGCTATGAGGGAAATGAAAATCAAAACCACAAAGAGATATCATCTCACAACCACTAGAATGTCCGTCAACAAAAAACCCAGAAAACGACAAGTGCTGGAGAGGATGTGGAGAAAGAGGCACACTTAGCCACTGTTGATGGGAATGTAAAATGGTACAACCACTGTGGAAGGTAGTTTGATGGTTCCTCAGGAAGCTAAGTACAGAATTACTATATGATCCAGCAATCCCACTGCTAGGTATCTATTCAGAGGACATGAGAACAAGGACACAAATGGACATTTTGCACACCAATGTTTATAGCAGCATTATTTACAATTGCAAAGAGATGGAAACAGCCCAAATGTCCATCAATACACAAGTGGCTAAACAAGCTGTGGTATATACATATGATGATATGTGGTATATACATATGTAGCTGTAAGACAGAATAAAGATGAAGCATGTAACAACATGGATGGACCTTGAGGACATTATGCTGAGTGAAATTAGCCAGAAACATAAGGACAAATACTGTATGGCCTCACTAATATAAACTAACATTAATGAGTGAACTTGGAGAATTTAAGTTAAGAACATAGGTTATTGGGGGACAGAAATAGGATAGAGAATGGGTAATTGGTGCTGAAGGAATGCAGATTGTGCAACAAGACCGATTGTAAAACTCAGATATGGATAGCACAACACTACCTGATTGTAGCACAGTAATGTAAGTACACCAAAAGAAGCTGAGTGTGAGTTTGGTTGAGGGAGAAGAGCTGGGGGCACATATGAAATCAGAAGGTATAGTAGTGGTTAAAGACTGAGATGGTATAATTTACAGTGTGCAATGATGGTGATTAAAAGCACAAATTTAAAATTGTTTTTTCAGGAGGAAGAACAAGGGAATGTCAATATTGCAGGGTGTTGAAAATACATCATATATGGGAAAAAGTACAATCAATGTAAGGTAGGATCTACAGTCAACGGTAACATTATAATATGCTCCTACTGAATGTAAAAAGGGCATTATGCAAAAACTAGGTGTCAGCAGGCAGGGGCATTGGGAAAGGGGTATGGGTTCTTTGTGGAAGAACAGGAAATGTCTTCAGATAGCATATTGTGGCAAAGGAATGTCTATACAATTAGGCTGGATTGTATGATGTGTGAATAAAACAGTTTAAAAATGGTCAGAGAGAAACAAGTGCTAGAGAAAATGTGGAGAAAGAGATATACCTATTCACTGTTGATTGGGAAACGAGAGGTGCAGCCCCTCAGAGAGCGGTGTGGTGGTTCCACAGTAGGCTAGGGTTGGGTTTGCCATATAATCCTGAATCCCTGTTACTCAGTACATACCTGGAGGAACTGAGTGTGGGGACATGAATAGACATTTGCATGCTGGTATTTCTAGCAGCAGGGATTGTGATCTACAATGAATGGTGTCCTAAGGGCACAACAACTGAGGAATGGAAGGGGCAACTATGGTATAAATATCTGCAGCCAGAAGTAGTGAAGTTATGAGGCATGCAACTAGACGAATGAACCTTTAGAGCTGTATGTTGAATGAACTGTCAGGAACAAGAAAAACAAATATTACCATAGCTCAATAATATGAACTAACTATAATATAAAAATTCAGTGAACTTAAGTTGAGAGCATGGGTTATCAGATTGGGGTTTATTGTAAAGGGTCCTAGATTGTAAGCAATTACAGCAGTCACATATATTCAGTAGGTGTAATTGTTAATTCTAAATTCTGAGATACTGAGCTCTTTGTATATAACCTGGTCTTTCCCAGAAACCTCAGGAATTTATGTGACACCTGAGACTCAGAGTCAGAGCTGTCAGCAGTACCCCATACAGGAACTGTTTTAAAAAATGGAAAAAGTGATCAGACATTGAGTAGAGATATGGATGAAGCTGTTCTGGGTAGGACTAAGGTATATTAGAAGACTGGGTAAAGAATGATATCATCCATATCTTAAAACTTCAACTTCTGTGTGAGACTAAAGAGATAAATGTTTATTTAGTGCAGAATTTATATTTTGGGTTGCAAAATTTATATTTTGGATAGGGCATTTCTTAATTTAACTTGTATGGTCAGTTTAGTTGAACACCATAAGTACAGGGAATTTTGAACAGGGCGTGAGACTTTGTTGGTTTATCCAGGTTAGTTGATATCCCGATAAATCCTTGAGTGATTTGGACAGTGAGTAAAGAAGTATTTGCAGGGTTCTCTTAAGGAAATAGGGAGAAAGGGGGAAAGATTCAACTTCCCCATTCGGAGAATTTACAATACTCTTGCAATCAGTGAGGACAACTAAATCAATTGGCTGAGCTCCCAAACTTGGGGTTTGCCCCCATAAAACTTATCTGGGCAAAGAACAGGTTAAGCCTACTTTAAATTAGGCCTGAGAGTCACTCCCAGAGAACCTCTTTGTTTCTCAGATGTGGCCTCTCTCTCTAAGCCAACATGGCAAGTGAACCCACTGCCCTCTCCCCACTATGTGGGACATGGCTCCCAGGGGTATAAATCTCCCTGGCAACATGGGACAGAAATACCAGGATGAGCTGGGACCTAGCATCAAAAAGATTGAGAAAACCTTCTTGACCAAAAGGGGAAGAGATAAATGAGAAAAAATAAACTGTCAGTGGCTGGGAGATTTCAAACAGAGTCGAGAGGTTATCCTGGAGGTTATTCTTATGCATTATATAGATATTCTTTTTCAGTTTATGGTATATTTGATTGGCTAAAGGGAAGTACCTGAAACTGTTCAGTAGCCTTGTTTCTTGAAGATGATTGTATGACGATATAAACTTTACAATGTCATTGTATGATTGTGAAAACCTGTGTCTGAAGCTCCCTTTATCTAAGGTATGGACAGATGAGTAAAAAATATGGATAAAAAATAAACAAATAATAGGGGGAACAAAAGTTAAAATATATTGGATAGATGGAAATACTAGTGTTCAATGAGAGGGAAGAGTAAGGGGTGTGGTACGTATGAGTTTTTCTTTTTTCTTTTTATTTCTTTTTCTGGAATGATGCAAATGTTCTAATAATGATCACAGTGATGAATATACAACTATGTGATGATATTGTGAGCCATTGATTGTATATCATGTATGGAATGTTTGTTTGTTAAGATTATGAAGGAATGTTGACTTTAATTAAGATAGGGAGACTATGCAGAATTATCCAAGATGACCCAATATAATCACATGAGCCATTGAAAGAAGAGACATTTCTCTGGTTAGTGACAGAAGAGTCAGAAAAATGTGTTGAAAGAGGAAGTCAGGATGTTCAAAACAGGAGAAGGAATTGATGCATTATTGTTGGTTTGAAGAAGGAGGGGAAAATGTAAGAAGGAATGTGGGTGGCTTCTAAGAGCAGAAAATGGTACCCAGTTGACAGTTAGCGAGGAAATGAGAACTCAACAAACTGAATAAGTTTAGAAATAGATTCCAGATAAGTGCCTAGCCAGACAGTTACCTTGATTTAAGCTTCATGATACCCTGAGTATAGAAAACCCCCAGACTTTTGACCTTCAGAACTTTGAATTAAAAAATGAGTATTGTAAGCTCCTAAGTTTGTGGTAATTTGTTAGGCAGTAATAGAAAACATATACACTAAGTTTCAAAGTATTTTCAAGAATTCTAAAATAAAAGTGATTGAAGAACAATTGCCATCAGCCACCTGAACTGCATATTGTATGATGATATAAAGAAAGAAGAAGAAAGAAACAATGCTTGCAACCCGAGAACAGAGAATACTTAAAATAGCTAATGCATATTCACTGGAAAGCATGGCAATCCAAATTGAAAACAGCAGCTAAAATCAGATGTTTTGCCATCTCCAGGAGCAAGGGAGCAGAAACAGCTTCTGGTAAGGGCTAAGAATTCCAGAATCTGTTCTTTATGCAATCTCAAAACTGAACACAAGATCTCCTTTTTAGAACAGAGACCCACACTGAAGAGAAACAGCAGGGAATTGAATCAATATTAAATAGGATAGACCAAGATCACAGTGCTTACAACATTTCTGGGTACAGTTGTCCCAAGAATATTTGAACAACTAACAAAAACTGACAAAGCCATCTTCCTCAATACTTGGTAAAACACTGAAAGGATTGCAATAACTGGGCTAGTACCAAATGAAGAAAACAGATTGACAATAGTAGGAGAACCTTGTATTAATCTTATTGGCCTCTCACCTGCCCACATCCTAGCTAGCTCTGTATGGAGGTAGACTGTTCTTCCATTATGGGCCCCTAGGCCTGTTCTGGAAGGAGCACAGAAACTGTTGTGTACACATGGGTGCCTGTATGTCAGTGCTAATTTATTGTATGGCAGAGACATTTGTCTCTAGCTCCCCCTCCCAGAACTTCCCTGTAGGCAGAAGCATGCAAACAGCTAAAGCAGTGTAAGGAAAAATGAAATTAAAGCAGCATGGGTCAAAGGATTACTTGCTTTAGACATGCAATAGAGTACACAGGAGTGGGAGAAAGTATTTCATAGGAAGTACAGGTGACACATGGATTCCTTTAAATGGGGGAATTCCTAAGGCCAGGAGGGAACACAAGTCTAAAACAAGATGTCAGCTTAGAAAAGACAGAAATGATACTGTAATTCATTTTCTCACTAGGCTAATCTTCTTGATAGGTGGGATAAACTCTAAAAGAGAGAGCCAGTGAACACAAAGCCAGTTTCACCAACTATGAAAGTTGTTTTCTTTTTTTTGCATTAGTTTCTTTATTTTTATTAGCTCTTGGCACACAAAGAAATCTTTGTCATATCATTACTGGATAAAACAAAAGAAACAGAGAGCTCAAATTCTAAATCATGGAGTTAACACATTAAAATATTAAAATTTAATGAGTGTGACAAAAAGAATACAACACAAACAAAGAAACAGGAAATGATGGCCAGAAACCATCAATGAAGAAATCCAGACTTTGGAGATACTGAACTTCCTTTTGAAAAGGAAGCAAACAGAATTACTGGAGTTGAAGAACAAAATAACTGAAATATTGGAGGTGACAGAAGAAAGAAACAGCAAATTTGAAGACAATACAATTGGAATGATTCATGCTGAGTAACAAAAAGAATGAAAGAGAGAGAAAGAAAGAGAGAGAGAAAGAAAGAAGGAAGGAAGGAAGGAAGGAAGGAAGGAAGGAAGGAAGGAAGGAAGGAAGGAAGGAAGGAAGGAAGGAAGGAAGGAAGAAAGAAAGAAAGAAAAGAAAGAAAGAAAGAAAGAAAAAGAAAGAAAGAAAGAAAGAAAGAAAGAAAGAAAGAAAGAAAGAAAGAAAGAAAGAAAGAAAGAAAGAAAGAAAGAAAGAAAGAAAGAAAGAAAGAAAGAAAGAAAGAAAGAGGGAGAAGAAGCATAAAAGAAAAAGGATAGAAAACATCCCAAACTTAGCAAAAGAAACATGAATATACACATTCAAGAAGTGCAGTGTACCCCACACAGGATAAAATCAAAGACATCCATGCCCAATCTCTTTATAGTAAAAATTTTGAATGCCAAGGATAAGTAGAGAGTTCTGAAAGCTGCAAGAGAAAATCAACATGCTAAGTAAAAGGAGATGCTAATAAGATTAAGTGCCAGTTACTCATCAAAAACCATGGAGGCAAGAAAGAGAAATTTGCCAACCAAGAATTTTATACCTGAAAAGACCATATTTCAAAAATCAGGGAGATTCCAGGAAGATGGCAGAATAGGATAGGCTGGTCACACTTACTGTGAAGAACAACCATAGAAGTGACAGAAAAAATGACCAAGACAGTGATTCCAGGGTACAAGTGACCAGAGAGGGACTTTTACATTGTATAGGGAGGGCTAGATGAAAAAACATAGAAATTATGATTGAGAGGATGGGATGAGTCTATCTGCACCTGGGATGGGCTGCAATGCATAGGTTAAAGTAGGAGCCAAAGGAGCACCATGCTGTAGCACTCCTGCTGCCATATCAGCCTGGGAGATCTACCCTTTCAGCAGTGCAATGGGGAGTTTCCATGGGGAACTCAGAAGCCAGACTTGGTGTACCTATGCACAGAGACCTTGAGGAGGACTATGCCAAATCCCCCACCCCGAACACAGGCTGCTGTGGGCACCTGGTTTTGGCTTAGACTAGGGGGCCCTGCCTTTTGGAGGAGGGGGAAACAGCTGAGCTGAGCTGACAATTGGCCCATAAAAGAGACTAACTGGGTGCTGCTTCTTCTATCCTTTCACAGTGGAGGCCCATAATGCGTCACAGCAGGCATGGAAGGAGAAGCAAGGCTGTGGGAGAGAACCTCACCACACCACCAGGAATTCTGAGCTGGATGTGGGCAGGGGTAGTTGAATTACTCAGTTCTACAGCCCAAGCTCATTTCACATGGGAGTGTAATCTGAAGATTACCAGACCCGTAGTGCCCACAAGCAGATTCTCTGCTGAGGTACATATTGCCCATCTCTCAGCCACAGACTTGGTGGCTTTCAGTGTGCAAAGAGATCTGTTCTTAGTTGGCTTTACAACTGGGTGTGTCTCAGCCCAGCTGGCTGACTTAGAGAGAGGTGGCAGGCCTGAGGGAAAGAGGTAGCCCAAGAGCACCATCAACTGGGAAGACGCACAAAGTGCAATTGGGCAAACTGTCTCTCTGCTTAGCTTTTTACAGATCTTCAATTAGATTTGCACCTCCTGCATGAGGTCCTAGCCTTGGTCAGTAATGGAATTACTGACAAACTGAGTGCAAAAGGAGACCTTCAATGCAAACCCAAAATCTTAAATGAGTGAGGAAAATCAGCTTTCAAAATAACCTTATCAAGATAATCAAATGCCTCAAAAGCAACAGCAAATCACAAAACACGTGAAGATGCAAGAAAATATGTCCAAGCCAAATGATGAAATTTAAGCACCAGAGGAGACACAGAATTTGGGACAGTATAAAGACGTTTATACAAATCTCCTAAATAAGTTCAATGGTTTGGTTAAAGATATAAAGGCTATCAAGAAGACACTAGAAGAGCATAAAAAAAATTTGAAAGAATAAATAGAAAAATAGCAGATCTTACAGAAATGAAAGCTACTATATATTAAATTAAAAATATACTAGAGGACACACGTTCAAGAAGATGTCACAGGATGCCAGCACATAGAAGATGGGCAGCTCTCTGACTCAGATTCTGACATGATGATGGCACTCAGTAACAGACTGCTGCAGGTGCCAAAAGAACTAAGTGGGAACATAGCAGTGAGGACCTTCCAAAATACTGCAGCAGCAGCCTGTGTGCCAGTATTACATTATTGGACTGTTCAAAGTGTGGATTCGAGTGAAAAGAGTTTTATGATTCAGATGATAATAGCTGTCTTTGGAAATGCAAATGACAGAAATACTTTAATTCTCCTCCTAAATCAGAACCTTTTCAGTTTGCCCAGAGCAGTCAGAAACCACTTGCTGCTGAAGGAAAGAAGATTAACAATGTATGGGGTTATGTGCTGCAGGAATAAAATCAAAATGCAGTGGCCCCTGAACTAGGGATTTGGGGCCCCTGAATTGGGGATTTGGGATTTGATGGCATTATCAACAAAAGCAGACAATCTGAGACCTACAATTATTTGCTTGCTAAGAAACTTAAGAAGAAATCTCAATTCTTTCAAAAGAATTAGACAAAGAACTAGATGACTATATGCATGGTGGCAAAAAAATGGGATCAAAGAAAGGAAAATAGGGAAGATCATCTCAAATGGAACTAATCTGTCAAAGACAGACTAAGGGACAGACTGGAAATGAATCATAAAGACTGATATAAGTTCACAAAATAAGATTCTCAAGAAAATGTGGCAGATGAAATTTCTTTTAGGTTACAGGAAACTAAAAAAGATCTGATAGCCCAAGTAGTAAGGTTAATTGGGAACAAAAAGGCAATTGAGCTTCTGATGGAAACTGCTACAGTTGAACAAAATGGTGGCCTTTTTATTATGAACGGCAGTCAAAGAAGAACACTGGGTGGAGTTTTTCTGAATCACCTGTAAAGCATGCTGAGTAAGAGTGAGGGACAAATTAAGGGCATTTTCTACATTGAAAATCAAAAGGAATAGGAAAACAAAAAAAAATTGCTAGAAACAGGAGAACACAAGTGTTGGGGGAAAACATGACACAAACTATTAAAGCTTAAATTTTCCAGAAAATGATCATACATCACTAGAAATTTTGCACATGACACAAATGAAGCCTTGGCCTCTCTTGATGAATCACAAAAAGAATATACAAAAATAAAGTTGGGTACAGAGGAAGCCATTGAGGTTGCTCATTCGCATGATTTGGGCATCTTTTAATACATTTTGGACAATACAAGGAAGAAAGCTTTCTAAAATAACATTGTAAGAAATCGTTTCTACTAAGATTTGTTTTACTTTGCACTGATAAATATGAAAATCTGTAGAAAAGAGAACTGTATTATTTTAAATAAAAATGAATATATGTGGGGAGATGAATGTGATTAATAATAAAAACATTAAAAATTTTCTCCTGACAAAATATTTAAAAGTATATAGCAGAGAATTTAATTTTTCAATCTGTTGCCTGTGCTACTTATTATGAGTATTATTAGCTGATAATCAGTTCTGTTCAAGTCATAATAAGTCATTCAAAATTTATGGTCTTTTTCTGAAATATGTTTGAAATGAATTATGCTTTGATTTCAAGACATTCCATTAAAATATCCTAATGGAACATGTGAATTGTTAAGCTATTCTAAATGCATTCAAATTTCATTTATCTGTGTTCTAAGTACTCAGGCATTTTTTTTTATTAATTAAAAAAATTAACTAACACAACATTTAGAAATCATTCCATTCTACATATATAATCAGTAATTCTTAATATCATCACATAGATGCATATTCATCGTTTCTTAGTACATTTGCATCGATTTAGAAAAAGAAATAGAAAGACAACAGAAAAAGAAATAAAACGATAATAGAGAGAAAAAAGAAAAAAAGAAAAAAAAAACTATACCTCAGATGCAGCTTCATTCATTGTTTTAACATAATTACATTACAATTAGGTAGTATTGTGCTGTCCATTTCTGAGTTTTTGTATCCAGTCTTGTTGCACAGTCTGTATCCCTTCAGCTCCAATTACCCATTATCTTACCCTATTTCTATCTCCTGATGGTCTCTGTTACCAATGACATATTCCAAGTTTATTCTCTAATGTCGGTTCACAACAGTGGAACCATACAATATTTGTCCTTTAGTTTTTGGCTAGTCTCACTGAGCATAATGTTCTCTAGGTCAATCCATGTTATTACATGCTTCATAAGTTTATTCTGTCTTAAAGCTGCATAATATTCCATCGTATGTATATACCACAGTTTGTTTAGCCACTCGTCTGTTGATGGACATTTTGGCTGTTTCCATCTCTTTGCAATTGTAAATAATGCTGCTATAAACATTGGTGTGCAAATGTCCATTTGTGTCTTTGCCCTTAAATCCTCTGAGTAGATACCTAGCAATGGTATTGCTGGATCATATGGCAATTCTATATTCAGCTTTTTGAGGAACCACCAAACTGCCTTCCACAGTGGTTGCGCCATTTGACATTCCCAACAACAGTGGAATACTCAGGCAATTTTAATGATAAGACATTAAAATTAAAATAGGTTTTATAATGATAGCACTTTCTACTAATTTTTTGGTCAGGTGTAAATAAAAATGCTTTTCAAAGAATATGGGCTCTTAACTGTAACTTTTTGAATTTTTATTCATTAACATTTTCATATTCTAAATACCGAATGTGATCCATACTTGTATATTACTACGGACATTACAAATTTCCCAATGGCAGCTTGCCTAAGACTGTTTTATTTATGTTAAGGAGTTACAACTGCATGAAGTTTCAAATTATTAATCTTTATTAATGGAAAAATAATATTAGCTTACTTAACATGTTCCAAGAATTGACTATAGTTACAAAAATATATAGGATACAGTTATGAACTATTCTTTGTAGATAGCACTTGAAGTCTTTCATTTGTTCCTGGAATATATACTTATTGAAGTTGGATCTAAGTGGGAAAGAAAATTGGTTTTTTATTTATAAAGAATGCAAAAACAAAAGTAAAATTTAGGAAACTACCTCCTATTACTAGGTCTTGAAAATATTTCCCTACATTTTCTTCTAGGAGTTTTATGGTACTGGTTCTTATATTTAGGAGTTTGATCCAATTTGATTTAATTTTTGTATAGGGTGTAAGGTAAGGGAACTCTTTCATTCTTCTGGCTATTCATACTCAGTTTTCCCAAGCCCATTTATTGAAAAGACTTTTGTTCCAGTTCAGTGGATTTAGGGGTCTTGCCAAAGACCAGTTAACCATAGATGTGGTGGTCTATTTCTGCTACACTCTTGTTGACATAGTCTCTCAGTGTTTGTCTGTCTGTGAAAATTTTTATCACTCCCTCAGTTTTGAAGGACAATTTGGCTGGGTACAGAATTCTTGACTGGAAGTCTTTCTCTGTCAGGATCTTAAATAAATCATACCACCGCCTTCTCACCTCCATAGTGCCAGTTGAGTAGTCTGAACTCAGTCTTATGTGGTTTCCTTTGTATGTAGTAGATTTTTTTTCTCTTGCCACTTTCAGGATTTTCTGCTTCTCTTCAATATTTGACAGACTGATTAGTAGGTGTCTTGGGGTAGGCCTATTTGGATTTATTCTATTTGAGGTTCGTTGGGCTTCTTTGCTTTGCATATTTATGTCTTTTATAAAGGTTGGGAAGTTTTCTCCCATTATATCCTCTACTAATCTTCCTAGCCCTTTACTCTTCTCTTCTCCTTTTGGAACACCAGTGATTCTTATATTTGTGGGCTTTGTTTTGTCCATCACTTCCCTGAGATCCAATTCAAATTTTTCCATCTTTTTTGTCATTTGCTCTTTTTTGTGTTAAAAATTAGTTGTCCTGTCCTGTTTCACTTATTCTTTCTTCTGTTTCTTCAAATCTGCTGTGGTGTGTCTCTAGTACTTTTTTTTTTGCATGGGCAGGCACCAGGAATCAAACGGAGGTCTCTGGCATGGCAGCCGAGAATTCTACCTGCTGAGCCGGCATGGCCCACCCTCTCTAGTATATTTTTTATTTGGTTTACAGCATCTTTAATCTCTGTGATATCTGCTATTTTTCTATTTATTCTTTCAAATTCCTCTTTATGCTCTTCTAGTGTCTTCTTGGTTTCCTTTATGTCATCAGCTATCCCACTGGTTTTATTTAGTAGAGTTATATGAACATCTTTGATTAGTTGTTCCAAAGTTGGTGTCTCCTCCAGTGTTTTAATTTGGTCATTTGACTGGGTTATATTTGTCTGCATCATCATATGGTTAGTGATTTTCTGTTGTCTTCACAGCATGCAAATGTCTTGATAGAGTTACTTTGAAAGTTGATTTCCTTCAGTAGTCTAAAGCTTTCTATTTGCGGGAGAGGTGTGGAACAGGATGCAGGGTGTGGGAAGGGGCACAATAGTGTGGTGATGGGTTGCAGCACAGGTATATGTGCAGGTTGGGGATGCTAGCTAGTACCTGTGAGTATGGGAAGCAGATCACAGAGTTGCAGATGTGTGGTATAAGGGCTGTCGGAGCAAGATGCAGCTCAAGCAGGCCTTGGAATGCAGGAGCAGGGGTTCAGCATTGGGGACACAGAGGTGGGGCATTACAGTGGACAGATGGAGAGCTGAGATTTTCTGGGGCTGATACAGGGACAGGATGCAAGTGGGCTCATGGAACATGTGGGTCATGGGTGTCAGGGTGTGGGGTACAGGGAAAGAAGTCAGGGCACAGTAATGGCAGAGTGTGGATGTGTCCTTGCTCAGGGGTAGGGGTAGAGGGGGCTGGGATGCAGATGCATGAGTGTGTAGGGGTAGTGCACAGGCCACAGAATTTGTGGGATGTGTGTCAGGATAGGTGATGTTGGGTGTGTATGGCCCTGGTGTGGGTGCACAAGTGTGGGGGAGTTGGGGTGTGGGTGCATGAGTATGCAGGGTGGGAGCTATGTGGTACAGATGTGCATGAAAATGCCTGACAGGTATGGGAGAAGGGCACTTATGACAAGGGGTGGGGCAAGGGTCTGCATATGTGCGGGGAAGGGATTGAGGTGCAGGGGTCAAAAGGCCAGTGCACACATAGCTGGGTACCTAATGGGGAGGATGTGGGTCTGGGGTTAGGGCCCTGGTGTGTACATGTACAGAGCTTAGGGGCAGTGGAGCAGGATTGTGCCTGATGGGCTAGGGACAGTTATGGCCCGGATGTGTAAGTCAACACTTGCTCAGGGCTAAGGGAGCATGGTGTACATAAGCATGTGTGTGTGTGTTTTGCACATGTCTGTGGACCCAGATGCTGATATGCACATATGCAGAGCTCAGTGGAGATCAGGTGGTGTTAAGCATGTATGGGCTGGGTGTGGCTTTGACCTGGGAATGAACTAAGTGCCTGCAGCCCAGATGTGCAGGTGACCACCTGCAGGGGACAGAGAGGGACTGAGTGTTAAGGGGTTGGACACGGGTGCACAGTTCTTGGGAAGGGTAGGTTGAGATTGTGTGTTGCATAGGAGATGTAAGTCAGACTGGGGCAAGCTTGAGCTCAAGCCCAGGGCAAGGGTGTGGGCAGGGATGCACAGGGAGGGGGTTTGGGACAGGTTTCTTGGAGTGCAGTGGGGGGCCTGGTGATGGGGTTCATGTGTATGGGGTGTGGGGAGTCACTGGTTGTGTGGTGGAGGTGATGTATGTGAGGGTAGCACTTTCAAGTAACACTGTTGTCTATCTTTCTTGTCCCCATCTCCTTGTCCATCTACTCCTGAGGACTCCAGGCCCCCATTTGGAAAGGGGTACGGCTGTTTGCACTAGCTGGATGGTCTCTGGTTCTCTGCATCACAATTATTCTGCTTTTTCATCCAGAACTTCCCTATGTGATGTAGAAAACCCTTCCAGGTCACTTACACCCTGGAATTGCTCTCCTTGTTGTTTTTCTATCACTCCTCTAGCTGTTCCTTGGAGCAGGGGTGAACTCAACCTATTCCATTCTGTCATTTTCCTGGAACTTCAAGAGATAAAAAATTTCACAGACAAACAAATGCTAAGTGAATTTGTTAACAAGAGACTGGCCCTGTAAGAAATACTAAAGGGAGTTCTGTCAGCTGAAAAAAAATACAGAAGGGAGAGGACTGGAGAAGGGCACAGTTTGAAGAGTATTAGTAAGGGTAACATAGAGGATAAAAAGACAGATAGGAGAAAAATATATATATCTGATAAATAATAACCAAAGTTTAAGATGACAGATTCAAGACTTGCTTTTACTGTAATAACTTTCTTTGAATGTTAATGAAATAAATTCACCAATTAAAAGATACAGATTGACAAAATGAATTTTAAAATATCACCTATCTGTATACTGTTTACAAGAGATTCATCTTAAACCTAAGGATACAAAGAGACTGAAAGTGAAAAGATAGAAAAAGATATTCTACACAAGCTGTAACTAAAAGAAAGCAGAAGTACCTGTACTACAAAATATACTTTAAATACAAAGATATCACAAGAGACAAGAAGGGATCCTCAAAAAAATTTCCTACAAAGAAAAGCCCAGGGCCAGATGGCTTCACGGGGAATTTTATCAAATTTCCCAAAAAGAACTAACACCATTCCTGCTCAAACTCTTAGCAAATATTGAGGAAAAAGAAATACTGCATAATTTATTTTATGAAACTTACATTACTCTAATATCAAAACTGGATAAAGGTATTACAAGAAAGAAAATCAAGACCAGTCTCCTTAATGAATATAGATGCAAAAATTCTCAACTAAACACATACAAATTGAATCCAATGGCACTTTAAAAGGCCAAGTGGCATTTACTCCAGGTTTGCAAGGATGTTTCAACACAGAAAAATCAATGTAATACAACATTTTAACAAGCAAAAAGGGAAAATCACATGATTACCTCATGTGATGCTGAAAAAGCATTTGACAAAACTCAACATCCTTCTCTGATAAAGACACTTCAAAAGGTAGGAATTGAAGGAAACTTCCTCAATATGATAAAGGCCTTATATGAAAAATCCACAACCAGCATCGTAGTCAATATTGAGAGACTGAAAGACTTTCCCCTGAGATTGGAAATGAGACAAGTATGCCCACTGGCACACCTATTATTCGACATTGTGCTAGAAGTTCAAGCTAGAACAATCAGGCAAGAAAAATGAATAAAAGGCATGAAATCAGGAAGGAAGAAGTAAAACTTTCATTATTTGCAAAGGATATGAACCTATACTTGGAAAATTCTGAGAAATCTATGACAAAGATACTTGAGCTAATAAACAAATTTAGCAAAGTGGTGGGATATAAGATTCATGCAGAAGAGTCAGTAAAGTTCCTATACACAACTAATGACCTAACTGAGGAGACAAGAAAAATATTCCATTCACAATAGAACTAAAACAATCAAGTATTTAGTAATAAACTTAACCAGGGATCCAAAGGACCCGTACACAGAAAACTGCAAAACATTGCTGAAAGAAATCAAAGAAGATCAGATCTAAGTAGGTGGAACAACATTTCCTGCTCATGGAGGAAAACTAAATATTGGGTTGTCCTATGTCCCAGCAGTACCACAATTTGGTAAATACCCAGAAGAGCTGAAAACATTGTCACAATCATACATTTGCACACTGATATTTATAACAGCATTATTCACAATTGCCAAAAGATGGAATCAAACCAAGTGCACATAAGCAGATGAATGGATTAGCAAAATGTGGTATATACATATGATGCAATATTATGCAGCAATAATAAGAAATAAGCATATGACAACATGGATGAGTCCTTGAGGGCATAATGCAGGGTGAAATAAGCTGACATGATAGAGTATGATTTCACTAATATGAACCCATTGGGAAATGTAGACTCAGAGTCTTAAAATGTAGAATATAGGGGACTTAGAGATAGGCAGGAGCTAGAGAGTGGGGAACAGTTACCTAATATGTATAGATTAGTTAATGAGATCAAATCTAACAGTATAGAAATGGATAGAAGTGATGATAGTTCATTAGTAGGTTTATAAGTAATAGTGCCATATTGAAGGTGAATATGATTGAAAGGGGTTGTTTAGAGCCATGTGCTTCACTGATTAGCACTACAAATATAAATAAGTTTTTGGATGCACTACTTCAAAGGTATGACACTTGTACAAAGAGTTAATAATAGAAGGATTGTGTTAGTTAGATTCAGTTGTCACCTTGGCCAGGTGAGCATACCTAGTTCTGTTCCTGCGGACACAAGCCAATGGTACGTGAACCTCATCTGTTGCTAATTACATCTGCAGTCGGCTAGGAGGTGTGTCTGCTGCAATGAGTGATGTTTGACTTAATTGGCTGGTGCTTAAATGAGAGAACGCAATGTAGCACAGTCTAGCAGCTCAGCATTCCTCATCTCAGCACTAGCAGCCCAGCCCAGGCCTTTGGAGATGTAGAAAGAAGTCACCCCAGGGAAAGTTGTTGGAACCCAGGGGCCTGGAGAGAAGACCAGCAGAGACCATCTTGTGCCTTCCACGTAAGAAAGAACCTCAGTGGAAAGTTAGCTGCCTTTCCTCTGAAGAACCAACAAAATAAATCCCCTTTTATTAAAAACCAATCCATCTCTGGTGTGTTGCATTCTGGAAGCTAGCAAACTAGAGCAAGGATATATGGGAAAAGCTACTTGTTGCATGCCATGGTCTATATTTAACAGGAATAGATCACTAGTACTACAACAATCCTAAGGGTAAATAAGGGGGGGGGGGCAAGAGTTAATAGGAGTTTGGGATTTTCTCTTTGATGTGGATGTGTCTGTCTGTTATTTTTCTCTTTGGAGCAATGAAAATTGTCTAAGATGGAGAGTGACAATGATTGTACAACTAAGTGAGAATACTGTGACACTTTTTTATTTTGGATAGAATATATGCTATATGAACATATTTCAACAAAATATGCAGATTCAAAATAAATAAATGAACCAAAAGATTCAAGTGCTAAAGAAAATGTGGGGAGAGGGGTATAACTGGTCAATGTTGGTAGGTAGCAGAATGGGGTTGCTCCTTCTGGAGAATAATGTATTGGATCCACAGAAGGCTAAATATAGGGTTGCCATATGAGTAGGCAGTCTTGTTACTGGGAATATACTAGAAAGAACTGAAAGCAAGGACTTGAATAGACATTTATACATTGATGTTTATGGTAACATTGTTCATGATATCCAATGAATGGAGGTGGTCAAAGAGTACATTGACAAAGAAGCAGAAGGGCAAACTGCGGTGTATACATCTGATGGAATATTATGTGGCTACAGAAAGGAACAAGGTTATAAGACATACAACAAGGTGAATGAACCATGAAGACATTATACTGAGTGAACTAAGCCAGAAGCAAAAGAACAAATATTGTGTGATCTCTTTTAGAAACACTCATAAGAAAATTAAAGCCTAGATTGTAAGTTCTTATAGCAGTTACACTTTTTTCCCTGAGCTTTAAGTGTTATCTCTAAATTCTGGGATGAGGTACTATATGTGCATAATCTGACATTTTCCTAGAACTTTGGGTACCTGTGTGACACCTAAAACTAAGAGTTGGAATTCCTCCGCTCTGACATCCAGCATTCATACACATAGCAAATGTTAAAAAGCTGAAAAAGAGATCAGGCTTCTATTAGAAATAAGAACAAAGCCCATCTCGTTGGGACTAAGGTAAATCAGAATACAGGGTAAGTGATGATATTATCTGTATTTTAGAACTTTAACTACCATAAGACACCAAAGAAGAGAGATTTATTTTGTTCAAAACCTAAATTTTCAGCAGCACACAACCTAACTGAACCTGACTGGGCAGCTAAGTTAAGCAACCTAAACACAAGGAGACTAGAATTGGGAATGGGGTCTTGCCATTCAGTGTAGCTTAATGTAATACTCAGATATATTCCAGAGTGTGTTGGGAAGATAATTAAAAATATTGGCAAAGTCCCTTGAGGTACTAGAGATAAAAATATGAACTATTAATCTTTCCCACCTGAGAAATCCCTGATACTTGGGAACTTAGGGATTCCCAAGTCAATAGGCCAAGCCCTTGATCTTGGGGTTTGTGCTCATGAAACAGTTCTTTAAGAGGAAGCTAAGCCTACCTATAATTATGCCTAAGAGTTACTTCTAGAAAACCTCTTTTGTTGCTCCTTTTGTTGGCCTCTCTCTCATTCTAAACCCAACTTTGTAAGTAAAATCATTACCTTTCCCAATCATGAGACATGACATCAAGGTGTTTAAATCTCCCTGGTAATATGGGACATGTCTCTCAGGGATGAGCCTGAACCTGGCACTGCAGGATTGACAGTTTCTTCCTGACCAAAAGGGGGAAAAGAAATGTAACAAAATAAGGTATCAGTAGCTAAGATATTTCAAAAAGAGCTGAAAAAGGCTGTTCTGGAGGTTACTGTTATGCAAACTTCAGCTCGATATTGCTAATTGCCACGGTATATCAAGCCCCAAACAACAGTATTCCTGTAAACTATAAAGAATAGCCAGGGCTCTATCCAAGACTCAATAGATATTTCACTTATTAAGTTTATTTTTCAGAAACCCGTAACCACTAGATGGTTCTTGGCAAGATAAGTCCTGAAACTCAAGGAGTTACCAGTATCTTCAAGAGCATCAGCCAGTTGCATTCCCTGCATTATGCAACCTCATAATGTTGAAGAAGTTAGAATGGTCATTAACCAAATATCACTAAAGGTTGGGAGAAGGATCAAAGGAGGAGGAGTTGAGATAGAGAAGATAGGATTTAACAAATGAATATGACTACTGAATTGATATTCCTTTTTAGTCTGGTGTCTTAGACCAGCCAAAAGGAAATACCTGAAATTGTGGAACTGTAGTTCATACCATAATTTGAAATTTATTCTAAAACTACATGTCAAGATATACTTTAAAATTTTATACTTTTTTGTATATATGTTATATTTCACAATAAAAAGTGCTGAAAAAATGAAAGCAAGATTAAGACATTTGCTTATGAGCAAAAGTTGACAGAGTTCATCACCCTATTCATGTCCTACAAATAATGCTAGAGGGAATTCTTCAGATTGAAAGGAAAGAACATGAGACAGTGGATCAAAGAGGCATAAAGAAATAGAAATCTCTGGTAAACATAACTATATGTGTAATTGCAAGTGCCATTATTATTGTATTGCATTTTTTGGTGTGTAACTTCACTTTTTACTACTTGCACATTCTAAAACACAAATGCATTAAAAATCATAAAAAGTCTATGGTTTTTGTACAATGTATAAAGATATCATTTGTAACAAGTAAAAAAATGTTGGAGACTGAAGGAGTTAGTGTTTGTGTAAGCTATTTAAGTTAAGTTGGTATCAAATGAAACATGATTGTTAAAGATTTTTAAGGTTAAATATAAGCCTATGGCAACCACAAAAAAGCCTGGAGATATAGACAGAAGGAAATGAGGAGGGACTTAAAATGGTACATATTAAAAAAAATGGAAAAATACAAAGGCAAAATAGCAATATGGCAGAAGAAGTTCTTGCATTAGCAGTGGTTGTTTTAAATGTAAATAGATTAAAATCTCTAGTTAGATGGCAGAGATGGGCAAAGCGGATAAGAAGAATGACCCCACTATTTGCTGCTTACAAGGGGTTCACCTTGCATTCAATGACCCTAGTAAGCTGAAACTGAAAGAATGGAAACAATGTCCTATGCAAACAATAACCAAAAGAGAGACAGGTAGTTATACTAATATTAGGTAAAATAGACTTTAAGTAAAAAATTGTTAGGAGGGGCAAAGTAGGTCACCATAAACTGCAAAAGTGGTCAGTTCAACAAGAAGACCCAACGTCTTAAAATATATGTGCAGCTAATGGCAGAGCACCAAAATATATGAAGAAAATATTGGCAGATTTGAAGAAGAAATAGTTCTGCATTAATAGTAGGAGGCTTCAAGGCACCACTTTCAATAATGGGTAGAACATCTAGACATTAGATCAATAAGAAAATAAAAGACTTGAAATATTCTATAAATCACTGAGACCTAACAGAATATATTGGCCCTCCACTCAACAGCAGAAGAGCTCATTCTTCTCCAGTGCACATGCATTCTCCAGTACAGACCACAAGAAAGAAAACAAAACAAGTTGCAATAGATTAAAAAATAATGAAATCATACAATGTATCTTATCCAACTACAATGTAATAAAGCTAGAAATCAATAACAGAGGAAGAAATGGAAAATTTAGAAATATGTGGGAATTAAAGAACATACTTTAAACAACCAATGGATCCAAGAAGAAATAAGAGGAATTGGGAAACATCTATAGGATATGAAAGCAAAAACACAATATAACAACATTTATGGGAAGCAGCAAAGCTGTGCTATGAGGAAAATTCCTAACTCTAAATGCTTACATTAAAAAAGAAGAAACCATTTTTAGATCAATTCAGAGATCTAATCTCACAACTTCCTTACCTTTAAGAAGAGCAAATTAAATTCAAAGTGAGAAGGAAGGAAATAACAAACACTGGAGCAGAGATGAACGAAATACAGGTAAAACAATAGCAAAGAGAGAATCAAAGAAATCAAAAGGTGGTTCTTTGAAAAATCAATAAAATTGATGAACATTTAACTAGACTGACAAAGAAAAAAGAGAAAAGATGTACAAGAAACTAAAATCAGAAATGAAAAGGGGCATGTTACTAATGATCACACAGAAATAAAGAGGATTATAAGAGTATACTATGAACAACTAAGTGCTAACAAATTAGACAACCTTGGTAAAATTCCTAGATATACACAAACTACTCAAAATGACTCAAGAAGAAATAGATCTTAGCAGACCAATAGCAAGTGACTAAATCAGTAATCAAAATCTTTCTAACGAAGAAAAGTTTAAAACTAGATGGCTCCACTGCTGAATTTTGCCAAACATTACAAAAAGTGTTAACACTAATCCTGCCAAAACTCTTCCAGAAAATTGAAAAGGAAGGAACACTTCCTAACCTATTTTATGATATCAACATCACCCCAATACCAAAGCCAGATAAAAACATCACAAGAAAAGAAAATTGCAGACTAGTATCCCTTATAAATATAATGCAAAAATCCTCAAAAAAAATACTATTAAACCAAATTCAACAGCACAAGAAAATAATTATTCACCATGACTTTAGGGATTTATCCCATATATGTAAGTGTGGTTCAATATAAAAAATCAATAAATGCAATTTATCACCATTAATAGAATGAAAGAAAAATAACTCATGATAATCTCAATTAAGGCAGAAAAGGCATTTGACAAAAATACTTCTTGATTAAAAACACTTAGAAAACTAGGAATAGAAGGAAATTTCCTCAACATGATAAAGGTCTTATATGAAAAAAAAAACAAAACTACAACTAAAATCATAGTGAGTGGTGAAAGACAGAAAGCTTTACCCCTGAGATCAGGAACATGACAAGAATGCCAAATGTTACCATTGTTATTCAATATTGAATTGGAAATTCTAGCCAGAGCAATTAAGCAAGAAAAATAAATAAAGGACATCCAAATTGAAAAGGAAGAAATAAAACTTCCCTGTTGGGAAGTTGACATGATCCTATATAAAGAAAATACAGATGACATGATCCTATATATGGAAAATCCTTTAAAATCACAGAAAGTTATTAGAACTTTTACGTGAATTCAGGAAAATGGAGGGGGGTTCAAGTTCAGTACCCCCAAATCAGTAGTGTTTCCATATGCTAGTAATGAACAATCTGAAGGAGAAATCAAGAAAAGAATTCCATTTTCAATAGCAACTAAAAAAAAACAAAAGTCTAGGAATAAATATAACCAAGGATACAAGGACTTGTACACAGAAAACTACAAAGCACCACAGAAAGAAATCAAAGAAGACCTAAATAAATGGGTTACTTTTATCTAGAGGATTGTTATATTCTTATGGATACTGTTATACTTTAGAGTATTTTTATAGTCTTATAGAGCATTGTTGTAGTCTTAATAATAAATAAACATTAATAAGGTGTCAGTTCTACCCAAAGTGATTTATGGATTAAACACAATCCCAATCAAATTCCACATCATTTTTTGCAAAAAAGAAAAGCAAATCACCAAATTTATTTGGAATGGTAAGGGGGATCCAAACAGCAAAGCCCTACAGCTCCAATTTCCCAATATATGCTCTATTTCTATCTCCTGATGGTCTCTGTTCTTAACCGAAATTCTCCAAGTTAATTCACTAATGTTAATTCATATCAGTGAGATCATACAGTATTTGTCCTTTTTGTTTCTGGCTAATCTCACTCAGCATAATGTCCTCAAGGTCCATCCATGTTGTTACATACTTTAACTTTATTCTGTCTTGCAGCTGCATAACAGTTCAACATATGTATACAACACAGCTTGTTTAGCCACTCGTCTGTTTTTTTTGACAGTTTACTTTTTAAAATTTATTTATTTTTTATTTATGATACATAACCATATACAAACACTTATCATGTGATCATTCTGTTCTTGTTATATAATCAATAACTCACACTATCATCACATAGTCGTATATTCATCATGATCATTTCTTAGAACATCTGCATCAATTCAGGAAAAGCAATAAAAAGAAAACAGAAAAAAATTCATACACACCATAACCCTTATCCTTTCCATTCAGTGATCACCAGCATTTCAATCTACTAAATTTATTTTAAATTTGTTCCCCCTATTATTTATATATTTTTAATCCATATGTTTTACTTGTCCATCGATAAGGTAGACAAAAGGAGCATCAGACACAAGTCTCTCACAATCACGCAGTCACACTGCAACAGCCATATCATCATACAATTATCTTCAGGAAACATGGCCACCAGAGTACAGCTCCACATTTTCAGGAAGTTCCCTCCAGCCTCTCCATTACACCTTAACTAAACAGGTGATATCTATTTAATGCATAAGAATAAACTCCAGGATAACCTCTCAACTCTGTTTGCAATCTGTCAGCCACTGACACTATTTTGTCTCAGTTTGCTCTTCCCCCCTTTGGTCGAGAAGATTTTCTCAATCCCTTGATGCTGAGTTCCAGCTCATTCTGGGATTTCTGTCCTATGTTGCCAGGAGGGTCCACACCCCTGAAAGTCATGTCCCACGCAGAGAGGGGGAGGGCAATGAGTTTGCTTGCTGTGTTGGCCGAGAGAGGCCACATTTGAGCAACAGAAGAGGTCCTCTTGGGAGTGACTCTTAGGACTAATTTTAAGTAGGCTTAGCCTATCCTTTGCGGGATTAAGTTTCATATGAACAAACCCCAAGATTGGAGGCTCAGCCTATTACTTTGGCTGTCCTCACTGCCTGTGAGAATATCAAGAATTCTCCACTTGGGGAAGTTGAATTTTCCCCCTTTCTCACCCTTCCCCCTAGGGGACTCTGCAAATACTTCCCTATTCACTGTTCAAATCACTCTGGGATTTATCTGGGCATCACTCTGGACAAACCTACAAAATCTCATGCCCTACACAAGGTTCCAAGTACTATGGTGTTCGATTAAGCTGTCCACATAAGTTATATTAGGAAATGCACTAGTCAAAATGTAAATTTTGTACCAAATAAACATTTTTTTGCTTGTCTCACACATACATTAAAGTTAAAATATTAATTACCATCTATTTTCAACACCCTGCATTATTGACATTCCTTTGTTCTTCCTCATGCAGAAACATTTTTAAATTTGCACAATTAGTCACTATCAAATTATACACTCTAGGCATTTCTAGATTATACCATCTCAGTCTTTATTGTCTATCTTTCCTTCTGATTTCACTTGTGCCCCCAGACTTCCTCCCTCTATCATTCTCAAATTCACCTTCATTCGGTGTTCTAACATTATTGTATTACAGTTAGGTAGTATTGTGCTATCCATTTCTGAATTTTTACAATCAGTCCTTTTGCACAATTTGTATCCCTTCAGTTCCAATTACCCAATATCTACCCTATATCTATCTCCTGATGGTCTCTGTTACCAACGGAATTTCTCCAAGTTCATTCACTAATGTCAGTTCATATCAGTGAGACCATACAGTATTTGTCCTTTTGTTTCTGGCTAATCTCACTCAGCATAATGTCTTTAAGGTCCATCCATGTTGTTACATGCTTCATGACTTTATTATGTTTTACAGCTGCATAATAGTCCATTGTATGTATATACAGGTTGCTTAGACACTCATCTGTTGATGGACATTTGGGATGTTTCCATCTCTTGGCAATTGTAAATAATGTAAACATTGGTGTACAAATGTCTGTTTGTGTCCTTGCCCTCATGTCCTCTGAGTAGATACCTAGCAATGGTATTGCCGGATCATATGGCAATTCTATACCTAGCTTCCCGAGGAACCACTAAACTGCCTTCTACAGTGGTTGTACCATTTTATATTCCCACCAACAGTGGATAAATGTGCCTCTTTCTCCACATCCTCTCCAGCACTTGTCATTTTCTGTTTTATTGATAATGGCCATTCTGTTGGGTGTGAGATGATATCTCATTGTGGTTTTGATTTGCATTTCCTTAATAGCCAGGGAAGTTGAGCATCTTTTCATGTGCCTTTTGGCCATTTGTGTAGGAAGGAAGTTTTGATATACATGACAGCATGGCTGACCCTTGAATACATCACATAGACATAATAGGACAAATAGTGTATAATATGAAACAATTAGTATAAGCAAACTCATAGAGTCAGGATGTAAAATATAGGTTATCAGGGGTAGGGGTGAAGGCAGGGAATAGAGAGTTAATGCTTATATGATAGAGAGTTTCTATTTGGAATGATAGAAGGTAGTACAACATTGTGAATTTAGTTAACAGCACTGACATATATATTTGTGGTTTAAAGGGGAAATTTTAGCGTATATGTATGACCCTAGAATAACTTTTTTAAAAAGTCTATGGGACTGTACAACACAAGCAGAACAGTGAAACCCAAAGTAAACCATGGACTACTGTTAATACAACAATTATAAAAATGTGCTTTTATTAATGATAGGTGGTATGTGGGAATCCTGTACTTTATGCATGATATTCCTAAAAACCCACACCTTTTTTAATAAAAAAAACTATGTCATTTGTCACAGGAACAATACAAAAGGGAAGAATGGAAGAATACAGATACAGTGAAAGTGTAGGTGATTGAAGTTTGGTGGAATCAATGTAAACTAAATTGCAATAGATTTAATATGCTAAATGCAATCACCATGGTAACTATATGGAGACTGTATTAAAAATCTACACAAAGGAAAGGATAAGTGATTCAAAATGGCTCAATATAAAATAGCATGCAAGCAAAAAGGAAGACAGTGATGAAGGAAAAGAGATTTTAAAAAGGTAACAAAAAACAATTGGCAAGGGATTATGGAATGATGGCAGAATATGAAGTTTCTGGAATTAGTTCTTCCACTGAAACAGCAGTCGGGTGTCATGGATGTCTGAATCAGCTATTTGCAAATTCTGGGATCCAGTGGAACACTGTGCAGTATCCAGTAAAGAGCCGGAGGAAGATGCTGGTAATTTTAGTAAATATTGGTGAATTTCATCCTCCATACAGTAGCTATTATATCCCATTACCCAAATTCATGTTATGCAGCAGTGGGAACTGCAGCCCAGACCCCTGGTACAGCTTGTGGGTGCTAGTATAGGGTATAAAAAGTTAGTACTCCCAAATCTAGATGTATGGTCTGATTGGTGATCATTGTTTTTGTTCAATTACATCAGATTGCAGGATAGGGGCAGCTCTAAGGGCTGCTGTGGTAGTTAGATTCACATGTGAACTTGGCCAGGTGATGATGTCCAATTCTGTTGCTGTGGATTGGAATCATTAGCTTGTGAAACTCATCTATCACTGATTATATCTACAGTTGGCTAAGGGGAGTGTCTCCTGCATTGAGTGATCTTTAATTTAATTAGCTGGATGCTTAAATGAAAATTTAACTCATCTCAGCACTCGCAGCTAAGCCCAGAAAAGACTCACCCCAGGGAAAGCTGTAGTAACCCAGAAGCCAGGAGAGAAGGCCAGTGGAGATCATCCTGTGCCTTCCTGTGTAAGAGAGAATCTCAGATTGAAGTTAGCTGCCTCTCCACTGAAGAACTATAAGTTTTTAACAAATAAATTCCCCTTTATTAAAAGCCAATCCATCTCTGGTGTGTTGCATTCTGGCAGCTTTAGCAGACTAAAATAGCTTCCAATTTTCCAATCTCCCTCAGGAAAAAGTGGCAAAGGAGTCTTAAAGAGACAGTACCTATTTTTCTCTTTATTCCATTCCCAAAGCACAAAATACTTTGGAAAAGTCAAAAGTTGACACTTCCAGCAAGCAACATAATACCACCAACAAGAACGACAACATAATAAAACCTAGCAATCTTAGAGGAGTGGGAGAATTAGACTTCCAGAATTATAAAAATATAATACTCAGAATGTCCAATTCTTGACCAAAAATTACAAAACTCACAAAGAAAAGAGGAATGCATGACCCATTCACAGGAAAAAAAGAATTTTCCAAAAGTTGTCCCTGAGGAAGCTCATATATTGGAATTATTGGTCAAACATTTAAGTCAAATGTTTTACACATATCCAATGAACAAAAGGAATCCTTATATAAAGAACCAAAAGAAATTAGGAAAACATTGAATAAACAAAAAAAGAATTTTAAATTATAAAAAGGAACTAAACAGAAATTTTGGAGATGCAAAATACAGTAGTTGAACTGAAAAAAAAATCATGAGAAAGACTCAACAGCATATTTGAACAGTCAGAAGAAAGGATCAGCAAATCTGCATACAAGACAATTGAAATTATCCAGCATGAGGAGCAGACAGAAAGAAAGTAATGAGACAAAATGAACAAGGCTGAGGTACCTATGGGACACCATCAAACATTCCAACATATTCATCAGTGGAGTTCCAGAATGACAAGAGAGAGAAAAAGAGGGTCAGAAAAAAGTATTTGAAGAAATAGTGGCTGAAATCCCCCCAAATCTGATGAAGGACTTCAGTGCACATACTGTTCCAGTTTGAAAGTATGTACCTGAGAAAAGCCATGGTTTAATCCTGATCCAGTCTTATGGGAGGCAGTTATTTCTTTTAATCCTGATTCAATACTGTAGGTTGGGAACTTTTGATTAGATTATCTCCACAAAGATGTGGGATGTCCAATTCTGGGTGGGATCATGATTAAAGAGAGATGTGAATCCACACATTCCAGATGGGTCTTGATCAGTTTACCGGAATCCTTTCATAGAGGAAACATTTCAGAGAGAGTCAGAAATGACAGAGCTGAAAGAAATGACAGGAGCCTAGAGAAATGACAGAAGCCTCAGAAACTTCACAGCAGAGCTAACACAGATGTGGGCACGTGGAGAACAGAGACACAGTTGTTTGGAAATTCTTGGAGCCAGCAGATGTTGCCATGAGATGTTAAGCAAGCCAAAACCTGGAGAGAGCCAAGGGAATCCAACAGATGAAAGCCAGCCCTGGAGAAGTAAAGTGAGGAACTTCCACAGGAACAGAGGCTGAAAGCAATGAAGCCCAGGAGCAAGGGACCAGCAGATGTCAGCCACATGATTTCCCAGCTGACAGTGTTCCTAACCCATCAGCCTTTCTTGAGTGAAGGTAATCTCTTTTTTCTGCCTTAATATGGACTCCTCCACTTCCTTAGAACTGTAAACTTGTAACTTATTAAATTCCCCTTTATAAAAGCTGCACCAGTTCTGGTATATCACATTCTGGCAGCTTGCAAACTAACACATACCCAGGAAGTTCAACAAACTCCAAGAAGGTTAGACTTAAACAACTACCTCACACCATATACAAAAATCAATTCATAATGGATCAAGAATCTAAATATGTTACAACTCTAAACCTCTGAGAGGATAATGTAGGAGCAAATTTTCATGACTTGAGATTTGGCAATGGATTCTTAAATATGACACAAAAGCATGAGCAACAAAAATAACAATAGATAAATTTATTTAATCTATTGTTAAATAAATTAAATGGAGCTTTTTTCCATTGAAGAAAATTATCAGCGATGTGAAAAGACAACCTACAGAAAGGGGAAAAATAGCTTTAAAACATATAGAAGATAAGGACCTAATACCCAGACTATACAAAGAATTCTTGCAACTCAACTACCAATGGACAAAAAAAAAAAAAAAAACAATTTAGAATTGAGCAAAGGACTTGAACACAGTTTTTTCTCAAAGAGGATAGGCAAATGGTCAATAAGTAAATGAAAAGCTGTTCAACATCATTTACCAGTAGGGAAATGCCAATCAAATTATTTTTTCATGTAATTAACACCACTGAATTGTATGTCTGGAAGTGGTACAAAGGGAAATTTTAGATTGTATGTATTGTTTCAGTTTGCTAATGCTGCCAGAATGCAATATACCAGAAATGGATAGTCTTTTATAAGGAGGATTTATTAAGTTGTAAGTTACAATTCTAAAGCCATGAAAATGTCCAAATTAAGATATCAATAAAAGGACACACTCACTCAAGAAAGGCCAATCCCATCCCAGGTTTCTCTGTCACATGGGAGAGCATCTGGTGATGTCTGCTAGCCCTGTGCTCCTGGGTTTCATTGCTTCAGCTCCAGTGACAGTGGTCTCCTCTCTGAGCTTCTGTGTCACCAAGCATCTACAAATGACTGTGTTTGAGTTTTTTCCCAAATTGCACCCCTTTTAAAGAGCTACAACAAGCTATTTAAGACCTACCTTGAATGGGCACAGCCACATCTCCATGGAGGCAACCTAATCAAAAGATCCCAGCCAAGAAATGTCTGCCTCCACAAGATGGGACTAGGATTAAAAGAACATGGCGTTTCTGGGGTACATAACAGTTTCAAACAAGCATATATATATATTATCAGAATAAAAATGATTTTAAGCATATGGAACTATATAACACAAAGTGTGAACCCTCATTTTAAGTATGCACCATAGTTAATAGTATATACTATACTATACAGTATCTTCTATACTATACTATATATACTATGTTTGACTATACTATACAATATAAGAATACTGTTTTATCAATGTAACAAAATTTACATTAATGCACAATGTTAATAATAGGGAAAACCATGTGTGTGAATGGTTGGGCACATATAAGAATCCTGAACTTTCTGCATGATTTTTTGGTAAACCTATAACTACTTCAATTAAAAAAACACACAATGTAAACAAAAACAGAAAAGTGGAAAAAAACATACCAGATAACGTACTCATAAGGATGGCTGTGTTTAAAAAAAAGCAGAAAATAATTGCTGGAGAGGATGTGGAAAAATTGAAACTCTCATCCATGTAAAATGGTGCAGCCACTATGGAATGCAGTATGGTAGTTCCTTAAAAAATTAAATATAGAATTACCATAACCCAGCAATTCCACTTCTAGATTCCACCTAAAATAATTCCAAAAACAGGACTTCAAACAGATATTTGTATGCCACTGTTCATAGTGGCATTATTCACAATAGCCAAAAGGTGGAAACAACACAAATGTCCATCAGCAGATGAAAGGGTAAACAAAATTTGGTACAAACACACAGTTATATTTGGTTTAGTTTGCCAAAGCTACCAGAATACAACACACCAGAAATGGATTGGCTTTCAATAAGGGGGTTTATTTAGTTACAAATTTGTAGTTCTTCAGAGGAAAGACAGCTGGTTTTCCTCTGGCTTTCTCTGTCATATGGAAAGGCACACAGCAGACATCTGCTGGGCTTCCCTCCCAGCTTCTGGACTAAAACAGCTTTCCCCAGAGTGATTCCTTCTGCATCTCCAAACGTCTGGGTCTGAGCACTAAGTGTTGAGATGAGGTATGCTGAGCTGCTGAGCTCTCTTGACCTCTCTCTTTTAAGCCTCCAGGTAATTAAATTAAATGTCACTCACTGTGGGAGGCAATCCCATTAACCAACTGCAGATATAATCAGCCATAGATGAATTTCACATGCTGATTATTTAAGTCAACAGCAACAGAAAAACAGGCATCATTACCTGGCCTAAGTAGGACATGTCCACTCCTTACAACTTGGCAACTAAGCTCATCACCTTAAACCATTCTTAATGTCTAAATAGAAAACAATAACAGACATATTTTTTCACCTAACAATGATCATCCATCCTGCATACAATGCATCAAATCTCTCCAGAATAGGGTGCAAGTCCTTGGGTAACATTCACTCTTAAACTTCATATCCTATGACTTAAATACTATGACATGAACCATACAACTTATGTCATATGATAAGAGGAAAACAACATATTTTCTTATGTACAAGTGCAAACATAATAACAAAACAAGAAGGAAATAGTCATACAATCACTGTCCTCACTTCTGTAACAGGTCACTTGGTAGAAGTACACATTTATCACTACCTTCTTCTACTACCCATTCTATATTCCCTTTACTTTCAGAAAACTCTTCAGTTGGCCATTGATTGCCAGGTGGGGTGACCCAAACCTTCATTCCTGAAGTTTCTAGGCCATTGGAAGCCCTTCCTGAGTTGGGTTTTTGCAGTTTACCATTGACTTTAATCACAGGGCATGATAGTATTAAGAGACACCCTGGGGAATCTCCTAGAGGTAAAAACTCTTCTTTACCTCCATTGTGTAGTTACAGCCCTCTTTCCCCTTGATAGTCATTCCCCAGACAGTCACCCCAGACAGAACAGTAATTCCCTTTTGTGCATGTTGATTCGGTGGCATGAGAAGTCCAAAGTGACCAGGTGGCAGCCTTTAACTTCCAGTTCAATGGAATCATTGTTGTGGCTCCTGATAGGATCAACTCCTCCCTTTGGAACTAAGACTTGTAGACCAGCAGAGCTTAAGGTTTCAGGGACAGGAAACAAAAATTTTCATAGTGGATCACTAGGGTGATAGTGAATGGTGCCACTCGCATCCCACTCCTCGATTCCTGGATCCATGAATTCTGCCTGTGGGAGAAACAGCACCATACAGTGAATGCTGATTCAGAGCATAAAAAACACCCTTGAGGACATTGCCCCAGCCCCCAAGGTATTGCCACCTAGTTGACACCATAACTGGATCTTCAAAAGGCCATTCCACCACTTGATCAATGCAGCTACCTCTGGATGATGGGGAACATGGTAAGACCAGAGAATTCCATGAGCATGTGCCCATTCCTGCACTTTATTTGCTGTGAAGCAGGTTCTTTCATCAGAAGCAATGCTGTGTAGAATACCATGATGGTGAATAAGACATTCTGTAAGTCCACAGATGGTAGTTTTTGAGGAAGCAGTGCATGCAGAGAATGCAAACCCATATCTGGAGCATATGTCTATTCCAGCTAGAAAAAATCAATGCCACTTCCATGATGGAAGTGGTCCAGTGTAATCAACCTGCCACCAGATAGCAGGCTGATCACCTTGAGGTACGGTGCCACATTGGAGACTGAGGGTGAGTCTCTGCTACTGGCAGATTGGTTATTCAGCAGTGGCCATAGACAGGTTGACGTTGGTCAGTGGAAGTTCATGTTGCTGAGCCCATGCATAACCTCCTCTCTACTTACCTTACCCACTTTGTTCATGAGCCCATTGGGCAATGACAGGAGTGGCTGACATATGAGTATGACTTGTATCCAAAGGATGGGTAATCTCATCCATTTGGTTATTAAAACCTTACTTGTTGAAGTCACCCTCTGGTGACAGTCACATGGGACACACATATCTTCATGCTCTTTGCCCACTCAGAAATATCTATCCACCTACCTCTTACTCAGATCTCTTTCTCACCAATTTTCCAATCATGCTCCTTCCAAGTCCCTAACCATCCAGCCAAACCATTAGCAACAGCCCATGAGCCAGTATACAAATGGACCTCTGACAAATTCCCCGGCCAAGCAAAGTGAACAACTTCAAACTTCTGTTTGAAGTTCTGCCATTTAGAGGATTTCCCCTTAGTACTGTCGTTTAAGATCATCCTAGATTGGAGTTGTAGTGGTACAGCTGTGCACTTCTGGTTGGTCCCTGCATATCATGCAGAACCATTTGTAAACAAGGCCTTTCTCTTTCTCAGTCACCTGAAGGTAAGGAACCCCCCAAGAGGCCATAGCTCTGATCTGGGAAGGACAAGGTAATGTGTCAGGACTGGGGGCTATGGGCATTTGGGCCACTTCCTTAACTTACTTGTGCCTTCCTGTAACTTACCTGTGCCTTTGGTACTTGCTCAAGCCCTATCTCTTATATACCATTTCCATTTTATGATGGAGTTTTGCTGTGCATGCCCAACTTTATGGCTTAGTGGGTCCAACAACACCCAGCTCATGATAGGCAACTCAGGTCTCATGGTAACTTGGTCACCCTTGGTTAAGCATTCAGTCTCTACTAAGGCCCAGTAGCAGGCTAAAAGCTGTTTCTCAAAAGAAGAGTAGTTATTTGCAGCAGATTGTAAGACTTTGCTCCCAAATCCTAAGGATCTGCATTGTGATTCTCCAATAAGGACCTGCAAAGCCTCCAGACAACATCCCTATTTGCCACCGATACCTCCAGCACCATTGGATGTCCTGGAACATATAGCCCAAGTGGCAGAGCAACTTGCAAAGCAGCCTGAACTTGGCAGAGAGCCTCCTCTTGTTCCAGTCCCCACTCAAAACTCTCAGCTTTTCTGGTCAGTCAGAAAATGGGTTGGAGTAGCACACCCAAAGGAGGAATATGTTGTCCTCAAAATCCAAAGAAGCCAAGTAGGTGCTGTGCCTCTTTCTTGGTCGTAGGAGGGGCCAGATGCAACAGCTCATCCTTCACCTAAAAAGGATCTCTCAACATTTCCCACACCACTGGACACCTAGAAATTTCACTGAAGTGGAAATTCCTGAATTTTTGTTTTATTTATCTCCCATCACCTAACACACAAATGCCTGACCAATAAGTCTAAAGTAGTTGCCCCACTCTCGGTACCAAAATCTGTTTCAGTTTGCTACAGCTGCCAGAATGCAACATGCCAAGAAATGGATTGACTCTTAATAAGGGGATTATTAAGAGGAGAGACACCAGGCTTTCCTCTGGCTTTCTCTGTCACTTGGGAAGGCACACAGTGGACATCTGCTGGGCTTCTCTCCTGGCTTCTGGTTCAAATGACTTTCCCCAGGGTGATTCCTTTCTGCATGTCTAAATATCTGGGTCTGGACCCAGACCCATTAGGAGTTGGGGGTAAGGGAGTGCTTTAGTCTGCTGGGCTGCCAAAAGCAATATACTAGAAAGAATTTGGCTTTTACAATAAGGACTTACTATCTTACAAGCTTACAGTTTCAAGGCTAAGAAAAATGTTCAAATCATCAGGTTATTTGGTGATGCCTTCTCCCCAAAGACTGACTGCTGGTGACCCTGGACTCTTCTGTCATATAGCAAGGTACATGGTTACATCTGCTGGTCTCTCCCTTCTCTTCCAGGTTTTGAGGTTTTGTTGCTTTCAACTTCTTGCTTCCATGGCTTTCGCTTCGGCTGCTATGTCATTTTCTCTCTCTCTTTCTCTCTCTCTCTCTTTCTATATTGTTCCCATTTACAAAGGACTCCAATAAGAGGATTAAGATCCACCTTGGGCACATCTCAACTGAAATAGCCTAATCAAAAGTTCCCACCCCCTTTCTAAGCTGATGCAGCAAGTGAATTCACTGCCTCCCCCACCCATATGGAACATGACTCCTAGGGGGTTAAATCTCCCTGGTAATGTAGGACAGAAATCACAGGATAAGCCAGGACCCAGCATCAAGGGATTGAGAAAGACTTCTTGACCAAAAGGGGTAAGAGAGAAATGAGACACAAAAAAGTTTCAGTGGCTGAGAGATTTGAAACAGAGTCAAGAGGTTATCCTGGAGGTTATTCTCATGCATTATATAGATATCCCTTTTTAGTTTACGGTGTATTGAAGTGGCTAGAAGAAAGTACTTGAAACTGTTGAGCTGTGTTCCAGTAGCCATGTTTCTTGAAGATGATTGTATAATAATATAGGTTTTATAATGTGACTGTGTGATTGTGGGGGAAAAAAATGTCCCCTCAACAGGAATGGATTAGGTTAAAAATATGATTTTCTGGGGTCCATTAAGTCTCAAATTACCACCAGGAAAATCAGGGATTGACGTTTTGCACATATTATGTTGCAAATTTTTGAAAATTTAAAATAAAATTAATATTTAAGAAGTAAGCAAGATCATGTATACAGACTTGTGTTGTCTCAAATACACACTAGCTAGTTGACATGGTTTAGCTTTGCTTGGAAAACTCTGAGTTGACTTTGATTTGAGAGGCCCCAGGATTGATTACTAAAAGGTACCTGGATCCCAGCCTATTCTGGAAATCATTGGGTAAAGTGCTATAGGCACTATAGATAGGCCCAACAGCTCACATTCTTGGCCTGGGTGCCTGCCCCTTCCCTTCACCAGCCCCTTTTCACAGACTTGTCTCAGTTACCTATGACAGCCTCCATAATCACTATTTAGTTCTAGTCCTCTTCAAGCCCCTCTTTGCTGATGCTTTACCCAACTGCTTATCTGTATCCCTGGAGAACTGGAAAGGTGGGAGACTCCCTTCTAACTCTTTGGGGTTATTTCCCATTCCCAAACTTTCAGCCTCCTTTCCTGGGACCTAAGAAGATTCCAACCAGTAGGTTGAGAATGGTCCTCCTCGGAACATCAGTCTACACATTGTTCATTATTGAGCCACATGCATAACACCCCAAAGAGGTTTGGGATGAGCTTATGATGAGCCAGGACTGAGAGAGTGAGTAATCCTCTGAAGAACCCCAGAGACACTTTTGCCTCCTGCATTAGTCAGGGTCCTCCAAAGAGATTGTTATCATGGATGTAATCATCCATACCTGCGAGCAACTGATTAATAATTTAAATGCATCTATAAAATACCCTCACAGTAACAATCAGGCCAGTGCTTGATGGACCAAATAACTGGATACCATAATCTAAATTGACATGTGAAATTAATATCCCTCAAGTTTAGCCTCAACTTGCCCAAACAGAACTGAATTGCAAGCTTCCTTGCAACAATAATTGAATTATGCAAGAAATGACATGTAAGTTAAAATGGTACATTAGAAAATATTTACTTAACAAAAAATAGGCAGAATTGGAGAAACAGAAGAACAAAAGTGACATACAGTATATATATGTGCTGGTTTGAAAGGATGTATGTACCCTAGAAAAGCCATGTTTTAATCTTAATCCCATTTTGTAAAGGCAGCCATTTCTTCTAATCCTTATTCAGTACTGCATGTTAGAAATTTTCATTAGATTATCTCCATGGAGATGTGAGTCACTCAAGAGTGGGTGTTAAACTGGATTAGGTGGAGACATGTCTCTACCCATTCTAGGCAAGCCTTGATTACTTTACTGGAATCTTATAATAGAGGAAACATTTTGGAGAAAGCTTGAGAATTTGAGAGAGCAAAGAATGCCACAGCACCACGAAGCAGAGAGTCTACCAGCCAGTAACTTTTGGAGATGAAGAAGGAAAATGCTTCCCGGGGAGCTGGAGAAGAAGCTAGCAGATGATGCCATGTTGACTATGTGCCCTTCCAGATAAAAGAGAAACTCTGACCATATTCACCATGTGCCTTTCCACTTGAGAGAGAAACCCTGAACTTCATTGGCCTTCTTGAATAAAGGTATCTCTTCCTGGATGCCCTGGATTCCTTATATTGGACATTTCTATAGACTTGCTTTAATTGGGACATTTCCACAGCTTAAAAAATTGTTAACTTGCAATTTATTAAATTCCCCCTTTTAAAAGCCTTCCATTTCTGGTATATTGCATTCTGGCAGCTAGCAAACTAGAATAATACATACACACACACACACACACACACACACACACACACATATGATACCAAAATGGCAAACATAAATCCTACCTTATCAGTAATCAAATTGCATGTAAATGGACTGATTAGTGAACTGGAGGATGGAACATCTGAAATCCAACAAGAAAAGAAAATATAGGGAAAAAAAGGAAAAATATGAGCAGGGATTCAGGGAGTTGAAGAACAATATGAAGTGCATGTATATACGTGTTGTGGGTATCCCAGAAGGAGAAGAGAAGGGAAAAGGAGGAGAAAAACTAATGGAGGAAATTATCACTGAAAATTTCCCAACTCTTATGAAAGACTTAAAATTACAGATCCAAGAAGTGCAGCTTACCCCAAAGAGAATAGATCCAAATAGACATACTCCAAGACATTTACTAATCAGAATGTTAGAGGTCAAAGAGAAAGAGAGAATCTCGAAAGCAGCAAGAGAAAAGCAATCCATCATGAACGAGTGAAGCCCAATAAGACTATGTGCAGATCTCTCAGCAGAAACCATGGAGGCAAGAAGAAAGTGGGATGATATATTTAAATTATTAAAAGAGAAAAACTGCCAACCAAGAATTCTATATCCAGCAAAACTGTCCTTCAAAGATGAGGGAGAAATTAAAACATTTTCAGACAAAAAAATCACTGAGAGAATTTGTGACCAAGAGACCAGCTCTGCAAGAAATACTAAAGGGAGCACTAGAGACAGATACAAAGACAGAAGAGAGAGGTGTGGAGAAGAGTGTGGAAAGAAAGACTATGAGTAAAGGTAAAAATAAGGAAAATTAGATATGACATATAAAATCCAGAAGGCAAAATAGTAGAAGAAATACTACACATGCAGTAATAACACTGAATGTTAATGGATTAAACTCCCCAATCAAAAGACATAGTCTGGCAGAATGGATTAAAAAACAGGAACCATCTATATGCTGTCTCTACTCAAAAGACATGAGGGCAAGGACACAAATGGACATTTGCACACCAATGTTTATAGCAGCATTATTTACAATTGCCAAGAGATGGAAACAGCCAAAATGTCCATCAACAGAAGGGTGGCTAAACAAACTGTGGCATATACACAAGATGGAATATTATGCAGCTGTAAGACAGAATAAGGCTGTAAAGTATGTAGCAACATGGATGGACCTTAAGGACATTATTCTGAGTGTGATTAGCCAAAAATAAAAGGACAAATACTGTACGGTCTCACTGATATGAACTGACATTAGTGAATAAACATTAGTGAATATTTTGTTGGTAACAGAGACCATCAGAAGATAGAAATAGGGTAAGATATTAGGTAACTGGAGCTGAAGGGATACAGATTGTGCAACAGGATTGAATATAAAAACTCAGGAATGGACAGCACAATATTACCTAACTGTAATACAATTATGTTAAAACACTGAATGAAGCTGAATGTGAGAATGATAAAGGGAGGAGGGCTGGGGGCATAAATGAAATCACAAAGAAAGATAGACGATAAAGATTGAGATGGTATAATTTAGGAATGCCTAGAGTGTATAATGATAGTGACTAAATGTACAAATTTAAAAAACGTTTTTGTATGAAGAAGAACAAAAGAATGTCATTACTGCAGGGGGCTGAAAATAGATGGTAACTAATATTTTAAGATTTCAACTTATGTGAGACTAAAGCAAAAAATGTTTATTTGGTACAAAATTTATATTTTGACTAGTACATGTCCTAATATAACTTATGTAGACAGTTGGTTGAACACCATAAGTACATGGAACCTTGGGTAGGACATGAGATTTTGTTGGTTTGTCCAGGTGATGCCCTGATGAATCCCAGAGTGATTTCACCAGTGAGTGGAAAAGGATTTGCAAAGTCCCCTTCAGGGAATGGTGAGAGCGGGGGAAAACTCAACTTCCCCAACTTGAATTCTTGATATTCTCACAAGCAGTGTGGACAACCAAATCTATAGGCTGAGTCCCCAGTCTTATGGTTTGTTCATATAAAACTTAACCCCACAAAGGATAGGTCAAGCCTACTTAAAATTAGGCCTAAGAGTCACCCCCAAGAGAACCTCTTTTGTAGCTCATATGTGGCCTCTCTCTCCAGCCAACACAACATGCAAACTCACCATCCTTCCCCTGTCTATGTGGGACATGACTCCCAGGGGTGGGGATCCTTCTGGCAATGTGGAACAGAAATCCCAGAATGAGCTGAGATTCAGCATCAAGGGATTTAGAAAACCTTCTTGACCTAAAGAGGGAAGAGTGAAATGGACCAAGTTTCAATGGCTGAGAGATTCCAAACAGAGTCGAGAGGTTATCCTGGAGGTTATTCTCATGCATTAAGTAGATATCACCTTGTTATCCAACATGTAATGGAGAGGCTGGAGGGAACTCCCTGAAAATGTAGAGCCGTGTTCCAGTAGCCATGTTTCTTGATGATGATTGTATAATGATATAGCTTTCACAATGTGACTGTGTGATTGTGAAAACCTTGTGTCTAATGCTCCTTTTATCTACCTTATTAACAGATGAATAGAATATATGGAATAAAAATAAATAATAGGGGGAACAAATGTTAAAATAAATTTAGTTTGAAATGCTAGTGATCAATGAAAGGGAGGGGTATGGTATGTAAAATTTTTTTTCTGTTGTCTTTTTATTTCTTTTTCTGAATTGATGCAAATGTTCTAAGAAATGATCATGATGATGAATATGCAATTATGTGTTGAAATTGTGAATTACTGATTATATATGTAGAACGGAATGAGCATATATTAAGAATGTTTGTGTTTCTTTCTTGTAATTTTTTTAATTAATAAGAAACTAAAAAGAAAAGATCTCCCTACTTCACTTCCAGTATCAGATAAAACAAATAGATATAGGATCAAAGGGAAATAAAATATTTGAACAATAGTATAAACCTAGCAGATACCTATAGACCATCCCACAAAACAACAAAAAACACATACTTCTTATGGCATATGGAACGTTCTTTAGGATAAAATATGTCTCAATAAATGTAAAGTGAAGTCGTAAAATGCATTTCCTTTAACCATGAGTTAATTAAATTTGAAATCAATAACAGAGAGATAATTGAGAAATTCACAAATAGGTGTAAATTAAACTCCTAAATAATTAAGGGTCAAAGAAAAATCACAAGGAACATAAAGACTACTTTGAGATGAATGAAAATGAAAACACACAACCTGCCAAACTTATGGGATGCAGTGGAAGCAGTGCTTAGAGGGAAATTTACGAACACCTATATTGAAAAAGAAGATCTTAAATGAATGACATAGCCTAGAAATAAAACTAACAGCTAACGTACTTAATGGTGAAAGACTGAGTGCTTTCCTTCTCAGATCAGGAAGAAAAGTATTTTCTTTCACCAATTCTCTTCAACATTGTGAGCAAAAACCCAGGAACTGTCTGAAACAACTGTCTGGGGGGCTTCAGAGAACAGAAAAACACCATACACCAGCCAGAGGAGAACAGAAGGAAGAGAATGATGAAGTGAAGATTTGTGAGTAGAAATCTCTGCACTGTGGAAACTGGTTCCTAATCACCACTAGCTTGGCAGATTGTCTGGGAACCACTCCTTGGCTGGAAACAAAAGCCTTCTGTACTAGGATTGGGAAGGACATGTTTTTTGTTTAGTGAATTCAGACTGCTGGGTCCCAGTTCCAAGCACAGCTCAACTTTCAACCCACCTAGAACAGAAAGTAGCCATCAGCCTTGATTTCAACACTTCGCCCAACAGGAGAGGAAGCAGTGTGGATGGAGAGACACAGTAACTGCTCAGAGCAGAGCACATCAGTGTGCTGAACAATGACTCTTTCCCAAGAAAAGGGAAAGAGCACTGACTTTGACTTTTGATTAGTGAATTCATAGTACTGGATACCAGCTCCAAGAATAGATACAGTTTTCTTTGTAATTGTGAAAAGTAACATATATACAAAAGACCTGGGAGAGTTTTTTGCACCATGTAGGGCTGTCCTGGTTGCCAAAGCTGAGAAACTGAGAAGCAGAGAACCAGAGACCTTCTGACTGGTGTGAACAGCCTAATGGGGAAGTCTGGAGCCCTCAAAAGTACTGAGGATGGGGAGATGGGGACTAGGAAGTAAGTCAAAATGCATTCCTTGAATGTATTACCCTCACCGGTGCAGCCCCACAACCCACAACTCACCCCACACCCCACACACCTGAACTCTGTCACCCACCCCCACTCTCCATGCTCCAAGTGCCCTGCCCCCCAACCCCTTGCATGCATACCCACACCACAATCTCACTGTAAGTGCAGCTTAACCCACCTATCCGGTGTAAGTACAGTCTCACCCCACCCCTCCCAAGCCCTAACTTCCAGTCCCTGACACATACAGGGGGTCCCCAGTGCATAAAAGCTGCCGGAGCTTACCTCCTTACCCAGGCTACACCCACCCCCAGCCCATACAGTCATGTAGCCCCCATGCCCCACTCCCTCCGATCTCTGCCCATGGGTATATCAATTAACGGTACTCCCACATCTGCACATATGCACGGCCCCCAGTTATGGCCCCTAGTTCTGGGAAAGCCCTGACCTGCCCAGCCAGGCCAAATCTGCCCCCAGCCCATGCAGGTTCAAAGCTGACCCGCTGCACTAGCACTGTGTATGTGCACAAAGTGCCCCATAAACTAGACCAGTGCACACCATGGCACTGTCCCCTAGACCCGTGTACCTACACAGCCACATCCTCCCAGTTACTGGCCACCCATGCTCAAAGACAAGAGCATAGCATCAACCTACACATATACCTCTGCTGCAGCACATCACTGCACTTCTGTGCTCCACCATGTGCCCTGCATCCTACTCCACATCCATCCCACAAATACAAGGCTTTAAAGTACTGGAGGAAATCAACTTCCAAGGTAAACCAAATAGGATATTTACATGCTGTGAAGACAGCAGAAGATCACAAAACATATCATGATGCAGACAGATATAGCTCAACCTGACAGCCAAATTAAAACACCAGAGGAGATACAGACATTGGAACAACTAATCAAAGATGTGCATATAACTCTACTAAACAAAATAAATGGGATGGCTAATGACATAAAGGAGTCAAGAAGACACTAGAAGAGCATAAAGAGGAATTTGAAAGAATAAATAGAAAAATAGCAGATATCACAGAGATTAAAGATGCTGTAGACCAAATAAAAAACATGCTAGAGACACACAACAGCAGACTTGAAGAGGTAGAAGAAAGAATAAGTGAACCAGAAGACAGGAAAACTGATTTCAAATAGCAAATGGCAAGAAAGATGGAAAAATTTGAATTGGATCTTAATGAAATGATGGACAAAACAAAAGACACAAATATAAGAATCATTACTGTTCCAGAAGGAGAAGAGAAGAGTAAAGAGCTAAGATGATTAGTTGAGGATGCAGTGGAGAAAACGTTCCAAACCTTAGAAAGGTCATAAATATACAAGTCAAAGAAGCTCAATGAACACCAAATAAAATAAATCCAAATAGGCCTTTGCCAAAACACATACTAATCTGTCTGTCAAATGTTGAAGAGAAGCAGAAAATCCTAAAACTGGCAAGAGAAAAAATCTACTACATACAAGGGAAGCCACATAAGACTGAGTTCAGACCACCCAACTGGCACCATGAAGTTTAAGAAGGCAGTAGTATGATATATTTAAGATCCTGAAAGAGAAAGGTTTCCAGCCAAGAATTCTGTACCCAGCCAAATCATCCTTCAAAACTGAGGGAGAGATTAAACATTTCACAGACAAACAAATCCTTAAAATATACGTCAACAGGAGACTGGCCCTACAAGAATTACTAAAGGCAGTTCTTCAGGCTGAAAAAAAAAAGACAGGAGAAAAGGTCTGGAGGAAGGAACAGATTGAAGAGCACCAGTAAGGGTAACTTAAAGGATAAGAAGAGAAAGAGGGAAAAGGATGTATAGATCTGATGAATAAAATCTCAAAGATAAGATGGCAGATTCAAGAAATGCCTTTTTAAGCAATAGGCTGAGCCCCCAGTCTTGGGGTTTGTTCATATGAACTTAACCCTGCAAAGGATAGGCTAAGCCTACTTAAAATTAGGCCTAAGAGTCACCCCCAAGAGAACCTCTTCTGTTGCTGAGATGTGGCCTCTCTCTCTCAGCCAACATGACAAGCAAACTCACTGCCCTCCCCCTCTCTACATGGGACATGACTCCCAGGGGTGTGGACCTTCCTGGCAATGTGGGACAGAAATCCTAGAATGAGCTGGGACTCAGCACGAAGGGATTGAGAAAAACTTCCTCAACCAAAAGGGGTAAGAGAGAAATGAGACAAAATAAAGTGTCAATGGCTGAGAGATTCCAAACAGAGTCAAGAGATTATCCTGGTTATTCTTATGCATTAAATAGATATCACCTTTTTAGTTAAGATGTAGCAGAGAGGCTAGATGGAACTGCCTGAAAATGTAGAGTTGTGTTACAATAGCCATGTTTCTTGAAGATGATTGTATAATGATATAGCTTTCACAGTGTAGCTGTGTGATTGTGAAAACCTTGTGTCTTATGCTTCTTTTATCTACCTTATGGACACAGGAGTAAAACATATGGATTAAAAATAAATAAATAATAGTGGGAACAAATGTTAAAATAAATTTAGTAGATTGAAATGCTAGTGATCAATGAAAGGAAGGGGTAAGGGGTATGGTATGTATGAATTTTTTATGTTTTCTTTCTATTTCTTTTTCTAGATTGATGCAAATGTTCTAAGAAATGATCATGATGATGAATATACAACTATGTGAGAAAAAAGGAATATTCATATTGTATGTGATTGGTTTTATTAATAAAAATTTTAAAAAGAAAGAAATGCCTTTTCAGTAATAAAGTTGAATGTTAATAGACTAAACTTACCAATTAAAAGAAAGCAATTGGCAGAATGGACTAAGAAATATAATCCAGCTATATGCAGCTTACAAGAGACTCATCTTAGACACAAAGATACAAATAGATTGAAAGTGAAAGGATGAAAAAAAATGTTCCATGAAAGTTGTAACCAAAGGAAAGCAGGAATAGCTATACTAATATTGGACAAAATAGACTTTAAATGTAATGCCATCATCAGAGACAAAGAAGGACACTATATTTTAATTAAAGGGACAATTCTCTGAGAAGAAATAACAATCATAAATATTTATGTTCCCAATCATGGAGCTCAAAACTACATGAGACAGACATTGGCAAAACTGAAGGGAGTGATAGATGTTTCAATAATAGTAGTAGGAGACTTCAATGCACCACTCTCCTCTATTGACAGAAGATCAACAAGAAAATAGAGAAGTTAAACAACTTGATAAATGAATTAGACCTAACGGACATGTGTAGGTCATTACACCCCAAAACACAAGGATATACATTCTTCTCTAGTGATCATGGAACATTCTCCAGGATAGATCATATTCCGGGGTACAAAATAGGTCTTTATAAATTTAAAGAGATTGAAATTATGCAGAGCACTTTCTCTGGTCATGATGGAATGAAGGTGGATCTCAATAACCACCAAAGAATGAGAACTTTCACAAACATAGGGAGATTAAATAACACACTCTTAAACAACCAGTGGGTCAAAGAAGAAATTGCTAGAGAAATCAAGTAGCTATTTGGAGATAAATGTAAATGAGAAAACAACATATCAGAACTTATGGGATGCAGGAAAAGTTTGTGCTAAGAGGGAGATTTATTGCCCTAAAACCTAAGAAACAGCAAAAATTAAGGATTTAACCACTCACCTGGAGGAACTTGAGAAAGAACAGCAAATTGACCACAAAGCAAACAGAAGGAGAGAAATAACAAAGATTAAAGTGGAGTTAAATGAATGGGAGAACAAAAGTACAATAGAAAGAATCAATAAAACCAAAAATTGGTTCTTTGAGAAAATCAATAAAATTGATGGGCCACTAGCAAGACTGAAAAAGTAAAAAAGAGACAGGATGCAAACAAACAAAATCAGAAATGAAAAGGGCTGTGTACTGGTTTGAAAGGCTGTATGTACCTTAGAAAAGCCATGTTTTAATCAAAATCCCATTTCATAAAGGTAGAATAATCCCTATTCAATACTGTTTGTTTGAAACTGTAATCAGATCATCTCCCTGGAGATGTGATTTAATCAAGAGTGGTTGTTAAACTGGATTAGGTGATGACATGTCTCCACCCATTTGGGTGAGTCTTGATAAGTTTCTGGAGTCCGATAAAAGAGGAAACATTTTGAAGAATGAAGAGATTTGGAGAGAGCAGAGAATGCTGCAGCACCACGAAGCAGAGTCCACTAGCCAGCAGCCTTTGGATATGAAGAAGGAAAACACCTCCCATGGAACCCCATGAAACAGGAAGACAGGAGAGAAAACTAGCAGATGACGCCATGTTCTCCCTTCCAGCTGTGAGAGAAGCCCTGACTATGTTTGCCATGTGCCTTCTCATCTGAGAGAGAAACCCTGAATTTCAATGGCCTTTTTGAACTAAGCTATCTTTCTCTGGATGGCTTTGATGGGAATTTCTATGGACTTGCTTTAATTGGGACTTTTTTTGGCCTTAGAACTGTAAACTAGCAACTTATTAATATCCCTTTTTAAAAGCCATTCTGTTTCTGGTATATTGCATCCAGCAGCTAGCAAACTAGAACAGGGTGCATTACCACAGACTCTGAAGAAAAAGAATAAATCATAAGAGGATACTATAAACAACTATATGCCAATAAACTAGACAACTTAGATGACATGGGCAATTACTGGAAATACAGAAACAAGCTATACTGACTCTGGAAGATATAGAAGATCACAACAAACAAATCAGAGGTAGAGCTTCAAACAGTCATCAAAAATCTTCCTATGAAGAAAAGCCCAGGGTCAGATGGCTTCACAGGGGAATTTTATCAAATATTTCAAAAGAACTAAGACCAATCTTTTTTTTTTTTTACTTTTTTATTTTTATTTTTTATTTTTTTATTAATTAAAAAAATTAACAAAACATTTAGAAATCATTCCATTTTACATGTACAATCAGTAATTCTTGATATCATCACATAGTTGCATATTCATCATTTCTTAGTACATTTGCATCAATTTAGAAAAAGAAATAAAAAGACCACAGAATAAGAATTAAAACGATAATAGAGAGAAAAAAAAACTATGCCTCACATGCAGCTTCATTCAATGTTTTAACATAATTGCATTACAATTAGGTAGTATTGTGCTGTCCATTTCTGAATTTTTATATCCAGTCCTGTTGCACAGTCTGTATCCCTTCAGCTCCAATTACCCTTTCTCTTTTTTTTTATTAATTAACGGAAAAAAAGAAATTAACCCAACATTTAGAAATCATACCATTCTACATATGCAATCAGTAATTCTTAATATCATCACATAGATGCATGATCATCGTTTCTTAGTACATTTGCATCAGTTTAGAAGAATTAGCAACACAACCGAAAAAGATATAGAATGTTAATATAGAGAAAAAAATAAAAGTAATAATAGTAAAAACAAAACAAAACAAAAACCTATAGCTCAGATGCAGCTTCATTCAGTGTTTTAACATGATTACTTTACAATTAGGTATTATTGTGCTGTCCATTTTTGAGTTTTTGTATCTAGTCCTGTTGCACAGTCTGTATCCCTTCAGCTCCAATTGCCCATTATCTTACCCTGTTTCTACCTCCTACTGGACTCTGTTACCAATGACATATTCCAAATTTATTCTCGAATGTCCGTTCACATCAGTGGGACCATACAGTATTTGTCCTTTAGTTTTTGGCTAGACTCACTCAGCATAATGTTCTCTAGGTCCATCCATGTTATTACATGCTTCATAAGTTTATCCTGTCTTAAAGCTGCATAATATTCCATCGTATGTATATACCACAGTTTGTTTAGCCACTCTTCTGTTGATGGAGATTTTGGCTGTTTCCATCTCTTTGCAATTGTAAATAGCGCTGCTATAAACATTGGTGTGCAAATGTCCGTTTGTGTCTTTGCCCTTAAGTCCTTTGAGTATATTCCCAGCAATGGTATTGCTGGGTCGTATGGCAATTCTATATTCAGCTTTTTGAGGAACCGCCAAACTGCCTTCCACACTGGTTGCACCATTTGACATTCCCACCAACAGTGGATAAGTGTGCCTCTTTCTCCGCATCCTCTCCAGCACTTGTCATTTTCTGTTTTGTTGATAATGGCCATTCTGGTGGGTGTGAGATGATATCTCATTGTGGTTTTGATTTGCATTTCTCTAATGGCCAGGGACATTGAGCATCTCTGCATGTGCCTTTTTGCCATTTGTATTTCCTCTTCTGATAGGTGTCTGTTCAAGTCTTTTTCCCATTTTGTAATTGGGTTGGCTGTCTTTTTGTTGTTGAGTTGAACAATCTCTTTATAGATTCTGGATACTAGACCTTTATCTGATATGTCATTTCCAAATATTGTCTCCCATTGTGTAGGCTGTCTTTCTACTTTCTTGATGAAGTTCTTTGATGCACAAAAGTGTTTAATTTTGAGGAGCTCCCATTTATTTATTTCCTTCTTCAGTGTTCTTGCTTTAGGTTTAAGGTCCATAAAACCGCCTCCAGTTGTAAGATTCATAAGATATCTCCCTACATTTTCCTCTAACTGTTTTATGGTCTTAGACCTAATGTTTAGATCTTTGATCCATTTTGAGTTAACTTTTGTATAGGGTGTGAGACATGGGTCTTCTTTCATTCTTTTGCATATGGATATCCAGTTCTCTAGGCACCATTTATTGAAGAGACTGTTCTGTCCCAGGTGAGTTGGCTTGACTGCCTTATCAAAGATCAAATGTCCATAGATGAGAGGGTCTATATCTGAGCACTCTATTCGATTCCATTGGTTGATATATCTTTCTTTATGCCAATACCATGCTGTTTTGACCACTGTGGCTTCATAATATGTCTTAAAGTCTGGCAGCGCGAGACCTCCAGCTTCGTTTTTTTTCCTCAAGATGTTTTTAGCAATTTGGGACACCCTGCCCTTCCAGATGAATTTGCTTATTGGTTTTTCTATTTCTGAAAAATAAGTTGTTGGGATTTTGATTGGTATTGCATTGAATCTGTAAATCAATTTAGGTAGGATTGACATCTTAACTATATTTAGTCTTCCAATCCATGAACACGGTATGCCCTTCCATCTATTTAGGTCTTCTGTGATTTCTTTTAACAGTTTTTTGTAGTTTTCTTTGTATAGGTCTTTTGTCTCTTTAGTTAAATTTATTCCTAGGTATTTTATTCTTTTAGTTGCAATTGTAAATGGGATTCCTTTCTTGATTTCCCCCTCAGCTTGTTCATTACTAGTGTATAGAAATGCTACAGATTTTTGAATTTTGATCTTGTAACCTGCTACTTTGCTGTACTCACTTATTAACTCTAGTAGTTTTGTTGTGGATTTTTCCAGGTTTTCGACGTATAGTATCATATCGTCTGCAAACAGTGATAGTTTTACTTCTTCCTTTCCAATTTTGATGCCTTGTATTTCTTTTTCTTGTCTAATTGCTCTGGCTAGAACCTCCAACACAATGTTGAATAATAGTGGTGATAGTGGACATCCTTGTCTTGTTCCTGATCTTAGGGGGAAAGTTTTCAATTTTTCCCCATTGAGGATGATATTAGCTGTGGGTTTTTCATATATTCCCTCTATCATTTTAAGGACGTTCCCTTGTATTCCTATCTTTTGAAGTGTTTTCAACAGGAAAGGATGTTGAATCTTGTCAAATGCCTTCTCTGCATCAATTGAGATGATCATGTGATTTTTCTGCTTTGATTTGTTGATATGGTGTATTACATTAATTGATTTTCTTATGTTGAACCATCCTTGCATACCTGGGATGAATCCTACTTGGTCATGATGTATAATTCTTTTAATGTGTTGTTGGATACGATTTGCTAGAATTTTATTGAGGATTTTTGCATCTATATTCATTAGAGGGATTGGTCTGTAGTTTTCTTTTTTTGTGATATCTTTGCCTGGTTTTGGTATGAGGTGATGTTGGCTTCATAGAATGAATTAGATAGTTTTCCCTCCACTTCGATTTTTTTGAAGAGTTTGAGGAGAGTTGGTACTAATTCTGTCTGGAACGTTTGGTAGAATTCACATGTGAAGCCATCTGGCCTTGGACTTTTCTTTTTAGGAAGCTTTTGAATGACTAATTCAATTTCTTTACTTGTGATTGGTTTGTTGAGGTCATCTATTTCTTCTTGAGTCAAAGTTGGTTGTTCATGTCTTTCTAGGAGCCCGTCCATTTAATCTAAATTGTTGTATTTATTAGCGTAAAGTTGTTCATAGTATCCTGTTATTACCTCCTTTATTTCTGTGAGGTCAGTAGTTATGTCTCCTCTTCCATTTCTGATCTTATTTATTTGCATCCTCTCTGTTCTTCTTTTTGTCAATCTTGATAAGGGCCCATCAATCTTATTGATTTTCTCATAGAACCAACTTCTGGTCTTATTGATTTTCTCTATTGTTTTCATGTTTTCAATTTCATTTATTTCTGCTCTAATCTTTGTTATTTCTTTCCTTTTGCTTGCTTTGGGATTAGTTTGCTGTTCTTTCTCCAGTTCTTCCAAGTGGACAGTTAATTCCTGCATTTTTGCCTTTTCTTCTTTTCTGATATAGGCATTTAGGGCAATAAATTTCCCTCTTAGCACTGCCTTTGATGCATCCCATAAGTTTTGATATGTTGTGTTTTCATTTTCATTCACCTCGAGGTATTTACTAATTTCTCTTGCAATTTCTTCTTTGACCCACTCGTTGTTTAAGAGTGTGTTGTTGAGCCTCCACGTATTTGTGAATTTTCTGGCACTCCGCCTATTATTGATTTCCAACTTCATTCCTTTATGATCTGAGAAAGTGTTGTGTATGATTTCAATCTTTTTAAATTTGTTAAGACTTGCTTTGTGACCCAGTATATGGTCTATCTTTGAGAATGATCCATGAGCACTTGAGAAAAAGGTGTATCCTGCTGTTGTGGGATGTAATGTCCTATAAATGTCTGTTAAGTCTAGCTCATTTATAGTAATATTCAGATTCTCTATTTCTTTATTGATCCTCTATCTAGATGTTCTGTCCATTGATGAGAGTGGGGAATTGAAGTCTCCAACTATTATGGTATTTGTGTCTATTTCCCTTTTCAGTGTTTGCAGTGTATTCCTCATGTATTTTGGGGCATTCTGGTTCGGTGCATAAATATTTATGATTGTTATGTCTTCTTGTTTAATTGTTCCTTTTATTAGTATATGATGTCTAAAAAGAGACAAACTTCTTTGTCTCTTTTAACTGTTTTACATTTGAAGTCTAACTTGTTGGATATTAGTATAGCCACTCCTGCTATTTTCTGGTTGTTATTTGCATGAAATATTTTTTCCCAACCTTTCACTTTCAACCTATGTTTATCTTTGGGTCTAAGATGTGTTTCCTGTAGACAGCATATAGAAGGATCCTGTTTTTTAATCCATTCTGCCAATCTATGTCTTTTGATTGGGGAATTCAGTCCATTAACATTTAGTGTTATTACTGTTTGGATAATATTTTCCTCTAACATTTTGCTTTTTGTATTATATATATCATATCTGACTTTCCTTCTTTCTACACTCTTCTCCATACCTCTCTCTTCTGTCTTTTCGTTTCTGACTCTAGTGCTCCCTTTAGTATTTCTTGCAGAGCTGGTCTCTTGGTCACAAATTCTCTCAGTGACTTTTTGTCTGAGAATGTTTTAATTTCTCCCTCATTTTTGAAGGACAATTTTGCTGGATATAGGAGTCTTGGTTGGCAGTTTTTCTCTTTTAGTAATTTAAATATATCATCCCACTCTCTTCTAGCCCTCATGGTTTCTGCTGAGAAATATACACATAGTCTTATTGGTTTTCCCTTGTATGTGATGGATTGTTTTTCTCTTGCTGCTTTTAAGATCCTCTCTTTCTCTTTGACCTCTGACATTCTAACTAGTAAGTGTCTTGGAGAACGCCTGTTTGGGTCTAATCTCTTTGGGGTGCGCTGCACTTCTTGGATCTGTAATTTTAGGTCTTTCATAAGAGTTGGGAAATTTTCAGTGATAATTTCTTCCATTAGTTTTCCTCCTCCTTTTCCCTTCTCTTCTCCTTCTGGGACACCCACAACACGTATATTTGTGCGGTTCATATTGTCCTTGAGTTCCCTGATACCCTGTTCAAATTTTTCCATTCTTTTTCCTGATAGTTTCTGTTTGTTTTTGGAATTCAGATGTTCCATCCTCCAAATCACTAATTCTATCTTCTGTCTCTTTGAATCTATCATTGTAAGTATCCATTGTTTTTTCTATCTTTTCTACTTTGTCCTTCACTTCCATAAGTTCTGTGATTTGTTTTTTCAGTTTTTCTATTTCTTCTTTATGTTCAGCCCATGTCTTCTTCATGTCCTCCCTCAATTTATCGATTTCGTTTTTGAAGAGGTTTTCCATTTCTGTTCATATATTCAGCATTAGTTGTCTCAGCTCCTGTATCTCATTTGAACTATTGGTTTGTTCCTTTGATTGGGCCATATTCTCAATCTTCTGAGCGTGGACCATTATCTTCTGCTGCTGGCGTCTGGGCATTTAGTCAGATTTCCCTGGGTGTCAGACCCAGCAAGGTTGTAAGATTTTTCTGTGAAATCTCTGGGTTCTGTTTTTTCTTATCTTGCCCAGTAGGTGGCGCTCGTGGCACACGTTTGTCTGCGGGTCCCACCAGTAAAAGGTGCTGTGGGTCCTTTAACTTTGGAAAACTCTCGCCATCTGGGAGGTTCGCTAGCCGAAGCAGCTTGGAAGAGTGTGAGCCGGCCCGGGGTCCGAACATGGGGAGGGTTGCTGGCCGCCACAGCATGGGAAGGCGCCCGTCCGAATTTCCTAGTCGGCCCGGGGTGACAAGCGTGGTGCAAGGGCGCCAGCGGCAGCGGCCTGCCCAGGAGAGTGCACGTTCCCGGGGAGTCACCGGTTTGGAAGGGGCCCCTCCCCCTGTCACTGTTCTCCACGGCCTGGGGATTTCCAATCCAATTCTCTCATTTGGTCCGGGGGGCCGCACGTGGTGTGGGTGCCAGCCGCCGCGGTTTGAGGGGACCGCCTGTCCAATTCTCCCAGCCTGCCCGGGAAGGGAGAAGGGAGTGTCTCCGGCCGCTTGCCGCCCCGCCCAGTGCAGCCCGCGCCCCTCGGCGATCTCACCAGAGCGCGTTCTCTCAGCCAGCCAGCCGTTCCAGGATGGGGTACGCTGTCTTTTTTATCTCTGTCGTGGCTTTGGGAGCTGTTCTGTATCATTTCTACTCCCCTAGTAGGTGTCCTGGAGGAGAAACTAAGATCCGCGCGTCTTACTAAGCCACCATCTTCTCCGGAAGTCCTAAGACCAATCTTGATCAAACTTTTTCAAAAAAAAAATGAGGAAAAAGGAACACCACCTAACCCATTTTATGAAGCTGATATTATTTTAATACCAAAACTGGGTAAAGATGCTATAAGAAAGGAAAACTACAGGCCAAACTCTCTAATGTACATAGATGCAAAAATTCTCAACAAAGTACTAGCAAACAGAACCCAACAGCACATTAAAGGAATTATACACCATGACCAAGTGGGATGTATACCAAAAATCCAAGGATGGTTCAACAGAAGAAAATCAATTAATATAATACAGCACATTAACAGATCTCAAGATGATCACATGATCATCTTGATTGAGACTGAAAAAGCGTTTGACAAAATTCAGCATCCTTTTCTGATAAAAACACTTCAAAAGATAGGAATCAAAAGTAACTTCCTCAATATAATAAACAGCATATATGAAAAGCCAGTATTGTACTCAGTGGAGAGAGACTGAAAGTTTTCCCCCTAAGATCAGGAATGAGACAAGGATGCCCACTGTCACCACTATTATTCAACATTGTGCTTAGAAGTTCTAGATAGAGCAATCAGGCAGGACAAAGATATAAAAGGTATCCAAATTAGAAAGGAAGTATTAAAACTTTCATTATTTATAGTACTATACTTCGAATATCTCAAGACATCTACAGCAAAGTTACTTGAGCTAATAAAAAAATTCAGCAAGGGGAATTTAAGGATATAAAATTAATGTGCAAAAAACAGTAACCTTTCTATACACAAACAATGACATAACTGAGGAGTCAGTTAAGGAAAAATTTCCATTCAAATAGTAACTAAAATAATTAATTACTTAGGAATGGACTTAACTAGGGATGTCAAGGACTTGTACACAGAAAACTACATAACATTGCTAAAAGAAATCAAAGAAGATCTAAATAGCTGGAAAGACATTCCCTGCTCATGGATAGGAAGGTTACTATAATTAAGATGTTGATTCTACCCAAATTGATCTACAGATTCAACACAGTTTCAGTCAAAATTCCAACAACCTATTTTGAAGACTTGGAAAAACTAGTTACCAAATTCATCTGGAAGGGAAAGAAACACTGAATAGCTAAAAGCATCCTAAAAAAAGAATGAAGTGGGAGGATTAATACTTCCCAACTTTAAAACTTATTATAAAGCCATAGTAGTCAAACAGCATGATACTGGCTCAAAGACAGAAGTATTGACCAATGGAATTGAATTGAGAGTGCAGAAATAGACCACCAAATCTGTGGTCAACTGATTTTTGACAAGGGCCTCAAATCCACTGACCTGGGACAAAACAGTCTTTTCAATAAGTGGGTATAGGAGAACTGGATATCAAAAGCCAAAAGAATGAAAGAGGACCCCTATCTTATACCCTACACAAATTTTAACTTAAAGTGCATCAAACACCTCAATATAAAAACTAGCACCATAAAGATTCTAGAAGAAAATGTAAGGAAACATCTTCAAGACCTAGAAATAGGAGGTAGCTTCCTAAACTTTACACCCAAAGCACAAGCAACAAAAGAAAGAATGGATAAATGGGAACTCCTCAAAATCAAATGCTTCAGTACCCCAAAAGACTCTGTCAAAAAGGCGAAGAGGTAGCCAACTCAATGGGAGAAAATATTTGGAAATCACACATTGGAAAGCAGTTTCATATCCAGTATACATAAAGAAATCATACAACTCAACAACAAAAGAACAAACAACTCAATTATAAAATGGCCTAAAGATATAGAGAATAGGCATTTTTCTGAAGAGCAAATACAGAAGACTCAAAAGCACATGAAGAGATGGTCATTTTCATTAACTATAAGGGAAATGCAAATCAAGACTACAATGAGATACCACCTCATACCTATGAGAATGGCTGCTTTTAAACAACCAGGAAACTATAAATGTTGGAGAGGATGTGGAGAAATTAGAACACTTATGCACTGCTGGTGGGAATGTATGTTACAGCCACTATGGAAGACAGTTTGGTCATTCGTTAGGAAACTAAATATCAAATTGCCCTATGACCCACGAATAGCACTACTTGGTAGTTAACCAAAAGACCTGAAAGCAGTGACACAAACAGACATTTGCACACCGATGTTCACAGCAGCATTATTCATAATTGTCAAAAGGTGGAAACAATCCAAATGCCCATCAACAGACGAGTGGTATTTGTATTTTGTTAATACAAAATGTGGTATATACATATGGTGGAATATTATGCAGCTGTAAATTAAGATGAATTGATGGCCTGAAGTGTATGACAAGATGGGTGAGCTTTGAGGACATAATGCTGAGTGAAAAAAAAACAGATACAAAAGGATAGATATTGTATAATTCCACTGTTATGACCACGGTAAAGATAAAATCAGAGGGTTATATTACAGAATATAGGTGACTTAGAGATACACAGAAGCTAGAGATGGGTGAATGGTTAGCTAATATGGTTGAACTCAAATGTAAGGGAACTGATAGAAATGAAGGCAGTTCTCTAGTGAGTCTATAAGTAATATTACCATATTGAAGGTGAACAAGGTTGAAAGGGGTTGTTTAAACCAATGTATCCCACTGATTAACACTAGAAATACAAATTAGTTCTTCCGAGAACTACTTCAGTGGTGTGATCCATGTACAAAGAGTGTTTAAGTCCAGGGCGTGGGGGAAAACTGCTATTGCATATATAGGCTATATTTAATTGGAAAACATCAGCAGTACCACAGCAATAGCAGGAGCAAATAATGGGGGGAGGAACAAGGGTTAAGGGGAGGTTAGATTTCCTATTTGGTGAGGGTGTATTTATTGGTTATCTTCTCTTGGGGACAATGAAATTATCTAAAATTAAGAGTGTTGATGGACTGTGGACTTTGTTCATTATACATGATGCCTAATGAATGCAAGTGGCTGAAGGATGCACTGACATAGAAATAGATGGAGAACAGTGGTGCATGCATATAATTGAATATTGTACTGCTGCATAAAGGACTGAAGACATGAGGCATGCAATGATGTGAATGAACTTTGGGATATTTGGTGAGGCAAAATAAGCCAGAAGCAATAGAAGAATTATTGTATGGTCTCCTTTAGAAAATTCTTATTCAAAAATGGGGGCCTGGATTGTAAGTTTTTATAGCAGACACATTTAGTCTGGAGTGGTAATTATTATGTCCAGATTTTGAGAGGCTGTTTTATATATCTATAACTTGTATTTAGAAATAAGAATGAAGTCGATCAGGTTCGGATTAAAGTAATTCAGAACACAGGGGTAAAGGAAGACATTGTCTTTATTTTAGAACTGCACCTACTCTTTGAGATCAATGGAAGAAAGGTTTATTTGTCCAGAACCTAAATTTTCTGTAGCACATATTCTAATTCAACCTATCTGGATAGCTCATTGACCAACTGAAACACAGGGAGCCCAGAATAAGAATGAGGGCCTTTAATCCTGTAGTGCTTAATGTAATGCCTGGATATATCCTAGAATACATAAAGCAGATAATAAAAAAGTATTGGCAAAGTCCCTTGAAGTATGGGAGAAAAAATATGGAAAACAAACTTTACCATCAGGGAATCCCCTCATATGGTGTCAAACATTAGGGCCACCCAAATCAATACACTAAGCCTGTGATCTTAAGGCTTATGCATGCGAAGCTTACCTAAGTAGTGGAGAAGCTTAATCTACATATAGATATGCCTAAGAGTTACTTCTGGGGAACCTATTCTATTGCTCAGATGTGGCCTCATTCTCTCTAAGCCCAACTCTGCAAGTAAAATTATTGCCCCACCCCTTACATAGGACATGACATCCAGGGGTGAAAGAATCTCTGCAGTATGGGAGATGATGTCCAAGGATGAATCCAGCCCTGGCACTGTGGGATCAACAATTCCATCCTGACCAAAAAGGGGAAAAGAAGTATAACTAATAGAGTATAAGTGGCTGAGTGAGTTCAAATAGAGTTAAGAGGCTGCTCTGGAGGTCACTGTTATGCAAGCTTCAGTTAGGCATTGCTACCTATCATAACTTGCCAAACTCCAAACAAAACCATTCCAGCCAATCCTAAAGAACACCTAGGGCAATATATAAGAATCTACAAAGGTTCCATCATTATGGTAACTTTCCAGAAAACTACAACCTCCAGATGTGTCCCTGGACCTGATAAATCCTGAAACCTATGGGGTCCAGCCCTTCCAGAACATCATCTAGTTCCATCTCCCTACCCCATATTATTGACAGCCCCTTCCAACATGAAAAAGTTAGAATGGCCATAGCCCAAACACCCCTAAAGAGTGGGATAGAAAGATCAAAGGTGGTGGTTGAGTTATATAGAGAAGGTAGGATTTAACAAACCAATATCATTGCTGAATCATTAAATTGGTATTTCTTTTAGTCCCCCTTAACTTAGAGCAGCTAGAAGTAAAAACCTAAAATTGTGGAATTGTAACCCATACAAACTCCAAAATCTGTTCTACAACTAATTGTTGTGCTGTGCTTTGAAATTTATTTTTTTTGTATATATGTTATTTTTCACAAAAAAAGGAAAAAAGTTTGATTGTCATGAAAAAAAATTATTCCTTTTAGCCTTCTATATTCTGGAGCAGCTAGAAGGAAAAATAGGAGAGGATCATATGGTAGCCCATGATAGACTCTGGGATCTGTCCTGTAAGTACTTGTTGAAGAATACTTTGAAAACTTTTGCTTTTTTTTCTTTCTTTGCTTTATATATATGTCATATTATACAATTAAAAAGAAGTTTAAAAAAGGAAAAAAAAATATCAATATCTAGCTGAAGCTTGCATAAGAGTAGCCTACAAGTAGCCTCTCATCTTTGTTTGAACTCTCAGCCACTTTATAACTTATTTGTTACAATTTCCCCCCCATTTGTTAGAAGGGCATTGTTGATCCCATGGTGCCAGGGCCAGGCTCATCCCTGGCAGTCATATCCCACATTGCCAAGGAGACTTTCTCTCTAGGTGTCATGTCCTAAGTAGTGGCAGAGGGTACTGATTTCACTTTTAGACTTGGGCTTAGAGAGAGTGGCCAAGTAGTGGCAGAGGGTAATGATTTCACTTTCAGACTTGGGCTTAGAGAGAGAGAGGCCATATCTGAACAACAAAAGAGGCCCTCTGGAAGTAACTCAGGCATAATTATAGGTAGGCTAAGCTTCTTTGCTACATAAGTAGGTTTCACAAGAGCAAGCCTCAAGATGAGGGCTTGGCCTATTGACTTAGGAGTCCCTAATATTTGAGACAGTATCAGGGTTTCTCTTGTGGCAAACTTTAATAGTTCCATATTTTTTCTCCCATCCCTTAAGGGACTTTGAAAATACTCTTTTGTTTCTGGCTTATTTTTGCATCACATAATGTCCCTCATGTCCATTCACCTCGCTGGATGCCTCACAACTTCATACCTTTCTGAACTAGAACAATATTCACTCATACATATACACCACAGTTGGCCATTCTAGTTCTGTCAATGTATCCTGCAGTCATCTCCACCCATTGGACACCATGTATAATGTCCTAAGTCAACAGTCCATCAAACCTTACAACTTTTGGCAATTTTCATTGCCCTGTGAGAAAAATAACTGATAGAAACACTCTCACCAAATGGAAAATCCAAACCTCCCCTTAATTCTAATCCTTCCCCAAATCCTGCATTATTTACCCTAGTATATGGTTGATGGATACTGTTGATATCTTCCTGTTAAACATAGCCCATGTATCATTTTGTGTCTGGCTTATTTCACTCAGTATTATGTCCTCAAGGATCATTCATATTGTCATGTTTTCAGGACATTGTTTCATCTTACTGCTGCATAATATTCTATCACATGTGCATACCACATTTTGTTTATCCACTTGTCTGTTGATGAGCATTTGGATTGTTTCCATTTTGGGTGACTGTGAATAATACTGCTAAGAACATTGCTGCGCAAATGTCTATTTGTGTCACTGCTATCAGCTTTTCTGGGTATATACCAAGTAGTGATATTGTTGGGTCATAGGGCAACTTGATATTTAGTTTTTTTAGGAACTCCCAGACTGTCTTCCATAGCAGCTGTACCATTATACATTCCCACCAGCAGTGCATAAGTGTCCCAATTTCTCCACATCCTCTCCAACATTTGTAGTTTCCTGTTTGTTTAATAGCCATTCTTATAGGTGTGAGATGGTATCTCATTTTAGTCTTGATCTGCATTTTCCTTGTAGCTAATGAAAATGAGCATCATCATGTGTTTTTTAGCCATCTGTAATTGCTCAAAAATGCTTATTCATACTTTAGCCCATTTTATAATTAGGTTGTTGAAAGATCAGTTGACCACAGACTTGGTGGTCTATTTCCACACTCTCAATTCAATTCCCTTGATCAGTACATTTATCTATTTTTTTTTTTACATGGGCAGGCACCAGGAATCGAACCCAGGTCCTTGGGCATGGCAGGCAAGCACTCTTACTTGCTAAGCCACCGTGACCCACCCTACATTTATCTTTGTGTGTGTACCATGCTGCTTTGATGACTGTGGCTTTATAAGAAGCTTTGAAATCAGGAAACGTTAATCCTTCCACATCATTCTTCTTTTTAAGGATATTTTTAGATTTTTGAGGTCTCTTTCCCTTCCAGATGAATTTGGTAACTAGCTTTTCCTATTCAAAGTAGGTTTTTGGAATTTTGATTGGTATTGCATTGAATCTGTGTATCAATTTGGGTAGAATTGACATCTTAACTACATTTAATGTTCCTATTCATGACCAAGGCATATCTTTCCATCTATTTACATCTTCTTTGATTACTCTTAGAAGGACATGTTTACAGGTCCTTTACAACCTTAGTTAAGTTTATTCCTAGATACTTGATTCATTTATCTATTTTTTAAATTTATTTTTTATTATCAAACCAAAGCAACATACCAACATGAACATACTTAACATACAAATGTTCTGTGCATTATGCATAATCAATGGATCACAGAATCATCACATAGAAATATACTCATCACCATGATCATTTTTTAGAACATTTGCATCACTCAAGAAAAAGAGATAAAAAGAAAAAAGAAAAAACTCATACATACCATACCCCTCACCCCTCCCTCTCATTGACCACTAGTATTTCCATCTACTCAATATATTTTATTAGTCGCTATTTTGAATGGGACTATTTTGTTAATTGAATCCTATAGTTAGGTCATTGCTTGTGTATAGAAACAATTTTTGTACAATAATCTTGTATCCCATGACATTGCTGAATTTATTAGCTCAAGAAGCTCTGTCATAGATTTCTCATGATTTTCCAAGTATAGTATCATGTCGTCTCAAATAATGAAAATTTTACTTCCTCGTTTCCAGTGTAGATGCCCTTTATTTCTTTTTCCTACCTGATTGCTCTAGCTAGAACTTCTAGTACAATGTTGAATAATAGTGGTGACAGAGGGCATCCTTTTCTCATTCCCAATCTTAGGGGAATTTCAGTCTCTCTATATTGACTAGGATGCTGGCTATATGTTTTTCATAATGCCTTTCATCATATTGAGGAAGCTCCTTTTGATTCTTACCTTTTGTTGTGTTTTATCATAAAGGGATGCTGAATTTTGTCAAATACTTTTTCAACATCAATCAAGGTGATCATGTGATTTTTCCCTTTTGATTTGTTAATATGCTGTATTACATTAGTTGATTTTCTTGTGCTGAGCCACCCTTGCATTCCTGGTATAAACCCCATTTGGTCATGATGTATAATTCTTTTTAAGTATTGTTGGATTCAGTTTGCTAATATTTTGTTGAGAATTTTTGTATCTATATTCATTAGGGAGATTGGCCTGTAGAGTCATTACTTAGTTTTTATATTAGAGTCTTGTTAGCTTTATAAAATATGCTCAATTTTCTGGAAAAGTTTGAACACAAGTGGTGTTAGTTCTTTTTGGAATGTTTGATAAAATTCCCCTCTGGAGCCATTTCAGAGCTTTTCTTTGTAGGATGTTTTTGATGACTGATTGAATCTATTTAGTTGTGATTGGTTAGTTGAGATCTTCTATTTCTTCTTTCGTCAGTGTAGCTTCTTCGTGTGTTTCTAGGAATTTGTCTATTTCCTCTATGTTGTCTAGTTTTCTTGTGTATAGTTGTCATTAGCACTCTCTCATGACTTTTTGTTTGTTTGTTTCTTGAAGTCTGTGGTAATAAACCCCTCTCATTTCTGATTTTGTTTATTTGCATCTCTCCTTTTTTTTTCTTTGTCAGTCTAGCTAACAGCCCATCAATTTTATTGATTTTCACAAAGAACCAACTTTTAGTTTTATTGATTCTTTCTATTGTCCTTTTGTTCTTCAGTTCACTTACTTCAGTTTTAATCTTTGTTATTTCTCTTTTCTGTTTGCTTTGGGGTTAGTTTGCTGTTCTCTATCTAGTTCCTTGAGGTGAACTGTTAAGTCCTTGATTTTTGCTCTTCTTTTTTAATATAGGAATTTAGAGCAATAAATTTCCCTCTCAGCTCTGCCTTTGCTGCATCCCATAAGTTCTGCTATGTTGTATTCTCACCTTCATTTGTCTCTAGGTATTTACTGATTTCTTAGCAATTTCTTTTTTGACCCACTGGTTGTTTAGGAGTGCATTAGTTAATCTCCATATATTTGTGAAAGTTCTGGTTCTTTGATTACTGAATTCCAGCTTCATTCCATTATGGTCAGAGAAAGTGCTTTGATGGTTTTCAATCTCTTTAAATTTAAGAAGACCTGTTTTGTGCCCCAGCATATGATCTAGCCTAGAGAACATTCCATGAGCCATAGAGAAGAATGTATACCCTGCTGTTTTGGGGGTGTAAAAATCTCTCTATATATTTGTCAGTTCTAATTCATTTATCAGATTGTTTAAGTTCTCTATTTTCTTGTTGATGCTCTGTCTGGTTGTTCTGTGCATTGAGGCGAGTGGTGTATTGAAGTCTCTTATTGTTATTGTAGAAGTGTCTATCACTTCCTTCAGTTTTGCCAATATTTACCTCATGTACTTTAGTGCTCCTTGACTGGCAGCATAAATATTTTCGATTGTTCTCTCTTCTTAGTGAATTGACCCTTTTATTAATCTGTAGTGTCCTTCTTTGTCTCTTATGTTGTCTTTACATTTAAATTCTATTTTTGTCTGATATTTGTATAGCTACTCCTGCTTTTTTCTGGTTACAGCTTACATGGAACACTTTTTTCCATCCTTTCACTTTCAATCTATTTATATCCTAGGGTCTAAGATAAGTCTCTTTAAACAACATATAGATAGGTCATATATCTTAATCATTCTGCAATCCATATCTTTTATTTAGTGAGTTTAGTCCATTAACATTCAAAGTTATTACAGTAAAGCCAGTCTTGAATCTACTATCTTAAAGTTTGGTTCTTATTTGTCAGATCTATATATTTTTCTCCTTTCTCTCTCTCTTTTTTTTTTATCCTTTAAGTTACCCTTACTGGTACTCTTCAATTCTGTGCCCTCCTCCGGGTCTTCCTCTCCTGACTTATTTTTTTCAGCCAATAAAATTCCCTTTAGTATTTCTTGTAGGGCCAGTCTCTTGCTGACAAATTCTCTCAACATTTGTTTGTGAAAATTTTAATCTCTCCATCACTTCTTTTAGCATTTTGCCACATTCATTTATTTTTATTCAACATACAAACACAAACATTCTTACCACATGATCATTCCATTCTTGTTATATAATCAATAACTCACAATATCATCACATAGTTGTATATTCATCATCATGATCATTTCTTATGCATAGAACATATGCATCAATTCAGAAAAAGAAATAAAAAGGAAACAGAAAAAAATTCATACTCCATCACTTTTGAAGGACCATTTTGCTGGGTACGGAATTCTTGGCTGAAAGTCTTTCTCTTTCAAAATCTTAAATAAATCATTCCACTGCCTTCTCACCTCCATGATGCCTGTTGAGTAGTGTGAACTCAGTCTTATGTGGTTTCCCTTGTATGTAGTAGATCAATTTTCTCTTGCCATTTTCATGATTTTCTGCTTCTCTTCAACAGTTGATAGTCTGATTAATATGTGTCTTGGAGTAGGCCTATTTGGATTTATTCTATTTAGAGTTCATTGGGCTTCTTTGATTTGCCTATTTATGCCTCTCATAAGGGTTGAGAAGTTTTCCACCATTATTTCTTCAACAATTTTCCTTCTCTTTTCCTTCTGGGACACTGATAATTCTTATATTTGTGCACTTCATTTTGTCCATTATTTCCTGGAGATCCAATTCAAATTTTTCTATCTTTTTTTGCCATTTGTTCTTTTGTGATTCAAAATCGTTGTCCTGTCCTCTTGTTCACTGATTCTCTTCTGCCTCTTCAAATCTGTTGTTGTGTGTCTCTAAGTATCTTTTTAATTTGGTCTACAGCATCTTTAATTTCTGTGATATCTGCTATTTTTTAATTTATTCTTTCAAATTCCTTTTTATGCTCTTCTTGATCTTCTTTATGTCATTAGCCAACCCATTGAATTTATTTAGTAGAGTTGTCTGAACATCTTTGATTAGTTGTTCCAAAGACTGTGTCTCCTCTAGTGTTTTAATTTGGTCATTAGGTTGAGCTATTTCTGTCTGCATCTTCTCATGCTTTGTGATTTCCTGTTGCCTTCTAGACATGCAATTATCTTGAAATATTAGGGTTAGTTTTGAAAGGGTTAATTTGGAAGTTTATTTCCTTCAGTAGACCAAAATTTTACATTTGTATTATGGGCATGTGGAAAGAAGTGAGGCTTGGGTCAAGGCCCCGTGGTGTAGTAGCAAGTTGTGGTGAAGTGTTATGTGTGGGGCTGAGGTGCTATGCTGGTGTCCAGAGCATGGGGTATGAGGCATATGGTTGTGGGGGGCAGCATAGGGACCATGGGGACAGGGTGCAGCTTGGGCAGGCCTCAGAGCACAGGGGCAGGGTGTGTCATGGAATACATGGAGACAGGGCATGCGAGAAGGTGGATCTGGTGGGCTTGCAGGTGTGTGGGGGCGGGTGTGTGGGTAGAGTATGGGTGCACATGTAGAGCATAGGATCATGGCTATGAGGACATGGAGGTGGGGTGCAGGGTGGACACCTGTGCCTGGGAGTAGGGTTCAGTGGTACTGGGTGTGGCACAAAGGGCACAAGTGTGGGGTGTGGGATGTGGGTTTGTAGGCATGGTACGGTTCTGTGTCTGGAGCATGGGGGTCATGGGTATTCGGATGCAGGGTTGGGGAACAGCGTATGCTTGTGTGTGGGAGTCAGGGGTGCTGGGGCGGGGCAGGCAGTGTGTGTGTGTGTGGGGTCAGCTGCAGGAGTTGATGTGCCCCAGGTGTGGGGGGCCAGATATTTGTGTTTGTGTTTTGCCAAGAGGGGCAGGACTGGAACACAGATATGAGTGCACAGGGGTGAGGTAGGGGTGTGGCTTGCATGCATGGGTTGTGTAGAAGACAAGGTACCTGGCACAGGTGTGAAGGTGGGTGACATAGTGTGCAGGTGTGCATGTGGATGGAGCAAAGTGGAGGTCCAGGGCAGGGGTGTGTGTATGTATGGGGTTGTGTGGCCAGGGTGGGGGTGATCACATGCATGAGTGGAGAGCTGTTTGAGGACATTCATGTACTGGGTGTGTACATGAATTTGGGGCTTTGGGGTGTGGGGTGTGGGGGAGTGGCAAGTCATGGGTCATGTGGGTTTGGTGGGGGTTGGGGCTTGGGTGCATGGGATGCTGGAAAGGGTCACAGTCACAAGGGGGTCAGCACACATGGGTGTGGTACATTCAAGGAACATAGCCATAGCCTGGCTCATTTCCAAGTTTTCATCTCCTTTGCTGTGCACTCCTGAGGGCTCCAGGACTCTGTTTTGAAAAGGCCACATTAGGATCTTTACACTTACTAGATGGTTTTTGGTTCTCTGTGTCTCAATTCCTCAGCTTTTTCAACCAGGTCTTCCCTATGTGGTATAGAAGACCCTCTCAGGTCACTTGTGCCCTGGAATTGCTGTCCTGGTCATTTTTCTGTCCCTTCTCTAGCTGTTCCTTGGAGCAGGGTTGAACTCAACCTATCCTATTCCGCCATCTTCCCCCTAACTCCACATACAGTTTTAAACCACCCAGGACAGAAAGCAGCTGAAAGTCTCTTTTACAATCCTGCCTCTGGCAAGTGAGGAAGCGGGGTTGACTGAGAGATAGAGTAACTTCTCAAAGTGGCAGGGACCCATTTGCTGAGGGGCAGCTCTTCTTGAGGAAAAGGTTGTGTGGCAGGGGTAGGCACCAACTCCAGCTTCTGATCAGTGAATCTGGAGTGCTAGATTCCATCTCTGAGAGAACAGTTGCAGTATTATCTTGCCCAAGTTAGAAAGCAGCTGATACCCTCCATTTCAACCTCACCACTGGTAGGGGCAGTAGCAGCATGGATTGAAAGACACAGTAACTTTTCAGGGTGATGAGGAACAGGTTGCTGAAGGATGACTCTTCAAGAAAGTCATCCTTTCTTGAAGGGGGAAGGCAAGTCTCAGCACAGTTTATGGCTATTGTTAGAGAATTCAGATCCCAGGTCCTGAGCAACAGTTTCAACCAGCCTGAGTCAAAAGTGTCTGGCATCCTGTGTTCCAACCATGAAGCCAGCAGGGGAAGAGTCAGCTTAGAATTAAAGGCAAAGTACCACCTTATGATTGTGGGGAACAGTGGGCTGAAGAGCACCATCTGCTGAACATGACAGGGAAATACAATCAGGGAGACGTCATACAGAACACTGACATCCTTCCAGTTGTTCTCCCCAAGGAACTTTAGAACCAATCTATACCCTCTTTTGGGATCCTGGATCTGTTTTCACTGGGAAAAGCTGATTTGGGAAGGTCCTCTCTGGGGAGATGCTCCCTCCCAGCCCTCCAAGTAAAATAGCTAGAAGTACATGGGACATGACTCCCAGGAGTTTAAAATCTCCCTGGCAACATGGGACAGGACCCCTGGAATGAGCTGGGACCTGATGTCAGAATGAGAAAACCTGTTGAACAGAAGGGAAAGAGAGAAATGAGACAAAGTAAAGTCTCTGTGGCTGAGAGATTTCAAACAGAGTTCAGAGGCAGTCCCGGAGGTTATTCTTATGCCTCCGATAGATACCTCTTTTTAGTTTATGGTATATTGGAGAGGCTAGAGAGAACCTGAAACTGTTGAACTGTGTTCTAGTAGCCTTACTCTTGAAGAAGATTATATAACTATATGGTCTTTACAATGTGACTGTGTGAGTGTGAAAACCTTGCATCTGATGCTCCTTTTATCTAGTGTATGGAAAAATGAGTGAAAATAAATAAATAATAGGGGGAGATAAAGGGTAAAAATTGAGTAGTGCAGTCCATGAGAGGGAGGGATGAGGTATATGGGATGCATGAATTCTTTTTTTTCCCTTTTATTTTTTTTCTGGAGTGATGCAAATACTCTAAAAATGATTATGGTGAAGAGTACACAACTATGTGATGATATTGTGAGTCATTGATTGTATAGTATGGTTGGACTGTACGTGTGTGGATATTTCTCAATAAAAATATTTTTAAAAAGCTATAGATAATGAAAGGAGTGTTAAAAACATATAGAAGGAAGAATGCATGTCTAGATTACACCAATTCAATTGTTTTCTCCACTTGCTTGGTTCTGTTGTGGGGTTGGATGGGTCCCCATGTCATGCTGTAGGACCTCTGCAGCCTTTGGTTTGGAAATTAGGACAGGGAGAGCTGGATCTGAGAAAACTGTGAAGACTGGTATGAGAGACTTGCAATCCATAGGAATAATAAAGAAACATTGGTTCTCATGGAAGAATAGCAATATTTACCAGAGCAACCAGTGAAAAAAGCCACGATGCAGAAATTGGGAGAGCAAACTTTAAGTAAGCAACCCAGAAGTCAACGACCAGAAACCTGAAACTTCAAGCCTTACTTCAAACCTTACCATGTCAGAGGAAATTATGAAATGCACCAATTTCCTCCCTTGCTAATCCAGTGATTATATCTCACAAATGTATTCTGCAAAACCTTATGCACATATCTTCTCAGTTCCTGTTTCAGAAACTGCTTACCATGGGCAGACTCAATACCAGACACTTCAGCAGTCTCAACCTTGCTGTTTACCCTCTGGCAACCCAAACATATGGACTACTTCCTTTAGCTTCAAGTACAAATGCCAGCCTGATATCCACTGCATCTACAATTGCCAGTTTTCTAGCAGCAGCAGTTGCTAGCATCTCAAACCAGGACTATCCCACCTACATAATCCTTGGTCAGAGTTGGTGCCAGCCATGCTGCCCTATCTCCAGCTTTGGAGTCACATACCAGACTTACAGTTATGCTGAGTACCACATTAGTAGCAACCACACACCAGACAGGGGAGCCTATTGTCATGGTACCTGCATGAGCAGCCCAGACACTTTCTGGAGGTCCTTCTATGATCCCATTTTGTCCCAAACTACTCAAAGTAGGGATGTTGATGATCAGTCTAGGAAAAATATGACTGGCAAGAATCTGAACAAAAGGAAAGCTGAAACCACCTCTTTCTAAGACAGTAAATTCTGTGGGACTTGGATGAAACAAACATTTATCTTCCACTCCCTTCTTATGAGATCCTATGCCCGGACATATGGAAAGGACCCAACAGTAGTGATTGGCTCAGGTTTAACAATGGAAGAAATTATTTTTGAAGTGGATGATACACATCTATTTTTCAGTGACTTAGAGGAATGTGACCAGGTTGTATGTGGAAGATGTAGCTTCAGATGACAATGGACAAGATTTGAGCAATTCCAGTTTCTCCACAGATGACTGGGTGGCTCAGAGGCAGTGGCAGCCATGGTTCCTCAGTGGTTGTCCAGAGAAGCATGGGGAAATTGGCTTTCTGCTACCAAAAAGTGAGAGAAATCTATGATAAGCATAAAGGCAATGTGGATGGCCTTCTCAGTCCCCAGACAAAGGAAGCACTGCAGTTTAGAAATAATTTTACTCTATAGAACGCCTATAGACTAGAATAGTCTATAGAAATGTCCAATCAAAGGCATCCAGGGAAAGAACCCTTTGTTCAAGAAGGCAATGAAGTTCAGGGTTTCTCTCTCAAGTGAAAGGGCACATGGCAAACACAGTCAGTTCCTCTCTCATCTGGAAAGGCACATGGTGAACACGGTCAGGGTTTCTCTCTCATCTGCAAGAGTGCATGACAAACATGGCATCATCTGCTAGCTTCCTCTCCTGGCTTCCTGTTTCATGAAACTCCCTGGAAGGCATTTTCCTTCTTCATCTCCAAAGGTCTCTGGCTGGTGGACTCTGCTTCTCATGGTTATGTCATTCTGCTCTGCTCTCTCAGAATCTCTCATTCTCCAAAATGTTTCCTCTTTTATAGGACTCCAGTAAACCAATCAAGATCCACCCAAATGGATGGAGACACATCTCCCCTAATCCAGTTTAACAACCACTCTTGATTGGGTTACATCTCCAGGGAGATGATCTAATTACATACAGTATTGAATAGGGATTATTCTGCCTTTACAAAATGGAATTTTGATTAAACATGGCTTTTCAAGGGTACATACCTCCTTTCAAACCAGCACGGTGCTCTAATTCTCCTGGGTTTTTTAATCTATTTTGTTTTATTTCAAAAAAATGAAGAAAAAGAAAAGGAAATTCTGTGAGTCAATTTGCAATTTTACCCTTAACAATATTAGGAACTGCTATTAACATCTGATAGGATAAATGCAGCAGACTTTAATAACATCACTTGCAGTCTTTATAATCTTCTTAGCTGTAGAACTTAAATCCCAGTGAATGTACATGTTATTTTTATAGGTAAGTATTTGGTCTCTGAAGCAGGTTTTACTTCTCTCTTTTTCTACTAAGAAAGAGGTGTGTAAAGTTTCCTTTGAAAATAGTAATTGGAATATCTAAAATACTGCTCTCTTACACTAGCACCTCTTTAATTGCTCCAGTTGTCTGCTTTCTAAGATGGATCCCTTCTCATTCTCCCATCTTCTTGTTTGCTGAACTTTGGGGCATGGGACACTGATTAACTTTTGACTTTGGCATTTCCCATTCTAGAACCTTGGTCCGTTTTCCAATCTCTTTAGTCAAATGGCACAAACTGTAGAAACTCATTTCAGACAAATTCTAAGCCTTCAACCTGGTTCTTTCATTCAAAGACTGTCCCAGGAAGCTTAGCCTCCAAACTGGACAGAAGAAGCTAAGGCTCCTTATGCATTTCAACATCTGAAGAAAATCCCTTTTAGCTTTTGAGACAGGAAGAGTCCACATTTTTCTCCTGCAGAGAAGCACCCTTCCCCAACAAATACTCATCCCAACAAACTTCTATTCCTTCTTAGTCATCAAATGCTAGGCTCTTGCCTTTGTTCTGCCCTCTACACTGCACATCCACCTCTATGCAGCTCTGGCCTGTCTCCTGGGCATTGGATCCAAGAAGTCAAATCAAGTCCAAAACCAAGCTCATAAATACATTTTGACCAAAACTACCAATGTATTTGATTTCCTTTGAAGTCTTTAAGCCCTATGAAGTGTATTTTGGGTATATATTTACCCAGCTCTTTGTCTGAAACTAAAGAGCAGATTGTTGTGGTCAAAATCCGGTTTTCCATAGAATAGCCTTTCAGCTTCTCAAATCCCATTCCAAAATGGTAAACTAGAAGGCCAGAAAGACTTCCTGATTTTAAGTGTGGATACTGCCCCCCAACACTTCATGCCTAAAAACTTAATTCTAGGCCAAAGGCAGGGGCAGTTCTCAGTCTGACCTCTGGGAAAGATGGCAGACACCTGAACACTAGTCCCAACCTCCAAGACAAGCTCTGTTCTTGGATGCTTCATCCTCCATGACCATTTTGGATATCTACTTAGGCAGATAAATTTCCCTATAGCTGAGGTAGTTCAGTCTCTCCCAGGCTGTCCAGAGAGAGGTGATTCTATAAGCAATCCAGAGAGATGCAGTCTAGGTCCTCGATGGGAGAACCCCCTTGACCAACCTCAGCTATTCTTGCTTGTTCTTAGAAAGTCTATCCACTTCTAGAGATGTTGCAGAACATAAAGGTCAGACTCCTTCCAATGCCAAGTCACTCGGATAGCAGCAAAGAAAGGCTTGTAAACATATTCCCTCAGAACTCATTGAGAAAGTGCTTTATGATTCACAACTGTAGGGACTTGGTTTTTGAGAGGAGTTGAAGTCCATGCCCTACTACTTAGCTGCCTTTTTCTACTTGTTTCCATGTGGTGTTGGGGAGTGAGAGATGGTGTCTGAGACAAACTTTACATTGGTCTGCATTCAGCATAGTCATTCAAATACTGATGTTTTACTTAATGGTTCATTTTAGAAAGCTCTATCTCGGGTCTTACAGGCCCCAAAACCCTTCTACTGTCATTAGAGCTATTGGATTCTTGCTGTGGACATATACCACCCTGTGAGTGCTGTGCTCTGGACTGGTGAGGCTGTGAAGCAGTACACCCATCATGCACAGTTTCACACACAAACACTTCCCTTCCCCACTCTGTGGAAAACACTTTATTCTTAGAATGTGACTTGGACTCTTTTTTCAAAGGCCTTTTCCCTCTTGCCCTGACTGCCCAGCCAACCTGTTTCCAAAAACACTTGAACTTGGCCAATAGAGATGAGGAGGCCCTCTGAGCAGAGCAGCCTATGATGTTTTCTGGTTGTTTCCATGCTTATTTAGAGGACAGACAACAGACAGGAGCTTCCTGGCTTTTCTTTGCCAAAATGAGTGCCCTTCTTACCCTGTCTTCTCTCATCTCCACCCATACCTCCACCGTGATGCAAAGATGTGGAAAGGAAAATAAGCTGGTGGCATCACTAGAAGTTGAGAATCAAATGATACTGTGGATCCTTTCATCAAGGGATAGGCCCTCTTTACTAGAAACATTACCCATGAAATTATCTAAGGAATAAGTCCTTCCCCTAGCTGGACACTGTGGTTTCTGTAAGATGGGCCTGCACATTTCATGGGGCTGTCTCTAATAGGTGATCTTCAGTTGCCAACCAGGCATGTCCTGAATTTAAGAGGTGGCTTGACTTTCAAAAGTAAAACCGACTGTGCTTTAGCATCATGCTGCCCAGTGTCCTTGGACAGCTGGTAGTGTCCAGGAAAATGGGCACCTGCTCCAGATTTAGATGCATTTTGAGGCTTTTGTTTGGTTCATGTTGTTTCTGTCTTCCGCTCTGAAAGTTAGGAGGAAAAACTAGTGTCCCAGAAGACTTGTGCCACATCTTGTTCACAGTTTACACAAACTCAGGTTTAGCTCCAGGTAATTTGTTTGGAAAATCCAGCTGCAGCATATGATGAGCTTTAGATGTTTACTACCTTGAATGGGTGTCAGTGCCACTGAACCACGGAGAGGAGTATAGGGGCATAGCCACATTCTTCTTTTCTGGGGCACGATTGAGGCCAAGGGGCGGTGAGCTTAGGGACTTCCTCTCATGCCTCACTTCTCCCGAAGGGGCCAGTTAGGGCTCCTCTTAAGCAGGCTGCTATTTATTACCATTAAATTGATTTCCTTTTTCATCCAAAAGTTGGAACTTTTTCTATAGTCACACAGTAGAAGCCAAATCTCAATTCTGAGATTCTAAAATATCTTAAACAGGAGACAAAATGTAGTTCTGTCCCAGCCTTGATCCATAGGACATCTGTCTCTTCCTCTTCTCTGAGTCACATAGTTCAAACAAGGATCCCAGGCTGGTTCCTAGTGCACTGAGAGGAGCCATCCCATTAAGGAAGACTTTTGCTCAAAACGTATTTTTCCCTCCGGACTTCAGATGCCTCTTTTTTTCTGTCATTTAAAAAAAATGTTTTTAAACATAACAACATATAAACATGGACATTCTTATCATACGATCATTTCATTCTTGGTATATAAACAGTAACATCACCACGTTCACCTCTCAGAACATTTGCATCAATCCAGAAAAAGAAATAAAAACAAGAAAGAAAAAAATTCATACATACCATATCCCTTCCCCCCCTCACCTATCACCAGCATTTCAATCTACTAAATTTATTTAAATATTTGTTCCTCCTATTATTTATTTGTTTTTAATCCATATGTTTTTTACTCATCTGTTGATAAGGTAGATAAAAGAGCATCAGACACAAGGTTTTCACAATCACACAGTAACATTGTGAAAGCTATATCATTATACAATCATCTTTAAGAAACATAGCTACTGGAACACAGCTCTATGTTTTCAGGCAGTTCCCTCCAACCTCTCCATTTCACCTTAACTAAAAAGATGATATTTATATAATGCATTAGAATAACCTCAAGGATAATCTCTCAACTCTGGAATCTCTCAGCCATTGACGCTTTATTTTGTCTCATTTCACTCTTCCCCTTTTTGATCAAGAAGGTTTTCTCAATCCCTTGATACTGAGTTCCAGCTCATACTAGGATTTCTCTCCCAGATTTCCAGGAAGGTCCATACCCCTGGGAGTCATGTCCCACGTAGAGAGCGGGAGGGCAATGAATTTGCTTGCTGTGTTGGCTGAGAGAGAGAGAGAGAGAGAGAGGCCACATCTGAGCAACAAAAGAGGTTCTCTGGGGGTGACTCTTAGGCCTTCAGATGCCTCTTTTAACAGGAAAAGGTATTGCTTGGATATATTTATGTGAATGTGGCATTTGTGGCTGTAGAGTCCTTGACCATAATGTTATATGTAATGGGAATTATCTTATAAACTTGAAATATAAAATTTCAATTTTCTGAAAAAAAGAACATATAGAGGCAAATCAAAAGAAACAGGACAGATCAACATTCTTAGAAGAGAAGAGTAACAGAGTAAAGGAAGCATTTTCCTGGAGATGAAACAATAGCATATATAGTGCAATCTCAAAAATTATACCATATATCCAGGGCAAGAATCAGATGAATAAGAGCAGAAAAAATTCTTATCAGTTAAACACAAGCTATTCTAAAGTTATAGACTAAATAGAACCAAGTGTCAAAGAAGAAGTATAGCACAAAGGCAAGCAAAAGAAAATGCTAGGCAACAGAGAGAAATAAACTAGAATAAACTCATCACAATAATAAGATGTCTAGATACCAGCAAAAATCATAAGCCATACTAAGAAACAGGATGACATGGCCCAAAGGAACAGACTAAAACTTCAGATGAGGTACAGGAGTTGAAACAAGTAATCAATTATGTTCAAACAAATCTCCTAAATCAAATCAAGGAGATGATGAAGGAAAAAGTGGCAAAAAAGATAAAGGATACAAGAAAGACATTAGGTTAGCATAATGAAGAGTTCAAAAGCATACAAAAAATAAAAGAATTATGGGAATGAAAGGCACAATAAGAGAGATTAAAAATACTGGAATCTTTGGATAATTGTGCTTTGAATTTTGAATCTCCGGTCCTATTAGATTTTAATTGAATGTAGTTTTAATTTTTTCAGCCTTGTAAGTGGGAAAATAAATGTTAAAATTGATTGTCAGTGCAGCATTTGCTTGGAAACCACCTTAGAATATTAGCACTATGGTTATGAGTGTATATGTCAGTTCTTCTCATCCAATAATTGTAGATGTGATCTTTTACTGGATGCTTCTCTGCCATCATTGTCTCTAATAAATATTGGTTATGCTTCTTCAAAAAATATTCTGGAGGCATATAACAGCAGATTTGAAGAGGGAGAAAAGAGTATTAGCAAACCAGAGATAGGACATCTAAAATCTTACAGTCAGAAGAACAGACAGGGAAAAGAATGGGAAAAAATGTAGCAGGGTATTTTAGTTTGTTAAAACTGTTAGAATACAATATACCAGAAATGGAATGGCATTTAAAAAGACAATTTATCAAGTTACAAATTTACAGTTCAAAGGGTATGAAAGTGTCAAAATTAGGACACCAAGAAGAGATTACCTCAACTCAAGAAAGGCTGATGCCATTCAGAGCACCTCTGTCAGTTGGGAAGGCACCTGACTGGCATCAGCTGGTCCCTTGCTCCTGGGCTCCATTGCTTTCAACCTCTGTTTCTTGTGGGGGTTTCTCATTTGGCTTCTCCAGGGGTGGGTTTCATCTCTTAGCTTCCCTTGGCTCTCTTCAGTTTCTGGCTTGCTTAGCATCTCATGGGAAGGCATTTTGTGATGTCTGCTGGGTTTTGCCTGGGTCCAGGCATCTGCTCTCTCTGTAGGCTCTCCAAGCATCTCCAAAAATCCATATCTCTGTCAGTTCTGAAGCAACTGTTCTCCAAGCATTTGCAACTGAGATATCTCCAAAATGTTTCCCCTTTTAAAGGACTCTAATAAACTAATCAAGACCCACCTTGAATGGGTGGCGTCATATCTCCATCTAATTAAAAGGCCATGCCCACCATTGGGTGTGTCACCTTTCCATGGAAGTAATCCAAAGTTTCCCACCTCGATAGATAGGTCTGGCCCCACAAGATTGGATCACAATTAAAACATGGTTTTTCTGTGGTACATAATAGCCTCAAAACAGAACACATGATCTCAGGGAATTGAATAACAGCATTAAGCAGACAAGCATACACATCACGGGTGTACAAGAAGGGTAAGAGAGGGGAAAAGTGTCAGAAAGAATATTTGAGGAAATCATGGTCAAAAAATTCCCAACTCTTATGAAAGATGTCAACATATAGGTCCAAGAGGTGCAATGTACTCCAAATAGGATAAATCTGAATAGACCTACTGCAAGACACATACTAATGAGAATGTCAAATGCCATAGACAAATAATTCTGAAAGCAGCAGGAGAAAAGTGATTTGATTCATCTAGGGGAAGCTTGTGCCAATTTCTCATTGGAAACTAGGGATGTAATAAAGCAGTGGCATGATATATTTAAGGTAGTGAGAGAAAACTGTTATCCAAGAATTATTAATCTGGCAAAACTATCCTCCAAAAATGGGAAGAGTTTTAAATATTCACAGACAAACAGAAACTGAGAGAGTTCATTAGCAAGAGACCTGTCCTATATGAAATACCAAAGGGAGTGCTACAGGCTGGATAAAAAAGCAGAGAGAGGTTTGGAAGGGAGAGTAAAATGAAGAATATCAGTAAGAGTAACTAAAAAGGTAAGAGAAAGAGAGATAGAGAGACAAAAATAAGATATGACATATAAAAGCCAGAAGTTAATATGGTTGAATAAAGTACTGCATTTACAGTAATAATATTGAATATTAATGGGTTAAACTTTCCAATCAAAAGACAGAGATTGGCAGAATGGATAAATATATGGTCCAACTATATGCTTCCTAAAAGAGGCACACTTTAGACCCAAATATAAAAATAGGCTGAAAGTGAAAGGCTGTAAAAAGATATTTCATGCAAACAGTAATCAGAAAAGAGCAGGAGAAGCTACACAAACACTTGACAAAATTGACTTTTGTTATAAGAGACAAAGACACAATATATTAATAAAAGGGGCAATTCACCAAGAAGAAATAACATTCATAAATAATTATGCAACTTACCATGATGCCCCCAATACAGGAGGCAAATATTGACAACACTGAAGGAAGAAATAGACATCTCTATAATAATATTGGGAGAATTCAATACACCATTTTCATCAAAAGAACATCCAGAGAGATAAGTAATAAAGAACAGGAAATTTGAATAGTATTATAAAAGAACTAAATCTAACAGAAAATTTACAGAGCATTGCACCCTCAAAAAGCAGGCTATGCATTATTCTCAAGTGCTCATGGATCATTCTCCAGGATAGACTACATGTTGGGTCACAAAACCCATCTCAATAAATTTTAAAAGATTTAAATTATACAAAGTAATTTCTCTGATCATAATGGAGTGAAACTTGAAATCAGTAAAATGTGGAGAACAGGAAAAGTCAGAAATGTATGGCTGATAAACAACAAACTCTTAAGCAATCAGTGGGTCAAAGAAGAACTTACAAAAGAAAACAGTCTCGAGATGAAATGAAAATGAGAACACAACATATCAAAAGTAATGGGATGTAGCAAAGTAATGGTGAAAAGGGAATTTATAGTCCTAAAACCTACATTATAGAAGAATAAAGAGTTAAATTTGAAGATTCAACTGCATGCCTGAAGAAACTAGAAATATAACAGCAAATTAATCCCAAGGCAAGCAGAAGAAAAGAAATAGCAAAGATCAGAGTAGAAATAAATGAAATTGAGAATTTAAAGAAACAATAGAATCTACAAAACCAGAAGTTAGTTCTCTGAGAAAATCAATAAAACCGCAAACATTTAGCTAGACTGACAATGAAAAAAAGACAAAAGAGGCAAATAAATAAAATCAGAACTGAGAGGGAGGGGAATTACTACTGACTCCACAAAAATAAAAAAGATCACAAAAGAATACTAAAAGCAATTGTATGCCAACAAACTAGACAACTTAAGATGAAATGGGAAATCTCCTAGAAACACATGAATAAACTACGTGACTCCAGAAGAAATAGAAGAAATCAATAAACCAATAACAAGTATAGAGATTGACAATATTTTCAAAATTCTTCCAAAGAGGTAAAGCCCAGGACCAGATGGCTTCACAGCTGAATTCTATCAATCACATCAAGAAAAATTAATACCCATCCTGCTCAAACTCTTCCAAAAAATTAAAGAGGAAAGAATACTACCTAATTCATTCAATGATGCCAACATCACCCTAATACCGAAGCAGGATAAAGATATTATAAGAAAGGAAAATTGCAGGCCAGTTTCTCTAATTAATATAGTTGCAAAAAATTTTCAAGAAAACACTAGCAAACAGAACCCAACAACATCTTAAAAGAATTATACATCATGATCAAGTGGGATTTATCCCAGGTATGCAAGGGTGGTTCAATAAAAGAAAATCGATTGTAATTGATTGTAATTGTAATCAATTGCAAGCTGAGGAGGAAAGCAAGGAAAAAATTCAATTCATGATAGCAATTAAAAGAATTAAATACCTAGGAGTAATTTTAACCAAGGATGTAATGGACCTATACACAGACAACTACAAAACATTGTTGAAAGAAATTTAAAAATCCTAAATAAATGGAAAGAAATTCTGTGTCCATAAATTGGAAGACTAAATATAGTTAATATGTTAATTGTACCTAGATTAATTTACTAATCCAATGTAATCCCAATTAAAATTCAAACATACTGCTTTCCAGATGTAGAAAAAACAATCATCAAATTTATTTGGAAAGACGGGGTCCTGAATAGCCAAAACGTCTTGAGAAAGAAGAACAAAGTTGGAAGACTCACACTTTCTGACTTTAAACCACATGGTACTGGCATAAGGATAAATACATTGACCAATGGAATCAAATTGATAGTTCAGAAATAGACCTTTAAATATTTGACAATGTGGCCAAGTCCACTCAACTGGGACAGAACAGTCTCTTCAACAAAAGGTGCTGGCAGAATTGGATACTCACAACCAAATGGATGAAGGAGGACCTATATCTCACACTTTATGGAAAAATTAACTCAAAATGGATCAAACATCCAAATATAAGACTTAGGACCATAAATCTCATAGAAGGAAATGTAGGGAAGCATCTTCAAGATCTCATGGTAGAAGGTGGTTTCTTAGACATTACACACAAAGCACAAGCAATGAAAAACAGATAAATGAGATCTCCTCAAAACTGAATACTTTTATGTTTCAAAGGACTTCGTAAAGAAAGTGAAAAGGCAGTCTACTCAATGGAGAAAATATTTGGAAACCACATATAGAGAATATATAAAGATATCCTACAACTCAACAACAAAAAGACAAACAACCCAACTTAAGAATGGGCAAAAGACTTGAATAGACACTTTTCCAAAGAGGAAATACGAATGGCTGCAAAGCACATGAAAAGATGCTTAACATCACTAGCCATTGGAAAACCACAAATGAAAACAACAATGAGATATCATTTACACCTACTAGAATGGTATTATAAAAAAGAAACAGAAAACTACAGGTGCAGGAGAGGATTTGGCAAAAGAGGAACAGTTTTTCACTGCTGGTGCAGATGTAGAATGGTGAGCTGCTTTGGAAGGCAGTTTAGTGGTTTCTCAGGAAGCTAAGCATAGAACAGCTGTATGATTGCAATCGTATTACTAACTCAGAACCGAAAGCAGGCACATAGACATTTGCACGGTAACGTTCATAGCAATATTACCCACAATTGCCAAGTGGTGGGAACAATCTGAATGTCCATCAACTGATGAATGGATAAATGAACTATGATATAAACATATGGTGGACTATTTTTCAGCTGTAAGAAGGAATTAAGTCCTGATACATGCAGCAATTTGGATGAACCTTGAGGATATTATGTTGAGTGAAGTATAGACACAAAAGGACATATTGTATGATCTCACTAATCTCAACTAATTACAATGAGCAAGATCTGGAAGTTATAATCTAGAGTATAGGTTACCAAGAAATAGAAAGAGGATAGAGAATGGGAAGATCATGCTTAAAGTGTATAGAATGTTTAAAAAGGTCGATTGTAAATGTTTGGAAGTGAATATAAGTAATTATAGCACAATATTGTAAGTTAATTAACAGGTCTGAGTCATGAGTGAGTATGGATGAAAGGGGAAATCTAGGGCCATATATATCACTAGAAAGAAAGGTGGAGGGGAAAACCTGGGATTCTATAGGATGGTGAAACCTGTTGTCTGTGGTTAATTGTACAAATATAAGTTCTTACATGAATAGAACAAATTTATGTCACTATTACAGTTTTAATAATAGGGTGGTATATGGGAAAAATGCAACTAAGGCAACCTATAGACTATAGTTAACTGTAACATTGTAATATTCTTTCATCAAAGGTAACAAAGTTACCATACCAATGCTAAGTGTCAATAATAAGTGAGTATAAGGGATATGGGATTTTTTTGGTGTTTGTTTTTTTTTGTTGGTTTTTTCCTGGAACAATTAGAATGTTCTCAAATTGATTGTGGTTGTAAATGCAAAACTCCGTAAGTATACTGACAACCTTTGAGTTATCACTTTGGATGGATTGTATGATATGTGAATTAAACTGTTTAAAATGACTTCATCAATAGGCCAAGCCCATGAACTTGAGGTTTGTCCTTGTGAAACTTATTTATGTAGTGGAGAAGCTAAGTCTATCTATAGTTATGCCTAAGAGTTACTTCCAGAAAACCTCTTTTGTTGCTCAGATGTAGCCTCTCTCTCTGGAAGCCCAACTCTGCAAGTAAAATTACCCTTCCTGCTACATGGTACATGACATCCAGGGGTGAAATTCTCCCTGACAATGTGAGACGGGACTCCCAGGGACAACCAAAAAAAAAGCATACTTGTCTATAATGAATTACTTCAAATTAACTAACAGGCCTTATCCAGAAAAAGAAGATTCTTTTTGATGGGAACAAAAAACAAATTGAAATCTGAACTGAGAAATATACTTAACAATTAGAGCTTAAATTTACTCATTTAAACAAAGTTTAGACATTTAGAAGAGTAAGCTAACCTTAAAGAATCAGTTTAGCCTCAAGGAAGATACAGTTAAGATTTAGAAGTCATTTAATTTTTTGCTTTATCACAACTTGACTGGTGCTTCTTTCCTCACTGTTTTCACATCAAGCCATGGGGCCAATCCTAATTCCAGTAAATGTTTGACAGCTTTTTACTTAATAACAGTGTCAGCACTTTTATTAAGCATGCAAGACTAATAAAACCTTGGTAATGCATAAGTGTAACATAGTAACGAGAGCTTTTACAATTTAGTCTTCTAATACTACCTTCGCAGTATGGAAATTGTGCTACATCCATCAAAGGAGGGCCCCACCTACTCAAATATTTTTGCACTTCATCCCAGGAACAAACTCCTTTGCATTTGGATTCAGATTGCTCTTGACTACAAGATCTTCCAGGGATGAGCCATCACTGATAACAAGGTCATTAGATTAGTCCTGGATCTGGTCCTTAGTTTGTGGGAGCTCTTGAGCTGAAATAAACCATTCGTGTTCTTCTTCCTCTTCCAGCATTTCTTGGAAACAGCATTCAATAAATTCTTTTTCCCGTAACTCCTATTCTATTTGTCCATTGAATTCGTCTTCATTTTCCATCTACATGTACTCTGCAAATGGATCACCATCTTCATGAGAATGTCCATTAATAATCACGCTGTTATTAATGATGCTTGGGCTAGTACTGCTGTGACTTGGAGCTTTCATGGATGGCCTTACTTGCCATTTTTAATCCAGTGCATGACAGCGGGGATAGCAGCCAATGAATCCTGTGGGCCTTTACAGATCTCCACAGGCACCGCCACATCCCAGCTCGACATGCGCTTTGCCCCTTTCCCTCATTTTTTCAAGGAAAGTTTTGACTGGCAGTCTTTTCCACTATCTTTTTTAAAAATGAAATTTTATTGAGATATGTTTACATGCTATATAATCATCCAAAGTATACAATCAGTGGCTCAGTACCATCATATAGTTATGCATTCATCACCACAATCAATTTTAGAACATTTTCATTACTCCAAAAATAAAAATAAAAATAAAAAAGAACACCCAAAATATCCCATGACCCTCATTCCCTCCTATTACTTATTTATTTCTTTGTCCTTATATTTTTATTCATCTGTCCATACACTGGATAAAGAGAATGCTAATCACAGAGTTTTCATGGTCACACCATAAAAGTTGTATAGTTATACAACCATCTTCAAGAATCAAGGCTACTGGTTTAACAGTTGCAGGTATTTCTTTCTAGCTATTCTAATACACTAAAAACTAAAAAGAAATATTTATACAATGCATAAGAATAACCTCCAGAATGACCTTTCAACTGTATTTGAAATCTCTCAGCCAGTGAAACCATATTTTGTTTCATTTTTCTTCCCCCTTTCTTTTGGTGTATTAAATATATCTTACCACTGCTTTCTCACCTGCATGGTTTCAATTCCCTGGGACCCTGCTCAAAATTTTCCATTCTTTTTCTATCTGTTCTTTTATATGTTAAATTTTGGATATCCTGTCTTCTAGGTCACTTACACTTTCTTCTGTCTCTTCAAATGTGCTGTTGTATGCCTCTAGTGTATTTTAAACCTCATCTATTTTGACTTTCATTCCCGAAAGTTCTGTTATTTTTTTCTGCATGCTTTCAAATTCTTCTTTATGTTTACCCAATGTCTGCTTAATATCCTCAATCTCTTTAACCATATTTACCTTCATCTCCTTGAACTGGCTTAGGAGCCCCCAGGCAGGACATTTTTAGCCCTTTAGCTATTCTGCCTCTGACACAGTTAGAATGACACAGGTGGTACCTGTCCAGGACAGGCTAAAGCAGTGAGACTCAGTAGTCTAAGTTCAGTAGCTAATAGTTCACTCAGTACTAGGCCATGCCCACCTCTGTTCTTGGGGTGTAGGGCTTCCAGGGTCTTTCCAGGCTGCAGTGGCCCACCAAGAAGGGACTAGGCCAACCCATAGCTGTTTGCCTCAGGGTGGGAGATGGGCACCAGGAGCTTTGGTCATGCAAATCATTCAGTTTTACACCACAGTTTTTCAGTTGATTATGCTTACTCTTCACTGGATGCTGGGCAATAATCTCCTTGTCTCCAGAGCCCCAGAACATTGTTTTGCACAGTTTCTGCCTGTTCATTAGCTGCTTTGGGTAGAGGAGTAAGCCCTGCAACTCTCTTTCTGCCATCTTCCCAGAAGTCCTTCTCTTTCATCTCTTTAGGCAGGTTTTCCTTCATATCCTTGAATTGGATTTAGGATATCTGTTTGAATATTTTTTATTCTTTTTTTTTAAACTTTTGAGTCTCTTGTAAAGTTTTAATTTGTTCCCTTAAGTGAGCCATATCTTCCTATAAGTGAGCCATATCTTCCTAAGAATAAGCCATATTCTTAGTATGGCTTGTTTTTTTGCTGATACCTAAGCGTCTGATTATCTTGAATTAACTCTGAAGGTCACTTTCTTCCTCTTGTCTAGGGTTTTATCGTTTATTGGCTTTGTGTTACAGCTCTTTTTTGATGCTTGGTCCAACTTATTCTAGATCTTTAGAATAGGCAGTGTTTAACTGATCATATTTTCTCAGTTCTTCATCTGATTCTTTGCCCTGGATATGCAATGCAATTTTTAAGATTGTGCTTTTTATGCAATTGTTTTGCGTCTAGGAGAAAGATTCTTTTCCTTGTTTCTTTTTCCTAGAATCTTGATTTTTCTGTTTGTTTTTGTGCAGAATATTCTCCCTAGTTCCTATGAATTGTTTAAATTCTCTCCCTCACTCAGTATCCCCTTTTCCTTATACTTTTTAGCTCTGTGACTGTTCTTTTTTATAACAGTTCAGTTTAACCCCCACCTATTTTCTCCCTGTGAATCTTTTCTGCCTCTGGTTTCTTCCCCACTAGGGTTTCCCAGCCCAGTGAGGCAGATGGGATCAAGCCAAAAAGTTGGCTCACCTCAGCAAAGTCTGTTTTGTGTTTAGTGTTCCAGTCAACAGAAACTGGATTGAGTAAGCGCATCACTTGCCAACTGTTCTGCTGCCGTCTCCCACCCAGGAGGCCTTCTGATATGTAGCATTTCTCAGCACTTTGTGTTCCACTCAGAGTCATGCTTTGAGTGGCCCTATATTCTGTATCCCTGATAGGAAGGACCTGAATAAATCCCAAGCTACATGTGACCCACTCATATGAGTGGGAGGGGAATTAATTGGCAGGTCTGGGATGGAAATTTCTTAGTTCATATTTTTCTTTTTCTTTGATTCAGCATTTGTGGAGTCCTTCTCCCGTCTCTACCATCCATCAGAGTTCTAAGCATATGGGATTTGTCCTTTTCTTCACAGACTCCTTGGGTAAGTATTTTAGGAGATATCTTACATTGCCATGTTGCTGATGTCACTCCTATATTTTTACGTATTTTTTCTCATTGAATTGACCCATTTACTAGTATATAGACATAATTTGTCTCTTGTAATGGTTTTTTATTTAAAGTATACTTTATCTGGTATTTGTATAGCTATCTTAGCTCTCTTTTGGTTGCTATACCTATGGTATCTATTTTCTATCCTTTCACTTTCAACCTAATGTGCCTTTGAATTTAAGGCAAGTGTCTTGCAACCAGCATATTATTGGAATATACTTTTTCCACATTTTCCAATCTCTGCTCTTTGGAGAGTTTAATCCATTTACATTTAAAGTAAATACTGTTATTGCAGGATTTCTTCTGCCAACTTGCTGTTTTGCCTTTGAAAGTCTTTAACCCTTTTTGTCCTTCAATTTTTCTTTTAGTGCCTACTTTCATATTTATTTGATTTTTTGCATTGTACAATTTAGAATCCCTTCTATCAGACATATTTTACATGTTTTGGTGATATGGGGCTTAAATTTAAGATATTAAATAGATAACATTCACTTTGATTTGATACCAAATTAACTTCAATTGTATATGCATAAATTGCTCCTATAACTTTCTGTTCCCCCACTGTTTTGTTGTACTTGTTGCAAACTACATCTTTATACATTATATGTCCCAAACCATAGATTTATCAAGACTTTTTGTTCATTTTCATTTTAGAAGCTGTAAGAAGTAAAAAGTAGAGTTACATACAAAAATACAATACAATCATATTGGCATTTACAGTTACTCATGTAGTTACATTTACCTAAGTTCTTTATTTCCTTATGTCACACTGGTCCACTGTCTAGTGTCCTTTCCTTTCAGTCTAATAACATCTCCTTTTAGCATGTTTGTATGATGATGAACTCTTTCAGCTTTGATTTATCTGGGAATGTCTTCATCTTTCCCTCATTTTTTAAAACAATTTTTATTGTGAAATATAATACATATAAAGAAGTGTGTGTATATATAAATATATACACAAAAAGCAATAAAATTTTTAACTTTTTTGTTGTATAGTATAACATATATACAAAGCAAAGAAATAAAAAAGCAATAGTTTTCAAAGCACTCTTCAAAAAGTGGTTACAGGATAAATCCTAGAGTTTGTCATGGGTTACCATAAAAAAAAGCAATAAATTTTAAGTATGTTGTAACAAGCAGTGATAGAACCAATTTCAGAATTTGATATGGATACAGTACCAAAATTTTAGGATTTTCTTTCTAGCTGCTCCAAGACACAGAGACTGAAAGAAATGTCAATATAATGATTCAGCAGTCAAACTCTTTGCTGAATCCTATCTTCTCTCCTTCTCCTAGTTCAACTTCCCCGAATTGAATTCTTGATATTCTCACAAGTGGTGTGGACAACCAAAGCTATAGGCTGAGCCCCCAGTCTTGGGGTTTGTTCATATGAAACTTAACCCCACAAAGGATAGGTCAAGTCTACTTAAAATTTAGGCCTAAGAGTCACCCCCAAGAGAGCCTCTTTTGTTGCTCAGATGTGGCCTCTCTCTCCAGCCAACACAACAAGCAGTCTCACAACCCTCCCCCTCTCTACGTGGGACCTGTCTCCCAGGGGTGTGGACCTTCCTGGCAATATGGGACAGAGATCTTGGAATGAGCTGAGACTCAGCATCAAGGGATTGAGAAAAACCCTAGAATGAGCTGAGACTTAGCATCAAGGGATTGAGAACACCTTCTCAACCAAAAGGGGGAAGAGGGAAATGAGACTAAGTGTAAATGGCTGAGAGATTTCAAACAGAGTTGAGAGGTTATCCTGGAGGTTATTCTTATGCATCAAGTAGATATCATCTTGTTATTCAAGATGTAATGGAGAGGCTGGAGGGAACTGCCTGAAAATGTAGAGCTGTGTTCCAGTAGCCATGTTTCTTGAGGATGATTGAATAATGAATGATACAGCTGTCACAATGTTACTGTGTGATTGTGAAAACCTTGTGTCTGATGCTCCTTTTATCTACCTTGTCAACAAAGGAGTAGAACATATGGAATAAAACTAAATAATAGGGGGAACAAATGCTAAAATAAATTTAGTTTGTTAGGACAACAAGCACAATGGATTGACATGTGAAGGTTGGAGATGATCTAATTATTAAGCCAGAACAGACTGATTACATGCTTAATTACAGAACATATGTAAGAAAATGGCAGTCTTAATATGATGAAAGGTGTTTGAAAATGTTATGTATATTGGAAGCAGATAACTTGTTCTAAGTTTCCATAGCCAGAGGAGAATTATTTATCAGCACAGTCCATGTTAAAACTGATTTCTATTAGTCTTTGTGCTTAATACCATTACTGAAATTATTTAAGGCTTTTGTGATATTGTGGTGAAATGAATGTATTTTTTATATGGAAATAAAATGTCTTTTTTGGGCCCAGAAAAAAAAATTTAGTTTGAAATGCTAGTGATCAATGAAAGTGAGGGGTAAGGGGTATGGTAGGTATTATCTTTTTTTTTTTTCCTTTCCTCTTTCCTGTGTTCATTTTATTTCTTTTTCTATTGTCTTTTTATTCCTTTTTCTGAATTAATGCAAATGTTCTAAGAAATGATGAATATGCAACTAAGTGATGATATTGTGAATTACTGATTATGTATGTTGATGTTTTAGTTGGTTTCTTAATTTTTTAATTAATAAATAAATTTTAAAAAACTCCTCTTTCTCCTTTGATCCTTTGCCCAGTTTTTAGGGGTATTTGGGCTATGACCATTCTAGCTTTCTCATGTTGGAAAGGGTGTCAATAATATATAAGGGGATGGAACAAGTTGATATTCTTGGAGAGGCTGACCCATCTGGATTTGAGGATTTATCTGGCCTAGGAACACATCTTGAGGATGTAGGTTTGTGGAACATATTCTTAATGCCTAAAGCTTTTGTAGAAATTCAGATAGACCCCTAAACTTTCTTTAGGATTAGATGGAATGGTTTTGATTGGGTTTGACAAGCCATGGTAATTAGTAATATCTGGCTGAAGCTTGTGTAAGAGTACCCTCCAGAATAAGCTCTTGACTTTATTTGAAATTTCCTAGCCACTGTTATCCTATCTTTTAACATTTCTTTTCCCCATTTTATCGAGGAAGGTGCTGTCTATCCCATGGCACCTGGGAGCCATGTTCCATGTTGCCAGGGAAACTTTCAGCACTGGTTGTCATGTCCCACAAAGGGAGGAGGGTAATTATTTTATTTGCAGTTTTCTGGATGTAACTCTTAGGCATAACTATAGGCAAGCTTAACTTCTCCACTACATAAATAAGCTTCACAGTATTTGAGACAGCATCAGGGGTTTCCCCCGGTGGTAAAATTTAACAGATACACATCTTTTCTCCAGTCCCTCAAGGGACTCTACTAATACCCTTTAATTATCTGCCTAACATACTCTAGGATGTGTCCAGATAATACATTAAGCTACACAGAATCACAAGCCCTCATTCCCATTCTGGGCTCCATGTGTTTGGGTTTTTAATTGAGCTATCCAGACAGATTGAGTTAGATTATGTGCTACAGAAGACTTAGGTTTTGGACAATTGTCCTAATTTGCTTAGCTGCTGGAATGCAATATGCCAGAAATGGAATGGCTTTTAAAAAGGAGAATTTAATAAGTTGTTAGTTTATAGTTCTAAGACTGAGAAAATGTTCCAATTAAAACAAGTCTATACCAATCTAAGGCATCCAGGGAGAGATACCTTGGTTCAAGAAGGTTGATGAAGTTCAGGGTTTCTCTCTCAAGTGAGAAGGCACATGGTGAACAAAGTCAGGTTTTCTCTCTTATCTGGAAAGGCACATGGCAAACACGGCATCATCTGCTAGCTTTCTCTCCAGGCTTCCTGTTTTATGAAGCACCTGGGGAGACGTTTTCCTTATCTCCAAAGGTCGCTGGCTGGTAGACTCTGCTTCTCATGGCTATGTTGTTTGTCTCTGCTCTCTCTGAATCTTCCACATTCTCCAAAATGTTTCCTATTTTATAGAATTCCAGTAAAGTAATCAAGACCTACCAAAATGGGTGGAGTCACATCTCTATCTAATCAAATTTTAATACCCACATTGATTGAGTCACATCTCCATGGAGATGATATACACAAAAAGCAATGCATTTTTAAAACTTTTTTTTATTGTATAGTATAACATAGATACAAAGCAAATAAATAAAAAAGCAATAGTTTTCAAAGCACTTTTCAAAAAGTGGTTACAGGATAGATCCCAGAGTTTGTCATGGGCTACCAGTAAAAATAAACAATAAATTTTACATTGTAACAAGTAGTTATAGAACAGATTTCAGAATTTGGCATGGATACAGTACCAACATTTTAGAATTTTCTTTTTAGCTGCTCCAAGACATTAAATTAAAGTTCCAAACTTTAATTAAAGTTTCAAACATACAGTACAGAATAGGGATTAGAAGAAACGGCTGTCTTTACAAAATAGGATTAGGATTAAAATGTGGCTTTTCTAGGGTACATACATCCTATCAAACAAGCACAGTAACCTAAATCTCTCTTCCTCTGGTCTCATACAGTAGGTGAGGTTCTAAAATACAATATTATCCTTACCCCTGTATTCTGATTTACCTCAATTCTTATCTCTAATTGAAGCCTGATCTCTTCCAGTTTCTTTAACAGTTGTTATATGCAGCAATGCTGACTTTTAGGCCTGCAGAACTCCAGCTCTGAGTCTTAGGTGTCACACAGGTACTCAAAGTTCCAGAGAGATACCAAGTTATTCACATATAGCACAGTATCTTAAAGTCTAGAAATAACACTTACTGCTCTGGATTCAATGTGACTACTATAAGAGTTTACAACTGGGTGGGCCACGGTGGCTCAGCAGGCAAGAATGCTTGCCTGCCATGCCAGAGGACCCGGGTTTGATTCCTACCCATGTAAAAAAATAAAAATTAAGAGTTTACAACCTAGGTCCCAATTTTCTTATAAATATTTTCTTTTGTCTCTGGCTTATTTAGCACCATATAATGTACCCAAGTTTCATTTACATCATTGCATACCTCATAAGTTTGTCCCCTTTTGTAGCTACACAATATTCCATCATATGTATACTCCACAGTTCACCATTCTACTTCTCAGTCAATTTGTCTTTCAGCCAGGTCCATCCATTGGGCATTATGTATAATGTCCAAAGTCAGCAGTTCATGGCTCACATTATCCTAATGTAGTTGTACAATCAACACTCTCAATTTTAGACAATTTTCATTGCTCCATAGAGAAAAATAACCAATAAACACAGCCTCACCAAATAGAAAGTCCAAACCTCCCCTTAACTCTTGTCCTTCTCCTCCAATTATTCACTGGTGGTATTGCTATGGTACTGTTGATGTCTTCCTGTTAAAGGTAGACCATATCATGCATAGTAGTTTTCCCCCTATACCCCTCTATTATTTATTCATCATACAAGATTTATACCATTCAAGAACTTATTTATATTTGTAGTATTAATTTGTGGGATACATGCCTCTATACAACCCCTTTGTATCATGTTCACCCTCAATGTGGCAATATTACTTATAAATCCACTAATTAAGTGCCTTCACTTCTATCCATTCCCTTACATTTAAGTTCAGCCTCATTAGTTAACCATTCATCTTTAGCTTCTATGTATTTCTAGGTCCCCTCTATTCTACATTATAAGCCTCTGAGTTTACCTTTACCAGTACCATAATAGCGAAATCATACAGTATCTATATTTCTTATTTCACTCAGTATTATATCCTCAAGGTTCATCCATGTTGCCATATACTTCAGAACCTCATTTCATCTTACTGCTTCATAATATTCCATAGTATGTATATACCACATTTTCCTTATCCACTTGTCTGCTGATTGGCACTTGGATTGTTTCCATCTTTTGGCAATTGTGAATAATGCTGCTGAGAACATTAGTGTGTGAATGTCTGTGTCACTGCTTTCAGCTCTTCTGGGTGTATATATATATATATATATATATATATATATATATATATATACCAAGAAGTGGTATTGCTGAATCATAGGGCAACTTGATATTTAGTTTTCTAAGTGTGACGGTTAGGCTCTGGTTTCAGCTTGGCCGAATGATAATGCCCAGTTGTCTGATAAGGCAAGCACTAGTCTAACTATTGATGTAAGGATATTTCATGTCTGGTTGATAAACTGGAAGTCTGGTATAGTAAATCATCAGTCAGTTGATTGCATCTGTGGCTGATTACATCCGTGATCAACTTAGGCGTGTGCCCCACAACAAGATATTCTGAAGACATAAGGTAGAAGAGAAACCTTTTCAATGCTTTTTCAGCCAGTGAGCCTCTCCTGTGGATTTCATCCAGTATCCTCATTGGAGCTACCAGCTTCACACACAAAGTCTGCCCTTTGGATTTTGGACTCTTCCATTCTCACAGTTGCATGAGATACCTTTATAAATCTCATATCTACAGATATTTACTGTTGGTTCTGTTTCTCTAGAGAACCAATACACTAAGGAACTGCCAAATTGTCTTCCATAGTGGCTGTACTATTATGCATTCCCATTAGAAGTGAATAATGTTCCAATTTCTCCACATCCTCTTCAACGTTTGTAGTTTCCTGTTTGTTTAATAGCAGCCACTCTTATAGGTGTGAGATGAGATTTCGTTGTAATCTTGATCTGCATATCCCTTATGCCTAATGAGAATGAGCAGCTCTTCATGTGCTTTTCAGCCATTTTTATTTGTGCCTCTGAAAAATGCCTATTCATATCTTTAGACCATTTTATAATTGAGTTGTTTGTTCTTTTGTTGTCAAGTTGTATGATTTCTTTATGTATACAAGATATCAAATGTGATTTCCAAATGTTTTCTCCCATTAAATTGACTGCTTTTTCACGTTTTTAACAAAGTCTTTTGAGGCACAGAGACATTTGATTTTGAGGAGTTTTCATTTATTTATTTTTTCTTTCATTGCTTGTGCTTTCGGTGTAAAGTTTAGGAAGCTATCTCCCTCTATTAGATAATGAAGATATTTCCCTGTATTTTCTTGTAGGTGTTTTATGGCACTGGCTCTTACATTTTATATGTTACATTTTATAATGTTAATTTACACTCTATACATATATTTCTGTATAGAGTGTAAGGTAAATATATGTATATATATTACATATATACAGAAATATATGTATAGAGTGTAAAGTAAAGGTTCTCTTTCATTCTTTTGGCTATTGATATTTTGTTTTTCCATGAGCATTTATTGAAAGGACTATTCTGTCCTAGTTCAATGGATTTGGGGACCTTGTCGAAGATCAATTAACCATAGATTTTGTGGTGTATCTCCACACTTTCAATTCAATCCTGTTGGTCAATATTTCTATCTTTGTGGCAGTTCCATGCTAGTTTAACAACTGTGGCATTGTAATATGCTTTAAATTCATGAAGTGTTGGGCCTCCCACTTTGTTCTTCTTTTTAAAGGATATTTTTAGAAATTCAAGGTCCCTTGCCCTTCCAAATGAATTTGATAACCAGCTTTTCAAAGTCTTCAAAGTAGGTTGCTGGAATTGTGATTGGTTTTGCATTGAATCTTTAGATCAATTTGGGTAAAACTGACATCTTAATTACATTTAATCTTTCTATCCATGAACGGGGACTATCTTTCCACCTATTTAGATCTTCTTTGATTCCTTTTAGCAATAACTTATAGTTTTCTGTGTACAAGTACTTTACATCCATGGTTTTGTTTATTTCTAGATAACTGATTCTTTTAGTTGCTATTTTGAATAGGTTTTTTCCTTAATTGTCTCCTCAGTTAGGTCATTGGATATAGGATTATTACTAATTTGTGCACATTATTCATGTATCCTGCCACATTGCTGAATTAGCTGAAGAAGCTTTGATAGATTTCTTATGATTTTCGAAGTATAGTATCGTGTCATCTGCAAATAATGAAAGTTTTACTTCCTCCTTCCAATTTGGATGACTTTTATTTCTTTTTCCTATCTGATTGCTCTAGCTAGAACTTCTAGTACAATGTTAAATAATAGTGGTGACAGAGGGCATCCTTGTCTTGTTCTCAATCTTAGGGGGAAGGCTTACAGTCTCTCTCCATTGACTATGATGCTGGCTATGTGTTTTTCGTATATGCCCTTTATCATTTTGAGGAAGTTTCCTTCAATTCCTACCATTTGAAGTGCTTTCTTCTGAAATGCACGCTGAACTTGTCAGATGCTTTTTCAGCATCAATTGAGGTGATCATGTTATTTTTCACTTTTGATTTGTTAATGTGCTGTAGTACATGGATTTTCTTATGTTGAGCCACCATTGTATTCTTAGTATAAACCCCATTTGGTCATGGTGTATAATTATTTTATTGTGCAATTGTATTTGATTTGCTAGTATTTTGTTGAGAATTTCTGCATCTATATTTATTAGCACAATTGACTTACTTTTTTCCTCAACTTTTGGGAAGAGTTTGAGCAGAATTGATGTTAGTTCGTTAGAGTTCTGTTCAAGTCTCCTATGTCCTTATTGATCTTCTTTCTAGATATTCTATCCATTTTGAAAAGGATGCATTAACATCTCTAATACTAATGTTTAATCATCTATTTATCACTCCAAATTTGTCATTATTTGCTTCATACATGTTGGGACTCTGCTGTTAAGTGCATATATATTTATGAATGTTTTGTCTTCTTCTTTATTTTCCTCCCTTATCAGTATATAATGATCTTACTTGTCCCTCAAAACTGGTTTTGAGTTAAAGTTTATTTTACCTGAAATTAGTAAAGTTATTCCAGCCCTCTTAAGACTATTACATGCATGGTATATGTTTTTGCATCTTTTCTCTGTCAACATAATGTCTTTGAATGTCAGGTAAGATCTTGTAAAGAGCATGTAGCATATCCATTCTACCAATCTCTGCCTTTTTATTGAGGAGTTTAGTTCATCTACATTTAAAGTAACTACTGATAATTCAGGACTTTCTTTTGTTGTTTTTCTATTTTGTCTTTTGTAAATAATATCTTTTTTGATCCTTAGCTCTTCCATTATTGCTTACTTCCATGTGTTTTTGCTTTTATTGTGTTCTATGATTTTGAGTCCTTCTCATTTCTTCTGAATATATTTTTCATATATTTTCCTTGTGGTTACATGGGTTGAAATTTAACATCATAAATTTCTAAAAATCAAATTTTATTGGATCCTAATTTATTTTCAGTAGTGTACACCTACAGTATTCTTTTACCTCACTGGGACTTCCATACATTATTTTGGTAATTGTTACAAATTATCTTTGTACACTGCATGCCCAAACCATTGATTTATCATTACTTTTTTATTTTTTTACATGGGCAGGCACCAGGAATTGAACCCGGGTCTAAGCATGGCAGGCAAGAACTCTGCTACTGAGTCACTACTGCCCAATTTATCATTACTTTTTATGTATTTGCATTTTAGCACCTGTAAGAAGAAATAAGTGGACTTAAACAGCAATACTATATATATATATACATACACAATGTACAATACAGCAATACTAGCAATTATAATTAGCCATATGGTAACTTAGACTAGATGAAGTTTTTATTTCTTTTTGCTACTTTAATCCACTGTCTAGTTTCTCTTATTTCAGTGTGAAAGAGATACTCTAGCATTGATTATATGGCAAGCCTTGTGGTATTGAATGCTCTTAGTTTTTGTTCACCTGTAAATGACTTAATCTCTCCCTTATTTTTCTTAATAAAACCAATCAACATACAACACGAATATTCTTAAAGTATGAACATTCCATACTTGGTGGACAATCAACGACTCATGATATCATCACATTATTGTAATTCATCATCAGGATTCTTTCTCAGAACATTTACATCACTCCAGAAAAAGAAATAGAAAGAAAAAAAAAACCTCATACATACCATGCCCCTTATCACTCCCTTTCACTGACCACTAGTATTTCCCTTTATATTATTTATTTTAACATTTGTTCCCCCTAGAATTTATTTATTTTTTATCCATATTTATTTACCCACCTGTCTATACCATGGATAAAAGGAGCATCAGATGCAAAGTTTTCACAATGACACCGTCACATTGTAAAAGTTATATCTTTATACAGTTGTCTTCAAGAATAGAGGATACTGGTACACAACTCAACAGTTTCAGGTACTTCCCTCCAGCCATTCCAATACACCATAAGCTAAAAAGGGATATCTATAAAATACATAAGAATAACCTCCAGGATAGCCTCTCAACTCTATTTGAAATCTCTCAGCCACTTATACTTTCTTTTGTCTCATTTCTCTCTTCCCCCTTTCCATTGAGAAAGTTTTCTCAAATCCTTGATGCTGAATCCCAGCTCATTCTAGGATTTCTGTCCTACATTGCCAAGGAGGTTTACACCCCTGGGAGTCATGTCCAATGTACAGAGGGGTACGGCAGTGAGTTTGCTTGCCATGTTGGCTGAGAGAGAGAGAGGCCACATCTGGCAACAAAAGAGGTTCTTTGGAGGTGACTCTTAGGCCTAATTTTGAGTAGGCTTAGCCTATCCTTTGTGGGGTTAAGTTTCATATGAACAAACCCCAAGACTGGGGGCTCAGTCTATTGATTTTGTTGTTTGCACTGCTTGCGAGAATATCAGGTTTTCTTCAAATGAGGAAGTTGAATTTTCCTCTTTCTTACCATTCCCCCAAGGGACTTTGCAAATACTTTTTTATTCACTGTTCAAATCCTTCTGGGATTTATAGAGGCATCACTCTGGACAAACCTATAAAATCTCATGCCCTACTCAAGGTTCCATGTACTTATGGTGTTCAATTAAGCTGTCTATATAAGTTAAATTAGGAAATACACTGGTCAAAATATAAAGTTTGTACCAAACAAATATTTTTTGCTTAGTCTCTCACATAAGTTACAGTTTTAAAATATTAATTACCATCTATTTTCAACATCTTGCATTATTGACATTCCTTTGTTCTTTCTCATGGAAAAACATTTTTTAAATTTGTACATTTAGTCACTATCATTATATGCTCTAGGTTTTCCTAAATTATACTATCTCAGCCTTTATCATCTATCTTTCATTCTGATTTCATTTGTGCCCCAAGGCTTTCTCCCTCTATCATTCTCACATTCAGCTTCATTCAGTGTACTAACATTATTGTATTACAGTTAGGTAGTATTGTGCTATCCATTTCTGAATTTTTACAATCAGTCTTGTTTCATGATCTGTATACTTTTGGTTCCAATTACCCAATATCTACCCTATTTCTATCTCCCGATGACGTCTGTTCTTAACTGAAATTCATTCATTAATGTTAGTTCATATCAGTGAGCCCATACAGTATTTGTCCTTTTGTTTCTGGCTAATCTCACTCAGCATAATGTCTTGATATCCAGCCATGTTGTTACATATTTTATCACTTTATTCTGTCTTACAGCTGCATAATATTCCATCATATGTATATACCTCAGCTTGTTTAGCCTCTCTTCTGTTGATGGACATTTTGGCTATTTCTGTCTCTTGGCAATTGTAAATAATGCTGCTATAAATATTGGTGTGAAAATGTTCATTTGTGTTATTGCCCTCATGTCCTCTGAGTATATACTTAGCAATGGTATTGCCGGGTCATATGGCAATTCTATACTTAGCTTCCTGAGGAGCCACCAAATTGCCTTCCACAGCAGTTGTACCATTTGACATTCCCACCAACAGTAGATAAGTGTGCCTCTTTCTCCACATCCTCTCCAGCACTTGTCATTTCTGTTTTATTGATAATGGCCATTCTGATGGATGTGAGATGATATCTCATTGTACTTTCTATTTGCATTTCTCTAAGCCAGGGAAGTTGAGCATCTTTTCATGTGCCATTTGGCCATTTGTATTTCCTCTTCTGAGAAGTGTCTGTTCATGTCTTTTGCCCATTTTGTAATTGGATTGTTTGTCTTTTTTTGTTGATTGAACAGTCTCTTTATATATTGTGGATACTAGACCTCTATCTGATATATCGTTTCCAAATATTGCCTCCCCTTGTGTAAGCTGTCTTTTTACTTTCTTGACAAACTTCTTTGATGCACAAAGTGTTTAATTTTGAGGAGTTCCCATTTATTTACTTTTTTCTTCAGTGCTTGTGCTTTGGGTGTAAGGTCTAGGAAACTATCTCCTATTATAAGATTTATAAGATGTTTCCCTACATTTTCTTCTAACAGTTTTATGATCTTGGACCTAATGTTTAGGTCTTTGGCCTAGTTTGAGTTAATTTTTGTATAGCATGTGAGATATGGATCCTCTTTCATTCTTTTGCATGTGGATATCCAGTTCTCTAGGCACCACTTATTGAAGAGACTGTTCTGTCCCAGGTGAGTTGGCTTGACTGCCTTATCAAAGATCAATAGTCCATACATGAGAGGGTCTATGTCTGAACATTCTATTCAATCCCATTGGTCAGTATATCTATCTTTATGCCAGTACCATGCTGTTTTGACCACTGTAGCTTCATAATATGCCTTAAAATCAGGTAGCATGAGACCTATGACCTCATTTTTCTTTCTCAGGATACTTTTAGCTATTCGGGGCACCCTGCCCTTCCAGATAAATTTGGTTATTGTTTTTTCTATTTCTGAAAAGTAAGTTTTGGGGATTTTAATTCATATTGCATTGAATCTGTAAATAAATTTAGGTAGAATTGAACTCTTAACTATATTTAGTCTTCCAATCCATGAATATGGTATGCCCTTCCATTTTATGTTCAGATCTTCTGTGATTTCTTTTAACAATTTCTTGTTGTTTTCTCTGCAAAGATCTTTTTTCTTTCTAATTAAATTTATTCCTAAATATTTTATTCTTTTGGTTGCAATTGTAAATGGAATTTTTTTCATGATTTTCCCCCCAGATTGTTCATTACTAGTGTATAGAAACACTACAGATTTTTTAGTGTTGATCTTGTAACCTGCCACTTTGCTGTACTCATTTTTAGCTCTAGTAGTTTTGCTGTGGATTTTTCAGGGTTTTTGACATATATATCATATCATCTGCAAACAGTGAGGGTTTTACTTCTTTCTTTCCAATTTTGATGACTTGTATTTCTTTTTCTTGTCTAATCTCTCTGTCTAGAACTTCCAACACAATGTTGAATAACAATGGTGATAGTGGACATCCTTGTCTTGTTCCTGATCTTAGGGGGAAAGTTTTCCATTTTTCCCCATTGAGGATGATGTTAGCTGTGAATTTTTCATATATTCCCTTTATCATGTTGATGAAGTTTCCACCTATTCCTATCCTTTGAAGTTTCTTCACCAGGAAATTATGTTGAATTTTGTTGAATGCCTTTTCTGCATCAATCAAGATGATCATGTGATTTTTCTGCTTTGGTTTGTTGATATAGTGTATTACATTAATTGATTTTCTTTTGTTGCAATCATCCTTGCATCCTTTTTTGGAACCATCCTTGCATACCTGGGATGAATATTACTTGGTCATGGTGTGTAATTATTTTAATATGCTCTTGGATTCAATGTGCAAGAATTTTGTTGAGGATTTTTGCATCTATATTCATTAGAGAGATTGATCTTTAGTTTTCTTTCTTTGTAATATCTTTGGCTTTGATATGAGGGTGATGTTGGCTTCATAGAATGAGTTAGGTAGTTTTCCTTCCTCTTCAATTTTTTTGAGGAGTTTGAGCAGGACTGGTACTAATTCTTTCTTGAATGTTTGGTAGAATTCACATGTGAAGCCATCTGGTCCTGGACTTCTCTTTTTGGGGAGCTTCTTTTTTTTTTTTTAGCTTAAAACAATAAAGTTTTACTCTCTCAAAGTTTCCATGGGTCAGAAATCCAGGTGTTGCTTACCTGGGTGCTTTTGACTCAGAGTTCCTGACAATTTTGCAGTCAAGATATTGGCTGCAGCTGTGAATTCATCTTTTTTTAAAAAAAAATTATTTATTTATCAATTTAAAAAGTTAAGAACAAACAAAAACATTAACATATCATTCCGTTCTACATATATAATCAGTAATTCTCAATATCATCACTTAGTTGCATATTCATCATTTCTTAGAACATTTGCATCAATTCAATAAAAGAAATAAAAAGGCAACAGAAGAAATAAAATGATAACAGAGAAAAAATAAGGATTATACATATCGTACCTTTGGGGAGCTTCTTAATGACTGATTCAATTTCTTTACTTGAAATTGGTTTGATGAAGTCATCTATTTCTTCTCGAGTCAATGCTGATTGTTCATGCCTTTCTAGGAAGTTGTCTTTTTCATCTGTCGAGTTTATCAGCATAAAATTGTTTGTAGTATCCTCTCATTAATTCCTTTATTTCTGCAGGGTCAGTGGTTATGTCTCCTCTTCCATTTCTGATTTTATTTATTTACATCCTCTCTCTTCTTCTTTTTGTCAATCTGGCTAAGGGTCCATCAACCTTATTGATTTTCTCACAAAACCAAGTTCTGATTTTCTTAATTTTCTCGATTGTTTTCATGCTCCCAATTTCATTTATTTCTGCTCCAATCTTCATTATTTCTTTCATTTTCTTGCTTTGAGGTTAGTTTGTTGTTCTTTCTCTAGTTCTTCCAAGTGGGCAGTTAATTCCTCGATTTTTGCTCTTTCTCCTTTTTTTGATACAGACATTTAGGGCAATTAATTTCCCTCTTAGCACTGCTTTTGCTACATCCCATAAATTTTTATATGTCATGTTCTTATTTTCATTTGCCTTGAGATATCTACTGATTTCTCTTGTAATTTCTTCCTTGACCCACTGGTTGTTTAAGAGTGTGCTGTTCAGCCTCTATATATTTGTGAATTTTCTGGCATGCTGCTTATTATTGATTTCCAACTTCATTACTTTATGATAAGAGAAAGTGTTTTGTATGGTTTCAATCTTTTTAAATTTATTGATACTTGCTTTGTGACCCAGCATGTGGTCTATCCTTCAGAGTGATCCATGAGCACTTGAGAAAAAGGTGTATCCAGTTGTTGTGGGGTGTAATGTTCTATAAATCTCTGTTAAGTCTAGCTCATTTATTATATTATTTAACTTCTCTGTTTCTTTATTGATCCTCTGTCTAGATGGTCTGTCCATTGATGAGAGTGGGGAATTGAAGTCTCCAACTATTATGGTAGATGTGTCTATTTCTCTTTTCAGTGTCTGCCTCATGTATTTTGGAGTATTCTGGCTCAGTGCATAAATATTTATGATTGTTATGTCTTCTTGTTGAACTGTTCCTTTTATTAATATATAGTGCCCTTCTTCATCTCTTTTAAGTGTTTTACATTTGAAGTCTAATTTATTGGATATTAGTATAGCTGCTCCTGCTCTTTTCTGATAGTTATTTGCATTAAATATCTTATCCCAACCTTTCACTTTCAACCTATGTTTATTCTTGGGTCTAAGATGCATTTCCAGTAGACAGCATATAGATGGGTCCTGTTTTTTAATCCATTCTGCCAGTCTATGTCTTTTGATTGGTAAGTTTAATCCATTGACATTTAGTGTTATTACTGTATGGGTAGTACTTTGTTCCACCATTTTGCCTTTTGGATTTTATATGTCATATCTAATTTTTATTCTTTTTACCTTTACTGATAGTCTCCATTTCTACACTCTTCTCCACGCCTCTCTCTCCCATCTTTTTGTATCTGCCTCTAGTGCTCCCTTTAGCATTTCTTGCAGAGACAATCTCTTGGTTACAAGTTCTCTCACTAATTTTTTGTCTGAAAAGGTTTTAATTTCTCCCTCATTTTTGAAGGACAATTTTGCTGGATATAGAATTCTTGGTTGGCAGCTTTTCTCTTTTAGTATTTTAAATATATCATACCACTGTCTTCTCACCTCCATGGTTTCTGCTGAGAAATCTAACATAGTCTTATTGGGCTTCCCTTGTATGTGACAGATTGCTTTTGTCTTGCTGCTTTCAAGATTCTCTCTTTCTCTTTGATATCTGACATTTGATTAGTAAGTGTCTTGGAGTACATATATTTGGATCTATTCTGTTTGGGGTACACTGCACTTCTTGAATCTCTAATTTTAAGTCTTTCATAAGAGTTGGGAAATTTTCAGTGATAATTTCCTCCATTAGTTTTTCTCCTCCTCTTCCCTTCTCTTCTCCTTCTTGGACACCCACAACACATATATTCATGTGCTTCATGTTGTCATTCAATTCCCTGAGTCTCTGCTCATATTTTTCCATTCTTTTCCCTTTACATATTTTTTGCTTGTCAGATTTCAGATGTCCCATCCTCTAGTCCACTAATCCTATCTTCTGCCTCTTGAAATCTGACATTGTAGGTTTCCATTGTTTTTACATCTCTTCTACTGTGCCTTTCATTCCCATAAGTTGTGTTTGTTTTTTCAGACTTCTGATTTCTTCTTTCTGTTCATTCTTTGCCTTCTTTATATCCTCCCTCAATTCAGTGATTTGATTTTTGATGAGGTTTTCCATGTCTGTTTGAACATTCTGAATTAATTGCTTCAACTCCTGTATCTCATTTGAATTGTTGGTTTGTTCCATTGGGCCATATCTTCAATTTTCCTAGTATAATTTATTATTTTTTGCTGGTGTCTAGGCATTTAATTACCTTAATGACTTTATTCTGGTGATTGTTTTAACTGTTTTTACCTAGGATTTTCTTGCTGGATGACTTCGTTGTCTATCTGTTCTTTGACATTCAGTTCAGCTTATTCTGGACCTCTAGCTTAGGTTTTGTTTAACAGATCAGAATTTTTCAGTTGTTGTTTTCTTTTTTCTTGCCCTGTATGGTGCCTTTCCCCCCCCCCCCCAGGAGGGTCTACTTAGGTATTATAGACCCCAGCCAGATTTTTCCAGACCAAACTAGCCTCCTGTTGGGAGGAAAGAGTCACCTGTATCAGTTTTCCCTGAGGGTGAGACCGAGAAGATTGAAAGGCTTCCCTATGTAGCCTCTGGGCTCTCTGTTTTTGCTCAGTATGTGGTGCTTGTCTGCCTGCAGATCCCACTAGCATAAGGTGATGCAGTACCTTTAACTTCAGCAGACTCTCCCTGCTGGGGGCGTGGTGGAGACAGAGGAGAGGTTGCAGTCTGGTTTTAATTGTTTCACTTTTCCAGACCCTGGGGTCTGAACTCCTTGAGGGAGGGATTACACCTGAGCTGGCCCCACCCCTCTCCTGGGGAAGGCATAGGCTCCAGACAAACACTCAATGCCTGGGGCAGTGGAGCCCGAGAAGCCCTGCAGCTATATCCAAAAAGTAGTTAAGCCATAGAAATACAGCCACCAAAATGAAAGAGAAAAATCCTTCACAGAGCAGGACCCCTATTCCTCAGGTTTGCCAATCAAGAGTTTAAGTTGGTACATTGCTCTGTGTATCTCCAGGTCCTATGTGCCCCCTCCTTTCCTTCAGGGGCAAGACCTTTTCAAATCCAAAAAAACCTCTGTCCTTTTTTTTCTTTTTCCATCAGCCCTGATCCCACTGTGCTGGAGTAAAATCCAGTGACCTCCACTTTTACTCGAGGTTCAGCTGAGCTGGGGGCCTAGTTTTAGTAGTTAGAATTTGTTAATTAATTCCACAATTGGTGTTTCATTGTGCTCAGCCCCTGCTGCTGGTAAAATCTCTTTCCTTTCCCCTCTGGGAAGCAGCCTGAGGCTGGGTGTGTGTGTGTGTGTATGTGTGTGTGTGTGTGTGTGTGTGTGTGTGTGAACTGGCCACCATGGTTTCGGGAACTCACGGTTCTAGGTGGGCTCACAGCCAGTCCAGCTGGTCCAGACTGGGGTGTGCTGTGTGTCCAACACTGATGTGGCCCCAGAAGTTGTTCTGTACTGTTTCTTGCTATTTATTAGCTGCTCTGGAGGACGAACTAAATCCCACACCTTGTTAAGCTGCCATCTTGGCCCCTCCTCCCTAAGTCTTTCTTGAATGTTTGGTAGAATTCACATGTGAAGCCATCTGGTCCTGGACTTTTCTTTTTCAGGAGATTCTTAATGATTAATTCAATTTCTTTCCTTGTGATTGGCTTGTTAAGGTCATCTACATCCTCTTGAGTCAATGTAGGTTGTCCATGCCTTTCTAGGAAATTGTCCGTTTCATCTACATTGTCTAGTTTATTAGCATAAGGTTGTTCATAGTATCCTCTCATTACCTCTTTTATTTCTGTGGGGTCAGTGGTTATGTCTTCTCTTCCATTTCTGATTTTATTTATTTGCATCCTCTCTTTTCTTCTTTTTGTCAACCTGGCTAAGAGTCCATCAATCTTATTGATTTTCTCATAGAACCAAATTCTGATTTTCTTGATTTTCTCAATTGTTTTCATGTTCTCAATTTAATCTATTTCTGCTCTAATCTTTGTTATTTCTTTCCTTTTGCTTTCTTTGGGGTTAGTTTGTCATTCTTCCTCTAGTTCTTCCAAGTGAACAGTTAATTCCTCGATTTTTGCTTTCTTCTTTTTTGACATAGGCATTTAGGGCAATAAATTTGCCTCTTAGCACTGTTTCCCTTATTTTTAAAAGAAGTGTTGCTGGGTATAAAATTGTTTTCTTTCAGTCCCTTAAATATTTCATACTGCTGCCTTCTTGCTCTCATGGTTTCTGGTGAGAAATTGGCACTCAATCTAATTGAGATTCCCTTGTATATAACTCATTGATTTCCTCTTGCAGTTTTTCAACTCTTTCCTTGAACTTAGCAGTGGACAAGAACCATGTTTGGACAGTGGTTCTCTTTGAGTTTCTCCTGTATAGATGTCATTGGACATTGTGTATATGCCTGTCTTCCATTAAATTTGGGAAGTTTTCTTCCAATATTTTTTTTGAACATTTCTTCTGTCCCCTTCTATCTTTCTTGCCCTTCTGGGATTTTCATAATGTAGAAATCAGTATTCTTGATGGTGTCCCTCTGGTCTCTTAGTCCTTGTTCATTCTTTTTTATTCTTTTTTCTTTCTGGTTTTCATCCTGAACCATTTTAATTGTTTTGTCTTCAAGATTACTGGTTCTTTTTTTCTCCCATCTCCAATATGCTGTTGAAACTGTCTAGGGAATTTTTTGTTTCAATTATTTTGTTCTTTAGCTCCAATAATTCTGTTCATTTCCTTTTTACATAGAAAACTCATATTTATTTGATAGGCTATTAAAAAGACAAAAGAATTCTCCTCTGAAGTACTTTGAGGACTTTCACTTGTTTTAATTATTCTGTTACAGAAAATCACCTAAGAGGTTGGAATTTGAGGGATATAACAAGAGGTTACAACAGAAAAGATTAAAATTTTTAAGGATAAAGTAAACATGGTGACAAGAGCAAAAGCTGGTCAGAAGGACAAGACTTGTCTTAGTGGTAGTATGTGTGGCTGGGAAGTTTATGAAAAGGCTACCTGGAGATGTCTGAATTAATTAACCAGGACCCCAAATTATTAAAAGACCCTCACTCCTGTGGAGAATAAGAGAACCAATGACTCCTCTGAGATATCATTGCTTCTCTTTTTAAGGGATGTGTATCCTTAGAAACCTGAAGGAGCATACCACAAATTCAGCCTTCTTATTCCCCATATAGTCTAACACTAAGTCCAAGCTGCTGTTCATTTCACCAGGTAGGCCTACTGTCTTACAAAAGATGCATATAGTGAAGGCAGGAATTATAGGACTGCTTAGAGGGTACCTAGGCACAGAAAGTTTTAGACTCAATGATAAACTACAAATATCCCTTGATTAAATTAATTCACCTTTGTTAATAATGATCCTAAGTTTCTTCTGCTGGTGACAACTTGCTGTCTCAGTATAGTCTGTCCCAAGAAAGACTGGTTCAGGTGAATTTTGGAGAAAGAAAAAGACTTTCATCAATCTCTGCTATATTGTAAAAAAGAAGTCTTGTTCTCTCTTACAATAATTCTCAAATCTTTGAAGCAGCCTGAGTTATTTTCAATGGTCAACATCTACATCCTCATATTGTCCAGCAAGTTTTGGTGTACTACTACCTTGATCTCATCTTCATAGTCTCTTACTGAATCTTTTGTCCAGACCCAGCCATGTTAGACTGGCTGTTCAAAGACTGAGAAAGCATTCATTCAAGTTCTCCTAATGTGGCTTGGCCTTCTGCTATTAAACAGGATAGTCCTTCTTCTTAGGTGTAAAATATAGGGATGTCCCCCTGTTCTTGTTCATATACATCCACATCATACTCTCCTCCATCATAATTATGTGAATCTTCATCCTCAGGATCTGGATGCAAAGCCTGGCATTCACACATTACAGTGAACACTGCTGATGTATCACTATGCACAAATGTAAACTCAGCAAAATTTTCATTATCATCATCCCTGTCTTCTACTTCTTCATCAGCAACAGATTCTTTTGATTTTTAAAAAGTATTTTTATTGTACATAACAAACAAAAGTAAAAGCATTCTTGACAAACATTCTATACATGGGGTACAGTCAATGGCTCACAATATCATCACATATTTGTGTATTCATCATCATGATCATGTTTTTGAACATGTGCATCTCTCCAGCAAAAGAAATAAAAAAGAAAAAATCATACATACCATAACCCTTACTCCTCCCTCTCATTGACCACAAGCATTTCAATCTACTCAATTTATTTTAAACTTTCTTCCCCTATTATTTGTTTATTTTTATCCATTTTTTTACTTATCAGTCAATATTGTAGATAAAAGGAGCATCAGAAACAAGGTTTTCACAATCATACAGTCACATTGCAAAAGCAATATCACTATACAATCATCTTCAAGAAAAATGGCTACTGGAACACAGCTCTATGGTTTCAGGTACTTCCCTCTAGCCATTCTAGTACACCAAGAACTAAAAAGGAGATGTCTATATAATGCATAAGAATAACCTGCAGGATAACCTCTTGATTCTGTTTGAAATCTCTCAGTCACTGACATTTTATTTTGTCTTATTTCTCTCTTCCCTCTTTTGGTCAAGAAAGTTTTCTCAATCCCTTGATGCTGAGTCCCAGCTCATTCAAGGATTTTTGTGCCATGTTGCCAGGGAGGTTTACATCTCTGGGAGTCATGTCCCACATAAAGGGGGAAGGGCAGTGAGTTCACTTGCCAAATTGGCTTAGAGAGCAAGAGGCCCCCTGAACAACAAATGAGGCTTTCTGGGAGTGACTCTTAGGCATAATTTTAAGTAGTCTTAGCTTATCCTTTGCAGGGATAAGTTTCATTGGGGAAAAACCCCAAGATTGAGGGCTTGGCCTCTTGATTTTATTGTCTACTGCTTGCAAGAATATCAGGAATTCTCCAAATAGGGAAGCTGAATTTTTTGCCCTTTCTCTCTGTATTAGCTAGGGTTCTCTAGAGAAACAGAATCATCAGGAAATATACATAGATATAAAATGTATAAAAGTGTCTCACATGACCAAAGAACATAAAAGCCAAAATCCATAGGCCAGGCTGTGAAGCTGATGACTCCAATGAAGGGTCTGGATGAACTCCACGGGAGAGGCTTGCAGGTTGAAGCAGGAGGAAAAACTTCTGAATCCTCCTTAAAAGACTTCCAGTGATTAGATTAAGCATCACTCATTGCAGAAGATACTCCCATTGGCTGATTACAAATGCAATAAGCCAGCATGATCATGATTTAATTCTATGAAATGTCCTCATAGCAACAGATAAGCCAGCACATGCCCAACCAGACAAATGGGCACTACCACCTGGCCAAGTTGACACATGAATCTAACCATGATAGTCCACCGCTTGTCAACTTGGCATCTACACACATCACCTTAAACCATACTTAATCTCTAAATAGAAAACAGTAACAGATGCATTTTTTCCTTGCCAAACAATACTCAACTGTCCTGCATACAACCAGAAACAGATTAAATCTCCCCAGAATAGGGGGCATGTCCTTGAGTAATATTCATTCTTAAACTTGATATCTCACAACTTAAATACTATAACATGAACAGAACAGCATTACAGTAGTTGTTTCTGTAACTAATCATGTAGTCATAATTCACATTGATTACTACCTTCTTCCCCTACCCATTCCTTGTTCCCTTTACCCTCAGCAAGCACTTCAGCTTTCCATGGTTCTTTGCCTGGTGGAGTGACCCAAACCTTCATTCCTGATGTTTCAGAGCCATTGGTAGTCCTGCCTGGATTGGGTTGTTACAGTTTTCCATTGATTTTAATCACAGGGCATGGTAATGTTAAAAGATGCCCTATGGGATCTCCTATAGTCCAGGAAAACTCTTCTTTACCTCCATGTATAGTGGCAGTCCTATTTCCCCCTGATAGTCAGGGTCAATCACCCTAGCCTGTAAAGCAATCCCCTTCTTGGCTTGTTGATCCAGGGGCATGAGTCACCCAAAGTGACCAGGTGGTAGCCTTAGATTCCAGTTCAGCGGAATCATTGTTGTTTCTCTTGGTGGAAACTTTCCCCCTTCCAGAACTAAAACCTGTAGACCAGCAGAGCTCAAGGTCACAGGGACAGGAAGCAAAAATTTTCCTAGTGGATCACTAGTGGTAATAGTGAGCGGTGCCACTCCCATTTCCACCCCCTTGGTTCCTGGACCCATGGATCCTGGCTATGGGAGAAATAGCACCATACAGTGGATGTTGATTCAGAGCATATACAGCCTCCTTGAGAACATCACCCCAGCCCTGCAAGGTATTGCCACCTATTTGACACCATAATTGAGTTTTCAAAAGGCCATTCCACTGTTCTATCAATCCAGCTGCCTCTGGATGATGGGAAACATGGTAAGACCAGAGAATTCCATAAGCATTTGCCCATATCTGCATTTCATTTGCTATGAAGTGTGTTCCTTGATCAGAAGAAATGCTGTGTGGAATAATATGATGATGGATAAGGCATTCTATAAGTCCACAGATGGTAGTTTTGGCAGAAGCATTGCATGCAGGGAAAGCAAACCCATATCCACAGTATGTGCCTATTCCAGTTAGAACAAATCACTGCCTCTTCCATGAAGGGAGTGGTCCAATGTAATCAACCTGCCAAGATGTAGCCTGCTAGTCACCTCAGGGAATGGTGCCATTTCAGGGGCTGAATGTGGGTCTTTGCTGCTTGCAGAGTGGGGATTCAACAGTGGCTGTAGCCAGGTCAGCCTTGGGGAGTGGAAGTCCATGTTACTGAGCCTATGCATAACCTCCATCTCTACCATCATGACCACTTTGTTCATGAGCTGATTAGGCAGTGACAGGAGTTGCTGGGGAAAGAGGCTGACTGGTACCAACAGAACAGGTCATCTTATCCACTTGATTATTAAAACTTTCCTCTGCTGAAGCCACCCTCTGGTGCACATCCACATGGGACACAAATATCTTGTTTTTAGCCCACTCAGAAATGTCTATCCACATACCTCTTCCCCAAGATCTCTGTTCTAGTTTGCTAGCTGCCAGAATACAACACACCAGAGATGGATTGGCTTTTAATAAAAGGGGATTTATTTTGTTAGTTCTTCAGAGGAAAGACAGCTAACTTTCATCTGAGGTTCTTTCTTATGTGGGAAGGCTCAGGGTAATCTCTGCTGGCCTTCTCTCTAGGCCTCTGGGTTCCAAGAACTTTCCCCAGGGTGATTCCTTTCTGCATCTTCAAAGGCCAGGGCTGAGCTGCAAGTGCTGAGGTGAGGTATGCTGAGCTGCTTGGGCTGTTCTATGTTGCTCTGTCTCATTTAAGCACCAGCCAATTAAGCCAAATGTCATTCATTGCAACAGGCATGCCTCCTAGCTGACTGCAGATGTAATCAGCAACAGATGAGGTTCATGTACCATTGGCTCATATCCACAGCAACAAAACTAGGTGCCTTCACCTGGCCAAGTTGACAACTGAATCTAACTACCACAATCTCTTTGTCGCCAATTTTCCAATTATGGCCTTTCCAAGTCCCTGACCATCCAGCCAAACCATTAGCAACAGCACATGAGTCAGTATACAAACACACCTCTGGCCATTTCTCCTTCCAAACAAAATGAGCAACCAGGTACAATGCTCCAAGTTCTGCAGTGGTCCTTCAGGGACATCCTGGAAAGGGTTGTAGTGCTGCAGCTGTCCACTTTCGGGTATACCTGCATATAGTGCAGAAGGATCTGTAAACCAGGCCAGAGTTTTCTCTTACTCAGTCAATTCACGTAAGGAACTCCTCAAGAGGCCTTAGCTCTGATCTGGGAAAGAGAATGTAATGTAGCAGGAGTGCAGACCATGGGCATTTGGGCCACTTCCTCATGTAACTTACTTGTGTCTTCAGGACCTGCTCTGGCCCTATCTTGTATATACCATTTCCATTTTATGATGGAGTCCTGCTGCACATGCCTAACTTTATAGCTTGATGGGTCAGACAACACCCAGCTCCTTACAGGCAACTCAGGTTTCATGGTAACTTGATGGCCCATGGTTAAATGTTCAGTCTCTACTACGGCCCAGTAGCAGGCCAAAAGCTGTTTCTCAAAAGGAGAGTAGTTATCTACAGGTAGGACTTTGGTTCAAAACCCTCAGGGTCTGTGTTGTGATTCTCCTATAGGGGCCTGCCAAAGGCTCCAGACAGCATCTCTATTTGCCACTGACACTTCCAGCACCATTGGATCTTCTGGATCATATGGTCCAAGTGGCAGAACAGCTTGTACAGCAGCCTGGACCTGTCATAGAGCCTCCTCTTTTTCAGGTCTCCATTCAAAATTAGCAGCTTTTCTGGTCACTCAATAAATGAGCCAGAGTAACACACCCAAATGAGGAATACATTGAAAAAATCCAAAGAGACCAACTGGGCATTGTGCTTCTTTTTTGGTTGTAGGTGGGGCCAGATGCAGCACCTCATCCTTCACCTTAGAAGGAATATGTCAACATGCCTTACACCACTGGACACCTAGAAATATCACTGAGGCAGAAGGTCCTGTATTTTTGTTGGATTTATATCTCATCCTCTGACACACAAATGTCATACCAATAAGTGTAGAGTAGTCTACTTCTTGCTCACTAGGTCCAATTAACATAATATCATCAATATAGTGGACCAGTGTGATGTCTTGTGGGAGGAAGAGATGCTCAAGCTCCCTGCAGACAAGATTAGGACATGGGAATGGAGAGTTGATATACCCCAGAGGTAGGACATGAAAGTATATTGCTAACCTTGCCAGCTAAAAGCAAACTGTTTCTGGTGGCCCTTACTAACAGTTACTGAGAAAAAAGTGCTTGTGAGGTCAGTAGCTGCATATGAGGTACCGGGGGATGTATTGATTCGCTCAAGCAATGCAGAATGTATTAAAAAACACAAGCCATCTATAGCTGTCTACAGCAGACCCATTTTAGACCCAAGAACAAAAATAGTTTAATTGTGAAAGGTTGGGAAAAGATATTTCATGCAAACAACAATCTGAAAAGAGCAGAAGTAGCTGTACTGATATCCAACAAATTAGACTTCAACTGTAAAACAATTAAAAGAGACAAAGAAGGACACTAAGTATTAATAAAAGGAACAATTCAACAAGAATATATAACAATCATAAAATAATTATGCACTGAGCCACAATACTTCAAAGAACATGAGGGAAATGCTGACAACACTGAAGGGGGAAATAGACACCTCTACTATTATAGTTGGAGATTTCAATTCCCCACTCTGATCAATGGATAGAACATCTAGACAGTGGATCAATAAAGAAACAGATCATTTGAATAATTCAATAAATGCACTAGACTTAACAGACATTTTCAGAAAATTAACCCCACAACAGCAGGATACATATTTTTCTCAAGTGTTCATGGATCATTCTCAAGGATAAACCATAGTCTGAGTGAAAGCCAAGTCTCAATAAGTTAAAAAGATTGAAATCATACAAAACACTTTCTCAGAATATAATGCAATAATGTTGGAAATTAACACAGGCAGAGGGCCAGAAAACCTACAAACATATGGAGGCTAGACAACACACTCTTAAACAACTAGCAGATCAAAGAAGAAATTACAAGAAAATCAGTAAATATTTCATGTGAATGAAAATGAAAACACAGCATATCAAAATTTATGGGATGCAGCAAAGGCATTGCTAAGAGAGAAATGTATTACCTTCAATGCCTATATTAAAAAAAGAAGAAAGAGCCAAAACTGAGGAATTAACTGTTCACTTGGAAGAACTAGAGAAAGAATAGCAAACTAATACCAAAGTAAAGAAAAGGAAAGAAATTATGAAGCTTAGAACAGAAGTTAATGAAATTGAAAACATGAAAACAATCGAGAAAATCAACAAAACTAGAAGTTGGTTCTTTGAGAAAATCAGTAAAACTGATGGACCCTTAGCTAGGTTGACAAAAAGAGAGAGAGAGGATTTAAATAAATAAAATTAGAAATGGAAGAGGAGACATAACCATTGACCCTGCAGAAATAAAGGAGATAATGAGAGAATATTATGGGCAACTATATTCTAATAAACTAGCCAACATAGAAAAAATGAATAATTTCCTAGAAAGGCATGAACAACCAACATTGACTTGAGAAGAAATAGATGACTTCAGCAAATCAATCACAAGTAAAGAGATTGAATCAGTCATGAAGAAGCTCCCAAAAAAGAAAAGCCCAGGAACAGATGGCTTCACTGAATTCTAGCAAGCATTCAAAAAAAATTATTACTGATCATGACCAAATTCTTCAAAAAATTGAAGAGGAGAAAAGCCTACCTAAATTATTCTATGAAGCCAACATCACCATCATACCAAAGCCAGATAAAGATACTACAAGAAAAGAAAATTACAGACCAATCTCCCTAATGAATATAGATGCAAAAATCCTCAACAAAATACTTGCAAATTGAATCCAGCAGCACATTAAAGGACTATACACCATAACCAAGTGGAACTTATTCCAGGTATGCAAGGATAGTTCAGCATAAGAAAATCAATTAATGTAATATACTATAACAACAAATCAAAGTAGAAAAACCACATGATCATCTTAATTGATGCAGATAAGGCATTTAACAAAATTCAACATACTTCTTGATGAAAACACTTTAAAGTATAAGATTAGAAGGGTACTTCCTCAACATGATAAAGGAAATATATGAGAAACCCAGTCAATATCATCCTCAATGGAGAAAGAATGAAAGCTTTCCCTCTAAGATCAGGAACAATTCAAGGATGTCCACTGTCACCATTGTTAGTCAACATTGTGCTATAAGTTCTAACTAGAGCAATTGGACAAGTTAAAAAATGAAAGGCATCCAAATCAGAAAAAAAGAAAACTCTCATTGTTTGCAGATGCTATGTTATTATATATGTCAAAAATTCTGAAAAATCTACAGCAAAGCTATTGAGGTAATAAATGAGTAAAGCAAAGTGGCAGGGAACAAGATCAACACCCCCCAAATTAACAATGTTTCTATATACTAGTGATGAGCAATCTGAGGAGAAAATCAAGGGAAAAATCCATTTACAATAGCAACCAAAAGAATAAAATATTTAGGAATAAACTTAACTAAGCATACAAAAGAACTATATACAGAAAACTGCAAGAAATTGCTGAAAGAAATCATGGAAGACCTAAATAAATGGAAGGGCATACTGTGCTCATGGACTGGAAAATTAAATATAGTTAAGATGTCAATTCTACCTAAATTGCTTTATAGATTCAATGCAATACCAATCAAAATCCCAACAACTTACTTTGCAGAAAAAGGAAAACCAATAACCAAATTTATTTGGAAGGGTAGTGTGCCCCAAATAACTAAAAATATATTGAGAAAGAAAAATGAAGTTGGAAGTCTCACACTACCTGACTTTAAAGTATATTATGAAGCTATAGTGGACAAAATGGCCTAGTACTGGCATAAAAATAGATATACTGACCAATGGAATTGAATGAGTGTTCAGAAACAGACCCTTTCATCTAGGAACAATTGATCTTTGATAAGGCAGTCAAGCCAACCAACCTGGGATAGAACAACCTCGTCAAAAAGTGATGCTTGGAGAATTGATTATCCATATGACAAAGAAAGAAAGAGGTTACATGTCTCACACCTTATAAAAAATTAACTCAAAATAGATCAAAGACCTAAAAATTAGGGCTAAGATCATAAAGATTTTAGAAGAAAACATAGGGAAATATCTTATAAATCTTGTAATAGGAGATGGTTTCCTAGACCTTACACCCAAAGCATAAACACTGAAAAAAGAAATAGAGAAATGGGAAATCCTCAAAATTACTTTTGTGCACCAAAGAACTTTTTAAGGAAAGTAAAAAAGGCAGCCTACACAATGGGAGACAATATCTGGAAACCACATATTAGATAAGGGTTTAGTATTCAGAATATATCAAGAGATTTTTCAACTGAACAACAAAAAGACAACCTAATTTAAAAATGAGTAAAAGACATGAACAGATAATTCTCAAAAGAGGAAATACAAATGGCTAAGAGGCACATGTAAAGATGCTCAACTTCACTGGCTAGTAGAAAAATGCAAATTAAAACCACAATGAGATATCATCTGACACCCACTGTGCTGGTTTGAAAAGAAGCATGTCCCCTAAGAAAAGCCATGTTTTAATATAAATCTCATTTCAGAAAGGTAGAATAATCCCTATTCAATACTGTATATTTGAAACTGTAATGAGATCATCTCCCTGGTTGATGTGATTTAGTCAAGAGTAGTTGTTAAGCTGGATTAGGTGATGACATGTCTCCACCCATTTGAGTGGGTCTTGATTAGTTTCTGAAGTCCTATAAAAGAGGAAACATTTTGGAGAGAGAGATTCAGAGACAGCAGAGAATGCTGCAGCACCACGAAGCAGAGAGTCCACCAGCCAGCGACCTTTGGAGATGAAGAACGAAAACGCCTCCCAGGGAGCTTCATGAAACAGGAAGCCAGGAGACAAAGCTAGCAGATGACGCTGTATTCGCCATGTGTCCTTTCAGCTGAGAGAGAAGCCCTGACTGTGTTCGCCATGTGCCGTCTCACTTGAAAGAGAGACCCTGAACTTCATTGGCTTTCTTGAACCAAGGTATCTTTCCCTGGATGCCTTTGATTGGACATTTCTATAGACTTGTTTTAATTGGGACATTTTCTCAGCCTTAGAACTGTAAACTTGCAACTCATTAAATTCTCCCTTTTAAAAGCCATTCCATTTCTAGTATATTGCATTCCAGCAGCTAGCAAAATAGAACACCCACTAAAATGGCCATTATCATAAAAACAGAAAACGTCAAGTGCTGGAGAGGATGTAGAGAAAGAGGCACACTTATCCACTGCTGGTCAGAATGTAAAATGGTACAACTGGTCTGGACGGTAGTTTGGTAGTTCCTCAGGAAACTAAGTATAGAATTTCCATATGATCCAGCAATTCCATTACTTAAGTATATACTCAGAGGAACTGAAGGCAAGGATACAAATGGCCATTTATACACCAATGTTTATAGTTGCACTATTTATGATTGTCAAGAAATGAAAACAGCCCAAATGGCTATTAACAGATGAGTGGCTAAAGAAGCTGTGGTACATACATACAATGGAATATTATGCAGCTGTAAGAGAGAATAAAGTCATGAAACATTTGACAATGTAGATGAACCTTGATAACATTATGCTGAGTGAAATTAACCAGAAACAAAAAAGGATAAATACTGTATGTTCTCACTAATATCAACTAACATTAATGGGTGAACTTTGAGAGTTGAAGTTAAGAACACAGGTTATCAGGAGATAGAAATAGAGTAGAGATTGGGCATTTGGTGCTGAAGGAAGACAGATTGTGCAACAGGACTGATTGTAAAAATTCAGAAATGGATAGTACAATTCAACCTGATAGTAGCATAAAATATGAATACACTGAATGAAGCTGAATGTGAGTATGACTGAGAGAGAAGGGCTGGGGGCACAAGTGAAACCAGAAGATAAGATAGAGGATAAAGACTAAGATGGTATAATTTAGGAATGCCTCGAGTGGACAATGATGGCGATTAAATGAACAAATAAAAAATATTTTTGTATGAGGGAGAACAAATGAATGTCAACATTGCAAGGTGTTGAAAATGGATAGTGTGCTGGTTTGAAAGGATTATATACCCTAGAAAAGACATATTTTAATCCTAATCCATGTTGTGGAGGCAGCCATTCCTTTTGAATTCTATTCAGTATTGTATGTTGGAAACTTGATTATATTATATCCACAGAGATGCATCTCTACCCATTCCACATGGGTCTTGATTAGTTTATTAGAATCCTTTAAAAGTGAAAGCATTTTGGAGAAAGCTTCAGAATGATGAGAGTCCGAGAGAGTAGAGCCATGACAGGGTGATGAGAATGATGAGAGCCAAAGCCCATGCAACCAGAGACCTTTGGAGATGAGAAAGAATACACCCCTGGGGGACCTTCATGAAACAAGAAGCCTGGAGAGAAAGCAAGGAGATGCTGCCATGTTCATCAATGCCTTTCCAGTTGAGAGAGAATCCCTGAACTTCATTGGCCTTCTTGAACCAAGATATCTTTCTCTGATGCCTTAGATCGGACATTTTTATAATTGGGACATTTTCTCAGTCTTAGAACTGTAAACTAGCAACTTATTAAATTCACCCTTTTAAAAGCCATTTCAGTTCTGGTATATCACATTCTGGTAGCTAACAAACTAGAACAGATGGTATACAGGAAAAAGTACAATAAATGAAGGCTATGATCTACAGTGAACAGTAACATTGTAATAGGCTTCCATTAAATGTAACAAAGGCATTATACCAACACTAAATGTCACTAGGTGGGGACATGGGGGAGGGGCATGGATTTTTTGTGGAAGGAAAAGAAGTGTCTTCATATGGATTATGGTGGCAAAGACATGTCTATATACTTAGGTTGGATTGTATCATGTGTGTATAAAACTATTTAAAAATGAACAGAATGAAGTAAGTGCCAGAGAAAATGTGGAGAAAGAGATATACCTATTGACTATTGTTAGGGAAACTGAGGAGTGCAGCCCCTTGGAGGGCAGTGTGATGGATCCACAGAAGACTAGGGTTGGGGTTGCCATATGATCATGCAACCCTGTTGCTTAGTGTATACCTGGAGGAAGTGAGTGTGGGAACACAAATGGACATTTGCACACTGGTATTTATGGTGGCAATGTTCCCAATTCACAAGGGATGGAAATGGCCTAAGTGTACAATGACTGAGGAATGGAAGGGGGAACTATAGTGTATACATATAGTGAACTACTGAGCTGCTGCAAGAAGGAATAAAGTTGTGAGGCATAGAACTATGTGAAAGAAACTTAAGGACTGTATGTTGAATGAAATGTCAGAAACAAAAAGACAATATTATCATGTTTCACACATATGGACTAACTATAATATACAAACTGAAGTCGATAGCATGGGTTATCAGGATGGGGCCTATTGTGAAGGGTCCTGTATAGTAAGTTTTTACAGCAGTCACATATATTCAAGAGTTGGAACTGTTATTTCTAAATTTGAGATACTGAGCTGTTTGTATATGACCTGGTCATTCCCAGAAATTTAGGATATTTATGTGACACCTGAGTTAGAGCTCTGCAGCTGTGAAATTTAGCAGTACCCCATACAGGAACTGTTTGAAAAGTTGCAAAAGGGACCAGGCTTTGACTAGAGATATGAAGAAAGCTGATCTGGATAGGATTAAGGTAGATAAGAATACAGGGTAAAGGATGATATTGCTCATATTTTAGAGCTTCAACTTCTGTGTGAGACCAAAGACAGAGATCTTTATTTGATACAAAATTTATATTTTGGGTAGTGTATTACATAATTTAATTTGTATGGTCAGTTTTTTTTAATACCATGGGTATATGGAACATTGCACAGGGAGTGATATTTTGTTGGTTTGTCCAGGTTAGCATGATGCTCCAATATATCCCAGAGTAATTTGGGCAGTGAATAAGCAAATATTTGCAAAGTCCCCTTGTGGGACTAGGAAGAAAGAAGGAAATCTTAACTTCACCCTTTGGAGAATTTCTGACATTCTCACAAGCAGTGGGGACAACCAGATTAATGGGCTGAGCCCTCAATCTTGAGGTTTGCCCCCATAAAACTTATTCCTGCAAAGGACAGGCTAAGTCACTTAAATTTATGCCTAAGAGGGTGGGCCACGGTGGCTCAGCAGGTAAGAGTGCTTGCCTGCCATGCCCGAGGACCCATGTTTGATTCCTGGTGCCTGCCCATGTAAAAAAAAATATATATATATATGCCTAAGAGTCAACCCTAGAGAATCTCTTTTGTTGCCCAGATGTGGCCTCTCTCTCTTAGCCAATTGGGCAGATGAACTCATTGCCCACCCCACCCCCATGTGGGACATGACTCCTAGTGGTGTAAATCTCCCTGGCAACATGGGACAGAACTCCTGGGATGAACTGGGACCCAGTATCAAGGGATTGAGAAATCTTTCATGACCAAAAGGGGGAAGAGGAAAATGAGAAAAAATAAAGTTTTAGTGTCTGAGAGATTTCAAACAGAGTTGAGAGGTTATCCTGGGGGTTATTCTTATGCATTTTATAGATATCCCTTTTAGTTTATGGTGTTTTGGAGAGGCTGGAGGCAAGTACCTGAAACTGCTGAGCTGTGTTCCAGTAGCCTTGATTCTTGGAGAAGATTGTATAAGGATATAACTTTTACAATGTGACTGTGTCATTGTGAAAACCTTGTATCTGGTGCTCCTTTTATCCATGGTAAGGACAACTGAGTAAATAAATATGGATAAAAAATAAATAAATACTAGGGGGGATAAGGGGTAAAATAAATTAGGTATATAGAAATACTAATGGTCAATGGGAGGGAGAGGTAAGGGGTATGAGATGTATGAGTTTTTTTCTTTTTCTGGAGTGATGCAAATGTTCTAAAAATGATCATGGTGATGAATGTACAACTATGTGATGATATTGTGAGCCACTGATTGTACACCATGTATGGACTGTAGATATGTGAAGATTTGCCAATAAAAATATTTTCCAAAAAAATAGAGCAGATTGGAGCTGGTGGAAGAAAGAATCAGTGAATTCTAAGACATGACAGTTGAGAGTCAAGCTGAGAAACAAAGAAAAAAGAGCTATAAAAAATGTAAACAGCCTGAAAGACCTTGGAACACTGTTTTCATTTGCTAACACTGCCAGAATGCAATATACCAAAAAGGTGTTGGCTTTTACAATGGGTATTTATTAATTTAGAATGTACAGTTCTTTGGTCTTGAAAATGTCCAATTTAAGGCAACTGACAATAGATGACAGGCTACCAGCATACCAGACAGTTGTGTCACCTGGGAAGTCTTCCTCTTTGTTTTCTGTGGGTCTTCTCTTAGCTTCTCTGGGGCTTTTGTCTGTGAGATCTCCTTAATTTCATTTCTTGCTTCTGTATAAGTTTTCACCTCTTCTAAATGAGTCTAATAAGGGAAATACAACCCATCTTAAATTAAGTGGGTCATGTCTCAATTGAAATAACCTAATCAAAAGCTACCACTCACAATAGGTCTGAGTCCACAGGAATGGATTGAAAGGACATTTAATGGTTTAAAAGGGGTACATAATGGCTTCAAACTAACACAAACACCACCAAGCATACAAATATATTCATTATAGAAGTCCCAGAAGAAAAAGAAAGAGGCAGAAGGAATATTATAAGAAATAATGTTAGAGAAATCCCTAAACTTAGCAAAAGACATAAACAAGCACATCCAAGAAGCCTAGAGAACAACAAATAAGATAAACTTGAAGAAAAATATAATCCATCACATCCTGATCAAATGGTCAAATGCAAAGTCCAAGGAGTGAGTTCTGAAAGCTCCAAAAGAAAAGTAACACAATTATGTAAAGGAAAATCAATTACATGAAGTGCCGATTTTTCATCAGAAACCATGGAGACAAGAAGGCAGTCAGTCGAAATATTTACAATGCTGATACTAAACAATTACCAACGAAGAATTTTATATCTGGCAAGACTTTCTTTCAAAATTGAGGGAAGAATTAAGACATTCCCAGATCAACAAAAAGCTGAGAGAGTTCATCACCACCAGACCTGCCCTAAAAGCAATCCTAAAGAAAGTTCTTCTGACTAAAAAGAAAGGACCCTGGACAGTGGTTCAAAGCAGCACAAAGTGATACAGAACTCTTTCAAAGGTAACCATTTGGTTAAGTATAAATGGTAATATTTTATTGTGTTTTTTGGTATATAACTCTGCTTACTCCCTACAGGTGGTAAAATGCAAATGCAAAAAACATAATGATAAATCTATGGTTTGGGATGTAAAATGTACAAAGATATAATTTGTAATAAGTATACAAAAGGCAGGATTGAAGGAAGATAGGAAATGGTATGTGTATATTATTAAAGTCAAGCTGGTATCAAATCAAATATATATATAAACATATATTTATATAGTTAGAGTGTTAAATTTCAATCCCATGGTAACCTCAAGAATAATATATGAATAATATATCAGAAAGAAATATGAAGGGATTCAATAAGGTACAATACAAAAAAATCAAATAAACATGAAAGCAGGCATTAATGGAAGAATTGAGAGAAAAAAGAAGTTTAAAATGTACAGATATTAAATAGCAAAATGGCAGAAGAAAGTCCTGCATTATCAGTAGTGACTTTAAATGTGAATGTATTAAACACTCCATAAAAAGGGCAGAGATTGGCAGAATGGTTACACAACTATGAAGAAACTACAGGCTACTTACAAGAGACTCACTTTAAATTCAAAAATGAAAGTTGAAAGAGAAAGGATGGTGTTCTATTTTGCTAGCTGCCAGAATGCAATATACCAGAAATGAAATGGCTTTTAAAAAGGGGAATTTAATAAGTTGCTAGCTTACAGTTCTAAGGCTGAGAAAATGTCCCAATTAAAACAAGTCTATAGAATGTCCAATCAAAGGCATCCAAGGAAAGATACCTTGGTTCAAGAAGGCAGATGAAGTTCAGGGTTTCTCTCTCATCTGGAAAGCCACGTGGTAAATATGGCATCATCTGCTAGCTTCCTCTCCTGGTTTCCTGTTTCATGAAGCTCCCCAGGAGGCATTTTCCTTCTTCATCTCCAAAGCGCTGGCTGGTGGACTCTGCTTCATGGTGATGCAGCATTCTTTGCTCTCTCTGAATTTCCTTCATTCTCCAAAATGCTTCCTCTTTTATAGGACCCCAGAAACTAATCAAGACCCACTCAAATGGGTGGAGACACGCCTCCAGTTTAACATCCACTATTGATTAAATCACATCTCCAGGGAGATGATCTAATTACAGTTTCAAACATAAAATGTTGAATAGGGATTAGAAGAAGCAGCTGCCTTTACAAAATGGGATTAGGATTAAAACATGGCTTTTCTAGGGTATGTATATCATTTCAAATCAGCACAGATGGAAAAAATATACTGTATAAGTAATACCCAAAAAGAGCTGGGGTAGTAATATTAATACAAGATAAAGTAGATTTTAAGGCAAAAACTGTTTTGAGGGATAAAGATGGTGTTTATAGAATGATGAAGTTATCAATACAAAGGAAGACATAGCAAATATAAATATATATGTACCTAAGAGCACAGCCCCAAAATATATGAAGCAAATATTCATACATATGAAGAAAGAAATCGATGGTTCTGCATTAATAAATAGTAGAAGTATTTAATTCAACACTTTCAATAAAAAGACAGTACATCTAGAGAGATGGTCATAAGAAAATACAAGATTTGAAGGATAATCCAAACCAAATAGACCTAACAGACATATATAAACACTTCACCCAACAACAACAGAAAACACATTCTTCTAAAGTGAACATGGATCATTCTCTGGGATAGACCATATCATAGGTCAAAAATCAAGTCTCATCAAATTAAAAATATTGAATGTGCTTTTTGGTATATAACTCTGCTTCTTACTCCCTACAGGTGGTAAAATGCAAATGCAAAAAAACATTGTACTAGAAGTTGTAGTCTTAGCTATTAAGCACGAGCAAGAAATGAAGCACATTCAGATTGGAAAGGAAGAAGTAAAACTTTCCCCATTTGCCAATAGCATGATCTTATACATAAAAAATACTGACAATCCACAATAAAGGTCCTAGAGCTAATAAATTAATTCAGTAAAGGGGCCACGTACAAGATCAACATGTAACAATCAGTAGTGCTTATATACAATAGTAATGAACAATCAGAAAGAGAAATCAAGAAAATAATTCCATTTACAATATCAACTAAAAAAATCAAATAAGCAGGAATAATTTTAACTAAGAATATAAAGGAATCATACAGAGAAAGCTATAAAACACTGCTAAAAGAAATAACAGAAAACCTAAATAAATAAATAAGTGGAAGAACATTCTGTGTTCATGGATTGGAGGGCTAAATATTGTTGAGAGGTCAATTCTGCTCAAACCAATTTATAGAGTCAATGCAATACCAATCAAAATTCCAACAACATTCTTTGCAGAAATGGAAAAGCCAATCATCAAATTTATATGAAAGGGTAACTGTGCCCTAAATAGTCAAAGCTACCTAGAAAACTTTATTACAAAGCCACAGTAATCAAGACAGCATTGTACTGGCACAAGATGAGGATATAATTCTGTGGAATCAAATTTAGAATTCAGAAATCAACCCTCATATTTATGGCCAACTGATGTTTGACAAGGTTGCCAAGTCCACTCAGTTTGAAAGAATAGTCTGTCAACAAAGAGTGCTGGAAAAACAGGATCTCCATTTTCAAAAGAATGAATATGACTCCTACCTCTTACTATTTACAAAAATCAACTAAAAATAGATCAAATACCTAAATGTAAGATTCAGAAATAGAAAACTCCTAGAAGAAACTGTAGGGAAGTAACTTCCAGATGTTGTGTTGGGCAATGGTTTCTTAGACCTTACACCCAAAGCACAAGCCACAACAGAAAATAAAAAAGAATGGGACATTATCAAAATTAGATACTTTTGTGCCTCAAAAGATTTTTTTTATGGAAGTAAAAAGACAATTTGCAGAAGAGGCGAAAATATTTGGAAACCATATATCCAATAAAGGTTAACTCCCAGGATTTATAAATAAATCTTACAAATGCAATGACCAAAACACCAATGACTCAATTAAAAATGAGCACCCACAGTTAACATTCTATACAAGGATGAAAGACTGAAAGTTTTCAACTTCTAATGAAATTGATTTATAGATTCAACACAATCCCAAATCAAAATTCCAATGGCCTACTTTGCAGAAAGGAAAAACTAGATATCAAAATTTATTTGTAAGAGTAAGGAGATCTAAACAGCCAAAAACATCTTTGAAAAGAAGAGTGAAGTAGGAGGACTCACACTTCCTTACTTTGAAGCATATTACAATTGCTTCCTCATTCCCACCTCCCCATCTATGTGCTCCATGGATTCTGGGCCTCCATTTGGAAAGGGGAGTGGTAGGCTCTGTGCACTAGATGGATAGTCTTTATGAGCAGTGAAAGTAACATTACTGGATTCTGGGTTCCCCAAAGAGCTGTGGTCAAAACAGCATGGTGTCAGCATAAAGATAGATACATTGACCAATGTAATGAAATTGAGAGCCCACAAATAGACTCTCACATCTATGATTAATTGATATTTGACAAGGCTGCGAAGGTCCACTCAACTGGGACAGAATAGTATCTTCAACAAATGGTGCAGAGAGAACTGGATATCCATATCCAGAAGAATGAAAGTGGACCCCTATCTCACACCTTATACAAAAATTAATGCAAAAATTAATCAAACATCTAAATATAAGAGTCATAACCATGAAACTCCTAATAGAAAACGTAGGGAAGCATCTTCAAGATCTTGCTGTGGGTGATGGTTTCATTGATTTTACACCCAAAGCACAAGCAATGAAAGAAAAAATAGATAAATGGAATTGCCTAAAAATAAAAACTTTTGGGCTTTGAAGGACTTTGTCAAGAGGGTGAAAAGTCAGCTTGCTCAATGGGAGAAAATTGTTAAAAATCATGTATCTGATAATGGTAAAGTGTCTAGGATATATAAAGAAATCCTACAACCCAACAACAAAAAAGACAAACCAATTTTAAAATGGGCCAAAGAGTTGAATAGACATTTTTACAAAGAAGAAATACAAATGGTTAAAAAGCACATGAAAAGATGCTCAACATCACTAGCTATAAGGGAAATGTTCAAAACAACAATGAGGAGACTTCTGGGAAGATGGCAGAATAGGATATACTGAGCTCATCCCTGCTCCAAGAAAAACTTGAAAAGTGACAGAAAAACCACCAGGAGAACAGTTCCATGGTGCAAGTGACATGAGAGGGTTTTCTATACTACATAGGGAGGTCCAGGATAAAGAGCTGAGAAATGGGGATGCAGGAAGCGTCTGCCTCCATAGCTAGCTTGGGATATCACTCAGCTCCACAGCCCAGAGCTCTTTGGGCAACCCAGAATCCAGTAATGTTACTTTCCCTGCTCATAAAGACTATCCATCTAGTACACAGAGCCTACCACTCCCCTTTCCATATGGAGGCCCAGAACCCATGGAACACATAGATGGAGAGGTGGGAATGAGGAAGCAAGCCATGCCTGGTCTCACACCCCCACACCCATGCACCCTGCTATACACCACGGACCTCATGTCATGTCCCACCTCCCCTTGTCCAGGCCTGTGTGCCTGGATCACACCCTACCCAGGGCCCCAAGCCATGCCCCACACTACACTTGGTACACTATGCTCACACCCCATGCCCCAGCCCCTCAGGCCACACCCCACCACACATGGCTGCATCCTACCCTGTGCCCAACCCCATGACCCCAAGGTCCGTACCCCCATGCCACACACCAGGTCCTGCCCCACACACCTCATCCCATGACACCTGCATCTCACACCGTGGGGCCATGTACTCCTGTACCAAAATGCCCTATGTCCTGTGCCACACCCTGCACCACACCCCACAATGCACCCAGCACCCTGTGCACCACACCCTGCACCACAACTAGCTGGCAGATATTTCCCAGTTGGCTATGAACAGGGCCTGCTGAAATACACAGTCCCACAATCCAAGGTCATGCAAAGCAGGGGCCTGGGTGCCACCAGACACACACAGGGTCCATAACTGTAATCTCCACTGGGGTGCACACTGCCCACATCCCAACTCCAGGGTTGGCGATTTTTAGCACACAACAGGACTAGCAGTCCTGGCTGGAATCGCACCAGGTTTCCAGCCAGCTAACAGGACTACCACAGTCAGGGAGAGGCAGGCTTCAAAGGAAGAGGATGCTCAAGCGTGCCATCTGCTGAGAAGAAATGGAAAGTGCAGTCCCACAAACTACCTATCTGTCTAGCTTCAAACAGATCCACAAATTGAGCTGCATACACTGCATGAGGTCCAGGTCTTGGTTTGGTGGGGAAGTAATAATGAACCAAGTGCAAAGGGAGACCTTCAATGCAAACCCAAGCAAATACAAAACCTTAGATGATTGAGGGAAATCAACTTTCAAAATAATCCTATTAAGATAATCAAATGCCTTGAAGCCAAAAGAAAATCACAAAGCTTACGAAGATACAGGCAGAAACAACCAAGCCAAATGTCCAGACTAAACACCAGAGGAGACATAGACCTTGGAACAATTAAGCAAAGATATTCATACAACTCTCCTAAATAAATTCAGTGGGTTGGCTAATGACATAAAGAGTGTGAAGAAGACACTAGACCCAGCATCAAGGGATTGAGAAAACCTTCTCAACCAAAAGGGGGACGAGGGAAATGCGACAAGATAAAGTGTCAATGGCTGAGAGATTCCAAACAGAGTCAAGAGGTTATCCTGGAGGTTGTTCTTACGCATTGAATAGATATCACCTTGTTACCCAAGATATAATGGGGAGGCTGGAGGGAACTGCCAGAAAATATAGAGCTGTGTTCCAGTAGCCATGCTCCTTGATGATGATTGTATAATGATACAGCTTTCACATGGTGACTGTGTGATTGTGAAAGCCTTGTGTGTGATGCTCCTTTTATCTACCTTGTCAACAGATGAGTAGAACATATGGAATAAAAATAAATAATAGTGGGAACAAATGTTAAAACAAATTCAGTTTGAAATGCTAGTGATCAATGAAAGGGAGGGGTAAGGGGTATGGTATGTAAATTTTTTTATGTTTTCATTTTATTCTTCTGTTGTCTTTTTATTTCTTTTTCTGAATTGATGCAAATGTTCTGGGAAACGGTCATGATGATGAATATGCAATTATGTGATGATACTGTGAATTGCTGAGTGTATGTGCTGGGAATGTTTGTGTTTCTTTCTTGTAATTTTTTTTAATTAATAAAAAGTTTTTTAAAAAAGGAGACACTAGAAGAGCATAAAGAAGAATTTGAAAAAAAAGTAGAAAAATAGTAAATATCACAGAGATCAAAGATACTTTAAAGCAAATTTAAAATATACTAGAGATACACATTGATAGGTTTGAAGAGGCAGAAGAAAGAATAAGTGAATTAGAGGGCAGTGTAATTGAATTGGAATGCACAAAAGAACAAATGGCAAAAGAGATGGAAAAATTTGAATTGGATCTCAGGGAAATGTTGGACAAAACAAAGTGCCCAGATATAAGAATCAACAGTGTCCAAGAAGGAGAAGAGACTAGTAGGGGCTGGGAGGACAAGTAGAGGAGATTTGCAGGCAAACTTCCCAACCCTTATAAAAGACATAAACATGCAAATCAAAGAATCCCAATGAACCTCAAATAGAATAAATCCAAACAGACCTGCTCCAAGACACATACTAGTCAGTCTGCCAAAATGCTGAAGAGAAACAGAAAGTCATAAAGAGGCAAGAGAAAAGCAACTTGCCACATATAAGGAAACCATAAAGAACTGAGTTTGGACTTCTCAACGGAAACCATGGAGGCAAAAAGGTAGTGGTTTGGTATATTTAAGTCCTGAAAGAGAAAGACTTACAATAAAAAATTCTTTATCCAGCCAAACTGTCCTTCAAAAGTGAGGAAGAGGGTGGGCCACAGTGGCTCAGCAGGCAAGAATATTTGCCTGCCATGCCAGAGGACCCGGGTTCAATCTCTGGTGCCTGCCCATATTAAAAAAAAAAAAAAAAAAAGGAAAGAAAAGTGAGGAAGAGATTAAAATTTCACAGACAGACAAAGGCTGAGAAAATTTGTCAACAAAAGACTGGCTCTACAAGAAATACTAAAGGGAGTTCTGTCAGCTGAAAAAAAATAGAGGAGAGGAGGTTCTGGAGGGCGGTACAGAACTGAAGAGTACCAGTAAATGTTAGCTAAAAGATTAAAAGAGAAAGAAGGAAAAGAATATATAGAATTGACAAATACAAATCAAAAGATAAGATAGTAGATTCAAGAAATGCCTTTACAGTAATAACTTTGAATGTTAATGGCCTATACTCACCAATTAAAAGATATAAATTGGTAGAATGGATTAAGAAATATATGATCCATTTATATGCTACTTACAAGAGACCCATTAGATTCAAGGATACAAATAGATTAAAAGTGAAAGGATGGAAAAAGTGTTCCATGCAAGCTGTAACAAAAGAAAGCAGGATTACGTACACTAAGATCACACAAAGTAGATTTTAAATGTAAAGACATCGTAAGAAACAAGGAAGAACACTACATATTAATAGAAGGGACAATAGTCCAAGAAGAAATAATAATCATAATTGTTTATGCTCCAATCAAGGAGCTCCAAAGTACATGAGGCAAAACTGACAAAACTGAAGTGAGTGATAGATGTTCTACAATAACAGTGGCATACTTCAATACACCACTCTCCTCTATAGATAGTACAACTAGACAGAGGATCAACAAGAAAATAGAGAACTTACATGACCTCATAAATGAATTAGCCCTAACAGACATATATAGATTGTTACACCCCAAAATACCAGGATATACATTCTTCTTTAGGGATTGTGGAACGTTCTCCAGGACAGAGCATATGCTGGGCACAAAACTGGTCTTTATAAATTTAAAAAATTGAAATTATACAAAGTACTTTCTCTGATCATAATGAAACTAAGCCAGAATTCAATAACCACCAAAGAACCGGGATGTTCATAAATATATGAAGATCAAATAATGTGCTCTTAATCAGTAGTCAAAGAAGACATTGCTAGAGAAATCATCAAATATCTGAAGATGAATGAAAAGGAGAATACAACATATAAGAACTTATGGAATGTGGCAAAGGCAGTGCTGAGAGGGAAATTATTGCTCTAAATGCCTATATTAAAAAAGAAGATGCCATCCTGACCAAAAGGGGGAAAGAAGTGTAATAAATAAGTTATCAGTGATTTCAAATAGAGTGGAGAGACTACTCTCGAGATTGCTCTTAGGCAAACTTCAGTTAGACATTGCTACCAATCATAACTTGCAAAACTCCAACCAAAACCATTCCAGCCAATCCTAAAGAACACCTAGGTCAATATATAAGCTTCTACAAAGGTTCCATGTATTGGGTACCTTTTCAGAAACCTACAACCTCCAGATGGGTCCCTGGATCAGATAAGTCCTGAAACCTGAGGGACCAACCTTTCCAGGACATTAGCTAGTTCCACCTCCCTACTCCTTATTACTGACAGCCCTTCCAACATGAAAAAGTTAGAGTGGGCATAGCCCAAATATCCCTAAAGAGTGGGAGAATGATCAAAGGTGATGGTGGAGTTATACAGATAAGGTAGGGCTTAACAAATGAGTATGATTGCTGAATCATTATGTTGATATTTCTTTCAGTCTCCAGTATCTTAGAACAACTAGAAGTAAAAACCCAAAATTGTGGAGTTGTAACCCATACCAAATTCTGAAATCTGTTCTACAACTAATTTTTGTGCTGTGCTTTGAAATTTATTGCTTTTTTGTATATATGTTATTTTTCACACAAAAATGTCAATTGTGATTATAAAAAAATATTTATTCCTTCTAGCCTCCAATGTTCTGGAGTAGCTAGAAGAAAAAATCTGAGATGATAGTGTGGTAGCCCATGACAAACTCAGGGTTATGTCCTATAACTACTTGTTGAAGTGCGTTTTGAAAACTACTGTTTTTTTCTTTCTTTGCTTTGTATATACGTTATATTTTACAATAAAAAAGTTAAAACAAAGAAGAAAGGGCAAAAATTGAGGACTTAACTGCTTAACTGGAGAAACTAGAGGAAGAACAGAAAACTAACCCCAATGCAAATAGAAGAGAAATAACAATGATAAAAGCAGAAATAAATGAATTGGAGAATAAAAATACATTAGAGTGAATCAATAAAACCAAAAGTTGGTTCTTTGAGAAAATCAATATTATCGATGGACCTTGAGCTAGGCTGACAAGGTAAAAAAAGAGAGAGGATGCAAATAAACAAATTCAGAAATATAGAGGGCAGTCATTACCATGGACCTTGAAGAAATTAAAAAAAAAAATCATAAGAGGATATATATGTTTTAATTTGTTAAAGCTGCCAGAATGCATTATACCAGAAAGGGAATGACTTTTTAAATTTTTAACTTTTTTTATTGTATAGTATAACAAATATACAAAGCAAAGAATGATCCACTCATATTTTTCCTTCTAGTTGCTCCATAATATAGGAGGCTAGAGGGTTTAAATATTTTTTTATCATCACAATAACTTTTTTCCTTGTTGTTTTTTTGTGTGTGAAAAATAACATATATACAAGAAAGTTATAAATCTTAAAGCACAGAACCACAATTAGTTGTAGAACGTATTTCAGAATTTGACATGGGTTACAATTCCACAATTTTAGGTTTTAACTTCTAGCTGTTCTAAAATCCTGGAGACTAAAAGAGATGTCAATTTAATGATTTAGCATTCATATTTATTTGTTAAATCCTATTTTCTCTGTATAAATCCACCATCACCTTTGATCTTTCCATCCCTCTCTTTAGGGGTGTTTGGGCTATGGTCATTCTAACTTTTTCATATTGGAATGGTCTGTCACCAATATGTGGTAGAGGAATGGAACTATCTGATATTCTGGAGAGGCTGGCTAGGTTTCAGGACTTATATGAACCAGGGCCCATCTGGAGGTCGTAAGTTTGTGGAAAGTTACTCTAGTGCATGGAACCCTTGTGGGGGGTCTTATATATTGTCCTAGGGGTTCTTTACAATTGACTGGAATGGTCTTGATTAGGAGTTGGCAGGCCATGATAGGTAGCAAGGTCTGACTGAAGCTTGCATAAGAGCAACTTCCCAAGTAGTCTCTCAACTCTATTTGAACTTTCTCTGCCACTGAAACTTTATTAGTTATACTTCTTTTCCCCCTTTTGGTCAGGATGCAATTGTTGACCTCACAGTGCCAGATCTGGATTCATCCTTGGGAGTCATTGCCTACATCACCAGGGAGACGTTCATACCTGGATGTCATGTACCACATAGTGGGAAGGACAATGATTTCACTTGCAGACTTGAGCTTAGAGAGAGTGAGGCCACATCTGAGCAACAAAAGAGGTTGGAATGGCTTTTTAAAAACGGAATTTATTAAGTTGCATTAATATAGTTCTAAGGCTACAAAAAATGTCCAAATAAGGTATCCAGCAAAAGATACATTGATTCAAGGAAGGCCATTGAGCCCAGAATACTTCTGTCAATTGGGATAGCACATAGCTGGCATCTGCTGGGGTCTTTGCTTTCTTGTTTCAAATAACTTTCTCAGGTGTTTTTTCTTTCTTCAGCTCCAAATCTGTCCGCCTTGTTGGCTCTGAAGCTTTTTCCAAAATGGTTCCCTCTTAAAGGGTCCAGTAAGCAACTTCACCTTGAATGGGGGGAGACACATCTTCATGGAAGCCACCTAATCAAAAGGTACCACCCACAAATAGGTGGGTCACATTTCCATGGAAACAATAAAAAAGATACCACCCAATAGTACTGAATGATGGTTTAAGAACATGGCTTTCCTGGGGTACAACAACAGTTATAAACCAGCACAGTATGAATAGCTAGCTACACACTAACAAACTAGACAACTTAGGTGAAATGGAAAAATTCCTACAAACACACAAATGAGCTACACTGACTCAAAAAGAAACAGAAGATCTAAAAAAAACAGTCACAAGTAAAGAGATTCAATCAGTCTTCAAAAATCTTCCTACAAAGAAAAGCCCAGAGCCAGATGGCCTCACAGGGGAATTTTATCAAACATTCCAAAAAGAACTAAGACCAATCCTGGTCAAACTTTTCCAAAAAATTGAGGAAAAAGGAACACTACCTAACTCATTTGTTCTAGTGTGCTAGCTACCAGAATGCAATATACCAGAAACGGAATGGCTTTTAAAAGGGGAATTTAATAAGTTGCTAGTTTACAGTTCTAAAGCCAAGAAAATGTTCCAATTAAAATAAGTCTACAGAAATGTCCAATCTAAGATATCAAGGGAAGATACCTTGGTTCAAGAAGGCCAATGAAGTTCAGGGTCTCTCTCTTGAGTGAGAAGGGAAATGGTGAACAGGGTCAGGGTTTCTCTCTCATATGAAAAGGCATGGCAAACATGGCATCATCTGCTAGCTTTCTCTCCTGGTTTCCTTTCATGAAGCTCCCCAGGAGGTGTTTTTCTTCATCTCCAAAGGTCGCTGGCTGGTATACTCTCTGCTTCTCATGGCTATGTCATTCTCTGCTCTCTCAGAAATCTCTCACATTCTCCAAAATGTTTCAGCTTTTATAGGATTCCAGTAAACTAATCAAGACCCACCCAAATGGGGGGAGACGTCTCCACCTAATCCAGCTTAACAGCCACTCTTGATAGGTTACTCCAGGAAGATGATCTAATTGCAGATTCAAGCATACAATATTGAGTAGGGATTATTCTGCCTTTACGAAATGGGATTTTGATTAAAACATAGTTTTTCTAGGGCACATACATCCTTTCAAACCAGCACATCATTTTATGAAGCTAATATCATTTTAATAACAAAAATAAAGATGCTATAAGAAAGGAAAACTACAGGCCAATCTCTCTAATGGACATACATGCAATTCTCAACAAAAATATTAGCAAATCGAACTTAACAACACATTAAAAGAATTATACATAAAACCAATGGTGTTTACACCAGGAATGCAAGGGTGGTTAACACAAGAAAATCAATCAATTAATACAGAACAATAACAAATCAAAAGGAAAAAATTGCATGAATATGTCGATTGATGCTGAAAAAGAATTCAGCAAAATTGAACACTTTTCTGATAACAACATTTCAAAAGGTAGAAATTGAAGAAACTTCTTTAATATAATAAAAGACATATATGAAAAAGCAATAGCCATCATCACACATAATGGTGAATGACTGAATGTCTTTGCCCTAAGATCAGGAATGAGATAAGGACGCCCTCTGTCACCACTATTATTCAACATTGTACTAGAAGTTCTAGCTAGAGCAATCAGGCAGGGAAAAGAAATAAAAGGCATCCAAATTGGAAAGGAAGAAGCAGAACTTTTAAAATTTGCATATGACATAATACTATACTTGAAAAATACTGAGAAATCTACAACAAAGTTTCTTGAGCTAATAAACAAATTCAGCAAAGTGGCAGTGTACAAGATTAATGTGCTCAAATCAGCAATATTTCTATACACAAGCAATGACATAACTGAGGAGACAATTAAGGAACAAAATCCATTCAAAATAGCAATGAAAAGAATCAACAATCTAGAAATAAACTTAACCAGGGATGTAAAAAGCCTGTATACAGAAAACTACAAAACATTGCCAAAAGGAATCAAGGAAATTCTAAATAGGTGGAAAGAACTTCCCTGCTCATGCACAGGAAGGTTAAATGTAGTTAAGATGTCAATTCTATGCAAACTGATCTACAGATTCAATGCAATAGAAATCAAAACTCCAACAACCTATTTTGAAGACTGAAAAGCTAGTTATCAAATTCATTTGGAAGCAGAAAGGACCTTGAAAAGCTAAAAATATCTGGCAAAGAAGGACAAAAGGGGAGAACTAACACTTCTTGCTTTTAAAACTTATTAGAGAGACAAAGTGGTCAAAACAGCATGGTTCTGGCACAGGGATAGACGTATTAAACAATGGAACTTTAAGAGTATGGAGATAGACTATTAAATATATGGTCAATTGATCTTTGACAAGGTCCCCAAATCCACTGAACTGATAGAATAGTCTTCTCAATAAATGGGCATGGAAGAACTGGATATCAATAACTAACACTCTGTATAAAAACTAACCCAACATGGATTGAAGACCTAAATATATGAGCTAGTACCATAAAACTCCTAGAAGAAAATATAGGGAAACATCTTCAAGAACTAGTAATAGGAGGTAGATTCCTAAACCTTACACCCAAAGTACAAGCAATGAAATGAAATAAATGAATGGTAACTTCTCAAAATCAAATGCTTCTGCACGTCAAAAGACTTTGTCAAAATGATGAAGAGGCAGCCAACTCAATGGGAGAAAATATTTGGATATAGGATAAAGGTTTGATATATCACATATAGGATAAAAGTTTGATATCCTGTATAAATAAAGAAATCCTACATCTCAACAACAAAAGAACAAACAACCCAATTATAAAATGGGCTAAAGATATGAATGGATATTTTCCCAAAGCCAAATATAGTTGGCTAAATAGAACATGAAGAGATGCTCATCTTCATTAGCCATAAGCGAAATGCAGATCAAGACTACGAGATATTGCTTCACATATATAAGAATGACTGCTATTAAACAAACATAAAACTACAAATGTTGGAGAGTATATGAAGATATTGGTACACTTATACACTGCTGGTGGGAATGTAAAATGGTATAGCCACTATGGAGAACAGTTTTGTGGTTTCTTACAAAACTAAATATTGAGTTGCCCTATGACCCAGTAGTACCATACTCACTATATACCCAGAAGAGCTGAAAGCAGTGACACAGACATTCGCACAGTTATGTTCTTAGTACTATTATTCACAATTGCCAAAAGATGGAAACAATCCAAGTGTCTATCAGCAGACAAGTGGATAAAGAAAATAGTATATATATATATATATATATATATATATATATATATATATAATTATATATAATATATGTATTATATATAGTATATATGAAATATTATGCAGAAGTAAGATGAAATGAGGTCCTGAAGCATATGATAACATGGATGAACCTAGACAACATAATGCTGAGTGAAATAAGCCATACACAAAAGGACAGATACTATATGAATTTGCTACTATGATTCTGGTAAAGAGAAACTAAGAGGCTTATACACAGAATAGAAAGGAATGAGGTTGAACGTAAATATAAGGGAATGGATAGAAGTGAAGGCAGTTCTTTAGTGCGTGTATAATTAATATTGCCACATTGAGGGTGAATATGACTGATAGGAGTTGGTTAGAGCCATGCATCCCACTGATTAATACTACAAATATAAATAAGTTTTTGAATGAACCATTTCAAAGACTTGAATCTTGTACAAAGAGTCAATAATACAGGGGTATAGGGAGTAAGCTACTATTGCATTCTATGGTCAATATTTAACAGGAAGACATCAACAGTACCATAGCAATGTCACTGGTAAGCAATTGGGGGGAAAGAACAAGAGTTAAGGGGAGGATGGGAAATGGTGGCTCAGTGGCAGAGTTCCCACCTGCCATGCTGGAGACCCGGGTTCCATTCCTGGTGCCTGCCCATGTTAAAAAAAAAAAAGAGTTAAGGGGTGGGTTGGATTTTCTGTCTGGTGAAGGTATGCTTATCAGTCACTTTTCTCTTTGGAACAAGGAAAGTTGTCTAAAACTGAGAGTGTTGGTGATTGTACAACTAAGTGAAAATAATGTGAACATGGATTGTTGACTTTGGTTGGACATTATACATGATGCCCAACAGATGGATGTGGCTGAAGAATACATTGATTAAGAAATAGAATGGTGAACTATGGTGTATACATATGATGGGATATCATGTGGCGGCAGAAAGGAATGAAGTCTTGAGGCATGCAACAAGTAGGCATGCAATGGGGGACATTATATGGTGCAAAATAAGTCAGAAACAAAAGAACAAATATTGTATGGTCTCTTTAGAAAATACTTATAAGAAAATTGGGGCGTAGCAAGCTCTTATAGCAGTCACATTTAGGTCAGAGCTGTAAATATTAGTTCACTTTTTTCCTAGATTTTGAGATGTTGTGCTATATATGTATAAACTAGTATCTCCCTGGGACTTTGGTTGTGTGACACTTAAGACTCAGTGCTGGAGTTCTGCAGATCTGAAAGTCAGCATTGTTACATACAACAACTGTTAAAGAAACTGAAAAGTAGATCAGACTTCAATTAGAGATTAGAAAGAAGTCAACTGAGTTGGGACTCAGGTGAATTAGAATATAGGAGGAAGGATTACACTGTCTGCATTTTAGAACTTCACTTACTGTATGAGACAAGAATATGTTAAGCAGATAATTTAAAACATTGCAAAGTCCAAAAAGGGATGGGAGAAAACATATGGAACTATTAAATTTTATCCAGGGAAACCCTGATACTGCCTCGAATATTAGGGACTACTAAGTCAATAGGCCAAGCCCTTGATCTTTTGGCTTGTTCTTGTGAAGCTTATTTCTGTAGTGGAGAAGCTAAGTGAACCTACTGTATGCCTAAGAGTTACTTCCAGCAAACTTCTTTCGCTGCTTAGATGCGGCCTCTCTCTAGGCCCAAATCTGCAAGTAAAATTATCAGCCTCTCCCCTACCTGGGACTTGACATCCAGAAGTGAAAGTCTCTCTGGCAACTTAGGGAATGACTCCTACGGATGAGCCTGGACCTTGTATCATGGAATAGACAATACCTTCCTGGCCAAAAGGGGAAAAGAAATGTAACAAAATAATGTATCAGTGGCTAAGAGAGTTCAAATAGAGTTGAGAGACTACTCCCGAGGCTACTCTTATGCAAGCTTCAGCTAGATATTGCCAATTATCATGGTTTGCCAAACCCCAACCAATACCATTCCTGTTTACCCTAAAGAACACCTATGGCTCTATCTGAGAGTCTACAAATTTTCACACACTAAGATTACTTTCTAAAAACCTACAACCTCCAGATGGGTTCCTAGACCTGCTAAGTCCTGAAATGCAGAGGGGCCAGCCTCTCCAAGAACATCAACTAGTTCCATCCCCCTATCCCATACCATCGATACCCCTTTCTAACATGAAAAATGTAGAGTGGGCATAGCCCAAATACCCCTGAAGACTAGGAGAAGAATCAAAGGAGGAGAAGTTATAACAGAAAATAAAGGATTCAAAAAATGAGTATAACTGCTAAATCACTATATTGTTATTTCTTTTAGTCTCCAATGTCTTGGAGCAGCTAAATGGAAAACCTAAATTTGTGGAACTGTAACCCATACCAAACTTTGAAATCTGTTCTATAATTACTTATTACAATGTACTTTGGAATGTGTTGCTTCTTTGTATGTATTTTATACTTCACAATAAAAACGTAAACACACACACATACAATGAGATATCATTTCACAGTTTCTTAGAAAAGCCACAATTTAAAAACCCAGAAAACTACAAGTGTTGGAGAAGATGTGTAAGAAACAGAAACACTCATTCACTGCTGGTTGGAAGGTACAATGGTGCAGCCGCTGTAGAAGACAGTTTGGCAATTCCTCAAGAAGCTAAGTATAGAATTTCCATATGATCCAGCAACCCTGCTATTAGATATATACTCAGAAATACTGAAAGCAGGGGTGTAAACAAACTTTTGCACATCAATGTTCACAGTGGCATTTTTTACAATTGCCGAAAGATGGAAGCAACCCAAGTGTCCATCAACTGATGGACTGATAAACAATCTATGCTGTAGATACACAATAGGATATTATTCAGCTGTAAGAAGGAGTGAAGTTCTGAAATATGTGACAACATGGATAATCTTGAGGACATCATTTGAGTGAAAAAAGTCAGACACAAATGACAGCTAGTGTAAGATCCCACTAATATGAACTAACTATAATAAGCAAACTCATGGAGTTAGAATCTAGAATATATGTTACCAGGAGATAGAAAGGGGTAGAAAATAGGGAGCTGAAATAAATAATAGGGGGAACAAATGTTAAAATAAATTTAGTTTGAAATGGTAGTGATCAATGAAAGTGAGGGGTAAGGGGTATGGTATGTGTAATCTTTTTTTTTTCTGTTTTAGTTTTATTTCTTTCTCTGAATTGATGCAACTGTTCTAAGAAATGATGAATATGCAACTATGTGACGATATTGTGAATTACTGATTATATATGTAGAACGGAATGATCATATGTTCATGCTTTTGTTTGTTTGTTGTTAAATTTTTTAATTAATAAATAAATAAATTAAAAAAGAAAACGGAGCTGATATTTAATTTGTGCAGAATTTCTAATTAGGTTGATTGTAAACATTTGGAATTAGTGGTGATGGTAGCACATTATTATGGGTATAATTAACATTGCTGAATTATATGTGTGAAAATGATTTAAAGGGGAATTTTTGGGTCATGTATGTCACTAGAAGGAAAGCTAGAGGATAAAGCATGGGACTGCATAACATAGTGAACCCTGTTGTGGCAGATGGACTGTGGTTAACAGTAGAAATGTAAGAATGTTATTTCATTAACTATAACAAATGTATACCACTTTTACAAGGTGTTAATAATAAGGTGGTATATTGGATAAATACACCTAATGCAAATTATAGACTATAGTTAACAGTAGTATTTAATATTCTTTCATCAATTGCAACAAACTTTCCACACCAATACAAAGTGTTATCAGTAGGGAGGTATGTGGAAATGTTGCATTTTTCATATGACTTTTATGTAAACCTATAACTTATCTAGTTAAAAAATTTTAAAAACATTATGCTAAATGAAAGACCCAGACACAGGTACTATATATGGTACAATTCCATTTGTATAAAATATAAATATGAATAAAAAATAGCAACAGAATTAGGTCAATGGTTATATAGAGCTGGAGAATGATAGAGGTATTGAGAGATGACTGCTAAGGTGTATGGAGTTTTTCTTTATGGAGTAATGAAAATGTTCTAAAATTGCTTTTGTTGATGAATGCACAACTCAATACTATAAGCCACTGAATGTATACTTTCAATGGACTGTATGGTGTATTCGCTGTTAAAGATGCCAGAATGCAATATACCAGAAATGGAACAGCTTTTATAATGGGAACTTACTAAGTCACAAGTTTACAGTTCTAAGATCATAAAAATGTCCCAAGTAAGGTATCCAGGAAAAAATACCTTGACTCAAGAAAGGCTTATGGGTCTGAAACACCTTTGTCAGCTGGGAAAGCTGGCATCTGCTGGTCCTTTGGCTTCTGGTTTCAAACAGCTTCTCCCAGGGGCATTTACTTTCTGCATCTCCAAACATCTGGGTCTCCTGTTGGCTCTGTTGGTTCTTTCCAAAATGGTTCCCTCTTAAAGGACTCCAGTAAGCAGCCCCACTTTGAATAGGTGGAGATATATCTTCATGGAAACCACCTAATCAAAAGGTCCCACCCACAACTGGGTGGGTCACACCTCTGTGGAAACAACTTAATAAAAAAGATCCCACCCAACAATTCAGAATCAGAATTAGAGAACGCAGCTTTTCTAGGGAACCCAACAGTTACAAGTAAAAATAAAGTTCTAATACCTGAGGCAACATGGATGAACCATGAGGACTTGTTGAGAGAAATAAGCCAGACAGAAAAGGACAAATATTGTATGACTACACTGATATGTAATAATTAGAATGGGGAAAATAATGGAGTCAGAATCTAGAATATAGATTGCCAATGGAATGGTTGGAGTTAGGGAATAGGAAGTTAATGTTTAAAATGTAGCTTTTATTTGGGAAGATGTAAGTTTGCATAAGCGATGATGACAATAGCAGCACAACATTGTGAACTAATGAGCAGCACTGAATTCAATATTTGTATATGCCGAACAAGAGAAATGTTAGGTTGTATAGATGTTACTATTTAAAAAAAAATCCATGGAACTGCACAACACAGTGAACCCTAAGTTAAGAAACCATGGACTATAATTAATAATACAATTATAACATGTGTTTTCATTAAATGTAACAACTGTACCGCACCAATGCAAGATGTTAATAATAGGGTGGTTTATGGGAATTCTGTATTTTATGGGTGATTTTTCTATAAACACAACTTCTCTTTAAAAAAAGAAAATCTGAGAGAAACTCCTGACTGAAAGACTTGCTGTTGGGCCAGGGGTGGTTAATTCTGGGACTGGTGGCCTGTCCTCCCCTAAGTCCCCCAGCCCCAACTCCTTCAAGTCCTAGGTCCTCACTCTCCGAGTTTCCCCCTACTCTCGGCGGAGCCTCGGTGGGTGCCTCTCCCCATCCCTGCCCCGCAATTTAGCCTCTTGGAGACCCTGCCCCCTCCCTTTCCTCGCCCTTTGGCTCCGGGTAGCCCAGGAACTCCTCAGTGCCCACCCAGCCAGGAGCGCGAAACCCCGCCCCTTCTTACGCCAAGGCCCTGGATCCCCTATCCCTCCCCGGGCCATTCCCCGGCACCTCGGAATCCCTGGCCCCCCAACGCGCCCGCGACCACACCCCAGTCCAGGGAAACCCGGGTTTACCCCTCCCGCTCAGCTCCCTCCTTAGCCCCTGGCGGGCGCGGCGGATGCGCAGGCGCAGGCGCGGAGGGTGCGGAGGGTGCGGAGGGCGCGGGCGGCATGGGGACTGCAGCGACAGCGGTGTCGGCAGCGGCCGGGGAGGGGGCGCGCAGCCCGAGCCCCGCCGCTGTGTCACTCGGCCTGGGCGTGGCCGTGGTTTCTAGCCTGGTGAACGGGTCTACGTTTGTGCTGCAGAAGAAGGGCATTGTGCGAGCCAAACGGCGAGGTAGGCCCGGCCGAGTTGGAGGAGGGTGGGGGGAGCGACCAGGTCGCAGCGCGGGGCGGGGGGTGCTTTGCGAGGGGCGGTCCGGGATAAGTCGCTCCGAGCCGGTGCACGCCTCCGCCATCTCTGGAATGTAGGGTCCCAGCAGGGTTGGACTCCCTGTGGGGTGGGGTTCCCTGCGGGGTGGGGTCCCCGGCAGGTGGTGATAGAGCGCCGAGCTGGGTTTGATCGTCTGCCTCGTGATGACCGCTGCCTTTGAGATTTGATTAATATGAGGCCGCGTTTTCCCAGGGTGACCTAGAATCGTTTGGGAGGCAAGTTCACTAAGTTATAATGTAAATACGGGTGCCGGAGTCTAGGGCCCGGCTTGCTTGGGCTGCGACGGTCGGGAGCGGGGAGACCCGGACCCAGTGGGGGCACAGCGTGTTAAGGACCACCGTCCCTAGTTGCGCCAAAGCACATGCGTCCAGTCCCCAGCCCCAAGACGGATGCGCGTTGTTGGTAAGAACATCACCTCCGAAGAGTCTCCGAGGCGGCCCCACCTTTGCCTTCAGGTATATCTCCAAACCCTGCTCGGGGTTACTGGGTGCACTCCGTGTAAAGGAAGCTGTTTCGCCTCCACTGTTTTTCTCCCTAGCGGCTGAAGAGGCCTACTTCAATATTATAGGGTTTCATCAGTTGTTTCCAACTAGACTCCTACTTCTTCGTGCCCAGACGGTCCTAACTGCCAGACAAGCCTCCCCCAGAGCGATGTCCTAGAAATGCTTGGAGCCTACAGCATGCTCAGAGGACTGATGGGTTCCTACCTTTGCTGTGGTTCACAGCGTGGAGCGTACTTTGGAGAGCAAGCCCTGCTGAATTTCTCGCTTCCTGGAGTTGCCACGCCAAGACAGCAGGGTCCACTAAGAGGTCTCTTCTCTCCTTGGCTTGTTCCTGAGTGTCCTTGATCGAGCCAGCTCTGCTTTAGATTTGATCCATCTTGTGCTGGTTTGAAAGGAAGTATGTCCCCTAAGAAAAGCCATGTTTTAATATAAATCTCATTTCTTAAAGGTAGAATAATCCCTATTCAATACTGTATATTTGAAACTGTAATGAGATCATCTCCCTGGTTGATGTGATTTAGTTAAGAATGGTTGTCAAACTGGATTAGGGGATGGGATGACATGTCTCCACCCATTTGAGTGGGTCTTGATTAGTTTCTGAAGTCCTATAAAAGAGGAAACATTTTGGAGATTCAGAGAGACTCAGAGAGAGCAGAGAATGCTGCAGCACCATGAAGCAGAGAGTCCACCAGCCAGCGACCTTTGGAGATGAAGAAGGAAAACACCTCCCAGGGAGCTTCATGAAACAGGAAGCCAGGAGACCAAGCTAGCAGATGATGCTGTGTTCGCCATGTGCCCTTCCAGCTGAGAGAGAAGCCCTGACTGTGTTCGCCATGTGCCTTCTCACTTGAGAGAGAAACCCTGAACTTCATTGGCCTTCTTGAACCAAGGTATCTTTCCCCAGATGCCTTTGATTGGACATTTCTTTAGACTTGTTTTAATTGGGACATTTTCTCGGCCTTAGAACTGTAAACAAGCAACTTATTAAATTCCCCTTTTGAAAAGCCATTCCATTTCTGGTATATTGCATTCTGGCAGCTAGCAAACTAGAACACATCTCAACAGTCAGGGCTCTTCAGTTTGAACAAAATTCAAGGCAGATTAAAAACCCAACAAGCAAACAGGCCCACTGAGTATCTCCCTGGGTGAATACCCCCACCAGAACACCACACCTTAATGAGGTGGAAAGTGAGGGATGTGCTGAGAGAGGCCAGGGACAGAAGTTTAGTGGACTCCTGATGTAGCATGTTTTGAACTGAAGATAAATGTTGCTTCCATAGGGATTGGGAAAATCTTGGGGTGATTAACTCTGTTCTTACAAGGTCAGTGCAGTATATTCTCCGGGAAAGGGTGGGACTGTTAGGTGATGGGTTGTGGAAGGAAGTCATTCATTTACTAGCCATCCAGATTTCAGAACACAGGCGCAACCTTCTCAGAACCTTGAGCCAGATACATGCTCACAGAGCTTTGAAAGGAAAGAGATAAAGGGCCTGGAAACCTTTCATGAAAGTATGAAACCATGGATATTTGCTTAAAGAATTCTACTTCTAAGTGAAATAGTGAAATTGCTGTCTTTGCCTAAAATCTAAATCAAACCAAGTACGATTTCCCAAGAGTGTAGGTGTGTGTCTAAGAAGAAACTGATGTCTGGGCAGTAACACTTTCTTTGGGAATTTGTGAGTTTGATGGTCTTTAGGGCAGATGAAGAAACAAAATGTGTGTCCTTGATATGATGAGACGAGAAGGGTGCTTCACCTCTGTGGTCTTTTTCCCCAAAATCCACAACTCCAGTCTAACCATGAGGAAAACATCTGACAAATCCGGACTGAGGGGCATTCTACAAAATACCTGATCCAATCCTCCTCAAAGTGGTCAAACTCATCAAAAACATGGAGAAATTCTCACAGCCAAGTGAAGCCTAAGAAGACACGATGACAAAATGTGATGTAGTGTTCTGGATGGGATCCAGGGACATAAAAAGGACATTAGAGAAAAATTAAAGCAATCTGCATAAAGTGTGGACTTTAGTTATATAGAAAATCAAGTAAAACTAATTATACTATTTCAACTCAGCTTATATGTTGAAGGGAATTGATCAATAATAAGAAAATAAAATATAAACAAACCTCCCCCAAAAAACCACCATCATAAGATTGATGGTGTTATTTACACCTACATTCTATACCTTGAAAGTGAAAGTGTGGTATTCACTACTTTGCTACCTAAATTCAAGCTAGCATTGTTATTTACAATGATGGGAGAGAGACATATAATATAGTCTTGTTTTGATCAATTTAGTTGATTTCTCCAGTGGATATTTCTGAATATCAGATGTGCCCAATGTCTGATACAGCAGCTTTAGAATATATTCCCCATAAAGTCCTTCCCACATCTGCCAGTAAGCAACAGGCTTGCTAATTATGAAATGTTTGAAATGGAGAAGAGAGGAACAAGGAAAAAGCAATTGACAAGGTAGTAAATGAAGCTCCTGAGTTAAGGGAGACTGACTGCCTTATGCTATAAAAACAACATCTCAAGTCCTAGAGTTTTAACTTTAAATGAATTAACAGGCTGCAGCATTTCTAGAGGGAGTGTCTCAGCTTCAGGGGAACCAATTCTGGTTGCAGTCCTTCTATTGGTAGGTTTGGGGACATCGCTTCCTCTGACAGAGTATAGCTGTCACCTTTTAAAATGACCTTCCTACTGAATCAGCCTACAGATTGTTAACAATTAATACAATTCTGGGGAATGCAGGAAAATGTTCTTCATGGTGGTCTCATAATGGGGTGTTATCGCGGTACATTTTGAATGGCGGGATGGATGGGAAGTGAGTAAGGAGGCATGGGGTCCACATATCAGGCACACTGTATCTAGTTCTAGAACCCAGATTTAAGTAGAGTTTAAATAAGAGAGATCAGGTGATGATTGGGTGTGAAGGCATTTGTGTCATACCAGTTACAACATTATAATGGCAGTTGAGGTGTGCAGGAGGGTCACATCCCGGCACTTGAGGGTCTGTGGGAGGGTGGCTGCTTGGGAGGGACTGGTTAGTAAGGGTGTGGCCAGTGGATGGCATTGGATAGGTTTTTGGAGAGTCGCACGAATTTGCTGGAGGCTTTTAAGAATTGGGTAATTAATTAACTCTCCAGGTGGGATTCCCTAGACCAGGATGAGCCAGCTGATATTTAAAAAATCCTTTCAGATTTATAATCTCCTCCCTAGAGGAGTACCGCTTAGAGATGTGACCTTTAAGGCACTTGGAAGATGGGTAGTTTGTCCCATGTGAATGGAAATGGGGATCCACACATCCCAATTTCCAGATTCCTGAAGTCTGTGAGCTCCTGGCCTCTGGGATGCATGCATGTGCTTCTTTCCTGCCTTTCCCTTGCTCTTGACACCCAGGCATGGACCTGAACGCACACACCCCCAACACCAGAGACAAAAACAGGCCTACACTGCCCTTCCCCATGTAGTCCTTAGGGTTTGCCTTAATTTCCCCTGCCTCTGAGAAGCCTTCAGACCCTGACAGATAGGGGTCACTTGCTCTCCTGAGTATTCCCTCAACTCCTGTCCTCATCCCCCTCCTGCTCCCTGAAATCTGTGGAATGGTGGCCTGTTCGCTTGTCTGCATTCAACCTAGATCTTAGTTCTTCAAAGGCAGGGTAGGGTGCATGTCCTGCGCCCTGGACATTACTGATGGATACTCAGTAATGGTGTCTAACTTGTTCTGAGGAGAGAGGAACAAGGAAGAAGCAATTGATAAGGTGAGAAATGAAGCAAGGAGGATGAAACTGAACCTTATATTTATGAAAAGATGTCAGAGCTTTAAAGTTATACTCAGTTGACCTCATATATCTGTAGCCTCTAGTAAGTAACAGAATCTGGAATTCCTGCTATATCTGAAAATCTGTAACCCTAGCTGATTTTTATCTAACCCTGAGAGATCATTGATAAAGTATAGCGTGATAATAGAGTGAGAGGTAGAATTGGCTAGGCTCCATAGCTTGTACCTGGCTTACTTGATACAGTTTCCATAGAAAGAGATGATAAAGGGGCTGCTCTTTAAAGAAGATCCATGGGCTCAGCAGGGCAGTGCTTGCTTGGGGGTCTGTGGGGCATTTGCAGTCAACTATTAGCTGGGGCTGAAGTCATATGTGTCTCATATGACTTGTATGAAGACAGTCATACGAGATGGCTTCTTTGCTCACGTCTCTATTTTATTCCATCATCTGGTGTCTGTCCTCATGTGAGTACTAAATAATCTCGAGTGCACTGATTTTATAGTAAATCTTAAAGTCAAATGGTTATGTCCTCCAATTTTGTTCTTCTTTTTCAAGATTGCCAGACTATTTCTTCAGGAAAATAAGTTCTGCCTAACTAACTGACATGCAAAAGAACATCAGGTACCAAATTTATCATAAGTTGAACACCAAAACTCAAATTGACTCTAATATTTAATGCCCTCTTCTGGCTACATGGTATCAAGAAAGAAAATTTCTTCATTTTTAATCCTTCTTTAAGAATCTGTAAAAATTGTGTAGCATCTTTTTATGCGTTTTTGAAGTCAAGGGATAAGTTTACAAAGGACACAGCAACCCATTTGCACTTTCTTTTAAATTTTGATTGTGGTTGACTTGCATATATAAAACAGAATTTCCCAATTACCATTTTAATTGTAGCACCAACCATTACAAAAACTTTTCATCACCCTAAATAGAAATTTATACTTAATAAGCAATACCCCCTCATTCTCCCCTGACCCTTGGTAACCTCTAATCTACTAACTGTCTCCATGAATTTGCTTATTCTAGATATTTCATATCTAATTCATAATGTTGGAATCAAACCATATTTGTCCTTTTTGGTTTGGCTTATTTCACGCAACATGATATGTTCATCCATGTTGTAGAATGGGCCAAACTTCATTCTTTTTATAGCTAAATAATATTCCATTGCATGTATATACCACATTTTGTTTATCCATTCATCTGTTGGTGGACGCTGGAGTTGTTACCACTTTTTGGCAATTGTGGATGATGTTGTTGTGAGCATTGGTATGCAAATATCTGTTCAGTTTCTGTTTCAGTTCTTTGGGGTACATACATAGAAGAACCCACTGACTCTTGCTTTGCTCTTTGCACAACTTCTATTTGTTGCTATCAGGAGCATACAAATAAAAGTAATTTTCTGTGGTGTAATCAAAAGGTAAAGTTAGATGACTGGTTGCATTTTTATACTAGAAAGTCATATATAAGGAAATTTCTGATATGAAATTTATGACCAAATGGGAGATTTTAAAAGCCACAAGCCTGTGTTGGATAGTGTTGCTGCCAGTTGATATTATCATCCTGACAAGTGTCTTTTGTATTTGCACAATCACATCTTTGTCTTACAGTTCAGCTGTTATAAACAGCTAGATGTTGCTAGAGCAACATCCAAGTCTCAGTTGCTCTAGCGTCTAAGATATCCGATGAGGGAAAATGCCACTAGGACTTAGCTAGAGCTAACTTTTCACCTCATGCCTAGGACCGTAAGTGTTGTGAAACAAATAAACAGAACATTCCCCAACAATCTATAATTCTGTATCTCCCTATTCTTGCTGAGGCCAGAGGACCTAAAGAGTAATAGAATAGAGGCATTGGTCAGGAAGAGAGGCTTGAGGCTGAACAGGTACCTCCTATGGGTGCTGCTGAGTGAGTTTGGGAGGTTAAGGACAGTGATGCTTGAGGGTGGAGTTGAAGGAACCCAGTAGTTTTAGGATGTAACTGAAATATCCATTTAGGACAGAGGCTGAAGCCTAGTATGGAATAGGCTCCCAGGGGCTCCTCCCAGCAGAAGGAAGGAATCTGGGGCATTTAGCGTGACAGGGAGCCTGGCCACAGGTGGGTGGGCATACAGACCCATGTGCCTCATTTAGGGCAGAGTACAGAGGATGCTACCAGACCGAGGCCCTTGGGCACCATGTGCAGGGAAGTCACTTTGATCTACAGCCAGAGATGTGGAGCAGGTATGCATACAGAAGAAGCTGACTTATTTAATGTTCATGGAAGCAGGAAAAATTGGCCTAATATTGGCTTAAAAGGTGACTTAAACACCTTGTGGATTTCAGCAGAAACAAGCTTCTCATGGGAAGTAGGAGGAAAGACCTGAAAGTTTCCTTGGAATGCTGTGAACTTTGAATAAAGGGAATCTGAGAGCCTGTCATTTTCCCACCCTTGGTACCTGGTATCTCAGGTTACTTAGTATTTTGAACACTGGGGCAATTTCAAACTGCCAAAAGCATGTGCTGTGTGGAGTTAATGGGTTTGGAAAGCTGTAGCAGTGAAAGGGGAGACTCATAGGTCCCACTGTGTTGGCTACTTATGTTCTTAAGCCAGCTTTCACTGTAGGAAATCCCTTCGTGTTCAGCTACTGCTGTAGCAGCAATTTTGTAACTTCACAAGGACCCATGGCAAAACCATAATCATCACAATAAAAGGAGATGACCTTTTGAGTCTTTCATTGCCCCCAACAGGGAAGACCATGACTACCTCCTAGATTCCAGAGCCCCTGAAATCTTTTTATATCATGTATAGAATTTGAAAAAATTAAGTAAATTGTACGTCTCCCATAAAATGAGCTTCAAGGTGTTGTGCAATGAAATATGTTGACAGTTATTTAAAATAGTGAAAATAATATATCCTTATTCCCAAAAGAGAGCTGGAGCAGCTATATAAAGTTTAGGACAAAATTTGTAACTAGAGACAATGAGAACATTTTTTCATAATGAAAACATCAATCAATCAAGAAGACATAACAAATATAAATATATATGCAGAGCCCCAAAGTACATGATGCTAAAATTGACAGAATAAAGACAGAAATAGACAATTCAACAATAACAGTTTGTTCTAGTTTGCTAGCTGCCAGAATGCAACACATCAGAGATGGATTGACTTTTAATAAAAAGGGATTTATTTCATTAAAAACATGTAGTTCTTCAGAGGAAAGGCAGCTAACTTTCATCTGAGGTTCTTTCTTATGTGGAAAAGCACAGGGTAATATCTGCTGACCTTCTCTCCAGGCCACTGGGTTCTAACAACTTTCCCTAGGGTGATTCCTTTATCCATCTCCAAGGGCCTGTGCTGAGATGCAAGTGCTGAGATGAGGTATGCTGAGCTACTTGGGCTGTGCTACGTTGAGCTCTCTCATTTAAGCACCAGCTGATTAAATCAAACATCATTCTTTGCAGCAGGCATGCCTCCTAGCTGACTGCAGATATAATCAGCAACAGATGAGGTTCACATGCCATTGGCTCATGTCCGAAGCAATAGAACTAGGCACCTTCACCTAGCCAAGTTGACACCTGAATCTAACTACCACACAGTCGGAAGTCTCCTACCCAAGTTTCAATAATGGATAGAAAAACTAGGCAGAATTTGCCTCAGGTGCAATGGAACATTCCTCAGGATGGACCATATTCTAGGCAACAAAACAAGAAATCAGTAAATTGAAAAGGATTGAAAGAATACTAAGTATGTTCTCCGGCCACAATGGAATGAATTTAGAAATCAGTAATAGAGGGAAATTTAGAAAATTAACAAATGTGTGGGAATTAACCAACATGTTCCTAAATAGCCAGTGAGTCAAAGGAGTCAAAGAAGAAATCACAAGAGAAATTAGAAAATACTTTGAGATGAGTGTTAACAAAAACACGAAGTACAATAACTTATAGAATGCAGCTAAATAGTGCGTACAAGAGAATTTATAGCTGCAAATGCTAAAATTTGTTTTTAAAAGGCAAAAGACCTCAAATCAACAACCTAATCTTACACCTTAAAACATGGGGTGGGGGTGGGGGGACACGGAGAGCAAAAAAGCAACCAGGAGGAAGGAAACAATAAACACTTGAGTGTAAATGAATAAGATAAAAAATAGAAAAGCAATAGAGAAAATCAACAAACCCAAAGTTGGTTCTTTGTAAAGATAAAAATGAACAAATTCTTTAGCTAGATTGACCAAGCAAAAAAGAGAGAAGAATCGAATGAATAAAAATTTATAATGAAAGAGGGTACATTACTAGCAATATTATGAACATAAACAGGATTATAAGAGAATACTGTGAACATCTGTATGCCAACAAATTAAATAACCTAGATGAAAGAAAAGTTTCCTAGGAAGACACAAAACAGTGAAATGATGGGAAAGAAATGGAAAATCTGAACTGATATATAGCAAGCAAAGAGATTGAATTAGTCATGAAATGAAACAAAATAAAACTACCCACAAAAAAATAAAAGCCCAGGCCCAGATGACTTTAATTAAATCCTACCAAATATTATCAAATATATGTTAGGGCTAGGGTTAGGGTTAGGATTGGCGCCGTTGAAGAAAGGTAATGGACTCTTAATGTGAGGATTTATTTCTAGACTCTTAATTCTGTTCAAATGGTCTATATGTAGCTTTATAGTAAGTTTTGAAATTGGGAAGTGTAAGTATTTTTTTTCAAGATTGTATGGCTATTCTGGATCTCTTGCAGTTCCATATGGATTTTAGGTTCTGTGTGGCAGTCCCTGCAAAAAATGCAGCTGAAAATTTGATAAAGCGTGCATTGAATTTGTAGGTCAATTTAGAAGATATTGCCATCTTAACAATATAATTCTTGCAATCTAAGATATGGGGTGTCTTTCCTTTTATGTATATTACCTTTCAATAATATTTTATAGTTTTCAGAATAAAAGTTTTTCACTTATTTTGTTAAATTTGTTTCTAAGTATTTTTTTGTTTTGGTGTTATAAATAGAATGGTTTTCTTAATTTCATTTTTTGATTATTCATTGCTGATGCATACAAATGCAACTGATTTTGTATATTGATCTTGTATCCTGCAACCTTTCTGAACCTGTTTATTACCTTTAAAAAAATTTTTTTAGTATGTTCCTTAGGATTTTCTGTATATGAAATCATGTCATCTGCAAATAGAGATAGTTTGACTTGTTCCTTTCCAATCTGGATGCCTTTAAAATTTTATTTTCTTGCCTAATTGCCCTGACTATTAGTACAACGCTGAATGGAAATGGTGAGAATGGATATCATCTTGTTTTGTTCCTGATTTTAGTAGGAAAACATCGGTCTTTCATCATTATGACACTACCTGTGACTTTTTCATGACTGGCCTTTATTAAGTTAAAGACATTCTCTTCTGTTCCTACTTTGTTGAGTGTTTTTAATCATGAATAGATATTGGATTTTGTCAAAAGCTTTTTGTACATCTACTGAGATGATTGTGTGAGGATTTTTCCCTTTATTCTATTATGTGGCATATTATACTATTGATTTTTTTGGGATGTTAAACCAACCTTGGGTTCCTGGGATAAATTCCACTTGGTCATGTTGTATAACCTTTATATTTTGCTGGACTCAGATTACCAGAATTTTTCTTAGGATTTTTGTGTCTATATTCATCAGATATATTGGTCTGTAGTTCTTTATTTTTCTTTTCTTATGATGTCCTTGTCTGGTTTTGGTACCATGGTAATGCTCACCTCACAGAGTGAGTTGGAAAGTGTTTCTTCCCTTTCTATTTTTTTGGAGAGTTTGTGAAGAATAGGTATTAATTCTTCAAATATGTGGTTGAATTCACCACTGTGTTACTCAGGGTTCTCCAGAGAAATGAAACCAACAGGAGAGATCTGGAAATAGGACATTTATGATGGTGTCTCACACAACTGTGGGAATGGAAGAGTCCGAAATCCGTAGGGCAGACTATGAAGCTGGCGACTCCAATGAAGGGTCTAGATGAACTCCACAGGAGAGGCTTTCTGGCTGAAGAAGTAATGAAAGAGTCTCTCTTCTTCCTTAAAAGCTTTCAACTGATTGGATTATCCTGCTATGGGAGGCATGCCCTCATTGATCACAGATTGAATCAGCCGCAATGCAGTCAACTGACTGATGATTTAATATAACAGCTTTTAGATTTATCAACCAGCCACAAAATATCTTTGCAGCAATGTTCATACCAGTGCTTGTCTGACCAGAGAACTGGGCATAATCATTTGGCCAAGTTTACACCAGGACCTAACCATCACAGTCTGCCCCTTGTCAGCTTGGCAGCTATACATATCACCTTGAAACATGCTTAATTTCCAGATAGAATACAATAACAGACATATGTTTCACTTAACAATACTCATCTGTCCTCCATACAACCGGAAATGCACTACATCTTAGGTAACATTCACTCTTAAATGTCATATCTATAACTAACTATAACTTAAATACTACAACATGAACAATGTACGTCATATGATAAGAGGAAGGCAAGATATTTGCTTATGTACAAATGCAAACATATAACAAGACAGGGAAGAAATATTCATATAATCACAGTCCTCCTTTCTATAACTGGTCACATGGTCATAGTTCTACTACCCATTCCATGTTCCCTTTACCCTCAGCAAGCATTTTAGCTGGTCATGGTTCTTTGCCAGTAGAGTGGCCCAGACCTTCATTCCTGAAGTTTTTGGGGCATTGATAGTCCTGCCTGGATTGAGTTGTTACAGTTTGCCATTGATGTTAATCACAGGGCATGGTAGTACTAAGAAATGCCCTAGGGAATCGCCTGTACTCCAGGAAAACTCTTCTTTATCTCCATCGTGTAGTTGCAGTCTTATTTCCCCTTGTTGGGAAGCATGTTTCAAGGTGATATGTATAACTGCCAAGTTGACAAGGGGCAGATTGTGATGGTTAGGTTCTCCTGTAAACTAGTGTCAGGATCAGTCACTCAGACAGAATAGTAATCCCCTTTTGTGCCTGTTGATTCAGTGATATGAGAAGCCCAAAGTGGCCAGGTGGCAGTCTTAATTTCTAGTTCAATGGAATCTTTGTGTCTCCTGGAAGGAGCACTCCTCCTTTTGGAACTAAGACCTGTAGACCAGCAGAGCTTAAGGCTTCAGCGACAGGAAGCAAAAATTGTCCTAGCGGATCACTAGGGGTGATAGTGAGTGGTGCCACTCCCATTTTCACCCCTTGATTCCTGGACCAGTAAATATTGGCTATGAAAGAAAGAGCACCATAGAGAGGATGCTGATTCAGAGCATACGCAACCTCCTGGACAGCATTGCCCCAGCTCTGCAAAGTATTGCCACCTAGTTGGCACCATAATTGAGTCTTCCAAAGGCCATTCCATTGTTCCATTAACCCAGCTGCCTCTGGATGATGGTAAGACTAGAGAATTTCATGAACATGTGTCCATTCTTGCACTTCATTTGCTGTGAAGTGGGTTCCTTGATCAGAAGCATTGCTTTTGGAATACTATGACAGTGGATAAGGCATTCTGTAATTCCATATATGGTAGTTTTTTCAGAAGCATTGCATGCAGGGAATGCAAACTCATATCTGGAGTACATGTCTATTCCAGTTAGAGCAAATAACTGCTCCTTCCATGATGGAAGTGGTCCAATGTATTCAACTTGCCATGAGGTAGCAGGCTGATCACCTTGGGAAATGCTACAGTCTTGGGGACTGAGTGTGGGTCTTCTGCTGCTGGCAGATTGGGCACTCAGCAATGGCTGTAGGCAGGTTGGCAATGGTGAGTGAAAGCCCATGTTGGTGTGCCCATGAATAACTGTGCTGGTTTGAAAGGATGTATGTACCATAGAAAAGCCATGTTTTAATCAAAATCCCATTTCATAAAGGTAGAATAGTCCATATTCAATACTGTATGTTTGAAACAGCAATCAGATCATCTCCCTGGAGATGTGATTTAATCAAGAGTGGTTGTTAAGCTGAATTAGGTGATGACATGTCTCCACTCATTTGGGTGGGTCTTGATAAGTTCCTGGAGTCCTGTAAAAGGGGAAACATTTTGAAGAATGAGAGATTCAGAGAGAGCAGAGCAGAACGACATAGCCACGAGAAGCAGAATCCACCAGCCAGCGACCTTTGGAAATGAAGAAGGAAAATGTCTCCTGGGGAGCTTCATGAAACAGAAAGCCAGGAGAAGTAGCAGATGATGCTGTGTTCACCGTGTGCCTTTCCAGATGAGAGTAGAACCCTGACCGTGTTCACCATGTGCCTTTCCAGATGAGAGAGAAACTTTGTGTTTGCCATGTGCCTTCTCACTTGAGAAAGAAACCCTGAACTTCATCAACCTTCTTGAACCAAGGTATCTTTCCCTGGATACCTTAGATTGGACACTTCTATAGACTGTTTTAATTGGGACATTTTCTCAGCCTTGGAACTGTAAACTAGCAACTGATTAAATTCCCCTTTTTAGAAGCTATTCTGTTTCTGGTATATTGCATTCCAGCAGCTAGCAAACTAGAGCAATAACCTTCATCCCTACCAGCATGCCCACTTTGTTCATGATCCCATTGGGCAATGGCAGAGGAAAGAGATGACTTATATCCAAAGGATGGGTCATCTTATCCACTTGATTATTAAAACCTTCCTGTGCTGAAGTCACCCTCTGGTGAGCATTCACATGCCCACTCAGATTTGTCTGTCTAATACTTCTTCCCCAGACCTCTTTGTCACAAATTTTCTAGTCATGCTCCTTCCAAGTCCCTGACCATCCAATAGCAATAGCCCATGAGTCAGTATACAAATGCACCTCTGGCCATTTCCCCTTCCAAGCAAAATGAATAGCCAACCAGGTGCACTGCTTGAATTTCTGCCCACTGGGAGGATTTCTCCGTACCACTGTCCCAGAATGGGGTTGTAGTGTTGTTGCTCTCCACTTCCAGGTGGTCCCTGCATATTGTGCAGAGCCATCTGTAAACCAGACCCGAGTTTTCTCTTCCTCAGTCAACTGACTGTAAGGAACTCCCCAAAAGTCCATAGCTCTGGTCTGAGAAAGAGAAGGTAATGTGGCAGGAGTGGGGGCCATGAGCATTTGGACCACTTCTTTATGTAGCTTACTTGTGTCTTCAGGACCTGCTCTGGCACTGTCTCATGTATACCATTTCCATTTTATGATAGAGTGCTGCTATGCATGCCCAACACTATAGCTTGGTGGGTCAGACAACACCCAGCTCATGATAGGCAACTTAGGTCTCATGGTAACTTGGTGGACTACAGTTAAGTGTTCAGTCTCTACCAAGGCCCACTAGCAGGTTAAAAGCTGTTTTTCAAAAGGAGAATAGTTATGTGCAGTGACTATTAAGGCTTAGCTCCAAAATCCTAAACCAACATCATCATACCTCTTAATTCCACAAAACTCCGTAAAGGTATCAAAAACATTATCACCCATATAAACATACAATTAGCAGAATCTAATGGTGATATTTTGAGTATCTCTCTTGCCCACTCGCCCATGGACTGTCAGTGCCATCTTGATTATTGGAAACAGTGCTTCTGAGTCTAGTCAGAGTAAAAAACCAGTTGTAAAAACCCATTTTTAAGATTCTGTTTCTCAGCAACCACTTCTAGTACCAAACTGTGTAGTCAGGGTTCTCTAGAGAAACAGAACCAACAGGAGGGATCTGTAAATAGGAGATTTATAAAGGAGTGTCATGCAGCCATGGGAATGGAAGAGTCCAAAATCTGTAGGGCAGGCTGTGAAGCTGGCGGCTCTGACGAAGGTTCTGGATGAACTCCGCAGGAGAGGCTCGCTGGCCAAAGAAGCAGTGAAAGAGTCTCTCTTCCTTCCTTAAAAGCCTTCAGCTGATTGGATTATCTTGTTGTGGGAGATGTGGTTTAGTTGATTGCAGTTGTAATCAGCCACAGATGCAGTGAACTGATTGATGAGTTAATACACCAGCCTTATGGTTTATCAACTAGCTACAGATATCCTTGCAGCAATAGTCAGGCTAGTGCTTGCCTGACCAGACAGCAGGGCATAATCATTTAGCCAAGTTGACACCAGAACCTAACCATCACAACCATCATTACCTTGGGGGAAAGTTTTGGTTACTTATTTTATCTCTACTTGTTATAGGTCTGTTCAGACTTAGTATTTCTTCTTGAGTCTATTTTGGTATTTTGTATCTTTTTGTGAGTTTTCCATTAAGCAGGCTGGCTTCCTAGGTTCATAATACCAAATTATTGAGATTTTACTACCAAGAATTAAAATGCCCAATTAGAATTAGGCATTTTAATCTGAAATATTAAAATCTAGGAGCATTTTGATGTTAGTGAAGAACAACATAAAAGATATGATGGGAGGAAAACCTTATGAATAAGAAAATGACACTGGATAGTAATTGAATCCACAGGAACAAATAAAGAAGCAAAAATTGGTAAATATTCAGTTAATATATACTTGCTCTCCTTTGTTTTGTTTTCTCAGCTTCTATCGACATAAAATTATATAAAGCAATATTTATAAAATGTATTGTTGGGTTTGTAATATATATATAAATGTAGTATGCATAACGATTACAAAAAAGAAAAGGGTGCATGAGTGGTTCAGTGGTAGAATGCTTGCCTTCCATGCCGGAGACCTGGGTTCGATTTCTGGACCATGCACCCACCCCACCCCCCAAAAAAGGAAGAGGTGGTATAACCATGTAGGAGTAATATTTCTGTATCTTACAGGAATTAAGTTAGCATGAGCCTGAAATAAACCCAGTTAGTTAAAAAAAATAGGTAGCAAGATATAAGATGTGGATAGATACAGATATTTTTTGAGGTTGTGAAGATCAAGAAGACAGGTGCAGCAGCCACCTTCAGTGAGGGCAGGAGGAGGGGCCGATGTGATTGGGAGGACTGGGTAGCAACTCTGTCGCAGCCTGCACACTACCTAGGGGTGTATGAGGCTGACCTGTAACATGTGAAAGCATTGAATGAATGGAAGCGTCTACTGCCCAAGTGGTTGCAAGAGAGCCATCATATCAAGGCTCTCATATCAAGAGCCATATTCTAAAGTATGAAAATTGAGTAACCTACTTAAATAGCAGGTCGTTGAACCCTATGCTAGTAAAATTATCACATAAATGGGTAACAGTAAATGCATGAGAGTTGGACTTCAAAGACCAAATTTCATTTGAAGTTAACATAAGATCCCATTACAAAGAATATTTGTGTCTCTGTAGTGGCTTAGTAAACCAAAGAAAACCAGTTTATAAAAGTTTCATTTGTTTGTTTGATCAATCTACTAGTTACAAAAAAGTTTTACTTTGTCACTGTTAGAGATTTGTTGTCCTATTAAACTTATTTAAATGTACAGTATGGCGTTCATCATTCCTTTCAATTTTAGATTTTATGCAACAATTCCTCTTTTAGGTATTGTCTTGGTTTACCAAGACTGTTATGACTACACAAGGGGTTAGCTTAAAATACAGGATTTTATTGTTTCATGGATTTGGAAGCTAGATTTCCAAAATTAGGTCATGCTTTCTCTAATAACTTTAGTGTTCTGGTGCTGTCTTGCCACAATCCTTGGGGTTCCTTGGTTTACATCTGTCACTGTCACATGGTGATTTGTTTCCTGTCTCTCCTCTTGTGGCTTTCTCTGACTATGTCCAAATTTCTTTTGCTTATAAGGATTCCAATCATATGGATTAAGGCCTGCCCCGATTCACTATGTCCTCATCTAAATAGAATCTTTAAAGATCCTATTCACAAATGAGTTTGTACTTTTAATGATAAGGTCTTCAAATATCCTGTTTACAATAGGGTTCATTCCTACAAAAACACAGATTAAGACTTGAACTGTCGTTTTGGTGGTACAATCCCCAACAAGTATGTAGTTTGTAAACACCTTCTTAGTACTTTCCTAACATATCCATTTTTATGTTGCTCTTTTATAGGTACTTCCTATTTAACAGACATTGTGTGGTGGGCAGGCACCATTGCAAGTAAGTACTGTGGGGGTGAAGAGTTCTTTTTCTTTCTTTCCTAAGATTAGTCATTATATTGGGTGGGATTGCGCTTGGCTCTGTCTTTGGAAGGTGATATAATTCTGCATCTTCCCAGGATGTGACACCCCCTCCCCCCATTAGTGAGCTCCCACTCCATCCCCACCTCCTGCAGAACGGGGCTTCTTGCTCTACCTCTTCCACAACTCCTCCCTTTGCCCTACACCTTGTTGGAAGGAGGGGGGATGAAAGAGGAAGCAGACTGTCAAACTGTACTGAAAAAATAACAATGATTCCTTATTCATCCTTAGTTGTGCTATTTGTCAAGCTGTCTACTTTTGTTCAACACAGTTGGTTTTACAGAAGAGAATTTCTTGAGTCAACTTTAGTTCCAGATCACAAGTCATGTGTTATACTATAAAAATAAGTAATTCAATTATAGTTCAGAAATATAAGCCCATAGGTGGCTAAAAATGACTTAATCTACTAATTTGACCTGTGAAGCTTCTGGGCTTGCTCTCCTCTGCCATCCTAGCCAGCAAACATGTGAATGACACCCTGGATTTACTTCCTTATGAACAACAAAAGAAGCTTTTCCAAAGCAAGGCATTGTACAGTTCAGCTCAGTGATTAGTGTTAAGGGACAGCTTGATAATCACAAGTGGTATTCTTGTGGTTCTCTTGACAGTGGCTGTTGGTCAGATTGGAAACTTCCTGGCTTACACGGCAGTCCCCACAGTCCTGGTCACACCCCTGGGTGCCCTCGGAGTGCCATTTGGGTGAGAGCTGTAATTTTGTGTTTTGGAATTTAATGCATAGTTTGGATATATTTAAAGTTTATGTTAAAGTTTGTGTTAAAATAACAAAAGTAAAATTATAACTAAAGTTAGGTCTTCCGTATTTCCAGGCTATTTGATCATTTTATTCCTCCATGTTTTCTTCTATGTATTGTTAACACTTTTCCTAAAAGTTTGCTTTAGTATCTCAAATGGTAAATTATTCATGGATAGCTAGGAGTTCAGTACTATCTCTGTCCTGGTCTTTGCCCTGGATAACTTCATAGAGACTACAGAGTCTTCCCATACCTGTACAAATTATTCTGAAAAATCATTAAGCAAAGCTGGTCAGTGAGTGTTTTATTTGGGTGCCTGGCATCCCCTTCTGGGCACTGAGCAATCCCTAATCCCCAGGAAGAAATGACATATGGGCATTGATAGACATGGAAGAAGGTTTATTACTTACATAGAAAACAGCAATGATCTCCCCAAGGAGAGGGGTCCAGTTTGGTACATTCACAGTGAAAGGAGAGTGAGGGGGACTTTGAATTTTTATTGTGGTTAAGAGGTGGGGTTGGTTGGACACACTCTGGGGACAGAGGTCACTAGGGGTGATTTTCTTATCAGTTTATGCAGATGTGTGCACGGGTGAAAGATCAGAAGGATATCAGCAGTCAGAAGTCAAAAAATGGAGCCTTTCTCTTGACTGTAGTTGGCTTACCTATAAAAATTATTTTATGAGACATTTATTAAATAGCTCAACGCACATTCTCTTATGAACCTATTTATAGTTCTTTGAAGAAATCATTAATAAATGGAAATAAGGTGGAAGAGAAATAAAATCCAAGTTTCGGACTCATCAAAACATTCTTTTTCTGTAATGTTCCAAATAGAGCCCCCCAAATCCTTGAAGAGAAGTTTGTCTATGATGGATATGGTCACTTTTGTATCTTAACATTTTTAGGATTTAAGGTTCTGAGTCCTAAAAATCACAAGGTGTTCTTCACATGTGAACCTTTGAAAATACGTTTGTAGCACATTGTTCTTGTTGCTATTATGCACACGTAAACCTAATACCACATGTGGCTTGACCTAACTTCCTGAAGCCCCTCTCTGAGAAGCTGGCATTGTGTTAGTGGTGCTCATGTAGGAGAATCCCTTCCCCTGCTTCCTAGAGAGAGTCCAGCCTCCCTCCCCAAAATCATGCAAACAGACAACCTAATCCTGTGATCTTTGTACGTTCATGTAATGTGCATATATTAAAATGCATTCCCGGGGGCGGGCCACGGTGGCTCAGCAGGCAAGAATGCTTGCCTGCCATGCCAGAGGACCTAGGTTCGATTCCCGGTGCCTGCCCATGTAAAAATAAAAATAAAAAAGTAAAAAGCATTCCCGGGTTAATTTCCAAAGAACCATTCTCATTGACTTTGATAATTGAGTTGCCTCACTGGAAATACTCACTGCTCCAAGTCTTTAGGAGATGTTAGTTATTCAGAGAAACACATAGAGATGGCATTATGGATTCAACTCAGGATCCCAATAAAAAAACTTTAAAAAAGAAGAAAACTAAAGTTTAGTTGGAAAAAGTAATCAAAGATATCACTGTGTGTGTATGTATATATATTTAAAAGAAGTTCTATTCTCAATAATGGAGTGATGTTGCTAGAATTACATAGAAGCAGAAACGAAAAGGATATGATTTCTCAACCTTGGCACTGTAGACATTTGGGGTCAGATAATTCTGTTTTGGGGGGTGTTCTGTATATTGAAGGATGTTTAGCAACATCCCCAACCTCCACCCATCAGGTACCAGAAGCACCCTCTATCCCCAGAACATCTCCAGACATTGTCAGATGTCTCCTGGGAACATCCCCAATTGAGATTCACTGCTCTATATGAAATTTTTTTTATTTTGAAGGGTTTTGTTTGCTTCTTTTTTTGTTTTCTGATCCATTTGAGAGTAGGTTACATACATAATGGCCCATTGCCCCTAAATATCCCAATGTGTAATTCCTAAGAGTATGGATATTCTTTTAATAACCATAGTATAATTCTTGGTTTTGGTGAATTTAACATCATTAAAATACTTTATCTAATCTACCTGCCATATTCCAATTTTTCAGTTCACCCCCTCATGCCTTTAATTGATATCACTATCCTTTATACCATTATTTTCCCTTCTAGGACAAGGTCCAAGCTAGAATTAGGAGCTGCGTTTAGATGTCATGTCTCTAAAGGAAATTTGTTTTGTTTTGTTTTTAAACATAGTATTGGGAAAACTGGTAAGCAGTTTGGGAGAACATGAATTTAAATTCTAATCATAGCACCATCAAAATATGATCTAAATGAATTAAGCATTATATGCAGATTGGCCAATAAGCGTGAAGACAGAGAAACACATCGTTAAATAGTTTATTGGTGGTACATTCACTGCTTGATTTGTGTGATTGAATTACATGACATATTCAAGGGTATTATCCCTCACCAGAAGTGCAGCATTCGCTATCTTCGGTAAAACTGATTCATTAACCAGCATCTCCATAAATCCCTGCCCAAGCATCTGTGTGGCACATTGCTGCAGATCATGTATGTCTCTGGTTTTCACTAAACAAACCTGCAATTCCAGTATAGCCCATGGTAAGTAATGTAGGAAATTCATTCTGTAAAAGAAAAAAAAAATTTAGCTATGTTTCCAGAGCATATGGCCCATGTAAAAGAAAAATATTTTTATTTTTAAATATAACTGGAAAAATATATCATCTTTATCAGATCTTAGAAGGATGTGCTTCTGAAGTTGGAAGCAATAGGTGTCACAGGGGTTAATTTTATACAATAAAAAATAAAACGATAGAATGGGAAAAATATTTCAGTCAACTGTGACTATGATTCAAGTTATAAGATGTAAGGATTTCTTTCAAATTGTTCAGAAATAATATGAAAATCCCAACAGATAAAATGGCAGAGGAAATTTATGTAGGAAAATACATTCGTTACACTAACATTAAACCTAATTGTCAATAAAATGTACATAAGCAACCAGATATAATAAATACCTATAAAATATCTGAATGCTAATAAAAATGTTAGAAAGGGTATCTGGTAAATAGAACAAACTATGTAAATATATACTAGCTCTCAATTGTTCTTTTCTCAGCTAAAATAATAATTATAACAATATATTGTTGGATTTGTAGATGTAATATGTATAATATTTAACACAAAAAGGTAAGAAGGAATAGAGGAGTAACATTTCTATATCTCACAGGAATTGTTACTATAAATGTGAAATGGATTCTTGTGAGATAAGATGTATATGGTGTTTTGGTTTGCTGAAGTTTACAGAATGCAATATACCAGAAATGGAAGAGCTTCTATAAAGGGAATTTAGTTCTAAGGTTGTGAAACTGTCCAAACTAAGGCATCCAGGGAAAGATACCTTGGCTCAAGAAAGCGATGGATCCAGAGCACCTCTGTCAGTTGGGAAGGTATGTGGCTGACATCTGGAGTCCTTGGCTTCTCATTTCAAACAGCTTCCCCAAGGGTGTTTTCCTTCTTCATCTCCAAACATCTGGGTCTCCAGTTGGCTCTGAAGCTTTTTCCAAAATGGTTTCTTCTTAAAGGACTCGAATAAGCCACCCCACCTTGAAGGGGTGGAGACACATCACAATGGAAGCCACCTAATAAAAAGGTCCCACCCTGTATTGGGTGGGTCACATCTCCATGGAAACAACTTACTCCAAAAGATCCCACCCAGCAATATTGAAACAGGATTAAAGAATATGGCTTTTCTTGGGTACACAACAGTTTCATACCAGCATATCCCACCATCTGGACCCCAAAAAGGCACGTTCTTTCCATATACAAAATACATTCATTCTGTTACAATATCAGAAAGCCTTGAATCATTTCAGTAACAATAAAAATATAATACGAAGTCAGAAACAGTACAGAATCTCATCAAAGTCAGGTACAGGCATGCTCTGTCCTAAGGCAAAATTCTCTGGCTCTGTAAAACTCGGAATTTGTTATCTGTTGCCAACATACAAGGGAGGAATAGTCATAGGATACATGTTTCCATTTCCATATGGAGAAATTGGAAGGAACACGGGTCACCAGACCTAAACAGTCCCTAAAACCTGCAGGACAAACTCCATTAGATTTCAAAGTTTGGGAGTCATTTACCCTTGGGGCTTTAGAAGTGGCAGTCAATCCTTTCTAAGGGCTTATTCAGTGGCCCTGCACTCTCCAAATGCTGGGTGAGTTTTCCAATACTGGGGCTCACTGGGGGACAACATTTCTCTTGGATCCACCATCTGTAAGCATTGGGGCCACACCCAGGATCTCTGCCATCTCTGAGACACACACTCAATCCCTCCAGAACAACGGAGCGGCAGCCTGGTCCCCCCAAACCCCCGAAGAATGTGCTCCACCCTCTTGGGGGCTTGGGGCACTGTAACTCTTCCAGAACATCTGGGTGGAAAGCCTGCCATCTGCCTCTGGGGCATACTCACCCTCTCCATGTGTATGGGTGGGTCTGCTCTCCTGGCCCAAGATTTCCTGGCTCCAGACCTTAGCTTTCATGGTTCTGCTTCTGAAATCATTTTTCCTTCAGTCTGTCCCTTTTCTCTCCTTTTAATCCAGACTGGCAGTGGTTCCATTTATGCAGATCCCACAATACTCTTACTGGTTTTCTCTGTAGGATGCAGGGATCATAACTGTGAGACAATAGGACTTACCACAAATCCTTTCTGGGTAACTCAATTTCCAGTCCTGGCTTTTTCTGAAATGGCTGATGTGTTCCATATTTAGTTAAATCCTCATGTGGGGCCCTATTCACTGGGTTCTCAGTTTCTGGAAGCCCAGAATTTTCCAGACTATCAGTTACTGGTTTGTTTGTACCCAAAAGTTCAGTTCTCAACTTTTCTCTTTCCTCTTGCATTTTACGGTAAATTGCAAGGAAGAGCCAGACTTCATTTTCCACATTTAGTTTGGAAATCTCTTCTGCTAAATATCCAAGTTCATCATTCTCAAATTCTGCCTTCCATTCAATTCCAGCACCTAATTTTGCCAAATTTTCTGCTACTAGAAAATGAGGGTTGCCTTCTTTTCAGTTTGCAATGACATGTTCATTATTTCTATCTAAAGCCTCATCAAAGGTATCTATAGAGTCCTTTCAACCAACAGCCTCTTCAAAATGTTCTAGGCCTTCTCTAGCAAGCTTCTCAAAACCTTTCCAGAATCTTCCCCTTATCCATTGCGCTGGTTTGAAATTATTATGTACCCCAGAAAAGCCATGTTTTAATCCCGATCCAGTCTTGTGGGGGGCAGCCGTTCCTTTTAATCCTTATTCAGTGTTATAGGGCCGAAACTTTTTATCAGATTACCTCCACAGACATCCATTTAAAAAAATCGTTCCAACATGTTTGGTATTTGCTAACTGCAGCAGCACTCCATTTCTCTGGTACCAAAATCTCTATTAGTTTGTTAAGCTGCCAGAATGCAATATACCAGAAATGGAATGGCTTTTAAAAGGGGAATTTAGTAAGTTAAAAGTTTATAGTTCTAAGGCCCAAAATATGTCCTAACTAAGGCATCCAGAGAAAGATACATTGGCTTAAGGAAGGGGCATGTGGGAAGGTATGTAGTTGGGATCTGCTGGTCCTTGTTCCCAGTTCCGCTGCTTCCAGCTTCTGATGCCAGTGGTTTGCTCTCTAAGTGAAGGAGGGCCTTCACTTAGCTCCTTCAGGATACACCTCTGGGTTCTGGCTTGCTTAATATCTCATGGGAAGGCACATGGTGATGTCTTTTGTGCTCTGCCCATGTCTAGGCATCTGCTTCTGTCAGCACTCGAGGCATCTGCAAACATCTGTGTCTCTGTCAGCACTGAAGCAACTGTTCTCCACACATCTGCATCTGTATTTCCAAATGTTTCTGACTTGCATTTGCATCTGCATCTGAAGTTTTTCAAAATGTTTCCCCTTTTAAAGGTCCCAGTCACATCTCCATCTATTCAAAAGGCCACACCCATAGTTGGGCCTGTCAAATCTCCATGGAGATAATCTAATAAAAAATTTCAGTCCTACAGTATTGAATCAGGATGAAAAGAAATGGCTGTGCCCACGTGATTGGATCAGGATTAAAACATGGCTTTCCTGGGGTACATAATAATTTCAAACCGGCACATATGGTAACTCCTAAAGTAACCAGTAGGAAAATAATTCAAAAAAGTATAGTGAAAAAAATCACTAAAGAGAAAAAAATCACTAAAGGCATTAATTTTATACCAGAAAATATTCACTTAATGCAAAAGAGAGGAGTAAATGAGGAAGATAGAGGGGGGGGAAAAGACTTAAGACATAGAAAATAAAAAGTAGAATGGGAGACATAAATCCACTGTATCAATAAAAATATTAAATGTCAATGCATTAAACAGTTCAATCAAAAGGCAGAGATTTTCAGACTAGGTAAGAAAACATGATTCAAATATAGGCTTTCTACAGGAGACACACTTTAAATTCAAAGATACAAATAGTTTGAAAGTAAAAAAGATGGAAGAGAGAAGTCATGCAAGCAACAACCATAGAAAGCTGGGGTTTCTTTTCTAGTACAAGATAGAACAGACTTCATGACAAAAAATGTTACTAGAGGAAAGGAGGGGTATTTCATAATGACAAAAGGATCAATTCATCATGAAGACATAACAGTTATAAACAAATATGCGCCTAGTAACAGGCTTCAGTATATATGAAGCAAAAACTGACAGAGTAAAGACAAATAGATATTTCAACAATAATAGCCAGAAACTTTAATACTCCCCTTTCAAGAATGGATAAACCAAGTAAGAAGCACATCAAAATGGAAATAGGTAACTTGAACAACACTATAAGCCAGTTTTATAAGCAGTCATCTATAGAATACCCAACAACAGCAGAATACGCATTCTCCTAATGCACATAATTCATTCAGCAGGATAAACTATATATTAGGTCATAAATGGAAGAAGATTGAAATCACACGAAGTTTGTTTTCCAATCATAATCTAGTGAAATTAGAAATTGATTATAGAAGCAAATCTGAAAATTCACAAATAGGTAGAAATTAAACATTTCACTACTAAATAACCAAGGGGTCTGTGGTGGTTTGGAGCTTTGTACTCCAGAAAAAACATGTTCTTAAACTTATCTGTTCTGGTGGGTGTGAGCCCATTGTAAATAGGACCTTATGATGCGGTCACTTCAGTTAAGGTGAGGCCTAACAGAAACAGAATGGGTTTTAATCCTATGTTTTGAATTCTGTATAAGTAGAATGAAATTCAGACAGAAAGAGAAAGCCACAGAGAGCAGCTAAAAGCTGAAATTCAGTGGAACCAAGAAGGGAAGTGAGAGGCCTGGAGAGGTGACCATGTTCATTGCCATGTAGCAGAAAAGCTAAGAACCAAGAATTGCAGATACCAACCATGGAACCTACAGTCTTTGGGGGCAAGCATCACCTTGATGAGTCCTTGATTCGGACATTTTCCTGGCCTCAAATGGTGAGCTAATATATCCTCATTGCATATTTGCTTCTGCCAGCCAAGGAAACTAAAACAGAGTCAAAGAAGAAATTAGAAATTAGAAAATATTCTGAGATAAATAAGGGTAAAAATACAATTTACAGCCCTTATGGGGGTACAGCTAAAGCAGTCCTCAGAGGAAAGTTTATAACAATAATACTACATTTCAAAAAGGAAAGATCTCAAAAACCTAACCTTCTACCTTAATACACTGGAGAAAGAATAGCAAAATAAACCTAAAGTAAATAAAAAGAAGGAAATAATGTAAGGATTAGAGCAGAATTGAATGAAATAATGAATAGAAAAACAATGGGGAAAGACAGTGTCTTAGTTTTCAGGTGGAAAAGGCAACTACCATACAATAGATTGGCTTAACAGGAACTTACTGGCTCATAGTTTCAGAGGCTGGAAGGCTTATTTCCTCCTAGGATCAGTAGCATTCCACCTGGCTAGCAGTCCTTGGGTTCCTTGGCTTTCCAGTCATATGGTGATGACCTCTTCTGTCTCTTCCAGCTTCTATCGACTTCTAGCTTCTGCTCCTCCAAGTGCCTTTCCCCTCATGAAGCCTCCAGTAATAGGATTCAGGCCCAACTTCATTCCGTTGGGCCACACCCTAACTAAGAATAACATCTTTGAAAGGTCCTGTTTACAATGCATTCTCTCCTACAGGAAGGTGGATTAAGATTTAAATGTTTTTTACAGGGTACATAATTCAACCTACTATAATCAATGAAACCAAGAGATGTTCTTTGTAAAGATCAACAAATTTGATGAATCTTTAGTTCAGCTGACCAAGCAAAAAGAGAAGGTTCAAATCACTAAAATCAGGAATGAAAGAGGGGGCATGACTACTGACTTTACAGCAATGAAACAACTTTATGTTTGTGCTGTATGTTAACAACTGTATGCCAACAGATCAGGTAACTTGGATAAAATGGATCCATTCCTAGAAAGAACACAAATTACTGAAAATGACTCAAGAAGTAGAAAAATCTGAAAAGATCTATAATAATTTAAGAGATAAAATTAGAAATTAAAAAAAAAAACATGCCAAGCAAAGCCCAGTCGCAGATCGCTTCACTCTTCAATTCAACCACACATTTAATGAAGAACTAATACTGATTCTTTACAAACTCTCCCAAAAAGTAGAAGAGGAGGGAATATTTTATGAGGCTAATCTTACCCTGACACCAAAATCAGACAAAGACATTACAAGAAAAGAGAACTAAAAGACCAATTCTCTTAATCCCGACATAAAACTCATCAAAATATTCGCAAATCAAATTCAGCAAAAGACAAAAAAAGATTGTACACCCTGCCAAGTGGGATTTAACCCAGTAAGGTGAGGTTGATTTAGTATTAAAATCAATTTATGTAAAGCAACACATCAATAGAATATAGAATAAAACCATAGTATCTCAATACATGCAGAAAAAGCATTTTCTAAACTACAATACCCCTTCATGATAAAAATATTTACATACTAAATATAGAGGGTGTTTCCATTGGCTACAGCTCCCAGAATGTAATATACCAGAAATGGGTTGGCTTTTACAATGGGGATTTATTAGCCTACAAATTTACAGTTCTGAGGCTGTGAAAATGTCCCAATTAAGGCACAACAGGATGATACTTGGCCTCTGAAGGCACCTCTGTCACATGGGAAGGCACTTGGCAACATCTGCTCATATTTCTCTCCTGGGTTTCATTGCTTTCAACTTGTGGTTTCAGTGGCTCCCTCTCTCAGCTTTTCTGTGCCCTGTGGTCTTCTCTGTAGGCTCTTAATTTCATCTCTTTTTAAAAGACTCCAGTCAGAAGATTAAGACCCGCCTGGATCAGTGGGTCACATCCCAATTGAAATAACCTAGTCAGAAGGTCCTGTTCACAATAGGATTGCACCCACAGGAATGGATTAGCAGAACACGGCCTTTTCTGAGGTATGAAATATCTTCAAACTAACACAGAGGGTAAAGTCTTAAACTGACAGAAGGCCTGTAAGGAAAAACCTCTAGCTAACATCATACTTAACTGTGAAAGTGGCTTTCCCTCTAAGATCAAGAGCAAGATGAGGTGCCCATTCTCATTGCTCCGGAGGTTCTAGCCAGGGCAGTTAGGCAAGAAAATGAAATAAAAGGAGTCCGAATGGGAAAGGAAGAAGTCAAATGGTATCTGTTATTAGATGACATGATCTTTGTGCCTGTTTGAATCTTTTGTGGACCCCAGAAAAAGCGTGTCCTTTAGTCCTCATTCAATATTCCTGGGGTGAGCTTTTTGTTTGTCCATGAAGATGTGGCCCACCCAATTGTGGGTGTTAAATTTTGATTAGATGGTTTCCATGGAGATGTGTCTCTACCCATTCAAGGTGGGGTTTCTTTCTGAAGCCTTTTAAGAGGGGACCACTTTGGAAAACGCTTAAGAGCCATGAGAGCCCACATAGGCAGAGACATTTGGAGATGAAGCAAGAAAACACCCCTGGGGGAGCTTCATGAAACAAGAGGCCTGAAGAGAAAGCTAGCAGACATCATTATATTCACCATGTGCCTTTCCAATTGAGAGAGAGACCCTGAACATCATTGGCCTTCTTGAACTAAGGTAGCATATATGTTACAACATGATTGCGTCTTGAAAACTAAGGACTGCATGTTGCACAATTTCATTTTTATGAAATGTCCAGAATAAGCAAATTTTTATAGAGACAAAAAGTAGATTAGTGGTTGCCTGTGAATGGGAGGTTTGATGGGTTGTGGCTATGGGATGTTTTTCTTTTTGGCATAATGAAAATGATCTAAAATTTATTGGGTAGTGGATGCACAACTATGTGAATATATCAGTGATTTGTAATTTAAATGGGAGAATTATATGGTATATGAATTATACCTTAATAAAACTGTGTGGTGATTAATTTCCTGTGCCATCTTTGGCTAGAGTATTGTGTCCAGTTGTTTGGTCGAGGAATTACTGGCCTGATTGTTGGTGTGAAGATATTTCACAGATGGATTTTTATCTATAATCACTTGATTTCAGCTGATTGCATCTACATAAGCAAAGGAGATTTTTCCCTCTTTGCAATGTGTGAATGAGGGGGAGGGGGTCTCATATCCAATTAATTGGAAGTCTGATAAGCCAGAACTGAGAATTTCAGAAATCACAAAGATTCCATGCCCATATCTTGCTCTGTGAGCCTTTCACTTCTCTGTGGTTTCCTCTTTTCTGAGAAACTTCATGGAGATCATCAATGCTCCTCAATTTAATATCCATTTGTGTATTATTATATTGTTGGTTAGTTGGTTAAATGACATTGCTTATTTCCCAAACTATATTGGTAGGGGTTCCTTGAAGACAGGCTATCTGGACCTAGGAATGTAAAGTGGTACAATGGCAAAAATGAGAGCTTTGGTCTTACAGGTGTGTCCTCGTCAGGTTTCACCTGTTAACTTTATGGTCTTAGGTTTGTGCTGATCCTTTCTGATGCTCAGTGTCCTTATTTGTGAAATAAGGATTAAAGGAAATAATCCAGTATATAACTGGGCCTAATGTTCCTCATCCGGTGATGTTCATGGTCCCAAAGTGTCTTTGCCATAACTTTCAATGCCAGAATTGAAAGTAGGGACTCCACCATATATTTGCACGCATATTTGTTCATAGTGGCATTATTCCTAATTGCCCATAAATGGAAGAAAAGTGAGAATGACCAGGCCAATGACTTAAGAACAACCCAGGTTCTCCAAATCAGATTTCATACTGATGTTATGCAGATTTCATTAACTTCTTCTAAATATATGAGATAAGAGAAGATACTCATTACATACCTTAGGATTATAGATGTTTTATAAAAAATGCAGTTGTGTTTTGCATTAAAAAAGTAATGTGACTAAAACTATAAAACTCCTAAAAGAAAATATAGGGAAGTATTTTTAGGATCTAGGGTTAGGCAATAGTCCTTAGACTTTACATGCAAAGTATAAGCAACAAAGTAAAAAAATAGATAAATGGGACCTCATAAAAATTAAACACTTTTGTGCATCAAAAGACTTTATCATGAAAGAAAAAAGATGACCTACAGAATGGAAGAAAATTTGGAAACCACATATCTGACAAGAGTTTAATATCCAGAATATATAAAAATGTCCTACAACTAAACAACAGGAAAACAAGGACCCAGTTAAAAAATGAGTGAAAGACCTGAACACACATTACTTCAGAGGATGTGCAAATTCCAGAAAGCACATGAAAAGATGGCCAATATTATTAGCCATTAAGGAAATGCAAATCAAAACTACAGTGAGATACTACTTCACACCTACAAGAAAGGCTACTATTATAAATTGAAAATTGTAAGCATTGGAGAGGATATGGAAAAATAGGAACATGTATCCCTTGTTCGTGGGAAAGTAAAATCATGCAGCCACTGTGGAAGACAATTTGGGGTTCTTCAGAAAATTTAGTATAGAATTACCATATGACCTGGTGATACCATTTCTAGGTTTATACCCAAAGAATTGAAAGTAGGGACTCCACCATATATTTGTACACATATTTGTTCATAGCAGCATTGTTCCTAATTGCCCACAGATGAAAGCAACCCTAGTGTTTATCAACCAATTAATGGGTAATCAAAATGTGGTATATACACACAATGGAATATTGTTCCATTCCATTGGAACAATATAAGCTATATAAGGAATGAAGTTCTACATGTGACAACATGGATGAAACTTGAAGATAATGTTGAGTGAAATAAGTCAGGCACAAAAGGACAAATATTGGATGATCTCGCTAGTCTGAAATAATTAGAATAGGCAAACTTATGGTCAGAAACTAGAATATAGGTTACCAGAGGTTGGAGAGTACATTAGGTTGGGGAGTGCATAGACAATGGGAATTAAAGCTTAAATTGCATAGAGATTCTGTATGGGGTAATGGAAAAGTTTTGATAATGGTAGTAGTACCGTGTTGTGAATGTAATTCATAGCACTGAATTATTTGAATGTGGTTAAAATGGGAAATTTTAGAATGTACATATGTTACTAAAATAAAATTTAAAAAAATTCGTAGGACTTTGTACACAGAACCCTAATGAAAACCATTAGCTATAATTAATAGTACAAATATAGTAATATTTTTTCATCAGTGTAACAAATGTACCACACTAAAGCAAGATGTTAGTAAAAGGGGGTTATATGGGAACTGTGTATTTTCTGCTTGATTTTTCAGTAAATCTACAACTTCTCTAATAAACTAAAAGAAGAAAAGAAGGAAAGAAAAAAAAGAAAAATGAAAAACATAATGCAAGCATATTTTTAAAGTTTTGAGCATTGGAGAAGAGAAAAATAATTACCCATACTCCTTCCACCATACTACAATTACTATTAGCAGCTTTCTTCTTTTTGTACATTTTTAACTGTTGTGATCATGAATTATTTGTAATTATTTGAACAATTTTGCTTCCTACTTTCCCACTTAACATAATTTTTTCTATTATTTGTTTGCTTTTATAAATAAGAATGAAATACTTTTATGTTTATTCAATCCCAAAACTTAATTTTTCTACTCTGGTGTATTTTATAACTGCTGGAAGTAATATTAGAATATAATAATATATGGGTTAAGAGTGTCATTAACTATGTAGTGCCTACCATGGAATTGGTATGAAAAACCTACTTGTATTGAAATAACAACTTCAATAAAAATTCCCAATCTTTTCTATCCTGCAAAACTAAATAAAAAATAATGAAAATATGGCTCTAAAGACAGTATAGCTTTTCTATGTAAAATATTTGCAAAAAGTAGAAGAAGGTTTAATAGTTTGATTTAAACTTTAACAATGTCTTTTTATCTTTGAAGGTCCATCTTAGCTTCTTACCTTCTGAAGGAAAAGCTTAACATCTTGGGCAAGTTGGGCTGTCTACTAAGCTGTGCGGGTTCTGTCGTGCTAATTATCCACTCCCCGAAATCTGAGAGTGTGACCACTCAGGCTGAGCTTGAAGAGAAGCTAACCAATCCAGGTAACTCCTTTCTAGCAACCATGCCAGGAGAGCTTGCTAAGAAAGGCACAAGGAATCTCATCATTTTTATGATGCATAAAGCATGATACATGATGCATCCTCCAGAACTGGTTATATTGTAATGTCTACCCCTTTGTTTATCACATATCGTATGTTCATCTTGCCAGTCAGCTGTGCACCCCACACTGCAGGCTTCCCTTGTTCTCCACCCTCCCCTCAGATTTATGAAGAGTTGCCATTCCCAGGGTGACTGTGTCTCTCTGGTGAAGTTTCAGGAGTCTGGATCTCTATTCTGTATTTTTGACTGCTGAGCACCTCCTGGGGGGTTGCTGCTCACTCAGTATCTGAAATGTAACTTGTCACATCTTTTCCCCCAATCCTTCCTCCCTGCTAGGATTCTGCTTTAGTCTCCTGCAGCTCTGGCTTCTGCATACCCCCTAGCCATCTGTCCTCTCTCCAGCCCCTCACACCACCTTTCTTGGTGGTCCCACCTCCAAGTCCCTCAGACTGTTCTTCTAGATCCTCCTACCATCTAGAGCCCCACCTTGGGGGTGGCATGTAAGCCCCTTCTGGCCCCATCTGTATTATGCCCAGTGAACTTCTTCAGTGCCTTCCACTGCACCTTCCTGCACCTTCACAGCACTCCCTCTCCCACAGGCCCTCTCAGACACCTGTGTGTGGTGGTACAAAATTCAGTAACGGGAGCCCTGGTGTGATTGCATGACATTCCGCTCTCCCACCATCGCGACCACCCACTGGCCCCCATGGTCTCACTAGCTGCTCTCAAAGCATACACATCCCAGGTCTGGTTTTCCGAACACAGCTCACAAGCATAGCTGTTGTGGCTCCTGTCTTTGTTGTGGCTCCTGTCTTTGTCACTCTCCTGCCACTACTGCATCCCAGGATATTCAGCTGCCACAGCCACACTCACTTCTCTATGCAACCTGTACTCCAAGGACTGGCCTCTGCCACCCCTACCCAGGCTGAGCCAGGTTCCCCAGGCCTGGCTCACTAGTGTTCATGGGATGGCACCCCTTATGTAACAGTTGTTTCTTTTCACACATCAGAGCTTCTTTTTGTTTGTTTGTTTTGCATGTTTTATTCTTTTTTTCTCTTTTTTTCTATATTTTTTCAATTTAATTTATTTTGTATTATCAAACTAAAACATTCAAACATGAATATTCTTAACATACAAACTTTCCATGTATGGTGTACAGTTAATGCCTCACAGTATCATCACATAGTAGTATATTTATCACCATGATCATTTTTTAGAACATTTGCATCACTTCAGTAAAAGAAATAAAAAGAAAAAAGAAAAAACTCACAATATCGTACTGCTTACCCTTCCCTCTCAGTGACCATTAGTATTTCCATCTACTCAATAGATTTTAACCTTTGTTCCCCCTATTTTTCCTATATCCCATACCGCTCCCTTTCATTGTTCACTAGTATTTCAATCTACTCAATTTATTTTAACATTTGTTCCCCCTATTTTTAATTTGTTTTTAATCCATATTTTTTACTCATCTGTCAATATTGTAGATAAAAAGAGCATTAGACACAGGTTTTCACAATCACGTAGTCACATTGCAAAAGCTATATCATTATACATTCATCCTCAAGAAACATGGCTACTGGAACACAGCTTGGCACTTCCCTCCAGCCTCTCTACTATACCTTAAACTAAAAAGGGGATATCTGTAAAATGCATAAGAATAACCTCCAGGATAACCTCTTGACTTTGTTTGAAGTCTCTCAGCTACTGACACTTTATTTTGTCTCATTTCTCTCTTCCCACTTTTGGTTGAGGTTTTCTCAGTCCCTTGATGCTGAGTCCCAGCTCATTCTAGGATTTCTGTCCTACATTGCCAGGGAGGTTTACACCCCTGGGAGTCATGTCCCATGTAGAGAGATGGAGGGTGGTGAGCTTTCTTGCATGTTGGCTGAGAGAGAGAGACCATATCTGAGCAACAAAAGAGGTTCTCTGGGGGTGACTCTTAGGCCTAATTAAAATTAAGCCTAATTTTAAGTAGGCTTAGTCTATCCTTTGTGGGGATAAGTTTCATATGAACAAACCCCAAGATTGAGGCCTCACCCTATTGATTTGGTTGTCCCTACTGCTTGCAAGAATATCAGAGATTCTCCAAAGGGGAAGTTGAATTTTCCCCCTTTCTCACCATTCCCCCAAGGGAACTTTGCAAATTCTTTTTTATTCACTGTTTAAATCACTCTGGGATTTATTGGGGCATGACTCTGGACAAACCTACAAAATCTCCTGCCCTATTCAAGGTTCCATGTACTTAGGATGTTCAGTTAAACTGTCCATATAAGTTATATCTCTTGCTGCTTTCAGAATTCTCTCTTTCTCTTTGACATCTGACATTCTGATTAGTAAGTATCTTGGAGTACTTCTGTTTGGATCTGTTCTGTTAGGGGTACACTGTACTTATTGGATCTGTGATTTTAATTCTTTCATAAGAGTTGGGAAATTTTCAGTGATAATTCCCTCCATTAGTGTTTCTCCTCCTTTTCCCTTCTCTTCTCCTACTGGGATACCCACAACACATATATTCATGCAATTCATGTCATTCAAGTCCCTGAGTCCCTGCTCATATTTTTCCATTCTTTTCAGTATATTTTTCTTTTGCTTGTCAGCTTTCAGATGCCCCATACTCCAGTTCACTAATCCTATCTTCTGCCTGTTGAAATCTAACATTGTAGGTTTCCATTTTTTTTTCCATCTCTTCTGTTGGGCTTTTCATGTCCATAAGTTCTGTGATTTGTTTTTTCATACTTTTGATTTCTTTTTGTTCGTCCCTTGCCTTCTTTATCCTTCCTCAATTCATTGATTTTATTTTTGATGAGATTTTTCATGTCTCTTCGAACATCCTGAATTAATTGTTTCAACTCCTGTATCTCATTTGAATTGTTGGTGTGTTCCTTTGAGTGGGCCACACCTTCAGTTTTCTTAGTATGATTTGTTATTTTTTTCCGGTGGCTAGACATTTAATTTCCTTCATTAGTTTATTCTGGAGATCGTTTTTAGTTTTTTACCTAGGATTTTCTTGCTGGATGACTTTGTTGTCTATCTGTTCTTTGACATTCAGTTCAGCTTGTTCTAGACCTCTAGCTTAGGTTTTGTTGAACAGATCAGAATTTTTCAGTTCTTGTTTTCTTGTTTCTTGCCCTGCTTGTATGGTGCCTTCCCCCACACCCCATTAGGAGGGTCTACTTAGGTATTATAGACCCCAGTCAGATTTTCCCAGACCAGACTGGCCTCCCGTCAGGAGGAAAGAGTCAGTTTTCCCTGAGGGTGAGACCCCGCAGGTTGACAGACTTTCCTATGAAGCCTCTGGACTCTGTGTTTTTCCTGTCCTGCCCAGTATGTGGCACTTGTCTGCCTGCGGGTCCCACCAGCTTAATGTGATGCAGAACCTTTAACTTCAGCAGACTCTCCCTGCTGGGGGTGTGGTTGAGACAGAGGAGAAGTTGTAGGCTGGCTTTAATCACTTCAGATTTCCAGACCCTGGGGTCTGAAATCCTTGAGGGAGGAATTCCACCTGAGCTGGGCCCCTCCCTTCTCCTGGGGAAGGCACAACATCCAGGGAGTTACTTCCTTTCACCTGACCAACCTCTTGGTCTCTCAGACAAGCTTAATTCCACCCTTGCCTGGGGCAGTTGGAGCCTGAGAAGACTTGGAATTGTATGGAAAGAGCAGTCAAGTTGTAGAAACACAGCCACAAAAAAGAAAAGAAAAATAATCCTTTCAGAGCAGGATTCCTGTTCCTCGGGTTTGCCAATAAAGAGCTTTAGTTGGTTGGTTGCTCTGTGTGTCTTCAGGTCCTTTGTGCCCCCTCCTTTCCTTCAGGGCCCAAACCTTTTCAAGTATTTTGTGCTGTCCAATCTGAAAAAAAACCTCTGGTGTTTATTTTTTTTCTTTTTCCATCAGCCCTGCCCCCTCTGAGCTGGAACAAAACCCAGCAACCTCAGCTTTTACTTGAGGTTCAGCTGACTGGGATCTATTTTTAGCAGTCAGAATTTGTTGATTAATTCCACAATTGGAGCTTGGTTGGGCTCAGCCCCTTGCTTGTTAGTAAAATCTCTTTCCTTTCCTCTCTGGGAACTAGCCTGTGGGGGAGGGGCATTGGCCTCCGCGGCTTGGGGGACCCATGGTTCTGGGTGGGACCATAGGTGGTCCAGCTTGTCCAGACTGGTCTACACTGTGTGCCTGGTCACTGATGTGGCCCCAGCAGTTCTATACTCTCTCTGGCTATTTACTAGCTGCTCTGCAGGGTGAACCAAATTCTATACCTCACTAAGTCACCATCTTGGACCCTGTTTGCCTCAGAGGCTCCTGATTTTAAGTCTTGGAGAGCTGAGCCTGAGTTTCATTTATTTTCTTATTCCTCATAGAGCTCTGTGTGTTTCTGACACATAACAACTTCTTTCTTACCTCTGTGGAAAGCAAGAAAAACACCCAAATGAGAACAATGCTTGCAATAGCAAGGGTGTCATCTACCATTACTTGGATTTGAGAGAGACTCAAGGGAAGCCAGGGGAGTGGGAAAGCTTCAGAGTGGGAATATAAAGGAAAACTTCAAGTATGCCCTAATTGGGAACTGGGCATGGAAAAGCTGGGGGTAGGTGAACTAGAAGGGAGCATCCTATGCAGTTGGTTTAGGGGAGCATTTTGGCTTTCTGTGGTTGGTCCTAAGTTGGAAGTAGGGGCAATAACTAAGGAAATTGCCAGTTATTGATAAGTCCTGTCTATTTTGGGTCAGTTGTGGCAGGGATTATGGTTTAACTTCCTGGGCTGGTTGCTGTAGATAATGGCCAGCTTACTGGGTTGCTTGTTGCAGGTAGTGGTCTGGTTACTGATGATACAGGGTCATTGTCCATTTGTGTATTCCTTCTTCCTAAATGCAACATAAACAATTCTATCTACACAATTACACTGGCCTTAGAATGTAAGTTTCTTCTATATTCCTTCCAATAGACCACCACATGTTGCCTATCACCAATTTTAGACACCTACCAATGCAGAACTGCCCCCATCCAGCATCCAAGTACAAACATCTTCATGACACAGAAGTTGGGCACTGTTTGTAGCTTTCTAGGAGCAGAGATCAACAGCAACAGAAAATCTGTGAAATTTAAAAAGTGATTTATAGTGAAATTGTCCAAGAAAATATCTTTAATCCCTAAGAATGTATCACTGTGTTATTTTCTCCCAGAAAAACCAAGATATTTCCAATACTGTAAGAAATGAAAGAGATTACAGAGACTGGAAAAAGATCAGAGAAGTAGAAATGAGTGTTTTAAGGATTTATGTCAGTTCTAGAATGTATATCCAAGAGTTTCTCATTTTTTGATAAATGTGAACAATGCCAGTATATTCTGGTCCCAACTTATACAGTTTTGTACAAAAAAATGCATCTAATTTGAATATCATAATAAAAAATTGCCATCAAGACTGGCAACAACAAAAAAAAGGTTTCTTTTTAACCTGAAAAGCTCATTCTTCCTACCTGGAGTATATAAGATGGCAGTGTTATTCTGGCAACTTAGTTGATTAAAGGTGCTTTTAAATGGTTTCTTATTATTTTTTGTTAACAGTAAAAGCACTGGAATGAATTCTTGTCAAGTAATTGCCTTGGAAGACATTTAAGATAAAAATTTGTTTGTATTTCTTAAACTTTTGATATGCAATTTCTAACGTTTAAAGAGGGAACAGGATAGAAAGATTGGGAGGAGAGTTCACTAAAGAGAGAATAATAATGTAACACTGCATTCTCAGTGAGGATGGTCTCACCCCAGGAGAGCAAAAATTGGCTCCTAGGGTGAAAAATATCTTACTCTTTTTATATATACATACAGTACAGAAACAAATATAGAGTACATCTGTGGTGTTAAAATTTAATGGGGATAGGCAAGTAGGGAAAAAATGTCTAAAATGGTTTCTAAGGGGGGGTTGATTGTGAAAAAAGTTAAACACTGATATAAAGTTAGAGTCACAAGGCTGTGGGGCATCTGGTTGCTTTTCCTAACGGTGAAAAATAAGAAATTAAGTTTGATTGCATGAAAAGGTTTTCATGGGTCCCCACAGCAGCCGCTGCAGCACCTGGTGATTCTGCCTGCAGCCATTATAGCTCCTGTCCCTACTTCTGCTGGTGGCCTTTCCTTCCTGGGCACAATCTCTCATTGGGTACCCCCTCTTCCACCCTAGCCACCTGACTGCCTGGACCTCTCAAAAATATAGTCCAAATTGTGTCTCTTTCCAGCATAAAAGCCCTCACAAGTCCTCTCCAGAGAGAAAGCCCAGACTGCTTCCCATTCCGGCCAGGCCAGCTATTTCTCCTGTTCCTAAGCCTGTCCATTTGCATTCTACTTGCTTCTGATGACTTGCTTCTTTCATAAAGGCTTTGTGGTTTTGCATTTCTTTGTGTTTGCACATGCTGGTCATTCTTCTCTCCACTGCCTCTTTTCTAGTTTGTCGGTAGGCCTCAGTTATCTCTCAACTGTCTTGTTTTGTCCCTTCCCCAGTAGAGTGTTACTACAGTGTCCTCCCCCTTAGCCTCACCTTTGGGAGAGGACCTCCCATGGCTTACCTGGAGTTTTGCTTGTCCACCCTGGACTGAGTTTGCCAAGGGCTGCTCATACCCTATCTGGCTAGGGATGAAATTAATGGAAAACACAACCTCCTTGTGCATGTAGTTCAAAGAAACAGTATAATGCTCTCCTTATAGTACAAAGGGGAAATCGGAGGACAGTACTTTATAATGAAATGTATGTTGCTTATAATGTTTGTAAATGGTGGTTACGTACATGGGAACCCATGTTGAAGCCAATAGATCCCTCCTCAGGAATAGATTTCCTGAGATTCCGGCAGCTGAAAGTACAGACTGACATGGAGGTGTTGTGATATTGATTAGAAAAATACTGGGGGTCTTGCCATTAGTAGTGAGCATTCAATACACTGCATGTAAGAAAACAGTGGCCTTAATAGGATGATGGCAATGATTTTTAATATTATAATGAGGTATATGTCACTAAGTCTAGGCTATTTCACATGTCAGGCAGGCCCATTTTGTTTATATACAGTTTTTTGTTATCAAGATAACTTTGCATTTGAGTTGGGTTAGTTTTGAGTTGATTCAAGGCCCTTCATTAATAAACATTAGGGGCTGTCTTTGGTGAGTCTTTTGACAAGACTCCAAAGTCAAAAACTGGATAAAATGGGTGCTAGTGAGCATCAGTCACAAGATTTTTACAATCACAAGGATACAAGACAAAGGCTATACAAACCTTCTCAGAGATCACAGTAGTTGGATTACAGTTCAAAGATTTCAGGTATTTCCGTCTGTCTACTCCAACATACCAGAAAACAAAAAGGAATGTCTCTATAATGATTTAGCTGTTGTAATCCTCCCTTAAATCCTAACTTCTCCCTCTCATTTAATAATTCTATCAATCTTGAGGGATATCTGGAAGACAAGTCTTCAAAATTCTTCATGCTGTAAAGGCGTGTTGACATTATGGGCCAGAAGGATGAAACTGATTGTTGTTCTTACAGAGACTGCTACTTCTGGGTTTCAGAGTTTATCAGGCATTGGAACAATGGGAAGTTTTAAGTCTCTGAAAAATAGACTTACTAAGTAAAATTTTTATGGAGTCCAGAGTGTCCTTTAGGGTTTCCAGGAACACTTTTCATTGGGGCTTGCCATACTGCCATACTGTGGCCATTTGCAATATCTGGCTTAAATAAGAGTAACCTCCAGAATGACCTCCTGACTCTATTTGAAATTCTTTTCCATTGAAACTCTATTTATTTATTTTTCTCCTTTTGGTCAACCAAGTCCATGATGCCAGGACCAGGCTTATCACTGGGAGTTATGTCCCATGTTGTCAGGGCCAGGCTTATCACTGAAGGTCATGTCCTGCATTGCCCGGGAGACTTCCACTCCTGGAAGTCATGTTCATGTAAAGGGTGGGTACAGTAAGTTTATTTGCAGGTTTTGGAATAGAGGGAGAGATCAAATCTGAGCAACAAAAGAAGTTCTCTTGGGGTGACTCTTAGACATTAATTAAAAGTAGGCTTAGCTTTGCCATTACAGAAATAAGTTTCATAAGGGCAAGCCTCAAGATCGAGGACTTAGCTTATTAAATTAGGATCCCCTATTGCTGAAGAGAATATTAGGAATTCCCCAGGTCAATAGGTTAAATAGCTCTACTTTTTTCCAGTCCCTCAAGGGACTTTGCAAATACTTTCTCATTTTTTGCCCCAAACTACTCTGAAATGCATCAGGTTATAACATTAACTTGTACAGAAAATTAAGATTTTATTCCTTATTCTAGGTTCTGCATTAAATAAAGCTGACTTAGGTTGTTTAAATAAACTGATCAGACAGGATAAATTGGATAGTATGCTACAGAAAATTTAAAAATCTCTTCATTTGGCCTCACATAGAATTAAAGGTTTGTGGGTTATTTTGCCTTTAAAGAGTTTATTTATCATTGAGAAAATAAACTAATACAGATGACCTATTCAGAAAGTAAAAGTGTAAACGACAAAATACTAAGTTTTGTGATACAAATACTCAGCGTGGTAGTATAGCATAGGATGGGCAAGAAAGTCTTTAGGGCAGGGTTTTTTTTTTAATAGTGAAAAATAACATATAAAAAAAGCAATACATTTTCAAAGCATATCACAACAAATGGTTATAGAACAGATTTCAGAATTTGGTATGGGTTACAGTTCCATAATTTTAGGTTTTTACTTCTAGCTGCTCTAAGATACTGGAGACTAAAAGAAATGTCAATATAATGATTCAGCAGTCATACTCATTTATTAAATCCTGTCTTCTCTGTTATAGCTGCACCTTCTTCTTTGATCTTTCTCCCAATCTTTAGGGGTATTTGGGCAGTGCCCATTCTAACTTTTTCATGTTGGAAAGTGTTATCGATCATTTGGCAGGGGGACAGAACTAGTTGATATTCTGGAGAGGCTAGCCTCTCTGGGTTTCAGGACTTATCTGCCCTAGGAGCCCATCTGGAGGTTGTAGGTTTCTGGAAAGACTTCATAGTGCATGGAACCTTTGTAGAATCTCAAATAGAGTCCTAGGGTTTGCAGGAATGGTTTTAGTTGGGGGTTGGCAAACCATGATAATTAGCGATAGCTAGCTGAAGCTTGCATCAGAGTAGCCTCCAGAATAGCCTCTTGACTCTATTTGCACTCTCTCATCCACTGATACCTTATTTTGTGACAATTCTTTTCCCTCTTTTGGTCAGGAAGGCAACCATACCCCAGTGTCAGAGCCAGGCTTATCCCATGTTGTGAGGGAGACTTCCACCCCTAGATGTCATGTGTCACGTAGAGGGTGTAGGGTAATGATTTTACTTGCAGAGTTTACCTAGAGAGAGAGAGACCATATCCCTCTCTCTAAGAGAGAACAACAAAAGGTTCCCCTAGAAGTAACTCTTAGGCATAACTATAAGTAGGCTTAGCTTTTCTGCTACATAAATAAGCTTCATAAGAGCAAGCCTCAAGATCAAGGACTTGACCTATTGACTTGGGAATCCCTAATGTTTGAAACAGTATCTGGGGTTTCCCAGGTGATAAAGTTTAATAGTTCCATATATTTTCTCCTGTCCCTTAAGGGACTTTGTCAATAGTTTTTTATTTTCTGCTCAACATACTCTGGGATATGTCCAAGCATTTCATTAAGCTATAAAGAATTATAAGCCCTCATCTAATTCTGGGCTCCATGTGTTTGGGCTGTTTAAATGATATACAGACAGGTTGAATTAGATTATGTGCTACAGAAAATTTAGGTTTTAGACAAATATACCTCTCTTCTTTTGGTCTCATAGAGTAGGTGAAGTTCTAAATTAAGCCTGTGCTCCTTACCCCTGTATTCTGATTTACCTTTAGTCCTGACCCAGTAGACTTCATTCTTCTCTCTACTTGAAGTCTGATCTCTTTTTCAGTTTCTTTAACAGTTGTTCTATGTGGCAACGCTGTTGTATCTGCAGAACTCCTACTGTGAGTCTTAGGTGTTACAGAAGTACCCAGAGTTCCACAGAAATACCAGGTTATACACATAAATGATAGCCTCTCAAAATCTAGTGATAACAATTACACTTCCAAACTAAATGTAACTGCTATAAGAGCTACAATCTATGCCCCAATTGTCTCATAAGTATTTTCTAAATGAGACCATACAGTATTTGCTCTTTTGTTTCTGGATTATTTTGCATCACACAATGTCCCCCAGGTTCATTCACATTGTTGATGCCTCACAACTTCATTCTTTTCTGTAGCAGCACAATATTTGATCATATGTATACACCACGGTTTACCATTCTACTTCTTTGTCAGTGTATCTGTTAGCCATCTCCATCCATTGGGCATCATGTATAACAATTAGGACAAGTTTTGACTAAATAGTTAGTGATATGAGATTCCCAAAGAGGGCCTGCCACTGTCTTCATCTATGTATAGCTTTTTTTTTGGTCAATGATTTTTTATTGACATATAATCATTCAAAGTATACAGTTAGTGGTTCACAGTATCATCATAAAACTTGTGTTGATCATTACAGTAGGTTTTGAACATTTTAATTTCTCAAAAAAAACAATGAAATTAAAAGTAAAAAAAGAATATCCAAAACATCTCATAACCTCCTATTGTTTTTTTTTCTTACTCATGTGCCCATACACTGTAAGTATGGTGTTTGAGTAAGCTGCCCATACAAGTTAAATGAAATAGTGTGCTACAAAAAGGTAAATTTTGCAACACATAAACATCCCTTCTTTTGGTCTCACACAGAAGTTGAAGTTTTATGATACTGTCAATGTCATCCTTTACTGTTTAGTCTGATTTACCTTAGTTCTTTCCAGATCAGCGTCATTTATATCTCTAATTGAAGTCTGATCACTTTTTCAGTGTTTTTAACTGTTGCTGTATGGGGTAATGCTGACTTTCATAGTTAAAGAACTCTAGCTCTGTGTCTCAGGTATCACACAAATACCCAAAGTCCCATTAAATGACCAGGTATACACAAGAGGTCTGCATCTCAGAATTTAGAAATAACCGTTACATCTCCAGAATATATGTGACTGCTGTAAGAGTTTACAATCTAGGAACCTTTATAGTAGCCCTTCACCTGATATGCTCCCAAGTTCAATTCTCAGAGTTTGCACATTACAGTTAGTCCATATTAGTGAGGTATTATAATATTTGTCTTTTCATTTCCAGCTTATTTCACTCAACATATTGTCTTCAAGGTTCATTCACCAAGTTGCATGCCTCACAGCTTCATTCCTTCTTGCAGTTGCTCAGTAGTCTGTTGTATGTATTCACCACAGTTCCCCTTTCCAGTCTTCAGTTGATGTACCCTTAGGTCACCTCCATCCATTGCAATTGGTGAACACTGCCACAATAACCAACAGTGTGCCAATGTCCATTTGTGTTCCCACTCTCAGTTCCTCCAACTATGCACCTAACTATGCAGTTGCAGGATCATATGGCAACTCCATCCCTGGCCTCCTGTGGAGCCACCACACTGCCTTCCAGAAGTGCTGCACCACTCTACTTTCCTGACAATAATAGGTACAGCTCTCTCTTTACATTTTCTCCAGCTTGTATCTCTCTGTTCAGTATTAAGCACTTTTTCACACATCATACAATCCAACCCAAGAAAAAAAAATCAGTGGTTTCCAATATAATTACATAGCCATGTCTTTGCCACCACAATATACATGAGGATATTTTCATTTCTTCCACAAAGAATCCTATACCTCTCCCCCATATCTCCCACTTACTAACATTTAGCTTTGGCTTGTTGCCTTTGTTACATCCAGTGCAAGCATATTGCAGTGTTGCCATTAATTGTTGCCATATTAGCATTGATTGTATTTTTCCCCATATACCAGCACATTTCAACACCTTGCAGTGTTGACATTCATTTGTTCTCCCTCATGCAAAAACATGCTTATATTTGTACATTTAATCACCATCATTGTTCACTCAAGGCATCACTAAGTTATACCGTCACAATCTTTATCCTCTATCTTTCCTTCTGATGTCATACATGCCCCCAGCCCTCCTCCCTCAACCACACTCAAACTCAGCTTTCAATGGTGTACTTACAATAGCGTCAGATTGTATTGTGGTATCCATTTCTGGGTCTTTACATTCAGTCCTGTGGAACATTCTCTTATGCTTCATCATCAAATGCCTAGTCTCTACCCTCTTTCTATCTCCTGATAACTGTATTCTTAACAAGTCCCAAAGTTCACTCATTAGTGTTAGTTCATATTAGTGAACTATTTGTCCTTTTGTTTTTGTCTAATTTTACTCAGCCTAATGATCTCAAAGTTCATCCATGTTATTACATACTTCATGACTTTATTCCGTTTTACAGCTACATAATATTCCATCATATGTATATACCACAATTTGTTTAGCCACTTGTCCATTGAGGGACATTTGGGTTGCATCCATCTCTTGGCAATCATGAATAATGCCGCTGTAAACATTGGTGTGCACATGTCTGTTTGTGTCTTTGCCTTCAGTTCCTCTGAATATATACCTAGTAATGGGATTGCTGGATCCTATGGCAATTCTAAGTTTCCTGAGGAATTGCCAAGCTGCTTTCCAGACTGGTTGCACCATTTTACATTCTCACCAACGATGAATAATTGTGCCTCTTTTTCCACATCCTCTCTAGCACTTATTATTTTCTGGTTTTTTTTTTTTTTTTTATAATGGTCATTGTAGTAGGTGTGAGATGATGTCTCACTGTGGTTTTGATTTGCATTTCCCTAGTAGCCAGTGACATTGAGCATCTTTTCATATGTTTTTGAGTCATTTGTATTTCTTCTTCGGAAAAGTGTCTGTCCTTGTCTTTTGCCCATTTTTTAATTTGGTTGTTTTCATTTTTTGTTGTTGTTGAGTTGTAGGATTTCTTTATATATTCTGGATATTAAATCCTTATCTGATGTGTGGTTTCCAAATGTTGTCTTCCATTGCATACACTGTTTTTTACTTTCCTGATAATGTGCTTTGATGCATAAAACTGTTCAGTTTTGAAGAGATCCCATTTATTTTATTCTTCTTTCATTGCTCACTTGTGATTGATTTGTAGAGGTCTTCTATTTCTTCTCAAATAAGATCTAGGAAACCACTATCTATCACAAGATACTGAAGATATTTCTCTACATTTTCTCTAAATGTTTTATGGTCTTAGCACTAATGTGCTAAGACATCTCAAAATTTAGAAATAATACATTTAGCCTCTGACAATGCCCCTCATTTCTCTTTTCCTTTCTGTTCTATCAAGCAGATGGCATTGTTCGATAACATAATTATCCTCAGAGCACTGGTTGCCTCTCTCCAGGTCTGGCTTAAAAAGCAAGTTTCCTCTTCCCTCTCTCTGCTGACTAAAATCTGGCTTAATAAAGGTCTGTGTTCCCCACTTTATTTGATTAGTATAAGAGTCTTGGCATATGCCTATTTGGATCTATTCTGTTTTGGCTATGCTATGCTTCTTGACCTACAATTTTATGTCTTTCATAAGACCCCAGCTGTCCCAGTTTTTAGCCTTCCCCTAGGCAATGGTCAGGTCTCTCACTGCCTGGGAGAAGGACCCCTGGGTTGGAGGAAGATTTTAAGACCCAGGCCTGGAAACACAGCTTCTCTCCACGTTTTCTCAGACTCTCTGTTTCTCACTGACCTGGGCTTAGAAATGTTCTCCCCTGTCCCCAGCAGCTCCAAAAGATTAGGGTTTGTCCCCCCGCTGTTTTAAAATACAGACAATATTATCTTTTACTCTGTGTTCTGATTCACCTTAGTTTTTACCAGATCAGCTTTATTCACTTCTGTAATTGAATTCTGATCTCTTTTTAAGTTTCCTTAACAGTTACTTTATGGAATAATACCGACTTTCAGATCTGGAGAACTCTAATTCAGGTGTCACACAGATACTTAAAGCTCTAGAGAACTACTAGGTTAAACAAAAATAAAACATCTCAAAATTTAGACATAATAGTTCAAGCTCAAGAGTAAATGTGATTGCTGTGAGAGCTTGCAATCTAAGCCCTAATTTTCTTATAAGCATTTTAAAGGAAGCTATTTTCAGAAATAAAAATATTTAACAGTTGTCTTACATTGACAAACCATATCAGAGGTTTTGTCCTTTTACCTTTATACATTTATGAGAGTTATGTTAATTAACAGGGAAGACATAATTTATATATTTGTCTTGCTTCTCTCTCTTTCTCTCTTTTTTTTTTTTTTTTTGCTTGGGCAGGCACCAGGAATCAAACCCGGGTCTCTGGCATGGCAGGCAAGAATGCTGCCTGCTGAGCCACCGTGTTCTGCCCTTGCTTCTCTTTTAAAATTCCTTTTCATTACAGATTAAGTTCTGATTTATAGGTGACCATCTATGCTTTTAGAGAAGCATTAGAGCAAAGTAATGTGACTGACAAGTAAATTGGTTGCTTCCATGATCTGTAGCCTTTTTCTAAGAATAACTAAAACCATGACTAATAATATCATCCCATTGGCTCACATCATACAGCTCAGTACCAGGATATAACATGGACAACGAGAACATCGTCAAATGTTTAGGAATTACAATCTCTAAATATATGAATAACATTTTACCCATATCAATTTAGCCAACAAAAGGATAGAAAATCCCTTTTAATTATTCTAATACTCCCAAACACCTCCTATGTAATATATTAAGCTATTTTAGCACCTTAAATTTTCAAGTTGAAAGAACAACTCCTTTGCAACTGTCTTCCTTTAAAAGTGAGAAGACTTGTCTTCTGAAATAAAGGAAAAGGTCAACATAAACATTAACAAGGATATTATTCTGATATAAAATATTTGTCTTCAAGACAGAATACTTGGATGGTTAATTAAAACTTTTTATAACTTTTCATTAAGAGTAGACTAACAATTTACATTATTTAACAGAGAGAAAACTAAACTTTAGTTTTGTATGAATACATGGTCTGACACAAAAGCTTTTTTTTAAAAAAAAATGTCATAAACAGGTTCATCAGATTTTGGTCAACATTGACTATTACAGACAGAATTCACTTTTATATAGCTTTTAACAACTTTACATATTCACTCAGGCCGCATAGTCAGATAGAAAATTCTCACAAACTTTTTATAACAACAAACAAAATTCACTTTAATCAGAAAATATGATCCATCTTAGTATGGAAAATACTAAAAATACTGTCCATCCCATCTTTGTTCTTTATTTATCCAGACTGTATATAATTAGAAATAAATTTGATAACAAATTTACAAACTTTAAATGTGCATACTACCTTCTTTGAACATGCATATTACCTTCCAGTAACAGGATTCATGAAGGGGAGAAGAGACAGATATTACAAAATAATGGAAGAAGGAAGAAATTTATGCTTGGGTTTGGAACACAGCCAGGCATTTATTTACTTTATACTCACAACACACAAATGACTACTTAACAGTATGCCTATAATCTCTCAGTCCAATCCAGCACTACCTTCGAAGGTCAGAAGAGCCCAAGCTTGATATAATCAGTTCTTTAATAATTAAGGGATTTATATTAAAAAACTCAAAATTTTTCTCAACATATTCCCAAGTACTAAATAATACGAGGAATATGTTAGTCCACAAAATTAAGTTATAGCTTTTAAAAAACTAGTTCAGAACTCTTTATTCAAATGCTACTTTCTTACTTAAAGGTCTTACAAGTGTCATCTCTTCTATGAGGTCTTCTTAGGTCATTCTTTATCTATTCGCTTTTTTAAATTCTTTTGGCATTTTTATTCCTTTATTACTACTGTCTTATACTATGCCCTGGTACAAGTATATTCCAACTAGAATATACTCTTTGAAGCTAAGAGTTATGTCTTCCCCATTCATGACAGCACATTACTAACAAAGATATATACTGAATGACATTAACAGAACCACAACATATTCAAATTCTCTCACTTACTGGGATAATAAATGGCAAAGTAATTAAAAATTCAGATAATCATTTTTCACATACTGGGATAATATATGGCAAAGTAATTAAAAATTCAAATAATCATTCAGAGATTTTTATAAAAATCTCAATTACATTTCTTATTAAACTCAACTAATTTTTTAAATAGAATCTATTTGAAGCCTCAGCATACCTTTATTTTTATTATATTTTATATGTCATTGTTATCATGTACATTGATCCTTTTATGCAACCTGTTTGAGTAGGTTATTTATTTATTTATTTATTGACATGGGCAGGCTCTGGGAAGTGAACCCAGGTCTTTAGCTTGACAGGTGAGAACTCTGCCATTGAGCCACCGTTGCCCACCCTGAGTAGGTTATTTTTAAGAGAAATTTTGAAAATGTACTTATAATACTAACTTATTTTGTCAGTATGCTTGTATAAATTTAGGGAGAACTTATCTAAGCAGAATAAAATTGCCTTTGATTAAAAAATTCATCATAAAAACAGGAATTGGACTGGACTTTCTCACGGTAGTTTTTTCAGCTGTGCTTGCTTTTTTATTCCTTCTATTGGAGGATTAAAAGAAAAAACCTCTTTGTTCCTATATCCTAAAACTATGGACAATCCTAAAAGTACACTGACTATCAAGCTCTAAAAAACATACTCCAATTGTTTAATTTGGCCCAAGCCTTATTAATCCAGGAAAACTTTTGCAAAATTCTCAAGGACCTTCAATTTATTGAAATTCGGTAATTAGGTGTTAAGTTACTCCTATCCCAAAGCTATTTAAATTTTAATAATGATTTGTTTACTACGGTTACCATTGTGAAGGTATTAGAGATATGAATAAAGCTAATCTGGTAAAGATTAAGGCAAATCAGAACATAGGGTAAAAGATAATATCGTCTGTATTTTAAAACTTTAACTTCTGAGGTGATGTCATCAAGATGGCCATGTTAACAACTACTGAAATCCTCTCCTCAGAGATTCAGGGTTAAAAAGAAACAATTCTAAATTAATCAGAAATCTGGAGAAGGATATGGCCTGGTGAGGGACCCAACAAATCCCAAATTGAAGAAGTAGAAGAATATCAGATAGGAAATTTCAGTCCCAGACCTGCCAGTCCTCTCCTCTCCTGTTCATGTGGTCTCACAGCATGGGACAGGCAGAGAAACAGCAGCAGGGACCCCTTCCAATAGGGACACAGAATACATATTCTCTCACTGTAGTGGAACAGACTCTCACCTTTCGGAGATGTGGGGGATAAGGGAGAGCATTTCAAGGCCCAGGTCAGTGAGAGACTGAGAGTCTGAGAAAATGTGGATGGGGAAAAACCCCATTGATGAACCTCTCGACTAAATACAGTCCAGTGGTTGCAAAAGGCTCAGTTACTGCACTTCCCTGTGGTAGCAGGGCTCCAGAGCCTTAGACAGCATCCCATTTGGGGGTTGCCAAGTTGTTACCAGACATATGTGGTGAGTTTTCTGCCCAATGCACTTAAATGACCAACTCCTGAGACATCAGGGTTTCCAAGAGCGAGAGTTCATTGCTAGGTGTGAAGCAGGCCCTAAATTCTGTCTTCTCCAACTGCATTAAGTGTGATCATTTTACACTATCAAAAGATGGCTAGGTTTTGGAATAATGAGCACAATGGCTCCAGATGATTAGAGATGATCTAATTATTGCTCATGTGCAGATTGATTACATGCTTAGTCACAGAACCTGTGTACAGGATGGCAGTCTTTATATGATTATGAGTGTGATATTTAGTATTATGAGATATAGGTCACTTATAGATTAAAGTCTAAGCTACTATACATGTCAGGTGGGCCCATTTTGGTTGGATCCAGTTCTGGTTATCAAGATAACTTTGGAATTGCGGTGGGTTGGTTCTGGGCAACCCAAGGTGTTTCATTAATAAACATTAGGGGCTGTTTTTAGTGATCACAAGACTCCAAAGTTGAAAAATTCAATTAAAAGGGCACAAGTGAGGGTCAGTCACAAGGCTTTTTCAATCACAAGGGCATAAGACTATACAAACCTTATCAGAGATCAAGGCAATTGGATTACAGTTCAGAGATTTCAGGTATTTCATTTGTCTGCTCCAATATACCAGAAAGCAAAAAGAAATATCTGTATAATGATTCAGCAGGCATAATCATCCCTTAAATCCTAACTTCTTGATTATACCAGTGCTTTAAAAATTAACTGAATAGAGAAATTATTTCTTTTCATGCAAACTAGTAGAAGTTGTGATTATTTTTAATATTTTTTAATTAAAGAGGTTGTAAGTTTACAGAAAAATGATGCAGAAAATATGGAGTTCCCATATACCCCGTTGACACACATTGTTTTTCCTGTTATTGACACTTTGAATTTGTGTGGTACCTTAGTAACAATTGATGAAAGAATATTATTATAATTATACTATAACTATGGTCCATAGTTTACAATAAGGTTTACTGTTTGCATTTTATAGTCCTATAATATTTTTATTAAATATTATTCTATTGACATATATACAACATAAATTTACCTCTTTTAACCACATTCAAACATATAATTCAGTGGTGTTAATTACACTCACAATGTTGTACAACTCTCACCACCATCCATTTCCAAAACTTTTCCATCAGGCCTAACAGAATTTCTGTGCCAATTAAGCATTAACTCCCCATTCCTGCCTCCACTTTGGCCCCTTGTAGCCTGTATTTTAGTCTCTGGCTATAAATTTACCTATTCTAATTATTATCTATCCATGAGATCATACACTATTTGTCTTTTTGCATCTGGTTTATTTCACCCTACATGATGTCTTGAAAGTTCAGCCATATTGTTCCATGCATTAGATCTTCATTCCTTTTTATGGCTGAATAGTATTCCATTGTAGATGTGTTACATATTTTGTTCATCTTTTCATTGGTTGGTGGAAACTTGGGTGCTTCCATCTTTTAGCATTTGTGAATTCTGCAGTGAGCACTAGTGTGCACAACTCTGTTTGAGTCCCTGCTTGCAATTCTTTTGGGTATATACCCAGAAGTGGAATTGTAAGTTGCATGGTAATTCTGTACTTAACATTCTGAGAACTGCCAAACTGTTTTCCACAGTTGCTGCACCATTTTACATTCCCACCAACAATAAATACATGTCCCTATTTCTCCACATTCTCTCCTACACTTGTAATTATCCATTTTTATTTTATAGTAGCCATTCCAGTGGCTATGAAATGGTATCTTCTTGTGCTTTTGATTTACAGTTCCCTAATGGCTGATGATGTTAAGCATCTTTCATGTGCTTTTTGGCCATTTGTATATCTTCTTTGGAGAAATATCTATTCAAGTATTTAGCCCATTTGGTAATGGGCTGTTTGTCTTATTGTTAAGTTGTAGTATTTCTTTATATATTCTGGATATTAAACCCTTATTGGATACATGGTTTCCAAATAATTTTTTCCATTCTATAGGCTTCCTTTTTACATTCATGATGAAGTCCTTTGATGCACAGAAGTGTTTAATTTTGATGAGGTTCCATTTATATATTTTTTCTTTTGTTGCTTGTACTTTTGGTGTAAAGTCTTAAGAAATTACTGCCTAAAACAAGGTCCTTCAACATGTTTTTTTCTAAGAGTTTTATAGCTTCGTTTCTTATACTTAGGTGTTTGATCCATTTTGAGTTGATTTTTATATATAGTGTAATATTCCAGTCCACCTTCGTTCTTTTGCCTATGGATATACAGTTTTCTCAGTACCATTTATTGAAGAGACTGTTCTTTCCCAATTGAGTGGACTCGGCAGCTATAGACATAACATATATAACCATTTTTGTGAGGGTTTATTTCTGAACTCTCAGTTTGATTCCATTGGGCTATGTGTCCATTGTGCCAGTACTGCACAAGGACACTGTAGTTTTGTAATAAATTTTAAAATCAGAATGTAGGAGCCTTACAACTTCCTTCATCTTTCTGTGGTTGATTTTGGCTACTTGGGGCCACTAACCAGTCCTTATAAATCTGATGATTGGCTATTCCATTTCTTCAAAGAAAGCTGTTAGATTTTGATTGGGGTTGTGTTGAATCTGCATATCAGTTTGGGTAGAATTGACATCTTAACAATATTTAGTCTTCCAAGTCATGAATGTGGAATGTCTTCCTATTTATTTAGGTCATCTTTGATTTTTTTTTTTTTTAGCAATCTCTTGTAATTTTCTGCATATAAACCCTTAATCTTGGTTAAATTTATGCTGAGATAATTGATTCTTTTAGTTGTTATTATAAAATAAATTATTTTCTTGATTTCCTCTTCAGGTTTTTCACTTTAGTGCATGGAAACACTGTATTTGCACATTGATCTCATGACCTGCTGTTTTGCTGAAGTCATTTATTAGCTCTAGTTGTATTATGGTGGATTTTTTTGATCTACATGTAGGATTATGTCATCTACAAATGGAGGAAGTTTTACTTCTTTTTTTCCAATTTGGATCCCTTTTATTTTTTTCTTGCTTAATTGCTCTGGCTAGAACATCCAGTGTTGAAGAACAATGGTGACAGTAGACATATCTTGTTCCTTAGAGGGAAAGTTTTCAGTCTTTCAGCGTTGAGTATGTCATCTTTCGGTTTTTTATATATGCTTTTTTCATATTGAAGAAGTTTCCTTTTATTCCTAGTTTAAAAGTTTTTATCAAGAAAGGGTGTTGGATTTTGTCAAATGCCTTTTCTGCATTGATCAAGATGATCATGCAATTTTTTTCTCCTTCTATTTGTTAATGTGGTATAGTACATTAATTTGTTTTATTGTGTTGAACCATCAGTGTGTACCTGGAATAAAATCCACTTGATCATGATGTATAATTTTTAAAATGTTCTATTAGATTTGATTTGCTGGTATTTTACTGTGGGTTTTTCCATCTATGTTCATTAGCAAGATTGGTCTGTAATTTTCTTTCTTGTAGTATGTTGTCTGGCTTGATTTTGGGGGTGATTTTGGCTTCATAGAATGAGTTGGGTATTGTACCCCCTTCAACTTTCTGGAAGAGTTTGAGTAGGATTGGTATTAATTCTTCTTCATGTGGTTGGTAGAATTCACCTGTGAAGTCATCTGGTTTGGACTTTTCCTTGGTAGGCTTTGATGACTGTGTCAGTCTCTTTATTTGTATTAGTCTGTTGAGGTTTTCTATTTCTTTTTGAGTCAGTGTAAATTGTTAATGTGTTTTCAGGAATTTGTCCTTTTCATCTAGATTATCTAATTTGTCTTTTTCATCTAGATTATCTAATTTGTCGACAGTAATTCATAGTTATTTTTCTTATAGTTCTTTTCACTTCTGATGGGTCTCCTTTTATTTTTGATTTTAGTTATTTGCATTCCTCATTTTAAAAAGTTTGTCAGTTTACTAAGGTTTTGTTTATTTTTCTTTTCAAAGAGCCATGCTTTGCTTTTGCTGAGTCTCTTTGTTGTTGTTTTGTTCTCTGTTTCATTTACCTCTGCTCTAATCTTTCTTTCTTTCCTTCTGCTCACTTTGGGTTTAGGTTGCTCCTTTTTTTCTAGATCTTCAGTTGTGAGGTTAGGTCCCTGATTTGAGATCTCTTTTTAAATTTAAGCATTTAGAGCTATAGATTTCCCTCTCAGTACTGCCATTGCTACATCCCATAAGTTTTGGTATATTGTGTTTTCATTTTCATTTCCCACAAGATATTTCCTTATTTCCCTTTTGATTTCTTCATTGACATATTGGTTGCTTAAGAGTGCATTGTTTAATTTCCACATATTTGAGTATTTTCCATTTCTCCCTCTGTTATTGATTTCTAGTTTCATTCTATTGTGGTCAGAGACAAAACATTGTATGGTTTCAGTATTTTTGAATTAATAGAGACTTACTTTGTGACCTAAGATATATTCTATTTTGCAGAACCATCTATGTGCACTAGAGAAGAGTGTGTATTCAGCTACTGAGGGGTGAAGTGTTTTATATATGTCTGATAGGTCTAGTTGTTTAGAGTATTGTTCAAGTCTTCTATTTTCTTATTGATCTTCTTTCTAGAGGCTCTATCCATTATTGAAAGTGGTGTAGTCTCCTACCATTGATGTAGAACTGTCTATTTCTCCATGCCTTATCTGTCAATATTTGCTTCATATGTTTTAGGTCTCTGCCGTTGGGTGCTTATATATTTATAATTGTTTTGTCTTCTTGTTGAATTGACCCATTTATCAGTATATAATGATCTTCTTTGTCTCTAGTATTGGTTTTTTAGTTAAAGTCTATTTTATCTGATATTGGTATAGCCACCCCAGCTACCTTTTGGTATCTACTTGCATTGTAAAGTTTTTCCCATTCTTTAACTTTCAGCCTAGTTATAGCTTTGAATTTAAGGAGAAACTCTTGTAAACAGCATCGAGTTGGCTCATGTTTGTTTGTTTAATCCATTCTTCCAATTTCTACCTTTTGACTGGAAAGTTTAATCCATTTACATTTAAAGTCACTACTGATAATGCAGGACTTTCTTCTGCTATTTTGCTCTTTGGTGTTTTTAAGTGTTATACTTTTTTTTTGTCCTGCAAACCTTCTGTTAATACCTGTTTTCATACTTTTTATTTTTAGTGTACCATTTTGAGTCTCTTCTTCATTTTTTCTGAATATGTTTTTCATATATTTTCTTTGTGGTTACCATGGGACTAAGATTTAACATCCTAAATGTATAACAATCACGTTTGATTTTATGCCATATTAACAACATATATGTACTCTGGTCCTATACTCTTTCATTTCCCCACCTTTTGTTGTACTTGTTATATCTCTATGTTTTCTGTGTCCAAACCAGAGATTTATTTATTATTACTTTTTATGCATTTTCAATTTAGAACCTTAAAGAAATAAAAAAAAATGCAATACAATATTGCTGGCATTATTATTCTCGTACGGTATTCTCGTACGGTTACCTTTACTGGAGGTCTCAGTTTCTTTATGCAGCTTTGATCCTGCATAAAGCTTTACTTTCAGTCTGAAGAACTCCCTTTAGCATCCTTGTAGGCCATTCCTAGTGATGATGAATTGCCTTAGCTTTTGTTTATCTGGGAATGTCTTACTAGCTCCCTCATTTTTGAAAGACAATCTTGCTGTATATGACATTTTTAGTTGGCAATTATTTTCTTTTAGGATTTTAAACATTTTTCCTCACTGCATTATTGCAGTAGTTTCTGATATGAAATCCATAGTTTCTGATATGAAATCCGTGGTTTCTGATATGAAATCAGAATATTTTTGGTACTCCATTGCTTTTTTCTTTTAGCTTTCAGAATTCTCTTCTTGTCTTTGGCATTCAACAGCTTGACTACTATGTGTATGGACATATTACTCTTCATGTTTATCCTGTTTTTGGTGTGTTGGTTTTCTTAAATGTATACATTCATGTTTTTCATTAAATTTGGGAATTTTTCTCCTATTATTTCTTTGAATACATTTACATTTAAAGTCACTACTGATAATGCAGAACTTTCTTCTGCTATTTTGTTCTTTAGTGTTTTTAAGTGTTACACTTTTTTTTTGTCCTGCAGACCTTCTGTTAATACCTACATATTTTTTATTTGTAAATAAATACAAATTTGTAAATAAATAAAAATAAATTTGTGAATAAAACAAATATTTATTTTGTATTTACCTTTTGAGCCCCTTCTTCATTTTTTCTGAATATGTTTTTTATATATTTTCTTTGTGGTTACCAAGGGACTAAGGTTTAACATCCTAAATGTATAACAATCACGTTTGATTTTATGCCATATTAACAACATATACACGCAACATAAATGCCTCTTTCTCTCTTCTGTGAGTCCCATAATTCACAAATTGATATGCTTGATGCTGTTCCACATGTCTGTGAGATTCTGTTTGCTTTTTTTTTTTTAAATTCTGAATAATTTCAATTGTCTTGTCTTCTGTTCAGTGATTCTTTTGCCAGACCCAATCTGCTGTTGAAACCTGCTAGGGACTGTTTCATTTCAGTAATTGTGGTCATTAACTGCAGTATTTCTGTTTAGTTCCCTTTTTAAATTTATAATTCTTTATTGAGATTCTGATATTGTTCATTCATTGTTCTCTTGATATTCTTTCATTCTTTCTCTGTGTTTTCCTTTATCTCCTGAGCATATTGAGAATCATTTTTTTTAAAGCCTTTTTTTCCATTACATTCAAAGTCTGGTCCAAACAAACAAACTCATGATGGTTTCTAGATTTTTATCTTATTCCTTTGGATGGGTCGTCATTTCCTGTTTCTTTCCTTGTCCTGTAGTCTTTTTTTAAGATCACGTTTTGTTTTGTTTTTCATGGGCAGGCACCAGGAATCGAACCGGGGTCTCTGGCATGGTAGGCGAGAATTCTGCCACAGAGCCACCAGTCCTGTAGTCTTTGGTTGCACACTATGCATTTTACTATTTTAAAGTGTTAATCATGGGGGTTTAGTCTTTGAGCTGTCTGTCTGTTCCTTAAATTTATTTCCAGGTGGTGACATGACTGATATTTCCTTGAGTGCCAAAAATCAATAAAAACAAAGAAACCAAAACAAAAACCACCTTTCACAGACTTTGCAAATTGGCTCTGCATTAGCTACTGATCTTCAGAGTTTAGCTCTCTATCAGGAAGATCAGCCTTCTGCCAATGCAGAGTGTATGGTCCTCTTTCTTTTCTGAGCCCTTGTCTTGTCCTGGGCTTTGTGCTTGCTCCTGGATTTAGGAATTCTGCAGTTCATAGGATTTTTAATTTCCCCTCTCCTGCCTATGAAAGAGAGTTTTTCCCCCTCTAAGGTCCTCTATTATGTAGCTTAATGCAGGTAACCCTTTGTCCGAGGCTGCTTTGATTTAATCGTTTCCTACATTGCTTAGGCATCCGCAAAAAGTCTTCTGCCTGCAGGAAAAGTTCTGGAAGGTTGAACCCTAGAGGAGTTTTCCTGTTTCAGTCTTTCAGGCTACCACCAGATAGACTGGCACTGACATAAAGTCACCCCACTATGTGCATAGGGGTTACTCTGCTTGTTTCCAAATAGGACCAGGGACTGACAATGGGAGCACAGGCTGGATCCATACTACTAGGGAGGCAGTAGAGGACCAATCAGCAAGAGTGCCCTGAGAATTTCCTACTTTTTATTGTTTCATTTTTTGGTATCTTGTTTAGATCTTCATTCCTACTTTTTTAAAGCTGTGTTTTCTTAATTCAGAACTTACCCAGTTACTGTAACCCTTTAACTGTTTTCTGGAGTATTGAAAGGATGTCTTCACCAGTTTTTGCTAGCTCAAAGATTCTCTGGGGAGCGGCACCCTGGAGCATCTTATCTTGGTAGACCGGAATGGAGCTTTGCATGTTTTCACAGTGAAATAATTTTGTGGGATAAGATGAGTGGAGATGGTAAGATCAGCCCCAAGACTGAAGAGCCTGCTTATGCTCCTTGGCTTCAGGCTGTCTGGGTCCCCGCTGTCACTTTGTGTGTCTGTTTTGCAGTGTTTGTGGGCTACCTGTGCATCGTGCTGCTCATGCTGCTACTGCTGATCTTCTGGATCGCACCTGCCCATGGGCCCACCAACATCATGGTGTACATCAGCATCTGCTCCTTGCTGGGGAGTTTCACCGTGCCTTCCACCAAGGGCATTGGGTTGGCTGCCCAGGACATTCTGCACAACAACCCGTCCAGTCAGCGAGCCCTGTGCCTGTGTCTGGGGCTTCTGGCAGTGCTGGGCTGCAGCATCATTGTGCAGTTCAGGTACATCAACAAGGCACTCGAGTGTTTCGATTCCTCAGTGTTTGGGGCTATCTACTATGTGGTTTTCACCACGCTGGTCTTGCTGGCCTCGGCCATCCTTTTCCGTGAGTGGAGCAACGTGGGCCTAGTGGACTTCCTGGGGATGGCCTGTGGGTTCACCACCGTCTCCGTGGGCATCGTCCTTATCCAAGTGTTCAAAGAGTTCAATTTCAACCTTGGGGAAATGAACAAGTCTAACATGAAAACAGATTAAGATGAGAGAGGGTATTGGGTGGCTCGAGGACCACTGGACATGGTAATACTTTGAGGTGAAGTAGAAGATACCCTAAGAATGAGTGGTCCATAGTGGGAATTAAACCTCCTGGAGCCTGAATTTGCTGAAGGGTTGCCTGGGGGTCATCTCATCTCTCTCCTTCTCTCTGATGAGAGAAATCTCATTTTCATTACCATTAACCTCTTAAACTTTCATGAATCCCGTTTCCTTTTAAGACATTTTAACATATTTAAATAGAAAATAAAGATGGGCTCTTTCTGGTTAGGCTTAGTAAGCGAGCAGATAGTCTTATGTGGAAGATTACTGGGAAATGGGAGAAGTTGTCTTGAAACCTGACTCTGTGTAGTAAATGCCTCTGTAGTTGTGTTGTTCTACACTTAAGCATGTATAACGTTCAGGTACCTTATCCAAATAAGAGGTGTATACGTATAATTGTTTTTAATCCTTTAACAAGTGGAAAACTTCCCACCCCAACTCCCCAAGTCATTTTAATAGCAAATCAAGAGATTTGCTATTAATATGCGAATGAATGGACATAATGCAGTATTCCATTTGCAGGGTGACTTCAGTAGCTCAGATCTATTTCAGTGCCTTTATCACTTGAACTTTCACTTAATTTGACTACTACTATGTGTATGCTCTCTTAGAATAATGCAACTTCACTGATTATACTTTAATATTTCAATATTCAAATTATAAATGTGTAAAGCAATTAGAAATCATAGTATATTTCTTGGAAGAGAGTCAAGACTAAAGCCACATTAGAGCAAACTGACCCTGTTAGCATGTAGTTATTGTCCAATTAGACTTTTAATTTAAGTGGCATGAAGTATCTTATTTGCATTCAATCTGTGTAACTGGGATCCAGTATCAAATATTTCTAAATTCTCTTTTAGCAGGCATTGTGGCTTTGATTAGCTGGCCATTCAGATGAGATGAATTATTTAACTTGATAATAAGACTATTATATGAGAGACTGTTAAATAGCACATATACTGAGTTCCCTGAAAAACAGGAACAATTTAAAGGACACAATTATGCTTAGGCTACTTTCTAGAATTTGAACATACATGGCTGTAATGTTGGGTTTCAAAAGAATTTCTAGCAAAAAATGGAAGCCATTTAATTAATTAATTTAGCCATCTCTTTAAATCTCTCATTAAACTTCCAAAATGCAAAACAGCCATGAATTATGCAGTATTTGGATCAAAGTGATCATTCTGTCTAATCTTCCATTTGTGTTAAATGGGAGAAAAGCACAAAGTAATGCAAATATTTCATCAAGATATCATGCACTTCATGTGCAGTGTTTTATCTAAGTAGGGAACTATACCAAGTGGAAAGATGGGATTGGGTAAAGTAGATTATAATAAAGTAGAACATGAAATTTAATAAGATCCAACTGTAGGTAGTTACTTGCCAAGAAAAGAAATGTGTGTTTTCCCGGCAAAAAGAAATATCTGTATTAATGACCTTTATGGATTAGAAATGTACATAATGATCATGGATGGCCAGCAATTTGTGTCTAAGGGCTTCCATACAATTATTTTAATAAAAAAAAAACTTATGTTAACTTATAGTTAATAAATGCTCAAAATGTCCATTACTGTTTTTATTAGCTCTTGAAGGCTTGTTTTTTTTTTTTTTGTCATCATATTTTTAAGTATGCAGGCCTTATTTTATTTAACTGGACATTCTGAAAATATACTGTAGCAGTAATAACCTACTTTTAGGCGTGAGAATATCTTCCTAGGTAAGAATTTTAAGATACTTAAATTATACATGTGGCTATACAAGTATAATTGAGAAGGTTCATGTGTCTCATGGAAATTACCATTTTTATTTTGTTAGAATTTACATATGAAGCTTAAATACAACTATTGGCGAATTTTATTGTATTTTAATCCACAATTATACCCTGGGTATTCAGAAGTGATATTCTGTGGCTGATCTTCCCTATTATTATTTTTTTTTAGAGTACAACAAAATATGAAAGTATTAATAGCTTTTCTCTTAAGCGTGACTGGTCCTTGCAATAGTTAGAATTCCCAAGTTGACATCTGTTCAGCAAATTACATTGGTAGGATATGCTTTTCTTCTAAGGTAACAAAGTTCGTACCATCCATTTATTTCAAGTGTGACACTAGCTTCAAGATAATTAATATGACTAGATACTCACAATCTAACAGGCTAAGTTTCAAACTTAATTTAGAACATATAACTTCTAATTTGAATGGTATTTATTTTACAAATTCATGTTTCTATAATTCATTTAGAAATGCATAGGAAAGACAAAAGTGAAGGATTTACAATATTTACTAAACCCCCAAAGTGAAAGAAAGCTTTGGAGGAAGGCCTAGAATGGGTTTGGATCTTTTGTTGGTCTCTCTAAAAGCAAATACATCTAACACATTTGCATTATTATTTGGATTTTAAGATTCTTTGGATTTTATCTCTGATAAAAGTTAAGAAAGAAAAAAATGCCTACTGTACACTTGTTTTCAAGCCTCCTCTGAAATCATATATTTTTTATTACAATTTGGAGATTTTACAGTTGTTAGATATTTAAGTAGGCCTTCTCCATGTGAAACCTTTGCATTAGTATACTATTCTTTGATTATTATCTCTGATAAAAGCTAAAGAAAGAAAGAAAATACCTACTTTTTTTTTAGCCTCCATATGTTTTTTTATTACAGTTTGCAGATTTATTGTTGATATTTTAGTATGCCTTCTTCCCTCTCCTACTTGGGCAATACCTTGCTTTCCTATCTGAGTCTTTGCATTTAAGAAGATTGCTTCTGGTTTTGCCCATTGATCAAGTTGGGCCTGTTAAGGATTCTAAGCCAAACCCAGCATGAAGAAACCATCCTGGAGACTTGCTGCTCTTAGGACCATTGGGTCTACTATAAGGTTCTTTGGGAAAAGGGAGGGCTACCAAAGCCAGAGCTTTGGGGATGAATCTGCAGTTTTCATCATTCATCACTCACACTGTAATTATGCAACATTAGGATGTTAGTGAAATATATTGTGCTGCTCTTTGATCAACAATAAGCAATATTCTTGTACTTTCTACTTTTCAAGCCAGTATGCTATATTGTGTTAATTCCGGAAATCCATCCCGGCAGTAATATGTTGGTCTTATTCTTTGGTTCCATTTCTGTTTTCTTATAGAAGAGCACATGTTAAAATGTATGGTCACTTTCATCTAACTTATTTCTGGACAGGTAAGCTCTTTGTAGCCAGTTTGTAGAGATCTATGGATGAGTTCCCTGAAACAGAAGTTGCTAAGCACAGACCACCCTGTATGATATGTAATTCTTGTTAGGAGAAACTCTCTTTTCCAGGCTGCTCAACTAATTTTAGAAGAGTTTGAGATTGCATTTTCTCTAATGCCTACATGATCCTTATGTAGGCTTCCTGTGATTGAGCAGGGAGCTAGAAAGAGAAGAGTGTTAGGTTTTTAAATCTTTTCAAGCTGCACAGATTAGCTTCATGATCTAAAGGAGTGAGCCTTCTAAGTGTATCTGTCATGAAGAAAGCAGTTCACCTTTCTAGCAGGATTAAGTGGAATCTTTGTGTTCCACCATCTCAGGGAACAAAATGTAATGACGTTAACTCCTTAGCATCTATCCTCTTCCCAAAGATATGTCTGTGTTTGTTCTTCTTATATTTTACTCATATTCATAACTAGAAGTCTGATAACTTGAGTTGGAAAGAGGAAAGATCAATTTACTTACCAGTCACACCATAAAAGTTTATTATATAAAATACCTCAATTTTGTGTATCCTCACTTCCACATAACAGCTATAAGGGTCTGTCCTTTAGCTTATGGATAATTTTTCCCATCTGGCCAGATTCTTATATCTCCATTATATACTTGTAAAGACTAAAAGTTATAGGAACAGAAGAAGAATTTGATCCATTAGCACTACTCATTCCTTTTCATATACATCTCTTATGGTTATTAAATGTGACAAAAGTTATATTTTAAGAAAAATGAACTTTATGTTTCATCCAAAAAATGTTGCCTAATAAAAAGTAGGTATTCAATAGAACAATGATCATGTAAATAAAAATCTATTTTAATTGTACCCAAGGTGACAAAAAGAATAGTCTAGGGCTCAGAACATGAACCAGGGAAAGGATTTATTTGCTCTTTTCTCTATTTTTCCCTGAATTGTACAAGTTTAGGTAAGACACTTAACCTTTCTGTGCCTCATTTTTCTACCTCTAAAGGGGTGTGATGATTCTCCATATGGATTGGTTTATAACTATAGCACATTTGCCGGTGTTCTGGTGGCCTCCAGTGAGAGTGCCGTGTATGGAATTGCTCTGCAACCGACATGGGAAATTGCTTGCGGCTATCTCACAAGTCCACCAAGGACTGTGATAGAGAACACTCATTTTTGAGTCTGAGAAAGCAAAGAAAACACTGGGTGTAAAGTTTTCATGATTTGACCAAGCTTTAATTTCCCCTTTTTTGTTTTAAAAGGAAGGGTTTTGTATATTCTATTGTAAAATATGCAAATTAAGCAGGGGCTTTTAGCTGCACTGAAAGATTCCATTCTGATGGTTTGATGAACCTCTCTTACCTTCTGATGTCCACAGAGGACTTTCAGTCTTTAGGCCTCTGCTTTAGAAAGATTTCATAACCTATGAAACGGATCAATTTTGTTGAATTGAATTTGTAATGAATAATGCTGAGTTTCCTGCTTTAATGTAGCTCAACCCTGATGATGAACTCTCTGACACCAGGCTCACGTCAGAAGTTCCCAAACCACTAGTGCCAAAGAGTCACACTGAAAAGTTGAAAGAATATTTCTTTTATTTGTCAGAATGAAGTAATTTGGTACTTCCCCTGCATATTGGTATTTTGCACTTTGGAAAAATTAAAAGTTTTTCAGTAGCATTCCTGAGTGTTTTTGCCTTTTAAAATGATAACTGCTATTTTCTTGTAACATAGAATATAATCATGAAAGAGAGGAAGAAGATAAAAATTGTAAAATGTTGATTGGTTGCATACGTTTTTTCATGTAGATATATACCTACACATATATACATACAAACATGCACACACACACACATTTGTTAATGGCTAAGATTTGCTGATGTTTTGCTTTATAGAAGTAGTCATGGCATGTTGCAATTGCCTTATGTAAATAAAAAGCTATTTATTAAGTTTTCCAATAATATTTATTAATCTGTATGTGTTTTAAAATAAAATAACTTATTTCTAGCTGACCACTTGTTGCTTTTTTTTCCCTTTACTTGAAATGTTTCTATAGTTTCAGGTTCGATATCATCCTAATTTGCCAATCAAAATTTTCATTTTCTTTGTAGAAATAAGTGGCCTAGGTTTTCATGATGATGTAGAAAATGTTTACCTTTGATTTAGAGGGCAAATCCATGATATCCAAAGGAATTCACCATCCTGTGACTACCTCCTGATACAATGAAATAATTTTATTAACAAAAACCAGCTCTATTTTAATGTTAATATATTTTATGTTTTCGAGTAGCATATTTTTCTTATATTTAAAGTACATAGAAAATTAGAGAATCATAACATATTAATACTCCAAATGTCATCAGAAATCCTGTCATTAATCTTCATTAGTGCCCTGTAAGTCCTTTTATCAAATAAGAAAAATATTTGAGTGCAAATACCTGAAAGGATTTAATTACTCACATTTTGATCAAAGTATACTTGTAAAGAAATCAGGAACAAACATTTTAAGTGGCCACCAAGTATTTCTATGGATATTCTGTTCCACAGAGGTTTTTGGGGCCGTGAAAAGGTATACATGCCAATAGTGGTTTAACAAAACTTGCTCTAGGTGATCAACATTCTAGAACTTAGTTCTAGTTGCTAGCCAAGCACAGTGGTTTTGAATGCTAGTTACACACCTAGTTCTGAGACATATATAAATCCAAGCACGAGTCCCTGCCCTCAAAGGAGCTGATGCTGTTGCTCCTCTCTCAATTATACATCCCCATCTGATGATCCTTAGGCATTGCATTGTCAGTGTGTTTGTTGTAATGTTAATTTAAGTATATAGTTAATTATACCCTTAATGTGGTAATAGTTCTATACTATACTTTGATCCTCATGGAATTCTCAAAGAGTTCTCTCGAGTCAAAGAGGTGAGACAGTCAAGAAACCAATAGAACTCAAATGTTTAGACACTTTTATCTGTATTAGCTATCCAGAAAAAGTAGGGAATCATTCCAGCTGAAGAAATTTGAAAGTTGGGATTGGAACTGGACCTTGGTGAATAGGATAGGAAAGATGCCAACCAAGTAGCAAACATAATAGGTCAGTATAAAATAATTGAGAAGATGGACTAGAGGAAGGAAGAAAGGTCTAATTAGATTGCTTGTCTATAAAACTTTTACTTTTGGTGAAAATGCCAGGAAGCTATCAGCATCTTCTCCTTAATTTGGCACACTTATTTACTGTACTAGTGTTCTATTGATGCTGTAGCAAATTTCCACAAATTTAGTGGCTTAAGATAACACAAAGTCAGTATCTTTCCATTCTGGACAGGTATCCTCCTGTTGATGCCTTAATTGGGATACTTTCATGGCCTCAGAACTGTAAATTTGTAAATCAATAAATTCTCATTGTAAAAGCCAATCAATTTCTGGTCTGTTGCTTTCTGACAGCTTCAGCAAACGAAAACACCAGATAATCCAGGATAATCTGCCCATCTCAGAGTGCATAAAGTAATCACTTCGGTGAAGTCCCCCATGCCACATAAACACATTCACAGGTTCTGACAATTAGGATATGACTTCTTTGGGTGGGTGAGGGGGCATTATTCTTCATACTACATTTACTAACCAAGCCAAGTGAGGGTATTCTTTAAAAGCCAACTCATCTCCTTTAATGAATATCCTAGCATTCTATATAAATTCACTTCCAGTTACTCCTTTCTTTTTCAGAGAGCCTCCTACTCCCCATCCAAAAAGTGTTTTGGAAAAATGCCCTAGTACAAAAAAGATGAAAGGTTTCCAGAGTAGACTTTGCTACCAACAATTTAATAGTGAACATTTATTGAATATCCACATTTTAATGAGATTTACAACAGAATATTAACCAATCTCAGTTATATGGAAAGGTGACATGTTCTTCCTCAGAGCCAAGCGGTACTTGCCAAAGGAACAGAATATTTCTGCCCATGTTCTGAGAATCAAAGTTTTATCAGCCTAAAAGTTTATTTTGTGCTTTTAAAACAATCCCTGGTACATGAAGATCATCTTCAACCTTGAATAAACTAAATAATATTAACTGAAAAAAACTGATATTTTTAAATGCCAGAGAGTGCCACTATTCACTTTGGAAGGACAAAAGGCAAATTTAACTGGTAATACAGGGTTGAGATAATAAAAAAATGTTTGTCTATTATGCTGTTTTCATGCTTCTGTGGCAACAAAACCAAAACGTGAGAGTAACTGGGGAACAATTTATAGATAAGAAAATAAGAAAACTATCTAATTTCCTAATACTTGGTTTAAAAAAAAAAAACAGCTTCAATACGGAGTCTTATCTGTGGTTCTGTAACCATGACAAAGAAGTAGAATTTACAGCCTTACTGCAGTGTAATTGACATACAATAAACTGCATATTTATAAAATGTATAGTTTGGTAAGTTTTGACATATGTATATAACTTTGAAAGCAACATCGTGATCAAAATAGTGAACATATCTATCACCCAAAGGTTTCATTTTTTACTCCATTGTAATTCCTCGTGCTACACCTCATCCCGTCATTCATCTGCTTTCTGTCACTATAGACCAGTGTACCTTTCCTAGAATATTATATAAGTGGAATCATATGGTTATGTACTTTTTTTTTACTATGGCTTTTTTCACTCAGCACAATTATTCTGAATTTAGCCACATTATGGTGTGTATCAGTAGTTCACTACCTTTTATCCTGAGTAGAATTCCATCATGTGCATATATCGGTTTGTTTATCCAGTCACCTGTTGATGAACATTTGGGTTATTTCCAGTTTTGGGCTATTACAAATAAAACTGCTATTGAATGTGTATTTACACGGATCTATCTATCTATCTATATATCATCTATACCATCTATCATTTATTGATTTATAATACCATGGAATTCACCCATTTAAAATGTACAGTTCAGTGGTTTTTAGTATATTCACAGATATGTGCAACCATCACCACAGCCAATTTTAGAAGATTTTCATCACCTCAAAAAGAAACCCCCATCCTTTGGCTATCACCCTGTATTCTCTATCCTTCCCATCACTGTCCCCAGCCTCCAATCCTAGTCAACCACCAATCTACTTTATGTCTCTACAGATTTCCCCACTCTGAGCTTTCATATAAATAGAATCATAATATGTGAACTTTCATGAATGACTACTTTCACTTACCTTTACAAGTCTTTTTAGAGACATAAGCTTTCACTTCATTTGAGTAGAAAGGCAATGTACAATGTGATAAGTGTCAGGTCCAGAGAATGAATGTGAGAGGAGTCTGTGGACTACAGTGATAGGAGAAAGCTGATTCGATGAGGCAAGGCTTTAGCTGGGATGATTAGAACTTTGGCAGAAAAAAGCTGCCACCAAATTCATTCATTAGGCTGAATTAGCATATCACCAACTTCTAAGCATTCCTGTCCATATAGAACTGAAAACTGCTTTCATGAGTCATCCGTGCTCTTAGAGGTATCCGTTGGCATCTTTTATCAGTTAGCTACTGCAACCATTTATTCTTCCTTCTATGGGTCAATGGGCAGTTGTGCTGATCTGGATCGACTTGGCTGGTTTCCACTGGGTAGTTTTACTACTTGGCTGGACTCACATGTCTGGGGCTTGAGGGAAGCAATAGGGCCCGCTTGCTGCGATCTGCACACTCTCATCCTCCAGTAGGCTAGCTCAGGGTTCTCGTTGTCTAGTCTGGGAAGCAGCACTCTGTCACTGCTGCCACATTTGATGGACCAAAGCCCATCCCCAAACCAGCCCAGATTCAGAGGTTGAGGGAGAGCTGCAAAATCACTCAGCAAAATGTGCAGGCATACCGAAGGGAGGAGAATTAGAGCCATCTGGCTTCAATCTACCACACTACCATGGCTGTCTGGTTGCTAAACGCACAAGAGATGAAGGGCTTTTAAATTACAAGGGACATAGTTACGTACACCAAAATCAGCGTCGTCTGGCGTGTGGGCTAGAACAGTCCAGTGGGATTAGTCTCAAAGGGACAAGTTACATTTGACATTCTCCCTTTAAATAAGCATAAAATTCAATTTAGAAAGATGCCCATCCAAAATAATTTAAATTTCGTATACGTAATGGTATTTTTGTATCTAGACAAAACCCAGAACATCCCCGACGGCCGCTTACACCTATAACCAAGCAATGACTAATTTGTTGGCAGGCCCCTGTCCTCATCTCAAGAACGCATCCTCTGCGCTCTGTCCGGCTGAGGAGTCCGGGCCAAAGGCCTCACAGCGGGGTTTCTTGCTCACGAAAAATAAATCTTCCAGCACCTTGTGTCACGACACCGGCTTTAACAAGAGCAGTAGCCCAAAGAACGCCTCTACTCCGGGATTCCGTCAGCCTCGCCCCCAGGCTTCCTTGGCTTCTTGACGCTTCCGCGGGCAGCCGTGCGCTGAGGGGATTGCCAGGGACTGCTTCTGCAAACGCTACTTCACACACTGACCACCAAAGTGAACGTGCGCTTGACATAAGCGCCGCATGGACCTTTGATTTTGGCCAAACGGTCGGCGGACGCCACCGTTGCAAATACTCGCTACAACTTTTTCCGCTTGGCTTCCCTCGGGGTTCCTGGCCCCGCGGATCAGGTGTGCGCCGGGCGGGGCTTTGCAGCGCCGCTGCGCATGTGCGCACGCGCCACCGTGTTGCGTCATTCGACTGCGTCCGGGTCTTCCTTGGCGGCGTCTCCTGGGTCCCAGCGGTAGCTGGGTAGCGATCGTCCCGGAAGGTTTCCTTTCGGGGCTACCCCATGGAGGAGTCGGCATGCACGGCTGCAGCCCCGGATGCTCTCATCTGCAGGACGACGACTAGGGCAGTGGCCGCGCGAGCGCAGGTGGGGGCGGCCGTAGCGGTCTGTACGGGGGTGTGAGCGGCGGTGACCCGGCCGGATAGAGGCAGGGGTAGCAGCGCGGCCGGCCTGCTAACCGGGTGAGCACACCGCTCTTTTCCTTTCAGGCCAGCGCGAGAGGTCTACCTGTGGGCAAGTCGGCCCGTATTGAGCCTGGAAAAGCCTTTCAGGGGCGACTTTGCCTTCCCTGGGGTCACTGGGCCACGCTTGTTGTGAGATGGAGGTGGTTTTCCTCATCAGCTGCGGCGAGCGCTGCATGTAAACTGCAGCGAGGAACCCAACTGTGAATTGGATTCCATTTAACCCCCACAGAAACCTGTTGTGGCTCTATCATTGCGCGCGTTCATTAAGTTCATTAAAAACAGTTTCATTTTATCGTGGTGAGTGTTAGGGGGTTTCAGCTACTGCCGTGGTATTAACTGATGGAAGTCTGCGCTAACCTAACGTTTCGAACAAACCTGCTCTGTGTTCCTAACTTTTATAAAACCACTCAGTCTTGTCTCTCACTTTATGCACCTGCAACTGTGTCCTTCGTTGTTTACCAGAGTTTAAATACAGGGCTATATCTTTTCTGTTCCTAGAAATTCTGTGTGCCCATTTAGTTCATTAGACGTATTTTATTTATTTTTTTTGTAATAGAAAATCAGAGTAGAGATGCTTGTTTCTTTCCCGTAAGCTGTCTGTTGAAGCAGTGTTGTGCACGTTATGCTCAGTTGAGTAGTTTCTTGTCATTTGGTAAGTAAAATGAGCATGGGGACTATAACCAAATTTTAAAAGTACTACGTAACTTTATTCACTCCTTTTGTCAAAACTTTGTACTTTCTTCTTTCGAGCTGGAGTCACTCAGGGTTTTAAAACTTTAAATGAGAATAAAGGGTAGTGTTTATAAGGAAATGAAGGAAGTGAATGAGTCATCTCTAATGTCTTCTGGCCTTTTCTCGTAAGACAAATGATACTAGTCTAACGTGTAAGTTAATTTATAAGTAATTGATCTTGCTGCTAAATTAGGATTGGAGATTGAGGTTCTGTAGAATTTACAAGTACTACTTTTAAAAATTATTAGCCAAATGACAGGTTGAAAGAAATTAAAGCTAACTTTAGACAGCAGTGGAAACCAAGGAGAAGTAAAGATTAAGAACTCTAAAATTTTAATGTGTTTGGGAGCCTGATGTAGAAGTAGTGTCCATTGGATACTTGTATTCCAGTTCAGGCTTTATAACTTAATTTTCTTGTTGTCCTTTGTAAGTTAGGTAACCTCTTGAGGTTTAACTTCTGTAGCTGTAGAGGTAATGGCACCTTATCATTATTTTGTGGCTTAGAAATAATGTATGTAAGTCACTTAAAACAGGCTTAGATAGGTGTTCAATAAGTGGTAGCTATTACTGTTGGGAAGAAATAATTATAAAACAGAATTACACAGGTCTTCAGGATATTTCTATTGTACGAAAAATGGTTCATTCCTATTTAAAACTACTAACTTTAAATATTACTTTTTTTTCCATAGACGGTATAATCATCATCTAAATTCTGATTTATCTGACTGGTATATGTTGTGTTAAGGAACAGAAAGAAAGAACTAAGAGCGCCCCTCAGACTGGAGATTTGCTCAATCTTAAACACCCGTGCATGACTATTTATTGTATCTAAATAAATTTGAACTATAATAACTGTATAAAGTCCTATAATGGGATCTACATAACAATAAATGATCTAGCAAAGTAAATGGATTGTAGATCCATCTGTTTCACATCCTTCTGGTCCCCATGATTTGACGCTTTACCGGCTTACTCTCTGTGCTGGTCTCCTACCTATGCTTTTCACTCAGGGTGAGTCACAATGGCCTTTCTTTTCCTAGAAAACTACAGACATGCTCACTTGACAGAGCCTGCTCTTTTCCTATTGCTTTCAAGCCTTTGCTCAGTGTTACCTTCTCAGTGAGACCTCCTAATCAACTTGATCGTAATAGAAGTCTTCACACTGTCTCCATGCCTCTTTTTTTTTTCACCTTCTAATGTACTATATAATATTCTTATATAGTATATATCAGAAGAAGGTAAACTCCATGAGGGTAGGAGTTTGGGTCTGTTTTATTCACTGCTGAATCCTCAGTTCCTAAAATGTAATGTGTGCTCCTGGTATGTGTTGATTGAGTAAGATAAGCAAACTGTCCACAGGGAGCCACAATAAACGGGAAGTAAGTCATGTACACGAGTAACCATAATACAGGCTGGAAAATAAGTGTCTAAAAACAGATGCAAGTGAAAGGCTGAGGGAATTGAGAAAAGATTGGAATCGTTCTGGACTGTGGAATTCAAGCAGGATTGCATTGAGAAGGAGTTGTTTAAAGTGGTCCTTTTCAGATAAAAGAGAGAAACAAAGATAAAGATGTGAAGGAGGGAAAGTAGGTATAGGTAAGCAGAAGAATGACTTTGGCAGAGATGTGTTTAGTGGATCAGTGTCACAGCATTGTGTTCAAGCTGTAGTGGTCAGGAGAGATGCAGAGCTATAGGATCCAGTTAAGTAGAGCAGGTGTGAGGCCATATTTCAGAGGTAGAATCTGTCTGTCATCCTTGGCTCCTGTATCCAATTGGGATTATGAGATGTTTAAGTCATTGTAGAACACAAAAGGAAGAGAAGACATTGACAGATACTGAGAGCTTGGTTTGAGCTGCTCCTTGCTTGTAGTTCATCGTCTGGGAAGAAATGGAGACTCCAGGGGAAAGGCAGAAGTCTGAGAATGAGGAGATACTATTCCGGGCCCTGCTATTGACCACCTGTGTGACAAGTTACTGCTGTGTGCCTGTTTGCTCATCATGGGACCCTCATCCTATACCTCTTCAAGACTTTGTGAAAATGAAATGCCAAAAGTGCTGTGACAAGTTTAAAGCTGGATATCTCAGTTGGTATCGTTTTTAAAGATTGCTCACTTTGGTGATTGTATTGCTTATTAGTCATTTTGCAAAGCAAGTTTTAACTTGGGTTTTCCTAATAGATTTTAAAATGCTAGCTCATTTTCTGTTCCTTAAGTTGCATGTTCCCCACATTGGTGAAGAAGGTGGACCAGTTTTAGTCTCTTTGAAATATATTTCATTCTCAACATGCTTGCATTTAATGGAAGTTAATATTATAAGTATTTGTAAATGATGGTAAATTAAGTTGTGAAAATTAAGTTTATGAAAATTTAATAGAACAACCTGGGAATTCTAAGAGCCTTTAAAAGTGTGTTTGTAGGGCGGGCCGCGGTGGCTCAGCGGGCAAGAGTGCTTGCCTGCCATGCCGGAGGACCTCGGTTCGATTCCCGGCCCCAGCCCATGTAAAAAACAAACAAACAAACAAAATATAATAAAACAAGAAAATGTTTAAAGATGTTTCCCTTTCTTCCATCCTTCCTTCCTTCTCTCTGTCTTTCCTTCCCTTCCTCCCTCTCTCTTAAAAAAAAAAAAAAAAAAAAAGTGTGTTTGTAATTTGAATATGTGATTTTCAGAAGTTTTTATTTGCTCGGCTGTGAATCCTTGAGGGAAGGGACTTTTGGTCATTTTGTAACTCCAGTGTTGGCACGTGGTAGCAGCTCAGAAGGTCTATGGAACAGATGGCCACATATAAAAAACTAACTTTTAGCTGTGGGGCTTTCTACCTGAGGAAGGATGGGCAGGAGCTCAGCACCTCTGGTTTGGGAACCTAGTTGAAGTGAAACGAAGATTTTCTTGTTTATCTGTCTTTAGTCTGGACCTCCATGATGACTAATCTTTAAGAATAAAAATATCACTGTTGCAGGCTCTCCCAGTTGTGATTGACCTTCAGTTATAGGGAATGGGAGCAGAGCATTATCAGGTCTGAGAATAGCAGAGTAACTCATACTTTACAGGATATTCACACCAGTGTCCTGTTTTCAAACTGTAAGTCAAAATTATGTATTTTGTTTACTTAGCTTAGGGGCGGAAGGCTGAAGCCTGTGAAGGCTTGTGGCTTTTAATATTACTTGCCATTTCTTACCTTCCCCCTCCTATAGTTTAGTTCCACCACTGAATAAACAAACAACATCCACAAAACACCTTAATCCTAGAAAGGCTTACAGATCAAATTTGCCACCATAAATGAGTGCCTTTTCTGAGGGAACCTTTTGCTGGGTATTCACCACAAAGAACCAGAGTCATTGTCTTTAATGGATTTAGAGTTTATGTTAGAAGATAGAACGCTAATTGAAGATTAAATTTTATGAGGTCAATTGTAAATAATCTAAGTGCATAGGAAAGAAAATGCCTCTGGGCTGGAGTTGTTAAAAAGGTCTTTGTAGTATAGCTTGAAATATGACCTGGCCTTGAGGAAAGAGCAGACTCTAAGGAGGAGGTAGGAGGCTGGGAGATGCATGGGGTGTATGGGGCAGTGGTGATACTTGTCTGATGAGAGCCATGATGCTGGGTTGGCAGTGAAGTAGGAAATAAAATAGACAGCAGAGTGGGTGCTGTCGAGGGCCACACAAATGCTTGATGCAGTGGATATCTTAGAAAATCAGCAAACAAGGAAAAAGATCTCTACTATTGTGTATTTTGAAATTGCCCATAATAAAAATGAAAATGAGAGGGGAAAATAGATTTTAAATAGCCTCATGAAACGTTATATAATAAATGTAGGGGAAATTCATATAATAAATGAATTTTATTATATTCATATAATAATCATGTATTATATATGATCATATATAATCATATTATATTCATATAATAAAATTAGAAACAATTAGCTTTTAGTGACCTTGGGATAAAACGATTAAAATTTCATTATATGTATGTAACCTTTATTTAGCGAAAGTCAGCATAGTGTTAGTGATTATTAGTAAATTGAAAAGTTAAATACCATAAGGAAGGTCTGGATTTGGATTTGTGATGCTAACATTGTGCTAGGATTAACATTGTAGAAAATCTGACTTTTTTCTATGTAATAGCTCTGCACATAACAAAAGTTCTGTTTTATTGATTTCAAAATATTCAGACTATAAATTGATTTGTTCTATTCAGATCTTCTAAAGGGAGATTATATGAAATATACCTGCCCAATTATTACTTCCTCAGTTGGAGAACTTGCGTAATGACAAAGAACATTGCTTCATGAAGATAGTGGTTAAAGAAGAATGATAAGATCGTTTTATGTCAAATGATCTTAAGGCTTTCATTAAAGTTAGGTGACCCTTGCTTATTAAAATGATACACCTTCCAAGTAGACCGAAGTGATTAGTAGCTAGTTTTTTTTTTTTTTTTTTTTGCAAAGCAATAAAGGCATTTATTTGGGGTCACAGAATTGCAATTAAGGGAGCACAGATTCAGGTAGCAACCCAAATCATGTCCCACTTTGGCATTTGCAGGCAAGGGTTTTTTTTTTTTTTTTTTAATTAAAGAAAAAAAGAAATTAACACAACATTTAGAAATCATTCCATTCTACATATGCAATCAGTAATTCTTAACATCATCACATAGATGCATGATCATCATTTCTTAGTACATTTGCATCGATTTAGGAAAAGAACTAGCAAAACAACAGAAAAAGATATAGAATGTTAATATAGAGAAAAAAATAAAAATAATAATAATAGTAAAAAAAAGGACAGAAACAAACAAACAAACAGACAAAAAAAAACCTATAGCTCAGATGCAGCTTCATTCAGTGTTTTAACATGATTACTTTACAATTAGGTATTATTGTGCTGTCCATTTTTGAGTTTTTGTATCTAGTCCTGTTGCACAGTTTGTATCCCTTCAGCTCCAATTACCCATTATCTTACCCTGTTTCTAACTCCTGCTGGACTCTGTTACCAATGACATATTCCAAGTTTATTCTCAAATGTCGGTTCATATCCGTGGGACCATACAGTATTTGTCCTTTAGTTTTTGGCTAGACTCACTCAGCATAATGTTCTCTAGGTCCATCCATGTTATTACATGCTTCATAAGTTTATTCTGTCTTAAAGCTGCATAATATTCCATCGTATGTATATACCACAGTTTGTTTAGCCACTCGTCTGTTGATGGACATTTTGGCTGTTTCCATCTCTTTGCAATTGTAAATAACGCTGCTATAAACATTGGTGTGCAAATATCCGTTTGTGTCTTTGCCCTTAAGCCTTTTGAGTAGATACCTAGCAATGGTATTGCTGGGTCGTATGGCAATTCTATATTCAGCTTTTTGAGGAACCGCCAAACTGCCTTCCACAGTGGTTGCACCATTTGACATTCCCACCAACAGTGGATAAGTGTGCCCCTTTCTCCACATCCTCTCCAGCACTTGTCATTTTCTGTTTTGTTGATAATGGCCATTCTGGTGGGTGTGAGATGATATCTCATTGTGGTTTTGATTTGCATTTCTCTAATGGCCAGGGACATTGAGCATCTCTTCATGTGTCCTTTGGCCATTTGTATTTCCTCTTCTGGTAGGTGTCTGTTCAAGTCTTTTTCCTATTTTGTAATTGGGTTGGCTGTCTTTTTGTTGTTGAGTTGGACAATCTCTTTATAAATTCTGGATACTAGACCTTTATCTGATATGTCATTTCCAAATATTGTCTCCCATTGTGTAGGCTGTCTTTCTACTTTCTTGATGAAGTTCTTTGATGCACTAAAGTGTTTAATTTTGAGGAGCTCCTATTTATTTATTTCCTTCTTCAGTGCTCTTGCTTTAGGTTTAAGGTCCATAAAACTGCCTCCAATTGTAAGATTCATAAGATATCTCCCTACATTTTCCTCTAACTGTGTTATGGTCTTAGACCTAATGTTTAGATCTTTGATCCATTTTGAGTTAACTTTTGTATAGGGTGTGAGACATGGGTCTTCTTTCATTCTTTTGCATATGGATATCCAGTTCTCTAGGCACCATTTATTGAAGAGACTGTTCTGTCCCAGGTGAGTTGGCTTGACTGCCTTATCAAAGATCAAATGTCTATAGATGAGAGGGTCTATATCTGAGCACTCTATTCGATTCCTTTGGTCGATATATCTATCTTTATGCCAATACCATGCTGTTTTGACCACTGTGGCTTCATAATATGCCTTAAAGTCAGGCAGCGCGAGACCTCCAGCTTCATTTTTTTTCCTCAAGATGTTTTTAGCAATTCGGGGTACCCTGCCCTTCCAGATAAATTTGCTTATTGGTTTTTCTATTTCTGAAAAATAAGTTGTTGGGATTTTGATTGGTATTGCATTGAATCTGTAAATCAATTTAGGTAGGATTGACATCTTAACTATATTTAGTCTTCCAGTCCGTGAACACGGTATGTCCTTCCATCTATTTAGGTCTTCTGTGATTTCTTTTAACAGTTTTTTGTAGTTTTCTTTATATAGGTTTTTTGTCTCTTTAGTTAAATTTATTCCTAGGTATTTTATTCTTTTAGTTGCAATTGTAAATGGGATTTGTTTCTTGATTTCCCCCTCAGCTTGTTCATTACTAGTGTATAGAAATGCTACAGATTTTTGAATGTTGATCTTGTAATCTGCTACTTTGCTGTACTCATTTATTAGCTCTAGTAGTTTTGTTGTGGATTTTTCCGGGTTTTCGATGTATAGTATCATATCGTCTGCAAACAGTGATAGTTTTACTTCTTCCTTTCCAATTTTGATGCCTTGTATTTCTTTTTCTTGTCTAATTGCTCTGGCTAGAACCTCCAACACAATGTTGAATAATAGTGGTGATAATGGACATCCTTGTCTTGTTCCTGATCTTAGGGGAAAAGTTTTCAATTTTTCCCCATTGAGGATGATATTAGCTGTGGGTTTTTCATATATTCCTTCTATCATTTTAAGGAAGTTCCCTTGTATTCCTATCTTTTGAAGTGTTTTCAACAGGAAAGGATGTTGAATCTTGTCAAATGCCTTCTCTGCATCAATTGAGATGATCATGTGATTTTTCTACTTTGATTTGTTGATCTGGTGTATTACATTAATTGATTTTCTTATGTTGAACCATCCTTGCATACCTGGGATGAATCCTACTTGGTCATGATGTATAATTCTTTTAATGTGTTGTTGGATACGATTTGCTAGAATTTTATTGAGGATTTTTGCATCTGTATTCATTAGAGAGATTGGTCTGTAGTTTTCTTTTTTTGTAATATCTTTGCCTCGTTTTGGTATGAGGGTGATGTTGGCTTCATAGAATGAATTAGGTAGTTTTCCCTCCACTTCGATTTTTTTGAAGAGTTTGAGGAGAGTTGGTACTAATTCTTTCTGGAATGTTTGATAGAATTCAGATGTGAAGCCGTCTGGTCCTGGACTTTTCTTTTTAGGAAGCTTTTGAATGATTGATTCAGTTTCTTTACTTGTGATTGGTTTGTTGAGGTCATCTATTTCTTCTTGAGTCAAAGTTGGTTGTTCATGTCTTTCCAGGAACCCATCCATTTCATCTGAATTGGTGTATTTATTAGCGTAAAGTTGTTCATAGTATCCTGTTATTACCTCCTTTATTTCTGTGAGGTCAGTAGTTATGTCTCCTCTTCCATTTCTGATCTTATTTATTTGCATCCTCTCTCTTCTTCTTTTTGTCAATCTTGATAAGGGCCCATCAATCTTATTGATTTTCTCATAGAACCAACTTCTGGTCTTATTGATTTTCTCTATTGTTTTCATGTTTTCAATTTCATTTATTTCTGCTCTAATCTTTGTTATTTCTTTCCTTTTGCTTGCTTTGGGATTAGTTTGCTGTTTTTTCTCCAGTTCTTCCAAGTGGACAGTTAATTCCTGAATTTTTGCCTTTTCTTCTTTTCTGATATAGGCATTTAGGGCAATAAATTTCCCTCTTAGCACTGCCTTTCCTGCATCCCATAAGTTTTGATATGTTGTGTTTTCATTTTCATTTGCCTCGAGGTATTTACTAATTTCTCTTGCAATTTCTTCTTTGACCCACTCGTTGTTTAAGAGTGTGTTGTTGAGCCTCCAGGTTTTTGTGAATTTTCTGGCACTCCGCCTATTATTGATTTCCAACTTCATTACTTTATGATCCGAGAAGGTGTTGTGTATGATTTCAATCTTTTTAAATTTGTTAAGACTTGCTTTGTGACCCAGCATATGGTCTATCTTTGAGAATGATCCGTGAGCACTTGAGAAAAAGGTGTATCCTGCTGTTGTGGGATGTAATGTCCTATAAATGTCTGTTATGTCTAGCTCATTTATAGTAATATTCAGATTCTCTATTTCTTTATTGATCCTCTGTCTAGATGTTCTGTCCATTGATGAGAGTGGTGAATTGAAGTCTCCAACTATTATGGTATATGTGTCTATTTCCCTTTTCAGTGTTTGCAGTGTATTCCTCACGTATTTAGGGGCATTCCGGTTCGGTGCATAAATATTTATGATTGTTATGTCTTCTTGTTTAATTGTTCCTTTTATTAGTAGATAGTGTCCTTCTTTGTCTCTTTTAACTTTTTACATTTGAAGTCTAATTTGTTGGATATTAGTATAGCCACTCCTGCTATTTTCTGGTTGTTATTTGCATGAAATATCTTTTCCCAACCTTTCACTTTCAACCTATGTTTATCTTTGCGTCTAAGATGTGTTTCCTGTAGATAGCATATAGAAGGATCCTGTTATTTAATCCATTCTACCAGTCTATGTCTTTTGATTGGGGAATTCAGTCCATTAACATTTAGTGTTATTACTGTTTGGATAATATTTTCCTCTACCATTTTACCTTTTGTATTATGTACATCATATCTGATTTTCCTTCTTTCTACACTCTTCTCCATACCTCTCTCTTCTGTCTTTTCGTATCTGACTCTAGTGCTCCTTTTAGTATTTCTTGCAGAGCTGGTCTCTTGGTCACAAATTCTCTCAGTGACTTTTTGTCTGAGAATGGTTTAATTTCTCTCATTTTTGAAGTACAATTTTGCTGGAAATAGAAGTCTTGGTTGGCAGTTTTTCTCTTTTAGTAATTTAAATATATCATCCCACTGTCTTCTTGCTTCCATGGTTTTGCTGAGAAATCTACACATACTCTTATTGGGTTTCCCTTGTATGTGATGGATTGTTTTTCTCTTGCTGCTTTTAAGATCCTGTCTTTCTCTTTGACCTCTGACATTCTAACTAGTAAGTGTCTTGGAGAACGCCTATTTGGGTCTAATCTCTTTGGGGTGCGCTGCACTTCTTGGATCTGTAATTTTAGGTCTTTCATAAGAGTTGGGAAATTTTCAGTGATAATTTCTTCCATTAGTTTTTCTCCTCCTTTTCCCTTCTCTTCTCCTTCTGGGACACCCACAACACGTATATTTGTGTGCTTCATATTGTCCTTCAGTTCCCTGATCCTCTGTTCAAATTTTTCCATTCTTTTCCCTATAGTTTCTGTTTCTTTTTGGAATTCAGATGTTCCATCCTCCAAATCACTAATTCTGTCTTTTGTCTCTTTAAATCTATCATTGTAGGTATCCATTGTTTTTTCCATCTTTTCTACTTTGTCCTTCACTTCCATAAGTTCTGTGATTTGTTTTTTCAGTTTTTCTGTTTCTTCTTTTTGTTCAGCCCATGTCTTCTTCATGTCCTCCTTCAATTTATCGATTTGGTTTTTGAAGAGGTTTTCCATTCCTGTTCGTGTATTCAGCATTAGTTGTCTCAGCTCCTGTATCTCATTTGAACTATTGGTTTGTTCCTTTGACTGGGCCATATTTTCAATTTTCTGAGTGTGATCCGTTATCTTCTGCTGGCGTCTGGGCATTTAGTCAGATTTCCCTGGGTGTTGGACCCCACAGGTTGAATGATTTTTCTGTGAAATCTCTGGGTTCTGTTTTTCTTATCCTGCCCAGTAGGTGGTGCTCGTGGCACTCGTTTGTCTGTGGGTCTCACCAGTAAAAGGTGCTGTGGGTCCTCTAACTTTGGAAAACTCTCGCCGTGGGGGAGATTCGCCAGACAAAGCGGCTTGGAAGAGTGCCAATCCGCATCTCCCAACCGGCCCGGGGATCCGAACGCAGGGAGGGTCGCCGGCCACCGCAGCCCGGGAGAGCGCCCGTCCGAATCTCCTAGCCGGCTCGGGGCCCTGAACGTGGCAGGAGGGCACCAGCTGTCGCGGCCCAGGGGAGTGCACCGTTCCCAGCCGGACCGGGAAGCCACGCGTTGGGAAGGGACCCCAGTCACCGTTCTCCGCGGCCTGGGGATCTTCGATCCAATTCTCCCAGTTGGTCCAGGGGGCCGCGCGTAGTGGGGGGCCCCAGCCGCTGCGGCTTGAGGGGACCGCCTGTCCAATTCTCCCATCCGGCCCGGGAAGAAGGGAGGGAGGAACTCCGGCCGCCTGCCGCCCGGCCTGGGGAAGCCCACACCCCTCGACGATCTCACCGGAGCGGGTTCTCCCAGCCATTCAGCCGTTCCAGAATGAGGTACGCTGTCTTCTTGATCTCTGTCGTGGCTCCGGGAGCTGTTCTGTATTGTTTCTACTCCCCTAGTAGCTGTTCTGGAGGAGGAACTAAGACCCGCGCGTCTTACTAAGCCGCCATCTTCTCTGGAAGTTCACCAGCTTGCGGCCGCGCAGTGGTCGAACTGCCATACTTGCCATGAACGCTGCATGCAGATCGGGTCGTCAACACCTCTACCCTAGCGACTGGCATTAGTCTCCGGGCCGCGCGCCAGATCCTGGAGCAGTAGCTAGTTTTTTAACTCCTTTTTTCTCGACTCTGTTACTGCAGTCCTTGCACTTACACTTGTGTCTGGAACTACCACTTCCCAGTATACTTGGTCACACACACACCCAGTTAGAGGCAGAACTGCAACTCCCATCCCTGTCTGGGACTCTTCAGGGTATCTGTTTCCTCAGGAGGAGCATTGGGAAAACTGGGGATACTTTTCCAGATTCCTTATGAGAAAGAAATTCTGGAACGAGTTCAGGTAGACAGCTATTCTTATCCGTGTTGTATGTGGCTCGTACTTCCAGAAACTCAGAGTACCTTTTTGACTTGAGGGTCTTTTGTCAGTGGTTTAGTGTTTTCCTAGATAGAGGGATGATCTTGCTTTTGCGATTTGTTAGTGGTTTCCATCCTGTCATTCCTTCAGCTCTTGAGCACTGCAAAATGTGAATGTGTTTGCGTTTGTTTGTTTGTTTTTCCCAAAGAAAGAAAGCTTATTGCTGAGCATGAAGTAGAAGATCAGATGACCTATCTGGCCAAAAATCTGTCTACCGGAGCCTAAGAAGTTAGGGTTTTTATGGATTCAAACAAGAGGAGATGGAGTTGTTACCATTACAATATCAAATATAAACAGAGCTGAGACTGGGCTGGAATGGCCATTACAATAATAAGTATAAAGAAGGCTAAGACCATGCTGGAATAACCATTACAATAGTAAGTATACACAGGGCTGAGACTAGTTGAGTTTCAGTAATTTCAGGTATTAACTTTTGGCTATTCTACAATATAGAAAGAAAAAAAATCTAAATGATTCAGTAATCATAAGTATTCGTTAATTCCTAATTTCTCCCTTTCGTTTTTGTTCATTCCTCAATCTTGAGGGATATCTGGGTGATGACCATTCTAACCTTTTACTGCTGAAAAGGAGCATCCACAATATGGGGTAGAGGAATAAAACTGGTTGTCGTTCTTGGAAGGACTGGTACTACCTTTGAGTTTCAGGGTTTAACTAGCATGGGAACTATCTGGAGGGTTTGTCTCTGAAAACTAAAGCTTAATAATTAAAAAGTATAAGCTTAAATAAAAGGAGTAGAAGGAGTGATTTATAACTAAGTTACCTTAGGGAAATAACTTTTTACAGATTTTAGATAGAACCTGGGGTCCCCCTTAGGGGTTACAGAAATAGAGTTGGCAACATTTGGCCGAGACCTGCCTAATAGTAAACTCCATAATGATGTCCTGATTCTGTTGAAATCTCGTAGCCACTGAAACTTTATTTATTTTCCCCCTTTAGCTCACAGATTCATTGCTAATACCATGGTGTAAGGGAGGTTACCTCTGGAAGTCATATCCACAGTGTCAGGGAAATTTACTCCTAGAAGTCATGTCCCAAGAGAGTTGAATTTATTTGCATTTTGGCTTAAAGAGAAGCCACACTGAGTAACATGGAGATTTTCAGGGAGTGACTCTTAAGCATTAAGTGTTCCTTTTATTGGCAGGAGTCATATATTTTAGAGTAAATTCGGAGCCCCTCTTGCTTGAGAGAATACTAGGAATTCCCCAGGTGGGAAAGTTTAATAGTTCCATGCTTTCTTTCCCCTCAAGGGACCTTGCAAATACTTTTTTTCGTTTTATCCCCAAAACAGTGAAGTAAATCAGGGTATTACAACCACTTGTACAGACTACTAAGATCTCATTCCCTGGTCTAGGTTCGATGTCAAACAAAGCTGAATTATGTTATGTAAATAAACTGACCAGACAAGTTAAATCAGATAGTGTGCTACAGAAAATTTTAATTTTGGACAAAATAAATTTCTTTTCCTTTGGTGTTGCACAGGAATTAAAATATTAAATACAGAATGTATCATCTTTTACCCTTTTATTTGGAGCTACCTTAGTCCTAACCAGATTAGCTTCATTCACATCCCTAATTGAAGTCTGATCTCTTTTTCAGCTTCTTTAACAGTTGCTGTATGAAGGAATGTTGACTTTCAGAACTGGAGAACTCTTTCCGAATCACAGATACCCTGAGTTCCAGGGAGTTACCAAGCTATACTCAAGAAACAAATCCCAGAATTTAGAATTAACGATTAAAGCTCAGGAATAAGTGTGACTGCATAAGAGCTTATAATGTCGGCCACAGTTTTTTATTAGCATTTTGTAAGTGAAGCTGTTTCAAAAATAAAAACATTTGACAGTTGACTTATATTGGGGTTGTCAACCACAAACCATAGCACAAGTTTTTTTGTTTTTTTTAATTCTTTTTTTATTTTATTTTTTTAATACCAAAAAAAATAAACAAACGCAAACATTCCTATTTTGATCATTCCGTTCTACATATATAATCAGTAATTTACAGTATAACCACATAGTTGCATATTCATCATCATGATCATTTCTTGGAACATTTGCATCTATTCAGAAAAAGAAATAAAAAGAAAACAAAAAAATTATGTATACCATACCCCTTACCCCTCCCTTTTGTTGATCGCTAGTATTTCAAACTAAATTTATTTTAACATTTGTTCCCCCTGTTATTTATTTTTATTCCATATGTTCTATTTGTCTGTTGACAAGATAGATAAAAGCATCAGACACAAGGTTTTCACAATCACACAATCACATTGCATAGCACAAGTTTTGTCCTATCTCACCTTTGCACATTTACCAGGATTATGTTAATTAACAGGAGAACGTAATTTATATACTTGCCTTGCTTCTGTTTTTGTTTTTTTTCAATTTTTACTTATTTATTTATTAAACTTAACCACATACAAACACATTCTTACCATATGATCATTCAATTCTTGATATATAATCAGTAACTCACAATATCATCACATAGTTGTATATTCATCATCATGATCATTTCTTAGAACATTTTTGCATCAGTTCAGAAATAGAAAATAGAAAAAAATTCATACATGCCATACCCTTTACCCCTCCCTTTCATTGATCAGCAGCATTTCAATCTACTAAATTTATTTTAACATTTGTTCCCCCTATTATTTATTTATTTTTAATCCATATGTTTTACTTGTCTTTCAATAAGGTAGATAAGAGGACTTGCTTCTGTTTTAAAGTCCCTTCATATAGAAGATGAAGTTCTGATGTGGTTGACATGTACTTTTAGAGAAGCATTAGAGCAAAGTAGTGTAACTGACAAGGAAATTTTGTCATTTCTATAATCTGTAACATTCTTCTAGGAAAAACTAAAGCCATTACTGACAATATCATCCTGTTTAACATCCTGTAGGTCAGTATCAGGATATAACATGGACAGTAAGAATTGACAAGTATTTGAAAAATTTATAAAATATATTGGATAATATTTCACTTATACAAATTTAATTAATGCAAGGTTATAAAATCCCTTTTAATTTTGATAACACCTTGCAAACACTTCTCACGCAATATATTTAACCATTTTAGCACCTTTTTTTAATAATAAGATGAAAGAAAAATCCTTTCTAATAGTTTGGAATAAAAAGATATCCTTTAGGGTTTGATTTTGGGAGGACAAAATGTCAGAAGTTGTTAGGTTTGAACATTATTTTAAACAAGAAAATGGATTGCTGTGTGTGGTAGTTAGATTCAGTTGTCAACTTGGCCAGGTGAAAGCACCTAGTTCTGTTGCTGTGGACATGAGCCAATGGTAGGTGAATCTCATCTGTTGCTAATTACATCTGCAGTTGGCTAGGAGGCGTGTCTGCTGCAATGAGTGACGTTTAACTTAATTGGTTTGTGCTTAAATGAGAGAATGCAATGTAGCACAGCCTAGCAGCTCAGCATTCCTCATCTCAGCACTTGCAGCTCAGCCCAGGCCTTTGGAGAAGTCACCCCGGGGAAAGTTGTTGGAACCCAGGGGCCTGGAGAGAAGACCAGCAGAGACCATCCTGTGCCTTCCACTTAAGAAAAGAGCCTCAGTGGAAAGTTAGCTGCCTTTCCTCTGAAGAACCAACAAAATAAATCCCCTTTTATTAAAAGCCAATCCATCTCTGGTGTGTTGCATTCCGGCAGCTAGCAAACAAGACCACTGTGTAACTATATTTGGTTTCTTATTTAACCAAAGTGACAGCAAAGGTAAAATAAGAGTTAACATGATTGTAAGAAAAAGACTTAGATCTTTTAAAAATGGGAAGACTTGTCTTCTGAAATAAAGGATGATAAAGTCGACATAAACGTCACAAAGACATTACTCTGATATGATACAGATTCTTTTTTTTTTTCTATTTTTTTTAATCTTTTTTTTATTAATTAAAAAAAGAATTAACAAAACAATTAGAAATCATTCCAATCTACATGTACAATCAGTAATTCTTAATAACATCACATAGTTGCATATTCATCATTTCTTAGTACATTTGCATCGATTTAGAAAAAGAAATAAAAAGACAACAGAATAAGAATTAAAACAATAATAGAAAGAACAACAACAAACAAAAACAAAAACAAAAACAAAAAACCTATACCTCACATGCAGCTTCATTCAGTGTTTTAACATAATTGCATTACAATTGGGTAGTATTGTGCTGTCCATTTCTGAGTTTTTATATCCAGTCCCGTTGTACAATCTGTATCCCTTCAGCTCCAATTATCCCTTCTCTTTTTTTTTTTAATTAACGGAAAAAAAGAAATTAACCCAACATTTAGAGATCATACCATTCTACATATGCAATCATTAATTCTTAACATCATCACATAGATGCATGATCATCATTTCTTAGTACATATGCATTGGTTTAGAAGAACTAGCAACATAACCGAAAAAGATATAGAATGTTAATATAGAGAAAAAAATAAAAGTAATAATAGTAAAATCAAAACAAAACAAAACAAAACAAAAACCTATAGCTCAGATGCAGCTTCATTCAGTGTTTTAACATGATTACTTTACGATTAGGTATTATTGTGCTGTCCATTTTTTGAGTTTTTGTATCTAGTCCTGTTACACCGTCTGTATCCCTTCAACTCCAATTGGCCATTATCTTACCCTGTTTCTACCTCCTGCTGGACTCTGTTATCAAGGACATATTCCAAATTTATTCTCGAATGTCTGTTCACATCAGTGGGACCATACAGTATTTGTCCTTTAGTTTTTGGCTAGACTCACTCAGCATAATGTTCTCTAGGTCCATCCATGTTATTACATGCTTCATAAATTTATCCTGTCTTAAAGCTGTATAGTATTCCATTGTATGTATATACCACAGTTTGTTTAGCCACTCTTCTGTTGATGGAGATTTTGGCTGTTTCCATCTCTTTGCAATTGTAAATAACGCTGCTATAAACATTGGTGTGCAAATGTCCGTTTGTGTCTTTGCCCTTAAGTCCTTTGAGTAGATTCCCAGCAATGGTATTGCTGGGTCGTATGGCAATTCTATATTCAGCTTTTTGAGGAACCGCCAAACTGCCTTCCACACTGGTTGCACCATTTGACATTCCCACCGACAGTGGATAAGTGTGCCTCTTTCTCCGCATCCTCTCCAGCACTTGTCATTTTCTGTTTTGTTGATAATGGCCATTCTGGTGGGTGTGAGATGATATCTCATTGTGGTTTTGATTTGCATTTCTCTAATGGCCAGGGACATTGAGCATCTCTTCATGTGCCTTTTGGCCATTTGTATTTCCTCTTCTGATAGGTGTCTGTTCAAGTCTTTTTCCCATTTTGTAATTGGGTTGGCTGTCTTTTTGTTGTTCAGATGAACAATCTCCTTATAAATTCTGGATACTAGACCTTTATCTGATATATCATTTCCAAATATTGTCTCCCATTGTGAAGGCTGTCTTTCTACTTTCTTGATGAAGTTCTTTGATGCACAAAAGTGTTTAATTTTGAGGAGTTCCCATTTATTTATTTCCTTCTTCAGTGCTCTTGCTTTAGGTTTAAGGTCCATAAAACCGCCTCCAGTTGTAAGATCCATAAGATATCTCCCAACATTTTCCTCTATCTGTTTTATGGTCTTAGACCTAATGTTTAGATCTTTGATCCATTTTGAGTTAACTTTTGTATAGGGTGTGAGACATGGGTCTTCTTTCATTCTTTTGCATATGGATATCCAGTTCTCTAGGCACCATTTATTGAAGAGACTGCTCTGTCCCAGGTGAGTTGGCTTGACTGCCTTATCAAAGATCAAATGTCCATAGATGAGAGGGTCTATATCTGAGCACTCTATTCGTTTCCATTGGTCGATATATCTATCTTTATGCCAATACCATGCTGTTTTGACCACTGTGGCTTCATAATATGCCTTAAAGTCAGGCAGCGCGAGACCTCCAGCTTCGTTTTTTTTCCTCAAGATGTTTTTAGCAATTCGGGGCACGCTGCCCTTCCAGATAAATTTGCTTATTGGTTTTTCTATTTCTGAAAAATAAGTTGTTGGGATTTTGATTGGTATTGCATTGAATCTGTAAATCAATTTAGGTAGGATTGACATCTTAACTATATTTAGTCTTCCAATCCATGAACACGGTATGCCCTTCCATCTATTTAGGTCTTCTGTGATTTCTTTTAGTAGTTTTTTGTAGTTTTCTTTATATAGGTTTTTTGTCTCTTTAGTTAAATTTATTCCTAGGTATTTTATTCTTTTAGTTGCAATTGTAAATGGGATTTGTTTCTTGATTTCCCCCTCAGCTTGTTCATTACTAGTGTATAGAAATGCTACAGATTTTTGAATGTTGATCTTGTAACCTGCTACTTTGTTGTACTCATTTATTAGCTCTAGTAGTTTTGTTGTGGATTTTTCCGGGTTTTCGACGTATAGTATCATATCGTCTGCAAACAGTGATAGTTTTACTTCTTCCTTTCCAATTTTGATGCCTTGTATTTCTTTTTCTTGTCTAATTGCTCTGGCTAGAACCTCCAACACAATGTTGAATAATAGTGGTGATAATGGACATCCTTGTCTTGTTCCTGATCTTAGGGGGAAAGTTTTCAATTTTTCCCCATTGAGGATGATATTAGCTGTGGGTTTTTCATATATTCCTTCTATCATTTTAAGGAAGTTCCCTTGTATTCCTATCTTTTGAAGTGTTTTCAACAGGAAAGGATGTTGAATCTTGTCGAATGCCTTCTCTGCATCAATTGAGATCATCATGTGATTTTTCTGCTTTGATTTGTTGATCTGGTGTATTACATTAATTGATTTTCTTATGTTGAACCATCCTTGCATACCTGGGATGAATCCTACTTGGTCATGATGTATAATTCTTTTAATGTGTTGTTGGATACGATTTGCTAGAATTTTATTGAGGATTTTTGCATCTGTATTCATTAGAGAGATTGGTCTGTAGTTTTCTTTTTTTGTAATATCTTTGCCTGGTTTTGGTATGAGGGTGATGTTGGCTTCACAGAATGAATTAGGCAGTTTTCCCTCCACTTCGATTTTTTTGAAGAGTTTGAGGAGAATTGGTACTAATTCTTTCTGGAACGTTTGGTAGAATTCACATGTGAAGCCATCTGGTCCTGGACTTTTCTTTTTAGGAAGCTTTTGAATGACTAATTAAATTTCTTTACTTGTGATTGGTTTGTTGAGGTCATCTATTTCTTCTTGAGTCAAAGTTGGTTGTTCATGTCTTTCCAGGAACCCGTCCATTTCATCTAAATTGTTGTATTTATTAGCGTAAAGTTGTTCATAGTATCCTGTTATTACCTCCTTTATTTCTGTGAGGTCAGTAGTTATGTCTCCTCTTCCATTTCTGATCTTATTTATTTGCATCCTCTCTCTTCTTCTTTTTGTCAATCTTGATAGGGGCCCATCAATCTTATTGATTTTCTCATAGAACCAACTTCTGGTCTTATTGATTTTCTCTACTGTTTTCATATTTTCAATTTCATTTATTTCTGCTCTGATCTTTGTTATTTCTTTCCTTTTGCTTGCTTTGGGATTAGTTTGCTGTTCTTTCTCCAGTTCTTCCAATTGAACAGTTAATTCCTGCATTTTTGCCTTTTCTTCTTTTCTGATATAGGCATTTAGGGCAATAAATTTCCCTCTTAGCACTGCCTTTGCTGCATCCCATAAGTTTTGATATGTTGTGTTTTCATTTTCATTTGCCTCGAGGTATTTACTAATTTCTCTTGCAATTTCTTCTTTGACCCACTCGTTGTTTAAGAGTGTGTTGTTGAGCCTCCAGGTATTCGTGAATTTTCTGGCATTCCGCCTATTATTGATTTCCAACTTCATTCCTTTATGATCTGAGAAAGTGTTGTGTATGATTTCAATCTTTTTAAATTTGTTAAGACTTGCTTTGTGACCCAGCATATGGTCTATCTTTGAGAATGATCCATGAGCACTTGAGAAAAAGGTGTATCCTGCTGTTGTGGGATGTAATGTCCTATAAATGTCTGTTAAGTCTAGTTCCTTTATAGTAATATTCAGATTCTCTATTTCTTTATTGATCCTCTGTCTAAATGTTCTGTCCATTGATGAGAGTGGGGAATTGAAGTCTCCAACTATTATGGTATTTGTGTCTATTTCCCTTTTCAGTGTTTGCAGTGTATTCCTCACGTATTTTGGGGCATTCTGGTTCGGTGCATAAATATTTATGATTGTTATGTCTTCTTGTTTAATTGTTCCTTTTATTAGTAGATAGTGTCCTTCTTTGTCTCTTTTAACTGTTTTACATTTGAAGTCTAACTTGTTGGATATTAGTATAGCCACTCCTGCTATTTTCTGGTTGTTATTTGCATGAAATATTTTTTCCCAACCTTTCACTTTCAACCTATGTTTATCTTTGGGTCTAAGATGTGTTTCCTGTAGACAGCATATAGAAGGATCCTGTTTTTTAATCCATTCTGCCAATCTATGTCTTTTGATTGGGGAATTCAGTCCATTAACATTTAGTGTTATTACTGTTTGGATAATATTTTCCTCTGCCATTTTGCCTTTTGTATTATATATATCATATCTGACTTTCCTTCTTTCTACACTCTTCTCCATACCTCTCTCTTCTGTCTTTTCGGTTCTGACTCTAGTGCTCCCTTTAGTATTTCTTGCAGAGCTGGTCTCTTGGTCACAAATTCTCTCAGTGACTTTTTGTCTGAGAATGTTTTAATTTCTCCCTCATTTTTGAAGGACAATTTTGCTGGATATAGGAGTCTTGGTTGGCAGTTTTTCTCTTTTAGTAATTTAAATATATCATCCCACTGTCTTCTAGCCTCCATGGTTTCTGCTGAGAAATCTACACATAGTCTTATTGGGTTTCCCTTGTATGTGATGGATTGTTTTTCTCTTGCTGCTTTCAAGATCCTCTCCTTCTCTTTGACCTCTGACATTCTAACTAGTAAGTGTCTTAGAGAATGCCTATTTGGGTCTAATCTCTTTGGGGTGCGCTGCACTTCTTGGATCTGTAATTTTAGGTCTTTCATAAGAGTTGGGAAATTTTCAGTGAAAATTTCTTCCATTAGTTTTTCTCCTCCTTTTCCCATCTCTTCTCCTTCTGGGACACCCACAACATGTATATTTGTGCGGTTCATATTGTCCTTGAGTTCCCTGATACCCTGTTCAAATTTTTCCATTCTTTTCCCGATAGTTTCTGTTTGTTTTTGGAATTCAGATGTTCCATCCTCCAAATCACTAATTCTATCTTCTGTGTCTTTGAATCTCTCATTGTAGGTATCCATTGTTTTTTCTATCTTTTCTACTTTGTCCTTCACTTCCATAAGTTCTGTGATTTGTTTTTTCAGTTTTTCTATTTCTTCTTTATGTTCAGCCCATGTCTTCTTCATGTCCTCCCTCAATTTATCGATTTCGTTTTTGAAGAGGTTTTCCATTTCTGTTCGTGTATTCAGCATTAGTTGTCTCAGCTCCTGTATCTCATTTGAACTATTGGTTTGTTCCTTTGACTGGGCCATATTTTCAATTATTTGCGCGTGATCCGTTATCTTCTGTTGGCGTCTGCGCATTTAGATAGATTTCCCTGGGTATTGGATCCAAAACTTTGGAAGATTTTTCTGTGAAATCTCTGGGTTCTGTTTTTCTTATCCTGCCCAGTAGGTGGCGCTCGTGGCACACGTTTGTCTGCGGGTCCCACCAGTAAAAGGTGCTGTGGGACCTTAAACTTTGGAAAACTCTCGCCGTCCGGGGGGTTCGCTAGCCGAAGCGGCTTGAGCCGGCCCGGGGTCCGAACGCAGGGAGGGTTGCTGGTCGCCGCAGCCTGGGAAAGAGCCCGTCCGAATTTCCTAGTCGGCCCTGGGCGACAAGCGTGGCGGGAGGGCGCCAGCGGCAGCGTCCCGCCCGAGAGAGTGCACGTTCCCCGGGAGTCACGGGTTTGGAAGGGGCCTCCCCCACCCGTCACCGTTCTCCACGGCCTGGGGATTTCCGATCCAATTCTCTCAGTTGGTCCGGGGGGCTGCGCGTGGTGTGGGCGCCAGCCGCCTTGGTTTCAGGGGACCGCCTCTCCAATTCTCCCAGCCGGCCCGGGAAGGGGGAAGGGAGTAACTCCGGCCGCTTCCCGCCCCGCCCGGTGGGGCCCGCGCGCCTCGGCGATCTCACCCGAGCTGCTTCTCTCAGCCAGCCAGCCGTTTCAGGATGAGGTACGCTGTCTTTTTTATCTCTGTTGTGGCTTTGGGCGCTTTCTGTATCGTTTCTACTCCCCTAGTAGCTGTCCTGGACAAGAAACTAAGATCCGCGCGTCTTACTAAGCCGCCATCTTCCAGGAAGTCCTGATACAGATTCTTTGTCTTCTAGACAGAATATTTAGATGGCTGAGAAAAACTTGATATCCTTTCTGTAAGAGCAGACTTAACAATCTACATTACTTTAATGGAGAGAAAACTAAACCCCAGTTTTGTATGAATACACAGTTTGACACAAAAGCTTTTAAAAATATATTATAAACAAGCAGTATTAGTTTGTTAAGCTGCTAGAATGAAATATACGAGGAATGGAATGACTTTTATAAAGGGAATTTATTACATTACAAGTTTATATTCTAAGGCCATGAAAGTGTCCAAATTAAGGCACCAACAAGAGGTTACTTTGACTCAAGCAAGGCTGATGCTGTTCAGTACATCTCTGTCAGCTGGGTAGGCATATGGTTGGCGTCTGCTGGTCCTTGTTCCCAGTTTGGTTGCTTTCAGCTTCTGATACCAATGGTTTCCTCTCCTAAGTGTCTGTAGACCTCCACTTAGCTCCTCCAGGACACAGCTCTGGGTTCTTGCTTGCTTAGCATCTCGTGAGAAGGTACATGGCAATGTCTACTGGGCTCTGCCCGTGTCCAGGCAATCTGGCACTTTGAACATCTCTGTTGGCACTCCACGCATTGCCATGCATCTGCGTCTCTGTCAGCTCTGAAGCAACTGTTTTCTAAGCATCTGCATCTGAGGTTTCTTCAAAATGTTTCCCATTTTAAAGGATTCCAGTAAATTAATGAAGATCCACTGTGAATGGATGGAGTCATATCTCCATCAATCAAAAGACTACACACACAATTGGGTGTGCCAGTGTGTTCCTGGAGATGATCTAATTAAAAGATTATACCCATAACTGGGAGTGTCACATCTCTGTGGAGATATCTAACCAAAAGGGATTCTACCTTACAGTATTAAATCAGGATTAAAGGACATGGCTTTTCTGGGAAACATTATGCTTTCGAACTAGCATGCAAGGTATCACATTTTTGGTCTGCATTAACAATGGAAAATAGTGTTGCACATCTGCTCTAGTTCGAGAAATCATTTTTTTTACATGTGTACAGTTTATCACGGACATTGTCTACTGCAAGATTCACTGTGTTACACGTTCCCATGTTTAAACCGCCACCTTTCCTTCTGGTGACATACTTGGCTCTAAACTTCCCCTTTCCACCACATTCACACCATTCAGTGCTGTTAATCTCACAATAATATGCACTTTGCAACTGTGTTTGCCTTTTTTATTGGAAGTTAAAAATATCTCTTTGTTTTCATAATATCCTAAAATTATCAGCAACTTCAAAGGCGTCAAACTCTGGAAAATATACTACATTTGTTTAATTTGTCTCAAGCATAAGTCCAGGACGACTTCTCCCTCTCTCAAGGACGTTTTTCTTTACTTACTGAAATTTGGCAGTTAGACCTTATTCAGTTACCTCTATCCCAAGGCTTTTATATTTTAATAATGAGTGTTTATTGCTGTTACTGTTATAAAGGTATTATTGGAAAAAGCAAAATGTGTTTTAAAAAGCTTTAATATGGAAATGTTCACATATATACCAAAAGTAGAGAAAATAATGTGATAAACCCCTGTCACGTACCCTCAACAGGGATCAACATTTTCTGCAATTTTTGATTTTTCAAAAATCATTTTGAAAGTTTGCTCTTTACCCATGGTAAGCCTGTTCAGATGTATAAATTAGCTAACTTATACATATAATTTCAGTGGCATATAACAATGAGCATTTATGGTTGTGCTCACAAGTCTGTGGGTCAGCTGGGATGGCTCTGTTCCATGCATTTCATTCTTCTGTGATTGGTGATCTACCTCTGGGGCATGTTCTTCACATGGTAATGGCAGGAATGCAAAGGCACTAATAGAAGTATGAGGGGCCTTTTTGGGTCTAGGCTCAGAGTTCACACTGTGAAGCTTGCCTCTCATTGGCCAGAGCAAGCCATGTGGCCAAGCCCCAAATCAATATAATGGGGAAGAACATTCTCATGGACATGTACAGGAGCCATAATCTACCACAACTGGCAGACCCAGAACTTGGTACTTTTTTTTTGTCTGAAATGATATCAACTCAGTATGATAATAATGTGTTCACCATTATTGTAGTAGTTATCACCCTTATTTAATCGCCTTTTATCTGTCAGCAGGGAAAACTTAAAAGCTCCCTGAGGGCAGATTTTGCATGTCTATCACATTTTTATCTAGAGTGCTTAGCCTGATGATTAGGGAACATGGTATCTGGTCAGTAACTACTGTTTGAGTAAATGGATAAAGTAACTGAGAGGCCAGATGGATAGGAGAGTAAATTGCTTAGTTAAGGGCCATGGTGTCATTGTCTGAAAAATAGAAAAACTTTAGCATAACAAGGGCAAGAAGACCTTGACTGAATTGCAGATTAGTTCTGGGACTAAATGTTAAATTGGGGGACTAAAAATCCCAAGACTTAATAGGTTGGACTGGCAGTTAGTTATAAATACACATATGGCTTACTGCTAAACTGTTTTTCTCTGCTGTCAACACTTTGCTTTGGTTCACTTCTTAGCAAAGTTCATGAGTTGGCCATTTGGAGAAAACTTCTGGGTCTTTTGGTAAGCCTTTTCTTCCAGTTGTGATCTTTATTGAACCCTCCAGGTGCCATTGCCCTTTTGTGCTCTAAGTCCACCAATACCACACATCTACCCTGATAAACATTTGTGTCCTAGAATTGTCATCTTTCTGCTAAAAAATAATATGAAATTTGCTTTCTCTCTGCACTCACCCAAAAAAGGTAGATAATTTATCGGGCTAAGTTACCAGGTATAAAAAACAATTTTTAAGAAATATAAAACCAGAGTTTATAAAATCAGTTTCAACAGTTTTATGTAATTATCCCATCTTTTACCATAATTGAGGAAATATAAGATTGGTTCTAAATTTAAGTAGTGAATATATTTATTACCAGTATTAGTAATAAAAGAAAATATTCTTCCTTTATAAGAAGTGAAATGGAGTAAAGTTTTAACCTGTATGTAGGGTGGGTGAGCTGTCATGATTGTTCTGTAACAATCTCATTTCTTTTTTTAATGCTTAGATTTGAAGACTACATTGCCCTGCCGTCAGTACCAGCAGTTTCTCTGTTCTGTGATCAATGTGATTCACAGGAACTTCTTAAGTAGAAAACGAAATGATCCAGGGGCGTGGAAAATATGACTTTTATATTGGTCTGGGATTGGCTATGAGCTCCAGCATTTTCATTGGAGGGAGTTTCATTTTGAAAAAAAAAGGTCTCTTGCGACTTGCCAGAAAAGGCTCCATGAGAGCAGGTAGGTTGTTCCTGTGTGACTTCTGAAGCAAGTATCTGCTTATATTAGGTTCTTTGCAGGGGACCTTCGTTCCTAGTGAGCATATTCACTCCTCTGAACTGTGAAAGTTCTAAATGTTTATGGAGAATCAGAAATCAGTTTTGCAATGAGAAAAATAAAAAATTGCAATTTTGAAATGAGAAGATATCAAAATAACTTAACCACCCATTCTTGCATTTATTTTCACATTTTTTTTCTAAAGTAGGGTCAGGGACCAAGAATTGTTCAGCCTTTTCTTTGCCTTTCGTTATATGTCTACAGAGAAAAAAATAAGGTTTCTTGAGTGGATTGGAATCTTATTGAAGCCTAGCATCTTTTTTCTAAGGAAGTTGAACACAGTAGGAAAAGTTCTGATTTTTACTTTACTTTACTGAAACATTTTTCCTGATGTTCTCAAATTAACAAGAACGGGAAAAGAGGGCTTCTCTGGCTCAGAGTTCCTGGTTCAGTGAACTCCCAAATGCTGAAGGTTGTTTTCTCAGAAATTGCCAGCAAGTCACAAGGACCTTTGTGGAGACTCGACAAGCTTGAGCCCTCTCTCCGGTGGATGTGTCCACGACAGTTCCAGTGTTGTAGTGTGACATTACAGTCATGTTGGAGACCTGCATCTGATCTGATGGGAAGACCTGCTTTGGCAGTAACATATTGCCTTCTTCCTCTTTCCTGTACAACCCTATGGACAGACCTAACTAAGCAATCTTAAAACAATAGCCTCTATTGGATTTTGATGGACAGGGAGAAAGTATCAACATACACTGCTTGTTTCCCCAGTCCCTCATCTTTGGTCCTCTGACGGTACTTTCATTGGCCGTGGTATAAGTAGTTGGCAAAGGATTTGTTCACATTGGTTTTTCTTTTGGGACAGTTGCTTCACTGCCAGTGGCTTCCTGACTTTAGTTTAGTCAAGAGGGAAGCCAAGGTAAAAAGCAGGGTAAGCATCCTGGCAGTCCCAAACTATGAGCAGTAGTCAGTCTTTTTATGTCTGATGTATATAGGACCATATTCTCCAAGGTTACTACATCATATATGGGGCATGCCACACTGAAATGGTTTATTCATTGTCAAACTAACTCATTAAAAGGTGGTTCATCTTCTTTGATTTGTGTTTTGAAGCTGAGTTCACAGAACAAAAGAAGAAAGTCTGAACTGACTGTAAAAATTGATTTAATTTCTTCACTCAAGAGTATAGTACAAATCTGAAAATTTTAACACTCAGGTTCTCAAGTCCCCTTTTCCCAAAATAGTTATAAAATAATACCTAAAAAATTCCTTTATACAAATTCCTTTATTCAAAGTAGTAATAATCAACACGTGAAATATTTTAAAGTATGTTACTTCTAGCAGTTGCCATCTTTTTTTTTTTTTTTTTTTTTTGGCATGGGCAGGCTCCAGGAATCAAACTCGGGTCTCCAGCATGGCAGGAAAGAATTCTGCCACTGAGCCACCGTTCGTCGCCCTCTCATAATTATAAGTACAAGAGTCTGATTATCTTCCAAAGAAGTAAAATATTTCTTCATTCACAGGTCAAGGTGGCCATGCATATCTTAAAGAATGGTTGTGGTGGGCTGGACTGCTGTCAAGTATGTATAGAGAATATTTCAAGAAACTATATGTTTAATATGTTATTCATATATTAAAATATTTGGATATCCTATTATAGTCTCTTATTAGCAAATTTTAAAACTTTACTGCTCTTTTAAAGAACAAAATCCAAAATATGTAAAATTTCAGCCTGTAAATGTCATTCAGCAGTACAATAGCTTATCTTATTTAATTTGAATTAGATGACTATACCTGATTAAAACCTGTCTGGTATGTGTTTTTAAAAGTTCTGCTCAGTTTAAGAAGGGACTTTTAAAAATGAAAGATCCTAGAAAACATCCTGTTTTTGGTTCCTCCTCTTCTATTAGTTCTCAGTCCAAATTGAAAGGAGGGTATGTAATTCATAAGGGTATCCAAGGTTATTTTGATAATGATTACCTTTTAAAAGATACATGGAACAAATGATCCTTAAGACACTGAGCCTTCAGAGAAACTATTCAGGATTATATAAGTGTTCTACATTAAATTTAAAAATAGATATTGAAACTTGGATGGCAAGAACTTTTCCAAGCTTCAGGGCAGTTGAAGTAATAAAGTGACTGATAGATGTGACTATCCAACAAATGTTTTGTGATTATCTCTTACATGCCAGGCACCATTCTAGGTGCTGGAGATACACTAAGTGAAAAGAAAACAGAAAAATGTCCACTCACACGAAGCTTACATTCAGGATAGGAAGACAAATAATAAACTAAATAGCCTTGAATGTGTTAGTGATAAATGCTAAGAGGAAGGAATAAAGTAGGGAAGGGGGATGTGAAATTGAGGACAAAGAGGTTTAAATTTTTAGATAGGGGTTTGGGAAGCCCTCACTGAAAAGGTATTATTTGAGAAAAAGAACAAAAGGAAATGAGCAAGCTAACCATGCAAAAATATTTGAGGAAAAGAACATTTAGGCAGGAAGAGATGTAAATGTGAAGACTGTGAGGTGGGACCATGCTTTACCTATAGAAGTGTGAAGCTGCCTCCAATATTCCCTCAGTGATTCTCACCTTCTGGTCTTTGCACTTTTATATACACAGTGAATCAATGCTAGTCGGGTGTGATCAAAGACTATGGCAGAAGTTTTGGTGTGTGACTTCAAGTCTGAGAAAGAGCAGCCAGGGTAGTAGGAGGAAACCACATGAGTGTAGTATTATGGGAGCTAAGTGAAGAAAATATTTGAGGGCGCAGAGTGCTCATTTGTGTCAAATGGGGCTGATGTAGAGTAGTTACAATGAAGACTGAAAAATAACCGTGGAGTTTAGGCATATGTAGATCCTTGGTGACCCTGTGAAAAGCAGTTTTGGTATTAAAAGTGTATAAAACTTTTGATGTGATGTCGGAAAGCAATAATGCTGCTTCTGTTAATGGTGGAATTGGTAATTGAATCAGTATTCCAGCTGGTATTAAGTTGAAAAACTGGGCAAAATGCAAAAGTATCTTAAAAACATCAAAGAATTAAGATGATAGTTGAGTTACTTCACCAAGATCAGGGAAAGGATTAGGGCTCAGAAAAGTAAGCTGGAGACATTTCTCCCCTAAAGGTATTTGCAGACTCCAGAGGAGGCAGCTAAGAAATAGTGTAAACCTCTGAACTCAATTAATAGGAGTCAGAATCTGATGCTGCTTAGGATGCTAACTCTGGTAAAAAAAACAAACAAGCAAACAAAAAAAACACACCTCCCACTCTGGGCTAGGGATATTGAAAACTGTACCTTTGGAGTGAGGTAGAGACTATGCAATATCTGATTATTCGAGTGGACCAGACAGTACCAAGCCTTGGTCCTAAATTGCCAGTGCTCTGGAGCCTGGCAGAAAAAAAGCAAAACTTCTTTCTTGAATGGGATTACATTATCTTGGCCTTAAATTGTTTCTGTAAGTAATTTTTAAGATAAAATGTCCAGGACAAAAAAAGAGAGGAAGCATATGAGAATAAAAAAAATTATCAGAAGTGACTGGTAGAAACTGACCCATAGATTCTCCAGATATTGAATGAATCACGGATCATAAAACAATTGTGCTTACTACAAAGAACTGTAGTTAACCAGTGAACTGGAAACTATAGCAACATTGCACATTTGCAAAAACAAAAACTAAAAAATCATATAATTGAAATATAAATAAAGTAAATTTGGATTTAACAATGCATTAGGTATGACTGAAGAGAGACTTGATCAACTGGACAATAGTTAGGAAGGAATTATCTAAATTGAAGCAAGAGGAGATCAGAAGATGGAAAATATAGACAAGAAGTTATGAAACTTAAAGGATTCAGTGAATAATTGGATTCCCAGAATTGGGAGAAAAGGGAATGGAGCACAAGCAATATTTGAAGGGAAAATCACTGAAGATTTTCCAAAAACTGACTCAAATGATCAAACCACAGAATCAAGAAGTCCAACAAGACCCAAGCAGGATCTATGAAAAGAAAATCAGACCTAGGCACATCATAGCAAAACTGCTAAAAACCAGAGACAAAATATCTTTTGAGCATTTAGAGAAACAGTATTGTCAAAGGGGTGACAGAATGACAGCTAACTTCATAACAACATTGAAAGCTGGGAAGTAGTGGAAATATATCTTTAAGGTGCTGAAAGAAGGTAGTTGGCAGTAGAATTCTCTACTCATTGAAAAAAATCTTCACGATTAAGAATGAAATAAGGAGGCTTTTGCCCTAAGTGAAACTGATAACATAGGTATACTAAAACAAATTCAAAAAGGTTTCCTATAGGTAGAAAGGAATAGATACTTATGGAAAGTTAGAGGTGCAGAAAGGAAAGAAGCAAAGTTCTGAAGTTCATTTAAATAAACATTGGTGAATGCAGAACAATAAAAATGACTTGTGGACTTAATATCTCCATACATAACAATAAAATATTCAACAAAAATGACATAAGTGTAAGGGAGAAAGTGGATTAAGGTGTTCTAAGGTTCTTGTGTGGTCAGAAGGAAAGTAAAGTTAAACATTAACATTAGACTTAAGTCATGGATACATGTAATTTCTAATATACACAGGGAAGGAATAGTGTAACTTCCTAATTAATGGAGGAAAGAATGGAATATTTTTTGAAAACATGAAAAGCAAGCAAGATGAGAAAGAACAGAATTAGCAGGACAGATAGCAGATGAGAAAATGAAAATTATTATATAGATCTAAGTTTTTTGTTTATTTTCTGGTAAGTTACGGAATCTGTAGGAGTAGAACACTATCCTAGATGAAGAGTTATTTGAGACATTGCAGCCAAATTCTTTGATTCCTAGAAGGAACAAACCATAAAGACATTTGAGGGATTGTAAAGAAAATATGAATATGGATTGCTTGCTAGATGGTGGTATTAGAGTTTTATTGTAAGTTTCACTAGGTGTGATAAAAATTTTGTGGTTAAATAGGGAGTATTCTTTTTAAGATTTTCATATTCCCATGAACTATTTATGAGTGAAATGTCATGATGTTTGTAATTTGTTAAATTATTTTAGCAAAAATGAAAAGCATTTATCTTAGGGGAAAAAAGATGTACAGCACATTTTGGGAGAAAATATATTTGAGAAATTGGTTGCATCTTAAGTCTGGATGGTAGATATATAGCTGTCATGTATATTTTATTCTGTGCTTCTGAATATTTGGAATGTTTTATTATTCATTATTTGGGATGTTTAAGAGTTTAAAAATAAAATCTTTAAGAAAGGATAGCATATTTAAAGTCTAATGTATCGATAACTACCTTACATGAAATGCCTCATTAAAAGGCAAAGATTATTAGACTGGAATTAAAAAAAAGTAAATAACCAATCAAATGCTTTTTTTTTCAAGAGACACATGTAAGGATATAAGATAAGGATATAGAACGTTTGAGAAAAGGATTAAGAAAGTTGAGATCACTGTTATTAGTATTTGACAAAATATACTTTAAAACAGAAAAAACATATCAGAGATACAGGATTAGTTCATAAAGATGAAAGTTTCAACTCACCTGGACACTATAACAATTCTAACTTTATGTAATAATATGACTTTGGAATATGGAAAGCAGAAATCAACAGAATAAGGAGAAATGGACAACTTCAAAATCATACAATGAGATTTTAATTTACTACTCTCAGTAGTTGATGTGACAAGTAGAGAAAAATTATTAAGGTATAGAAAATTTGAACAATCGGTTTAACAAACCTGAGTAAACACAATGAACATATGTCATAGCACTCAACTTCAGATATACATTCATTTCGAGTGCATATGAAATATTTATACAAATTGTTAACTTTATGGCCCAGCAGATTGTCAATTTGCTGGGCTATAAAGCTAGTCTTATTATTTCTCAAAAGATTTAATGGAGCATTTTCATAGACCACTGTGCCTTAAAAACCAATAACAAAAAGATAACAAAAAATCCCATATACGTTGAAATTAAGGAAATACACTTTTATGCAACCCATGGTTCAAAGAAGTCTGAGAATTAGAAAATATGTTAATATTTAAATTAGAAAATGCCTGTATAATATAATGGAAGTGCAAATACTTAGAATAAAATTTATATTTTTCAATATATATAATTGAAAACAAGAAAGGCAAGGCATTTAAGTCAAGAAATTAGAAAAAGAATTGCAAAATAAACCCAAAAATGTAGAAGGAGGTAAATAAAGAGAAGAGTAAAAATTTGTTAACTAGGAAACAAAGGGTCATATAAGGTCAACATTTGGGCCTGTGATCATACTAATGAAAAATTGGCAAACCTCTGGTGAAATTGATCAAGAGAAGGTGAGTTAGGTAGGTCATGTAATATGAAGTTATCCTCATTAACTTAGTATAGTATTTTGCCAAGATGGATACATAGAGCAGTGAAACAATCCTGACATGGACCCGTGGAGAATATGGTATTGAAGAGAAGTAGGGAAATTCACTTTTTGGTAAATATTTCTGCCACAGTTGGGTATGCATATGGCAAAGAAAAAAAGTAGATTCCTACCTAATTTCATACATAAAAATCAACTCCAGCTTGTTCATAGTTCTGCATGTGAAAGGCAGGACACTAACGAATTTAGAAGATTATGAAAAATTTAGGGAAAGATTTATTAAACAAGCTGTGTAATACACTAACCATAAGGGAAAATATTTTTTATATTGATAACTTAAAATTTAAAACTTCTTTTTATCAAAAAATATTTAAAAGGATAAAATGTAAATTGTAGAGGGTGAAAAAAATAGCAAAAGATTTGTATCCAAAATATATTAAAATATTACCTCAAATCAATAAGAGAAAACGTATATTAGACAAATGGGGAAGAAACTTGAACAGCCAGCTCACTAAAAAGAAGTTCATGTGGCCAATCAACAAATGGAAAGGAGAAATGCATATTGAAAGCACAATAAAATAATCCAGTATTCCTAACAGATTAAGGAACTTGCTCACAATACCAAGTACTGGTGAGAGTGTGACTTAGAGGGAGCTCTCATACACTGATAGTAGAAGTGAAAATTGACATATCCGTTTTGAAAAGGCAGGAGGCAAGAATGAAATTTTTATCAGATCATGCCCGTCCACTGCATAAAATTCTCCAGTGTCTTTTCAACTCAGATAAAATCCTACCTTTGACCGACTCACCTGCCACTCCCACTTCCTCACTCTGCCAGAGCGCCCCTTGCTGTTTAGATAAACCAATCATTTCTTTTCTTTTTTTTTTTTTACATGGGCAGGCACTGGAAATTGAACTCGGGTCATCTGGCATGGCAGGCAAGCATTCTTGCCTGCTGAGCCACCGTGGCCCGCCCCCAATCATTTCTTAATGCAGGATTTTTCTACTTGTGTTTCCTGCTTGGAATTTTCTTCCCCAAAAAGCTGTGGATAACTTCCTCACTTCCTTTCAGATTCTGTTCAGTTTACTTTACAGAGAGCCCTGGCCTAAAACAGTGCTATAAAATAGCCTGCCTCCTCCTTTGCTTTATTTCTCTTCATAGCACTTTTAGTCACTTGGCATAGATATCATATCTGTCAGTCCTCCCTCCAATAAAATGTGAGTTTTATGAGAGTAGTATCTTCGTTTTGTTCCCTGCCTTATTTCTAGACCCTAGAATAGAACCTGGCACATAAGTATCCAAGACTCCTTTTTGAATATAAGAATTGGATTTTAAAATTAAGATTTCCAGTGAAAAAGATTGGGGGGAAGTGGTGTACAAGGGCTTTCTCTTCTTTTAATGGATTTGTGGTTGTTGTCTTAGGGTGTAAAGATTTACTGAATTTTTTATTAGAAAAACCTAAATTAAGCATATATTAGATTTCTAAACTAAAATGAAAGATTTAATACTGTTCTCTAATTGATTTGGACTTTTCTAATGTTGATAATTATAGGGAAACTCTAACCCTTATGAATAGATGGGAAAAATATGTAAGTTACTAAATATAGTGGAAACAATATATAGATATTTCATAAACTCTGCATTTACCATTTGTTGAGTATGTTACTATTTAAGTTTTTTTTGTTTCCTTCTTCAAGTGGGAGCTGGTGAAGTGGCCAACTTTGCTGCATATGCATTTGCTCCAGCCACATTAGTGACTCCATTGGGAGCTCTCAGTGTCTTAGTGAGGTAAGTACATGCCATTTCCCTTGTACAAGTAGTAATCAAGATTTTAGTCTCTCAAATTGTTCTAGTTTGCTAGCTGCCAGAATGCAACACACCAGAGACAGATTGGCTTTTAATAAAAGGGGGTTTCTTTTGTTAGTTCTTCAGAGGAAAGGCAGCTAACTTTCAACTGAGGTTCTTTCTTACCTGGGAAGGCACAGGGTGATCTCTGCTGGCCTTCTCTCCAGGCCTCTGGGTTCCAACCAACTTTCCCTGGGGTGATTTTTTTCTGCCTCTCCAGAGGCCTGGGCTAAGCTGTGAGTGCTGAGATGAGGAATGCTGACCTGTTTGGGTTGTGCTACGTTGAGTCTCTCATTTAAGCACCAGCCAATTAAATCAAACATCATTCATTACAGCAGGCACACCTCTTAGCTGACTGTAGATGTAATGAGCAACAGATGAGGTTCACAACTACAGATGGAATGAGCAGCAGATGAGGTTCACGTACCGTTGGCACATGTCCACAGCAAAAGAACCAGGCACATTCACCTGGCCAAGTTGACACCTGAATCTACCACACAAATATTCTCAGATAATTACATGTGTTCGGCATAATTTATATTTAAACAGTCTTGAAGACTTTCTTTTACACTGTATAGGAACTTGCTTTAAAAAGTTCTCCTCTGGGTGGGCCATGGTGGCTCAGCAGGCAGAGTTTTTACCTTTCATGCCAGAGACCTGCGTTTGTTTCCCCGGTACCTGCCCATGCAAAAATAAATAAATACTCCCCTGAGGGGATGCAAGGGGGTAAGTTCAGTGGTAGAATTCTCACCTGCCATGTGCGAAACCTGGGTTCGATTCTTGGTCTATGCATTTTCCGCAAAACAAACCAATCAAACAAAAATTCAGCAAATGGTGCTGTAATAATGGGATACTCACATGGAAAAATAATGAAATGTGACCCTGCCATACAGCATACAAAAAAAAAGTTCTCTGTACATCTGCAAGCCTACTGATTTGGATGAGTAAATACTTTTATGCTTTGCCTTACTTGTATTATGAACCAGCACCAGTTTTAGTTTGATACCAGGTTTTTAAAATTTCGAGTCTACTCTTTGCAATATTTACCATTTGACACATATCTGCTATGTTAGGTGCTGGTTAGTGATGAGTAGATTTTTGTACTCAGTACAGAAAACCATTGACTGAGACAAAGTTACGTGCCTTTGCAGGACTGGCCTGGTTCCTCATTTGGAAGCAGGTGTCCAAGACTTATTCTGTTTCAGTTATTTTAATGATTAGCCCTGACAGCTAAGCCTAAATGAAGCTTAGATTTTGCTTACCATTCCCAAAATTGTGGTGGATAATTATGTATTTTGATCCTTTTTCTGAAGGTACGCTATATAAAGAATTTTGGTACATGTCTTTAATTTTCTGTTACTATCATTTCTATGTTTATAAGTGTTACACTGTATTTTCATTTTAAATGTTGATAAAATTATCTGTAAAGTATTAAGACTGGTAATTTAATTAATAAGTGGGCTAAATAGAATTAAATGAACAAATAAAAAGGATACATCAACCAGTAGGGCTGAATTAAGGGTGGGCTATTTTTAAGCACTGGTGTAGCTAAAAATTCCTAATTAGAATGAAAATTTGTACATACAAGTATATAATGAAACAGGTGATTCCTTTTAAACTTTCATTTTTATGATTGAATATATATTTTCTTTACTGTGGTTAAAAAACCAGAATCTTCATAAGCTTACAGTGTTCAGTTTGAGTTCAATTTTTAAAATTCTGACTGTGTTGATGTTTAAAAGTGAGAAAACTAGTGTATTACTTCCATGTTCTTAACCTTTTGTTTTTCCCCCTCCATTTTAGTGCCATTCTTTCTTCATACTTTCTAAATGAAAGACTTAATCTTCATGGGAAAATCGGGTGTTTGTTAAGTATTCTAGGGTCTACAGTTATGGTCATTCATGCTCCAAAAGAAGAGGAGATAGAGACTTTAAATGAAATGTCTCAAAAGCTAGGTGATCCAGGTGAGAAAAATAAAAGCTTTATTAATCTTATTCTGTTTTGCCTTTTAAATCTACTTTAATTTTAATTTGAATTTTATGTGTGCATAAAAGAGGCAAATATTCTGCAGGGCTTATTATGATAAAAATAGTCACATTCCTCCTCTCCTAACCCCAGCCCCTTGTTTCTCCTGTTCTTTAACTGTACCTCTATTGCTTCCTGTTTTAATTTGCTAATGCCACCAGAATGCAGTACACCAGAAATGGACTGTTTTTTATAAAGGGAATTTATTTAGTTACAAATTTATAGTTCTTTGAAAGAAAGGCAGCTAGCTTTCATTTGAGTTTCTCTGTCACATCGGAAGGCACATTGCAACGTCTGCTGGACTTCTTTACCGGCTTCTGAATTCCAACTGCTTTCTGTGGAGGGTGTCCCTTTTTGCATCTCCAAACATCTGGGTCTGAACTGCTGAACTCTCTCTGACCTCTCTCTTTTAAGCCTCCAGCAAATCAAATAAAATGTCACTCATTCAGAGAGCACTCCTCTTAGCCACCACGGATGTAATCAGCCATAGATAAATTTCACATGCTGATGATTTAAATCCACTGCAACAGAACAACTGAGTACTTCCCCCTGACCAAATATATCTCTTCTCCTTCCTGGACTTAAAGCATTATGTATTGGCTTTATATCATAAAAGATGAGTATTTAGCTTTTTGTTTAAATTATTGATTTACATTGTCTTTGCTACATAACTTCTAAGTTCAGCCATGTAGTGTGTTATGATTATTTTTCCTTTCTTGTATGATGTTTTCCCTGTTTTAGGATTTATTAATCCATCTTGAAACTCTTCCGTATTTGTTTGGTTCTACTCAGTAATTTCACACAGTAGTTTCTTTTTTTAGAAGTCTTTCCCAGAGCTTTCTTTTGTTCCCAGTCTACATTGGTGTCTCTAGGCTGGTGGTAGAGTGGTCAGTCTGGCTTTTCCTTCATTAGCATCCTGGGTATTCCCTTCAGTTTTTGATTTCTCTTGAGCCCCTTGTTTCCTAAATCCTGTTTTTTCACCCCTTCACTTTGGTGGAACTACTCTTCTAGGAAAGCAGAAAAGGACACAGGGAAGATACAGTTTTTTGAGACCTGTATATCTCAAAATATCTTTACCCTACCCTTTATGCTCTTCATTTCCAGTGTTACTGTTGAGTAATCTAATGCAGTTGATTTTTTTTTTACTGATATGTTGTCTTTGGAAGCTTTTAGGATGATCACTTTGATTTCAGTATGTGAAATTTCCCATTCATGTGTCCAGGTGTGAGCCAGGTTTCATCCATTGTGCTATGTATGTAATGGGGTCTTTTTAATTTAGAAATCCCTATTCTTGGGAATTTAATGGAATTACTCCTTTGATCGTCTTCCCTCCTTTTTCTCTTTGTGGATTTATTTGTTGGTTGGACTTTCTGAACTGGACCATTGGTTTTCTTTTCTTTTCTCTCATATTTTTACTTTTTTTTGTTCTTTGCATTTTTGCTCTGCCTTCTGGGAGATTTCCTCAGTTTTATTTTCTAATCCTTTTATTGAGATTTTATTTCTGCTATTGTATTTTCAATTTCCAAGAGCTTTAGTTCTTAGTTATTTTTATGTCTTTTTCTGCTAACTTCAACATCAGGGCTTTTTTGTGAGTCTGTTTCTTTAGTCTGTTTTTTTTCTTTTGGTTTTCAGTCATTTAGAGTTGTGTTCTGGCATTTTTGACTGAAAGCTGGACATAATATATTCAAATGAATAAAGGCTCTGGGATATTTATTCCTTCAAAGAGAACTTACATTTCTTCTGGCAGGCAGATAGAGTATGCTAGATCACATGCAGCCAGTTGAGGTATGTTTCAAGCTTTGTTGGGGCTGCTTTCTTTCCACGTTGCCATTATTCTTGGTCATTAGCCCTTTTGGCTTTCAACTGATAACCTGGGATGTTCATTTGGACCCCCTCTGCCTCAGTGAACTGTGAATTCTAGTATCTGCCCACATGACGGCGAAATCTCTGCTCAGCCCTTAGACTCCTAACTAGGCTTTACACTTGTTATCTAACCTCAGCTTTTGCTGCTCTGTGTCCCTACTATGTGGGATTTGGAGCTTATATTTCTGCAGCCCCTCCTTTCTAGGGATCTTGACCCATTAAGCCCTGATTACTTATTCCCAAATTCTGCTTTTTCTTTTACCCAGTCCACTGAAAGTTCTACACGCCCCAGGTCAACACTTTCTACTGGCTTTTATGCCCATTAATTCCCTGCTCCAGAATTGGCAGTTGTTTGAAGGAAAAAGCAGAGGTGAAAAAAAGGCAGATTCAGTTTATCTCAGAATGCTTACCTTTTCTCTGTATTTTGGTTCTTCATGTCCTGGCTGCTTTGATTGCTCTCTGATGGCCTCAGATTTCCTTTTTTGTTTTGGGTTTGGTTTTGTTTTTGTAGTTTATTCATCATTTATGGTTGTTTCAGGGGCAAAGTTAGTCTGATATTTCTTTGTCTCGCAGAGGATATTAATGGTATTTTTGCTATTTTTTCAGTGAGGAGGATTATTTGAAGTTTTTTTCTACATGGAGGAATCACAGGCTATTGCTTTTTGGTTATTTTGGCCCCTCTCTTTCTTGTTAGAAGAGTTCTTTGTTCCGCTGCCTGGTGATCTTGGCTGCTCCTTAAAGGTAGGGCTGGTTAGATCTCCAGACAGGAAGCTTCTGGGAGCCGAGTCAGGAAGAGGGGTTAGTGTGGCAGAAGTATATCTTTCCCCAGCCCCCTGTTTTACTGCAGCTCTTACATCCTCAGCTGTGCTTGGAGTCCTCCAGCACAGAAACAGTCCATTGTGACTGGGGACAGACCGTCACCCAGATGTGCAGAATTGGGCTAGGGTCTGATTGCTTCCCCAGTGGACTTTGAGCCAGGCCTCCGAAGTCAAGACTTGGATCACTGCTGATGTAGGATTCAGCTATCTTGGATGTGTTGTGTCGATTATTAGTTGTCCTCTGCTTTATGGCTTCCCAGATATTTTGATTTTTTCATTCTTTTTCTTGTTTTTGTGTATTTGCCTTTTTTAAATTCCATTACTGTTAGTGGAGTTTGAGGAGCGAACAGAGTAATAGCCTGTGGTGTCTTTGTACACCTCTGTATCCTCATCTAAAAGCACAGTTAGGTGTCTACATTATAGGGTAGTTATGAGAATTAATTAAATAAGTTAATTGGTGCAAGTTGCTGAGGAAATTGCCTGCGTGCAGGGAGACACAATACTATCACCATCCTCAAGCCTCCATATTCGGCCAGAATTCCTCTAGTTGTTTTCAGGTGCTCTTTTGGATTTGCTGTTTACCCCAGCAGTTGTCCCTCAGTATTTTAAAATATGCTCCTTTTAAGACAAACTTAATTTACCACTCCTATGGTCTTTTTTTTTTTTTTTTTTTTTTTTTTGCATTTTTAAATTGATGAACATTCAAGGGTACCTCTTGATTTCTCATCTTGATTCTGGCCTCCTTGCCCTGTGAGTCACAGCATTCACATGGGTGGGAGGTGACGAGCTCCAACGTATTCCAGAAGAATAGAAGGCTATGGATTACCCGAATTCTGTTTTATTTTATACAATTATCATAAGGCATATGATGCTACTTTAAAAACTATTAGTGGTATAACATTTTGTGAATATGAAGGCTTACTTTAGTCTTCCAGTGCACATAATTAAACTTTTGTGGTTTAAAGAAGCTGATGTTTACTTTAGGACCAGATTTTTTTCTCCTTCCTATTGAATTTATATTTTATGTTCTCAGTTTTCTCTTAGTGTCTAAAATTTAACTAAGTATAATTCTACTTTGCTTCCTCCAGGTTTCGTGGTCTTTGCAACCCTTGTAGTCATTGTGTCTTTGATACTAATTTTCATAGTGGGACCTCGCCATGGACAGACAAATGTTCTTGTATATATAACAATCTGCTCTGTGATTGGAGCATTTTCGGTCTCCTGCGTTAAAGGCCTGGGCATTGCTATTAAAGAACTGCTTGCTGGAAAGCCTGTGCTGCGACACCCCCTGGCCTGGGCTCTGCTGCTGAGCCTGATAGTGTGTGTGAGCACACAGATCAATTATCTGAATAGAGCCCTGGACATATTCAACACTTCCATCGTGACACCGATATATTACGTGTTCTTCACAACATCAGTTTTAACTTGTTCAGCTATTCTTTTTAAGGAGTGGCAAGATATGCCTGTTGATGATGTCATTGGTACTTTGAGTGGCTTCCTTACCATCATTGTGGGGATATTTTTATTGCATGCTTTTAAAGATCTCAGTTTTAGTCTAGCAAGTCTTCCTTTGTCTTTTCGAAAAGATGAGAAAGCAGTGAATGGCAATCTCTCCAATATGTATGAAATTCTTAATAATAATGAAGAAAGCTTAACCTGTGGAATTGAACAGCACCCTGGTGAAAATATCTCCCGAAGAAATGGAAATCTGACAGCTTTTTAAAAAAGAAAAAATTTATAGTTCTGCTATAAAATGAATTTGAATTATCAAAATGTGTCTGAAAAAGCATTGTCCTCAGATAAGGTTCTCTAAAGACAATCTTTTTAAAGGTTTCACTAATTGGGACCAAGATATTACTTTTCTTACATTTACATGATGGTAGCTCACTAAAATGACCTCAATATGTGGCCAATTTCTATTTCTATTAACACTATATTATTTTAGAGGTATTTTAAATTTTGAGTCCTTTACCCAAAACTAAATGCATTGATGACAATTTTAAGTCTATAAAAATGCTTTATTTTTTCATTGGTGATAAAGGTCTGAAATTTATATTTTTCATCTTCTCTGTCAATCCTTGACCATTTTACAGCTTTTCGATTTAAAAAAGAACAAAATTATCTAAATACATTATGTTCTGGTTTACCTTGCCTATAAAATGCTTCCTGTTTGATGAATTATTTTAATTTTGAACTGTTATTTTAAGGGACGCTTAAGTTAGTAAATGAGGGCAAACTCTAGACACAAAAGATTAGGAAATGACCCCAAAGAAATATTTTTCAGGTGACTTAGTTACCACATGTAAGTTTTCATGTGTACATTTGATGGACTTCTTGGGCAGTAGTTTTGTTAAACCATGTGTGTCTTGCCTCTTTTTGCGCTGGGCTCTCTTTTGGAGTCTGCCAGTTTTATTCTTCAGTTACTTCAATCTTGTGATGCCTGGATACTTGATTATTTTTTACATCAGCTCTTGTACTTCAGTATATTTTCATAATGAGTTATATTGTCATGTAGACCATTTATCAACTCTGGGAAATAAAATACAGTCAGAAGTCTAGGATTATTTCTTAAACTTAACTCATGTTAATAAAAAGACAAATTGATACAGTTCCTTTCTAAGTCTGAATGCTTGGAGCAAACTTAAAATGCTTGAAAAATATGAGTTCTTTGTACCACGTATTTTACTTTCTGCTTAAGAGTTCATTTGAACCACTCTATAATTTGGTCTTTTAAGAAATGTTAGAGAATTTTAAACATGCAAAAAAGTAAAATAATGACTTCAAAACATGTCAATTTATACCCATTAATTGGTCTTAAAAAATTTTTTTAAAAATTGGCCTCACCCTGTTGTACTGCTCCTACTCAGGTAGCCCAGCCAGTGGGTCAGGGTGTGGAGCAGCCATTGGGAAAAGCCTTCCCCCAGCCCTTCCTGCCATCTTGACCAGGGACATGAGCGCTTCCCTGGGTAGGAGGCAGTTGGAGGTGGAATGTGCAGCCACGGGCATCTTACATCACTTGGTTGGCTTTATGGGGGTGCAGGGTATTTTACACTCAGCCCTCAAATTTCACAGGATAAATAAGATTTCTCTTTGCCCAACCTATTTTTTTTTTTTTAATTCTTGACCCTCTACTGAGTTGTATTAGACTTTTTCCTAATCACCTTCCCCATGTACTTTTTTAAAAATCTAAATAAAGACTGCAGTTTAATTAATACCAAATAACATTGCACCAATGTTCATTTCTTTGATGTGACAAATATACCATAGTTATGGAAGATGTTCACATTCAAGGAAACTTTCCATACTCTTTGTAACTTTTCTATAATCTAAAATTACTCCAAAATAAAAAAAAAACATAGTTTCCCACTTCACATTTCCACTCCCCTTATTGTAGTCAAGACTTGCTAGTCACTGCCTCAGTTCAGGTTCAGCTTAGTGTCTAACATGGCTTTTAAACCCTCCTCCCTATTTTTTTAAAAGCAGTAACTTTCAAAACACACTGCAACAGTTAGTTATAGAACAGATTTCAGAGTTTGGTATGGGTTACAGTTCCACAATTTTAGGTTTTTCCTTCTATCTGCTCCAAGACACTGGAGACTAAAATACCAATATAATGATTCAGCATTTACTCATTCAGTAAATCCTGTCTTCTATGTTATCTATATAACTCCACCTTCTCCTTTGATCTTTCTCTCAGTCTTTAGGGGGCTTGGGGATATGCCCATTCTAACTTTTTCATGTTGGAAAGGGTTATCGATAATATGGAATAAGGGGATGGAACTAGTTGATGTTCTGGAGAGATGGCCCCTTTGAGTTTCAGGACTCATCTGGCCTAGGAACCCATCTGGAGGTTGTAGGTTTCTGGAAAGTAATAGTGCATCGAACCTTTGTAGAATCTCAGAGAAAGCCCTAGGTGTTCTTTAGGAAGGAATGGTTTTGGTTGGAATTTGGCAAACCATGGTAAATAGCAGTATCTAGCTGAAGCTTGGGTAAGAGTAACCTCCAGAATAGTCTCTTGACTATTTGAATTCTCGTAGCCACTGACACCATATTTATTACAATTCTTTCCCCTTTTTTACATGGGCAGGCACCGGGAATCAAACCCGGGTCCTCTGGCATGGCAGGCAAGCATTCTTGCCTGCTGAGCCACCATGGCCCGCTCTTTCCCCCTTTTTAAAAGGTCAGGAAGGAGTGGGCAATGGTAACTTAGTGGCAGAGTTCTCGCCTGCTGTGCTGGAGACCTGGGTTCGATTCCTGGTGCCTGCCCATGAGGGGGAAAAAATAAAAAAGGTCAGGAAGGCATTGTTGATCCCAGTGCCAGGGTCAGGCTCATCTGTGAGAGTCATATCCCATGTTGCCAGGGATCCCCACGTACTTTTAAACCACAGGTATACTGATATAGATATACAGGTGTATCTGCTTACACACCTTATGTTTTTTGTACTTTATACAGTAAAAGTTTTTTGCCTCTCCAGGAAACAGTTTTTGACCCCTTGGCAGTGATATTGCCCCCCATTGAAAATGCATAGACTAATTAATACTAAAAAGTTTTTAAAATATTTTATAGCACTTGAAATTGTCTTGTGCTTAAGTGTAAATGACCGCTTTTTATTTGGCTTATAATTAAATCTTACAAAAACTCAGTAATATGAACTTTAGTTTTGGTCATTAATTTTAATTAGTTTTTAAAGTAATTTTCTCTTTTATTTTATTCTTTCAGGACAGGGCAAGCATAATGGACCCAGGGTTGTTAGTTCTCATTACCGAAGTAACATTGTTAGATAACGTTTGTAAAAGATGCTTCTATTAAACTTCATATAATTCAAGGTTAACAGTACAACACAGTAATTTACACACTTTATTTTCTATACCTGAATGGTGCTAAATTTCCAAAGGCATAGAGGAAGTTACTCCTTTTTATATCTGTAGAAAATTATTTACAGTTGCTGAATGAGTCACTGACCCTCCAAATAATGTACAGTGACCAGCAGGTTAAGATATACAGTGAATCTACCTAATAATGTTGGCCTTGTATTTATCTGTATTGTTCACTTAGAAGGCATAAATTTTTTTCCATTCACTTAGAATTTTCAGATACTTCCTGTGCCTTAATACCTTAAAATTTGACTTTAGTTTCTCAATTCTTATCTATTTCCATGACTTAAATAGTACACTAGACTCTGATATCTTTCGTTTTGACAGACAGCATGGATAAACTTGAGCCGTGTGAAAGTCATCCAGCAGTAGAAAGGACGGCAGAACACAGTGAAGAAAAGGACCCTTAAATGTTTGCTAGTCCCGTTTTTTGCAGTGTTCACTGTTCAAGCCCAATCTCCTTTTCCCAAACTGCTGACCTCTTCTACAGACCATGGAAGCATGTGAAAGAGTGGCATTTAATATCCCTCCTAGCCCAACACAACTTCTGTCTGATATTTCATTTGCAGGACTTGGCTTTCATCCTGCAGAAACCTGAGTTTAATACTAAGTGCGTTGTATGTGCTGGTGAGAAGCATCATGATCCTGCCCTAGCTGAAAGACCCATGTTCAAAGTGATCCACTCAGATAAAGACACCTTACCCAAGCCAGATAGTAGAGAATGAATAAACAGGTTCTGTTAGTTTATTTCTATAACCTTTAAGTCATACCTCACAAATTATATTTCATCACAACTGGAGTAAAAGCAGAGGTCAAGTTCACTAATTTCTGGATCACTGACACACAAAAGGAAGGGAACAATGACTTAGAAAAGATTATTCATAGAAGACCATCAGAAAAATCCCTACACAAAAGCTAATTAATCATTAAGTTTAATTCTAATTCATAAGGGGTTTTATTAAAAGTAGCTGGTATTAACTCCTTACTCTCTCCCTAAACAGTAATCATCCTTGCTAAGGGGTAAGGGATGGACTGCAGCATTGTATGATGTATGCTGGAACAATCTTTAGAAAAGCTTACAAGAACTGTGTAAGAACATAAAGGCAACACGCAGCAGCCAGTATTCTCAAACTTTCTCACTACCAAAGGCATATACATTTTTAGTCTAGAAAAATAAGTCAATTTTATAAAATTAAGCTTTTAGATTGAAAAGCACAGCTTTTAACAGGCTCAGAGAAAAATAGTCCCTAAAAATCTCACTAAATAGTTTACAGAAAGAAAAACATGCCATTATAGTTATTCAATGCAGTTGGTACTGGGACTCTTGCAAAAACGGGTGACACATGTGCCTCAGCTGCTGGCCAGGGACTGGTGGATGGGGGGCTGGAAGCAGCGCACATGCTCCACGGGCGTGCTCTCACCATCACCCAACTTCAAGTACTTGTCCAAAATCGTGATGATTTCATCATTGAGAATTTGGAACTTGCGAATTCTCTCCACCATCTTCTTTAAAGGCTAAAACAATTAAAATTAATATGTTACTATTAAAACTTGTTCATTTATTGCACTTGTTACACAATGGCAAGATTTTCTTACAAAAAATTATAGCAAACCATTGACAACATCTCTAATGCAACTACTAGAACAATGAATACACATTTTGAATACAAATTTCTTTGTGGGTTTCATGCTGATGGTATTAAGAACTTCTTCCTGCAGGCTAAGAGCTGGAAAGTACATGGTCAGTGCTAAAAACCTATAAACTCATACAGTGCAAGTTTTAGACTTCCAGTTTGACAATATTGGGAACAGGATCCTCTGACAGACCCTCCTATGCTATGTTGTGATAGATCCTGAATAAGGAACACACACACAAGAACAAACTAAAAAGCACCGCTGGATCCACCTATGTATAAGGTAAAGGAAACCTTAAGTGAAAGCAAAAGCCTGGGCTGTAAACAAGCTGGAAGGTAACACCTGGGGATTCTCCCATGAAGGGAGGACAGCCCCTGTAGATAAGCAAATGCAAATGCAAAAAATCTGGAGAGCAATCCAAATTAAATTCAATCAAATAAGAGCTTGCAAGCAAAAGAAAACCAACAAATAATGAGACACATCAAAATAGATAAGAGATTTAAATACCCCCCAGCATTCAAATACTAGAACTATATAGAACATAAAATGCATGACGTGTGTACAGAAATAGACGATGGAACAAAAAAAAATTCAGCATGAAGAAAAAAATTATCAGACTCAGATTTGAAGAACCAAAGAAAACTTAGGAAAAAACTGATGGCTGAAAGTAAAACTTTAGCAGATCACAACATGGCTGAAGTGAATTACTTAACTGAAAACCATGAAGAAGAGTACTCTAGATAACAGTCTAGAGAGACAAAGAAATGGATAGTGAGACAGGTATGGGAGGCGGATGGCCTCCTCAAAGGTGTGTTCATCCTCATCCCTGGAAACTAAGTATGTTGCCTTTCAAGGAGCTCTGTAGATGTGATTAAGGTTAGGGAGCATATACTGGCCTGCCCAGGTAGACCCAATTTAACCACACTAGCAGAGAACCTCTGCTGGACGCAGGCGAGATGAACAGAAGGGAAAGTTGGAGGAGCAAGTGTGAGAACCACAATGTGACCTTTTGTTGCTAGAGAGGAGCCAGGTGGAAAAGCAAGAGAAGAAATGCAGACAGCCTACGTCTGGAGCAAAGACAGCCCCACTGACAGGCCAGCAAGGAAGCAGGGACCCTAGCCCTACAATCACAACCGGATGAAGTCAGCCAATGGGCTGAGCCTAGACATGAACCTTCAGAAAGGAACACAGCCCTGCTGACTAATGAATTTTCATCTTGTAGAGACTCGAAGCAGAGGGACCAGCTGAGTCATGCTAAGTCAGACTTCTGACCTATAAAACTGAAAGGATACATGAGTGTTATTTAAAACTATTAGTATGTTAATCTGTTATGACAGCAATAGAAAACTAACATAACGGGGAAAGGGACATGGAGAACCAAATAAGTCTAATATGCATCTAATTGGTGCTCCCAAAGAAGGAAACAGAATGGAAGAAAGGCAGTATTTGAAGATAATGACTTGAGTATTGTTTTGTTTTTTTAATTTTTTTATTAATTTTTAAATTTTTTAAAAAAATGACAAGAAACACATTCTTAACATATGATCATTCAATTCTACATGTATAATCAGTAATTCACAATATCACATAGTTGCATATTCATCATCATGATCATTTCTTAGAACATTTGCATCAATTCAGAAAAAGAAATTAAAAGACAACAGAAAAAAATTCACACATACTATACCCCTTACCTCTCCCTTTCATTGATCACTAGCATTTCAACCTAAGTTTAACATTTGTTCCCCCTATTTATTTTTATTCCGTATGTTTTACTTGTCTGTTGATAAGGTAGATAAAAGGAGCATCAGACACAAGGTTTTCACCATCACAGTCATACTGTGAAAGCTATATCATTATAAAATCATCTTCAATAAACATGGCTACTGGAACACAGCTCTGCATTTTCAGGCAGTTCCCCCCAGCCTCCCCATTACATCTTGACTAACAAGGTGACATCTATTTAATGCATAAGAATAACCTCCAGGATAACCTCTCGACTCTCTTTAGAATCCCTCAGCCATTGACACTGTCTCATTTCGCTCTTCCCCTTTTTGGTCAAGAAGGTTTTCTCAATCCCTTGATGCTGAGTCTCAGCTCATTCTAGGGGTTTTCTCAATCCCTTCATGCTGAGTCTCAACTCATTCTAGGATTTCTGTCCCAAGTTGCCAGGAAGGTCCACACCCCTGGGAGTCATGTCCCTTGTAGACAGGGGGAGGGTGCTGAGTTTGCTTGTTGTCTGGCGAGAGAGGCCACATCTGAGCAACAAAAGAGGTTCTCTTGGGGGTGACTCTTAGGCCTAATTTTAAGTAGGTTTGGCTATCCTTTGTGGGATTAAGTTTCATATGAACAAACCTCAAGACTGGGGGCTCAGCCTATTGCTTTGGTTATCTGCAATGCTTGTGAGAATATCAAGAATTCAACTTGAGGAAGTTGAATTTTCCCCCTTTCTCACCATTCCCCGAAAGGGATTTTGCAAATACTTTTTTATTCACTGTTCAAATCACTCTGGGATTTATCAGGGCATCACTTTGGACAAACAAAATCTCATGCCCTACTCAAGGTTCCATGTACTTATGGTGTTCAATTAAGCTGTCTATATAAGTTATATTAGGAAATGCACTAGTCAAAATATAAATTTTGTACCAAATAAACATTTTTTGCTTTAGTCTCACACATAAGTTAAATTTTTAAACTATTAATTACTATCAATTTTCATCACCCTGCAGTAATGACATTTCTATGTTCTTCCTCATGCAAAAACAATTTTTAAATTTGTATATTTAAACAATATCATTATACACACTAGGCATTCCTAGATTATACCATCTCAGTCTTTATTGTCTGTCTATTTTATTTCATTTGTGCTGGGTATTGTTTTTAAATCCAACTACAAGGGATCCATAAAACTACAAAGACAAAAAGATCTAAGCAGCAGCCAAAAAAGAAGACAACAGACTTGGCCACAAAGCAAAAAGACTGGAATAATATACCAATAAATCTAAATACTCTGAAAAGAGGAGGAAAATGCAATAAGAATTTTAACTGCCAGACTGCTTTACTTTCCAATTGTATTTAGACTCATTTTTGATAATGAATCCATTAGTGTTACTTTATTTACTGGGATGAAAAACATTTTCAACAAGGAAAGCCAGTTTTAAGAAATTCTAGGAAACGTGCTTTTGTAAAACTTCAACATTTAGTGCAAAATTTTTCTCCACATACCACATTTTTGATAATCTCATCTTTGCCGTCATGTTTCTGGACTTTAAGCAGATGATAGCAGAAATCCAGTACAGCAAAGCGCCGCTGTTGCCCCAGAAGTACGATAATCATACAGCCAGCCCAGTGGAGCCCATCACCAAAACACTGCCTAAGAAAAGAAGCAATAAATACAATGGAAGAACTAGTAGAAAATTATAAAATCATTCATTAATCTTTCTTCATATGTCAAGCCATCTGCAGCACTGGTCTTTGCTCATAAAAACTAGATTCCACAGCCAGCTCTGTGAGTGGGTCAGGAAGAAAAATCTGAACAGCAGGTGATTTCTCCCTGTTTCTGTTCAGTACCTTTCCTAGGTTCCTCTGGCACACTGTTCCTAACCTTACTTAGATCACAGACCTGCCATGAATATGACTTCATGAAGCTTGGGATCTCCTACTCAGAAAAATGCATACTCATTTGCATACAATTTCCATGGCCCAGAGACTCCCAGAAGTCTAGCCCTACCCCTCTTTGGTACCAAGAAAGAACAACCACTTCAGTAGCTTTCAAGCACCCAGACCAGCTCAGGTTTTGGTCCGTTTCAAGAGGAATGCCATCGTTTGTCCACTCTCACCTCTCCCCACAGGTCCTCCACCTCTGCCAAACCATACCCTGTTCCAAGCCTAAGATTAGCACACACTTACTCAACCGTGAACTCGTGTGTCCCCACAGGAATGCAGTATACGAACTGCATGGCACTCCAGAGTCTGTGAAACTCTACACACTCATCAACATGCATAACCCCATTGCTGGGGAGGGGCCCACGCCAGATGGGGTCATCCAGAAAGGTCCGGATCCGTGTCAGGATGACCTCAAACATAGACAGGCCGCAGCAGAGACGTTCCTTTGTCAACAGGTCTCCCTCCCTTGCTATGGCAATTTGCTGCAAAAAGAAAGTGGTAGATATGTCTTAGGCCATGGCAGGAAGCTGGATTGCTGAAACCAAACTATTTTAGTTTTGATTATGGAAATGGAAAAGTTAATGGAAAAAGTATCTTAGCTTGCAGACGAGTGTTTAAAATTAAGCATCAATAAAATAAATGTCAGCAATTACCTATATGTCTTAAAAGATTAAATATATTTCACAGTCTAGGAGGAATCATCTAGGGTTGCTATTTTCAATCAAAAGCAATTTTGTCCCCCTAGGAACATCTGGCAATGTCTGGAAACAATTTGGGTTATCACATTTGGGAACATGCTACCAGCATCTAAATATGTACAGACTGGAGCTTCTGCTAAACATCCTGCAATGCACAGGACAGTCCCCACAGCAAAGAATTATTTGACCCAAAATAACTTGGCAATAGTGCCAAGGTTAAGAAACCCTGATCTAGCATAACTTGATACAGATCATAGAACTCTGACCTGACACCTTTTCCTCTTGTTTTAGAAACTTCCCAAAGCCTTCTTCATGAAGTGATGTATATTGTGCACATCTCGTGTAGGGGATGCTATAAGCAATTCACACATGCTAGCTCATTTAAACTTCACAGCTACCCCAGGAACAGGTCCTGCTATAGCATACCCATTTGATCCAGGGGACAGTGAGGCAGGAGACATCACCTTCACTTGCCCAACCTCATCCAGCCTCCTGTCTAGGCAGCCCCATCAGAATCAGTGCTCTTGAGTCCCACCCCACCACAGGGCCACTTTACCTGAGGGGTCCCCAGTCTTTCAATCAGAGGGACAAGGTGCAGTGGGGCATACTTTGATTCTAGTCTTTTCATTTTGGCATCAAGTCTCTCTCCCTCTGCAGTGGAAAAATATTTTATACTCTGTTTCTTTGTATGGAAAGATGATTGCAAAAGTTTAATTAAAAAAAAAATCAAAGAAATGCATGAAAATGAAAAAATAAAAAATAAATTTTTTAAACAACAAAATGTTAACACTATATACAGATTGCCTGAAATTATTTTATAGAATTGGCTGATCTGATATTTTAATTTGATCAGACAGAATTTTCTGTTCAATACTCATGTTTTAAAACCTACTGAAATTTTCAACTGTAATTGCAAGTAGAAAATAGTACAATGAACCTTCTTGTACCCATCATTCACTCCCACAATCACCAACTCACAGCTAATCTTTGTTTCACATACACCCCAAGCCTCCTGGCCCCAGTGTTATTTTGAGGCAAAATCCAGACAGTATAATTTCAGCCATTAACACTTTGGTTATTCAGTATTCATTTAACTAGGCTATAAAAGCCCTTCCCAGTTATTCCTGGTTCTGACTGCATAGGCATCAGAGTGGAACAAATAAAACTGGCTGGTTTTCTGGCCTGGCTCTAACCATGAACCACCATTAAGAAAAGCCTAGACCCCATAGACCCCCCCGCCCCCACCAGTCCATGGAGTAGACACATACTCACCTTTTACATGGACCCTAGGCAAGATGTTCTGAAAAGGGGCTGCATGCAACAGGTCACACACTTCTTCTAAAGACTAGGAGCAAAGATAGAGGAGGTTCTGTTAGGAAGTGTATTCTCACTACAGGGTTGTGCTACAAGGCACATCTGTGCTAAGACATGTCAAAGGATCTCAGAAGCATGGTCCAACAGAACCCTCTAGAGGTGATGAATATGGTCTCTAATCTGTGCTAACACAGTTGCCACAACAATGAATATTGGGCTTTGTTTCCCAGGATTTACCAATTTGTAGCCCTCCCTGCACACATTCCTGCTAATCAGCTACCAGCCTCTTAGGAACTTTTAATAAGATGTTCCCGATGGAGCAGACAGCATCTCCTTTGTGCAGGACCTTGAGGAGGAAAGGAAGGCTGAGCCCTACCCTCTCTCCATCAATATACTTGCCAGAGTCCAAAATGAAGTTCTGAGCACTCACTCTGAACCTTTCTCAAGATCACAAAGTCCTTTAAAGACAACAAAAAACTTGCACAGTTCCTTCCTCCAGAAAAATGCACACATAACTCAAACATCACAAGGGTTTTGCAAACCCCCTAAAACCTCACCATGAGCCCAAAGATCTCATCAAGAACGAGGCAATTGTCATCTTGACTGAATCTGACGATTCTTAAACCAACAGGGAGGGCCATTTTCAGAAGCAGGCAGAAAGACATCGAGTATTCAATGCCTTCTATTCCACTCCCACCTACAGACCTCTCAGACTAAAGCTGCTGGGAACTTCAGAGTAATAAAATGAACCATACGTATACTGATGTGAGATTCTGCCTTCAGTTGTTGAGGATTTCCCCAACTGACAAAACAGCCCAAGAAGTGGAAAAGAATTTATTTCCATCCCATGGAGTGAGTGTCATCTAACACACACCCTGTGCCCAGCAGCCAGCCAACCTCGTTCAGCTCCCCAAGATGTGCCAAGAAGAGGCTGACCCCATGAGCCCTGCATTCTGTCCCAGATGCCAAAGTCCCGATCTCTGTCAGGATGGATGTGCTGGGGGCCAACTCAGGGTCAGGGCACTTGGGAGGAGCCTTTCCATTAGGTTTCCAATCCAGGTGAGGGAGGGAAAGGAGGAGAAGGAGGCAAGGTTCAAGAGGAAACAAAGGTATCAGAAGGGAATGCACAGAACAGGGTCAATTCAATGGAATGTGGCACAGCTTACAGAGGGATGATCATAGAATGTGTTGCTGAATATGTTGCTGAATAGAAGTGACCTTCAGGGCATCTTGCCAAGTGAAGAAAGAGGAGGTACCTGGCCCATGGACTCACAAAGGGTGGGAGGGTGAAGAAATGCCAAGAAAGTGGCCAGGCTAATGGACAGAGGACTGGAGGTCTCCATAAGGAATTGGAATCGCTGGAATGGGACCATGGTAGGTGAGCCTGGGCAAGGAGGTGAGCCTGCTGACCTTAAGTCAAGACTTTGGTGACAATATCCTGCTCAGCAAATTGAAGGCTTCCAGTTTCCATTTCAAATGCGCTCCAAATTTTGCCCCCAATAAAAGCCAAAAAAAAAAAGTGAGAATGGCTTTAAAATGGCATTAAAAATAAACTGCCTAAAACAAAACAAAACCCCATACTAGCAGAATTTTCAGGTTGAGTTTAGAAAGCAGTAATAAAAACACAAAAACCCTTCACAAAGCTAGAAGATGTACATACCTAATGTACAGACTCAGAATAATATCAACATTTTTGGTTTTAAAAATGAATCAAATCCTGGTGGTGACCCTGGTCAGCATAGTGAGGCCTCAATGGACAGGCTCCCAGGGAGAGCAGACATCTAACCATCCAAAGGCAATGGGGTCCTTGGTTCACAAGCTCCTGATGTCAAATGATGGTCACTGCTTTTCTTTTCTTGAAGCCATGACAATTTGAATGATACTTTTACCCTTAACATCTCCATTTACACTGGCATACAGATACCAAAAGGCATTTCATCCCACCTCCCTCTGAGAGATCAAGATGACCACTAACAAAGAGGTAGGCGCCAAGAGGTAGGGGCCCAGAGCCTTCACCCCTGCCCCTGATGGCATGGGAGAGGTCTGGGAGACTCTACCGCACTCATCATGAGAAGTCCCAACCATCTCCCGACTAGGGAGACTCCTATTCCCATGGAACTATGGGAAACACAATCCCATATATCCAAAAAGGAAAAAGCAGAGTGACAAACTGGGCTTGGGACAGAAGTGCCCAATGCAGGCAGCATCCCCTCTCACCACCTCCACAGGGCATACCTGGTAGAGATAGAGGAGAGAAGGAGGGAGGGGAGGCCAAAGGCAAGCAGAGGGAAGCAAGAGGTCAAGGACCAGCTCTCCACAGGCAAACTAGGGTCCACAGAAGAGCCAGACTTACTATACCTTAGCACAGGTCTCAGAGTATGGAGAAACAAGGAGACCGTCACCAACTAAGATAGGAGATAGTGCTTATTTTATTCATGTTTTCAACATATCCACCCACTCATATGCCAAAGTTCCAGGGTCAACTGACAACTATTTAGAAAGCATTCCCTATGTGCTCAAAAGATCTAAAATGGGGGATAGACTTCAGATGCCCAGTCCTGGTCTCAGGAGTGGTTAGGAGAAAGGAGAGGCACTGGGGTTCAAAACTGGGCACCCAGAGACCTAAGGATTTGGCCAAATCATTCTTGAGCATTAGTTCTCATGGAGCAGTTATGAGCCTTTTAGGAACATGGGATGACTGTAGATGGATTTGCTTGACTCAAGAAACAGGATCTGGGCATGCCAGTGTCAGGCCAGCCAGAGTCTCCCTGCCTAAGTTTCAAATACAGCATCACCCCGCCGCCCCAGATGCCCATGTCAAATGGTTGTCTTGGCAATGGATGCAGACCAGTCCTCTCAGTTGGTAAGAGATAAACTCTACCCCTACAGCTTCAAATCCCTACGGTCTGTGATTATTCCAAGTCCACATGATACCTCCCCTCATGTCTCCTGTTGATCAGCTGCATAAATGCTTTCTATGGTTGATCTTATATTTTAAAGGGCATCCAAACCAAGAGAAGAGTAACTGGCCTTCTAGCCACTCCCTGCCATTACCAATATCATCCCACCATGCAGGTCCTGCCTTGGCAGGTCTTGGTGTCTCACCTGCCCTGCCTACTGAGCTGCCAGGAAGTGGCTGATCAAAAGGGCCTCTTGAGGTTCAGACATACACAGACCAGAGATAAATCTCCTTGGTGGTGAGATAAAGTTTCATAAAATTGAGAAATTAGTTCCCCAGTCACACCAAACCACACTTCAAATGCTTAAGAGCCATGGACAGGAGACGTTTCCATCAATGCAGAAAATGCTAGTGGGGAGCAATGCCTTATGCCTTATGTATTTGTCCCCTGCATTTGTTTGATGTAGCAAATATTACACAGGCATTTACGACGCTCAAACTAAAAACATTTTTTAAACAATGAGCCTACATTAGTTTTGTTTTTTAATTGTAATGCACAAACTCAAATTAAATTCTAAATAGTCATGAGAAGAATGGTGCTTTATGACACCCCATCCCCCAATAAATCAAACCTGTAAAATAGCCTTCTTCTGTTGCCTGTGGGGAGTGACTGGGCAAAGACAGGGAGTGGGGTTGGGGATCCCAGCACTCACGCACCCTTGTAATCGGGGGGGCTGGTTGGGGTACAGGTGGGGGGTGGGCAAGAACTCACCAGGCCCTGCTCAACCAGCAAACAGAAGAGGACGGCATTGCCCACCTCCCGCAGGTTCTGGAAGCACACGGTCTTCAGCTCTGCATATTCCACGATGTCCTTCAACTGGTGGTGGAAGAACTCTAGGATGCCTGTGGCAGCAAGAGCCAGCATGGGGTTGGGGGAGAGGATGGAGAAGGAGAATCTGGCTGGCTGGCTACAGAACTTTCTGACCCAACCAACACACCCAGTTTCAGGGACGGTCACAGCCCCCAAGTCCATCCCTCCCTGTAGTGGTAGTCGGTTTGCCACCTTGTAAGTACTCTGCAGACCCACACAACCCAGAGGAAGGGCAGGAGAGAGTCTCCATCCCAAGAGCTCTTTCTCAGTCAAACCCAAACTGTCAGATGAGGCCATGGCTAAGGGGAGGAGATAGGCAGGAGGGTAGGACAGAAAGGAGAGGAAGGAGAGGACAGGGTAGAAGGAGAGCAGGGTGAGGGGAAAGACAGAGAAGGGGAGGACAAAGAAGATGTGGGAGAAAGGAAGGATGGAAAGGAGGGAATAGTATGAAGAGGAGGTGCAGAAAGATTGGTGAGGAGGAGGGAGAAAGGAAGAATGGAGAAAAGGGGGAGGACAGAGAGAGTAGAGGGAGGAAGGCTGAAGAGGAGGGAAAAGGAAAAGGTGGAGAGGAGGGGGTAAGAAGAAGAGGTGGGGATAGGAAGAAGATGAAGTAGGAGAGAGGACAGATAGAGAAGAGGGGAAGGAGAGGAGGAGGGAGAAGTAGGATGGAAAGGAGGGGTAGGATGAAGAGGAAGGATGGAGGAGGGGGAGGACAGAGAGGACATGGAGGAAGAGGGAGACTGCCCAGAGCTGTCACTGAGACTTGTGTCCCTTTAAGCCCCAGCATTGGCAGTTGGGCCCAGGAATGAAGCTCTCTGCTCTGCTCCCTACTGGTGACTCCAGCACAGTGTTCCAGGAAAGCCTGTCACTGCCCTAATGACCAGCCCAGGAGCTTGGCAGGCTCCTTGGTTTCTCCACCTGCACACCTGTACACCTGCTGCACATTCCTGATTGTGTCCTTTCTTGGTTTGTTTCTTTTATTGTCAGCACACAGGCTTTGGTCTGAGCAGCCCTACCCCTTTCCTGCCTGGAGAGAGCACATCTAACTGTTACTGATTATTTCCCACTTGATTTCTTCTAACTGTGGCCTGAGAACTGCCAGCACTCATTCCTTCCCACCTCAAGGGAGGAGCTGCACAGCTGCCCAGGAGCCCCCGGCCCCCAGCCTGCCGGCCTAGTGGGACTCACCAGGGGAGCCGTACTCATGCCGGGGCAGGCGGCATATCTTGGGCATCACCTCCATGAGCGTCTTTACATACTGCAGGATGGTGCCTTGCAGCTGTGGAGACAGGGACTGTGTGAGCCACGCCCACCTCAGGAGGGAGGGTGGAGGGCAGTGTGCACGGTCTGCAGTGAGCTGTGCCCCAACAGGATGGCAGGGTCGTTTGGGTTGGGAGAGAAAGCTGCCTTCACCAGGATCTTCACGCAGCTGTCTGAGCCCTTAGGCCAAAGCACAGCTGCCCGTTCAGGAGGCAAGTGGGTCCGAGATGGGCAGCAAGGAAGGTCATATGGTTGCCCTGCATCCTCCCTCCGGCAGCTCCGGTCAAGCCTCAACTGGAGGATGGGGACAATGCGGATGCCAGTCCACAGCCACGCCAGCCCGTTGCTGGACCAAGAGGACGATCTGTGAGCATGGAGAGGAGGGGTGGCCACACACTCGTGTGTCTAACCCCTGGACATAAAAATGGCAGGAGGCTTTCTCTGGACATTCAAGCAGGTCCACAAGACGCTACCACCACCCTCCCCAGGCTGCTTGGACAGCAAGACCTGACAGACCTCCCCCGACCACAATGACCTCAACCCAGCTCACAGGGTCTCCTGGATGGCTACATAGCCATACCCTCCTTTGCTGGTGAGGATGAGCATGAGCTGAGGGGTCTAAGAAGATGACCCAGGCCCACATCACCTTCACCCACAGCACCAAGCATCAGGCAGAGCACCTGAGGGCCACAGGGTGAGGTTGTGCCAAGCATCCAGGCTCCTTCCCTCTCGCCCAGGGTCCTGCAATCCCATGAACATCTATGTGTGTATGTGGGGGGCCCACTGGGAATGAGGTGAGGAAGCCCTGCCTCCTGCCCTCATAAACCTTCCCAATTCTTCTATCTGACAAATGGAAATGGGAATTTGGCAGAGCTGCTCCTTGCCAAAGACCATCCCCAACCCAAACATGGAGAGAAGAGAGAAAGCTGGTGGAGACAACAACCCTCCAGGGCTCCCTTTGTCTTTCATTTCCAAAGCACTATTTTTTCTGTACGTCTTGGCAACAGCTGTAGTCACTTAAAAGGGAGGCAAAGAGGGGTAGGCTTACTTCTGTGTGTTAATATGAATATTCTGTTACAAGCCAGGCAATATTGTGGTAAAAAACCTTTTACTATTAATCAGCTAAACATGGATCTGTTCTCTCGAATTAGTAAACATGAGGAGAAAAATCTATATATGGTCAGGAACATGTGAAGCTAAATTTACTCTATTCATCTATTAAAGAATCCAGGGCAGTCACAGAGAGAAGACGCCCTGGCTTACCCATCCCAATGCATTCAGGCCCCATGAAGGAAGCATGCCAGAGAGGACATACCAGGCTCTTGACAACCTTCAGCAGCTCCTCCATGACCACGGCGATGCCCTGGTACCCCAGCAGACGGCAGATGACCTTGAAGTGTGGAGGGCCCACGAAGTTCCTGTAGCTGCCATAGATGCTAGAGTAGGCCAGGTTCAAGGCCTGGGGGACAAAGAAGACCAGTGCTTGATGAAGTCACCAGAGTTTTCATCATGGTACTTATGCACACCTGAAGATGAACAACTACTGTGCAAAAAAGCATTAGCCACTATGATGGTCTAAGGGTGTATGTACCCCAGAAAAGATCATGTTCTTTAAATCCATTCCTGTAGTGGGTGGGACCTTCTGTTTATATTATTTCAATTGAGATGTGATACACCTTGAATGAGGTGGATCTTAATTCTCTTGCTGAAGTCCTTTATAAATGGCCCAGAGATGCAAAGAGAGACAGAAGCTAAGAAACAGAAACATACAGAGAAGCTGAGAAGCTGAAGGCAATGAAACAGGAGAGAAGAACAAGCAGATGCCAGCATGTCCCTTCCCATGTGTCAGAGGAGTCCCAGCAGCCTTTTGTCAGGAAGAAGTTATCATCCTGTTGCTGTCTGGATTTGGACATTGTCACAGCCTAAGAATTGTAAATTGTAAGTTAATAAATCCCCATTGTAAAAGCCAACCCATGTCTGATATACTGCATTTCATCAGCCACACACAACACCCTTAGGGTAAGGTTATCTGGTAAACTCCATGTAATTCTGTCCAAATAACTTCTATGTCTTCAACGTATTATGAAAAGCAATGCTGCTAACATAGAAAAAAGAAAATGAAAGCACTATTTTCCAACGTTTATTGAACTTCCAAGTCTCTAGAAGTCATCTTGCTAGTCCTGAAATGGATGATAAACGAATAACCCTAGCCATAATCATAAACATAACCGAAATGCTGCTTTCATGTAGCTGTACCCGGAATCTGGAGGGACTCTGAGGACAGGCCCCAGCAGAGGAAGACCAGGGTGCCCCAAGAGTAGGGGAGAGCAGCTCCAACAGGCTGGGAGGGCCTAAGAAGTAGGTCAGCGGGGTTTCCTGTGGGACGGCCTCTACGCTTATCTTCAAGGATAGCAAGCACACAGACAGAGAAGACAGAGGGGACACCTCCAGAAGACAGGGTGCTTGGTGCAAACCACAATTCTCACCCACCCATCTTTTCAGCCAATGCAGAAAACACAGCACTAAACCAGCAATCAATCTCTATTTACTGAATAAATACATTTTTTCAAGCATACAAGAAATGGGTCACTGTGTAACAATTTAAACAGACCTTCCAATGGTCACTTGACCCTGGAAGGGAGGTAGGATCCACAAGATGCCTCTTGAATTTGCCTTTTCTCATATTTCTGGTGCCAATTAACAACTCACTTAGCTGTAGGCATTAACTGACTGGCCAGGAACCTCCAGGGCGGAGGGGGCTACTGGTAACAGGAATGAGGCAGGAAGGTGGAGACCAAGGGAGCATTTTGCCTAAGTCCATCTTCTATGAGCTACGACGCTTACTGCAATTTTGTGACTATAATGGGTCATCCCCATGTTTAAATAATCTATAGCTGAAACACAAAGTGCCATGGTAATATGAGGAACATAAATAACACAAAGTACAATTGTGGCAGAACTTAACACCTTTCGCACCCCAAATGTGGGTCAAACTTTTGAACATATGACATTAACTGCCTATGACAATACTGAGGACATTTTAAAAACAAGCTACCCATACATTTTGATGGGGAGAAAGACAGCAGAAAGATGACCACACTGACAATGCCTATGACAATTCTGAAAGCCAGTCACACCGAAAAAGGCCATCAGGTCTAAGTTTCTATGTAGGTAGAAGCCACTGCATTCCCACTAAAGGTTCCCACTTCTACTCTTAAAAGTTACTCTGGAATGGGGACTTTTAATTACAAAAAGCAACAGGAAATGGATCTCAGCTCAAAGAGAAAGATTTCATGACAGACTTTACACTTCTTAGAGCACTGTTAATTTCCCACATGTTGTAACTTGATGTTGATACCCTAAATTATAACTCAACCCTACAGAGTCATGCCGTCTTCTTCCAGCCACAACAACCAAGTAAGTTGCCCAAGGCCTCAGCTATCACCCCTGAGTTGTTCCAGGAGCTGCCTGGAACTAGCTGTCCTTGGAAAGGTCATAGGTCTGGCCCTTTGGCTGGCAAATGGAAACTTGGATTTAAGGGGTCTCCCACAGTTCCCTAATTAGTAAAGATGGCTCACTGTGCTAAACAGAGTGTATGAACAAAGTAATCAGTGCTGAACACAGGCTTTCCTGCTGGGAGCCAAGAACTTTGATACGTGCCAGGCAGCAAGAGCTGACATGGCTGACCCCTGGTAGGCAGCATTTTCACATGTGTCACTTGTTGCTGGTGAATCAAGTGTGTCCTGTATGACTCCACTGGGAGAGGATGCTTACAAGCTTCTCCCTGGACTTTGCCTCATGTGCCTCTTCCCTGTATTGATTTTGCTTTGCATGCTTTCATTGCAATAAATCATAATCGTTGAGTATGACTATACACTCAGTCCCGTAAGACCACCTATGAAGCATCAAACCTGGGGGTGGGCTCAGGGACTCACGCATTATGCTATCACTCTTCTCCTTCTCCTACCCTAACCGATACATCCAAGCTAGAAGAAGTTTGTTAAAAAAAAACTTCTCTTCGTTCAAATACCTCTTAAAAGCTTCCCTCTGCTGACAGGATGAAGTTCTAACCCTGTAGTCTGATGATCAAAATCAAATCCACATCCTAAGGGTGTAAATCTCCCTGGCAATATGGGACCTGACTCCTGAGCATGAGCCAGGACCTGGCATCATCATAATGAGAAAGCCTTCCTGACCAAAAGGGGGAAGAGAGAAAAAGACAAAATAAAGTCTCAGTGACTGAGAGATTTCAAACCGAGTCAGGAGGTTATCCTGGAGGTTATTCTTATGCATTATATAGATATCCCTTTTTAATTTATGGTGTTTTGGAGGGCTGGAGGGAAGTACCTGAACTGTTGAACAGTGTGCCAGCATCCTTGATTCTTGAAGATGATGGCGTAACTACATAGCTTTCACAATATGACTGTGTGATTGTGAAAACCTTGTATCTGATGCTCCTTTTATCCAGAGTACGGACAGAGGAATAAAAAAATAAATAAGGATAATAAATAAATAAATAAATAAATAAATAAAAGGGGGAGATTAAGCGTAAAAACTGTGTTGATTGAAATACTACAGGATATTGAGAGGGAGAGATAAGGGGTATGGGATGCATGAGTTAGACGTTCTAAAACGGTCTAAAAATGATCATGGTGAAGAATATACAACTATGTGAAGATACTGTGAGTGACTAATTGCATAATATGGTTGGAGCATACATGTATGGATATTTCTCAACAAAATATTTTAAAAATTCAAATCCACAAGATGAGCACTTGCGCCACATTAAGCCCCGTGTATAGGGCTGGGCCTCGGCAGGCTTTTCTGACACGTCCCTCACCCCTCTCCACACCCATACCCACACCCACCTAGGCACAACCCCTCCAGCAGGCTCTTCCGTCCTGAAACCCTATGCAATTCTGCAAGAAAGCAGTGGCAAGACACATCTGAAGAGCCAAAGGTAAAAAACTGCCAATCAAGAATTCTGTATCTGACAAAATGTCTTTCAAAAATGAGGGAAGAATTAAGACGTTTCCTCAGATAAACAAAAGCTGAGGGACTTAGCCACCACTACATAGGCCCTAAAGGAAATGCTGAAGGGAGTTCTACAGGCGAACAGGAAAGGACCATAGATAATTGAGCCACATGAAGAAATAACGTTCGCTGGTAAAGTTAATGACATGGGTAATTATAAATACCAGTACTTTTGATTTGTATTTCCACTTATTGTTTCCTACAGAATCTGAAAGGCAAATGCATAAAATATGATTTATAAATCTATGGTTTCGATCTCATAATGTATAAATAGCAACATCTAAGTGTAGGGGGAAGTCAGGAGCGTTGAAAATAGTATAGAACACAGTATATGTATGCTATTATATGGACAGAGAGTAGAGTTTAGACTACCAGAGTCGGGTAAGGCAGAGTAATGGGGAGTCAAATGTAAAATGAGTATAAGGTTTCTGTCTGGGGTGAAGGGAAAGTTCTAGCCATGGATAGTGGTGAGGGTATATTGTGAATGCGATTAATTCCACAGAATGGTATGCTTGAGAAGGGCTGGGCTGGGAAAACTTATGTTGCATGTACGTTCACGCAATTTAAAAAAAAGGAAAGAAATAGAAATTAAAGACATAATGACAATTAAATGTAATACATGATACTGGATAGGATCCAAGAATGGAGTAGAAAGAACGTTATTGGGTCATAAGAAAAAATTGGAATACAGAATATAAGCTTTATGTCAACATCTTGAACTTGCTAACTGCACTTAAGGTGTTTACCTAAGTAAATATCCTTGTTCTAAGGAAATGTACATGGGATATTACATACAGGAATATGATTTTTATAACGTCAAATGTTCAGAAGATGAAGGATGGATAGATAGATGGATGGATGAGGGAAGAGAGAGGAAAAGAAGGGATAGAGAGAGGAAGGAAAGAAAGAAAAAGAAATGGTAAAGGTAGCAAAACGTTATAAAATTGGTGGAGCTTGGTATCTGCAGGGATAGAGTTATGTTGGGGAGTTCTCACTATGGTGTTTGTAATATTTTTGCAACTGTCCTGTAAGTTTGAAATTATTTCAAAATAAAAAGTTTTAAAAAAAAGCTTCATTATGAACTTAAAAATCTAATGCAAACAAAAACAACCTACCTTCGATCCATGTAAATATTGGGGTTGTGCATTGGGCTGTTTATCTCTTTGAAATTCCTGAGAAAATGGCAAAACTGTGCGAACAAATCTGAAGGATAAAAATTTTAAAAAGTTAAAAATATAAAGGTAATTCTTTAAAATAAAGAACTTTTCCACATCTACTATCTATATATATCCTCCTCCCAATTAACAAATATAATGATGAAGCAGGAAAATTCTGGTAAATCAAAACCCATAATGTAAATTAGATATAAATAACTCTGGAATATAAGGAAGGTATCCTTAAAATCCAAAGCTCAATGAGCAGAGTGAGCTCAGTCAGTGTAGGTCCTTCCACTAAACACCCTCCAAACCAGGAGAGTCTAGAAAGTGAGGCCACTTGCCCCATAGGCACCAGAATCATTTCAGGTTAATCCAGCCTTTTGATAAGTAATAATGGACGCAGTGTGCATGTCTGTGTCTGCATATGTGTTTGTGTGCCTATATTAAGTATCTCTGCATGTCTGCAGGAGTATGTATCTGTGAGGGTATCGACATCTGTGCACATTGTGTCTCTATACATGTATGTCTTTGTGCATGAGTGTATCTGTGTATATGCATGTGTCTGCAACGGTATCACCACGTGCGACTGTGAATACGTGTGTCTATATATGTGTATCTGCACGAGTGTGTGAAGTTATTGGCACGTGGACTGGACACACATGTGTCTGTGTCTGTCTGTCTCTGTATGTCTGTCTGTGCTCATATCCCTAGCTACATGAAGGTGAGGCACTGGTACCACGGCCAGGGCAATGGTCAGCAGAGGGAGCCCCACCCCTGGTGACTCGCCGGGCACCGCTCACTGTAGGGGGATGGCCCCTCCACGGCATCACACCAGCAAAGGTGCTGCCCACACATCACTCTCCATCACCTCCATCCACCTCTGATGGGGAGAGACAGGAGCGGACAGCAAAGACCTTAATATTAAAATCAGGGCAGAAATCACCAAAATGAGGCAGAATTACTTATACTGCAAAGTTTCCTTCAAGACTATTTAGAACAGAAAATGTTTTCCCAGAGAAAGAATATTTTAAATGCTGGTTAGATTGTAAAAACTGGTCTTAACTTATTTAACCTATGCTACAGCTGAGATACCAAATTGTTTCAACATAATATAACTACTCCCTATAATGCTATTTACTATTAAAATGTTTAAACAAAATAATACATGCACATAAATTAAAAAGTCGAATGTCACACTGTAAAGCTTCTGAAGAAAAACTAGTCTTCTCCTGCTACTTTTTACTCTCTTCCACAAATGCTGTTCACCATTTCTTCTGTTGGTTACTTAGATATTTCTAAATAATACACTTCTACAACAACTCTTTCTTGGTTCATCAGATTTAGATATTTAATTCTCTAGTAGGAAAACAAGGCTTCAGGACTCTTACATCCCACCCCCCACCCCCCATTTCACATTTTTCAGTTAATCTGATACTCAGTTTACATCTTATGAGGTTCCTGATAAGGGTGTTTTTATAGAACTCTCTCCTTTGGTGGCTAATTATCTCATTTTGTCTTCTACTTGATTTTTTCTATATCACTAAATGATTTCTTTCTAAACTCTAAAGCACAATCTTTAGAAAAATGTCCATTAAAACCAACTTTTAAGTTGTAATTTAATGTGATAAAATGCATCCACTCTAACTGTATACTGGATGGGTTTAGACAAATGTCTGCATCTGTGTCACCATCGTCCTAATTAAGATAGAGAACATTTCCATCACTGCACAAAATACCCCATGCCTCTTTTATCAGTTACTATCCCCAGGTATCTATGACTTTCTTTCTGTAACTATCGTTAGTTTTGCCTGCTCTAAACTTTCATATGATGGAATTACATAGTACGTACCCTTTGTATCTAGGTTCTTTAATAGCTTTTGAAATTCACCCACATTCTTTCAAATATCAGTTACTTCTTCCTCTTTATTGCTGGGTTTATTTTATGGGTCAACTTGACTAGGCTATGGTACCCAGTTATTTAATCAAACACTCATCTAGGTATCAAAAATGTGGTTAGCATCTACAATCTGATGGCTTTAAGTAAAGGAGAGCACCCTCAATGATGTGCGTGGGCCTTAGCCACCACTTGAAGGTTTTAAGAGCAAAAACTAAAGTTTATAAAAGAAGAAATTCTACCTGAAGACTGCAACATAAAAACCTGTCTGAAAGAAAAAAAATTAAAAAAAGAAATGAAAAACAAAACAAAGCAAACAAAAAAACCCTGCCTGAGTTTTCAGCCTGCTTGTCTCAGGATTTTGGACTTGCCAAACCCTATAATTGCAAGAGCCAATTCCTTAAAATAAATATATGACTATACCACAATTTGACTACTCATTTTTCTATGGATGGACATTTAGATGCTTTCAGCATCTGGCTATTATGAATAAGGCTGCTATGAACACTCAAAGGTCTTGTTTTTTTGTTTTTTTGCATGGGCCGTCACTAGGAATCGAACCCAAGCCACTGTGACCCACCCGCATAGGTCTTTTTTATGAATATGTTTTTGTTTCTTTTGGGTGGATTTGCTCGGTCATATGCTAAGTGTCAGTGACTTTTAAAAGAAACTGCAAAATAGTTTCTAAAAGGGTTGTGCTGGTTTGATTCTGTTATGCACCCAAGAAAAGGCTATGTGAATGTTAACCCATCCTGTGGGTGCAGACCTATTTGCTTAGGTTATTTCCATGAAGATGTGACCCATTCAACTCAAGGTGGGTCTTAATCATCTACTGTAGTCCTTTGTGAGATAAAAGACAGTAAAAGCCCAGAGAGCTTAGAGAGAAATGCCCAGAGACATCAGGAGACTGACTTGAAACCAGGACCAGAAGATAATAACAAGCAGAGGTCACCAAGTGTCTTCCCTTGTGACAGAGGAACCTCAAATGCCAGCAGCCTTTCCTCAGAGAAGGTATCTTCCTCTTGATGCCTTCAGTTGGACATTTTCACATGGCCTTGGACCTGTAAATTTGTAACCTAATAAATCCCCATTGAAAAACCTAACTCATTTCTGGTATATTGCTTTCCCACAGCTTTAGCAAACCAAAACAGGGATATGGTATTTTATAGTCTTAAACAGGAATATGTGAGAGACTTCCAGTTGCTCTATATCCTTGCAATACTTGGTACTATCCATTTTTCTAATTTTAGTCATTTTGAAATGGGTTTAATTTGCATTTTTAGGATGCAAAGGAAAATGCATTTTCTTGATGATCGCCAATGTTGAACTACTTTTCATGTGTTTACAGGCCACTCAAAAATCTTGTATGAAGTTTCTGCTCACATCTTTTTCCCATTTTACAAAGTGGGTCATCTTCTTATTAGTGAGTTGTTAAGAGATCTTTAAATATTGTAGATACCAGTCCTTGCTCATATGCCCAAGGCCATGCTCTACAGGGAGACCACCCAGCTTGGAGGCTCTCTTTCCTCTTTTCCTACAATCAAAAAAAAAAAAAAAAAGGAAAACCAACAAACCAACGTCTGAAAATGTGCTTTCGTTTCAAAGTTGAGTGAGTCCTGAACTAGCTGGGGCTGGCCTGGGCAGATCCACCAATAGATCCACCCTACCTCCCACGTCCAATGCACCGCCCAGATTCACTGTCCCACACTAGCAGCTTTCCATATGGGGCACAGCCCTTTATTCCCCCAAACAGGATACCATTAGAAGATGTTACTTGCAGACCTGTCACATGCCCCAAACTCTACAGGAGACCAAGGAAGTGCCCAAGGGAGGAGGATACAGGGAATTGAGGCAGGAGGATATAGGGAATTGAAGAAACTTACAGGGTTTCTAGGGGTACCCTGACCACGTCCTTAGGAAGGTTCCAAGTGGCCATGACCCACGGGAGTGGCCTGAGGGCAGAGAAGAGGGCACCTGGGGAAAGGGCTTTTTATTTGAGAATTACAATGATCATCAAAAATATTTGAACAAATGCAGTCACTTTGATGGGGAGCCTGAAGCCAGTGCTATCTCTCATCAATACTTTCCTGGCCTGTGCCAACTTTAGGGCCAGAGCGACCACTGAGAGAAGAAGACTCCCACAAACACTGATCCTACGTTCTCAGAAAGCAGATTCAATACATATGCATCTTATCTAATGCAGCAAGAACCTTATGTACATTAATACAATGGCCCAGTGTGCCTATTTTTGCAGAATAAAAAATATTCAAGTATATCTCACCACATGGCAAAAGCTCTAAAGCACGGACACATTTTTTTACAAGGGTTATTTAATTGCTTCCCCTCTCATCTATGTGCACGGGTTCTAATTTTATTACCATTCTGACATATTATTTGCCTAGCAAGTGCATTTTCACAGTTAATTCACATGCTACATCAACTTTAAAAATCTTTTCTGAGAAACTGGAAGCCTTAAAAGCAAATTAGCTTAGCTTTGATGGAGAGCACCTAGCTGGGCCCTCCTGCTGCTGCAGCTGGGAGGCTACAGCTGGTTCCACCTGCCTGTGTCTGGAGCACAGCCCAGGGCCTGGCAGAGGATACCTGAAGGGACATATCAGTACAGCCGGGAGGCCAGCTTACCATAGGAAATCCAATCCTGACACCATGGCCTGCCCCTCACAGGGTCCCCTGCATGGCCTTGCTTCTCTCCTCGCTTACTAGAGTGAGGCCCATCCCTTAAGACATGAGACCCTTGGCCTAAAACTCAGTAGCAATTCAGGTGATGCACGTACATACTCCCTGGTAGAGCAGGGGGGATGCTAAGGTCTACCAGTAAAGCAAAACCAAAAACCACTTCTTTATTTTAGTGCTCATAAGAAACACATACCCACTTATGATTTCACCTCTGGACCAGGCATGTGTCTCATCCCCTCCACGTCTCTGAAAGGTGCTGACTTGGAGGAAGGCCAGCCTCTACGTACAAAGCAGGGACCTCAGGGAGACAGGCCCCAGGGCCAAACCAGAGCCATCGTGGGACTCAGCTTCATTACAAGGCTGAAATGGCTGCTGTTTATCTGATCACCACAAAGTCGGCAACTTCACGTGTTCACCATTATAGTAAATTAGTTGATGGGTAGAAAGATGCTAACCTGCCCCAATATTTCACTGTGGAACCATAAACAGCAAAGAGGTGTCTACCATAACCAGGTACCCAGTACACTTAGGAAATGTGAACATGACTCGCAGGCTGCCATGGTGTATCCCCTGTGGCTTGTAGCCCAGGCTGTGCTCCGGCATGTCTCCCCATCTCCATGCACATGCCACGACACCTTCCCAAGGTTTGCTCAGAGTGGACTGGCCAACACCATGACCCTGAACCAGAAAACGAGAGGGAGCGAAGCAGAAGGGGATAATAAGACAGAAGACGGGGAGCCTGGCAACAAAGTTGCTCCTGAGACCTTTGGAGGGTGCAGGCCTGCTCACCGGTTGGTGGAGCCGTTGTAGCAGTAATTGGGCAGGAAGTCGTAGTTGAGTTCCCAGAAGACATGGAGGGTGATTCTGCCGTAGGGGGCCGACACGTTGTGGTTGGCCTCCCGGAACATGGCATCAAAGCTGTCCAGCGTCAGGTACTTGCTGAGCAGACTGTGGGTCATGCGGTTTATTTCTAAGAGGCCGTCCAACTCCTGAAGAACCACAAGAGGCAGGGGTATGAGATCAGGACTGAGGGGCACGTGGGAAGAAGGCACTGAGGGTCCTCCACAGGGCTCCATCTCCCACACAGGCAGACTGTGATGGTCTAGCCACAGGCACCCCAGGACAGAGCGGGGAAGGGAGGGGGCTGATGCTGAGAAGTCCAACAATGAAACTCAATTTGCCAGTGAACTTATGGCAAGAGTCCAAAGACTCTTTGAACTCTAACAGAAAAGTCCATTTCTGTTAGTAATGTGAGCTTACTTCTTTCACCTGAGCTTATCACTCTACAGGTGCTCCTTCCCCCAGTCGCCTCCTCTACTGCGGTCAGTGCTGCACTGCCCACCCACAGGGCAGAGCCCACTTGTTCAAGGCAACCCCAACCTGCCACCTCCTTTTCCCTCCACACCCTGAAGCCCTCATGAATGGCCTCCTCCCCAACTCATTAGCTGTGCCCAGCACCCCTCCTCTGCATCTGAACTGCCCTTACCCTGCACCTGGCTCACTTTCAACCTTGGTCCCACTCTTTTCCCTCTGGGAAAACTCCACCCCAACTCCAGCAATCCCAGTGAGGGCCTCACAGCACTTAGGAGGGACAGCATTTCACACTTACTCATAAGAGTCTCTGGTTCCAGTCTGTCTCTTCCCCTAAATCTGAGTGTAGTAGCTTGGAGCTATGTACCCCAGGAAAAAAAACATGCTCTTTCTGTTTGTTTGTTTGTTTGTTTTGCATATGGTTGTTTATAGCAGTATTTTTCACAATTGCCATAGGATGGAAACAATTCAAACGCCCATCATCAGATGAGTGGATTAACAAAATGTGGTATATGCGTAACAATGGAATATTACGCAGCAGTAAGACAAAATGATGTCCTGAAGCACATGACAAGATGGATGAGCCTTGTGGACATAATGCTGAGTGAAATGAGGCAGACACAAAAGGATAGATACTGTATGACTCCACTTTTATGACCATGGTATAGGTAAAGTTGGAGGCTTATAATACAGTATATAGGGGACTTAGAGATATATAGAAGCTAGAGATGGGTGAATGGCTAGCTAATGAGGCTGAACTCAACTGTTAGAGAATAGATAAAACTAAAGACAGTTCACTAGTGGGTCTATAATTAATATTATATTGAAGGTGAACATGATTGAAAGGGGTTCCACTGATTAACACTACAAATAAATAAGTTCTTGTATGAACCACTTCAAAGGTATGATTCTTGTACAAAGAGTGCTTAAGTTCAGAGTACAGGGGAAAACTGCTGTTTCATGCTGTAGGTTATATTTAACAGGAGAACATCAGCACTACCACAGCAACACAGGGGTAAACAATGGGGAGAGGGACAAGAGTTAAGGGGAGGTTTAGATTTTCTATTTGGTGAGAGCGTGTTGATTGGTTATCTTCCTCTTCGGAACAATGAAAAGTTTAGATGAAGTTTAGATGTTGATGGACTATGGAACATGGACTGTCTAATGAATGTAGGTGGCTGAAGGATGCACTGACTGAGATGAAGGATGGCGAATGATGGCATATATATATGATCGAATATTATGCTATTACAACAAGGAACGAGGCTGTGAGGCATGCAGCATGGTGAATGAACCTGTGGGACATTTGGTGAGGCAAAATAAGCCAGAAATAAAAGATCAATTATTTTATGGTCTCCATTAGAAAATGCTTATAAGAACACGGGGGCCTAGATTGTAAGCTCTTATAGCAGTCACATTTAGGCCAGAGTGGTAATTATTATTTCTGGATTTTGAGAGGCTGTCTTATATATGCATAACCTGGTATATAAAGATAAGAATGAAATCAACCAGGTCAGGATTGAGGTAATTCAGAATATAGGGGTAAGAAAGACATTGTCTATATTTTAGAACATCAACCACTATTGAGTCCAAGGGAAGAAAGTTTTAGTTTGTCTGGAACCTAAATTTTGTATAGCACATACTCTAACGAAACCTGTCTGGATAGCTCGTTTAAACAATCGAAACACAGGGAGCCCAAAATAAGGATGAGGGCCTTTAATCCTGTAGAGCTCAATGTGATGCCTGGATACATCCTAGAACATTAAGCAGATAATCAAAAAGTATTGGCAAAGTCCCTTAAGGGATGGGAGAAAAATTATGGAACTATTAAATTTTACCACTGGGGAAACCCCTGAATCTGATACTGTGTCAAACACTAGGGACACCCAAATGTATGGGCCAAGCCCTTGATCTTGATGTTTGCTCTTGTGAAGCTTATGTATACAGTGGAGAAGCTTAGCCTACCGACAGTTTTGCCTAAGAGTTACTTCTGGAGGACCTCTTTTGTTCCTCATATGTGGCCTCGCTCTCTCTAAGCCCAATTCTGCAAGTGAAATTACTGCCCGCCCCCCTATGTGGGACATGACATCCAGAAGTGAAAGTCTCCCTGGTGGTGTGGGAGAGGACTCCCAAGGATTAGCTCTGGCACCCCAGGATCAACAATGTCATCCTGACCAAAAGGGGGAAAAAGAAGTATAACAAGTAAGTAAAAGTGGCTGAGAGAGAAAACCCGTGTTCTTAAACTTAATCCATTCCTGTGGGTATGGACAGATTGTAAATAGGACCTTTGGATGAAGCTACTTCAGTTAAGATGTGGCCCAAATGAATCAGGCTGGGCTTTAATACGGATTACTGGAATCCTTTATAAGCAGAAAGTCAGACAGAAATAAAATGCCACAGACAGCAGCCAGACAACAGAAGTCAAAAGAATCTGAGAAACCAAGAGAGGCCACCAGGTGCATTGTCATGTGATAAAAAAGTCAAGGACCAAGATAGCGGGCAGCCAGACCCAGCACCCCAGGTCTTCTGCGCGAAAGGACTGCCTTGATAATGCCTTGATCTTGGATGTACCCTAGCCCCAAAATCACAAGCCAATAAATTCTCACTGGTTAAGCCAGCCCATTGCTTGGTATTTGCTTTGGCAGCTAGGAAACTAAACACTGATGGACCCTGACTCCCCTATCAGCCCCATTCATCACTATAGCCTCAGGGATGAGCAACAAAAGATACTAACTAGAGGTTTAATTCAAATGATAAATAAATAGTTTTTTGCAATCTCTCAAAATACTAGCTACTCCTTTTACTGAACTGCCTGCCCTGTTAGTCTAGCTCAGGGGCTATTTTCAAATGCAAGGAAGATAGCAGAGCAGAGTGGAACTGAAGGACATTCATCCCCAGAAGATATGTTTCTCCAAGGGGGGGCTCCCAGATCAGCTGGTGGACCTGCCCGCTCAGGAGTTTACCCACACAGTGTGAGCCCAGATTCTCCTCTGCCAACTCAGATATGTTCGCAAACTAATTTCAGTGATTCTCATCATTCAGTAAGTTTGGCGATACCAAACTAGGCAATCTCTAAATTAATACATTCCATGTTAGGCTGTATGAAGTTTGTAATCAAAATGTGCTACCCGTAATACATTTTCTTTAACTAGCTAGGCCATAATATTTAACGTTTTACTATTTTTGTTTAAAAAGACACATTAAATGTAAATAAGTATTTCAAAGATAAAATTGGTGAAAGTTATTAAGTTGCTGAAACTAAATTGCTCTTAAGATACTACAGATTTTCTCAAAGGTTTCAAAGTTTATTGTGAATAAACTGCAATTAGGAAGACAAATGCACAACCTTCTAGCATAACCACATTTAGGCAACAAAATCTCAAGTAACATCTGGTAGCTTTTCTTCTTTTCAATTCAGCCTATTACTAGGTCTTTAAAGATTTTTCAGATGTTAAGGACTGAAAAAGTTTTATCTGTGTGGGGTTTAGAACCCAAAAAAAGTTGGATTTTGCCAGGCATGTGGGCTGCAGGAGATTTACCTAATAGAAGGGTGGTCAGGAATTATTCAAAAGTACAGCTGTGTGGTGGAGTAGGTGAGCATGGTCACACATTTCGTTTAAGGGTTACATGTTTATTGCTTACAAAACTTGTCTAGCACTGTGTTGTTCAATTAGGCAGCCACATGCGGCTCCCAAGCACTTGAACTGTGTGGTTACATTGTGAGCACTTGAACTGGGTTAAATAAACTATATTGCCAAAATTAATTTCACCAATTTCTTTTCACTTTTTAAGTATGACTATGAGTACATTTTAGATTACATCTCTGGTGAGCATTTTTGACTCATGTTATATTTCTAAAAGACCATACTGGTCTAGATCTAAATCTTCATCAAATAACCCTAAAGAGTGGGAGAAAGATCAAGGTGATGGTGGAGTTACACAGAGAAGGACGGGCTTAACAAACAAGCATGAGTGCTCAATCATTATACTCATACTTCTTTTAGTCTCCAGTATCTTAGAGCAGCTAAAATTGTGAAATTGTAACCCATACCAAACTCTGAAGTCTGTTCTACAACTAACTGTTGCACTGTGCTTTGAAATTTTTTGCTTTTTTGTATATGTTATTTTTCACAAAAAAGAAAAAAAAGTCAATTGTGATGACAAAAAAATATTTATTCCTTCTAACTAGCCTCCAATGATCTGGAGCAGCTGGAAGGAAAAATCTGAGAGGGTGGTATAGTAACCCCTGCCAAACTCTCGGACCTGTCCTGTAACTACTTGTTGAAGAGTGCTTTGAAAATTATTGCTTTTTATTTTCTTTGCTTTGTACATATGTTACAATATGCAATTTTTTAAAAATGCTAAAAAATTAAAACAAGCAAATTCAGCCAATGACTAAATTAAAATCCCATGGCACCAGACCCAATGACAGCTGTAAAGAAAGGCTGACATGGGTCTCTGCGTGCCAGGACAGCCTGTTTGATTCTGAAGAGGAACTTGATGGACACTGTCTACCTGACATCCAGAGGCTGTCCTGTGTCTACTGGCCTCTCGCTGAGTGAGGTCTCCTCGTCCACCAACAGTCCTAAGCATATTTTCTAGTACTGGACAATTACGCTTTGCAAGCCCATTACCCTTTGACTGTGGCCTTTACTCTTGGAGGGTCAATCTGGTTGGATATAAAATCTTTGATTCATATTTTCTTTCCTTGTCTTCTAGTGTTAAGAGCTGCTGTTGGAGATCTCAAGATGATCTAATTTTCTTTCCCTTATAAGTGACGATCAATTTCCTTGGTACACAGAGGATTTTTTCTTTGGATTTATTATTTTTATTTTATTTTTGTTTCTTCTCTCTCCCCACCCCCACCCATCCCTTTAAAGCCCAAGACTTTATTGCAATATGTCTCTGTATTGCCCATTTTGGGTCAGTTTTTCAAGGTCACATGACATATGCTTTTAATACACTTTCAAGTGCTCTTTTAAGAATGTTTTCTTGAAATACAATTGTTAATATTTGTTCTACCCTGCTGCCTTGGTTTTCTTCTTCAGGGAACTCTATGATTGTCTATTTTCTTTAAATCATCTTCTCTCAAGATTCTTTTCTGCCTTCATTTCTTTCCTTTGCTTTTTCAACTTTTTAATTGGATAACATATATACAAAGCAAAAATAGAAGAAAGCAATAGTTTGCAAAGCACTCTTCAACAAGTAGTTACACGACTGTTCCCAGAGTTTGTCATGGGCTACCATACGATCCTTTCTGATTTTTCCTTCTAGCTGCTCGAGAATACAGGAGGCTAGCTTTCATTTCTTACTGATTTTGAAAACTCTCCTTTCAATCTTCTCTTTCAAGTTTAGTCGTCAACTTCTGAAATGATTTGTTCTCGTTTCTAATTATGCATGAGTTTCATAATCTTTTTTCAAAACTTTCTTCTCTCCAATTGCCTTTTCTTGAATTTGCTAAAATTCTGATTTATGATGCATTTTCACAGCAACTATCACTTTCTTAATTATTTAGCTCATTTGAAAGATTAGGTTAGTTTTGTATGTTTCACAGGCGCATTACAGAAACTTATTCTGCACTTACTCCCTTTTTCACTATAATAAATATTTTTAAATGGGACCTGACCATGATCCTTATCTGTTGCTCATTTGTTAAATACATTAAATCTACTATGAACTAGGGCACTTACTTTCACTGAGTTTAGTCTATCCATCCAAGAAACTGCTTTCTCTCAATTTACTCAAATTATCTTTCATTCACATTAGAGTTGTAGATTCCTTTGTACAAGTTTATCACATCAGGTTTATGTCCAAAAATATCAAACAATTAAGAATTGTCATCTGCTTGCTCATTACTATTAAAATACAAATATTAATAAATATTAATAAAATACAGTTTTATGTGTTTCCATAGATAAAGGTATAATTTATTCAATACTGGAATTATTTGTTCTTTGAACTCAGTTTAGAATTTTTAATACTAAGAGAAGAGGCTAAGAAGATACACAGGATATGCCAATCTCATTTAATGCATATTTTTTTATTTCTAGGCAAGAACTGGTTCAATTTATCAATAAGGACAAAAATAAAATTAGGTCCAGTCCTCATGACTAGTCTACCACAAAATCTGTGGAGCCTAGTAAAGGAGAGACCACTTACAACTATCGATGTCAGGTCTTCACTTTCAAATCTTCCAATTGCCAGTTCCAAAGACTTATACATAGCTGCTGAGACACGCTGAGTAATCAGACGGTTGAGGTCTATTGATCTGCCAAGGAGCTGTGGGGAGAAGGGAAGATGTCAGGAAAGGAATAAACATGAAAATTGTAAGAACAATGAAACACAAACAAGTAAAAAAAAGAAAGAACTCTCAGAAAATTTTTGCAAAAGACAAAAAAATTTCCTAATAGATGGTGCAGTAGATCGGCTAGTACGCCCCGGAAGCGGTCCAAGTCCTAACTCCTGTTACTGTGAATGGGACCAAACCTGGAAATAAGGTCTTTGCAGATGTAACTAAGTTAAGGAACTCAAGATGAGATCATCCTAGATTTAGAATGGGCCACAAATCATGTTCTTATAAGAGAAAAATGAGGGAGATTTGACATCCACAGGGAAGAACAGTGAAGATGGAGGCAGAGATTACAGTGATGCTGTCACAAGCCAAGGAAGGCCAGGAGCTACCAGAAGCTGGGAAGAAGTGAGGAAGCATTCTTTCCTAGGGTCCTTGCTTACATCTTGATTTCAGACTTCTGGTCTCCAGAACTACAGAGAATAAATTTCTGTTGTTTTCATCTACCAAGCTTGTGATAATTTGTCTTGACAGCCCTAGGAAACCAATGAAAAAGGATAAAGTAGAAATTTAAATAATTTAGCTCTGAGTCTATACATAGGTGTTATGACCAAATACCCTATTTTCTTGGAGATAAAATTCTGAAAGCCACAGCCTTAAGGGCCTTTTTATTGTAGCATCCTTTGTATTGAATTTATACTTAAATCATGGGCAGAAACCCTAAGACTCAGTAATCACTAGAGAATCTGGATCTGTCAACTGTCATGCGCCTTACAATGTGTCCAGGACCCAATTCCCACCACGAAGCGCACCCTGCACATACCGAATCTTCACCAATGCTACAGTGATGGTGGTTTGGAGAGGTATGTACCCCAGAAAAAAACACATGCTTAACTCTAATCCATTCCTATGGGTGTGAACCCATTGTAAGAACTTTGGATGAGGTTATTTTAGTCAAGGTGTGGCCCAACCCAATCAGGATGAGTCTCAATTCTATTACTGGAGCCCTTTATAAAGAGAATGAAATTCAGACAGAAAGAGAAAAATGCCATGGGAAGCAAGAAGCTGCAATTCGACAATACCCTGAAGAGAACAGAAAGGCTGGGAGAGGCCACTATGTGCACTGTCATGTGACAGAGGAGCCCAGGACCAAGGATCCCTGGCAACCAGCCCCAGAATGCCAGTCTTCAGGAGGAAAACATCAGGTAGAGGATACCTTGCCTTGGACTTTTTCCTAGCCTCAAAAGCATGATCTAATAAATTCCCACTGTTTAAGCCAACCATTGCATAGTACTTGCTTAAGCAGCCCAAGGAAATAAAGCAATGCTAGAGAAAAGAAAATTACCCTATCTCTATTTCAGCGTCCTAAGAACACATCTGTACTGCAATATCATTTCAGCAACATAAAAATATAAAGGGAAAAAGCACTGGTAAAAAATGTTCCAAAATGTGAATAGTGGTTATCTTTACTTAATAGAATTATACGGAAAATGTTTCCTAGAATTTTCTGCATTTTCCTATTTTTTTATATAATTTAAATGACAAAAAATTAGTACTGTATATCTTTAAGCTTTTAGTGCTGACCAGGCAAAAGCTTGTCTCAAACACTACCTTAGCTGACAAGGATTTCTCATCACCCTTTCCTTAATAATTTTGCCTTTCAGATGGCTATGGGGCCTGCTTGCCTCCAACAGCACGAGTCAGGCTGGGTGCAGAGGGACAGGCACAAGCATCTTCTTGTCTTCTTTGGGTCTGAGATTATTCAGTAGCAATTATCTGTCTTTAAAAATTTTTTTAAAAGCATATTCACACTCATGAACTTATACCTGTGAAGACCTAGTTAGCTCCAGAAAGCCCAACCTTTTCCCTATACAGTACATTTCCAGCTGGGGCTCATGTTGCACCCCACTCACCTGCACATGCCTCTGTTTGAGCAGCGTCTCATAGCGGTTGGAGGGTGGGAGGTGGATCGTTGCACCCTGATTCTTGCATTCTGATCGTAACCGCTTATCAAGAAGCAAACTAATAGAAAGGAAATGTTTCCCACAGTGTAAATTTTCATGGAATTGTCAGATCTAATTATATAAGATTTTTTATCAAGATCACCAACCAGATACTTACCTTCCTGCCATAACCTTATAATATGCAAATATCTGGTCTGCTAACTTGTAAACAAATTGGTCAAAACATAGGTTCACCTGCATAAAAAGAAAGCACACATTGGATTTTTGATTCTCTATATCAAGACCAAATAACACAATTTACATTTTTAAAAAAAGTTTCATTAAAGCACCTAATTAATGCTCTTATTAGAAACATACTAACTGTCCAACAACAGCAAATGAAATAAATTAGTGTGTAGACAGGAGTGACCAGTATCAGCCACAAAAAACCACGTATCAGGAACTTCTTCCTAGAAGAGAAACACGGTCTTATTCTCTCAAATACAAAGGAATCTGAAAAGTCCCTCTTTGGGGTCTCTGCCCTGGGAGACAGCATCTACCATAAGCCTCTACTTCACAGGGGTTTCTGCCATGGGCACCTCTGCAGGCACTTCCTGGACAGACACTGCCACACTGGGAGCTGTGGTCAGTCAGGGGACCTCAGAGTGGACCCAGCTCTGAGACTGCACCCTAAGGCTTGCACCCTTGCCTGCATGTGGGGCTAGTACCCACCCCTACCTGGTGGACTTGGAGGGGAGCCACCCAAGGACCCACGGCAGGCCCTGGCGGAGAGAAGTGGGAGGTTTACCCTCCCCATATCGGCCCAGGAAACCCAGGACATCTTCCTTGATGGATAATTTCAGGTGTTCTTTGTGAGAAGGCAGAAAATGGAAGCCTAGAAACACAAAGTCCATATAGTATAGTTGCAATTGGCTGAGGTTAAGTGATCATATTCCTTTAAGATACAGCTAGATAGTAAGACTTATCTTCTTAGCTGTATGTACACTGACCTCACAATCTCATTCGTAACAATCTGTCCTTGAGAAATAAATGCAAATAAAAAATCATTGGCAAGGAAGTCCAACGAAGCATCCTTTATAATAACCAAAACCAAAAAACGAAAACTGAAAAAAAGAAATAGGGATTGCTTCGAGCCTTTCTGTTCCATACAATGCACCAGCTGTATATCATGCTTATGATATAAAACAAGTGAAGATATGATGTGTTGTCAGTGAACGTGATGAAATGGCACATATTGCAAGAGTCCACATTTACAGATGTAAATGCACAGAGAGAACTGTAGAAGGGTTCGCACCAAAATGTTTACTTTAAAGTTTACGTCATTGTCCAAACTCCCCGTATTAATTCCTTTACTAACTGCAGAGAAAGGATATTAAGTTAGCCTTTCAGAAAGTGCCTGAGTGCTCACCTCAGCCTCGATCTCATCGTAGAGGAACTGCTTATTGAACCGGGTGAGGGCGTAGTGGGCACTGTCATTGTACAGGTCCAGCGAGTAGAGGACATACCTGCAGAAGGCGCAGTCGTCACTACCCATAGCCACAAATCTCTGACCAACACAGAGGGATTTCTCTGTCTCAAGGCTACAAGACCCATAAGAAATGCAACTTTCATTTTTTCCCTCTCATACAAGAAAACCCTTTCTTATTTAATACCAAACTGTGTTCCTGGTGGCTTTACATGAGAGATACTAGGGTCTGCAGAAATGCCTGGGTCTGCAGAAATGCCTCTTGGCATCGCTGCACCACCAGCCACAGAGCAAGCTGGGGCTAATCCACTGGGGGTGGGAGGGATCCACTGGGAGATCCACAGGGGACTACCCCTTGGGAGGGGAATGCACAAAGGGGCCAATCCACCAAGGATACTGATTCCCTGGGGGGCTGATCCACAAGGGACGCTGACCCACCGCAGATGACCCACAGGGGGTCAATTCACCAAGGACACCAATCCACAGCAGACTGACCCACTGGGAAGGCATACACTGGGGCCGATCCACTGGGAGCCAACCCGCTGGGGGCCGATCCACCACCGACACTGATCTACTAGGGACCGATCCACTGGGGACCACACATTTGCTTCAGGTTGCTCCCACGAAGCCTGCTCAGCACAAAAGGGCACCTTCCTCCCACGTTTCCTTGACACCCTCTCTTCAGGTCTCAATCCTTTCCCACAAGCATGCCATGTTTCTAATAATAAGCATAGCTATTCTCTTAATGTTAAAGAATGAAACAGCCGATTGAAAAAGAAAAGTGTACTAAGGCCCCAAATCCCATTCAGACCAGAGCGTGACCCCACAATAAGCCTGACAAAAGCCCCTGTCCTCTCGGCCCTGTGTCGGGAAAGGCCTTTGCCACCAACCAGCCAGACTTCCCTCTGAGGACTCCCTATCTCAGGTTCTCCCACAGGGGCAAAAGGTCACTCCTGCTTCATTTCACATGAGAACTGAATGAGCCAAGCGGGTCCAGCAGGAACCAAGGCAGTTCCCTGGAGGCTTCATGCAGCACTGCTGGCTCCCCCTACTTGATTTCACACTTACAGTCCAGCCTGCAAAGGCACACCTCACTGTCCCCTCAGCTGGAGTCCCCGGGACCCACGGACCAATGCCCTCTGTCACAGCTCAGAGGGGTTTCCCTTGGCTCCCCAGTCTGCTCACAAGGACCCTGTTTGTTATTTTTCATTCCATGGGCTCTAACTGCCCATCCCAAGTCCTGCCCCCAAACTGAAACTACTTAATTACACTCTTCCCCAACTTCATGTGAGTCAGGGGTCCTGATACAACAGAGACACAGGACACAGGGGGCTCCAGACTTAACCCCCCCGACCTTATCCATTGTCCTAGGCGAGTCCCAGGAACTAGCACAACAGCTGTACCCAGTAAGAACTTAATACACTCTACCGTCCAAATTTCCTGGTTTTAATCCTAAGCCAGGAAACATGTGGCTTTTATCAATTTCTGAAGTCTGACCCCAAGAAATATGACCTCATGTGAAATACTTAACACGGTTGAACCTCCTACACCCACCCCAGCTCCTCATGCCCTCGAGGACCCCTGGTCACCGCGCGTGAAGGTGAGCGACCCCATGGGAAGGCACACACTTACTCCATCATTGACGCCTCTTTGGTCTCCAGGATATGGTCCGTCAGGATCCAGGGCATGGACATTTCAATGGGGAACTGGATTCTCCGGCCCATTGTCAATTCCAAGAAAAACTCTCTGAACCACAGCTGCGAGAGGTCGCAGCACTGCTGAAGCGTCTCTTCAGAGATTCAAACAACACAGGGTTAATCTTCCCCAAGCAGAGGAAATGAACAAGAGGCGTGAGCCAGAGGCTGCTGACAGGCCCAGCGTGCTCCCTGCCCCAAGTCCCTAAGCCATGCGGGGGAGTGGATGTGAGCACAGGAAGGGGTCACCACACACTGGACACCGGGATGAGTGGTTATGATGCATGTGCAGGTAAAACTCCCATCCTGTACGCATCCTCACGGAAAGCACACCATCAGGCCTAGTGCCAGATGGGCAGAGCCTCATGTGCAGATGGGTCCTGCCAGGTGGGAAGGCATCTGAACCATGGGAGCCAGGGGGAAAATGTCATTTGAAAAATGAGGAATAAAAACAGGGTTATTTTAACTTAGGATAAAAACAATCAGCAATCTCCAGGGTGCAACAGGATATGAACAATCAGTAGGGGTCTAGCAAATGAGACTCAAAAATATGTTTCAAGCCTTTCAGTTAAAAACAAATGCATTGAAACTCCAATAGCTGCAGCATTCCCATTAGCATCTTAGATGAGAAGCGTCACAGCCAATAAAGAGAGAGGTCTCCTGCTTTGAGCAATATGCTTTGGCAGAGGCATGGACATAGGTGGGAAATGATGACAAATAGCAGACCTGGCAAGGGCAGCAAGTGTGATCAGACGTTGCTGTGACAATCTGCGTATTTTATTGCCATCCAGGTCTAGACACGGGAAATGGGTTATATTCGACTGCGTCTGTGGCCCGGCTTGGGTTTAAAGACTTTGTGCTCATGTGGTGCAGTTTGCCACAGCCACACACGCTGCTCGGCCAGGAAGCCTCTGACTGCCACGCACACCCAAAGGAAAGGAAGGGTAGGAGTGAGCCAAAGGGCATGGCCACAGCCACGCAGGCAGTGACATGCCTCCCCTGTGTGGGCGTGTGAAGGATGGAGCAGGCAGCCGAGGCACTCCAGGTGGTGTTAGCGGTGTTAGAGCATGCTGAGCTGGACACTGCAATCGGTGTCTCTTACCGCTGAAATTTATCAAGTGAGTGTAGAAGAATGACTCTCGATGGAATTTTTCTATGTCCAATATGGTGGGCCCCTCAAGGCTACTTCTCAGGGTTTTCTTGGAACCACTTTTGTCCGCAATGAGGGACTCTAGCATGGTTCTCACCATGTAAAGCTGTGTTATCCAAGGAAACATTGGCAGGGAGAAAATATACATGGTACATTAGTTACACCAAACTCAGAAAGCCACAAGAGATCGACTGCTCCACTACCACCCAGCCAGTGCCTGAGCTGGCGGTGGAGACAAGCCGCACAGAGGCACAGCTGCTCCCCGGACAGGGTCAGGTGGCACCCTCCTCAAAGGGTGGCCGAGCACCCACTAGATGGCCTATTGCTGCTGCTTGGGGGAAAGAACAACTTGTAGCGGAACAGTTCACCTCTGTGCCACAAACGTCAACAACAGAGAAACAAATGAAGTTATGTCTTACCACCAAAGGTTAAAAGAGGTGGATAGGCGTAGGACTGCCTCAGAAACGCGTTTACCACATGCAAGAGCCTCTCCATCCCCAAAGACTTGAGCTGTCGTAGCAGCTCGGCAGAGCCCAGGGACTCTGCCATGGTGCGCACCATGTATAGCTAGACGCCGACAGACAGGGAGAGGCGGGAGAGAGTCGTTAGTCACAGAACACACACGTCACAGGGCAGGGGGCACACGCAGACGGGGACTGGTGCGGGGCTGGGGTGGGGGTCAGAACTCCTCCTCCCTAGAGACAGGCCCTAGACCTTCCCCAGACATTTTCTAGAGGCTTCATACAGAGCTAGCAATGTGCTTTGCTGGAGATTTTCTACAAAATAGAAGACATTAGAAAAGCTCCCAACACAGAGAAGAGGAGTAGGAAGTACAGGGTCCCCAAAATAGGAGGGAAAGAGCACAACGGCCTATTAAATTGGACTGTGAGAGAAAGCAGAAAGCTGCTTTGGTTAAGGCCTGAACATACCAGGACAGAGGGCAGTGGTGGAGGTTCAAGATTAACGACACACAAAAGCAACATTTTAAAAACGCATAACATTTTACATTTATGGATATACATTTGTAGACCTAAAGTAAAAACTCTAATCGTACATTTAAACACCAATCAAGCAGCACAGTATAAGTAGACCCATGGAAATGCTCACCCACACTTCTAGGATAGGAGTTGAAAAGGAGTCAAATAAACTCCTGAATCAAATTTAAAAACCAGAGAACCACAAGCGTCTTGGCTATCGATGTAGAGTGAAAAGAAGGGGCAGAGCTGGGCCTGCACTCTCCAACATGTGCTCGTTTGGTGGAGGCAGAACTTGCCAAGGAGAGGACATACTAACGTTGGCCTGGACACAAAGCAGCGACCTCCCTCTACTCCGGCCTCCTTAAAGCCCTCCCACCCCCAGGGAGACACAGAAGGCGGGTGGAGCGGGGGCGAGAACCTGCGTGCTGGATGGTCCCACGGCGCGCCGGGGCACCTTGATGTCAAATCCGCTCTTGGGGTCCTTCTCACCCCGCAGGGCAGGGTCGTTGAATGGCTCGTGCCCGGCCTCCCAGTCACACACAGTTTTCCTGATGGCCTGCAGGACACTGAACACAACCCCGCCAAGTCACATGTCGGCACACTCAGGGTTTACAAAATCCTCTCACAACCTGGCAAAGACGGTCTGAGAATGCCCGATTCTCAAATCCAGCTCCTTTTCCGGGCTGAGGCTAGGGATGGCTAACAGACGACTTCGAGAGATTTTTAAAGTACATTGTTTTCTTGGGATTATTATTACTCTCAGAAGATTTGACGTGGTTTTCATTTGCATGAACTAGCCCAGAAATTTTTTTTTTTAACGTCCTGCAGTCAGGTAGCACTGAGCCATGTTAAGGGGTCAAGGGAAAGCAGAGTTCAGACACCTCCTGAGCAAGTTCTGCAGTTGCCCCATTCTCCCGTGTAAAGGGGAAATCACAAACACACTGAGGAGACCAGGCATGTGTTGGGGCATGCTCGGAACAGGGGGTCTCTATCCACAACAGCGTTCCATGGTGTGCCCCTTCCTGGGCTTCAGAGAAGGGGTCTACCTGATGGGGAAAAATCTTGCAAAAATTTGAGTTACTTTGGAAAATGTCACATATTTCAAGGGCTTTAAGGCTGGAAGTAAAAACAAAACAAAAAACGCTTCACAGCTTTTCCATGTAAAAGCCAAGACTCCACCTAGTGTGCCTCAGACACATCCCACCTGTAGAGACCACCCTCCAAGGCCAGGCAAAGCCCTTCAAGGCTCACGTCTGCACAACCTCCAGGACACGTCCTGAGCCTTCCATGTGGCAGAGATGGGAGGCACAACTCAAAACAACAAAAGCCTCAAGCCCTCAAGGTGAAAGAAAAGAAACTGGTATGGACGATAGTACAATATTTTTAGTAACACTAAAAGCATATGAGGCCAAGAAGACAAATACACAAGAAAAAGAATTTGAGACATCTGTAAACCTCTGTATACTTAATTTTACATAAAAATCTTTGAAAGATGCCTTTATCTAAAAAAACAAACAGGAAGGGAAAACAAGCTCAAGACTGTTACCGGAACTCTGTAATATCAATGTGGTTTTCAACCAATCTGCAAGGCAGCCCAAAGCAAAGCAAAGCAAAAACACCAACTACCACACATTTGGAGAGAGGAGAGAGAGGGCTAGCCGGGCTGTCCCATAGGAACCCAGAGATCAGAACAGCTGGAAGAAAACCGAGTCATGCCTGCCCCAAGGTAAACACGCCATCTCCCCTGCGTCTCCAGATGCCCTGCGTTGTAAGTTTTTCAGGGTAATCACCTCACTGCAGTCCATTCAGAGGTCATTCACCCAAACAGGCGTCGAGAGGTGGAAGGAAAGCGTACTGAGCGTACTTTATGAAAACACAACCGGACAGTGTGGAATGAATTTTACCGCAGGACTTCCGGGCACTGGCCGGGTGAGGGGCATGCTGGCGGCTGACCTCTGCACGACGTTCTTCTTCTTCTTGACGGCCTGGCGGAGAGGCTCGCGCAGGGTGACCTGCGAGAAGTCCTGCAGCGCGGCGTAGACGGTGTGCCGGATGGCGTGGTTGAACACGCTCTCCATTCTCCCCATGAGCACCTGCAGGCCTTTGATCATGGCGATCACCTGCGGGGGACAGCGCCATGTCCAACACCCCGGAGGAGAGCGGAGCTGGCCGTAAGCACAGCTGGGACCAGCCCTCACCCCTGCCTAGCGTTGACTCCTTCCCCAAGAGCAGCACCCTGAGCATGCAGCTGCTGGCCAGGGCCAGGGCCTCCGGCGGCAGATAGTAGGGTCTTGCTGGGCATTTGGTAACTGACTCAGAGCACATCCAGGGCTCCGGTGGAGGACTTCACAAGGAAACAAAGATATCATTAACTAGGAAAGAAAAAAGAAGTTACGAGAGTTGGAGACCAGAATCGCTCTATTTGATACACCAACAGACACTGAATTACTATGCGCAGGAAAAGGCACTGAGTTGTTTACATATCGCCTTCAGGCTGGCAGCACAGGCGCTGTAATTTCCTTAATTTCACATGCATCCTTCCTGTTAGTTTACACTGAGAATGTTTGATGATTCTGTATTGCTTTTCTAATCAGAAAAAAAAAAAAAGAAATCTCTATTAAAAAAGCTAAAGTGGAAAACCCAAAGTGAAATGGAAATACTACATATTCAAAGTTAAGGGATAGAGGAAGAGATGTGCTTAAAGGTAAATTTACAGCTTTAAATGTCCATATAAGAAGAAAAGCCTGAAAATAATAATTACCTAATATTTATCATGAATTTATAAAAGGAATAACAAATTAACCTCCCCCCCAAAAAAAGTAGAAGGAAAGAAATAAATATCTAAATGCAAAAACTAATGAAACAGAAAGTAAACCTATGATAGAGGGGGATCGACAAAGCCAAAATTGATTTTAGAACAAAATAATAAAATTGATATACACCCCCAAGACTGGTCAAGAAAAAAGGGTTAGCTCAGTAGCCTGGATTGCTAAAACCCTGCACATTCCCAAGAATGGCCTGTCTTGAGAACCAGCTCTTGGATGACTCCTAGGAGCTAAACTAAGAGCCCTTGGAATGTTCTGTCTGAGAAGTGTTTCTGCACGCCTTAGGGTTTGGGGCATGCTGATGAAAGGTGGCTAAGAAACCTCAGCAAACATATGGTGAGATGCGGAAAACTTTCCCTTTGAGACAAGGAACGAGACAAGGATGCCTGCTATACTATACCCCTGCTATATAAAAAATAGAGATCTTACCTAGAGTAATTAAAAAAAGAATGGGAAAAATGAATTATGATCACTTTTGCAAAGGATACAATTTTATAAGTAGAAAACCCAAAAGAATCTATAATTCAGCTTAGCTGGTAGATATAAGGGAAATTTTGAAGGCAATTTGTATTTTAATTTGCAGTTTACATACCAGTGACAAACATTTGAAAAATTTTAAAATATAGCATTTATGATATCAGACACCACGTAATAAAGCTAAGAAAAGATGTTCAAGATTTTCACACAGATTAAAAGTCACTGAGAGAAAAGAAAATCTTAATGATTTGAGGGACATATGATATTCATAAAGAGGTCAATATTATAAATATGCCAATTCTACCTAAAGTGATTAAAGATTTATTCAAATCCTGATAAAAAAAATCCAACAGGTTCATTGTGGAATGTGACAAGATAATTCCAAAATTTATATGGAAATACAAAGGGTAAGAATAGCCAAGGAATTATTGAATATCTGTTTCACCAGGCCTGGCAGACTGATTATAAAGCAACAGTAATTAAGAAAGTGCAGCAGTTTGGGACAAGGACAGACACACTAACCACAAGATGAGAATAAAGAGTGGAAATCCAACACACATAAATGATCACCTATTTATGACAAAGGTGGCAACACCCAGCAACGTTGTGTGGCAGTGGGTGTGTTTCAGAACTTTAACTTTTGGCGACCATAAACAGAAATGTGAAAAATAGCAGAATAATAAAATATCTAGAAAATAAGAGAATATCTTATGACATTAAGATATGTAAAGATTTCTTAAACAAGACAGGACAAGTGCAACTACAAAAGAAAAAAATAACAAATAGCATGACAATGAAATTAGGAATTGCTGCCATCAAAATGTTCGTGAAGCTGAGCCTCACTGCCAGCAGCAAATGGTAAAAACTGTGAGCATGTATGCCCTCCTCTCTCCAGTTGTGTGTCCTTCTTTGGGTAGGGACTGCATCTGGTTCACCTGCGTCCCTGCCCCCAGGAAACGGGAGCCACACCAGCACTTGCAAATGAATCAATTACGTCTGCCTACAGGGAGTTCTCTATAAGGAGAAGCAGAAACCAAGAACCAATAATGTTTATCTATTTTATATTAAAGAAAGTGACATATACAACGAGTTGACCTACAGAGAAACAACTGACATGAAGTGGTGGTTTTATTCATGTTTTTGCTTTTGCTTTTTAAAGGGAGGAACTTTTGAAACCAGAGTCCATTCAGGAAGAGAAAGCAGACCCACACCCTCACCTCCACCAGGGCAAACTTCTCCTCACTGGTGTAGTTGTACCGTGTCGCACGCTCGTACTCCTCAGCATTGTCAGGGCAGTCCTTGTTGGAGTACTTGTCAGTTGGATGCACAAGTTTCCATGAATACTGGTTGGGTGAAAAAGAGGAGAGCACAGTGAAGGCAAAACATGGGACTTATGATGGGATTTACATGACAAGTCTGCATTCTGAAATCACAAACACATACACTACTCACCCACCCACTCCCATACTCATACGCTCACACTCAGGGATGCACATACCACTCTCATACATGTACAACCTCACATGTTCGCAGACAGGTACCCCCAACTCACCACACACATGCATTCACACATGCACACAACACACATGTACTCACATGTTCACATACATATACATACTCACATGCTCACACAACATTCACAGGCACACACACACAACTCACACATGCACATACACAAACAATTCACACTCACGCTGTGATGGTTAGGTTTATATGTCGACTAGGCCAGGAAATGGTGCCCAGTTGTCTGGCTAAACAAGCACTGGCCTAAGGTCACTGCAAGGATAGTTCGTGGACTTAAATCATTAGTAAGTTGATGGCATCTACAAGTGAGCGCAGCTACAATCAACTAAGGAGAGTTTCCTCAGCAATGAGAGACTTTTAATTCAATCAGCCGATGGCTTTAAAAGGAGAAATGATGACTTCAGTAGTCAGAAGAGAGAATTTTCATCTCTACTTCAGCTGCCAGCCTCTCCTAGAGATTTCATTGAAAACCTTCACTGGAATTCCCAGCTTGCAGCCTGCCCTACAGAATTTGGACTTGTACATCCCCACAGTTGCATGAAACACTTTTATAAAATCTCATATTTACTGATATCTCCTGTTGGCTATTTCCCTAGAGAACACTGACTAATACACATATGTACACACACACGTAGCATGCACTGCCCATCTCCACAAAAGGGCAAAACATAGTGCCCATGGAATTTGAGGTTTAAGAAAAACACCTAAAATAGACTAGATAATCTGTGATGAATATCTAAGACTGTAGGCATTTCATTGCTATTTTTTAAAATAATTTGCCTTTCAAATGATCATGTACTCATTCAATAATAATAATTTATATGACAAAAGCCACTGCAAAAGGGAAAAACTTTTATGGTTTATAAGTATCCAAGTCTTTATATCTGAAACAATTTTAGCAAAGTTATACAAATGAAAGAAAGCTGTGGCTGGAATTCCAAAAAGAGAATATTGTTAAAATAACAAGAACTGAAATTTCTCATGTTAAAAATTTTATTCTACCCATACATTTTAAAAGATGAGGCCTTTTATTTATAGCAACATGTAAATGAAATATACACTTTGAGTCATCTTAAAAATGTTTTATATTGATATTCTTATTTCTAAATGGAAAGATTAGAGAGCCGATTCTTTTTTGTTGTTGTGCTATTTCTTTTAACTTTTTTCCTTTTTTCTTTTGCTAATTTATTCTTGAACCAAAGACTAAAGTTAACACAGATTAAAAATATGCAGTCAAATTTCTTTTTTTTTACATGGGCAGGCACCGGGAAACAAACCCAGGTCCTCTGGCATGGCAGGCAAGCATTCTTGCCTGCTGAGCCACCGTGGCCTGCCCATGCAATCAAATTTCTTGATGAGTTCAGGGAATAAAGCACTTCTATCTAAGCAGCTACCGGGTGACTATTCAACTAAGTCCTTGAATTTGTAAGTAAAGTGCCTACCACTTCCATCACATGGGCACTCCACTGCGACAGCAGCTGCAGTCCCTGCAGCGCTAGGTCAAAGAGCTTCCTATACTCTGCATCAGTCTTCTGGGTCTCCTGGCGGCCAGACCCGGTAACCACCTAGAGCACATGCAGATAGGAGAGCATTAGTAAGTCATCCTGAATACGGAAAAACTATCAAATCCATTCCAGAAATCTCCCCCAGAGGAGGGGGACATAGTGCCAAGGGGAAGGCAGACCTTTCTGAATAGGTCTCCTTTCACAAATGTGGTTTTGGAACCACATAAATATGTTAAATTATAACACGAAACTGAATTAGGGGGGGAAACAATCCCTAAATGCAAAGCACAATGGAACAAGGAAGTGAACTGTGTCTGAGAGTTGACATCGTATTTAGTGACTATATTACCAGTAGTGCTAAGATTGCTATTTTAAGACTAAAGAGTTTGTAATGTGACATCATTCAAATTAAACTGTGCTGGAATCAGGAAGAGACAGCATAGGAGAAAAAAAACAAAGATAGAAAAAATAGAGCCAGGAATATCTTGTCCTCCTAGAAGCAAAGAAGTGTCAAAGTCTATAAGGGTCATGTCAGCAGGACTAAGAATCCAAGCTGAATAGGTTCTCATTGACCAAATTTGAGCAGCAGAAAGAATAAACATTCAAGGCGACTGAATAAAAAATAGGGACCCAAAAAAACTGGTATTACTTTCAATGATGCTAGGGAAGCAATTATTTTAAAAACTGATAAATGAAGCTAAGAGTCAAGCCATTACCCTTTCTCTCTCCCATAAGAACTATCACTCCAGAAAAGGCAAAGTGTTTAAGAGTTGAAAGGAATGACAGAACAGACAGGTCCCTGTTGCACCCTAAAATGAACTCGCAAGTCTGGGCAGCAGCCAGTGGCTGCTCACATCACAAGCCTCAGTCGGATCTTGCAGACCTTCAGTCACCCACTGCATGGCCAATAAAGGGTTGGAAGGGCTGAGACAGCACAGGAAGTGAGCAATGGAGAGAAAATACATGTTAAAAGTAACATATTTAAGGGGTATGGGAGGGTGAAGTTTTAGTTTTTTATTCTTGTTTCTTTTCTGATGTAAGAAAATGTTCTAAAATTGATCATGGGAATGTATGCACAACTATGTGATGATACTGTGAGCCAGTGATCATGATTGTATACTGTGGATGATTTGTATGGTGTGTGAATATACCTCAATAAACTTGCAAAAAAGAGAGAGAAAGACAGAAAGACGCATGTCACTAACCACAGTGTAAGGAATCTATTTAGGTCCTGACACAAACAAATGTGATCAAATAAATCACTTATGAGTCAATTGGGAAAATCTCAATAATGACTATGTATTCAATATTAAGGAGCACTTGATTTTGTTGAGTTATGTTTTAAAAGAGCCTTTGACATATGGAGACATATGGGGAAAGTATTTCCTTGACATCTACACTGCAGTATCTTGGATTTGCTCCAGCCTATCCTGGACCTAGCCATGGTGCTGGGGGAGATGGGTGGAAGAACCATGCAGTGAAACAGAATGATGAATCACAAGCAGCTGCTACCTATTTCTCTCCTCACCTAAACTTCAAAATTTACATAATGGACTGTTAAAAAGAAATAACACACTTTGTCCAGAACGTGGTACTAGTCACTGTGAGAAGGTGACCAGGATGGAGGTTCTGGGGCCATAGCTGCTGACCCAACTCAAAACCAATCCTCACCTCTACTCGACAGAAACTGAGACAATGATTGGAAGAGGACATTAATAAGATAATTCAACTTATAATAGCTTCGAAAGGAATAAAATGCTTAGAAATAAATTTAACAAGAGAAGGGTAAAATGTGTACCCTGAAAACTACAAAACATCGTTGAAAGACATAGGACAAGGTCCAAACAGTAGGACATCTCATGCTCATAGACTGGAAGACTCAATGTTGTTAAGCTAGCAAAATTCTCCAAACTGATCTACAGATTTAACCCCATCCCTCTCAAAATCCCAGCTACCTTTTTTGTAAAAATTAATCTGATCCTAAAATTCATACGGAATTGCAAGGACCCCAGAATAGCCAAAAATTCTTTAAAAAGAATAAATTGGAAGGTAGCGTAATTCTCAATTTCAAAACTTACTACAAAGTTACAGTAATCAAAACAGATCGGTATTGTTATAAGACTAGACCTATGGACCAATGGAGCAGAACTGAGTCTAGAAATAAACCTGTCACACTATGGTTAACTGATTTTCAACAAGGATTCCAAGGTCATTCAATGAGGAAAGAAGATTCTCTTCAAAAAAAGGTAACTGGAAATGTACATGCAAAAGAATGAAACTGGTAACAAATAAGGTATCAGTGGCTGAGAGTTCAAATAGAGTTGAGAGGTTACTCTTGAGGTCACTCTTATGCGAGCTTCAGTTGGACACTGCTACCTATCATGGCTTGCCAAACCACAACCAAAACCATTCCTGCCAAACTGAAAGAGCACCTAGAGCATTTAGAAGATTCTACAAAGGTTCCATGCACTAGGGTAACCTTCCAGAAACCTATAACCTCCAGATGGGTCCCTGGACCAGATAAAGTCCTAAAATGCAGAGAGGCCAGCCTTTCCAGAGCATCAACTAATTCTGTCCCCCTATCCCATATTATCAACAGCCCCTTCCAACATGAAAAAGTTAGAATGGGCATCGCTCAAATACCCCTAAAGAATGGGAGAAAGAGCAAAGGTGATGGTGGAGTTATACAGAGAAGGTAGGATTTAACAAATGAGTATGAGTGCTGAATTATTATATTGATATTTCTTTTAGTCTCCCGATTCTTAGAGCAGCTAGAACTAAAAACCTAAAATTGTGGAATTGTAACTCATACCAAACTCTGAAATCTGTTGTACAATTGTTGTAGAATCATCCCATGCAAATATTAACAGTCCCCTGAGAACCCCGAGCTACCAATGACTGCCTAAAAGCAGGCCTGTGTGTGTACCTGAAGGCCCTGTGTCCCTCCTGACTGTGCGCATCCTGCTCGCCCATCACCTCTCTGTTTGGACTCTAACTCTCTGCTCTGATCTTTAAGATGTCAGAAGTCACACTTCCCAGCCACTCTGTGGGTCAGACAGCCCCTGTGCTGCTCCAACCCTCCTCCCCACCCCATACCCAGCAGGCCCTGCCTGGAGCCATGACTGGAGGTGTGTGGTAAGAATGTGACTGCCCCAACAAGGACATAGCAGGCCTTACTGCAAAGCTGGAGAATTTTTAAAAGGCTACCAAGGAGCATCCCCGCCCTCCTGAGGCCAACTCTGCACCCACCTCTGGACATACCAATTCTACTGCCCTTGGGGACATCCCATGTTATGGATCAGAGGTTCCTGCACCCATCTCTGGCTGTGGGATTTCCTTCCCTTCTACACATCAAGCTATCTCAGACCTTAAAAGGGCCACAGGTCAAGAATTACCCTTTCTCTTCCCAATGTCATTCCTTCTTTCCATTCCTCTTCAAGCTGTCTGGAATTGACAGACTGACTATATAAATAATGGTCAGACTATATATAAAAATAGAGCTCTGACCCATGATCGGCAGTTACCAGACCAGAAACTCTGACCTGACTGTCCAGGAAAGTGACTCCTATCTACAACAACCAGTTCAAGAAACCAAATCACATTTCCTATAACAGAGGAACCCAAAAAGGCAGGGCTTGTCAATAACTGAGAACTTCCCTAATTTTACCCCTACTCCCAACTTCAGACCAAGTGGAGAAAGCCAAGTGTATGCTCCCCTAACCCATCATATAGGATGCCCTCTTCTAGTTAGCCTACCTCCAGCTCCCGTGCCACCAGCCTCTGGTCAGGGTATACTTGAATCTTCCCTTTCTCCCACTAGGAAGCTTTTCCACTGCCCTGCCTGCTTTTGCGCCTCTGCCAAGCACAAGTGATGGTGGCAGGCTCCCTTACTATACAGCAAGCTCTGAATAAGATCTTTGCTTGTTTCCACAGAATCGTGGTACCAGGTCAGGAGAAGTCATGCCTGTAAAGGTCTCTCCTCAGTTATTTTTTTGGGGCATCCCTAAAAAAGACGATGCTGGCATAGCTGAACAGATAACAAACAATGCTAATTTTACTACCTTGTCAGTTACAATGGATGCTTCGTAAGTATTTGTTTTCAAAGCAATTAATAGTAGAATTTGGAAACAAAAATATAAAATGCATCAGGTCTCCCTGTACAGAGTTGGGCATCCCCACCTCGTTGTTGCTGTAGCGGGCCAGCTCAGAGATGAAGCGCATGTGGTCCTCTCGGATCTGGATCATCTGCTCGCAGATGTTGTACTGGGGGCTGCTGCTCGGGGATGTGCACGTCCACCTGGTTGGAGGGAAAGCACCTGCATTACCTGGAGATGTGCCCCAGCGCATGTCACAACAGCTAGAAGTGCTCAGGGGAAATAAGTTAGTGCAGAAGTCTGCAAATTACAGCCTAGGCCAAATGCGGCTGGTTGATACACACCTCCAGAAAATGGTTTTTACGTTTTTAATTGGTTGTTGAAAAAAAATTAAAGACAGAATATGAGACAGACAGTGGTCTGCAAAGCCTATAATATTTACTACCTGGCCTTTATGGAAAAAGCTCACCAACCCTTGAGCAAATACATTAGGATGCAACTTCTTTTGTCAAAGCGGGAGTTGAACTGCGACCTGTGGTGCAGTTTGGTGGAAGTCAAAAAGCATTCTAAGAGGTTCGAGTGGTTCTGTGGAATGTACAACAAAGAGTAATGCATATTTACTGTCATTTATAATTGTGGGCTACAGATTCTTCAAAGCATAGATCAGCCAACATTTTGTATAAAAGGCCAGATGGCAAATATTTTAGGATTCAGGGCCTCGCTGTCTCTGCCACATTTGCTGACTATTCTTCTTCCTTTCCTCCTCCTTCTTGTTTTAAACAGCCCGTTGAAAATGGAAAGACCACTCTCATTCAGGGGCCTTATAAAAACAGGCCTGGGCTGGATCTAACCCTCAGGTGAGAGCTTTGTAAAGTATGTAACACACATGCACACATCCTGTCCCCACTCAAGAGCCAGCCTGAACATTTGCCAGCATACCATGGGCCCAGAGAATGTTTTAACATTTATATATTCTTGATAAGTTCTGTCCAGTAGAACTTATGGAGGACAGAAACACTCTCTGTGCTGCCCACCTCAGTAGCCACTATACTGAGGGTCTGAAATAAAATAAGTTTAATTTATTTTTAAATGAATTTTAATTTAATTAGCCACAGGGGCAAGGGCTTCCAGATTGGACTGTGTAGTTGCAGACAATGGAGAATGTCAAAGGTTTTACCTGTAAATAAGCAAGTAGGGCATTATTAGCCATGAAATGAACACACTACAAAATTTTTAACTGGGCAGTTTACTCTCCTCCTACCGAGATTTATTTTCCTCATAGTGGGCACTGGTCTTGATGTATCTTGCCAGTTCAATCTGCATATCCCCAAACAGTGGAACCACCTGGAGTTGCTGTATTCAAAGAACAAAACAAAACAGCATCACTATGTCACCAAATATATGTGATCACATGAAGCATGGTTAATGTTAGTAATTACTTTGGTTTGAATGCCAGCTTTACAAATCATTTACTACAAAAAAAGAAAAAAAACTAAGTAAACTCTGCATTCACTTTGAGAAGATACAATTTCTTTAAGAACAAACATACATAATCATTATTCAAATATTAAAATCAACCTACCTGGTGGCTAAATGCAAGGTCACAAAAAACAAAACAAAACTGTATTGAGAAGATACAATTTCTTTAAGAACAAACATACATAATCATTATTCAAATATTAAAATCAACCTACCTGGTGGCTAAATGCAAGGTCACAAAAAACAAAACAAAACTGTATTTCTATATACCAGCCACAAACAATTCAAAATGAATATTTAAAAAGCAACAAATTTGCCACAGTATAAAAGGAAATCAACTGTAACTACGAATAAATCTAACAGTATGTGCAAGACCTTTAAACAATTTCAAAATTTTTAGAGAAATTCTCAAGGTTCTAAATGAATGGAGAAATACCATGTTTGTGTATTGGAAGACCCATTATTTCTAAAATAGTCATTCTCCCAAATTGATCTAGGATTCAATGCAATCCCAAGAGGAAATACGTTTTCTAGGACAGTGCATATATGCATGTGGAAATCAAGAAGCCAACTCTAAAATATCTACAAAGGTAAAAGGCTGATGTCCAAGACAATCTCAAGGAAGAACAAAACTGGATGACTAGTACTTCCAGATAAGCAGACAGCAATTGAGGCAGCATGGCCTGGAGCCAGGAAGGAGACAAACAGAATAGGACAGAGAAACAAGAGCTGAGTCACACACATACAGACACAGGTGACAATGCACAGCATGGGAAAAGATGCTCTTTGCAAGAAATGGACGGTCAAATGGATATTCATATTGGGGTAAAGAACAAGAATGTCAACCTCCAACCTCATAACACACAGATACCAATTACAGAGTCATTACAGATCCGGATGCAAAATCAAACAGTCATGTTTCTAGAGATTTAAAAAAGTTAGAAATTAGAAATTAAAGAAAAGATGGATACATTGGACTACTATGAAAGTAGAAACTTCTGCTGTTCATCAAATAATACCAATAAGAAAGTGAAAAGATGAGCCACAAAAGGGGAAAATACACACATCCAACAAAGGACATGTATTCAGAATACATAAAGAACTAAAAATCAACAGGGAATAAAGAGCAGAAGACTCAAAGATGAATGTCAGAAAAGAGAATACACAGAAGGCTAATAATGCCTACAGGGAAACATAATCAAAAACTAAACACAAATGAAACCACAATGTAATATAACCACAATGATAAACAAATACATGCCCTCCAGATGGCCAAAATAAGAATAAATGACAGTGCCAAGTGCTGATAAACAAGTGGAGTGATGGGGACTCTCATTCACTGCTAGTAGGAATGAAAATCAGGACAACCATGTTGGAAAACTGTCAGACTGTATCTACTAACCCTGAAAAAAATACATATATTCTTTGACCCTGAGCTCCACTCCTGTATATATACATATATCCAACAGAAATGTGCTCCGATGGGCAATAAGTGCACATACAAGATTTTAAGAGCACCAATGTCTATACTAGCCAAAACCTGGAAACAATCTGTGGTAGTTAGTTTCAGTTGTCAATTTGGCCAGGTGAAAGCACCTAGTTCTGTTGCTGTGGACATGAGCCAATGGTAGGTGAATCTCATCTGTTGCTAATTACATCTGCAGTCAGCTAGGAGGCGTGTCTGTTGCAATGAGTGACGTTTGACTTAATTGGCTTGTGCTTAAATGAGAGAACGCAATGTAGCACAGTCTAAGCAGCTCGGCATTCCTCATCTCAGCACTAGCAGCTCAGCCCAGGCCTTTGGAAATGCAGAAAGAAGTCACCCCGGGGAAAGTTGTTGGAACCCAGGGGCCTGGAGAGAAGACCAGAAGAGACCATCCTGTGCCTTCCACGTAAGAAAGAACCTCAGTGGAAAGTTAGCTGCCTTTCCTCTGAAGAACCAACAAAATAAATCCCCTTTTATTAAAAGCCAATCCGTCTCTGGTGTGTTGCATTCTGGCAGCTAGCAAACTAGAACACAATCTAATGTCCATCAACAGGAAAATGGATAAATATATTGTGGCCAAATCATAAAATAGAATACTCTACTACATTGAAAACAAAAGGGCCACAGGGACAGGGGTGAATCTCAGAAACATGAGGTTGAGTGAAAGCAGCTAAGTGCAAAAGGATACAGACAACATGATTCCATTTACATAAAGGTCACACCCAGGAAGAGCGAATCTAGATCAAGCAGTACACCTAGGTTGGGCGCACTCTTCTGTGAATATGCCATAATTGAAGAAAAAGGTTGATTTGAAAAAAAAAAAAACAATAACCCACCTTGAAGAACTTATCAATTTTGGGTAAGTTTATTCTTTTCTTGGCATCAAGTTTATAGATATTACTGACACTTCCATCCATCAAGTACAGGCCAAATCCCATGACCTGAAAATGCACAAAACATTACAATAAAACTTAGGTATACAAATTTAGTTACCCGTGAGCATTTTTACAATTATAGTTGGTAATTCTCAAATGACAATTCACTATTCTTTCAAAAAGCACTTTAAAATCTAGGAAATACCTAACCCTTTTTATAAAGCTATTGTTTTCTCGGTGTCATTTATCATGGCAATTTTTATTTCTTCCTAAGACATATAATGTAAGCACAATGAAATACTAAGCCTATGCAGTCACCGTGATAATTCAAAGAGGGTCCCAAACACTGTCCCAAGCTCTTAAACCGACTACCTAGCCTTTCAGTGTTAACTTCACACTGACTAAAACCAGGTGGCAGGCTCAAACTAAGGATGGGCAAGTGGACAATCTGTTTAGGATACTGAACAAGCACATGGGTTAATGTCAGATTCAAAGGTTACTGAGCGCACGCTGTGGTCTGGGGTGTGTGTGGGTGTCTTGAATTGTGTAAAGACTGGGTCAAGTACTGTTTTGCTTCTACAAGCTTCTATCAACATTGGTCTGCTAATAAATTCTATCTCCACAGAGTCCTCAATTCAAAAATAGTCCCACAAGAGCTCATTTTGGGTGGGGTGTCTGGTGCTTAGACACACTGTCTCCTGCTAAAATCACACTGAGAATGCTAGGCTTCTGGGCCAGCAGATAAAAGTTGAAAAAGCAGATCGTCTGGCCTAACCCGAGTATTCTAGAACTGCCCTGCCCAATACCATAGTCATATGTGACTATTTAAATGTATGTTTTCACATGGCACTAGCTGCCTTGCACATGCTCCATGGACACATGTGGATGGAGTAGACAGAGAACATTCCTTCTTCCTTGCTGGATGGCATGCTCTGTGGCCCTGATGGCCTTCTCAGGACCCCTATGCCTGGGCCACCCCAGCCCCCACCCCCACAGGCCATACAGCAGGAGGCAATGGGCTCAGTGCTTGGCCTGCTCCTGCAACGAGAGCACTGGACCTGTGGAGACACCCAGCAGAGGGTCCAGCAGGGCTGCCTCATCAAGGGTACAGAGCAGAGCTAAGGGAATACAGGAATTGCACCTTATCTTTCCAGTGAGAATTATGGTCCAAAACTTCCCAAATTCTAAAAGGTTTTAATGATAACCATAAGGAATATGGTGAGTGGCCATATTTCCTGTCCAGTGAAAGTCAGCCATGGTGATACAACTATATCTGATTCCTATGAATCACATCCATAACGAGCAGAAACTCGTGGCACCTCTGCCAACAGAAACTTGATGAAACAACCCAGCACGTGACCCAGGACCTCCTCACCCACACCCCACACCTTCAAGATGGATGAATAATTCAAGAGTATGTGCGTCAGGCCAGAACACGCTCATCCCAATGTGTCAAGAGCCTGTGGTGCAGGCTGCGAGTGGGGGTGGAAAATACTGCACAAACACATTTCAAGCAGGAAAGCAAGAAAACGTTGGCAAAGGAATCCTGACACAGCTTAGCCCATAACAAGAGCACATCACCCCACACAATGTACCTTAAGGAGCATGTGTTTCTCACTGGGTGTCAAATACATTTTGTTCTCATAGTAATCCACACACAGATTCACGATGTCTGCAAGGAGCTCTTCATAGCCAGAAATCACTTCGAGCTGCTGTTGCAGAGACTGAAACGCAATGTGTGAGATACACTCTGCACTGACGGCCCACCAGCCACCTCACCAACCTGTGACAGCACCTGCCCCCCCAAATGGCGAGAACTTACCTGGGTGATCTTGTTGTGGTTGGCCAGGAACATGGACAGATTTTGTGACTCCTGAATGGACTGTGGATCTGCCATTTTACGCAAAAACTGAGCAGCCCTTTGAAAGCAAAAACAGGATTAACCCCAAAATGCATCAAATATGGACAACAATTTTAAAATGCTGGTGAATTCAAGACTTTACTCTCTCGACAGTCATATATAGAAACGCCAATCTTAGAGACAGTCACAATTGCAGCTTCCTCAAGCTCCTCCAGCTCTAGATACCTACACAGCTCTGGAGAGCCCACAGCCCTGTTGAAGGTCATTAGCTGGGGGTCACTGAGCACTTGCCCACCTGTACACAGTCTTCTCCCTGCCCTGGTGGATGGCCACCTCCATCCACGTGGGCTCCTGGTCTCCACATCTAAGGAAGACCACAGGCCCTGTGAGCATGCGCACAGAGCAGATTCCAAGGAGCTGGTGACAAAGACACCCAGACTGTCAAGGTCTCAGCCTGTGACCTCGGGATGCTGCCTCAGGCATCACACAGCTCTGGTGCCAAAAGTTCCAGGATAGAGTCCTGGTTCCACCACCTGTCTTGGGCAAGCCTCCTTTATTTTTCCCTAGCTTCAGTTTTCACATCTGTAAAAAGGAAACACCTGCCTGACCTCCCAAAAGGACCAATGTGAGAGGAAAGAAAAGGAGACAATGTATCTGAAAGCACCTGTTCACAGTGGTTCCAAACTGTGATGTGCATGCAATGAGTCAGTGAGGTCTTGCAAAAAATACGTGAAGTTAGGTTTGAGGATTCTGCACATCTAATGCTGTCCCCTAAATGTTCAGTGGAAGCTGCCCACATAAGGATATGTCTGTGCAATCTAGAACCTTGAGGATCTAGTAAAATAAAAGTTCCCAAAGCAGACTAAGAACACACTCTGACAGTCACTTACTTTGTCCCCCTCCTCTTTAGTAACAAACCCTGAACAGACATGGAACAGCTGTGTCCCCAGCTAAGGAAGTACATTTCCTCACCTTCCCTGCAGCTAAGCTCTGGCCACACGACAAGGGCTGCGCCAGGCCCTGAGACGCAATTCAAAACACTGTATGATAGCATAAAAAGTTTACTAATAAGGAAGAGCCTGGGGCTTTCTTTTCCCCTTCCTCCTTGCTGACTGTAATGCAGAAACGACAGCTGGAGTCCAACAGCCATCTTGCACTACGAGGCAATATGTTAAGATAGTAGAGTAGTAAGACAGCAGGTACCCTGGATCCCTGAACACACAGGAGACTACATCAGCTGCAGATCACCTACTTCAGAACTTTTCAGGTGAGAGAGAAATAAATTCCTATCTTTTTTTAAGCCACTGTTATTTTTATAGGCTTTAAAAATTATATGCAGTTAAACCTAGTATTGACTGACATAGTAACATTTCACCATTTTAAATGTATTAACTTTTTTGATTCAAGTATTCCTCCCTTAAGTAGGGAACAGAAGCTAAGGAAGAGATGAAGGATGCTGTTTTCCTCAAAGGTCACAAAAAACATATTGGCATTTACAATCAGAAGGGGTTGCGCTGGTAGCTACAAGCTGGATGTGAAAAGGAAGGGGGTCTGGGTGAGTGTGGTGTGTGAGGGCTTGGGAGGAGTGGGAGCTACCACAAAGGAAGGTGAACTTGCAGGGGGTCCTCAACAGAGACCCCAGAAAGAGACAGCTGAGGACCATGGGGATGCTCAGGCTACTATTCTGTGCTCCGGGGAGCGCGGGTGTGGTGAAATGCCAGGATGGCTTCTGTAGGGGCCCCATCTCTAAACTGTTTTATAGACTGGGCTCTAGAATAAAGGTACTTTTGGTAAGAAGGAAAAAAACTTCCTAAAATTGAAAACCACTGATGGTGTCCTCCTCCCCATTGCACTGATAAAGTCGAAAAGGCTGCTCAAAATCCCACTACAAGTGAGCTATGCAGCCAGGAACAGAAGTTGCTCCACTGGGCTGGACCAGGCTCCACCCTCTACCTACAGAGCCTCACATGCTCTGATTGGCAGGTCGTACACACGTGGAATTCCACAAACACTGTTGGCACTCAAGACCCTCATACCCAAGAGTGGGGTAATCAGATGGACTCCTAAAGTCTTTTTCTAGACCTAGAGATCCAGGCTTCTGTATAGAACTGATATTAGGTAATGAATGAATGTTTGCATTTTTTTGGCATGAATAAGGCCCCAAATTCCAGGTGACCTAGCTTGGCTCCCATCCTTAAATCCCAATTTGGTGTCATATCCCAAAGTCAACTTTATTTTAAAGACATAGCAGCAGGTATATGATTTTAGATGCAAGAGAACTATAGCATATTCACATGCAAAGTAAAGTCTCTTCCTATTCAAAGTTCTAGCTAAGAGTCCCTGATTAGCAAAGGTACAGAAATTAGCCCTCTCATTGCACCCAACAGATGCCTTCTGCAGTCCTGAACAAAGACTTTCTAGGGAAAGTTGATTAGAATACTGCTGGCTCTGCTGTCACTGAAGCCATCCCCCTCGTGCCTGAGAACCTTCCCATCGACCATGAGCTGAAGCAACTCCACGCACTCTCTCAGTGGGGCTCACATCAGCTTCTTTCAATCCTCCTGCTGCCTCTTCTCTGGAAGCTCAGTGAACTCAAAAAAGCAACTGCCAAGGAGTCCCTATTCTGAGGGACTGGAAAAATCACCGTTACACAGACACAATACAGAAACACCCATGACGGTCCATATGTAGCCATTTCCACCAAGCACTGCCATGGTGCGCAGCTGCACCCAGGATGATGTCGGCCGAGACAAGTGAGGACCCCCCAGCAGGCTCTGCCTTGAGGATGGTCTCGGGCCTCAATGCCTGTCCCCATGCCCGGGCTGCAGGGTCCATCTGGTTCTTTGCTAAGATGTTCACAGAACCAAATGACTGCATGGCGGATAGTCTGCAGCCTCTTTGTGAGCAGGAACCATGCTCTGTACATTTTTGTCTTCCCAAGGGTGTCAAACACACAGGAGGAAGTCCTTAATAAATATTTGAGAATGCCCAGGAAATCCAGCCTTTGATCTCATTTAATAAAAGCACAACCTACGCACACCTACCTCATAAGTCAGCATACTAAACCTGCCTCCTGCCCCTACTACACTTTGGTCCAAAGAGCATTAATTCAAAACAGTTGCACAGACTTTGTGCAAGGCACGGGGCTAAGTGAGGCACGCTCTGCCTGTTCAAGCTCGTTTGCTCAGCGGAGACAGGGGCCTCTAGCAGGGAGTAGGAACAGGGCTCACCTCTTATATGCCGAGTGGTCATTCTTCACACTACACTTCATGTTCTTCAGCTCATCCAGCACTGCGAACATGTTGATGAACTTGCCCAGCGTGATCAGGTAAGCCTCGGACACAAAGTCTTTCCTCCGCTCAGCATGGCACAGGCGTCGCACCTCCCCACAGAAGCGCTCAATAGCATTTCTCTGAGCAGAGGAAAGGAGGGGTAGGAGAGCCCCTGTCAACGAGGGGTCGATCTCATCTACCAGCTTCTGCTGGGGTCGATCTCATCTACCAGCTTCTGCTGCAGTTCCTCTTTGAGAACCCAGCCAATGATGCTCTTGGATCAAGTCTCTGCAGCCCAGCTAAAGAAAGTCATTTGTATAAAGTAATTTCCAGAGGTCTCTGTTCTGTAATAATAATTACTTATTTGCACTTTATCAGCCATGACCCTAAAGTAAAATAATTTTGTTGATGCTCTAATAAAACATCTATAAAATAAATGTTTTAACTTTTAGAGGTAAAACAAAGGGGGACGTTTTTCTTCCTGACAACTTGTAAGTTAAAACAAAAATTAGTCTTCAAGTAATAACCCAATTTTGCTAAAGGGATCTACAATAAAAATCTTTGGCATTTGCAAAGCATTTCTTTAAAAAGTCTCTTCCTTTACATACTCTGTAAAACTGTTCCTCAAAAATGAGGGAGAGGGGATGCAAGGGTAGTTCAGTGGTAGAATTCTTGCCTGACATGCAGGAGACCTGGGTTCAATTCCCAGTGCATGAGCTTCCCAAAAAACAAATACACCTAACAAACAAATAAAAAAAAAATTCAACAAATGGTGCTGCAATAATGGGATACTCTCATGGAAAATAATGAAACGTGACCCCACCATACAACATACAAAAAAAATGGGGGAGAGTTTAAATTATTTTCAGACAAACAGAAACTGAGTTCGCAAACAAGAGAACTGCTCTACAAGAAATATTAACTATAGGAAGATAGGAAAAGACAGAAGAGAGAACTGGAGAAGAGTATAGAAATGAAGGCTATTAGTAAGGGTAAAAAAGAGAGCAAAATATTGTAAACATAATGAACAAAGTTGGGTATGAGTACGGTTGAATGACGAAGGCAAGGGGCATGTGTGACACCCAAAGAAAAGACAGAGGATAAAAACTGGGACTGTATAACTTAGCAAAACCTAGAATGGACACTGATAGTGATTAAATGTACAAATATAAGAAAGTTTTTATATAAGGGAGAACAAATGAATGTCAACATTGAAAGGGGTTGGAAGTGGGATGGTATATGGAAAAAATACAATCAATGCAGACTAGGGTCTATATAATAATACTATAATTGCTTCCACTGAATGTAACAAAGGCATTATGGCAAAGCTAAATGTCAATAAGAGGGGAATGTAATCGAAGAGTATGGGATTCTTGGTGTTGTTGCTGCTTCTCCTTTTTATCATCTTATCATTCTTTCTTTTTGTTTTCTACTTTCCTCATCTTCTTTCTTTGAGGAAGAAATGGAAATGTTCTCATACAGATGGTAGTGGTAAGCGCATAATCATATGATTATACCAGTGAAGCAGGATAAAAGAGGACAACTGCAAGTCCCTGGCTTCCTATTCAGCTCCTTTTAGAGTCCCTTTTAGTTTCAAGACTAATGAACGTGAATCGGGGCTCAGCTGGCACCATTGCCAGCAGGGCACCAGTTACACTGGAGCCACTGAGTGTTTACATAGGATGAAGTGCACAGGGTGTGGATAAAACTGCTTAAAAAATAAACAGAAAGATACAAGTGCTGGTGAAAATGTGGAAAAAGAGATGTATATATTCACTGTAGGTAAAGAAGTAGAATGGTGCAGCCCCTATGGAGGGCAGTGTGGTGGCTCCACAGGAAGCTAAGTATCATGCCATATTAACTTGCAAACCCATTATTAGATATCTACTTGGAGGAACTGAAAACAGGGGCATGAATGGACATTTGCACACTGGTGTTTATGGGGCAGTATATACGATTTGCAATGGATGCAGGTGGCCTCAGAGTACATCTACTGATGAACGGAAGGGTGACCTGTGGCATACACATACAATGGAATACTGAGCAGCTTCAAGAAGGAATGAAGTCATGAGGCATGCACCTAGGTGAATGGACCTTAAAGACATTATGCTGAGTGAAATATAAAGACAAATATGTAAGCTTTCACAAATACAAACTAACTATAATGTGCAAACTCTGAGAACTGAATTCAAGAGCATAGGTTATCAGATGATAGAATGTGGGCAGAGATCGGGCACTGATGATTAAGGAGCACAGAATATTCAATAAGGTTTATTATAAAGGTTCCTAGATTGTAAGCCTGTAACTGAGAAATCAAGATTTAGGGGATGATTTTAATTACTGAATCACTATATAGATTTTCCTTTGTGCTTTCTGGTATATTGGAATAGACAGAAATTCCTGAAATCTCTAAATTGTAATCCAGCTGCCTTGATCTCTGATAATGATTCTATAGTCCTTATCTTCTACCCCTGTGATTGTAAAGACCTTGTGACTAATCTTCATTCGTACCCAATTAACCAATTTTTTCAATTTTAGAGGCTTATAATCACTAAAGACAGCCTCTAATGTTTATTAATGAAGGGTTTTAGGTTAGCCCAGAACCAACCCACCCCAAGTCCAACGTTATCTTGATAAGCGAGGCTGGATCTAACCAAAATGGGCCCACCTGGCATGTGCAGTAGCTTAGACTTTAAACTACAAGTCACCTATACGTCATTCTGCCATTTTCTTACACATGTTCTATGACTTAAGCATGTAATCGATCTGTGCTGCTCAGTAATTAGATCATGTCTAATTACATCATCTTGGGGCCACTGTGCTCATTATCCTAAACTCTGCCCATCTTTTCTCTAATAAAACTGTCAGAATTACTGCAGTTCAGGGGACAGATTTTGGGCCGATAGGCCATCAGTTCTCCTACTACACATCTAATGATAAACTCTTTCTCTCTTTGAAACCCGTGTCTCAGGAATTGGTTACTGAGCACGTTACGCAAAAGAAACCACAGCCTTTTTCCAGGAACAAGCTCTTAAAGCAGTCACATCTATTCCTAAATTCTGTCATTTCTAAATTCTGAGACGCTGAGCCCTTTGTATATAACCTGGTCATTCCCTGGGACTTTAGGTATTTGTGTGACACCTGAGACTCAGAGTTAGAGTTCTACAGCTCTGAAAGTCAGCAGTACCCCATAGAGCAACTGTTACAGAAGCTGCAAAGAGATCAGACTTCAATTAGAGATTATGAATGAAGCTAATCTGGGAAGGACTAAGATAAATCAGAATACAGGGTAAAAGATGATACTGACTGTATTTTAAAACTGCAACTTCTTTATAAGAGATGTTTATTTGGTCCAAAATTTATATTTTCTGTAGCACACTAGCTAATTTAATCTGTATGATAAATTTATTCAAATAATATAATTACATGGAAACTTGAATAGGGAATGAGATCTTGTTCTCTTGACAAGTTAATGTAATACCCCAAAATACATACCAGAGTAATACGGGCAAAAAATTAAAAAGTATTTGCAAAGTCCCCTTGAGGGGCTGGGAGGAAATGTGGAAATATTAAACTTTTCCACCTGGAAAATTCCTGATATTCTCCCAAGCATTAAGGAGTACCAATTTAATAAGCCAAGCCTTTGATCTTGGGGCTTGCCCTATGAAACTTTTCCTGCAAAGGAGAAGCTAAGCCTACTTATAATTATGCCTAAGAGTCACCCCCTGAGAGTCACCCCCTGAGAACCTCTTCTATTGCTCAGATGTGGCAGCTCTCTCTAAGCCAAATTGGCAGGTAAACTCACTGCCCTCCCCTTTACGTGGGACATGACTCTCTGGGGTGTAATTCTCCCTGGCAATGTGGCATATGACTCCAAGAGATGAGCTGGGCCCTGGCATCATAGGATTGATAAAGCCTTCTTAATGAAAAGGGGGAAAAGAAATGGAACAAAATAAAGTTTTAGGGGCTATGAGATTCCAAACAGAGTCGAGAGGTCATTCTGGAGGTTATTCTTATGCATTATATAGATATTCCTTTTTCATTTCTAATGTATTAGAATACCTAGATGGAAATATTTGAAACTGTTGAACTGCAATTGACTAGCCTTGACTCTCAAGGATAAGTGCATAACTGTATGACTTGTACTGTGTGACTGTGTAAAAAGCTTCTGACTGACACTCCCTTTGGCCAGTATATAGGCAGGTAAGTCAGAAAATAAAGACTAAATAAATAAATAATACAGGAGTATGGGGGTAAGGGATGTTTGGGGTTATTCTTTTTTATTTTTATTTTTTATTTTTGGAGTAACAAAAATGTTCTAAAATAGATTGTGGTGATGAATGCACAACTATGAGAGTCTTTGAGCCATCAATTGTATATTTTAGATGACTATATGGTATGTGAATATGTCTCAATAAAATTGCATTAAAAAAAAAACTTTCCTAGAAGTTTAGAGGCATGTATGTCACCAGAAGGAAAGCTGGAGGTCAAAACATGGGAATGTATAACACAGTGAATCTTGCGGTGGACAAGGAATGTATGTGATTAAACTGTACAAACACTAAATAAATTTCTTTCAAGAACCAAAACAAAAACAAAACACTATCACAAGAAGTTAATAACAGAGAGGTATATAGGGAAAAATGTACCTATTGCAAAGTACAGACTACAGTTAACTATAATATTTTAATATTCTTTCATTAACAGTAACAAATGTACCACACCAATTCTAGGGGTCGATATTAGGGAGCAATAAGGGCATGAGAGGAATTGGGTTTCTTTTCTTCTTTTTATTTCTTTTCTGAAATAATGGAAATGTTCTAAAATTGATCCTGGTGTTGTATGCCCAACTATGTGATGATATTGTGAGCCAGTAATTGTATACTTTACACGGTTTCTACAGTGTATGCATCTCAATAAACTTGCATTAAAAAAAAAAGTTCCTTTCTGATGGCCACTCTTTGTTTAACCAAAGGGCCACAGTGACTGTCAAGGTAAACCTGGGAGAAGGAAAAACATCTGAAAAAACAAAATGAATCCAAAGTGCCAAATGGCAGAAAGAGAGAATGTTGTACTTAGTACTGTTAGAAAGCAGTCTTCATGAAGGAACTAAGAGTTCACTCTCAAACTGAGAACAGAAGTGAAAATCAGAGAAGCACTTTTTTCTGAGAGGGTGAGGAAAGCTTTAAATGACCATGCTTTAGTTTCCTTTTGTCTCAAAGATAGTCATGGTTGCTTTAAATATCATGTGCTTTGTTCGCTGAAGTCATGTTTTAAAAAAAAAAAACACGATGAACAAGAAAAGTTGAGCATCCAGTCCCCTACATTTAACCTCTTAGTATATTTTGCTGTTTTTACCTGGAAGTACATAAAATTCATCAGTTTTGTGACCTCCGGTTCAAGAACCTCCACAGTTTTCTCATAAATTTCCACTCTATTAGGCTGCTCATTACATTTCACCTGGGAATAAACCAACATGTGTGAGGTAAAGCAGAGAGACTTCAACCTAGCAGGGGCTGGGGGGAAAGGGTGCTCCACTGGAGGGGAGCTGGAGCAGGGACAGAGGGTGGGCAGGGGCAGGGAGGCATGCAAAGCCAAGGGGGCAGCGGCAGGCTGCTACCTGCGGAATGGCCCGTGAGCAGCTCCTCCACGTGTACAGCATGACAGCATACTCCTGGCCCTCCTCCAACATCTCGTTCTGCAAGGGAACATGGCAAATCAAAAGCAGATGGATGGGAGGGTCTCAAAAGGAAGTAGGGGAACAATCATAAAAAAGATCCAAACAATCTAGACATAGAACCATGAACTACGCTGACTCTCCTCTTGGGGTGGACAGGCATCCATTCAAAGGCCTTAAACTTGAGGGTAGCGGTATGGCCACAACGACCCCCAAACACGCCTAGGGAAGAGGCTCTATAACATGCAAATCTCTCCAGCTGGGTCAGTCTCTGCCTGGGTGTCACGCACACACACACACACATTCACTCAGAATTCAGTGTCACTCAACCCTAGAGCTTGGGGGCACCTAGGGGAGAGCCTGGAGAACTTAAGCATGGGAGGTAGGGAAGTAGGGAGCAGGGAAGAGAGGAAGAGCACCACCCCACCCCGCTGTCCTCACTCCCCTCACCAGGTGCACAGAGCTTCCTTGGTACACAAAGACTCACAGGCAAGTCTGCCTATCAAAGCTGGACACGTCTCTGCAGGACGTAAAATCTAGGGAAAGTAGCCGTGGGGGGAAGAAGGGCATAACTTCTAAAAAGTTATGTGGTTCTATTCTTTCCTTCATGGTTTTTGCATTGATAAAAACTGTAAAAATTACATAGATGTTCTATAAAACATTAACTACAATGTTTTTTAAATGCTTTAAAATGTTCACAACCTTTGTTTGACGCAGTAGTTGCACTATTACAAATCTAGCCAAAGGGAATAATGATGTATTTAGAAAGATGCTCACCAGCGTACTTATGATGAGTAAAAAAGGGAAACACAGAAAACATGCAGCTATAAAATGGATTAGACAGCCATAAAAATTACTTTCTCTGATATATTTTAATGACATGTGAAAGTATAAAGTAAACATAATGATAGAATTCATGCATAAAATCTAAAATTACATACTATGCACTTCCAGCATGTGTGAGTTCAGGTCTACAGAGGGGGAGAGCAAAAGCTAACAGGAACGGGGGACCCTCAAAGTGCCGATGACAGTTTCCTCTGGCCATAGATTTTAAATTTTCATAAAACAGCATGTATTATTTTTATAAGAAAAGCAAAGCTTTAAAAAAAAAAAAAAACATGAGATACTTTCATTCATTTCATTTCTTTTTCCTCACTCCATACCCTATCAGGATAATCCCAAAAACGTCTACACTTGCCATTGGATGTGCCATTCCCCTGGAGAGATGTACAGATGGACAGACACGCAGACAGAATTACCATGCTGGAGTGGACAGTGGCTTGTTCAATGTATCTCGCAATGCCGGTGACAAATGCATTCCTGTCTTCAAAGTTGGTATTGAAATTTGGCTAGAGGAAAGAGAAAAACATCAGGCAGAGGGCAGCACCAGTGGCCTATGCCCATACCTGGTGGCCTGCCCTGGGATACTCACCTGGTAGAGCAGTGAGGATGGCGGGGGTTCGATACAGGGCTGCTGGTCAGGCAGAGGCAGCTCCTCCAAGAGATCCACATTGGACAGCGCATCCTCCAGGGTCACCTGGGCCGCCATGCTGGGGGAAACTGGTTCCAGTAAGAAAGAGCTCCAGCCAATTGCCAATCCCCCATTCCCTTCACCCTCCTCCAGCCATGTGGGAACACCAAATGTGTCAAGGCCAGTATCTGTCCGTGGATGCTGAGAAGGACTGGAAGGAAAGCTTACTGCTCGGGGGCTGTCTGGCACTGGAATCCTCTGTGGCCTCTACCCTGCTCCGGCAGCCATGAGAAAGCAGGTGCCCCCCTGCCCCCAGCAGACGCCAGCAGGGAAAGGGAATGGTACAGTCGCTTCCTGCTAATGCTCCCTCCCCGGACACCACCTTCTGAGTTGTGCAAGAGGCCTCCCTGGAGTTCAGATAACCCTCACAGGATGGCAGAGGGACTCGTGCTTGGTTGGCATACCCCAGAGGAGTGGGACAGCTCCTATGACTACCGCCTAGCTGGTCAGAGAAGCAGGATGCTGAGGAAGGACCCAGGCGGCCTGTGAGTAGCACCACCAGAGACAGGGAAAGAGTATCAGTTACATATGGAAAACACGATGCTGTGGCTTTGTCAAGAGAAGAACAAGCAAGAAGTCCCAACATCATCCAAACACATATTATGCACCAACTTCTCCAGCCAGTACCACCCCACCCCTCCCAAAGCAGCTGCAATCCTGGGCAGACACAGGAAGCAGCTATGTGGACACTCAGAGAGTGGACAGAGCAGGTGGAGAGGGGAAAAGCTGAATGCAAAATGGCAGTGAGCTGAGGACCACTTCTTCTGCTCTTCCCATCCCTGGCTCAGGTCCGTGCATTATGGAAACCCCAGAGGACACAACATGGAGAGGATGCAGCTCAGAAAAGCAGGCCCTCCACTTTATGAACCCTGGGGACACTCAGACTAGATCTTCTCCCCTTCGGCACCCCACACACCAGCAGCCCCTCCAGCTACCAGCCTCCGGGTGGGAAGCATGGGCAGGCCCAAACAGCTCTGCAGAGGATCTGAAACAAACACTGAAAGGGAACCACACAACCTACAGAAGGCAGGTCAGAACTTGCAGCCTAAATCTAGCCAGGTTGCTTGCCTGTTAAGATAAAAATATCAACCTGCTCATGGGATTCAGACAAGACCAAGAGTCTCATAATATAATATTCAAAATGTCTAGATGCATTCCAAAGTACTCAGTACACAGAGAGCCAGGAAAAGCTTAAGGCTTACAGGGGAAGATGCCAATGCTAAAATAACACATAAGAGGTAATTATCTATCAAAGACTTTAAAGCAACTACTATAAAAATGCTCTAAGAAGCCATCCTAATACTCCTGAGTTGAATGGAAAATGGCAATTCTCAGTAAAAAAAAAAACTATATAAACAAGAACCAAATGGAAATATTAGAACTAAAAATGTAGTAACTGAAATAACAAAATTCTCTGCATGAGCTCAAAAGCAAAATGGAAAAGACCAGTGTAAGATTCAGTGACCCTGAAGACAGAGAATAGAAATTATCTCATCAGAACAGGAGAGAGAAAAACATTTAAAAAAAAAAAAATTAACAGAGTCCCAGAGACCTGTGGGACAAAAGAAAAGGTCTAACATCCATGTCATCAAGAGTGCCAGAAGAAGAAGAGAATGAGGGCAGGGCTGGAAAAATGTAAAGACTGAAAAGTTCTCAAATTTAGCAAATAGCTCAAGTCTACAGATTCACGCATTTCAGTGAACCCTAAAAACGAAAAACCAAAATAAATCCATGCTCAGATATATCATATTCAACCTGTGAAAACTAAAGACAAAGACAAAACTCCTTGGTAGTAGCTCGAGAAAAATGGCATCTTACCCATTGGGGAACAAAAATTCAAACAACCACAGATTTCTCATCAGAAAACATTAATAGGCCTGTCAAAATCAAGTTGGTGGAGTGAGATGCTTCAAGACTCCATCCCAGCACAGAAGCTTTGAACAACCAGCAAGAACTGGCAAGAACATCTTTCTCAAAGCTCCAGAACATGATTAAAGGACTGCAGTAACAGAGCAAGTGGCATATCAAGAAAAAGGCTACTTAAAAGCGGTAGGATCTCATGGCTCCCTGACTGCCAGCCATTTCCCCCCTCACAGCTCATGATGCCTGGCAGATCCCTGGTCCCAAGTCTAGAGGGAGCAGAGTAACCCTCAAGCAAATGCTGGGAGCATGTACGTCTGGCCCAATCTGTCTGGTGGTGGCCTGAGGGAGCTACCATCTCAGAACCTGACCTGCATGTAGAAGGTGGTTGGTTCAAAGAACTCTCCTGCAATAGACTGTGGGAAAGCAGTCAAGTCATGCTGCCTGGGGCAAGGGACTGCTAGCCAGGGACACAATGCATCACCCTCAACTGGAAGGAAATTGTTTCCTAGGGAAGAGAGGACAATTGTAACCATGTAAATGGGAGAATTCCTGGGGTCAAATGCTCATGACTAAGACAATACAAGACAAGTGCATATGCAGAAAGGATCAGGGAGGCTCCTATGCATTTGCCTGAAGCTACCCTCCAAACTCACTGTAGGTATAAACCCTGAAGGAGAGCACTCATACAAATCAACATGCAAAGACAGAGAAAGATTTTTTTTATTTCCATCTTCATTTTTGTTCTGTTATTTACATCTGGCAATCAAGGAAAGGTCTATCATAATGCTAGCTGGATACAAGCATGTATGTCTTACAAATTTAAGGAACAGACCCTTCAGAGTCTTCTAGCAACAACACACTGAAATAGCAAAATGTCCAGATTTCAAAAAAGATACAAAAAAATAAGAGGAGATGGTTTCTAAAGCATTTGTTTGGGACATTCCAGACAAAACCTTTAAAAAAAAATGGTCTTAAATATGTTCAAAGAGCTAAAGGAAAACAGAGACAAAGAATTAAAGAAAATCAGGAAAACGATAGATGAACAAAAAGATAATACCAACAGAGAGATGGAAATGAGAAAAAGGAACCAGAGCTGAAGAGTAACAGAAAGTAAAAATTCCCTGGGGTGGCAGGGAGGCGGGGCAGTACTCAACAGCAAATTGGAACTATCAGAAGAATCAGAGAACTTCAGGTAAGACAATAAGTCTGAGGAACAGAAATGTAAAATGAACAGAACCTGAGGAATTTATGGGACACCATCAAGCATATACACATAGTGGGAGTCCCAAAAGGATATGAAAGAGAGAATATTCAAAGAAATAATGGCTGAAAACTTCCAAAATTTAATTTTAAAAAAACATGAATATACATCCAAGATGCTCAATGAACTCCAACCAGGATAAACCCAAACAGATCCACTCCAAATCATATTATAATCAAACTGTCAAATGCCAATGATAAAAGAGAATTCTGAAAGCTGCAAGAGTGAAGAAACGTGCCAAATACAAGGGAACTACTCTAAGATTAAATGCTGATTTTTCATGAGAACCTATATAGAAGAGAAGACAATGGGATGATGTATTTTACAATGCCGGAAGCAAAATACTGCCAAACCAGAATTCTGTATCTGACAAAACTATCTTTCAAAAACTAGGGACAGATTAAGGCATCCCCAGAAAAACAAAAGCTAGGGAGTTCACTACCACTAGACCAGCACTCCAAGAGATGCTAAAGAGAGTTCTACAGTGTGAAAGGAAAAGACAATAGACAAAACATCAAAGCCACATGAAGAAATAAAGCTTTCCAGTAAGGGTAATGGCATGGGAAACATAAACGCTACTACTGTTGTATTTTTGGTTTTTAACTCCACTTTTTACTTCCTACAGGATCTAAAAGGCAGATGTATAAATAGTAATGATCAGTGGATTTGGACTTAATTGTATAAACACGTAATTTGTGGCAGTGACAAGAACCAAAGGTGGGAGGATGGCAGGTATAGGAACAGAGTGTGTGTATCCTGTGGAAGGTGAGTCGGAATCAAAGCCAACAAGACTGTTATAGATTCGGGATGCTAAATTTAAGCTGCTTGGCAACCACAAAGAAAATACTGGAGAATGTGCAAGCTCACAGGGACAGAAATTAGAGTACAAGTTGCCAGGGTTGGGGAACATGGGGAATGGGGAGTTAATGCATAATGGGAATAGGGTTTCTGTTTGAAGAGATGGGCAAATTTTGGTAATGGAAGGTGTGAGGGTACCACCATATTGTGAAGGTGATTAATCCCATTGAATGCTATACGTTGGGGTGGTTGAAATGGGAGTTTATGTTTTATATATGTTCCTATAATTTAAAAAAAAATTTTTTTTAAAGAGCAACAGAAACCATGGAGGCCAGAAAGAAGTACCATAATATTCTTTGAAACCTGAATCCTATATCAAATGATATTGCCCTTCAGATACAAAGTGGGAAACTAGGATATTCTCAGTGAAGTAAAATAAGAAAATTCACAGCCAGCCTGCTAAAGGAAGTTCTTCAGACAGAAAAGAAATGAGGCCAGCAGGAAACATTTACCATCAACAATTCAGGAAGAGCAACAGAAATAGGAAATACTGAGTACAACAGAACAAATGCTTCTTCTACAGTTTTTTAAAAGGTTGAAAGCAAAAACCCTGATGAGAGTTATAAGACAACTATATTATAAAGGAGGAAGTTTGGTAAAGGGACCTATGAGGGGATATGACTTCTGTATTTCTCTGGAAGTAATAAAATATTGATTTTAAGTAGACTACGAAAAGTTAGACATGTACACTGTAATCCCTAGAGCAACCACTAAAAAACTACCAAAGCAATATAGGTAGTTTATAACTGATAAATAAAATGGAATACTAAAAAATGTCCATATCATCACTTTTAGGCATGAAAAAGAAAGCAGAGGAATAGAAAAAGAAAAGAGGAATCTAAAAAGAAACAAAAATAAAATGGTAGACCTAAATCCAAACATAGCAGTAATTACATAAATCATAAATAGTCTATATTCTCCAATTAAAGGACAGAGATTATCAGGATGGTTAAAATATCATGACCCAACTATATGCTGTCTACAAGACACTCACTTTAAATATAATGATATAGGTAGGCTAAAAATAAAAGGTAGGGAAAGGATATACCACATAGTAATCAATAGGAAGCTGGAATCACTTTAAATACAATGATATAGGTAGGCTAAAAAGTAAAAACAAAGGAAAGGATATACCACACAAACTGTAATCAATAGGAAGCTGGAATTACATCATACAAATAAAACTCCAGAGCAAGGAAATTACTGGAGACAAAGAAGAACATGACATAATGATAGCAGGGTCAATTCATTGAAATGACAGTGTGCACCAAACAACAGAGCTTTAAATTACCAGAAGCAAACATGTGTGCACCAAACAACAGAGCTTCAAATTACCAGAAGCAAAAACTGGTAGGACTGAAAGGAGAAACGGGCAATTCCACAATTGTACTCAGAGACATCAACACTCTTAGTAATTGACAGGAAGTCAACAATAACACAGAGGAACTGATCAGCACTGTTCACCAACTGGATCAACCTGATATTTAGAGAACACTATTTTCAACAACAGCAGAATATTTATTCTGCATGTTTCTAAATTTAGAATGCAGCAGAAAAGTTTCATAACAACGGACTGACTTTTTGTTTATCAACTTCCTTCCAGGATCACAACTTCCTGTTCCACGCATTCACAAAAGGAGATGCCACAGAATGGCACTTCCAACAATAGTGAGGGACCAGAGCGGCATGGGCTGGCTCCGTACAACTTGGCCACTCCCCTGCAGAGCCAACTTAAGGACATGTCAAAGCTGACCGGCACCTCCTGGGGCCCAAGCTGTCCAATGTGAGCCTTGGCCCTCATCCTGTCCAGGTGGCTCAGGCTCTTACAAAACCCACCCCCTTGTCTCATGTTCTGCCCTTTGCATGGTCTGAGCCCAGACTGTGCCAGGAAAGGCCTCAAGGCTCAGCCAGTCATACTGTGCCTCCAACCCCCATCACTGGTCAATGAGAAAATGGGTCAAGGTAAGCATCCTTGGACAGCCACATGGCACATATTTTCAACCCACCCTGGTCTCCCACACAGTGCCATCTCACCAAAGGCCATGGGGACCCTCTTTGCCCCACCTGCCCAAGGAGAGGCCATGATGATATGACTGGTGAGAAGAGAAAGAAATGGGAACGGGCATGAGGACTGCAGAAAGATTCAGCAAAAGCTGTTAACTTATTAATTCTGATTCATATTATTAACAACATTATGTTAGAATCTTATATCCATGGAAAAATGTCAAATACTCAACTTGTTTCAAATAGGTGTTTATGGATATTTTTCTTTGTATAAAACATCAGTATTCATTGTAGGTTAATCAGAAAACATGGAAAAAGGAAAAACAATCACCCATATTCCCACCATCCCTCACCAAATTAGAATAATATTATAAAACTGTTTTGAAAGCTGCTTTTATCTTCCAACTTATTAGAACATAAAATTTTTCAAGCTGAGACTTCCGGGGAAGATGGCGGCTTAGTAAGACACGCGGGTCTTAGTTCCTCCTCCCTAGAAAAGCAACTAAAGAAACAGAAACAATACGAAACAGCTCCCGGAGTCACGACAGACCAAAAAGACAGCGTACCCCATTCTGGAACAGCTGAACGGGCAGGGAGAATCTGCTGCGGTGAGATACCCGAGGGGCGCGCGTTTTCCCGGCCGGGGCGGCTGGCGACTGGGGTCCCCTCCACGCACATGGCTCCCCGGTCTGACTGGGAACGTTGGATAGCGGGGCCCTCCCGTCACGCTTGGCATTTCGGGCCAGCTGGGCAATTAGGACCGGCACTCTCCCAAGCCACGGCGGCCAGCGACCCCCGCCTCCACGCGCGGTTTCCCGGACCGACTGCCGTGCAGACAGACGAGCGCCACGAGCGCCACCTACTGGGCAGGAAAAGAAAAACAGAGCCCAGAGATTTCACAGTAAAAGCTTTCAACCAGCTGGGTCCCACACCCAGGGAAATCTGATCAAATGCCCAGACAGCAGCAGAAAATAACAGATGACGCTCGGAAAATTGAAGATATGGCCCAGTCAAAGGAACAAACCAGTAGTTCAAAGGAGATACAGGAGCTGAGACAACTAATGCTGAATATACGAACAGAAATGGAAAAACTCTTCAAAAACCAAATCAATAAATTGAGGGAGGACATGAAGAAGACATGGGCTGAACAAAAAGAAGAAATAGAAAATCTGAAAAAACAAATCACAGAACTTATGGGAGTGAAGGACAAAGAAGAAAAAATGGAAAAAACAATGGATACCTACAATGGTAGATCTAAAGAGACAGAAGCTACAATTAGTGAACTGGAGGATGGAACATCTGAATTCCAAAAAGAAACAGAAACTATCGGGAAAAGAATGGAAAAACTTGAGCAGGGGATCAGGGAACTGAATGACAATATGAAGCGCACAAATATACGTGTTGTGGGTGTCCCAGAAGGAGAAGAGAAGGGAAAAGGAGGAGAAAAACTAATGGAAGAAATTATCACTGAAAATTTCCCAACTCTTATGAAAGACCTAAATTTTCAGATCCAAGAAGTGCAGCGCACCCCAAAGAGAATAGACCCAAATAGGCGTTCTCCAAGACACTTACTAGTTAGAATGTCAGAGGTCAAAGAGAAAGAGAGGATCTTGAAAGCAGCAAGAGAAAAACAATCCGTCACATACAAGGGAAACCCAATAAGACTATGTGTAGATTTCTCAGCAGAAACCATGGAAGCTAGAAGACAGTGGGATGATATATTTAAATTACTAAAAGAGAAAAACTGCCAACCAAGACTCCTATATCCAGCAAAATTGTCCTTCAAAAATGAAGGAGAAATTAAAACATTTATAGACAAAAAGTCACTGAGAGAATTTGTGACCAAGAGACCAGCTCTGCAAGAAATACTAAAGGGAGCACTAGAGTCAGATACGAAAAGGCAGAAGAGAGAGGTATGGACTAAAGTGTAGAAAGAAGGAAAATCAGATATGATATATATAATACAAAAGCCAAAATGGTAGAGGAAAATATTATCCAAACAGTAATAATACTAAAAGTTAATGGACTGAATTTCCCAATCAAAAGACACAGAATGGCAGAATGGATTACGACCCAGCAATACCACTGCTAGGTATCTACTCAAAGGACTTAAGGGCAAAGACACAGACGGACATTTGCACACCAGTGTTTAGAGCAGCATTATCTACAATTGCAAAGAGATGGAAACAGCCAAAATGTTCATCAACAGACGAGTGGCTAAACAAACTGTGGCGTATACCTACGATGGAATATTATGCAGCTTTAAGACAGACTAAACTTATGAAGCATGTAATAACATGGATGGACCTAGAGAACATTATGCTGAGTGAGTCTAGCCCAAAACTAAAGGACAAATACTGTAAGGTCCCACTGATGTGAACCGACATTCGAGAATCAGCTTGGAATAAATCATTGGTAACAGAGACCAGCAGGAGTTAGAAACAGGGTAAGATAATGGGTAATTGGAGCTGAAGGGATACAGACTGTGCAACAGGACTAGATACAAAAACTCAAAAATGGACAGCACAATAATACCTAAGTGTAATGTAACTAGGTTGGAACACTGAATGAAGCTGCACCTGAAATATGGTTTTTTGTTTGTTTGTTTGTGTGTTTGTATCTTTTGTTTTTGTTTTTTTCTTTTTCCTTTTTATATATATATATATATTAGTATTATTATTTTAATTTTCTTCTCTATATTAACATTCTATATCTTTTTCTGCTGTTTTCCTAGTTCTTTTCCTAAATCGATGCAAATGTACTAAGAAATGATGATCATACATCTACGTGATGATACTAAGAATTACTGAGTGCATTTGTAGAATGGAATGATTTCTAAATGTTGTGTTAATTTCTTTTCTTTTTTTTGATTAATAAAAAAATTAAAAAAAAAATAGATATCATCTTGCTAATTAAGATATAACAGAGAGGTTGGAGGGAAATGCCTGAAAATGTAAAGCTGTGTTCCAGTAGCCATGTTTCTTGTATAATGAATGGTGTTGTATAATGATATAACTTTCACAATGCGACTGTGTGATTGTGAAAACCTTGTGTCTGATTTTCCTTTTATCTACCTTATTGACAGATGAGTAAAACATATGGAATAAAAATAAATAATAGGTGGAACAAATGTCAAAATAAATTTAATAGATTGAAATGCTAGTGATCAATGAAAGGGAAGGGTAAGGGGTATGGTATGTAGGATTTTTTTTCTGTTTTCTTTTTATTTCTTTTACTGAATTAATGCAAATGTTCTAAGAAATGATTATGATGATGAACATGCAACTATGTGATGATATTGTGATTGTTTAATATGGTTGACTGTATGCATGTTGATGTTTCTCAATAAAAATATATTAAAATAGAAAAAATAAAAAATAAAAAAAAAGCACATGCAAAGAAAAAAAAAATTTTTCAAGCTGTTAAATATTCTTTTGCAACATCTTTTTAGTTACCACATAAGAGTGCTTCATGCAGGCTAAGCCCCTGCTGTTGGAGATTGTTGTTCTTTCATATTTTCATGTTTTTCGCAGTTATAAACACTCCTCGAACAAACACATCTGAGTGTGAAGCCATGCAGCTGACACGCACAGGGGTTCAGGGCACAGAGCTCCCACGGCGCTTCTACTGCCTCCTCATCCTGTGCCTATTCCAGACTAATAGCTATTTATTTATTTTTACTAATGGCTACCTAGATTACCTTTGCCTCAACCTTTGTAAGTAATACTGGAATAATCAGCTCTAAATTCAAATCTTCAAAGTTCATCATAGCTTGTTCTATGATACCCACACTTTCACCTCCAAAATTTCTCTCAAATCCACCTGCTTTTCTCCATCTCTAACTGTTGCCAGTAAACCTCAGTCTTCACCAGCATCATGCTCTGGGGATAAAGACCATACTCACTGCACCTGACCTCAGCCCCCTGTAGGCTCCAGAGTTCATCTGAGGTCCTAGCACTCCCAGGTCCCCTCTGCCTCCCTCCATATCCTCTCTTCGCTCAACCACCTCCCCTGAGTGTTGGATATCCCAGCTCATCTGCTCTCATCCAGCATGGATTCCAACCACACAGCTTCTTGTTGCTCACTGGTTGGTTATTATTAATTTCACTGCAAATCCTTCAACACTTAATCTACAAGGAGCAGGACCATCTTGTCCATCCTGGGCATCGCCACAACCCCTGTGACCTGCCTGCAGCCTGTGAGACAAAGCTGTGATTGTAATTGAAGGACTGACTGCTTTACAGGAGGCCATCCTCACCAGCTAGGAGAGTGCAAACATCCAGTAACATAAACCAAACCTAACCGCAGGGTTAGAATAGCACCAAAACATGCCAACCTTAGAACCTTGTAGTTTATAATCTAACAGCACAATCCCGTTTCTGTCTCAATTTGTTCAGCTCAGACTGACACATGCAGATATGTAAACCATTTGGGGCCCGGTTATCACAGATACATAAACCATCTGGGGCCTGGTTATCAGAGATACGAAAACCATTTGGGGCCTGGCTATCAGAGTAGCATTCAACCCACAGGCAGTGGAGGAGCCAAGAATGGGTTTTTGCAAAATCACACAGACAGGAGCTGTGTGCTCTAGAGTTGGCTATACAAACTAACATGTGCTGGTATTTTCCGAGTCATGAAACAATTTGTGCTCAATGCAGAAAAAAAAAAACTATTGGGAGCAAAACACAAGCCAGCTGGGCCTATTTAAACTCAGTCACAAAGCACTACCACTAGGTTGCCATTTCTGGCCACCCTAGGGCAAATCTATCCACAAATCACAGTGTTCTCCCTACATTTACATAATAATTTAGCCACATAATGACCAATTTTTATCAGCAGCAGTTTTGGATCAGACCCTACAGCCTGTCAAGTTATAAAATGAATTTAAATATGTTAGAGGAACTACTGTTCTAACAAGCCACCGACTAATTTATTTTGTGAATCTAAGATTTTTTTTTAAAATAAGGATTTCAAAGAACATATTGATTTTACTTTGCAGCTGTTTCAGTGATTTCCTGAGTGGTCCTGAGTCAAGCACAGAGGATACCATGGTTCAGGGGACATCCTGCCCTCTGTGACCCCGGCCAGCCATATGCCACCTTCCACAAAGTAAGCTATAAAAATGGGTCTGGGAAAATGTAGAGCTCTGTTCCAGTAGCCATGTTTCTTGAAGATGATTCTTCAATGTATAATGATATAGCTTTCGCAATGTGACTGTGTGATTGTGAAAACCTGTGCCTGATGCTCCTTTTATCTACCATATCGACAGATGAGTAAAACATATGGATTAAAAATAAATAAATAGCAGGAACAAATGTTAAAATAAATTTAGTAGATTGAAATGCTAGTGATCAATGAAAGGGAGGGGTAAGGGGTACAGTACGTATGAATTTATTTTCTTTTTATTTCTTTTTCTGAATTGATGCAAATGTTCTAAGAAATGATCATGATAATAATATACAACTATGTGATATTGTGAGTTATTGATTATATATCAAGAATGGAATATCATATGGTAAGAATGTTTGCTTGTATGTGATGTATAAGAAATAAATAAATGAATAAAAGGGTTCGGGAGAGATATGATGACTGGTCTGCACTCAGCAAGTATTTTACACCATGCTGTACACTTCATGTAACCTACTGATTCATCCACCTAGCAGGTGTGCATGTGGTGCCTGTCCTGGCTGGGGGCCACTCTGGGAGTGCTACTTGCAGGGTACTTGTAAGCTGAGCTGGAGAGGAGGGCAGAGTGAGGGGCAGAGGAATGGATGTCTTGGCCAGCCCAAGGAGAAGGAAGAGGGCTGTGCACTGACATTTCAGGACAAAAACAACTTCAAGAAACCCAGCAAAGCCCCTGGAGGATCCTGCTATTTCCTTCTCCTGAAACCTCTTCTGACACAGGCACAAAGCACCAGGAGAACCATAGTCCAGCCCTGAATTAGCACACTCTTCAGAACTCCTGCTGCATGGCTCCTCACTGGGTTCCTGGAAACAAAGAATCCTCACTCACACCTTGAAGTAGAGTAGCCTCAGCAGCTCTTCCTTTGTTCCTTCCTTTCTTTGACCCCTGAGTGTCCAGTGGGATACAGCCTCTGCCTTGTCGGCCCTTCCAGGACCACCACCATGGAGCCGTCCTCCAGGATGCCCCCTGCGTCTGAGCCAGGACACTGGCCACCAGGCACCAGTTGGGTCCAGCCCAAAGCGGCCACACAGCCCACAGACACTGGACCCATTGGCTCCTAGCCCTTTTATTAAAACAAAAACAGAACAAAACAAGGAACTCCCAAGCTCATCTTCCCACAGCCCAGCAATGGGACATACAGGTTTCTATTTTGCCATGTATTGAGTTTGAACCAGTGCAGCCTCCAAGATAAGCTGTGCCAAGCCATGCTATAGCTGTTTGAATGCAGCTCCAAATAGTACCAGCAGCCTGGAGATGCCACGCACGCGGCAGCTCACCAAGCAGTCATTTCTTCCACCTCTCTCACCAACTCAGATCTGTTAATGACTAGCACCGGCTGAGGTCAGCACCCCTAACACCTCCCACAGCTTAGACCAGCCTTGCTTGTCCTCCATTCCACTGACCTCATGTCATCCTACGAGGTCACAGGGAAGAGCCAAGGCCCACCATATATACCCTCAGGGGGGCATCAGGTGATGCTGGTGGGCACAGCACAACCACAGGTGGGCATCAAGCGACACAGATGTGTCAGAGATTACCACAAATACACAGCTGGTGACACAGGTACGTGGGAGGCCAAAGTTTCCAGCCCTCATGCTGGAGTGCCCTTGGCTACCCCTCAGAGAACAGTGCCTGCTTAGCATGCTGGATGGCCCACAACCACCAATGTTCTTCCTTTCTTCCACAGGTCACTAGCAATTCTTGGCCTCAGATGCATCATAATATATTCTTAACGTATCAACCTCATGCCCTCCCCCACCAATATACGGGTCATCCCAATCCATTTCTGATAAATAAGGAACACAACGTTCCAAAAGCCAGCAGGCCCATCCAGGGCCACTGAATGCCCTACCTGGCACCCCCCACTGCCCCCACTCAGTTGCCCTCCTCCCCCATTCAGAATCCCTATGTAGGGCCTCCACCCAATACCCGTGACCGGCCCAGGTGCCTTCACACTCACCTGTCAACAGCTTCCATGCACCTGAACCTGCCAGGACCTGAGGCAGATGCAGACTTCAATAACATGAACCTCCACAGGTGAGCGCCGGGTATGGGGAACCAGCCCAGGTCCAAGGGCCCTGTAGGAGAGGCCATGGGCCCTGCCCCCTGCCCCTACAAAGCAGAGCTGGCTGATAGGGTAAGCACAAAAGTCTACCATGGCCAGCTACTACCCATGGCAAGAGAACTAAGAGCAAGGATCAACCTGTTCCCCTGCCCCAATGCCCCCTGCAGAGTTCAGAGGACTCAAGAGGGCAGGAATGGGGCACAGGCCTGGGGGACAAAATGCAAGTCCCATGCAAAAAGATGAAGGATGTCAAGTGTGGATACCACATATGAACCAGTAGCCTGGAGCAGCTTCTCACTAGTCACTTTTCAGCCCAGACTCCTAGTCTTTAATTCATCCAAGACACTGCACACAACTCGTGGGGTCAGGTCTCACTAAACCCCCTCTCACCATGTAGTGTCTCCCTGCCCTGCTCAGCTCCTCAGGGAACCTACCACCCAAAGGGGCCCACAGCCTCCCTTCTCTACACAAAGGCAAAGGTAAGATGACTGCTGCAAAAATGTAAGTCTACACATGCTTTAAAATAAAAAACAGGGAATAACAGAATCTTTCTTCTTCTTTTTAAAATAAACATGACTTAATCCTTTCCACCACCCCACCCCAACACCCCCTCTGCTTCTGGGCAGAATGAGCATGAGTTGCTAAGAAAGTGGTGCCTCTCATAAACAGCCAGCAGTTCAGTTAAAACATAATGACAGACAATGAGTCTTTATATAACTTGACAGGGTCCTAAAAAAAAGCACTTATGCTGCGAAGAACTAATGAAAATTAAAGGTGCAAGACTGATTTTCAATCTGGTAGCAGGATAACACAGAGATCAAAAGGAAAAAAGAAGAAAATGTGTGTGTTTTCAATAACTAAATAATCTGGGAGAACACTGCAGAGCAGGCTTCCCAGGTCAGAAATGAGATGGGTCATAAGGAAGGGAAAAGAGGGGGCAGGTGCCCCTGAAGGTGGGCTGTCACGGGTGTGGGAGGCAGCATGAAGTGGGCCAGGAGGAAGAGGCTGCCCGGAAGCCCCCTGACGACCTGATGTCCAGCATGGCCAGCAATGTCAGAGCCCAGCTCAGGTCCTGGGTGCCTGCAGGTGACCTAGTCAACCCACGCCGGTGAGGTCAGGCCGGCGTGAGTGTAGCCAAGGGCCACGCAAGCCGTCAGTTTCTCACACACAGGGACCTCTGCACCACGCCCAAGGAGCACCTAGTGACCACAGTCCTGGAGACACCTCAGCCTGCAGGCATCACAGGACACCCAGGCCTGCCTCTCCACGCAGGTGGTCAGGGCCTGTGCCAGCCAGCCCACAGCCGGCCACTCTCCTCCAGATTAGAGGATCAGCATCTTGAGACTACTTCTCAAGAAAAAAAACAAACAAAACAATAAATATGCCATATCCCTAGTACTGTGCTGGAAACAAAACACATTTGACAATACTTCCTGGCTGAATAGTTTGATTATAATTATAATAAAGACATTTATCTACAAGCAGATAAGAACAAACAGCAAGAGAAAATAAGTATCAACAGAGGCCAGAACACCATGGAGATCGGTTTGAAGAGGGGGATCAATTTAGAAGTCCCAGGTTAAAGACACTAAATGAAAGAGCTCAAAGCGTAAGATGTAAACTGTCTACAAAAGCATCCTCTAAATTCAAATCTGTAGACTCCAATTAATTAATTGTACATTAATAGTACAAAAACGTGCTATCAGGGCAGGCCACAGTGGCTCAGCAGGCAGAGTTTTCACCTGCCATGCCGGAGACCCGGGTTCGATTTCCGATGCCTGCCCATGCCAAAAAAAAAAGCTACCCACAATCCTAACAAATGGTGTTGGTGGTGGAGTGATAAGTGGAACTCCTGTATTATATGCATGATTGTTCTGTAAACCTAAAACTTCTCTAATAAAAAAAAATCAAATCAAATCTTTAGTTAATCAAACATTGAAATCCAACTGGTCTTACCATAAAGGAGTTCAGAATGCAGTTACTCAGAATCTGCAACTTTTATCAGGGCAAGGTCTTAATTAAATAAGTTACTGCCCCCCAAAATAGAAACGAAATATAAGCAATTATTGTGCTAGGTGTATACCTATTAATAAACACTGGCTTCTAGGAAGCTGAACCAATTGAAAAAAGGGCGTGGGCAAAGAGACATGGCCATAAGTACGCAGGACTAAGGACTGACCCCATGGGACAGTGGCTGGCAAGAAAGGCAGTGATACAGGGTCACTGCCTGAGAGGCACAGGAGGAATGAGAACAGGAGGGAAGGGTGGTGTCCACTCTGTTAGTGCATCCAGGCAAGTGCTGGCACAGCCAAAAAAGCAGGAGGACAGAGGCCTGGGCTGAGCAGCAAAGTCTGGCCAGCACGAGGGCCCAGGCCAGGCAGCCCAGATCCCACAGGCCCCAGCACCTCTTGCAAAGTCTAGGAGGGAGACAGCAACTGAGGACCAGCTGAGTTGTCAACCACAAATAAATAAGGGCCCATCCCACCAAGGGGGGGGAGCTTTTCACAGGGACTGAAAGTAGTAATTTTTGCATCTGTTTAAAATAGAAACTGCCAAAGTAGCTCGACACTTACAGTTGCAAAACATGGTGAATAACCACAAGCAGAAAAAAATGCAGAACTGAGGGAGTGGCCTGCACTTAGGCTGTCCATAGGCAGACACACCCTGCACACGATTCAGCATGACCCTCCAAGGTCTTCCCAGGATTACCAAACTTGTTACTTTTTACCTTACAGCTAAAAACACATTTCCCTTATCAAATGACACTGGACTTCTTCAGCACCTAATATTCACAGGCCCAAAAGGAAGACAAAGGATGAAATGTTCCTAGCTAATGTGCACAAAATTCAAGTTGAATTTTCTTCCTCTACTTTATGCAAATAATATTGCCCAGAGGAGTAAAAATTTCCAATATTCTGTGCCCTCTGTTCACATGTAAAACAAATCATCTGAAGAAGGAAATCGAACCTCATTTAGTCTCTCTTTTCTCCTTCATGTGTTAAGATAATGTGCCTTTCTGTATTTCCAGATATGGAGAAATATCAGCATTTTCTGCAATTTGTTTTCCTCAGATGCAAGAGACTCAGGACATTGCCAGAACGCAATTAGGTGCTATGAACCTGAGCCCCGCACCAGGGCCCCACTACAGAGTCCCCAGCAACGGCCATCCCCAACCACCACCCCCATCTCCCTCTGGCCTCTTCCTCCTGGACATGTACTCCTGACTTCCTCATCCTCTGTCTGCAGACCCTGCCTGCAGCCGGCACGAAGCTGCCATGAACACAGGTTTATCTGGAGTGGTCCCTCTACTTGCACAAAGTCTACCCTCCCCAGGCTAACTGCCGCTGCCCCACGCACCCCAGACTGGTGCTACACCAATTCCAAACTCCCAAATCAGCACAGGCTACTGCACTCTTCAATTATTTCTAACTGTGCAAAGCACAACTGATTACGTCACTCTCCTGGTTAAATTTCTCAACTTCCTTCTACCTACACCTGTGGCTTTCAAACCCCATTCCTCAGAACCTGAGGTGCCTCAGGACAACAGGAAGAGCAGCACTGTCTGTATCTAGTTTATATATGTTGGGATTTTTCCTGAGATAAGGGTAGGAAAATGGTGCAGTGTTTCTCAGTTCATTAGCCCAGGGCCTTCCCGACTACTCTAGCCCTTTCGCTCCCCAACATCCCACCCCCAAACCCAACCCAACCATTCTTCCAGGCCTCTGTATTGGGGTCATGTCCTTCCCATGGCACCAGGATGTTCTTCAGGGGATGGGAAATACTCCATGCAGCTCCCAAGCTCCCTCAGCCCAATGTGCCAAGCAGCACAGGTCAACTTCACACACCTGATGACACCTGTTTGCCAAATGTTCAGACCTCATTGGTGGTATGGCTGTTTTTCTTCATGATTTGGAACCAAAGAGAAGGTCTGATTCCCTAATTAATGAAAGTTTCTCTATTATGTGGCTTTTCTTCATCTTTCACACAGATGCATGTCTGAGTCACAATGAGAAGACAAACCTATTTCCAGCTCAATTTATTCCTTCCAGCAGAACCGACCCCATCATGGTGCTCCTATGACAGCCCCTGAGGAAAAGGGAGACAGCCATACACGATGGCCAGCACCCATCAAAAGCACAGCAGGCTTTTTGGAAAACCTCGTAGCCCACACTAAGGATGCATCCACGCTGAGGATGCAAACTTGAAGGGAGAGGTGGCTGCTGGGGCTGGGCAAGATCCCCAGGGTGTGCTCTACCCATAGACGAGGACTCCTGGCAAGCTCTGCCCCTGGACGGGGACCCCTGGGCGTGTTCCTCCCGCCTATGCAGCCCAGAACCCCCCATCCGGATGGAATAATCGTTGCACTGCTTGTGCTCAGAGGATGATGCATATAATGCATATAGTGGCAAGCTAGGCACTTATTTGGGGCCCTAATGTAAATTGGTGTTCATCATCCTTGTTACAAATTCCAGCTTCTAGAATGGTGAGGCTACATCTTTGGTCCATAGCATCACATGACATGCTCCAAGGCCAAGCATCTCCGCAGAACTAGACACTGAGAGAGGTACACCCAGGGTACCCACATGCACCTTCCAGCCTCCCCAAATCCTTCCTAGGATAGACAATCAACAGTGGGGCCTCACAACTGCCCTCAGTCTCATGCCTGTCCTACCCAAGCATCCCATACTCTGCACATACCATCTGGGCCCCACCCTAAACCAGCAAGGACCCTTCCCTACCCCCTCATCTTGATGGCACATATCTGGTGCCTCTAGACCTGGGTGGAGAAAGCTCTCCCAGAGTCAGATTCTAGTGTGAAGACTGCCCTCACAGACTGAAGCAAAAAACGTTTATTGGTACAAAATTTATCTTTTGACTGGTGCATTTCCTAATATAACTTATGTGAACAGCTTAACTGAACACCATAAGTACACGGAAACTTGAGAAGGGCATGAGACTTTGCAGGTTTATCCAGAGTGATGGCCCAATAAATCCCAGAGTGATTTGAACAGTGAATAAAAAAGTAATTGCAAAGTCCCCTTGGGGGAATGGTGAGAAAGGGGGGAAATTCAACTTCTCCAAGTGGAGAATTCCTGATATTCTCACAAGCAGTGGGGACAACCAAAGCAATAAGCTGAGCTCTCAATCTTGGGGCTTGTTCAAATGAAACTTAACCCTGCAAAAGATACACTAAACCTACTAAAATTAGGCCTAAGAGTCACCCCCAGAGAACCTCTTTTGTTACTCAGATGTGATTTCTCTCTCTCAGCCAACATGACAACCAAACTCATTGCCCGTCCCCTCTCTCATGGGACATGACTCCCAGGAGTGTAGACCTTCCTGGCAACATGGGACAGAAATCCTAGAATGAGCTGGGAGTCAGCATCAAGAAATTGAGAAAACGTGTCAATGGCTGAGAGATTCCAAACAGAGTTGAGAAGTTATCCTGGAGGTCATTCTTATGCATTATATAAATATCACCTTTTTAGTTAAGGTGTAATGGAGAGGCTGGAGGGAACTGCCTCAAAATGTAGAGCTGTGTTTCAGTAGCCTTGTTTCTTGAAGATGATTGTATATGATGTAGCTTTAGCAACGCGACTGTGTGATTGTGAAAATCTTGTGTGATGCTCCTTTTATCTACCTTATGGACAGATGAGTAAAACATACGGATTAAAAATAAGTAACAGGGGGAACAAATGTTTAAGATTGAAAAAAAAAAAAAAGACTGCCCCTCACAGGGGCCAAAAGCATGCCACGCCTAGGAGACACACTGGCCCCCCCTCCTGCCTTGGGTCACCCACCCTAGGGGCTCCTGAGGTCAGTCCCACAACCTGACCTCACACAATGCCCTTGGCTGCAAACCTCTGCACCAGCACCGCAACCCTTCCCTCCAGCCACATACCTTAAGAAACCTCCTCTTTTACCATGGGGTAAACCTGCCTTTCCTGCCCATTCCACCCTCAGCTAGTAGTGTGGGTACAGAGGTCAGGACAGGGTTGGGAGGCAATATTAGGGCAAGGGTCATTAAGGCCAGGGGGCCAAGGGAGGGCTTGGGATGGGGGTCAAGACAGGGTCCAGCTAGGTTATCAGGACCACAAAGAGGCTCTCCTGAAGAGTCCCACAGCCTGGGAGGCAGGCCCAGCTCACATCCCGACAATTGCTTAAACCGAGGTGGGGGTGGGGGGGAGTAAAGTGGAAGAATTTCTCAGACAAATCAGAACCCTGGTTCTTTCAGCCAGCTACTTCTCCTTTCCACCCAGACCTGCCAGAAAAGGTCTCAGGCCTGTGTTTGTACTTCCCACCACTGGTATGAGACCTGCAAAAGAAGCCAGTGCCCATTGCCCACTCCGACCCACACTGGGGTCCACACACTGCCCAATGCCATGCATCCCCTTGCAGAGCAGCAGCTATACTATAGAAACGCATCTCCACTGTTTGTCCTCCCTGGACTGTATCATGAACAGTCTCCCATGCTTGGATGTCCATTTTATCCGCATTTTAAATGGTCACGTAAATGGTCAACAAGAACACAAAAGGACCCACTGTTCCCTTTAGCCTTCCCTTGGTGCTATCCATTTAAGTCAATTTTTCTATTCTAGAAAAAAGCCCAAGATTAACACCTCTGGGCAGAAAACTTCAAATTCAGATTACCCTTCTGGGAGTACATTCCATGCAGGGGGGACTCTTGGGGCAACAATTGTCTAAGATTTCAGGCAAGATGCCTTCTTACCCCAGCTTGGTACTCCAACCACCAGCTTCAAGGAACCACTTTAATTTTTTTATAATTTATAAGTGAAATGGTATCTAAACCTTTTTTTGTTTTTTAGAGAAGCTGTAGGTTTACAGGAAAATCATACAGAAAATACATTTCCCATATATCCCCGTTATTAGCACCTTGCATTGGTGTGGCATATTTGTTAAAACTGATGCAAGAATATCATAATTGTACTATGAACTAGGAAAAAAGCAAAACAAAGCATGGGACTGTATGACATAAACAGTGAACCCTAATGCAAATGTATTTTTTTTTTTTGAGTGCGTGGTCAGGGAATCCAACCCAGGTCTCCCGCATAGTAAACATAATTTTAAATTTGCATTTCTCTATCCCTGAAGATTGGGAGAAGGAGCAAATGAGAGTGAGGAGTTGTAACAAGACAAAATAGGATTTAAAGTGAATCACTATAATGATATAGTGTATTAGAATATCTAGAAGGAAAAGCCTGAAATTGTGGAACTGTAACCCATACCAAACTTGGAAATTTGCTTTATGATTACTTATTTAACTGTACTTCGAAATTTATCACTTTTCTGCTTGTATATTTCACAATAAAAAACACTAAGAAAATTTGCATTTCTCTTATTGTTACTAAGACTGAACACATTTCAATATGTTAAGCAGTTTTGTTTTTCTCATTTGTGACATGAGATTCCCATGTCATGACATGGGTTCTTTGCCCTCTACTTTATCCTTTGGAATCCTTTATCCTTCATCAGTTTAATTTTGCCCAGGCCAGGCTATTTGCCTTTTTATTCCTCTTAGTTTTTCTTTAAAACCTAAGTTTTAAATTTTCACAGTATCAAAGTTTTCAGCCTTCTCTTCCAGAATTTCCTCTTTCACAACTAAATTTACCAGCATGAAGAGCTCTCCCAGGTCAAAATAGAAAGTCATTTCTAATCTACAGTCCCAAACTCAACAAATTGCTGCTATCACTATGAGAGGTCAGATAGTCACCCATGTGAGAAATAATTGTAAAGCAACTGGTAATTCCAAAGAATTAATTTTAAACTATACTGAAAGCCATAAAAAAGTTCAGTAAACTGATGGTGGTAATTTTTTTATTGGACCTGGCATGCACAATAATTCTTAGAGCGTGATCCACTCTTATCTTGGTTAGTTATGTTTAATAATGTCGTAATGATATGGGAACCCACTTCTCACAAGACCTAGGATCCTGCCTGTGATCTACAGAAAATCCTATGGCCCATCAATCTCTCTAAGTCCAACTCTACAAGTGAAATCACTGCCCTCACCGCTACATGGAACATGACATCCAGGGGTGAAAGTCTCCCTGGCGATGTGGGAGATGACTCCCAGGGATGAATCCGGCCATGGCACCATGGGATCAACAATTCCATCTTGACTAAAAGGGGGAAAAGAAGTATAACTAATAAAGTACCAGTGGCAGAAAGAGTTTAAATAGAGTAGAGAGGCTACTCAGGAGGTTGCTCTTACGCAAACTTAATTAGACGTTGCTACCTATCATAACTGCCAAACCCCAACCAGGAACATTCCAGCCAATCCTAAAGAACACCTAGGGAAATATATAAGATTCCACAAGGGTTCCATGCACTAGAGTAACTTTCCAGAAACCTACAACCTCCAGGTGAGTCCTTGGACCAGATAAGTCTTGAAACCTAGAGGACCCAGCCTCTCCAGAACATCAGATAGTTCCATCTCCCTACCCCATATTAGTGACAGACCCTTCCAACATGAACAAGTTAGAATGGCCATAGCCCAAACACCCCTAAACAGAGGGACAGAAAGATCAAAGGTGATGGTGGAGTTATACAGAGAAGATAGGATTTAACAAATTAATACGATTGCTGAATCATTAAATTGATATCTCTTTCAGCCTCCAGTATCTTAGAGCAGCTAAAAGTAAAAACTTACAATTATGGAATTGTAACCCAAGTCAAACTCTGAAATATGTTCTACAACTAATTATTGTGCTGTGCTTTGAAATTTATAGCTTTTATGTATATATGTTATTTTTCACAAAAAAGTCAATTGTGGTGATAAAAAAAAATTTAAGCCTTCTAGCCTCCTATATTCTGAAGCAGAGAGAAGGAAAAATCTGAGAGGATTGTATGGTAGCCCATGACAAACTATGGGATCTGTCCTGTAACTACTTGTTGAAGAGTACTGTGAAAACTATTGCTTTTTTATTTCTTTGCTTTGCATATATATTATACTATATAATAAAAGAGTAAAAAAACAAAAAAATCCTATGGCCCAGGCCATCTGTCCACACCTCACCGGGCACGGTCGTGAAGCCGAAAACAGTCACTTTCCTGCTTCCTTCTTAATAAGCTCTATTTTCAGCTCTCTATAGTTTTTTTGTATGTGTATGGTAATTTATAACATAAAAATTGCCATTTAGCCATTTTTAAGTGTAGAACTCTGGGGCATTATTATTTTTACAATGTTGTGCCACCATCCCCACCATCCATTACTGACATTTTTCATCACCCAAAACAGAAACTCCTATCTATTAAGCAGAAGCTATCTATTTCCCTCTTCTCCCTTCTCCTGGTAACATTCCAATCTACTTTCTGTCTCTATGAACTTGCCTATTCCAGATATTTCATACCAGTGGAACCCCACATTTGTCTTTATGTACCCAACTTACTTCACTCCGCATACATGTTTTCAAGGTTCATTAATGCTGTAGCATATACAAAAACCTCATTCCTTTTTATAGCTGAATAATACTCCATTGTACATATATGCAACATTTTGTTTATCCAGTCATCTGTTGATGGACGCCTGGGCTGCTTCCATCTTTTGGTAAATGTGAATAATAATGCTTTGAACAGAGTATCTGATTGGGTCCCTACTTTCAATTCTTTGGCGTATATACTTCAGTGTGGAATTGCTGGTTCATCTCTATATATTCTTAAAAGATGCTTTTTAAGCTTAGTCTTTATTAAAGAGATATCATGCTACATATAGTCATTTTACTTACTTTTTTCACTGTTATATTACTAAGATTTGTCCATGTGGTGACAGGTCACCCCAGAAGCATTTGTTTTGACTGGTGCACAGAATCTGTGGAATGGACACACCATAGTTTATGCTCACAACCTCCTGCTGAGTGGCACTGAGGATGCTTACAGGATCCTGGCTATTATGAATAGTGAGAAAATTCTTGCACATTAACACATGTGCAGTACATTCTCTAGGACAGTAGTCAGCAAACTTTCTCTGTAAGCCTGATAACTGTCCTGTGGGTATTAAGAGAATATCTTTATTCTTAAGAAATATACACTGAGGCGTTTAGTGGGAGAGGACTCCAAATTGGTGGGGAAAAAATTTGTGTGTGTACTTTATACTATTTTTATTTTTGCAATGTTTTGTAAATTTGAAATTTTTTTTGAAATTATTTTAAAAGAATAAAAGTGGAATATCCCCTTGAAATTCTTTGTGAAAAAAGGGAAATGGAATTAAAAAGATCTATCACTATTGCTTGAACTGTAGTAATTTCTTATCTGCATCTCTTTGCTGTAACCTTTAACAGGTTACAGATATCTGCACCCTCTTCAGAGTTAATTTTTTTTTCCAAGTAAAGCATCTGCTCAGGAATCTAAGTCTGCCCATAAAAAGGTTTTGTTCAAAGAGCCCAATACTCTCAATGAAGAAAGCTTCTGGCAGACCCCATCCTTTCTGTGGAGCTGGGCCAGGGAAATGAAGTTTATTTAGAAAGGGCTTTTACAGATGACTTTTCTAGGCCAAGTTAGGCCCTGGATAAGTTTCAATATTATAATCGGAGTGCTTCAGAGCAAAAGCAGAATTTCTTATTTTTGTTAAAATAAAACAAACTCATGATTTTTAACTTCAACTATTTAATAATTTTCCATATCCTAGATCTTTAGGATCTGAAAGAAACCAGCTTATAGAAAATGGAGAGATCTTTAAAAAGCAAAATGATTTCCACTTCTGGGTCATAAAACACAGCACACAACACTTCAATGCCATTTATATTTTTAAAAAGAACTCCTACCTTCTTAAGGATATATACAAAAGAATAAAATGAAATGCTTTTCATTTTTGAAATTTGCTTCATAATAGTTCAATATATGTATGGTGTGGGGCGGGGGGCAGTTGGGGAGGCGGCACAGAGAGGCATAGACAAAACAAGATCATTGCTGAGGGCTTTTGTACATTTTGAGAAACTTTGAAGTTCCAGGCTGGATTTGAATTTCAGGTTCCCAGACTGCTACCACAGAGAAGGATGGCCAACTGTCACCTATGGCCAGCAAACATAAGGCCAGTGGATGCCTCACGGTTCATACTGTCCGTCTTTTCTGGTCGATGTTAATTAATTGTCTTTTTATTCCTGTGATAATTAGAAACTCTTCTAGAGGTAAGAACTACTTGTAAACAAATGTTTCCAGGCTATTTTGTAAAGCTAATGAGGTGATTATTGAGTTTTGCTGCATTATTTAGAGAACCCTAAAATCCAGAGTCACAGAGACCACCCAGGGTCCTGAGCCCCTAAGGGCACACTAGGCCTTCTTGGGCCAGGGCATCTTGATGCTGCTTTTGGGGAGATGGCAGGCTGATGGTGAACTGGGTGAGAATACCTTCCCATCCAGCATCTTCAGCTTCTAATTCTCAGGTCCCAGGGAGCTGAGGTAGAAGCTGCAACTAAATACTGAAGAAAATCGCCAGGAGGCTTCATAAAAACAGCCATTCTCAGACATCATCTCCAGCCCCAACTCTGGCTCAGTATTGCACAGGTGGGCAGGGCACCTGCATTTTAACAATCCCCACCCACTCCTTGACTCTGAAGTAAGAATCCCCAGCCTACTCTAAGAACACCTCCAATGTGAGGTATAACATATAATTCCTCAGAAAGACAAGGAATTAAGCTTTTCCAGTAGTCAACAAACTTAGGACCAGCTTCCTCCCACAATCCACGACATCCTGAGGGAATAGGGAACCCATACCATGCCCAGGGAATCAGGGAATAACACCAAGTTATAGCTAAACTTACGGTCACAAAGAATCCTGCAATCTTCCAGCATATCCCGCTAATGGAGGATGACATGAACATGGCCAGAGTCAGCTAGATTCAGGACCATAAAGGGCTGGCACCATCCTGAAGATGAGACACCTTACCTGCCACACCGTGAACCTCACTCTAAGTGTGTGGACTTGAGGGCAGAAACACTGGTGACTAGAAACCCACAAGTAGTGAGGCAAATAAAACATGGCTTACTACATCTTGATCTCATCCTGTTATACCTTCCTTTAATCTACTGTTCATACTTTATGATACATCCAATGTGCTACAAAAGAGATATGGTTTACATTTATAAATAAAAATGCAGACTGGGGTGAATGTTCAGAAATGTTTTAGGGATGGTGTGAGCAATGAAGAAGTACTGGGTACTGTAAATGAGCCATGAAATACCATGCTTCCCCCAAAACACCTCTGGTTTTTTTTTGTTCACCCAGTGGAGAGAATAAAAAAGATGAAAAGAGAAATATTGAATAGGTATGTACAATTCATTTAAACTCTTTTAAGAAAACTGATGTACCTGGAGGCATCAACTCCCACTTTTGGCCAGGGCACACAAACCCCTATTAGACACACATGGAGGAGATAACATCCCATCACCCCTCTCAGGAGCTGCCAAGAGAACAGGTGGGGGTGGGGGGGAGGGGCTGAGCTTAGAATGACAAACTGTTTCTAAAGTGGAAGACCTCTGCACTAGAGAAAATACGGTGTGGTTGGATTCAGCCAAGACCTGCTTGCTAGTGGACTTTGGACAGGTAGGTAACCTGGCCTCCAGGTGTCCATTTGTAGTGATGGTAGCTTCACCTGAAAATGCAAGAAGGAGGAATTCAAAGGAAAATTGAGCCTCACATCTCAGAGTCAGATGGGGAAGGACAACTCTCACTACCTCTAGACACAGAAAGTTCCCCCAAATGATAAACAGTGTTCACAAAAAACTCACAGGTAAAATAGCATACTCATTGATAAAAGACTGAAAGCCTTTCTCCTAAGATCAGGAACAAGACAAGGATACTCACTGTGCTGATCTGAAACTGGTATGTAGCCCAAAAAAGCCATGTTCTTTTAATCCTAATCCAATTTCATGGAATATCCACATTCATTTAATCCTGACCCAATATTGAAGGGTAGGACCTCTTGATTAGATTGTTTCATGGATATGAGACACACTCAATTGTGGGCATGCCCTTTTCATTAGATTACTTCCATGGAGATGTGACCCACCCAATTATGGGTGGGACTTTTTGATTAGATAGAGATATGATTCTGTCCATTCAAGATGAGTCTTAATTAGTTTCCTGGAATCCTTTAAAAGGGGAAACATTTTGGAGAAAGCTCAGACACATATTTAGAGATGCCCGGGGAGTCAACAGAGAAGCTTGGAGTGCTGACACACATGCTTGGAAAGCAGACACCCAGACAAGGATGTTTGGAGATACAGAGTCCAGCAGACGTTGCCATGCGCCTTCGCATGAGATGATAAGCAAGCCAGAACCTGGAGAGAGCCGATACAGAGAACTAAGTGAGGGCCCACAGATGCATGGAAAGAAAGCCACTGGAATCAGAGGCACAAAACAACGAACTGGGAGCAAGGAACTCAGATGCCAGCCATGTGCCTTCCATACTGACAGAGAAATTCTGAAGCCATTCTGCCTTTTTTTGAAATCAAGGTGCCTTTCTCTGAATGCCTTAGTTTGGACATTTTTATGGCCTTAGACTGTAAAACTGTAAGTTAATAAATTCCCTTTACAAAAGCCTATCCATTTCTGGTATATTGCATTCCAGCAGATTTAGCTGACCAGAACACCCATGTATGGCACTTCTGTTCAATACTGCACTGGAAGTTTTAGCCTCAGCAGTTAGCCAAGTAAATGAAATAAAAGGTCCAAACTGGGAGGGAAGAAGCAAAAAGCTCTGGAGAAATTAGAACCCTTATATACTGATGGGGGCACCGTTAAACAGTGAAGCCCCTGTGGAAATCAGTTTGGTGGTTCCTCAAAGAGTTAAAAATAGAATTACTATATGACCTGGCAATCCTGTTTCTTGGTATATACTCCAAAAAAGTGAAAGCAGGGATTCAAATAGATATTTGTATACTGATGTTTATAATATGGAAATATTATGAAAAAGACAGAAAATAACAAGTTTTAACATAGATGTTGAGAAACTGCTGGCAGAACTGAAAAACTATGTAGTTCCTCAAATGGTTAAATAAAGTAATCATATGACCCAGCAATTCCACCCCTAAATATACAGCCAAGAAAAATGAATGTATAAAACCTTATGCACAGGTGTTCATAGAAACATTATTAATAATAGCCAAAAAGTGGAAATAATTGATAAATGTATAAGTAAAATGTGGTATATTCATAAAATGAAATATTATCCAGTAATAAAAGACATGACATATTGAAGTATGCTACAACATGGATGAACTCTAATAGCATTATGCTAAGTGAAAAAAGCCAGTCACAAAGGATCACATATGGTATGATTCCACTTATATGAAATGCCCAAAATGGGAAAATTTATACAGACAAAATAGATTAGTGATAGGACTGGGAGTAAGACAGGAGGATTTGGAAGTGATGGCTAAGGGTTACGAGATGTTTTTATGCAGTAATGAATATGTTCTGAAGATAACAGTGATAGGTTACACATCTGCGAATAATACTAAAAGCACTGTGCAATTTAAATTGATGACTGCATTGTATGTGAATTAAATGTCAATAAAGCTATTTTTAAAATTAGGTAGGCTGATTCCCCAATTTATTTTTCTTTCCAAATATTCTTTTTCTAGTTCATTTTTCCTTTCATATAAATTTTAGAAGGAGCCTTTTATCTATAAAAATAGTGAGATTTCTTAAAAAGTGTTTCCCATATAGTCCAACAATTGCACTGCTAGATTTCTACCTAAGAGAAACGAAAACAAATGTCCACATACAGACTTGCAAGCAACTTGTTTGCACCACTGTTTACAAAAGCCCCAAAGTATAAACAACCAAATGTTCATCAATTGGTGTATGGATAAACAAAATGTAGTATATCCATACTATGGATAGAATATTTTGCAATAAAAAGGAATGAAATATTAATACATTAAGCCGAGTGAAAGAAGTCACATATAAAAGACAACATATTGTATAATTCCACTTATATTAAATGTCCAGAACAGGCAAATCTATCGAGACAGAAAGTAAATTAGTTATTAGCTGGGGCAGGGATTAGGAAGAGGTATTAATAAGTAATGATGGTTCTTTTTCGATGGGTGAAAATGTTCTAAAACTGGACTATGATAATGGGTGCAGAACGCAGTAAACTTACTAAAAATTATGTACATTTAAAGTAGGTGAATTTTATGCAATGTAATTTATATCTCAATAATTTGTTCAAGAATTTAGTAGATAATGGGGTACCTAGAAATAAAGTAGATGGACAGTCTACTAAATTCTTACTCGAAGCAGAAGAATTCTAGGTCAAGTGAACAAAAGTATTACTTGAATTACAAAAACAGAGAGTCACGGTGCTTCACTCTGTTCCCAGAGTTGACAGTTTACAGAACCAGATTCCCTTGAACGAGGGGAAGGCCAGGTACCCTTGGAGAAGGATCTTGCCACACTGCCAAAAATTAATACTATTAATGTAATCCCAGCCTTCCCCACAAAGGGACCGACAGCCTCATACCAAGATAAATGTGCATTAGGGAAAAGGAAGATTAGACACTTCAGGGATTATTAAACATTGGCTCAGAAGTGACATTAATTCCAACATACTCAAAACATCACTGTGGTCCACCAGACAGAGTAGGGGCTTATGGAGGTCAGGTGATCAATGGAGTTTTAGCTCAGGTCCATCTCAGACTGGGTCTTGAGGGTACCAGGACCCATTCTGTGATTATTTCCCCAGTTCCAAAATGCATAATCGGAATACACAAACTCAGCAACTGTCAGACTCCCAACCCTGGTTCCCTGACTTGCAGTGAGGGCCATTATGGTAGGAAAAGCCAAGTGGAAACCACTAGAACTGCCCCTATCTAGCAAAAGAGTAAAACAAAAGCAATGCCAGGGCAGTGCAATGGTGGCTCAGTGGAAGAATTCTCATCTGCCATGCTAGAGACCTGGGTTCATTTCCCGGTGCCAGTCCATGCAAAAAAAAAGAAAAAGCAACGCCAGATTCCTGGAGGAGATGAGTGCCATCATTAAGGACTTGAAGGATGCAAGGGTGGTGATTCCCACTACATCCCCATAAAACTCTCCTATTTGGCCTGTGCAGAAAATAGACGGTTCTTAGAGGATGACAGTGAATTATCACAAACTTATGCAATAGGTGACTCCAATTGCAGTTGCTGTTCCAGATAGGGTATTGGTGCTTAAACAAATCAATACATACCCTACTATCTGGTATGCCATTACTGATCTGACAAATACATTCTTCTCAATTTCTGTTTGTCAAGACCACCAGAAACAGTTTGCATTCAGCTGGCAAGGCCAGCAAAACACCTTTACTGCTCTACCTCAGTGTTCAACTCTTCAGCCCTATGTCATAATCTAGTCTGCAGGGACTGTGATCATTTCTCTCTCCCAGAAGACATCACAGGGTCCATCATATTGATGACATCATGTTTACCAGGCCTAGTGAGAGCAACAAGTAGCAACTAGATGAGTGCATACATAATATAAATCCAACAAAAATTCAGGGTCCTTCTACTTCAGGGAAATTTCTAGATGTCCAGTGGGGTGGGGGCATGTCGAGATATTCCTTCTAAGGTGAAGTATAAGATGTTGCATCTGCCCTCCTACAACCAAAATAGAAGAACACCACCTAGTTGGCATCTTTGGATTTTGGAGACAACATATTCCTCATTTGGATGTGCTACTCCAGCCCATTTACCAAGTGACCTGAGAAGCTGTGTTCTATCTAGTTTTGCAAGCTGCCAGAATGCAATATACCAGAAATGGAATGGCTTTTTCAAAGGGGAATTTAATAAGTTATAAGTTTAGAGGTTACCATCAATCAAGAAAGGCCAATGGGTCAGGAACACGTCTGTCAGCTGGGAAGTCATGTGGCTAGCATCTGCTAGTCCCTTGCTCCTGGGCTCCATTGCTTTCAGCCTCTGTTCCTGTGGGAATTCCTCACCTTGCTCCTCCAAGGCTGGCTTTTATCTCTTGGCTTCCCTTGGCTCTCTCCAGGTTCTGGCTTGTTTAACATATCATGATTATATCTAATGGGCTCCAAGCATCTCCAAACATCCGTGTCTCTGTTCTCTGAAGCAACTGTTCTCCAAGTGTCTACTTCTGCTCTCTATCCGCTCTGAGGCTTCTGTCATTTCTGACTCTCTCCAAAATGTTTCCTCTTTTAAAGGATTCCAGTAAACTAATCAAGATCCACCTTGAATGGATGGAGTCACTTCTCCATCTAATCAAAAGGCCACATCCCCAATTGGGCATGCCACAACTCCATGGAGATAATCTAATCTAAAGTGTCCAACATACAATATTGAATCAGGATTAAAAGAAATGGCTGCCTCTACAAGACTGAATCAGGATTAAAACATGGCTTTTCTGGGGTACATACTATTTTCAAACTGGCACAAGCTGCTAATTTTGAGTTGGGACTCAAACAAGAAAAGGTTCTCCAATAGGTTCAGGCTGCTGCGCAAGCTGCTCTGCTACTTGGGCCATATGATCCAGCAGATTCAAAAATGCTGGAGGTTTCAGTGGCAAATAGATATGCTTTCTGGAGCCTTTGGCAGGCCACTATAGGAGAATCACAGTACAGAACCTTAGGATTTTGGAGCAAAGCCCTGCTTTCCTTTGCAGAAAACTACTCTCCTATTGAGAAACAGCATTTGTCCTGCTACTGGACCTTAGTAGAGACCAAATGCTTAACTATGGCCCACCAAGTTACCATAAGACCTGAGTTACCTATCATCAACTGGTGGTTGTCTGATTCACCAAGCCATAAAATTGGGCATACACAGCAGCACTCTATCATAAAATGGAAGTGGTATATATGATATGGCTCAAGCAGGCCCTGAAGGCACAAGTAAGTTAAATGAGGAAGTAGCCCAAATGCCATCAGTCACCACCCCTGCCACATTACCATCTCTTTCACAGCCCATAGCTGGGAAGCTCCCTATAAGCAATTGACTGAGAAAACAAAACTCGTGTCTGGTATACAGATGATTCTGCAAATTATCAAGTAGATAGAATGACCAATTCTATGGATACAGTCAGCCAATCTTTCCCCAGCAACTCCTATTACTGTTCAATGTGATCTTTTAAAAAATGACCATGGTGATAGGGAGGGAGGTTATGGGGATGGAGGTACTCAGTAACACAAATTACCACTCACCAAGGCCAACCTGGCCACAGCTCCTGTTGAGTGCCCAATCTGCCAGCAGCAGAAACCAACACTCAGTCCCTGATGTGGCACCCTTATCCAAAGTAAACAGCCCGCTATCTGGTAGCAGGTTGATTACACTGGACCATTTCTATCATTGAAAGTGCAGCATTTTGTTCTCACTAGAGTAGAGACATAGTTCAGATAAGGAGCTGCCTTCTCTGCATACAATGCTTCTGCCAAAACTACTATCCATGGACTTATAGAATGCCTTATCCACCATCATGAAATTCGACACAGCATTGTTTCTGATAAAGGAATCCACAAATTAAGTGCAGGAATGGGCATATGCTCATGGAATTCACTGATCTCACCATATTCCCCGTCATCCTAAAGCAGATGGACTGATAGAACTATGGAATGACCTTCTGAATACCATGGGGCTAACTGGGTGGCACTATCTTGCAGGGCCAGGGCACTGTTCTCCAGGAAGCTGTTTATGATTTAAATCAGTGTCCATTCTATGGTGCTGTTTCTCCCGTAGTCAAGGTTCATGGGTCTGGGAACCAAGGAGCGGAAATGAAATTGGCATCACTCACTATCAGCCCTAAAGACCAGTAGAAAAATTCTTGCTTTCTGTCCCTGAAACCTAAAGCTTTTCTGGTCTACAGGTTTTAGCTCTAAAAGGAGAAGTGCTTCTGCCAGGAGACACTGAACTGGAAGTTAAGACTGCCACCTGGCCACTTCTGGCTCCTCATGCCTCTGAATTTACAGGTAAAGGAGGCTCCTCATGTCTCTGAATTCACAGGCAAAGAAGGGAATTACTGTACTGGCTGGAGTGATTGATTCTGACCATCAAGAGGAAATAGGACTGCAACTACACAATGAAGAGAGAAAAAGGAATTTGCCTGGAATACAAGAGATCTCCTAGGGTATCTCTTAGTACTTCCATGCCTTGTGAATAAGGTCAATAGAAAACTAAAACAACAATCCAAGCAAGACTACGAGCAGCGCCGAAACTTCAAGAATGAAGATTTGGGTCATCCCACCAGGCAAACAGGCAAAGAAACATGGCCAGCTGAGATGCTTGCTAAGGCTAAAGGGAATATAGAAAGGATAGTAGAAAAGTAGTCATAAATACAAGCTATGGCCATAAGACCAGTCACAGAAATAAGGACAGTAATAACTATAAAAGTTCCCCCTTTGTTTTGTTATGAATGTAGATACACAAAACAAATATTTTTCTTGTCTTCTCTATTCCCTTATCATATAACATAAGTTGTATTAACTTTATTGTCATAGTATTTAAGTTCTAAGATATCAAGTTTAAATATGAATATTTAACTCAAGGACTTGCACCCTTTTCTGGGTAGAAAGTAAGTGTTTCCAGTTGTACACAGGAGAGTTAAACATTATTAGGCAAAAATATGATTATTATTGTTTTTATTTAGAGATTAAGTATGGTTTAAGGAGATCTGTATGAGTGCCAAGTTGACAAGGGGTGGACCGTGATGGTTAAGTTCATGTGTCAATTTGGCTGGGTTATGGTGTCCAGTTGTATGGTCAAGCAAGCAGTGGCCTGATTGTTATCATGAGGATATTTCAGGAATTTAAATCATCAGTAAGTTGATCCATCGATAGCTGATTACAACTACAACCAAGGAATTGCCTTCAAGAATGAAAAGTATTATCCAATCAGTTGAAGGCCTTAAAAGGAGAACTGATGATTTCAGCAGTCAAAAGAAAGAACTTCCATCTTAACTTCAGCTAGCCAGCTTCTCCTGGGGAATACATGGAAAACCTTCATTTGAGTTCCCAACATGCAGTCTGCCCTATGCATTCAGACTTGACCAAATCCACAGTCATATAAACCAGTTTCTACAAGAAATCTCATAGTATTATGATATATACATTTACATATACATATATATGTATGTATGTATCTCCTGTCATATCTGCTTTTCTGGAGAACCCTAACACAGAACTATGCTGAATCTATAGATCAATTTGGAGAGAACTGGCATCTTTTCTTTGTTGAGTACCAACCCATAAGCCCTGTATATCTCTCCACTTATTTGGTGTTGATATCTTTCATGAGCATTTTATAGCTTTCAGAATATGGATCCTTACATATTTTGTTAGATTTAAACCTAAGTATTTGGGGTTTTCTATTGAAAATGGTATTTTTTTTTTATTCTGCTTTCCAATTATACCTTGCTAGCATATAAAATAAGACTGGCTTTTGCATGTTGACCTTGTTTCTTGTGATCCTGATAAATTCATTTACCAGTTTTAGGGGCTTTTTCCTAGATTCTTTGGATTTTCTATACAAATGTTAAATGCAAATAGGGATAGTTTTACTTTCCCTTTCCAATCTGTATATCTTTCATTTATTTTTCTGACCTTATTCCACTGGCTAAAATAAAGTTTCTTAATTATGTGAATGTAATTAATCCATGCTCTATACCTATGGCCAATAAGGACCAGCTAAATTTTAGTAACAAAGATAGTGACAGTAGCTGGAACATGTTAGTTTCTTAAAACTTCACACTATAAAATGTTTTTCAAATATAAAAGCTCTAATAAAACATAACATTTGGGGGCAGCTTGACAGCGTATTTCAAACCTTTAATTTGTCCTTATAAGTGAAGTGTTTATGTCTGAGTAAAAGACTGGCTCTGCCACTTCCCAGGCAGATAACACTGGCCACACACTTCATTTCACATGTCAGTTTTCTCATCCATAAAAAGGAAATAATAATTGCACATATTTTGGGGGCTGTGAGAATAGTCAGTATGCAAAGTACTGAGAAGAGAGATCAGCAAACTACAGCCCAATGCCAATTTTTTGAAACACAGTTTTATTGGAACACAGTTACACCCATTCATTACATATTGTGTGGGCTGCTTTGGTGCTACAAAAGCAGAGACAGATACCATATGGCCTTCAAAGAGTTAAATATTCACTATTTTCACCTTTACAGAAAAAGTAGACCCCAATTTAGTACAATGCTTGGAGCATTAGTACACAAGAAATGCTAGCAACTATTATAACCAAACTTTACTGCCAGAATAATCCTGAATATGTATGTAAAGGTTTAGGCACAAGCATCGACTATAATGGTAAAAATGGGGAATAATAATAATATCAATTAACATTATTTGATTAAATTATGGTATATCCACACTATGGAATACATAGAGCCATTAAAAACAATGAGGGAAATCTGTGCTTACATATACTACATGTAAGGACCCCTAAGATCTTCTAAGTGATCCAAACTCATTAAGTAATAAAGTATGACAATATATACAATATAATCTCATTTCGTTAATAAGAAAAACTGTTCAGAAAAGGCTATATACTTCTGTTCAAGCACTGAGCGATTTCACTTTAAAATGTATGTAGTCCTGTATTCTTTAACCTTTTTTAATGAGCTGGAGTTTTGCAACTTTTTTTCAGCACTTAGAACCATTATTTTAATCTCTTTCAGGCTGTATACTATTTAGAGCTATAGTTTTCAGACCTTGCTTTAAATTTGTCCCTAAGGGACAAATTTAGAGTATGAGTGACTCTCAAGTGCATTCTAAATGAAATAAGCCAGACTTAAAAGACGGCATACTGAATTATTACTTTTATATAGCATTCTGGAAAAACCACAACTATAGGGAGGAAGAAGATGGGACATCCGCACCAGCTTCCTACTGAATTCTGACAAATCAGTCCTGCCCAAGGCCTGCACTTAAGTCATGACTATTTCTCGGTGCCTGTAGACCTGTTCACAGGAACTGCAGGGATAAGGGGCAAACGTGGAGACCCTTCACTTGTCCAGCGGACGCAAATGGTTCCCACCGTTCGGAGTTCCAGCCTCCAGCTGAATGAGGCTAGGACTCTAAAGCACAGTCATCAAGCTGCTTGCTGTACTTAACAGCTTGTGAGAAAAACTGCAATCTGCGTTGCAGTACCGGGTATCATTTCTGCCTCAATCAAGAATCATTTACGGAATCACGGTAGAAAACGGCCAAGAAATCCCACTGGGCTCACGGGAGAGCAAAACATTGTTAAGAGTAGGTGCCCTCTACTTTCAGAAAATAAATCCAAAAATCTCAGTGGCCCACGGAAAGCACAAATAATTCAAAACAGGGTTTAGTAAGCAAGCACTATCGATATCATTTAGACATAATCCAGACACCGACCTCGGTTGGCGCTTTTCTCACATCCAACCCACGCTGGAAAAATTCAGTGCCGGCATTCCAGGCTGAAAACACTCGGATCGTCCTGGCTGTGCCAAATAGTTCTACCCACGTAACTCTCCGGGCTCCTTAACAAAGCTCAAAACTCATCTCTCCAAGAACCCTCCTTCCCTCGGAGAGGTCGCGCATCAAAACTGGTGGTAGTCCTGCGCACCCTGCGGCGTAGGAGTTAACAAGCGTCTGCCCCTTATTTTCCAACAATCACGTGCAAAACACCGTTTTCCTTCCCCATTGGAGCCCCCGCCACGTGCCAGGCGCCTACCGGGTACTGGGAGAACCTGGGGGCCGGGACAGCTGGGGCCGGGGACGCTGGCGTCTGGGTAGCTGGGAGATACGGGGGCATCAGGGAGCCGAGGGGCCTGAGTGCCAAGGGTTCGGGTTGGGAGAGAGCTAGAAGCCGGGGTCCTGGGGGCCAAGGGATTGGAGGAGCCTGTGGACAACGAGTCTTGGAGGCCTGCATCAGGAGGTTCGGAGGGGGACGGGCAAAGGGAAGTCCGTGGTCCCATAGTCCGGAGGCAGTCTGAGTGGACCCCCCAGGAAGGCCGCGCCACCGAGGGCCAGGTCGCGGCCGCCCTCGGGGCCCGGATCTCGGCACCGCAACACCTATCCGGGAAGAGATTCTGAGGGGGCCCGAGACCCCAAATGGAAGCCGCGGGCCGGGGCGGGGACAGCGACGATCCTCACCTGGGTCCGCGGCGGCTCGAGGGTCCCGGTCGGGCCCTGCGAGTTTCCTGGTTGAGTCACTCGGGCGGACCGGGAATGCGCCAGGAAACGCCCGGCCTCCTCCCCTTCCTCCTGGGGCGGGGGCTCTCCCGGCTCGGCCCCTTCCTCCCGGCGCTCCTCCCTTCACGCTCCGGCCGCGCCCTGGACTTCCCGGTCCCTGCCGCCTGGCGGGCCTGGGCTCCTGCTTCCGCGCCGTCCGCTTCACACCTCCCTCCTACCAGCCTCTCTTCCCCCGCCTCGCCCCCACCCGGCCCTCTGCTCGCTACACGCATCGCACTCACCACCACTCCTCCCCTCACCCTCTCTTCCCCCTACCTAGTCCCCCGCACCCGCCCAATCCGGCTAAGCCGCACTTCTCTTTCCTAACCCTTTTACCCGGTCCCTGGAACCAGCCGGGCTTCTTTCCTCGCGGTTGAGACGCTCACACCAGACCCAGGTCGGCGGGAAGGAAGCACCCGAGCCGCCCCCGAAGGTGCTCTCCAGGGCAGAGAGTCCTGAGGACCACCAGCCGGCATAGGCGGTATCAGCTCTGAAAGGACAGGGGCATACAGGCTGGAGCCACCCAGCTCTGGACGCTGAAGGATCCAGGTCTACACCTCCCTTCCCCGCCCCTCAGGGGTCAGCGGGGTCAGAGTGGTGGGTGGGATGCACTGCAGATGGACTCACTACTTCACCGTCAGGATGGAAGCTAGTACAACTTAAGTTCCAGGTTCCAGGTACAACAGGTACACGCTTAGGACAAAATGAACATGAAGCGCCCCTGCACCGACCGATCTCTACAGCCACATCTCCCCTCTGAGCCATGGACAAACGCGTGCAAAAGCCTATGGGAATGGCCAGCCGAAGAAAACTTGACTAGAATTAGTCCCAAAAGCCAGTCTAGAAGCAGGTTAAGTAACGCTCATTGTTCTAGATTGCGTGCTCCCAGAAGGCGATATACCAGAAACCTAATGGCTTTAAAAGGGGGAGTTTTTTAAGTTGCAAGTTTATGTGTTCTAAGATGGTGAAAATGTCCAAATTAAAGCAAGGCTACAGAAATGTCCAGTATAAGGCATCTAGGGAAAGATACCTTGGTTCAAGAAGGCAGATGAGGTTCAGGGTTTCTCTGTCAACTGGAAAGACACATGGGCAACATGGCGACATTTACTAGCTTTATAGGTTTTTTGTTTCATGAAGCTTCTCCGGGCGTGTTTTCCTTCTTCGTCTCCAAAGGTCTCTGGCTGCTTGAGCTTTTGTGGTTCTCAGGGTGCTTTCCAAAATGTTTCCTCTTTTGGATCAGGATAAAAAAAACATGGCTTTCCTAGGGTACATAATCCTTTCAAACCAGCACACTTATCAAAAGGAGTGAGTTTGTCACACGCATGTTTAGGAGAAAAGTTGCCTAAATCTTCCCTTGTTCTTATGGAGAAGTATGATGATGGGCATCAGGAACCCCAGTTCAGCCATTAGGTTTATGAAAATCACAAAGAAGTCCAGTTATGCCCTGGCTGTGCTCTGATTAATGCTAGAAATTACAGGGATGGAAGCTTACAGGAACAGAGTCTGCCAAATATCTAAATTTCTAGAGAACACTTTCTCTAGAAGCTTCTGGGGGTCCCTCCTGCTCCTGCAAATATGGACTTTGAGTGACTTTCCAGTTTCCAGTCCTCCCATTTTCAAAAAGCAGATGACTGCTTTTCTCTGCCCAGGGCTGTCTTAGAGGTAATTTGAAAGATTTTGTTTTATTTATTTTTTTTTTAATTTTTTTATTAATCAAAAAAAAGAAAATAAATTAACACAACATTTAGAAATCATTCCATTCTACAAATGCACCCAGTAATTCTTAGTATCATCACATAGATGTATGATCATCATTTCTTAGTACATTTACATCGATTTAGGAAAAGAACTAGCAAAACAGCAGAAAAAAATATAGAATGTTAATATAGAGAAGAGAATTAAAATAATAATACTAATAATATATATATATAAAAAGGAAAAAGAAAAAAACAAAAACAAAAGATACAAACACACAAACAAACAAAAAACCATATTTCAGGTGCAGCTTCATTCAGTGTTCCAACATAGTTACATTACACTTAGGTATTATTGTGCTGTCCATTTTTGAGTTTTTGCATCTAGTCCTGTTGCACAGTCTGTATCCCTTCAGCTCCAATTACCCATTATCTTACCCTGTTTCTAACTCCTGCTGGTCTCTGTTACCAATGATATATTCCAAGCTGATTCTCAAATGTCGGTTCACATCAGTGGGACCTTACAGTATTTGTCCTTTAGTTTTGGGCTAGACTCACTCAGCATAATGTTCTCTAGGTCCATCCATGTTATTACATGCTTCATAAGTTTAGTCTGTCTTAAAGCTGCATAATATTCCATCGTAGGTATATGCCACAGTTTGTTTAGCCACTCGTCTGTTGATGAACATTTTGGCTGTTTCCATCTCTTTGCAATTGTAGATAATGCTGCTATAAACACTGGTGTGCAAATGTCCGTCTGTGTCTTTGCCCTTAAGTCCCTTGAGTAGATACCTAGCAGTGGTATTGCTGGGTCGTAATCCATTCTGCCATTCTATGTCTTTTGATTGGGAAATTCAGTCCATTAACTTTTAGTATTATTACTGTTTGGATAATATTTTCCTCTAACATTTTGCCTTTTGTATTATATATATCATATCTGATTTTCCTTCTTTCTACACTTTACTCCATACCTCTCTCTTCTGTCTTTTCGTATCTGACTCTAATGCTCCCTTTAGTATTTCTTGCAGAGCTGGTCTCTTGGTCACAAATTCTCTCAGTGACTTTTTGTCTATAAATGTTTTAATTTCTCCTTCATTTTTGAAGGACAATTTTGCTGGATATAGGAGTCTTGGTTGGCAGTTTTTCTCTTTTAGTAATTTAAATATATCATCCCACTGTCTTCTAGCTTCCATGGTTTCTGCTGAGAAATCTACACATAGTCTTATTGGGTTTCCCTTGTATGTGACAGATTGTTTTTCTCTTGCTGCTTTCAAGATCCTCTCTTTCTCTTTGACCTCTGACACTCTAACTAGTAAGTGTCTTGGAGAACGCCTATTTGGGTCTATTCTCTTTGGGGTGCGCTGCACTTCTTGGATCTGTAAATTTAGGTCTTTCATAAGAGTTGGGAAATTTTCAGTGATAATTTCTTCCATTAGTTTTTCTCCTCCTTTTCCCTTCTCTTCTCCTTCTGGGACACCCACAACACGTATATTTGTGCGCTTCATATTGTCATTCAGTTCCCTGATCCCCTGCTCAAGTTTTTCCATTCTTTTCCCTATAGTTTCTGTTTCTTTTTGGAATTCAGATGTTCCATCCTCCAGTTCACTAATTGTAGCTTCTGTCTCTTTAGATCTACCATTGTAGGTATCCATTGTTTTTTCCATTTTTTCTTCTTTGTCTTTCACTCCCATACGTTCTGTGATTTGTTTTTTCAGATTTTCTATTTCTTCTTTTTGTTCAGCCCATGTCTTCTTCATGTCCTCCCTCAATTTATTGATTTGGTTTTTGAAGAATTTTTCCATTTCTGTTCGTATATTCAGCATTAGTTGTCTCAGCTCCTGTATCTCATTTGAACTATTGGTTTGTTCCTTTGACTGGGCCATATCTTCAATTTTCCGAGCGTCATCCATTATTTTCTGCTGGTGTCTGGGCATTTGATCAGATTTCCCTGGGTGTGGGACCCAGCTGGTTGAAAGCTTTTTCTGTGAAATCTCTGGGCTCTGTTTTTCTTTTCCTCCCCAGTAGGTGGCGCTCGTGGCGCTCGTCTGTCTGCACGGCAGTCGGCCCGGGAAACCGCATGTGGAGGGCGGGGGGTGTCGCCAGCCGCCCTGACTTGGGGGAGTGCCGGTCCTAATTGCCCAGCTGGCCCAAAACGCCAAGTGTGACGGGAGGGCCCCGCTATCCAACGTTCCCAGTCAGACCGGGGAGCCACGTGCGTGGAGGGGACCCCAGTCGCCAGCCGCCCCGGCCGGGAAAACGCGCGCCCCTCGGGTAGCTCACCGCAGCAGATTCTCCCTGCCCGTTCAGCTGTTCCAGAATGGGGTACGCTGTCTTTTTGGTCTCTGTCGTGACTCCGGGAGCTGTTTTGTATTGTTTCTGTTTCTTTAGTTGCTTTTCTGGAGGAGGAACTAAGACCCGCGCGTCTTACTAAGCCGCCATCTTCTCCGGAAGTCCTGTTTTATTTTTTAACTGCATAGGTGAAGTGAAAAAATGCAAGTTCAAAGTAGATTGTGAAAATGTTTAAATATTGTAGTTCCTAGGGTTATCACTAGAAAATAAGAGGAGGCATGGCTAAAACGTCAAGACAGGAGGAAAGAGTACTAAAATATACTCAATCCAAAAGAAAGCAGGAAAGAAGGGACAAAAAGCAGAGAGGACAAGCAGACCCAGAGAGTGAGCTAGAAGGCTTATTAGTAATTACATTACATGTAAATGGACTAAACACTCCAATTAAAAGACAGAGGTTGTCACATTGGACCAAAATGAGAAGCATAAATTTGCTATTTAAAAGAAACATACTTAAAATATAAAAACATAGAGAGGTTGAAATTAAAAAGATGAAAAAGATATGCCCTACCAACACTGTCATAAAAAAAGTTGGAGTGGCTATAATAATATCAGACAAAGTAAATTTCAATACAAAGATCATCACCAGAGATAAAAAGGGATATCTCATAAGGATAAATGGGTCAATTCATTAAGAAAATATAACTGTTCTTAATGTGCATACATCAAAAAGGCTTTGAAATACTTAGAAAAAATCAATAAAGCCAAAAGAAGAAATAGGCCAATAAGACTTCTATTTAGAGTCTTTATCACCCTCACATAGTAACAGATAAAACAGGCAAACACAAAAATAAGTAGAGGTATAGAAAAAATTTAAAAGCAGTTAAACTATTTGATCTAAATAGTACTTCCACAAAAGAGAATGCAGAATACCTTGTATCTAATGACATATGTTCAAAAATCTTTCATCTGAAAACCTGAAGCTATTTCTGAGAGGAATTAAAGGTTTCAAATTCAAATGTAGCATCCAGCAAAATATGCCCTAGGCTGAGAAGTAAATAAAATACAATAGATTTCAGAAGAATCAGATCTTAATATTCTTTGACCAACATGAAATTAAACTAGAAAGCAATAACAAAAAGATAACTTTTAAAATGCCCTGTGGTGGTTTGAAGCTGTATGGATCCCAGAAAAACATGTTCTTAAATTTAATCCATTCCAGTGGGTGTGAACCCATTTTTAGTGGGACATTTTGATGAAGTTACTTCTGTTAAGGTGTGGCCCACGTCAGCCAGGATGAGTGTTCTAGTTTGCTGGCTGCCAGAGTGCAATATACCAGAAATGGAATGGCTTTTTAAAAGGGGAATTTAATAAGTTGCAGGTTTACAGTTCTAAAACTGTGAAATATGTCCAAATTAAAGCAAGTCTATAGAAATGTCCAAACTAAGACATCCAGGGAAAGATACCTTGGTTCAAGGAGGCTAATGAGGTTCAGGGTTTCTCTCTCAACTGGAAAGGCACATACCAAACAAGGTGACATCTGCTGGCTTCCTCTCTAGGTTTCTTATTTCATGAAGCTTCCCCAGGGGTGTTTTCCTTCTTCATCTCCAGAGGTCTCTGGCTGCGTGGGCTCTCGTGGTTCTTGTGGCTCTCAAGGATCTCCTAAATGCTTCCTCTTTTAAATGATTCCAGTAAACTACTCAAGACCCACCTAGAGTGGGTGGAGACACATCTCCCTCTAGTCAGAGGTTAATACCCACAACTGGGTGATCACATCTCTGTGGAGATAATCTAATCAAGTTTCCAACCTACAGTACTGAACAGGGATTATAAAGAAACGGCTGCCTCGACAAGATGGATCAGGATAAAAACATGGCTTTCTAGGGCACATATCCTCTCAAACTGGTGCAACAAATATTAATTCTATCACCGGAGTCCTTAATAAATGGAATGAAATTCAAAACAGAGAGGGTGATAACCGCAGGAAGGAAGAAGGAAAACAGCAGCAGAACCTGGAAAAGAAAGGTGAGACCAGGAGAGGCCATCATGTGAAAAACTAAGGACCAAAGATTGCCAGCAGCCAGCCCCAGAATGGCACAGTCTCCAAGAAAAAAGAATTGCCTTGATGATGCCTTGATTTGGACTTTCTTTTAGCTTCAAAACCATAAGCAAATAAATTGGCATTGTTTAAATTAAACCTTTACATTGATATTTGCTTGAGCAGCCAAGGAAACAATAACATGCCCACATATTAAGGAATTAAACAGTACACTTACACTGCTAAACATCCCATCAAACAAAGAATAAGTCACAATAGAGATTAGAAAATAATAATGAAAAATAAAACATTAAAATTTGTGAGATTCAGCTAAGAGTGCTTAGAGGGAAAGATTCATGTGTGAAATACATGTAAAACAAAATACCAAAGGTTTTAAATCAATCATCTAAATTTCTCCTGTTACAGTCAGAAAGCACAGGCCCACAGGCCCACCTGATCCCACGTCTAACAGAGAAACAAGTTGCTTTGCTTTGGTTATAAGATATACTGAAAATGCATCATCATGGAACTGGAAGAAAAAAAAATATTCCCGAGATCGGTTCAGAGTGGGAAGGGTGGTTTGGGCTTTTATGACCTGGAAAAGACAAAAAAATGGCCAGGATCCAGAAGGAAGGAAAAAAACAAGAAGAGAGAAAACTGGTCAGCATGTTCGGTTATCTTGTAGGCCCTTCTTGTTTCCTATTTGGGCTTTTGATCTTGCCCTTCAAAAGGAGGAAGATGCGGATATTAATTCATATGATGTTTTGTTCCTACAAGCAGAGCAAAGGAAGGTTCCTGGGAACAGAAAGTAAGTTTTCTTTTTCTGTTAAGATTAGACCAACAGCAAGCTATTTCAACAAGGGCTTTTTATGCTTAAAATAACTCAAGGGTGCTTGAGTGAAGTGATTATACTAAACATGTTTTTTAAGCTACTAAAGACTATACCAGGCATTTTCCAGCTATTGAATTATTTGAGCATTTTTTTATTTATCCAGCTATCACTACCTCAAGAAGGTTAGAAAAACAAGGGCAAACTAAAACTAATGAAAGTCATAGCAAGGAAATAATAATGATAGGAGCAGTGATCAATGAAATAAACAATGGTTGACCAAATAAGAAAATCAACAAAGAAAAATTTGGCTTTTAAAAAAATTAGTAAAATTGTTAAACACCAGCAAAACTGATTTAAGAAAAACATAGATAACCAACATCAGAAATAAAAAGGGGGCATCAATAGTTACCTATAAAAAAAAGAAGGATATCAAATGAATTTTATGAAAAATTTATATCATTAAATGCAACAAGTTAGAGGAAATAGATAAATTCTCTGAAAAATACAATTTTCCAAAACCCACCAAGAAAAAAAAAAGAAGGAAAATTCAGAAAGTCCTATTCTGTATAGATAAAATAAATTGAATCTGTAATTTAAAACCTTACAAAGAAACACTCTGTCTATATGGATTCACGGGAAAATTCTATCAAATGTTTAGAAGAAATGAGCAATTTTACAAAGCCATAGTAATTAAAATGCTGTGGTCTTGGCATAAAGATATATACATAGATGAATGGAATGGAATAGTGAGAAATAAGCTCACACCTATGTGTTCAGCTGATTTTACATTAAGGTGCAAAAGGAATTGAATGAAAAAAAAGAGTCTTTTTTTAAATGATGCCAGAATAACTACATAACCATATGGAAAAACTGAACCTTAACCTCTTCCCTCATACCATACAAAAGTTAACTCAAGATGGTTAATGGACCTAAATGTGAAAACTAAAGACACAAGCCTTCTAGAAGAAAACATAAGGGAATATTTTCACAACCTTAGAGTAAAGATAGGCAAAGATTTCTTAAAACAGAAAAGAAACTAATCTATGGTTATTATCTTTAGGAAAAAATTATAAATTTACTTCATTAAAATTCAGTGTTACAGAGTAGAAATCCAAGGCACTGACTGGAAGACAATATTGCAAAATGTATAAATGCAAAAGAATTGTATCCAGAATACATAATGACCCCCTACAAATCAAAATGACAATACTATAAAAATAGGGACAAAGACTTGAGCCAACACTTCAGGAAAGGAGCCATGACATAGTGATTCAACTCTAGGTATTTCCCCAAGAAAAAATAAAATATATCAACACATTAAGGCTTGTACGTGGACATTATTAATAGCTTTATTCACCATAGCAAAAAAACCCTGGAATGAGCCCAAATTGCATAATAGGAGAATAGATAAATAAATGCATTATATTCATACAGTGGAATATTACACTGCAATTCAAAGCAAAGGACAACTATGCAAGTGCCACAAAATGAATGTAATGTTACCAAACACAAAAGATAACATGGATTATTCCATCTATATGAAGTTATATGATAAGCAGCATTAATCAGTGGTGATAGAAGTCAGAAAGTGTTTTCCTGGATGAGGTGATTGAGGTAGAGTGGGACAGACTGAAAGGGATATGTAGAAACTTTCTAGGGACTTGAAAATGTTCTGTATCTTTATTAAACTGATATTTTTACAGGCATATTGTATCAGTCAGGTTTTGACCAAGAAGCAAAACCAATGGGAAATATATATTAAGATATTTCTTTCAAATACTTGGTTTGTGCATGTGTGGAGTCTATCTAGGCAAGTCCAAAGTCAGTAGGGCAGGCTTTCAATTTTGGGCAAAGACTAAAACTAGTGTCCTGAATTAGTTTTCTATCACCACCGTGACAAACTATGCAAAATTGCCTATGGTAGGCCAAAAATGACCTCCCAGAAGACAGTCATATAAAATCCCTAGAACCTCTGAATGTGATCTTATTTTGGAAAAAAGGTCTTTGCATATATAATTATGTTAAGCATCTTGAGATAACATCATTTCTGGATTATCCAGATGAGTCCTAAATCCAATGACAAGTGTCCTTATAAGAGAAATACAGAAAACAGGTACAATTTTTTTTTTCTTTTCAAAAAAACAAATTATAGGGCAGGCCATGGTGCCTCAGCAGGCAGAGTTCTCTCCTGCCATGCCAGAGACCTGGGTTCAATTCCCAGTGCCTACCCATGCAAAAAAAAAAAAAAAAATTATAAAGAATGAAGATGAGGTGATGCAACTCCAGATGCAAAGGTCAGTGTAATGCAGCCACAAGGCCACATTCCATAGAAGACCACATTCTAAAGTCAAGGATTGCTGAAAACCAACAGAAGCTGGAAGACACAAGGAACAGAATCTTCTCTAGAACATCTGGAGGTCCTGTGACACCCCCTGAGTCTTTGACTTCAGATTTCTGGCTCCAAACTGTGAGGGAATATTTATCTGTTTTATTAGGTCACCAAGTTTTTGATGAGTTTTTACAGGAGCTACAGGAAACTATATAGTGTCTTAAAAATATACAAATTTATTATCTTACAATTCTGTAGCTCAGATGTCTGATATGGGTCTCATGGCAGGGCTGTGTTCCTTTCTTAAAGGCTCTAAAAGTCAATCCATTTCCTTGTCTTTTCCATCGTCTAGAAGCTTCTCATCCTCCTTGGCTCATGTTGCCTTCATCCATCTTCAAAGCCAGTGATACAGAATCTCTCTGACCCTGCTTCCATTATTATATTTCTTTCTCTGGCTCCCTTCACCTGCATCCCTTTTCCCTACAAAGGTCTCTTGTAATTACGTAGTCCCCCAGAAAATCCAATTTTAAGGTCAGCTGATTAGTAAACTTAATTCCATCTGCCAATCTTAATCATCCTTTGCCATATAACCTAATATCTAATATAATATAACCCAATACCAGGTTTGAGGATTAGGAAGTAGACATTTTGAAGGGGAACATTATTCTATCTACCACATATCCACAGGTAGAATTTCTCATTCTCTCATGGGGGCTTCAGCTCTGGCCTTAAGTATATTCAATTGATGGATCAGATCCACCTAGATTATCTAGGATAATACCCTGACTTAAACTCAGCTGATTATGGACTTTAATCATATTTAGAAAATACCTTCATGGCAATAGGAGAATAGTGTTTGATAGAAGAACTAGGGACCGTAGCTTTGCCATGTTCACATGTCAAAAAGATAACACAGGGTGGTGCAACAGTGGCTCGGTGGCAGAATTCTTGCCTGCCATGCCAGAGACCTGGGTTCGATTCCCAGAGTCTGTGCATGCCAAAAAGAAAAAAAAAAGAAAGATAACACCGCTCACTTCTTGTCAACTTGGCACTCATATACATTGCCTTAAACCGCACTTAATATCCAAATAAAGACAATAGCAAAATCATACTTTCACCTAACATGATATAGCTATCCTACATACAATCATAAACATGTAAGCCCTTTTCCCAGAAGATCTTGGATAATGTTCATTCTTCTCCTTTGATAACCTGTAACTTAAACACTGTCATGTAGAGTTAACTATTAGTAATATATGTTGGATGATAAGGGGATAAAATAGGGAAGAAAGGTATTTGTTTAGTATATTTAGAGGATTAACTTCAGCTCCAATGGCTCCTCTCTCCATAGAAACACTTAGAAAATGAGCAAATACACTCAGATCAACTTTGACAAAAATCTAGAAAGTAGTCAAAGATTTACAGCAACCAAACAAGCACTGAAGCAAGAAAAAGGCAATTTAAAAACTATAAGAGAGTTTTGTAGCATAATTATTTGCTTTTGTACCATCAATCTCCTCAGCTCAGTGATAGTCTTAAGGACAGCTGCCCATGTGGGAACTTGGTCCTTCATTCCAGAGGGAGCAGGTTATCAGATAATTGTGCTTGCTTTGACCTGTCTGAGGGTTAGCTGAAAGATCGACACTTAACTTGGAACTATCAACTAACTTGGAACCATGTCAGGTCAGAAAATAAGTCTCATAGAAGTTGTTCCTCAAAAACATTGAGCACGCAAAATAATAACCACCTAGACCAAAATATTACACTTGAGGCGAACAATACACCTACTAAAGACCTGGAGGGGAAAGCTGGGGTGAGACATTCTTGAGAGAGCCAGGGCATCAAAAAGCTCCCCCAGCCACAGGGAAATTTATGAAGTTGTACACAGCCCAGGGTAGGATGACTACACACAAGAGCTGTCAAGACCTTAAATTTTCACCACAGGCTGATCTGTAAGCACTCAATACAAGCATGAGGTGGAGGTTAAAGAAGATGTATGAGTGCCCTGGCTAAGTTTTGAAGAAGCGCCCCAACAAAGGGCCAGTTGATAAAGACAGGGAAAGTACTTTTTTTGTTTCTCTTAATTTTTTTCTTTTTGATTCCAGGCATTCAAGGAACTCACTGTCAAAATGCTAGCTGATTACAAGATAATGAAACAGAGATATCAGAGACCAAGCATGACAAAGAATGTAATCTTTATAAAAATACGTTAAAAATACCACTAAACAAACAGTTGCAACCCACAGCATGTAACAAAAACAAATGCTGAAGAGGGGGCAAAATATGATATCCACAGTTACCTTGTTATAATATTAAAAATACCTACTCTACAAAAAAATTATAAAGAATTCAAAGAAATCAGAAAATATGCTCTATTCAAGGAGAAATTAATACAGACCATCCCTGAGGAAGCACTAACATTGGCTTTCCTAGACAAAGATTTTAAATCAACTATCTTAAATATATTCAAAGACCTAAAGGAAACCATGGACAAAGAGTTAAAGAAAACCAGGAGAAGGATGTTTCAACAAACAGAGTGGGTCAGTAGCAGATAGAACTTTTAAAAAGGAACCAGAAATTTTAGATGTGAGAATACAATACGTGTAGTGAAAAAGTAGCTACAGGGTTTCAAAAGCAGATTTGAGCAGGGAGAAGACAAAATCAATAACTTTAGATAGATTAATTGAAATTATTATATCTGAGAAGCAAAAATATAACAGAATGAAGAAGAATCAATAGAGCAGAAGAGACTGTGGAACACCACCAGATGTGACAATACACACATAATGGGAGTCCTTGAAAGAGAAGAGAGGGGAAAGGGGGCAGATAATACTTAAAAAAAATAGCCAAAAACTTTCCAAATTTGATGGAAGACATTTATCTGAACATCCAAAAGTTTTCATGAATTCTAAGAACGATAAGTGAAAAGAAATATGCATTCAGGCACATCATAATCAAATTGTCAAAAGCCAAAAACAAAGAGAAAAACTTAAAAGCAATAAAAGTAACTCCTCAAATACAAAAGAGCTTCAATAAGATTAATATCTGATTTTTCAGCAAAAAAATACATGGATTCCAAAAGACAGTGGAAGGACATTTTTTTAAGTGCTGAACAACAACAACAACAAAAAACTTGCCATCCAATAAGTCTATATTCACCAAAACTATCCTTCCAAAATGAAGGAGATAGGAGGATTGTGGGAAGATGGCAGAGTTGGGGGCTCCAGGATTCACCAGAACAACTATTGTACAAGCTGGAACCATCTAAAACTATATTTTGCAATTATGGAGGCAAGTAGAACACTGTCCAGCATCTAGGAAAGAACAGGAGGAAGAGACTGGTAAATTTTGGTTAAAAACAGTGAACTGTTCTTTCTGCACCACAGTTACTGGTATCCATACTCCACTCTCACAGCAGGCTGCCATGGGGTCCAGCCCCCTGGCTAGCTCATTGGTGACAGAAAGAGACATAAAAATCCTCCTCCCCAACATCAGAGGTAGGCATGGCCAATGACTGATCATGATTGCTGATTAACAACTTTGGTTCACTGGGGGCCTGGCTCTGAGGGTGGCCACAGCTCCAAGCCACCCAAGGTGGTAGCAGAGGAGATATAAAGATACTATACTTCCTCAGGACTGCAGGGGATACTTGGATGAAAGGCTGCTACTGTTGGGCAGGTCAGGAAAGCTCATCTTTGGTAAGCCACAGAATATCTTGGTGTCCTTCTTAATGACCTCCCAGGGGTCATTGGATTGGTCTGCATACATTTTGTGGGTCACTGGCCCTGTTTGGGCTGGGAAAAACTGATTTGGGAAACTCCTATCCAATGTGCCCACCCTCCCTGAATTTGTGCTCCAGGCAAAAACAGCTAGAGACAACAAAAGGAGTATAAGAAACTATGGAGGCTGACAGAGTTACCTGCTTTAAATATCCAGGAGAGGGAGTAAGTTCTCTTGGAAAGTAGATGGGCCATTCAAATTTCTATAAGCAGGGAAACTTCAAAATAACTAACAAACACAAGCACAAGACATGACAGGCCAAGAAAAAAGAGCCAAGACCCCGGACACTGCATTCACCTTGGGAAGACCTTCCTGATAGGAGAACTGAAGCTCAAGAAAATCTCTGACTTATCACCAGCTGCATACAAAAACCAAGAAACAGACATCCCAGGGAATAAATTCCGGAGATAACATTTCAACTATTAAAATGTACAATGTGCAACAAAAGAGTGAAAGACAAACAAAGAAATGGGAAATGATAGACCATCCAAAGGAAGAGAATAAAAATCTAGAAAACACTAATGAAGATGACCAGAATGTGGGCATTCCAAACAGTGATTAAGGAAAAAAAAAAAACAGATCTTAAAATTGCTTAAGAAGATGAAAAAAATTACAGGGAAAGATATCAAGAAAACAATGAATGGGTAATAAGAGAATCATAGAAAATAAACAGAAATTTTAATAAGCAATCAAACAGAACTACTGGAATTAGAGACCACAATAAGTGAAATGAAAAATTCCCTGGGGAGTTTCACCAACAGATTAGAATTGGCAAAAGGAAAAATCAGCAAACTAGAAGACAAGATAGTTGAAATGAGTCAGGCAAAAGAGCAGAAAGAAAAAAGAATTATAAAAAAGAAAAATAGTCTAAGACAACTCCAGGACATCAAGCACACTAATATACACATTATGGGAGTCCCACAAAGAAAAGAAAAAGAACAAAGGGCAGAAGGAATATTCAAAAAAATAATGACAAAACATGCCAAACTTGGCACATGATGTAAATTTGGACATCCAAGAAACCCAGAGAACACCAGACAGGATAAGCATGAAGAAAATTTCATCCCATAATATACTGATCACACTATCAAAGGACAGATAGCTCAGAAAGCTGCACAAGAAAATAAACATGATATGCACAGGGGAGTCCCACTTAGATTGAGTGCTGATTTCTCATCAGAAACCATAGAGGCAAGAAAGTAGTAGGTTGGAGTAAAGATAGATATACTGACCAATGGAATCAAATAGGGTGGTCAGATATAGACCCTCTCATCTATGGACAGTTGAGCTTTGATAAGGCAGTCAAGCCAACTCACCTGGAACAGAACAGTCTCTTCAATAAATGGTGCTTGGAGAACTGGACGTGCACATGCAAAAGAATGAAAAAGGATCCATATCTCACAACCTATACTAAAATTAACTCAAAATGGACCAAAGACTAAACATTAGATCTAAGGCCATAAAATCTTTAGAAGAAAATGTAGGGAATTATCTTATAAAACTTGTAATAAGAGGCAGTTTTATAGATCTTACACCCAAAGCACAAGCATTGAAGAAAGAAAGAAAGAAATGGGAAGTCCTCGAAATTAAATAATTTTGTGCATCAAAGAACTTTATCAAGAAAATAAAAAGACAGCCTACACAATGGAAGATAATATTTGGAAATAACATATCAGATAAGGGTCTAGTATGCAGAATACATACAGAGATTGTTCAACTCAACACGAAAAGACAAACAACCCAATTACGAAGTGGGCAAAAGACATGAATAGACACTTTCAAAAGAGGAAATAAAAATGACTAAAAGGCATATGTAAAGATGCTCAACTTACCTGACTATTAGGGAAATGTAAATCAAAACCACAATGAGATGTCATCTCACACCCACCAGAATGGCCATTACCATTAAAACAGAAAATGACAAGTGCTGGAGAGGATGTAGAGAAAGAGGCACACTTATCCACTGTTGGTAGAAATGTAAAATGGTACAAACACTGTGGAAGACAGTTTGGCGGGATAAGTATAGAATTGCCATATGATCTGGCAATATCATTGCTAGGTATCTACTCAGAGGACATGAAAGCAAGGACACAAATGGACATTTGCACACTAATGTTTATAGCAGCATTATTTACTGTTGCCAAGAGATGGAAATAGCCCAAATGCCCATCAACAGAGGAGTGGCTAAACTATCTGTGGTATATACATACAATGGAATATTATGCAGCTGTAAGACAGAATAAAGTCATGAAACATGTAAAAATGTGGATGGACCTTGAGGACATTATGCTGAGTGAGATCAGCCAGAAACAAAAGGACAAATATTGTATGGTCTCACTGATATGAACTAACATTAATAAATGAACCTGGAGAATTTCAGTTAAGAACAGAGGTCATCAGGAGATAGAAATAGAGTAAATATTGGATAATTGGAGCTGAAGGGATACAGATTGTGCAACAGGACTGATTGTAAAAATTCAGAAATGGATAGCACAATACTACCTGATTTCAGTGCAATAATGTAAGTACACTGAATGACACTGAATGCAAGAAGGATAGAGGGAGGAGGGCTGGAGGCAAATATAAAATCAGAAGGAAAGATAGAGGATAAAGACTCAGATGGTATAATCTAGGAATGCCTAGCATGTACAATGATGGTGACTAAATGTACAAATTTAAAAATGTTTTTGCATGAGGAAGAACAAAGAACAAAGGAATGTCTATATTGCAGAGTGTTGAAAATAGATGGCCCTTTTTATTTTAAAACTTCTGTGTGAAACTAAAGCATTCATTTGGTACCAAATTTATATTTTGACTAGTGCATTTCCTATTTTAACATATATGGACAGGTTAATTGAACACCATAAGTACATGGAACTTTGAATAAGGCATGAAATTTTGTAGGTTTGTCCATTGTGATGCCCCAATAAATCCCGGAGTGATTTGAACAGTGAATAAAGAAGTATTTGCAAAGTCCCCTTGGGGAAATGTCAAGAAAGGGGAAATATTCAACTTCCCCATTTGAAGGATTCCTGATAGACTCGCAAGTTGTGGGAACAACCAAATCAATAAGCTGAGCTCTAAATCTTGGGGTTTGTTCATATGAAACTTATCTCCACAAAGCATAGGCTAAGCCTACTTAAAATTAGGCGTAAGAGTCACCCCCAAGAGAACCTCTTTTGTTGTTCAGATGTGGCCTATCTCTCTCGCAACTAACATGGCAAGCAAACTCACTGCCCTCCCTCTCTCTATGTGGGACATGATTCCCAGGTAAACCTCCCTGGCAATGTGGGACAGAAATCCTAGAATGAGCTGGGACTCAACATTGAGGGATTGGGAAAGCCTTCTCAACCAAAAGGGAGAAGAGAAATGAGACAAAGTGTCAGTGGCTGAGAGATTTCAAACAGAGTCAAGAGGTTATCCTGGAGATTATTCTTGTGCATTATATAAGATATCCCCTTTTTAGCTTAAAATGTATTAGAGGGCCTAGAGGGAAGTGCCTGAAACTGTAGAGCTGTGTTCCAGTAGCCATGTTTGTTGAAGATGATTGTATAATGATATAGCTTTTGCAATATGACTGTGTGATTGTGAAAACCTATATCTGATTCTCCTTTTATCTATGGTTATGGACACATGAGTAAAGTGTATGGATTAAAAGTAAATAAATAATAGTGGGACAAATGTTAAAATAAATTGAGAAAAAAAAAGAAAGCAGAAGGTTAAAACACTTGAAGTGATGAAAGAAAACAACTGCTGACCAATAATTTTATATCCAGCAAGAGTTTCATTCAAAAATAAGGGGGTGATTAAAACACTCCCAGATTTGAAAAGAAAAACAGCTGTGGGAGTACATCATGACTAGACCTGCCTACCAGCAATGCTGAAGAGATTCCTTCAGACAGAAACAAAAGGACACTTAGTGGCTGGCTCAAAGCAGTGTAAAGAAATAAAGGCCTGCAATACAGGTAACTATTTGGGTAATTATAAATATCAGTGTTATTGTATTGTATTGTTTGGTATATAATTCCACTTTTTACTTTCTACAGGTGCTAAAAAGCAAGTACATAAAAAGTAATGATAAATCCCTATTGTTGAACACATAATGCACAAAGATATAAGTGGTTACAAATGCAAAAAGAGGTGGGGAATGGAGAGGAATAGAAAAAGTGTATGTACAATATTGAAGTCAAGTTGATATCAAACCAAACATGGTTGTTATATATTGAGGATGTCATGAAGTTTGAAGCTGTTATGTACCCCAGAAAATTATGTTCTTAAAGCTAATGCATTCTTTATAATAGGGTTTAATCCTATGGTAAGTAGGGCCTTTGATTCGGTTACTTCACTTAAAGCAAGGCCCAGAGTGTGTCTTTATTCTCTTAGTACAGTTGTTTATAAATGGAATGAATACAGAAATAGAAAACCATGGAAGCAAAAAGCTGAAAGCAAGGAAACATAGAAGAGAAGAAAGCAAGTACCAGATGCCACCATTTGCCTTACCAGGTGACAGAAGAGCCCAATATTGCTGGAAACTAGTCTATGGGGCAAAGCATCATTTGATGATCCTTTTATTTGGACATTTTTCTCAGCCTGAAAACTGTAAGCTTCTAAAACTGATAAAGTCCTATTGTTAAAAAGCCAACCCAGGGTGCATGGTTGTTCAGTGGTAGAATGCTTGCCTTCCATGCAGGAGACCTGGGTTTGATTCCCAGTGCCTGCCTGTGCAAAAAAAAGTATTAAAAGCCAAGCCAGATGTCCTTCCTTTGGGCACATCTGTATTAACCTCTTTAATGTGTATTCTCTCTTTTTAATAAACTTTACTACATATTTCTACCGACACTCTAGTCTCTACATTTTTTAAGTTTTGAGGCTATTGAACCTGGCTTGGGGCTCAGCTGGCTCCATTGACAGCAGGGCACCAGTTACATATTCTGGTGAGTCAGCCAGGAGTGATTTCAAAAGAACCCAGGAGAGCAGCATTTTCCATATAAGGCACTGACCCTCAAGACCTGCATTTAGGCTGCAGAGGAAAAGAGCAAGGAACGACCAGAATAACACAAGGCTTGTAGCTTTGGCTGTGAACTTAAACTACAAATCAGAAAGTCATCGTCAACAAAAAAGAGACTTTTAAAAGAAGCAAGAGTATATCTCAACAGGACCTGTCCATCTGTGAAATGTGTTTGGAACAGCTCAATCTGAACAATTACTAAAGGTGGCATCCTGGCCATCAAAACTCCTGATTCAACTGCACACTGGCACATAAGTTGGCTGTCTACATTCAAGTGTAACCAGGATATCATTATATGACAAAATAATTAGCAGGGGGGCAAAGTAGCTCTAAGTGAGCCAGAGCATACTTACTTTCCCCAAATGCTATTTAATTCTCTTTTCTCAACATTGCAAGCTGTAAACCTATAACCCCCCATTCCCACACTTAGGAACTTACAGAAGAGTTGGCAGAAAGATTTTAAGAGTATCAGGATGGTGCATATTGTAACATATTTCTGCATTTTCCAATATCCCCCAACTCTTCCAACATTTTCAACAATTGTGCACATTTCTACATGTACTCTCTCAACTCTATAAAACCTCAAAAAAAATTCATCCCTCAACCTTCCTTTAATATTAAAGGGTTGGGGCACTGGGGAGAAAGGAGGAAGTGTTCAAATTCCCCATTTGCGGGATTTCTGATATTCTCCCAAGCAGTGGAGACAACCAAGTCAATCGGCTGAAGCTCTCAGTTTTGGGGTTTGCCCTTGTGGGACTTATACCTGCAAAGGATAAGCTAGACCTACTTAAAGTTGGGCCTCAGAGTCACCACCAGAGAACCTCTTTTGTAGCAGGTATGCTCACTGCTCTCCACCACCCCTACATGAGACGTGACTCCCAGAGATATGTCTCCCTAACAATGTGGGCTAGAAATCCCAGGGTGAGCTGGAACCTGACATCAAGGGATTGGGGGAGCCTTCTTAACCAAAAGGGGGAGGAAAGAAATAAGACAAAGTAAAGTTTCAGTAGCTGAGAGATTTCAAATAGAGTAGAGGTTATTCTGGAGGTTATTCTTATGCATTATATAGATATCCCTTTTTGGTTAGTGGTGAGTTAGAGTGGTTAGAGGAAAGTACCTGAAACTTTTGAGCTGTGTTGCCAGTAGCCTTGATTCTTGAAAATGACTGCATAGCAATATGGCTTTTACAGTGTGATTGTGTGATATAGAAAAATTTATGTCTGATGCTCCTTTTATCTAGGGTATGGACAGATGAATAAAAAATATGGATAGAGAATGAAAAAATAATAGGGGGACAAAGGTTAAAATAAATTGGATAGATGGAAATGCTGGTGATCAATGGGAGGGTGAGGGTGAGGGGTGTGGTATGTATGAATTTTTTCTTTTTTCTTTTTATTTCTTTTTCTGGAGTGATGCAAATGTTCTGAAAATGATCGTGGTGATGAATGCACAACCGTGTGGTGATATTGTGAGCCATTGATTATAAACCATGTATGGAATGTTTGTGTGTTAAGATTTTTCAATAAAAATATTTTTTAAAAAAGATTAAAGGGATTTAATTCTTTTGAGGGGGTGGGGTTTGAAGCAGGATAAAATAGGACAGCTACAGTCCCTGGTCTCCTCTGAAAGAGTTAACAGGCAACTATAAATTCCTTGTTTCTTATCTAGCTCCAAAGGAACTAATATAGAGCTGCAATCTTCCTGGGACAAAAATTTCCCTAAATCCCCAAAACCTCCCTCCAAGCTATAGAAACATCCCCAAACCATAAAAGCTTGTAAAATTCTGGGCCCAAAGCAAACTTTTAGTTAATGATAGGAAGCATAGGGTCATAAAGATTGTTAAATATTTATCCAAAGACAAATTTTAGGTTTGTGTCATCAAACCACGAATTCTGCTAGCTACCTCCTCCTAGAACGAAGAAGACACCTAGTATACAAAGATTACTATGGAAGCCTGCTACCAACAAAACTTTCCTATAAAACATGCTAGCCCATTCCACTTGGTGCTTGCTCCTCCCTTGGATACATCCTCATTAACCTCTTTAATGTGTACTGTCTCTTTTCAATAAACTTTACTGCTTATTTCTACTGGCAGAAAGAAAGAAAGAGAAAGCCAACTCATTTTGAGGTAACTCTTTGAGTAGCTTTAGAAAACTAGAACAGATGTGAAATTTTAACTCCATGGTAACCACAAGGAAAATTGATGAAAAATATATCCAGATACAAATGAGAAGGGATGAAATATTTTACAACACAAAAAAATCAAATAAATATAGAAGTAGGTGTTAAAAGCAGAATTGAAGGAAAGAAAAAGTATAAGACTCTCATCCCAGTGGAATGAAGGTACAAATTAACAACACCGAGAGAAACAGAAAATTCAAAAATATGTGGAAAGTATACAACATACTCTTAAACAACCAATGGGTAAAGGAAGAAATCACTAGGGAAATTAGGGAATATCTTCAGGTGAATGAAATTGATAATAAAACATATCAAAACTTGGGATGCAGCAAAGGCAGTGCTGAGAGGGAAATTTATAATTTTAAATGCTTACATTATAAAAGAAGAATAAGCTAAAAATCAAAGACCTAACTGCATACCTGGAGGAACGAGGAAAAGAAAAATAATCTAAACTCAATGCAAGCAGAAAGAAAAAAAATAACAAAGATGAGAGCAGAAACAAAAGAAATAGAAAATTAAAAACAATAGAAAGCATTAACAAAACCAAATTTCTTTCTTTGAAAAGAGCAATAAAATTGACACATATTTAGCTATACTAAAGAAAAAAAATAGAAGATGCAAATAAATAAAGTCAAATGAGATGGGGGACATTAAAATTAACCGCAAAGAAATAAATATGATCATAGAGGATGCTACGAACAACTGTCTGTCAACAATTTATACAATTGAAGAGAAATGGGCAGATTCCCAGAAACACATAAGCAACCTACACTGACTCAGAAGAAACAAAAGATGTTAACAGACCAATTACAAGTAAACAGATTGAATCAATCTTCAGAAACCTCCCAGCAGACAGGCCTGCATGCTGTGGCCCAGCAGCCCAGGTTCTGTTGTGGTTATGTGAGTGACAGGGCTCAGGGATCTGGATCTGGCTCAAGCCCATGCACAGCAATTTAGTGAAGCCACTGGCAAAGGTAGAGTGAGTTCATCAAAGACCCATGCAGAGACCACCCTGAAGCCAACTTCTTATTTGGTTTGTGATCACTTTTTAATTCAGGCCTCTGCAGCTCTAGAAAAATTGAAACTCCTTTCTGGAGAAGACAAATAATGTTCAAATCCATTGAATCATCTAGAACTTAATACATAGGCCATTTGGACATGACATATTTCAAGAACAAGCTCATAGATGAAGATTTTCCTGAAGACTCTTCCTCACAGAAAATAAAAGAGCTGGTCATTTTTCTTTCAGAAGCAGAAATTTTAAAAGAAAATAATATGTACCCTAAAGAAAAGTTGGTTGGCTGGAGTAGACATGGAAATTCTCCCTTCTGACCACCAAAATCATTACTTCTCTCTGGGCCTTCAGATGATTGAATGAACTTCTTTGCAGAAATGGAAAAGCCAATCAATGAATTTATATGATAGGAGGCCCCAAATAGGTAAAACCATCTTGAAAAAGAAGAATGAAGTGGAGGACTCACACTTTCCCACTCATAAAATTTATTATAATCAAAACAGCATGATACTGGCACAAGGACAGAGATATAGAACAATGTAATTGGATTGAGAGCTCAGAAATTAACCCTCATACTTATAGCCAACGTGGCAAAGACCATTCAGTTGGGACAGAATAGTCTCTTCAACAAATAGTGCTGGGAAAATTGGATCTCCATTTGCAATAACAAGCAAACAAACAAACAAAAAAGAAGAAGAAGAAGAAGAAGAAGGACCTCTACCGTACACCATATACAAAATCAACTCAACATTTTGATCAAAGGCCTTAATATAAGAACTATAACTATCAAGCTATCTAACCTGGAAGATAATGTAAGGATGCATCTTCAGGGCCTTGTGTGAAGAACGGTTTCTTAGACTTTACACCTAAAGCACAAGCACAAAAGAAAAAGTAGATAAATGGGACCTCCTCAAAATTAAAACTTTTGTGCCTCAAAGGACTTTACCATGAAATTAAAATGACAGCCTACACAATAGGAGAAACTATTTGGAAATCACATATGTGATAAAGGATTAATATCCAGAATATATAATGAAATGCTTCAATTTAACAACAAAAAAAAGATTATCCTATTTAAAAATTGGCAAAAGATTGGAGTAGACATCTCTCCAAAGAAGATATACAAGTAGACAGAGAACACATGCAAAGATGCTTCACATCTTTAACCATCAGGGAAACACAAATAAAAATCACAACGAGATACCATTTTACATTCATTAGGATGGCTATTATTTTTTAAAGTGGAAAATAAATGTTGGAAATGATGCTGAGAAATAGGAGCACTCATCCGTTGCTGGATGCAATGTAAAATTTTGTCACTGCTATAGAATACAGTTTGGCAGATCCTTAGAAAGCTAAGTATGGAATTTCCATATAATGTGGCAATCCCACTACTTGGTATATACATAAAAGAATTAAAAGCAGAGACATGAACAGATATTTGCATACCAATCTTCATAACAGTATTACTCACAATTGCCAGAAGATAGAAGCAACTCAAGTATCCATCAACCAATGACTGGAGAAACAAAGAGTAGTATAAACATACAATGGAATACTATCCAACTATTTAATGGAATGAAGTGTGGATACTTGTGACAATATGGATGAACCTTGAAAACATCACGTTGAGTGAAAGAAGCCAGACACAAAAGGACAAATATTGTATGAGCTCACTGATTTGAAATGACTAGAGTAAGTAAATTTACAGAGTCAGAATCTAGAATATAGGTTACCAGGAGATGGGGTGAGGACAGGGAATGGAAAATTAAGATATAAAATAGGCAGTGTTCCTATGTGGAATGATAGAAATGTTTTGGTACTGTGTGGTGATGGGTAGCACAACATTGTGAACACAATTAACAACACTAAAATATATATCTGAATGTGATTAAAAGAGGAAATGTTAGATTGTATGTATGGTAATAGAATAAAAAAATTTTTAAATCCATGTAACCACAGAACACAGTGAACCCTAAGTCAAACCAGGGACTTGAATTAATAGTTTGCTTATAAAAATGTGCTATCATCAATTGTAACAAATGTTCCACAACAATGCAAGATGTTGGCAGTGAGGTGGTTGTAGGGGAATCCTGAATTTTATGCATGATTGTTCTGTAAACCCATAACTTCTCTAATAAGAAAAAAAGTCATATGCTACCATTTTCAAAGTGTTTATTATGTCATATCTGTATAACCAGAATACTCTCCTACCTGAAACCTCTGTCTCTAGTCTGTCTTCTTTTCTAATTAATACTGCTTACCACTCTGAGAACAAGCATTCTAAAATGTTGCATTTCTGAGACTGTGGGTATAGTTCAAATTTCAATGTGAGATATAAACATTATCTGAATAATATATTCTAAATATAAATAAGCATGTGTTCTAGTTTCTTAGCTGCCAGAATGTAATATACCAGAAACAGAATGGCTTTTAAAAGGGGAATTTATTAAGTTCAAAGTTTACAGTTTTAAGGCTGTGAAAATGTCCCAATTAAAGCAAATCTATAAAAATGTCCAATCTAAGGCACCCAGGGACAGAAACCTTGGTTCAAGAAGGCTGATGATGTTTAAGGTTTCTCCCTCAGCTGGAAAGCCACATGACAAACATGGCGATATCTGCTAGCTTTCTCTCTAGGCTTCTTGTTTCATGAGGTTCCCCTGGGGACTTTTTCCTTCTTTATCTCCAAAGGTCTCTGGCTGCATGGGCTCTTGTGATTCTTGTGCCTCTGCCCCTCTCTCCAATAGGCTTCCTCTTTTAAAGAATTCCAGTAAACTAATCAAGACCTACCTGGAATGGGTGGAGTCACATCTCCATCTAATCAAAAGTTAATACCCACAGTTGGGCAAGTCACATCTTCAAGGAGATAATCTAATCAAGACTCCAACCTAAAGTACTGAATAGGGATTAAAAGAAATGGCTGCTTTCATAAAATGGATTAGGATTAAAGCATGGCTTTTCTATGGTACATAATCCTTTCTATCCTGCACATTCTACCCTCTGGACCCTAAGAAAGACATGTTTTTTTTCCATATACAAAATGCATTAATTCCATCACAGTATCAGAAAGGCTTAAAGCATTTCAGTAACAATACTAATGCAATACAAAGTGAAAAATAGTACAAAATCTTAAAGTCAGCTACAGTTATGGTTTGTCCTAAGGCAAAACTCTCCTCTGGCTCTGGATCTGTAAAACTCAGAACAAGTGTTTGCTGCCAATATGCCATTTCCATAGGGAGAAACTGGAAGGAGTCCAACAGGTGTCACTGGACCCAAGCAGTTTTGAAATCTGCAGGGCAAAGTCCATTAGATTTCAAAGTCTGAGAGTGATTTATCTTCAGGGCTTTAGAAAGTGTCAGTCTTACCCTTTCTAAGGGACTGCACAGTGGCCCACCTCTCTCTGAATGCAACCTTGGGGGGACATTGTGGAGACCACCTTTATCTTGGCTCCACCCTCTCCAAGCATCAGGTCACACCCTGGCTCTCTGCCATCTCTGGGAGATATGCTCAACCCCACTGTGTGGTGGTAGCCAGGCTCTCCCCAGACCCCAAGGAATGTGCTCCATCCTCTCCAAGGCCTGAGGTGGCACAACTGTTCCACTGCAGAGAGGTGGAAGGCCCATCCTCTGCCTTTGGGGCAAACTCACCCTCTGCAAATGCTTAGACGGATCCACTCTCCTGGCCTGAGGTTTCTTGATGCTAGACTTTAGCTTCCATAGCTCTGCCTCTGAAATTATTTTACCTTCACTTTGTCCCTTTTCTGAACCCCCAGTCCAGACTTACAGTGGCTCTGTTTATACAGGCCCCACAGCACTCCCATTAGCTCTCTATGTAGTAGGAAAGGATCATGCCCATCAGACAGAAGGAGTTTTCACAACTCCTGGATAACTGTGTTTCCAATCCTGACTTTTTCTGAAATGTCTGACTGACTCCACATTTTGCAAAATAACTTAGGGCATTATTCTCTGGGGTCTCTCTTCCTGGAAGCCAAAAATTTTCCAAAACATCAGTTTCTGGTTTCTTTGTACCCAAGAGTTCAGTTCTCAGCTTATCTCTTTCCTGTTATGTTTCACTATAAGCTGCAAGGAGAAACCAGGCTGCGCTTTCACATTTAATTCAGAAATCTCTTTTGCTAAATATCCAAGTTGATGGCTTTTAAAATTTGCCTTCCAACCAAAGCCACTAGTCAATTTTGCCAGGTTGTCTGCCATTTTAAAACAAGGATTGCCTTCCTTCCAGCTCACAATAACACATGCCTCATTTCTGTCTAGACCCTCATCAGAGGTATCTTTAAAGTACCCATTTCTATCAACAGTCTCTTCAAAGCATTCTAGCCTTCTGTATCAAGTGTCTCCAAAAATTTCCCCTTATCTGTTAAAAAAGCTGTCACATGTCTGGTATTTGCAAACCACAGCAGCACCCCACTTCCCAAGTACCAAAATCCATTCTAGTTTGTTAGCTATTGGAGTGCAAAATACCAGAAATGAAATGACTTTTGAAAAGGAGAGTTTAATAAGTTGCCAGTTTACTGTTCTAGGGCCTTGGAAGTCTCTCAATTAAAGCAAGTCTATAAAAATGTCCAAACTAGGGCATCAACAAGAGGTTACCTTCACTCAAGGAAGACTGATGATGTTCAGGGCTTCTCAACTGGAAAGGCATATGGTGAACATGGCAACGTCTGCTAGCACTCTCTCCAGGCTTCTTGTTTCATGAAGCTCCCCGAAGGACATTTTTCTTCTTCATCTCCAAAGGTCTCTGGCTGCATGGGCTCTAATGGTTCTTGTGGCTTTGTCCCTCTCTCCAGAATGCTTCCTTTTTTAAAAGGATTCCAGTAAGCCAGTCAAGATCAACCTGGAATGGGTGGTCACAGCTCCATCTAATCAAATGTTAGTACCCACAATTGGTGAGTCACTTCTCCATTGAGATAATCTAATTAAGTTTCCAACATAGAGTGTTGAGCAAGAATTAAAAGAAATGGCTTCTTCCACAAAATGGATTAGGGTTCAAACATGCCTTTTCTAGGGTACCTAATCCTTTCTAACTGACACAGCATAGTAATAGTAATATGACAAAATCAAGAAGGTCAATTAATCTGGCGATTTTCTCAAATTTTGAGTTAGCACTGTTTAAATCCCAGGATCAGTATATTGTATATATGAAGTTGTTTTCTTAATTTTCTTTTTGGATTGGTCATTTCTTGGGCATAGAAACATGGCTAACTTTTGTGTGTTGATTTGTAACACTGAAACTTTGCTGAATTCATCTTTTGGCTGAAATAGTAATATATATTTATATAATACATGTTATATATAATATATATTATAATACCATCTATGAATACAGCTAGTTTTCCTCTTTCTTTCCTAATTCTGATGCCTTTTGTTTCTTTTCTGTTTTTGTCTAGTTGCTTTGTGTAGAACTTCCAGCAGTAAGTTGAATAAAAATGGGTAAAAGCAGATATATTTGTCTTGTTCTTGATCTTAGGGAAATACTTTCTGTTATTTTCTATTGAATAAAATGTTATCTGTGAATTTTTCATTTTTGTCCTTCATCAGGTTGAGGGAGTTCCAAGTTCAAGTATTTTTACGATGACTGGGTATTGCATTTTCTCAAATGATTTTTCAGCATCAATTGAGGTGATCATGTGAGATTCTCTCCCCTTCATTATTTTAATATATGTATTACACTGATTGATTTACATATATTGAATCACCTTTGCATTCCTCTGATAAATATCACTTTGTCATGGCGAATATAATTCTTTTATATGTGCTTGTACTTTATCAAGGATTTTAAAAATATATATTTAAAAGAGATATTGGTCTGTAGTTTTCTTGTAGTGTCTTCATCTACTTTTGGTATCAGGACACTACTGTCTTCATAGAATGAGTTAGGATGTGTCCCTGTTCTATTTTTTTAGAGAAGCTTGAGAAGGTTTGGTGTTTTTTCTTCTTTAAATGTTTGATAGACTTCACCAGTGAAGCCATCTGGTCTTGGGCTTTCCTTTTTGGAAGGTTTTAAATTACTGATTGTCTTAGTTTGCCAAGGCTGCTGTGAAAAGTAGCACAGAATGAATTGACTTAAACAACAGGAATTTTTTCATTCATAGTTTTGGAAGGTGGAAGTCCAAATCAAGATTTCAACTGTCCATGCTTGCTCCCAGAATCTGCAGTACTTTATTGGTAACTTGTTGACAACCCTTGATGGCATTTGGCTTTTAGATACATCTTTGCTTCCATCACATGGTGATCTCTCTCCATCTCTGGCTTCTACTTCCACATTGAATTTCCTTAATTTATAAGAACATCTGTCATATTGGACTGAAGCCCACAGTAACCCTGTTTGGTTTCCCCTTAACCAATAACATCTTCAAGGTTCTATTTACAAATGGATTCACTTCCATATTCTGACTCACCTTAAATAATAATATATGAGAAGATATTATTTACAAAAGGGTTCATCCTCATAAGACAGGGGATTAGGACTTGAATATGTATTTTATGGATGATATGATTCCATTCCCAACACTGATTCATTCTCCTTACTTGTGTGATGTTTGGGTTCAGCAATCAACTTGGCCAGGTGATGGTGCCTAGGTGTCTCTCAGGCAAGCAGTGGCCTAACCATTACTTGCAAGGATATTTCATGACTGGTTAATAAGCCAGAAGGCAGGTTTATGAAATCATCAGTCAGTTGACTGAATCTGTGACTGACTATATCTACAGTCAATTACATGTGTGTCTTCCAAAAATGAGAGAATTCAATCAGTTGGATTTGATCCAATCATTTGAAGACTTTTAAGGGAGAAGAGAGAATTTTCACTGCTTCTTCAGTCAGTGATCCCCTTCTGTGGGGTTCATTGAGACCCTTCATCAGAGTTGCCAGACTCACAGCCTGCCCTACAGACTTTGGACTCTTGCATCCCCCATGGTTCTGTGAGACACTTTTATAAGCCTCATATTTATAGATAACTCCTGTTGGTTCTGTTTCTCTAGAAAAATCAGACTAATACAATTGGGTATATATCAGTTTAGATTTTATGCTTCTTTTTAAGTCAATTGGTACTTTTTGTTTTTCTAGGAATTTGCTTTTAATCTAGGTTATCTAATTTGTTGACATACCATTTTCATAGCGTTCCTTTTTAATCTTTTTTTATTTCTATAATACTAGTAGTAATGTTTGCACTTTTTTCTCATTTTAGCTTTTTGAATCTTCTCTTTTTTTCCTTTCTCTGTCTTACTAAAAGTTTGACAACTCTACTGATCTTTTCACAGCATCATCTTTTGGTTTCATTGAGTGTCTTTATTGTTTTTCTATAAGTTAATTAATATATCCTATACTATAATCTTTATTTTCTCCTTCTTCTACTATACAGGAGTTCAATTTGCACTTCTTTTACTAATTCCTTAAAGTGGAAGGTTAGTTGGGGTATTTTTGAGATTTTTTTTTCTTTTCAAAGTGGGCATTTACTGCTATAAATTTCTCTCTGAGCATTGATTGTGTATCATTCATAAGTTTTAGAATGCTGTCTTTTCATCTTCATTGTCCCAGAATATTTCCTAATTAACCATGTGCTTCCTTTTTTGACTCATCTGTGGTTTAGGAGTGTCTTGTTTAATTTCCATATTGTTTTGAGTTTTCCAGTTTTCTTTCCACTATTGAATTGAAACTTCATTCCATTGTGGTAAAAAAAAAATAGACAGTATGTATGATTTCATCTTTAAAACTTTATTGAGGTTTGGTTCTCATCTAACATATACTCTATTCTTGAGAATGTTCCACATTTACTGAGAGGAATGTATATTTCCCACTGTTGATGTTAGATCTACTTAGTTTAGTGTAGCTTAAGTCCTCTATTTCCTTATTGAAAATCTATGTAGATATTTTGTCCATTATAGAAAGTAGACATTAAAGTCTATTATTTTAGAACTACATTTCTCAGTTTTTTCTTCATGATATGATTTACCCCAACAAATAATCAAAATTTTAAAATCAAAATCCACTCTCCTTGTCCTCAAGTTTCAAAAACTGTGGATTTGAGCCCATTTGTAAATAGGACATCTTGAAGATGTTGTTATTAAGGTGTGACCAACTGAATCAGAGAGGGCCTTAGTCCACATACTAGAGGTTTTATAAAGGGAAGAAACTGGAAGCCAGAAGTCAAAGAAGGCCACAAAGGGAGAAGCTGGAAGTCAGTGGAAACTGGAAAAACTGATGTAAGGAGACATGGCTCATCATGTGATGGAAGGCAGAGATGCAAACAAGGGACCCCAAGGATTGCAATAAGCAAGTGCCAGGACACTATAGACTTTGGTGCAAAAGCATGCCTTGATGGTGCCTTGATTTTGGATTTCTAGTCTCCAAATCATAACCTAGCTAATTCCTGCCATTAAGCTGACTCATTGTGTGGCATTTATAATAGCAGGTGGCAAATCAAGGCGTGATATGCTATTTGGTGTCCATATATTTATAAATATTATATCTTCTTCATGAATTGACCCTTTTATCAATATATGATGTCCTTCTCTGTCTCTCAAAATATTTTTGATAAATTCTATTATTATCTAACATTATAATAATCACTATATCTCTCCTTTGGTTACTATTTTTATGCAATATTTTCCCATCCTTTTAGCTTCAATCCCTTGTGTTTGCATTTAAAGGGGGTCTTTTATAGACAGCATATAGTTGGATCATGCTTTTCCCCCATCTTTTAATTAAATTTTTTTATTGTATAATATGACATATATACAAAGAAAAGGGGGAAAAAACCAATAATTTTCAAAGCACACTTCAACAAGTAGTTACAGAACAGTTCCCATATTTTGTCATGGGTTACTATTCCATCATATCACATTTTTCCTCAGAGCTGCTCCAAAAACAGTGGAGGCTAGAAGGGATATTAATATAGTGATTCAGCAGCCATATTCATTTTTTAAATCCCATTTTCTCTGTTTTACCTCCTCCTTCTCCTTTAATTCTTCTCCCAATCTATAGGGATCTTTGGAGAATGACTGTTCTGACTTTTTCATATTGAGAAGGGGTGTCCATACTAAAGAATAGGGGGATGTAATTAATTGATAATCCTGGAGAGGCTGGACCCTCTGGGTTTCAAGATTTATCTGACCTAGGTACCCTCGGGGAATTATATGTTCCAGGAAGGCAAACTCAGTGCATGAAACATTAATAGAGTCTCAGCTCAAGCCCTAGGTATTCTTTTTAAAATATTTTTATTGTTAAAACAACATACAACATATGGCATATTATAAAATTAAAAAGTTAAAACCTGGCAGGCAACAGTGGTTCAGTGGCAGAGTTTGATACCAGCCCATGCAAAAAAAAAAAAAAATTAAAACAAAAAACAATATACAAATATTCTTAACATATAAACATTTCATGGTGCACAGTCAACGTCTCACAATATCACATAGTTGTGTATTCATCATGATGATCATTTTTTAGAACATTTGCATCACTCCAGAAAAAGAAATAAAAAGAAAAACCTCATACATACCAGACTCCTTAACCCTCCCTCTCATTGACCATCAGTATTTCCATCTACCCAATATATTTTAACCTTTGTTCCCCCTGTTATTTTTCTATACCCCTTACCACTCCCTTTCATTGATCACTAGCAATTCAGTCTACTCAATTTGTTTTAACATTTCCCGGTATTATTTATTTATTTTTGATCCATATGTTTTACTCATCTGTCCATAAGGTAGATAAAAGGAGCATCAGACACAAGGTTTTCACAATCATCCAGTCACCTTGTGAAAGCTATATCATTATACAATCATCTTCAAGAAGCATGGCTACTGAAACACAGCTCTACAGTTTCAGGCACTTCCCTCTAGGCTCTCTAGTACACCTTAGACTAAAAAGGGGATATCTCTATAATGCATAAGAATACCTTCCAGGATAACCTCTCAACTCTGAAATCTCTCAGCTCCTGACACTTTATTTTGTTTCACTTCTTTTCCCCTTTTGGTTGAGGAGATTTTCTCAATCTCTTGATGACGAGTCTCAGCTGTTCAAATCACTCTGGGCATTATTGGGGCATCACACTGGACAAACTTACAAAATCTCATGCCCTATTCAAGGTTCCATGTACTTACGGTGTTCAATTAAGCTGTCCATATAAGTTTTTTAGGGCATGCACTAGTAAAAATATAAATTTGATATGAATTAAACATTTTTTGCTTTAGTCTCACACAGAAGTTGAAATTTTAAAATATGTGACCATTTATTTTCAACACCCTGCAATATAGACATCACTTTGTTATTCCTCATTGTGTTAGTTAGATTCAGTTGTCAACTTGGCCAGGTGAGCATACCTAGTCTTGTTGCCGTGGACATAAGCCAATGGTACGTGAACCTCATCTGTTGCTAATTACATCTGCAGTGGGCTAGGAGGCGTGTCTGCTGCAATGAGTGATGTTTGACTTAATTGGCTGGTTCTTAAATGAGAGAGAGCAATGTAGCACAGCTAAGCATTTCAGCATTCCTCATCTCAGCACTCGCAGCTCAGCCCAGGCCTTTGGAGATGCAGAAATAAGTCACCCTGGGGAAAGTTGTTGGAACCCAGGGGCCTGGAGAGAAGACCAGCAGAAACCATCTTGTGCCTTCCACGTAAGAAAGAACCTCAGTGGAAAGTTAGCTGCCTTTCCTCTGAAAGAACCAACAAAATAAATCCCCTTTTATTAAAAGCCAATCCATCTCTGGTGTGTTGCATTCCGGCAGCTAGCAAACTAGAACACTCATGCAAAAACATTTTTAAATTTGTACATTTATTCACTATCATTGTACACTCTAACCATTCCTAGATTATACCATCTCAGTCTTTACCATCTATCCTTTCTGGTTTCATATGTGCCCCCAGTCCTCCTCCTTCTGTCCTTCTCACTTTCAGTGTCATTTAGTGTACTTACATTATTGTGTTACAATCAGGTGGTATCATGTTATCTATTTCTGAATTTTTACAATCAGCATGAGATTTTGTAAGTTTGTCCAGTGTGTGGTCCAATAAATCCCAGAGTGATTTGAACACTGAATAAAGAAATATTTGCAAAGTCCCCTTGGGGGAATGGTGAGAAAGGGGGAAAATTCAACTTCCCCATTTGGAGGATTCTTGATATTCTCGCAAGCAGTGGGGACAACTAAATCAGTATGCCAAGCCCTCAATCTTGAGATTTGTTCATATGAAACTTATCCCCCCCCCAAAGGATATTCCTTCAACTCCAATGATCCAATATCTACCCTATTTCTATCTCCTGATGATCTCTGTTCTTAACTGAAATTCTCCAGGGTCATTCATTGATGTTAGTTCAAATTGCTGACACTGTACAGTATTTGTCCTTTTTTTTCTGGCTAATCTCATTCAGCAAAATGTCCTCGAGTTCAATCCATGTTCTTACATGCTTCATGACTTTATTCTGTCTTACAGCTGCATAATACTCTATTGTGTGTATATACCACAGCTCGTTTAGCCACTCATCTGTTGATGGACGTTTGGGCTGTTTCCATCTCTTGGCAATTGTAAATAATGCTGCTATAAACATTGGTGTACAAATGTCCATTTGTGTCCTTGCCTTCTTGTCCTCTGAGTAGATACCTAGCAATTGTATTGCCAGATCATATGGCAATTCTATACTTAGCTTCCTGAGGAAGCACCAAACTGCCTTTCACAGAGGTTGTATCATTTTACATTTCTACCAACAATGGATAAGTGTGCCTCTTTCTCCACATCCTCTCCAGCACTCGTCATTTTGTTTTATTGGTAATGGTCATTCTGGTGGGTGTGAGATACCTCATTGTGGTTTTGATTTGCATTTCCCTAATAGCCAGGGAACTTGAGCATCTTTTCATATGCCTTTTAGCCATTTGTATTTCCTCTTCTGAGAAGTATTTGTTCATGTGTTTTGCCCATTTTGTAATTGGGTTGTTTGTCTTTTTGTTGTTGAGTTTGACAATCTCTGTATATATTCTGGATACTAGACCTTTATTTGACATGTCATTTCCAAATATTGTCTCCCATTGTTTAGGTTGTCTTTTTACTTTCTTGACAAAGTTCTTTGATGAACAAAAATGTTTAATTTTGAGGACTTCCAATTTATCTATTTCTTTCTTCAATGCTCATGCTTTGGGTGTAAGTACTAGGAAGCTGTCTTCTATTATAAGTTTTGTGAGATATTTCCCTACTTTTTCTTATAAAAGTTTTATGGTCTCAGATCTAGTGTTTGGTCTTTGATCCATTTTGAGTTAATTTTTATATAGGGTGTGAGATATGGATCCTCTTTCATTCTTTTGCATGTGGATATCCAGTTCTCCAAGGATCATTTATTGAAGAGACTGTTCTGTCCCAGGTGAGTTGGCTTGACTGCCTTATCAAAGATCAATTGTCCATACATGAGAGGGTCTATATCTGAACACTCTATTCAATTCCATTGGTCAGTATATCTACCTTTATGCCAGTACCATGCTGTTTTGATTAATGTAGCTTCATAATATGCCTTAAAGTCAGGTAATGTGAGACCTCCAACATCATATTTCTTTCTCAAAATATTTGTGGCTATTCAGGACACCCTGCCCTTCCAGATAAATTTGGTTATTGGTTTTTCCATTTCTGTAAAGTAAGTTTTTGGATTTTAATTTGTATGGCCTTTAATCTAAAAATCAATTTAGGTAGTATTGACATTTTAACTATATTTAGTCTTCCAATTCATGAACATAGTATGCCCTTCCATTTATTTAAGTCTTCTGTGATTTCTTTTAGCAATTTCTTATAATTTTCTTTGTATAGGCCTTTTGTATCCTTAGTTAAATTCATTCCTAACCATTTTATTCTTTTGGTTGCAATTGTAAATGGAATTTTTTTTTCTTGATTTCCCCTCAGATTGCTCATTACTATTATATAGCAGCACTACAGATTTTTGAGTGTTGATCCTGTAACCTGCTACTTTGCTGTACTCATTTATCAGCTCTAGCAGTTTTGTCATAGATTTTTCAGGGTTTTCAAAATTTAGTATCATATTATCTGCCAATGGTGAGTGTTTTACTTCTTCCTTTCCAATTTTGATGCCTTGTATTTCTTTTTGCTTTGGTTAGAACTTCCAACACAATGCTGAATAATAATGGTGACACTGGGCATTCTTGTCTTGTTCCTGATCTTAGGGGGAAAGCTTTCAGTTTTGCCCCATTGAGGATGATGTTAGCTGTGGGTTTTTCCTGTATTCCCTATAGCATGTTGAGGAAGTTCCCTTCAATTCCTATCCTTGAAAGTGTTTTCAACAAGAAGTGGTGTTGAATTTTGTCAAATGCTTTTTCTGCATCAATTGAGATAATCAGGTGGTTTTCCTGCTTTGATTTGTTGATATGGTGTATTACATCAATTGATTTCCTTGTGTTGAACCATCCTTGCATACCTGGGATGAATCCTACTTGTTCATGGTGCATAATTATTTTAATGTACAGCTGGATTAGATTAGATTTAGATTTGCAAGAATTTAGTTGAGGATTTTTGCATCTATACTCATTAAGGAGATTGGTCTATAATTTTCTTTTCTTGTCATATCTTTGTCTGGCTTTGGTATGAGGGTGATGCTGGCTTCATAGAATGAGTGAGGTAGACTTCTCTCCTCTTTAATTTTTTTTGAAGAGTTTGAGCAGGATTTGTACTAGTTCTTTGAATGTTTGGTAGAATTCACATGTGAAGCCATCTGGTCCTGAACTTTTCTTTTTTGGGAGCTTCTTAATGATTGCTTCAATTTCTTTACTTGTGATGTTTTTTTGAGGTAATCTATTTCTTCTCAAGTCAATGTTGGTTGTTCATGAATTTCTAAGAGGTTGTCCATTTCACCTACATTGTCTAGTTTATTAGCATAAAGTTGTTCATAATATCCTCTCATTACCTCCTTTACATCTGTAGGGTCGGTAGTTATGTCTCCTCTTTCAGTTCTGATTTTATTTATTTGCATCCACTTTCTTCTTCTTTTTGTCAACCTTGCTATGGGTCCATCAATTTTATTGATTTTTTCATAGAACCAAATTCTGGTTTTGTTGATTTTCTTTATTGTTTTCATGTCCTCAATTTCATTCATTTCTGCTCTAATCTTTGTTATATCTTTCATTTTGCTTGCTTTGGGTTAATTTGCTTTTTTTCTCTAGTTCTTCCAAGTGAATATCTAATTCCTTAATATTTGCTCTTTCTTCTTTTCTGATATAGGCATTTAGGGCAATACATTTCCCTCTTAGCACTGTCTTTGCTGCATCTCATAAATTTTGATATGTTGTGTTTTCATTTTCATTTGCCTCGAGACATTTACAGGTTTTTCTTGTAATTTCTTCCTTGACCCACTGGTTATTTAAGCATGTATTTGTTGAACCTCCACATACTTGTGAATTTTCTGGCACTCTGTCTGTTATTGATTTCCAACTTCATTCGTTTATGATCTGAGAAAGTGTTTTGTATGGTTTCAATATTTTTAAATTTATTGAGGCTTGCTTTGTGACCCAGCATGTGGTCTATCCTTGAGGATGATCCATGAGCACTTGAGAAAAAGGCGTATCCTGCTGTTGTGGAGTGTAATGTTCTATAAATGTCTGTTAAGATTAGTTCGTTTATTGTATTATTCAACTTCTCTGTTTCTTTATTCATCCTCTGTCTAGATGTTCTATCCATTAGTGAGAGCAGGGAATTGAAGTCTCCAGCTATTATGGTAGAGGTTGCTATTTCGCTTCTCAGTGTTTTTAGTGTTTGCCTCATGTATTTTGGAACACTCAGGCTCAGTGCATAAATATTTATGATTGTTATGTCTTCTTGTTGAATTGTTCCTTTTATTAATACACAGCATTCTTCTCTGTCTCTTTTAATTGTTTTACATTTGAAGTCTAAATTGTTGAATATTAGTATAGCTACTTCTGCTCTTTTTTGATTGTTATTTGCATTAAATATCTTATGCCAACCTTTCACTTCTTGGATCTCTAATTTTAAGTCTTTCATAAGAGTTGGATAATTTTCAGTGACAATTTCCTTCGTTAGTCTTTCTCCTCCTTTTCCCATCTCTTCTCCTTCTGTGACACCGACAACACACATAGTCGTGTGCTTCATATTGTCATTCAATTCCAAATCCGTACTCATATTTTTCCATTCTTTTTCCTACATTTTCTTTCACTTGTTGGTTTTCAGATGTCCAGTTCTCCAGTTCATCAATCCTCTCTTCTGCCTCTTGAAATCTAATGTTGTAGGTTTCCATTGTATTTTTTCATCTCTTCTACTGTGCCTTTCATTCCCATAACTTCTGTGATTTGGTTTTTCAGACTTTTGATTTCTTCCTTCTGTTCATCCCTTGCCTTCTTTATATCCTCCCTCATTTCATTGATTTGATTTTTGGTGATATTTTCCATGTCTGTTTGAACATCCTGAATTAATTATTCCAACTCCTGTATCTCATTTGAATTGTTGGTTTGTTCCTTTGACTGGGCCATATCTTCAATTTTCCTAGTATTATTTCTTATTTTTTTGTGGCATCTAAGCATACGATTTCCTTAATTAGTTTATTCTGGAGATTGTTTCACCCTTTTACCTAGGATTTTCTTGCTGGATGGCTTTGTTCTATGTCTGTTCTTTGGCATTCAGTTCAGCTTATTCTAGACCTCTAGCATAGGTTTTGTTTAATGGATCAAAAATTTTCAGTTTTCAAATGTTAAAATAAATTCAGTTTGAAATAGTGGTAAATGAAAGCGAGGGGTAAGGGGTATGGTACGTATAGTTTTTTTTTTCTATTATCATTTTATTTCTTTTTCTGTTGTCTTTTTATTTCTTTTTCTAAATCGATGCAGAGACTTCCGGGTCAAGATGGCGGCTTAACAATGTGCGTGTTTTAGTTCGTCCTCCAGAACAACTACTAAATAACCAGAAACAGTACAGAACAGCTCCTGGGGCCACGTCAGTGACCAGACACACAGCGTACCCCAGTCTGGACCAGCTGGACCAGCTGTGAGCACCCCCGCGAACCATGAGTTCCCAAAGCTGCGGCAGCCAGTGCCCCTCCCCCACAGGCTGCTTTCCAGAGGGGAAAGGAAAGGACTTTACCAGCAGCAGAGACTGGGCACAATCAAACACCAATTGTGGAACTAATTAACTAATTCTGACTACTAAAAATAGGCCCCCAGCTTAGGTGAACCTGATCAAAGCGGAGGTTGCTCATTTTTGCCCTGGCCCCAAGGGGGCAGGACTGACAGAAAAAGGGGGGAAAAAAAAGAAGGAAACAGAGGTTTTTGTGGCTGTGTATCTATAAAGGCTTGACTGCCTCTGGATACAGCAGCAAGACTTTTCAGGCTGCAACTGCCCCAGACATAGGCAGAAGTGAGCTCTTTTGGGGGCTTGTCTGGAGCCTGTGCCTTCCCCAGGGGAGGGGTGAAGCCCAACTCAGGTGGAATCCCTCCATCAAGGAATTCAGAAACCAGGGCTTGGTAATTTGAAGCCATTAAAATCAGCCTACAACCTCTCCTCTGTCTCCACCATGCCCCCAGCAGAGTGAGTCTGCCAAAGTTAAAGGTACTGCATCATCTTATGCTGGTGGGACCTGCAGTCAGACAAGCACCACATACTGGGCAGGATAAGAAAAACTGAGTCCAGAGACTTCACAGGAAAGTCTTTCAACCTGCTGGGTCTCACCTCAGGGAAAACCAATACAGGTGACTCTTTCCTCCTGATAGGAGGCCAGTTTGGTCTGGGAAAATCTGGCTGGGGTCTATAATATCTAAGTAGACCCTCCTAAATGTGTGTGGGTGAAAGGCACCACACAAGCAGGGCAAGAAACAAGAAAACAAGAACTGGAAAATTCTCTTCTGTTAAACAAAACTTAAGCTAAAGGTCCAGATAAAGCTGAACGGAATGTCAAAGAACAGATAGACAACAAATTCATCCAGCAAGAAAACCCTAGATAAAAGAAGTGAAAGCAACCTCCAGAATAAACTAATTAAGGTAATTAAATGCCTAGACGCCAGCAAAAAATAACATATCACACTAGGAAAATTGAAGATATGGCCCAATCAAAGGAAAAAATCAACAATTCAAATGACATACAGGAGCTGAAACAATTAATTCAGAATGTACGAACAGACATGGAAAACCTCATCAAAAACCAAATCAATGAATTGAGGGAGGATATAAAGAAGGCAAGGAAAGAACAAAAGGAAGAAACTGAAAGTCTGAAAAAACAAATCACAGAACTTATGGGAATGAAAGGCACAGTAGAAGAGATGAAAAAAACAATGGAAACCTACAATGGTAGATTTTGAGAGACAGAACATAGGATTTCAAAACTGGAGGATGGAACATCTGAAATCCGACAAGAAACAGAAACTATAGGAAAAAAAAATGGAAAAATATGAGCAGGGACTCAGGGAATTGAAACATAATATGAAGCGCATGAATATATGTGTTGTGGGTGTCCCAGAAGGAGAAGAGAAGGGAAAAGGAGGAGAAAAACTAATCGAGGAAATTATCACTGAAAATTTCCCAACTCTTATGAAAGACTTAAAATTACAGATCCAAGAACTGCAGTGTACCCCAAAGAGAATAGATCCAAATAGACATATTCCAAGACATTTAATAATCAGAATGTCAGAGGTCAAAGAGAAAGAGAGGATCTTGAAAGCAGCAAGAGAAAAGCAACCCATCACATACAAGGAAAGCCCAATAAGATTATGTGCAGATCTCTCAGCAGAAACCATGGAGGCGAGAAGACAGTGAGATAATATGTTTAAATTATTAAAAGAGAAAAACTGCCAACCAAGAATTCTATATCCAGCAAAACTTTCCTTCAAAACTGAGGGGAAAATTAAAACATTTTCAGACAAAAAATCACTGAGAGAATTTGTGACCCAGAGACCAGCTCTGCAAGAAATACTAAAGGGAACACTAGAGACAGATACGAAAACAGAAGAGAGAGGTGTGGAGAAGAGTGTAGAAAGGAAGACTATTAGTAAAGGTAAAAAGAAGGAAAATTAGATATGACATATAAAATCCAGAAGGCAAAATAGTAGAAGAAAGTACTACCCATGCAGTAATAACACTGAATGTTAATGGATTAAACTCTCCAATCAAAAGACATTGTCTGGCAGAATGGACTAAAAAACAGGACCCATCTATATGCTGTCTCTACTCAAAGGACACAAGGCCAAGGGCACAAATGGACATTTACACACCAATGTTTACAGCAGCATTATTAACAATTACCAAGAGATGGAAACAGCCTAAAAGTCCATCAACAGACAGTTCACTAAACAAACTGTGACATTTACATCAGATGGAATATTATGCAGCTGTAAGACAGAATAAAGTTATGAAGTATGTAACAACATGAATGGACTTTAAGGACATTATGCTGAGTGTGATTAGCCAGGAACAAAAGGACAAATACTGTATGGTCTCACTGATATGAACTGACATTAGTGAATAAACTTGGAATATTTCCTTGGTAACAGAGACCATCAGGAGATAGAAATATGGTGAGATATTGGGTAATTGGAGCTGAAGGGATACAGATTGTGCAACAAGACTGAATATAAAAACCCAGAAATGGACAGCATAATACTACCTAACTGTAATATAATTATGTTGAAACACTGAATGAAGCTGCATGTGAGAATGATAGAGGGAGGAGGGCTGGAGACATAAATGAAATCAGAAAGAAAGATAGATGGTAAATCGATGCAAATGTATGAAGAAATGATGAATATGAAACTATGTGATGATATTAAGAATTACTGATTATATATGTAGAATGGAATGATTTCTAAATGTTTTGTTTGCTAATTTTTTTAATTAATATTAAAATGGTTTTATCTACGGTAAAAAAAAAAAATTCAGTTCTCGTTTTCTTATTTCTTACCCTGCCTGTATGGAGTCTTTTATTTCTTTTCTCCTTAGGAGGGTCTACTTAGGTATTATAGAATCCCAGACCAGACTGGCCTTCTCTCAGGGGAAAAAGTCACCTGCATCAGTTTTCCCTGAGGATGAGACCCAGCAGATGGACAGACTTTCCTATGAAGCCTCTGAATTCTTTTATTCCCTATACTGTCCAGTATGTGGTGCTTGACTACCTGCAGGTCCCACCAACATAAACTGATGTGGTACCTTTAACTTCAGCAGACTCTCTCTGCTGGGGGTGTGGTTGAGACAGAGGAGAGATTGTAGGCTGGCTTTAATTGCTTCAGTTTTCCAGTCCCTGGGGTCTGAATTTCTCGAGAGAGGGATTCCACTTGAGCAGGGCCCCACCCCTCTCCTAGGGAAGACACAGCCTCCAGGGAATTACCTCCTTTCACCTGACCAGCTCTTTGCCTCTCAGACAAGCTTAATGCCAACCTTGCCTGGGGTAGTCGGAACCTAAGAGCAGTTTTAAGCAATAGAAAGAAAGAAAAAATATCCTTTTCAGAGTAGGACTGCAGTTCCTTGGGTTGTTAATCAAGATCTTAAGTTGGTACATTGCTCCATGAATCTCTAGGTCCTATGTACCCCCCCTTTTTTCCTTTAGTGCCCAGATGTTTTCAAGCATTTTCTGCTGTCAGATCCAGAAAACCTCTGCTTCTTTTCCCTGTCAGCCCACCCCCTCTATCCCAGGGCAAAAATTGATAACTTTAGCTTTTGCTCGAGGTTCAGCTGAGCTGGGGGCATATTTTTAGTAGTCAGAGTTTGCTAATTAATTCTTCAATTGAAGCTTGGTTGAGCTCAGTCCCTTGCTGTTAGTAAGGTCTCTTTCCTTTCCCTTCTGGGAACCAGCCTGTGGGAGAGGGGCACTGGCCTCCATAGCTTGGGGGACTCAGGGTTTTGGGTGGAATTGCAGCTGATCCAGCTTGTCCAACCTGGTGTATGCTGTGTTTCTGGTCGCTGATGTGGCCCCAGTAGCTTTTCTGTACTGTTTCTGCTATTTACTAGATACTGTGGAGGATGAACTAAATTCCGCACCTCACTAAGGCATCATCTTGGCCCCCTAGGTGTTCTTTAGGAGTCAATAAGAATGATATTGATTGGGGTTTAGCAAACCATGGCAATTAGCACTATGTAACTGAGACTTATATAAGAGCAGCCTCCAGAACAGCCTCCATTTGATCTCTCTTGGCCACTGATGCCTTATTTTATTACACTTCTTTCCCCCCTTTTGGACAGGAAGGTGTTGTCAATCCCCAAACTCCAGGGCCAGACTCATCCCTGAGAGGCATGCCCCATGCTGTCAGGGAGGTTTTTTACCCCTGAATGGCTTATACCATGTAGGAGGGAGGGCAATGATTTTCCTTGCAGAGTTGGGCTTAGAGAGAGAGAGGCCACTTCTGAGCAAGAAAGAGGCCTCCTGGAAGCAACTCTTAAGTCTCAATATGGGTAGTCTTAGCTTCTACCCTACAGAAATACATTTCATCACAGCAAGCCTCAAAATCCAGGGCTTGGTGTATTTTCTTCTGAGTCCCCAATGGTTGGGAGAGTACTCGTAGTTTCCCAGGTGGGGGAGTTTAATAGTTCCATATCTGTCTGTCTGTCTGTCTGTCTGTCTGTCTGTCTGTCTGTCTATCTATCTATCTATCTATCTATCTATCTATCTATCTATCTATCTATCTATCTATCTATCTATCTATCCATCCATCCATCTACCTATCTATCTATGTATCTCAATACTTTTCCCCCTCAGATACTCAAGGAACTCTACCAAAACATTTTTTTTATGGGCAGGCACCAGGAATCAAATTCAGATCTCTGGCATGGCAGGCAAGAACTCTGCCTGCTGAGCCACTGTGACCTGCCCTCTACCAAAACTTTTTAATTATCAGCCCACCATAGTCTAAGATGTATCCTGGCACTACATCAAGCCATAGATAATTTCAAGACCTAATTCCAATTCTGGACTCCAAATAAGCTATCTAAATGAGCTATCCATAGAGGCTGATTCAGACTATGAGTAACAGAAAATTTAGGTTGTAGGCATAATAAACCTCTCTGCCTTTGATATCATACAGCAGCTGAAGGTCTGGAGTACATATGCTATCATCTTTTACTCTGTCTTCTAATTTACCTTAGACCCAGCCACATTGGCTTCATTTTAAACTCCAGTTGAGGCCTGATTTCTTTCTCAGTTACTTCAACTGTTATTATATATAGCTATGCTAACTTTCTTGTCTTTAGCACTCAATTTCTGAGACTAAAGGGGTCACAGAGCTACTTAAAATTCCAGGAAAATGCCAACTGATACATACACATAGCTCAGTGCCTCAAAATTCAGAAATACATCCAAAACTTCAGGCCAAATGGGGCTGATATAAGGGCCCACAATCCAGACCTTCATTTTTTAATAAGCATTTTCTGAGAGAGACTGTAGCTTATTTGTTCATTTGTTTCCAGCCCATTCTGTAAAGCCCTTTGTCCCCAAGGTTTATTCAGTTCACTGTGTGACCCTTGACATCATTCCTTTTTGTAGCTGCTCCCAAATTCCATCATATAAATATATCACCATTTGCCATTGTACTTCTTCGTTATTGTATACATCAGCCCCCTCCCATCTATTGGGCATCATATATAATGTTCAAAATAAACAAGCCATGTCTTACAGTATCTTTTTGGGTTGTACAATTGACAGCACTCTCAATTTTAGACAATTTTCATTAGCCCATAATGAAAGATAACTGGCAAACATAACATCACCAACAATTGAATCAAAACTGCTCTTTATCACTTGTCCTCCCCACCCCACCCCAGTTAGTCACTCCTGGTAGTGCTGTGGTACTGTTGATGTTTCCCTATTAACTATTGGCCATAGTATGCATTTTTAGTTTTCCCTCTATATCCCTCTACTATTGATTCTTTGTCCACTATAGAACTATTGAAATAGTTTACTTGAGAACTTACTTAAAATTGTAAATTTAATCTTTGGGATACTGGTGCTATATCTCCCTTCAGTCATGTTCACCTTCAATATGACAGTGTTACTTATAAACACTCTAATTAGTTAGCATCACTTCTATCCATTCCCTTGATTTAGATTCAACTTCTTTGAGTATCCTTTCTTCATCTTTAGCTTTTGTGCACCTGTAGGTCTGCTATATTCTATGGTGTAATCTCTGCGATTACCATTACTAGAGTCATAATAATGAAATCATACAGTATCTGCCCTTTGGTGATTTGTTTCATTCAGCATTATGTCCTCAGGGTTCTTCCACGTTTGTCGTGTTTTGGGACATAATTTCATCTTACTGCTGCATAATATTCCATCATACTTATATATCATATTTTGACCATCCACTCAGCTGTTGGAGGGTGGTTGGATTGTTTCCATCTTTTAACAATTGTGAATAGGGACACTATGAACACCAGTGTGCAAGTGTCTGTTTGTGTCACTGTCATCAGCTCTTCTGGGTATATAAGTATTGGTATTGCCGGGTCATGGGGCAACTCAATATTTAGTTTTCCAAGGAATCACCAAACTGTCTTCTGCAGCAGCTGTACTATTATACATTCCCACTAATAGTGAATGTATTCCTATTTATCCACATCCTCTCCAACATTTGTAGTTGTCTGTTTAATAGCAGCCATTCTTATAGGTGCGAGATGATATCCCATTGTCACCTTAATTTACATTTTCCTTATACCTAATGAAAATGAGCATCTCCTTATGTGTTTTTGAGCCATCTGTATTGTTTCTCAGAGAAATGTCTATTCATATCCTCTGCCCATATTATAATTGGGTTGTTTGTTCTTTTGTGGTTGAGCTGTATAATTTCTTTATATACACAGGATATCAAGCCTTTATCTGATATGTGGTATCCAAATATTTTCTCCCACTGAGTTGGTCACCTCTCCACCTTTTTAACAGAGTCATTTGAGACACAGAAGCTCTTGATCTTAAGGAGTTCCCATTCATCTATTTTTTCTTTTGCTGCTTGTGTTTTAGGTATAAAGTTTAAGAAGCTACCTCTTATTGCTAAATCTTGAAGATTGTTGCCCTGCATTTTATTCTAGAAATTTTATGGAACTGGCTCTTACATTTAGGTCTTTAATCCATTTTGAATTAATTTCTGTATGGGATGTCAGGTAGGGGTCCTCTTCCATTCTTTTGGCTATTGATATCCAATTCTCCCATGCTTATTTATTGAAAACACTATTCTGTCCCAGTTCAGTGGATTTGGGGGCCTTATTCAAGATCTAGTGTCCATAAATTTGGTAGACTATCTCTGCACTCTCGATTTTATTTCATTGGTTGACATTGCTTTATGCTAATACCATGCATTTTTGACTACTATGGCTTTATAGTAAGCTTTAAAGTTGGGAAGTGATAGTCCCACTTCACTCTTTTTTTTTTAAGATTATCTTAAGCTATTCAAGGTCTGTTTCTCTTCCATTTAAATTTGATAACCAGTTTTTTCAAGTCTTCAAAGTAGCCTGTTGGAATTTTGATTGGTATTGCATTGAATCTGTAGATCAGTTTGGGTAGAACTGACATCTTAATGACTTCAGCCTTTCTATCCATGAGCATGAAACATTTTTCCATCTATTTATGTGATTTTAAAATTTATTTTAGAATTTATTTTTGTAATTTACTGTATATAAGTCCTTGACATCTCTTGTTAGGCTTATTCCTAGATACCTGATTCTTCTGGTCGCTGTTTTGAATGGAATTGTTTCCTTGTTACCTCACACAGGTTATTGCTTTTGTATAAAAAAGACTACTGATTTTTGTGCATTAATCTTGTATCCCTCCACTTTGTTGAATTTATTTATAGCTCAAGTAGCTTTGCCATAAATTTTTCAGGGTTTTTAAAGTCTAGGATCATGTCATCTGCAAATAATGAGTTTTACTTTTTCCTTTCCTGTTTGGAGCCTCTTATTTCTTTCTCCTGTCTAATCACTCCAGCTAGGACTTCTAACATAACACTGAATAATAGTAGTAACAATGGATATCCTTGGCTTGTTCCAATCTTAGGGGGAATGCTTTCAGTTTCTCACCATTAAGTATGATGCTAGCCATTGGTTTTTCATATATGCCCTTTATGATATTGAAAAGGTTTCCCTCAATTTTTAACTTTTAAGTGTTTTTATCAGGAAAAATGCCAGGTTTTGTCAAATGCTTTTTCAGCATCATTCTGTATGATCATGTGATTTTTCCCTTTCAATTTGTTAATGTGCTGTATTATATCGATTGATTTTTTTTATGTTGAACCACATTTGCATTCCTAATATAAATCCAACTTGGTCATGATGTATAATTCTTTTATTGTGTAATTGGACTCAATTTGTTAATATTCTGTTAAGAATTTTTGCATGTATGTTCATTAGGGAGATTGGTTTGTAGTTTCCCTTTCTTGTATCATCTTTATATGATTTTGGTATTAGAGTGATGTTAGCTTCATAAACAGAGTTAGGTGGCATTTCTTTTCCCTAAAATTTTTGGAAGTTTGAACAGGATTGGTGTTAGTTCTTCTTGGAATGTTTGGCAAAATTCACCTATGAAGCCATCTGGTCCTGGGTTTTTCTTTGTTGGAAGATTTTGGAAGACTGTGGGAGCCAGTCCGGTCCAGTGCTCCCACTTGGGGTCTGTCTCTCAGCGAACAGGGGGACTCGGGCAGTCGCAATCTGCTTTCGGTCCCGGGGGCTCGAAGGTGTGTGAGGGCGCGCGATGCTTAAAGGAAGAGTCGCGGGAACGAGTGGCGTTACACATCGAACGTTTATTACAGGAAGTGCAGAGGTTTATATAGTGGTGAGGCGGAAATAGGGGGGGGGCCAGGGGAGGCGCGCTGCGTGATTGGTGAGGAGGCTAAGGGTAGCAGCGAGGGATTGGGTGTGCTGAGAGCAGAAAGGTCCAATGGAATGGCTTGAATATGATGTTGCCAGGCAGAGGGATATGATGTTGCCAGGCAGAGGAATATGGTGTTGCCAGGCAGAGAGCGAGAGGACGAAGGTTGGGCCAATCGGAGAGTGAGAAGACAGTGGTGCGATGTGAGGTCAGAAGTTGCTAGGTGGAGGGCCTGAGAGATGAGGCCGATATTACATCCGGCAGAAGACTGATTGAATCTCTTTACTTGTAATTGGTTTGTTTAGATCTTCTATTTTTTCTTGAGTTGGTATAGGTAATTCATGTTCTAAGAATTTATTCATTTCATCTAAGCTGTCTAGTTTGTTGTCATGCAGTTGTTCATAATATTTTCTTATGATTTTAAAAATATCTTCGTGATCTATAGTAGTGACTCCCCCCTCATTTCTGATTTTTGTGTCCTCTTTTTTTTTCCTTTGTTAGTTTAGCTAAGGGTTCATCAATTGTACTGATTTTCTCAAAGAACCAACTTTTCATTTTGTTGATTCTTTCCATTGTTTCAGTCTTCTCCAGTTTTTTTCATTTCTGCTTTAATCCTTATTATTTCCTTTCTTTTGTTTGCTTTGGGGTTAGTTTGTTGTTCTTTCTCTAAACTCTCCAGGTGAGCAGTTAAATCCTCAAGTTTTGCTCATTCTTGCTCTTTTAATATAGACATTTAGTGCAATAAATTTCCCTCTCAGCACTGCCTTTGCTACATCTCATAAGTTTTAATATATTGTATTCTCATTATCATTCATCTTCAGATATTTACCAATTTCTCTGGCAATTTCTTCCTTGACCCACTGATTATTTAAGAGTGTGTTGTTTAATCTCCATATGTTTGTGAAAGCTCTGGTTCTTCAGTGATTATTAATTTCCAGCTTAATTCTGTTGCGATCAGAGACAGTGCTTTGGATAATTTCAATCTTATTAGATTTATAAAGACTTTGTGTTCCAACATATGGTCTATCCTGGAGAATGTTCCATGTGTGCTACAGAAGAATGTATATCCTGGTGTTTTGCAGTGTATTGTTCTATTTTAGGTCTAATTCATTTATCCCATTGCTTAGGTTCTCTATTTCCTTGTTGATACTCTATCTGGTTGGTTTTCCTATCTATAGTGGAAAGTAGTGTATTGAAGTCCCCCACTATTACTGTTGAAGTGTTTATAGCTCCCTTCAGTTATTCCCATGTTTGCCTCCTGTACTTTGGAGCTCCTTGATTAGGAGCATACACATTTACACCTGCTATTTCCTCTTGGTGAATTGTCCATTTTATTAATGTGCAGTGTCCTTCTTTGTTTCTTATGATGTCTTTACATTCAAAAATCTATTTTGTCAGATATTAGTGTAGCTACTCCTGCTTTCTTTTGGTTACAGCTTACATAAAAGATCTTTCCATCCTTTCACTTTCAATCTAATTGTGTCCTTGAGTCTAAGATGTGTCTCTTGTAAACTGCATGTAGATAAATTATGGTATTAATCTATTCTGTCAGTCTGTATCTTTTAATTGGTGAACCTAGTCCATTAATGTTCAAGAACTGTAAAACAATCTTGACTCTACCATCTTATCTTTTAGTTTTTATTTGTCAGAACTATACATTGTTTTCCTTCTCTCTCTTTTTATCCTTTAAATCACCATTACTCACATTCTTCTATTCTGCACTCTCCTCCAGATCTCCCTCTCCTGTCTTTTTTTTCATAGCTGACAAGACTTCTTTAATATTTCTTGTAGGACAGATCTCTTGTTGACTATTTTTCTCAATCTTCATTTGCCTTTGAAGATTTTAATCTCTCCTTCAATTTTGAGGGATAACTTGGCTGGATAAAGAATTCTTGGCTGAAAGACTTTCTCATTCAGGATCTTAAATATATGATATCACTGTATTCCAGCTTGTAAGTTGCTGGAATGTGATATACAAGAACTGGAACAGTTTTTATAAGGATAATTTAATAAGTTACAATTTTACAGTTATAAGTCTATTGAAATGTCAAAATGTCCAGGAAAAGATACCTTAACTCAACAAAAGATGATGTATCTGGAACACCTCTGTCAGCTGGGAAGAGCTCCTGGGCTCTGTTACTTTCAGCCTCTGGCCCTGTGGGGGTTCCTCACTTTGCTTCTCTGGGTCTGGCTTTCATCTCTTGGCTTCCCTTGCTTTCTTCAGGTTTTGGCTTGCTTACCATCTCATGGCAATGTCTGCTGGGCTCCAAGCACCTCCAAACGTCCATGTAGCTGTACCTGTGTCTGCAACTATATCAGCTCTGTTGTGAAGTTTCTGTCAGCTCTGAGGCTTCTGTCATTTCTCTAGCCTCTGTTGTTTCTGTCATTTATGGCTCCCTCTCCAAAATGTTTCTCTTTTAAGGGATTCCAATAAGCTAAACAAGACCCATCTGGAATGGGTGGAGTCACATCTACATCTAATCAAAGTTAATACCCACAGTTGGGTGTGTAATGTCTTCCTGGAGAAAATCTAATTAGAAGATTTCAACCTACAACATTGAACCAGAATTAAAAGATACAACTGTTCCTACATGATTGGAGCAGGATTAAAAAAGTGACTTCTTCTTGGGTGCATAATAGATTCAAACCAGCACATGCTGTTTTCTTGCTTCCATGATGCTTGTTGAGTAGTCCAAAGTCAGTCTTCTGTGTTTTCTCTTGTATGTAGTAGATTACTTTTCTCATGCTGTTTTCAGGACTTTCTGTTTCTCTTCAACATTAGACAATTTGTTTAGTATATGTCTTGGAGTAGGCCTATAAAACCTATTTGGATTTATTCTATTTGGGTTTCATTTGGCCTCTTTGATTTGTGTATTTACATTTTATAAGGGTTGGAAAGTTTTCCCCAATTATATCCTCAACTAATTTTTCCAGCCCTTTATTCTTCTCTTCTTCTGATACACCAATAATTTTTATATTTGCATGCCTCTTGTTGTCTATCATTTCCCTCAGTTCCAGTTGCATTTTTCCCATCATTCTTGCTACTTCTTCTTTTTTGCACTCTAGTTTAATTGTTCTGTCTTCTAGCTCACTTATTCTTCCTTCTGCTTCTTCAAATCTGCTATTGTGTGTCTCTAGTATATTTCTTATTTGATCTACTGTATCTTTCATTTCTATGAGAGCTGCCATTTTTGTATTAATCATCCAAGTCCTTCTTTATGTTTTTCTAGTGTCTTCCTATATTCCTTATTTCTTTACAAATATTCTTTAGTAGTTGTTCCATATTCTGTGTCCCCTCCAGAGTTTTGACATGGTTGTTTGGCTGGACCATTTCTGGTTGGATCTTCATGTGCTTTATGATTTTGAGGCATTTGATTATCTTAGTAAGATTGTTTTGCAAGTTGGTTTTCTTCACTCTTCTAAAGTTTTGCATTTATTTGGTTTTGCATTGAAGATTTCATTTTGCATTTGGTTTTTCATTAATTCCTCACCAACCTAAGGTCCAGATCTCATGTATGAGTACAATTTTTGTTGAGGGTCTATTAAAAGCTAGGCTGGGGTGCACTAGTACTTCAGTGGCAGAATGCCCACTGGCAATGTGGGAGACCCAGGCTTGATTCCTGACTTATGCACCCCCCCACCAAAAAAAGAAAGGTCCTTTTGCAAGACTTAAGCCAGATCATTGTATTTATCAAAATGGTATTCATTAAAAATGCAAATGCAAGTGTAACTTCTCTGCTAAGGGAGAGTGTTGTTATTTCCATGCTTTCTTTCTTTATTTTTTTAATAATTACTTTTCTTGATGGTCTACCCAGTGGTCTCTTGCATTTTGGGTCACATAACCAATATGAAACAAGAGGGATGAAATCATAACAGATGTTTGGAGGAAACTGAATCTAATGATCCTTTCATGGCTTAATCCTTCTCCCCCAGCTACAGTCCATGTCAGCAAGAAATGAAAATTTAAGAAGCACACAATCCTTTGTAGGACTTCCATAAGCCAGAATGCTTCCTGATTTTGTTAACAGACAAAGTCCATGGATTCTTTTGCCTAAAGCACTCAATAATGAATTCCAGTGAAGTAGGTTAGCTTCCTGTCTTCAACTGTGGCCAGCACTCAAATGCTGTGTCTTCCCTAATGCAGCTAATTAGTCAGTGCTACATGATTAGGGAAACGCTTCCTTCATTATTGAAGGATAGTTTTGCCAAATATAGACTTCTTGGTTGACAGCCTCTCTTTCATCATATTAAAAAATATCATTCCACTCCCTTCTGTCCTCTATGGTTTCTACTGAAAAATTGGCTGTTACGTTTTTTATTGATATATAGTATATATTCACATACCATGTAGTCATTCAAAGTGTACAATCAATAGTTCACAGTATCATTATATAGCTTGATGGCTGTTAAATTTATTGAAGCTCTCTTGTATGCAATGATTTACTTCTTTTACTACTTTCAAGATTCTTTGTCTTTGCATTTTGACAATTTGATTATAATGTATCTCCTTGCATTTATTGTTCTTGGAGTTCATTGGGTTTCTTGAACATGTAGATTCAGGAATCTGAGACTTCCAGGGCCAAGATGGTGGCTTAGCAACGTGTGCATTTTAGTTCATCCTCCAGAACAACTACTAAATAACCAGAAACAGTACAGGACCACTCCTGGGGCCATGTCAGTTACTGGACATACAGCGTACATCAGTCTGGACCAGCTGGACCAGCTGCGAGCCTCCCCAGAACTATGAGTTCCCCAAGCCATGGCGGCTGGTGCCCCTCCCCCACAGGCTGCTTCTCAGAGGGGAAAGGAAAGAGGCTTTACCAGCAGCAGGGGCTGAGCCCAAACAAACACCAATTGTAGAATTAATTAACAAATTCTGACTACTAAAAATAGGCCCCCAGCTCAGGTGAACCTGGTCAAAGTGGAGGTCGCTCATTTTTGCCCTGGCACCAAAGAGGCAGGGCTGATAGAAAAAGAAAAAAAAAAAAAAAAGAAACAGAGGTTTTTGTGACTGTGTTTCTGCAAAGCCTTGGCTGCCTTTGGATACAGGGGCAGAGATTCTCAGGCTGCAACTGCCCCAACATAGACAGAAACAAGCTCATTTGAGGGCATGTCTGGAACTTGTGCCTTCCCTAGGGTAGGAGTGAAACCCAACTCAGGTGGAATCCCTCCCTTAAGGAATTCAGACACCAGGGCTTGGTAATTTGAAGCCATTAAAGCCAACCTACAACCTCTCCTCTGTCTCCACCATGCCCCCAGCAGGGAGAATCTGCCAAAGTTAAAGGTACTGCATCATCTTATGCTGGTGGGACCTGCAGGCAGACAAGCACCACATACTGGGAAGGACAAGAAAAACAGAGTCCAGAGTCTTCACAGGAAAGTCTTTCAACCTGCTGGTTCTCACCCTCAGGGAAAACTGACACAGGTGAATCTTTTCTCCTGATAGGAGGCCAATTTGGTCTGGGAAAATCTGGCTGGGGTCCATAATACCTACATAGACCCTCCTAAGGGTGGGGGGGGGGGGGAGAAAGGCACCATACAAGCAAGGCAAAAAACAGGAAATCAAGAACTGAAAAATTCTACTGTTAAAGAAAACCTAAGCTAGAGGTCCAGAAAAAGCTGAACTGAATGTCAAAGAATGGATAGACAACAAATTCATCCAGCAAAAAAAAAGTAGGTAAAAGAAGTGAAAGCAATCTCCAGAATAAACTAAATAAGGTAATTAAATGCCTAGACGCCAGCAAAAAATAACACATCACACTAGGAAAATTGAAAATATGGCCCAGTCAAGGAAACAAACCAACAATTCAAATGAGATACAGGAGCTGAAACAATTAATTCAGAATATATGAACAGACATTGAAAACTTCATCAAAAATCAAATCAATGAATTGAGGTTATAAAGGATATAAAGAAGGCAAGGAATGAACAAAAAGAAGAAATCAAAAGTCTGAAAAAAACGAATCACAAAACTTATGGGAATGAAAAGCACAGTAGAAGAGATGAGAAAAATGATGGAAACCTGCAATGGTAGATTTTGAGAGGCAGAAGATAGAATTAGTGAACTGGAGGACAGAACATCCGAAATCCAACAAGAAAAAGAAAATATAGGGAAAAAATGGAAAAATATGAGCAGGGACTCAGGGAATTGAATAACAATATGAAGCGCATGAATATACATGTTGTGGATGTCCCAGAAAGAGAGGAGAAGGGAAAAGGAGGAGAAAAACTAATCGAGGAAATTATCACTGAAAATTTCCCAACTCTTATGAAAGACTTAAAATTACAGATCCAAGAAGTGCAGTGTACCCCAAAGAGAATAGATCCAAATAGATGTACTCCAAGACACTTACTAATCAGAATGTCAGAGGTCAAAGAGAAAGAGAGAATCTTGAAAGCAGCAAGAGAAAAGCAATCCATCACATACAAGGGAAACCCAATAAGACTATGCGTAGATTTCTCAGCAGAAACCATGGAGGCGAGAAGACAGTTATATGATATATTTAAGATTCTAAAAGAAAAAAACCTGCCAACCAAGGATTTTATATCCAGCAAAATTGTCCTTCAAAAATGAGGGGGGAAATTAAAACATTTTCAGACAAAAAATCACTGAGAGAATTTGTGACCAAAAGACTAGCTCTGCAAGAAATACTAAAGGGAGCACTAGAAACAGACACAGAAAGACAGGGGAGAGAGGTACGGAGAAGAGTATAGAAATGAAGACTATTAGTAAAGGTAAAAAGAGGGAAAAAACTAGATATGACACATAAAATCTGAAAGGCAAAATGGTAGAAGAAAGTACTGCCTTTACAATAGTAGCACTAAATATTAATGGATTAAACTTCCCAATCAAAAGGCATAGATTGACAGAATGGATTAAAAATAGGACCCATCCGTATTCTGTCTACAAGAGACTCATTTTAGACCCAAGGACAAACATAGGTTGAAAGTGAAAGGTTTCACTTGCACAGTGAATTTCACTGAACACCGAGAAGTACATAGAACTTGGAATAGGGCATGAGATTTTGTTGGTTTGTCCAGGTTCATATGATGCTCTGATAAATCCCAGAGTGATTTGAACAGTGAATAAATAAGTATTTGCAAATTCCCCTTAGGGGAATGGGGAGAAATGGGGAAAAAATCAACTTCCCCATTTGGAGAATTCCTGATATTCTACCAAACAGTGGGGACAGCCAAATCAACAGGCGGAGCCCTTAATCTTGGTGTTTGCCCCTATGAAACTTATTCCTGCAAATGATAAACTAAGCCTATTTAAAATTAAGTCTAAGAGTCACCCCAGAGAATGTCTTTTGTTGCTCAGATGTGGCCTTTCTCACTATAAGTCAACATGGCATGTGAACTCACTGCTCTCACCCCTTTAAGTGGGTCATCACTCCCAGGGATATAAGCCTTCCTGGCAACATGGGACAGAAATTCTGAAACAAGCTGGGACTCATCATCAATGGATTGAGAAAACCTTCTCATCCGAAAGTGGGAAGAGGGAAATGAGACAAAATAATGTGTCGGTGGTTGAGATTTCAAACAGAATCAAGAGGTTATCCTGGAGGTTATTCTTACACATTATATAGATATCCCCTTTTTAGTTCATGATGTATTGGAGTGGCTACAGGGAAGTACCTGAAACTGTAGAGCTGTGTTCCAGTAGTCATGCTTCTTGAAGATGATTGTATAATGATATAGCATTTGCAATGTGATTGTGAAAACTAGTGTCTGGTTCCATAGCAAGTCTACAGAAATGTCCAATCTAAGACATCCAGGGAAACATACCTTGGTTGAAGAAGGCCAATGACATTCAGGGTTTCTCTCTCAACTGGAAAGGCATATGACAAACACAGCTATATCTGCTAGATTTCTTTCCAGGCTTCTTATTTCATGAAGCTTCCCCAGTGGCATTTTTTTTCTTCATCTACAAAGGTCTTTGGCCATGTGGGCTTTCATGATTATCATGGCTCTGGCTCTGTAGTTCTCGTGGCTCAGAAGTTTTCTCCAAAATGTTTCCTCTTTTAAAAGATTCCAGCAAACTAATCAAGACCCACCTGGAATTGGTGGGCTCACCTCTCCCTCTAATCAAGGGTTAATGTCCACAACAGGGCATGTCACATCTTCCACAGAGATAATCTAATCAAGTTTCCAACCTACAGTACTGAATAGGGATTCAAATAAATGTCTGCCTTTATAAGATGGATCAGGATTAAAACATGACTTTTCTAGGGTACATAATCCCTTCAAACTGGCTTATCACTCCTATTATTTATTTATTTATTGTTCTTTTTTTTAATTGTGAAAAATAACATATATACAAAAAAGCAACAAATTTCAAAGCACACCACAAGCATTTGTTGTAGAACAGATTTCAGAGTTTGGTACAGATTACAATTCCACAACTCTAGGTTTTTACTTCTAGCTGTTCCAAAATACTGGAGACTAAAAGAAATATCAATGTAATGATTAAGCAATCATATTTGTTTGTGAAACCTAATCTTCTCTATATAATTCCACCTTCTCCTTTGATCTTCCTCCTAATCTTTAGGGTTATTTGGGCTATGCCCATTCTAACTTTCTTACATTGAAACAGGCTGTCAGTAATATGGGATAGGGGGATAAACCTAACTGATGTTCTGGAGAGGCTGGCCCCTCTGGCTTTCAGGACTTGTCTGGACTAGGAACCCATCTGGAGGTTGTAGTTTTATGGAAAGTAATCATAGAGCATACCATCTTTGTAGAATCTAAGATAAAGCCCTCAGTGTTCTTTTTTTTATCATCACAATCAACATTTTTTTCTTTTTTGTGGATAATAACATATATTTATTTATTTATTATCCATATTTTTTACTTATGTATCCATACCCCAGATAAAAGAAGCATTAGACACAAGGCTTTTACAATCACACAGTCACTTTTTAAAAGTTATATTATTTGACAATCATCTTTAAGAATCAAGGCTACTGGAACACAGCTCAACAGTTCAGGTACTTTCCTTCAGCCACTCCAACACACCATAAACTAAAAAAGGATATCTATATAATGCATAAGAATAACCTTCAGGATAATCTCTTGATTCTTAAATCTCTCAGCCACTGAAACTTTATTTTGTCTCATTTTTCTCTTTCCCCTCTTGGTCAAAAAGACTCTCAATTTCATGATGCCAGGCCCATGAGAATCTCAGGAATTCTGTCGCACATTGCCAGGGGGACTTACACCTCTGTGAGTCGTGCCCCCATAGGGGGCAGGGGATGATTCTTAAGCATTAATTATAGTTGGGATTTTACCTCATTACAGAAATAAGTTTCATAAGTGCAAGCTTCAAGAGCAAGGGTTTGGCATATTAACATGACTTGAACAGTACAGGTAGCTGTTATTTTGGAGATCATACAATAATAAAAATAGAGTATTTTAGTGGCTTATAATGAGAAAAAGGAGCTAGATTTTTAAATATGCTATGAATTCAGTCTCCCAGGATCCGAGAATTAGCCAACTAATTAAGTCCCAAGGTTCAGGGTTCCCTAGTTCATTGAATTAAATTTTCTCTTTGATGTCTTAAATGTGCCAAATTTCACCAGATTGGTTTACATAGAAGCAACACGGTTTTTCAAAGAAAGCATATGTTCAATCTCATTGAGCTGTAAGTATATCGAGTGCTCTGTGGTATTGTAGGGCAATCTTTGATAGGCTATTGACCTCAAGCTGTAAGTTTTTTATTGACTTGATGGTAGCATTAAAGGTGACCTAAAGAGTACTAGATATGTTTCAAAGGGGTTTTTATGGCTGGGGAATTCCATGAAACCAAGTAAAACATCTTAAAATATTCCAGCCTATGTTGGTCTTTCAATAAGTGGATTGTATTGTATGCTGTCTCTTTTAGGTCTGGAATTTTTGAATTGATATGTAAAAGATCCTAGGTTAGTGTGCTGATCTGAAACTATTACATACTCCAGAAAAGTCATGTTTAATCCTGAACCAATCTTGTGGGTCAGACCTATTGTTTATAGTGGGAAGCTTTGATTGGATTGTTTCAATAGAGATGTGACACACCCAGTTGTAGGTGTGGACTTTTGATTAGATGGAATTGCAACCCCACCCATTCAAGGTGGGTCTTGATTGGTTTACTAGAGTACTTTAAAAGGTGAAACATTTTGGAGAAACCTCAGATGCAAATGCTTGGAAAACAGTTGCTTCAGAGTTCACAGAGACACGGATGTTTGGAGATTCTTGGAGTGCTGACAGAGAGCTACTAGACATGGGCAGAACCCAGAAGGCATTCCATGTGCCTTCCCATAAGATACTAAGCAAGCCAGAATCCAGAATTGTGTCCCAGTGGGACTAAGTAAAAGCCCACAGATGCTTAGAGGAGAAACCACTGGCAACAGAAGCTGGAAACAACACAAGCAGGAACAAGGACAAGCAGATTCCATCCACATGCCTTCCCATGTGACAGACATTGGTCTTTCTTTGGAATTAAAGTATCTTTCTTTGGATGCTTTAGTTTGGACATATCTATGGCCTTAGATCTTTAAACTTTTAACATAATAAATTCCCTTTATAAGAGTTATTCCATTTCTGGTATATTGCATTATGGAAAAAAAAACAGTTAATTTTACCCTTTGTTTTTAACTGGTCCTTCTCCAGATCAGGGAGTAAGGCTGTTTCTGTGCAGGTCCAACTCCAGGCTGGTGGTAAGGCAAGACAGACATTTTTCCACATAGAAAGAAATAGCTTGTGTTGGCCAGACTAAGATAGGTTTGGTTATGCCTTACTCAGCCTCCAGATATGGAGACATCTGCATCATTACAGACAAAGTCTAAAAATTTGTGTGGCCTGATAGAGTATGGTCAATGTACATTGTGGTGTAGTTGATAAAATAGGTTGTAAAAATGGTTATGATGGAGTGAAGGGTGGTTAAGAACTTGTGCCCAAGGGATGCCTGATAATTGGTCTAGATAGATAGTATGATTGTCAGAGCTATAAAATAAGGACAATAATAGTGTTCCAATGCCCTGAAAAATTTCTAATGGTAGAAGAGGCTATTTCACCTTAAGTTGAAATAATGTGTCAAATTAATCTTTATTAGAGTGATGTTTGATTTTTTATACTAAAAATAGTATTTCTTTATTGGAACCATACTGAATGTATAACAGAACTTAAAAGTCCATTCATAATAGCACAGACTATTCAAGAACTCAAAGAACAGTGTTCCCATAAGTTCCATAAATCCCTGAGGAATTTACTAGTGAAAAACATTCAGAAAACAGAAATCACTAGAGACATTAGCTTAAGAATAGTGGTTATCATTAAAAACAGAGTAATTTCTAAAATTAAAATTAAGTGTGGGTTGAAAAGGCAGAGAGAATAGTGCAATTGCCATATGATGCAACAATGTAGATAAAGTGCTACCATTAAAAAAGGTGAGAGAATGGCAATAGAATATGAAAAATAAAATTTATATTTTCAGTAATCATAATTGCTGCTTTGTTTTTAATATGGGATAAAGTATATGAGTAATTATGAGACATTCTAATTTTATTTTCTTCTGTGTCCTTTAAAATGACGATGCTCAATCTTAAACAAAGAAAATGTAGATGTAGTGTTAAATACAAAACCTGTGCTATCATAGACTTAACTTTGCATTGGAAGTAATATATGAAATAAACTGTTTTACTTTCATATATATATGTAAAAATATTTATATATATGTGAAAAAATATATATGTTTCTTTTTCATATATATGTGACTGAAAACTCCAATAACAATGACAAACCCAATGAAATTCCTCCACCCAGATTTCTGTCTTGATATTTCTTTTTTATAAAGCCAAGGTTTTTTTTGTTTGTTTGTTTTTGTTGGCGAAATGATGGAGTCCTGGTAGGGGGATGGGAATTTAGGAGACGTTACTAGCACATTTTGACGATTCAGATAGCAAGAAAGCTATCAAAGACTACTAGGGTGGTGATAAAAGGACTCAGTAGTGATCCTGAACAGGCTTGCTCTGTCAAAGTTGAGGCAATTTTGACCTTCAGGAAGGATAATATCTGCAATGGACTGAAATTCCATCTAATATGTTTAGATCTGTGAGTTTTGGTTACACTGCAAAGAAGGAAGGTAATCAATCCATTACCTTTAGAACCTACAATGTATCTTGCTTCTTCCATGCAAGTAACAGAATATTCAATGAGGGGAAGCATCTCCAAGAAAGTTATTGGTTTCTTTCATGTTTGATTATTGTGTCGTTTTAGAAAGAATGCCATTTGCCTTCCTCTTGGTCCTACCAAAGGATTTGATTGCAGATATTGGCTGGGATAGTGCCTAGATAAGATTCTGTGCCATCATCATTGTTTATGCAAGGAGAGAAATTCATTATAGTGTGGGTAATCTGTGCTATCAGTGCCCCTTTCTCTTCAAGAGTGAGATATGTCCAATGGGGCAAACATTTTTGATATTTATTGAATATCTACCCATTTTGTCCCATACTTGGTCTATATGAAATATGCCTCCTATGTTTATCCAGGTTTGAATGTCTATAGGTGCAGGCAATATGTGGGAACCTTCCATTGAGTCTAAATTAGCGTGAATTAGACAGAAATTTGATAGACTGCCTAGGTCATCAGTCCTTTATGTAACTGGGGAAAAAATATGATGAATGTCAAGAAACAAGGAAGACAAGGTAAGGGCAAGAACGAGGAGTGTAAAGGGAATAATATTCATTGTGAGAGGGACAGAGATGGACTGAGACACACAGATGGGGTGAAGGAGGAAGAGAAATGTGAATAAGAGAGTTAATAGGATAATAATGAAGTTTTTCAGGTGTTATTGAGGTCATTCAATCTAATGACAATTAAGTTGTGGTTCTTGGATTAGCTGATTGTCTCAGATGCCATCTACTTCTTGGGTTTAAGCCTAAGATCACCAGTAAGTATCAATTATATAGTCCTTGACCTGAGTATTGGGTTAGTTGTCTATATTAGATGCTGTCTACTTCTGGTTCTTGATAATTTTGAGCTTTAGATCCTCTGTAGGAATGGATTTCCAGGCAGGGCTGAGACCTTTCTTTAAGTAAGAAATATGAATCCTAGAATCAATACCTTCTCATTTAGCTGCATGTTGATTAGTGAAAGTACCTGATAAGGACTAAGGGGTAAGGGATGATATTGACTGTATATTAAAACTTCAATTTCTATGTGAAACCAAAGGAAGAGATATTTATTTGATACAAAATTTATATTTTTGGTAGAACAGTATCTAATTTAACAGCCTATTTAAACACTATAATTACATGGAACTTTGAATAGAGAGTGAGATTTTGTTGGATTGTGCAGGTTATATATTTATCTCCCAGAGTAATCTGGACAGAAGATAAAATAGTATTTGCAAAGTCCCCTTAGGGATGGGGAAACATCCCCACCTGGGGAAGACCTTGCAAGCACTGGGAACTGCCAAGTTGATGGGCAAGGTCCTTGATCTTGTGGCTTACCTTTATGAAACTTATTCCTGTAAAGAAGAAACTAAGCCTACTTATGACTATGCCCAAGAGTCACCCCTCCAGAGAACCTCTTTTGTTGCTCAGATGTAGCCTCTCTCTTTAAGCCAATTCTGCAGGTGAACTCACTGCCCACCCCTCTATGTGGGACATGACTCCCAGGGATGCAAATCTCCCTAACAGCATGGGACCTGACTCCCTGGAATGTACCTGGCCTGGCATCATGGGATTAAGAGAGACTTATCCAAAAAAAAGGAAGAGAGAAATGGAACAAAATAAAGTTTCAGTGGATGAGAGATTTCAAATAGAGTTGAGTGATCATTCGGAAGGTTATTCTTAAGAGGTATATAAATATCCTTTTTCAGTTTTTGGTGTATTGGAGTGGCAGAGGGAAATATCTGAAACTGTTGAACTGCAATCTGATAGCCTTGTTTCTTGAAGATGATTGTATAACAATGTAACTTTTAAGGTGTAACTGTGTGATTGTGAAAACTTTGTGACTGACACGTTCTTTATTCAGTGTATGGACAGATGAGGAAGAAAATAAAAACAAAAAATAAATAATAGGGGGCATGGGATGTTTGGGGTGTTCTTGTTTCCTTTTATTTTTATTCTTATTTTAATTTTTTTGGAGTAATGAAAATGCTCAAAAATAAGTTGTGATATGAATGCACAACTGTTTGATGATATTGTGAACCATTGATTGTATACTTTGGATGATTATATGGTATGTGAACATATAATATATGTAAATTAAATTTCTTTTTTTAAAAAAAAGTACCTGATAGGGTGCTTTCAAGAGAGGTTGGAATGCAGGGTGCACGGGTGCTTCAGTGGTAGAATGCTCGCCTTATGTGTGGGAGACGTAGGTTTGATTCCCGAATCATGCACCCTCCCCCCACCAAAAAAAAGAGAGGTTGGAATGCATTCTTTATGGAGGTGTCTTTTCCAACTTCCAAAGTCACCGGCCTGAACACTGTGGTTTTGAATATCTTCGTCTCACCACAAAAGAATTGCTTTACAAAGGTTTCCTTTTCTTTAAGGTTTTGATTAGTTCCTAGCAATAGGTTTGCTAATTTCCTTTTATGGAGCAAGGCTCATATATTCCAGATTTATTTTCATAGGTCTCTCTGTTAAGATTTCATGTGTGGACAACATGTTCTCCAAAAGGATTTGATCTTAGATTAATAAGACTGTAGGTAAGACTTTTGGCTATGGTAGATTAGATTGTCCATGATTTAGCTAATTGAGACTTTTCCCCCTACCATCTGGCTAGAATATTATCTATTGATATGAGTGGTGTATTGAAGTCTCCTAATATTATTGTACATATGCCTATTTCTCCCTTCAGTTTTGTTAGTGTTTTCCTCGTGTATTTTGGGGCACCTTAGTTAGGTGCATACATATTTATTATTGATATTTCTTCTTGGTGGAGTGCCCCTTTTATTAGTATGTAATGTTTTCTGTCTCTTATGACATTTTACATTTAAAATCTATGTTATCTGATATTAGTATAGTTCCCCCAGCTTATTTTTTGATGCCATTTGAATGGAATTTCTTTTTCCAACCTTTCACTTTCAACTTATAGATATCTTTGGGTCCAAGGCAAGTCTCCTGTCTACTGAGGCTTATATATATTTTTTTATCCATTCTGCCAATCTGTGTCTTTTGATCGTAGTTCAATCCACTAAGACTCAATATTATTACTGTGATGATAATACTTACTTCAATCATTTCATCTTTTGACTTTTATATATGTCATGACTTTTTTTCTCTTTTCAACCTTTTAGTTACCTTTATGATACTCTTCATTTCTACACTCTTGCAAGCCTCTCTCTCTCTTGTCTTTTCCTTTCAGCCTACAGGAGTCCCTTTGTTATTTCTTATAGATCAGGTCTCTTGTTAATGAACTCTCCATTCTGCTTATCAGTGAATATCTCAAGTTCCCCCTCATATTTGAAGGACTGTTTTGCCAGATAGAGAATTCTTGGATGGCAGTTCTTCTCTTTCAGTATCTCGAATAGACATACCACTGCCTTCTCACCTTTATAGTTTCTGATGAGAAATTGGCACTTAGTTTTATTGGGCATGCTTTGTAATGTATCACTTTACTCTGGTTCTTCAAATTCTCTCTTTATCTTTAGCATTTGACATTTTGATTAGTATGTGTCGTGGAGTAGATACATTCAGATGTATTCAGTTTGGAATATGTTGTGTTACTTAGATATGGACATTCCTTCTTTTGCCTGTTCAAATCTGCTGTTGTGTGCTTCTAGTGCATTTTAAATTTTATCTATTATGACTCTCATTTTCCAATATAGTCTGCTATTTTTGTTTGTACACTTTCAAATTCTTCTTTATGTTCACATAGTATTTTGTCAATATCCTTTATCTCATTAGCCATCTCACTGAATTTGTTTAGGAGACTCTTTAAACATCTTTGATTAATTGTTCCAGATTCTGTATCTCTGAGTTTTATATTTGCCTCTTTTTTTTTTTTCTTTTTTCTTTTTTTTTTTTTTGGCCAGGCATGAGGCACAGAGTAGTTTCTTCCTGTATGAAGAAGCATGACCCTGCTGGCACCCTGATTTCTGACTTCAAGCCTCCAGAACTGTGAGAAAATAAATTTCTGTCATTTAAGGCAACTAGTCTCTTAGTTTGTTATAGCAGCCCTGACAAACTAAGACAGCTCCCAGTGATCCCCAACTCCTTTGTCCATGCCTTATATAAGCCCTTTCCCATGAGTGCCAGCTGGTTTTAGGGATTCTCTTTTCATGAACAGAATACAGCAGAAGTGATGGGATATCATTCAAATAATAGATTATAAAAAGATTGTGGCTTACATATTGAGTCTCTCTCCCTCTTATTCCTCATAATGAGTGAAGCCAGCTGTTGCTGTGTTACAGGTCCACAAGTAAGGAACTGATGTCTTTGACTAATAGCCAGTGAGGACCTGAGGCCACCCAGCTGCTATATGAATGTGCTTTGAAGCAGCTTCTTCCCTAATCAAACCATGAGATGATTCCAGCCATAGTTGATATCTTGATTAAGCCTAGGGCATGCAGTTAAACCACACCCAAATACTTGACTCACAAAAATTTTGAGATAGAAATGATATTAAGACACCAAGTTTAGGGTAATTTATTATACAGCAAAAGATAAACCTTTTAGTGCATAATACCTTGATTGTTTCTAACATAACTGATAGTAAAGCCCTCCACAAGATTTAAACCATGCTCCTGCAAACATCTCTAATTTTTTACTTTTATGCTATCAAAGCAGATGAACCTACCCTTCTGGGCCATCTCAATTCTCAACTCCCAATTCAAGAAATTTTTGAACAGCTTATCTAACATGGTCTCTTTCTTCTCTGACTCATAAGTCCTTGCCTATTCTATTCATTAGAACAGTGGTTGTCATGGTCAGGTTCATGTGTCAACTTGGCCAGATGGTGGCACCTGTTTGTCTGGTTGGGCAAGTGCTGGTCTGTCTTTTGCTATGAGGACATTTCATAGAATTAAATCATTATCATGTTGGCTACATCCACAGCTGATTCCATTTGTAATCAGCCAAGGGGAGTGTTTAATGAGTGATGCTTAATCTAATCACTGGAAGCCTTTTAAGGAGGATTCAGAAGAGACAGGCTCTCTTCCTGCTTTGGCTGGTAAACCTCTCCTGTGAACTTCGTCCAGACCCTCCATTGGAATCATCAGCTTCACAGCCTGCCCTACAGATTTTGGACTCTACATTTCCATGGGACACTTTTATAAATTTTGTATTTATGAATATTTCCTGTTGATTCTGTTTTTCTAGAGAACCCTAACTAGTACAACTTGGTACCAGGAGTAGTTCTTAAGAAACAGAAACTTAAAAATGAGTTTTTATGAATGGTTTACTAAACTGACTGGACTCAAAGGCACTAAGGACTCTGATTTCCATAATCAGAAAGACATTGCCAATCCATGGAGTGAGTTGGTAAAAGAGATAGTTAAAATATCACCATTTGATTCTTCTAATGCTTCACTTGTATGAAGCCAGGCTCTGGGGGATAATGCTTTGACACCTTTATGAGTTTTGTGGAAATAATAAGTATAGAGATGTTGGCTGGTTGTTGTTAGATACACTGTATACATTAATGAGTGAAAGGATGGGCTTAAGGCTTCAAACGAGAAGCTTAAGTGCCATCTGACAGATGTAGCTGTTTCATTGAGTGTCCTGAAGGAAAATCTTATTTCCTGTAGCCATAGACTTGAGATCTCTGAAAATTAGACTCAGAATCTTATTGTTAGAGTAGCAATTTTATGACCTAAGCTGAAATCTCAATCTCACATGGTGTCTGCTGTTAAAGTGAGGGCACTGATTGGAAAAGAGTGGGACCCTGAAAAATGGGATGGCGACGTGGATTGATAATGATGTTGGTGGAGAGGTTGAAACCCTAGGTCATGCTGAGTCTTCTCTAGATAACCCTGTAATAGGCTGCCCTGAGGACATAGCTGCCCCACCTCCAGTCTGCCTTGAGGAGTTGGCCACCCTCAAGGTAATCCCATCACTGAAGGGATTAGCCCTACAGTGATTAATCCTGTTTCACCAGATGAAACTGCAAATGAATGCCCTTAAGCAAATGGCTTGGAAGATACTTCTAATTCTTTTCATGACCCACCCCTCATTTCTTCCAGACCTATAGCTAGACTAAAGTACCAACAGCCCCCTAAAGGTAAGGTACAAAGTATTACACATGAAGAGGTACGTTATACTCCAAAAGAACTGTGTGAGCTTTCCAATTTGTATAGACAGAAATCAGGGGAATATGTGTGGCAATGGATTTTAAGGGTGTGGGATAATGGTGGGAAGAATATAAGACTGGATCAGGCTGAATTTATTGATATGGGTCCACAAAGCAGAAATTCTGCATTCAGTATTATAGCTTGAGGAGTTAGAAAAGGCATTAACAGTTTGTTTGGATGGTTGGCTGAAACATGGATCAAAAGGTGGCTGATGTTACCTGAGGTTGAAATGACAGAACTGCCCTGGTATAATGTAGTTTAGGGGATCCAGAGGCTTAAAGAGATTGGAATGTTAGAGTGGATTTATCATGCAAAGCCTGCTCTTACACCCCAGGAATGTATGGAGGATGCACCTTTTACCAGAATAATGAGAAATAAATTTGTGAGGCTAGCGCCATCATCCCTGAAGAACTCTGTAGTTGCACTTCTCTGTAGGTCAGATATTACTGTGGGAACTGCTATTACTGAGTTGGAATCCTTAAACACAATGGGGATGACCAGATCCCAGGTTGGCAGAAGCCAGGTGGCAGCACTTAATCGCTAAAGGCAGAGTAGACGTGGCTATTATAATAGACAGCAAACTCAAAGCCGGAGTCAAAATAATCTGAGTTACAGAGATTTCTGGCATTGGCCAGTAAATCATGGGGTACCTAAAAATACAATAGATGGGCAGTCTGCTAAATTCTTGTTTGAGCTGCATAAATAAGAGTTCTAGGTCAAGTGAACAGAAGTCTAACTTGAATTACAAAATGACAGAGTCACAGCCCCTTAATCAATTTCCAGACTTGAGACAGTTTAAAGTCCCAGAGCCCCTTGAATGAAGGGGAGGCCAGGTCCCTTTGGAAGAGAACCTTGTTACGCTGCCAAAAATCTATACTGTTAATCTTTCTCCAAGCCTTCCCCAAGGAGACCAATGGCCTTTTACCAGGGTAACTGTGCATTGGGGAAAAGGAAATGATCAGATATTTTGGGGATTATTAGACATTAGTTCAGAAATGACATTAATTCTAGGGGACCCAAAAGGTCACTCTGGTCCACCAGTCAGAGTGGAGGCTTATGGAGGTCAGGTGATCAATGGAGTTTTAGCTCAAGTCCACCTCACAGTGGGTCCAGTGGAGTCCTGGACTCATTCTGTAGTTATTTCCTCCATTCTAGAATGAATAATTGGAATAGACATACTGAGCAACTGACAGGATCCCCACATTGGCTCTCTAACTTGTGCAGTGAGGGCTATTATGGTGGGAAAAGCCAAGTGGAAGCCACTAGAATTGCCCCTACCTGGAAAAATAGTAAATCAGAAGCAATACCAGATTCCTGGACAGATTGCAGAGATTACTGCCACTCTTAAGAACTTGAAGGATGCAGGTGTGGTGATTCACATCACATCCCCATTCAACTCTCCTATTTGGCCTGTGCAGAAAACAGATGAGTCTCAGAGGATGACAGTGTATTATTGGGAGCTCAACCAGGTGGTGACTCCAATTGCAGCTGCTTTTCCAGATGTAATATCATTGCTTGAGCAAATCAATACATTCGCTGGTACCTGGTATGCAGCTATTGATCTGGCAAATGCTCTTTTCTCAATAGCTATTAGTAAGGACCACCAGAAACAATTTGCTTTCAGCTGGCAAGGTCAGCAATATACTTTCACTGTCCTATTTAAAAGGTATATCTACTCTCCAGCCCTATGTCATATATTGTCTGCAGGGACCTTGATCATTTTTCCTTCCCACAAGACATCACACTGGTCCATTATATTGATGATATCATGTTGATTGGACCTAGTGAGCACAAAGCAGCAACTACACTAGACTTACTGATAAGGCATTTGCATGTCAGACAATGGGAGATAAATCCAACAAAAATACAGAGGCCTTCCTCCTCAGTAAAATTCTAGATGTCCAGTGGTGTGGGGCATGTCGAGATATCCCTTATAAGGTGAAGGATAACTTGGTGCATCTGACCGCTCCTATGACCAAAAGGGGGCACAACACCTAGTTGGTCTCTTTGGAGTTTGGCAACAACACATTCCTCATTTGGGTTTGCTACTCCAGTCCATTTATCAAGTGACCAGAAAAGTTACTAATTTTGAGTGGAGACCTGAACAATAGGAGGCTCTGCGACAGATCCAGGCTGCTGTACAAGCTGCTCTGCCACTTGGACCATATGATCCAGCAGATCCAATGGTGCTGTAAGTGTCAGTGGCAAATAGAGATGCTGTCTGGAGCCTTTGGCAGGCCCCTAAAGGAGAATCACTACACGGACCCTTAGGATTTTGAAGCAAAGCCTTACCATCTGCTGCAGATAACTACTCTCCTTTTGAGAAACAGCTTTTGGCCTACTACTTGGCCTTAGTAGAGAATGAATGCTTAATCATGGGCCACCAAGTTACCATGAGACCTGAGTTGCCTATCATGAGCTGGGTGTTGTCTGACTTACCAAGCCATAAAATTGAGCATGCACAGCAGCACTCCATCATAAAATGGGAATGGTATATGCAAGATAGGGCCAGAGCAGGTCCTGAAAGCACAAGTAAGTTACATGAGGAAGTGTCCCAAATGTCCATGGTCTCCACTCCTGCTACATTACCTTCTCTTTCCCAGACAAAGCTATGGCCTCTGAGGAGTTCCTTACAGTGAATTGACTGAGAAAGAGAAAACTCAGGCTGGTTTACAGATGGTTCAGCATGATATGCAGAGACCACCTGAATGTGGACAACTGAAGCACAACAGCCTCTTTCTGGGGTGTCCTTGAAGGACAGTGGTGAGGAAAAATATCCCCAGTGGGCAGAATTTCGATCAGTGCACCTGGTTGCTCATTTTGCTTGGAAGGAGAACTGGCCAGAGGTTCTGTTCTAAGAGGGCTTAGCAAGAGGGCTACTGCTAATGGTTTGGCTGGATGGCTAGGGACTTGGAAAGACCATAATTGGAAAATTGGTGACAAGGAGGTCTGGGGTAGAGGTATGTGGATAGACCTTTCTGAGTGGGCTAAAAACATGAAGATATTTGTGTCTCATGTGAATATGCACCAGAGGGTGACTTCAGCAGAGGAAGGTTTTAATAATCAAGTGGATAAGATGACCCGTTCTATGGATACCAGTCAGCCTCTTTCCCCAGCAACTCCTGTCATTGCCCAGTGGGCTCATGAACAAAGTGGCAATGGTGGTGGGAATTGAGGTTATGCCAGATAGGCTCAGCAACATGGACTTCCACTCACCAAGACTGACCTGGCTACAGCCACTGCTGAGTGCCAAATCTGCCAGCAGCAAAGACCCACACTCAGCCCCCAATATGGCACCATACCCTGAGATGACCAGCTGGCTACATGGTGGCAGGTTGATCACATTGGACCACTCCCTTCATAGATGGGGCAGTGATTTGTTCTAACTGGAATAGACACATACTCTGGATATGGGTTTGCTTTCGCTGCATGCAATGTTTCTGCCAAAACTACCATCCGTTGGCTTACAGAATGCCTTATCCATCGTCATGGTATTCCACACAGCATTGCTTCTGATCAGGGAACACACTTCACAAGAAATGAAGTGTGGGAATTGGCACATACTCATGGAATTCTCTGGTCTTACCATGTTCCCCATCAACCAGAAGCAGCTGGATTGATAGAATGGTGGAGTGGCCTTTTGAAAACTCAATTCCAGTGCCAACTAGGTGGCAATACCTTGAAGGGCTGGGGTAATGTTCTCCAGGTAAGCTGTATATGCTCTGAATCAGCATCCATTGTATGGTGCTGTTTCTCCCATAGCCAGGATCCATTGGTCCAGGAGCCAAGGGGTGGAAATGGGAGTGGCACCACTCACTATTACCCCAGTGATCCACTAGGAAAATTTTTGCTTCCTGTGCCTGCAACCCTGAGCTCTGCTGATCTAAAGGTTTTAGTTTCAAAAGGGCTAGTGCTTCCACCAGGAGAAACAACAATGATTCCATTGAACTGGAATCTAAGACTGCCACCTGGTCACTTTGGGCGACTCATACTACTGGATCAACAAGCCAGGAAGGGGATTACATTACTGGCTGGGGTGATTGACCCTGACTATCAGGGGGAAATAGGACTGCAACTACACAATGGAATTAAAGAAGAGTTTTCCTGGAATATAGGAGATCCCCTAGGGCATCTTTTAGTACTACCGTGCCCTGTGATTAAAATCAATGGAAAACTGCAACATCCCAATCCAGGCAGGGCTACAAATGACTCTGAAACGTCAGGAATCAAGGTTTGGGTCACCCCACCAGGCAAAGAACCATGGTCAGTTGAAGTGTTTGCTGAGGGTAAAGGTAACATGGAATGGGTAGTGGAAGAAGGTAGTAATAAATGTGAACTATGACCATGTGATCAGTTACAGAAACGAGGACTGTAATGCCATTTTGTTCAAGTTATAAGATATCAAGTTTAAGAATGAATATTAACCAAGGACTTGCACACTATTCTGGAGAGATTTAATGTGTTTTCGGTTATATGCAGGACACTTGAGTATTGTTAGGTGAGGAAAAATGTGTCTTTTTTTTGTTTTCTGTTTAGAAATTAAGTATGGTTTAAGGTGATGAGTATAGCTGCTAAATTGACAAGGGGTGGAATGTCATGGTCAGGTTCATGTGTCAACTTGGCCAGATGGTGGCACCTGTTTGTCTGGTTGAGCAAGTGCTGGCCTGTCTTTTGCTATGAGGACATTTCATAGAATTAAATCATGATCATGTCGGCTGCATCCACAGCTGATTCCATTTGTAATCAGTCAAGGGGAGTGTCTTTTTAATGAGTGATGCTTAATCTAATCACTGGAAGCCATGTAAGGAGGATTCAGAAGAGACAGGCTGTCTTCCTGCTTTGGCCAGGGAGCCTCTCCTGTGGAGTTTGTCTAGATCCTCCACTGGAATCATCAACTTCACAGCCTGCCCTACGGATTTTGGACTCTATGTTCCCATGGTTACATGATACACTTTTATAAACTTTGTATTTATGAATATTTCCTATTGATTCTGTCTCTCTAGAGAATCCTACCTAATATAGTGGTTCTGAAATTTTTCATATATAAATATATATTTTTTGAACACTGGTTTGAAAGTGTGGTTCTTGGGACCAGCAGCATCAGCACCACCTAGGAACTTATTAGAAATACAAATTCTTCGGTTCCACTCCAGAGCTCTCAAATCAGAAACTCTGGAGATGAGGCCAAGCAGATGATACTGATGCATGCTCATTTGCAAACTACAGCATTAACATATTATACCAAAGTTATTTTTGCAATAATAAAAGTCATATCTCCTTCCCTAAATTATAAGCTCTTTGAAAGCAGAAGCTACAACTTGTACTTCTCTGTCTCTGGCACAGCACACTAAGTGCTTTAAATATTAAAGGTATTAACATGTTTTTCATTACTCTTTCTAGTTATACTCAGGCCCAAGACACATTACTCTCTTAACTGTGAGTAAGCTTCCTGGAACTCCTTAGGTCCTCAGAATTATTTAGAAGTTGTTTCTATCTTTTATTACAGTAATGGCTTATATCAGGTATAAGTTCCAATATTAGCCACAAAACATTGGTGGCATGCAAGATAATTTTTAATTTACTGTTTTATTTTGACATCCAGCTAAAATGAACAAAGAAAACAAAAAGGATAGGGTTTCAGACAATTAAATTGCCATTTAGGGTGTTTTATAATGAACATGGAAATTCCTAAGTATGCCTGGTGAAAATGATAAGGCATGAATTTATTAAAGTAAAATAGACCTTTGATCAGAATGATGCATTTGTTTATTGTTTGGTTGTGGCCCTCAATTAGACTGTGAAATCCTCTGAACAGGGCCTGTGTTTGACTTGTCCACCACTTTATGATCAGAGCCTGGCACAGGGCCTGTACATAGTAGGTGCTCAATATTGTCAAATCAGTGAACATCTGGCACAATTAAATGCAGAGTTTATCCATGTCATGAACTGTATATCTACATGTCTTCATATCAACAAGAATCAGAAAAACATTGTATTTTGGTATACTGAAAAACCTATGAAGTACATGAGACAAGGTCAGAATCTTTGCATTGAATTAGAACATTACATTGACCTTTAGTTTGAAATAAGTTTTTCATTTAATATAGGTTTATAAAATGGTTCTCTTTTAAAGTAAAGCTCTTTTAGGTATAATATATGGTAACATTCATTCTTTTTAGATATGCAATTAATTCTATGAATTCTTACATATACAGTACCACAATCAAAATACACAATAGTTTTAGCATACTTGAAAATTTCCACATATCTCTTTGTTGTCATCCCCTTCCTTCAATCTTGGCAACCACTTCCTTCAAGCCCTGGCAACCACTTATTTGTTCTAGACACCGTGTTTCCTCCTTTTCTAGATCATATAAAAGAGATCATACGTTCCATATCTATTTGAGTATGGCTTCTTTCACTTAACATTATGTTTTTGAGATTCATCCAAGTTATTACTAGTGTGTTAGTCAGGGTTCTCTAGAGAAACAGAACCAACATGAGATATCTGTAAATATGAGATTTACAAAGGGGTCTCACGAAATCGTGGGATGGAAGAGTCCAAATTCTGTGGGGCAGGCAGTGAAGCTGGCGGCTCTGATGAAGGGTCTGGACAAACTCCAGAGGAGTTTGGCTCCCTGGCTTAAGGAGCAGTGAAAGAGTCTCCTCTCTTAAAAGCCTTCAGCTGATTAGATTATCATGTGTGGTAGGAGGCACGCCTTTGTTGATCCCAGATGTAATCAGCCAATCCTCAATCAATTGACTGATGGTTTAATAAAGCAGTCTTCCAGTTTATCAACCAGCCATGAAGTATCCTTGCAGCAATGGTCAGGCCAGCAGTTACCTGACCAGACAACTGGGCACAATCATTTGGCCAAGTTGACACCAGAACCTAGCCATCATAGTCCACCCCTCGTCAACTTGGCAGCTATATACATCATCACCTTGAAACATGCTTAATTTCCAAATAGAACATAACAGACTATGTTTAGCCTAACAATATTGAACTGTCCTGTGTAAAACTAAAAATGTGCAACATCTCTCCAGAATAAGGTATAAGGCCTTTAATTCACTCTTAAACTTCATATCCCGACTTAAATACTATAACATGAACAATACAATTTATGTCATATGATAAGATGAAAACATGATATTCAATTATGTACAAATGCAAACATACTCATAACAAAACAGGGTGGAAATAATCAACAATCACAGTCCTAATTTTTTTAACTGGTCACTTGGTCATAGTTCATATTTATCCTACCTTCTTCTGCTACCCATTCCATGTTCCCTTTACTCTCAGCAAGGGCTTTAGCGGGCTGTGGTTCTTTGCCAGGTGTGGTGACCCCAACCTTCATCCCTGAAGTTTCTGAGCCATTGGTAGTCCTGCCTGGATTGGGTTTTTGCAGTTTCCCATTGACTTTAATCTAGTACGTCTCACAGTACTTAGTAGTACTAAGAGACGTCCTAAGGGATCTACTGTATTCCGGGAAAACTCTTTACCTCCACTTTGTAGTTGTAGTCATGCTTCCCTTTGATAATCAGGATCAATCACTCTGGACAGAACAGTAATGCCCTTTTGTGCCTGTTTATTCAGTGGTATGAGTAGCCCAAAATGGCCATGTGTCAGTATTAACTTTCAGTTCAACAGAATCATTTTTATGTCTCCTGGTAGGAGCACTCCTCCTTTTAGAACGAAGAGCTGAAGACCAGCAGAGCTTAAGGTTTCGGGGACAGGAAGCAAATATATTCCTAGTGGGCCATTAGGGGTGATAGTGAGTGGTGCCACTCCCATTTCCACCTCTTGATTCCTGGACCTGTGAATCCTGACTATGGGAGAAACAGTGCCATACAGTGGATGCTGATTCAGAGCATACATAGTCTCCTGGAGAACATTGCCCCAGTCCTGCAAGGTATTGCCACCTAAGTTGGCACCATAACTGCATCTTCAAAAGGCCATTCCACTATTCTATAAACACAGCTGCCTCTGGGTGATGGGGAACATGGTAAACCCGATAATTCCATGAGTATGTGCCAAGTCCCACACTTCATTGACTGTGAAGTGGGTTCCTTGATCAGAAGCAATGTTATGTGGAATACCATAATGGTGGATAAGGCATTACATAAGTCCATGGATGGTAATTTTTGCAGAGGCATTGAATACTGGTAATGCAAACCCATATCTGGAGTAAGTGTCTACGCCAGTTAGAAGAAATCACTGCCCCTTCCATGATGGAAATGGTCCAATGTAGTCAACCTACCACCATGTAGCAGGCTTTTCACCTTGGGATATTGTGCAACATCAGGGATTGAGTGTGGCCACTTAGCAGTGGCCATAGCCAGGTTGGCCTTGGTGAGTGGAAGTTCATGTTGCTGAACCCATTTATAACCTCCATCCCTAAACCATGTCACTTTGTTCATGAGCCCATTGGGCAACAGCAGGACTGGGTGAGAGGATGACTTGTATCCACAGGATGGGTCATCTTATTGACTTAATTATTAAAACCTTCCTCTGCTGAAGTCACCCTCTGGTGCACATTCACACGGGACACAAATATCTTCATGATGTTTGCTTACTCAGAAAGTTCTATCCACACACTCTTCTCCAGACTTCTTTGTCACCAATTACCCAATCATGCTTCTTTCATGTCCCTGACCATCCAGCCAAACCATTAGCAAAAGCCCACGAGTCAGTACACAAATGCATCTCTGGCCAGTTCTCCTTCCAAGTAAAATGAACAACCAGGTTCATTGCTTGAAGTTCCACTAATAGGGAGGATTTCCTCTCACCACTGTCCTTTAAGAACATCCCAGAAAAGAGTTGTAGTACTGTAGCTGTCCACTTTTGGGTAGTACCTGCATATTGTGCAGAACCATCTGTAAACCAGGCCTGCGTTTTCTCTTTCTCAGTCAACTGACTGTTAGGAACTCCCCAAGAGGCCATAGCTCTTGTCTGGGAAAGAGAAGGTAATATGGCAGGAGTGTCAACCATGGGCATTTGGGCCATTTCCTCATGTAACTTACCTGTGCTTTCAGGACCTGCTTGAGCCATATCTCATATACCATTTCCATTTTATGATGGAGTGCTGCTGTGCATGCTCAACTTTATGGCTTGGTGGGTTAGACAACACCCAGCTTATGATAGGCAACTCAGGTCTCATGTTAACTCGGAGGGCCATAGTTAAGTGTTCAGACTCTAGTAAGGCCCAGTAGCAGGCCAAAAGCTGTTTCTCAAAAGAAGAATAGTTATCTGCACCTAAGGGTCTGCATTGTGATTCTCCTATAGGGGCCTGTCAAAGGCTCCAAACAGCATCCCAATTTGCCACCAACACTGACACCGACACCACCATATGATCTGCTGGATCATATGGGCCAAGAGGCAGCGCAGCTTGCACAGTAGTATGGACATGTTACAGAGCCTCCTCTTGTTCTAGTCTCCACTCAAATTAGCAGCTTTTCTGGTCATTTGGCTGGTAAATGGGCTGGAGTAGCACACCCAAATGAGGAATATGTTGTCTCCAAAATCCAGAGGTCAACTAGGCTTTACACCTCTTTTTTTGGTCATAGCAGGGACAGATGCAACAGCTTATCCTTCACCTTAGAAGGATATGCCCCACACCACTGGACACCTAGAAATTTCACTGAGGTGGAAGGCCCCTGTATTTTTGTCGGATTATCTCTCATCCTCTGACATGCAAATGCCTTACCAGTAAGTCTAGAGTAGTTGCTGCTTCTTGCTCACTAGGTTCAATCAGCATATCATCAATATAAAGGAACAGTGTGATGTCTTGTGGGAGGAAGAAATGATCAAGGTCCCTGCGGCAAGACTGTGACAGTTGATATACCCCTGAGGCTGGACAGTGAAGGTAAACTTCTGGCCTTGCTAGTTGAATACAAACTGTTTCTGGTGGTCCTTACTGACAGCTATTGAGAAAAAAGGAGTTGCCAGATCAATAGCTGCATACCAGGTACCAGGTGATGTGTTGATTTGCTCAAGCAATACCACATCTGGAACAGTAGCTGCAATTGGAGTCACCACCTGGTTGAGTTTACAATAATCCACTGTCATTCTCCAAGACCCATTTGTTTTTTTGCACAGGGAAAATAGGAGAGTTGAATGGGGATATGGTAGTAATCACCTCCCCTGCATCTTTCAAGTCCTTAAGAGTGGCACTAATCTCTGCAATCCCTCCAGGAATCCGGTGTTGCTTCTGATTCACTATTTTGCTAGGTAGGGGAAGTTCTAGTGGTTTCCACCTGCCTTTTCCTACAATAATAACCTTACTCCACAAGTCAGAGAACCAATGTGGGGATCCTGCCAGTTGCTGAGTATGTTGGTTCCAATGATGCATTCCGAAGTTGGAGAAATGACTAGAGTGGGTCTGGGAACCCACTGGACCCACTGTGAGATAGACCTGAGCTAAAACCCCATTGATCGCCTGACCTCCATAAGCCCCCTTCTCTGACTGGTGGATCAGAGTAACATTTTGGGTTTCTTGGAATTAATGTTACTTCTGAGCCAGTGTCTAATAATCCCCCAAATTTCTGATCATTTCCTTTTCCCAAGTGCACAGTCACCCTGGTAAAAAGCCATAGGTCTACTTGGGGAAGACTGGGAGGAAAGTTAACAGTGAAATGTTGGGCAGTATAAAAGGGTCCTTTCCCAAGGATACCTGGCCCTGCCGTCCTGGGTCTGTAAACTGTTTCAAGTCTCTGAACTGATTAAGGGGCCATGGATCTCTGTTTTTTAAATTCAAGCTAGATTTCTGTTTACTTGTCCTAGAATTCTTCTGCTTATACAGCTCAAAAACGAATTTAGTAGACTGCCCATCTTTTTACTTCTAGGTACCCCATAATCTGCTAGCCAACACCATAAATCTCTGTGAGTCAGATTATTTTGACTACTGCTTTGAGTCTGCTGTTCCATATGGCAGCCATGGCCACCTTTTCTATGGTGATTAACTGTCACCATATGGCTTTTGCCAACTCAGGATCCAATCATCCCCATTCTGTTTAAGGATTCCAGCTCAGTGACAGCAGTTCTCACAGTAATATCTGACCTACAGAAAAGGGTGACTACAAAGCTCTTCAAGGTTGATGGAGCTAGTCTTACAAATTTCTCAGTGTTCTGGTAAAAGATGGATCCTCTGGATATTATTGGGGTGTGTGAGCAGGTCTTCCATGATAAATCCACTCTAGCATTCCAATCTCTCTAGTCTCTGGATCCTTTCATCTACATTATACCAGGGCAGTTCTGGCATTTCGATCTCAGGTAATATCGGCCACTGTGCCGTTTTGAAGCTATTATGTACTTCAGGAAAGTCATGTTTTAATATTGACCCAACTTGTGGGAGCAGCTGTTCCTTTTTTATCCTGATTCAATACTGTAGGCTGGCAACCTTTAATTAGTTTATCTCCACGGAAATGTGACATGCTCAATTGTGGATGTGACCTTTCATAAGATGGAGATGTGACTCCACCCATCCTAGCCATGATTAGGTCATGATTAATTTATTGGAATCCTAGAGCACAAGTAACAAAAGGAAAAATAAGTAGGACTTCATCAATTTTTCTTTGCTTCCAAGGACATGATAAGGAAGTGAAGACAACTCAGTGAATGGGAGAAAATATTTGGAAATCATTTATCTGATAAGGTTCTAGAATCCAGAATATATAAATAATTCATAAATCAGCAATAAAAAGACAAATAGGGTGGGTCACGGTGGCTAAGCAGGCAGACATCTCACCTGCCATGCCGGAGACCTGGGTTTGATTCCCGGTGCCTGCCCATGCAAAAAAAAAAAGGACAAATAATACACTTTTTAAAATGGCAGTGGCTGAATATACATTTCTCCAGAAAATTTATAAGAATGGTCAATAAATACATGAAGAGACGCTCAACATCATTATTCACTATGTGGTGGCTTTGAGCTTTGTACCCCAGAAAAAAACGTGTTCTTAAATTTAATCCATTCTTATAGGTGCGAACCCTTGTAAACAGGACTTTTTGATTAGATTACTTCACTTAATATGAAGTCTAGCTGAATCAGGCTGGGTCTTATTACTGAAGGTCTTAAAGGGAAGGTCACAGAGAGGCAGAATGCCAGAGTGGCCAGAAGCTGCAAGTCAATGGAACCCAGAAGAGAAAGGAAAAGCCAGGAGATGCTGCTACAAGCATTGACATGTGACAGAAAAGCCAAGGACCAAGAACTGTGGCAGTCAGCCCCAGAATTCCAGTATTCTGGGAGAAAGCATTGCCTTGATAATGCCCTGATTTTGGACTTCTATCCTCAAAACAGTGAGCCAATAAATTCCCACCATTTAAGCCATTCCGCTGCACGGTATTTGCTTTGATAGCTAGGAAACTAAACTGAAAAAATGAAAATAACAATGAATTACCACTTCATACCTGCTTGGATAGCTGTAATTTTTTAAAAATCCAGATAAAAACAAACATTGGAAAGTGGAGAAATTACACCATACATATATTGCTGGTAAGAAAGTAAATGGTGTAGCCACTCTGGAAAAGACTGGTTGTTCCTCAAAAAGTTGAACATGGAATTACCATATGACTCAGCAATTCTATTCCTTAGAAAATACCCCAAAGAACTGAAAATATTTGTTGTTCACATAATGTACATGAATGTTCATAGCTGCACTACTCAAATAGCCAAACAATGGGAACAACACAAATGTTCATCAACACATAAATGGATAAACAAAATATGGCCTACCCATACAATGCAAGGTTATTAGACATAAAAAAGAATGTAGTGATACATTCTTATGATTTAGATGAAGCTTGAGAACATTATGCTAAGTGAAAGAAGCCAGACACAAAAGGCCACACAGATCATTGGACCCCTTATGCATGAAATGTCCAGAACAGGCAAATTGACCGACAGAAAGTAGATTAGTTGTTGCCGGAGGTTGAACAGAGTGGGTAATAGTGACCAACGTTAATGGTCATCTCAGATTTGGTTCTGAGATGAGAATGTTCTAAAACTAGATAGTGTTGATGGTTACACAACCTTGTGAATATATAAAACCTTTACACCGAAACTGAATTTTTGGTATGCAAATTATTATTCAGGAAATGAAATTATTTTTTAGGAAAGTTTACAAATCATAGCCAAATCTTACGTGAGGACATGTGGTGTCTTTACCATAGAACAACAAAATATTTTAGTTTTATCACAAAAATCTCAATTTTTACCATCACTTAAAGCAATATCTTGAGCAACATAATTTTTTCTTTTCTTTTTTTTTTTTGCATGGGCAGGCACCGGGAATAGAACCCGCGTCTCCGGCATGGCAGGCAAGAACACTGCCTGCTGAGCCACCGTGGCCTGCCCGAACAACACAAATTTTAAAAAATTTTTTACACTTTTGATGTTGGAATGTTTTTTTATAAAAAGCAGTATGTTACTCACTTTGTTCACTCTTTCTTCAATTGCTACAATAAAGAAAGTTTTTTACAGAAATTAGTTTCACAACTATTTGTCAATGAATATTCTTCATAGGCTAATGGTTTTACTTTCTTATGAAAGTGGTGTGTTTTGGTATGCTGACGTGATGTTTAGTAAATAAAAACAGCTTTATTGAAAAGAGTCAGATCATTACTGTTCAAAAGTTGTCTTCTTTATTATGAGAGACTTACGGGAGCAGATATTCCCATTAATTTCTGTAAAATTTTGACTTATAGTGCCAGACCACAAGAGGCTTCATATACCTAATCGTTATTGGTATATGAAGTATTATACTTCTATACAGAAGTATAATAAAGTTTAAAATACTTCTAAACAGAAGTATTTTCTCGAGATCTGGAGGTAGCGGCTCATTCCTAGGTGTTTGCAGGCTTTCCCAGTGAACTTCTGTGGAGCCTTCAGAGTAATGCACAGATTCGGGCAGGTTCTGGGCAGGTTTCCAGGAGGGGCTGTTCTCTGTGGTTGCATGCAGAAAAGCTAATGCTCCTAGCTGGTTCAGGAGGGGGCCCTCATTCTGGGCTCTGAGGGCTATTTGGATCTCGAGGGGTTGTTTTCAAAAAAGAAATAAGTAGCAAATATAGTGCTAAGTCATAAGTGCTAGAGATATGCCAAGATGTAAAAATGTGGAATATAAAATAAATATATATTTTATAATTTTTTTCCACATTTGTGGAAAAATTTAATGGAAACCATAATTTTATTTAAGATATAACTGGCTGGCTCACAAAAACTGCTCAGAAATGTTAAATAACAGTATGTATCAGTAGCTGATCCTCAGTGATGTTGGCATTTTATGTTCATTAATACCGGTTGAAGCCACTTTTTATTTTGGAACTTCCCAGGCACATAAAAACATAAATTATTTTTCAGACAACTTATAGGGAAGACAGTATGTAAAATTCTCAATTTCTGTGACCGATGCATAGCAGTAAAAGGAGAATAAAAGAATTTAAGGTGCTTTCACGTAATTTATTTTTATTATCAATAATCACATTTTTAAAAGATATCACATTTAAACATATCTATACCATAAACTTACAGCTTAAGGTAGGAAATAAGTATAAACAGTCTCTATACACTTTGCATTATTTACACAATTTTATACATATAAACCTATATACATTATCCAACAATTGCCAGAGAAAACACTTACAATCCATTTGTGTGAACAGCAGACAAGTTCTAAAAAAAAAAAAATCAAAATAAAGATTCCCACCTCTTAAATGTAATGGAAATGCAAATATGTGAGGATTAATTCTTGAGATATTTATTACATTTTAAGATATTTAACTTTGTTCCATGCCAGCCATGAGTGATAGTGCGAGAGATTCCACTGTAGAAAAAATAAGGTTAAAAAAACAAATTTAAATATTTGAGAATGTTTGAATAAGGCTTTAATAAATTAAAAAAATGAAAAATACTTAAAGGTGTTTTCTTTTTTAATTAAAATACTATTTTTAATTCTTATTTTTATACATTATTAAAGATGACAATCTCCATTTATTAAATACAAACTTAAAAGGTAAATATGATTTATTTCTATTTTAAAAAGAAAAAAATCTAGGCATTTTTCACTGAGCAAATCACAGCTGTCCCCTATGTCAAAAAACCTATTATCAATTTGAAACAAAATGCCATGTTCTATCGTATAAATAGAATCTATTTGCATAACACTCACCAATGCAAAAATGGACAAAAACACTAACACAATTCTAAGACATTATTTTTTTACATGTTCAACTACTTTTAATAAGTATATCACATTCTGAGTATGTAAAGATGATGAAGAGAGTAACTGTGCACACTTTTCTAAAAAGCAGCTGTGCACTGATACTACTTGGACCTTTGTTCTTTGGCGAATGGCAACTCTCTCTGCCTCATACACTGTGTTCTCAACGGTCAGGCCCATATTCCTTGAGGTAAGAGGTAGCCTTTTATAAATTGCTTAAGAAGACACCAAACACCCCCATCTTTTGAAAAGGAATAAACAGTGGTAAAGTGTGCCAGAAATCTATTCTGCCAAGTGCTTTATTTAATAATAGTTTTAAGAATCCACGGGTGTAATGAATGTTATACTAGAAAGCAAGATCATTAGACTTAAAGCTTTAGATTTTATATTCACCCACCCCAGTGTAAACCTGTTAAACAAACAAAAAAACCCAAACATTCTAAGCATGATACAACAGCTAAGAGGCTTTTCAGGTTTGAAAATGGTGAAATAGTTATTTTAATTTTTTAACGGGATTTACAGGATTAGTACAATAACATGTAAATTTAACTATAAGAAAATATAAAAGTAGTAATATATATATATTTTGTATGGGCAGGCACCAGGAAAAAATATTAATATTTTAATATGATATACTTACAATGGGGAAAGGATCCTCTACAGACAGCTTTATTTAAAATGGTCACAAGAAACATATGGCAGTTTTTAAAATCTGACTCCATTTTCTCTATAGATTCCATTCTAAGAAAGAAAGTAAATTTCAGTTTAATTGCTTGTATAAGGTTATTAGGCAGGCAAGAAAATATGACTGGGAATAATTTCAAATTTACCTTTGTTAAATTATTTAAAGTCCCAAGTCTACAGATTAGAAAAGATATATAAAATTTCAACCCAATTTAAAATAAAATTTTTCAAGGAGGCCTAAAGCTCATTAGGATATAAAACACTGCTGTTTGGGAATAGTATTTTATTCTGGAATTAGGATAACTGGGGATATTCTCCTTTTCCTTATATGTTTCAATATTTTATTTTTTACAAGCATATATTCTTTTGAAAACCCTAAATTTTGAAATTATTAAAAAAATATTTTTATTACAGGAAATATCAAACATACACAAGGGAGAATTAAACAGTGAACTTTCATATGTACATCACTCAACTTTAACTATTATCCACCAACAGCCAACCTTACTTATGCCCCTTCCACCCCATCACAATATTTAGAAGCACATTTGAGACATCATAGCATTCTATCCTTAATATTTCAGTGTCTACATTTAAACCCCCCTTTAAAATATAGCCACAATACCATTTACTTAATAATATTTAACAATTCTTAAGACTATCATCAAATAACCAGTGTTCAATTCTTTCACACTGCTTGATACTTTTTTTAAAAAAAAGAAGTTTGAATAAGGATCCATTTAAATTCCACAACTGTAACTGGTTTGATACAATTCTTAAGGATCCCCCACTTTTAGCTTTTTTTATTACAGATTATTCCTTGAAGAAACTGAAACCATGAAATTTAGCAAAGCATACACAGCAATGTTATTATTTTCTCTCCCATCCCATAATGCACACACAGTAAGCGTCAGTTAACTAGCCTCTTATATGAGAAGAGAAACGTTTTATACACTTTGAGATAGTAATTGTAAAGCAAGTAAGACTTCTATTTTCATTATTAAATTACCTACTAATTTTTTTTTTAAATTTTTTATTAATCAAAAAAAAGAAAAGAAATTAACACAACATTTAGAAATCATTCCATTCTACACATGCACTCAGTAATTCTTAGTATCATCACATAGATGTATGATCATCATTTCTTAGTACATTTGCATCGATTTAGGAAAAGAACTAGCAAAACAGCAGAAAAAGATATAGAATGTTAATATAGAGAAGAGAATTAAAATAATAATACTAATAATATATATATATATAAAAAGGAAAAAGAAAAAAACAAAAACAAAAGATACAAACACACAAACAAACAAACAAAAAACCATATTTCAGGTGCAGCTTCATTCAGTGTTCCAACCTAGTTACATTACACTTAGGTATTATTGTGCTGTCCATTTTTGAGTTTTTGTATCTAGTCCTGTTGCACAGTCTGTATCCCTTCAGCTCCAATTACCCATTATCTTACCCTGTTTCTAACTCCTGCGGGTCTCTGTTACCAATGATACAGTCCAAGCTGATTCTCGAATGTCGGTTCACATCAGTGGGACCATACAGTATTTGTCCTTTAGTTTTGGGCTAGACTCACTCAGCATAATGTTCTCTAGGTCCATCTATGTTATTACATGCTTCATAAGTTTAGTCTGTCTTAAAGCTGCATAATATTCCATCGTAGGTATACGCCACAGTTTGTTTAGCCACTCGTCTGTTGATGGGCATTTTGGCTGTTTCCATCTCTTTGAAGTTGTAGATAATGCTGCTATAAACACTGGTGTGCAAATGTCCGTCTGTGTCTTTGCCCTTAAGTCCTTTGAGTAGATACCTAGCAGTGGTATTGCTGGGTCGTAATCCATTCTGCCATTCTATGTCTTTTGATTGGGAAATTCAGTCCATTAACTTTTAGTGTTATTACTGTTTGGATAATATTTTCCTCTACCATTTTGGCTTTTGTATTATATATATCATATCTGATTTTCCTTCTTTCTACACTTTACTCCATACCTCTCTCTTCTGTCTTTTCGTATCTGACTCTAGTGCTCCCTTTAGTATTTCTTGCAGAGCTGGTCTCTTGGTCACAAATTCTCTCAGTGATTTTTTGTCTATAAATGTTTTAATTTCTCCTTCATTTTTGAAGGACAATTTTGCTGGATATAGGAGTCTTGGTTGGCAGTTTTTCTCTTTTAGTGATTTAAATATATCATCCCACTGTCTTCTAGCTTCCATGGTTTCTGCTGAGAAATCTACACATAGTCTTATTGGGTTTCCCTTGTATGTGACAGATTGTTTTTCTCTTGCTGCTTTCAAGATCCTCTCTTTCTCTTTGACCTCTGACATTCTAACTAGTAAATGTCTTGGAGAACACCTATTTGGGTCTATTCTCTTTGGGGTGCGCTGCACTTCTTGGATCTGTATATTTAGGTCTTTCATAAGAGTTGGGAAATTTTCAGTGATAATTTCTTCCATTAGTTTTTCTCCTCCTTTTCCCTTCTCTTCTCCTTCTGGGACACCCACAACACGTATATTTGTGCGCTTCATATTGTCATTCAGTTCCCTGATTCCCTGCTCAAGTTTTTCCATTCTTTTCCCTATAGTTTCTGTTTCTTTTTGGAATTCAGTTGTTCCATCCTCCAGTTCACTAATTGTAGCTTCTGTCTCTTTAGATCTACCATTGTAGGTATCCATTGTTTTTTCCATTTTTTCTTCTTTGTCCTTCACTCCCACAAGTTCTGTGATTTGTTTTTTCAGATTTTCTATTTCTTCTTTTTGTTCAGCCCATATCTTCTTCATGTCCTCCCTCAATTTATTGATTTGGTTTTTGAAGAGTTTTTCCATTTCTGTTCGTATATTCAGCATTAGTTGTCTCAGCTCCTGTATCTCATTTGAACTATTGGTTTGTTCCTTTGATTGGGCCATATCTTCAATTTTCTGAGCGTCATCCATTATTTTCTGCTGGTGTCTGGGCATTTGATCAGATCTCCCTGGGTGTGGGACCCAGCTGGTTGAAAGGTTTTTCTGTGGAATCTCTGGGCTCTGTTTTTCTTTTCCTGCCCAGTAGGTGGCGCTCGTGGCGGTCGTTTGTCTGCGGGGCAGTCGGCCGAGAAACCGCGCGTGGAGGCGGGGGTCGCTGGCCGTGGCTTGGGGGAGTGCCGGTCCAAATTGCTCAGCTGGCCCGAGACGCCAAGCGTGACGGGAGGGCCCCGCTATCCAATGTTCCCAGTCAGACAGGGGAGCCACGTGCGTGGAGGGGACCCCAGACGCCAGCCACCCCAGCCGGGAAAACGTGCACCCCTCGGGTATCTCACAGCAGTGGATTCTCCCTACCCGTTCAGCCGTTCCAGAATGGGGTACGCTGTCTTTTTTGGTCTCTGTCGTGACTCCGGGAGCTGTTTCGTATTGTTTCTGTTTCTTTAGTTGCTTTTCTGGAGGAGGAACTAAGACCCGCGCGTCTTACTAAGCCGCCATCTTCTCCGGAACCTACTAATTTTTTAATGTTTTCATTCAGATTATGAAAACACTCAAAGGTTAACATTTTAAATTAGATTAGCACTGTAGAACTCTTACCTCCTTCTAGACAAGTACTAAACACACACTATTGTCATAACAACTTAGACAACCAGACTTTTTAATTCAGGGAAGTGATAGTAGCATCATCATTACATTAATTTTATAAACAAGGCAGGCAACAAATAGAGCTGTACATCTGAGTTAAAAGTAGAGGATGGTACTGCTAAATAGGAAGAACACTGGGTCTTCAACTGCACTCCAACCTGAGGGCATCTGCCTTCTTACATGATAGATGTGAATAACAGACGCTCTAAAAAGTAAAACATATAGCATCTCTGAGTTCACCCAAAATGCAATTTTGGACTATAATCTAGCATAATGTCCAGGATCTGCTTTAAAATAATTCAGCAACTATGAATGGAGGTGTGTGGTAGACACAAAACAGAACTGGTCCCCTGTTGGGGCCTAGGTGATGGGCACAGGGGATTCACAATCTTGTGCTTGTATGAAGGTAGAGTAATAAAAATTTAATAAAATCTATACAGCAAAACAAGAATATCTTCTAAGAATATCTGCTTGTTCTGATTAAAAGACTTTGGATTTTTCTTTCTGTTTACCTCTCTTAAAAGAGTCACACAAGTCTTAATCCTGCCTAGTTTAAGTGAACATACAAGCTTGTCAAAAGGGAAGGTGAAATGATCACAACGCAGGTACTGCACAAGATCATGTACTTACTTCCAAGCCCCTAGACCTGCATGCCAGCCATCTGCAAACATGAGAGCCAAATTCAACACCTTCATGATGGCTTCTTTCACAAAGCTAACCTGGAAATTAAAGTCACAGATACAACATGATTTCTACAATTTTTTGGAAACTGATACTTTCTCCCTAACTGAATTGAGTCAAAGAAGAAGATAATTAGGCCAATGAACACCCTCTGTGTATAAGGCAAGGAGCTCGGCTCTGAACATGAGTCACTTGGAATCTGGCCCACGCATTTACTGTGGCCAAGATATAGGGCTTATTAGCAGTAGAGTCGAACCAACAAAGCAAGCGACGATTTCTTGGACTGGCCAATAAGTTCACCAATGAAATGGAACAAATAATTCCAAAAGATATCATGCTATTTAATACCATATAGTCATACTGAACTGGAACACTTCTGAGCAAAATGCTACTCTACAACTGCAGATATGATTTTCCAGCAAATCCAAGCATAATGCAGTGAGTGCAGAGTGAATGCAGACTGTCACAACACAGTTTTAATCTATTACCCTTAGGTATTATTTCTAATAATGTGGCAAAAATTTTTAACTAAATTTGATCTGGTCCTTTTGTAAAGAACGTTTTTGCAGAACAGGAGCTTAATAATTACAAAATTCCAAAGCAGTAAACAACTCCTTTGCCCAGGTTTCATTTCCTGCCTCAGTGGCCAAGTTCCCAGGTGACAACTCATGTACCTTTTCTCTTAGCAGACATCGATCATGAATGGTTGACAAATATCTATAGTGAATTTTAATCAACTGATCTAAATCCTTGGCTTCCTCGACTTGATGTTGAAACTCCAGCCCTGTACTGTGAAGAATCTTTGAAGAGAAAAATGAAACGTTTGATCAGCAGAATTGTTTTCTGAGGACTTGTGTGCCAGATACAGCACTTTTTACCAACTTCTTCTACTACTCTGAGATCCTTCCTTTCAAAAATTATATCTGTAAAGATTCATAAAGTATTGATCTTTATGGAATACTTTGGTGTTCTTATCCTAAATTGATCTTGGAGTGAGTCCTTTAGGATATCCATCTGCACAAGTCAAAGAATGTTTCTCTTTGGACTAACATACTATTCTCTGTGGTGAGAGTAAACAGAATCCTACAATCATATAGAAAATGCATGGTGGAACTTGATTTTTCAAAAAAAATTATCTGATTTTGTTATAAATGAAAGTATTATTATTTTGTATGCTATGTGGTGGTATGGGGGTCACATTTCATTCTTTTTCCATGTGAGATCCCATTAGAAAGTATTATTTTTATAATACAAATAATTACAGTGAATTATTTTACTAGGAGTTATATGTTTTTATAAGTCCAAAAGAAGCATAGGTGTAGAAAACAAAAACAAATACAACATTTATTAAACTCCTACCATTTTCTTCTTAACAATTAAGGGCTTAAGGGCTTATGAAGGTCATAAATGCAATCTGGGGAGCAAAGACTACCTTTGCTGTGTCCATTATATCCAACACAGGTTTCAAATATTCACTTAATCCAAACAAGATGAATTTTAGAACTTACATACCACAATAGCTAAAAAATCAATTTTTTTTTTAAGGAACAAAATTTAAACCCCTAATAAGTACTGTCCTCTAATAATTTTGCTATTGTTTAAATATTTGAATATCTCACCAGAACTTTCCCTAGAACCAGTTTTACAATGCTGTTACTAAAAACTGAAGTAATTTTTGAGGAGCAGTTCTGCTACCATTGATGAAATTTAAAGGAATATAAGTGTACCACATTCTGGAGGCAATTCCAAAAAAGCAGCTCTGGGTAAATGCCCAACCAGAGGAATGACCAGAAAGGAAGGACAACAGTTTACTGGATACAAATTTTGGTGTACCAAATATGTTGTAATAAAATTTTATTTATTTATCCCTAATAAAATTTTTCATATGTCCTATTTTGACATCTACATAGTCTCTAAGTGTGTTCTGGTATCCTCTGTACTTATAAATCTAATTACAAGGCATTCTCTAGGATTAGCCATATATAAGGTAACAAAACAGAGGTAGATGGACAGACACAAACCCGAGTCATGATGTAGTTGTGCAAGCTGTTCACAAAATGCATGAGCTTCACTCTTAAGAGGAACATACGATGAATCTGCTGTCTTACAGGTTCCTTTTGTGGTCCAAACTGAGCAACTGTGCCTGGTTCATGTAAAAGTCCTTTAAATTGTGGTTTTTCAGCACTAGTAGCCAGCTCTATAAAGATGAGAAGAGATAAGTGGGAGAAAAGAGCACATATTAAAATCCCACCTTCACCATTACACACGGTGGAGAACTCTAATGGAGGTGCTTACTGCCACTGTCAAGAGTACTCTGACAAAGGCAGAAAACGTGATTTCAGTGTCTTTAGGAGGTGCAGCAGTGAAAAGTGCCCCATATCATTTTTATTTTCAGTCATAAAAAATGTAAATGCAAAGTCTCATTAATGTGCCATTAAAAATTACATAATCCTAAAAAGAATATTATTCTGGTTGAATTTTAATCAAGTTACTGCATTTGAAAACGCTACATACAACTCCCTAGTATTTCATTCAGAGAAGGTAATTCAGATGTCTGTAAAACTACTGCTACAAATATATATCATACTGGCATTTGTGTAATCACAAAAAAATGATTAAAAACCACCACTTTTCTTTTTCAGTGCTAAAATTAAACTAGTAATTTTACCTGTTGAAAACAAATCTTACCACCAAATAGTAAAACATCCAGACTATATTTTGCCCACTTTATTTGCAATAAAAGAAGGAACACCTGATTATAAATTTTTTGACATTCCAAACTTATAACAATGTCCACAGGCCACGGGACCTATGAGAACAAAATAAAACAAAAACAAAAAAACAGAAACTTAGAACACAAAGTAACCTATTACTTGCACATTTTAATTTGGATAGAAAACAAAGCCTATACCTTGTAGCTAAGTGTCAGACCATCTAAGATGTGAACAGGGAGCTTCTTCTTATTTGCATCAACACTTTCAAAAGATATAGAGAGTCTAAATAAAGAAATTTCAGTTTTAGCTTGTGACAGTACTATGTTCATATAAAACAGTTCTCTTTAAAAAAATTAGCATTTTAACCTTACTCTATTTACATACTATTTACTATACTCCAAAAAACGATTTGGTAATTTCATGAAAGTAATACAAACATTCCAATAAATGAATACTTTCTAGTATGTATTTCCAGAACAAATTTGGTTTTATGAGGAAGGAAAGGGAGCAAAGGTTTTAAGTAACAGTAATATATAAGAATAGAGGTTCTTTACAATGGCAATATGTTAATTCGAAGAAAAAAAAAACCATGAAGTCAGGAAAGAAGATACAATAGAGATAAGCTGATACTTAATTCTGGTAAATTTCAGATAACAGGCTTCAGAAAATAGAATCCTTTGCTCAGGTTCAAGGAGGGAGACTTGCTCTTCTCACCTTGGGGAAGACTGCAAAGAGGAGCATGTGGCCAGAGTGGCCTCTGCTGTGAGCTGTGTGGTGATGAGCTCCTCCGGGCTTTAGGAACTCTGCCATGTTAGGATCAATCTGAGATTGGGGGCCTGCTTTTAAAGCAAAAGTGTCTCATACTGCTTCATCCATTTATTCCTAAGACTGCTTTGAATATGATTCTCAATAAAAAGAAAACAACTAATGGGCACATGAAAACATGCATGTGCAGGGCACTACAGAGGCATTTACGTACCTTAGCCAATTTAAACTTTAATAGTCTTGTCAGTGATTACTGACAAATTGCATAATGTCCCCAAGGGTACAGAGGTAGTTAAGAATGGCAAGGGACACAAAAAACGTGAGGTAGTGGTGGGGAGTTAGCCTTAAAAACAGCATTTTAAATGGCAGTGGGTATTAAAAAAATTAGCTGAGTTGTTACTCATTGGCTCATTGTAGTCTGTCACATCATGCTGTGGGAGTGAGAAAATACACAGCATTTATGCCTATAACAGTCTGTTACATCTTGCTGGTGAGAATAAGAAAAGATACATCCTTTATGAAGAGGAATTTGGTAACAAAAATTACATAAATGCATTCACTCTTTGACCCAGCAATCCCATTCTGGAATATACTCCAAAGGTACATGGCAAAAATATGAAATGTTATGGACAGGGCTATAGAAACCCAAATGTCTACCTACAGAGAGGATGGCTGAATAAACTCAATAGAGAACTAGTTAGCTGGAAAAGGAATGAGGAGAAAGGTCTCCATTCTGTAATGAAGCAAGGTCTGAGATTTGTTAAACATATGCTAAAAAAATCAGCACACAAAAGAACAACCTGGTGTTGGAGAATGTGCATTGAACGATACCTTTTGTGCAAAATGTGAGGAGGAAAGGAAGATATACATATATGTTTTGGTTTCAAAAATAAATAGGGAAGGATAAAATAAAATATAAGTGGTTATCTATAGGGAAGGAAAAAAACAGAGGCAGGGACAGGAACGGAAGCCAGACTTCCCTAAAAAGTACATTTGTAACGATGATTTTGACTTAAGAAACATATCACTGCTTTACATAATTGGAAAAAAAAGCAATTTCTAAAAGTAGACAGGTGGGGGGAGAGGAAGGGAGAGGGAGGGAAAGGGAGGTAGAGAAGAAAAAACCCACAAAGATATTTAAATTGTCTTTTAAATTGGCTTGTTGCTATTGTTACTATGGAACTATCACTATTTATTATAGGATAAAATGAATACGTACTTATGTTAATATACTAGCAACCACTTGAGAGAAGGGATACAAAGGAAAACCAAAGAAGTGAAATACTATATAATCTTAAATATAAGTGGAAATATCAATATGAGGGCATGCTCTTTATACACATATACTAGCTCTGTCTACTGAGTTAAGAAGTAGTGAAAATCCAGTACTAATGAATACCCCTAGCACCCAAAGTGAGAGCTCTGTAAGCCACTAAGTCAGTGGAAACAGTGCTCCTGGGAGAAATGTGTGATTCCAGGCCTGGGGAAGGATGTGCCCAGGATGAGTTCTGAAGTTAAGGATGCTATCTGACACTAGAGTCAAGTGAAGAGATTCCCTCTGGATAGTGGGGATGGTCTGAGCAACAAAAAAATGGTAATTACAATGGATTGAAATGCATTAAATATAACAAAATTCCTAAGTTTCTACTGACTGAAAAGAATAAGACTTGCTGGTTCCCTCTTGGGGTTACTGGGAACTAACTACTTATTAGCAAAATGTTCATTCAGAGAGATTTGTATTTTAGTGTAACCAAATAACTGATGAAAATTCTGCTTTTATGGGGGGGAATAAAAGGCAATAAATAAAAGAATGGCACAAAAATAAAAAGAATTTGAAAATCACTGGATATAGTCAATAATTACCAAGGGCTCCAAAAACCCTGAAGTGAGACATTTATGGGACTGTCACATGGTCAGAAGGGCTGACACTAACTCCTGACGTGGTACAGCAAGAGAAGTGGAGGACCCACTTGCAGGTGCCTCGTGACAAGTATCAGCAGGAAAATACTACCAGGAAAACTAATCCTGTACGTAATTAAACCTCAATTAAACTATCAATTTACTTTAGAAAGACTGGGAAATACAGCTATATGTTAAGCAAAACCACAAACATAGAGTTAGTATACTCAAATAAATGACACGAAGGATAAAAGGAAAAATGACTAAAGATTACAGGAGCCTCCAGATTCGTATAAGCCAGTCTGGATCCTGATTCAAATAAACTGGAACGCTATTTTTGAGACTATGGGGCAGAATGAGTACTGTCTGGATTTGGATAATAAATTACAGTCATTTTTGCTGCTAGTGGTAATGATGTCATGATTGTGTTAAAAAACAAAAAGTAAAAAATAATATATACATCTGCAATTTGCTTTAAAATCCTTTCTGCCCACCTACTCCTCAAAGTGGGAGGATAAACTAAGAATGGCAGAAAGTGATAGTTATTGGAGCTGGGTACATGGGAGTTCACTATACGTGTCTTAACTTTGTGAAAGGACTTTTCCATAGTAAAGTTAGAAATAATCAAGACAGTTTCCAAGTAGCAAATACAGAACACTTATCATTAAAATCTAATGTCTACTGGCTGAAAAAAGCCTCATTCATCCCCCCAAAAACAAAAATTGCCCATCAGAATCAGAAATTAGGTCCTGGCATAGTAAAAGATGACAAATAGAAGGTATGAAAGCTGAGACCATGAGTCTGGCTCTGAAGAAAGATGGATTACTTGCCATCTCTTCCAGAGTGAAGCTAAAGGAACAATGCCCTAAGCAGCAGGCACCGCAGTGAGCAGTAACTTCATGCATTGCTGACGGTGAACAACCGAACAAGATGCAAGAGGAGACAAGATGGTGCAGTCCTCAGAGATGGGAATAGTCCACCTGGTAAATCAGAGGACTCAAAGGTAAGCTCAGGTGCAGATGCAGATGAGCTTGTCAGCTAGGACAAACTGGGAAAGGATAGGATGACCACACGGGATCAAGTTCACCAACATTCTATGTTCTTCAAGAAAGGGCAAACAAGGGCATCTGCTGAGAGGACACCAGTATAAGCTAAGGGAACTCAGGCCTTGGAGTCAGACTGAGTTCCGATTCTGACTGTAGAATCTGTTACTGTATAACCTATGACAACCCGAACCATAAAATATAAATCATAGTAGAGGAACTCTGTTGATAGTAGAGATAGGTAACCTCCTAGGTAATCGTGAGGATAATGAAGTAATGCCTAATCTGGCACGACAAGTTTGAATATGATCATCACTATTATGACTTTCGAAGGGTCACTGAGGGAACGAGGGAACAGAGATGAGAAGCCAAGCAGGAACATGGGACAGGAAAAAGGACAGCCAAGCAGCATGGAAGATGAAGACTCTGAAGTGGTAATCCAGAGACCTGGCTCAGTTGCTCAGCAAGCAGACAAGCAGGAGGGAAAATGGCTGGTTAGCACCACAGTCAGGACTAAGCCAATATGGGAGCTGGAAAACATGCAGCAACCCCACTAGGTGGAAGGACCTACGTCCCACCTGAACCCAGGCTGGCCTGGTGACTTGGTGGAAGTGTTGGTTTGACTCTTGGAGCCCAGGCCACAATAGTCTTGGGGATTTTCCTTGGACTGTCTCAGAACACCACACTTAACTGCCTCCAGCACAGCCTACCGGAGGACTAGGCCCATGGAGAACAGAGGCACCACAGTAAACGGCTAGCACCAATGGCAAGTCATGGGAGGGGATATGGGCATTGGACTTTGTACGGGCCAATCATACTGGCTGGACATGGGGTCCCATCCCATCATTTTCTATCACTTTAGTGAGTAATATTAGGCAAATCACTTAACTATCCTATACCATGATTTCTTAATTTGTATATATTAGTGACAATTCATAGAGCCAGTGTGAGAATCAAAATAAGAGCGCACATATAAATTAATAGAAGAGTTCCTGTTGGCACACTTCATAATATTTTTATAAAAGGTGCCTTATATGACTTCCAGGTCAAGATGGCAGCTTAACAACATGTGCATTTTAGTTCGTCCTCCAGAACAACTACTAAATAACCAGAAACAGTACAGAACAGCTCCCAGAGCCACAATAGTGACTGGACACACAGCGTACCCCAGTCTGGACCAGCTGGACCGGCTGCAAGCACCCCCAAGAACTGTGAGTTCCCAAAGCCATGGCAGCCAGCACCCCTCCCCCACAGGCCGCTTCCCAGAGGGGAAAGGAAAGGACTTTACCAGCAGCAGAGACTGGGCACAATCAAACACCAATTGTGGAACTAATTAACAAATTCTGACTACTAAAAATAGGCCCCCAGCTTAGGTGAACCTGATCAAAGCGGAGGTTGCTCATTTTTGCCCCGGCGCCAAGGGGGCAGGACTGACAGAAAAAGGGGAAAAAAACAAAGAAGGAAACAGAGGTTTTTGTGGCTGTGTATCTACAAAGGCTTGACTGCCTCTGGATACAGTGGCGGGACTTTTCAGGCTGCAACTTCCCCAGGCATAGGCAGAAGTGAGCTCTTTTGGGGGCTTATCTGGAGCTTGTGCCTTCCCCAGGGGAGGGGTGAAGCCCCACCCAGCTGGAATCCCTCCATCAAGGAATTCAGACACCAGGGCTTGGTAATTTGAAGCCATTAAAACCAGCCTACAACCTCTCCTCTGTCTCCACCACACCCCCAGCAGGGAGAATTTGCCAAAGTTAAAGGTACCACATCATCTTATGCTGGTGGGACCTGCAGTCAGACAAGTGCCACATACTGGGCAGGATAAGAAAAACCGAGTCCAGAGACTTCACAGGAAAGTCTTTCAACCTGCTGGGTCTCACCCTCAGGGAAAACTGACATGGGTGACTCTTTCCTCCTGATAGGAGGCCAGTTTGGTCTGGGAAAATCTGGCTGGGGTCTATAATATCTAAGTAGACCCTCCTAAGTGTGTGTGGGGGAAAGGCACCACACAAGCAGGGCAAGAAACAAGAAAATAAGAACTGAAAAATTCTCCTCTGTTAAACAAAACTTAAGCTAAAGGTCCAGATAAAGCTGAATGGAATGTCAAAGAACAGATAGACAACAAATTCATCCAGCAAGAAAACCCTAGATAAAAGAAGTGAAAGCAATCGCCAGAATAAACTAATTAAGGTAATTAAATGCCTAGACACCAGCAAAAAAAAACAAAACAAAACAAATCACCCTAGGAAAATTGAAGATATAACCCAGTCAAAGGAACAAACCAACAATTCAGATGACATACAGGAGCTGAAACAATTAATTCAGAATGTACGAACAGACATGGAAAACCTCATCAAAACCAAATCAACGACTTGAGGGAGGATATAAAGAAGGCAAGGAAAGAACAAAACGAAGAAACTGAAAGTCTGAAAAAACAAATCACAGAACTTACAGGAATGAAAGGCACAGTAGAAGAGATGAAAAACACAATGGAAACCTACAATGGTAGATTTCGAGAGACAGAACATAGGATTTCTGAACTGGAGGACGGAACATCTGAAATCTGACAAGAAACAGAAACTATAGGAAAAAAAATGGAAAAATATGAGCAGGGACTCAGGGAACTGAAAGACAATATGAAGCGCATGAATATACGTGTTATGGGTGTCCTAGAAGGAGAAGAGAAGGGAAAAGGGGGAGAAAAACTAATGGAGGAAATTATCACTGAAAATTTTCCAACTCTTAGGAAAGACTTAAAATTACAGATCCAAGAACTGCAGTGTACCCCACAGAGAATAGATCCAAATAGACATACTCCAAGACATTTAATAATCAGAATGTCAGAGGTCAAAGAGAAAGAGAGGATCTTGAAAGCAGCAAGAGAAAAGCAATCCATCACATACGAGGGAAGCCAATAAGACTATGCACAGATCTCTCAGCAGAAACCATGGAGGAAAGAAGACAGTGGGATAATATATTTAAATTATTAAAAGAGAAAAACTGCCAACCAAGAATTCTATATCCAGCAAAACTGTCCTTCAAAAATGAGAAATTAAAACATTTTCAGACAAAAAATCACTGAGAGAATTTGTGACCAAGAGACCAGCTCTGCAAGAAATACTAAAGGGAGCACTAGAGACAGATATGAAGACAGAAGAGAGAGGTGTGGAGAAGAGTGTAGAAAGGAAGACTATTAGTAAAGGTAAAAAGAAGGAAAATTAGATATGACATATAAAATCCAGAAGGCAAAATAGTAAAAGAAAGTACTACCCATGCAGTAATAACACTGAATGTTAATGGATTAAACTCTCCAATCAAAAGACATTGTCTGGCAGAATGGACTAAAAAACAGGACCCATTTATATGCTGTCTCTACTCAAAGGACACAAGGCCAAGGGCACAAATGGACATTTACACACCAATGTTTACAGCAGCATTATTAACAATTACCAAGAGATGGAAACAGCCTAAAAGTCCATCAACAGACAGTTCACTAAACAAACTGTGACATTTACATAAGATGGAATATTATGCAGCTGTAAGACAGAATAAAGTTATGAAGTATGTAACAACATGGATGGACCTTAAGGACATTATGCTGAGTGTGATTAGCCAGAAACAAAAGGACAAATACTGTATGGTCTCACTGATATGAACTGACATTAGTGAATAAACTTGGAATATTTCCTTGGTGACAGAGACCATCAGGAGATAGAAATAGGGTAAGATATTGGGTAATTGGAGCTGAAGGGATACAGATTGTGCAACAGGACTGAATATAAAAACTCAGAAATGGACAGCACAATATTACCTAACTGTAATACAATTATGTTAAAACACTGAATGAAGCTGCATATGAGAATGATAGAGGGAGGAGGGCTGGGGTATAAATGAAATCACAAAGAAAGATAGACGATAAAGATTGAGATGATGTAATCTAGGAATGCCTAGAGTATATAATGATAGTGACTAAATGTACAAATTTAAAAAATGTTTTTGCATGAGGAAGAACAAAAGAATGTCATTACTGCAGTGTGCTGAAAATAGACGGTACTTAATATTTTAAAATTTCAACTAATGTGTGAGACTAAAGCAAAAAATGTTTATTTGGTACAAATCCATACTTTGACTAGTGCATCTCCTAATATAACTTATGTAGATAGTTGATTGAACACCTTAAGTACATGGAACTTTGTATAGCACATGAGATTTTGTTGGTTTGTCCAGGTGATGCCCTGATGAATCCCAGAGTGATTTGATCAGTGAGTGGAAAAGTATTTGCAAAGTCCCCTTCGGGGAATGGTGAGAACGGGGGAAAACTCAACTTCCCCAAGTTGAATTCTTGATATTCTCACAAGCAGTGTGGACAACCAAAGCTATAGGCTGAGCCCCCAGTCTTGGGGTTGTTCATATGAAACTTAACCCCACAGGGTCAAGTCTACTTAAAATTAAGCCTAAGAGTCACCCACAAGAGAACCTCTTTTTGCTGACTCACCACCCTCTCCCTGTCTACGTGGGACATGAGTACCAGGGGTGCGGATCTTCCTGGCAGCGTGGAACAGAAATCCCAGAATGAGCTGAGATTCAGCATCAAGGGATTGAGGAAAACTCTAGAATGAGCTGAGACCCACATCAAGGGATTGAGAAAACCTTCTCAACCAAAAGGGAAGAGTGAAATGAGACAAAGTGTCAATGGCTGAGAGATTCCAAACAGAGTCAAGAGGTTATCCTGGAGGTTATTCTTATGCACTAAATAGATATCACCTTGTTATCCAAGATGTAATGGAGAGGCTGGAGGGAACTGCCTGAAAATGTAGAGCTGTGTTCCAGTAGCCATGTTTCTTGATGATGATTGTATAATGATATAGCTTTCACAATGTGAATGTGTGATTGTGAAAACCTTGTGTCTGATGCTCCTTTTAATCTACCTTGTCAACAGATGAGAGGAACATATGGAATAAAAATAAATAATAAGGGAACAAGTGTTACAATAGATTTAGTTTGAAATGCTAGTGATCAATGAAAGGGATCAGTAAGGGGTATGGCCTCTAAAATTTTTTTTTTTTCTGTTTGTTATATTTTTCTGTTGTCTTTTTATTTCTTTTTCTGAATTGATGCTAATGTTCTGGGAAATGATCATGTTGATGAATATGCAACTATGTGATGATATTGTGAATTGCTGAGTGCATGTGTTGGGAATGTTTATTTCTTGTAAATTTTTTTAATTAATAAAATTTTAAAAATAAATAAATACATAAATAAATAAAAAGAGCAGTTCACTCAAAAAAAAAAGAAAAAAAAAAAACAACAGGTGCCTTATATTTTACCGTGAACTATCTTCAGGATAACGCTGTCCTACCGCTTCTTGGAGTTGGACATTCAGAAAAGACACATTCTGCCAGGTTTCCTTTTCTCTTATTTTATCAAAAATTGATGTGTAGAAGTCATACATGGTATCACCACCTTCCATTAAGAAAAAATTCCTCATGGCCTGCAAGTACTCTACCAACCTGAATGGGGAGAAAATAAATTACAGATCTTAAATCCATAAGACAGGACTCTGAATCAGTACCAGTTTCGTACACTACCATTTTTATTGAAACAGATTTTACAGTCTATATTTACTAAAACAGAAATACTTTTATCTTTTAAAGCCTTTTTTTTTTTTTTGGTGCATGGTCCAGGAATCAAACTCTTAAAGACTTTTTAAATAAAAATAGTTTTACTTTAATAATCAGAAAAAAATAATTATTTTTCCATAACTTTGTAGAAAGTTGGGCAAAGTCATAAAAGTGTAACAACAACAAAACTGATCCCAATCCCACCAGCCATGGTGAATTTCTACTGTTAATATTTAGGGTATTTCTTTCCAGTCAATTTTTTTATGCATTTAAAAAATATATAGTCACTTTAAACTTTAAGAACATTTTATATGGTTTAAAACTCAGTATTAACAGTAATTTGTTTAACTTTACAAAGTCTGTCATATAAATACACACAATTTAAAGAACTAGTCTTCCATTATTATTATTTAAGCAGTTTCATGTTTTTTCCTCTTACAGCAAACTTTGTGATGGAACTTTCTGTGCAACAAGCTTTTCCTATTTTTCTTTTGGGATAAATTCTTAGAAACAGACAAAAAAAATCTTAGAACACAGTTAACTATTGATAGTTAAATGATACTCTCAAAAGAAAATTGCATATCCCAATACTTGCTCTATTAAAAAACAATTTGAAAATATAGGTTTTAAAATGATCTCTTCAACTGTTCTTAAAACACCATAAACTATTTCCAAAACTAATTTATTCCTTTTTACCTGTAATCTTTTTTTAGAGTTTGCATGAGATTTCCACAGCAAGCTAGATACTGCTTATCAATATGAGGATAGAGGCAAGATCTCAGCGTTAATTCAAAAGTCTGGCACGTCACAGATTCTGATGATCTATCCACACAGATATCACCACCAGCAAATTTCTCATGGAAGTCACTCTGTTCCAAATACAACCTGTAAAACAAAAACGTCCATCTTCTCTGTATGAGCTGCCACCAAACGAATTCTCTTAAAGCAAACCCCAAACTTTCACTCTTAGTCTTAAAATTACCAATCATTACAAAAAAAGAAAATCTTTCCTTGGCAAATATCCTTTGAGTGAACTGGAATCTCTCACAGTTGCTTTTGCTCTTCGTGTCAGATAGATGAGTTGGTGTTCCTAGCCATCAGGGCCATGCTCTGTTAGTGAAGGCCATCTGACTCTCCAGCACCGCACTATGTGCCTATTAATGATCTCCTTGGTCTGAGAGTTGAAAAGCACCCAGAGCCCAAGTCTCATTCTATGCAGAAGGAGGCTGCCTTGTGATCTGCACTCACCTGACACATTCGGCTAGTGACAGCACTCTTTACAGCCTCAAGGCACATGATCAAGTATCAAGGCAAGACTGTGGACTTTCACACACAACAAGGAGGTCTGAGTACACATTTGAAGAGCAAATCAGCACAATATTTTCTTGTATTCCTTCCATTAAAAAGGATAGGCTACGGGGTTTTTTGTTTTAAGGCTAGAAAGCTCTACCTGGCAGAAATAAGGTAATAAATATTGCATGGATTCTGCCATTTCAAATTTGGAGGTATGTATCACCTTGCAAAATTAATAGCCAGCAGTGGGTCATGAACATCATCCAATTCCAGGTGCCTTTCAGCCATGGACTGAATCTTAATTAGATTCTCTTTGGTTGCCTGTTGCTCAGAAAGAATATGTGGAGTGGAATTATCTCCATGCCGGAGACGGGACTGTACAGATTCCAAAAAGAGGGTATATAAACTTTTTCTTTCTGCATCTGAAAGACAAAGAAAAATAAGGTGAAGAATGTTCTGGTGTATAATATTAAGCAATTTCACTTTAATGTAGCTTGGAATTTCTCCTTTGGCCTATGAGAGTCTATTCCTGTTTCTTTACCTTTATCGTGAAAACTGAACATTTTTATATCCTCTGATAAACAACTGCAAAGTTCATGGTTTAAATGTCACAAACTATAGGCTGTTTTGTTTCTGAACAGAGTAACACTCAAGGCAGAATCCTTAAAAGTTGTTACCATGACAGCTTTATGATTACACTAACAGAAGTCATAATTTCACTGAAAAAAATGTTTCCAATATTGGTCTGGAAAGCTCATTATATTTTATTATTCATTAAAAAGGAAATATTACACTAAGTCACATCTATACCCTTTCAAGTCTTTTAAATCAGCTAATAAGCCTTAAGCATATTGCTTAGACTGCATAAACAAAGACTAAAACTCTATCAAGATTTTCCTAAAATCTGAGATCAAAGCTAAATTGCCCATCAACAAATTCTTATTTACCAGGGTTAATGGTCCTTAGGAGCTAAACATTGTACCACATTAAGAAATGCGAGACAATTGTTTTTTAAAAGACCAGTGCTTCAAAATCAAAAGTAAGCAAAACACATGTGGAAGTTATCATCATTGCCTTTATAAACCCAGGGCTTGAAGTTTCCAATGAATACAACTTTTTTTCCCATCAAGAGCAGCATGATCTTGTAAAACAATGAGATCTGTTAACTATAAAATTATAAAATAATTACATATCTCAGGACAACAAGCCATGAAGATGCTGAGGTTAGATGCATGAAGAAGGAGTGTGTACCTCTTGCTGCTGCCTGGCCCGTGGAGCTCTGGGCACACTGCAGGTTCTTCAGCAGCTGCATCGACTTGCCAGCCATGATGATCTGCTTCAGAACAGGTTTGAGGAAGGACACCATGGTGTGCTGCCTGCTGGAGGGTCCTTGGTCGCTACCAGAACTTGCACTAGCATTATCACTCATTTTTTCTTCATTTTCTGTCTTTTCTGATACACTATACAATGTGTAAGTTGCATACCAAAAATCTCTGTGATTTACTGGAACATTTTTGTTTCTACAGAAATTTAAAAGAATTTTAAATTTAAAAGAATTTTAAATTTAAACTTTTTTCCTTAAAAATAACAAAAACAAAGACAATATATTTGTTCTAGTTTAGATTAAACTTACTAATATCAATTACTAATATCTGACATCAGTTTAACATAGAAAAGAGGATAAGTACTTTGAAATGGTTTAGGTAAAATTTAAGCTGACAGAAGTATTTTCCTGAATTGGAATTAGTACAATGAATAAAAATGTAAGTTACTAATTTTGTTCTTTTTAAAAGTGGAATTGAAATTATTCACTTCACCATCTCCTGAGAGAGTAATCTCTAGATATCTATACCTTTCTTTATAATTATAGAAAAATGAGATTTTCTTCTGTTCATTTTTAAACAATTTTATTCATACACCATACGATCCAACCTAAGTAAACAGACATGCCTTCCCCACCTTAATCTATATGGAGGCATTTCCCTTTCTTCTGCATAGAATCATACCCCTCTCCCATACCCCACTCCTTGTGGACATTTAGTTCTGACATTATAGAAAGTAATAATGCTTTGTTACATTCAGTGGAAGCATATCACATCATTACTACTGACCACAGACTCTAGCTTGCATCGACTGTACCTTTTTCTATATACCACCCATTTTCCACCCCCGCAATGTTGACATTCATTTGTTCTCCCTAACAATGAGCTTTTAAAAACGACAGGATTATCACTCATCACCCTTTTTTTTGGAATTCAAAAATCCTAATTCTGCAAAAATTCTCACGTGAGACTGATGAAACAGGCCATCATGCTAGATAGAAATTTAGTAGAAGACTATATGGTTCTCAGTAGGAATGTCAGTTTATTAGTATAAGCAGCTCCCTTTCTAAGCTCTAAGAAATTACAATTTTTCTTCCTTATGGTCAAATGGACAGTTATCAACAAAAACCATACATTTAAACAGATGGAGTAATTTAAAACTGAGTTAAAGGAGTACAAACAGTGCCATGACTTTATATAATGTTCAGATCAATTAAGGTTTTCATTAATTGTCTTACTAAATATTGTACTAATTGGGTAAAAGTTCTGAGAAATAAATACATTGTTTTATATTTATAAAATTTTATACATTATTTTCCATCTTTCATTCTTCTTGATAATTTATAATGGGAACAGCTGAAGCTATTCGATATCACTTAAATTTCTTTTATGAGAAGCAGTGTGCCTTTTAACATATTAGTCGTACATATATTATTACTCAAAATACAATTTGCTAAGAAAAGTTGTGAACTGACAAAATTTGGGGAAAGGTATTTTTAATAGTCTGGTGACCTGACATGCATGTCTATAAAAATGCAATAGAGCTTGCCTCTGGTGACAGCACAGCTGTCATTCAAACAACTCCCTCTCAATACCGTCTGACACAAATCAAAACATGTGATTTTTATGAGAGAGAAAACCCAATGCTGCATGCAGCTTTAACCCCACCTCTGGATGATGAACTCCTTTGCACAGTCAAACAGATGCCCATGCACGATCCACTCATCCACAGTCTGTAGGTAGGGCCGCACAGTTTCCACCCAGAGAGAGAACAGGAGAGAGACCTAGAGATGAGAAAGTGTACAATTAACTGTCAGGAACTTCCTCACCACTAGATAAAATGGACGTTTAAACATTTTTGAAACTTGTTTAAAACAGTGATAGGGTTTTGGTTTTTTTTCCCCCCCAACAAATAAGGTCCCAACTAATACATTTAAAATCCTTGTGAGAAACTCATCTCAATAAGGGATACCAAATTATAGTCAATCCCAGGGCCCACCTGACATTGAAAACTGCACAGGGACAATGGGCATAAGGCGGGAGGGTCCAGGGAAACTGGGATGTGGTTAACCTATTTGGACAGTAGCACTAGAAAATGTCTACTAAGAACAAGGAAATTATTTCATTCTACTATGGTTCCCATTAGAAGAACATGCACAGCTGAAAGCAATCAAACTCCTTTAAATTAAATTCCAGTACTAAACTGTGGAGAAAACAAAAGATTATCAAAAGTCTAGAAAAATAACAGATATCTATCTAAATAAACCTGTAGCTTTCCACTTACAAAAGCTTATAGTCTCAAGCTAGATTTTTATTTTTAAGAAAGGGTTATTGCAAATATCTAGATAAGTCAGGTAGGGGTTCTGCATATCTTGCTTTTCATGTTTTCCTTTGTCCTTACCTCATCTGTTGCTGGTGACTGATAGCTGAAAACCCACTTTCTCAGCCTACTGTTTGAGAGGCTGCTCACACAGGGTCTCAGGGTAAGTTAACTCACATTTAGAAACTAATTTTAAAATTCTGAACACCCTTCCATCACTCTTTTTTGTGATGACACACCATGACCTAAGTATCACTTTTCCAGAGAGGTAGGACAGGCTGTCCATAACCCCTTTTGCTGTGCACAAAGGAGTCGCACACCTTAGACAAGGATTTCACATACTGTTTGCTCAGAAGCTTCTCCAACGTTGTCATATTCAAGAATGGCCTTGTACAGTGTGTTGAGTAGGTGAGATGCCCGAACCACATTTCGAGTGTCAGGTGGAACTTCTGCTACTCCAGTACTAAATACTTTGTGTAGAACCTTAAGTTGAGCCAATCGAGGTGACAACTTATCCACCACTATTGAAAGAGTTATCGTGGTATCTACAAATATCACGAAATTAAACTCAATAGAAGGGAAAAATACCTGCAGTCAAAATCTGATAAAAAGCCACTTATGGAAAGATATTTGACAAGCTGGAGGGTGAGGGGCTTTAATCTCACATCACAAGGAACTAATTTCTCTAAAGAAGAGAGTCTGCCAGTCAAGGACACAAAGGCAAATAACTCAGCAGAAAAAGAAGGCACATAGGAACTGACAGTTCGCAGAAGGAAATATAAATGACTTTTAACCATATAGAAAGACACTCAATTTCAGCTATAATAAAAGAATGCATATTAAAACTACCCTGGGTGAAAAAAAAAAACAAACTATGTTGGGTTACCGTTTTAGATGGGAAGTGGGGGAAGGTGTGAGTACAAAGGGCCAGCACAAGCAAGTGCCTCTGTGATGATGGCTGTTCTGTATCTCAAATGTGGACGTAGTTACATGAATGTATGTGTGATGAAATATCATAGACTACCCAGACATATCCTTCCCTCTGCCCTCCAAAACAAAGGAAAAAAATCAAACAAGTGCTTACAAAAACTGGTGTAATCCAAAGTAGTTTTGCAGTTTAGTTACTTGAGTTGTGCCAGTGTCAGTTTCTTTAGTTACTTAGGATGTCACCCTGTGAGGGGTGGTGAGTGATGGAACACAGCACTTCTCCATACTAATTTTGCAGAAGTTGAAAATAAAACTTAGAAGGGGAAAAACTTACACCTATCAGATTAGTGAAGACCAAAAATCTTGATAACACAGTTAGCAAGGGTGGGAAGAGTGAAGTATTCATATACATTGCTGGAAAGGGTGTCAATTTAAATCTGCATCTTCATGGAAAATAACGTGGTAGTATCTATCAAAATCACAAATGTATATATCCTCTGACACAGCATTTCATTTTTTAAAGAATTTATCCTACAGATAACCTGCTTGCATATGTGTATACCTACTTATAAATAAGAGGTTATCTTTGCAGTATTGTTGGAAAACAAAATATCAGAAACAAATGTCTATGAAGAGGGGACTGGTCTATGATATATCCATATGATGGAACATGAAATTTGTAAAAAAAGAACAAGGAGGCTCTTTATATTCTTGAATGTTAGCATCGTCAAAATTTAAATTAGAAAGCAATTTGAAGAGAATAGTGTAATAGACCATAAATATGCATATATGTATGTTCATTTGCTTGTATGAATGCTAACTATTTTTGGAAGGACACATAAGAAACATGACCTAGCTGCCTCTGGGGAAAGGAATGAGTAGCTAGAGAACTGGAGCAGAGGAATTTTCACTGTAAATCCTTACTTTTGGGGATTTCTAGCTACATGAATGGTTTAAAAAGATAAACTTAAAAAGCATGCATTCATGAGCATTCCTTATTTGTCATGTAAATTTCAAATCTTTTATCAATCAACAACTTAAATGACATTTAAACAATTAAGTATCTTATGAATAAAAATGAAGAATATTAAATACCATTATTGATGATACACCTCTCAATTTCGACAAGTTCCTTTTTGAAACTAAGCAAATATTTGTACAGAGCCCACATAAAAGCTTGGTAGGTTCTAAAGGGAGCTTCAGTAGACTTCTTAGGAACAGAACTATTTCCAGGTAATGTGCTTTCGGAGTTGTGCCCCATGACTTCATCGATAAACTCCTGGAGCCGAAACACAACTTGGCCATATGCTGCTATTTGTTCTAGCACTGATCGTAAACAGTTCTATTATGAGAAGCAAACCACAATTACTTAAAGTCAGTCTTCTGTAAACATTCAAATTCATTTCCCATCCCTTAATGTATTTTTTGTGTATGACTGTTTTTATAAAAAAAGTAAAAAAGATGAATATTAAGAGACTGTTTTCTCAATAAGAAATAAGTCCCTTTTATTTCCTACTCATAATATCAAGTAATAGAATCTATATCTAGCACTCTTCTCAGCCTTCAGCTGGGTGAGGGGGGAACATGGGGATTCTTTCTTTTTCGCTAAGTGCAATTTATTTTTTTGTATACTGGGGTCACATTTCATACTTTTTCCATGTGACTATCCCATTATTGCAGCACCATTTGTTGATATTTTTTTAGGTGGGGAGTGCATGGACCAGGAATTGAACCTGGGTCTACCACATGGCATGTGAGAATTCTACCACTGAACTACCCTTGCAACCTACTATGCAATTTTTGATTGTAGTAACATACTACAACTCAAAATTTTCATGTCTAAATATTTATGTCTAAGTATTTCATGTCTAAGTATTAAATATTTATACAATATTGTGCTACCATCACTAATGTTCATTACTCCAACACCTTCATCACCTCAAACAGCAACTCTGTACCCATTAAACAATGACTCCTCTTCCTACCCTCAAATCCTGGCCCCTGGTAGCCTGTCTTTATGAAATTTGCATCCTCTAGGTATTTCATATAAGTGAGATCACACAATATTTGTCTTTTGTGTCTGGATTATTAAGTTTTACATTCAAAGCAAATAAAGCATCAATTTTTACAGAATACAGAATTGAAGTTTGTATTCTTAAAAACACATAAAAGAAAAATGCAGTATAGGCAAAAAAAAACTACAGAGCTTTCTGATGATTTCAGCATCTGAAACTTATGTGCTTTTCCCAATACAAATAAAAAGCAGACAACACAAAAAATATGAACTTCACAAACAATATTAAAGAATTCTCTAAGTATTGTATAGATTCACAACTTAATTTTATAGTAAATACAAATAACTTACATGTGTCAAATGAGTTACTACAATATTGTTTCTCACCGTTACCTTTCCATCTACTAATTGAAATATAAAGAGCTTTTTCACTCCTGAAAGTAACCTGAAATGAAATAAAAAAGATGTACTTAAAATCTAGAAAAATATTCATCATGGTAATGCCTGAGAAATTTTAATGAACAATTCAGAATTGCACAGGCAGGGGTTGGGGGTTGAGTTATAACTTCCAAAGGTCAGATAATAAAAATATGGAAGACATCTTTTTATCTGATTTCTCTAAGATGTAAGACATTTCAATATCATCTTGGAGAGCAGCCCAAAAAAATGTACTTAGAGACTTTCAATCCACATCTTACTGTTTTTAAGGTATACAATAATTCATGATAGAGAACATTAATACCTGAAAATTTCAGTAGTAACTATACTGTATGTTGTACCTTTAATTTTCCTTTTGTGTGAATGCAGTCTAAGTTATTAGATCAATTTTCTGATATGGAATATAGGTTAACTCTCACAGGTATATTCTGCCTATTAAAAGCACTAAGCAGCAAACTAGGAAGCTCACTTCAAATACAGATATTTAAAAAGTGGCAGTCTAATCTAATATATCACCAATTAAATTATTTAAAGTAAAAGAAGTAAATATACTACAAAATCACCATCTCCACTGTCAAATCTGACGTCTGGGCTTCCCAATCGCCCCAGTCCTAGTGTCCACCTGGAATTGTTTTGGGATCAAACCTAAGGGTCAGCTTCTAGCTTGCATCTGAAAAATCTCTAAACGTGTTTAAGGAAACAAAATTTCAATTTTCACTATAAATTAGGTTAATAGGTCTTACCATAGCGTTTCCCGAATAACCTGAGTCTCAGTGACAAAAACTCTGTCATCTGGAACATATAATGGATCACTGCTATATAAATGCTGATCCCTATTAGACAATAAATATCAAATGTCAATATAAAAGTTTCTAATTAAGTAAAAATACATGTCAAAGAATATATGCAATTTACTGGTAATTTTAACCAGAAATCAATTCTTAAACAAACATAAATACTTTAATATTCTCCCATCTTAGTGTAAACCTTCCTGGCAACATGCGACAGAAATCCAGGATGAGTCAGGACTCAGTATCAAGGGATTGAGAATACCTTCTTGACCAAAAGGGAGAAGAGAGAAATGAGACAAAATAAAATGTCAGTGGCTGAGAGATTTCAAACAGAGTTGAGAGGTTATCCTGGATTATATAGATATATCCTTTTTTTTAGTTTATGGTGTATTGGAGTGGCTGGAGAGAAGTACTTGAACTACAGAGTTGTGTTCCAGTGACCCTGTTTCTTAAAGATGATTGTATAATGATACAGCCTTTACCATGTGACTGTGTGATTGTGAAAACCTTGCGTCTGATGTTCCTTTTAACTAAGGTATGGACAGATAAGTAAAAAATATGGATAAAAATAAACAAATAATAGGGATAACAAAGGTTAAAATAAATTGGGTAGATGGATATAGTAGTGGTCAATGAGAGGGAAAGGTGAGGGGTATGGTATGTGTGAGTTTTTTCTTTTTTACTTCTTTTTCTGGAGTGATGCAAATGTTCAAAAAAATGGTCATGGCAATGAATACATAACTGTGTTGATATTGTGAGCCAATGATTGTATACCATGTATGGAATGTTTATCTGTTAAGAATATTTATTCTTAAATCTGTTAAGAATTTGTATGTTGTTTTATTAATAAAAATATTTAAAAAAAGTTCTCCCATATTGATTTCCATAAATCAACTGATACACTTTTAAAGAAGCACTCTCAGAGCAATTCCAATTGTTATGTTTACTGTCAATTTAGCCAAATGTTTAGAACTATGCTTTGTTGTGTTTTTGGAAAACAATGACTGTATTTTTTAAATAAGGGCAATAAAACAGCAATTAAATGATGACCTAATATACACTAACCCATTCACTTTGAAAATAACAAAAAAATCAAAACACAGAATGTAATTTAGTAATGTTACTAAAATAATTAAATATTTAATTATTTAAATAATATTAAATAGTTAAATTATTAAATAATTAAAAAGTGTTCAGTTAAGTTTGTTAAAAATAAAGTAACAAGCTCAAACTTCAGTGATAAGTGATCTATATAAAAGGCAAATGTTTATAAACCAAAATTTCTTTTATCATTATATTAAATGAAGAACTGAACTTCTTACCAGATAGCAGCTAAATTGGAGTGCAAATGTAAGCTATGAGGAAACCGGGAGGACCTGGCTGTCCAGTACTGAAGGACCACATGCTGTTCCAGCCAGCTCTGGTCATCTGTTTCACCTACTGGAAGAGAATTTAAAAAGAAGTTTAAGTTTATATACTTGTCAACTTGACCAAAATATCTGGACTATGGCTCCATTTAAACACACAACTGAAAATGGCTCCTTAAAACAACTAATAGACATTTATACATACAATCAAACATATTGCTCAATTTTAAAATGACTCAATGAATGAAAAGATACAGACAGTATATTTGAATCTTCCAGTAAAGAAAGAGAAATCAAAGACTTTCCCAAAGCCTCAGGACTGGTACTAAGGATTAGATGATCTAATCTTTATCTCATATAGGTTGTCCCAGGGAGCAGAAAAAGGGGAAGATGTCTAACACTTCAGGCGATAAATAAAACCTTGAGAGTAAAACCAGATAAGAATAATAAGAAAAGTAATTTATCGAAGAATAAAGATGATGAAAAATCCTAGTAAAAAACAACCAACAATCCAATGATATATTTCTCAATGACTGAGAAGGTTTACCTCAGGAATTCAAAGATAATTTAATATTGGAAAATCTACCAATGTAGTAATAGAGTAAAATAGGAAAATCAGAGGATTTTCTCACAGATGTAAGATAGCATTTGACACAGCTCAACATTTATGATTAGAGACTCTAAAAAAAATCAGAATAGAAAGAAATTGTTTTAATTTGATTAAGGCTACATACCCAAAATCTATACCAGAAAACCATCACATTTAATGGAGGAATTTCAGGTATAAAATCCCCTAGGATAAAGTCCAAGCTTCACTGTCACTGCTTACAGGCCAGAGAGCAGGGCTAATGGGTCAGGAAAAAAAAGGCATGGCCAATGTATTACAGAGAAGATACACATGTAAGAATTGGCAGGAGGAGATAAAAATGCCAATATTTGCAGATGATACTGAGCATCTATATAAAAAAAAAACAGAATAAAAAAACTAGTATAATTAATAGTTCAGCAAGGATGTTGGATATGAGACCAACTTATAAAAACCAGATGTTCTCCTACACTATGAATAAACAAACAAAAAAGGTATCATTACAAAAACTGTTACAGATTATAGAAATTAAAAAATGAATACTTAAGATCTTTATAAAGGAAATTTCCAAAATCTAGTGAAATTCATAAGAAACGCAGAATGTAAATATAGTAAAAATGTCAATTCTCCCCAAATTAAGTTTATAAATTCAAAGTAATCCCATACAAAATTTTACTTGGATCTTTTTTAAAGGAACATGTCATACAACATATAAAATGTATATGGAAGAATAAAGGCTCACAAATCGCTAAATCAATTTTGAAAAAGGCCAAAGTATTGGATGAAGACTTGCCTTCTATGTATTAAGGCATATTACAAGACTGTTTACTTCTGGGCCAGATTCACACTAAAGGAATAGAACAGAAAGTTCAGAATAAATGCATGAATACATGGGAACTTCAGCTATGATAAAGAATTGTAAAGCAAAATGGAATATTGGATTGTTTACTAGATGTTACTGGGAAAATTGGCTCACGTAAACTAGACCCATTAACCTTGCTTCATGCACAGAAGTGAACCTGGAAGTCACTAATGACTGAAACAGAGGAGATAAAAGAGGAAACAGAAGGTAAATACAGTCTTTGTGGGGAAAATCAAACACTAACCATATCCTGAAAATTTCATATAATGAATTTATTCATAGAATAAAATAAAATCATGGATTTTGCCTGGAAAATGTTAAGTTAGGTGACTGACCAGGAGAAGATACTTGCAATGTATAAAATCCAGGGAATTATTCTCTAAATATACAAAGAACTCTGAGAGGTGGGCAAAAAAAGGATATGAAACCTAAAAGAAAAGTAAGCAAACAATGCTTACAGGCAATTCAGAGAAGGGGCAACCCTGGTTGACCGATGAGTACATAAGGAAGTCCCCCTAAATTACCAGCAGTCAGACAAATATAAATTAAAACAATGGCTCAGAGGAGAATGGTGGATTTTAGCAAGTACTGAGGAGTTTGTGGGGGGTGGGGGCAGAAACTTATACCCTAGTGAAATTCTTGCACAGGCCAATAACAGACACCAATAAGGAAGTATATTACAGCACTATATGTGGTAGAAGGGAAATGAAAGCAATTCAGAGTCTATCAACAAGGGAATTGATTAACGGAAACACTGTAGCTGTAAACTGTAGAATAATATCTAGCTGTTAAAAGCAGGGATGAGGTGTACATATAGCAATGTAGACAGATTTTAAAAAGTAGAATTGAATGGAAAAAGTTAACAGAATAAAATTCACACAGCACATCGGATATGCAATTTAAACACACATACACAAAATGACATAATGCATCTGATAATAACTCAGCACATGTAAGAACATCAGTATCAAATTCACAGAAATGCGTGCCTATGACAGTTCTGGCAGAGTAAGGGAATTAGGAGTGGAATTCTGAAATAGCATAAGAGAAGAAATAAACTAAAATAAAATAAAAGCTCTCGCAGAGTATGTTTTAGATTAGCATGATTAATTCCATGATCTGCTCTGGAGGTCCAATTCAAGAGGAAATTAAAAAAAGAAGAAAACCAGAAAATCATTATGATGCCAAATCAGTTTCAATTACTTTATATTCCAATTTGACATAAATTCTCAAGGGAAATCAATGAGAACCTGTCACAAAAACCAATTCTAGCTTCTGCTATTTGCTTCATCCCTATATGACCATGGGGACCACTGTGACTGGGCCTTTGGAAAAGTATTTAATACATTCAAGTCATATTTAATGCATTCAAATCATCTTACATGTAGATGATTTATTCTCTAAGGCTGTTTCTAACTCTTTCTAGATTTTTACCAATTTATAGTCCTACTAAAAATTGAAAAAGCAGACATTCAAATTGAAAAATAAATCTTTTACTCACTAACCTTAGTAAAGTCAATCCTTCTCTAATAAAAATAAAAAAATTAAAACATTTACAACATAACATTTTTAGAAGTATATTTTAAAAATAGGAACAAAATTGCACTCAATTCTTTTTTGACATTAATTCTACAGTGCTACTTCTTTGGCGGTGTATAAAAAAGAACTACTAATGGTTTAAAATATTTTGTATTATAAGGATGGGAAAGTTAATCAACTTGAATCACATGGAACCAATTCTCAAAGCTTGCCTTTCCTTCTAGGGAATTCTTCTATTAGGAAATGATGCCATTATCCAAAAATACAGAACACCTTTCCAGCTGACACGAGACCCTGGTTTTCTGTTTTGATCTTGTTCTTCTAATGGTGTCCTGTCCACCTGAATTCCAGAGTCCTCTCTGCTTAAAGGCTGTTGCTGATCTTCATCTTCACTTTCTTCAGACCAATTCTGATTAAAAAAGCAAAGTCAGCTTACTCTTAGAGTACAACAATTAAAGCTATTGAAGTAAAAAAATTAAGAAAACTTCAGGAGAAAAGTGTTTTTATATATACCAAATGAAATTTTCTTCTAAGTTCTGGAAAGTGACTACTATGTAAATGAAATTATTTTGGTGGCAAACAATCCAAAATTCACAGCTCCTTAAAGGATTTTTATATTCACTCTGTTCAACCTCTTATTACTCTTATACTCTTGTATAAGAGATCAAGTACTCTTGTACTATGATTTGGCACAAAATTCTAATAAATCTTCCATAATTAAATACTTTAGTAAAGAATATTTCTGTTTAAGCTAAATTGTTCTAGGGCAGAAGGAACTGTCAGAATCATCTATATCAGAAAGTATTTTTCTGTATCTCACTTGGCATGTATTCATATCATTAACAGCAAAACTATTACCACTTACCGGTGTGTCTTCATTTGGACCACAGTCAATTTCTTCACCTTCCATCAAGTATTTTCCCCAGTCAAAATCATCTTTCTTTTCTAAAATACAACCAAAGGACCTCATCAGTAATAGTTCTGAAAAAAAAGCCAAAACTATAGGAAAAAAAGTCTAACAAGACAAAATAAAACACAATCAGGAAATAAAAGCTCAAAAATGCTGAAACATCCAATAACTTGATATTCTAACATATTTTAAGTTCTAATGTTTATCTCTTCAACAGGGATTTTTTTTTTATATGATTGCAGGTAGTTTAACTTACAAAGTAAGAACTTATATTTTAATTGAAATTATCTTTTTCTAAAGGAGACAAGGCATTCAAAGCAAAAAATATTTTAGTTTCATTGACTTGTACAACTGTTTATAAAAATCTCCATGTCTAATATGGAAGTAATGAAATCGATTCCTCTTTTATTTCTTATGTTAAATCACTTGGTAACGTACCGACTTCTTTATTTCTTGGTGTTTCCACATAATTGCTGTTTGAAGGAGAATCAGAGAGGCACAGTAGCAGCGACAGTATGGAATAATGTGCATCCGTCTTTAAAACAAAAAATAAAGAACATGAATTACTGAACTCTGCAAACTAATCGAAAGGATCTATGACAGCTATGTTCCCAATTTTTCCTGGTTTGAAAACACATTAATTATACATAAAGAAATCCTAATCTATATACTTTTTTCATAGCTCAAGTGAATCTCACAAAGCCATCTGAGGGTTTGAAATCTACATTTCTAACAAGTAAAAAAACATCTATGTGGATGACTTTTTATTCTCTGAGAACTGAAACGTCTTTGGAGGATGACATTAATGCTAAAAAGCTGATTATTTTCATTGGTAACATGCATCATGAAGCTTAAAAATTTTACATATTATGATCTGATGCACCATTTTATTTAAGCACACTCCCTTTTGTTTCCCCGTTTTCACAAAACGTTATGTAATTTCACAATTATGAGTTTGTACAATAAATTTCTAAAGATGAGATGCTAAGTTAAGGAGTACTTGCATTTGTAATTCTAAAGAAATGTCAAAATGTTCTCCATTGACATCATACAAATTTGCATTCCTAACAGTATAAAATTATGTTTCCCCATACCATTTATTAATAAGTGAAAAACGTTATCTCAGTGTTGCTTTAGTTTGCATTTCTCTTACGTTAAGGAAGGGTGGGCATTTTTTAAGTTTACAGGTTGTCTCATTTTCCTTTATTATTATTTTACTTCAATTTTCTATTTCACTGAGTTTTTTTATTTGCAATACTGATTTCTAAATTAGGTATATGGAAAAGTGCTAAATCAGTGTGCCTGACTTGCTGAAACCTCGTGCATTCCTCAGATGGGGCCATTTTCATGACTGCTTTTTGGCTAGCTCCTGGGATTTTGTTTTGTATGCTTGGGTCTTAAACCACTGTACTGGCTTGTCTAGACAGTTTGGGCAAACAATGTGATTTATAGTGAACAACTGCTTTCCTTAAGGGGTCCACAGCTTTAAATTTCATGAAATACAAATTTAATGAGTATCAAATGTGCTACTAGCTGAAATGAGCTTACCTACTGCTAGTTACTAATTGTGAAATGTCATTCTCCACTAAAATGATTCAGTCCTCAAAGAAATGGTTGATTTCAGAGCTGAAGTTTGGCAGTAGTAGAAAATAATTCTCTCACATAAATCTATTACTTAGTAGTAATTACTAATGCCAGATCCTTTGTTAACTGGGCAGGTTTAAAAGGATGTATGCCCCCTAGAAAAGCCATGTTTTAATCAAAATATCATTTTGTAAAGGTAGAATAATCTCTATTCAATACCATATGTTTGAAACTGTAATCAGATCATCTCCCTGGATAATGTGATTTAGTCAAGAGTGGTTGTTAAACTGGATTAGGTGACAACATGTCTCCACCCATTTGGGTGGGTCCTGATTGGTTTATTGGAGTCCTATAAAAGAGGAAACATTTTAGAGAATGAAGATTCAGAGAGAGCAGAGAATCCTGCAGCACCACGAAGCAGAGAGTCCACGAGCCAGTGACCTTTGGAGATGAAGAAGAAAAATGCCTCCCGGGGAGCTTCATGAAACCAGAAGCCAGGAGAGAAAGCTAGCAGATGACACAATATTCGCCACGTGCCCTTCCAGCTGAGGGAGAAACCCTGAACTTCATCGGCCTTCTTGAACCAAGGTATCTTTCCCTGAATGGATGCCTTAGATTGGACATTTCTATAGACTGTTTTGTAACTGGGACATTTTCTTGGCCTTAGAACTGTAAATCAGCAACTCATTAAATCCCCCCTTTGAAAAGCCATTCCATTTCTGGTATACTGCATTCCAGCAGCTAGCAGACTAGAACAGTAACTTACTGTTTTTAGATTGGGAACACAAAAGGACACAGGTGCTTAAAGGAAGTGAGGGTTACCAGGGAAAGAGGAAAGTACGTATAGCAGAAACAAAGGCAAACACTGCATCCCTATTGACCCCACTACTTGCCAAGGGCCAGATTCGCCTCCCTATAGTTACACAGGAACATACCAAAACAGTGTGCAGTCATGGAAAGGCTTGTATGACATTATGTACAGTTATCCCCATACCCTGCAATGTGTTCATTTTTTTTATAACATCTATAAAGGAGCTTTATTCCAAGATGACTTACTAACTGAAGTTATAGCCCAACTACAAATATGCACTAAGGGTCAAATTCATAGCTTAGCAATCAGTAACCGATCATATTTTGACCAAATTCACTAATTACAAAAGAGGTCTGCTAAGAGTTAGGACTCTGGCCCTTACATTTGGACAATATAAACTATTTTATTTAAAACATGGGCCAATTTGTTTTTTACACTATTTGCCTAAGAAATGAAGGTAAAGAATTGGACCTCCATCTCTAAAAGTGACATGCCCCTTCCTTGTCTGCCTTTGGAGCCCTGCATTGCCTGCTACCCCATGGAAACTCAATGAATACATGTGTACAGATATTAAAAGAAGCAGTTCCATACATTGTACATGATATCAAAGGCAGTCTTGAATCTCAAAGTTAGAGATAACTTCTCTACTTCCATATTTTTGAAACCCAGAGCTATAAAGAGCTAAAGTCCTTTGGTCCCACTGGAGTTTTACAGATGTGCCAAGGTCTTTACTTATTCCACCAAAAATAACAAATATCCCCCAATTCTCCTTTGCCAAATTTGATTCATAGCCTAAATGGTAAACTATCACTTATGAGCAACTCTTATGGACACTGTACGACTCTATGAACTTATAAATCAAAATACAGTGAAGTTACAGTTTCATTTCTGGCATGATGGAAGGAAGTAATCTTCACTCCTCTTCCCAAAAAGCAACTATAAAGCTGGACAGAATTGCCACGACAGTGACTCTGGATCATCCACAGGCACACAAATGCTGAGAAGAATTTACTGATGAAAAGTACTTTAGGTAAGAAGGAGAATGGTGCAAGTTTGTGGTCTTCTGGATTGGAGCTGTGTGCCTGCTCCCCCATGCTCTGTTAAAACAGTAGTTCAACCACAGCAGGACAGGATAAGAAAACTAGCTAGCTTTGCTGCCACTGCTATAGGAAACTCAGTTGATTTGAAGAGTTGTATTAAAGTGGCAATTGCAGCGGCAAGTGGACAGGGAGAGCTAGAGGCCCTGCAAGCCTGAGGCTGCAGGTCTGTGAGGGGCAGGCCATGAACCAGGAGACTAGCTAGGGATGAATCAGGGCGCTCCCACATGCCAGAAAGTAAAAGGGGCTGAGCTTTTCACATATCTTAGGTTAACCCAAGGCTGTGAGTATGAACAGCATAACCTAGAGAGGACCCAAGCCACCCAAATATCCTTGGCCTGAGCCCACAGGCAGAGGAAATGCAGGAGAGTTAACAGAAAGTAAACAAGACAGTCTTGAAAACAAACTTAAGCTTTAATGTACTTGAACCCACACACATATCTATCAGTAGACAGTCTTACTTTTGAGCACAAACTCTGACCAATCTTTGACTGAGCACCAGATGCAGTCACGAGGGAGACCTTGAAGATACCAGGATTAAAAACAAAAGAAAAATGTGATCAATCTTATGGAATGGTATGCTCGAGTGACTGAAATGGGAAAGTTTATGCGGCGTGTATGTTCCCACAATTTTAAAAAAAGGATTCTAAAAAGACAATGACAATTAAATGCAATGTGATCCTGGATGGGATTTAATAAGGGAGGAGAAAAGGCTCAAAAGCACTTATGAAAATATTGGAATACATACTTTAAGGCTTTATTATTATCATTGTCAAATTTATTGAACTTGATATCTGCACTTAAGGTGGTTACATAAGTGATTATCCTTGTTCTTAGGAAATGTATATGGCATCAAGTATTCAAGGAGCAAGATGTATTCAACCTACACTCAAGTGTTCACAAAATGGAATGATAAAAAGATAGACAGAGACAGATAGATGGACGGATAGACAGACTGATAAGGCAAATGTGCCAAAATGTAAAAACTCGTGGAATTGGGTATCAGGGGATTAGTGGTATGTTAGTGTTCTCTAAATTATTTTTGTAACTATTTTGTAATTTTTTATTATATAAAAAGTTTAGTAAAAGTATTTTTAAAAAAGAAAAAACTGAGCAAACATCAGTAGTGACAAACTGTTGGGGAGACAAACTTCACGCAATTAAGTCCAAGTGATTTCCTACAAAAAAAAAAAAAATCACAAAACAACAGCAATTCTTAGGTAGGGGTGAGAGCCAAAACGTAAAGCTGCTATAAAATACTACCTAAAATTCAGTATTACAAAACAAGCAAAGAAACAGTAAAGGATAACCCAATATTCTGGGGGGAAAAAAAAGCAGTCCTTTTTTTTCTGAGTGTCCCTAGATGTTTGATTTAGCAGACAAACTTCAATGCAGCTATTAAAAATATGTACAAAACAACTAATGGAAATCATATTTAAAATATGATGACAGTGCCTCACTGAACTAACCATCTCATTAAAGAGGTAGAAATTATTTTAAAAGAAGTACAGTGTTTATACCGTGAAAACCTCAAAAAATTGTATTTCATTTGTGAGAGAAATTAAAGATGTAAATAAGCAGAGAAACACTCCATATTCAAAGATTAGAAGACTCAATATTAATGAGATAGCAGTATTTCCCAAACTGATCTACAGATTCTATCATGTAAGAGTATTTTTGTATTCCTGAGGCCTTGAGCCAGGCTGTATCAGTTTCACCAGTTAATTTATGCTAACAAGGTGACTTACGGAACATGCAAGTTTCATATGCCAGAGGTCCTGGGCCTTGCCTGGGATGATGGAAACAGAATAGCTAAGGCCAGCCAAACTGGCATTGCATGCCCCAATTATAAAAGGCATGAGGTGAGCTTCCCTGGCTGGCAACACTTTGCACATGTTGCTACACACAAATGCTGGGAAGAGTACATCCCATCCCATACCCCTGGGAGGGGCCACATGGAAGCCAGCGCCTGGTTTCTCCTCGACTTTGTCTCATGCATCCATTCCCTTTACTAATTTCAATCTGTATCCTTTCTCTGTAATAAATCATAACTGTGAGGACTACAATGGCTTTTTTGAGATCTGTGCCTCTTCCTGACTACTCACTGAGCCTGAGAATGGCCTTGGGGACCTCAGACTCAATATATAAAGTGTTTAGAACAGAACCTGGCATCTAGTAAGTTTTATATAGGGAACTATTACTGACAAGTGATGAAAAGCAATTTCAAAATTGCTTCAGATTGTGAAAGGCTCTGATCTCTATTTTCAAAGTGTAGGGATGAGAAGATGATTGAATAAGAACCTGTCCCCATCCCCCCGCCCCTCACCAATCATAAGCCCGAGGCACATTGAGTTTGCTGGCAATATTTAAAGTCAATTTCCAGGAGAGCTTCCTCTTGCCAGTGGACAATACTAAAACAGAAAATAGTGAATGTTCAAATGTTAACCGAAACAAGTTGAAGATAATCAGATAGGCAAGAATAGAATGCACAGCAGATTTCACAATAGAAGGCATACCTTTGTTTCCTTGATGCTAGGAAGTGATGAATTTAGAAATTTCTCAGTTACTCTCTTCCAACTAGCAGCTTTGCTGAGATCAGAATGAATGATTAATTTTTCATAAATTCTAAAATATAAAAAAATCAACTGATAGTTATAAAAGCAAACTAAAAAAAGATCTACAATGAAAATATAAATATTTCTGAACACACATATATATACACACATGTAAAAATGGCTTACCCTTCTATTGTCTTTTCTATTTTATGGCTGTTGACATCCAAGAAACGATGAAATCTAATAAAATTAAAAAAGCAATCCTTATGTCAATTTTATCACCTATTAACTATGAAGATTAGTCACATCTCTTCCATGTCCTGCCATACACTCTATACTCCATTATATACTTCCAGAAGTACACCTCCATTACCTCAACCACCAGCCAGGTAAATCACTACTGTGTCTTGGAGACTGCTCAAGCATCCCTTCCTTAGGACACAGGCACATCCTTCACCTCCCCAGTTCAGTCGTTTAGTTCCTTTGTCCTCCCGTAATAACCTGTGTCGCCAACATAGCACATTCTATATCAGGTGTTTGTAATCTTTTTTATACCACAGTGAAACCTAAAAGACCCCTACCCAGAACAATCTTCTAAACGTATAAAATAAAAACAAAGGGGTGGGCCGCGGTGGCTCAGCGGGCAAAGTGCTTGCCTGCTATGCCGGAGGACCTCGGTTCGATTCCCGGCCCCAGCCCATGTAACAAAAACGGAGAAACAGAATACAATAAAACAAGAAAATGTTTAAAAATGTTTCCCTTTCTTCCTTCCTTCCTTCCTTCTATCCTTCCTTCCTTCTCTCTGTCTTTCCTTTAAAAAAAAAAAAAAATAAAAAAATAAAAAAAAAAAAATAAAAACAAAGAAAACTACTATATTGAAATACAGTTGTCAACTTAAAAAATGTATAACAGATATCCCCTTTTTAGTTTAAGGTATATTAGAAGGGCTAGAGAGACGTGCCTGAAACTGCAGCGCTGTGTTCCAGTAGTCATGTTTCTTGAAGATTAATGTATAATGATACAGCTTTTGCCATGTGACTATGTGATTGTGAAAACCTTGTGTCTGATGTTCTTTTTATGTATGGTATGGACAGATGAGTAAAAAATATAGATTAAAAATAAATAAATAATAGGGGGAACAAATGTTAACATAAATTGAGTAGATTGAAATACCAGTGATCAATGAAAGGGAGTGGTAAGGAGTATAAAAAAAAGGGGGGAACAAAGGTTAAAATACATTGGGGAGATGGAAATACTAGTGATCAATGAGAGGGAGGGATAAGAGGTATGGTACGTAAGGGTTTTTGCTTTTGCTTTTCTATTTCTTTCTTTGGAGTGATGCAAAAGTTCTAAAAAATGATCATGGTGATGAATATACTACTATGTGATGATATTGTGAGCCACTGACCGTACACCATGTATGGAATGTTTGTATGTTAAGAATGTTGGTGTCTGCACGTTGTTTTGTTTTGTCAATAAAAATTTTTAAAATGTACATTAACTAAAGTACTTCTTTATTAATGTAATAATAAACAAGATCTAGCCTAAGTTCAATAACTACCATTGAAGTAACAGTGAGCAATATTGAGAAATATCTGCAGCAACTATATTATGATGTAAAAGTAATCTGTGACCTCTACTGGTGACAATCGTAGGCTAACAGCCTAATACTATTATGGTTTGTTACCTTCATTCATAATTGAAGGAATTACTACTTTTTAGCTAGAGGTTATGTAATATTTTCTTATCCAAATTCACATACACCTGAATTCCATTTTCAGACTCTCAAGTTAAAAACACCTGTTCAAGACTATATTGTAATTGTTCCCTTTTGTCCCTGTTTTCCTTAAAGACTGAAGTTTTTATTATCTTATCCATTTCTGGATTTTTAGGACCTAGAACATGACCAAAATTTTAAAAATGTAAACATGAATTGTTCCTTTTTCTGACTGACTAAAGCATCTCAACAGTACAGTATAGCTTATTCAACTCTCATTTTCCATTTTTTTGGTTATCAAAGTCAGCAATCCGTACTTAAAAGTAGGAAATTACACTTGTGAATAATACATCTAAATCTACCCCAATATCTGGTTGTGTGGGAACATCACCCTACCTATCATAACTTAGTTTCTCAATCTAAAAAAGGAGATAGTAACTTAAAGTTCTCCTAACTAAAATGATATCCATCTATCTACTGACATTTAAAAATATTAATAAAAATCATTTGGGATAGCACATTTAATTTTCTGTCTTACATGAGATATTGCAGACAGTGTCACTTTTCTAAATCACATTTAAGAACTGTGTTGATCATTTCAGAAACGTACAGATCTGAAAGCCGTCTATTCTTATTATAAATCAAGTAGGCACTTTATTGTGATAATCAAGATTACAGATAAAAAAACTGTTTGCGATTTCTATGAAATTAAATGGGCAGAATGTTAACACTAACACTTACTTTTAGTAGGAATTCCATTACAGTAACGATCACAACAGTATTGTCTAATTTATATTTTCCCTAAAGAAAAGTAGGCGCTCGACTGCAACCTAATTATCTAAATCGTAGCTATTTAAAAAATAATTAAATGAGAAGCTGTATTAGAGGTTGTATTGGGTGACTTAGTGTACTACGGGTCTAGAACTGTTCTAGGTGCTGAGATACAATTATGAACAAAACAGACCAAGAACCAAGATCCTTGCTCCCCAGCAACTTACATTCCAGCTGGGTGTGGGGGAAGGTGGAGACAAAGAGTAAACAACTGATATATCCAATGTGTTTTGATAAGCGCTCTGGCAAAACACCGAGAGCAGGGTAAGGGAGATCTGGAATGGCCCGGGCAGGAAGAAGGAGTGAGAGAGAATACAACTCTAAATAGGATGTGATCATTATTTTGCTCTTAAGACTCGTACTGCACAAAGCGCAATGGCTACAGTAGAGACAGAGTACGAACCTGCTCTCTAAAAGCGCACATACTAAGACGGGAGGCGGGCACTCAACAACTCACAATTCACTGTAGAAGCACGCGTGTGTCTCGCGACGGGGCCACAGAAGACCCTAAGGCACCGAATAAGGGCAGGGCCTATGCGGGTTTCCCCGAGGATCCCACAGCTAGGTTGCGCGACCCCGCCCCTCCTCCTCTGGGCTCGCTGGGCAAAAAGGACACAAAGACCCAAGCGCAGAGTCCCCGCCCGTGAGCATCCCACACCTGAAGTTGGACCAGACGAAGCTCAGGGCGAGCTGGAAGTTGGGGTCCGCCTCATCCTGCAGACCAGTCATATGCCGGACGAGCTCCAGCACGTCCACCTCCTGTTGTCTGTCCAGCCAGCTCCACGGCGGAACGGCTCGAGCCATTGCCCCTGCTATCCCTCACTACCCGCGCATTCGCACACCAGCAATGCAAGTTCTCGGTGAGTTACGACTGCTCTCGCGAGAGTTAGCTCAGCCGCGGCATTGGGTCTCGGCGACGTTTGGTTGCTATCGCAAGAGTTCGCGCTTCGGTCGTGTGACGACTAGGGCGTCAGTGCGCATGTCTTCTGGACAATGCTGCCGGTATTGTTTTTGTGAGATGTTGGTGTTGTGTCTCCCACTTGCACTTAGTAAAGTTGAGTGTGTTAAAGAAGATACTGCAGAGAAGAAAACCGACAAGGAAACAAAACAATACAAAGATAAAGAAGATACTGCATTATTTGAGGTACAGACCGTTTGTGTGACCTGCATGAAGCTCCATTCCTACGCTGAGCTCCAGAAAGCTCGCTGCCGACGCCGCTTCCTGGGAGGTTCTCTCACACCTCTAAGGCACAGTATTGTTGCCGAAGGATTTTCTCCTCATCGAACTTAAAAGATATATATCATACAACCTTCGTGTTTAAGACAAAATGTAGCATATTTATATAGACAAGAAACAACTTTTGGAGAAGAGTAACTAACATTTTCTCTTGCTCTGCAATCCCCGTAGACCCAGGAAAGCGCCTCACATATCGCTTGGTTGTCAAAAGAGACAAGAACACCGAAGTGCGTACAGCAGGACCAAGAGAAGTGTATAATTTCGAGGTTGAAAGGAAAACACAGAGTCTTAATCCTCCGCCTGCCATTTAATGGGGGTGTGGCCTCAGGCTAGTCGCTTCTCCCTCAACCTCAGTTTTCTCAAAAGAGGGTTCTGGTGGGGCAGAGAAGGGTTATTCCTATTTAATAGAGTTAGTGCGCATACAGCATTTAGAGCCAGGCACTTGGCAAGTCCTCCAAGAGTTAATTGTTACTATTAAGAGATATGTAATGGTCTCTGGCTAATTTTGGTTGATGGTTTAACTTCTGATAATTTTGATCATAATTCAGTAATATCTTTTATTTTTTTGGGTGGTGGAGGGTAAGGGGAGCATGGGCCTAGAGTAGAACCCTGGACTCCCGTGTGACAGGGAGCAGGGGCTTGGGCCTACGAGGACCACTAGCAGAAACTGAGAACAGATGGTTTTTAAAATGGGGGGAAAATATGTATCTTGAAAGCTATTTAAAAACATACTCATAATGAGAGAAAAAGAAAGATCAGTTGACTAGATAGCAGCAAAGAAAGAAATCACCAGACACATTAAAATACAAGAAGAAATGCCCCAGTCAAAAGAATAAATCTGAAAGAGGAGATATAGAATCTGGAATAGCTAATCAAAGATGTTCAAACAAATTTCCTGAAAAAACTCAAATAAATGAATGGGAATATGCATGAAGAGATAAAAGATACTAAGAAGAAACTAGGAGAGCATAAAGAAGAATTTGGAAGAATATATAGAAAAATAACAGGCATTATAGAAATAAATGACACTAGATGATGTTTAAAATATACTAGGCACACACAACAGTAGGTTTGAAGACGCAGAAGAGTATCAGGTGAGAGCATTCTAGCATTGAGCCACCCATGCACCCCTTAGTATATCTTTATACCCTTATTTTCAGGTACCATGACTCTGGTTAGTTGTATATCCTTCTCCAAGGTTCAGTTTCGTATAGAAAAATGAAGAAATTGAACATAATGACCTTTTAAGTTTTCCTGTCACACAGGCCAAGTGATGACACCTCACTGCTCCAAGGTCATTTTGAAAGATGCCTCCTGCTCTCAGTTGCTTATAACGGAAAATGGCTGAAGAAGGAATTTATAACTATCTGGCCAAGGTTGGAGAACTGCCTTTGTTATTTGTAATAAAAACTGCCTTTATTTCTGTTAACTATTGCTTGTAGCAAACCATTTAAAAACTTACTGCATATGTCTCTTTAAAAATTTTTTCTTTTAGAAATTTTATGGGTTTTCATGTGGCTTGTTGCATTGCATTTCTATAGTATTAGATAGTGATATACCACCAATAACATTGCACAAGATTACCTTAAGGAGGAGGAAAATTATTCTGTATAAGAGAACTTATACGCTTTCCCTGGGCAATCTCTTTATTCTAGTTTCAACTCTCATCTGTATGCTTATAACTCTCAAATCTGTCCATACAGCTCTCATTTTTATTGACACCCAAATCAATAATTGGTGTCTGTACATCACCAAAAAATCGGTATATATAAACACACACATGCACTTTGGTTCAAGGCCAAAAATTAAGGTCTTGTATTATTTAGGGTTCTCTAGAGAAACAGAATCAACAGGAAATACTCGCAAATATAAAATTTATAAAAGTGTCTCACATCATCGTGGAAACGCAGAGTCCAAAATCTGCAGGGCAGGCTGTGAAGCCAACAATTCCAATGGAGCGTCTGGACTAACTCCACAGGAGAGGCTCACCAGCCGAGACAGGAAGAGCCTGCCTGTCTCTTCTGAATCCTCCTTAAAAGGCTTCCAGTGATCAGATTAAGCATTACTCATTGCAGAAGACACTCCTCTTTGGCTGATTACAAATGTAATCAGCTGTGGATGTAGCTGACATGATCATGATTTAATTCTATGAAATGTCCTCATCGCAACAGACATTGCCCAACCAGACAAACAGATACTACCACTTGACCAAGTTGACACATGAACGTAACTGTGACAGGCCTTATGTTATGTGTGGCTTGTTATGTATAACTGGGAGGACTTTGAATGGCCTAAAGTTCACCTTCCTGTTGTACTTCCATGGGTGCCCTTGCCAAAACAACCTCATTATCACCAGGACCAGGCACAGTACCTCTTATCTTTGAATAGCAGGCTCCAGTCTCCTGGTAGCCCATGGGGGGTTATTTATTTATTTATTCAAATAAACCAACACATCCTCTTGTGGGTACCTCCTTTTTTTTACTACAATGCCTGACCCCCATGGCCTCTGCTTGTTCACTTTGTTCTCAGGTGAAATCCTGGTGAGACCTTACATGGCACAAGATCCTTCTCCTCAAAGCTGCAAATATGTATGACTAATGAAGTGCTATTGAGTTCATCTGGCTAATGTTGGGTGTTCTGTGTTTGACCATTTCCATTACCCTAGGGCAGGAATCCTTCTATCACCAATGGGGTGAAGAGTGGGAAATCAGAACCACCAGTGTTATAACAGGATGGGTCAGCCATGACTGAGAAAACCTCATCAGCTTTAATGGACCGCTCTTGGGTAACCAACTGGTTCTCTGATATGACAAAGGCTGCTGGGATGGAATTGCCAGTTGCTGGAGTGCTTGCATTTTGGCTTGTGTGGGATTGTGTTGTGTTGGCCAGATGTTGACACCTCTCCCTACCTAAAGTACATTCAACTTCTAGACAAGAATTTTTAATAGGCTATACCCTGGTCTTTTTGTTTGCCAGGGCTGCTACAACAAATACCACCCACTAGTCTGACTTAAACAACAAAAATTTATTACCTTATGATTTTAGAGGATAGCAGTCCAACATCAAGTTATCAGCAGAGCTTGCCTCTTCCCAGAAGTGGGTAATATTCTGATGATGGCAGTCCTCCATCACATAATGATGTCCTTAGTCTCCTCCTGTGGCTTTCTCTGCTTCTGAAGTCCTCAGTTCAGGCTTTTAAGACTGCTAAATTATCAGATTAGGAGATTCCCCACATTGTTGAGGTTATCGCTTTTGTTGATTGTAGATTCAATCAGCCATATTTCATCTTTGAAATACCTTCACTGTAACTATCAGACCAGAGCTTGCTGGACATCCTGTCCTAACCAAGTGGACACATGAAATTAACCGTCACACCTGGCATAACATGACATTGCATTCAGCCTGCATTTAGAAGATTGTCTCTGAGGCTTCTGCCTGTAGGGTGGCAACAACACCACCATAATTAGTTAGTGCTTGAGTCCACTTTTACTAAGTGTTGGGCTAGTGCTCCATGGGCACTGCATCTAGTCTGGTGACCATTACTTGGGGCAGCCCTATGGAGTTGTGATTGGGATAGACCTGGGGATGGCCCGTTGTCAAACAGGAAGGAAGGCCACCACCTTGGGGAGAACTAAGCATACCACCTTGGTTGCTTAACAAGAGTTGTTTTTCAGGCAAAGGAGTGAGTAACCTTTACTCATCTCTTGTGCTGCCAAGGGCACACTCTCCAGATACCATGGGCTACACATCCTTGGTAGCCCAAAGTGTATTGCTGATGGGGAGAAAAGCAGTTGGTACTCCATTGCTCTCCCAGTGCAAAACCCCTAGCTAACATACCTGGGTTTGCTTAGGACATTTTGTCAGTATGCCAAAGGGCTAAACTTATGATCATGGAGCTTGATGGGTTCCATCTAGGCTATAAACAAAATTATTTTACTGAATGTGAACCCTAACCCTGGGGAAATTAACTGACATTCCCTAGGACAAGAGGTGGCCCTCTATGAGGAAGGTTGCAGGGCTCCTGAAATTTCACTCAGAAAGGCCACAACACACATGATTGGACAGAGACGGAAACTAAATACCACAAGTCTATATGGCTAGAAATCCAAAATTAGGTAATTTGTAGAGAGAGGAAAGAAAGGAAGGGGGCAAAAGGGGAGAGGGGTAAGGGGTGGAGAAAAAAAAGAAGGCGAGAAATAGAAAAATAGACCTGAAGCCTGTGTGGTGGGAATAGGCAAGGCTATAACAGATGATAGCTTTGATCCATCCAAAGCGTGTACCTGGAACTCATCCACCACACCACTCTGCTGCCTGTAGCACTGTTGCAACGAAAATCCTGAACCTCAGGTATAGTGATTAGCATTATGTGTCAATGTGGCTAGGTTCTGGTACTTAGTTTTTTAATCAATCAGTAACCTAGAGTTGCTGTGAAGGTATTTTGTACATGCGGTTAACGTCTACAATCAACTTCAAGTAAAGGAGATTACCCTTAACATTTTTTTTTTTTGCATGGGCAGGCAGCGGGTCTCTAGCATGGCAGGTGAGAACTCTGCCTGCTGAGCCACCATGGCCTGCTTTCCCTCAACATTTTTTGTGAGCCTCATCAATCAGTTGAAGGCCTTAAAAGCAAAAACAGAGGTTTCCCAAAGAGGAAATTCGGCCTCAAGACAGCAGCATAAAAATCCTTCCTGAGCAGCCTGTCAGAATACTGTATAGATTTCATACTCAAGACCGTAACATTAACTCTTGCTTGAGTTTCCAGCCTGCTGGCCTGTCCTATGGATTTCAGATTTGCCAGCCCCCACAACTGTGCAAGCCAGTTCCTTAAAAATAAATTAATTTATGTAATATTTAAAAACAAATTTCTAAATATTTATAAAATAAATGTCAAGACACAACATACATATGCATATTTATATATACAAAAATGTATATAATATATATTAAATGCATGTATCTTATTCATTCTGTTTCTCTGGAGAATCATGATACAGGTTATTTTTAGCTTTTTTTAAAAAAATTTTATTTTGTAATACTTTCAAACTTACAGGACAGTTACAAAAACAATACAACCCCCATGCAGAGAACTCCAAAATGTCACTACCTGTTCTCAGATAATTACCAATAATGCTACCAATGTTAGCATTTTGCCACATTTGCCATCTCATTCTGTCTATTTGTCTGTCCATCCATCTGTCTATTTATCAATCCATTTTGTGAACACTTGAGTGTAGGTTGCACACATCATGTTTCTTGAACACTTCATATTACCATGTACATTTCCTAAGAACAAGGATAGTCACTATGTAACCACCTAAGTATAATCATCAAGTTCAAGAAATTTAACATTGATGGAAAACTTACAGTCTATATTCCATTTTTTGTATGTCACAATAGTGTGTATTTGATTGAGCCTTTTCTCCTCTCAATAGATTCCATCTGGGATCACATATTGCATTTAATTATCATTGTCTCTTTAGTTCTCTTTCTTTTTTATTTTTAATTGTGGGAGCATAGGTGCATCATAAACTTTTCTGTTTCAACTCCTCCCAAACATACCATTCAGTGGGATTAATAATATTCACAATGATGCGGTACCCTCACCACCTTCCATTACTAAAACATTCCCAGCTTCCCAAACAGAAACCCTATATCCCTTATGTATTAACTCTGCATTATCCCTATCTCCATCCCTGGCAACCTGTATTCTACTTTCTGTACCCATGAGCTAGCATATAACTCCAATATTTTCTTTGTAGTTTACCGTGAAACCTAAATTTTAACATCCTAAATATATAATAAATTTGTTTTCTTTGATACCAACATAACTTCAACAGTACACACAAAATATGTTCCTGTACCTCTTTGTCTCCTTACTTGTCTCAAATTATGTGTTTACACATGTGAGTCCCCAAAAAACTGTTTTCTCATCATGTTTTGTGCACTTTCCTTTTAGATCCTGTAGGGAGGGATGAATGAAGTTACAAACAAAAAATAAAATATTACTGGCATTTAGATTTACTCCTGTCATTACCCTTACTGGAGATCCTTTATTTCTTCATGTGGCTTCAGTCTACTGTCTATTGTCCTTTCCTTTTAATCTGTAGAACTTTCTTTAGCATCTCTTTTTTTTTTTTTTTTTTTAGTTTTTTATTATTATTATTATTTTTCACATGGACAGACACCGGGAATAGAACACAGGTCTCTGGCGTGGCAGGCGAGAACTCTGCCAGTGAGCCACCATGGCCCACCCAGCATCTCTTTTAAAGCCAATTTAGTGGTGACAAACTCCCTCAGCTTTTTAAAATGCAATTTTATTGAGATATATTCACATATAATATAATCATCAAAAGTATTCAATCATTGGCTGACAGTATCATTATATAGTTGTGCATTCATAACCATGATCAATTTCAGAACATTTTCATTGCTCAAAAAAAAATAAAAAATAAAAAAGAATGCCAAAATATCCATACTTCTGTGCTGGGTTGAAAGGACTTATGTATCCTAGAAAAGCCACTGTTTTAATACTAATCAATCTTGTGGGAGCAACGATTTCTTCTAATCCCTATTCAGTACTATAGGTTGGAAACTTGATTAGGTTATCTCCACGGAAATGTGACTCAATCAATTGTGGGTGTTAAACTTGATTAGATGGAGGCATGTCTCCACCCATTCTATGTGGGTTTTGATTAGTTTACTGTAATCCTATAAAAGAGGAGATATTTTGGAGAGAGCTCCTTTTGAGAATGAAGAGAAAGCTGCAGAACCACGACAGAAGAACAAGAGAAGCACAGAGTCCACCAGCCAGCAATCTTTGGAGGTGAAGAAGGAAAACACCTCCTGGGGAGATTCATGAAGCAAGAGGCCCAAGAGAAAGCTAGCAGACATCGCCATGTTCGCCAGGTGCCCTTCCAGCTGAGAGAGAAATGCTGAACATCCTTGGCCTGCTTGAACCAAGGTTCTTTCCATGGTTCTGTCTATAGACAGAATTTGGACAATTTCACAGCCTTCGAACTGTAAACTAGCAACTTATTAAATTCGCCTTTTGAAAACCCATTCCATTTCTGGTGTATGGCATCTGGAAGCTAGCAAAGTAGAACACCTCTAATCCCCCCTATTATTTATTTATTTTCTGTCTTATTTTCTTATTCATCTGCCCATACCCTAGAGAAAAGTGTCAGTCACAAGGTTTTCACAATCACATAGTCATGCTGTCAAAGCTATGTAGTTATAAAATCATCATCATGAATACAGGCTACTGGTTTATGGTTCAAAAGTTTTAGGTATTTCCTTCTAGCTATTCTAATACACTACAAACTAAAAAAGAATATTTATATAATGCGTAAGGATAACCTCCAGAATGACCTCTAAACTCTATTTGAAATCACTTAGCCACTGACACCTCATTTTGTTATATTTCTTTCCCCCTTTTGGTCAAAAAGTCATTCTGAATCCTATGATACCAGAGCCAGACTTGTTGCTGAGAGTCATGTCTCATGTTGCCAGGGAGATTTGCACTTCTGGGAGTCATGTCCCATTTAGTGGGGAGGGTAATGAGTATATTTTGCAGTTGCACTTATAGATTGAGGCCACATCTGAGCAACAAAAGAGGTTCTCTAGGGATGGCTCATAGGTGGAATTATAAATAGGCTTAGCTTCTCCTTTGCAAGAATAAGTTTCCTAAGGGAAAGCCCCAAGATCAAGGGCTTGGCTTATTAAAATGGAAGACCTAATGCCTGTGAGAATATCAGGAATTTCTCAGGTGGCTGTATTAGCTAGGGTTCTCTAGAGAAACTGAATCAGCAAGAGATATCTGTAAATATAAAATTCATAAAAGGTCTCATGTACCCATGGGAATGTAGAGCCCAAGTCTGTAGGGCAGGTCATGAGCTGGCAGCTCCAATGAAGGTCCTCAATAAACTCTTAGGAGAGGCTGGCTGGGCAACCATGGGGATGTAAGAATCCAAGATCTGTAGGGCAGGCAATGAGCTGGAAGCTCCAATGAAGGTTCTCGATGAACCCTCAGGAGAGACTGGCTGGCTGAAGCAGGAAGAGTGATTAAAAGCCTTCAGGTGATTAGGTTAAGCATCACTCATTGCAGAAGACACTCCCCTTAGCTGAAATGCAATCAGTTGATGCATCCAACATGGTCATGATTAAAGTCCATGAAATGTCCTCATAGCAACAGATAGGCCAGTGCTTGTCTGACCAGACAACCCAGCACCACCACCTGGCCAAGTAGACACATGAACCTGACCATGACAGTCCACCCCTTGTCAACTTGGCAGCAATACATGTCACCTTAAACCATACTTAATCTCTAAATAGAAAATAATAACAGACACAGTTTTTCCTCACCTAACAATACTCAACTGTCCTGTGTCCAGCCAGAAACTCATTAAATCTCTCCAGAATAGGGTGCAAGTCCTTGGGTAAAATTCACTTTTAAACTTGGTATCTTACAACTTAAATACTATAACACGAACAAAACAGCTTATGTCATATGATAAATGAGATAAAGAGGAAAACAAAGATATTTGATTTATGTATAAATACATAGAAACTAATTACAAAGCAAGGAAGAAATATTCATACCATTACAGTCCTTGTGTCTGTAACTGATCACATGATCATAGTTCATGTTTATCACTACCTTAGAACTGTAAACTAGCAACTTAATAAATTCCCCTTTTTATAAGCTGTTCCATTTTTGGTATATTGCATTCTGGCAGCTTGCAAATTAAAAACAGTCACCCTGGTAAAAGACCAAGGGTCTCTCTGGGGAATGTTGGAGGGAAGATTAGCAGTATAACTTTTTGACAATGTAACAGGTCCCTTCCCAAGTGTACCTGGCTTTCCACTTATTCAAGGGGCTCTGGGTCTCTAAACTGTCTCAAGTCTGGGAATTTATTAAGTGACTATGACTCTTTCTTTTTATAATTCAGATTAGATTTTGTTCACTTGACCTAGACCTCTTCTGCTTACACAGATCAAATAAAAATTTAGTAGACTGCCCATCTATTTCAGTTTTAGGTATCCCATGATCTACTAGGCAATGCCATAAATCTCTGCAATTCATATTATTTGATTGCTGCTTTGAGTCTTCTGTCCATTATGGTGGCCATACTCACCTTGTCTTTGGCTATTAAGTGCTGCCATGTGGCTTTTGCCAACTTGGAGTCCAGTCATCCCCATTGTGTTTATGGATTCCAGGTCAGTGATAGCAGTTTCCACAGTAATAGCTAACCTACAGAGAAGGCTGACTACAGAGTTCTTCAGGGATGATGGAGCTAGTCTCAAATTTATTCCTCACAGTGTGTGAGCAGGTCTTCCATGATAAATCCACTCTAACATTCCAGTCTCTCAAAGCATTTGGATCCCCTCATCCATATTATACCAGGGCAGTTCTGACATTTTGACGTCAATTAATGTTGGTCACCTTTTGATCCATGTTTCAGCCAACCACCCAAACAAACTTTTAACACCATTTCTAGTACTTAGAAGTATAACAGTGAAAACAGAATCTCTGCTTAGTGGGACCATATCAGTAAATTCAGCCTGATACAAGTTTATATTCCCTGCACCATTATCTCACACACTTAATATCCATTTCCACACATTCCCCTGATTTTTATCTATGCAAATTGGAAAACTCATGCAGTTCTTTTTTAGTATAGTATACCTCATCATAGGTCACACTTTGTACCTCATTTTTGGGGGCCAGTTGGTACTTTAGTCTTGTTACAGGTCTTGAAGCAAAGAAGCGTGGTGAGGGTGGGTCACAAAAAGAATTAGAAGTGTCTTTCAATCCATTACCTCAGAGTATTTCATTGCAGTTTCATCTGGTGAAAAATGATTAATCTCTCCAGACAGAGGAATGAGGGCTGTTTCCTTAGGGTAGGTGATTACAGGTTTAGCAGCATGAAGGGTTAAGGTGGAGGTTTGATGGCAATTCCTCAGGAAAGACTGGAGATTTGGTGGCTGTTTCTTCAGGGCAGGCTAGAGGTAGGGTGGCTGTGTCCTCAGGGCCTACTATTACAGGTTTATCTAGGAAAAACACAGCAGAATCCATTCTAATGTCCCCACTGCCATCATTATGAATCCATATGTCCCCACCCAATTTTCAGGATCCTACTCCTTTCTAATCAATGCCATCACTTTATAGCAGACACTTTCAAGGATGAGAATTTAGTGTTATAAATCTGCTACTCCTACAACGAGCCTTTGGGTTTGGTTTTCAGAAATCTCAAGTCTCTGGCCACAGGAAATAAGATTTTTTTTAGTGTACATATAGAAACTTTCATGTCATTCACACAGTGTTTAAGTTGCAAATTTGAAGAGTTCAGCTCTTCCCTTTTTGTCATAACTGTACCCAGCATATCTAAAAACAAGCCAGTATCATTCTACCTCTTAACTCCATAAAAGGCTATTAAGGTGTCAAAAACATTGTCACCCAGATCCTTGCCTCGTATAAGCATATGAGTAGGAGAATCAAATGGTGATATTTTGCATATTATTATGGCCAACTCACACCATGGACTGTCAGTGCTATCTTCGTTATTGGAAATAGAGTTATTAGTGCCTTTGAATCTAATCAGAGTAGAAAACCAATTGCAAAAACCCAATTTTAAGATTTTGTTTCTCAAGAACCACCACTCCCAGTAGCAAAGCTGTATTAGTCAGGGTTCTCTAGGGAAACAAAACCAACAGGAGATATCTGTAAATATGATATTTTATAAAAGTGTCTCATCCACCCATGGAGATGGATGAGTCCAAACACCATAGGGCAGGCTGTGGGTTGGGAACAATGATGAAAGTCTTCAATGAATTTCCCCAGGAGAGGCTTGCTTGCTGAAGTACAGATGAAAGTTCTCTCTTCTCACTGCTGAAGTTGTCACCTCTTCCTTAAAGTCTTCAACTGATTGGATTAAATCCAGCTGATTGGATTCTCAGTGTGGAAGACACTTTCCTTAGTTGATCATAGAACAGAAGAGGGGAATCACAGGAAAACACAGTGAGAATGGCCATGTGAAGACAGAGGCAGAAATTGGAGTGATGCTGCCACAAGCCAAGGAAGGCCAGAAGCCACCAGAAGCTGAAAGAAGCAAGGAAGGACCCTCCACTAGAGTCCTCTAGACAGCATGCTTCTGCTGACCTCTTGATTTTGGACTTCTGGTCTCCAGAAGTGTAAAATAAAATAATACATTTCTGTTTTAAGTCACCCAATTTGTGGCAATAATGAGAAAAATCATATATATTTCTCTACTCAGACACATTTTAGAGCCCCACAACAATGCTCAGACAGACTCACAGTATAAGTAACTGACCTACATTCTTAAGCATCTTCACCACATTTTCATTTGATTCACAGTCCACCCAAATTGCATTTGTCTATCTTTGTACTGATTTTCTCTCTCTCTCTCACCCTGCCCCCTCCCCCCTTTCTCTGTCTGTCTTCTACATTATGGTGCCAAAAGATCCAATGATTTCTTGCTGGCTCATTCAGAGGGTTGTTGTTAATGAGTCAAGTTTGATTGGAATGATTATACATACTTGATTTGACACTGGCCAAACAGGTTTTTGCTTCTTCAACGAAAGATTAAGAGGCTAGAACTGGTGAGAGACCTAGAGAATGTCAAACCAAGAGTGACTAGAGATTTGGAGACTTTGGGGGCAAATGGCAGAATGGGTAGGGAGCTGCAGAACCTATTCCTCTCCCCAAAGTAGCAAGCACACAGAAACTGTCTGGATAAATTCTCTGGGGGTTCAGAGGCCATGGTAGTTCTGTACAATGCTCATAAGAGACTGAGGAACCGTGCTCTGAGACTTTGAGTAGTTCCATCTGTGGTTCCTGGCGCCCATCTCCAACTCTTGAGGGAAGCAGCAATAGGCCATCTGATTCTTGCCTGGGGGGGGGGGGCGGGGGCTGCTGTGGACTGGGTGGCCATGGGCATCCTCTGCCCCAAGTACAGAATGGGGCATAGTCCAGTACATGAGCCAGAAACTGGCTGGCAAATTTAGAATGTGGGATCACACTGTTCCATCCCTTTCTGGTCAGATGCCACTGGACACCATTGTTTTGACAATGTCAGAGGTGGAACTGGTAAAGGGCCATTACCACCTTCCTTCTTAGGGTTGAGGGGAATATGTTGTAACAAAAGTGCAATCTCCTGGTTCATCTGGAAAGTATAGCCTTGTGATGTGGAAGAGAGAAAAAAAGCCTTTTTGAAAATATTCCTAATCCTCTCTGGAGGCCCTTTTGATCTGTTCTGCACCCCCTGTAAGAGTACCTCACCCTGTTTTGGCTGGGAAATACTGATGAACCAACAGTCAAAAAGAGAGCCTTAACAAAAAACCCAACCAATAACAAAATCCTAGAGGAGCGAGAAACCAAACTTCAGAATAAACCTGTTATAGTTTGCAAGCTGCCAGAATGTGATATACCAGAAACAGAATGGTTTTTAAAAAGGGGGATTTATTAAGTTGCAAGTTTACAGTTCTAAGTCCCTTAAAAGTCTAAATTAAGGCAAATCTATAAAAAATGTCCAAATTAAGGTGCCAAGAAGAGGTTGCCTTCACTCAAAAAAAGGCCAATGAAGTTCTGGGTTTCTCTCTCAGTTGGAAGGGCACATGGCGAAGTCTGCTAGCTTTCTCTCCCAGCTTCTTGTTTCATGAAGCTCTCCTGAAGATGTTTTCTTTCTTTGTCTCCAAAGGTCTCTGGCTGCATAGACTCTAAAGCTTTTTCCAAAATGGTTCTTTCTTAAAGGGCTCCAGTAAACAACCCACCTTGAATAGGTGGAGACACATCTCCATGGAAACCATCTAATCAAAGGTTACCATCCACCATTAGGTGGGTCACATCTACATGGAAACAATCAGAAAGCTCTCACTCAGCAATATTGAATGAGGATTAAAGGATATGGCTTTTCCGGGGTAGATAATAGCTTCAAAACAGCACATATAGGAACTCAAAAACTAACAAACATAATCCAGGACAAGACATAGATCCCGAATGATAGGGACAAATCTATGCACTGCATTTGCCTTGGGCAGGCATTTTAGATAGGAAGGTTGAAGCCCCAGAAAATCTTTACTTATCACCAGCTAATTACAAAAGCAAGAAACAGACATATCAGGGAATAATTTACAGTTTTAACATTTTAAAATATTAAAATGTAGTGTGTAACAAAAGTGCAAATCAATCAAAGAGGAAATGATGTTCTATCAAAAGGAAGAGGATAAAATACAGAAAATTCCAAAGAAGAAGACAAGTGTTTTTGTTTGCTGGCTGCCAGAATGCAATATACCAGAAATGGAATGGCTTTTAAAACGGGGAATTTAATAAGTTTCTAATTTACAGTTCCAAGGCCAAGAAAATGTCCCAATTAAAACAAGTCTATAGAAATGTCCAATCAAAGGCATCTAGGGAAAGATATCTTGGTTCAAGAAGGCCAATGAAGTTCAGGGTTTCTCTTTCAAGTGAGAAGGCACATGGTGAACACAGCTGGAGTTTCTCTCTCATCTGGAAAGGCATATGGTGAACACGGTCAGGGTTCCTCTCTCATCTGGAAGGGCACATGGCAAACACGGTGTCATCTGCTAGCTGCTTCTCCTGGCTTCCTGTTTCATGAAGCTTTTTGAAACAGGAAGCATTTTCCTTCTTCATCTCCAAAGGTCACTGGCTGGTGGACTCTGCTTTTCGAGGCTATGTCATTCTGCTCTGCTCTCTCTGAATCTCTTTCATTCTCCAAAATGTTTCCTCTTTTATAGGACTCCAGAAACTTATCAAGACCCACCCAAATGGGTGGAGACATGTCATCATCTTATCCAGTTGAACAACCACTCTTGATTCAATCATCTCTCTAGGGAATGATCTGATTACAGTTTCAAACATACAGTATTGAATAGGGATTATTCTGCCTTTACAAAATGGGATTTTGATTAAAACATGGCTTTTCTAGGGGACATGCATCCTTTCAAACCAGCATGACAAGAATGTAGACATACTGAGTAAAGCCGTAAAAACATGATATTAAAAATGTTCAATTAGAGGTAGGAAAGTACAGAGAAAGAACAAAGCATCAGGAAAACAAAGAATGAGAAATATGAGAGTCTAAGGGAGGAGAAATTTTAAAAGGAAATGAAACAGAATTACTGGAGTAGAAGACAACAATAACAGAAATGAAACATGCCTGGAGGGTTTCAATAGCAGATTGGGGCTGGCAGAAGAAACAATCAGAAGAAAAATCAAAATATATGTTAAAAGGGAAAATAGCCTAAGAAACCTCTGACACCATCAAGAGCACTGATATATGCATTACAATTGTCCCAGAAGGAGAGATGGGGCAGAAGGAATAGTGAAGTAATAATGACAGAGAACTTCCCAAACTTAGCAAAAGACATGACTACGTATATACAAGTTAAGAGAACATCAAACAGGTTTAACATGTACAAAAATATACCTACGCTATTGAATGCAAAGGATGAGAAAGTTCTGAAAGCTGCAAGAGAAAAGCAACATGTTAAGCATGACTGTCCAAATTATATTGAATCCTGCTTTCTCATCAGAAACTATGAAGCCCAGAATGCAGTGGGTTGAAATACTTAAAGTACTAAGGAAAACAACTGCCAGCCATGGATTTTATATCTGGCAAGGCCCTCTTTCAAATAGATTAAGACATTCTCAGATAAATAAAAGCTGAGGGGGTTCATCCCCGCTAGATCTGCCATACAAGCAATGATAAAGGGAGTTCTTCATACTGAAAGGAAAGGACATTAGGCAGTGGTTCAAGCAGCATAAAGAAATAAAGACCTACAGTGAAGGTCACCACTTGGGTAATTGCAACTAAATACCAGTCTTTTTATGCTGTATTGTTTGATATGTAACTCCATTTCTTTACTTCCTACATGTGCTAAAACGTAAACACACACAATGTAATGCTAAATCTAGGTTTTTGGACATAAAATGTACAAAGATATAAATGGTTTAAAATTAAAAAAAAATGGTGAAAGGATATTTTATATATAGGAGTAGTACATGTACATGCTATTGAAATTAAATTGGGATGAAAAAGGTATAAAACTTAGAAAGACAAAATAGCAAAATGGCAGAAGAAAGTCCTCTATTACCAGCAGTGCCTCAAAATGTAAATGGATTAAACTTTCCAGTCAAAAGTTAGAGATTGGCAGAATGGTTAAAAAAGAATAACTCAACTATATACTGTCTACAATAGACTCACTTTAAAGTCAACGCTACAAAGTAGTTTTAGGATGAAATGTGATTTAGTCTGATGACTGCTGAAATGCAATATTCCAGAAATGAGCTGACTTTTAACAATGGTGTATTAGCTTTTAAACTGCCAGAATGCAATGTACCAGAAATGAAACAACTTTTTTAAAGGGGAATTAAATAAGCTACAAGTTTACAGTTATAAGCCAATGAAAACGCCCAAATTATGGCACCAATAAGACGTTACCTTCACCAAAGAAAGGCTAATGAGTCTGGAACAGCTCTGTCAGCTGGGAAGTCATGTGGCTGGCATCTGCTGGTCCCTTGCTCCTGGGTTCCATTGCTTTCAGCCTCTGTTCCTGTGGGGGTTCCTCACTTTGCTTCTCTGGGGCTAGTGTTCATCTCTTGGGTATCCCCAGGTTCTGGCTTTCTTGATCTTTCATAATCTCCTAGCAAAGTCTGCTGGCCTCCAAGCATCTCCAGACATCCACAACTCTGTTCTCTGCCTGTCAGCTATGCTCTGAAGTTTCTGTCCACTGTCATTCCTGGCTCTGTCCCAAATGTTTCCTCTTTTAAAGCATTCCAGTAAGCTAATCAACACTCATCTGGAATGGGTGAAGCCACATCTCCATCTAATCAAAGGTTGCACCCTCAATCCAGCATGCCACATCTCTGTGGAGATAATCTAACCAAAATTTCCACCTACAATATTGAATCAGGATTAAAATAAATGGCTGCTTCCACAAGACTGGACCACAATTAAAATATAGCTTTTCCAGGATATATAATACTTTCAAACTGGCACAAATGGGGATTAATTAGCTTACTAGCTTATAGTTTTGAGAGCTGTGAAAATGTCCAAATGAAGGCATTATCAGGCAATGCTTTCTCCCTGAACAACAGCTGTGGGCATTCTTGGAGTCTTCTGTCACATGGCAAGGTACATTGTGGCATCTTCTGGTCTCTCCCTACTTTTCCAAGTTTTATCACTTTCAGCTTTTGGCTTCTGGGGCTTTCACTCTCATGTTCTGTGGAAGCTGTGGCTTTATTTCTGTGTCTTTCTCTCCATATTCACCCTATTAATGCCAGTAAGAGGGTTAATACCCCCTTGGATGATGCCCCAATTGAAAAAATGTCCCACCTATAATAGGTCTATATCCACAGAACTGCATTAACTTTGAAGTTAATTTTCTGTCATCCATAAAGCCTCAAAACCCTCACACCATGCAAGCAGTAAAAAAATTTAGCTGTTGTGGCTACACTAGCACAGATAAAATAGACTTTAAGTAAAAAAAAAAAACATTATGAGCGACAAAAATTGTCATTAGATACTGTTTAAGGGGAAAATTCAATAGGAAGATGTAAAAATTATAAATATGGAGGCCCCAAAGAGCAGAGCCTCAAAATATATGAAGCAAATAGAGACAGATTTGAAGGGAGAAATTGATGGTTCTACATAGTAGCTCACTGTAACACACCACCACCACTCAATAATGGATAGAACAATCTGACTCAATAATGAAGTACAAAATTCTATTCACCATAGCAACTAAAAGAATCAAATAGCTAGGAAGAAATTTAGCCAAGGATATAAAGGACCTATAAATGGAAAACTATAACACTTTGCTAAAAGAAATCAAAGAAGACAAATTAATGGACGGCATTCTATTCTCATGGATTTCAAGACTAAATATTGTCAACTGTCAATTCTACCCAAAACGATTTACAGATTCAAAGCAGTCATAATCAAATTTCTAACAGCCTGATAAATGGAAAAGCAAATCATGCAATTTATTCAGAAAGGTAAGGGCCCCCAAATAGCCAAAGCCTTCTTGAAAAAGAAAAATAAGTTGGAGGACTCACATTACCTAATTTTAAAATGTATTCCAAAGCTACAATGTTCAAAGCAGCATAGTAATAGTATGAGAATAGATATTTAAACCAGTGAAACCAAATTTAGAGTTCAAAATCAGAGCATTGCATCTATGACTAATTGAATTTTGATAAGGTTGCCACATACATTCAATTGAGAAAGGATATTCTCTTCTTGGTGGATCAAGCAATATCCATCCCTCAAACCTAAACCTTACCTCTTCCCCATGAACTTGAATAACTGCTTAGGCAACTTTAGAATCTGTTTAGTGATGGGGTGGAAAAATTTGATAACTAATTCTAGGTTGGATTGATCAATAAATACCATCCTGTAATTTTTTTTTATTGTATGCTATATGGCAGGGTTAAATTTCATTCTTTTTCCATGTGAGTTTCCCATTATTGCAGCACCATTTGTTGAATTTTTTATCTGTTTGTTTTCATTGGTTTCTTTGTTTATTTGGGAAATGCATGGGCTGGGAATCGAACTCAGGTCTCCGGCCTGGCAGGTGAGAATTCTACCACTGGACAACCCTCGCACCCTCTGCCATCCTGTAATTCTAGTTTTAAAAACCTTTTTCACTAAAACAACCTGTAGAAACAAGAACAAAGGTGGGGGACCCACATTTCCTGATTGCAAAACTTACTACAAAGCTACTCTAATTAAACTGTGATAGTGGAATATGGATAGACATATTGTTCAATAGAATAGAATTGAGCATCTAGAGATAAATTCGAACACTTAAGACCAGTTTACTTTCAACAAGTATGCCAAATACATTCAAAGGGTAAATAAGATTATTCAACAAATAATAATGGACCAACTGGAAATCCACAAGCACAACAATGAATCTGGAGACTTACCTCTCATCACAAACAAAAATTAATTCAAAATGGATCAGTGAGTTAAATATAAGAGCTAATATAAAATGCTTACAAGACAACATAGGGAGATATCTATAGGACCCTGTGTTAGGCAATGGATTTTGAGATTGTACATCAAAATCACAATAAAATAAAAATAGGCAAAATAGACTTCCTCAAAATAAAAAAAAACTTTTGTGACTGAATAGAACATTTTTCAGAAAGTGAAAAGATAACCTAAAAAATGGGAGAAAATATTTGGAAAATATATCTTATAAAAGCTTTTAATATTCAGAATATATTATGAATGTCTAAAACTCAAGAAAAAGATAGGAAAAAACAAACAAACAAACAACGGGCAAAGAATTTGAGTAGAGTTTGCCCCCAAAAAGATATTTGTAAGGCCAATAAGCCTTAGGAAGACATACATTAAATTACAATGAAAGGCCACTTTACAGCAACTAAAATGCTTATAAATACAAAAGAAAAAAAAAAGAATTGTTAGCAAGGATGCGGTGAAATAGGAACCCGTACTTTGTTGATGGGGTATGTAGGAATGGTACAGCTGTTATGGAAAACAGTTTGGTGGTTCCTCAGAAAGTTAAACATAGAACTACCAATTGACTCAGCAATTCCACCCTCAGGCATATGCTCAATAGAACTGACAGTAGTACTTGAACAGATTTGTATACCAATGTTCATAGCATTATTCTCCAGAGCCAAAAGGTAGAGGCAACCCAAGTGTTCATCAACAGATCTATGGATAAAAACAAAAAGCACTGGCCTACCCATTACTGCAAAGACATTTTGTGGCTGGTTAATAAACCAGAAGGCCAGTTTATTAAATCATCAGCATGTTGATTGCGTTAATGGCTGATTACATCTGCAATCAGCCAGGGGGAGCATCTTCTGCAATTAGTGACATTTAATCTAATTAGCTGAAGGCTCTGAAGGAAAAGTCAGAAGAGAGAATTTCACTTCACTTCAGCTTGCAGCCTCTCCTGGGGGATTCATTGAAGACCTTCATCAGAGCTGTCTGCTTGTGGAATGACCTATGGAATTTGGACTCATTCATCCCCACAGTTGCATGAGATACTTTTATAAAATCTCATATTTATAGATATTTACTCTTGGCTGTTTCCTAGAGAACCCTGATTAATACAATAGGTGAGCAATTAATTCAAACTTTTGAACCCAAGCAACAATGGACATGGAAAGACGGAAAGTGATGGGCAAGGCTAAAATAACTGGGAATAGGCAACATTAGTCAGTGAGGACAGGCTTGGGGAGAAAACAAGGCAGGAGGCTGGAGGAGAAAGAAGGTAGTAGTGCTTGACTTGGCTTAGGGAAGTGAGCAACTGGGAATCAAAGAAGTCTGAGGGAGAAGCAAGCCAGGGAGCCATTAAGGAGGGAGAAGTCCTGAGCGTCCATGCAAGTGGAGGTGAACTGAGACAGGGATGAGACAGGACTCAGGTGGAGGATCCAGGGAGCTTCTAAATACACAAGCCAGTGAGGACGGCAAAAGGAGGGAAGGGAGATGCTGGTAAGAGGCAGGATGGAGAGGATGTAGGACATACTAAGGGCCAATGTGATTCAGAGGCAATATTAGGGATGGAGTCAAGGGGAAGGACAGAGGTATCCTGGTGAGTCTGCATAGGTAAGCAGGGGAAAATAAAGAAAGCTGGTAGGGAGAAGACCAACCATGCTGCCCAGGGGAAAACAGAACCCAGCATTGGTGGATAGATATGAAACAGTGAACTGAGTGTGCAAAATGAGATAAGAGAGGGCCACACTCCAGTACAGAGGAACTGAGGCCTGGGATGTGTAGGTGAAGAGGTCAAGAGAGAAGGAGAGATGAAGCATTGTCAGAGAAGAGAGACCAACAGAGTGGCTTGGAGTTCTGAAATGTGGTCTTGGGATAAACTACTAACCCCTCTCCAAACACCTAATAGGCTTTAGTAACAAAATCTAGAGTTTTCTATGTTTTGGGAGAGCAGATCTGCCAGGATTTCTGGTCCCAGGTGTTTTCTCAGGGGCAGCAGCAAGGCCTGGGAAACACCCAAATGTGGCTAAAGGTTTTGGCCACTGCACTCATAACCCTACTACACCAGGGATCTGGACCTCTAAGAAACCCGGCACGCAGGTTGAAGGTTTTTCAGTGCTAACTCCAGGGCATGGGTGGAGACAGCTTGTGTTGGCAGGAAGTTGGAATGAGTGGAGCTATGTCATGAAGCTTGAGATGAGTTCTGTTGAAAAAAGGCATCTGAAAGTGGGCCAAATCAAGGAGTACAGACTCAAATCTTAATATTTAGAACTGCATTTAAAATCAAAACAACACAAATTGAAACCTGATGAACATATTAGATTAAAAAAATTTTTATTGAGAACTCTTCACACACATACATTCCATACACGGTGTACAATCAATGGCTCATAATATTATCAAATAATTGTGTATTAATACTAGATTTTTAAGCCTTGATTACAGTTCTGCTTACATATTTGCAAGTACTAATTGATTAAATGGGTTTAATTCCATTTCTTATTATTTGTTAAAAATTCCTGCCTTCAATATTCCCAGATAACTTCACTATTGTATATTTTCATCCTTTATTTTTCACAATAGATCTTTTTTTTTTTTAATTCTGAATTATTTCCTGAATTTTGTGCCAAAGGTTTCCTTTAGAGTTTTTCTCCCAGATTCAGTTTTCTAATGTGAAATCTGCTTGAATGTTATGCCACTTGAACTTTAAGACTGATTTTTCCTTAGTGAGAAGTTTAATAAGACTAAGGAATAAAAGTGTGGACAGTAGAAGACTTTTATAGTGTCCTCAAATTTTCCCACTTGAATTGCTCTATGAGTAAAGCATTTCTCATGATTTTTTTTATTAACTAACTTTGCAGAATTTTCTGGTGTCCTTAAAAGGCTTTAACTTCATATTAAAGAATTCCCTCTCCTTTCATATTATACTGGTTATTTCTACACAGTGTGTGCCTCTGTGTGTATGTGTGGTGTGTATGTGTGGTGTGGTGTGTGTGTGTGTGTGTGTGTGTGTGTGTGTGTGTGTGTGGTTTGAGTTCATGCACCAAGGCTGGTGCTTGTCTGAATTTCTGTTCCCCTGATTACAGATTTAGGGTTTTTACCCAGTGCATTTTTCTCATGTAGTCTAACAATAAACTATAAATGAGTACATTGTCACATTGAATACAGACATAGAGTTTCTCACATTTGTGAGCCCTCTGGTGTGTTTAAAGTTTGTATCTGTGGATGAAGACACTTCTACAATCATTGCATTTTTAATGTGAGTTCTCTCAAGGCATTTCTGATCACAGCACTGACTCAAAGCTTTGCCACATAGATGACAGTCATATGGATTATCTCCTTTGTGAATTCATTTCTGTTGATTAAGGAGTAAGGATGACTGATAGCTTCTCCACACTGACAGATTTACTGTTTCTTCAGAGTGTGAGTCTGGGAGTGTGTGTAAAGATTAACTCTATGGTTGAACTCTCTTAAATATCCATTACATTTATAGTGTTGGTTCTCTCATGTAATCAAACATCAGAATATTGACCAAATGCTTTTACACACATATCAGCCATAGTATGGTTTCTCACTGGTGTGTATACTCTTATGTAAACACACTGGTCAAGCCAGATATTTGAATAAACGCTTTTCCACATAGATCACATTCATGATTTCTCTCCAGTGTGAACCCTCACATGTTTGCTAAGGACAGAACGTTGACTGAAGGCTTTCCCACATAGATGACATTCATATGGTTTCTCTCCAGTGTGAACTCTCTCATGTAGTCTAAGGCCAAAATGATAACCGAAGGCTTTCCCACATAGATGACATTCATATGGTTTCTCTCCAGTGTGAACTCTCTCATGTTGATTAAGGGCAGAACGCTGTCTGAAGGTTTTCCCACATAGATCACATTTATGTGGTTTCTCTCCAGTGTGAGTTCTTTCATGCCGTCTAAGGCCAGATATTTGACCAAAGGCTTTCCCACATAAATGACATTCATATGGTTTCTGTCCACTATGAACTCTGTCATGTTCTCTAAGGCCAGAACGATGACTGAAGGCTTTCCCACATAGATGACATTCATATGGTTTCTCTCCAGTGTGAGACTTCTTGTGCTGTCTAAGGCCAGAGCTTTGACTAAAGGCTTTCCCACATACATGACATTCATAAGGTTTTTCTCCAGTATGAACTCTCTCGTGTAGTTTAAGGCCAAAATGATAACTGAAGGCTTTCCCACATAAATGACATTCATATGGTTTCTCTCCAGTGTGAACTCGCTCATGTTGTATAAGGGCAGAACGTTGTCTGAAAGCTTTCCCACATAGATCACATTTATGTGGCTTTTCTTCAGTGTGAGTTCTTTCATGCCTTCTAAGGCCAGAGATTTGACTAAAGGCTTTCTCACATAAATGACACTCATATGGTTTCTGTCCACTGTGAATTCTGTCATGTTCTCTAAGGCCAGAATGATGGCTGAAGGCTTTCCCACATAGATGACACTCATATGGCTTCTCTCCAGTGTGAACTCTGTTATGTTTCCTGAGGCCAGAACAATGACTGAAGGTTTTCCCACATACATGACATTCATATGGCTTCTCTCCAGTGTGAACTTTATCATGTTTTCTAAGGCCAGAACAATGACTGAAGACTTTCCCACACAGATGACATTCATATGGCTTCTCTCCAGTGTGAATTCTCTCATGTTCTGTAAGGGCAGAATGTTGTCTGAAGGCTTTCCCACATAGATCACATTCATATGGTTTCTCTCCATTATGAGACTTCTTATGCTGCCTAATGCCAGATATTGGACTAAAGGCTTTCCCACATAAATGATATTCATATTTTTTCTCTCCAGTATGAGTTCTGTCATGTTGCCTAAGTGCAGAATGATGACTGAAAGCTTGTCCACATACAGAACATTCATGTGATGTATTTCTAGTGTGAATTTGCTTATGTTGATTAGAGGATGGCGGGTAACTGATGGCTTTTCCAAATTGTTTATTGATATTTATTAACTTTCCCATGGGAGTTAACAAATGTTGAGTCAATGCAGTACTTTGAATGAAGTCTCCTCCCAAATCATGACATTCAGTGAGATTTTCTTGAGTGTGACATCTCTGCTTAGAGGAAATATAAGAGGCTGTTAAAGGTTTGCACACAAACATGCATATATTCATTTCTATACCTATGAATTCTAGGCTAAACACAGGAATAATTTCAAGTTAAAATATTTTCAATGTTAGTTGCATGCACATAGTATGTTTCTTTCCTGCATCACAGAGATTTTTTCAATTAATCAAGATTTATATCAATTTATATTGCAATTTCTTACAATACATAAATACATCATATAAAACTTTTAAAAATGTTGATATTATGACCTAATCTCTTATCAGGTCACTATTAAAAAACACACAGCAAAAAGAAAATGTAAAATAACTTTTATCAGAACATAATTACCGGGAAGGTATTCAAACAAAATTAACACAAACCTGTTTTTACACTTTGTATATTTGTTTAACTCTGCTTCATAAAAACACTGATAGTTGAGGCATCTTTTGGTCAACTACGTTATTAGTGACATTAAATTACATTTTCTAAATATTTTATAAAGAAATGAAAAATGCCACAAACTGATTTTTTTGCCACAAACTCATACACCATGAAGTAAAACAACCAACTGAATTTATTCATTTCCCCCAGTTAATACAATTTTTATACATTTTCTATATATTTTATTCTAATTCATTTATGTAGAATAGGGAAAACTAATGTATAATGAGTTGTTTTCATCTTAAAGTTACCTTCCTTATATTGACCCTCCTTTCCAGCAAATCTAGTGTTAAAGTGAAAAATGATGCAATGAACTATTTCAGGGGCCCAAAGCAATTTGCAACCTTAACTTCCCAAGTATCAATTTCAAATTTCTGCCAATATAAACAAAAAGACATAAATGGCCAAAAACCATAGCAGGAAGGAAAATACACTAGATGAAGATTATTTAGCTAGAATTTTATTAATTATGCTTTCCCCTCAAGCATCTTCTTTAGACTTGCAGTAAGCATGCACAGCTACAGTTTTGATTTTCTCAGGAACAAATTCACTAAAAATACACTACTTTCTAACTCCTTCATAGTTTAATTTGCTTTTAAGTGTTTTCAGAGGCCAGGGATTCCCAAGCACATTGTGTTCTTTAAGGAACTAGTATAGATAAATTAACTACTATGTGTTTAAATAAGTCTTGGAGAAATCTAAAGGTTTTGATTTTCTAAAAGTGCAATGCAGAAATGCATGGCAATCAAATCACTTTGTACAGTGAAAGGATGGAATGCTAACACAGATTTAATGTCCTTTAATTGTACAGTTGTATGCTACTCCACATAAAAAAAAATTGATACTGACAATCATTAAAGGAAAAAAGAAGCAAGAAAAACTGGCTGGGCAAATATCTCCTCTCGTAAAGAAGAAAAGTGTTATTCAACCAAAAATGAGAACTCTATGTTTGAAAAATACTAATTTTTCTCTCACTTAAAATACAAGCAAAAAAAAAAATGGTAGAAGGACCATATCAAGAGTATTTAAAATTGAATCAGGTCTATACAAAAATCAAACTGAGAACAAAGATTTTGCCTCATGAAGGAAATGATTGAAATGAAATTTAACAAGTCTTCATGTCTACAATAAAATATATTAATGCAAAAAAATGCACAATTATAAAAAGCATTATATGATAAATTATATAATAAAATTATACAATAAAATAATTTATATAATAAAATTATAAATAGATTTTCCCATTTAAGTTTATATTTATTGCAATAAAATATATTAATGCAAAAAATAATGCACAATTATAAAAAGTACATAGTCTAGATTTTTCCACTTAGGTTTATAATAAACTACCAAACCTCTGTTTGATGTATTTACTTCTAAAAGCCTCTGTTTAACAAGCTTATACTATACAAGTACATACATAATGGTATTTTACCATGAGAATTATTCATCTTATTTCAAACTAGGGATGTGCCTTTTTCCACACTTACATACATTTTATTTCCATTATAATAAACTTTTGCATCATTTGAAATGCAGAATTATCATATGAATTTTGAAGTTTTCAAAGATTAGGCATATTGTTTTTCAAAGATTAGGCATATTGGTAATGTCTGTCCTTTTTAACACCTCAGGTTATGATTTTGAGCTCAGGTTCATTTTCTTCCCTAAAGTCAAACTATCCAAAAACCTTTTGCTAGGGCAGTGATTACTCCCAAATTAATTTGAATGACTTCGATGAATTGCTAACGTCCCATTCTCAAGTCTCTAATTTGGATAACCAGGGTTCACACACATGAAGCTTACCATTGACAAAATGATGGATATTTCCTTTGTGAAGATACGTTGCATGGATAGATCATCCTGATTTTTAAGTCCACTTTCCCTATCTAAATAATCAGAAAAAAAACTTTTAGAATGACATTAGGAAAATGAAAATGTTGAAAAGTATTAAGGGCTATGTTAGTCTATTTAAAAACATTGACATTTTGATGCAGAAAGAATCTCAAATGAAGGAATATTCTAGGTAGTAGAAACACATTATAGGACATTGACAATTAGAAAATATTTTCAGAATTGAAATATGACAAAAGTAAAATAAAAATTGGTGGTAAAGGGGGAAAATATACAAAGGGGAGGGCCAGGACACTGGATACTCTGCGAAAGTTTAACTATATAAAAATAGTATCCATATATTAAAGTATGTAATATCCCTTTTCCTAAAGCCAAAGGAAGTGACAGGAGGACACATGAAGAAAGATTGATATGTGAAGTAATAATTAAACCATCTGAGGAATTTTGCCCAATTGCCTCACCTATATTTCAAAAACTGATTACTCACTTAAGAAAATCTGGAGTTGATAATTCCATGAACCTACCCACTTACCAGGCCCCTCCTAATACTGAAGCAGAGGTTCCTGGAGCTCACCTGGACTGTGTCCTAGGAGAAATCCTGTCCCTTCTCTCCATAGCTCCTCTCCTTGCTCCGACTGGGAAATCATATCTGATTTGCAGAGATGATACCCTGTTTGTGGGACAAAATGTATGCGAATTTTGCAGTGATTGTATTATCAGTTTAAGGATTGATTATTTAGGAAGAATAAGGAGTACATTGAAGTTCTCATAGAAACGTCACTCTGAGGAGAGAATACATTCAAGTCCTTCACCAGACCAGAAAAACTCCAGACATTTTACTCAAATACAGTGATGGCCTCGGTAATTGATTCCCATGCCAAAGTTGAAAGACAGATTTCAAAATCTTCTGTCTATTCAGTAATGGAGAAATTAAAATTTTCCACATTGGATTGAATTTTATTTTCAAAAACAATCCAATAAACATAAGTTCCAAAAGGACAATCTAAGTTGTATATGGAAAAAGTCTGCCTGTTATGTTTATTCCTGGTGGTCTCCAGCTGCAGCATAGCAACTAGAGCAGAATAATCACTTAGAAAATATTTAATCTACTTATTTATGTATTAAAAAAATTTCACTGAGTTCTCAGCACAGTTCCGAGTGTTTGAAAATTAGTAGCAAGAAAGACATGAAACTGTGGTCACGAATATTGCATTGCAATGGATGGCAAATGATATTGAGGTTAAAGGTAAAGAAACAAACTTCTCTTAGATAGTTTTATGATCTATGAAACTGTTGTCAAGAATATTGCATTCTAATGGGTGGCAAATGATATGTAGATAAAAGGTAAAGAAATGAACTTCTTTCAGGTAGTTTATGATTTACCCAAGAATCAGCACAGAAATTAGAGACAGATATGGGCAGCTGTTCTCAATACTTATTCCGTGAATGGATGAATGAATGAATGAATGCACAAGTAGGTAAATACTGAGAGACTCACCCACAGAGACCAGATGACTGATACTTTCTAGCATAATATCTCGGAATAGGTTTCTCTGGGATGTGTCCAGCAGGGTCCATTCCTCTTGGGTGAAGTCAATAGCTACATCTTTAAAGGTCACTGATTCCTAAAAGATCATGGACATTCAGTTTCAGACAGGGCAACCCCTACCAATTTCCAGAATAGGATGGTTTAAATCCCAGTACTGAGGAAGAAATGGTTGTGTATAAAAAGCCTCCACAGGATTGGTGTTCCAATACATTCATTCTCTGTACTGAACTGGCTTCTGTATTCAGGCAAACTCATAGAGACATTCATACTCTGAATACATAAACTCTTTTAAAGGAATATATGGTGAGTGGTTTGTAATAACCTGTGGATTTCCAGTTAATAGGTAATTATAACTTCTACATCTGCTGATTACAAAATTTGCTCATGAAAACTCATAAATAAAACCATTCCCCATCTATTTCAAGTAACACTACAGAGTCATCACAAAGTAACCAATAGCCATAATTTGCCTCTTTTCAACACTGCCTATGGTTAAATTATTTCTAGATGATCATCAGATTCTTCATTTATGAAAAGGTTTAACCTGCTAATAAATTTTTAAAGATCCAATGAAGTAACATGAAGAACTAGTAAACACATACTAAACACAAGTCATATGTCTATTATTCATTGAAAATGACAGAAGACCTTGTAGCAATGTCCAGTATTGCAGAACTCAACAGGATGTACACAGGACTTTGGATCAATAGGCGCAGTGTCTGTCAACTCCGTACTTAGGTGTTTATTAAATGTTATAAGGATAAATGATACAGCAGTACAAACTAGGGGTCAGTGAGACTGGTAAACTGAAGGAAGTTTCTTTCATGAGACTTCCCGTGGTATGACGCCTCCAATACTCAATTTTTCTGGGATCTCTAAATACCAGTTATTATTGTATCTCGTATTTTCATTTTGTTTCTCTGCTTAAGGTAAAAGAAGCTCTGTGATTGGTTCTGGTATCTCCAATTCTTCAAAAATCTCCATGAAACCCTAATTTTATTAATTCTACATCATTTTCTTAAATGCATAGTGAAAATTAAGAAAACATTTTTTTTATCCATTGCTTCTTGCTATTAAATTTGAACAAGATTAATTAGAAAACATGCTTGATTGGGGCAAGAGTGGTAGGAATTTCAGTTAATTTTCTTAAAGTCCACAATGTTCAAATATATTTCATTAAAACTTTAAAAGTTTAAAATTGGGAAAAATAAAAACATGATTCCTTGTTGTATTCTCTGCTCCAACCTTTTCTGGTACTCCTCTAAAAACTGCTCAGCTCTTGCCCACAATCTGTAACGCTGGATGGCTTGAACTTACTTAATGAAACCTCAGCCTCCATACCAGACTGTAAATGTTTGCTCCCATCTCTATCACCTGTATTCACAACCCTAAACCCATTGCAGCCATTACCATGGTTAATGAGTGAATTATTTCACCAATGAGATGTGAGAAAAATGTTTACATCTCTTCTGTGAAGGAACAGATTTTAAGGAGGGCAGATCACCTTACTGTAAATACTGGGAAGGACATTATTTCTTGATCAACCCTTGACTCAGTTAACCCAAATTACTGAGAAAACTTAACTGGAACTCATATCTTTGAAAACCTCTGAACAGCACTTAAAACACCCAGGCCAACAGGAGGAACCATCTGCTGTAATCTCTCATTTCTATAGAAACAGGAATTTCCTACTCACCTGTGATTTCATTCTCAACAGCTCAGCCAACAATTGTCTTTCCCTGGGATTTCAAACATGGATGGATAAAGCACTACACAGACAAAGCTGAGGATGGAAAAAGAAGCCATGAGACTCCAATCTTGTCTAAATCTTCAGACCTAGCTTTCAGATGCCCCAAACCTTCACCTGGGAGTTACCCACAGAGCAACCAATAGGATCTTGTAATAGGGAGAGGACGCTCCTCTCCCAGAGTCAAAAGTAAGGCTTTGGCTACTCAGAAAATTTGAATGCCTTCATCTTACAGACAAGAACATGAAAACCTTTGTGTTTTATATGTTAATTAGCCCATTGTATTCAATTAGCCTATTATATTTTCAATTATCTCCCTGATTCTTTTCACTTGGTGATTTTGGTCTTCACCTCCAGGAAATCATTCAAGAGTTTCTCAGACTTAATTTTTTTAATTTATACACTAACAGTTTTTCTACAGCATCCATCCCAGCACTCCTGAGTCCCATTCCATTCTACCTCTTCCCTGGTCACCTGGATACATTTGTCCTCAGTCATCTTGGCTCCTTTATATTGAGTTTCTAGTGATAAATCTTCAACCTTAAATTCTAGATCTGTTTCCTATTGATTTGGATATCAATTAAGAAACAATCTATTTTAAAATGTAGCTGGTCAATTTAAGAGCTTATAGTATTTGGAGGCATAATAGAATACATATTGCAAACATAGCCCTGAAAATCCCCTGCACCAGAAAGTATTAGGAAATATAGGTTACAATGCTACTACTTTCATGTCCCAAAATCCCCATAAAAAAAGGAATCTCTCCATCTCACCTCCCTTCATGCATAAACATATGAAGTATATAATTTGACAAATTACCTCCAAGTAAACGTATGAATTACATAGTTTAACAAATTAACTCAGTTTAACACCATAATACCTGTAAATATTTGTGATAGCTAGGTTCTGGTGTCTCTTGACCAAGTGATTATGCCTAGTAGTTTGGTAAGGCAAGCACTGGCCTGATTATTGCTGAAAGGACATTCATGGCTGGTTGATAAACCAGAAGGCTGGTGTATTAAATCATTAGTTAGTTGATTGTATCTACAGTTGATTACATCAGCAATCCATCAAGGCACGTCTTCCACAATGAGATAATCCAGTCAGTTGAAGGCTTTTAAGGAAGAAGAGAGACTCTTTTCCTGCTTCTTCAGCCAGTGAGCTTCTCCTGTGGGGTTAGGCCAGACCCTTCATCAGAGCCTCCAACTTCACAGCCTGTCCTATGGATTTTGGATCTTTCCATTCCCATGGTTGCATGCAACCCCTTTATAAATCTCACATTTACAGATCTACTTCTGTTGGTTGTTTCTCTAGAGAACCCTGACTAACACAATATCCTTGCATAGCATTAAGTGATCTGGGAGGAAATCTTTTTGTTTCATCTGATATTTTAGTATTCACTGAAATTCTGCCCAATATTAATCATCATCAGCTGCAATATCCCTGTATTCCATAATCTATATATGTGAAAACATTCATAAATTGAAATTCTGTACTGAAATGTTGAAAATAATTAAATGCATCCTATGGATAAATTAGGATCATATATCAAAGAGAATACATGAATTCCAGCAAAAAGTAAAACCGAAAGAATAAAAATAATAAAGTTGTATTAAACATGATTGTGATTGGAGATTTACAAACATTCATTTATTTAATCCACATAATAACTCTGATGATGTGGTTTATTTATCCATTTAATAAATGACATGAACATAAATTCAGAAAGTTTTAGTAATACAGCAAAATTATATTGTTTGCTAATGACATAGCTAGAATTTGCTTTTTGTTCTACTTGTCTTTTAAGCTCACATTCTTTGAGAAGGCATGAAATGCCTCTCACATCAAAATTCAGGACATAACCTTGTGATTGAAACCTCCTATCTTTCTAAATTTTTTCATAAAATGAATCTTCATGTTCAGGTTTCTTCTACCACAGGGGGGTTTCCAGTGTACTGACCTTCTTCCCAATTATTACACCTGACTTACCTTCATTTTCACTGCCCCTAGTATGGTAAATTCAAGGATCTCCAAGCTCATGAAAGGAGAGAAAGGACCATGAGATGGCAATAACATGAAGCAAGCTTTATTGGGTGCTGCTTGGGCAAGTTTGAATGAGAAGGGAAGTCCCTCACAGCAAGAGACCTTCCAGAGACAATAGTGTGAGACTACCATCTAGTAGGGGAGATGTTAAATTGAACACCTGGGGAAAAAGAGGAAATTGAAACAGGGCTTATCTGTGTAGGTGATATTGTTTAACCATAACCAGGGAATCTCTGGGTCAAGGTGGTATGAAAGGCAGCAACAAGTTACAGGGTTTGCTTCATCTATGGTTAGCAGAAGTTGGGTGCAATTTCATGGAGCAGGCAAAGATTAGGATATCATCCCTACTCTCAATATGGAGTGACACATCATGAACCAGGTTTTGAATGTATTTGGCAATCCTAATATGTACTACTAATTAAATCTTTCTTCTGTTCTTCAAAATTTCTCCATATTTTTGAATTTCACCTTCTGTTACCTCTCCCCTCACTTTCAATAAATATGATCACCTCCCAGTAAATGTGTGAATTATATAATTTGAGAAATTACCTCAATATAGCACCATAAATATCTATAAACATTCCTGCATTTATAACTTTTGGTTACTCCTTCTCTCCTATTGAAGTCATCTTATCACTGGCTATGTCCAATTTTTCCAATTTAATTCCTTTCTCCCTTGTTTCTTTAGGAACTTTGCATTGTTAATTAAAACAAATTTACTCTACCAGCAAACTCTCCATCTCTTTAAAGTTCATCTCCTAATCATTTCAATTCATTATGTATCTCTCATCTTGAAGAAAACCTACTCTTAACCTACATTCTCTTCTAGTTCCTTCTTTCCTGTTCTTCCCTTCAGAGTGAAAACTGAAACTACAGTTTACAGTTAGCATTTTTCACAACACCCTCCATCCTTTAATACACTAAGAACACTAATGATTTCTTCATGAATAACTTTGATGTCATCACCAATTATGTCCCCTCAAATCAATTCAGTGAGTGTGTCTCAGTCTTTTAATAGGAACCAAAGAATTAGACTATGACTTACTTTTGGGGAGAAAAAAATCTACTCTGACATCCTAGTTAACTCATTCTTCATACTTCATAGACTTGGCATTCTTTTCTAGTATACAATAGTATTGTTTGGGTTAAAAATCATAGACTTTTTAGTTACATATTTCATTTCTTGTCTTCTTTAAAAGACATGAAGTCAATAAAGCAATAGTTATAACACCTAAAATAAACTATAGATGATAATACTATTTCAACAGTCTTTCATCAGTTGTAACATTCATCATTGTAATAAATGTTCCACACAAATGCAAGGGGTTGGTGGTAGAACAGTATATGAGAATCCTGTATGATTGTTTTGTAAACCCACAAGTACTCTAATTAAAAAAAAGAAAAGGGCAACTTAAAAGCAATAGGATCTTGTGGCACCCTGGCTGGCTCCTCCCTCACCCCTCACTGGCTGGGTTGGAGACAGCCCACACACCCAGTGCGGATCCATATTCCTGGTTCTAGATAAGCAGAGTGACACTTATGCACACCCTTGGAGTATGTATGTGTGGCCCAATTTCTCCATTGGTGGCCTAATATATTTGCTGTTCCAGAACTTACCCTGCATGTAGAAGATAATTCACCCAGATCTCCAGGGAATGCTGCCTGGCACAACGGTTGATGGCTGTAGGAAATATGGCACAATTTCCAGGATCATGAGGAAACATTTTCTAGGGAAGATGGGACATTTGTATCCATATAAATGGGGGAAGCCTAGGGCCACATGTTCATGCCCAGGACAAAAGACGTGTGAAGAAAGGACCAGAGAGGCCCCTAGGTTAAGGTTTAGAGCTATTGTCCAAAGTCATTTTATGGATAAACTATGATGCAGAATAGTCACAGAAGTCAATGTGCAAAGACTGGGATGGTGTTTTCTTTTATCCTTCTTCTGTGCTTTTTTCTTTTTCTCAGATACCTCAGAGTCTAAATTCTGGTGATAACATACAAAAATATCAAAATGTACATTTTTCAACAAAAGATTACCAAATATATAAAGAAACAAGAACTCATGGCCTAGGCAAAGGAGAACATTAAACTATTAGAAACCACCCACGAGAAAGATCAAATCTGGAATATTCCAGAAAAAGACTTTAAATATACTCTTAAATATACTCAAGTAAAAAAATAAAGGAAAACATGGACAAAGAAATAATGGAAATCAGGAAAATGATGGATGAAACCAAAGAAACTGCCTACAGAGAGATGGAAATTATGTACAGGAACCAAAATGAGCTGAGGACCACAGTAATAAAAATTAAAAACTCTCAGAAGGCATTAAACAGAAGATTGGAGGTGACAGAAGAATCAATGAACTTTAAGAGGAGACAACTTAAATCAAGCAATGTGAGAAGCAAAAAGAGATAAGAATGAAGAAAAATGAATAGAGCCTAAGGAAATTGTGGGACATCATCAAGCATACAATATGTGCATTGTGGGAATCCCAGATGGAGAAGAGAGAAAGGGGTAGAGATAATATTCAAAGAAATAATGGTAGAAAAGTTCCCAAACTTAATGACAAACATAAATATATGTATCCAAGATGTTCAATGAACTTTAAATAGTAAATCCAAATAAATGCACACCATGCCATGGTATAATCAAACTGCCAATTGCCAAAGAAAAAGAATTCTGAATGCTGCAAGAAAGAACATGTCACATACAAAGGAACCTTGATAAGATTAAATGCTGATTTCTCATCAGAAACTAGAGAGGAAAAAAATGCAGAGGGGAAACATATTTAAAGTCCTGAAAGCAAAAATTGCCAACCAAGAATTTAGTATCTAGCAAAATTTTCATTCAAAACTGAGGGAGGAATGGAGACATTTCCAGATAACTGCCAACAATAATTCTTTATCTGGTAAAACTGTCTTTCAAAAATGAGGGAGGGGTTAACTCAAAATGGATCAAAGATCTAAACATTAGGTCTAAGACCATAAAACAGTTAGAGGAAAATGTAGGGAGATATCTTATGAATCTTACAATTGGAGGCAGTTTTATGGATCTTAAACCTAAAGCAAGAGCACTGAAGAAAGAAATAAATAAATGGGAGCTTCTCAAAATTAAACACTTTTGTGCATCAAAGAACTTCATCAAGAAAGTAGAAAGACAGCCTACACAATGGGAGACAATATTTGGAAACGACATATCAGATAAAGGTCTAGTATCCAGAATTTATAAAGAGATTGTTCAACTCAACAACAAAAAGACAGCCAACCCAATTACAAAATGGGAAAAAGACTTGAACAGACACCTCTCAGAAGAGGAAATACAAATGGCCAAAAGGCACATGAAGTATATACATACGATGGAATATTATGCAGCTTTAAGATAGAATAAACTTATGAAGCATGTAATAACATGGATGGACCTAGAGAACATTATGATGAGTGAGACTAGCCCAAAACTAAAGGACAAATACTGTATGGTCCCACTGATGTGAACCGACATTAGAGAATAAACTTGGAATATGTCATTGGTAACAGAGACCATCAGGAGTTAGAAATAGGGTAAGATAATGGGTAATTGGAGCTGAAGGGATACAGACTGTGCAACAGGACTGAATACAAAAACTCAAAAATGGACAGCACAATACTATCTAATTTTAATGTAATTATGTTAAAACACTGAATGAAGCTGCATATGAGCTATAGTGTTTTTTTGTTGTTTGTTTGTTTGTTTTTGTTTTTTGTTTTTTTATATATTTTTTTGTATTTTTTATTTTTATTTTTTTCTCTATATTATCATTTTATTTCTTTTCCTGTTGTCTTGCTATTTCTTTTTCTAAATCGATGAAAATGTACTAAGAAATGATGATCATACATCTATGTGATGATATTAAGAATCACTGATTGCATATGTAGAATGGAATGATTTCTAAATGTTGTGTTAGTTAATTTTTTTTAATAAAAAAAAAAATGAGGGAGGGGTTAAGACATTCCCAGATAAACAAAAGCTGAAGGACTTCACCATTAGATGAGCTCTACAAAAAATAGAAAAGGGAGTTCTTCAGGAAAGGACACCAGACAACTGACTAATCCAGATGAAGACATAAGGATCTCCAGTAAAGGAAATGACATGGGTAAATATAAATACCAGCACTATTGTATTGTTGATTTGTAATTCCATTATTTACTTCCTACAGGATTTAAAGGCAGATGCATAAAATGTAATTACAAATCAATGATTTTAATTTATGAGAAGATATAACTTGTGAGAAGAACTACATTAAGCTCGTAAAGGGACGTTGTAGAGGGACCTCATAGAGGGGCCTCGTAAAGGGACAGAGGGAAACAACAACATAATTCACGGATATTTTGAAATTTAGTAAATTTGATACCAAATTAAGTATCAGAGAAAATGAGATTGTTACAGATTTAGGATGCCCAATTTAAGCCCCATGGTGACCACAAAGACAGTATCGAGCATGCGAACTCATAGTAACAGAAACTAAAGTCCAATTTACTGAGGGGGACACATAGAAAAGGGAGAATTAATGCAAAGTGAATATAGGATTTTTATTGTTTAGGTTCTCTATTTCCTTACTGATCCTCTGTCTGGCTGTATATCTGCAAAAGAAAGTGGTGTATTGAAGTCTCCCACTATTACTGTAAAAATGTCTACTGTTCCTTTCAGTTTTGCCAATGTTTGCCTCATGTACTTTGGAGCTCCTTGATTGGGAGCATGAACATTTATGATTATTATTTCTTCTTGCTGAATTGTCCCTTTTATTAATATATAGTGTCCTTCCTTGTCTCTTGTGATATCTTTGCACTTAAAGTCTATTTTGTCTGATATTAGTATAGCTACCCTTGCTCTTTTTTTATTTTTTGGTATAACTTACATGAAATATCTTTTTCTATCCTTTCATTTCCAAACTATTTGTATACGAGGCTCTAAGATAAGTGTTTTATAAACAGCATATATACAGATCATTTTTTTAACCCATTCTGCCAATCTATATCTTTTCATTGGGGAGCTTAATTGGCTAATATTCAAATTTGTCACTGTAAAAGCAGTTCTGGATTCAATCATCTTTTGGTTTTTATTTATCAGATCTATTTTTTTCCTCTCTCTTTTTATCCTTTAAGTTACACTTATTAATACTCTTGAATTCTGTGTCTCTTCCAGATCTCTCTCTCCCGTCTTTTTTTAATCATCTGACAAAACTCCCTTTAGTATTTCTTGCAGGGTACATCTATTGTTAACAAATACTCTCAGCAGTTTCTTGTCTGCGAAAATTTGAAAGTCTCCCTCACTGTTAAATGACAGCTTTGTTGGAGAAGAATTCTTGGCTGGCAATATTTTTCTTTCAGAATCATATGTAAAAATTCTCAGCAAAATAAGGAAAAAAAATTCTCAGCAAAATATTTGCAAATTGAATCTAACAGCACGTTAAAATAATTATACACCATGACCAAATGGGAATAATTCCAGACACACAAGGATGGTTCACCACAAGAAAACCAACCAATGTAATACAATACATTAACAAAATGAAAGCAAACAATCACATGATCATCTCGATTAACACTGAAATGGCCATTCGACAAAATTCAGCATCGTTTTATGATAAAAAGACTTCAAAAGGTAGGAATCAAAGGAAACTTTCTCAAAATGATAAAGAGCACATATGAAAAAACTCACAGCCAACATCATACTCAATGAGAGATTGAAACCCTTCCTCCAAAAATCAGGAGTTACACAAGGATGCCCACTGTCACAGCTATTATTCAACATTGTACTAGAAAGTCTAGCTAGAGCAATTAGGCAAGGAAAAGATTATGAAAGGCATCCAAATAGAAAAAAAAAAGAAGTAAAACTCTCATTATTTACAGATGACATGATCCTGTAATTGGAAAATCCTGAGAAATCCACAATAAGGTTACTTGAGCTAATAAACAAATTCAGCAAAGTGGTAGGATACAAGATTAATATGAAAAAATCAGTACTGTTTCCATTTACTAGTAATGAACTAACCAAGGAGGCAATAGCAGCTAAAAGAATCAAGTACCTAGTAATAAACTTAACCAAGGATGTAAAGGACCTGTACACAGAAGATTGCAAAACGTCATTTAAAGAAGACCTAAATAGTTGGAGAGACTATCTGTGTTCATGGATAGGAAGACTAAATGTAGTAAAGATGTTAATTCTATCCAAACCGATCTACAAATTCAACACAATACTAATCAAAACTCCAACAACCTACTTTGCGGACCTGGAAAAGCTAGTGTCACATTTATTTGGAATGGAAAGCCACCTCAAATAGCCAAAAACATCCTAAAAAAGAAGAAAAGGGGAGGACTTACATTTCCTGACTTTGAAGCTTATTATAAAGCCACACTAGTCTAAATAGCATGGTATTGGCGGAAAGATGGAAATATTAATTGGTAGAATTGATTGAGAGTTTGGAAATAGACCCTCGATCTATGGTCAATTGATTTTTCTTTCTTTTTTTTTTTTTGGTATGGGTAGGCACCAGGAATCGAACCCGGGTCTCTGGCATGGCAGGCGAAAATTCTGCCTGCTGAGCCACGATGGCTCTCCCTGGTCAATTGAGTTTTGACAAAGTCCCCAAATCCACTGAATAGTCTCTGTAATAAATGTGGCTGGGAGAACTGGACATCAATATCCAAAGGAATGAAAGAGAACCCCTACCTCATACAACACAAAAAGTAACTGAAGGCGGTGCAACGGTGGCTCAGTGGCAGAATTCTTGCCTGCCATGCTGGAGACCAGGGTTTGATTACCAGTGCCTGCCCAGGCGAAAAAAAAAAAAGTAACAGAAATTGGATCAAAGACCTAAATATAAGAAACATAAAACTCCTAGAAGAAAATGTAAGGAAATATCTATAAGACCTAAAGATAGAAGGTAGCTTCTTAAACCTCACATCCAAAGCACAAGCAATGATCATGGTGATGAGCACACAACTATGTGATGATATTGTGAGCTGCTGATTGTGCACCATTGTTGTAACCCTGTGAATGAAACACACAGACGCGGACACTTCCTGCGGAATGAGTCACACAGACACACAGAAGACAGACAAGATGACTGCAGCCCCGAGGAGCTTCGCTGCTTTATTTTATATCCTTTCTCACAGCTCTTTTGCTGACCAAGCCTGCTTTTCAGTATACTCCCTACATACAAGAGATAGCTAAAAAGACCTTGGGGCTTAAGAAAAAACAAACATTCTGTTTCTCTCAGACTGTCCTCCAAGTAAGCAGATAACAGTCTCCACAGTTTACTGCCAAGGCCACTCTGAAGCCAATCACTCCCAATAAATTCCGCAGGTCTTCTATTAATCCTTAGGCTCCTACGTTCATACCCAGCATATCATCTCTGTCAATCAACATATTCTTAAAACTACATCAAGCACAGTAAAAGACCTTTCGGTAAGCTGTATTCGGTTTTAAATAATTTTAAGAGCGCCCCTTGGTCATGAGAAATTGTGTAAAGTGACAATTTTCTCAATTAAAAGCAAGATAAATTAAGAAGCATATTTCAAAAATTTTATTGATGCGCTTGCTTCCATTAAAGCCAGGAAAGTAAAAATTATAATACATTTTGGTTTCGTGAGTAAAACACATATTAAATTTTTTAAAAAAATGTTTGAAGTTTAATACCTGTACTTTTCATACTTTTCAACCGGAAAAACTGACCGTTAAAAATTTTAAAAAGTGCACATGGTTCCTATATGGCTCAGCCAGGACTAACCTGTCCTTAACTTTTCTGACTGGAAGTTTGCAATACTTTGGCCATTTATTTCAGTATTGTAAAAGCCTTCTCCCTTTCTCTCAATTTATCAGGATTGTGTGCGGTGTTAGGCCACGCCCCCACCCCCAACCATAACTTCCAGGAGGCCCTTTGCTTGCAAAACCAAACCCGCCCCAGCTCACAGGGCAGTCCTACAACTGTCCTTGCATCTGCCCTCCCGCAACTACAGTCTTGCAAAAGTGCTCCTTATCCAAACTCCGCCCTCAGGCGGTTACAGACCTCAGCTACAAGCTTGCGATAACTCCCGCTTTACCTGCCAATTTCTCGCTCGCAAGCTAATGAAAATTCACGACCTCCCTTTCCCTAACCCCGCCAACCACGCTATACAAGCTCTACCCCTGCCCCTGCTCAGTCCGCTTGCGCATAGCCTCACAATAAAGCTTCTTTAATCGAGTCTCGTTTTTTTCTCCTCCCTCCCAGTCCAGAAACCCATCATGCAGGAACAATTGTGAATCCATCAAAAAATCCTCCAGCATGACAGGAAAATCCCCTAAATGAATGGACACTCTAAGTAAGTTTTGCTACGGTAGTACATGAGAAAGAATAAACTGTGTGGGAACAGGGTAAAGAATAAAAGGTTCTGGGCTCAACCTTTAAGAAAAAAATTGCTCGGAGGAGCTGCCAAGCAAGGGTCCCGCCTCAACAGAAGGCTTAGGAGGAAGGTTTTTACTCACTGTGGAGGCAGCCAGAAATGTCCCAGAGCCGTGGGCGACTTCCCCGTGGGTCCCGCGGGGACGCAGCTGCGCCCTCACTGCGAAGGCGGCGCCAGGGTCCGGGGTACTGAACCCCGAGATGTTTCCGGAGCCTTTTGATCTTCGGTGAGTAGGGGGAAAAAAGCGGCTTGCGGCGCTCGCTCCAGGCCAACAGTGCCGTGCGCAGAGTAGGAAGCTGCAGGATCTTCCTTTGGGGATGAAAGTGAGCCTCTTTCCCCGCTTTCGTCTGGCTGAATCACTGAACCTGTGCTCAGAGCATTCTATGCCAGTGACCCGGCTGTACGAAGTGGACTTATCAAACAGCCAACAAGAAAGGAACTGGGAAAGAAAGAGTAGTAGAAAGAGCAGGAGCGCGCGAGTCTAAGCTCCCTGCCCAGACTTCCCCTGGTATGGGAGCTCTTAGCCCCACCCCCTAACTTTCGGGCCAATCCCTGGGTAAAGCATCACAATGAGCTCCTCTGCGCTCCAGTGTGATTCCGCCTGGAGCTCGCCTGCCGGAGTCCTCCCCTCCCCTATCCCGCTGACCCTGTCCGTTCAGATGTTCGCAGTTCTGCTGGTGAATTTATTGGGCCCCAAGGAGGTACCCTGTCCAGGATTATACCACCAGCTGGAAGGCGCCGGCCCAAAACAGTGTTCCCAGTCCAGGGCGCAGAGAGCTGCAGGAGATGAGGCGGGGCCTCAACACCCACCCGGGCTTCTGCAGCTCCCCTGCTGGGCTTCTGCGACCCCTGCCCCAAGGAATCCCTGCTAGGTTCTCACTATGGGGAGTTTCTTTAGCATAGGTAAAGAAACCTGTTTTGTTTTTCTTTCTTGTGAATTTCTTACATCAGCCCCTACTAGAATAAGTGAATATTATCCCTAGGAAGTGAAAAATTGACAAATTAATTAGAATTGCGCAACTTGTTTTAAACTAAGAAACCGAACTATGTAACTGAAAATGATCGCTGGAAAACATGTCCATTAAAATTCCTTTGCTTAGATCTTATAACATCCTAGCTGAACTGGTTTTCTAGTAATCTAATCTTAACAATCTACTTTTTGTACTTAGTTTCCAGAGAAACAGCAAAGGAACCTCTCAGTTCTGCTTGCAAGAGTAAGATAACATCTTAAAGCATTCAGGCAGAGTGGCACCAAGAGCAGTCGGTGGCCCAGTTAGTCAGAAACTTCCTCCTCAAAAGGCAAAACGTTTGACTTTTTAACTGAGCTGTCAGTTACAGAAAAAAAATCATAAAGACACTGCATGTACGTGCTAGCACGTCAACATCTAAATTTAAATTGCGATTAACTTGTTTCCGAAACTGGAACAGTGGGACAAGCCGATCTGAGCATGCACCACCGAACCTGTAACAACTGGACGTTGTGCTGACCTATCAAGAATGTATCAAAGGACCACTACTTAGGCTTTTTTTTTTCTGACCTGTACACCCTTTTCTTTACCTATAAAAGCCCTAACTCACATCCTCACTTTGAATTGGTCCTGGGAAAATTCCCGCAGTTCCTTCCCTGTGCCCTTGCAGTAAAGTCATCTTCTCGCTGAAAGATGTGTTTCTCTTTCGTTGCAGCAGGTGGGGCAGGACCTTCTGTTGGGAAAAGCTGTGTTTGCAGTATGCTTTCCATCAGGGGATCTGATCGATTTCTCAGCTCCTTGGAGCACATAATGTCCACTCCTTATAAGGTATAAAATGTCTTGGGAGTTGGTCTGACTATTGGTCTCAGTGTCTGGAGTGTGTTTTATAATCTCTGCCTCTATATCACCATCTGTATATAAAGAGTAAAACAGGACTTGACTCAGAGGGCTGCTGTGAGGTTCCTGTGGGAACAAAGAGCTCAGCATAATACCTGTGGTCACTTTGAACTCTTTGATGGTCTGTTCTGATTTTTTACAAATCCTGTGAACAAGTTTAGAGTAATAATTTGCCATAACAATATGCCCCACTCAATTCATTTTACCATAATTCTTAATTCAGAGGTGCCCTTGGTGGGGTTCATTCGAGTTTTACCATATTCCCTTTTGTAGTAGTGAGAAGGCAAATGAAATCACTTCACCACATTACTGCTATAGGTGTGTGACTGAAGAGTTCCAGTGGGAAGCAGCTGGGAGTGTGAGAATGAATCACTTAATTACAAAAACCTGCACATAAAGCAGGGTGTTGCAGTACGAGTATATTGGACCTATAACTCAGAGATAAAATGTCAAAAAATAATCTGTAAGGCATTGATCCTTATCTCTACACTTCTGCATTTCAACTATGAATTCTAGGATACCAAGACAATCTGTTTAGGATTCCTTTGACTTGACTATTCCCAAGGAAACTTTGAAGTAAAATATCTACCTCTGGGTCAGTGATTCTCAAATAGTATGGTAGTGTATTCAGGGTTAGGATAAATGAGGGACTGAATTTGACCCAATGTTGAGTGTTCTCAAATACTCTTCTCTTTTCAACCTTCAATTTAGGGCTGGGGTAATTCAAGAAAGCCCTTTAATGGAGAAGAGGCTGCAGCTTTATCACAAGATTCAACTTTGAATAGCTTGTTTTCAATATTTCTGCATTTGAATAAAGTGATTAAAACCAGCAATTGGATTTGGAAACAAAGACAAAGCATGTCATTTTATGGGTGAGCTAGTCCTCCATTCCACAGGAAACTGTTCAGTGGGTATTGAAGAAGAACAAGTTTAGAGCCTGCTCTGGAGCCCTCAGTAAACTGTCTTGACAACCTTCCATCTGAGCTCAGAAGCTTCCTAGGGAATATAAAATGTAATACTATAAGTTAGTCTCTTTGGGTAAATATTCCATATGTTGAATGGCCACAGGAAAGGGAAGCCTGATGTGTCCAATAAAAGGAAACACAACTGGTTTCCTTTTATCAGGGCATGTGGACACCCACCTCCACCAGAAATCTCACCAGGGGAGAAGGGAGTTTCTAGTTCTTTCCTGCTATGTTGTAGCACATGGGGCTTTCATGCATAACATGTTTACAGATACCTATTAAAGGCTGAAACCTTTCAGGGATATTTGGTGTTTCAGGTAAAGGATCTTGGTGGTAAAATATTTGGGAATGAGATTTATTCAATTCAATTCCATTGGTCAGTATATCTCTCTTTATGCCAGTACCATGCTGTTTTGACTACTATAGCTTCATAATCTGCTTCAAAGTCAGGTAGTGTGAGACCTCCCACTTCATTTTTCTTTCTCAAGGTATTTTTAGCTATTCAGGCACCTTGTCTTTCCAAATAAATTTTTTCATGGTTTTTCTATTTCTGCAAAGTAAGTTGTTGGGATTTTAATTGGTGTTGCATTGAATCTATAATCAATTTGGGTAGAACTGACATCTTAACTATTTAATCTATCAATTCATGAACATGGTATGCCCTTCCATTTATTTAGAGCTTCCATGATTTCTTTTATCAATTTCTTGTATATGTATTGGTCTTTTGTATCCTTAGTTAAACTTATTCTGAAATATTTTATTCTTTTTATTGCAATTGCAAATGGAATTTTTGTCTTACATCTCAGAATGCTTATTACTAGTGTATAGAAACTCTACGGATATTTCCTTGTTGATCTAGTACTCTGTAACTTTGCTGCAATCATTTATTAGCTTCAGTAGCTTTGCTGCAGATTTTTCAAGATTTTTGCATATAGTATCATACTGTCTGCAAACAGTGAATCTTCACTTCTTCCTTTCCAATTTGGATGTCTTTTAATCCTTTTTCTGCCTAATGGCTATAGGTAGAACTTTCACCACAATGTTGAATAACATTGGTCACAGTGGGCATCCTTGTTCTGATCTTAGATGGAAAGCTTTCAGTCTTTTCTCACTGAGGATGATGTTAGCTGTGGGTTTTTTCATATATTGCCTTTATTATCCTGAGGAAGTTCCCTTCTATTCCTACCCTTTGAAGTGTTTTCATCAAGCAAGGATGTTGAATTTTATCAAATGCCCTTTCTGCATCAAATGATATGATCATGTGGTTTTTCCACTTTGATTTACTGATATACTGTATTGCATTAATTGATTTTCTTATGTTGAACCAGCCTTGCATACCTGGAATAAACTCCACCGGGTCGTAGTGTATAATTCTTTTAATGTGCTGCTGGGTTTGATTTTCAAGTATTTGTTGAGGATTCTTCATCTAGATTCATTAAAGAGATTGGTCTGTAATTTTCTTTTCTTGTATCTTTGTCTGGCTTTGGTATTAGTGCAACTGGCTTCATTTGAGTTAGGCAGCTTTCCCTCCTCTTCAATTTTTTTTGTAGAGTTTCAGCAGGATTGCTACTAATTCTTTCTTGAATGCTTGGTAGGATTCACCTATGAACCATTCTAGTTCTGGAATTTTCTTTTTGGGGGGCTTTTCGATGACTGATTCAATCTCTTTAGTTGTTATTGGTTCATTGAGGTAGTCTATTTCTTCTTGAGTCAATGTTGGTTGTTCATGCCTTTTGGAAGTTTTCCATTTGATCTACATTGTTGTAGGAGCCAGGGTTAATGGAAAACCTGCGGCATTTATTGGGAGTGACTGGCTTCGGAGTGGCATCGGCAATAAACTGTGGAGACTGTTGTCTGCTTTATTGGAGGACAGTTTGAGAGGGAGAGAATGTTTATTTTTGCTTAAGCCCCAAGGTCTTATTAGCTATCTCTTGTATGTAGGGAATAATATACTGATAAGTAGGCACTCTGTTTTATCACGAAATGTATGCACACTTTTAGTCACCTAAACCCTGCACTATATAAGCAGGAACTAGTTAAGAATAAAGTTGTCTGTTGTCTGTTATGGCTAAGCTTCAGACCCCCTGAACCCTGTCTCTTTCTTTCTTTCGTTCTTTCTTTCTCATCATTCCTTAATATCGTTTGAGCTCCGTTTCATAGGAAGCAACACATTGTCTAGTTTATTAGCGTATAGTTACTCATAGTATCCTCTCTTTACCTCCTTTATTTCTGTGGGGTCAGTGGTTATGTCTCCTCTTCCATTTTTAATTTTACCTATTTGCATCTTCTCTCTTTGTTTTTCATGAACCTAACCAAGGTCCATCGATTTTATTGATTTTTTCAAAGAACAAACTTTTGAAAAAATTTTCTCAATGGTTTTCATGCTCTCAATTTCATTTATTTCTGCTCTAAGCTTCATTATTTATTTCCTTTTATTTGCTTTAGGGTTAGTTTGCCATTCTTTCTTTAGTTCTTCAAAGTGAGCAGTTAATTCCTTGATTTTTGCTGTTTCTTCTTTTTAAATATAGACATTTAGGCAATAAATTTGCCTCTTAGCACTGCCTTTGCTGTATCAACAAATTTTGATATGTTGTTTTTTCATTTTCAGTTGCCTTCAGATATTTACTGATTTCTCTTGTAATTTCTTCCTTGACCCACTGGTTGTTTAAGAGTGTGTTGTTTAGCCTCTGTATATTTATGAACTTTCTGATCCCCTGTCCATTACTGATTTCCAACTTCATTCCATTATGATCCAAGAAAGTGTTTTGTATGATTTCAAACTTTCTAATTTTATTGAGACTTGCTTTGTGACCTGGTATATAGCTTATTCTTGAGAATGATCCATGAACACTTGAAAAAAATGTGTATCCTGCTGTTGTGGGTGTAATGTTCTGTAAATGTCTGTTAAGTGTAGTTCATTAATTGTATTATTCAAAACCTCTGTTTCCTTATTGATCCTCTGTCTAGATGCTCTATCCACTGATGAGAGTAGGGAATTGAAGTTTCCAGCTACTATGGTAGAGGTGTCTATTTTTCCCTTCAGTATTGTCACTGTTTGCCTCATGTATTTTGGTACACTCTGGCTTGGTGCATAGGAATTATGATTGTTATGCCTTCTTGTTAAATTGTTCCTTTTATTAATACATAGTGCCCTTCTTTGTCTCTTTTAACTGTTTTACATTTGAAGTCTAATTTGTCATATATTAGTATAGCTACTCCTGCTCTTTTCTGATAGTTTGCATGAAATATCTTTTCCCAGCCTTTCACTTTCAATCTATTTTTTCCCTTGGGTCTAAGATAACAAGAGACAGCATACAGATGGGTCCTGAATCTAAATCCATTCTGCCAGTCTGTCTTTTGATTGGGGAGTTTAATCCACTAACATTCAAAGTTATTATTGTAAAGGCAGTACTTCTTTCATTTTGTTTTTTGGATTTTATATGTCATATCTAATTTTTTTCTCTTGTTATCTTTACTGATATGGAGAAATGGAGACCATTTCTTCCCTCTTCATCAGACCTCTCTCTCCTGTCTTCCTATATGCCTGTAGTGCTCCCTTTAGTATTTCTTACAGAGCTGTTCTCTTAGCCACAAATTCTCTCAGTGACTGTCTGAAAATATTTTAATCTCCCCCTCCCTTTTTTTTGTATGCTATATGACGGTGTCACATTTCACTATTTTTCCATTTGAGTATTCCATTAATGCAGCACCATTTGTTGAATTTTTTGATTGTTTGGTTTTTGTTTGTTTGTTTTTTTGGGAAATGCATGGATCAGGTATCGAACCTGCGTCTCCTGCATGGCAGGCAAGAATCCACCACTGAACTACCCTGCACCCCCTCCCCATCATTTTTGAAGGATAATTTTCCTGAATATAGAATTCTTGGTTGTCAGTTTTTCTCCTTTAGACTTTTATTCATCATACCACTGCTTTTTCCCCTCCATGTTTTCTGTGGAGAAATCGTCACATAATCTTATTGAACTTCCCTTGTATATGATGGTCTGCTTTTCTCTTGTTGCCTTCAAAACTCTCTTTTTCTTTTTGACGTTTGACAATCTGATTAATAAGTGTCTTGGAGTATGTCTATTTGGATCTATTCTGTTTGGGGTACACTGCACTTCTTGGATCTGTAATTGTATTTCTTTCATAAGAGATGGGAAATTTCCAGTAATTATTTTCTCCATTAGTCTTTCTCCTTCTTTTTACCTTCTTTTCTCCTTCTGGGACACCCACAACATGTATGTTCATGTGCTTCATGTTGTCATTCAATTCTCTGAGATACTGCTCATATTTTTCCTTTCTTTTCCCTATGTTGTTTTTGTGTGTGTCAGATTTCAGATGTCCAGTCCTCTAGTTCACTAATCCTTTTTTCTGCCTTCTCAATCTATTGTTGTAAGTTTCCATTGTTTTTTTTTTCACCTCTACTATTGTGCCTTTCATTCCCATAAGTTCTGTGATTTGTTTTTCAAACTTTCAAGGTCTTCTTTTGTTCACCCAATGTCTTCTTTATATCCTCCCTCAACTCATTGATTTGACTTTTGATGAGATTTTCCTTGTCTGTTTGACCATCCTGAATTAGTTGTTTCAACTCTTGTATCTCATTTAAGTGTTGGTTTGCTCCTTTGACTGGGTCATATCTTCCATTTTCCTAGTATGACTATTATTTTTTGCTAGCATCTAGGCATTTAATTTCCTTAATTAGTTTATTCTGGAGGTTTTTCACTCTTTTAGCTAGGATTTTCTTGCTGGATCACTTTGTTCTCTATCTGTTATTTGACATTCGGTTAAACTTTTTTTAAACCTCTCACATAGGTTCTGTTCTGAATTTTTCAGTTCTGTTTTCTGCCTATATGGAGCCGTTTTTTTCAGGAGGGTCTCCTCAGATATTATACACTCAGTCACATTTTCCTGGGCTAGAAGTCCCATGTCTCAGGAAGAACTAGTAGCCAGCATCAGTTTTCCCTGAGATTGAAACCCAGCAAGTTGTCAGACTTTCCTATGAAGCTTCTCTGCTCTATGCTTTTCCTATCCTGCCCAGCATGTAGTGTTTATCTGTCCATGGCTTCCCACCAGCTTAAAGTGATGCAGTGCTTTTACTTTCAACAGATTCTCCCTGCCAGGGGTGTGGTTGAGTCAGAGGTGATGTGGTGGAATGGCTTTAATGGCTTCTGTTTTCCAGTCCCTGGGGCTTAAATTCCTGATTCCACTTGAGCTGGGCCCTGCCCCTTTTTCTGTGTGGAAAATATACCCTTTAGGAATTCAGTCCTTTCACCTGACTGGTTACTTTATCTCTCAGACAAACTTCATTCCACCTTTGCCTGGGGGCAGTTGCTGGAGCTTGAAAGTGCTATTGATTTTTTCTAATGAGTTATTTAAGGAGTTAAAAAAATGTATTTTCAGAGCTGGAACTTTGCTCTTTAGGTTTGGCAATCAAGAGCTTGAGTTGATACATGGCTCTATGTATCTCCAGGCCCTATGTGCCCCCTTTTCTTGGGGTCCTGCCCTTTTCCAGTATTTTATGCTGTCTGACTCAAAGAGCCTTTTTCCCCCCAGTCAGCCCTGCTCCCTCTCTACTGAGGCAAAAACTCCTAGTTTCTTTAGGACTTATTCCAGGTTTAACTGCGCTGGGGGCCTGTTTTCAGTAGTCAGAATTTGTTAATTAATTCCCCAATTCGAGCTTGGTTGAGCTAAGCCCTTGCTGCTAGTAAAGTCTGTTTCCTTTCTGCTAGGGGAACCAGCCTGCCATGCTCATGGGGGAAGGGTGCTGGCCTCTGCAGCTTGGGGGACTTACAGTTTTGTCTGGGATCCCAGTGATTTCACCTGGTCCAGACTAGTATATTCTGTGTGTCTGGTCACTAATGTTCCCACAGCAGTTGTTCTGTACCATTCCTGGATATTTATTAGCTGTTCTGGAGGATGATCTCAATTCCACACCTTACTATGCCACCATCTTCCCATCAGCCTTTCTTGAGTCATGGTATCTTTCTCTGGATGCCTTAGTATGGACATTTTTTGGCCTTTGAACTGTAAACTTGTAACTTAATAAATTCCTCTTTAAAAGCCATTCCATTTCTTGTATATTACATTCTGTCAGTATTGACAAAACAAAACACCAATCTATCCTTTTTTTTTGAGTAAGCAGGTAGAAAGTTAATTAAGAATGCATGTGAGAGTATATGCAGGCCCTTTTGCAAGAAAAGAGGTGCAAGAGGCCTTGGCACATTGGGGCAGTCTACTTTTATAGTTTTTTGTTCCTTTTTAAAATTTTTATTAACTGTTTTACTACCTTCCCTTTTTCCTCATCTGTGAATGCTTGGTTTTAGATGTCTCACTCGGGTGGGTGTCATTTGGCTCCAGGGGCTGTTTATTGCTTTTCTTCTTAGAGGTAACATTTTCCTTGAAGCCTGACTGTTCCAGGGAATTTGCCCTTTGTTTATTAGCCAGTGCCCTAATTCTAACCTTGTTTCATTTCCCTCTTAGAGATTTCTAACCCCTTCATCTTAAGGAAAATTGGACTGATGGTCTTTCTTCTGTAGCTGCTTCAAGGTGTCAGTGTGTTGCAGACCATATTTGTGGGAGCATAGAAGTCTGAGGTTATGCAATCGAAGGTGGCTGGCGGAGCATGGGAAATAGAAGCATAGCCTCTGATGAGGAAGAACTTGTTGTGAGTTTCCAATCTGGAAGAAATTGGGTGAAAAATTGTATAAACCATCTGAAAAGAAGCAGGCACAAGATGGACCTCAGGGTATTCTTTGGAGTTTTTAGGAACACTGTTGGTTGGGGCTTGGCACACTGTGGCAGTTTGAAATATATGGCTGAAATTTGTGTAAGAGTACTTCTCAACTCTATTTGAAATTTCTTAGGCACTGAAATTTTATTTACCTTTTCTTGATCAACTAATTCTATGATGTAAAAGGCCAGGATCATTTTTAGGAGTCACAACTCACATTGCTAGGGAGACTTACATCTCTGCAAGTAAAGTCCCATGTAGGGGAGAAGGTAGTGAGTTTATTTGGAGAGTTTGGCTTAAAGACAGAGAGAGAGCTGATATCTGGGCAACAAAAGAAGTTCTCTCAGGGGTATCTTTTAGGCATTAATTATAAGTAGAACGTTTCATTAGGTCAAACCCTAAGATTGAGGACTTGGTGTATGAAAATTGGGAGCCACTATTACTTAAAAGAATGGTCAGAACTCTCAAGGTGGGGAGGTTTAACAGTGTTCACAAGACTGTGTTGTGGGAGTTGGTGGTCAGTAGAAGACTTATTTTTTTGAAATAAAAGGTGATACGGTCACCCTAAATAGACAGAGTATTCAAATGGTTAAAAAAGCAGCATTGACCATGACAGACATAAATGTATAGCAGTGACTGTAAACAAAAACTACTTTCTCAAATTCTCCACTATTGTCCCACATCCATCCAGGGCTTGTAGTTTGCAATGACTACAAAATTCACTTTCTCAAACCTTCTGCAACTTTACATATCCATTGGAATATAAATATCCATTTAATGCTTGTAGTCAGTAATAACAAAAAACAAAATCTACTATCATACTAGGAATATGTTAGATCACAAAAATAACATATTGCAAGTCTGGGCTCTGAGGCAGTTGAAGGTCAGTAAGGTCTGCTGCTAAGGCATTCTTAAGGATATGGGGACTCTGTTGAAGCCTTTGATGCAATACTGTCTAAATGAACTGAGTGGGAATCTTATCCTTAAGTCCTTGCTATACAAAAACAAATAGGTGTTGAAAGTCAGGATTAAGAGGGATAAAAAAAATGTGTTCTTAGGATCTAGGACTGAGAACCTGAATTCACAGAGGAGATATTCAGTGGGCTTGACCCAAGATGCCTTCATTCCATACAGACAATTCTATTTGTCTAAGGATCTCCTTTGGGATGCCAAGAGGCTTCAAAATTGTAGAGCCCTCAGGAAAAACAAGGGGGGTAAACACTACCCAGGTTTACTTGTCTTAATGTGGCCCCCAGGGAGTAAAAAAGATCCTTCCCTAGAAGGGGGGGTGGGGCATTCAGGGATAATGAGAAATTGATGGGACAGCAGAATGTCCTCATGCCTACAATAGAGAGGGATAGTGATTTTCGATTTTCTATCAATTCCCATAACTATGCCAGTCCAAATGGGGGTAGGCCCACAGTGGCAGCTCAGGTCAGAGTGGCTCCAGTGTTGATTAAGAATCAATAATATTATCTGCCTTGTTGAGTGTCACTTGGGGCTCCTCTAGTTTGATGGTCAGAAGTGAAGTCAGCAGAACCATATGTGGTCTCAGCCACCCTCAGTTTTCTTTATCTGCTGTGAGCAGGACCTGTGGGCCTCTCACTCCTCCCCTTCAGGAGACAGTTGAAGCAAGGCCCATGAGGCTTGGATCCATGATTCAGGTGACCTTGAGGGGACAGAGTGCTTCTATCACCTACTACAATAAGCTGAGCCTATTCTCTGATTTTGGTAATTAAGAGTCCATCCAACTTGAGGGCTATCTTTCCCCATCTTTTAGCTTATATTCACTTTTGGCATTTCCAATTTCCTCTGGGAAAAGTATAGCAGAGCCTCACTAACACCAGTGTGATGGCATGGCATCCCAACACACATCAGAGCTGGGTGTGTCCCTCTCCACTGACCCATGTTCTCTTGGGAAAATGGGGAGTACAGTTGCCTGGCATCCTCAGGACATCTTATCTGAGAGATGTCTGGACCTATGCTTCTGGAGGTTTCTTGGACCTGGCCCAGAAGAATTTCAGAGTGCTCGCTAGGAGTCTCTCCTCTTGACTGGCCCAAGTCCTTAGAGAAATGGGGGGAAAAGTCATCAGGCATTCCCAGGATGTTTCTCCTCAGCAGATGTCTAGACCTACACATCCAAGGTGGGGACACTCATCCAACTTCAGAGAATTCTAGAACAACCTCTCAGAAATACCTTTGTCCTCTAGTTTCCAGTCTCCTGAGGGATAAAAATGAGCATAATCTAGAAACAAAGCTTTATATTCAATTGCAATGGGTTTCAATAGAGAGTAAATGATCAAAGCCTGGAGGAGAGGCCTTGCCATTGGAGGTGGCTCCCCAGAATGTCAATGACAACACCTCATTTTCTACAATAGTCCTTAGTCCAGAATCTTGTATAACAAAAGATGGAATCTCTAAGAAGGCATCAAAAGGCAGAGAGAGGAGAAAGAAGAAGATTCTCATGAAGGCAGAGGAGATGACCTCTGCTGAAGAAGTGAAAAGAGGAAGTTTCAGCAGGAGGAAGGGCCTGGGTCATCAGAGGGGATGACAGAGTATAGTAAAATCTTAGAGGGAAGGAGAGGTGAGGGTTACTTGAATTGGCTTCCATTGGACTCCTGCATAACATGGGTAGAAGTCCTCAGTTCTCAAGGGTAGTATCACCCCCTCCTCTGAGTCTCATTGGATCTGCATGGTGTGGAGATGGGCTCCTGACACCTCTGAGGATGGAGCCAGAGGATACAGAGTAGACTAAGCTTATGTATTGGAGAAACCATATCAGAGCACCTAGATTTCTTGAGACACAGATGCCAAGTGAATGGAGAAGTCTCAGAGAACTTAGGCAAGAGAGAGATGGGAGGATTTGATTTGGTTTCCATAAAACTCTTGTTTGAGATGGGGAGAGGGCCCCACTCAAGTCTCAAGAGCACTATCACCTACTGCTCAGAGCTTCCTCTGATCTTCACAGTGTAGAGATGGGCTCCTGCTACCTATGAGGAGGGAGCTAGAGACTCAGAGTCAACTGAGTTTATATCCTTGGGGAGATGGATCAGAGTTCCCAGAGTCTTAGGGCCACAGAATTGCATGAGGACATAGGAGATAATAACAATGAGCCAAGGAAGAAGAAAAATAAAAGCATGCAGCCAAGCATCCTGGTCAATAGCTATGACTTACCATTCTAGGCAGTCAGAGAGAAGTGTCTCCTGGCTGACTCACCAAAGTTTGTTGCTGGATTTGGCTTCCAGGTTTTTGGCTACGCTGTGAGAAAGAATTTAAGGGCATGGCTAAAATTGAATAAGCAGCTAGAAAGTTTATAAGAACACATGTGAGAGGACATGCAGACACTCTGGCAAGAAAAGAGGGTAAGAGGCAAGAAGCACCAATCTATTCTTATGGATGACACTTTGGGGTCAAGTCTAAAACTCTGCCTAACAGTGGACCCAGAAGAATACTACTAGTATTTTTCTAAATTCAAAAAAGTTTTGCATTTTATATTTAAGTCCATGATCCATTTTGAGATAATTTTTGTATGAGGTGTGAGTTATAGGTCAATTTTCCTCAATTGCTCCAGCAACAGTATTTTTAATGCAGTTTTATTGAGATATATACACACATACCCTAGAATCATTCAATGTGTACAATAAATGGTTCACATTATCATCATATTGCTGTGCATTCATCACCACAATCAATTTTTGAACACTCTCATTACACCAAAAAATGCATATGAGTAAAAATTAAAATTATAATTAAAAAGAACAGCCAAAACACCCCATACCACTTAGTTCCCCCTATTATTTATTTATTTGCTGCCCTTATTTTTTTACTCATCTGTCCTTATGCTGGTTAAAGGAAGTGTCAGTCACAAGGTTTTCACAATCACATGGTCACATTGTAAAAGTTATACAGTTATACAATCATCTTCAAGAATCGAGGCTACAAGAATACATTTCAACAGCTTCAGATATTTCCTCCTAGCTATTCTAATCCACTAAAAACTAAAAGGGGATATCTGTATAATGCACAAGAATACCTGCAGAACAAACTCTCAACTCTATTTAAAACTTTTCAGTCACTGAATTTTTTTTTTCATCACTTTTCCCCCTTTTGATCAAGAAGTTTTTCTCAATCCTATGATGCCAGGGCCAGGCTGATTCCTGGGAGTCATGTCCCATATTGCCAAGGAAATTTACACCATTGGGAGTCATGTCCCACATAGCCAGGGAGTTTTACACTCTTGGGGGTCATGTCCCATGTAGGGGGGATGCAGTGTGTTTACCTGCCGAGTTAGCTTTGAGAGGGAGGCCATATCTGAGCAACAAAAGAAGTTATCTGGGGGTGACTCAGGCATAATTATAAGTAGGCTTAGATTCTCCTCTGCAGGAATAAGTTTCATAATGACAAGCCCCAAGATTGAGGGGTCGGCCTATGAAATTGGTAGTCTCAAATGCTTACAAGAATATCTGGAATTCCCCAGGTGGGGAAGTTTAATATTTGCACATTTTCCCCCAGTCCCTCAAGGGGGCTTTACAATAATTTTATTCTCTGCCCAAATATTATGGAATGTACTGGGATATCACACTAACCTGTACAAATCAACAATTATCACTCCCTATTCATGATTCCATGTAATTATAGTGTTCAAATAAATGGACCATACAAGTTAAATAGTGCAACATGAGTTTTTGAAAAGGCTATCCTTACTGCATTGAGTTGTTTCTGCCCATTTGTCAAAAATCACTTGGGCATGTTTGTGTGGATATATTTGTGGGTTCTCCATTGTGTTCCACTGATTACTGTGTCTATCCCTGTACCAATACCCCAAAATCCTGATTAACTATATAATAACTATTGAAATTAAGATGAGACATTCTCACTTTATTATTCTTTATAAAAATAGTCTTTTTTATTCTAGTTGATTTTTCATTTCATATACGTTTTTAAATTTTATTGTGTCTATCTTCCCAAGAAATCTTAGAATTTTAATGGGAATTCTTTAAAATCTGTCTAACAAATTGAGAATTGATATCTTTACTATGTTGATTCTTCCATTCCAAAGTTATTGATATTTAAATGAATTCATACACTCTACAAAAAAAGATATATTTTAAAAAATATCAATCAGAACACATCAATTTCTTTCTTAAAACCAGTCAGTGGCTTCTCTTTATATTTATTTATAAAACCAAATATCAACAAGGAATATGACCTGATCCTGGTCATCTCCTCCAACTTGAGCATATAACACTCTTGCCCTCAATCACAGTGTATCAACCATATTTTTCCTTTTCTAAATCTTCCAACAACTCAAGTTCTTTCTGCCTCAGAGAGCCCGATGCTTAATCAACTGTGACTGGGACAGTTTCTACTGGCTGCGGCTGGTTCTCATGCTTTAAGACTAATGCCAGCTCTTAGAACCTCAGAAAGATCATCTTTGATCATCCAACTTAAGAAAGATTCCCCACATAATTTTCCTTTATATTACATATATCAATTTGTCATTGCAGATATTTATTTTCAGTTACATGTTTGATATCATTCTTTTACACTGAACATTAAGCTTCATTAAAGCAGTAGTAATATCTATTTTGCCCACCGCTCTATTAATGAGAATGTAAACTCTAAGAATAGGGTTCTAGAATAATGTCTGGATTGCCTACTTCTGTCTGATTGCTGAAATCAAGAAATTAGTTAATAAGAGTTTTAATAGAATATGGCCCTATGAAATACATTAAAATAAATATTTCCAACATTTGCTTCTATTTTAGCACTTTTTGTCATTGTTCCATGTATCCCAGAAAGCAAATAAAGATGCCAGTCTCCCGTTCTTTTTTTTTATCCTTTTAATTTTTTTGTATGTGCCATGTCTTATGTGGAAACTGAAATAAAATTTTAGGCTTTCAGGCATGGAGTCATTAAGGATTCCACAGGAGACAGTGAGTTAAAGCACAGAAACAGATTTATTAGAGGAGAGAGAATAGGGAAGAAACAGAAGGAGCTACTGACACTGAGGTCTGCAGAAAGTGGCTCAGGGTGCCCCCCTTGGGAAGTCACCCTTTAAAAGAAAAAAATTGCACCCAAAAGACTGCACTAACAAAAGGCTTATTGACTTAGGCTATGCTACATTGTTGAGGTGCTGACACCCTATGCAGAGTGAAATATAGTTTTCCATGGGGAGAATACTGATGTGGTTTTTCTCTTATTTTTGAAAATGTGCTCTAGCAAGATTACACTGCTTAACTTTTCTTGCCATATTTAGCATGTTTGCCTTTAATTTTTTTCAAATGTGAAATTTATCACAGTAGATGAAATGATTTATTGGTTTATGTACCACATTGCCCTCAGAGCAAAGGGACCAAGCAGAAGAAAACACTGCCACCAATTTACTTCAGAGGGAAAATGATGCTACTATATGCCAGGCAGGAGGGGCACATGTTCTCAGGTGTGATATTAGCATAGCAGTAATGGAGCCCAGTTTCCTAAATTATATCACAATCTCTCCATCATTTAACCTATTCTATCAAGAATCCTCAACCCCTATACTAAAATATAAAAACTATTATCTGTGCATTTGCTTAAATACTGACCATATATAGATTGCAGTTCTTTTAGGATATATATTTTCATAGTATTAAATTAAAGAAAGTTTTAAGAGTGAGATCGTGCCCTGATTTTATTTTATTCATTATGTTCATATTCTTAATAAGATTGAACTTGCACTGCAAAATTCCTCAGTGTAAATGACTGTTCATTGCTATGTTAAGCTAACTTGAAAGCCAGAAATGATCCAAACTCAGAAACTGGAGAAAGGCCTGACTTCTACCCCACAAAATCTAAACATACATTTGTTTCTCCTGGAGGTCTTGGGAGCCATCATTTGTGAGTTACAGGAATATGAGTTTTAACCATTCTTAGGTACACAGCCCAATATTTGTTTCTTCCCTGTTCATATGGATTGGGGTTGCCTGTGAGCTCTTTGTCCCATTGTTAGGAGGATATCCAAGATGAGATGTAAATGTAAATGAAGTCGGCAAGAAGCAAAGTCTCCGAGTCTCAGGAAGTTCTCCCCTTCTTAATCCAGGAAGCCACTTCCAGGCCTATCAAGGCACCAGCATTCCTCCTAGTGGAGCTAACATGATCCAGTCCTACTCACGACTTCTGGTTGGTGTGAGCATGACTTTTCTGTGCTACTTACATAAATATAAGGTGGTGGCCCTGGGGATCAGCTGGACCAGGTAAGTGTCCAACAACCCTGGAAGTGAGAGGGAAGCAAATGTAAAGACCCCTTAAAATCACTGCATACTCCCCAAAACATATTCAGGAAAGTCCAGAAGGAGTATCCTTTGCCTTGGTCCTGCCTGCAGAAGGGCACAAAAGCCAGCTAGTGATGGTCTCCCCACTTCTCTCCACAATAAAATAACACAATGTGCCAAGCACTGTTCTGGATGCTGAGGGTTTCCCTCAGAGAATAAAAGTAATAGGTCCCCTTTTTGTAACTGAGAAATTAAAATAACAAATAACTATGGTGATTGAATCATTATATAGGAGCCCTTTTTAAACTTTCTAATATATTGTAGAATAGCCAAAAGGAAATACCTGAAATTAATAGCTAGAAAAATGATTATAATCTTTGTTAGCTTGAAAATATTATTATAATCCCTTCATGATTGCTTTTGTTTTAAAAAATAAAATATGTTCTTTGTAAACATTTCTTTCAATCCAGAAAAATCTAAGGAGATCTTGTCACCTATAATCAAACCATTCACAAGAGACAGTGGTGTGCAGGTTGGAGTGAACATCTTCACCTCTGATGTTTCTAATGTTTTTCTATACCTTTATGACCTGGCTCCTTAACCTTGTTAAAATTAATTTTGTAAATCTTTTTCCATTTAAAAATTATTGACATCTCTTACTCATGATGTCAGTATACCTATGAAGTCAAAGCAAAATATCACGGTTATATTGTATTCCATCATGCTGACCTAGAGTTATTGTTACCAAACCCCTTTGGTACTTAGTTATTTACATATTAAAGGTATAAACACATACTCATAAATAAATACAAAGTTTATTATTCATTTGTTAAGTTAACAATAGACTACATCATTGTTCAAGTAATAAACAAAATCTTTCAATCATATTTCCTTGTTTGATTTTGTTCTTTATCTCTGCTTTTCTTTTTCTAAGTTCTTTTTTCTCAAGTTATTTCCCCTTCACTTTTTAAGATATTTACTTTTTCTTCTTTTCTAGAAACTTAGAAAATTGCTTAGTTCATTTATTTTTATTTATTTATTTATTATTGCAATTTCTCCCTCTTTTTTTTCTGTTTTATTCTTCGCATGGGCAGGCACTGGGAATTGAACCCAGGTGTGTGGCATGGCAGGCGAGAACACTGCCTGCTGAGCCACCATAGCCTGCCCTCCCCCTCATTTTTGAAGGACAATTTTGCTGGATATAGAATTCTTGGTTGGCAGTTTTTCTCTTTTAGGATCTTAAATATATCATATCACTGTCTTCCATGGTTCTGTTGAGAAATCTTCACATAGTCTTATTGGGTTTCCCTTGTATGTGATGGATTGCTTTTCTCTTGCTGCTTTAAAAATTCTCTCTTTCTCTTTGACATCTGACATTCTGATTAATAAGTGTCTTGGAGAATGTCTATTTGGATCTATTCTGTTTGGGGTATGCTTCACTTCTTGGATCTGTAATTTTAAGTCTTTCAAAAGAGTTGGGAAATTTTCAGCGATAATTTCCTCCATTTCTCCTCCTTTTCCCTTCTCTTCTCCTTTTGGGATACCCACAACATGTATATTCATGGACTTCATGTTGTGATTCAATTCCCTGAGTCCCTACTCATATTTTTCCATTCTTTACCCCTCCTATATTTTCTTTTGCTTGTTGGATTTCATATGTCCTGTTCTCCAGTTTACTAATCCTTTCTTCTGACTCTTGAAATCTAACACTGTAGGTTTCCATTGGTTTTTCATCTCTTCCATTGTGCCTTTCATTCCAATAAGTTCTGTGATTTGTTTTCTCAGGCTTTCGATTTTGTCTTTTTTTTTTTTTTTGCCATTGTCTTCTTTATATCCTCCCTCAACTCATTGATTTGATTTTTGATGAGATTTTCCATGTCTGTTCAAATATCCTGAATTAGTTGTTTCAACTCCTTTATCTCATTTGAATTGTTGGTTTGTTCCTCTGATTGGACCATATCTTCAATTTTCCTAGTATGACTTGTTATTTTTTGCTGGCATCTATGCATTTGATTTCCTTACTTAGTTTATTCTGGAGATTGTTTTCACTCTTTTACCTAGGAGTTTCTTGCTGGATGGCTTTGTTCTCTATCTGATCTTTGACATTCAGTTCAGTTTATTCTAGACCTCTAGCATAGGTTTTGTTTAATGGATCAAAACTTTTCAGTTCTTGTTGTCTTGTTTCTTGCCCTGCCTACATGGAGCCTTTTTTTCTCCTGAGGGTCTACTTAGATATTATAGACCCCAGTCAGATTTTCCCAGACCTGACTGGCATTCTTTCAGGAGAAAAGAGTCACCTGCATCAGTTTTCCTTGAGGGTGAGACCCAGCAGGTTGACAGACTTTCCTATGAAGCCTGTAGACTCTATGCTTTTCCTGTCCTGCCCAGCATGTGGTGCTTGTCTCCTGCAGTTTCCCACAAATGGGAAATTTTGTAAAGTGATGTGGTGCCCTTAACTTCAGCAGACTCTCCTTGCTGGGGGTTTGGCTGAGACAGAGGAGAGGTTGTTGGCTGGCTTTAATTGCTTCAGTTTTCTAGTTCCTAGAGTCTGAATTTCTTGAGGGAGGGATTCCACCTGAGCTGGGCCCCACCCTTCTAGGGAAGGCACAGTCTCCAGGGAATTAATTCCTTTCACCTGACCAGCATCTTTGTATCTTAGGCAAGCTTAATTTTGCCCTTACCTGGGGCAGCTGGAGCCTGAGAAGCCTTTCAGTTCTACTTAATCTTCAGAGACAAAGCAAAAAAAAAAAAAATCCTTTTCAGAGCAGGCCCCCCAATCCTCAGGTTTGTTAATCAAATGCATAAATTGGTACATTGCTCTATGTATCTCCAGGTTCTATGTGCACCCCCCCAACTTTTTTTTAGTGTCCAGCCTTTCTCAAGGATTTTGTGCTGTCTGATAAAAAATAAAAAAAACTCTGTCTTTTTTCTTTTCCATCAGCCCTGGCCCCTCCGCTGTGGGGCAAAAACTCCTAGTACTTTTAACTCTTATTTGAAGTTTATCTGAGCTGGTTGCCTATTTTCAGTAGTTAGAATTTGCTAATTAATTCCACAATTGGAGCTTGGTTGAATTCATCCCCTGAGGCTAGTAGTCTCCTTTCTTTCCCCTCTGGGGAAAAGTCTATGTGAGAGGGGTGCCGGCATACATGGCTTGGGGAATTACAGTTCAGGGTGGGATCACGGTTGGTCCAGCTTTTCCAGACTGGTGTTCACTGTGTGTCTAGTCACTGATGTGGCCCCAGCAGTTGCTCTGCACTGTTCCTGGCTATTACTAGCTGCTCTGGAGGATGAACTAAATTCTACATCTCACTAAGCTGCCATCTTGGAATGCTCTCCCCAATAAAAATTTCAATAACTTTCTTTACAGAAATGGAAAAGCCAATAATCATATTTATATTGAAGGATAAAGGGCCTCAAATAGCTAAAACCATCTTGAAAAGGAAGAAAGATGTTCTACTAATAATTCCCGATCTTAAAACTTATTACAAAGCTGCAGTCATCAAAACAGTATGGGAGTGGCACAAGGACAGATGTATAGATCAATGGAAGAGAATTGAGAGCTCAGAAATCAATCTCACATTTATGGCCAATTAATTTTTGATAATGTGGCAAACACCATTCAGTTAGGATAGAATAGGCTATGCAGCAAATCTTGCTGGAAAAACTAGACCTCCAGTTGCAAATTAAACAAGAAGGAACCCTACCACACAACATATAAAAATATCAACTCAAAATGGATCAAAGACTTTAATGTAAAAGCTGGGGCTATAAAACCCAAAGAAAACATAGGGAAACATCTTCAGGACTGTGTGTCATGTAACGGTTTCTTAGACTTTATACCCAAAACACAAGCAACCAAAGAAAAAATATATAAATAGAACCTCATGAGAACTGAAAAATTCTTTCCCTAAAAGAAATTTATCATGAAATAAAATTGCAACTTACAAAATGGGAAAAAATATTTGGAAACCATATATCTGATAAGGGTTTAATTTCCAGAATATATAAAGAAATCCTTCAACTTAACAGCAAAAAGACAAACAACCCAATTTTTAAAATGGACAAAAGACTTCAACAGATGTCTCTCCATAAAAGATGTACAAGTGGCCAGAAAGCACATGAAAATATGTTCAATGTCATTAGCCATCAGGGCAATGAAAATCAAAACCACAATGAAATACCATTTCATATCCATTAGAATGATTGATGTTAAAAAACAATCAGAGGTCCCAGGAACTCCTGGAGCTGCAGGTGAGGGTATAGACATGGCCAAGTCCAAGAACCACACCATGCACAATCAGTCCCGGAAATGGCACAGAAATGGCATTAAGAAGCCCTGATCACAAAGCTATGAATCTCTTAAGGGGGTGGGCCACAAGTTCTTGAGAAACATGCTTTGTCAAGAAGCATAACAAGGAGGGCCTAAAGAAGATGCAGGTCAACACTGCCAAGGCCATGAGCACACATGCAGAGGCCATCAAGGCCCTTGTAAAGCCCAAGGAGGTCAAGACCAAGATCCCCAAAAAGTGTAAGCCACAAGCTTAATTGCTTTGCCTACATTGCTCACCCCAAACTTCGGAAGCATGCTCACATGCACATCACCATGTGTCTCAGACTCTGCCAACCAAAGTCCAAGGCCAAGAATCAAACCAAGGCCCAGGCTTCAGCTCTGGTTCAGGTTACTGCTCCCAGTCAGGCTCCCAAAGGTGCCCAGGCCCCCACAAAGACTCTTGAGTAGAGCCCTCCATCTGTCATTGTCAAGATGGAAGGACTGCTGTGACCCCTAGGCTGTCATTTGCATTGGGCTGAGTCCTCCTGTGCTATTTGTACAAATAAACTTGATGCAAGAGTTGTCAAAAAAATGTCTCCAAATAGCAAATGTTGGAGAGGATGTAGAGAAATAATAACATTCATTCACTGCTGGTGGCAGTGTAAAATGGTGCAGTTTCTGTGAAAGACTGTTTGGCAGTTTCTCAGAAAACTAAGTAGAGAATAACTACATTACCTGGCAATCCCACTATTAGGTGTATACTCCAAAAAATTGAAAGCAGGGCTTGAACAGGTTTTGCACACTGATTTTCATAGCATTGTTATTCATAATTGCCAAAAGATGGAAGGAACCCAATTGTCCATCAATTGATAAATAGATAAACAAAATGTGGTGCATATATACAATGCAATATTATTCAGCCATAAAAAAGAATGAAGTTCTGATACATGCAACAACACTGATGATCCTTGGAGACATCGTGTTGAGTGAAATAAGCCAGACACAAAAGGACAAATATTATATGACCTCACTGTTTTGAAACACAAAACAATAAGCAAACTCACAGAATCAGAATCTAGTAAATAGGTTGCCAGGGGGTGGGATGGGGATAGAGAATGGGAAATTGAGGCTTGAAATGTATACAGGCTTCCTATTTGTAGTGATGGAAATGTTTTACTAATGGATGGTGCTGATCGTGGCACAACATCGTGAATGCAATTAGTGACACTGAAATATATATCTGAATATGATAAAAAGGTGAAATGTCAGATTTTATATATGGTAAAAGAATAATTTTTTTTCAAAAAACCGTGGAACTATACTTTACAGTGAACTCTAAGTTAAACCATAGACTTTAAAGAACAATGCAATTATTAAAATGTTCAATCAACAATTGAGACACCACATTAACAAATGTTCCACACAGTTGCAAGTTGTTGGTGGAGTGGTGTAAGGAAATTCTGTATTTTAGGCATGATTTGTCTGTAAACCCACAATGTCTTTAATACAGAAAAAAGAAGGGCATCTAAAGAGTCAATGACAATTAAATGCCACCTGTATTTCCTGAAGGGCTCTAAGGATGGAGAAAACTCTCAAAAGGATATTAGTGGGATAAACAAAAAGTTGGAATATAGACTGTAAACTTTATATCAATGTGCAGGGAGGTTTAATAAGTGAATAGCCTTGCTTTTAGAAACATAAAGGGAAGTATTTTGTTTGAAGATCATGATATACACAATCTACTCTCAAATGTTTAGAAAATGATAGCTAGAGAGTTAGCAAGATAAATAAATAGATAAATGGATATAATGATACAGCAAATGTGGGAGAATGTTCAAATTGGTGTATCTGGGTATTGGGGAAGGGGTGTATATTGGAGTTCTCTGTATGAATTTTCTATTATTTTTGCAATTTTTCTGTAAATCTCAAATAATTTCAAAAGAAGTTGAAATATATATCCTAAGAGGAAATGAGAAGAGAGAAAATGGTACACTACAGAAAAATCAATTAAGCAAAGATGAAGGCAGTAATGGAGGAATTAACTAACCAAAATTTCCTACAGAAAACTAGTAAATGGAGATTAAGACCCTCTTTATAAGTAATTTCTTTAAATGCAAATGGATTTAATTAATTAGCACAGAGGTTGACATAATGGATAAAAGATGATAAACCATATATTGCCTGTAACAGATTCACGTTGATGAAAAGGCACAAATAGGTTGAGAGTTAAAGAATGGGAAACTACACTTCAATACCCCATGCAAATTTTAACCAAAGCAGAGCTGGGCTGGTCATAGTAATAGAAGACAAAGTTAAGTTAGATATTGTTATGAGACAAACCATATATCTACAGAAGGGTCAATCAATTAAGAAGACATAATAATTATGAAAATATATTGCATAGAAGAACAAAACACCAAAATATATAGAAAGAAAATACTCACTGTATTGAAGCTTAAATATCTCCTGAGTAATAGGTAAAATACCAAACAGAATATTGATATGAAAATAGAAGACTGAACAAAACTCTAAACCAAACAGACCCAGCCAAATATACATTCTTTCATACACACATAGAATATTCCCTAGGTTACACTATATGCAGTCTTACATTTTAAGAACATTGAAATCTTAATTATCTTCTTTGACTAAAATAGAATGAAACTAGAGATCAATTGCAGAAGAGAAACCAGAAAATTCACAAATATGTGGAAATTAACCAACATACTCTTATACAGCTTATAAGTCACAGAAGAAATAATAATGGGAATTTAAAACAAATTTAAGATAAACAGAAATGAATACACAACCTATCAATAAAACAAACAAACAAACAAACAAAAACAACTGGTAAATACCTAAACTGAATGAGAAACTGGAAGAAAGGCAGAAGGAAAGTCAATTTAAGTACTTATATTCAATATGTACTGACAGAACAGAGAGCATGGACAAGATGTTTCTCACATCTATAATATCAAAAATCTCTGAGAAATCTAAATGCAAACCAATAAAAATATACACAAATAATGTGGTATACACCTTTACAATTAAAAATAGCCCACAGTCATAAATAAAAGACACTTAAACTATGTTGTTAGATGGAAAAATAAAATGTAAATTATAAAAAGCTAATAATGAAAAATACTATAGAACACAATGAAAACATTGTATATAGAGAAATTTATGACCATAAATACAAACATTAAAAAAGAAGAGCTATGTGAAATGTGAAACTTAATATTATATTGAAAGGAACTTCAGGAAAAGAGCAAGCTAAAACCAAAGCTGCTCCAGTAGGGGAAAATTTTTTAAAAACATTAAGAAGATAGAAAAACAATAGACTCCACAATACTAAAAATTGGTTCTTTGAAAATAATGACAACATTGAAAAACATATCTAGGCTGCTGAAGAATAAAAGAGAAAAGACTCAATTTACTGAAATGACAATACCACTAACCTTATAGAAATAAGAATTATAAGAATCCTATAAAAAACTTTAAGACAGACTAAATAACTTAGATGATGTAGACAAATTCTTAGAAACACACCTTGACTTATTTTATTTACCATTAAAAATTCACTGCTTAGCATGATGTCATCAACATGGTGACATAAGACAATCCATGGAAAAATTTCCCCACAAAATCAGCTAATAAAAGGACAAATCCCACTTGCTTAGAATTCTGGAGGGTTACAGAGACAGGAGAAAGGCTCCACAAATGCTGGATAAAATAAAATCCCTAAAATCAGGTAGGAAATTTCCTTCCAAGATATACCAGTCAAGACCCCACTCCTCACTCAGTCATGTGCAACTTGGGAGTTGCACATAGGCAGCATGGCCAGATTCCCTCCTGCTGCAGATGCAGAATATAGAGCCACCCACACCAGTGAGTTAGGAACTCACATATATATACAGGCACAGGGATTCAAGTCTCAAGAGTACCAGGGCAGAATGCAAACCACTGAGTCAGGTTGTATGCTGCATATAAAAGGAATTGGGTAATGGGAGAGAAGACAGACTGTAGCAGAACTGTTGGCAAGAGGTGTGCACTCTCAATCCACTTACTGTTCTCTGGACCACTTAAAGCAAAATGGAATTTTCTAGATTGAGCCACCTTTCTGGATCGACCCTATCTGACTCCAAGGGGCATGATACCAAAATGTGGATGAAACTGGAAAAAGTCTCAAAGAAAAAAAAAAGGGGGGGGAGGGAGGTGGGAGACTAAACTGTGGTAAGACAGGATAGATTCCAGAACAGAAAAGTGTAAGGAAATCGGGCAATGAGTGAAGGAGAGAATTTAAAAGAAGCATAAAAGCTGGGGAGAAAATTCTGCACAGAAATAAAAAGAACAGGTCAGGATTCCCTGAAAAAGAACAGAGGAAAGGAAGCTTTCTTTTGGAGGTGAAAAATTCGCACAGAAGTACAATGTTAAAAATTGTATGGCACATCCAGGGCAAAAATCTGATGGTGAAGAGCTGAGAAACTCAAAACCATTAAACATGGGTAATCTAAAGTTCTGGAATAAGTTGGATCAAGCTGAAAAGAAGAACCTTAACATATAGCCAGTCAGCAATAAAACTCTAGGCAAGAGAGGAGAACTTCAGAGTTAATATATCAAAATAATAAGATGCCTAGAGACAAGCTAAAAACTACAAGCCATACTAAGAAACAGGAAAATATCACAGTCAAGGAAATGAATTAAAATTTCACAGGAGGCACAGATTTTGGAACACCTAATCAAAAGAGATTCAAAACCCCTAAGTCAATTCAAGGAGATGAAGGAAAATACGGATATAGAGTTAAAGGATATTAAGAAGACAATGTGTACACAGAAAGAATAAAGTATAAAAAAGAAACAACAGAAATTAGAGGGTTGTAAGGCACAATAACAGAGATTAAACATACACTAGAGGCATACAATACAAGATATGAACAGGCAGACTGAAGAATCAGAAAACTAGAAGAAAGGAAAATTGAAATCATACTGTCAGAAGATCACAGAAAAGAATAGAAAATTTGAGTAGTATTTCAGGGATTTGAGTGACTGCATGAAGTGCACAAACATAGGTATTGGGGGTATCTCAAAAGAAGAAAACAAAGAGGGGCAGAAACAATATTTGAGGAAATAATGGCTGAAAATTTCCCAACTCTTATGAAAGACATAGGTATAAATTTCCAAGAAATTCAACTTATGCATCAGAAACCAAAGAGGCTATAGTATGATATTCAAAAAGAAAAACTGCCAGCCAAAAATGATCTATCCAGCAAAACTGTCCTTCAGAAATGAGGGAGACTTCACTGTTGTCAAAGATGAGAAACTGAGAGTTCCTCAACAAAAGCCCTGCCCTTCAAGAATTATGAAAGGGAGTTCTGCAGGTTGAAAGGAACAACAGGAGTGAATAGCTTGGAGTAGTGTGAAGAAATGAAGATTTTATTCTTAATATATAACTCTGCAGTTTATTTCATATAAGAGTCAGAATACAATTGAACAAGGAAAAAAAAAACATTTCCTGATAATGTATATGAAGTATAAAGAAGTGGGGCAAAATACATAAAGAGAGGAAACAGAGGGATATGGAACCAGAGAAAGTGTATGTTATTGAAGTTGATATCTTTTCAAATTAGTAAGTTATATTCATAGGTTGTTGGGCTGGTTTGAAGCTATTACATACCCCAGAAAAGCCACGTCCTTTAATCCTCATTCAATATTGCTGAGGGGGATCTTTTTTATTGTTTCCATGGAAATATGACTCAACCAACTGTGGGTGATAACTTGCTTAAATGGTTTTCCTGGAGATGTTTCTCCATCCATTCAAGGTGGGGTTGCTTGAATCTCTTTTAGAGGGAACCATTTTGTAAAAAGTTTAAGAACCAACAGAGTTCACATAGCCAGAGATTTTTGGAGATGCATAAAGAAAATGCCCCCCAGGGAAGCCACTGAAGAAACCTGGAGAGAATGCTAATAGACATCGCCATGTACCCTTACAGCTGAGGGAGGAATCCCAACATCATCTGCCTTCTTGAACCAAGTTGTCTTTACCTGGATACCTTAGACTGTACATTTGTATAGCCTTGCCTTCATTTGGGCATCTTCACAACCTTAGAACTGTAAATTTGCAACTCAATAAATTCCCTTTTAAAGAGCCATTCCATTTCTGGTATATTGTATTCCAGCAGCTTTTACAAACTAAAACAGTTGTGTAATATAAATCCCAAGCTAACCAAAAAGAAATTATTTAAAAAATATACAGAAACAGGGTGCATGGGTAGTTCCATAGTTAGAGTGCCCACCTTACATGCAGGAGACCTGGGTTTAATTCCCAGACCATGCACCCCCCCAAAAAAATGTAAGTATATACAGAAACAGAAATGAGAAGGATCAGTCAGATATATCACAAAAAATCTACACTAAAGAAAAGAAATTGCAATAAAAAAGAGACAATAAAAGATATGACATATAAAAACCAAAGAACAAATGACAGAAAAGTACTTGATAACACTAAATGTTAGTGGATTAAAATCTCCAATTAATAGACACAGATTGGCAGAATGGATAGAATGTATGTTTCAACTATATGTTATTTACAAGAAACTCATCTTACACCCAAAGACAAAAATAGGTTGAAAAATGAAAGTCTGGAAAAAGATATTCCATGCAAACTGTAATAAAAAAAAAAGAGCTGGGGTAGTTATAATAATAACATATTAATTAACCTACAAATGCCAGACTTATAAGAGACAATGAAGGAAACCTATAGATTAATAAAATGGGCAAGAAGAAATAACAAGAAATAACAATTGTAAGTATTTATGCTTCTAACCATGGTGTCCCAAAATACATGAGGCAAATGCTGGCAAAACTGAAAGATGAAAAAACAGCACTACAATAATAGTTGGTGACTTCAATACACCAATCTTATCAAAAGATAGAACAATTAGGCACAATAAGGAAATGAAGAACATGAATAATATAAGTGAACTACACCTAGCAGACATATACAGAACATGGTGCCCCCAAACAGCAGAATATACATTCTTCACAAGTGCACATGAACCATTATCCATAGTAGAACACATGTTGGGTCACAAAACACGTATCAATAAATTTTAAAAGACTGAAATTACACAAAGCATCTTCTCTGATCATAATGGAATGAAGCTGGGAATCAATAGCAGGCAGAGAACTGGAAATTTCACATATATTTGTAGGATAAACAATACACTCTTAAACAATCAGAGGATCAAAGAGGAAATTGAATGAGAAATTAGTAAATCTCTTGAGACATGAAATGAGAACATAACATAGCAAACCTTACAGGATGCAGCAAAAACAGTGCTGAGAGGGAAAATTGTTGCCCTAAATGCTTACGTTAAAAAAGAAAAAAGTGCTAAAATCAAAGACCTAATTGCAAATCTGGAAGAAGTAGTAATAGAACAGCAAACTAAACCAAAGCAAGTAGAAGGAAAGAAATAACAAAGATTAGAGTAGAAATAAATGATATCAAGAATGAAAAAATATAATTGAACCAAACGTTGTTCAATAAAAGTGATAAAAAAATCAATAAAACTGAGAAACCCTAGGGAGGCTGTCAACGAAGAAAAAAAGGAAAAAAGAGAAGACGCAAAAAAAATACAATCATAAATGACAGAAGGTACATAACTATTGACTTCACAGAAATAAAAAGTATTATAAGAGGATAGTATGGACAACTATATGACAAAAAAATTAAACAGTCTAGGTGAAATGGACAAATTACTACAAACACAAACAACATACACTGACTGTAGAAGAAATGGAAGATCTCAAGAGACTGAATAAGTCATCAAACCTTCCAAGAAATAACCGTTAAAACTCAGGAATAGCTGTGACTGCTGTAAGAGTTTCATAGATGAATTCAACCAACCATTCCAAGAAGAATGAATAGCAGTTCTGCTCAAACTCACTCCCCAAATTGAAGAGGATAGAACATTATCTGATTTTTCCATAAGGCTGTCATCACCATAATATCATAGCCAGATAAAAATATAAGAAAAGAAAATTAAACACCACTTTCTTTTATGAATATAGATGCAAACACACACATACACACACACACACGTCACTAGCAAATTGAATCCAAAGGCACAATTAAAGAATTACACCATGACCAAGTGGATTTTATCCCAGATAGTCAAGGGTGGATCAACATACAAAAATCAATTAATGTAATACACCAAATTAACAAATGAATGGGGAAAAAACACAGGATCATTTTCATTGATGAAAAGAAGCCATTTGACAGAACCAGCTTCCTTTCTTGATTAAATAGCACTTCCAAATGTAAAAATACAAGGAAACTTTTAAAATAATTCAATGGAAACATATCTTGCTATTGTTTCATTATTGATCTATGAATTCCCCTGATGACTTACACTTTTTGTACTCTTGCTTTATGCTTCATTATCAATTGATCATTAAGGGAATGTAGTATTTGTAACTCTGCCAATATCTATAGATGACTGTTGTTGTTTCTTTCTTTTATGGAATTTTTGTCCCCAAGAAAAGAATAATTTGCTTGTGGATTGAGATGGTGTCATGTATTCTTGGTTACGATACTCATGGCTTTGGAATTTTGAATTGGTACATATTCATGAAAAAACGCGATACATTCTGTGTGATCTCAACCACATAAAAATTTATACATTTATACCATTATACAAATGGTAAAAAAGACAACATTTTAAATTGGATTTCAAGGAAATGATTGACAACATGCAGCACATAAATATAAGAATGTTTGCAATGCTATTGCAATTTTGATTGGTACTGTGTTGAATCTGTAGATCAATTTGGGTAGAACTGATATTTTAACTATATTTATCCTTACTATTCATGAGCAGGGAATGTCTTTCCACCTATTTAGATCTTTGATTTCTTTTAACAATGTTATGTAGTTTTCTCTGAACAAGTCCTTTACATCCCTAGTTAAGTTCATTCCTAAGTACTTGATTCTTTTAGTTGCTATTTTGAATGGAAGTTTTTCCTTAACTATCTCCTTGGTTATGTCATTGTTTGTGTATAGAAACATTACTGATTTTTGCACATTAGTTTTATATCCTGCCACCTTGCTGAATTTGTTTATTAGCTCAAGTAACTTTTTTGGAGATTTCTTAGGATTTTCCAAGTATAGTATCATACTTGGAAAATATGCAAGTCATCTGCAAGTAATGAAAGTTTCACTTCTCCCTTTCCAATTTGGATGCTTTTATTTATTTATTTTTCTTACCTGATTGCTCTAGCTAGAACTTCTAGTCCAATGTTGAATAATAGTGGTGTCAGAGGGCATACTTGTCTCATTTCCAATCTTAGGGGGAAAGCTTTCTGTCTCTCTCCATTGAGTACAATGCTGGCTATCAGTTTTTCATATATGCCCTTTATCTTATTGAGGAAGTTACCTTTTGATTCCTATTTTTTGTAGTGTTTTTTTAATCAGAAAAGTTGGTTGAATTTTGTTGAATACTTTTTTTCATTTTTCAGAATTGAGATGAACCTGCAATTTTCCCCTTTTGATTTGTAATGTGCTGTATTACTGTTCTAGTTTGCTAGCTGCCAGAATGCAACATACCAGAAACAGAATGGCTTTTAACAAGGGGAATTTAATAAGTTGCTAGTTTACAGTTCTAAGGCAGAAAAAATGTCTCCACTAAAACAAGTCTATAGAAATGTCCAATTTAAGGCATCTGGGGAAAGATACCTTGGTTCAAGAAGGCCGATGACATTCAACATTTCTCTCTTAGCTGGAAGGGCACATGGTGAATATGGCGGTGTCTGCTGGCTTTCTCGTGGCGCTACCAAAAAGGGACTCTCTCCAAAATGTTTCCTCTTTTAAAGGATTCCAGCAAGCAACTCCACCTACAGTGGGTGGAGACACACCTCCATGAAAATCATCTAATCAAAAGTTACCACCCACAATTGGGTGGGTCACATATTCATGGAAACAATCAAAATGCTCCCCACTCAGCAATATTGAATGAGGATCAAAGGGCATGGCTTTTCTGGGATCCACCACAGATTCAGACCAGCACAATTACATTAATTGATTTTCTTGTCTTGAACCATCCTTGCATTTCTGGTTAAAAAAAAAAACCCACTTGGTCATGGTGTACAATTCTTTTAATGTGTGATGGATTTGATTTGCTAGTATTTTGTTGAGAATTTTTATATCTGTGTTCATTAGGGAGATTGGCCTGTAGTTTTCCTTTCTTATAATATCTTTACCTGGTTTTGGCATTAAAATATTACCTTCATAAAATGAGTTAGGCAATGTTCCTTTTTACTCAAATTTTTGGAAAAGTTTCAGAAGGATTGGTGTTAATTCTTTTTAGAATGTTTTATAAAATTCCCCTGTGAAAGCATCTGGTCTTGGACTTTTCTTTGTAGGAAGATTGTGATGATTGATTGAATCTCTTCACTTGCAATTGGTTTGTTGAGATCTATTTCATCCTGAGTCAGTGTAGCTTGTTTGTGTGTTTCCAGGAATTTGTCTATTTCATCTAAGGTGTCTAGTTTGTTGGCATATAGTTGTTCAAAGTATCCTCTTATTATTTCTTCAGGGTCTGTGGTAATGCACCCCTTCTCATTTCTGACTTTATTTGCTTCCTCTCTTTTTTTCTTTGTCAGTCTTCCTATTGGCCCATCAATTATATTGATTTTCTCAAAGAACCAACTTTCAGCTTTATTGATTCTTTCTATTGTTCTTTTGCTCTCCCATTCATTTAACTCTGCTTTAATCTTTGATATCTCTCTTCTTTTCTTTGCTTTGGGGTTAGTTTGCTGTTCTTTCTCAAGTTCCCTCAGGTGAGCAGTTAAATCCATGATTTTTGCCCTTTCTTGTTTTTTTATTTTTATTTTTTGCATGGGCAGGCTCCGGGAATTGAACCTGGGTCTCTGGCATGGTATGCAAGAATTCTGTCACCGAGAAGCAGTTATGGAACAGATTTCAGAGTTTGGTATGGGTTACAGTTCCACAATTTAAATATTTTTCTTCTAGCTGTTCCAAGACATCAGAGATGAAAAGAAATATCAATATAATGATTCAGCATTCATTTGTTAAATACTTACTTCTCCTTCTCCACTGATCCTCCTCCCAATTTTTAGGAGTATTTGGCTGTGCCCATTTTAACTTTTTAATATTGGAAAAAGGTGTCAATATGGGATAGGAGGATGGAACAAGTTGATGTTCTGGGAGAGGCTATCTCTACTGTGTTTCAGGAATTATCTGGCCTAGGAAATCATCATGGTCAGGTTCATGTATCAACTTGTTGGCCAGGTGATGGTGCCCAGTTGTCTGGTTGGGCAAGTTCTGGCTTGTCTATTGCTATAACGACATTTCATGGACTTAAATCATGAACACATTGGGTGCATCCCTAAGGGGAGTGTGTTCTGCAATGAGTAGTGAGTAATGCTTAATCTAATCACTTGCAGGCTTTCAAGGAGGATTCAGAAGAGACAATCACTCTTCTTGCTTCATCCAGCCAGCCTCTCCTGAGAGTTTGTTGAGGACCTATATTGGAGGTGCAAGCTTGTGGCCTGCCCTATGGATCTTGGATTCTTACATCCCATGGTTGCCCAGCCAGCCTCTCCTGAGAGTTTATTGAGGACATTTATTGGAGCTGCCAACCCATGGCCTGCCCTACAGATCTTGGACTCTACATCCCCATGGTTACATGAGACACTTTTATAAATTTTAAATTTACAGATATCACCTGCTGATTCTATTTCTCTAGAGAATCCAAGCTAATCCAATTTATAGTAATGAATAGGGATTAAAAGAAACGGTTGCTCCTACAAGACTGATTAGCATTAAAACATGACTTTTCAATGGTACATAAATCTTTTCAAACCAGCACACAAAGGCACCCAAAGTTCCAGGGAAATACCAGGTTAGAAATATATAGCACAGCCTCTCAAAATCTTGAAGTAACAATTACAGCCCTGGACTAAATGCGACTGTTATAAGAGCTTACAATCTAAGCCCCAATTTTTTTTTAAATAAGTATTTTCTAAATGCAACCATACGACATTTGCCCTTTTGTTTCTGGCTTATTTTTCATCACATAATGTTCCCCAGGTTCATTCCCATCATTGCATGCCTAATGACTTTGTTACTTTCTGTAGCAGCACAATATTTGATCATATGTACACACGAGAGTTTGCCATTCTACTTCAAAGTCAGTGTATACTTCAGCCACCTCCATCCACTGGGCATTATGTATAATGTACAAAGTCAACAGTCCATGGTTCACATTACCTCACCTAGTTATATAATCAGAACTCTCAATTTTAGACAATGTTCATTGGTGCCAAGAGAATAATAACCAATAAACACACCCTCACCATAGAATATCCAAACCTTCTCTTAACTCTTGTCCTTCCCCCCAATTATTTACCCCTATTATTGCTGTAGTACTGTTGCTACCTTCCAGTTAAACATAGCCCACAGCATGCAATAATGGTTTTCCCTCATACCCTTCTATTGACTCTTTGTACATGATTCATATCTTTGAAGAAGTTCATGCAAGAATTTATATTTATAGCATTAATTGCTGGGATACATGGCCCTATACAATCATGTTTCAATCATGTTCACCCTCAATATTACTTTTATATACTCACTAATGAGCTGTCTGGCATTTTCTTATTACCAAAAATATTAACAGTTACTATAAACTCTTCTTAGTCCTACATATCAGTAGACATTTTATTTTGTGGGATTTATGTAAAAGATTTAGGTAGAATTGAGAATATATTTTAATGACTAAACCTGGTCAAGTCCTAACTAAATAACAATAAATGATAAAACAATAATAAAAATTGTTAGTTTTGGGTATAACTCCTGGTTAAGATGGGGGATTACTGAATAATTAAATTTAGAAGGATTCACATTATATCTTTCATTAGTAATGATAGCTTCAATGTTTACCTCCAAAGTGATATGCCTAAGCCTTTACTTAGGCTTAAGTAAAGCCTAAGTAAAGCCATTAATGGCTGACCACATTAAAATCATTGCACTGAAAGCATGTTTTTTTCTTAAAGTTTTTATTTTTAAATAATTTCAGGCTTATAAGACAGTTGCAAAATAATACAAAACCCTACAAAGAGAACCCCATCATACCGCCCATCCAGACACCAAATCCACCAATTTTAACATTTTGGTTGGGGTGGGAGACTTCTCTGAATGATTTCTTGGAAGGAGGGTCTCAGTTTGGAGGATGAAGAAATGAGAACCATCTTCTAACAGTCACAACCCAGAAGGCCACTGATAAATTATGGTTTGTGGTGACGTTGTGACGGAGATTAGGTGTATTAGTTAGGGTTCTCTAGAGAAACAGAATCAACAGGGAACACTTGCAAATATAAAATTTATAAAAGTGTCTCACGTGACCGTAGGACCGCAGAGTCCAAAATCCACAGGGCAGGCTGCGAAGCCGATGGCTCTGATGGATGGCCTGGATGAACTCCACAGGAGAGGCTCACCAGCCAAAGCAGGAATGGAACCTGTCTCCTCTGAGTCCTCCTTAAAAGGCTTCCCATGATTAGATTTAGCATCACTAATTGCAGAAGACACTCCCCTTTGGCTGATTACAAATGGAATCAGCTGTGGATGCGGCTGGCGTGATCATGACCTAATCCTATGAAATGTCCTCATTGCAACAGACAGGCCAGCACTTGCCCAATCAGATAAACAGGTACCACAACTTGGCCAAGTTGACACCTGTCCCTAACCATGACACTAGGAAATCCTGATCTCAGCCAGACAAAGGAAGAAATAAACATATCACTCAGTATTCTTGGAAAGCATCTCAAGATCTCTCACTGGACACTTACTGTGCAGAACACAAGCTCATCTCCCCATACTCCTGGTTTGTGATTGAAAATTCAGACTAGGGTGGGATGGGGGCATTAAGGCTACTTTTAGACATGCACACCAGAATAACGTGTCCTTCTAGGTTGGGGATCACAGCTCAAGACTATAGGTACTGTTTCAAACACTGTAAGATGTGGGGGATGATGGAAAGAAATTTTGAGAATAAATCTAAAGGACAATATATTGGAAAAAAAAAAGACTATAGGTACTGGCATATTTACTTAAGTAGGGCCACAGTGGGGGTTCAAATGAGTGTCTTGCACATGTATCTCAGTTGAAATCTTCCTGATCAGAGTAATTAATCCAAGTCCTGTTAAGCCTAACCTCATTTGTGGCCTAGCTTTTGGTAAATTGGTGCCTTAGCAAGGGGAAATTAAAAACTTGACTGAATACATGAGTGACAATTTTAAACGTCTTGTAGAGAGATAGGATCATGTGCTATCCTCTTGAACTATATGGGCTCTGTGACTGTTGTGACAAATAAAATAGGTGTAAGAATCACTGTAGAATGAATTAGGGTATATTCCCTCCTCTTCAATTTTATTGAAAGAGTTTGAGCAGAATTTCAGAATAATGTCTTCTTGGAATGTTTGGTAAAATTCCCCATTTGAAGCCAGCTGATCCTGAGCTTTACTTTGTTTGGAGGTTTTTGATGACTGATTCAGTCTCTTTATTAGTAAGTGATATGTTGAAATCTTCTATTTCTTCTTGAGTCAGTTTAGGTAATTGTGCTGGTTTGAAAGGATGTATGGACCCTAGAAAAGCCATGTTTAATCAAAATCTCATTTCGTAAAATGGCAGAATAATTCCTATTCAATACTGTATGTTTGAAACTGTAATCAGATAATCTCCCTGGAGATGTGATTTAATCAAGAGTGGTTGATAAACTGGATTAGGTGATGGCATATCTCCACCCATTTGGGTGGGTCTTAATAAGTTTCTGGAGTCCTATAAAAGAGGAAACATTTTGGAGAATGAAAGAGATTCAGAGAGAGATTCAGAGAGAGCAGAGAATGCGGCAGCACCACAAAGCAGAGAGTCCATCAGCCAGCGACCTTTGGAAATGAAGAAGGAAAATGCCTCCCAGGGAGCTTCATGAAACTGTAAGCCAGGAAAGAAAGCTAGAAGATGATGCCATGTTCGCCATGTGCCCTTCCAGCTGAGAGAGAAGCCCTGACTGTGTTCGCCATATGCCTTCTCACTTGAGAGAGAAACCTTGAACTTCATCAGCCTTCTTGAACCAAGGTAGCTTTCCCTGGATGGATGCCTTTGATTGGACATTTCTATAGACTCGTTTAAATTGGGACATTTTCTCGGCCTTAGAACTGTAAACTAGCAACTTACTAAATTCCCCTTTTAAAAAGCCATTCCATTTCTGGTATATCGCATTCCAGCAGCTAGCAAACTAGAACAGTAATTTACGTGTTTATAAGAATGTGTTCATTTCATAGGTTATCTCGTTTACTTGTGTACAACTGTTCAGATTATGCTGTTTTAGCCCTTTTTACTTCAGTGGGGTCTGCAGTAATATCCCCTTTTTCATTTCTCATTTTCATTATTTGTTTTCTCTCTCTTATTTTTATCATCAGTCTAGCTAAAAGTTGCTCAATTTTATTGATCTTTTTAAAGAAATAACTTTTGGTTTTATGATTATCTTTATTATTTTGTTTTTTACTTTATTTATCTTCACTCTAATATTTGTTATTTCCTTCCTTCTGCTCACTTTGGATTTAGTTTCTCTCCTTTATCTGGTTCTTCCAGTTTTTATGTTATTTTTCTGATATGAAGACTTTCTTCCTTTTTAATGTCAGTATTAGGCTTTAAATTTGCCTCTTAGCACTGCTGTTCTTGCATCCTGTGCTGCTCTGAAAACATTATGTACACAAGAAAAACCATGTTTCAATCCTGATCCAATCTTGTGTGGCTATATCTCCTTGTTGAATTGACCCCTTTGTCATTTAACCATTTATCTCTAAATGGTTAAAAATGCATCTGTAGCCAAATTTAAACTATTGGATATGTATGACTTGAGTTTGTTGTCAGAACACTTTGTACTAATGAGCCCTCTATGCTGCGAAAAAGTAAACAATGCAGGGGCCACAGGGACCATCTTTGGCCCATTTATACAACTATACATCTCTTGGCCCCGTGTTGTATTATGATCAAAGTTGTACTTATATTCTAATTCCTTAGTTTAGAGTCAGTGATAAGGAGTTAATGACCCAGCATCCTGTACACAAACTAGGATTTCAAATCCTACTCACAGCCAGTCTGCTCATTTAGTGGGGGAAAAGATAAAGGATTAAATCGAAAAAGGGAAAAAAATTGATTTGTTCAATCCACTTAGTCAATAGGTTAACCCTTTGGTGTATGTCTGTAGAACTTCATGAGTGCTATTTACCCACATGAAGCAAGATGAGTTAGTGAGTGCACTAATCACTCCTTCAGAGGCCATAAGTAATCTAGTACTGTGCAGTCTTCTAACACTATGGCCTCTAAATAACAATGGGATTCCGTCAAAATATCCATTTACTGGCATTTGATTAATTTGTGTGGATAACAGCTTGGATGTGGCTACCTGTTTATCTTTTAATTGTGTGATGTTTGTGAATATACTATTCTTACTGCCCCACCCCCCTAAAAATATCATGACAGCTCATTTGTGGCATTGGAGAGTTGTAGTCTGTGTGGTTTGTGGGGACAAGTGCATAGGGGTTTTGGCATCTGAGTAATATTTATTGCAATTTTGACCAAACCCAAGTATAGGAATTCCATCAGCTCAGATTTTTCCTTCTAGCTGCTCCAAAACACTGGAAGCTAGAAGGAATATTAATATAGTGATTCACTTATTCACTGCTGGTGGGAATGTATAATGGCACAGGTGCTGTGGAAGACAATTAGGCAAGTCCTCAGAAAACTAAATATGGAGTTGCCCTATGACCCGGCAATACCAATACTCAGCATATACTCAGAAGAGTTGAGGGCAGTGACATGAACAGACATTTGCACACTAATTTTTCTAGTTTGCTAGCTGCCAGAATGTGATATATCAGAAGTAGAATGACTTTTAAAAGGGGGAATTTAATAAGTTGCTAGTTTATAGTTCCAAGGCTGTGGAAATACCCAAATTAAAGCAAGTCTATAAAAATGTTCAAATTAAGGTACTAACAAGAGGTTACCTTCACACAAGGAAGGCTGATGAAGTTCAGGGTTTCTCTCTCAACTGTAAAGACACATGGTGAACATGGGGACATCTGCTAGCTTTCTTCCCAGGCTTTTTGTTCCATGAAGCTCCCCCTGGGACATATTCCTTCTTCATCTCCTAAGGTCTCTGGCAGCCTGGGCTCACTGCTTCATGGCTCTTTCAAAAATGCTTCCTTCTCTTAAAGGATTCCAGCAAACTAATCAAGACCCACCTGGAATGGGAGGAATCACATCTCCCTCTATTCAAAAGTTAATACCCACATCTCAGTGTGGTGATGGGGGAGTCACATCTCTGTGGAGTCAACCTAATCAAGTTTCCAACATACAGTACTGAATAGGGTTTAAAAGAAACTATTGGACCAGGATTAAAACATGGATGTTTTTTTGTATGCTGTATTATGGGGTCACATTTCATTCATTTTCTGTGTATTCATTATTGCAGCATCATTTGTTGAATTTTTTGTTTGCTGGTTTGTTTTTGTTGGTTTCTTTGTTTGTCTGGGAAGTGCATAAAACGTGGCTTTTAAAGGTACATAATTCTTTTACCAGCATACGATGTTCATAGAGGAACTCTTCACAATTGCCAAGAGATGGAAACAATCCAAGTGCCCATCAAGAGATGAGTGAGGGTGGGCCACGGTGGCTCAGCAGGCAAGAATGCTTGCCTGCCATGCCAGAGGACCCGGGTTCATTTCCCGGTGCCTGCCCATGTGAAAATACATAAATAAATAAAAATTAAAAAAAAAAAAAAGAGATGAGTGAATAAGCAAAATGTGATATATACATACAACGGAATATTTATGCAGCAGTAGGATATAAACTTTTAATTACAAATGCTTGTATGCCATCTGTCTTGAATTTGGCACCTGAGTCAATTGAAGTGATTATGGCTTAGCCCACCAATTGTCTAAAAGCTTTGGTCTTGTGCCATTCACTTACCTGCTAATTAAGAAGGTAAATTCCAATAATGCGAAAAGGATAGTCTTGGGAGGAACAACCAGGACAGGAACATTTTAGCCAAACTGGGCCACTTTTAATGGTCAAGGGATTAATAACCTTTTTCATTAATTTTCCCTTCAAAACTTTTCAGTTCCTGGGGTCCCTTAAAAGTGTGAGTGCTTCCTGGGATTAGGGTGACTTGGGCACTCATGTCCAACAGAGCCAGTCAGCATTGTTTATTTTTAGATCCCCAAACAGAGTTAAGGTGGTAAAGGGGTAACTGCCTGCCAGAAGGTGACCATTGCCATGACTCCAGATCCCTGCATGGGAGTGGGTCCCACTTCTGAAAGAGACTATGGGTAAGCATGGCAGTACTGGATTTGATCCATCAATTTACCAGCAATCATTCACTTTAGGACTCCTTTGTCCCTTAGTGTCCAATATAATCTCTTTTTTTTAAATTTAATATTGACATTTTATTTTCTGAACTTTAACATTTTTACAAAACAAAGCAAAAGAAAAGCAGGTATCAAAAACAGCAAAGAGTTTATAGAATTTCTGCACCAGTCAATGATTATGAAACTGGTGGCCAATGTAAATACTAAACACAGGCTGATTTCCCTCCTGGTAATATGCATTTGGATGGACTTCTTTTGGAGCTACTGAAGATTAGTTTTTTATAAGAACTGGTCATTTTCTTGAGAACTGATTTGGTTTGTCCAACAAAGTAAACACTTTGTTGTGTGACATTTTCTTTTCTTTTCTTTTTCTTTTAAAAACACTAATAGCTCAACAGGCAGAGTTCTCACCTGCCATGCCAGAGACCCGGGTTCGATTCCCAGTGCCTGCCCATGCAAAAAAGAAAAAAACAAAACACTAAAATAAAATATGTAATGTATATTTGTTTGGATTTGAACCAACTCTTTTGAGATCCCAATTATTCTGAAGAACATGAAGATATTTATAGGTCATATTAAATACTAATTGTACACCTCATAATGTCTAAGGCAGTTTCTATATTTCTAAAGAAAACAGCCTTTCATTCAGAGGCTGCCCAGAGATTGAACTACATCACAATTTCCATATCATTTCTGCTTTGGATTACAGTTTCCCCAAATAAGACCATATTATTGGGACAAAAGTTTCATACTTTTGTCAAACAGGTTATGATATTTTATATATATATTTGCATATAGCAAGACTCCTTGCTCAGGGCCCTAGGTAACCATGAAGAAATTGAGAAGCCATGATCATTGGATGCTGAGAAGAAGAAAGCATACTTAAAAGCTCACAGCATAGATAATCTGGAGGCAAGCAGAAACAAAGCTGTAACTTGGTAACTTGTAGTGGTGTGCACTCATCACATGTTCTAGAAACACAATTGCCTAAATAGGGAAAGTATGGTCCAGTTTTGCAATGTTAATAGCTGCCAGTCTCTCAAACATATTTTTTATAATGATCATTACTTGGCTACCAATGAGTTAGGAAACTGGCCTCAAATTTTGACCACATCTCTCAGTATCAGTTCAGTGCAAAACAAAACAAAAACCAGCCAACAGGGGTTAAAAATTGCACAACTAAGCTTGAATGTAAATTATATTATATCCAGGCGTGTATTAACATCTCTGAAATAGCTTTTGAGAGCATGAAACACTCCTGTTGAACTAAAATTTCCTCTCTATTATCCAATTTTCATTAAAAGGAAAACATAAATAATTTTCTTCTTTACAGATATGAAAAAAGAAGCAAGAAGGCAAAGCTGAGAGAAACAGATTCCACTCAAAGGGCAGAGGTAGCATTTGGTTGTTTCGGTCCTTGTACCAGCAACTCCCTCTCCTATGACAGATATCCCGTTCCTGCTGGACCACACGGCTTTCCCTGTAGTCAAGACTCAAATGGTGGACCCCACTCCTCCAGCTCCAAGGCCCTTTTCATTCCATTGCAGAAACATAGCACTGCTATTGTCAGAGGGGCTTTCAAAGCCTTTATAAATATACTTTAGGAGAGCCACACCCTTCTTGTCCAGAGATTGAACTGCCTTCTCAATACTGTTAGCTTTAAAAGAGATAAACACCTTCAAGACAATGCTGCCTTCCTGACCCTTCACCACCTGACTTTTGGTGTGGATGGGGGCATTTTTTCAGAGCTGCTAGTAGAGCAGTCGTCATATTTCCTTGCCACAGGAAAGAGTCCACCTTGCCCTCGTCAGGCCCAGCCTGACTGTTGCCTCTGTCTTCCTTGTCCACAAACTTGTCCTCATCCACTTTCACCTTCCGGAACAGGGCTGACAACGCCACGTTCTTCAACATCCCTGATCTGGACTGATAGCAAAGGCCTCCTCTTGGTGCAACTGCTACCTTAGCAATCCCAACTCAGCAGGAACTCACAGCCTGGCGCCTTCACCTTCCTGTTATGCTCCCAATATAACCTCGTGATCATTTTGGTGTTCACACCTAAGCTCGGGCCTGGCCTTAGGTGGTTTGTTTCACCTAGTAAGAGAAGACTTGCTGTTGATGAAATTTCAGGTTGAGCTAGGTGGGTGCTTGTGGAAAAAGGCAACACAGGACTCTGTGTTTGTCTTTCATGAATTTCCATTAAAATCAGGACATCTATGGTCTCTGAACTGTTTTATATTAACCACCAATGCCATAAGGAGGATTGGTATCAGGAGTACCCATGGGAAACAACTGGTTAGAATCAGAACTCAAATCCTCCAGACTTGCTAATTCATCATGTTGCATGCCATCTTCTGACTAATATGCTGTGTTTGACATCCCCAACCGGTGATGATCTTTGACCTTAGCCAACATTTCCCACTAGCAGTCTGTGCAAACTGTTATGAGGACTTACCAGGGTGAGCAGCTTCCAAGTCACAGAAATTCACACAAGAATGCATATGTGGGTGGGGTCCAAACCCTCCTCTGTGGGTCATTCTCATCCTCTGCAATATTGTGATTCTTTAGGAGATATACCATATTTTCATTCCGTGGAATGGCTTATAATTGTTTAATTCCAGCCTGTATTAGGTGGAACTTGCTCCCAAGCAGATACATTTTATATTGCCAGGCAGCTCTTGGGCCTCAGGGCAAGCGAGGAAAGACATCTCCTTTAAATGAAGCTGACCCCTCCTCAGTCTTTCTTTTTGCCTTTTTTTGTCTTTATTCCTTTGCAGATGGTTAGTAGCAAAGCAAAGGACAATCTAGTCTCATTGCTGTCATAGTAGCATGTGCTACCTCCTCCTCTAGAGACTCCCAGTCTACCTTCCCATATTTCATTCCCGTTTGGTCAGCACATCCTTTTATCCTAAAGGTTAAGTATCCTAGTTTTTGAGCTGCAGTGATCAATCATGGCCTTAGCCACAGTGCAGGTTTTACATTGATTTAATGCTCCTACATTCAGAGGCTCATGACTTCTTTTTTTGCTGACCATCCAGGCATCTCAGACCTTTGCTCTCTGAAGCAGGAATGTACTGATTTATTGGGCTATATATACAGCGTTTCTGATGCCATTCCAATTAACTTACTTTAGGATGTTATCTTACTCCTGTAAGCAAAGCTGAGAGGGTCTGATTAATGCAACTATGTACAAAGAGTAAACTACCCAAGATTAGATCAGTAGCAAGCTATTCCAAGAGGGCCTTTAGGTGAATCAAAGCTACTCGAGTGAAAGGATTATAATGAGTATTTCCTATCTATCAAAGAATATAGTAAGCATTTTTCTAGCTCTCAGTTTCAAGTATTTCCTTTTGTCTATTCTGCAATGAACTAGAAAGTGAAAAAGAAGGGCATCTATGTAATGATTCAGTCACCATAATTATTTATTAACTCAATTTCTCAGTTACAAAAGGGGGACTTGTGACTGTTATTCTCTCAGGAAAATCCTCAGCATACAGAACAATGCTTGGCACATGGTGAGCATGTGTTATTATATTGTGGAGCAAGGTGGGAAGATTGTCCCTAGATGGCTTTTCGACCCTATTGCAGGCTGTACCCAGGCTCTAGCAAAGGATGGTCCTTCTGGATTTTCCTGAAAGCATGCTGGGGGTACGCATGGATTTTAAATGGTCTCTTTACATTTGTCTCCCACTCACTTCTAGGTTTGTTGGATTTTTTGATGGCCCAGGTGATCCCCAGGGACACCACCTTACATTTATGTGAGTAGCACAGAACAGTATACTGACCCTAACCAGGAGTCCTGGGGTAGGACTGGATCACATTTGCTCCGCTAGGAGGACTGCTGATGCCTTGATGGCCTTGGGGGGATTTTCTGGAGCAAGACGGGGAGAAATTCCTGAGGCCCTGAGACTGCTTCATGTCTACTTCATTTAGGTCTACACTGCACTTTGGATATCTTCCTAACAATGGAACAAAGAGCTCACAGGCAACCTCAATCTGTGTAGACAGAGAAGGAACAAATATTGGGAAGCCATCTTGGTTTCCAAGACCTCCAGGTAGATAATTGTACGTTTAAATCCTGTGGGGCAGAAGTCAGCTTTTTCTTAAGTTTCTGGCTTTGAATACTTTCTTGCTTTCAAGTTAGCTCAACATAGTAATGGACAGTCATTTAAACTGATGGACTCTGCAGTGCAAGTTAAGTCTTGATAAGAATATGGACACCATGAAAAGGTAAAAATTTCAGGGCACAATCTCACTTTTAAAACTTTCTTTAATTTGATATCATAAAAATACATTATCTTCAAAGAACTGCATTCTAGATATGGTCAATAGTGAAATAAATGCACGGTTTGAAAAACAGTAGTTTTTCTATTTTTATACGGGATTTAGGGATTCTTGATAAAATAGGTTCAAAATTTTTGGAGAGATCGTGATGTAATTTAGGAACTGGACTCCATCATTGTTATGCTAATATCACAGTTGAGAGCATGTGCCCCTTCCTGCCTGGCATATAATAGGATCATTTCCCCTCTAAAGTAAATTGATGACAATGTCTCCTTCTGCCCTGATTGGTCCCTTTGCTCTAAGGACACGGAAGGTACATGAACTGTTAAACCATTTCATAATATGTGATAATTTTTACATTCTTAAAAAAGATCAAGGGCAAAAAAATGCTGGAGCATGGCAAAGTAAGTTAATCAATGTAAACTTGATTGAGTACATTTTCAAAAATAAGAGAAATATCTCATCAGGGTTTTCCTCATAGGAACTATGCATTACATTTCTGGGAAATGAGCACTGGGAAGTGCACAAAAAGACACATCTTCCGGCTTCCATTTATTCCTTAAATTAGAGTCCCGGAGCCTAAATCATTCGTACCTTTGTGCATTTCTTTCTCCAACTCGATGTTTTGATGTTCATGTACAAGGTCCTATGTGCAGCATCTTCATGATTTTTTCTTAACCCACCACTCACGAATGTCAAACTTTTTGCCTTTTGAGGAGGAAGTTACTGATTTACCGGGCAACAGGGTGCGTCTGGTGCCATTCTGCCTGGTTTGCTTTAAGATGGTATCTTACTCCTGCAAGCAGAACTGAGAGGGTCCTGTTGATGTTCCTCAGCAAAAAAGTACAGAGAGTAGATTGCTAAAATTAGATTAACAGAAAACCAACTCAGCTATGGTATTAGAAGATCGAAGCAAAGGAATTTTAATAGGCATATTTTCCATCTATCACTTTCAGGAACATAGTTCAGCTTCTTAGTTTAACACAAGCTGTGCAATTGTAACTAATTTGTTTATTTTTTACTTCCTGGGGACAATGTTCACTTATCATAGTAGGAACTGAACCAACCCTTCCCCCCACCCTCCATCCCCATAGTGAGAACCCTCTCTAGTGAGAACCTAGCAGGGATTCCTTGGGACAGGTTCCGAGGAGCAGGAGATGGAGGCGGGGCCTCAACACCCGCCTGGGCTTAAGCAGCTCCCCCGCAGGGCTTCTGCGACCCCTGCAGCTCTCTGTGCGCTTGGCTGGAAACAATGGCTTGGGCCCGCGCTGCTTCCAGCTGGTGTTTTGATCCTGGGCAGGCTATCTCCTTGAGCCCCAATAAATTCAGCAACAAACTGTGGATATCTGACTGGGCAGGGATGGAGGAGGGGAGGACTCTGGCAGGCGGGGCCCAAGAGAAATCACACTGGACAGCAGAGAAACCCTTTGTGATGCTTTACCCAGGGATTGGCCAGAATGTTGGGGGTGGGGCAGGGAGCGAAAACTCCCGCACTCCTGCTCCTCCTGCTGGTCTTTAATTCGCAGTGCGCTTCTTGTTGGCTGTGCTGAGGAGTACACTTCTCCCAATTGCTTCACTGGCATTAAATAATCTGAGCACAGGCTCCGTGATTCAGCCAGACGGCGAAAAGGGGAGGAAAGGGGTGCGCTTACAACCTCAAAGGGGGAGCCTGCAGCTTCCTGCTCTGCGCACTGCTCTGTCCACCTGGAGAGGGCGCGAAAGCCGTTTTTTCGGACTTAACCACCATCAGACCGCGTCGAAACACCTAGGGTTCAGTTCCCCGGACCCTGGGGCCACCTCTGCACTGAGGACGCTGCTGCCTCCCCGCGAGACCCACAGGGGAGGCGCCCACAGCTCTGGGACACCTACGGCCTCCTCTACAGTGAGTAAAAGGTTTCCTCTTAGGCCTGCTATTGAGGCGGGGACCTTTGCCCATAGGCGCCTCCGAGTACTTTTTTCTTAATTGGCGAGCTTAGAACCTTTGATTCTCTGCACTCTTCCTACGTGGTTTATTCTTTCTCACGTAATACCGTAGCAAAACTTATTCAACCGGAGTATCCGTTTACTAAGGAGTTTGCTCGATATCTTATCATACTGTGGGATGTTTTTTTTATGAATTCAGGATTGTACGTGGACACAATCCTGATAGAGATTCAGAGAAAGGGGAAAAACATTAACAATACTAAAATAAATATGCAAAGTATTGAAGCCTTCCAGTCAGATAAGGTGGAGACAGACGAGGCTTGGCTGAGCCATATAGAAGCCGGAGTGGAAAGGGCAGTGGTGTCCCTACATATGCACTTATATTAATCTTTTAATAGTTAATTTCTCTTGTTGAAAAATTTTAAAGTACAGATATTACAACTCCCAGCATTGTTTTAATTTTGAATGTGTTATTTACTCACGAAGCCAAAATGTATTATAATTTTTACTTTCCTGGCCTTCATGGAATAAAGCTCATCAGTAAATTTTTTGAAATACACGTCTTAATTTTCCTTGTTTTTAATTGAGAAAATTGTCACTTTGCACAATTTCTCATGATCAAGGGGAGATATTAACATTAATTAAAATTGAGTACCGCTTACTGAAATGTCTTTCATTTCACTGTAACTGACATCGTTTGATGGAGGTGATACTTGCTCCGGATAAGAATGTACTAAATGCCACTGAATTGTATTTTAAAATGGTTAATTTTATGTTTGGGAATTTACCTCCATGAAGTAATCACCCTCAAATTAGGATGTAGTTGCATTAAGTAAAATCTGCGCGTTAAGACAAATCAGTTTTTGTAGAATGCTACACGATGGTGATTTTTAATGCCTACTATTGCATATTGCTTAAAACTAGCTCAGATGAAATAAATTTCTTGAGGATTTAAATTGCTAGTATATTTAATAAACAAGTCAGCAACTGCTTTTTGTCATGCACATTTTCATTGAAGTTAAGTTTCTCCTGGTAAAATTTAAAATATGAAAGCAATTTAATTTTGTTTGTCACCATTTGAATGATGAAATTAGGACATCCATAATCTCAATTTTTATATGTCTTTTTCCCATAAGAATCATGTTTTCATCCGGTGATGAATCATTTTCAAATTCTTTACTTTCTTTTGTCTGTATTTTCAAATTTGAAAATATGTTCATATGTCTTGTTAAATTTTACATTAATCCAGTATACTTCCTCTTTCTTGTGTTAAGCAAAGGGATAGGCCTTTTAGTAACCATCTACGTTTATGCATTGTAAGGATTTTTTGCTGCGCTTTATTTCCTATTTCTCTTGGTTCCATATAGCTTTCCATACTAAAATGCATAAACATTTGTAACCTACTTGTCTCAAGAAGCATTTGATTTGAAAATAGTATCTTTCTTCATCTATTATATGTACATCAGATACATCTAAAATTATATATACATTTGAGAAATATTCATTTGTGTACAGTGTCCTGATTTCATTTGCTCCCATCCTGGCTCAGCACTTAAAGGTGAATTCCAGCACCTTATAACCTCCAACATTTCTCCACGTTACAAACCCCTGCCATGCTCAACTCATTGCCTCCTGCTTCCATAGGCACTAAAATCTCCAGATAGATCCCTCGAGGAGAAAGAGACAGAGAGAAGATCCCCATACTCTGGCGAAGCTTTTATTTTCATGACACCTGTAACTCCCATGTGTAGACTGACAGAAAACAGCCAAGTACAGAAAATCCAGAGTGAGATCGGAAACACCTCCTGAGGCTATAAGAGCGTGAATTCAAGCAAAATTCTGGACTAGCATGTCCCTGGCGTGGAGGAGGGAGTTATTTAAGAAATGTCCTACTTCATGTCTTTTGACCTGGGCAAAAAAACTCTCATTCTTCAGAACATGCAGTTCAGGAAAGAATTCCTCTGAAAAACTGGAATACAGATATCTTGTGTATCTAGAAAGACCCCAAAACTACTCAGGACATCTAATTTCTAGTTCTATTTATATAATATTCACACATTTCCTCCTCAGTAACATCCAGACTATTACAAGGGCAATGAATTTCACAACTTTTGTTGAACTGCATTGGGTAGTTTTGGCCTCTGAATGCTTTAATGCCATGATAGTGAAATGGCATTTTTAAAACTAATTTATTTTGAAGTAAAATCAGATGTATTAATATTGCAAGAGTAATACGAAGAAGTCCTGATCCCTTCACTCATATTTCCCAGTTATTATTTCACCACATTTGCACATTAACAAACATTTCACAAAAATTACTCCAGTAAATTTATCTCCAAAATGAGGGCACTTTCCTAGGAAACAACCATATAATTCCAAATTAAGAAATCAGCATTACTTCAACACTGTAATTCCATCTACTGACACCTTCAACTTTGACCCACTGTCCCAAAGAGTCTCAACAATTTAGATATTTCCATTATCATCCTATCTACTTTAATTTGGACCTCTTCTTGAAATAATCCCTCAACTATCACATCTTTGCCAAGTTTAAGGAGCACAAATGATCTCAGCCTGGGTCTACCCCATGTTTCCTCTTAAGCAGAGCAGGCCCTGGTGGGAACATAGCAGACTGAATCTGTTTTCCTCAGTCCAGTTCAGCAGAAGGGACTTGAGGTCCACCTGCCCCATCCCCACAGTGTTGTGAACCAGGTGAAATATCTGCGAGGTTCCTCCACATACAAAAACATGTTTTTGCTTTCTAATAAACAAAAATTTTATGAGGACATGTTTTGAGATTATGTCGATATAGTGGTCCCCACACAACTTCCATCCACCAACCTTGATATTGGTTGACAATTCTTACCTGGATCAGGTACTACCGATGGTTGCCAAATGGTGATTTTTTTTTCCCCATGTACATCATGCTCCTGTATCTCTTATTTGGCTTTCTGCTACACAAAGACCTTGCTCTACTTTCTATTTATTATACCATTATGGATTAATGTATTCTATCTTATTAAATATGTTATGTTATGTTTTAATTCTCAAATTGTTCTGGATTGGACTAATGGTATCCCCTTCAAGCTGACTCAGTCAGGCCCTAGGTAAATCATCTGTAGATGGTCAAGGTGATAGCCAAAAAGTGAACATTAAATTACTCCTGACCTTCTGTTCCAAGTTATGTGCTGTATCAAAGGTACCATTTCTTTCACTAAGCTCTATGGGCAGCCATCACTGAATATTTAATTCACCAATAGTTGCTTAAATGTTCCCTGGTTGTATTCACTAGTTCTTACTTGAATGCATTCTGCACCTAAAGGGCTCTCTTGGATACAGAAATCCCATCATGTCACTGATTCACTTTAACTTTGTTGATGGGCTCCCATTGCCTTTGATTTTCTTGAGGAATGCTTTGTAGTTTTCTGTGCACAAGTCCTTTACATCCTTGGTTAAATTTATCCCTAGATATTGATCCTCTTAGTTGCCATTGTAAATGGAAATTTTCCATGATTTCCTCTTCAGATTGCTTTTCACTAGTGTATGGAAACACTACTGATTTTTGCATGTTGATCATGTACCCTGCCAATTTGATGAATTCATTTATTAGTTCTAGTAGCTTTGCTCAAGATGTTTTGGGACTTTCTATGTATAGGATCATGTCATCTTCAAATAGTGAAGTTCTTCATTTCCAATTTGGATGCCTTCTATTTCTTTTTCTTGCCTAAATGTTCTGTCTAGAATTCCCAGCAAAGCATTGTAGAATTCATCTATGAGGCCGTCTGGTCCTGGGCTTTTCTTTGTTGGTAGGCTTTTGATGACATACTCAGTCTCTTTACTTGTAACTGACCTGTTGCGGTCTTTTCTTTATGCTAGATTCTGTGTACATTGTTCATGTGTTTCTAGGAATTTGCCTACTTCATCTAAGTTGTTGGCATATAGTTTTCATAGTATCCTCTTATGATCCTTTTTATTTCTGTGGAGCCAGAAACAAACATCATTTCTTTTGTTATTTGTGTCTTCTCTCTTTTTTCTTTGTGTCTAGCTAGTACTTGTCACTTTTGTTGATCTTTTCAAAGAACCATTTTTTGTTTTGTTAATTCTCACTATTGTTTTTTAATTCTCAGTTTCAGTTATTTCTGCCCTAATCTTCATTATTTCTTCCTTTCTGCTTTCTTTGGGTTTAGTTTGTTGCACTTTTGTAAGTTCCTCCTGATTGAAAGTTGGGTTTTAGATTTTAGCTCTTTCTTCTTTTAGATATAGGCATTTAGCCCTATAAATTTCCCTTTCAGCACTGGCTTTGCTGCAGCCCATAACTTTTGAATGTTGTGTTCTTGTTTTCATTCATCTCAAGATATATACTGATTTCTCTAATTTCTTCTTTAATCCATTGATTTTTAAAACATTTTTATTATGAAATATAACATAAATAAACAAAAACAATACATTTCAAAATAATTTTTAACAAGTAGTTGTAAAACAGATTTCAAAGTATGGTATGGGTTACAGTTTCACAATTTCAGGTTTTTCTTTCTAGCTGTTCCAAGGCACTGGAGACTACTAAAAAGAAATACCAATGTAAGGATTCAGTAGACACACTCATTTGTTAAATCCTATCTTCTCTGTTATAACTTCTCCTTCTCCTTTGATCCTTCTCCCAATATTAAGGGATATTTGGGCTATGCCCATTCTAAATTTTTCATGTTGAAATGGGGTGTCAACAATATGGGATTAGGGGATAGAACTGGTTTATGTTCTTGACTAGGCTGGTCTCTCTTTATTTCAGGACTAATATGGCTGAGGAACCGTCTGGAGGTTATAGGTTTCTGAAAAGTAAACAGTGTATGAGACCTTTGTAGACTCTAAGATAGAGCCCTAGGTCTTCTTTAGGGTTAACAGGAATGATGTTGGTTGGGGTTTAGCAAATCGTGGCAATTAGTTTAGCCTCCAGACTCTAAATTCTCTTAGCCACTGATACCTTATTTTGTTACATTCCTTTTCCCCTTTTTGGTCAGGAAGGCATTGTCAATCCCATGGTGCCAGGCTCATCCCTGGGAGTCATATCCCATATTGCCAGGGAGATTTTCACCCCTAGATGTCATGTGCCACATAGAGGGAAGGGTAATGATTTTCCTTGCAGAGTTGGGCTTAGAGAGAGAGAGGGAGGCCATATCTGAGCACCTAAAGTTTTCTGAAAGTAACTCTTTGGCATAATCATAGGTAGACTTAGCTTCTTGCTACAGATAGTAAGTTTTGTTTAAGAGGAAGCCTCAAGGTCAAGGGCTTGACTTATTAACCTGGTAGTCCCTAACGTTTGAAAGAGTATCAGGTGACCCACTGATTTTTTAAACGTATATTGACTTCCATATATTTGTAGATTTTCCAGTTCTTTGCCGTTATGATTTCCAGCTTCATTCTGTTGTGGTCAGAGATGATGGTTTGTATAATTTTAGTCTTTTAAAATTTATTGAGACTTGTTTTGTAAGTGAACGTGTGATCTATCTTGGAGAATGATCCATGTGTACTTGTATATCCTGCTATTTTGGGTTGCAGTGTTCTGTGTGTGTGCTAGGTCTAGTTCATTTATTATATTATTCAAGTTTTCTGATTCTTTATTAATCTTCTGTTTAGATATTCTGTCTATTCATGAGAGTTGTGTATTGAACACTCCAGCTATTGTCATGGTGGCTATCTGCTAGTGTTTGCCTCATGAATTCTAGGCCATGATGGTTAGATGGAACTATTCATAATTGGTATTTCTCCTTGTTTGATTGACACTTATATTAATATATAGTGTCCTTCTTTGTCTCCTTTAACAACTTTTGGCTTAAAGTATAGTTTGTCCAATATTTATTTATCTACCCCAGCTATTTTTTGGTTACTGTTTGCATGGAATAGCTTTTCCCAAGCTTTCAGTTCCAACATGTTTGCAGTTTTGGGTCTAAGGTGAGTTTCTCATTAACAAGGTAAATTTGAATCATGTTTCTAAACCATTCTTCCAGTCTGTGTCTTTTGGTTGCAGAATTTAATCCATTAATATTCAGTGTTATTACTGTAAAGCCAATACTTACCTCAGCTGTTTTGTCCTTTGGATTTTATATGTCATATATATTTTTTCTCTTTTCCTCTATTGCAATCTCTTTTTCTGTATTGTTGAGTTTTTGCGCTTTATCTAAGGTAACCCTGTTCTCACTTCTGTTTCGGTGTATTTTTAAGATATTTTATTTGTGGCTTCCCTAAGATTTATATTGCACAATCTAAATCTATAAACTATTGATTTAGAAAGATACCATCCTTAGCTTCAATAGCATACACAATCTTTGTTCCCATATTCATCTTTTCCCCCTCTTTGTTACTTTTCTCTCATTTTGTTTCTTTATATTTTGTGTCCATTATCAAGAAATAGGACTTTTTCTTATCCTATTGTATCCTGACTCTTACAGGAATTAGAGAGTAGCATTGTATATGAAGGATAAAATTGTATTGGGTTTTGCATTTACCATTTTAGTTAACCTTACTGAAATCTTCATTTCCTCACACTACTGCAAGCTACTCTCTTTCTTTTCAACCTGCAGAACTCCCTTTAGTAATTCTTGTAGGTAGTCTTTTGTTGACTTTCAGTTTCTGTTTATCTTTGAATATTTTAAAACTCACCCTCATTTTTAAAGGCCAACGTTGTTGCATAAACAATTTTGGGCTGGCGGTTTTTCTCTTTCAGTATCTTAAATATATTATACTACTGTCTTCTTGCCTCCATGGTTTCTGATGTGTTCATTTTGCTTCTTGGACATATATACTTATTTCTTTCAAATGAGTTCAGAAATTTTCAGCCATCATTTCCTTTTCCTTTTTTCCTTTTTCTTCTCCTTCTGGGATACCCATGTGTGTTTGTGCACATTACTTTGTCTTTCAAGTCCCTGAGTTACAATAGATGTTTTCACTCTATCTGTTCTTCTGTCTTTATGATTTCCAATGCCCTTCTACTTTGTGGGCTCTTTTTTCTCTCTGCTCACACCTGCTATCATAGGCAGCCAGTATATTTTTAATCTCGTTATTGTGCTTTTCATCCTCCCCATTTCTGTTGTGTTTCTTTTCATACTTCAAAATTATTCTTTATGCCCTCACATTGTCTTCTTAAGGTCCTTAGCACTATATCCGTATTTTTCCTTCATCCTGTTGAACAGACTTAGAAGATTTATTTGAAATTCTTTGATTACCTGTTATAAAGTCTGTCTTTTCTGGAGTTTTAATTTGTTCACTTGATTGCGCCATATCTTCCTGTTTCTTAGTATAACTTGTAAGTTTTTTCCAATGTCTGGGCTTTATACCTAATTTGATATGTTTATATGTTTTATTGCTGTCTGGCTTTGTGGTAAGACTGTTCTTTGATGCTTTAGATTCAGCTCTTCTTCATCTGATTCTTGTCCTGGATATGCTGTAAAGTTTTTAAGATCGCATTTTTTGTGCATTTGTTTCACATCTTGGGATGTGAACTTTCCTCTGTTCCTTTTCTGGGAATGTTGATCTGTCTGTTTGGTTTTTTTTAAACAGTTTTATTCACATATATACAAGGCACCCAAAGTGTACCATCAATGGCTCTCAGTATAATCACAATCAATTTTTAAACATTTTCTCGGCCCCCAGAAGAAGCCATATGCTCCTTATACCTTCCATTAATGACACTTAATTTCAGTGTGGTACTCTTTTTATAACTGATAGAAGAAATTAAGACATTACTATTAACGGTTGTCTACAGTTTGCATTATGTGTTTTTATAAGCATTTTTCCCATATAACATCCTATTACTAACATCTTGTAGTTGTGACATACGTTTGTGGTAATTCATGGAAGAATGTTTTTGTATTTGTACTATTAACCACTGTGCTGGTTTGAAAGGATGTATGTACCCTAGAAAAACCATGTTTTAATCTAAATCCCATTTTGTAAAGGCAGCTGTTTCTTTTAATCCCTATTCAAACTGTATGTTGGAATCTGTAATTAGATAATCTCCCTGGAGATGTAACCCAATCAAGGGTGGTCATTAAATTAGATTAGGTGATGACATGTCTCTACCAATTTGGGTGGGTCTTGATTATTTTCTCAAGTCCTATAAAAGAGGAAACATTTTGGAGAATGGGAGATTGAGAGAGAGAGCAGAGCAGAATGACATAGCCATGAGAAGCAGAGCCCACCAGCCAGCGACCTTTGGAGATGAAGAAGGAAAATGCCTCCTGGGGAGCTTCATGAAACAGGAAGCCAGGAGAAGAAGCTAGGAGATGATGCCATGTTTACCATTGTGCCCTTCCAAATGAGAGAGGAACCGTAACCATGTTCACCATGTGCCTTTCCAGATGAGAGAAAAACTCTGACTGTGTTCGTCATGTGCCTTCTCACTTGAAAGAGAAACCCTGAATTTCATCACCCTTCTTGAACCAAGGTATCTTTCCCTGGATGCCTTAGATTGGACACTTCAATAGACTTGTTTTAATTGGGACATTTTCTCAGCCTTGGAACTGTAAATTAGCACCTGATTAAATTCACCATTTTAAAAGCCATTCTGTTTCTGGTATATTGCATTCCAGCAGCTAGCAAACTAGAACAACCACCTTCATCATCTACAACTGAGTTCACTGTGTTGTATTGTCTTTTGTTTCAATCTCTAGATTTCCTTCTAGTGCTATACATGACTATAAGCTCTGTTTCAACCACTATCACATGCATGATTAAGCATTGTTATTTACACAAGTGATAATGTGCTACCATCACCTCTATCCATTTCCAAGCATTTACAGTTACTCTTATTTAAAAATTCTGCACAAATTAAGGATCAGTTTCCCATTCTCCATCCTCTTTCTATTAAACAATATTCTAGATACTAACTCCATGTGTTTGCTCAGTATATTTACTTCATATTAGTGAGATTATACCATATTTATCCTTTTGCATCTGACTTATTTTACTCACCATGATATCTTCCACATTCATTCATGTTTTTGCGTGCATCAAACTCCATGCCTTATAGCTGGATAATATTCCACTGTATGCATATACTGCATTTTATTTATTCAGTCTTTAGTTGATGGGCACATTTCTGGTGCTCTTCATTTCTCCCTAATGATTGAGTCTCCTATTGAGGAATAGGTTCTTTTCAGCTTGAAGTACTTTCTTATAAGTACTTTCTTATAATAAATATATGCTACCTATTATTGACAGCCCCTTCCAACATGAAAAAGTTAAAATAGCCATAGCCCAAATACCCTTAAAAAGTGGGATAGAAAGATCAAAGGTGATGGTGGAATTATACAGGGAAGACAGGGTTTAACAAATGAATATGTTTGTTGAATCATTCAATTGATATTTCTTTTAGTCTCCAGTATATTAAAGCAGCTAGAAATAAAAACCTAAAATTGTGGAATTGTAATCCATACTAGACTCTGAAATCTGTTCTACAACTAATTGTTTTGTGTTGTACTTTGAAATTTATTGCCTTTTTTTATATATGTTATTTTAAACAAAAAAGAAAAGTCAGAAAAAAAGAGAAATATATGGTACCAGCATATTCTCTAAGTCTCAGTTTATCTGGAGTTGTCATTATTTCACTTTCCTTTTTTGAAAGGTAGCTCTCCTGGATATTCAATTCTTGGTTGAGTTTTTACTTTCAGCACTCTGAATATGTCATCACACTGCCTTACTGCCTTCTGAAATTAATCCTATTAATGATTCCCTTGAGAGGAATCATTTTCTCTTATATTCCAGATTTTTTTTTCCTTTGGCTTTCACAGTTTGAATATAATACTTGTAGTTGTTTATCTTTGTGTTTATCCATCTTGGCATTTGTTCAGGTTTTGGCTGTGGAAGTTTTCAGTCATTACTTCTTTAAAAATATTTTTCTGGGGAGCCAGGAGAACTACAAGAACCCACACAGCCAGACACCTTTGGAGATAGATGAAGAAAATGTCCCTGGAGGAACTTCATGAAGCAAAAATTTGGAGAGAAAGCTTGTAGGTGTCGCTATGTTTGCAATGTGCCGTCACAGTTGAGAGAGAAACTCTGAACTTCATCAGCCTTTCTTGAGTGAAGGTAACCTGTTGGTGCCTTCATTTAGACATTTTTGTAGACTTGCTTTAATTGGGACATTTTCATGGCCTTAGAACTGTGAACTTGCAACTTAATAAATTCCTCCTTTTAAAAGCCATTCTGTTTCTGGTATATCACATTCCGGATACACCTAGTTAGCTAGCAAATTAGAACATATTTTTCTACCAGAGGAATGGGGTGCTGCTGTGGTTTGCAAATACCAAATACATTGGAATGGCTTTTTAGATGGATAAGGGGAAGATTCTGGTGGAATAGTTGTGAGGAACTTGATAGCGAAGTCCTAGAATGCTTTGAAGAGACTGCTGGTAGAAATGTGGACTCTAAAGATACCTCTGACAAGGCTCTAGACAGAAATGAGGCATGTGTTAATGCAGACTGGAAGGAAGGAGATCCTTGTTTTAAAATAGCAGATAATCTGGCAAAATTGACTAGTGGCTTTGGCTGAAAGACAGATTTTAAAAGCCATGAACTCGGATATTTAGCAGAAAAGATTTCCAAATTAAATGTGGAAATCGCAGCCAGGTTTCTCCTTGCAGCTTATAGTGAAGTGTGACAGGAAAGAGATATGCTGAGAAGTGAACTCTTGGGTACAAAGAAACCAGAAGTTGATGTTCTGGAAAATTATGGGCTTCCAAAAAGGGGGACCCCAGAGAACGGTGCCCCACATGAGTATTTGGCCAAATATGGAAACAGTCAGCCATGTCAGAGAAAGCCAGGATGGGAGATGGAATTATCTAGGAAGGATTTGTGAAAATTCCTTCTGTCTGATGGGTATGATCCTTGCGTGCTACATAGAAAGCCCACAAGAGTGCTGTGAGACCTGTATAGAAGGAACTGCTCCCATCTTGACTGGTGTTCTAGTTTGCTAGCTGCTGGAATGCAATATACCAGAAACAGAATGGCTTTTAACAAGGGGAATTTAATGAGTTGCTAGTTTACAGTTCTAAGTCCGAGAAAATGTCCCAATTAAAACAAGTCTATAGAAATGTCCAATCAAAGGCATTCAGGGAAAGATACCTTGGTTCAAGAAGGCCGATGAAGTTCAGGGTTTCTCTCTCAAGTGAGAAGGCACATGGTGAACACAGTCAGGGCTTCTCTCTCTCAGCTGGAAGGGCACATGGTGAATACAGCGTCATCTGCTAGCTTACTCTCCTGGCTTCTGGTTTTATGAAGCTCCCCGGGAGGCGTTTTTCTTCTTCATCTCCAAAGGTCACTGGCTGGTGGACTCTCTGCTTCATGGTGCTGTAGCATTCTCTGCTCTGAATCTCTCATTCTCCAAAATGTTTCCTCTTTTATAGGACTTCAGAAACTAATCAAGACCCACTCAAATGGGTGGAGACATATCATCCCCTAATCCAGTTTAACAACCATTCTTAACTAAATCACATCAAACAGGGAGATGATCTCATTACAGTTTCAAATATACAGTATTGAATAGGGATTATTCTACCTTTAAGAAATGAGATTTATATTAAAACATGGCTTTTCTTAGGGGGCATACTTCCTTTCAAATCAGCACAACTGGGGAGCCCATAAAAGGGACAAAGTGAAGGTGAAATGTTTTCAGAGGCCAGTTATAGAGGCTGGGGTCTGAAGTTAAGAAGCCTTGGGTCAGGAGAGTGAACCCACCCCAACACATAGAGAGGGCAAATTTGTCCCAAAGGTAGAGGATGGGCCTTTCACCTCATTGCAGCGGAAGAATCGTGTCATGTCAGGCTTTGGAGAGAGTGGAGCACATGCCTTGGGGATTGGGGAGAGCCTGGCTGTCACAACATGGAGGGGTTGAGCATCTGCCCAGAGATGGCAGAGGGCCCGGGTGTGGCCACGATGCTTGGGGAGGGGTGGAGCCGAGAAAAAGGTGGTCTCCCTAAAATCCTCCAAGGTTGCATTTGTAGAGAGGCAGACCACCGCGTAGGCCCTTGGAAAGGGTGGGACTGCCGTTTTCTAAAGCTCCAAAGATTAATGACTCTCGGACTTTGAAATCTAATGGAGTTTGCCCTGCAGGTTTTCAAAACTACATGGGTCCAGTGACCTCTATGTTCCTTTCAGTTTCTCCCTATAGAAATGGAAATATGTATGCTATGACTGTCTGTCCTTTGTATGTTGGCAGCAAATAATTTGTTCTGAGTTTTACAGGTCCAGAGCCAGAGAATTTTGCCTTAAGACAGACCATGCCTGTAACGGACTTTGATGAGATTTTGTACTGTTTCTGACTTTGTATTGTATTTGTGTTGTTATTGAAATGGTTTAAGTTTTCTGATATTGTTATGGAATGAATCTATTTTGCATTTGGAAAGAACATGTCTTTTTGGGATCCAAAGGGGAAGATTGTGCTGGTTTGAATATTGGTGTACCCCAGAAAAGCCATGTTCTTTCATTTTCATTCAATATTGCTGGGTGGGAGCTTTTTGATTGTTTCTGTGGAAGGTGACTCACCCAATAGTGGGTGGTAACTTCATTAGATGGTTTCCATGGAGGTGAGTCTCCACCCATTCAAGGTGGGGCTGCTAACAGGAGCCCTTTAAGAGGGAACCATTTTGGAAAAAGCTTGAGAGCCACGAGAACCACAAGAGCCCACGCAGCCAGAGACCTTTGGAGGTGGAGAAGGAAAATGCCCCTGGGAGAATTTCATGACACAAGAAGCATGGAGAGAAGACTAGCAGATGTTACCATGTTTGCCGTATGCCTTCCCAGTTGAGAGAGAAACCCCTGAACTTCATCAGCCTTTCTTGAGTGAAGGTAACTTCTTGTTGGTGCCTTCATTTGGACATTTTTATGGACTTGTTTTAATTGGGACATTAAAAAATATATATATTTTCTCCACTCCTTCTGGAAGTTGGTATATTTCATGTTGGTATATTTCATGTTGTCTCACAGATTTCTGAAGCTTTGCACATTTTTTTTTCAATCTTTTTTTCTGATATTCAGAGGGGAATATTTCTATTGATATATCTTCAAGCACACTAATTCTTTTTTTTGCCATCTTGAAACTTCAGTTGAGATTCTCTAGTGAGTTTTCATGTCAAGTATTATTTTTTTCCATTTGAATTTCAATTGGGTCCTTTTGTATAATTTATATCTCCTTCTTAAGAGTTTCTATTTGTTGCTTCATTGTAGCCCTACTTTCCTTTTAGTCTTTAAACATGATTTCCTTTAGCTCCTTGAACATATTTATGTATCAGTATTTTGTTTTGTGTTTCATGGGCAGGGACCAGGAATCGAACCCAGGTCTCTGGCATGACAGGGAAGAACTCTGCCACTGAGACACCATTACAGTGACCCAACTTAAACATATTTGTAATAACTGCTGTGAAGTGTCCAAAGGCTAGGATTATTAAAAGGCAGTTTGTATTAACTGTGTTTTTCTGGTGTGTGCGTCACTTCATTAATTCTGAAATCAATCATTTTAGATGATATATTGAAGCACTATTGGATTCTCATTTTCCCACTAACGGTTGTGTGGTTAGTGCTCCTCCAGCTGTTCTTGTTATTGCTTGTTTCTTTGTTCATTCATTTCTTTGTTTATAAACTTGCTTGGGCTACATCATAAATCTGTTGCCCAGAGTGTATGAATGCTGATGTTTCTGCTCAGTATATATGTGTCTATGCATATATATATATATGCATGTGTTTATATATATACATACACACATATATAAACACATGCATATATATAATTCTTGTTTATAAATATATGTATACAAAAATATGTATATTTATGAATGTGTGTATATATATTGGTTTATATTTCTAAGCCTGGCAAACTAGACATTGCTCCTGCCTCTAGGTAGTTTCAAGTCAGCTAAGAACCGGAGAGAGTGCACACCCTACCTCAAGCTAGTAGGCTTCTGTCCTCTGAGAGAGGGTCTATATCAGAGAGATACCCCATAGGCTGATGATTCTGCTATCAGGTAAAGAAACATCTGTGTCTAAGGATCAAACACCTGTACACATAAAGGAATACATAGATGAATATGGGTGTTTTTGTAAAATGACATGGGTGAAGACATTCTAACAGTACCTGAGGAAAATAATGATATTACCTTCCATCTCCCTCCATTCACACATTTGTGAATCACCAAATCCTATCATTTTATTCACCAAAAGATGTAACATGTCTAGATTTCCCTCAGTCCCTTCCCTAGAACAATCTACCACCACCCACTACCCCAGGAATGCATTCCTTAATATCCTCACTCTAAATTATTATCCCAGGTTGCCTCTTCTCTTTTTTGCAGTATTCTTATATCAGTATGGATATTTATTGATGCATTTGTTTGATTAATGTTTACTTTTGCAGCAAGACTATAAGCTTCATGAGTTAGGGCTGTGAAAGAAAACATTGTACCAGACAATATTAAATAGTCAAGTATGACCAGGGGTCTTCTAGAGCAGTAGAGAGAGAATAGAACTAACTCCATTAAAACAGAGGACGGCAAACTTTTAAAGGGGTGGAAGTGAAGTGGCAGAAAAGCACTGGAACAGAGTAAGGGGGGGTTAATCACTAGGATGGCTGAGGGATTTACTGAAGTTGCCCTGAAGTTGGCTTGGTTCCATGGAGATGGGTGATGGGCTTAGTGAGGTAGTGATTAGGACCACTTGGTTCTGAATGCCTTCTTTTGTGGTAATTAGGCCACCTGGATTCTTTAAGGGCTAAGAGAGAGATTAGGAACAACACATTTGGCACTTCTCAGGTGTCTAGGAAACCAAGATGAGATTGAGAAAGTATGGGGAGCTCTGGGGTGAGTTTGATGTATATAGTAGTTAGAAACTCAAGTTGTCTATTTTCCTTTTTATCCTTGCAGACTGGCTTGTTTTTCTTTGCAGTCCCACAGCTGCAAGATTGATTTCAAGGTACTCAGGGTTTGAGAGGGAGCAGATAGTGTTGCATAAAAGTAATAAAGCTGGCTGTTTGGACAAGAGATTGAAAAACAGTCTTGTCTAGATCATTACTGTTTTTCTAATCAATATATCCCCAACGTCTAGCACAATGCCTTGCATATGGTAGCTAATCAACAATTTATGTTGAATGAATGAATAAATGAAGGATGGTAATAGGAAAAGCATACTTGTGTAAATAATTGGAATATTTTTAAACCACATTAAGAGGAATATAAGGGGATGAATTACTAGGAACAATTGTGGATTTGGTCATGGAGGATAGTCTTGAAAATAAACTTGATGTTTCTGACACAATTACTGAAATCAAATTGGGGCATTACTACTGATACTACAGAAATCAAAGGATTGTAAAATAATACTATGAACAATTGTACATCAGCAAGTTAATCTAAATGAAATAGACAAATTTCTAGAAACACACAGATATGTCAAAGTGACCCTACAGAACAGAAAATCTCAACGGACCTATAAGAAGTAAATATATTGAATCAATAATCAAAAACAAATGTCCAGACATTGGGAGAAACCTTCTTGGAGGTCCTAACCCCAGTCGAGCTCATATCTGAATGGACATGTGTCTCTACCAGACACCTTAGAAAGCAGAAGAACTATCCATTGGAGCTGAGCCTGAATTCCTGACCCACAGAATCACAGACAATAAAATAATTGTGGTTTTCACTCAGCAAGTTTCAGAGTGGCTTATCACACAGTGAACAATAATAGAGGTGACTAAGATGGCAATTCCAGGGTGTAAGTTACCTGTGAGAATCTTCTGCACCACATTGGGAGTCCCTGATTGCAAAAGCTGAGGAACTGAGCAGAGAACTGGAGACCATCTTGGTGGTGCAAACAGCCTAACACAGATGCCTGGGGTCTTCAGGAGTGCATGGATGGGAAGAAAATGGAACTAGGAAGTAAACCAAGCTGTGTTCCTTGCATAACCTCATGACCCCAACTAACCCCATACCCCATACACCTGAACCCTGTCATCTACACCCCCCGTGTTCCAGGCACCCCCACCTCACCAACCCCTCCATGCACATGCCCACCCCACACCCACACCCCAAGCACATGCACAGCTTCTCCAGCCCAACCCACCACTCCTGCAAATATACAGTCTCGCCTCTCCCCTCCTGAAACCTACCTTTCCTTCCCCACCTCCTGCACGTGGTTGCCAGCACATGGAGGATGCGGACCCTTACCTCCATGCCCAGGCTACACGCACCACCAGCCCATACAGATGTGCAACCACGCCCTGCCCCTCCCCAACCTCTGCGCATGTGTACATCAGTTTAAGGCTCTCCCAGATCTGCACATGCCCCCAGACACGCCCCCCAACTCTGGGCAAGCTCTGACCTGTGCAGCCGGCCATATCCACCCCCAGCCCACGCAGGCTCAATGCCATTGCCCTGAGGTCTGCACATGTGCACAAAAGGCCCTACACCCTAAACCAGCACACACAGGGCCCTGCCCCCCAGACCTATGCACCTACATAGCCACATCCTCCCTTCCACTGAGTACCCACAATCGCAGAGAGCAGCATAGCATCCTCAACCTACCCTTATATATCTGCTGTAATGCATCACCACACTGTTGTGCCCTCCCCACCCCTGCATCCTCCTCCACATCCATCCTGCAAATACAAAACTTTAGACTAGAGAAGAAATGAACTACCAAAATAAACCAATCAAGATATTTACATGCCATGAAGACAACAGAAAATCACTAAGCATATAATGATGCAAACAGATACAGCCCAGCCTAATGACTAAATTAAAAAACTGGAGGAGATAACAGACATTGGAACAACTAATCAAAGATGTTCATATAACTCTACTAAATAAAATAAGTGGGATGGCTAATGACATAAGGGAGATCAAGAAGACACTAGAAGAGCATAAAGAGGAATTTGAAAGAATAAATAGAAAAATAGCTGATATCACAGAGATTAAAGATGCTGTAGACCATATAAAAACCATACTAGAGACACACAACAGCAGATTTGAGAGACAGAAGAAAGAATAAGTGAACTAAAGGACAGGACAACTGATTTCAAACACCCAAAACAGCAAATGGAAAAATAAAGATGGAAAAATTTGAATTGGATCTCAGGGAAATGATGGATGAAACAAAGCACGCAAATATAAGAATCACTGGTGTCCCAGTAGAAGAGAAGAGTAAAGGGCAAGGAAGATTAGTTGAGGATATAATGGGAAAAAAACTTCTCAACCCTTACAAAGGACATAAATATGCAAGTCAAAGCACTCTAAGTAGAATAAAACCAAATAGGACTTCCCCAAGACACATACTAATCAGTCTGTCAAATGTTGAAGAGAAGCAGAAAACCCTATAAGCAGCAAGAGGAAAACAATCTACTACATACAATGGTAAATAAACAAGACTGAATTCAGATTGCTCAACTGACACAATGGAGGTGAGAAGGCAGTGGTATGATATATTTCAGATCCTGAAAGAGAAAGACTTCCAGCTGAGAATTCTATACCCAGCTGTGCTGGTTTAAAAGGATGTATGCCCCCTAGAAAAGCCCATTTCATAAAGGTAGAATAATCCCTTTTCAATACTATATGTTTGAAACTGTAATCAGATCATCTCCCTGGATGATCTGATTTAGTCAAGAGTGGTTGTTAAACTGGGTTAGTGACAACATGTCTCCACCCATTTGGGTGGGTCTTGATAAGTTTCTGGAGTCCTATAAAAGAGGAAACATTTTGGAGAATAGAAGAGATTCGGAGAGATCAGAGAACGCTGCAGCACCACGAAGCAGAGGGTCCATGAGCCAGCAACCTTTAGAGATGAAGAAGGAAGATGCCTCCCGGGGAGCTTCATGAAACTGGAAGCCAGGAGAGAAAGATAGCAGATGAGAGAGAAGCCCTGACTGTGTATGCCATATGCCTTCTCATTTGAGAGAGAAACTGTGAACTTCATCAGCCTTCTTGAACCAAGGTATCTTTCCCTGGATGCCTTTGATTGGACATTTCTATAGACTTGTAATTGGGACATTTTCTCGGCCTTAGAACTGTAAACTAGCAACTCATTAAATTGCTGTTTTTAAAAGCCATTCCGTTTCTGGTATATTGCATTCTGGCAGCTAGAAAACTAGAACACCAGCTAGTGAGAGATTAAAATTTTCACAGACAAACAAATCCTGAAAGAATTTGTCAACAAGGTGCTGGCCCTGCAAGGAATACTAAAGGGAGTTCTGCCAGTTGAAAAAAAAAGACAGGAGAGGGAGGTCTGGAGGAGGGCACGGAATTGAAGGGTACTAGTAATGGTAACTTAAAGAATAAAAAGAGAAAGAAGGAAAAGAATATATAGATCTGACAAATAAAATAAAAAAGATAAGTTGGTGGGCTCAAGAAATGCCTTTTCAGTAATAATTTTGAATTTTAACAGATTAAATCTATCAATTAAAAGATACAGATTGGCAGAATGGATTAAAAAATATAATCCTGCTATATGCTGCTTACAAGAGACTCATCTTAGACACAAGGATACAAATAGATTGAAAGTGAAAGGATAGAAAAAGATTTTCCATGCAAGGTGTAACCAAATGAAAGCAAAAGTAGCTATACTTATATCACACAAAAGAGACTTTAAATGTAAAGACATCATAAGGACAAAAAAGGACACTATATATTAATAAAAGGGACAATTCACCAAGAAGAAAGAACAATCATAAATGTTTTATGCTCCCAATCAAGGAGCTCCAAGGTACCTGAGACAAACATTGGCAAAACTGAAGGGAGAAATAGATGTTTCAACAATAATACACCATTCTCCTCTATAGGTAGAATAACCAGACAGAAAATCAACAAGGAAATAGGGAAGTTAAACAATTTGATAAATGAATTACACCTAACAGACATATATGGGTCATTATGCCCCAAAACACTAGTATATACATTTTTCTCTAGTGCTCATGGAACATTCTCCAGGATAGATCATATGCTGGGGCTCAAAATAGGTTTCTTTATAAGTCTAAAAACAGTGAAATTATTCAAAGCACTTCCTCTGATCACAATATCAAAAACCATGAAAAATTAAGAACTTGCAAATATATGGAGATTAAAAAACACACACTTAAACACTCAGTAGGTCAAAGAAGAAATTGCTAGAGAAATCAGTAGGTATCTGAAGATGAATGAAAATGAGAACACAACACATCAGAACTTATGGGATGTGGCAAAGGCTGTGCTGAGAGGGATTCTTTTTTTTTTTTTTTTTTTTTTTTTACCCTAAATGTCTATTAAGAATGAGCAAAAATTGAGAACTTAACTGCTCACCTGTAGGAACTTGAAAAAGAATAGCAAACTAATCCTAAAGCAAATAAAAGAAGAGAAATAACAAAGATTAAAGCAGAGTTAAATGAATAGGAGATCAAAAAAAACAATAGAAAGAATCAATATAACCAAAAGTTAGATCTTTGAGAAAATCAATAAAATTGACGGGCCACTATCAAGACTGACAAAGGAAAAAAGAGAGAGGATGCAAATAAACAAAATCAGAAATGAAAGGGTGTGCATTACCACAGACCCTGAAGAAATAAAAGAAATCATAAGAGGATACTATGAATAACTATATGCCAACAAACTAGATAACTTAGATGAAATGAAAAAATTCCCGGAAACATACAAACAAGCTGCACTGACTCAGGAAGTAATAGAGAGCCCAACAAACCAGTCACAAGTAAAGAGATTCAATCAGTCATCAAAAATCTTAAAAGAAAAGCCCAGGGCCAGATGGTTTTGCAGGGAAATTTTATCAAACTTTCCAAAAACAGCTAACACCAATCCTGCTCAAACTTTTCCAAAATATGAGGAAAAAGGAACACTACCTAACTCATTTTATGAAGCAAATACCATTTTAGTACCAAAACCGGGTAAACATGGTATAAGAAAGGAAAATTACAGGCCAATCTCCCTAATGAACATAGATGCAAAAATTCTCAACAAAATACTAGCATATGGAATCCAACAACACATTGAAAGAATTATACACCACAACCAAGTGGGGTTTATACCGGTTAATGAGGATGGTTCAACACAGAAAAATCAGTTAATGTAATACAGCACATTAACAAATAGAAAGGGAAAAATCACATGAGCATCTCAATTCATACTGAAAAGGCACTTGACAAAATTCAACATCTTTTTTTTTGATAAAAATACCTCAAAATATAGGAATCAAAGGTAACTTCGTTAATATGATAAAGGGCATATATGAAAAAATGATAGCCTGCATCATACTCAATGGTGAGAGACTGAAAGCTTTTCCCCTAAGATCAGAAATGAGACAAGAATGCCCTCTGTCACCAATATTATTCAACATTGTGCTAGAAGTTCAAGCTAGAGCAGTCAGGCAGGACAAAGAAATAAAAGGCATCCAAATTGGAAAGGAAGAAGTAAAATTTTCATTATTTGCAGATGACATGATACTATACTTGGAAGATCCTGAGAAATCTACAGCAAACTTACTTTAGCTAGTAAAGAAATTCAGCAAAGCGGCAGGATATAAAAATTAATATGCACAAATCAGTAACATTTCTATACACGAGCAGTGACCTAAATGAGGTATCAGTCAAGGAACAAAATCCATTCAAAATAGCCACTAAAAGAATCAAATACTTCAGATGAAACTTAACTAGCATAAAGGACTTGTACACAAAAAGCTACATAACATTACTAAAAGAAATCAAAGAAAATCTAAATAGGTGGAAAGGCATTCCTTGCTCATGGATAGGAAGGCTAAATGTAGTTAACTATTCAGGGCACCCTTGCCTTCCAAATACATTTGGTTATGGGTTTTTCTATTTCTGCAAAGTAAGTTGTTCACATTTTAATTGGTATTGCACTGAATCTGTAAATCAATTTGCATAGGATTGACATCTTAAGTATATTTAGTCTTCCAATCCATGAACATGGTATGCCCTTCCATTTATTTAGGCCTTTGATGATTTGTTTTAACAATTTCTTAGTTTTCTGTGCATATGCCTTTTATATACTTAATAAATGTATTACTAAGTATTTGATTATTTTGGTTGCTATTTTAAATGGAATTTTTTTTTCTTGAGTTCCCCTACAGATTGCTCATCACTAGTATATTGAAATACTACTGATTTTTGGGTGTTGATCTTCTACCCTGCACTTTGTTGTACTAATTTATTGACTCCAGTAGGTTTGCTATTTGGGATTTTTGACATATAGTATCATGTCATTTGAAAACAGTGAGAGTTTTACTTCTTCCTTTCCACTTGTTATACCTTTTATTTCTTTTTCTTGTCTAATTGCTCTGGATAGGACTTCCAGCACAGTGTTGAATAACAATGGTGACAGTGGACATCCTTTTTTTGTTACTGATCTTTTTGAAGATGATGTTAACTGTGGGTTTTTCTTATATTCTCTTTAACATGTTAAGGAACTTCCCTTCTATTTCTGTTCTTTGAAGTGTTTTCATCAAGAAAGAATGTTGAATTTTGTCAAATGAATTTTCTGCATCATTCAAGATGATCATATGGTTTTTCTGCTTTGATTTATTGCTATGGTTTATTATATTAATTGATTTTTTTTTTTTACATTGAACCAGCCTTACATACCTGGAATAAATCATGGTGTTCTAGTTTGCAAGCTTCTGGAATGCAATATACCAGAAATGGAATAGCTTTTAAAAAGGGGAATTTAAGAAGTTGCTAGTATACAGTTCTACAGCTGTGAAATTGTCCAACTCAAAACAATTCTATAGAAATGTTCAATCTAAGGCATCTTGGGTAAGATACCTTGGTTCAAGAGGCCGAAGATGTTCAGCATTTTTCTCTCAGCTGGAAGGGCACTTATGGCGAATATGGCATCATCTGCTAGCTTTCTCTCCAGGCTTCTTGCTTCATCAAGCTTCACAGGAAGCATTTTCCCTCCTCATCTACAAAGGTCTCTGGCTGGTAGTCTCTGTGGTTCTCTCATCCTTCTGTCGTGGTTCTGCAACTCTCTCCTCATTCTCAAAAAGAGCTCTCCAAAATTTCTCCCCTTATAGGATTCCAGTAAACTAATTGAGACCATGTAGAATGGGTAGAGACATGTCCAATCTAATCAAGCTTAATTGATTAGAATCACACCTACCCACAATTGATTGAATCACATTTCCGTGGAGATAACCTAATCAGGTTTCCAACCTATAGTACAGAATAGGGATTAGAAGAAACCATTGCTCCCCTACGATTGATTAGGATTAAAACATGGCTTTTCTAGGGAACATAAATCCTTTCAAACAGGCACACATGTTGCATAATTCTTTTAATGTGCTTCTGGATTAGGTTTGCAAGTATTCTGTTGAGGATTTTTACATCTATATTCAGTAAAGAGAGTAGTCCGTAATTTTGTATTCTTGTAGTATCTTTGTTAGGCTTTGGTATTAGGGTGACTTTAACCTTGTCTCTCAGACATGCCTTCATTTGGCCCTTACCTATGGCTGTACCTGGAGCCTGAGAGTGCCTGCAGTTCTATCTAATCAGCTGTTAAGAAGTAAAAAAAAAAAAAAAAAAAAAAAGCCTTTCAGAGCCAGACCTCTGCTCCCAGGTCCACTAATCAAGCTTGAGTTGGTATGTGGCTCTATGTGCCCACTTTTCTTGGGACCCAGCCATTCTCCAGTATCCTGTGCTGTCCAACTCAAAAAGCCTCTGGTTGTTTTCCCTTTTTCCACCAGCCCTGTCCTCTCTTGGCAAGGGCAAAAACTGGTTCTTTTGGTGCTATTTCAGTTTTATATGTGCTCACGGCCTGTTTTCAGTAGTCAGAATTTGTTAATTAATCCCACAGTTGGAGCTTGGTTGATAAGTCCTTGCTACTAGTAAAGTTTGTTTCCATTCCCCTCGGGTAAGCAGCCTGCCATACCCATAGAGCAGGGGCACCAGCCTCTGCATCCTGGGGGACTTACAGTTTTGTGTGGGATCTCAGCCATTCCACCCCTTCCAGGCAGGTATATGCTGTGTGTCTGGCCACTGCACTTTTCCCAGCACTTTTTCTGTACGATTCCTGGCTATTTACTAGCTACTCTGGAGGATGAACTAAATTCCACACTTCACTATGCTGCCATTTTGCCCCACCTCCCAAAAGCCTTACTTTTAATTCTGGGAGAGAACAGAGAGGACAGTCCTCTCTCTATTACTTGTAGAGCAAACTGCAAGGTCTTTTTAGCTAGGCTGGGGGTTACTCCCAGGTAAAGTTTTGGGGTTTCATGACAGCTAGGTCTGGGAAATTTAGACAAGATTGGAGTCTCATGGCTTCTTCTCCATCCTCAGCTATGCCAGCTTAATGCTTCACCCATACATGAGTGAAATCCCAGAGGAAGAGAGTTGGTGATTGAGCCATTGAGAATGCAACCACAGGTGAGTTGGGAATTTCTGGTGAAATGACAGCACTGTTTTCCCCAAATGATTCCTTCTGTTGGCTCCAGACATATTGAAAGACCTACACACCAATTAATTTTCCCCAGCTTACTGGGGAAACTGAGTCAAGGATTCATCAAGAAATAATAACTTTCCCAGTATTTACAGTAATGCAGTCTACCCATTCTTATAGTCTGTTCCTTCACAGAAGAGATGTTGGAATTTTTCTCACTTCTCATTGGTGAAATAATTCATTCATTAACTATGTTATTGGCTGCAATAGGCTTAGGATTGTGGTGATAGAGATGAGTAAGAGCAGAAGTTTACAATCCGGTAGGAGGGCTGAGGCTGCATCAGGTAAGTCCAATCAGTTCAGCATTAAAAACTGTGAGGTAAGGGATAAGCAGTGGTGAGGGGAGCACCAGAGGTTAGAACAGAGGAAACAATGAGAAATCATGTATTTACTTTCCTGTTTTAAACTTCTTAAAGTTTTGATAGAATATATTTGAACACTTTGAAGTTCAAAAAAATTAAACTAAAATTCTTACCACCCTCACCCCAATCAAATATTTCTCTTTCTAATCATTATTCAAATTTAACAACAGGAAGTAAGGGGTAAGAAAATATTTTTCCTTAATTTTCACTGTGCTTTGTAGAGGTAAATGGTAGAAGGAGTAAAATTAAGGTCTCCTGGAGATTTTTGAAGAACTGGAGATAAGAGAACCAATCATATGGCTTCTTTTACCCTGAGCAGAGAAACAAGATTAAAATATGGAAGACAATAATAATGATGTTTGGAGATCCCAGAAAAAATTGAATATTGGGAGGCCTCATACCACAGGAAGTCTCAGAAAAGAACCTTCCTTGAATATATCAGTCTCACAGGCCCCTAGCTTGTGCTGATATATAATCTGTCCTTATGTCATTTAATGAACACCTAAGTTGTACAGAATTGAGAGAGGTTGGATCTATTGATCCTAAATTCTTTAGAATCTGCAGGATGCTGGACATTGCTTCAAGGTCTACTGCCATTTTAATGAAAATAGACTTATGACATATTTAATCTGTTTACTACTTCTTCGTGCTACCTTATTAGGTCCTTGAACATTTGTTAACAGGTTGTTAAACCATTTCATAAATGAAGAAACTGATGTTCATCTAGAAATAATGTAACTATAGTCATTGTTGAAAAGAGGCATAGCATGGCTATTGCTTATCTTGTGATAAACCTGTAGAGTAACGTGAAACTGATGGGGAAGAGGGTTTTAGTTATGAGTTTTTGTATACAGATTTTATAATCACCAATCTGGAAGTTATAATTACCAGTTAATTGGAAGTTCCCAAGTTATATCACACCACCCACCATATTATATTTCTTTATAAAAGAGTTTTATGTATTCAGAATGTGAATGTCTCTATGAGTTTACTCAAAAGCAGAAGCCAGGCCAGTATGGAGAATGATTTTATTGGAATCTCAAACCAGTTGGGGCTTTCTATACACACCACCATTTCTTCCTCAGTGCTGTTATCCAGACCATTCTACTCTGGACATTTGTTAGGTGTTGCCTGTCTGAAACTGAATATCCATGATGTTTTAGGAATCAGTGACCTTCAAAGATGTAGCTATTGATTTCACCCAGGAGGAATGGGCTCTGCTGGACACATCCCAGAGAAACCTGTTCCGAGATACTATGCTAGAAAATATCAGTCATCTGGTCTCTGTGGGTGAGTCTCTCAATATTCATTTATTTGTTCATTCATTCATTCATTCATGGATTAAATATCTAGAGCAGTTTCCCCATTTCTGACTCTAATCTCTGCCCTGATTCTTTGGGAGCTCCTAAAACTACCTTTTACCTAAACATCATTTCCCACCACTTACAATGCAGTATTCTTTATCACAATTTCATGTCTTCCTGCCTACTCAATCTCCAACACTCAAGACAGTGCTGGGAATTCAGTGAACATTTTTTGATAAGTAGATTGAATATTTTCTAAATGATTATTCTGCTCTAGTTGCTGTGCTGCAACTGGACACCACAGGAATAAAAATGACATGCAGATTTTTTCCCATATATAACTTAGAAATGTATGTTCTTTTGAAGTTATTCTTATTGGATTGTTGTTGAAAATAAAATTGAATCAAATGTGGAGAAATTTAATTTCTCCATTTTTGAAAGTGCTGAGGATTTTGCAGTCTGCCTTTGAACTTGAGTTCAAAATGGTTATTCCTGTGCCTAGCTTGCAGATCCTTTCCTGTTCAATAACCAGAGGCCATCATTTTACTAGGGCACAGTGCTTGGAGTTTTTCATAGTCTGGTGAAGGACCTTGAATGTTTTCTCCCTTCCTGTGATGACCTTCAATGTGCTTCTTATTCTTCCTCAGTAACCAGCCCTGGAATTGATAAAATAATAACTGCAAAATTCAGATACCTTGTTTTTTTAAACCAAAAACAGGGTATCATCTCTGCAAATCAGATATGATTTCCCAGTTGAAGCAAGGAGAGGAATTATGGAGAGAAGGAAGATTTATCCAAGGACACAGTCCAGGTGAGCTCTGGGAACCTGTACTTCAATATAAGGAGATCCTTGGTCAGTAAGTGCATAGGTTCATGGAAACATTAAATGCAGGTTTTTAAAAGTGAGCAATTAAAAAAAAGTAAGCAATTAATTTCTGAAATGTAGGCAAGGCAACTAGGCAGAATTCCTCAGATGGTATAATTGTTGCTTCACATATCAGTCTTTCTTCATGTGTCCTCCTCTCAATTCCTTTGGCTTTAGGGAAATGGATATTATGTTGTTACTGGAATTAAATTTTCACATATCCAATAGTCTGGTTCTCACTTTTGAGTATCCCTCCCATCTTTACCTCCCATCCACATTTTAATTTTCTCATGTTTTAATCCTGAAAATATTTTCTAATTGTCAGGGTCCTATAATGTGCTTTTATTACTTACAGTATTTTCATTTGATGCTCTTTCTACATCAAAGTATCAGTGTTTGAAACAGTCTTACATGGGCCTTGATGCTTTTCAACATTTTCTTTTTTCTAATTCAACATTTTTTTCCGATTATTTAGGTAGGGAAATTGGACTTAAAAAACAGGAAATTATATCCTTGCCACGTATTTTCACAAAGGACATATCCACCATTATGGCAATGGTAAGCTCATGTATGTTTACCCTGGTTATCTAAATTAAAGACTTGGGAATGGGATGTTAGTAGTTCAACAAAGTCACATGATTCTTATTAATTGGGAGTAATCAGTGCCTTAGCAAAAAGTTTTGGATAATTTAAATTTTGGGAAAAAAATGAACCTGAACTCAAAACCATAATCTGAGGTCTTAAAAAGGATGAACATTGCTAATATGCCAAATCTTTGAAAAAACATTGATGTCTTAAAAATTGATTTGATAGTTCTGCATTTCAAATGCTGTCAAAGTTTATTATAATGGAAATAAAACCTACGTAAGTATGGATGAAAGGCACATCCCTAACTTGTAATGAGATATATAATTCTTTTGGTGAAACAGCAGTCTGTATGTATTTGTATAGCATATACTACTAAACAGAGAGGGCTTTTAGAAGTAAGTGCATTAATCAGAGGTTTGGTAGATTATTATAAACCTAAGAGGAAATATTCAGACTTAGTACATTTTATAATTATGCCTTATATTTTTACATTAATATAATTTATTATAGAAATGAAGATGTGAAATATTTCATCATTTCCTTCATGAGATGAAATCATTGTACTCTGTTTCATTTTTATATAGACCTAAATGTCAACTCTAATTGGCCTTGGCTATTTCCTCCCATCATTTTTTTTGTTTTTTTATATTTTAAGAGAAAGAGAAATGAGTATTTTCCTATCTGTAGGTCATTTTTCAGTTGGATAATATTTGTCTCCTTTTAAGGGGAGATATTTTTTGTTCTCCAACATTTTTCTTGTTTAGTTATTTTTCCTTTTAAATGATTTTCAGTATCAATTTTTAAATTTTTAGAGTAGCTTACAACTGTACACTTACTAGAAATTGAATCTGTGTTACCATTCCATCATTTCACTAAAAAAATACTGATTGCCATGCATATTTGCAGTGCACATTTAGAAAAAAAATTATTAAGGTTTCTCCAAGATTTATTTGAACACATAGTAGATCATTTATATATACCAGTTTCTTAAAGAACACAAAATGCTTGGGCTTCCTCTCCCCTGAAAATATTTAGGGCCAATCAAACTATGAAAGAGCTAGAAAGTAATTTATTTTTAGTGTACTTTGCTCCTGAGCAAATATAAACTCTGTAGTTGTGTGTGTTTAGTACCAATTTAAAGAGGAGATGACGGAAAAGGATAAATAACAAAGTTCTAGTTAAATAATCTTCATTTCATGTATTTTTCTTCCTGGATTTTTGGCAAATTTTTAACGAATTTGAGTCTGTTTATGTTGGCAGATATTTGATATTTGTATCTGGTAAATGAAGGTTACAGATTGCTTTGGGTCCCTGAAGTGGGACATTATTTCATTGTTCACTATAGTGCCAGATTTGCAGGAAAGAAGGGGGAATATGCGGAAGGTAATTTTTTTTTTTTTACATGGGCAGGCACCGGGAAACGAACCCGGGTCCTCTGGCATGGCAGGCAAGCATTCTTGCCTGCTGAGCCACTGTGGGCTGCCCTGGAAGGTAATTTTAAAGATGAAAAAACTCATTATAAATTAGTTTTCCCTATTCTGCAAATTAGAATAAAGTATATAGAGAAATGTATAACAATCTTATTGGGCCACAGGGAAACATGATACATTTAGTTGGTTGTTTTAATTTTTAGTGTATGAATTTGTGGCAAACAAATCAGTTTGTGGCATTTCTTATTTTTTTATAAAATATATAGAAAATGTAATTTAATGTCATTATTAAAATACTTGAACAAAACGTGCCTCAATTATTAGTGCTTTCATGAAGCAGAGTTAAACAAATATGCAAGGTATAAAAACAGATTTTTTATTATTTTCTTTGAATAGTTTGCTAATAATTATGTCCTCATAAGTGTATGAAAGTTCTTTGATATTTTAGTGTTGCCTTGCATATTTAAAATAATGACTGCCTTTAAAAATCTGAGAGTAAGTTATTTAGAGGCTAGTTCACAGAATTGACACTTTCAAAAACTTATATGATGATTTATGTATTTTGAGAAATTTCAGTAATATCAAAAGTTTCCAGGCATTGAAATAAATCTTGATTAAGTGAAAAAAAATCTCTATGCCTGCAGGATAGTAACACACCATGTGCAGATAACTAACATTGAAAATATTTCAACTGGAAACTATCCCTGTGTGATTTGTCTAGAATCAATATGTAGGGAAATGAATTTATGCATGTTTGTGTGCAAGCCTTTAACAGCTTCTTCTTTCCCAAAAACAGAGATCTCACACTCAAGAAAACCTCATTGGATGTCATGATTTAAGGAATTTCATTCAGAGAACTACATTGACTCAACATTTCTTAACTCCCACAAGAAAGTTAACAAATGCCAACAAACAATATGGAAAAGCCCTCAGTTGTCAGTCGTCTCCCAGTCAGTATAAGCAAAGTCACAGAAAAAATACACCACATGAATGTTACCTGTGTGGGAGAGCCTTCAGTCGTCATTTTGCCCTTAGACGACATGAAAGAGCTCACACTGGAGAGAAACCCTATGAATGTCGTTTATGTGGGAAATCCTTTAGTCAAATCTCTGGCCTTCAACAGCATGAGAAGTCTCACACTGGAGAGAAACCATATAAATGTCATCTATGTGGGAAAACCTTCAGTCAGCGTTCTGTCCTCAGAGAACATGAGAGGTTTCACAATGGAGAAAAACCATATAAATGTCATCTATGTGGGAAAGCCTTCAGTGATCGTTCTGGCCTTAGACTACATGGGAGAGTTCACACTGGGGAGAAACCATATGAATGTCATTTATGTGGAAAAGCCTTTAGTCAACGTTCTGTCCTTAGACAACATGAGAAAGTTCACACTGGAGAGAAACCATACAAATGTCATCTATGTGGGAAAACATTCAGTCAACGTTCTGGCCTTAGACAACATGAGAAAGGTCACACTGGAGAGAAGCCATATGAGTGTCATCTGTGTGGGAAAGCCTTCCGTCGTTGTTCTGTCCTTAGAGAACATGAGAGAGTTCACACTGGAGAGAAACCATATAAATGTCATTTATGTGGGAAAGCCTTCAGTCAGCGTTCTGTCCTTAGACAACATGAGAAAGTTCACACTGGAGAGAAACCATATGAATGTCATCTATGTGGGAAAGCCTTCAGTCGTTGTTCTGTCCTTAGACAACATGAAAGAGTTCACACTGGAGAGAAACCATATGAATGTCATTTTTGTGGGAAAGCCTTTAGTGAAATCTCTGGCCTTAAACAGCACAAGAGGTCTCACACTGGAGAGAAGCCATATGAATGTCATTTATGTGGAAAAGCCTTCAGTCAAATTTCTCACCTTAGACGACATGAGAAAACTCACCTTGGGAGAGAAACCACATTAATGCCACCTCTGGAGGGGAGCCTTTAGTCAAATGTCAAACCTTCAACAACAGAAGCGATCTCATGCTGAAGAGAGACAGTATGAATATCATCTGTGTGGGAAAGTCTTTATTCAAATTACTAGCCTTAGACAACAGACTGGTGAGAGACCATAAAACTGGTATCTGTAGAAAACTTAGTCAATATTCTGATCTCGGATTATATGAGAGAACCAACACTGTAAAAGTGATAAATGTAGAAGAAACTTCAACCACAGCATTGATCTTTAAACACACTCATAGACTCACTCAATGAAGGACACCATATTTGTCAATGTGGAAGAGTTTTCAGTCATCCTTACTTCTCATTCAACAGGAAAGATTTCAAATTGGAGAAAATCCACATAATTATCACCTATGCAGTAAAGCCTTTAGTCAGTTCTATGATGAAAAATGCCTTGCGAGAACTCTTCTTATGAATGGAATGAATATAGAAGTGTCTTCTTCCACAGATACAAACCTTAAACACTTCAGAGGCCTCACACAAGTGAGAAACTCTAGGTCTGTGGTCAGTATGACAATGCCTTAATTTATAATTTATTGTTACCCTACATGAGCAAAACACACTGGGTAAAAACCGTAAATCTGTAGTCATGGGAACCAAACTTCAAATAAGCACCAGCTTTGGTGCATGTACACACACACACACACACACACACACACACACATACTGTGTAGAAATAACCAGTAAAACATGAAATGAGAGGAAATTCTTTAGTAGGAAGATAAAGCCTCTTGAGAGAATATCAGGAAATTCTGGAAAGTTAGTTAAGGAAAAATGAGGAGAAATGCTTTATTCATTGGGGAATATGAGTGAAAAATGTGAGGCTTCACATAGTATAAATCTTCCAATATCATGAAAGAAGGAAAGGCTTCTCTATTGACCACTCTCTCATTCATTAACCAATGTATATTTCTTCTACAGAAATATAATCCTAAAGTTAAAGTGGCAAAACCTTCAGCTGGATTTCACATTAGAAAACTGAAATCTAGAAGAAAAAACTCAAAAGGAACCCTTTAGCACAAAATTCCAGAAATTCAGAATTTTGAGAGAAGATGTATTCATGAAAAATAAAGGTTGAAAATGTACAATATAAAGTGATTTGGGAATATTGAGTGCAGGAATTTTTAACAAATAATAAGAAATGGTATTAAACTCATTTAATCAGTATATGCAAATATATAGGCAGATATGTAGTCATTGCTTAAAAATCTAGTATGTTGGTAAAATTCCAGTTTGTTTTGTTTGTAACTGCAGTTCTAAATACAAAGAGTTGAGTCTGCCCTCCTTGATTTTGTGGAAAATATTTAAGACCCACTTTCACATGACTTTTCCCAACAGAGCTCATCTCAGTCTGCATCGCTTAGCTCCACTTACTCCAGCTTCCCACCAATACCCGTTCCCACCAATGTCCATCCATGTCCTGGTGATGGTACTAAAAGGACATTCATCCTCTATGCCAGGTTTCTCAGAGGTCCATGTACATGATGTAATAGGGTTATGAGTTCAATGGTCAAACTTATGGCCACATTTGGGTGGCTCCCTGGCACTTGGCTGCTGCCCCTGTGCAGCCACCTCATGCCATAGAGTCAGGCAGATCTGCTATCCCAGACTATAGAAGATATCCTGGATTTTGTTGCCAAAGCATTTCAGATGTATGAAGAGGTTGGTTAGTAGTTTATCCCAAGACCACATCTCAAACTCCAGCCAGTCTGTTGGTCTCTCTTCTCTGACCATGTGTCAGCTCTCCTCTTCTCTTTTGGTGACTTCACCATCACGTCCCAGTCTTCAGTTTCTCTGTGCTGGACTTTCTCCCTGGGAGTGTGGCCTTTGATTGTTCCCACCCCCCTTGCCTCATTTCCCATACTCTCTTCATTGTTTCCTTGCCACTCATTAATGCTGGATTCTGTTCTCTTCTGGGAGGAAATAGAGAATAGGAAGCAAGATTGGTCTCCTCCCCAACCAGCTTGCTTTATTTTCCCCTACTTACTCATGCAGGCTAACCAGGTCACTCTACCCTGCCCCTTAACTCCCATCACTAGTATTACTCTGAATTCCAGTGTCCACTCAGCATGCCCTACATTCTTTCCATCCTCTCACTAACATTTCCCTTCCATCCCTTCACACTCCTCACTGGCCTGTGTGTTTAGAAGCTCCCTGGATCCTGCCCCTGAAATCCTGCCCCATCCCTGTTTCAGTTTATCTCCAGTGGGATGATTGGGTCCCCTGGCCTTCTCCCTATTCAAGGTTCCCTGGCCTTTCTTCTTCAGGCTTCTTTGATTCCAGGGCTTGCATCCCTAAGCCAAGCCAAGCACTGCCCCCTTCTTTCTCCTCCACTCTCCTTCAGTTTCTCTCCAAAGCCTGCCCTCCCAGATTACGTTTGGCTTGTCCAAGTCATCTTTGCCTTGCACATCCCTTTCCACCTTCCATGTCTATTGTTGCATGGGTAATTCATTCATAAAAAGAAAGATTAATTTTAGGGTTAAATAAGCAAATTCTGTAAATTTTCAAGTGCATGGTCTCAGTTATTATGACTTGTAGTTTTTTTCTCTCTCTTCTCTGGACCCTAGTTTTTAAAGCTTGAATTAGTTGCTCACCTATTTATGATGCAATATCATTTGCCTGTGCAGAATATCAAAATTAACAATACCTTTTACAATACTCATTACAGTTGCCTAATGCTTTCACATACATAAAGTATGAAATGCAGTGACATTATCACTGCTGCGGCTGATTAATGTAAGGTAGAGCATCTTTCTCTAAGATATCAGGTGGAATTAATTAAAAATCCCATCACAATTTTACAAGCCTTGCTGCCCTTGAAGATTATGGGTTACTACAGTAGTAGTATGTGCTGTTGCTATAGCTCCTGTTATTTCTGATGAAATGTTTTTATATTGAAGTTCTTTCGTTTACTTCATTTGTTTTTTGTGATAGTTACTTTTTTTTTTGTATGAGGAGGCACCGGGAACCAAACCCGGGTCCCTGGCATGGCAGATGAGAATTCTACAGAGAGCCACCATCGTGCTTCCTGATACTTACTGTTTTATTATTTTTTTTGGAGTGGGGGTACCTGGCCCAGTAATTGAACCCTCGTGAAAGGCGAGCACCTTCCAATACTTACTTTTAATTGAGGCAAACTATAAATGACAAGATCATTTGAACCATTTGTAGTGGACACTTCTGTGACATTAAATACATTGACAGTAGCGTGTGTCTTTTCTATTTCCAGACTTTTCATCATTGCAAACCAGAACTTCTACGCATTTAGCAGTAGCACCACAAGCCCCACCCATGATAATAACTTCTACTTTCTGTTTCCGTGTGTTTCATGTAAGAGAAATCATGCAATATTTGCCCTTTTGTGTCTGGCTTATTTCATTCAACAGAATGTCTTCCAGGTTCATTCATGGTGTAACAAGTTCCAGCATTTCATCTCTCCTTATGGATGAGTAATATTCCTTTTGGTGACTATACCACCTTTTGTTTATCCATTCATTTGTTAATGGATACTTGGATTGTCTCCACCTTTTCACTATTGTGAATAATGTTGCTATTGCTGTTGGTGTACAAAAATCTATTCAAGTCCCCACACACCTAGGAGTGGAATTGCTGAGTCAATTAGTAATTCTGTGTTTAACTTTCTGAGGAACCACCAAATTGTTTTCCACAGCAGCATTACCATTTTACATTCCCATCAACAAAGTTCCTATTGCTCAGCATCCTTGCCAACAATTATTTAATTATAGCCATTCTAGTGACTGTAAAGTGCTGTTTCATTGTAGCTTTAATGTACATTTTCCTAATGGCTGATGCTCTCTTCATATGCTTATTAGCCATAACTTTGGAGCAAAATCTACTCAAATGATTTTCCCATTGTTTATTTCATGCATTTCTTTTTTTTATTAATTAAAGAAAAAAAAAAGAAATTAACGCAACATTTAGAAAGCATTCCATTCTACATATGCAATCACTAATTCTTAACATCATCACATAGATGTATGATCATCATTTCTTAGTACATTTGTATTTCATGCATTTCTGTTGTTGAGTTGAAGATATTCATTATATATTCTGGAGAATAAACCCTTTTATAAGATATATGGTTTCCAAATATTTTCTCCCATTCTGTAAAAGCAAAAGTTTTTAATTTTGAGGACGTCTATTTTACCTGTTTTTTTCTTATAGCTTGTGATTTTGGTGTAAAATCTAAAAACCCATTGTCTGGTACAAGATCCTGTAGATATTTCTTTATGTTGTCTTGTAAGAATTTTATATTATTAGCTCTTATATTTAGGTCAATAATCCATTTTGAATTAATTTTTGTATATGGCTAGAGGCATGAGTCCAAATTCATTGTGCAGGTGGATTTCCACTTCCATCACTTTATTGAATATTCTTATTTCCCCATTGAATATACTGGGCATACTTGTTGAAAAGAAACTGGTCAGAGATGTTTGGATTTATCTCTGGACTCTCAATTCAATTTTATTTGTCTATATGTCTACCTATATGCCGGTATCACATTATTTTAATTAGAGTGGTTTTGTAGTAAGTTTTGCAATCAGAAGTGTACATCCCCAAACTTTGTTCTTTCTCCAGGTAGCTTTAGTGAAAGAGGTTATAAGAACTAGAATTGCAGGATGATGATCATTGATCCATCCTCCTTAGAATGAGTTATCAAATTATTCTACTGCATCATCAAACAGATTTTAAAATTTCCTAAGCATTTACTCAAGTCTATGGGGAAGAGGTAAGGTTCAGGTCTGATGGATTGGTATTGCCTGATCCACCTTGAAGACACTATCCTTTCCCAATTGATTGTACTTGGCAACTTTGCCAAAATTCAATTGGCCATAAATGCAGTGGTCTGATTTTGTACTTCAATTTTATTTCATTGGTTTAAATATCTATTCTAGTGCCACTACCATGCTGTTTTGTGCACTGCAACTTTGGAATACATTTTTAAAAACTTTTTTATTGTATAATAAAACATATATACAAAGCAAATAAAGAAAGAAAGCAGTACTTTTCAAAGCATGCTTCAACAAGTAGTTACAGGACAGATCCCAGAATTTGTCATGGACTACCATTCCATCATATCACATTTTTCCTTTTAGCTGCTCCAGAACATTGGAGGCTAGAAGGAATATATAAATATATAATGAATTTTGATGCAGAGGACAACAATTAGTTGTAGAACAGATTTCAAAGTTTGGTATGGGTTACAATTCCACAATTTTAGGTTTTTACTTGTAGCTGCTTTAAGATACTGGATACTAAAATAGCAATGTAAATGATTCAGCAGACATACTCATTTGTTAAACCCTACCTTCTCTGGATAACTCCACCATCACCTTTGATCTTTCTATCCCTCTCTTTAGGGGTATTTGGGCTATACTCATTTAAATTTTTTCATGTTGGAAGAGCTGTAAATAATAAGGGATAGAGAAAGGAGCTACATGATGTTTGGGGAAGGCTGGCCCCTCTAGGTTTCAGGACTTATCTGGTCCAGGGACCCATCTGGAGGTTGTAGGTTTCTGGAAAGTTACCCTAGTGCATGGAAATTTGTAGAATCTTAAATATTGCCCAAGGGGTTCTTTAGGATTAGCTGGAATGGTTTCAGTTGGGGTTTGGCAAGTTATGGTAGGTAGCAATGTCTAACTGAAGTTTGCGTAAGAGTGACCTCCAGAGTAGCCTCTCGACTCTATTTGAAATCTCTCAGCCATTGATACCTTATTTGTTATACTTCTTTTCCCCCTTTTGGTCAGGATGGCATTGTTGATCCCATGGTACCAGGGCCAGACTCCTCCCTGGGAATCATCTTCCATACATCCAGGGTAACCTTCTCCCCCTGTATGTCATGTCCCACATTGTGGGGAAGGCAATGATTTCACTTTCAGAGTTGGGCTTAGGGAGAGTGAGGCCACATCTGTGCAACAAAAGAGGTCCTCCAGAAGTAACTCTTAGGCATACCTGTAGATGGTAGGCTAAGCTTTTCTGCTACATACATACACTTCACAAGAGTAAGCTTCAAGATCAAGAGCTTGGATTATTGATTTGGGTGACCCTACTGTTTGACACAGTATCAGGGGTTTCCCCAGTAGTAAACTTTAATAGTTCCATAAATTTTCTCCCATCCCTCAAGGGACTTTGCCAGTACTTTTGATTGTCTGCTTACTATATTCTGGGATATATCCAGGTATTACAGTAAATTGTATAGGATTAAAGGCCTCATTCTTATTCTGGGCCCCCTGTGTTTCGATTGTTTAAATGAGCCATCAAGACAGGCTGAGACAGATGATGTGCTACAGGAAATTTAGGTTCTGGACAAAATAAATCTTTATTCCTTTCATCTCAAGAGGTAGGTGAGGTTCTAAAATATAGATAATGTCTTCCTTACCCCTGTATTCTGAATAATCTTAATTCTGACCTGATCGCCTTTGTTCTCATCTCTGAATACCAGGTTATATATATATATATAACAACCTCTTAAAATACAGAAATAATAATTACCACTCTGGACAAAATACGACTGCTACAAGAGTTTACAATCAAGGCCTCTGTTTTCTTGTAAGCATTTTCTAAATGAAACAATACAATAATTGCTCTTTTGTTTCTGGCTTATTTTTTTATTTTTATTTTTATTTATTTTTTGCATAAGCAGGCACCAGGAATCAAACTCCAGTATCTGGCATTCTGGCTTATTTTTACTCACCAAATGTCCCACAGGTTCATTCATAATGTTGCATGCCTCATAATTTCATTCCTTTTTGTAGCAGCACAATATTCAATCATGTATACACTATCATTCGCCAATCTACTTCTCAATGAATGCATCCTTCAGCCACCTGCATTCACTAGGCATCGTGTATAATGTTCAAAGTCAACAGTCCATCAACACTCTAGATAATTTCATTGTTCCCAAGAGAAAGATAACTAATAAACACACCTCACCAAATAGGAAATCTGTACCTCCCTTTAACTCTTGTCCTTCCCACCATTATTTACTGTATTGCTGTGAACCTTCTGATGTTTTCCTGTTAAATATAGTCCATAGCATGTAATAGCAATTTTCCCCCTATACCCTGAACTTAAACACTCTTTGTACAAGAATCATGCCTTTAAAGTAGTTCATGCAAGAACTTATTTATATCTGTAGTGTTAATCAGTGGGACCCATAGGTCTATACAACCGCTTGCAATCATGTTTACGAACAATATGGTAATATTACTTACAGACCCACTAATGAACCACCTTCACTTCTATCCCCTTACATTTGAGTTCAACCTCATTAGCTAATTGTTTACCCATCTCTAGCTTTTGTGCATCTCTAAATTCCCTATATTCTGTTTTAGAGTCTCCAACTTTACCTTTACCATGGTCATAAAAGTGGAGTCATACGGTATCTCTCCTTTTGTGTCTGGCTTAATTTACTTAGCATTATGTTCTCAGGCTCATCCATCTTGTCATGTGCTTCAGGATGTCATTTCATCTTACTGTTGCATAAATATTATATCGTATGTATATACCACATTTTGTTAATTCACTCATCTGTTGATGGTACGGATTATTTTCATCTTCTGGCGATTGTGAATAATGCTGTTGTGAACACCGGTGTACAAATTTCTTTTTGTGTCACTGCTTTCAACTCATCTAGGGATATACTGAGTAGTGCTATTGCCAGGTCATAGGTCAACTCGACATTTAGCTTCCTAAGGAACTGCCAAAGTGTCTTCCATAGTGGCTGTTCCATTATACATTCCCACCACAAGTGCATAAGTGTCCCAATTTCTTCACATCCTCTCCAACATTTATAGTTTCCTGTTTGTTTACTAGCAGCCATTCTTAGAAAAGTGAGGTGGTATCTAATTGTAGTCTTGATCTACATTTCCCTTATAGCAATGAAAATAAGCATCTCTTGATGTATTTTTTTAACCATTTGTATTTGCTCTTCAGAAAAATGCCTATTCATGTCTTCAGTCCATTTTGTAAGTGGGCTGTTTGTTCTTTTGTTGTTGAGTTGTATGATTTCTTTATGTATACAGGATATCAAACTTTTGTCCAATATGTGGTTTCCAAATATTTTCTCCCATTGAGTTGGCTGCCTCTTCACATTTTTGACAAAGCCTTTTGTGGTGCAAAAGCATTTGATTTTGAGGAATTCCCATTTATCTATTTTTTTCTTTTGTTACTTGTGCATTGGGTGTAAATTTTAAGAAGCTACCTCCTATTGCTAGGTCTTGAAGACTTTCCCTACATTTTCTTCTAGAAGCTTTATGGTATTAATTCTTATATTTAAGTGTTTGATCCACTTTGAGTTGATTTTTCTATGGGGTATGAGGTAAGGGTCCTCTTTTATTCTTTTTAACTATTATCCAGTTCTCCCATGGCCATTTACTGAAAAGACTATTTTCCAGACCATCAATTTCTCATTTATTTGTACCCAAGAGTTCAATTCTCAACTTGTCCTTTTCTTGTCACATCTCACTATAACCTGCAAGGAAAAACCAGGCGGCACTTTCCACATTTAATTTTGAAAGCTCTTCTGCTAAGTATCCCAGCTCATGGCTTTTAAAATCTGCCCTTGATCCAAAATAAGTCGCCATTCTTTGTCACTTTAAAACAAGGATTGCCTTCCTTCCAATTTGCATTAACACATGCACATTTCTGTCTAAGGCCTTCGTCCACATTTAACCAACAATTTCTTCAAAGAATTCCAGGCCTTCTCTATCAAACTTCTCACAACTCTTCCAGACTTACACATTTAAAAAGACTTTCCAACAAGTTTGGTGTTTGAAAAATGCAGCACCCCACTTTTCTGGTATTAAGATCTATAATAGCTTGCTAAAGCTGCCAGAATGCAACATACCAGAAATGAAACAGCTTTTAAAATGGGAATTTATGAAGTTGCACGTTTACAGTTCTAAGGCTATTAAAATGTCCAAACCAAGGCATCCAGAGAAAAATATCTTGGTTTAAGAAAGGCAGATGGGTCAAAACACTTGTGTAAGCTGAGAAGGCACACGGCTGGAATCTTCTGGGGTCTTTCACTTCTGGACACCTCTGTCAGCTGGGAAGGCACATGGCTATGTCTGCTAGCTATCTCTCTCAGATTCTCATTCCACAAGCCTTCCCCAGGAGCATTTTCCTTCTGCATCTCCAAAGGTCCCTCTACCTGTGTGACCTCTGAAGTTTTTTACAAAATGATTCCCTCTTAAGGGATTCCAGTAAGTGATCCCACTTTGAATGGGTGGAGAGACATCTCCATATAAACCACCTAATCAAAAAGTCCCACCCATAATTGGATGGATCACATCCCTGTTGCTTTCTATGAAATGGAGCTCGAAGGATATTAAGGAATGATGAGAAAGAAAGAATGAAAGAAAGAATAAAAGACAAACAAAGATGGGTTCAGGGGGTCTGAAGCTCAGCGATAACAGACCGGAGACATCAGACAACTTTATTCTTAATTGGTTCCTGCTTATATACTGCAGGATTCATGTGACAAAGAGTATGCATGCACCTGGTGAGAATACGAAGTGCTTATTTAAGATGACCACAAAGAACCTGGAGCTAAGACAAAACAAACATTCTCTCTCCCAGACTGTTTTCCATTAAGCAAATTATTATCTCCTCAATTTCTTGCCACTACTTTGACGCCAGCTGCTCCCAACAAGTTCTGCAGGTCTTGTTTAAATCCTTGGCTCCTACACATCCCCATGGGAACAATTTAATCAAGAAAATCCCACCTAACAATATTGAATCAAGGTTAAAGAACATGGTTTTTCTGGGATGCACAACAGTTTCAAACAGGCAGGATACACGATCAGCATGCAAAAATCAGTAGTGTTTTACTACCCTAGAAATGAGCTATCTGAGGAGGTAATTAAGAAAAAATCTTCACTAGCAACTAAAAGAAACAAGTATTTATGAATAAACTTAATCAAGGATGTAAATGTCCTATACACAGAAAACTACAAAACATTTCTAAAATAAATCAAAGAATACCTAAACATGTGGAAAGACATTTTCTGTTCATGTATAGGAAGACTAAATGTCATTAAGATGTCAATTATATGCAAATTTATCTATAGATTCAATGGAATACCAATAAAAATTCCAACAGCCTACTTTGAAGACTAGGAAAAGGCAGTTATCAAATTTATTTGGAATGAAATTGAGTCTCCAAAAAAACATCCTGAAAAAGAGGAATAAAGTGGGGAGACCCATACTTCCTAACTTTTAAGCTTATTATACGGCCACAATGGTCAAAACAACATGCTGCTGGCAAAAAGATAGACACATTGATTAATGGAATTGAGTTGAGAGTTCAGAAATCGACCCTGAGACCTATGATATTTGATTTTGGTAAGTCCACCAAACTGGGACAGAACTGGATATTCATGTCCAAAGGAATGAAAGAGAGCCCCTACCTCAAAACCTAAACAAAAATTAACTCAAAATGATGAAAACCTAAATATAAGAGCCAGTAATATAAAACTCTTAGAAGGAAATATAGGGAAACGTCTTCAAGACCTACAGATAGGAAGTAACTTCTTAGACCTTACAGCCATGTTCTAGTTTGCTAGCTGCCAGATTGCAATATACAGAAATGGAATGGCTTTTAAAAGGGAGAATTTAATAAGTTCCTAGTTTACAGTTCTAAGGCCTAGAAAATGTTCCAATTAAAGCAAGTCTATAAAAATGTCCAAATTAAGGCACCAACAAGAGGTAACCTTCACTCAAGAAAGGCGATGAAGTTCAGGGTTTCTCTTTCAGCTAGAACAGCATGTGGTGACATGGCAATGTCTATTAGCTTCCTCTCCAGGCCTCTTGCTTCATGAAGCTCCCTGAGGACATTCTCCTTCTTAATTTCCAAAGGTCGCTGGCTGGTGGACTCTGGTTCTCTCATCATTCTGCCATGATTCTGTGGTTCCCTCCTCATTCTCAAAAGGCATTTTCTCCAAAATATCTCTTTTGTAGGATTCCAGTAAACTAATCAAGACCCACATAGAATGGATGGACACATGTCCAATCTAATAAAGTTTAATACCCACAATTGATTGAGTCACATCTCCATGGGGATAACCTAATCAAGTTTCCAACCTATAGTACTGAATAGGTATTAGAAAAAACCATTGATCCTACAAGATTGATTAGGATTAAAGCATGGCTTTTTTAGGGTACATAAATCCTTTCAAACCAGCACAACCCATAACACAAGCAATGAAAGAGAAGATAGATAAATGAGAACTCCTCAAGACTGAATAATTCTTTGCTTCAAAGGACTTTTCTAAAGGGTGAGAAAGCAGCCAACTCAATGGGATAAAATATTTGGTAATCATGTATATAATAAGGGCTTAGTATCTAATACATATAGAGAAACCCTGTAATTCAACAATAAGACAAAGAACCCCATTACAAGATGTGCAAAAGAAATGAGAAGATTTTTTCCCAAAGAGGAAATATGAATTGGCTAAAAACACATGAAAAGATGTTCATCTTCATTAGCTATTAAGGTAATGTAAATCAAAACCACAATAAACCCTCATCTCACACCCCATTCAATGGCAGCTTTTAGGCAAGTGGAAACAACAAATGTTGGGGAGCATGTGGAGAAATAGGAACACTTATTCACTGCTTTTAAGAATGTGAAATGGTACAGCCACCGTGGAAGACAGTTTTACCATTCCTTAGAAAACTTAATTTGAGTTGCCCTATGACAGTATACAGTATATACCTAAAAGATATGAAAGCAGGGATATGAGCAGACATTTCCACACCAGTGTTCACAGTGGCATTGTTCACAATTGCCAAAAGATGGAAATAATCCAAACAACATCAACAGATGAATGGATAAACAAAATGTGGTATAAACATATGATGGAATATTACTGAGTAGTAAGAAGCAATGACACTCTGAAGCATATGACAACATGGATGAACTTTGAAGACATAAGTTCACTTATGTCTTATTTGAATTGAAATAAGTCAGACACAGAAGGACAGATATGTATTAGTTTACTAATTTGAATTAACCAGAATATATAAACTCATAGCTATAACTATGAGTTATATATAAGTTACCCACAGATAAAATGAGGCTAGAGAATGGGAGCCATTGCCTAATATGTACAGAATTTTTAATGAGATTGAACTTGAATGTTTGGAAGTGAATAGAGATGAGGGTTGATCATTATTAGGATTAAAAGAAATTGTGCAGAATTGTAGGTGAAATTGGTTGAAAGGGGTTGTTTAGAGTCATGAATGTAACGAGAGGGAAAACTAGAAGTTTAAGTATGGGATTGTATAATACAGTGAACCTTGTTTACTGTTTATGATTAACTCTACAAGCATAAATAAGTTCTTTCATGAACCAGAACAAATGTATGACATTTGTACACAGAGTTAATAATATAGTGGTACATGGAGAAGAAGTACCTATTGCAAGCTATGGATTATAGTGAACAATAATATCTTAATATTCTTTCATTAACAGTGACAAACATACCATACCAATAGAGGTCAATAACAGTGAGAGGGATCAGGGGTATGTGTTTTTTGGGTTTCCTTTTTCTACGCCTATTTCTTTTTTTCTTTTTGGGGTAGTGAATATAGTCAGAAATTGAGTGTGATTGTACAATTAGGTAATGATACTGTGAGACACTGATATTATACTTAGAAAAATTATACGGTATGTGAATATATCTCAGTAAAATTTTCAGTTCAAAAATTTTTCTACTCTTGTGGAGAGACACAACCCCCTTCACAATGCTATTTATTAAACGACTAAAACTCCAAGGATTGCTCACTATGTGTTTTCAGGTCAGATATTAAAGAGATCATCCCTGATGTCTCATACAGTAACTACTGGCCACAAGTGGCTGTTGAGCTCCTGAAATGTGACCAGTCTGAGTTAGCATATGCAATAAAATGTAAAGTACACATCAAATTTTGAAGATTAAGTATAGAAAATAGTGTAAACTGTCTCAATAACTTTTATGTCAACTACATATTGAAATAATGTTTTGGTTATATTGGATTAAATAAAATATATTACTAAAATTTAAAAACATAATCTATTCATAGGCTATTTACAGGAGACTAAATTTAGTCTTCAAAATTCAAGTAGGTAGAAAGTTAATGGATGGAAAATGATTTTCCACACAAGCAGTAACCAAAAAAAAAAAAAACAAAACTGTTGGGCTAGCTATATTAGTATCAACGAAAATAGATTTTAAATGCAAAAATGTAATGAGACAAAGAAGAACATCATATATAAATAGAAGGAGCAATTTGCCAAGAACAGATAACAATAATAAGTATATAGCACCTAAACAATGTGCCCTAAAGTACAAGAGGCAAACACAGGTGAAACTGAAGGGAGTAATGGAGGTCTCTACAATAATAGTGAGAGACTTCAGCAAAGACCTCATATAGATAGAACATCTAGATTGATGATCAGGAAGGAAACAGAGAAACTTAATAATATGAGAAATGAACTAGAGGTAAAGATATATATCTATATCCATATCTATATCCATATCTATCTATCTATCTATCTATCTATCTATCTATCTATCTATCTATCTATCTATCTATCTATCTATCTATTGAGAGAACGTTGCACCCCAAAACAGCCAGATATATGAATTCTTCTTAAGTGCTCATGGAACATTCTCCAGGACACACTATATACTGGGGCACAAAACAAGTTTTAACACATTTTTAAAAATTGATGTTATACACAGCAATTTCTCTGATCACAATGGAATGAAGCTGTAAATCAATAACAAGTGGAGAACTGGAAAATTCAAAAATATTTGGAGGCCACAAAACACTCTTAAACAACGAGTGTGTCAAAGAAGACATTAAAAGAGAAATCAGTGGCCTACACGATATTGAAAAAGAACAAAATTGAAGAAATCACACTTCTGGATTACAAGATATATTATAAAGCTACAGTAATCAATAGTGCATGATATTGGAGAATTAACAGATGCAAATAGTAACAGAACAGAGTATAAAAAGAGGAATGAGGAAAGGCTATGGTATTCTAACGGTATTTGAACCATTCTTTACAGGAAACATGGTAGTGGAACAAGTATCTACACTGAAGTTTGAAGGCAGTCATAAGAATGGAATATCTGAGAAATCTAGGAAAATGTTCCCCAATGGGGGTTATTATTGAAATTTTATTTGGTTCTAAGTAAAAGAGTAAGGCACCCTCTTTGGTTTTATTTATGGGAAAATCATTTGTGATGTTAATAAGTCAACAGGTGATGGCAATACAGGGAAATGGTAAATGCTCTTTCACTTTTCAATTTGATTGTGATGGGACAAACAGGAGAGCAGGAACTAAAAAGAAAATAAGTTCAGAAGAGAGTTTTGTTTCATGATGGAAGTGAAAAAAATAGTTTACTTGATCAGAGGATACATTAAAAAGAAAGATATGTATTACTGGTAAAAGAGACAGTAGATAAGTGATAAAGAATTCTCATAAAAGCAGAGGAAAATGGGTATAGAATTCAATTGGAAAAGTTGGACACTATACATCCATAAATATTTGATTCTTTTGGTCGCTATTGTAAATGGAATTTTTTTCTTGGTTTGACCCTCAGCTTGCTCATCACTAATGTATAGAAAAACTACTGATTTGGGGGCATTGATTCTGTACCCTAACATTTTGCTATTCTCATTTCTTAGCTCTACTAGCTTTGTTGTAGATTTTTAGGGATTTTCAACATATAGTATCATGTCATCTGCAAACAGTGAGAGTTTACTTCATTTCAAATTTCTATGCCTTTCATTTCGTTCTCCTGTCTAGTTGCTCTAGCTAGAACTTGCAGCACAATGATGAATAACAACTTTGACAATGGGCATCCTTGTGTTGTTCCTGATCTTAGAGGGAAAACCTTCAGTCTTTCATCATTGAGGATAACATTGCCTGTGGGCTTTTAATTTATTCCCTTTTTCATGTTGAGGAAGTTCCCTTCTGTTCCTATGAAGAGTTTTCATCAAGAAAGGATGTTGAATTTTGTCAAATGCCTTTTCTACATCAATCAAGATGATCATGCAGTTTTTCCACTTTGATTTGTTGATATGTTTTATTACATTAATTGACCTTCTTATGTTGAACCATCCTTGCTGTTCTTGTTTGTTTCTAGTTTGCCAGAATGCAATATACCAGAAATGGAATGGCTTTTAAAAAGGGGAATTTAATAAGTTGCTAGTTTATAGTTCTAAGGCCAAGAAAATGTCCCAATTAAAACAAGTTTATAGAAATGTCCAATCTAAGGCATCCAGGGAAAGATACTTTAATTCAAGAAGGCTGATGAAGTTCAGGGTTGCTCTCTCAAGTGGAAAGAGACATGGCAAACACAGCCAGGGTTTCCTCTTGGCTGGAAGGACACATGGTGAACATGGGCTTGGTTTCTCTCTTATCTGGAAAGGCACATGGCAAGCACAGCATCATCTGCCAGCTTTCTCTCCTGACTTCCTATTTCATGAAGCTCCCCAGGAGGCATTTTCCTTCTTCATCTCCAAAGGTCACTGGCTGGTGGACTCTCTGCTTCTTGTGACTATGTCATTCTGTTCTGCTCTCTTTGAATCTCCCTTTTATAGGATTCCAGTAAAGTAATCAAGACCTGCCTAGAATAGGTAGAGACATGTCTCCACCTAAGCAGCTTAACAACCACTCTTGTTTGAGTCACATCTCCAGGGAGATGATCTAATTAAGGTTTCAAACATACAGTACTGAATAGGGATTAGAAGAACTGGCTGCCTTTACAAAATGGGATTAGAATTAAAACATGGCTTTCCTTGGGTACATACATCCTTTCAAACCAGCACATTCCACTCTCTGGACCAAAGAAAGACATATTTTACCCATATACAAAAGACATTCATTCCATCACAATATGAGAAAACTTAAACCATTACAGTAACATTACAAATACAATACAAGGTTAAAACCAGTACGAAGTCTCATCAAAGTTAGTTACAGGCATGTTCTGTTCTAAGGCAAAACTCTCCTCTGGCTCTGGATCTGTGAAACTCACAACAAGTTATTTGCTCCCAACATACAAAGGAGAAACAATCATAGGATACAAATACCCATTCCATAGGGAGGAAGGAACACAGGGTCATGGGACCCATAGAATTTCAAGAACCTGCAGGGCAAACTCCATTAGATTTCAAAGACTTTGAAAGTCATTTATCTTTGGTGCTTTAGAAAACAGCAGTTCCACCCTTTCCAAGGGCCTATGCAGAGGCCTACCTCTCTCTGAACACAACCTTGGGGAACATTGAGGAGACCACCTTTTTCTTGTCTCCACCCTATCCAAGGATCGGGGCTGCACCTGAGCTATCTGCCATCTCTGGGGCACACCCTCAACCCCTCCATGTGGTGGCAGTCACATTCTCCCCAACCCCCAAGGAATGTGCTTCATCCTTTCCAAGGACTGAGATGGCATGACCCTTCCTCTGCAATGATGTGGAAGGCCCACCGTCTGCCTCTGGGGCAAACTTACCCTCTCCATGTACTTGGGTGGGTCTGCTCTCCTGGCCCAAGGCTTCTTTACTTCAGACCCCAGCCTCCTCGGCTTTGCCTCTGAAGTTATTTTTCTTCCAATGTGTCCCTTCTCTCCCTCTCAGTCCCAACTGGCAGTGGTTCTCTTTATATAGATCCTGCAACACTCTCATTGGCTTTCTAGGCAGTAGCCTTGCATTGTGCCCTTTAGACATAAGGAGTTTCCACAAATCTTTCCTGGATAACTCCATGTCCAATCCTGGCTTTCTCTGAAATGGCTGACTGATTCTGCATTTGGCCAAACCCTCACATGGATCACCACTCTCTGGGGTCTCCCTTTCTGGAGGCCCAGAATTTTCCAGAAATCAAAGCTTTCTTTGTACCCAAGAGTTCAGTTCTCAGCTGATCTCTTTCCTGCCACATTTCACTATAAGCTGTGAGGAGAAACCAGACTGCACTTTCCACATTTAATTTGGAAATCTCTTCTGTTAAATATCCAAGTTCATGGCTTTTAAAATCTGCCTTCCAGGAAAGGCACTAGTTAGTTTTGCCAGACTATCTGCCATTTTAAAACAAGGATTGCCTTCCTTCCAGTCTACAATAACAGACACCTCATTTCTGTATAGAGCCTGGTCAAAGGTATCTTTAGAGTTCACATTTCTATCAACAGTCTTGAAAGCACTCTATGCATTCTCTATCAAGCTCCTCACAACTCCTCCAAAATCTTCCCCTTATCCATAAAAAATACCAACATGTTTGGTATTTGCAAACTGCAGCAGCACCCCACTCTTAGTACCAAAATCTGTTCTAGTTTGTTAGCTGCCAGAATGCAATATACCAGAAATGGAATGGCTTTTAAAAAGGGGAATTTAATAGGTTGCTGGTTTATAGTTATAAGGCCAAGAAAATGTCCCAATTAAAACAAGTCTATAGAAATGTCCAATCTAAGGCATCCAGGGAAAGATATCTGGATTCAAGAAGGCTGATGAAGTTCAGGGTTTCTCTCTCAAGTGGAAAGGCACATAGCAAACACAGTCAGGTTCTCTCTTGGCTGGAAGGGCACATGGCAAGCAAGGTCATGGTTTCTCTCTCTCATCTGGAAAGGCACATGGTGAGCACAGCATTGTCTACTAGCTTTCTCTCTTGGCATCCTGTTTCAGGAAGCTCCCCAGGAGGCGTTTTCCTTCTTCATTTCCAAAGGTCGCTGACTGAAGGACTTTCTGGTTCTCATGGCTATGTCATTCTATTCTGCTCTCTCTGAATCTCCATTTTATCAGATTTCAGTAAAGTAATCAAGATCTGCCCAGAATGGATGAAGACATGTCTCCACCTAATCCAGTTTAACAACCACTTTCGTTTGAGTCACATCTCCAGGGAGATGATCTAATTATGGTTTCAAACATACAGGACTGAATAGGGATTAGGAGAACTGGCTGCCTTTACAAAATGGGATTAGGACTTCCGGAGAAGATGGCGGCTTAGTAAGACGCACGGGTCTTAGTTCCTCCTCCAGAAAAGCAACTAAAGAAACAGAAACAATACAAAACAGCTCCTGGAGTCACGACAGAGACCAAAAAAGACAGCGTACCCCATTCTGGAATGGCTGAACGGGTAGGGAGAATCCACTGCTGTGAGATACCCGAGGGGTGCACATTTTCCCGGCTGGGGTGGCTGGCGTCTGGGGTCCCCTCCACGCACGTGGCTCCCCGGTCTGACTGGGAACATTGGATAGCGGGGCCCTCCCGTCACGCTTGGCGTCTCTGGCCAGCTGGGCAATTTGGACCGGCACTCCCCCAAGCCACGGCCAGCGACCCCCGCCTCCACGCGCGGTTTCCCGGGCCGACTGCCCCGCAGACAAACGACCGCCACGAGCGCCACCTACTGGGCAGGAAAAGAAAAACAGAGCCCAGAGATTCCACAGAAAAACCTTTCAACCAGCTGGGTCCCACACCCAGGGAGATCTGATCAAATGCCCAGACACCAGCAGAAAATAATGGATGACGCTCGGAAAATTGAAGATATGGCCCAATCAAAGGAACAAACCAATAGTTCAAATGAGATACAGGAGCTGAGACAACTAATGCTGAATATACGAACAGAAATGGAAAAACTCTTCAAAAACCAAATCAATAAATTGAGGGAGGACATGAAGAAGATATGGGCTGAACAAAAAGAAGAAATAGAAAATCTGAAAAAACAAATCACAGAACTTGTGGGAGTGAAGGACAAAGAAGAAAAAATGGAAAAAACAGTGGATACCTATAATGGTAGATCTAAAGAGACAGAAGCTACAATTAGTGAACTGGAGGATGGAACAACTGAATTCCAAAAAGAAACAGAAACTATAGGGAAAAGAATGGAAAAACTTGAGCAGGGAATCAGGGAACTGAATGACAATATGAAGCGCACAAATATACGTGTTGTGGGTGTCCCAGAAGGAGAAGAGAAGGGAAAAGGAGGAGAAAAACTAATGGAAGAAATTATCACTGAAAATTTCCCAACTCTTATGAAAGACCTAAATATACAGATCCAAGAAGTGCAGCGCACCCCAAAGAGAATAGACCCAAATAGGCGTTCTCCAAGACATTTACTAGTTAGAATGTCAGAGGTCAAAGAGAAAGAGAGGATCTTGAAAGCAGCAAGAGAAAAACAATCTGTCACATACAAGGGAAACCCAATAAGACTATGTGTAGATTTCTCAGCAGAAACCATGGAAGCTAGAAGACAGTGGGATGATATATTTAAATCACTAAAAGAGAAAAACTGCCAACCAAGACTCCTATATCCAGCAAAATTGTCCTTCAAAAATGAAGGAGAAATTAAAACATTTATAGACAAAAAGTCACTGAGAGAATTTGTGACCAAGAGACCAGCTCTGCAAGAAATACTAAAGGGAGCACTAGAGTCAGATACGAAAAGACAGAAGAGAGAGGTATGGAGTAAAGTGTAGAAAGAAGGAAAATCAGATATGATATATATAACACAAAAGCCAAAATGGTAGAGGAAAATATTATCCAAACAGTAATAACACTAAAAGTTAATGGACTGAATTTCCCAATCAAAAGACATAGAATGGCAGAATGGATTCAGCTTTAAGACAAGATAAACTTATGAACCATGTAATAACATGGATGGACCTAGAGAATATTATGCTGAGTGAATCCAGCCAAAAACTAAAGGACAAATACTGTATGGTCCCACTGATGTGAACGGACATTCGAGAATAAACTTGAAATATGTCATTGGTAACAGAGTTCAGCAGGAGTTAGAAACAGGGTAAGACAATGGGTAATTGAAGCTGAAGGGATACAGACTGTGCAACAGGACTAGATACAAAAACTCAAAAATGGACAACACAATAATACCTAATTGTAAAGTAATCATGTTAAAACACTGAATGAAGCTGCATCTGAGCTATAGGTTTTTGTTTTGTTTTGTTTTGTTTTGTTTTGATTTTACTATTATTACTTTTATTTTTTTCTCTATATTAACATTCTATATCTTTTTCGGTTACGTTGCTAGTTCTTCTAAACCAATGCAAATGTACTAAGAAATGATGATCATGCATCTATGTGATGATGTTAAGAATTAATGATTGCATATGTAGAATGGTATGATCTCTAAATGTTGGGTTAATTTCTTTTTTTCCGTTAATTAAAAAAAAAAAAAAGAGAGAAGGGATAATTGGAGATGAAGGGATACAGACTGTACAACGGGACTGGATATAAAAACTCAGAAATGGACAGCACAATACTACCCAATTGTAATGCAATTATATTAAAACACTGAATGAAGCTGCATGTGAGGTATAGGTTTTTTGTTTTTGTTTTTTTTGTTTTTTTTTCTTTCTATTATTGTTTTAATTCTTATTCTGTTGTCTTTTTATTTCTTTTTCTAAATTGATGCAAATGTACTAAGAAATGATGAATATGCAACTATGTGATGTTATTAAGAATTACTGATTGTACATGTAGATCGGAATGATTTCTAATTGTTTTGTTAATTCTTTTTTTAATTAATAAAAAAAATAAAAAAATAAAAAAATAAAAAAAAAAATGGGATTAGGATTAAAACATGGCTTTCCTAGGGTACATACATCCTTTCAAACCAGCACACTTGCATACCCAGAATAAACCCCACTTGATCATGGTGTATAATTCTTTTCTTGTGGTTCTGGATTCGATTTGTAATTATTTTGTTGAGGATTTTTGCATCTATATTCATTAAAGAGATTTGTCTGTAATTTTCTTTTCTTGTAGTATGTTTGTCTAGCTTTGGTTTTAGGGTGATGCTGGCTTTTAGACCGAGTTAGGTAGCTTTTCTTTCTTTTCAATTTTTTTTTTGAAAAATTTGAGTAGTATTGTTACTAATTCTTTCTTGAATGCTTGGTAGAATTCACATATGAAGCTATCTGCTCTTGGACTTCTTTTGTGAGCTACTTGATGAGTAATTAAATCTCTTTACTTATAATTTGTTTGTTGAGGTCATCTACTTCTTCTTGAGTCAATGTTGGTTGTTCAAGCCTTTCTAGGAAGTTGCCCATTTTATCTACATTATCAAGTTAATTAGCTCATAATATCATAGTTGCTCATAGTACAATCTGATTACCTCTTTTACTTCTGTGGGTTCAGTGGTTATGTCTCCTCTTCCACTTGATTTTATTTGTATCCTCTCTCTCATTTTTTTTTTGTCAACCTGGCTATGGGTCCATCAATTGTATTGATTTTCACAAAGAAACAACATCTTGTTCTACTAATTTTCTTGATTGTGTTTATGTTCTCAATTTCATTTATTTCTCCTTAAAAATTCTTTATTTCTTTCCTTTTTTGCTTTAGAGTTAGTTTGCTGTTCTTTTTCCAGTTCTTTCAAATAAACAGTTAATTCTTTGATTTTTGCTCTTCCTTCTTTTTGAATATAGGAATTTAAGGCAATAAATTCCCCTTTCAGCACTGCCTTTGTTGCATCCCATAAATTTTGCTATATTGTGCTTCCATTTTCATTTGCCTTGAGATATTCACTGATTTCTGTCATAATTTCTTACTTGACCCACTGGTTGTTTAAGCATGTTTTCTTTAGCCTCTATGCATTTGTGAATATTCTGGCCCTCTGCCTGTTGTTGATTTACAACTTCATTTCACTATGATCTGAAAAAGTGTTTTCCATGATTTCAATATTTGTGAATTTATTAAGCCTTGTTTTGTGATCCAGCAATTGGTCTACCCTTAAGAATGACCCATAAGCATGTGAGAAAAATGTGGATCCTGCTGTTGTGAGGAGTAATATTCTGTAAATGTCTGTTAATTCTAGTTCAATTATCAAATCATTAAAAATATGTTTCCTCATTGATGCTCTGCCTAGATGTTCTATCCACTGTTGAGAGCAAGGAATTGAAGTCTCCAACCATTACTGTAGAATTGTCTACCTCACCCTTCAGCATTGTCAGCATTTGCCTCAAGTATTTTGGAGCACTCTGGCTCTGTGCATAAATATTTATGATTGTTATATCTTCTTGTTGAACTGTTCCTTTTATAGCATCCTTCTTTGTCTCTTTTAATTGTTTTACATATGAAGTATAATTTGTTGGTTATTAGTATAGCTACTCCCACTCTTTTCTGATTGCTGTTTTCATGAAATATCTTTTCCCATCCTTTCACTTTCAACTATTTTTGTCTTTGGGCCTAAAATGAGTCTCCCATAGACAGCATATAGATGGGTCCTGTTTTTTAATCCATTCTGTAAGTCTGTGTCTTCTGATTGGGGTGTTTAACCCATTAACATTTAATGTTATTACTATGAAAGCAGTATTTTCTTCCACCATTTTGTCTTTTGGATTTTATATGTCACATCTATTTTTTTCTCTGTTTACCTTTATTGGTATTCTTCATTTCTAAACTCTTCTCCACACCTCTGTCTACTGCCTTTTCCTATCTGCCTGTAGTGCTTCCTTTAGTATTTACTGCAGAACCTGTCTCTTAGTCACAAATTCTTTCAGTGATAGTTTGTCTGCAAACATTTTAATCTCCTTCTCATTCTTTTTTTTCTTGTATGTGTGTGTGTCCTCTCTCTCTTTTTATATCAGCTTAGCTACACATCAATGGGTTTTATTGATTTTCTCAAAAAACCAACTTCTGCTTTTATTGATTATGTTTATTATTTTAATGGTCTCAATTTTATTTATTTCTGCTCTAATCTTTGCTATTTACTTCCTTCTATTTGTTTTGGGGTTAGTTTGCTGTTGTTTTTCTAGTTCCACCAGAAGAGCAGTTAATTCCTCAATTTTGCTCTTTCTTCTTTTTTAATATAGGTGATTAGGGCAATAGATTTCCCTCTCAGCTCTGCCTTTACTGCCTCCCATAAGTTTTGATACGTTGTGTTCTCATTTTCTTCACTTCACTCTTGAAGGACAATTTTACCAGATATAGAATTCTTGGTTGGCAGTTTTTCCCTTTTAGAATCTTAAATATATCATACCATTGCCTTCTTGCCTCCATGGTTTCTGCTGAGAAATCCACACATAGTCTTATTGGGCTCCCTTGTATGTGATGGATTGCTTTTCTCTTACTGCTTTCAGTATTCTCTCTTTCTCTTTGATATTTGACAATCTGATTAGTAAATGTCATGGAGTACATCTATTTGGTTCTGTTCTGTTTGGGGTATGCTGCACTTCTTGAATCTGTTATTTTATGTCTTTCATAAGAAATTGGAAATTTTCAGTAATTATTTCCTCCATTAGTATTTTTCCTCTTTTTCTCTCTCTTCTCCTTCTGAGACATCCACACACATACATTCACGCACTACATTTTATCATTCCATTCCCTGAGAACCTGCTTGTATTTTTCCATTCTTTTCCCTATATTTTCTCTTGTATGTCAGATTTCATATGTCCTGTCCTCTAGTTCACTAATCCTTTCTTCTGCCTCTTCAAATCTATTGTTGTAGGTTTCCATTGTTTTTCCATCTCTTTATTGTGCCTTTCATTTCTATAATTCTGTGATTAGTTTTTTAAAATTGTTGAGTACTTTTTGTTCACCCAATGACTCCTTTATACGCTCCTTCAACTCATTGATTTGATTTTTTATGAGATTTTCTATTTCTGCTTAAGCATCCTGAATTAGTTATTTCAAATTCTGTTTCTCATTTGAAGTGTTGATTTGTGTCTTTGGGTGGGCCATGTCTTTTATTTTCTTAGTATGACTCTTTTTTTTTTTTGTGACTAGGCATTTTACTTCCATAATTAGTTTATTTTAGAGGCATTTTTTTTCACTCTTTTACCTATGGCTTTCTTGCTGGATGTTTTTGTTCTCTATCTATTCCTTGATATTCAGTTCAACTTTTTCTGGACTTCTAGCATAGTGTCTGTTTAACTGATAAGAATTTTTCAGTGCTTGTTTTTTTGGTTTCTTATCCTGCCTGAACAGATCCTTTTTAAATTGAGGGTGGTCTTCTAAAATATTTAGACCCGACTTAGATTTCCCAAGGCCAGATAGGCCCAAGTTTCAGGATGAAAGAGAAGCCAGCATCAGTTTTCCCTGAGGGTGAGATTCATCAGGTTTTCAGACTTTCCTATGAAGCCTTTAGGCTCTGTGGTTTTCCTATCCTGCCCATCATGTGGTACTTGTCTGCCCATGGCTTACCACCAGAAAAAAATGTTGTGGTGCCTTTAATTTCAGCAGACTTTCCATGCCAGGGGAATAGTTGAGACCAAAGTGAGGTAGTAGAATGGCTTTAATTGCTTCTCTTTTCCAGTCTCTAGGGCCTGTATTCCTTAAAGGAAGGATTTCACTTGAACTGGGCCCTACCCCCTTTTTCTGGGGGGGGGGGGAAGATATACCCTTTAGGGAATTAACTCCTTTCACCTGACTATTTACTTTGTCTCTCAGACAAACTTAATTCACCCCTTGCCTGAGGCAGTGCTGGAGACTGAGAGTGTTTACAGTTCTATCTAATGAGATGTTTAAGGAGTAAAAAAAAAACAACAAAACTTTTTAAGTGCTGGACACTGGCTGTCAATCAAGAACTTGAGTTGGTAAATGGTTCTATGTATCTCGAGCGTCTATGTGCCCCCTTTTCCTTGGGGTCCAGTCCTTTCCCTGTATTTTGTGCTCTCCAACTCAAAAAGCCTCTGCTTTTTTCCCCATCAGCCCTGCCCCCTCTCTGTTAGGGCAAAAACTCTTAGTTCCCTTACTGCTTATTCCAGGTTTATCTGTGCTAAGATCCTGTTTTCAATAGTCAGAATTTGTTTTAAATTTACTTCACAAATTGGAGCTTGGTTGAGCTAAGTCCTTGCTGCCAGTTAAAACTGTTTCCTTTCCCTTCAGGGAACCAACCTGCTGTGCCTGTAGGGGTAGGACACTGGCTTCCATGGCTTATGGGACTTACAGTTCTGTGTGTGATCACATCCATTCCACCTGGTCTGGACTGGTGTATGCTCTGTGTCCAGTCACTGATGTTGTCCCAGAAGTTCTTCTTTACCATGCCTGACTATTTAGTAGCATCTCTGGAAGATGAACTAAATTCCACACATCACTATGCTGCCATCTTGCCCTGCCTCCTTGATTGTATCTTGAACATTTTTAATATACTGCTATGAGATCTGGATTTTGTTTAAATATTATGGAGAATATTGATATATTTGTCTTATCAATAAATCTGTATGTTTAGGCTCAGACAACAAGTTATAACCTGCTTTCTATTAGGTGCTTTTAGGGTCTGTCCTCTTCTTTTTTAATATAGATGTTGACAACAATAAATTTCCCCCTCAACTCTGCCTTTGCTGCATCCCATAAGTTTTGATATGTTGTGTTTTCATTTTTATTTGTCTTGAGATAACTATTGAATTCCCATATAATTTCTTCCTTCACCCACTGATTGCTTAAGGTTGTGTCATTTAGCCTCCATATATTCGAGAATTTCCAGCTTTCTCCTTGTTAGTGATTTCTAACTTCATTTCATTAGGACCCGAGAAAGTGCTTTGTATAATTTTGATGTTCTTAAATTCACTGAGACCTACTTTGTGCCCCAGCATGTGGTCTAACCTTGAAAATGATCTGTGAGCACTTGAGAAAAATGTTGATTCTGGGGTTATTGTGTGCAATGTTCTGTAAATGTGTATTAAGTCCAGTTCACTTGTCATATTATTCAAGATCTCTATTTCCTTTTCATCTTCATCTAGACATCCATTCATTGATGAGAGTAGTATATTGAAGTCTCTAACCATTATTGTAGAAGTGTCTGCTTCTCCCATCCGTGTTTTCAGTGTTTGCCTCACATATTTTGGAGCACTCTGGCTCAGCTCTTAGAAATTTATGATTGCTATATCTTTGGGATGAAGATACAACAATTCTTTTTTGTTAAAACATACTATCCCTTTTATTAAAACATACTATCTTTCTCTGTCTCTTTTAAAGCTTTTACATTTGAAGTCTAATTTGTCTAATATTAGTGTAGCTCTCCCTTTTTTTCTGGTTGCTGTTTGCAAGAAATATCTTTTTCAAAACTTTCACTTTCAACCTGTTTTTGTCCTTGGGTCTTAAGTGGGTCTCTCATAGATAGCATATAGATGGATAATTTTTAATCCATTCTGCTAATCTATACCTTTTGATTGGGGAGTTTATCCTCCATCAACTTTTAAAGTTATTACTGGAAAAGCAATACTTTCTTCACCTATTTTTTCTTTTATATTGGATCCGTCATATGTTATTTTTTCTCTCTTTTAATCCTATTAGTTACCCTTCCTTCTAATTATCATTTCTACACTCTTCTCCAAATCTCTCTCATATCTTTTCTTATCTGCCTGCAGTATTCCCTTTAGTGTTACTTGTAGAACAGATATCTTGTTCACAAACTCTCTCAGTGTCTGTCTGTAGATATTTTAAACTCTTCCTCATTTTCGAAGGGTAGTTTTCCTGGATATAAGATTTTTTCCCCAAAATATGAGTTCTATTTCATTTTTATTTTCTGTCATAATGCTAGGACATCTTGTAGACAGAGCCAGAGAATTTAGATTAATATGTTATAATCATACCTTTCATTTTTTCAAGTCAGCAGACATCTTGTTCCAGACACAAACTTAAGTACATGGGACGACATAAAATGTCTTCCCTTAAGTAGTTCATTTTAGGTTTTCAATTTATGTATTTCTACAGCTTTTTAGAGTTTACAAAAGAGTAGCACCTCGATTAGGTCATCTAATCCTTATGACAAACCTGGGCAGAAATGTTATAAGATTTGTCTGTGAAAAGTCATAGACCACGGTAAGAGTGGACTGGCTAAAGATCTTTACAGGGGATTGAATATGAGCTGAAGGCATCATCCAAAGCACTGAGCCCTGGTAATTTGTATCGATTCTCCAATCATTGCCCACTTCATCAATCCTACTCCTACTCTAAGAACAGGACCAAGTTCAAGAATTAACAACTACTGTCTATAACACAAGTCAGACCACAAAGTGTGTGGGTCTATGTCATAGTATTTAAAGTAGAGCGACAAGCTCAAACAGCCTAAAATAGAAGAGGAAACTTTGATTCTTTCATTCTGCAAGCATACCCTTCAAAGGGCCAGGTTTTCCATCCCGGACCTCCCAAAGACCAAAATGCCCATGGTCATTTTAGCTAGGCAAAAATCTTCCCAGGACCTACTTTCTCATGGACATCACTCTTTCAGGAAAATTATTTTTATTTTCATTCTTCTAGCAGTTAATAAAATTCCATATTATTGTTTTCATATGCATCTATTATTTTTTTTCATTTCTCTTGGTTTTTATGTTATTTCCCCCCTTTTTATGAAAGTAGAGCTTTCATTTTTCTCTTTGGACATCATAAACATAATTATTTTAAAGGCTATGTCAGTATAAAATGTCCAATAATTTATGGAGTAGTATGTGGGAATCTCATTTATTAACAAAACAAATGATGAAGTTTATGTCAGGTACTGCTGTGGAATTAATTTCATATGTAGTACATTTAACAGCCTTATATCCCAATAGTTGATTATGTTGGCTATTTTTCTTAGTATTAGTTTTCTTCATTTGTCTTCAAATTCTTGTTTACAGGCTCATTTTGAATGGAAATCTTTTGGTTTCATTTGAATTTGAGGTTTATTTCTCTCATGCCCACAAGTGAACATGCTCTCATGAAACTTTTCTGTCTCTCTCTCTCTCTCTCCCCCCCTCCCCTTTGCATTGTGTACTTATTTTTTTTCTCTCCAAATGCCACCAGATATTTCCCTCTACAGTTGTCTCTTCATGCCCACACATACTCAACCTCCAATCAGAAGTTTGGGGCATACATCTTAAGATGATATTGGGGGGGGGGGGGGAACAGACCCCATCTCCAAGCCAGCAGGTGATTCAGTTCAGCTCCTACTCACAGGGCTGTGTTCTCCCACATCCCAAGGCCCACAGTTCCTTGACCGAGGCAGGGATCCACAACATTTTTCTTTTTTTATGGTACATAAGAGACTTCTTCCTCTATAGCATGTGGAGAACCATCAGTCCCATGGAAATGCCAGATTTCTGGCAATGACTTCCAGTTCAGAGTACAGTCATCTTCACTTTTCTGTTCCATTTCTGCTTCTTGAAGATGTTAGCCTTGTTTATTTGGTTGGTTTTTTTTTTTTTTTTTTTACTTTTTTTAAAACTTTTTTTATTGTATAATATAAAATATATACAAAGCAAAGAAATAAAAAGCAATAGTTTTCAAAGCACTTTTCACAAGTAGTTACAGGACAGATCCCAGAGTTTACCATGGACTACCATATTATCCTCCCAGATTTTTTCTTCTAGCTGCTCCAGGATACAGGAGGCTAGAAGGCATAAATATTCTTTTGTCATCACAATAGACTTTGTGTGTGTGTGTGTGTGTGTGTGTGTGTGTGTGTGTGTGTGTGTGTGTGAAAAAACATATATACAAAAGAGCAATGCATTTCAAAGCACCACAATTAGTGCACTGCAATTAGTTGTAGAACATATTTCAGAGTTTGGCATGGATTACCATTCCACAATTTTAGAGTTTTACTTTTAGCTCTAAGATACTGGAGACCAAAAGAGATATCAATTTAAAGATTCAGCAATCATTTTCATTTGTTAAATCCTGTCTTTTCTGTATAACTCCATCATCACCTTTGATATTTCTATCCCTCCCTTTAGGGATGTTTAGGCTATGGCCATTGTAAATTTTTCATGTTGGAAGGGGTTGTCAATAAAATGGAGTAGGGGGATGGAACTAGCTAATGTTCTGGAGAGGCTGGGCCCTTTAGATTTCAGGACTTACTTGTTCCAGGGACCCATTTGGAGGTTGTAGGTTTCTGGAAAGTTATTCTAGTGCATGGAACCCTTATGGAATCTTATATATTGCCCTAGGTGTTCTTTAGGATTGGCTGGAATGGTCCTGGTTGCCATATGGTTGATTATAATAGCAATGTCTAACTGAAGCTTGCATAAGAGCAACCTCCAGAGTAGCCTCTTGACTCTATCTGAACTCTCTCTACCACTGATACTTTATTTGTTACATTTATTTCCCCCCACTTTGGTCAGGATGGAATTGTTGATCCCATGGTGCCAGGGCTGGATTCCTTCCTGGGAGTCATCTCCCATACTGCCACAGAGACTTTCACCCCTGGATGTCATGTCACTCGGGGAGGATGGCAATGATTTCATTTACAGAGTTCAACTTATAGAAAGTGAGGCCACAACTAAGCAACAAAAGAGGTCCTCCAGAAGTAACTTTTAAGTATACCTATAGGTAGGCTAGGCTTTTCCACTACCTACATAAGCTTCACAAGAGTAAACTTCAAGATCAAGGGCAAGACCTATTGATTTGGGTGTCTCTAAAGTTTGACACAGTATCAGGGGGTTCCCTGATGGTAAAGTTTAATAATTCCATATTTTTTCTCCCATCCCTCAAGGGACTGGGTCAATACTTTTTGATTATCTACTTAATATAGTCTAGGATGTATCCAGGCATTACATTAAGCTATACTGAATTAAAGGACCTCTTTCTTATTCTGGGTCCCTGTGGTTCAATTGTTCAAATGAGCTATACAGATACATTGAGTTAGATTATGTGGTACAGAAAATTTCAGCTCCAGACCAAATAAACCTTTCTTCTTTTGGTCTCAAAGAGTATGTGTGGTCCTAAAATATAGACATCTTCCTTATCCCCGTGTTCTGAATTATTTTAACCCCAATCTGATCAGCTTCACTCTTATCTCTAAATATTAGGATGTATATCAGCCTCACAATCCAGAAGTAATAATCTCCACTCCAAACTAAATGTGTCCACTATAAAAGCTTACAATCTAGGCCCCTGTCTTCTTATAAGCATTTTCTAAAGGAGACTATACCATAATAGTTCTTTTGTTTCTGGCTATGAATGCTCATTAACATCGTTGCATGCCTCATGACTTTGTTCCTTTTTGTAGCAGCACAACATTGTTTCATAACTATACAACATTGTTTGCCAATCTGCTTCTCTTTCAGTGCATCCTTCAGCCACCTGCATTCATTAGGGATCATGTACAGTGCCCAAAGTCCACAACCCATCAACACTCTCAATTTTAAATAGTTTCATTGTTCCCAAGAGAAAGAAAACCAATAACACACCCTCATCAAATAGGAAATCTAAACCTCCTCTTAAATTTTGTCCCCCCTCCCATTATTTACTTCTGCTGTTGCTGTAGTGGTGCTGATGTTTTCCTTCTAAATGTAGCCCATAGCATGTAATAGCACTTTTCCCCCTGTACCCTGAATTTAAACACTCTTTGTTCATGAATCATACCTTTGAAGTAGTTCTTTCAAGAACTAATTTATATTTCTAGTGTTAATCAGTGGGACCCATAGGTCTATACAACCCCTTTCAATCCTGTTCATCTTCAATATGGTAATATTACATATACACCCACTAGAGAACTGCCTTCACTCTATCTACTCCCTTATAATGGAGTCCAACTTCATTATCTAACGGTTCACCCATCTCTAGCTTCTTTGTATCTCTAAGTACCCTATATTCTGTATTATCGGCCTCTGAATTTACCTTTACCATGATCATAAAAGATCAAACCATATCCATCCTTTAGTGTCTGGCTTATTTCACTCAGCATTATGTCCTCAAGGCTCATCCATCTTGTCATGTGCTTCAGGATGTCATTTCATCTTACTGTAGCATAATATTCTGTCATGTATATGTATAGCACATTTTGATAATTCACTCATCTGTTGATGGGCATTTGGTTTGTTTCCATCTTTTGGTGATTGTGAATAATGCTGCATGAACATCAGTATGCAAATGTCTGTGTATGCCATTGCTTTCAGCACTGCTTGATATATACCAAGTAGTGCTATTGCTGGGTCATAGGGCAACTCAATATTTAGTTTCCTGAGAAACTGCCAAAGTGTCTTCTATAGTGGCTGCACCGTTATACATTCCCACCAGCAGTACATAAGTGTCCCAATTTCTTCACATCTCCAACATTTATAGTTTCCTGCTTGTTTACTAGTAGCCATGTTTATAGGCATGAGGTGGTATCTCATTGTAGTCTTGATCTGTATTTCCCTTATAACCAATGAAAATGAACATCTCTTCATGTACTTTTGAGCCATCTGTATTTGCTCTTCAAAAAATGCCTATTCATAGCTTTAGCCTGTTTTATAATTGGATTGTTTGCTCTTTTGTTGTTGAGTTGCATGATTTCTTTATGTATACAGAATATCAAACCTTTGTCCAATATGTAATTTCCAAATATTTTCTCCATTGAATTGGCTGCCTCTTCACCTTTTTGACAAAGTTTTTTGAGATGCAGAAGCATTTGATTTTGAGGAATTCCCATTTATCTATTTTTTCTTTTGTTGCTTGTGCTTTTAGTGTAAAGTTTAGGAAGCTACCTCCTATTACTAGGTCTTAAAGATGTTTCCTTGCATTTTCTTGTAGAAGCTTTATGGTATTAGTTCTTATATTTAGGTGTTTGATCCATTTTGAGTTAATTTTTGTATAGAGTGTAAGATGGGGGTCCTCTTCCATTCTTTTGGCTATTGATATCCAGTTTTTCCATGCCCATTTATTGAAGTGACTATTTAGTCCCAGTTCAGAGGATTTGAGGGCCTTGTAAAAATCAGCTGACCATAGGTTTGGTAGTCTATTTCTGCACTCTTGATTTGATTCCATAGGTCAATGCTTTTATCTTTGTGCCAGTACCATGCTGTTTTGATTACTGTGGCTTTATAATAGGTTTTAAAGTCAGGGAGTGTCAATCCTCCCCCTTCAATCTTCTTTTTTAGGATGATTTTCGCTATTTGGGATCTCTTTCCCTTCCAGATGAATTTGCTAAAGAGCTTTTCCAAATCTTCAAAGTAGGTTTTTGGAATTTTGATTGGTACTGCATTGAATCCGTAGATCTATTTGTGTAGAATTCACATCTTAACTATATTTAGCCTTCTCATTGTTGAGCTGGGATGTCTTTCCACCTATTTAATTCTTTGATTTCTTTTAGCAGTATTATGTGTTTTTTTGTGTGCAAGTCCTTTACATTCCTGGTTAAGTTCGTTCCTGAGTACCTGTGTATAGAAATGTTGCTGATTTTTGCACATTAATTTTATATCCTACCACCTTGTTGAATTTGTTTATTAGTGCAAGTAACTTTTATGTACATTTCTCAGGATCTTCCAAGTATAGTATGTCACCTGCAAATATTGAAAATTTTATTGCTTCCTTTCCAATTTGAATGCTGTGGTAGTTAGATTCAGTTGTCAACTTGGCCAGGTGAAGGCACCTATTCTGTTACTATGGACATGAGCCAATGGTACGTGAACCTCATCTGTTGCTGATTACATCTGCAGTAGGCTAAGAGGCGTGCCTGCTGCAATGAATGATGTTTGACTTAATTGACTGGTGCTTAAATGAGAGAGTTAAATGTAGCACAGCTCAAGCAGCTTAGGATACCTCATCTCAGCACTCACATCTCAGCCCAGGTCTTTGGAGATGCAGAAAGAAATCACCCAGGGGAAAGTTGTTGGAGTCCAGAGGCCTGAAGAGAAAACCAGCAGAGATCACCCTGTACCTTCCCACATAAGAATGAACCTCAATTGAAAGTTAGCTGCCTTTCCTCTGAAGAACTAATGAAATAAGTCCCCTTTTATTAAAAGCCAATCTGTGTCTGGTGTGTTGCATTCCAGCAGCTAGCAAACTATAACAGAGGCCTTTCATCTCTTTGTCCTGCCTGATTGCTCTAGCAAGAACTTCTAGTATGATGCTGAATAATAATGGTGATAGTGGGCATCCTCGTTTCATTCCTGATCTTACAGGAAAGCTTTCAGTCTCTCTTCATTGAGTATGATGCTGGCTATCAGTTTTTCATTTATTCCCTTTATCATATTGAGGTAATTACCTTTTTTGGGGGGGCAGGTCTGGGAATCCCACATGAAAGGTGGGCATTCTACCACTGACCCACCCAGGCACCCTGAGGTAATTACCTTTGATTCTTATATTTTGAAGTGTTTTTATGTGAAAAGGATATTGAATTTTGTCAATGCTTTTCAGCATCAATCAAGATGATCACGTGATTTTCCCCCTTCAATTTGTTAATGTGCTCTATTACATTGATTGATTTTCCTGTGTTGAATCATCCTTGCATTCCTGGTATAAACTCCACTTGGTCATTGTATTAGTTAGGGTTCTCTAGAGAAACAGAATTAACAGGGAACACTCACAAATATAAAATTTATAAAAGTGTCTCATGTGACCACAGGAATGCAGAGTCCAAAATCCACAGGGCAGGCTGTGAAGCCGGCAATTCCAATGGAGGGTCTGGATGAACTCCACAGGAGAGGCTCACCAGCCAAAGCAGGAAGAGAGACTGTCTCTTCTGAATTCTCCTTAAAAAGCTTCCAGTGATTAGATTAAATATCACTCATTGCAGAAGACACTCCCCTTTGGCTGATCACAAATAGAGTCAGCTGTGGATGCAACTGACATGGTCATGATTTAATTCTATGAAATGTCCTCATTGCAACAGACAGGCCAGCACTTGCCCAACCAGACAAACAGGTACCACCACTTGGCCAAGTTGACACATGAACCTGACCATGACAGTCCACCCCTTGTCAACTTGCCAGCTATACATACCACCTTAAACCATACCTAATTTCTAAATAAAAAACAATAAAACACACATTTTTTCTTTCACTTAACAATACTCAACTGTCCTGAATATAACTGGAAACATTAAATCTCTCCAGAATAGGCTGCAAATCTTTGGGTAATATTCATTCTTAAACTTGATACCTTACAACTTAAATAATATAACATGAACAAAACAGCACTACAGTCCTCGTTTCTGTAACTGATCACGTAGTTGAAGTTCATATTTATCACTACCTTCTTCCACTACCCATTTCATCTTCCATTTACCCCCAGCAAGGACTTCAGGTGGCCATGGTTCTTTGCCTGATGGGTACCAGGAGTGGTTGGTACCAGGAGTAGTTATTAAGAAACAGAATCTTAAAAATGGGTTTTAATGGATGGTTTTCTACTCTGACTGTACTCAAAAGCACTAAGGACTCTGATTCCCATAATCAGAATGAAATTCCCAATCCATGGAGGAGTTGGTAAAAGAGATAGTCAAATATCACCATTCAATTCTCCTAATGCTTCACTTGTATGAAGCCAGGCTCTGGGGGATAATGTTTTTGACACATTTACAGAGTTTTGTGGAAATAAGAGGTATGGAGATGTTGGCTGGTTGTTGTTAGATACACTGGCTACATTAAGGAGTGAAAGGGATGGGCTTAAGGCTTCAAACAAGAAGTTTAAGCACCGTCTGACAGATGTAGATGTTTCTATGACTATCCTAAAAGAACATCTTATTTCCTGTAGCTGTAGACTTGAGATCTCTGAAAATCAGACTCAGAATCTTATTGTTAGAGTAGCAACTTTACAACATAAACTGAAATCTCAATGTTGCATGGTATCTGCTATTAAAGTGAACACATTGATTGGAAAGGAGTGGGACCCTGAAAAATGGGATGGTGACATGGATTGATAATGATGTGAGGGGTGAGGTTGAAACCCTAGATCATGCTGAGTCTTCTCTAGATAACCCTGTCATAGTTTTCTCTGAGGACATAGCCACCCCACCTCCAGCCTGCCTTGAAGAGTTGGACTAACCTCCACCTGAAAGGATTAGCCCTAGAGTGATTAATCCTGTTTCACCAGATGAAACTGCAAATGAAAGCCCTGAAGAAAATGGCTTGGAAGATATTTCTAATTCTTTTCATGACCCACCCCTACCACCCATCATTTCTTCCAGACCTATAACTAGACTAAAGTCCCAACAGGCCCCTAAAGGTGAGGTACAAAGTATCACACATGCGGAGGTATGTTATACTCCAAAAGAACTGTGTGAACTTTCCAATTTATATAGACAGAAATCAGGGGAATATGTGTGGCAATGGATTTTAAGGGTGTGGGATAATGGTGGGAGGAATATAAGGCTGGATCAGGCTGAATTTATTGATATGGGCCCACTAAGCAGAGATTCTGCATTCAATGTTATAGCTTGAGGGATTAGAAAAGGTATTAACAGTTTGTTTGGAAGATTGGTTGGAACATGGATCAAAAGGTGGCCAACATTACCTGAGGTTGAAATGCCAGTACTGCGCTGGTACAATGTAAATGAGGGGATCCAGAGGCTTAGAGAGATTGGAATGTTAGAGTGAATTTATCATGCAAAGCCTTCTCTTACACCCCAGGAATGTCTGGAGGATGCACCTTTTAGCAGAACAGTGAGAAATAAATTTGTGAAACTAGCACTATCATCCCTGAAGAGCTCTGTGGTTGCACTTCTCTATAGGTCAGATATTACTGTAGGAACTGCTGTCACTGAGCTGGAATCCTTAAACACAATGAGGAAAACCAGATTCCGAGTTGGCAGAAGCCAGGTAGCAGCACTTAATCACCAAAGGCAGGGTAGACATGACTATTATAATAGACAGCAAACTCAAAGCAGGCATCAAAATTATTTGACTCATAGAGATTTGTGGCATTGGTTAGTAAATCATGGGATATCTAGAAATACAATAGAAAGGCAATCTACTAAATTCTTGTTCAAGCTGTATAAACAAAAGAGTTCTAGGTCAAGTGAACAGAAGTCTAACCTGAATTATAAGAACACAGAGTCACGGCCCCTTAATCAATTTCCAGATGAGGCAATTTACAGACTCAGAACCCCTTGAATGAAGGGGAGGCCAGGTCCCTTTGGGGGAGAACCCTGTTACACTGCCACAAATTTGTACTGTTAATCTTCCTCCGAGTCTTCCCCAAGGAGACTGATGGCCTTTTACCAGGGTAACTGTGCATTGGGGAAAAGGAAATGATCAGATATTTCCGGGATTACTAGACACTGGTTCAGAAGTGACATTAATTCCAGAGGATCCAAAACGTCACTCTGGTCCACCAGCCAGAGTGAGGGCTTAGCGAGGACAGATGATCAATGGAATTTTAGCTCAGCTCCATCTCACAATGGGTCCAGCGGGCCCCCAGACCCATTCTGTTGTTATTTCCCCAGTTCCAGAATGTATAATTGGTATAGACATACTGAGCAACTGGCAGAATCTCCACATTGGCTCTCTAACTCATGCAGTGAGGGCTATTTTGATGATAAAGGCCAAGTGGAAGCCACTAGAACTGCCCCTACCAAGCAAAATAGTAAATCAGAAGCAATACCAGATTCCTGGAGGGATTGCAGAGATTGCTACCACTCTTAAGGACTTGAAGGATGCAGGGGTGGTGATTCCCACCGCATCCCCATTCAAATCTCTTATTTGGCCTGTGCAGAAAACAGATGGGTCTTGGAGGATGACAGTGAATTATCATAAGCTAAAGCAGATGGTAACTCCAATTACAGCTGCTGTTCCAGATGTGGTATCACTGCTTGAGAAAATCAATACATCCCCTGGTACCTGGTATGTAGCTATTGATCTGGCAAATGCTCTTTTCTCAATGGCTATTAGTAAGGACTACCAGAATCAGTTTGCTTTCAGCTGGCAAGGTCAGCAATATACTTTCATGGTCCTACCCTGGGGTATATCAACTCTCCAACCCTATGTAATAATCTTGTCCACAGGGACCTTGATCATTTCTCCCTCCCACAAGACATCACGCTGGCCCATTATATTGGTGATATCATGTTGATTGGTCCTAGTGAGCAAGGAGTAGCAACTATTCTAGACTTGCTGGTAAGGCATTTGCATGCCAGAGGATAGGAGATAAATCCAACAAAAATGCAGGCACCTTCCATCTCAGTGAAATTTCTAGGTGTCCAGTGGTGTGGGGCATTTCAAGATATTCCTTGGTATTCCACATAGCATTGATTCTGATCAAGGAACACATTTCACAGCAAATGAAGTGCGGGAATGGGCACATGCTCATGGAATTCTCTGATCTTACTATGTCCCACACCATCCAGAAGCAGCTGGATTGATAGAACGGTGGAATGGTCTCTTGAAAACTCAATTATGGTGCCAACTAGGTGGCAATACCTTGAGGGCTGAGGTAATGTTCTCCAGGAAGCTGTATATGCTCTGAATCAGCATCCTCTGTATGGTGCTCTTTCTCCCATAGCCAGGATCCATGCGTCTAGGAACCAAGGGGTGGAAATGGGAGTGGTACCACTCACTATTACCCCTGGTGCTCCACTAGGAAAACTTTTATTTCTTGTCCCTGTGACCCTGAACTCTGCTGGTCTACAGGTTTTAGTTCCAAAACGGGGAGTGCTTCCACCAGGAGAAACAACAATGATTGCATTGAACTGGAATCTAAGACTGCCACCTGGTCACTTTGGGCTATTTATGCCCCTGGATCAACAAGCCAGGAAGGGGATTACATTGTTGTCTGGGGTGATTGACCCTCACTATCAGGGGGGAATTAGGACTGCAATTACATAATGGAGGTAAAGAAGAATTTTCTTGGAATATAGGAGATCTCCTAGGGGAATCTTTTAGTACTACCATGCCGTGTGATTAAAATCAATGGAAAACTGCAACAACCCAATCCAGGCAGGACTACCAATGGCTCTGAAACTTCAGGAATGAAGGTTTGGGTCATCCCACTTCTGGTACCAAGATGTATTAGTTATGGTTCTCTAGAGAAACAGAATAAACAGGGAACACTTGCAAATATAAATTTTATAAAAGTGTCTCACATGACTGCAGGAACACAGAGTCCAAAATCTGCAGGGCAGATTGTGAAGCCAACAATTCCAATGGAGGGTCTGGATGAACTCCACAGGAGATGCTCTCCAGCCACAGAAGGAAGACAGCCTGTCTCTTCTGAATCCTCCTTAAAAGGCTTCCAGTGATTAGATTAAGCATCACTCATTGCAGAAGATACTCCCCTTTGGCTGATTACAAATAGAATCAGCTGTGGACATGATCATGATTTAATTCTATGAAATGTCCTCATTACAACAGACAGGCCAACACTTGCCCAACCAGACAACCAGGTACCACCACTTGGCCAAGTTGACACATGAACCTGCCCATGAGTCATGGTACATGAGTCTTTTAAATGTGTTGTTGGATTCAATTTGCTAATATTTTTTTGAGAATTTTTCATCTATGCTCATTATTGAGATTGGCCTGTAGTTTTCCTTTCTTATAGCATCTTTACCTGGTTTTGGTATTAACATGATATTAGTTTCATAAAATGAATCAGGTAGAGTTCTGTTTTCCTTAATTTTTTGGAAAAGTTTGAACAGGATTGGTGTTAGTTCTTTTTTGAAGGTTTTGTAAAATTTCCCTGTGAGGCCATCTGGCCTTGGGCTTTTCTTTAGGAAGATTTTTAATGACTAATCTCTTTACTTGTGATTGGTTTGTTGAACTCTTCTATTTCTTCCTGAGTCAGCATAGCTTATGTATTTCCAGGAATTTGTCTACTTCATCTAAGTTGTCTAGTTTGTTGGTAATAGTTGTTCATACTTTCCTCTCATGATTTCTTTTATTTCTTCAGAGTTTGTGGTAATGCGCCTTTTTTCATTTCTGATTTTGTTTATCTTCATCTTCTCTCTCTTTTTCTTTGTCAGTCTTGCTAGTGGCCATTCAATTTTATTTATTTTCTCAAAGAACAAAATTTTTGTTTTGGTGATTCTTTCTATTGTTCTCCCATTCATTTAACTCTGCTTTAATCTTTGTTATTTGTTTCCTTCTCTTTACTTTTGGGTTAGTTTGCTGTTCTTTCTCACGTTCCTCCAGGTGAGCAATTAAATCCTTGATTTTTGGTCTTTCTTGTTTTTCAATATAGGCATTTAGGGCAATAAATTTCCCTCTTAGCAGAGCCTTTGCCTCATTCCATGAGTTCTGATAAGTTGTATTCTCATTTTCATTTGTCTCCACACAGCTACTGAGATCCACCTTCATTCTATTGTGATCAGAGAAAGTGATCATTGAAATTATTTGAATAATTTCAATGTTTTCAAATTTCTAAAGATCTGTTTTGTGTCCCAACATATGATCTATCCTGGAGAATGTTCCATGAGCACTACAGAAGAATGTATATCCTTGTGTTTGGGGTGCAGTGACCTATAATATGTCTGTTAGGTCCAATTCATTTATCATGTTGTTTAATTTCTCTATTTCCTTGTTGATCTTCTGTCTTGTTCTATCTATAGAGAAGAGTGGTGTAGTGAAGTCTTTCTTTTATTTACTATTATTGTTGAAACGTCTCTCACTCCCTTCAGTTTTGCCAGTGTCTGTCTCATGTACTTTGGAGCTCCTTGATCAGGGGCACATATATTTATGATTGTTATATCTTCTTGATGAATATATAGTATCCTTCTTTGACTCTTATGATGTCTTTGCATTTAAAGTCTATTTTGTTCAATATTAGTATACCTACTCATGCTTATTTTTGGTTACAAATTGCATGGGAAACCTTATTTCAGCCTTTCACTTTCAATCTATTTGTATCCTTGTGTCTAAGATGAGTCTCTGTAAGCAGTGCATATCTGGACTATATTTCTTAATCCATTCTGCCATTCTGTATCTTTTAATTGGTAAGTTTAGTCCATTAAGATTCAAAGTTATTGCTGAAAAGGCATTTCTTGGATCCACCATCTTATCTGTTTGATTTTGTTTCTCAGATCTATATATTCTTTTCCCTCTTTCTCTTTTTATCCTTTAAGTTACTCTTATTGGTACTGCTCAATTCCATGGCCTCCTCCAGGCTGCTATCTCCTGTCTCTTTATTTTTTGACTGGCCGAACTCCCTTTAGTATTTCTTGTAGGACTGATCCCTTGTTGACAAATTCTTTCAGGGTTTGTCTTCCTCAGTTTTTTTTGGGGGGGTGGTGGTGGTGGTGGGCAGGCTCTGGGGAATTGAACCTGGGTCTCCAGGATGGCAGGCAAGAATTCTGCCACTGATCCACCATTGCACCACTCTCTCCCTCAGTTCTGAAGGACAATTTGGCTGTGTACAGAATTCTTGGCTGGAAGTTTTTCTTTTTCAGGATCTTAAATATTTCATACCATTGTCTTCTCACCTTCATGGTAGCAGTTGAGTAGTCTGAACTCAGTCATATGTATGTAGTAGATTTCCCTTGTATGTAGTAGATTATTTTTCTCTTGCCACTTTCAGAATTTTCTGCTTCTCTTTTACATTTGACAGATGGATTAATACGTTTCTTGGGGAAGGGCTATGTTTTAGTTTGCTAGCTGCTGGAATGCAATACACCAGAAATGGAATGACTTTTAAAAGGGGCAATTTAATGAGTAACTAGTTTACAGTTTTAAGGCCAAGAAAATGTCCCAATTAAAACAAGTCTATAGTAATGTCCAATCAAAGGCATCCAGGGAAAGACACCTTGGTTCAAGAAGGCCGATGAAGTTCAGGGTTTCTCTCTCAAATGAGAAGGCACATGGTGAACACAGTCAGTGCTTCTCTCTTGGCTGGAAGGGCATATGGAGAATACAGCGTCATCTGCTAGCTTTCTCTCCTGGCTTCCGGTTTCATGAAGTTCCCCGGGAGGCATCTTCCTTCTTCATCTCCAAAGGTTGCTGGCTGGTGGACTCTCTACTTCATAGTGTCACTCTCTCTGAAATCTCCTTCTTCAAAGTATTTCCTCTTTTATAGGACTCCAATAAACCAATCAAGATCCACCCAAATGGGTGAAGACATGTCCCCTAATCCAGTTTAACAACCATTCTTGACTAAATCACATCAACCAGGGAGATGATCTCATTACAGTTTCAAATATACAGTATTGAATAGGGATTATTCTACCTTTATGAAATGGGATTTATATTAAAACATGGCTTGTCTTAGGGGGCATACTTCCTTTCAAACCAGCACAGGCTATTTGGATTTATTCTGTTTGGAGTTCATTTGACTTCTTTGACTTGTATATTTATGTCCTTTATAAGGGTTGGGAAGTTTTTCACCACTATATCCTCAACTGCTCTTCCTAGCCTTTTATTCTTATCTTTCTGGGACACCAATGATCCTTATATTTGTGCACTTTGTTTTGTCCACCATTTCCCTGAGATCCAATTCAAATTTTTCTATCTTTTTCTGTGATTTGCAGTTTTGAGTGTTTAAAATCAGTTATCTTGTCCTCTAGTTTGCTAATTTTTCTTCTGCCTCTTCAAATCTGCTGTTGTGTGTCTCTAGTATGTTTTTTATTTGGTCAACAGAATCTTTAATCTTGGTGATATTTTTCTTTCAAATGCTTCTTTATGTTCTTCTAGTGTCTTCTTGATCTCCTTTATGTCACTAGCCATTCTGCTTATTTAATTGAATAGAATTATATGAACATCTTTGATTAATTATTCCAATGTCTGTGTCTCCTCTGGTGTTTTAATCTGATCATTACGCTGGGCTTTATCTGTCTACACTGTGATATGCTAGTGATCTTCTGTTGTTTCCGTTGCATGTAAATATCTTGATGATTTACTTTGGGAGTTGATTTCCTTCAGTAATCTAAAGCCTTATGTTTGTAAGATGGATGTGTAGCAGGATGCAGAATAGTGGGCAGACACAACAGTGCAGTGAAGTATTGCAGTGCAAGTATAGGCAGAGGTTGGAGATGTTACACTGGTGCTTGTGAATATGGGCACCCGGCAGATAGGGAGAATGTAGCTGTGCGGGTGCACAGATCTGGGTGGCTTAAGCCTGGTGTGTGCTGGTCTAGGGCTTGGGTTATTTTCACACATGTGCAGAGCTATGGCAGCATGTCTGCAGTATGCCTATATGGGCTGGGGGCAGGTGTGACCCAGCTGTACAGGTCAGCACTTTCACAGAGCTGTGCAGCATGACTGAGGTCCATGTGTATGCGCATGTCTAGGAGTGCCATAAACTGATGTGCAGAGCTCAGGGCAGTGGAAAGGTGAGGCTGTGTGACACTGTGGGTTGGGGGCGGGTGTAGCCTGGGTATGGAGGTAAGTCTCCACAGACTTTTTGCACTGGCAACAACCTGCAGGAAGCAGGGAGGGGGAGATAGTGCTTGGGGATCGTGTAGGAAATGCGGGTTGGGCTGCCCTTGGGTTGGGGGTGGGGGGAGGATATGCCTACTGGAGATTGATGGTGTGGTGGTGCTTGAAGTATGGTGAGTGGGGATGGGTGATAGGGTTTTGGTGTGTGGGGTGTGGGGTGAGTCATGGTTCATGGGGTTGTGCTGGTGAGGGTAGTGCATTCAAGGAATGCAGCTTGGCTTACTTCCTAGTCCCCCTCTCCTCATCTGTGCACTACCATGCACTCTGAGCCCACACTAGGTTCCAGTTCCCTGCTTCTCAGTTCCTCTGCTTTTGCAATCTTGGCCACTTTCCTAGGTCAGTTGCACTCTTGAATCACCATCTTAGTTGCTCTCCTATCCCTTCTCTAACTTGTCCTTGGAGCAGGGCTGAGCTTGATCTACCCAATTCTGCCATCTTCCCAGAACTTGGATACAGGATCTTGGTTGGCAGTTTTTCTTTTAAATATATTATCCCACTGCCTTCTCACCTCCATGTTTTCTGCTAAGGGCTGCACTGTTTCTTATCAAGCTTCACTTTTATGTAATGGATTGATTTCCTCTTGCTGCTTTCAGAACTCTCTCTTGGTCTTTAACAGTTGATAACCTGATCAGTGTCTTGGAGTAGGTCTATTTGCATCTATTCTGTTTGCAGTATGCTGCAGTTCTTGGTCTTGTAGTTTTACATCTTTCATAAGAGTTGGGAAATTTTCATTTATCATTTCCTGCATTATTCGTTCTGCCCATTTCCCTTCTCTTCTCCTTCTAAGACATCCATAGCATGTATACTCATGTGTTTCTTGTTGTAATTCAGTTCCATGAGATCCTGCTCAGATCTTTCCATTTTTCCCTTCTCTGTTCTTTCATGTATAGTATTTCAGATGTCCTGTCTTCCAGTTCTTGAATCTTTTCTTCTGCCTTTTCAAATCTGTTGTTGTATGTCTTCATTTTAGTTTTCATCACTTCTATTGTGCCTTTCATTCCCATAAGTTCTGCAGTTTGTTTTTTTACAATCTTTTGATCTTCCATATGGACCCCTTGTGTCTTCTTTATATCCCTCTGGTTTACCTTAGTCCTGTCCATATCAATGGACAATCAACAATTAGGTTGGAGTATCACATGACAATCCCACCACTAGCCTCCTGTAGAGTCATCACACTGCCCTCCAAAGAAGCTGCATCATTATGCTTCCCTGCCAACAGTGAACAGGTACACCCCTCTCTCCGTATATTATTGGGGGTAAACTGATATAAAAACAAGAGAGATTGCTATTGATTTAGGATATTAAATTTGAGGCCCATGGCAACTACAAAAAAAATTCTTTATTAAAATCTTGAACTGATAACTGCATTTAAGATGGTTACATAGTCAGCATCCTCATTTTTAGCAACTTTACATATTAGCATTAAGTTTTCAAATACCATGATATATATATAACCTACACCGAAGTATTCAGTAATGTGATGGTTAGGTTCTGGTGTCAACTTGGCCAAGTGATGATGCCCAGTTGTCTGGTCAGGCAAGTACTAGCCTGATGGCTGCAGCAAGGATATTTTGTGATGGTTGATATACCAGAAGGCTAGTGTATTAAATCATCAATTGGTTGATTGCATCTGTGGCTGATTACATCTGTGATCAAATAAGGCATCTTTCCCACAATGAGATAATCCGATCAGTTGGGCTTTTAAGGAATGAGAGAGACTTTTTCACTACTTCTTCAACCATTGAGCCTCTCCTGTGGATTTCATCCAAACCCTTCATCAGAGCAGCCATCTTCAAAGCCTACCCTGTAGATTTTGTACTCTTCCATGCCAATGGTTGCATAAAACACTTTTATATATCTCATATTTACAGAAATCTTCTGATGGTTCTGTTTCTCTAGAGAACCCTGACTAATACAGCCTAATACCAGAAGGTATTAAGATCTTCTTAATATATTTCTCGAGGTAAGGTTCTCGAGAAATATAATCTTAAAAATGGGTATTTACAATTTTTTTCTACTTTGACTAGACTCAGAGGCATGAATGGACTCTGTTCCCAATAATCAAGATGGCACTGACAGTCCATGGGGTGAGTTGACAGGAGAGAAACTCAAAACATCACAATTAGATTCTGCTAATTGTATGCTTATACAAGGCAAGGCATGGGTGAGAATGTTTTTGACACCTTTAGGAGTTTTATGGAATTAAGAGGTATAATGCTGGACTTCCGGAGAAGATGGCAGCTTAGTAAGACGCGCAGATCTTAGTTTCTTCTCCAGGACAGCTACTAGGGGAGTAGAAACGATACAGAACAGCGCCCAAAGCCACAACAGAGATAAAAAAGACAGCGTACCCCATCCTGGAATGGCTGGCTGGCTGAGAGAAGCCGCTCAGGTGAGATCGCCGAGGCGCGCGGGCTTCACCGGGCGGGGCGGCAAGTGGCCGGAGTCACTCCCTTCCCCCTTCCCGGGCTGGCTGGGAGAATTGGAGAGGCGGTCCCCTGAAACCGCGGTGGCTGGCGCCCACACCACGCGCGGCCCCCTGGATCAACTGAGAGAATTGGATCGGAAATTCCCAGGCCGCGGAGAACAGTGACGGGTGGGGGAGGCCCCTTCCAAACCCGTGACTTCCCAGGAATGTGCACTCTCCAGGGCGGGCCGCTGCCGCTGGCACCCTCCCACCACGCTTGTCGCCCGGGCGACTAGGAAATTCGGACAGGCGCTTTCCCAGGCTGCGGCGGCCAGCAACCCTCCCCGCGTTCGGACCCCGGGCTGGCTCGAACTCTTCCAAGCCGCTTCGGCTAGCGAACCTCCCGGACGGCGAGAGTTTTCCAAAGTTAAAGGTCCCTCAGCACCTTTTACTGGTGGGACCCGCAGACAAACGTGTGCCACGAGTGCCACCTACTGGGCAGGATAAGAAAAACAGAACCCAGAGATTTCACAGAAAAATCTTCCAAACTTTTGGATCCAATACACAGGGAAATCTGTCTAAATGCGCAGACGCCAACAGAAGATAACGGATCACGCTCAAATAATTGAAAATATGGCCCAGTCAAAGGAACAAACCAATAGCTCAAATGAGATACAGGAGCTGAGACAACTAATGCTGAATATACGAACAGAAATGGAAAACCTCTTCAAAAACGAAATCGATAAATTGAGGGAGGACATGAAGAAGACATGGGCTGAACATAAAGAAGAAATAGAAAAACTGAAAAAACAAATCACAGAACTTATGGAAGTGAAGGACAAAGTAGAAAAGATAGAAAAAACAATGGATACCTACAATGACAGATTCAAAGAGACAGAAGATAGAATTAGTGATTTGGAGAATGGAACATCTGAATTCCAAAAACAAACAGAAACTATCAGGAAAAGAATAGAAAAATTTGAACAGGGTATCAGGGAACTCAAGGACAATATGAACCGCACAAATATATGTGTTGTGGGTGTCCCAGAAGGAGAAGAGAAGGGAAAAGGAGGAGAAAAACTAATGGAAGAAATTTTCACTGAAAATTTCCCAACTCTTATGAAAGACCTAAAATTACAGATCCAAGAAGTGCAGCACACCCCAAAGAGATTAGACCCAAATAGGCGTTCTCCAAGACACTTACTAGTTAGAATGTCAGAGGTCAAAGAGAAAGAGAGGATCTTGAAAGCAGCAAGAGAAAAACAATCCGTCACATACAAGGGAAACCCAATAAGACTATGTGTAGATTTCTCAGCAGAAACCATGGAGGCTAGAAGACAGTGGGATGATATATTTAAATTACTAAAAGAGAAAAACTGCCAACCAAGATTCCTATATCCAGCAAAATTGTCCTTCAAAAATGAGGGAGAAATTAAAACATTCTCAGACAAAAAGTCACTGAGAGAATTTGTGACCAAGAGACCAGCTCTGCAAGAAATACTAAAGGGAGCACTAGAGTCAGAACCAAAAAGACAGAAGAGAGAGGTTTGGAGAAGAGTGTAGAAAGAAGGAAAGTCAGATATGATATATATAATACAAAGGCAAAATGGTAGAGGAAAATATTATCCAAACAATAATAACACTAAATGTTAATGGACTGAATTCCCCAATCAAAAGACATAGAATGGCAGAATGGATTAAAAAACAGGATCCTTCTATATGCTGTCTACAGGAAACACATCTTAGACCCAAAGATAAACATAGGTTGAAAGTGAAAGGTTGGGAAAAGATATTTCATGCAAATAACAACCAGAAAAGAGCAGGAGTGGCTATACTAATATCCAACAAATTAGACTTCAAATGTAAAACAGTTAAAAGAGACAAAGAAGGATACTATCTACTAATAAAAGGAACAATTAAACAAGAAGACATAACAATCATAAATATTTACGCACCGAACCAGAATGCCCCAAAATACGTGAGGAATACACTGCAAACACTGAAAAAGGAAATAGACACAAATACCATAATAGTTGGAGACTTCAACTCCCCACTCTCATCAATGGACAGAACATCTAGACAGAGGATCAATAAGGAAATAGAGAATCTGAATATTACTATAAAGGAGCTAGACTTAACAGACATTTATAGGACATTAAATCCCACAACAGCAGGATACACCTTTTTCTCAAGTGCTCATGGATCATTCTCAAAGATAGACCATATGCTGGGTCACAAAGCAAGTCTTAACAAATTTAAAAAGATTGAAATCATACACAACACTTTCTCGGATCATAAAGGAATGAAGTTGGAAATCAATAATAGGCGGAATGCCAGAAAATTCACAAATACGTGGAGGCTCAACAACACACTCTTAAACAATGAGTGGGTAAAAGAAGAAATTGCAAGAGAAATTAGTAAATACCTCGAGGCAAATGAAAATGAAAACACAACATATCAAAACTTATGGGATGCAGCAAAGGCAGTGCTAAGAGGGAAATTTATTGCCCTAAATGCCTATATCAGAAAAGAAGAAAAGGCAAAAATGCAGGAATTAACTGTTCACTTGGAAGAACTGGAGAAAGAACAGCAAACTGACCCCAAAGCAAGCAAAAGGAAAGACATAACAAAGATCAGAGCAGAAATAAATGAAATTGAAAACATGAAAACAATAGAGAAAATCAATAAGACCAGAAGTTGGTTCTATGAGAAAATCAATAAGATTGATGGGCCCTTATCAAGATTGACAAAAAGAAGAAGAGAGAGGGTGCAAATAAATAAGATTAGAAATGGAAGAGGAGACATAACTACTGACCTCACAGAAATAAAGGAGGTAATAATAGGATACTATGAACAACTTTATGCTAATAAATACAACAATTTAGATGAAATGGATGGGTTCCTGGAAAGACATGAACAACCAACTTTGACTCAAGAAGACATAGATGACATCAACAAACCAATCACAAGTAAAGAAATTGAATTAGTCATTCAAAAGCTTCCTAAAAAGAAAAGTCCAGGACCAGATGGCTTCACATGTGAATTCTACCAAACGTTCCAGAAAGAATTAGTACCAATTCTCCTCAAACTCTTCAAAAAAATCGAAGTGGAGGGAAAACTACCTAATTCATTCTATGAAGCCAACATCACCCTCATACCAAAACCAGGCAAAGATATTACAAAAAAAGAAAACTACAGACCAATCTCTCTAATGAATATAGATGCAAAAATCCTCAATAAAATTCTAGCAAATCGTATCCAACAACACATTAAAAGAATTACACATCATGACCAAGTAGGATTCATCCCAGGTATGCAAGGATGGTTCAACATAAGAAAATCAATTAATGTAATACACCATATCAACAAATCAAAGCAGAAAAATCACATGATCATCTCAATTGATGCAGAGAAGGCATTTGACAAGATTCAACATCCTTTCCTGTTGAAAACACTTCAAATGATAGGAATACAAGGGAACTTCCTTAAAATGATAGAGGGTATATATGAAAAACCTACAGCTAATATCATCCTCAATGGGGAAAAATTGAAAACGTTCCCCCTAAGATCAGGAACAAGACAAGGATGTCCACTATCACCACTATTATTCAACATTGTGTTGGAGGTTCTAGCCAGAGCAATTAGACAAGAAAAAGAAATACAAGGCATCAAAATTGGAAAGGAAGAAGTAAAACTATCACTGTTTGCAGATGATATGATACTATACGTCGAAAACCTGGAAAAATCCACAACAAAACTACTAGAGCTAATAAATGAGTACAGCAAAGTAGCAGGTTACAAGATCAACATTCAAAAATCTGTAGCATTTCTATACACTAGTAATGAACAAGCTGAGGGGGAAATCAAGAAACGAATCCCATTTACAATTGCAACTAAAAAATAAAATACCTAGGAATAAATTTAACTAAAGAGACAAAAAACCTATATAAAGAAAACTACAAAAAACTGCTAAAAGAAATCACAGAAGACCTAAATAGATGGAAGGGCATACCGTGTTCATGGATTGGAAGACTAAATATAGTTAAGATGTCAATCCTACCTAAATTGATCTACAGAGTCAATGCAATACCAATCAAAATCCCAACAACTTATTTTTCAGAAATAGAAAAACCAATAAGCAAATTTATCTGGAAGGGCAGGGTGCCCCGAATTGCTAAAAACATCTTGAGGAAAAAAAACGAAGCTGGAGGTCTTGCACTGCCTGACTTTAAGGCATATTATGAAGCCACAGTGGTCAAAACAGCATGGTATTGGCATAAAGATAGATATATCGACCAATGGAATCGAATAGAGTGCTCAGATATAGACCCTCTCATCTATGGACATTTGATCTTTGATAAGGCAGTCAAGCCAACTCACCTGGGACAGAACAGTCTCTTCAATAAATGGTGCCTAGAGAACTGGATATCCATATGCAAAAGAATGAAAGAAGACCCATCTCTCACACCCTATACAAAAATTAACTCAAAATGGATCAAAGATCTAAACATTAGGTCTAAGACCATAAAACAGTTAGAGGAAAATGTTGGGAGATATCTTATGGATCTTACAACTGGAGGCGGTTTTATGGACCTTAAACCTAAAGCAAGAACACTGAAGAAGGAAATAAATAAATGGGAACTCCTCAAAATTAAACATTTTTGTGCATCAAAGAACTTCATCAAGAAAGTAGAAAGACAGCCTACACAATGGGAGACAATATTTGGAAATGATATATCAGATAAAGGCCTAGTATCCAGAATTTATAAAGAGATTGTTCATCTCAACAACAAAAAGACAGCCAACCCAATTACAAAATGGGAAAAAGACTTGAACAGACACCTATCAGAAGAGGAAATACAAATGGCCAAAAGGCACATGAAGAGATGCTCAATGTCCCTGGCCATTAGAGAAATGCAAATCAAAACCACAATGAGATATCATCTCACACCCACCAGAATGGCCATTATCAACAAAACAGAAAATGACAAGTGCTGGAGAGGATGCGGAGAAAGAGGCACACTTATCCACTGTTGGTGGGAATGTCAAATGGTGCAACCACTGTGGAAGGCAGTTTGGCGGTTCCTCAAAAAGCTGAATATAGAATTGCCATACGACCCAGCAATACCATTGCTGGGAATATACTCAAAGGACTTAAGGGCAAAGACACAAACGGACATTTGCACACCAATGTTTATAGCAGCATTATTTACAATTGCAAAGAGATCGAAACAGCCGAAATCTCCATCAACAGAAGAGTGGCTAAACAAACTGTGGTATATACATACGATGGAATACTATGCAGCTTTAAGACAGGATAAACTTATGAAGCATGTAATAACATGGATGGACCTAGAGAACATTATGCTGAGTGAGTCTAGCCAAAAACTAAAGGACAAATACTGTATGGTCCCACTGATGTGAACAGACATTCGAGAATAAATTTGGAATATGTCATTGGTAACAGAGTCCAGCAGGAGGTAGAAACAGGGTAAGATAATGGGCAATTGGAGTTGAAGGGATACAGACTGTGCAACAGGACTAGATACAAAAACTCGAAAATGGACAGCACAATAATACCTAATTGTAAAGTAATCTTGTTAAAACACTGAATGAAGCTGCATCTGAGCTATAGGTTTTTGTTTTGTTTTGTTTTGACTTTACTATTATTACTTTTATTTTTGTCTCTATATTAACATTCTATATCTTTTTCGGTTATGTTGCTAGTTTTTCTAAACCGATGCAAATGTACTAAGAAATGATGATCATGCATCTATGTGATGATGTTAAGAATTACTGATTGCATATGTAGAACGGTATGATTTCTGAATGTTGGGTTAATTTCTTTTTTTCCGGTAATTAAAAAAAAAAAAAAAGAGAAGGGGTAATTGGAGCTGAAGGGATACAGACTGTACAACGGGACTGGATATAAAAACTCAGAAATGGACAGCACAATACTACCCAATTGTAATGCAATTATGTTAAAACACTGAATGAAGCTGCATGTGAGGTATAGGTTTTTTGTTTTTTTTTTTCTTTCTATTAATGTTTTAATTCTTATTCTGTTGTCTTTTTATTTCTTTTTCTAAATCGATGCAAATGTACTAAGAAATGATGAATATGCAACTATGTGATGTTATTAAGAATTACTGATTGTACATGTAGAATGGAATGATTTCTAATTGTTTTGTTAATTCTTTTTTTAATTAATAAAAAAAAAGAGGTATAATGCTGTTGGCTGGTTATTGTTTGATATGTTGGAAAGGGATGAGATGAAGGCTTCAAATTTGTAACTTAAGCACTGTATTAATGATGTAAAAATTCCATGTTTGTCCTGAAAAAAATCTTATTTCCTGTGATCACAAACTTGAGATTTCTGAAAACCAGGCACAGTGCCTCATTGTGTGAGTAGCAGATTTACAATGTAAACTAAAATCTCAACCTTGTGGGGTGTCTGTTGTTAAAGTAAGGGCTTTGCATGGTGTGTTAGTTAGATTCAATTGTCAACTTGGCCAGATGAGCATACCTAATCTTGTTGCTGTGGACATAAGCCAACGGTACGTGAACCTCATCTGTTGCCAATTGCATCTGCAGTCGGCTAGGAGGCGTGTCTGCTGCAATGAGTGACGTTTGACTTAATTGGCTGGTGCTTAAATGAGAGATCGCAACGTAGCACCGCCTAGCAGCTTGGCATTCCTCATCTCAGCACTTGCAGCTCAGCCCGGGCCCTTGGAGATGGAGAAAGAAATCACCCCAGGGAAAGTTGTTGGAACCCAGGGGCCTGGAGAGAAGACCAGCAGAGACCATCCTGTGCCTTCCACATAAGAAAGAGCCTCAGTGGAAAGTTAGCTGCCTTTCGTCTGAAGAACCAACAAAATAAATCCCTTTTATTAAAAGCCAATCCATCTCTGGTGTGTTGCATTCCAGCAGCTAGCAAACTAGAACACATGGAAAATAATGGGATCCTGAAACAGGGGATGATAATACATGGCTTGATAATATTGGTGATGGGGAGACTGGATTGTTGAAATCTGCTGAGCCTTTGCTAGATGCACCTGTAATGGACTGCCCTGAGGAAAGAGCTTCCCGACCTTCAGCCTGCTATCCAGTCATCACCTAATGAAATTAACACTGCAGTGCTGCTAATGCTATAACCACCTCCCATGGGGAAACAGCTCTCACTCCTCTGTCTAGAGCTACTAGTCCTGTGTCACCAGATGAAACTGTAATGAATGCCCTAAGGTAATTGGCTTGAAAGATATTTCTATTTATTTTTATGACCCACCCACACCAATCTTCTTTTCTTCAAGACCTATAATTAGACTAAAGTCTCAAAAGTCCCCAAAAGGTGAGGTACAAGTGTGACCAATGAAGAGGTATGATATACCCCAAAAGAACTTCTGAGTTTTCCAATCTATATAGTCAGAAATCAGGGGTAAATGTATGGGAATGGATATTAAGGGTGTGGGTTAATAGTCAAAGGAATATAAAATTGGGTCAAGCTGAATTAATTGATTTGTGCCCACGGAGGAGAGATTCTGCATTTGATATTGTAACTTGAAGGGTCAGAAAAGGCATTAACTGTTTGATTGGATGGTTGGCTGAAAAATAGATCAAAAGGTGGCCAACATTACCTGAGGTCAAAATGCCTGAACTGCCCTGGTATAGTGTAGATGAGAGGATCCAGAAGTTTAAAGAGATTGGAATGTCAGTGTGGATTTTTCATGAATATCTTTACATGCACCCCAGGAATGTCCAGAGGACATCTTTCACCAGAACCTTGAGAAATAAATTCATGAGACTAGCACCAAAATCCCTAAAGAGCTTTGCAGTTGCCCTTCTCTGTAGGTCAAATATTACTGTGGGAGCTGCTGTCACTGAGCTCAAATCTTTAAATGGAATGGGGATGATTGGATTCCCCAGTTGCAGAAGACATGTGGTGACAGTTAATCACCATAGACATAGTGGTTATGGCCACCATAATGGACAGCAGACTCAAATAGCACTCAAAATAATTTGGCTTGCAGAGACTTGTGGTGTTAGCTAGTAGCTCACAGGGTACCTAGAAGTAAAATAAATGGGCAGTTGAATAAATTCTTCTTTGAGCTGTGTAAGCAGAGAATTCTAGGCCAAGTGAACAGAAGTCTAACTTGAATTACAAAAACAGAGAGTCACGGCCTCTGATGAATTCCCAGAATTGAGACCATTTACAGACCCAGAGCCCTTTGAATGAGGGGGAGAACTGGGTACCCTGGGGAAAGGACCTCTTACACTGCCCAACACTTCACTGTTAACCTTCCTCCCTGTAGAGAGCCGCTTTCCGGGTTTGGCCTAGTGGACACGCTGCAGCCTGCTCTAGAGTTCCCCCCGCCCATCGAGTGAGCCAAGATGGCGCTCACATCCTGCTTCCGCAAATGACGCACACGCCCACCAACCCTATCTTCCAATCACCTCTGTATACGTGGCACTAACCTATTGGGTTTGGGCACAGTATATAAGAGGTTACCCGGACAGGGTGGGTGGAGATGACCCACAGGGAGCCGTGCCTGACGGCCGCATAGAGGTTGTTCCCCCGCGGGGCATCTTGTCCCGCGTGGAACCTGTAACAGAGAATGCAAGCTTAACTCCAGTAAAGGTCTGTGCTTACAACTGCTACGTGTCTTGGATCTGTGTTTCTCACCAGCGCGGATTTGTCTGCGTCTCTCTGTCTCTCCTCATTGTCTCACCCGCCGGCCGGGGGCTTGACGCTGAGCGAGAAGTCATGGACAAGTGGTGGCCCGTACGGGGAACCCTTCTGCTGCCTTTCCCCGAGCTGGTGAGGACGTGCTTCTTGAGTTCGCAGCGGACTTCCCGCGCTTGATCACCGCGAGAAGGTGAGTACTTCTTATTACGTGAGAGTTAAGGGCTGTGGGCGTTCAGGTAGCCCCAGTGAATCGGGAGAGCTCCCCGATTGATTAAAGTACAGTGCCGACTGCAAGCATGGGGCAGTCAGGAAGTTCACCTTTGTTAGCTCCCTTAAAGACCCTTTTGAAGCAGTGGGGTATCTCGGTTAGGAAGAGTTCCCTCCTGCGGTTCTTAGACGATGTTGCTGCTTTTGCACCTTGGTTCGCCCACTCCGGGAGCCTTAGTCTGCCTTCTTGGTTAAAACTTGGTAATGACATAGAACGGGCGCGCCGGACGGGCCTTTGTATGGACCCGATCCTGGTCCCTATCTGGGAAACCGTCCGTGCTTGCCCTGAGGCAGAGTCTACTTCAGGCCTCAGTCCGTCTTCCGCCCTGCTGCAGGCACGGCACGCGCTCCAAGAAACTCAGTCAGTTTCGTCTGCGGACGGCTCCCGTAAAGGCAAGCCGCCAGAGTCAGGCGTTAGTTCAGACGACTCTGACTCGGAGTCAGATAGTAATGAGACCGAGGGTGCAGACGCGCCTCCGCTGATCGATTGGGGGAGGCCCCCTGTCTCACCCACGCAGCCTTCCGCCCCGCCAGCGCCTGCTGCAGGGACGCGGCGGCTTCCGGTGAATGGTTTTGGTGATCTCGCCAAAAACCCTCACCACGGGCTCCCTCTGGTGGCCGAATCAGGTAATTACAGTGGCTGCTCTCCAACTTCTAAGCGCTTGTTAAAAGGAATGGGATATGTCCCCGGCAAAGGCTTAGGAGCCTCATTGCACGGGCGCGCAAGGCCTATACAAGCTGTCTCCAATTCTGACAGACGAGGCCTGGGTTTTTCCTAGGGGCCACTGAGGGGAGATTCCCACCCACACCTATAAAACTAAAATGGAAGACCAGTACCCCGGTGTGGGTGCCTCAGTGGCCATTATCACAGGAAAAACTCTCAGCATTGCATACTCTAGTGTCTATACAGCTAAAAGAGAGCCATATCATTCCCTCCACATCGCCTTGGAACACACCCGTATTCGTCATAAAAAAGAAATCAGGCAGATGGAGATTGTTACATGATTTAAGAACCATCAATAACTGTATGGAGCCTTTAGGACCTGTTCAAATGGGGTTACCCCTCCTCTCAGCTTTGCCAGAACACTGGCCCATTATCATCCTAGATCTTAAGGATTGCTTCTTTTCCATCCCACTTCACCCTGAAGATACTCCAAAATTTGCTTTTACTGTGCCCTCTCTTAACCAAGAGGAGCCCTGTCAACGCTTCGAGTGGACGGTCCTGCCCCAGGGCATGACTAATAGTCCTACCATGTGCCAGCTGTATGTTGCTACAAAGCTAGCTAGCACTCGGCAGCAGTTCCCCCAAGTGAAAATCATCCATTATATGGATGACATTCTCTTAGCCCATAAAGACACAGATCTTCTTAAAACAGCTTTATCACATTTAGTCCTTAGTCTTAGAGAAGCCAACCTGGAAGTGGCCCCTGAAAAAATCCAGATGACAGAGATTACCACCTTCCTGGGGGCAAAAATCATGCCTCAGCATGTTTCCCCCCAAAAAGTGTCTCTCAGAGTAGATGACATACATACCCTTAATGATCTGCAAAAACTTATGGGAGATATCAATTGGGTTCGTCCGTACTTAAAGATCACCAATGCCAAATTAACACCTTTGTTTGATTTGCTAAAAGGAGATTCAGACCTACACTCGCCCCGGTGTCTCACCCCAGAGGCGAGGCAAGCACTACGTCAGGTAGAACAGGCGCTCAGTAGTGCTGCTTTAAAAAGAATAGACCCCCAAAAGCCATTCGAAGCCTGCTTACTGCCAACAAAACTACAGCCCACGGCAGTGCTATGGCAACAGGGACCATTACTCTGGGTCCACCCTGGAATTTCCCCTAAGAAAAGTTTAGAGCATTTTCCTACAGCAATTGCAGAGTTGGCATTGGAGGCCATCAAGAAGGCCATACAGCATTTTGGCCAACAGCCTAAGTACCTCAGAGTACCTTACTCTTCTCAGCAACTTGAGATACTTACTGGATGTATAGATCAGTGGGCCATCCTCCGATGTACCTTTTTGGGAGAAATTGATAACCAATACCCAAAAGATCCCCTCTTACAATTCGTCACCCGTCACCCAGTAATCTTTCCTAAGGTAACTTCATCTAAGCCACTAGTGAACGCCCTCACCGTGTACACGGACGGTTCCAGCTCCGGTTCAGGAGCATATTGCGTAGAAGGAGGTTCTCCTAAAACTGTGTTCTTCCAACCACAGAGACCTCAATGGGTAGAATTACAGGTCATTATTACAGTCCTGAAAGAAATTACCGATCCCCTAAATATTATATCTGATTCGATTTATGTCGTAAATTCTGTAAATATTTTAGAGACGGTGGGCATTATAAAATATTCCTCCTCAGTAAGACCATTCTTTATCAAACTTCAAGAGACAATATGTGCCAGACAACATCCTTTCTACATAACTCACATTAGAGCGCACACAGGCCTGCCAGGCCCCATGGCACAGGGAAATCACGTAGTGGATGTGGCCACTCGACAGCCACATATCTTCCCTGCGCTGACACCGTATCAACAGGCCCAAGAGTTTCATACTAAATTTCATGTCAATGCAAGCACCTTAGCCAGACGGTTTCACATACCGCGTGCAGCTGCCAGAGATATAGTCAGAGCCTGCAATAATTGTGCAGAACAGAGGGTAGTCCCTTCAGTTGGAGTTAACCCTAAAGGTCTCATCCCGGGAGACATTTGGCAAATGGATGTCACCCATCACTCAGAGTATGGTAAAGTTAAATACCTGCATGTGTCAGTGGATACTTGTTCTCAAGTTTTATTTGCCTCTGCCGAATCAGGAGAAAGAGTCCACCAAGTAATTGCACACTGCCTTGCCGCTTGGGCAGCTTGGGGTAAGCCGAAAATATTAAAAACAGATAACGGACCTGCTTACACCAGCAAAGCCTTCCAAAGATTTTGTGAAAATATGGAAGTGCAATTAAAACATGGTATCCCCTACAACCCTCAAGGGCAAGGAATCATTGAAAGAGCACACAGGTCTCTTAAAGACTTGCTCAAAAAACAGAAAGGGGGAATAGGCCACGGCCTGTCCCCGAAGGCTCAACTGTCTGTAGCCTTATTTACATATAATTTTTTAAATGAAAATGCACTAGGAATGACACCTGCTCTACAGCACACCACTCCGAGTCCTCCACATAGAGGTCTAGTCCGTTGGAAGGATGTCCTGTCAGGACAATGGCAAGGCCCTGACCCAGTGCTCAGCTGGGCCAGAGGCTCTGTTTGTGTTTTTCCCCAGGAACCAAGACGCCAGCCGGTGTGGATTCCAGAAAGACTGGTGAGAACCGTGACATCGCCCGAGGAGGCCACGGAGCTGTTGCCTAAAAAACCAACAAGCCTTCAACCTGAACCATCAGATCAGGCCTCCAACTCTGCTGATGACGGCGGCGACTGACGAGATGGCAATGAAAATGCCGGTCACCCTTCGATTGTTTAGAAGGGGGACCAGTTTTAATAACCCCCGTTGCCTTCGACCTTTCCAAACTGGGCGAGACTGTACAAAGTCTGTGGAACCGAGTCACCTCTTGGTTCTCTTGGCCCAATTTGACTACTTGGATTCTCGTGGCAGTGGGACTATTAGTGGGCTTAGTCACTGTTAAATGTTTGTTAGAACGCTTGTTCCAGACACAGCAGCAACTACGTGTTTCTACCATGTTAGCTATGTCTTCCCAGTCAAATGTGGGTGTGCGTCCCTCCTCGATAGATAGCCCGTCTGAATCACCTGGGGCAAAGCTCTTGTCAGCAAGGTTTGTTGCAGGCTCCCTGGTCACTACCCGTGTTTAGCTAGGCACCAGAGGCTGTTAATTTTGCGCGCCTAGCCGCCTCGACGGTGGAGCTGCGGCCGCAGTCCTGGCCAGACTGGGCTTGGCTCTAGCCATTGCACCGAGGCCTCCGCAGCGTTTCCTATGCCCTGGCTGTCGCTCTCATAATCCCCGCTTGACCCAGTTGCGAGGCGAAGCACTGCAGGGAGGAGTCACGTGGTATCCAGTTCACGGACTCTCCGGTCTCTATATGAGGTGAGCATTCTGGTCGGTGCCAGAGGCTCCGTCGTGTGATGACGCGAGCCTAGTCCAGACTCCTCAAAGCACCAAACTATGTTGTGAGCCACTCAGGCCCACGGGAGCACCATCATCAATAGAGACACTGGGTACAAGAATACGGTCTACGGACCATGCCTCTTATAAAAACAAAAAGGGGGAGATGTAGAGAGCCGCTTTCCGGGTTTGGCCTAGTGGACACGCTGCAGCCTGCTCTAGAGTTCCCCCCGCCCATCGAGTGAGCCAAGATGGCGCTCACATCCTGCTTCCGCAAATGACGCACACGCCCACCAACCCTATCTTCCAATCACCTCTGTATACGTGGCACTAACCTATTGGGTTTGGGCACAGTATATAAGAGGTTACCCGGACAGGGTGGGTGGAGACGACCCACAGGGAGCCGTGCCTGACGGCATCAATTTTTTCCTTCAAATATGTCAACATTTGCTTTATATATTTTGGGGGTCTACTGTTACATGCATATATAATTTATATATATTCTTATTGGGACCCCTTTATCAATATACAATGAATGTCTTCCTCAATCATACCTGTATTTGAATTAAAGTCTACTTTATCTAAAAAGCTTTCTTTTTGCTTACCACTTGCATCGTATGTTTCTTCCATTCTTTCATTTTCAATCTACTTGTATCTTTGAATTTAAGATGAGTCTCTTGTATACAGCATACTGCTGGGTCATGGTTTTCTTTTTCCCATTTTTCCAACCTCTGTCTTTTGACTGGAGAGTTTAATTCATACACTTACAGTCACTACTGAATACGCAAGGCTTTATTCTGCCATTTTTCTACTTATTGTGTGTAAGTCACATCAATTTTGTCTCTCAATTTTTGTATTAATGCCTACCTGTTATTAATTTGATATTTTGTATTATACCAAATTGAATGCCTTTTCTTTTCCATCTGGATATATTATTCATATGTTTTCTTTGTGGTTAAAAATAACATCCTGAATATATGACAATCGTATAATTTGATAGCAGCTTGACTTCAGTGGCATTTGCATACGCTTTTTCTATACCTGTCCATCCCCCCACCTTTAGTTTGTACATGTTACCATTTATATATTTGTATATTGTATGACCAAAACCATAGATATATCACTACTTTTAATGCATTTGCATTTTATCACTCATAGGAAGTAAAGAATGAAGTTACATACCGAACAATACAATAATTATTGACATTTATGATTACCCATGTTTAACTTTACTGGAAGTCTTTATTTCTTGATGTTGCTTTGAATCACTGACACTATCCTCCCACTAATATTCATTACAGGGCAGGTCTAGTGATGATGAATTCCCTCAGGTTTTGATTATCTGTGAATGTCTTAATCTCTTCCTCATTTTTGAAAGTCTCCCCAGATATAAAATTTTTGCTTGGTAGTTGTTTTCTTTTAGCATCTTAAATAGTTAGACCATTGCCTTCTTACCTCCAGGGCTTCTGATGAGAAATCAACACTCAAAGTACTTGAATTTCCCTTGTATATAGCACAATGCTTTTCTCTTGCCACTTTTAGAATTTACTCATTGTCCACTGCATTTGATAGTGTGATCAAAATATAATGGGTTATAATTTTTTTGATATTTATCTTCTTTTGTGTTCTCTGGACTTCTTGGATGTGTATAGCCACATCTTTTGCTGAGTTTGGGAAGTTATCAGTCATTATTTCTTTTTCTCTCTTTCTTCTCCTTCTGAGACTTTCATAATGTGTATACTGCTGTGCTTGATGGTGTCCCAAAGGTGCCAGTCTTTTTTTCTTTTTATGATCCTTTTTTATTTCTGATCCTAAGCCTGACTCATTTCAATTGTTTTATCTAGTGCTTACTGATTCTTTCTTCTCTCTGGTCCAATCTGCTCTTGAAACCTATCTCAGAGTTTTTCATTTCACTTACAGTGGTCATCAACTCCAGGAATTCTATTAGGTTCCTTTAAAATTTTTCTTTTTATTTGAAGTCTCATATTGCTCATTCACTATTTTTCTGATATGTTTTAGATCTTTCTCTGTATTTTCCTTTATCTCCTTGAGGATTTTAAAAATGATTTATTTAAACTATATATTTTTGGCATTTGTACATTCTGGTTATCTTCGTTGGTGTTTTCTGGATTGTTATCTTTTTCCTTTGGATGGGCCATTGTTTCCAGTGTCTTTTTTGTCTTGTACTCTTTTGTTACCCACTGCACATTTTATTTATTATTTTTCTCTTTTTGGTTGTGTTTTTTCTCCCACTGCATATTTTAATAAATTAGAATGTTAACTCTGGGATTTATTCCCTCAGATGTCTGTTTCTTGATTTTGTAACCAGCTTGTGGTAGGACAGATATTTCATTGAGTTTCAGCCCTCCTATCAGGAAGGTCTGCCTAAGGCAAATGCTATGTACAGAGTCCTTGCTCTCTCTTCGGGCCTGAGTTTTGTCCTGTGCTTATGCTTGCACATAAATTTTAGCACTGACCTATTAAAAGATTTTGTGTGCCCTTGCTATTTCTCAGGAGGCAGACCTCTCTGGCCTGCTTGTTTAAAGCAGACAGGACTTTGTCCCAGGCTGTCAATCTGTATAGTTTCTCACACTCCTCTCTTTCCCTAAACTTTCACCTGTAGGGCAAATTCTGGTGAGGGGTGGGGGGAGCACATCAGAGATGACTTTCCAAAGTCAGTTTTACTCAGCAGAAACAGGGTCAGAGACCCAGGAAGGGAGCACACACTGTCTCCAAAGTGCTCTCAGTAGGGATCTAGGGCAGATGCCAGGAGTTTCTCTCACAGCTCCCCAAAGCTGAGCTTTTTTGACCTGCCCAGCAAATGCAGCCTTGCAACTTGTCACCCGCAGTCCTGATGAAGGATATTATCTTTAGTCTCCTCCATAGCCCACTTTGTCTGGGAGGGATTGGAACAATGGACCACCTTCAGAGCTGTGCCCCAAGCAATCTGGAGAGGTTAATCCAAAATCAGCAATTGGCTATGCCCATCCTTGCTTTGGGGAAAAGAATGTCCCATTGTTATCCCTTTCTTTCCCCAGCAAGATAACCAGTGGGCTGCCCCAAGTATGGGGGATGGGTGCCAGTTAGGAAGCACAGAGAGAGCAATTTTATTTCCCTTTACCATGATTCAACAGCTTCTTCCTTCTCTTCTTTCCTGGCTGTTGTACCGAGTCCTACTTGTCCCCAAAGGTTTGAAATAGTTGTTTACAGACAGGTACTGGCTGTTTAATAGTTGTTCTGCTAGAAGAACTGAATCCTGGAACTATCTACTCCATCATCCTACTATCCTTATATCCTACACATTTTGTAATGTGTCCTAATTTTCATTAATCCCAAAGTATAATCTGAATTGCCTGGCAGGACTCGGCCCTGGGGCTCCAGGGCTTATTGCCAGTTTAGGTTGCATCTGCATAAACCAGCTAAGGTTCAGTTTATGACTGAGCTCCAATCTATTTTATTGGTTAAGGGAAATTTGAGAGTAAAGCAGAACATGTAAGAAGGCAAAGGAGACAGAGCAGACAAGGGTATGCAAGGGAAGAGTCTCAGTTCAAGTAATGAGGGTTTAGGACCTCTCAACATATAGAGGGAGCTAATGCTCCACATAGCCCAGGTGATTCTGCTAACAAAGCCTTGCTGAGACAGGCCCTCCTTGCCAACTGCTGAACTCAGCTTCTTTGGCAAGGAAGTTCCAGAGCAGGCCCAGGATCCCTCTCACCCTGTCCCTTTTCAGAAACACCCAACTTAGATTCCTTGCTCTGAGAATCCAGCCAAGGGGCCTCACTCCACAGATACAAAGACTGGAAAACAGACCTTGATGCCATGGAGACAGAAATGTACCAATCCAGTGAGCAGGCTCCTTGCTAATTTGAACAACCCACTGCCACCTCCTGAGCAAACAAGGAATTCATTGGCTAAACTCTGATCCTTAAATTCACTCTCCAAGCCATGTTGTATGAGGAAAGCATAGGTTCAAGGTCAGACCAAGTCCCCAATTCTTCTGGGCCGCTAGAGAAAAGGGATTTTCTAAATTATTTTTATTTATAAATAGGATTTGAATGAGAAGGATCTATGTCCAGGATCCTCTGTACCTGCAGTCTCTCTGCTCCCAACCAGGAATATCTGTCTTCTGGGACTTCCTGAAGTCCATGAAATTTCATCACTGAGAGACTGAAGATAAGTTCACATCTTCTGGACTACCACCAAGTCTAGCAGCCCCCAAATCTCTGTGCATCTGACCCAGAGTGAATTGCCTAAGGAGGATAAGGGAGAGGAATGGGGTAGGACAAACTTACGTGCAGACTAAGGACAACCTTGGGCAGGTTGGAGAGTGGGATGGAGTCTCTGCTGTGCCCTCTGACCTTAGATTATGGGGGCTGGGTAACTGCTGTGACATGAAATCATCCAAACCTCATTCATCCTCCAAGTGCCTTTTATCAGTGAGAGCAAGAGAGTCTTATCTTCATCTTCTTTTCTTAACTTTTTCAGTTTTTACTGCCTCCAATGTGGGTAGAACATTGTCATTTATTGTTCTCTTAAAATCGTAAGTATGAACAATAATATTAGAAATTCATGTCAAGTCACATTCACGGAAAAATATGATTCAATATTGTTAAATGTCAATTACCAAATTGATACAACTAAATCATCTCAAAATTTACAACATGCATGGGCATGCACTGGGAATCAAACCCAGGTCTCTGGCAAGGCAGGTGAGAATTCTGCTATTGAACCACTGTTGCACCACCCACTGCTGAACTTCTGATGTGGTTTTCTTCTGTGTTGTGGTTGCTTTAGCTTTAACTACATCTCAGTTTGTTTCATAGAATTATCATATTTTAATTTCCAGAAAACATTCTCTAAGTCAGGAATCACTGGTGTCTCCATTGTCTGGCACATCCTGAGTCACAGGAGCAGTTACTAGCTCAGACCCAGTAGTGAGATCCTGCCTCCACATCCTGGAGATATATTTCAGTAGCCAGGAGAGCTTGCACAATTTACGTGGCCTCTCAGTGCCTCCACTGCCACATCTGCAGAAAAAGGAATTATTAGTGCCTTGCTGGGAGGTTCTTCTGGGAGATTGCATGAGTTAAGGCAGTACCTGTAATTTTTTGTTAAAGAAATAAAAGACATTTCCATAACTCTTGATAATCAGCGCCTCCTCATCTGAAAAAGTTGTTTCAAGGCTCAACTGCTAAAGCCTATCTTTGTTGCATCCTCCACACCCTCTTTGCCTAACTTAGGTCTCTGCTGTGAACCTATACTCTAACAACCCCAGCACTCCCTGTATCTGTTTATATTTCCTCATGCTTCCTGGGTCTGTTCTACCTCCATGTCACAAAATTAAAAATTGCTGATGTCTATTGTCCACCTCTCTCTTCCTCAACCTCCTCACCAAGTTCTGTTGTATGGGGCCCACTCCCACACAACTACTCATGCTTGTGTTCTCTGGGCCCCTACATAACCTAGCATATTTCCATACAGTGAGAATCAAATTGTTAATGTGAATCTACAAATATCATGCAAGTTAAAAGTTAAGCAAATAAGAAAGATGTAACAGAAATAAACCAGAAAAATTTATGGTTTCAAGCCTTTGGGAGATCAACAAGCCTTTGGGAGATAGGGCCAATCAACATCCTGCCCTATCACCTAAATTGCCTTGACATACTCCCAATGAAGCAGAATTCCCAAACATATGTTGCCCCTTATCTGAGTGGAACCCATGGCTCCAGCTTCACATACTGTAACCCATAAGGGGTAACCTCCTATAGAAAGAAAGGGAAAACATTGCTGAAGGCCTTAGCAAGGTGGCCTGCTTCATCTCAGGAATTCACGATACAGACACATCTCTGAGGAGAAAAGTAGGGCTACTTTGGCCAGATCCTCATACATAGCAGCAGAGCCTTAGAAATGATACCTAGAAGTGGGAACTGGTCCTCCATTTGTGTCTTAAGAATGGCTTTTGCTTGGGATCCAAGTCCCATGAATCTGATGAATGGAGTGGGAGAGAAATGGGTTGGACCTCAGATCCTTTTCTGAAGAGAAAATGGGACTTCTCTCTTCCTTTGGTGGTCCCCTATACCCCAGAGGTGGTTCATGAATGAGACATGAACAGGGATAGGGACTTTGAATGGGGAAGTGATACATTGGGGCAGTATGGCTAGGAGGGTACAATTCAGTTTGTCTGTCATGAAGTTATGTTTGTAGAGCAGGAACACTGCCCTTACTCAAATTGTGTGTTTACAGGGGTATTGGACATAATGAAAGGGACAAACAACTTCTCCAAGCCACCCCTTTGTTGTGACTATTTGAGAGTCTAAAAGTGTTTGTGTGGCCATCATCCAGGCTGAGAAAAGTATGTTTCACCTAAAAAATATTGGAGCATCTGATAGGGATGGAGTGGGGTCTGTTTGAAGTTACTTAATTCCAGTTGCCCTTGCAGAGTTTAATGACTTCTAACAGAAACTACCAGGATTTAAGCCTGGATATTCCTCAACTAGGCTTCCAGTAGGACTTGTGGTAGTTGGGAGGTGTGATGCCTCTATCTAAGGAATAGACTGAAGAGAAGAAGGATTCCTCCAGTTGCAGATTGAGATGTCTTGTATGTGAAATACCCACCAGACACTTTTTTTGACTCCCATACACAGACTTTTATGTTGGTATCTCACAGACACTGGATACATCAGTGGATTAGACATTGGGCTGTCCTTCCTAAATCCATCATTCTGACTGAGAAACATTTGTTGGGGCTGTGCAGAGAACAAGAACTCTTTGAATGTTTGACAAAGGATTTTGATATGGCCAGGGGCTGGAGAAAGGTATGCTATGCTTTTTGCACCTTCACTGTTGACCCAGCACCACCACCTGGAGTAGGACGAAGTGCAATCAGACTGTGCCAGAGTGAAAGAAGGGAATGGGCTGGAGGAAAACAAAAGACAGTCCTAAATTCTACAGTGTTCTTGGACCTGGGCTTTTCCCTCAGGAGATTCAGATCTCTCTTTTCATTTATGTGTGTGGTCCTCACTCTGTCACTGACTATAATTTTCCCCTGCCTCTACACCATCCCCACGTTGTTCCCACCACACACAATTTTTTTTTAAAACCATGGAACACATCTAGAAAGAAACATAAGTAAATAAGGATCATTTCAGAATGAGGACAGCAGACAGTCATCATGATCTGGGGTTGGAAATAGGGATCAAGTTTACCTGAACATTTGCTAAGGGATGTCACTATTTCCAATCTGCATTGAGTGAAACTGAAGCATCAAATGAAGTTCTCAGAGGAGACATCTTCCAATCCTCTCATATTGTGAATTTGTATTCCTATAAGTGAACTCACATGGGAGACAAACTCTGTGTGTGTAATCAATTAGTTATCCTTCATCCTTTAGTCAACCTATGCAACTTTACATTGGCTATTCACCATATGAATTGCATGTATGTGTGAAAGCCATTGCTCAAAAATCTGTCTTAATGTGACTTGGGAGGAGTCACAGTATAAATGAATGAAATGAGAAGAATCTTCAGGTATAATAGTAATGTTTAAACAAACCATAGAACTCACACATGTAGTTCTCTGCAATCTAATGTAATCATATGGAAATGCTTTTGTTTATAATATGTCTTTACGTAAGATTTGTGGCCTCCACTGGCAAGAAACACTAGGTCTGGATGCACTACACATAAATAATCCATAGGGTCCAGCTTTGGTTTGTACAAGGGAACTCTGAATAGGAATAATCCCAAAACAGGAAATAAGACTGGATGTCTTTACCAGAAGTGTGAAGCCTCTTGAGGAATACCAGATAATTAAAACTAGAAAAGTCTTTTAATGAAGTACACGTGGGAATTCCTTTACTCTTTAATCAACTCTTGTAGAATATATGAGGATTCACACTGTATAAATCATATTCAGTGTTGTGAATGAAGGAAAATTTTCGTTAATCACTCATTCCTTAGTCAACATTAAAGTTCTCACACTGAAAAGATATCATTCCTCACAGTCAACATTAAGATTCTCACACTGAAGAGATAGCAATCCTCATATCAAACCTGCAGCTGGATTTCCTGTCAGAAAAATCAGAATGGGAAAAGATATTGTTGTAACTCACAATTCATGTGATTATTCAGAATGGCCTCATATTCTAAAATTTTTGAAATGTGAAGTGATCTGGGAATGCTTCTTGCAACATTTTGTGACAAGTAATAACAAACATGATTCAGCTCTTTTTAATACGTAAGCACTAAAAGCTGTTACTGAAAATCTATTTTGTTGCTCAGGTCTTAGATTTTTTTTAATCTATTTATTTGGCTGTAAACATAATTACACAGATTTGGTGAATAAAAAAATCACTTTTTCCACTCAAAAATGTAGAATGCAAGATGATGTCTCAACTACTATACACTATTAATATATATACAAGACAAGGATGAATGAATACATGGAAAAGTAAATACAAATAAATCTAATGGTGCATAAATTATACCTTTAAAATGTGATTTAATATTGCCATCACACTTTGAAAGGAATTCAAAATTAATGTTTTTTTTTTTTCTTGCATGGCCAGGCACCAGGAATTGAACCCATGTTTCTGGCTTAGCAGGTAAGAGCTCTGCCTGCTGAACCACCATGACCCGTCCAAAATTATGTTTAAAAAGAAACAGAGGTGATAATCTTCAAGGATTATAGGCATATTGGCAATAAAATTCCAGAGAATCCAGAAACAGCTAATGGTTAATTCCATTTATTCTTATTTTAGTGCCAAAGGGCTTTTTAGTTTTTTTTTTTTTTTTTTAATATTGTAATGACAGAGAAGTCCCAGGAAATGAGGAACTGGAAGAATATTGCAGACATGGAGGGAATCCCAATTTCAGAATGCCTAATGTAATAATTTATGTAACTTCAAAGCATTGCCCCTTGGAGATCATTTTTAAAAGTTTTCCCTCAAAGTTATAAACTTTATTTGGATAAAAGGCCCTACATAAGTAGTAACTAGGAGAAAGAAAGAACTGCCCTCGGAGAATGATCATTTTGCAAGATAAAACTGCATAAGAGTTAGCTGACAAGAGGGTAGGAGTTGCACGATGAGTTTTGACCCCTGTTCCTATCAACTATTTCTACTTCATATCCAAAGCACTGTTTATAACCCTTATGTTTATTGGGGTTTAATGGGTTAAATGGGATCCAAGGGATATCTAAATCATTAGATGGTGTCTGCAGTATATTTGCCTGTGTGTGTATCATTGAGTAGATAGGGAGAGAGCCCATTTCACCCATCTTATCCTTAAGGGAAATGAAACTTAAAAACATTATGCATAATTTACATAAATGTATCATGTAGGATGTTCTAGTTTGCTAGCTGCCGGAATGCAACACACCAGAGACAGATTGGCTTTAATAAAAGGGGATTTATTTTGTTAGTTCTTCAGAGGAAAGGCAGCTAACTTTCAATTGAAGTTCTTTCTTACGTTGGAAGGCACGGGATGGTCTCTGCTGGACTTCTCTCCAGGCCTCTGGGTTCCAACAACTTTCCCCAGGGTAATTTCTTTCTGCATCTCCAAAGGCCTAGGCTGAGCTGCAAGTGCTGAGATGAGGCATGCTGAGCTGCTTGGGCTGTGCTACATTGCGCTCTCTCATTTAAGCACCAGCCAACTAAGTCAAACATCATTATTGCAGCAGGCACACCTCCTAGCCAACTGCAGATGTAATCAGCAACAGATGAGGTTCATGTACCATTGGCTCATGTACACAGCAACAGAACTTGGTGCCTTCACCTGGCCAAGTTGACAACTAAATCTAACTACCACAAACGAGAAGGATAATCCCTCTGAACACCTTGTTTACTCACTCATAAAACATTTAACTTATTAACAAAAATTTGTTGAGGTATTTAAAAGTTCCAGCCCCTGGATTTTTCTGGGGATTATGTGATAAATGATTCAATGTCATATTTTTGTGAGCTGGAAGATTTGGGGATTGATCAAGAAAGAGAAAGGAGATATGACAGCAATACACAATAAAATTTATTACGTGGCTCTTACACAGGGTTGCATGAGAGAAGAACTTCTTACCAGCAAGAGATCTTCCAGAGTCATGGCTTGAGGCCGCAACCCAGAAGGAAGGCAGACCAAGGGAACAGTCAGGTGATAGGATGTTTGGAGAGGGAATTTTCATGTCTAGAAAATGTCACTCAGCAGCAAAGTGGGAAGTTTTGGGTTAGAGCGTGCCAAATGGCATCATCAGTTTGGAGTCTTTTATAGCTACAGGGTTTGTCTTACTTTAGTTAGCAAATATTGGGTGTAATTCTGTGGGATATGCAAAGCAGACAGTTTCTAAATGGTTAAAAATGCATCTGTAGTCAAATTTAAACTACTGGACAAGTAAAACTTGAGTTTGGTGTCAGCAGGCTTTGTACTAAGGGTCCTTCTCTGCTCTGTAGAAGTAAATGATACAGAAGCTACAGTGATCATCATTGACCCATTTATACAACTAGTCATCCCCTGGTCCCATGTCATATTATGATCTAAGTTGGACTTAACTCCTGTTTAGAGCAAGAGATAAAGAGCTAGGTATAATCCTTCCATGTGTTCTCTAAACTTTTAGGATTTAGAAATATGTTCAGGTAGGCAAATGTACATCGGTTTCATTATTATTTTGTCCCATTATTTGAAATTGCCATATAATATTTTATATAATGAATGGCATAATTTGTTCAAGTGTTCCCAGTTGATGGAGATGCAGAAATTATTTACAACTGCCTCTTCTTTATTACTCTCTTTCTAGAACTATTAAATAGAACTCGATCAAGGAGCTTTATTCTGATTAATAGTGAGTCTTATAACATCAACAACTTGGTGATGTAAACAGCTACTGGCTATCTCTCCCCGGAGATTCAATGAAACAAAAAGGACAATTCTGAATTTTCCAGAATTCTGGAGGATGATATGGACTGAAGAAACACCTTACAAATGCCAAGTTGAGGAAAGTTTATAATATCAGGTAGGAGACCTCCATACTCCTACCTGAGGACAGTGTGTGGTCCTCTCCTCTCCCCATCACCTGGCCTCACATACAGCACTGAAAAGAATCAGAACAGCAGCTGGGATACCTCCCATCTTGGAAACAGAATATAAATTCTCTCACAGAAGTGAGACAGACCCCCATTGTTTGGAAAGTCAAGGGATGGGGGAAGGTCATTAAAGCCCAGATCACTGAGGGATATTTTTTATCTAAGAAAACAGTGATCCAGTCCTGCATTCTAAACCCCTTCTCCCATCCCTGAGGGAAATAGCAATGGATAGACTGATCCCTACCTGGATGCCAGTTTAAGACTAGCTCAGCTATGAGAGTCCTCTGCCATAAATAAAGTTGCAGACACAGACCCATCTTGAGCCAGATTATGGTCAGCAAAGGGGTGGGGGGAGGGGCACATAGAACACCTGCAGTCCCAGCCCTGACTGGCCAGACATAACCTGGGCTATAAGCAGATAGCTTCTCAGGAAGATCAAATAGTGCCATCCACTGAGAAAAGCAGGAAACTGCAAGGGAGAGTAAAAGCTTTTTCAGAGAAACTTCAGAAAACTATCTCAGACCTGTCAGAGCTGGTCTAGACCCCCTTCATGGGAACATGCCCCTGTTTCAGCTGAGAAATAGAGTGGGCACAACTTTAAAGAAGTGCCTAGAGCAAATCCAGGCCTTGAGGGCTGGCAACAACAACAACAACAAAAACAGCACCACTGGGAACCAGCAGACTTATTTTAATCGCAAACAGAGACCTCTCTGTGTTGCCGGTACCTACCCCCTACCTGAGGCAGGATGCTGTGGGCATCTTTTGTGGGGGGATGAAGCTGGGGGCAGAGACAATTTGACAACTCTCTGGTGAGAGAGACAAACAGAGGACAACACCAACAAAGTAAAACCCTAGACAAAAGAGAGAAAATGGCACCCTGAATAAATTAAGCAAGAATTACAGATGCCTTGACCCCAGCTAAAATCACAACTCACACCAGGAAGTCCAAACATTGACCCAATCAAAGTAACAAACACTTCACCTGAGGTAACAGGATTGAAACAATTAATTAAGAATGTTCAAATCTTCTAAATAAATTCAACAAGTTGAAGGAGAATGTAGAAGACACAGAGAGTCAATACAGAAGAACTTGAAAGCTTGAAAAAACAAATGGCAGAATTTATGGGGATGAAAGACACAATAGAAGAGATGAAAAAGCAAAATGGAGCCATACAAAAGTAGATTGAAGAGGCAGAAAAAAGAATTAGTGACAGGACATCTGACATCCTACACACAAAAGAATCGACAGGGGAAAGAATGGAGAAACATGAGCAGAGTCTTAGGGAATTGAATGACAACATGAAGGAAAAATACATGTTATGGATGTCTGAGAAGGAGAAGTGAAGGGGAAAAGTACAGAATGAATAAAGGAAGAAATGATCACTGACAATTTCCTAACTCACATAAAAGACATAAAATTACAAAACCAAGAAGCACAGCATACCCCAAAGAGAATAGGTTCAAACAGACCTACTCCAAGACACTTACTAATCAGATTGAAAGATGTCAAATACAAAGAGAGAATTCTGAAAGTTGCAAGAGAAAAGTAATCCATCATATACAAGGAAAGTGTGATAAGACTAAGTGCAAATCTCTCAGTGAAACCATGGAGGTAAGAAGGCAGTGTTGATATATATAAGATATGGAAGGAAAAAATTTTCAGCTAAGAAATACATATCCAGCAACACTGTCTTTCAGAAATAAGGGGGAGGGGGGTGCAAGGGTAGTTCAATGGTAGAATTCTCTCCTGCCATGTGGGAGACCCAGATTCGATTCCTGGCCTATGCACCTCCCAAACAAACAAGCAAAACAAACACACAAAAAATTCAACAACCGTTGCTGCAATAACAACATACTCACATGGAAAAAGAATGAAATATGCACAGAATACAGAAAAAAAATGAGAGGGAGTTTAAAATACTTACAGATAAAAACATTGAGAGAGTTTGCCAAAAAAAGACTTGCTTTACAAGAAATACTAAAGGAAGTGTTATAGGCAGATAGGAAAAGATGGGAGAAGGAGCTCTGGGGAATAGTGTAGACATGAAGATTAGCGTTAAGAATAACTATTAGAGTAAAAAGAGAGAGAAAAATAAAAATAAAATATGATGGTAGACTCCAAAAGAAAAAAATGATTGAAGAAAGTACTGCCTTTACACTATTAACATTAAATGTTAATTGACAAAACTCCCCAATGAAAAGACATTGATTGGAGGAATGGAAAATAATCTACAGGTGCCTCATGTAAGACCCAAGGATAAAAACAGGTTGAGAGTGAGAGGTTGGAAAAAGATATTTCATGCAAACAACAACCAGGAAACAGCAGGGATACCTATACTAATATCAGACAAATTAGACTTCAAATATAAAACAATTGAAGAGACAATAACACTATGTTTTAATAACAGGGACAATTCATCAGGAAGACATAACAATCATGAATACCTACTCACCAAGCCAGAATGCCCTAAAGTACATGAGGCAAACACTGACAATACTGAATGAAGAAGTAGAGACTTCTACAGTAATAGGTGAATACTTTAATACAGCATTCTCATCAATGGATAGAGTGTCTAGACAGAGGATCAATATGGAAACAGAGATCTGGAGTAATACAATAAATGACCTAGGCTCAACAGACACTTACAGGACACTGCACAATAGCAAAACACACTTTTTTTCTTGAGTGCTCGTGGATCATTCTTAAAGATAGATCACATTTGGGGACACAAAACAATCTCAAATAAGAGATAGAGCTTGAAGATACTAGAAAGATGTAATCGATAGTGTACACTCTTTTCAAAGACAGACAAGATGCAATCTAAAAATTTTGTTTAGGGTTTGGCTTCTGAAAAGAAGGGGAAATATTTTTTGTATAAAATGGGGAAAAGAAAGGAGGGCAAATCCCTATGCATATTTTTTGGAAGGTGATTCAAAGATGATTCAGCTTCTGCCAGAAGGAGTCCTTTCTCTCAATGAGTCATCAGGAAAGAATAACAGGTTAAAGAAGAAGAAGTAGAGTTAGAAGAATATGGAAAAGTTTGGATAAATATATTGTGGTTTTCGAAGAAGGAATTTCACTAGGGAAATAGGAACTTAATCATTTGTGGGCAATGTTTACTGCCTGTTTGGTATGTAGATAATTTTGAATTTATGTTGATAAATTCAACAGTGCACAGCTGTGCGGCAAATATGTGTGAATAAAGACAAACAGTGGGATTCATCCACTAATGGAATTTTTCCAGAGAAAGGAGAGAGTAGTCAGGAAGTTGAAGTTACTTATAAGAGAACAACTATCTGAAGAGGATGAAGTAGAAGACCCATTGGGATTTTATTTGTTGAGTATTTGTAAGAAGATATTTGTTTACTTTTGAGAGAAGGGATGGGATGAACAGAATGTGGGCCTAAATTGAAATGACACTTAATTGCAGGTATTTATCTGGTAGTACACGAGTAGGAGAGGATGTAGTCTGTGCATCTCTTAAGGAATCAGGAAATTCTGTAGCAGAGGACAAAATTTAAATAGTAGGCAGAGAAACTTTTGTAAAGGCAACAATTGGCCTCTTAGAGGTAAGGACTGTTCTCAAAGTGAATGGATTGAGAGGGCTCATGGGACATAGTCACTTTATCTGTAAAGCTGTGATCTATGATTTTCTATCAAAATTGCTTTGAAAATTAAAGAAGACAATAATAACAATCTAACATTTATGTGCAGCGCGCCAGGACTTCTTCAAAGCATTTTACAATAATCTTCTTATAAAACTCTCTGAGTTGAACACCGTTACCATCAGTCCCACTTTCTGAAGAGCAAATGACTGGGCAGAGAATATACACAAATTGTTCAAAATGATCATAAAAGAAGTGACAGATGTGGGGTTGAAATCCAGGCAATGCAGCTATAAATACTGAGTGTTTAACACTTTGCCATGTGTATTTCCTACTTTCTTCCCAAGACAGGAAGACCATTGAGATAAAAAGTTCCAGGAAGACTTGGGTGGTATAGCTATCTTTACTTAAACTTGGACGGTGAAAATTTCAAATCCTTTCTTTTCACTGATGAAGGTCACTTCTTCTATATTCCTCATCTTAAAGAGGTAAACACTCCTATTATAAAAATTATTCATTCTCTTTGGGTCCAAAAACCATACATATTTACATGGCTTATATATTTGTTTATCTATTTATACATTCAAGGCAATACATATGGGCATATCCATCCATATGTATATACATAAACATAAGTATTTAAATTTTTTCAATCTCTCTTCCAGCTCTATTCAGTGCATTATAGAATGACTATGAAGTGTGATTAACAAGAACCATCCTGCATATGAATGCATACGATTCCTCATCTCATGGTTAGCTTTCCTCTCAAGTTGCACAGCTCTGAGAGAGTGGTGTATTGAAAGAGCCTTCATATTGTACAATGTACCCTGTACATTATGATCCATGCAGCTGATCCTGTCATGGAAAATAAAAGTATCTTTGGAATTATTTGTCATTCCGTTTTTTTTTTTTTCTTCAGAAAACAACTTGCCATTTGTGCATGTAAACCATAGCTGGAATCCCCATCCTTCCTTATTCTGTCCCGGGGACCTGCAAAGTCCAGTTTTGCTGCTTTCTCTTTGGGATCTATATGAGAACTTGCATATTCCCAGGGTCCAGATCATGGGGCCTTTGCATTTCTCCACTTCTCTGCCCTCAACCTCCTTCCCTAGCCTCTTGTAAAGCATTCTCAAAGACACAATAGAGAGTGAATGAGTAGAAGTATATGGGAAGGTTTTCCCTGAATACATCACATTCCCAAATTATTCACCACCAGGGTCACTTTGTCTGAAACACCAAATGAATTTCAGTCCTGAAATGTTTCAGACTTTAAGAGGTCTCTATAAGCATGTTCTGGGTGGAGGCCCCATGTGTTCAAACTTATCAGGAAAGATCTAGAAACTCCCTTCTCCCATGGTGAGATTTCTGGAGGAGCTGAGTGTCCACAAGCCCTGATAAAAGAAAATCAGCTGTGGAGTTGGATGCATTTGACTTTCTTTTTCTGTGGCCATTCAACATATGGATTATTTACCCACAGAGACCAGTTTATAGTATTGCATTTTAAATTCCCTAGAAAGCTTCTCAGCTCAGATGGAAGGTTGTCAAGGAAGTTACTGCAAGCTCCAGAACATGCTCTAAACTTGTTCTTCATCTCTTCTCATTGGATGGTTTCCTATGGAATGGGGCCTAACTCAGCCCTTAAGGTGACATGCTTTGCCTTTGTTTCCAAACCCAATAGCTGGTTTTAATCTTTTTATTAAAATACAAAAATACCAAAAGCTAGGACCTCACATTGGATCTTGTGACATAGCTACAGCCTTTTTTCCATTAACAGGTTTCTTCAACCACCCTAGCCCTAGCCTGAAGGTTGAAAACTGAAGTGTATCTGGGAACACTGAACAATGCAAATATGGTCCCTCATTTATCCTAACCCTGAATATAGAACCTTACAATCTGAGAACAGTAACATAGAGGTGGACATTTTATTTCATGTTTCCCTTGGGAATGTCCATGTCAAAGGAATATTGAGCAGATTATTTTGGTCTGTGCTACATTTTATATATCCCAGAAAAGACCATGTTCTTTTAATCCATTTTTGTGGGGGCAGACCTGTAGTCAGTCAGACCTTTTGATCAGGTTGTTTCCATGGAGATGTGACCCACACAATTCGAGATGGGTCTTAATGAATCAAAATGGAAAAACCACATGATCATCTCAATTGATGCAGAAAAGGTATTTGACAAAATTCAGCATTCTTTCTTGATTAAAACATTTCAAAATATAGGAATCAAAGGGAACTTACTAATCATGATAAAGGGCATAAATGTAAAATTGATAGCTCACATCATAGTATTTGGCGAGAGACTGAAAGATTTTCCTCTAAGATTGGGAACAAGACAAGGGTGTCTCCTTTCTCCATTGTTATTTAACATTGTGTAAGAAGTTCTAGCTAGAACAATTAGGCGAGAAAAAATTTAAAAAATCATCCAAACCATAAAGAAAGAAGTGAAACTTTTACTATTTGCAGATGGCATTATCCTTTATTTAGAAAGTCCAAAAAATCTTTTTGGGAATAAACTTAACCAAGGACGCAAAAGAACTTGTGATGGTTAGAAACTTTTTGAACCTCAGAAAAGATCATTTCTTAAAGCTAATACATTCCTGTGGGTGTAGACCAACTGAGGGGGGTGACATTTTAATTAAATTACTTCAGTTGATGTTTGCCCCATGTGGGTCTTAATCCTCTTATCAGAGTCCTTTATAAGAGGTGAAAGGCAAAGAAACTTAAATATAAAAGGCATAAAAGGTGAGAGAGAAAAGCCAGAAGCTGAAAGCATTGAAACCCAGGAGAGAAGGACAAGCACATGCCATGTGGCAAAGTAGCTGTGGATTGACAGTAGCCAGTCTTTGGGGAGAAAGCATCACATTTTGATGCCTTGATTTGGGACATTTTCACAGCTTCAGAACACTAAGCTTGTAAGCTCATAAATCCCAATGTGAAAGTCAACTCATTTCTGGTATACTTCATTTTGGCAACTTTAGCAAACAGACCTATATTCAGAAAACTATAAAACGTTGCTATAATAAATCAAAGAAGACCTAAATAAATGAAGGAACATTAGCTGTTGAAGAATGGGAAGACTAAATATTGTTAAGATGTTAACTCTATCCAAATTAATTTGCAAATTCAGTAAAATCCCAATCAAATTTCTAATAGCCTACTTTGCAGAAATGGAAAAGCTCATTATCAAATTTATTTTTGATTGGCAAGGGGCCCCCAAATGCCAAAAACATCTTGAAAAATAAGATCAAAATTGGAGGATTCATATTTCCTGACTTTAAATTATATAACAGTGGTAAACACAGCATGGTACTGGCATAAAGAGAGACATATTTATCAACGGAATAAAATTGAGATTTCAAGAATAGACCTGAGAGTTTAGTAGTAGACCCCCACATCTATGATCACTTGATTTTATTTATGTATTATTGTTTTTTATTTTTACCGCCCACCTCCCTGATCAGTTGATTTTTTGACAAGCAGCCAAGTCCATTCACCTGGGACAGAACAGTCTCATCTGGAAGTGATGCTGGGAGAACTGGACATCTATATTCAGAAAAATAAAAGGGGACCCCTATCTCACATCTCACATAAAAATCAAGTCAAAGTGGGTTCAAAACTTAACCAGGAGAGCCAGGACCACAATATTCCTAGAAGAAAACGTAGGGAAGCACCTTGAAGATTTTGTGGTAGTCTGTGGTTTCTTAGACGTTTTGCCTAAAGCACAAGAAACAAAAGAAAAAATAAATGAGAACTTCTCAAAGTTGAATATGTTTGTGCTTCAAAGGACTTTTTCAGGAAGATGTGGAAAGGCAGCCTAAACAATTGCAGAAAATATTTGGGAACCACTCCATACAACGAAGTTTTAATATATCTAGAATATATAAAGAAATCCTCCAACTTAACAATAAAAAGATAAACAACTCAATTTAAAATTGTACAGAAGACTGAGTGAATTTTTCCAAAAAGGAAAGATAGCTAAAGGCTCAACTTTACTACCTGTTGTGGAAATGCAAATCAAAACCACAAAGAGGCATCATTTCACACCTACCTACTAGAATGGCCATTATTAAACAAATAGGAAACTACAAATTTTGGAGAGGATTTGTAGAAATATGAACATTTTATTCTCTGCTAATGGGAATGTAAAATGGTGCAACTGCTGTGGAAGACAGTTTGATGGTTCCTCAGGAAGCTAAGTATAGAACTGTCATATGCTCTGGCAGTCTTACTACTAGGTATATACTCAGAAGAACTGGAAGCAGGGACACGAACAGACATTTGCACACCAATGTGAAATCCAGTGGCCTGAATTCACTAGCCAAAAGCTGGATCAATACTGGACCAGTTTCCTGTCTGCTCTTGGGGTGGATAACACCCATGGACCTCCCTGTCTGCAGCTGCCTGCCAGGCAGGAATCAGACCACCTGAAGCTGCTTCTCTCCAGGATGATGAATGGGTGTCAGGAGCCACAGCCAAAGCTACTCATAGTCACGAAGCATAGTTTCTTTGTTTCTTCATCCTACACTTCCCTGGATGCTACACAATGTTCTCTTGGTGTCTGGATCACCAGAATAGTTGATTCAGACAATTTCCACCTGTATACTCACTGTTTTGGGGAAAGATGTAAGCCCTGCTGCTCCCTCCCTAATCTGCAATGTTTTTTTTTTTAACTCCCATTAATTCATTGACATTATTCTTGTTGAAAATATCAATTGTCCAATAAATAAAATATCTTTGTGAGATATTATCAGTACTCATCTTATTTCCAAACTAAACTGAATATTTTATTGCCTGCTCATGAAATCCTCTTTTCCTTAGACTCTCTTAAATATTGAAACCAATTAAGTTATCAAGAAATCACATTCTGAGATGAAGCTTAGAGTGTAGTATACTTTGCAGTTTGGCCCAACCACTAAACTATCGGGGATCCTCTACTCCTCAGCTTCTCACTGCTTGCTAGACGACACTGCCGCACGCAGAAAAGGGGCTCGAGCCGGGGGTCTGGGTCCAAGGGGCACGCGCAGGAGACCTCGCTGCAGGTCTAAAGGACTGGAGGCCCAGTCAATTAAGGCATGAAGCGAGGTAGCTTTATTGTTGGTAGACGCTTATGCCAGGGCCGCCAGAAGCTAAAGACCACGAGGCTCCGTGAGCCCTGGATTATATACAGTTTGAGGAGAGGCGGAGTTAGGGCGTGGCCTCCAGGGGAGGGTAGCCAATCACACAGGGAGGACGGATGAGTGACTGTGACCATAGAGATGCTGTTCCTGAGTGTACTTGTAGCAGTGGATGTTGGGCAGGTGGAGGACTAAGGAGAAGACCAATAGGGTTAGAGAGACAAGACTGCATCATCACTAGTCGCCAGTGAGGCTTGTAATTCAGAGGTCTAGAAGAACCGGACGTGCCAAAATGGCGAGGGAGGGAGAGAAAGAGACTAAGCCACCAGGCCAAGAATAAAATTATGCCACAATACTCATTAAGGAATGCTGTTTGGATCATCATGTGTGGAAAGAATGGGGAGGAATAAACCTTTGGCAGAGGGAGAAGTCAAACTGCAATGCAGCGTTACAGCATTGGATGCCTTTGCCACCCCGGAAAGGGTGTGAAATTGAGTCACCTGACTGTCTGCAGCAGAGGCAGTCCCTGAATGTGCTGACAGCTAAATGTTGTCTGTTGACAGCACTCCCAGAATCTTGGCAAGAAGTCCTTTTATTAAGGGAGAGAGCTAGGTGGTGCACCGTAATGTCCGTTCCATTCATCCCTATCCTACTGGATCCTTTATATGTCCAGGGAGCAGTTTGCCTAGGATTCCAGAGAGCTTCTCTTCCTATGGGAATTGTAGCAGTGGAAAGTTATTGAGATAGGACAGCCACCACCACTGCAGGTGTTCTTGGGGCCACAACTGATACTCATTACCTCTCTTTTCTCTTGTCCGTTCTTGATCCCACTCACCCCAGCTAAAACCTCGGTGGTTTATGGGGTACTAGATCATCAGCTCCGAGGGTTCTGAAATCTTGACATGAGGACTTTCCCAGGCATATTGCTGCCCTTGTGCATTTAATAGTTTGGGCAGGAGAGTATTAAGAAGTACACATGTAAATCATGTGGACGCCAAAGCTATTTGTCCTTGCTTTTATTACAACCGTACTCGTACTTCCTCCTGATCCTGATGATCAGAACCAATTACCTCTGCTAGGATAAACCTCTTGTTCCTGCCTGTCCGTCTCTGATCACAAGGAGCAAAAAAAAAAAAAAAATGCTGAGGTGACATCCATAGGTAATAGTTTAAGGCATTATTCTAGGGCCTTATGTGTCCATACAATTTTAGAATTATCATGTTAAGTTTCTCAGGAATTCAGGTGGAATTTTGAAAGAATTTCATCACACAATTTGATATTTGACATGTTAACAGCATATTAAATTATACTAGCCATGCATGCATAACTGTATAAGTTCATCAATTTATTGTTAAAATTTAGGATTTGAGGGAATTACACGTTATTTCTCTTCACCACACTAGAAGTAGTGAAAACTAAGAAAGGCAAAGAGAGAAAAGCAGATCAAAACCCTCAGATCCAGAGGGTTTCCAGGTCCAGGCTGGGCACCTGGAAGTTGCAGTTTGGGTGTTTCTCATATCACCATGGACACACTCAAGGGCATCATTTGATTCTAACGGATTGTGAAATAAGTTAACTAGGAGAAGTCAAACAATGGGAGTAATTGTTGAATTATTTTGGAAAATAGAGATCATAAATGCTATATTCAAAGAAATGAACCAAATGACAAAATAATGCAATTTCTATTTCCAGGAAAATAATTGTATAGTCAAGAAACTTGAATAAAACCAAACTTAGCAATTAGTAATATTTAATAATAAGTATAACAGTGAATTAATGAAATTAGAACCATGTTATTACTTTTTGAATCATGATAGGTCTTTTTTTAATTTATCAAATTTATTTCTGATTATACACAATCTAGATAAATAAAAATTATGGGTGGGATAGGGAGTATCCTTATTATTTCCCACACTAAGATGATCATATTCCCTGATTCAAAGTGGATATTGTTTGTATGATGACTACAAGCCCTGAATGAATATAGAAAGCTATAGGTTTATAAAAGTGAATTCTATCTTAGTCAATACTGATAAAAAATTCAATAAGCTTGTTTATCATATATTTCAAAAAAGAAAGCTTTTGTGTCAAACCAGGTATTCATACAAAACTAAGGTTTAATTTTCTCCCTGTTAAAATAGTGTGGATTGTTAGTCTGCTCTTTTTTTAAAATATTTTATTGAGAAATATCCACACACATACAGTTCAACCATTATACAATCAGTGACTCACAATATCAGCACATAGTTGTGTATTCTTCACCATGTCATTTTTAGAACATGTACATCATTTCAGAAAAAGAAATAAAAAGAAAGAAAAGAACTCATATATCCCATACCCCTTTTCCTCCTTCACATTGACCCACAGTATTTCAATATACCCAAGTTTTACCCTTTATCTCCCCTTATTATTTATTTATTTTTTATCCTTATTATTTTTTTTACTCATCTGTCCATACCCTGGATAAAAGGAGCATCAGACATAAGGTTTTCATAATCACACAGCCATACTGTAAAAGCTATATAGTTATACAGTCTTCTTCAAGAACCAAGGCTACTGGAACATAGCTCAACAGTTTCAGGTACTTTCCTCTAGTCATTACAATACACCATAAACTAAAAAGGGATATCTATATAATGCATAAGAATAACCTCCAAACTCTGAAATCTCTCAGCCACTAAGACATTATTTTGTTTCATTTCTCTGTTCCCCATTTTGGTCAAGAAAGCTTTCTCTTTCCCACAGTGCCAGGTCCTAGTTCATCCCTAGGAGTCAGGTCACATTGCCAGGGAGATTTACACCCCTGGGAGTCATGTCACATGTCATGTAGGGGGTAGGGCAGTGAGTTCACCTGCCAAGTAGGCTTGCAGAGAGAGGTCACATCAGAGCAACAAAAGAGGCTCTCTGGGGGTGACCCTTAGTCATAATTATCTCCTTTGCAGAATAAGCTTCACAGGGGCAAGCCGCAAGATTAAAGAATCAGCCTATTGAATTGGTAGTCCTATCTGCTTACAAGAATATCAGGAATTCCCCAGATGGGGAAGTTAAATATTTCCTCCTTTCACCCCAGTCCCTCAAGGGGACTTTGTAAATACTTTTTTATTCTCACCCAAATTTCTCTGGGAAATATCTGTTTGTACACTAACCTGTACAAACCTACAAAATCTCTACCCTATTCAAGATTCCATGTAATTATGATGTTCAAGTAATCTGGCCATATAAGTTAAATTAGATAATATACTACCCAAAATATAAATTTTGCACCAAATAAACATCTTTCCTTTTGGTCTCACACAGAGATTGAAGCTTGAAAATATGGGCCATATCATCCTTTACCCAGAATTGTGATATACCTTAGTCCAATCCTGATCAGATTCATTCATATCTCTAGATGAAGTATCATCACTTTTTCAGCATTTTTAACTATTGCTAGATGGGGTAATGCTGACTTTCATAGCTTCAGTGCTCAAACTCTGTGTCTCAGGTGTCACATAAATACCCAATGTTTCAAGGAAAGACTAGGTTAAATTCAAATAGCTCCGTATCTTAGAATTCAGAAATTTGCATCTCCTAAATATATGTGACTGCTATAAGAGTTTACAATCTATATACCTTTACAGTAGGCCCAAACCTGATAACCCATGCTTTCAACTTCTATTCTCTGAGTTTGTATATTACAGTTAATCCATATGAGTGAGGCATCATAATATTTGTCTTTTTGATTCTGACATTTTCTTAAATATACAGACTTTGAGGTTCATTCAACCAGTTGCATGCCTCACCAGGTGTGTCAGTTTGAAAGGATTTATGTACCCTAGAAAAGCCATGTCTTAATCCGAATCCAGTCTTGTGGAGGCAGCCATTTCTTTTAAACTCTATTCAGCACACTATGTTGAAAACTTGATTAGATTATTTCCATGGAGATGTAACTCACCCAATTGTGGGTAATAACTTTGAATAGAGGGAGATGTGACTTCATCTATTCCAGATGCATCTTGATTAGATTACTGGAATCTTTTAAAAGAGGAAGCATTTTGGAGAAAGCTTCAAAACAACAGGAAAGCCAGAGAGCAGAGTCACAAGAACCACGAGAGACCACGCAGCCTGAGACATTTGGAGATGAAGAAGGAAAATGCCCCTGGAGAACTTCATGAAAGAAGATTCCTGGAGAGAAAGCTAGCAGATGTTGTCATATTCATCATGTGCCTTTCCAATTGTGAGAGAAACCCTGAACTTCATTGGCCTTTCTTGAGGAAAGGTAGCCTTTTAATTTGGAATTTTTATAGACTGGCTTTCATTTGGAAATTTTCATGGCTTAGAACTGTAAACTTGTAGCTTATTAAATTCCCCTTTTAAAAAGCCATTCCATTTCTGGTATATTGCATTCTGGCAGCTAATAAATTAAAACACCAGGATAGGTCTTAATCCAATAACTGGAGGCTTTATAGAGGAGCTAGAAGCCAGAAGTCAGTAAGAACTGGGAAGGGAAAGAAGAGGATATTGCCATGTGAAGACAAAGCCAAGGACTCAAGTATTGCTGGCCACTTGGGCCATACCAACTCAGGGAAGTAAACACTCTAGCCTCTGAAACAGTTAGCCAATAATTATTTAAACCACTGTGTGGTGATTATCTTTTTAGCTGGGAAACTAAGACATTGCCTTAGAATGAATGGGTTTCTGGAGTGGCTAGATATGCTGTAGGAGTACCGTAAAGAAGTCAATGCATTGAGAATTAATTTGGAAAGATAAAACTTCAAAATAAACACATATAATAAAAAATTGGAAATACACTCAAGAGGAGCTGAGATATTAGAAACAGTTATCTCTATGAAATAGGGATGAAAATATGGAATAACAAGACAAGAACACTGCTCTTTGTTATCCTAAGCCTGGCTGTATTATTCAGTATTTTAAACAAAGAGTATTTTATTTTAAATCTACAGCCAAAGTAGGGAAAAGCTTTGGGAAACCAGGGGGTTTAATGCCAAGTAGCTCAATCATTACAATCTAAGCAAAATACCTGAGAGAGCCTTTCTTGGTAATGTGTTTTCTCTTTACAGCAGAGGTATATTTGCTTATGAATTTTATGATTCTATGTTTCATAAAGATTTGAAGCTTGGTGGTGTGGAATCTAAAAGGTGGTTTAGAACCAGTGCTTCTCAAATCTTATTATGCATCTGAGCCCCTGGTAAATGCAGATCCTGATTCCACAGGTCTTGGGCAGGGCCTCTGATTATGTTTTTCTACCAAGGTCCCAGGAGAAAGCTAATGCTGCTGGCCCAAGTTCCACACACTATGAATAGCAAGGACCTATTTGGGGTCTCAGCTCCTTAGGAAAGAGAATGCTATAGGAATCACTTGGAGGCCTTTGAAAACTCTGAACATTCAGGCCACACCCTAGAACAATTAACTCAGAATCTCTGTTGACGGAACTCAGGCATCAGAAATTTGAAAGCCTCCCAGAAGAGTTCAAAGTGTAGAAATGATTGGTATTTACTGTCTCACAGTGTATGAAGCAACGTGGGATATGTTTATACATTAAAAATGAAAAAATAGCCACAAGAAAAAAATTAATACCCTCTTTAATAAAAGAGAACTCTTTGGCAGGCCATGGTGGCTCAGCAAGCAGAGTTCTTGCCTTGCTGGAGAACTGAGTTTGATTCCCAGTAACTGCCCATGCAAAAAAAAAAAAAAAAAAAAAAAAAGAGAGAACTCTTTTCTTAAATATATTTATGAATTTTAACAAAGACATTCTCATGCTTGTTTTTTCCAGGAAATGTTGTTTTCAACAGTATTCAGTCAAACCAAAACTAAAGTTATGATGTTATGAAAAGGAAGACTCTTGGATTCCATTAAAATATCTTTCTATTCTTATTGAGGATATAATAAAATGATCTAGTATATTTTGTTAGACACATAAACATTAATTTATTTTCCCCTGTAAAAAAAAAAAAAGGAAAAAAGCTATAAAATTGGTTTTCTATTTTTCTTAGGATACTTAACCACATTAAATTGTCCTACCACTCCCCTACCCCATTTTTCATCTTGATAACATTTCTATTTGTCATATCATTCTTTGTAGCACCAGATCAGGTGGGCCCTTCAACTGGAAAAAGCCATGCTTGTGGTACCAGTTTTGCAACTCTGAAGTGAGCCCTAAGATGCTTTGAGATGCGGCCCTCATCTGTGTTCTGTTGACCATGGGGCTTCCATAGAACCTCAGCCCCATGCTTAGCAACTGCTTGGGGATTTCCCTGGAGGACTAAATTCGGAGTTTCTGGGTGAGTCTTCTGCCATGGGTGACTACTAGGTACATTTGTGTGAAGGTGATTTTAAAGTTAGGATTTTCTCTGTGCTAGGTAAGTGTATATTTTCTCTTCTGATATGTGCTTGCTTTCACCGTTTTTTTATGCTGTGTTTAATTTCACTTTGACAGTCTATTCTTGCTAAGCAGACTATTGAATTGGTCTGGGCTCATAAAGATAGATGCGGTGGATTAGAGCCCCAGCATCTGTCACCCCAATTTGTAGTTCCCTGTTGGTTTTGTATTTTTTATTTTTGAATTGGGGAAGTTGTTTGTTATTGGGAAACTCCTGATGTGCATCTTTTGCCTTCAGGTTTCTTTGCTTTTTCTTTTTTTCTGACATGGTCAGGCTCCAGGCATCCAGCCCAGGTCTCTGACATGACAGGTGAGAATTCTGCCACTGAGCCACTGGTGCACCACCCCAGACTTCTCTGCTTTTAAGTTGGTGAATATGTAAACTTTAAAAAGCTCCTGTCTTGATGTTTTGTATTGGCGATTTTTGTTAGTGCTACTTAGCCATGGGAAACTCTCAGGATGTGCCAGCTATGTCTCCTCTGAGCTGTACCTTAAATAACTGGTCTAAATTTGAGGGGGATCCCTTTAAGAAAAAGAAATTGATTTTCCGTTGTAATGCTGTCTGGCCATAGTATAAATTGGACAACGGTGAAAAGTAGTGTAAGAATAAGACTTAATATTTCAATACCATCTTGCAACTAAATTTGTTTTATAGAATAAATTGAATCAATTTTTTAAAGGAACAAATGTCATACCTATATATGCCAATAATTCTTCTTCAAATTGTATATTATTGCTTTAAAAATTCATTTATTTATTAAAGTGTTCTAAGTATTTAGCACTATTCTTATGTTTGATTTTTATGTGAGATCTTTGCTTGAAAATTGTTTACAAAATTATTCTGGTAACTTAAGTATGTAAGAGATAAAGTTTGTTCTTCTATTAAAAGGAAAAAGAGAGTAATTTCATCCTAAATAACTGGTGTTGCAGAATGAGAAAGAAGAAAATATAGGACAAAACCTGAATAGATATGGTAAGTCACAAAAGATTTGCAGAAAAGGAAATTATCATCAAGGTTTAAAAAGACTTGACTGTTCTGTCTAGAAAGTTTTTAAAAGCTTTTGTATCAACCACCAGGAAAACCCCTGATTCTCTGTCAAACATTAGAGACACACAAATCAATAGGACAAGCCCTTGATCTTGAGGCTTGCTCTTGTGAAGCTATGTATGTGGAAATGCTTAGCCTACCTATAGGTGTGCCTAAGAGTCACCTCTGGAGGTTCTCTTTTGTTGCTCAGATGTGGACTCACTCTCTCTAAGCCCAACTCTATAAATGAAATCATTGCCCTCCCCCCTATATGGGACATGACATCCAAGGGTGAAAGTCTCCCTGGCAGCATGAGAGATGAATCCCAGGAATGAGTCTGGCCCTGGCACCATGGGATCAACAATGCCATCCTGACCAAAAGGGGGAAAGAAGTATAACAAATAAAGTATCAGTGGCTGAGAGAGTTCACATACACTCGAGAGGCTACTCTGGAGGTCACTCTTATGTAAACTTCAGTTAGACATTCCTACCTATCATAGCTTGCCAAATTCCAACTAAAACCAGTCCAACCAATCCTGAAGAATACCTAGGGCAATATAAAAGATTCAAAAACGGTTCCATGCACTATGGTAACTTTCCAGAAAACACACTCTCCAGGTGGTTCCCTGAATCAGATAGGGCCTGAAACCTAGAGGGGCCAGTCTTTCCAGAACATTGGCTGGTGCCACCTCCCTACCCCTTAGTATTGACACCTCTTCCAACCTGAAAAAGTTAGAGTGGACATAGCCCAAAGAGTGGAAGAAAGATCAAGGGTGATGGTGAAGCTATACATAGAAGGTAGGGCTTAACAGATGAATATGACTCCTAAATCATTGTATTGATATTTATTTTAGTCTCTAGCATCTTGGAAGAGCTAGAAGTAAAAAAAAATTGTGGAATTGTAAGCAATACCAAACTCTGAAATCTGTTCTACAACTAATTGTTGCCCTGTGCGTTGAAATTTAGTGCTTTTTTGTATATATGTGATTTTTTTCCCAAAAAAGAAAAAAAGGTGATGATAAAAAATATATTCTTTCTAGCCTCCTATGTTCTGGAGCAGCTAGAAGAAAAAATCTGAGATGATGGTAGCCCATGACAACCTCTGAGATCTGTCCTATAACTACTTGTTGAAGAGTGATTTGAAAACCATTGCTTTTTTCTTTCTTTGCTTTGTATATATGTTATATTATACAATAAAAAAGTGAAAAAAAACTTTAGCATCAAATAATATACTGATGAAAACTAAAATTTAGTTTTCTCTCTGTTAAAGTGACAGTTTTCTTAAATTATTGGTCTGTTTTAGTAAAAAGTTATAAAAAATATTTCTGAGTAGTCAGTGTAAAGAGCAGAAAGTCTATAATTTTATCAAAATAACTTCTTATATTTTATGTTGAGTTTATCATGTCCTTGATTATTTTTGTAAAGCAAGTCTTCCTTTTAAAAGAGCTAAGTCTTTTCTTTAATTTTAATTAAATAAGAAGCCAAAATTTATTTCAGACTTGACAACTTTTAACATTTTGTTTTCTCAAGGGCAAACCCTGAAGGATATCTTTTTATTCAAAACAGTTGCAAAAGATCTGCTCTTTCACCATGTAAAAAAAATGAAGTGCTAAAAATAGTTTTCATTTGATATATTACATAAGAAAATTTTATAGAAATTAAAATATTTTCTAACCTTCTATTTGTTACTGATTTGCATATTAGACAACAATATTGTGTTGCTACTCATAGTTTTCTGTTTCCTAGTAAAAATGTGAAGAAAAAAATTGAACTTCTGTTTTGACTGTGGGGCTTACCTGTGTAAACCAGGCTCCTAGTAACATGCATGATGTTTCCCCATTTGAGTTATTGGCTAGATCCATTTATGTATTCCCTAAAACTACAAGGATATCAGGCAAATCACATGGATATGCTCCAGAAGTAGATGCGAAAATGCTGTTACTAAAAATACCTTTCTACGACATACACCTGTAGCACTGCCTGCCAGAAAAGCCTCAGTCAATTTGGCTCTTCAATGAGGACTGCAGTCCAGTCTGCCTCTGGACTGCCGCCAGACTGCCTCAGATAGTGGCACAGGAAGCTATGAAAGAGGTCAATAAAACCCTAGAGCCTACTTTTCTGTTTTCCAGAGGAACAAAGTTGCTGTGCTACACTGTACAAAGAACATAACTCCTGGAGCTATGATTGCCAGAGTGATGTGGTTAGAACCTAAAAAAAAAAAAAAAAACAGACCCAATTGACTCTCAAGCCTGCTCCTATGGAGGGACATAATGTGTAGTATTGTAAGCCTGACACCCACTGCAGCTCGGGGAGGAACTTGTGCATTTATTAATATGAAGTGTTTTACCTACACACTGATTAATATAATATCTCCTCTAAACTAGATCACGTGCAGTGTATAAAAGGAGTAGAGAAGAGGCTATGATTTAGTTTGAAGATGCTCCATTAGTGTTGTTTGAGGACTTATTCGCAGAGGACATGAGAAGGATGGATAAGAATAGTGTGAAGACAAAGAAAGTGAGGAAAAAGAAAGTCACTAAAAGAAGGCCATGGTTCAATTCATTTGGCAAATTATATAATCTGTCTGCTTAGGAGATAATTCCACCTGTTGAAATGAGGGTAAATATGTGAGATTCAAAATGCATGGAGGAGATATGGGGCATTTACGCAGAGTGTAAGAATGATTTAATTAGCAAGATACAGTAGGGCCACCATGTACATTTCAAAGCCACTAGGAGTTGTGGCTCTTCTTAGTCCAGGATCAGTGTCCTAGTCAAGTGCTTGTCAGATGCAGTCATGGAAAAATGCAGGTATTGGGAGCCATTGACTACTGGAGTTGTGATTGGTAGATGTGGCAAATAATCAGAGGGTCACAATATGGTTTAGGTTAAGTATCTGCTAAATTGAGTAACTGTAGACTAAACTGGGCAGTAAATTAAGGCACTATAGAGGCTGATGTTTGGCAAGAGGGGTCTCTATTTTTTAAGAGAATATAGTTTGAGAAGTATTTATGTGGATAAGGTAGGAGAGGAAATCCTGGTCACATAGTGGGACACCTGATTATTGAAGTGTAAAGGACATTTCAGATAAAACTTAGGTGTAGTACAAAACTCTTCTGTGAACTTGGCAGACAGGTAGAGCAAATTCTAGACATACAATACTGTCATATCAATAAAGATTTCTGAACCTCTGATTATGTTACTGTTAAATTGGTAAACAAATTATAGACAGCAGGATTAATATGAAGATTAAATAAGTGAAATAAGCGTACAATCACACTTAATACACCTTTTTTTTCTGGATCTGGGGTACAAAACTGGTCAGTTCATCATACTTATGCTTATTTTGAATTATCATCATTTGTCCACTAAATACATTTAATTATTGATGTTTTAGGAGATCATTTACAGATTAAAACTTCTTATCCTTTCACACAAAACACATGCACAGAGAGAATGAGAAATGCAGTGAGGTTCACACTAATGAATTATTATAGGGCCGGATTTCTGTAGGTGGTTTACTAAAATATCTGATGGAGCAACTGGATAGCCTCCTAAGCCCAGCCATTCTATATTTTCTGAACCTTCTTTACTTATGAATATTGTGGGATATGGCATAAATCTTATGACCCAGATACTCCTACTACCTTCTTACACAATTTTAAGGTCTTGATTTGGAGGATAGGCATCAGTGATCACACCAAGTCAAATGAGACCTTGAATTCATTAACCCCATCAAGAATTAATTTTAAGTTGCATGATTGATATCCAAATCTATTGAGGGGAGAAATATAAAAGTCAGGGTTGAGAGAATGACTTTTACAGCAATCCCATGGGGTTAAACCAAGATGATTTAAGGCAAGTACATACAGAGGGGCAAAGGTTGGTTAGAGCAGGAAAAGAGAAAGGGTCCAGAGTGCTGGGAATGAAATTGGAGAACCACTGCTGGTGCATAACCAAGAATACTTATATGAGAAATTATACCATATCTACTTGTAGGTGGAGACAAAAATCTACAGGTGATATAAGTTAGGGAAACTTATTTTTTGAATCAGGAAGGGATTGAAAAATTCTGAACACCATGGCATAATTAACACAAGAAACTCAATGATTTTCATATTCATATCAGTAAGATATCTGTAGTCACATTTTCATTATTAGAAACAATAGCTATCACCTTCTTACATTTGAGTTTGGGAGATGAGCACCCTCCCCCTGTTTCTCTTAGATCATACTGAAGATTTCTATCGGTTCTGTGAAATTTTGATTATACATAAGAGGTGTTTCTAGAAATTGTGGGCAAGTCTTGAGTCCCATGGCTTCTTTCTGCATCTTCAGCATTGCCTGCTTTGAACTTGGATTGTCTGTGAGTGAAAAACCAGAGGAAGACATTGAAAGCTGAATTATTGACAATGTAATCACTGGTGAGTAGGGACCTGCTATTTCTGCTAAAATTAAATGCGTATTCCAGGATGTGCAGCTTTATTGAATTAGCATGGATATTCTAAGTCCATTTAGGAGATACTCAGGGATCTGCAATCCACTAAACTTTCCGCAGGACTATTATGGATTAGTAACTGACTAAAAAATAATCTCTCTTCCACCATTTACACTAATTTATGCCAGCCTCCTTTAAGGCTATGTATTCACAGAAAATAGGAGAGAGGCTTTATTTTCCTCATGTAGTTCATGGTCTTGGTGGACTTAATTCCCTTACTATGCTGTTGGTTTGTAATGTGCTTAGGATTGTTATGAATATCTGGAGATAGTGATGAGTAAATGCAAAACTTAGTCCAAAAGGGAGGCAGGTGAGTGGACTCATCAAGTAAGAATAATTATTTAGGGAGAGACATGCACTGTTCAGGATAGAAGGAGAAACTTTGGGCACAAAAGACAATGAAAAATTAGTTATTTCCTCCAATAGTAAATTTCTTAAAGTTTTGATACAGTGTAATTGCACATTTTCAAAAGACATTTGAAATTCCCATTACACCTTGACACCAATGAATGCTTTTCTCTGTTGGTTAATAACCTTTGTACAAACTTGGTAAGTGGAAGAAATGAATACAAAATGCTCTTTCCTTAATTTAGTTTGCGCATATAGGAGGAGAGTATAGTAAAATTTTAGACCCTGTGAAAATTTCGGAAGAACTGAAGTGACCAGAACAAGTAAATAAGGTATTTTATCCTTGACAAGGGAGTTAAGGTGGAGATATAAGAGATAATAACTGGGATTTGGAGATCCTGGAAAAAATTGAGTAAGAGAGGCCTCCACCACAGGAAGCAATAGCCTAAGACCTTACTTCAATATAAAAGTTTCAGGGCCCCTGGTTTGTGCTACTGAACTGTCTACCCTCACATTTCATAAAACCATCTGAGTTTTGTAGAGTTGTGGGAGAAAGAATCTACTGACCCTGAGTTGTCTATGAAGCTTGTTCTGTTCTGCAGAATGGTGCACACTGCTTCAAGTTTTTTTTCTGCCATTTTAATGAATAATAGACTTATCACTTATATATCACTTACTTATCACTTAATAAGTTTTGATTAGATAGGAAGAACTTTATACATTAGCTCATTGGATATTTCGAAACTTGTATTTGTTAAACCATCTAATGTCTTTCTTGCTATTCATTTTCTGACACTCAGATCATTGTTGAGAATTCAATGAATACTATTTCAATGGATTAATAATTGGAATAAATATTCACCAAATAGTTATAATGCTCTAGACACTATTATGAGGTTTCAGAGCACAATAGTACAATAACAGTTATAATCTTCATATACAACATAGATTGTTCTAATGCAGCTTATGTATATTAGATATTTTAAAAACACTATTCAATCCTGTGGAAATAGAATTTCTCCTTGCATAAAAAGACGGAGGATACTGCAGTCTAACATTTTTTGTTGTAAAATGTAATATATATACAAAAAAAGCAATCCATTTCAAAGTACATTGTAACAAGTTGTTACAGAACAGCTTTCAGAGTTTCGTATGGGTTACAGTACCACAATTTTAGGTTTTTCCTTCTAGCTCCTCCAAGACAATGGAGACTAAAATAAATATCAGTATAATGACTCAGCAGTCACATTCATTTGTTAAATCCTATTTCTCTATTATAACTCCTCCTTCTCCTTTGATCCTTCTCCCAATACTTAGGGATATTTAGGTTATTGCAACTTTAACTTTTTCATGTTAGAAAGGGGTATTGATAATATGGGATAGGGGAGTGGAATTAATTGATGATCTTGTAAACTGGCCCTCTGGTTTTCAGGATTTATCTGGCCCAGAAAGCATCTGGAGGTCGTAGGTTTCTGGATAGTAATCTTAGTGCATGAAATGTTTGTATAATCCAAGATAAAGCCCTGGGTGTTATTTAGGGTTGGCAGGAAGGGTTTTGTTGGGGTTTGGCAAACCTTGGTAATTAGCAATATCTAGCTGAAACTTGCATAAGAGTAGCCTCCAGAATTGCCTCTCAACACTATTTGAACTCTCTTAGCCACTGATACCTTATTTTATTACATTTCTTTCCCCCTTTTGGTTAGGAAGGTATTCTCAATTCCATGGTGTCAGGGTCAGGCTAATCCCTGGGAGTCATGTCCCACATGGGAGGAGGTTAGTGATTTCACTTGCAGAATTAAGTTTAGAGAGAGAGGCCACACCTGAGCAACAAAACAGGCACTCTGGAACTAACTCCTAGGCGTAACTGTAGATAGGTGAAGCTTCTCTATGAGTTAATAAGTTTCACAAGAGCAAGTTTCAAGATCGAGGGTACTCTGCAAAGTTGGAATTAGAGAGAGAGAGGCCACATTTGAGAAACAAAAAAGGTTTTCTGGAAGTAACTCTTAGGCATAAATATAGATAGACTTTGCTTCTCCACTACAGAAATAAGCTTCACAAGAATAAGCCTCAAGATCAAGGGCTTGGCCTGTTAACTTGGGAGGCACTAATATTTGATACAGTATCAGGAGTTTCCCAAGCAGTAAAGTTTAATTGTTCCATATTTTTTCTTCCATCCCTCAAGAGACTTTGCCAATACTCTTTAATTACCTGCTCAACATACTCTGGGATGTACATAGGTATTACATTAAGCTATACAGATTACTAGCCCTCATTCCCATTCTGGGCTCCATGTGTTTGGGTTGTTTAAATGAGCTATTCAGACAGATTGAGTTAGATTATATGCTACAGAAAATTGAGATTTTTGACAAAATAAACCCCTTTTCCTTTGGTCTCATAGTTAGGTGAAGTTCTAAAATACAGGCAATGTCATCCTTAACCCTGTGTTCTGATTTACCTTAGTCACCACCCAGCTGGCTTCATTCTTATCACTAAATGAAAGATGATCTCTTTTTCAATTTCTTTAGCAACTGTTGATGTAACAATGCTGATTTTCAGAGCTACAGGACTCCAACTCTGAGTCTTAGGTGTCACACAGGTAGCCAAAGTTCCAGGGAGATACCAGATTATACATGATAGTACAGTCTTTGATCTTGGGAATGGACATCAACAACCTGAGGCACTTCATGTCTTTTCACACAAGGTTAGGGGCCATCGCTTTGCTAGTGAAGAATTTTCAATATCCTATGTTGAAAGTGTGTTTCCCTGTGCTGACCTTCAATGTTACCTTATTCTTCTAGATAGCCTGCCCGAGACTTGATGATTATATACTATTAACAGCACAGAAGTTAAAATGCACATTTCTGTTTCCCATAAACAGGGTTTCAGTTCTGTAAATCAGATATGTTTTCCCATTTGGAACAAGAAGAGAAACTGCAGAAATAAGGATTCGGATTTCTCTATGGCTAGAGTCTAGGTGTGCTCCGGGAACCTGTGCTGAAATATGAGGTAGTGTGGCCAATGAATGAACAGGTTAGTGGAAATATCACCTAAAGATTTCCTTAATTGAGTTATAGCCTCTGAAATACAGGTGAGGTTATCAGGGGAAAATTCATCAAAAAATTTCATCATTCCACACGTAATCTCTATTCAAATAACTGTCTGTCATTGTATTTGGATTTAGAGAAAGGATATTGGTATCCTTATTGTAGTCAAGCTTTCACAAAGTTTAATAGTCTTAGCCCTCCTCTTTGAGGGTAGTCCCTCTTTTTACTTCCCCAACATTCAGTATTAATGTTATTTCCCCCTCACTTTAATTCTAAAAATATTGAAAGTATTTTAGTTGTCAATTTCCCCCAAAGTGTTTCTACTTCCTAGATTATACCTTAGTTTTACTTTTTTCCCCCGTGTAAGTGACAATATTTGATGCATAGTCACATGCCTATTGGGACTATTGGGACTTTTAAAAATGTTCTTTCCTCTAATGTCACAAGCATTATTTTAATTTATTGTTTTAGAAAGGAGAAGTGACCTTAAAAAAAACAAGAAGTGTGCAATACACCTTCTAGAAAGTCATATCCATCCTGTCAAAGGGAGGCTTCAGATATGTGAACATTTGTCTTCCAGTGTCATCCAAATTCAGAGATGGGTTGGAGCTCACCACAATCACCTAAGTGCAATTAAAGCTGGGATTAAGTGTTGTTGCAGCACAAAGTTTTCAATAATTTTAGTTTAGGGAAGTATTAACCTGGGCTCAAAACAATAACCTGGGGTCTTTTAATAGGACAATTGCATAAGCATGTATCATAGACCTAATCTTTGAAACATTATGAAGAGTTCAAAATTAAAGAAGCTATACATGAGATGCTACAAAAGATTAAATCTTTGTGTGTAGAGAGTAATATATCATGTGCATGTAATGTGAAAAAAATTTAATTGGAGACTCAGTACATGATCAATTAATGAATTAATGAATATATTCAAGGAAATAATTAGCTATTACTTTTGTTCTTTACAACAGCAGATTTCTCATACTGAAGTGAATGCATCTTTTTTTTTTTTTTTTTTAATGGGCAGGCACTGGGAATTGAACTGGGGTCTCCAGTGTGGCAGGTGAGAGCTCTGCCAGTGAACCACGGTGGCCCACCTGAGGTGAATGCATTTTAATGTATGATTTGCCAGAAAATTTTAATCACAGTTACACTTGACTCAATATGTGCCAGTTCACAAGCCTTATGTCAGCAAAAAATTTCAAAGGGCCTTCAGTGCCAGTCATCTTGTAATCAACATAAGCAAAGCTATGCTTCAAGTACATCAAATGTACTTAAATCTATGTGAAAAAACCTTCAGAAGACCTTGTGCCATTAGACAAAATGAGAGAATTCAAACTGGAGAGAAATCATATGGCTACTATGTACGTAAGCATGCCTTCAGCCAATCTTCCAACCTTAGAGACATGAGAAATCTCGCACTGGAGAGAAACAATATGGATGAAAACTTTCATTCATCCTTCTATATTTAGAAAACATAAGAGCTCTAATGCCGAAGGGAATCATATGGGTGTCTTCTAGGTGGGAAAGCCTTTGGTCAATATTCCATCCTTAGATGAAAAAAGTGAGATCCCATTGGAAAGAAACAATATAAGTGCCAAATATGTGGGGAAAACTTCACTAATTGTTATAACTTTATGTGACACTAGGGAGAAATCATATGAATGCCATGTATGTAGAAAAGCATTCTGTCAATATTTTGCCCTTAGATGATGAACTCACACTAAAAACGTTATGATAAAAATGAGGCTAAACCCTCAACCAGGACCATTCCAGCCAATCCTAAAGAACACCTAGGGCAAGATATAAGAGTCCATAAGTGTACCATGCACTAGAGTAAATTTCCAGAAACCTACAACCTCCAGATCGGTCCCTGGTCCAGATAAGTCCTGAAACCTAGCCCAGCCTCTCCAGAATATCAGATAGTTTCAGCTCTCTACCTCATATTAGTGACAGACCCTTCCAATAAGAAAAACTTAGAATTGCCATAGCCCAAAGACCCCTAAAGAGAGGGATGGAAAGATCAAAGGTGGTGGTAGAGTTATACAGAGAAGATAGGGTTTAACAAATGAATATGAATGATGAATCATTAAATTAATATCTCTTTTAGTCTCCAGTATTTTAGAGCAGCTAGAAGTAAAAACCTAAAATTATGGAATTGTAATCTATGTCAAACTCTGAAATATGTTCTACAACTAATTGTGGTGCTGTGCTTTGAAATTCATAACTTTTTTGTATATATGTTATTTTTCACACAAAAGGAAAAAAATTGATTGTGTTAAAAAAAATGTTTAAGCCATCTAGCCTCCTATATTCTGGAGCAGCTATAAGGAAAACTATAAGAGGATCGTATAGTAGTCCATGGCAAACTCTGGGATCTGTCCTAGTAACTACTTTTTTGAAGAGTGCTTTAAAAACTATTGCTTTTTTATTTCTTTGCTTTGTATATGTGTTATACTACACAATAAAAAAAGTTAAAAAACAAAAAAAAATGAGGCTAAAACCACCACTCTAAACTTTAAATAAATGAAAGAACCCACACAGAAGTACAATTGTATGTCAATGTAATCAATGTGTAATGCCTTTATTCACAATTTATCCTTGGACAACATGATTGCACTGTAGTTGGAGGAACCTTATATTAGTATTTGCCTTTAGGTAATTGCATCTGAACTCCAGCCTTGGCATACACAAGAAAAACTCAGAGTAGGAAAAACACCTGAAACAGCTAATTGGAGAGGAAAATCTTTACCATGAGAAGGAGAGTCTATGGGAGCAATCGAAAACTTTTGCTGGAGAAGTTATCCAATGAAATAAATATGAAAAATTCTTTACTTAACAGGGCAAGATTTGTAAAAATTCATGAGGTTTCCCATTGGATAAAACACTCTGTTGTGTAACGAATGATGAGAAGTCTTCATGCTTTGAATTCCTTCATCAATATTAAAGTTTTCTGGTGAGGAAGTGCCAACCCTAAAGTCAAAGTGAAAAAACCTTCAGCTGCAGCTCACCTCAGAAACATCAGAGTGGGGAAAATTCTAACAAGAAACTTTACCACACAATTCAACCATGAATTCAGAATTTTGCCTAATGATCTAGTATTGAAAAAATTAAAATAAAAATGCAGTGATCTGATAATGTTGAAGCTGAATTTTAAATAAGTAGTAGGCAAGGGTGCTAAACTTTTTTCCCAACAGTTTAATATCTGCTAATACATATGAAGATATGTATGTATGCTAATATGTATGTATGCTAATATTTCATATGTATGCTAATACATATGAAAGATGTGGCTGAAAAATTGACCATATTTGTGAGTTCTATTTGTTAATGCAACCCCAAACATAATTAGATGACAATACTGGGCCAGAAAATAACTTTACTGAAAACAGTATAACACAAGATGATGTGCCATTATTGTTATATTCTGTTAACATATATGCACATAGCAATGATTAATGGATGATAAATAGAAAACATGGGAGTAATTTCTGATGGTTCACAAAATTTCCATTTAAAATGTCAGTTTTAATTTTTTTCTCATAACATAAAATGGAATTAAGAATAGTTTAAATTATAAGTGAAAAACAAGGTCGAGTTTATTGTGGGCCCCTGGGATTGAAAAATCCCCATAATCATAAGTAAGACTATGTGTCATTGCCTACATTAAAAATTTGTTGCAAGGTGGCTTTTTTGATAACATACAAAGATAGTTCAGGGGAAAAAAGGGTGGACTGTTATTGCAGATGTGATAGGGACCACATTCTCATTATGCGTTAGAATAGTCATATGACACATACACTAATGCAGGCATTCACATGGCATGGATCTTTGGTGATTTATAAATTCTTCCCTCCTATTTCTCACTCTTTGGATTAAATGGTACTAATATAGAAAAGCCTGTGAGAAAAAAACAGCTCCTCAGAGGGAATGCTTACCTTGGAAATTAAACCTTTAATGAATGCAGGCTAGGGAAAGAGCAGGAACTGAATAATGAGTTCTGGACCCTCCTCAGGTCAATTACTTTTCCTTTCCTGTCCCTGAAATTCATTATAAATCTGAAGTCCAGTAAATGATAATGGATTGAGATATACAGTTCAAGGTGGAAATAAAGCACTTAGGTTGGTTGTAAAATATCTGCTTTTGTCTGCTTATTTGCATACATAAGTCGGGAGAAGGTCCATAGCACCCACTTAATCCTTGGGGAAACTGTGACTCACAATTATTTAGGAATCAATGGCATAAATGTGCCTGCCATATAGGAGAAGTGTCTTTAATGTAAATGAACTTATCCTATCCCAAACTTAATATAAATTCATTGAAAAAAATTTATTGAGAGGAACCAATGATCCAGAAACTTGATTATTTTTAGGGACTAAATGGTAAAATACATGATGTTCCCACCTTTATATTTTTTATATCTATGGTGAGACAAAAATAAACAACAGAATAAAGAGTGTGATATTCAATCCTGACTCAGGATTCTGGAGAACTTTACAGTTCAGAGATAGAAACATTCTTGGACTGACACCTTTCTTGACACCAGTACCTATAGCACTGATTGGATTGAACTCTCCTACTGATGCCCATGCCTCCCCAACTAGGCATGAGGTATGTTTTCTTACCTGTGTCCTACTCCTGTGTTCACAATATGCCTGAGCATATGCCAGCCACTTACTTGATACCTTAGTCTACTTGATACCTTGCAAATGTGTCTCCTCCAAGTATTTGATGAGAAAATGGACAACTTCTTATTTCTTCTGTGAATACATAACCCTGAGAAGAGTGGATTATATTAATAAATATATTCTGAGGGCATTGTTTCTTATTCATTCCCTGACCCACACTCTGGATCACAAAGACATGCGGGAAAACAACAATAGGAAAACAGAACCATGGATATGGTTTTAATTCAGAAAGTTCTAGGTCATGTTTTGCTATTCTTGGTCTCTCACAATTGCATATGAATTTTCGAATTAGCTTGTCAATTTCTACAAAGAAATCGACTAGGTTTTAATATGGATTGTATTGAATCTGTAGATTAATATGGGGTGCATTGGCATTTTAACAATGTTAAGTCTTCTGATACATGAATGTGAGATGATGTCCATTTATTTAAATTTGTTAATGACTTTCAACATTCTGTAATTTTAGTGAATTAAATATATAGAGTTATATGTTGTGAATATTGTACTACTGAGTTTTGCATTTACTTACTTAGTCATCTTTTCTTATGGTCTTCATTTCTTCACACTGCCAAGTTTCTGTCTTTTCCTCTCCTTGATAATTTCTGATGAGAAATCTGAACTTAATCTTATTGAGGATACCTTGATATCACATTGATAAATCACATTTCTCTACATCTTAGAATTCTACTTTATCTTTGGTTTTTGACATTCTGATTAGTATGTGTCTCAGAGCAGGTCTATTAAGGTTGATTCTTTTTTGAGTGTGCTGCATTTCTTCTACAAGTACATTTTTATCTTTCCAAAAGAAGGGAAATTATCAACATTATTTTCTCAAATATTCTTTCTGACCCTTTTACCTTCTCCTCCCTTTAGGGAACCCCATGATGGATGCATTGGTACACTTAATGCTGTCACTTAAGTCTCTTAGACACTGCTCAATTTTTTTCTATTATTTTGTCTGCCTGTTCTTCTGACCTATGATTTCAATGATTTGATTTCTAGTTCACTTATTCTTTCCTCTGCCTGTATAATCCATTGTTGTATGCCTATAATGCATTTTAATCTCCATTATTTTGCTTTCATTCCCCAGATTTCTGTTAAAAAGAGTCTTTTTAGACTTTCTTTTTCTTCTTTTTGCTCACACATTGTCTTCTTAAAATCCTTTAGCTCTGTGTCCACCATTAGTTTATTTCTATCTATAGTTTCCTTCATATACTTAGGAGATGTGTTTGTACTTCTTTGATTACTTGTTGCACAGCTATTCTTTCTGAAGTTTCAATTTACTCTTGACTGAGCAATGGAATCCTTCTTAGTATGACTTGTAGTGTAGATTGCTTTGTGTTAGGCTCTTCTTTGGCATTTGGTCTAACTTATACTGGACCTTTAAAGAAGCCTGTTTTTAACTGTTCAGCTTTTCTCAGGTTTTCTGCTCCTGATTCTTGCAATGGATGTGTCTAAGATTGCCCTTTGATGTGTAATTCTTTCCCTTTCCAAAGAAAGTTTCCTTTCTTCCATTACTTCTCCAGGAAGTCTGATCTGTTCTGTTTGTTTTCACAAAGAATTTTCTCCCCACCTCCTATGATTTATTTAATTTCTCCCCTCACTAAATGCCACATTTTTATTATACCTTTCAGTTCTGGTACCTCACTAACCATACAGTAGTTCAATTTCCCTCTTTTTTCCATAAGGCTTTACTGCCTCCACTTACTTCCTCATTATGGTTTTCCACCCTGGGAAAAGGTCTGCTTTTTTTCATTTAGGTGATCCAGCAATCAGAGACTGGGCTGTGTCCACCTCTTGCCAACAATTCTGTCTCTGTCTCTTATGTTTCCTGGGAGCCATTTTTTCTGTATTCACAGGAGCCAACTGCTTATACTACTCCCTGTACCTGGATATGAGCATAAGGTCTCAGCAGACTTGGGTCCCTGTACCTGGATATGCGTGTGGCACTAATCACTGCTCTAAGTGTCTCTATATCTTCTTCTAGAGATGAAGCAGATTCCTGGGCTCTGCTCTCTCTGTTTGACTCTTAAGCTGTGCAAGACTGAGGGGACGAAGTCTGGACTGGTGAGTCTGGGTCATAGACTTCCTATTTTTTTCTTTTTCTTTTATTTAACATCTGTGGAGTCCTTCTCCGGTCCCAATAATCCTCCAGAGTTCCAAGCAAGTGGGATTCATTCTTTGATTAGTTGTCTCTGAGGGGAGACTTTTTCAGAGAATGTCTTACATCACCATGTTGATAATGTCATTCACATAAAGTATTGAAGTTAAGTTGCTATCAAATCAAGGAGATTGTCATAGATTTAGGATGTCAAATTTAAGTTCCATGGTTTATTAATGTAATCAGGACTGTATTATTTTTGCAACTATGTCTGTCTTATTAAACAATTACTTAAAGCAGGAGGAACAAGAGCCAGCGAGGCGAGGCTTTCAGAACTTTTACAAGTAATAGAGAAATATTGTTACTGTTTTCCCACTCTTGGCAGCTTAGAGTTAGGTGACTGAGAGAGAGTAGGAAAAGAGCTTAAAAAATTATATGTACAAGGTGTTCCACTTCCTGTAACCATTTGGCCCACTTGCACTATGATCAAGTCAGTCCTTGAGCCTTAACAAACTGAAGATGAGGAAGTAATCGACAACTTAAACAAACTAAAGGAGAACCTGGATGATTCTCTAAACTTCCCCTCTGCCCACTCACCCCCCTGTGAATATCAAGGATATTCAAGATAATGAACTCCCTTTCCCACCTCTTCCTTTTCCTTCTATGGAAGCAGGTAAACATCAATTAACACCTATTCAACAGGGAATTTTGTAAGCTCAAGGGAAGGTGATTTAAATGCTGTTCTGTAAAAACTTTAAAATGGCATGTGTAAAAGTATAACCATACTGTGATCTCCACACATGCAGATCACTCCATTATCTGGCATGGTATGGATATGGTTCCTCCATTACCTGAACTAGAAAATGGGCCTAAACAATCTTTATGGAAAATTCTTTTAAGTCTACAGCCCATAAAACTTTGGAATGGAAAATATTTTCATGATAAACAGTACAATTTGTCTTTCGAAAATAACAAAACCATTTATTTACAAGTTGTGTTAGGTATCTTTTTGTATTCTTGACAGGAAACTTCCATGTCAATGAAAGTTCTTCAGAGGTAACTTGTAATTCTTGCAAATTGTATATTTGCATTATTAATACCATATTCAAATCTAATAATAGTTATATGATTTTGAGAAGATATGTTGGATTATGGATTCCTGTGAATCAGACATGGCCATGGGAATCCTTGACAGATATGCATGCATTATTATCTGTACTGCATCAAGTTATTAAAAGAAACAAATGATTTATAGGGTTACTAATTGCTGCCATTTTGGGTATTATAGCTCTAACAGTTGTTGCAGCAGTATCAGGTGCTGCCTTACAACAAAGTATTCATACTACTGAATCTGTAGAAAAGTGGCATAAGAATGCTAGTCTTACATGAAGAAAACAAACTAAAATTGACAAAGAAATTAATGCTTGTAATGTTATTAAAAGAATCAAGGGAAGCCTGTAGCATCACCTAGCATGCTTATCTCTATGCTATAATCTCTGTGACTTTAAATTTCCTACCTGCTGTCGCTGCAATTAGTTATACCTATTGAGTTTATAGTCCTAACCCTCCTCTGCTATGCCCTGTTTCTTGGAAAGAAAGCCCTCTTTTAATTATATCAATGATTCCTCTTGGATCCTGTGGCCTGAGAATACTCAGCTTCCACAACACCCTAATGAAGAAGGAACACTATTTAATTTGTCTTTAAGCTTTTCCATATGCCCTATGTGTGTAGGTCCAGTGGAGGGCTGTGTTAACTTGTCATCCCAAGCATGGGTATCTGTTATTCCTAAACATGGCATTGTTTCAGTAGCTCAGTTACACATGCTGTCAGGTTTGAGCTTCAAGTTTTTTCAGAGCAATTTAACTAAGAATCTTCCTGATAGACCACATTGTACTTACCGTCATATATGGACAACTGAAAGTGAACACATACATTGGAAAAAATGTAGAGGACCTCATAGGGTGTGGGTACTTAATGGTTCCTATGGAATTGCAAAGGACTGGTCCCCTAAGGAGTATACAGTCCACAATTGTAGCCACATATCTAAATGCTCTTGTTTTTTGAGACATGAGTCCCCTGCTCTAATCTTAAAAGACTCTTCTATGTGAGTGTCTTTATTTTTCAGATTTGTGGTGCCTTCCTCAACCCCTCATACTGAGCTGATCTCAGCAAGTGGTGCCCAATATGGGGCTCGAAGAAGAAGATTCACCAGAGAGAAAATTGAATTTGTCACATCATGATTCCCGAGTGGAATTAGAGGCCTCTTAAGTCCAGGAAACAGAAACTAAAGGTATGGATGCTCTCGGGTAAAATAACCAGGGTAATAATGGGGAATAATGACAGCACTACAAAATATCGCCCCACTTCCATAATCTGTAAAATGCTGTGCTTGATTGTATCCCAAAGGTGACAGTCTTTTTTTATTTTTATAATTCTTTTTTATTTCTGATCCTTAGTGTGACTCATTTTATTGATGTTCACTGATCCTATTTTCTGTCTGCTCCAATCTGCTCTCTCTCTTTCTCTTTTTTTTTAGTTTAAAGTACCTTTATCATATCTATAAATCATACACATTACTTTAACATGTCCATTCTGAGAGCAGAATTAACATAAGGATGAAAGATGAATCTGCAGAAGGAAATGACTACCATATAAGAAGTGCCCTATACCAGTATAAGGATATATTATTTAAGTAGTACAGAATTAGCTGGACTTTCTGCTTTTGTTTGCATTTGTTAAACACAGCACACTGAAGACTTCATTCCAGGAGAGAAAGGGTGATTTCCTAGGACCTTAACCCAGTAAAAGAGAAAACACTCCATATGAGTACCCAACCTTCTGCCTTAAACACAGAAGAGATGTCTATGAAGACAAAATATTATTATTATCTTCATTTCATAGTTGAGGAAAAATATTGAAGGTATTTTAAAAATCTCTCTAGGTACATTCCAAAAATATATAAGCAATATTTAATCTTTAGTTTCATTTTCATGCAATCAAAGGATGCCACTTTGTGAAAGGATGTAAAATTATGATCTATCTATAGTTTTGTTATTTAAAATAGTTTGAAGCAGAATATTTCAACTGATTAAACATTATGGCTAGCACAGAGTTGCCATTCAATACACAGTGCAAATTATAAATTTTCAAAGAATTGGAATATAAATAAATATAACCAATATTTTTATTAATCATAAACTTTTAAAAACTATATGCCATATGTCTTTCTTTTATGAATCAGAAACATATTTCCTATTGCTGCCAAATTCATCATAAACCTTTTTTCCCCTGGGCTATAGATGTGCACTGGGGTTGTTAATATGTGTTTACCCGCCTACCAGCTGAACTGCTCCTTCCTCAGGATGCTCCCAGCCTTATGCTTGTGCCTTTTTATAGCTCTTTAAACTACCTAGTATACTATAGTAGTTTGAAAGTCTATTGGCTTCATTGGATTGAAAGTTTTTATATGGCACAAACCTATACTTGTAACCTACACTGTATCTAGCAGGGCGCTTTGCACATGGTGGGCATTCAACATACATACGTCTATTTCATACACTGTGTAGGAGCCCAGGGGCCAAACCGTTCCTGGGGTCTATGTGAAACTCTAAAGCACACAGCTGCCTGCATGATCTGGGTCAGTTTATGTTTAAACTAACTGCTTTACAAAGGAAGAATACACAGATGATCAATGTATGCAAGAAAGCAGACCTGTCTCTGCATAAGATGTTAATATATACCATTCTCCTCCTTCCCAGAATCATGTTTACTGTTACCCTATCATCTTTTTACAAGACCAATCTGCTGTCTTAGTCTTTGGCCCTTATAACTAGCCCTATTAACTCCTATGCACTTGCAGAACACATTCACACTGACCTCTGTATCAGGTGCTGTCAGAGCAACTTGATGCTAAGATTAATTTCTTTCTTCACTACTGTAAGTCCCAATAATAAAAGTTTATGCTGACATGGCAGAACCCCCCCCCCCCCCCCCCGTGGTGAGTTTTGAAAAATTCTTCTCTTTCTCCTCATCACCAGAGACTTTGCCCCCTCAGGCTGACACTTACTCCTTTATATACTCTCTGGTCTGGGACAAGTCAACAAATTCCAGCCTATACTTTGGTATTCAGTAGCCTCTTCTAATGGCAAGGTATAGATATAAAACTCCAGGCCTGTCCCTACTGCAAGGGGTGGCTCTTGACCTGTGAGCCAAACAGCTTGCCCTATTTGCCCTATAACTGCATTGGATGATGTACATGGTTGACAGTCCTATGTACCTTCTACTCTTTATGACACCTTACCACATAAGCCCAGTAATTGGGAAATTGTGGAAACTAGATACAGAATAAAACAAACTGACTGCTGGGTCTACTACCATTTAGCTATATTCATCCCATATGGAGTTGCCATAGTAACAGAAAAGTTTAGCTAATCACACTGCAAATGCATTTAATGAATCAAAATTAGCCATATCTTTACTTGATGAAGAGTCTATACAGCTTAAAATAAGTGGTTTTACAAAATAAGGTGGCATTAGATATTCTCACGACCACTCAAGCTTCAAGGTGGCACCTGTGCTTTAATAAATATCCAATGTTGTGTATATATACTTGATAACTCACAAAATATTACATAAGTTTTAAATCACATGAAAGGTCACATACAAAACTTTGGGCATCTGTCAGACGATCCCCTCTCACAGAGGTTTAATTCCCTGTCGTGGCCATGGTGCCGCTTGCTAGTTGGGTTTCTTTCTGCATGTGCCAGCTTGTTTGTACTTTGTTGCCTATTGTACGGTTGCTGTGGACTGCGGATGCAATGTCTGTCCTATGGTCAAGGCAAGCTGCTGCGTGGGGGTGGACTGTGGGACCCCAGGGGCTGAGTCATTTCCTGAGTCTTTGTGAAATGCTAAAGCATGCAGCTGCTTTCATGACCTGGGTTAGTTAATGTTTAAGCTAACCTCTTTACAAAGGAAGAATGCACAGATTATCAATGTATGCAAGAAACCAGACCCTTTTCTGAATAAGATGTTAGTCTGTACCCTACTTCCCTTTCTCAGAATCATGTTTATTGTTAGCCTATAATCTTTGTCAGGGGACCCCTCTGCTGTCCTTGCTTGGGCCTCTATAACTGGCCCTGTTGATTCCAACCTAATTGCGGAGCACTTTTCCACTGAGCTGTGTATAGCCTGTAGTCAGAGCAAGTTGACTCCTAGATTAATTTCTTTCTTCACTCCTGTAAGTGCCTGTAATAAAGGTTCATGTCTTAGTCTGTGCCTGGTGTTTCCTTTGGCCTCTCAACTGAAAAAGCTCCTTCAGGCCAGAGCACCCATTCTCTCCAAAAAATGGATTTGAGGTGTAAAACAAAGATTTGTAGGAGCTGTAAATGTTGTTTCATTCTAAGCAAATTACAAGAAAAATATAATAAAAGCTTAATAGATATCTAACCTATGAGTGAGAAATTTACTGAATGCTTACTCTGTGGCAGATACTAAGCTGAATGTTTATAAAGTCCTCACAATCTCATCAAGGTAAAGGTCACACTGGAAGGTTGTCTTTGCTGGCAATATCCAGCCTTGTGAAGACCTGATCTTCAAATTTATAGTAAACCGAAAATACTCACAAGGCTGATAAAAGAATAAAAGGAATCAGAAAGAAATAAGATACCATGCCATTAAAGAAACAAAATAGAGTGAGAGGATAGCTCAGTGGCAGAGTTTTTGCCTGCTATGCAGGAGACATGGGTTAGATTCCCAGTGCCTGCCCATGCAAAAAAAAAAAAAAAAAAAAATTAGAGTGAGGATTTACCTTTTTAAACTGGAAATCTATCTTTTCTCTCTCTCTCTCTCTCTCTTTGTATGCTGTATGGCAAGGGTCCCATTTCATTCTTTTACCATGTGCATATCCCCTTATTGCAGCACCATTTGTTGAATTTCTGTTCGGTTTGGTTTTTCGTTTGTTTGTTTGCTTGTTTGTTTGTTTGTTTGTTTGTTTGGGAAGTGCATGGGCCAGGAATCAAATCTGGGCCTCCCACATGGCAGGCAAGAATTCTACCACTGAACTACCCACACATCCCCTAGAAATCTCTCTTTAATACAAAACCTCAGACTATTTAAATCATGGTATAGAAACAAAAATGAGAAACAATGGACTCTGGTCTCCTGGTATATAAGTCAGGGGGTGTAGAGGGAGTGGGAAACCTGAAGAAGGACAAAACTTCCAGATTCCATCACAATTCACACAGAAAATCTGTGTACCCTAGCTGCTATGCCATTTGAGCTTTAGTCACTTCTTTCTGGACTTAGATACAGGAGACACCCATTTCAAAAATAAAAAAAAAAGTGGAAAGGAGGCATTTCATGTCTGACATACTCAAATTTGCACTGGATACTTCCTTTAAAATACTAAAGTTGCTGGATATTGATTCTGACAGTTCCTCTGATTAATCCAGTGCAATTTAACCATTACATCTCAAGGTCTTCACAACTAATCCTTGAAAATAGTTACCTGGGTATCTAGGGGGAAAAAATCATGAAGTTTCACTCAAACACACCTGAAGTTAAGCTCAGAAAGTGACAACAGATTCCAATCTTGAAACCCATCTCAGAATGTTTCATTTCAAGTTACTGTGGACTTCAACTCCAGTGGTTCTGTTTTCTTCCTTTTTAAAATCTCTATCCCTTTAGTTAGAGTCTTATATTGCTCATTCACTGTTTTTCTGCTCTCTTTTAGTTTATTGTTTGTATTTTCCTTCATCTCCTTGAGGATTTTTAAGATGATTTATTTAAAGTCTTTTCCTCATTCTGGTGTTCTTCATTTTGTCTTCTTGATTTTTATCCTTTTCTTTGTAAAGGCCATCATTTCCTGTTTCTTTGTTTGTCTTTTCTCTTTTCTTGCCCACTCCACATTTTAGTATTTTATTTTTTATTATTATTAATTTTTTTTGCATGGACAGGCACCAGGAATTGAACCTGAGTCTCCGGCATGGCAGGCGAGAATTCTGCCACTGAGCCACTGTCGCACCACCCACGTTTTAGTAGTTTAGAATGTTAACCTGGGGATTTTTTCACTCAGCTGTCTGTTTCTTGATTCTGTGATCAGTTGCTGGTAGGAAAGAGTTTCTTGAGCCTTGGCCCTCCTATTGAAGCAGGATAACATAGGACAACTGCAGGTCCATGGTTTCCTATTCAGCTCAGGAAGAGTTAACAAACAACTGCAAGCCCCTTGTTTCTTATCTCGCTCCAAAGGAACTAATGCAAACTGGGAACTTCCTAGGACAAAAATTTCCCTAAAGCCTCCAAACTTCCCAAACCATTGAAATCCTCCCAAACCCTAAAAGTTCAGTAAAATTCTGGGCCCAAAGCAAACCCTTAGTTAATGGTGAGACGCATAGGATCATAAAGATTGTTAACTGTCTGCCCAGAGACAAATTTTAGGTATGTGACAACAAAGAAGGAATTCTGCTAGCTATCTCTTCCTAAAACAAACAAACAAAACGTCTGCCTGGTGCCCAAAGACTACCTTGGAACGTGCACAAAGAAGACACCTAGTGCCTAAAGGTTACTATGGAATCCTGCTACCTACAAAACTTTCCTATAACACAAGCTAGCTCACTCACCTCAGTGCTTGCCCCTCCCTTGGGCACATCCATGTTAATCTCTTTAATGTGTACTCTCTCTCTCCTTCTCTTTAATAAACTTTACTGCTTATTCCTATCAGCCCTCCTGTCTCTAAATTCTTTTAGTGTTGAGACTAATGAACCTGGATTGGGGCTTGGTTGGTGGCATTGCCAGCAGGGCACAGAATATTCTGGATGGGCTGGTAGGAGTGATTCCAAGAGATCTGAGAGCAGCATATTCCACGTAAGACACTGGCCCTTGAGACCTGTATTTCATGCCATGCCCCTTAATACTGATTCTTGCTATCCTGCCTGGCCCTATCATCTTATCTACCATTGCTTAGTCTCTGTGCTTCTTATTCTTGTCACTCTCAGTAGCCTCTGCCTTCTCCCATCTGGGTAGACTGCTCAGCATGAATTCCTCACGAAGGTTCCTTCTCTTCTTTCCCCATCTTAGCACATTCTCTCTCTTCCCTGTTCTGTTAACTGCTAAGTCCAGATATTTATTCCCTTGCCTTCTCTGCTATTTCTTCATCGTTCATGCAAACTCAATTCTGGGCTAGGCAGTAAGGTTTTATTTAGGGAGACTTCCTGTGATTCGGAGGTTGTAAATTTTCCATTAGGCACCATTTTTATGGCCCCTGTAGGGATATTTATCCCTGGCCATGACCCCTCATTTTCTCTTCCCTTTCCCCAAAGGAAAGTATTCAGGATATTTTTGCTCACTTCCTCCTTTGCATTTGGCCTATGGATTATTCCCATGTTACCAGATAAAGGCATGAATTCTTTTGCCCAATGCACTCAATAACCCATTTCTGAGATACCAGGGTTTCAAAGAAAGAAAGAGTTTATTTATCAGGCATGTAGTGGGAGAGCAGATAGCCTAGTGGCCCAAAATCCATCTCCCTGAGTTTAGGGATTCAATGAGAGATGGGATCATTTCAAATAGCAAGTTCAAACAGAAAAGGAGACAATGTTACCATTATCATTTCTGTATCAGAACATAAGCTGAAAGGAGGGGAGGCAGAGCTATCACTTCAGTGCTAAAGGTGCAAACTGAAAGGAAGGGAGACAAGTTATCTTTCAGTAGCAGAGTCTAGCTGATATGATTTACAAATGTCTGGGGCTGACATTTAAATTTAATGGCTGACTTTAAATTCTCCATTAGTATTAGGGCCCTATAAGAAAATGACCAGATATAGGGAGTAACAGCTCTTAACAGTCACAAAGGCACAAGATGAGGGCATTTACAATCATTTTAGATATCAAGGCAGCTGAATTATAGTTTAGGGATTTTAGGATTCCCCTCTGTCTACTCCAATATTCCAGAAAACAAAAAAAGTAATATGATTCAGTAATCAAAATCATCTCTTAAATCTTAATTTCTCAGTTACATTCTTGGCTTTATGCCATTCTCTAACTAGATCTTTTTTTGTAAAAGTGAAGGAAAATAGTCTGAAATTCCTTATGTCTAGCTTTTTATGGCTCTGTATCAGACAAGACCATCAAGGGAGCTTGTAAAGTGTGTTATCTTAAGGGGGAACTAAGAGATGAATCCTTTCTGTCTCAGGAAGAGGAGGAAGATATTTTAAATGACCTATTGTTAGCTAATCCCCCAAAGTCTGAAACCTCTAAGTGACTCAGAAATGATCTTCCCCCAAACCCAGATCCTGAACCCACTGGACCTGAGGCTCCCATAGACCCTCCTCCTTTAAAGGTAAAGACTTTGAAGCCCACTGTGCTCCCTACTCATTCAAGCCCAGCTGGACACATTCTCAGTGGAGCCCCTTACCACCCTCAGAAGTATGAAAATAGGAGCTCCAAAGGAAATGGAATGTATCCTCTCTGGGAAGTAGCCAGTGGGGATATAGGAATTATAAGTATCCATTTTCCTTTATCTATGACTGATTGAGCACAGCGTAAAAAGCAATTAGGAAAATTTTCTGAGGACGCCTCCAAGTTTTTGGAGGAATTTAAAAACTTTGTCCTCATTTATGAGTTCACCTGGGGAGACATCCAGGTTATTCTTTCCTCTTGCTGCATTCCTGAAGAGAAAGGAAGGATTTGGGTAGAAGCCTAAAGGAAGGATTGTAGACAAGCTACATGGGGAATAGTCAGTGCAGTATAGGGCAGGGGCCATAGCTATCCCAAACTTAGACCCGGACTGGAACTATCAAAGAGAGCGGTGAGATCTTGATACAAGGGACCATATGATTAATTGTTTAATGGAAGGTAGGAAAAAATGTATTCTTCCCTCTATCTCCCTTCAGGATTAAAGGAATTTCACTCTGTCAGCGGGGTGGATTGAAGTAGGATAAAATAAGACAACTCCAAGTCCCTGGTTTCCTATTCAGCTCTGAAAGAGTTAGCAAACAACTTCAGGTTTCTTATCTAGCTCCCAGGGAACTAATGCAAACTGCAAACTTCGGCTGCCAACTTCCTGGGAGAAAAATTTCCCTAAAGCCCTGAAACCTCCCCAAACCATTGAAATCTTCCCAAACCCTAAAAGCTTATAAAATTCTGGGCCCAAAGCAATCTGTTAGTTAAGGATAGGAAGTATAGGATCATAAAGATTGTTAAATATCTGCCCAAAGACAAATTTTAGGTATGTGACAACAAGCAAGGAATTTTGCTAGTTGTCTCCTCCTACAACAAACAAACAAAATGCCTGCCTGGTGCCAAAAGACCACTATGGGAACCTGCACAAAGAAGATAGCTGGTGCTCAAAGGCTGCTATGAAAACCTGCTACCAACAAAACTTTCCTATAAAGCAAGCTTTCCTGCTGCACTCAGTGTGTGTCCCTCCCCCTTAAGTCCATCTATGTTAACCTTGCTAATGTATACTCTCTCTCCTTCTCTTTAATAACTTTACTACTCATTCCTACTTGCTCTCTTACCTCTAAATTCTTTTTGTGTCAAGACTAATGAACCTGGATTTGGTCTCAGCTAGGACCATTGCTAGCAGGGCACTGGTTACAATATCAGGAAGGTCTGCCTAAGGAAATGCTATGCAGGGACCGAAATGTCTTTTCTGAGCCTGCCTCTAGTCCTGTGCTTGTGCTTGTCAGTTGTTTTGGCACTCACTAGTTAAGGAATTTGAGTGCCCCTTCTATTTCCCAGGAGACAGACTTCTCTGATCTGCTTGATTAAAACATGCAGGTCTTTGCCCCAGGCTGCCTGTCTGTATAGTTTCTTACACTTCTCTCTTGCCTCAAGGTGCTTTCAGGTGGAGGGCAAATTCTGGTGGAGGTGGGCATGTCAGACAGGAGTTTTCCAAGTCAGTCTCGCTTAGCAGAAACAGAGCCAGAAATCCAGGAAGAGACCACTGAGTGTCTCCAAAGTACTCTCAGGAGGGAATTAGAGTGGATGCCTGGGATTTTACCCATAGCTGCACAAAGTTGAGTTTTCTTGACCTGCTGAGCAAAGGTAGCCCTTCAACTTGTCTCCCACAGCCTTGATGAAGCATATCATCCTTAAATCCTCTTCACAGCTCACTTTGTCTGGAGAGAGTTGGAAAATGGCCACCTTTAGAGCTGTGCTCCTATCAATTTGAAGTCACGAATGCAAAACTGTGATTAGAGATCGATTGTGTTTGTCCATGCGTTGGGGAAGAGGATTTTTCCCCCTTTCTTTTGGGTAAGAGAAACATAGCCAGGGGTTGGACCCTTTAGTGGCATGCCCAAAGAGTGGGGGATGGATGCCAGTTAGCACAGCACAGGGAGAGAAATTTATTGTCCTTTACCATAATTTACCAGCCTCTTCATAGCCTCTTCCTTAGAAGCTGTACAGTGTTCTACTGGTCCCCAGAGTTTTGAAATTGTTGTTTTCAGAATGTTTCTGCCTATTTTATAGTTGTTCTGGTGGAAGGACCATTCTGAAACTACCTACTCTATCATCATCCTTGTATCCCACACATTTTATAACATGTGTATTAATTTTTCAAAAATCAAATCTCAAAGTATTTTCTGAATTGCCTGGCAGGACTCAGTCCTAGGGCTCTTCCTCTACTCAATTGCTCACAACTGTGTCTCTGGGCCCCTACATAACCTAGCAATTTTCCATGACAGAATCAAAACTGTTGATTTAAATCTACAATTATTACAAAAGTTAAAAGATAAGCAAATAAAAAGATATCATGGAGAAAAGCACGAAAAGTTATGACGCCTTCAAGTCCTTTGGGGGATGGCCAACCAACATCCTACCCTGTCACTTAAATCACCTTAACATACGCCCATGAAACTGAATTCCCAAACACATGCTGCCCCTTCTCTGAATGGCCTTGTGCCCCATTTACCCCAATGTTCAATTTCATAGGTATCGAGACTCTACCTTCATTCACTGTGATGCAGCAGGGGAACCCCCTGTAGAGGGAAAGGGAGAACATTGCTGAGGGCCTTAGCAAGGGGTCCTGTTCCTTCCAAGTCATTCATGATACAAAGACATCTCTGTGGAGAAAAACAGGGTTACTTTGTGCAGCTCCTCATACATAGCAGCATAGCCTGGGAAATGATACCTGCAAATGGGAACTGGTCCTCCATTTGTGTCCTAAGGGGGATACCTCTGTCCCTTCTCTCATCCTGAGAATGAACTCCTTTTAGAATTTGTGTTAGTTTGTTAGCTGCCAGAATTGATATACTAGGAATGAAACAGCTTTTAAAAAGGGGAATTTAATAAGTTAAAAGTTTATACTTCTAAGCCTATAAAAATTTCCAAACTAATGCATCCAGGGAAAGATACCTTAATTCAAGAAAGGTTGATGGGTCGGGAACACCTCCGTTCAGCTAGGTAATCAAATGGCTGGCATCTGCTGGTCCCTGGCTAGTAGGCTCTATAACTTTCAGCCTTTGTCCCTGTGGCAGTTCCTCACTTTGCTGCTCTGGGGCTGGCTTTCATCTCTTGGCTTCCCTTGGCTTTCTCCAGACTCTGGCTTGCTTAACATCTCATGGTGATATCTGCTTGGCTCCAAGCATTTCCAAACATCCACGACTCTGTTCTTCCAGTGTCAACATCTGTGTCAGCTCTGCTCTGAACTTTCTGTCAGCTCTCTCTTTGTTGGCTTTGTTGCTTCTCTGGCTTCTGTCATTTCTGGCCCTTTCCAAAATATTTCCTCTTTCAAAGGATTCCAATAAACTAATCAAGAACCACTTGGAATGGGTGGAGTCATATCTCCATTTAGTCAAAGGGTCACACACACAATTGGGCATGTTTTAACCCTGGTGGAGATAATCTCATCAAAAGTTTCTGCCCTACAGTTTTGAATTAGGATTAAAAGAAATGGCTCCCTCTACAAGATTGCATCAGAATTAAACCATGGCTTTTCTGGGGTATATAATACTTTCAAACCAGCACAGAGTTCATGGGAATTCAGTCACATGAAATCTGATGAGTGGGGCAATAGAGAAAGGGGCTGGACCTCAAATACCCTTCTGAAGGGAAAATAGGATTCCTTTCTCCCTTAGTGATCCCCTAAACCCCAGAGATGGCTCATGAGTGAATCATGAACAGTGATGGCAGCTTTGAATGGGGAAGGGTCTACATTGGGGCAGTATGGCTGGGAGGGTGCAGTGAATTTTTCTGTCATGAATCTGTGTTACAGAGCAGGGACACCACTCTTACTCAAATTATGTATCTGAGTAATTATGTGGTGGCTTGGACATTATGATAGGTATAAAAACCTTCTCCAAGCTGTCCATTGGTTGTAACTACTTAGAAGTTTAAAAACACTGATGTGGCTAGCATCTTGGCTGAAGAAAAGTTGTTTTACCTCAAAAATATTGGAGCATATGATAGGGAAGGAATAGGAATTGTTTGAATTTAATCAGTACCAGATCCCCTTGTGGAGTTTAGTGGCTTTTATCAGAAAATACCACAATGCAGGCCTGGATTTTTACAACTAGGCTTCTAGTAGTATTGGTGGGTCATTGGGAAGTTTAATGCCTCCATCTAAACAATGGATTGAAGAGAAGGGGGTGTTTCAGTTTGCTGAAGCTGCTGGAATGCAATATATCAGAAATGTGTTGACTTTTATGATGTGGATTTATTAGTTCACAAATTTACAGTTCTAAGGTCATGAAAATGTCCCAACGTAGGCATCAACAGGATGATACCTTCTCTGAAGAAAGGCTGCTGGCATTTGTGTTCCTCTGTCAGATATCAAGGCACATGACCAGCATCTGCTGGTCCTTCTTTTTGGGTGCTGTTGCTTTCAGCTTCTGGCTTCAGTGGCTCTCTCAGCTCCTCCAGAGGCATTTTCTCTCTCTTGGCTCTCCCTGAGTGTTTCTTTTTATAGCTTTGTAAGTTTTTCTGCCTTTTATTCTCTCATAAATAAAAGATTAAGGCCCGCCTTGAATTGGGTATGTCACACCTCAATGGAAATGACCTAATCAAAAGGCCCCACCCACAGTAGGTCTAGCCCACCCCACAGGAATGGATTAAAGGAACATGGCCTTTTCTGGAGTGCATAATAAGCACAGGGGTATTCCTCCAGGTGCAGAATGAGATTTCTGGGATGTGAAATACCCCCTAGACACTCTTTCTTGAGCCTTCCTTCACAGACTTTCATATTGGCATCTCATTGACACTGGGCCACATCAGCAGATTACGCTTTGAGGGTTCCTTCATAAATCCATCATTATAACTGAGACACTTTTGTTGGGGCTGCCAGAGAAAAAGAGAACTTTGAGTATTTGGCAAAGGATTGTGATGGGGCCCAGTAATGACAGGCAAAGGGGTGCTATGCTTTAGTCACCATGTGGAGCTGTTTACTCAGCAACACCCCTTGGAGCCAGAGCCGAGGCAGTCAGACTATGCCAGAGTGGAAACAGGGGGATGAGATGGAGGAGAATGGAGGTCAGTCCTATCGACACAAAAGTCTTGGACCTGGGACCCTCAGCCCTCTCCTTTCTCTCTCCATCACTCTGTCACCCACCTTCTAATTTTCCCCTGCCCCCTTCCATCCCCATGTTGATCCCACCATGTGCAATTTTTTTAAACCAAGCAATACCTCTAGAGAGAAACATAAGTAAATGAAGATGCTTTCAGAGTTAAAATAGCAGACAGTGATCATGATCTGGGGTAGGGAATAGCAGTCAAATTTGCCTGAGCATTTGGAAGAGGGAGTTCTCATCAGGTATCACCCTTTCCAACCTGCATTGAGTAAAACTAAAACATCAAAGAAAGTTCTCAGAGGAGACGTCCTCCAATCTTTTCAGATTGGGTATTTCTGATTCTATAAAAGAACACTCATGGGAGAGAAACACTGTGTGTGTCATCAATCTGGAAGGGCCTTCAGTTATCCTTCATCCTTCAGTCAACCTATGCAAATTTACATTGGAAATACACCTTATGAACTGCATATGTATGTGAAAGTCATCAGACAAAAATATGTTTTAAAATAATCTGAGAGGTCTCACAGTGTAAATGTATCAAATGTAGAAGAATATTCAGTCAAATATTAAGCACTAATGTTTAAACAAGTCAGGGAACTTACTCATGGGAGTTTTCTGTAATTTAATGTAATCCATATGGAAATACTTTTGTTTCTAATATATCCTTAAGTGAGATGAATGAACTCCACTGGAGAGAAGCATTAGGTCTGGAATCACTATACATAAGCAATCAGAAGACTCTGATTTTGGTGTGCACAAGGAAGCTCTGAATAGGAATATTCCCCAAACAGGAAATGAGACCAGATGTCTTTACCGGAAGTTGAAGGCTCTTGAGAAATACTAGATAATTCAAACTGGAAATGTTATTCAGTGAAATATAAGTGGGAATTCCTTTACTATTTGAGCAACTCTTGTTGAATATATGAGGTTTTACACCCTATAAATCACCCTCAGTGTTATGAATGAAAGAAAATTTTCGATGGTCACTTATTCCTTGGTCAACATTAAAGTTCTCACACTGAAGAGACACCAACCTTCATATCAAAATGGATAACCTGCAGCTGGATTTCCCATCAGAAAAATTAGAATAACAAAACGATTGTCTGTTTTAACCAGTAATTCATATAATTATTCAGAATTTGGCTCAATGGCCTTATACTTTTAAAATGTTGGAATGCGAAGTGATCTGGGAACGCTTCTTGCAGCATTTCATGACGAGTAATAATAAATGTAATTCAGCTCTTTCTAATAGATTTGTACTTTAAAAATATGTAAGCACTAAAAATTGTTACTGAAGAATCTATTATATTTCTCAGGCCTTAGTTTTTTTTTTTTGTTTATTGTGTTTTAGCTGCAAACATAATTACACAGATCTGGTGAATCAGAAAATCACTCTGTCTACTCAAAAATGTAGAATGCAAAAAAAGAATGTCTAAAGAATGCATACAGTATTAATATATATATATACAAGGTAAGGATGAATGAAAACATGGAAAAATAAATACATGCAAATCAATCTAATGGTGCATAAATTATGTTTTTAAAATGTGATTTAATATTGCTATCATACTTTGAAAATAATTCCAAATTAATCTTTTTTAAAAAAGAAATTGAGGGCAGGTCACGGTGGCTCAGCAGGCAGAGTTCTTGCCTGCCATGCTGGAGACCCGGGTTTGATTCCTGATGCCTGCCCATGTAAAGAAAAAAGAAAAGAAACTGAGGTGATAATCTTGAAGGATTATGGGTTCACTGGCAAGAAAATTCTTTTCACCTCCTCTGGGGGTCCCATTAAAGCTTGGGTGCTTTCTGGGATTAGGGAGATTTGGACTCCCATGTCCAACAGAATCAGCCAGTGTTTTCCATTTTCGGAGTCCAAAATGGAGTTAAGGTGGTAAAGGGGCAATTGCCTATCAGATGGGGCCCATTTCCATGACCACCAGATCCCTAAATGGAAGTGGGTCCCACCTCTGACAGAGACTATGGGCAGAATGGAAGCATTGGAATTGCTCTACCGATTTACCAGCAATCATACAATTTAGGACTTCTTTGTCCCTTAGTGTCCAATATAATCTCTTGATCTTTTTGGTGTTCAAGCAGAGGCCTGACCTTAGGTGGTTTGTTTCACCTAGTAAAAGAAGACTTGCTGTTGATCAAATTTACGGTTGAGTCAGGTGGGGTGCTTGTAGAATAACAGGAACACATGAGTCTGTGTTTGCCTTTCATGACTTTCTCTTAAATCCAGGACATCTATGACCTCTGAAATTATTGTGGCGTTAGCCATCATTGCCATAAGGAGGACTGATATCAGGAGTTCCCCTGGGAAAACACCTGGTTGGATTCAGTACTTAATTCTAGATGTGGAATTAAGTTGCATAACATCAATTTAATCAACTTAATTCCACTGTGTTGCATACCATCTTTCACCTGATATGCTGCTTTTAACATTCTCAACTCAGAGAGGAGCTCTATAGCCTTAGCCAACATTTTCCGCTAACAGTCTGTGCAAACTATTAAGAGCCTAATGCAGGGTTGGCAGCTTCCAAGCCACCGAAATCCACGCAAAAATGTACATTAGGTGGGGTCCAAATCCTCCTCTGTGGGTCATTCCTACTTTCTGCAATATTGTGGGAGGATCCTTTTGGGAGAGCACCATATTTCCATTCCATACAATGGCATATTAATTGTTTAATTCCAGCCTCTATTAGGTGGAGCTTGTTCCTAAGCAGATACATCTTATACTGATTGCTAGATAGCCCCTGGGCCCTAGGGCAAGAGAGGAGACATGACTCCTTCTTTATGAAGCTGACCCCTCCTTCTTAGTCTTCTCCTTTTGCCTTTTCTGTCTTTATTCCTTTGCAGGTGGTTAGCAGCAAAGCAAAGAGCAATCTATCTTCATTATTTTCATAGTAGCATGCGCTACCTCCTCCTCTCGGTATGCTCAGTCTACCTTCCCATTCTTCCTTCCTATTTGGTCAGCACATCCTTTTATCCTATAGGTCAAGCATCCTGTTTATCTAGCTTCTGTGATCTGTCAATCATGACCTTAACCCCTGTGCAGGTTTGACATTGATTTAAGGCTCCTACATTCAGAGACTCATGACTCCTTTCTTTGCTGAGCATTCAGGCATCTCAGACCTTAAAGCAGGAAGGTACTGATTATTGGGCCATATGGTGTTTCTGGTGCCATTCCATCTAACTTGCTTTAGGATATTATCTTATTCTAGCAAGCAAAGCTGAGAGGGTCAGGTTAATGTAACTATGTACAAAGAGTAAACTACCAAGATTAGATCTGCAGCAAGCTATTCCAACTGTGGCTTTAGGTGAACCAGAGTTACTGGAGTGAAGGAATTATAAAAAATATTTTCTAGCTGTCAAAAATTATAGTAAACATTTTTCTAGCTATCAAATTTAGATATTTCCTTTAGACTATTCTACAATATATTAGAAAGTAAAAAAAGGGGGAGGGGCATCTGTGTAATGATTCCATCACCAGAATTATTTGTTAACTCAGGTTCTCAGTTACCAAATGGGGGTTTGTAACTTTTATTCTCTCAGGAAAATCCTCAGTGTACTGAACAATACTTGGCACATGTTGTGCATATGTTTTTTTTATTGCGGAGGAAAGTAGGAAGATCATCCCTAGCTGGGTTTTGTGCCTTTCTGCAGGCTGTACCCAGGCTCAAGCAAAGGACACTCCCTCTGGACTATCCTGAAAACATGCTGGGAGTACACATTGATTTAAAGAAGTCTCCTTACATTTGCCTCCCTCTTACCTCAGGTTTGTTGGCTTTTTGGTGGCCCAGCTGATCCCCAGTGTCACCAACTTATATTCATGTGAGCAGTACAGAGAAGTCATGCCGACCCTAAGCAGAAGTTCTGGGGTAGGACTGGATAATGTTAGCACTACTAGAAGGAATACATTGAGAAGGGGTTTCCTGGATTAAGTCGGGGAGGGGGTGGGGGAACTTCCTAAGGCCCTTTCCTTCTTGTGTGCTTCATTTACATTTACATTTCACTTTGGATATCCTCCTAACAGTGGGCAAAGAGCTCACAGGCAACCCCAATCCATGTGGATAGGGAAGAAACAAATATTGGGCTCTGTACTTGAGAAGAAGTGAAATGAAGGACATAGTGGCTCCCAAGACCTCCAGGTGAGACAAGTTGTTCTGGCCTGAAGGGGCTTTTGCAGCCAAGAGACCAAAGGAAACACCAGGCACAGACTGAGACATGAACCTTTATTATAGTGGCTTACTTACAGGAGTGAATAAAGAAATTAATCTAGAAGCCAACTTGCTCTGACAGTGGCCAATACAGAGCTCAGTGTGAAAGTGTTCCACAATCAGTTGGAAATCAATGGGGCCAGTTATAGGGGTCCAAGACAAAGACAGCAGAGGGATCTCATGACAGATTGCAGGTTTAGTAAACACAATTCTGGGAAGGGAGGTAGGATATAGATAAACATTTCATGCAGAGAGAGATCTGGTCTCTTGTGTACACTGATCATCTGTACATTCTTCCTTTTTTAAAGAGGTTAGCTTAAATATTAACTAACCCAGTTCATGCAAGCAACTGCATGCTTTAGAGCTTCACAGAGACTCAGGGAATGGCTTGGCTCCTGAGCTTCCACAGTCCACCCCTGCACAGCAGCTTGCATCAACCATATGACAGACATTGCATCCACAGTCCACAGCAACAGTACAATAGGCAGCAAAGTATAAACAAGCTGTTGCATGCAGAAAATAATCCAACTAGCAAGTGGCACTACAGCAAGGTTAGGGAATTAAACCTCTGTGAGAGGGGATCATCTGATAGATGCCCAGTGTTTTGTATGTGACTTTTAATGTGATTTAAAACTTGTGTAACATTTTGTGAGTTAGGTATATATACACAACACTGGATATTTATTAAGGCACGGGTACCACCTTGAGTGGTGGTGAGAATATCTAGTGCTATCTTATTTTGCAAAACTACTTTTTTTAGGTTGCATAGTTTCTTCATTAAGATATGGCTAATTTTGATTCATTGTGTGTACAGTGTGATTAGCTAAAGTAGCTACATGTTTTTCAGTGTCTATGGCAGCTCCATCTGGGATGAATATAGCTAAAGGGTAGAACCACCAGGCAGCTTGCTTTATTATGTATCTAGTTTCCACCATTTTCCAATTACTGGGCTAAGATGTCATAAAGAGTAGCAGGTACATAGGACCGTCAACCATGTACATCGTCCAATCCAGTTACAGGGCAAGTAGGGTTAGCCGTTTGCCTCACAGGTCCACAGTCACCCCTTGCAGAAGGGACAGGTCCCATATTCAATATCTATACCTTGCCATTGGAAGAGGCTGCCATTTTCCAAGTGGATGGTCAAGTTACAAACTTCATTAGGCAGCCATCCCATGTTCTTGTATCCTTCAATTCATTCCATGCAGACATGTACCACTTTGTCAATAGTGACAGTCTCAGAAATGAGCCATCCTAAGCCACCAAATACTGAATACCCAAGCATAGGCCGAGATTTGTTGACTTGTCTCCAGACCAGAAAGTATGTTTAGAAGTAGGAGTCAGCCTGAGGGGGCAAAGTCTCTGGTGATGAAGAGAAAGTAAAGAATTTTTTCCAAACTTGCCATCATCAGGGGTTCTGCCATGCCAGCACTGCATCTCACATCATTTGGTGGCAGGAGCTACAGTCCATGGGAGGTCAGTGACACCAGACAATGGCAACTTGTGCATACCCAGCACTGAGACCTATTGGGCATGGAGGTTACGGCTGAAGCCCACTGCAGGTGAAAAGAAAGATATTCATGGGGAACAGTAAGGAGCAAATCTTGGTAATCTAACTGTATGCTCACTACGTTTCCATTGTGGAATAGATGGGTCCATGGAGAAGACATGTAATGGAGGTCCTCCCAGACCATTTTCTTTCCCCTTGGGGCAATACGTGGTCCCCAGGAGTGTTAGCTTAGGCATAATACGAGTCCATAGTGTCATATATACAGTGCCTTGCTGTGTGGGAGGCCCAGGGTTAACAATATAAACAGTTTTTGGCACTTTGTGAAGGAACTATAGCCTAATACTTATATGCTGAGCAGTCCCAATACTCCATAGACTTAGGATCCCCAACCAGGATGTCATAGGCCAGGTCCACAGCCAATCAACCTTATTTTCCCCATTTTCTAATACTTGTAGCATAAGCATAAGCAAGTTGTTATCATTACCTCTCTGTGGCTGTAATGCTACTGGCTCCCTTACCTGTATCCTCAGGGCCTGCATGGGTCTAGTTGTCATCATCTCAATGGTGAAGTCACACTGAGTCTAGAGCTGACAGTTGGTCAAGGCAGAGTATAATCATTGAGTCCACTGCTGCAGAGACCTTATGTCATCACTCAATTGTTCTCTAAAGAGGCACTTCATCCTCTTGACATATCCTGCTGTGGTTGGATTATAAGGTAAGTAAAAATTCCACAAAACATCAGGCTCTGTTGCCTAGGCTCGAGTCAATTTTCTGGTGAATGAGCTCCCCCAACACTGTCTACATGTCTGGAGACTCTGAAAAGGCACTTATTTTTTTCCAGGCTTCGTATCATGACCCTTTGATTAGCCTTTCCTAGTGGGAAGGCCAACAACGGTCCTGTGGCCCTATCTACAGCTATGAAGGCATATTTTGTGCCTTCAGACAGAGATAAAGGTCCTATATAACCTACCTGGCACCAGGTTACTGGAAGCTGCTCATGGTCAGTGTGGCCAAGTTGATGTGGAAGCATCCAGGGCCATCACAGCAAGCACGAAAGGTAGGCATCTACTACTTCCTTTAGCTGCTGTCATGTTATAGGTGTTGAAACAGCTGTGTCAGTCACTACATAGTTTGATATCCTTCATGGCTTGTTTCCAGTGCAGCCACCCAGCAGCCTCATGTGCTGCAGGTGCTAGGCTGCAGATCTCTGCCAAAGCATCTGCCACAACATTGCCTGGTAATGAATCAGCATTGTGGGCAGAAACATGGAAAACAGTTACTCTGCATTTATGGCAAACAGTCCAGATGTCTTTACACATCTCTTCCCCATAGGGGGTGACCAACCACCACCCACTACTCTTATTTTCATGTACCCATTCATACAGTCAGGCCTTGGTATATGGTCCAGTAGTCAGGACAAATGTTCAGTACATCCTGGGTTCATGAATGATGATTATCTACACCACTCTTACTTCCCCCCACTGGTTGCTTTACATATTCCCAGTGTCCCACCTGATGGTGTCAGTGCTAGCTGGACAGACACAGCTGTCCAAGTGTCAGGCTGTCCATGTGCTGACCCAGCAGTGTACCAGGTAAAGTCAGGTATGCTCCCACTTCCATCAACCATGGCCATGGGAACAGCCACTTTACGGGGGGGGGGGTGGGGGTGTTGGCTGGAATAGGACAGCACTACTCTTCCACATAATAGGACCTAAGATGTCATACATCTCTACACTTAATGTTATTAAGTGCTGTTATTGAAAATACTACATTATAAGAGATAGAGTTTTCTCTTTGTAAGCATGCTAAACTGACCACTCCTGGAACAGGAGTTATTGGTTTTGTCACACACCCATCCCTGTTTGGGGATGGTGGGTTGCAGAGTCACTGGACACTTTTGAGTTAGTCCTTCTACTTGCAGCAAGGTGTTGTAGACTGCAGACAATTGTTTTTCCAAAGGACTATATCTTGACTCTGCTCCTTTCTACAGTTCTGACCAGAATGCAATAGGTCCACATTTTGTCTCTTGCCATTGCCACAAGCCCCACTAAAGCCAATATAAGTACTGGCTATGTCCAATTCCCAAGGTACGTCTTGATCTACCCCTCTGTGTGCTTGTGCTATAGCCCATTTAGATCTTTCAAACGCAGCCTGCTGGGGGATACCTTATCCCCAATTCTTCCCCTTTTGAACTAATGTGTACAGAGGCCTTATGATTTGTACTAAGTGCAGTATGAATGGTATCCAGTATTCTAACCATCCCAGGAATGTCATTAGTTGTTTGGGAGTATAGGGGGTGGGATAATTTTGTACTGTCCAACAACCACAGAAGGAATAGTTTTAGTCTTACACAACCAGACAACATCCCAAAATTTGACAGAGCACCCAGGCCTCTGTAATTTGTCTTGATTTATTGCTCATCCTCAGCAATCTGCATTAACAGCTAACATTGTGTGGCTTTATCCCTGGCCCCCATAGCCTGCTGTAGTCAATGTGGAACCTCTGGTCCATGGCTGGTTCCCATATATTAAGGTACATTCTCCTCCAGTGTCCATTAATGCTAAAACCATATGTTCATTTGTTGGGGACCAAATGATGGTCAGCTCTATATGTGGTTCTGATCCCCAGTGTCCCACAAAACTGCTCTAACTTGGGGATGTTGATCTGCCTCCTAATCAGGAGGAAAGGGATCTTCCCAGACCTCTTCAGCCAGGGAAGCAGAGTGCTCCTCACTGGGCATTGGCTGAGCCTTCCAGCAGACATCATTATCCTCCTTTAGTGCCTGGTCTGAAGATTAATGATCTTGTTCCTTGGGTAGCTTACGCCATAATTCGATTAGCACTGCAACTGGCTGCCCATCAACATCCTTGATCTTAGTCCCTATGGTCACTAGATCCACCCATATCTGATGGCATGTCAACCAGTTTGGGCCATTGTGTCCCTTTGGCACATATCCCAGGCTGTAACAGAGCCTGTTCATGCCTAGTTCCTATAGCATATCTTGAAGCTCATCAGTAGATCTCCACTGGGGGGCCAGGTGTGGTAAATCCCCTTCAATGGGCCACACTTCCTTAAATAGGAGTACAAGCCAATCAGGCAGTGAGTGTGCTTTAATTGAGGGACAGTGCATGCATGTGCTGATGCAGCAAGGGGTGAGCAGTGAGGAAAGAGAGTTTACTTAACTCATGCCCTTGAGAGCAATGTAACATCGGCACCTGTGTCCCATAATTGCAATAACCAATTCGCTAAAGTTTCTTTGGGCTTTTGCTTATATTGAAGACCGATTTCTCTTAATTCAGAGGTGGTAAAATCTCATGAGGTAACATATATCTTTTGTTCTGTCTGGGTGTCCTCACTGACCCCTCTCTGGGAATACAACAGTTTCAGATTTAATTTCACGGATCAAAGTTTAAACTAATTTGCACGTCCTGACTTCCTCTTCATGGTCTGATTGTGGGTCTTCCTCATCAGAGAATCCATGGGGTCCCATACCTTGGGGTCCCATTCAGGTTAAGTAAGGATATCCCTTACTTGGAATTTATGCAATCTTTGCTCCTTTATTCTAGCATAATGGCATGTCAAAGTTTCCGAGTCCTCATCCACTTGCTTCAATCTCATATTTAAGGCATCCTTCAATTCCACCTGAGCTATCTGCATATCTCCTTCTAACTTAAATTCCTCTTCTAGGCAGTGAATGACTGCTTTCAGCAGTGGCCAGGCTACTGTTGCAGCAGCCTGGTGGCATTTCTTTTCCTTATGTAATCCTAACTGTCCTATGGCTATTGCAGGAGGACTATTAGTCCATCTGGGGATTATAGGCATCTCCTCTCAGCAGACCCCATTAGTCTAGGAGGGAAGCCACCCAACCCCAAATAGATGTCACAGGCCACCTTGGTATCCCATCTGGGGAATCTCCCTTTCCTGAGTTCATGCTATCAGAAATGGTCCTGGTTGGCCTGCCAATTGTTCCAGCCTGAAGGGGCTTTTCCAAGAGGCCAAAGGGATCACCAGACATGGACTGAGACATGAACCTCTATTATAGGGATTTACTTACAGGAGTGAAGAAAGAAATTAATCTAGGAGTCAAGTTGCTCTTATGGAGGCTGATACAGAGCTCAGTGTGAAAATATTCTGCAAATAGGCAGAAGTCAACAGGGCCAGTTATAGGGGCCCAAGACAAAGTCAGCAGAGGGGTCTCAAGATGAACATTATAGGTTAACTGTAAACATGATTCTCAGAAGGTGAAGTAGGGTATAGATTAACATTTTACACAGGGAGAGGTCTGCTTTCTTGCGTACATTGATCATCTATGTATTTTTCTTTCTCGAGTGGTTAGCTTAAACATTAACTGACCCAGGTCATGCAAGCAGGTTCATGCTTTAGAGTTTCACAAAGACTCAGGGAACAGCTCCGCCCCTATGCTCCCACACAAGTGTGCGTTTCAATCCTGTGAGGGTAGAAGTCAGGCCTTTCCTGAGTTTCTAGGTTTGGATACTTTCTTGCTTCCAAGTCAGCTCAACATAACCATGGTCAGTCATTTAAGCAGGGACTTTTCACTACAACTTTAATCTTGATAAGAATATGGACAGCATGGAAAACGTAAAATTTCAGGGTACAATCTCACCCTTAAAACGTTACTTAATATCAGAAAAACATGTCGTAAAAAACTGCACATAAACATATGGTCAGTAGGGAAGCAAATACACAGGTAATAGTTTTTTTTTTGTTTTAATATGGGGTTTAAGAATTCTTGATAAAATAAGTTCAAATGCTGGAGAGATTGTGTGAGAATTTAGAAACTGGTCTCTATCACATTTTTCACATTCTTGAAAAGGATTAAAAGCAAAACTGCTAGAATATGGCATGGAAAGTTAAGTAGGTGATTGAACACATTTTCAGAAAAAAAGAGGAAAATCTCATCAGATTTTTCCTCATAGGGTACCTACATTATATTTCTGGGAAATGAGCACTGGGAAATGCACAGAAAGACACATCTTTCAGCTTCTATTTATTCCCTAAATCAGAATCCTAGAGTCTAAATCTTACATACCTTTGAGCGTCTGTTTCTCAAAGCAGTGTTTTGGTGCCTACAACAAATTTTCTTTCAGGTTCATATAAGACATAGTGAATACATGAAAATTAAAAGGATGTAAAAAGGACGGGAGACTGGCATTTTTATTTGTTTTTTGGGATACATGGAATAATGATAAGAAGTGCTGAAGTAGAAAAAATTTTTGTAAATCTCTATTTTAATGTACTTCATAGGGCCATGTTCTATTAAAACTCTTATTAAACAATTTCTCAGTTTCAGCAATCACACGGAGGTGGGAAATTAATACATTGTTCTAGCTTCTTATTCTTAGTCTCTGTTCTTTTTAATAGTGAATTGGGCAAAGGAGATATAATTACAGCTTTAATGAAGCTTAATGTTTAGTACAGAATAATAATATGAAACATGTCACTGCAAATAAATGTCTTCACTGACAAATTGAGATATGGAATATAAAGGAAAAATCATTGGGGGGACCGGTCTTAGGTTGAATGATCACGGATGATCTTTCTGAGGTTTTAAGAGCTGACAATCTTTAAAGCATGAGAACCAGCCAGCAACCAGTAGAAGGGAGATGAAACTGTTCCAGTTATAGGTGATTAAGCATGGGGCAGTCTGAGGAAGGGAGAATCTGAGTTGTTGGAAGATCTAGAAGAGGACAAATATGGTTGATACACTCTGATTGAGGGAAAGAGTGTTATGTGGTAAAGGTGAAGGAGATGACCAAGGACATGTTCCTCATTGATATTTGGTTTTATAAATAAGTATAAAGAGAAGCCACTGACTGGCATTAAGAAATAAATTGATATATTCTGGTTGATGTTCTTTAAAATATATCTTTTGTAGTGGGTATGAATTCATCTAAGTATCAATAACTTCAGAATAGAAGAATCAACATAGTAAACGTATCAATTCTCCTCAAGTTTTGAACAATTCCCATCAAAATGCCAAGATTTCTTGGGAAGCTGAACACAAGAATATTTAAAAATGTATATGGAATGAAAAACCAACTAGAATAATGTAGACTATTTTGAAAGTGAAGAATAAATTAGAGTAACTCATCTCCTTGATTTCAACAATTATTATATAGCTAATCAAGACTTTTGTGTGTTGATATAGGGATAGACACATTAATTAGTGGAACATAGTGGAGAACCCAGAAATATACCCACACAAATATGCCTAAGTGATTTTTGACAAATGGCAGAAACACTTTAGTGGAATTAGGATAGTCTGGAGCAATTGAGAAAATAAAATTAACTTTGACCTATAACTCACACTTCATGAATAAGTCATCTAAAAATGAATCATGGACTTAAATATAAAATGCAAAATTTTTAAAAATTTAGGAAAAATATTAGTAATATTCTTCCAGATCTAGTGTTAGTCAGAGTTTTAGACTTGAACCTAAAAGTGCTATCAAGAATAGATTGGTAGTTTGAATTTCAACAAAATAAAAGAATTCGCTCTACAAAAGATTCTTACGTTAAAAGGACAAAAACACAAGTTACATATTGGGAGAACATATTTGGGAACCACATATCTGACCAGAACTTGTATCTGGAATATTTGAAAACCCTCAAAATTGAACAGTAAGAAAATGTAAACAATCCAATCATGAAATGGACAAAAGACAGTAACAGACATTTTAGAGAAGAGATTATACAGGTGACTGATTAGCAAATGTTAGTCATTAATGAAATGCAAATTAAAATCACACGAATATAGTCAACATATCTATTAGAATGACTAATATATTTAATAATAACACAAAATGCTAGGGTTTCTGCAGAGAAACTGGATCACTTTCATATTGCTGGTAGCAATGTGAAATTGTATAGCCATTTTGGAAATCAGTTTGGCAGTTTCTTTATAAGTAACTAGCATAAGACTTAGTACTCCTGGGTATTTATCTCAGAGTGATAAAATTTTGCATTTAATCATGTATAACACAGGTTACCTGGGGCAAGAGGGGAGATAAGGAGGGATAGAGTTTAATGACTATTGTGTATAAGGATTGTTTGGGGTGATTGGAAAGTTCTAATAGTGAATGGTGCTGACTGGATAACAATATTGCTAATGAGATTAATCCCACTGAATTGTATGCTTGGAGGCAGTTGAGATTGGAAAGCTAATGTTCTAATATATTTCCACAATTCAAAACAAAAAAACAAGGCTAAAGAGACAAGAACAACTAAAGACAATACATGATACTTGACTGGACCTAATAATAGAGGAGAAAATGCCCAAAATGATGTTATTAAGACCATGTAAAAATTTAATATAAGAATGAAAGCTTTATATCAATGTTGAATTTCTTATTGTTCTTAGGAAATATATGTGGAAGTATTAAGTGTTCAAGGATAATGATGTATTCAACCTACCCACAAATGTTTAGAAAATTAACAGATAGATTGATAGATGATAGATGGATAGAAAAAATAATAGGGCAAATGTGACAAAATATTAAAAGTTGGTGGATCGGTAGATGGGTGGGAGGTGTGTTGGAGTGCTCTGTATGGATTTGTATTATTTTTGCATCTGTTCTGTTAGTTTGAAATAACTTTTAAATAAAAATTATACACAAAATTCTTGTGTTTACACAAAATCTCTACACACATGGTAATAGAATTTTTAAGATAAAGAGAACATGTTAGCATACTATGAAGAAATGACCAAATGAAGAGGTAGAATTTGAAGATGCTGGAAAGATGTAATCTACAGTGCAAATTCTTTTAAACAGGTGACAAGATGCAATCTAAATATTTATTTAGGGTTTGGATTTTGAGAAGAGGGTGACATATTTTTCTAATACAGTGTGGCCAAAAAGGGAGGGCAAACCCCTGAGCATATTTTTGGGAGAGGGGTTGTTCAAAGATGTTCAGTTCTTGCCTGAAGGGTTCTGTTTTCTCAGTGAGTTATTAGGTAAGCTGATCAGGTGAAAGAAGGGAGGAATAAAGGCTAAATGAATATGGAGAAGACTGGATAAGGATATTGGGGTTTCTGAGGAAATAATTTTATTAGGGATATATGAACTTAATCATTTGTGGACAATGTTTATTGCTAGGTAGATAATTTTGAACTTATAGTGATATGGTCCTGCCACCTTTTGATATTTTCTGCAGAATTACAGAGCTGTGTAGTGAACATGTGCATTTGGCAATAAGGCAAACATTTGGGTTCATTAACTGACTGAATTTTTCCAGAGATAGGAGAATCTGACATAGAGGATGATATTTTACTTCATACTTTCCTTGAGAATTGCCAACTTAAAGGAATGCTGAGCAGATTTTCATGTCCTAGAATTCATAGTCAAAAGCCTAGCAGAATTCAAGGGAAGATGGCTGAATAGATTAGCTCAAGCTTAGCCCTGCTCCATGGAAAAGTTAGGGAAGGGACAGGAGGGTGATTGAGGTGGCGATTCAGGAGTGCGGCTGACCTGGGAGAGCCTTCTGCAGCACATGGAGCAGCCCTAGTTGCAGAGGCCAAGGAACTGAGAGGCAGAAAGCTGGATCCTGGCATAAAGGTATGGAGCTGCCAGGGACAGGAGCCCGGGACTAGGAAATAAGTCAGGCCACATTCCTTGGGCGCACTACCCACACCAGCGCAGCCCCATAACCAGCAACTCACCCCACACCCCACACACCCGAACCCCATCACCTGCTCCCATTCTCTGCACTCCATGCACCCCCCCCGCAGGACCCCCAAGTGCACATACCTCCCCCCCACCCCGACTCCAAGTGCAGCCCAACCCACCTCTCCTGCACCCCTCCTGATCACTACCTCCAGCTCCCTGTTCCCTGCAGGCTATTGCCAGTGCATAAAGGCTGTGGGCACTAACTTCCACATCTAGGCTACCCCTGTCCCTGCCCCCACACGACCCCGCCCTCACTCCACCCCACCTGAGGTCTGTGCCTCAGTTTGCAGCACTCCCATGCCCATGCATGTGCACACGGACCCCCAATCACATCATTCAGCTCTGGGAACCACACTTTACAGCAGTCCTAGAACCACACATGTACACAGCCCTAAACCACACTTCCCTGCTCTAAGAAAGTGCTGACCTGTGCAGCCAGGTCACATCTGCCCCCCAATCCACGAAGGCATAACGCCAACCTGCTGCCACAGTGCTACACATGTGCCCCATGCCTTAGACCAGTGCACACCAGATTAAGCCCCCTCCAGACTGGTGTGCCTGCACAGCTACATCCTCCCTGGCCACTGGGCACCCATGTTTACAAGCATCAGCTTAACATCTCCAACCTGTGCCCATACCTGCCCTGAAGCAAATCACTGCCCACCCCATGCCCTGCTGCCTGCTGTAAAACCATCCCACAAAGACAAGGCCTTAGACTATTGAAAGAAATCAACTCCCAAAGTAAATCAATCAAAATATTTACATGCCACAAAGACAGCAGAGGATCACTAAGCATATCACAATGCAGACAGCTATAGCCCTGTCTAATGACCAAATTAAAACACCAGAGGAGACATAGACATTGGTACAACTAATCAAAGATGTTCATACAACTCTACTTAATAAGTGGGATAGCAAATGACATAAAGGAGATTAAGAAGACAGTAGAAGAGCATAAAGAGGAATTTTAAAGAATAAATAGAAAAATAGCCACTATCACAGAGATTAAAGATTCTGCTGACCAAAAAGAAAACATACTAGAGGCACACAACACCAGATTTGAAGAGACAGAAGAAAGAATAGGTGACATAGAGGAGGGATACTGACTTTGAAGACTCAAAACAGCTAATGGCAAAAGAGATTGGAAAAATTGAATGGGAACTCAGGGAGATGATAGACAAAACAAAGCACACAAATATAAGAATCATTGGGGTTCCAGAAGGAGAAGAGAGGAGTAAAGAGCTAGGAAGAGTAGTTGAGGATATAATGGGGGAAAACTTCCCAGATCTCATAAAGGACATAAATATACAAGTCAAAGAAGTCCAGTGAACCCCAAACAGAATAAATCCAAATAGGTCTTCCCCAAGGCACATACAAATTAGTCTGTCAAATGTTGAAGAGAAACACAAAATCTTGAAAGGGGCAAGAGAAAAACAATCTACTACATACAAGGGAAATCAAATAAGATTGAGTTCAGACTACTCAACTAGCACCCCAGAGGCAAGAAGGCAGTGGTATGATATATTTAAGATCCTGAAAGAGAAACACTTCCAGCCAAGAATTCTGTACCCAGCCAAATTGTCCTTCAAAATTGAGGGAGAGATTAAAGTTTTCACAGACAAAGAAGTCCTGGAAGAATTTGTTAACAAGAGATCAGCCCTACAAGAAATACTAAAAGGAGTTCTGCTGGCTGAAAAAAGAGAAGACAGGAGAGGGGTGTCTGGAGGAGGGCACAGAATTGAAGAGTATCACTAAGGGTAATTCAAAGAATACAAAGAGAAAGAGGGAAAAGAATATATAGATATGACAAATAAAATAAAAAAGATAAGATGGTGGAATCAAGAAACATCTTTTCAGTGATAACTTTGAATGTTAATGGACTAAATGTACCAATTAAAAGATACAGATTGGCAGAATGGATTAAGAGACATAATCCAGCCATATGCTATTCATAAGACTCATCTTAGACACAAGGATATGAATAGATTGAAAGTGAAAGGATGGAAAAAGATTTTCCATGCAAGTTGAAACCAAAAGAAAGCAGGAGTAGCTATACTAATATCGGACAAAATAGACTTTAAATGCAAGGACATCATAAGAGACAAAGAAGGATACTATATACTAATTAAGAGGTCAATTCACCAACAAGATATAACAATCATAAATGTTTATGCTCCCAATCAAGGAGCTCCAAAGTACATGAGACAGACATTGGCAAAACTGAAGGGAGCAATAGATGTTTCAACAATAATAGTAGGAGACTTCAATACACCACTCTCCTCTACACATAACAAGACAGAAGATTAACAAGGAAATAAAGAAGTTAAATAACCAGATCAACGAATTAGACTTACAGACATATAGAGGTCACTACACCCCAAAGCACAAGATTATACATTCTTCTGTAGTGCTCATGGAGCATTCTCCAGGATAGATCCAATGCTGTCTTTATAAATATGAAAATAACGACTTTATTCAAAGCATTTTCTCTGAGCACAATGGGATGAAGCTGGATCTCAATGACCGCCAAAGGACGAAACATTCACAAATATAAAGAGATTAAATAACACACTTAACCAGTGGGTCAAAGAAGAAATTGCTAGAGAAGTCAGTATTTATCTGGAGATAAATGAAAATGAGAATACAACTTATCAGAACTTATGGATGTGGCAAAGGCTGTGTTGAGAGGGAAATTTATTGCCCTAAATGTCTATATTAAAAAACAAGAAAGAGCAAAAATTGAGAACTTAACAGCACACCTGGAGGAACTTGAGGAAGTACAGCAAACTAACTCCAAAGCAAATAGGAAAAGAGAAATAACAAAAGTTGAAGCAGAGATAAATGAATGGGAGAACAAAGAACAATAGAAAGAATCAATAAAATCAAAAGTTGGTTCTTAGAGAAAATCAATAAAATTGATGGGTCACTAGCAAGACTGACAAAGAAAAAAAGAGAGAGGATGCAAATAAACAAAGTCAGAAATGAGAAGGAGTGCACTACCACATACCCTGAAGAAATAAAAGAAATTATAGGAGGATACTATGAACAGCTATATGCAAAGAAACTAGACAAATTAGATGACGTGAACAAATTCCTGGAGACACACAAACAAGCTACACTGACTCAGGAAGAAATAGAAAATCTCAACAAAGCAATCACAAGTAAAGAAATCCAATCAGTCATCAAAAATCTTCCTAGAAAGAAAAGTCCAGGGCCAGATGGTTTCATAAGGGAATTTTATCAAACATTCCATAAAGAACTAACACCAATCCTGCTCAAACTTTTCAAAAAAATTGAGGAAAAAGGAACTCTACCTAACTCATTTTATGAAGCTAATATTATTTTAATACCAAAACTGGGTAAAGATGCTGTAAGAAAGGAAAACTGCAGGTAAATCTCCCTAATGAACATTGATGCAAAAATTCTTAATAAAACATTAGCAAACTGAACTCAACAGCACATCAAAAGAATTCTACACCATGACCAAGTGGGGTTTATACCAGGAATGCAAGGATAGTTCAACACAAGAAAATCAATTAGTTAATCCAGCATATTAATATATCTAAAGGGAAAAATCACACGATCATCTCGATAGTTGCTGAAAAAGCATTCAACAAAATTCAGCATCCTTTTCTGATGAAAACACTCCTAAAGATAGGAATCAAAGATAACTACCTCAACATGATAAAGGGAATATATGAAAAACTGACAGCCAGCATCATACTCAATGGAGAGAGACTGAAAGCTTCCCCCTAAGATCAGATAGAAGACAAAGATGCCCACTACCACCACTATTATTCAACATTGTGCTAGAAGTTTTAGCAAGAGCAATTAGGCAGGACAAAGAAATAAAAGGCATCCAAATTGGAAAAGAAGAAGTAAAACTCTCATTATTTGCAGATAATATGATACCATACTTGGAAGATCCTGAGAAATCTACAGCAAAGTTACTTGAGCTAATAAACAAATTCAGCAAGGTGGCAGGATATATAATTAATGTGCAAAAATCAGTAACATTTCTATACACAAGCAATGAATGACCTAGCTGAGAAGTCGGGCAAGGAAAAAATTCCATTCAAAATAGCAACTAAGAGAATCAATTACTTAGGTATGAACTTAACTAGGGATGTAAAGGACTTGCTCATGGAAAACTATATAGCATTGCTAAAAGAAATCAAAGGAGACCTAAATAGGTAGAAAGACATTCCATGCTCATGGATAGGGAGGCTAAATATAGTTCAGATGTCAATTCTTCCTAAATTGATCTACAGATTCAACACAGTTCCAGTCAAAATTCCAACAACCTACTTTGAAGATTTGGAAAAGCTAAGTACCAAATTCATCTGGAAGGAAAAGAGACTCCAAATAGCTAAAAGTATCCTAAAAAAAGAATGAAATGGGAGGATTAACACTCCCTGACTTTAAAACCTATTATAAAGCTGCAGTGGTCAAAATAGCATGGTACTGGCACAAAGTACCATGACAGAAGCATTAACCAATGGAATCAAATGGAGAGTGCAGAAATAGACCACCTAATCTATGGTGAACTGATTTTTGGCAAGGCCCCCAAATCCTCTGAACTGGAATAAAATGGTCTTTTTAATAATTAGGCATGGAAGAACTGAATATCAATAGCCAAGAGAGTGAAAGAGGACTCCTATCTTACACCCTACAAAAAACTCAAAGTGGGTCAAACACCTAAATATAAGAAGTAGCACCATAAAGCTTCTAGAAGAAAATGTAGAGAAACATCTTCAAGACCTAGTAATAGGAGGTAGCTTCCTAAACTTTACACCCAAAGTACAAGCAACAAAAGAAAAATCAGATAAATGGGAACTCCTCAAAATCAAATGCTTCTGCACCTCAAAAGACTTTGTGAAAAAGGTGAAGAGGCAGCCAACTCAATGGGAGAAAATATTTGGAAATCATATAGCAGACAAAGTTTTGATTTCCTGTATATTCAAAGATATCATACAACTCAACAACAAAAGAACAAACAACCCAATTATAAAATGGGCTAAAGATATGAATCGGCATTTTTCTGAAGAGCAAATAAGATAGCTCAAAAACACAAGTTAAATGATTTATTTCCACTCTCCCAGCTGCTTCCACTGGAAATCTTCAGACACCTATAATACCAATGTGATCAAGTGACTTTACTTGCCTTGTCACTACTATACAAAGGGGAGCATAGTAAAATATAAATTAATCCCCCCAACAGCATCTCTTAAGAATTGTGGCAAAGTGAATTGAATGGGAGCTTTCGTATGGCGAATTGTTACTCTGAACCTGTTCACAAGGTTTTTAAGAAACCGGAACAGACAGCTAAATAGTTAAAAGGGTGCACAGGTAATATTCTGAGTTTCTAAATTTGTTGCCACAAGAACCTCACAGAAACCCTCTGGGTCAGGTTCTGTTTTCCTCTTTTATATATAGATATTGACAAAGAGGTAGAGATCTTAAGACTTACTCCAGACACTGGGATAGGTGGAGAGCAATGCTCAGGCAGTCAAGTTCCTAAGACACTTTATCCCTTATAGGATGAGGACAGTATGTGCTCCAAGGAGCTGGGTAAAGGATCAGATCCCCTGATGGAAAACCATTTGATACCGTAGCATGGCTTTTTCCCAAAAAAGGGCCTGTCCAATCTGGCACCACAAAGGACAAAACTCTCTCTCAGCGAGAAGGTGACTTTATTGCAAGTGCACAGGAAATAAACCAAACCAGTTCAAAGTGAGGATGTGAAGTAGGGTTTTTATAGGTAAAGAAAAGGGGGTAAGGGTTGGAAATAAACCTGAATGGTGGTCTCATGATCCATTTCTGTTAGGTTAGCATGTCCTGTTGTTTAAGTTCGGTGACACATTAAAGGCAGTTTAAATTCAGATGTTGATGTGTAAGGTCCTATGTGCAGCATCTTCATAAATTTTTTTAACTGACTGCTCAGGAATGTCAAACTTTTTGCCTTTTGAGGACGAAGTTACTGATTTACTGGGCCCCAGGGTGCTCTTGGTGCCATTCTGCCTCATTTGCTTTAAGATGATATCTTATTCCTGTAGGCAGAACTGAGAAGGTCCTGTTGATTTTCAAGCGCGAAAAGTATATTAAGATAAGATTAATTGAAAACCATTTAGCTATGCTATTAGAAGATCTAACCAAAGGAATTTTAATAGGCATATTTTCCAGCTATCACTTTCAGGAACATAGTTCCGTTTCTTGGCATAAAACAAGCTTTGCAATTCTAGTTAGTTCAATTTTTCAATTTCTGGGGACAATGTTCACTTATCATAGTAGAAGCCAATGTGAAAAATTCACAAGAATGAAAAAAAAATAGGTTTCTTTACCCATGCCAACGATACGAAACCCCCCCCCCCCCCCATAATGAGCACACAGCAGGGGTTCCTTGGGGCAGGTGTCAAGGAACAGGTGATGGACGAGGGAACTCAACACTAACCCCGGCTTACGCAGCTCCCCTGCTGGGCTTCTGGAGCCCTACAGCTCTCTGCGCCCTAGGCTGGGAGCACTTCCAGCTGGTGGTGTGGTCCTAGATAGGCTAGTTCCTTGAGCCCCAGTAAATTCACCAACAAACTGTGGACACCTGAATGGACAGGACGGAGGGTAGAGGGATGGAGGAGGGGAGGAATCCGGCAGGCGGGACTCCAGGGGGAATCACATTGGACAGCAGAGAAACCCTTTGTGACGCATCTTCAGCTTACTGGGGATTGGACAGAAGGTTGGAGGTGGGGCTAAAAGCCCCTATTCCAGGGGGCGTTTGGGCAGGGAGCAGAGACTGGCGCACTCCTCCTCGTTCTGCTGGTTTTTCCTTCCCAGTACCTTTCTTGTTGGTTGTACTGAGGAGCCCACTTCACCCAGCCGGGTCAGGGGCATTGAATAATCTGAGCGCAAGCTCTGTGATTCAGCCGGACGGCGGAAGGGGTGAAGGTGGGTGGGAAGGGAGCATTTTCATTCCCAAAGGGAGAGCCTGCAGCTTCTTTCTCTGCCCACCGCACTGTCCGCCTGGGGGGGAACGCCGACAGCCGCTTTTTCCGATCACTGCGGATCAGACCGCCCCGAAACATCTCGGGGTTCGGTTCCCCCGACCCTGATATCGCGTCCGCAGTGAGGGCGCAGCATCGTCCCTGTGGGAGCCTCGGGGTAGGCTCCCACAGCTCTGGGACATCTCCAGCTGCCTCCACAGTGAGTAAAAAGTTTCCGCTTAGGCCTGCTGTTGAGGCGGGGCCTTTGCCGGGCAGCTCCTCCCAGAAGTATTTTTCTTAAATGGCGAGCATTGGACCTTTGATTCTCTGCACTCTTCCCTCGTGGTTTATTCTTTCTCATGTAACACCGTAGCGAAACTAATTTAACCACAGTATCCATTCATTAAGGGGTTTGCCTGCTTGATATCCTGTCATGCTGTAAGAATTTTTATGGTTTCAAGATTGTTCCTGCACACAGTCCTGATAGAGATTCAAAGTATTGCATAGTTAGCTAAGTTGAGGACAGGCCAGTCCTGGCTGAGCCATAAAGGAGCCGAAGTGGAAAAGGCAGTGATGGCACTACATGTTTTTCATGTTGAAAATTTACAAGTACAGGTGTTACAACTCACGATATTGCTTTAATTTTGAACATGTTATTTACTCATGACACCAAAATTTATTATAATTTTTACTTTCCTGACTTTAATAGAAGCAAGCTCATTAGTAAAATACTTGAAATATACTTCTTAATTTATCTTGTTTTTAATTGAGAAAATTGTCACTTTGCACAATTTCTCGTGACCAAGGGGAGATCTTAAAATTAAGTACAGCTTACTGAAATGTCTTTCATTTCACTGTGACTGACATTGTTTTAAAAATATATAAATAATAGAGCTGATACTTGCACAGCCTAAGAATGTACTAAATGGCACTGAATTGTACTTAAAAGTTGTCAATTTTTAGGTCTGTGAATTTTACCTCAATGATACAACCACCATCAAACTAGAATATGTTTGCACTAAGTAAAATTCCTGCGTTAAGAGAAATCAGTTTGTGTAGACCTCCACACAGTGGTGGTTTTTGATACCTGCTATTGTATACTGCTTAAAACTACCTCAGATGAAATAAATCTCTTGAGGATTTAAATTGTTAGTATTTTAATAAACACTGTCAGTGACTACTTTCTGTAATGCGTATGACTTCATTGAAATTAAGTTTCTTCTATTAAAAATTCAAAATGCAAAAACAGTTAAATTTTGTATATTTGCATTTGAATGATGAAATTGGGCATCTATAATCTCAATTTTTATATCTTTCCCATAATCACATTTTCATTTGGTGATGAATTGCTCTCAAATTCTTTACTTTCTTTTGTCTGTATTTTCAAATTTGAAAATATGTTCATGTGTCTTGTTAAATTTTACATTTATCAAATATGTTTTCTCTCTCTGTAGTAAGCAAGGGGATAGGCCTTGTAATAACAATCCATCTTTATATATTGTAGGGATTTTTTGTTGCACTTTATTTACTATTTTCTCTCAGTTTACTATAGCTTTCTACACTAAGTTGCATAAATATTTGTAACCTATTTGCATCAAGAAGTGTTTGATTTTAAAAGAGTTTCTTTCTTCATCTATTATATATATATATCAGATATATCTGCAATTATATATACATTTGGGAAATGTTCATTTGTGTGCAGTATCCTGATTACATTTATTCCTCTCCTGGCTTGACACATAAAGGTGAATTCCAGCATCTTATAATCTCCACCATTTCTCCACGTTACAAATCCCTGCCGTGATTAAGTCGTAACCTCATTCTCCCTTAGGCACGAAAATCTCCAGATAGACTCCTGGAGGGCAAAGAGACAGAAGATCCCCATACTCTGGGGAAGCTTCTATTTTCATGACACCTGAAACCCCCATGTGCACATTGATAAAAGACAGCCACATATAGAAAATCCAGACAGATCTGAGACACCTCCTGATGCCATAGAAAGTAAACTTAAGCAAAATTCTGGACTAGCCTGTCCCTGGTTTGGAGGAGGGAGTTATTCAATAAATGTCCTACTCTGTGGTTTTTGACCTGGGCAGGGAGCTATCATTCTTCAGAACGTGAAGCCGAAAAGGGAGGCCCTTTGAAAAACAGGAATATGGATACCTTGCTATTTTCACAAAAACACTCAAGACACCAAGGCCTAGTTCTATTTGTATAATATTCACACATTTCATCTTTATTGACATCCAGACTCTTACAAAGGCAATTAATTTCACAACTTAGGTTGAAGTGTATTTGAGTAGACTTGGCCTCTGAATGTTTTAATGTCATGGTAATGACATGGGCATTTTACAAACTAATTTTGAAATAAAATCAGATGTATTAATATTGCAATAATAAAAAGAAGTCCTGATTCCTTCACTCAGATTTCCCAGTTATCAAGTCTTTACATTTGCCCATTAACAAACATTTCCCAAAATTTCTCTAGCAAATTTATCTCACAAACCAGAACACTTTCTTAGGAAGCACCAATATAAACCCAAATCAGGAAATCAATGTTATTTCAACACTGTAATCCCATTTTTGACCCACTGTCCCAACCATCTCAAACTGTCTCAATTTATACTTTTCCAATGTCATCCAGTCTTCTTCAGTCTGGAACTCTTCCTGAGATAATCCCTGAACTATCACATCTTTGACAGAATTAAGGAACACAATAAAAGATGATCGTAATTTGGGTCTACCCAGCGTTTCCTGTTAAGCAGAGCAGACTCTGCATTCCTACTGGGAATTTAGCAGTCTGAATCTGCTTTCCTCAGTGCAGCCCATTAGAAGGGACTTGAGGCCCATCTGCCCCACCCACAGTGTTGTGAACTTGATAACCAGGGGAAATATCTGCCAGTGTCTCCACGCAAAACGTGTTTTTGTTTTGTAATAAATATTTTATGAGGACATATTTTGACAGTATGTCATTATCACGTTCCCCATCCAATCTCCATCACCAACTTTGATATTCATTGTTGATTCTCACATGGATGATCTAACACTCTGATGGTTGCCAGATGGTGGGTTTTTATTTTTCCATTTTCATCTGTGCTCCTGTATCTCTTATTTGGCTTTCTGTTATACAAAAGGCTTGCTCTGCTCACTATTTATTTGTTACAGCAGTATGGATTAATGCATTCTATTCTATTAAACATATTACCTGTTATCATTAAATATTTTAATGCTCAAGTTGTCCCAAATTGGACTAGTAGTATCCCCCTGAAAGTAACTCAGTCAAGCCCTAGTAAGTCATCTACTCTTGGTCAAGGTGATAGCAAAGTAATGAACGTTAAATTATTCCTGACCTCCTGCTCCAAATTGCATGCTGTGTCAAAGGTACCATTTCTTTCACTAAGCCATATAGTCAGCCATCACTGAATATTTAATTCACCAGTAGGTGACTAAATTTTGTCTGGTTGTATTCACCTGTCCTTACTTGAATTCATTCTGGACCTAAAGGGCTCTCTTGGACACAGATATTTCATCATGTCACTGATTTGCTTTAACTTTGTTGATGGGTTCCACTGTCCTTAAAACAAGGACCATAGGACTTACAATGACCTTCAGACCTTCACTCTTCCTTTCTGTCTCCCTCTCCAGTCCAGTCCACCCCACCCCAATTATCTGTAGTACATTCATTTTCAGTTTCTGGGAAGAGCAAGATTTCATGTCACAGGGATTTTATACATGTTCCCATTAAACAAGTTTATATCCCAAGCAAGTTTTCTAAGACTTTGACCAGTCAAATCATTAGGTTTCAGGAAACACACCTGTTCTTTCAGAGAGTTTTTCCCATTTCCACAAAAGAAGCCCTTTCTGTTATGTATACAAGTTAGCCTGTCATTTTACTTTAAATTATCTTTCCTAAACTAAAACTCCATTGGGTAAATGGTTGTTATATTTGCCTGCATAATCCCAGTCACTGGCACAAGCCTGACCAGAATGATCATTGCTACCCTCAAGAATGTTTGTCAGATAGCCAGAATAGAAAGACAAAGGTATCATAAAAACATGAGTTACATAAGAGCTAGTGAAATATAAAATATGATTACCTAAAAGACCTACTATCTTTACAAATGCACACTACATCTTTTTTTCTCAGAGCTGTGTATTTTTTAATTTAAATTTTTTAGTTAGAGAAGTTGTTGGTCTGCAGCTAAATCATGTAAAAAATATGGTGTTCCCATATAACCCCCTATTGTTGACACTTTGGATTCACGATACCTTTGTTTCAACTGATGAAAGAATATTAAAATGTATTGTAATATATTTAATACACCGAATGTACTATATTCCATAATTGAGGTGTACTTTCCCCAAATACCTCACTGTTATTAACACCCGCATTAGTGTGATATGTTTCCTAATATTCATATAAAGAACATATTTATACTTGTACTGTTAACTATAGTCCATTGTTTTACAATAGGTTTCACTGTATTTTACAGTCCTGTGTTTTGATTTTGCTTTTTATTTCAGTAACATATATACAACCTAAAATTTCCTTCTTTTAACTACACTCTCATATATAATTCATTGCAGTTAATTACACTAACAGTATTGTGCTACCATCACCACCATCCATTTCCAAAACTTTGCAATCAACCGAAATAGAAGTTCTGTACAAATTATTAAATCCTATTCTTTACCCTCCAATACAACTCCTGATAAACTATACTCTAGATTCTCTCTCTGAGTTTGCTTGTTGTAATTGTTTGTATTAGTGAGATCGTATAATATTTGACCTTTTGTATCTGTCTTATTCCACTTAGCATAAGGTCTTCAAAGTTCATCCAAATTGCATTATGAGGACTTCATTCCTTTCTATAATTGAATAATATTCCATTGTATTATATTCCACATTTCATTTATCCATTCATCAATTGATGGACATTTGTGTTCCTTCCATTTTTTTGCATTTCACATTACTGTGAAAATATCTTCAAGTCCCCACTTTCAGTTTTTCTGAATACATACCTAGTAGTGGTGTAACTGGAACATATGGTAATTCTATGCTTAGTTTTCTGAGGAACTTCAAAAATGTCTTCCACAGTGGCTGTGTCATTGTATATTCCCACTAGCAATGAATAAGTGTTCCTATTTTTTCACATACTGTCCACCACTTGTTATTTTCTATTTTTTAAATAATAGCCATTCTAGTGGGGGTGAAGTGGTATCTCATTATAGTCTTTTTTAAAATATTTTAATTTTAATTTCTTATTTACATATACATTCCATACTTAATGCACAATCAGTGGCTCACAATATCATCATATAGTTGTGTATTCATCACCATGATCATTTTTTAGAACACTTACATCACTCCAGAAAAAGAAATAAAAAGTAAAAAGAAGAAACTCATGCATACCATACTTCATACTCTTGCTCTCATTGACCACTGTTATTTCCATCTACCCAATTTATTTTACCATTTGTCCGCCCAATTATTTATTTATTCTTTATATTTTTTGGCTCATGTGCCCAACCCCTGGATAAATGGAGCAACAGACACAAGGTTTTCACAATCCCATAGTCACATTATAAAACTAATATCTTTATACAATCATCTTCAGGAATCAAGGCTACTGGAACACAGCTCAACAGTTTCAGTCATTCTGCTACACCATAAACTAAAAAAGGACATCTATATACTGCTTAAGAATAACCTCCAGAATAACTTCTTCTCGACTCTGTTTGAAATCTCTCAGCCACTGAAACTTTATTTTGTCTCATTTCTCTCTTCCCCTTTTGGCAAGAAGGCTTTCTCAATCCCATGATACTGGGTCCTGGTTAATACGAGGAATTCTGTCCCACGTTGCCAGGGAGATTTAAAACCGTGGAAGCCATGTCCCACGTAGTGGGGAGGGCAGTGAGTTCACCTGCTGAGTTGGCCTCATCAGAGCAACAAAAGTTTCTTTGGGGGTGACTCCTAGGCCTAATTTTGAGTAGACTTAGCCTATCCTTTGTAGGAATATTTTGTAGGGGCGAACCCCAAGATTGAGGGCTCAGCCTATTGATCTGGTTGTCACCACTGCTTGCAAGAATATCAGAAATTCTCCAAATGGGGAAATTGAATATTTCCTCCTTTCTCCCCAGTCCCCCAAAGGGACCTACAAATGCTTCTTTATTCACTGCCCATATTACTCTGGGATTTATCAGGGCATCACGCTAACTGGGACAAATCAACAAGATCTCACACCCTACTCAAGATTCCATGTACTTATGGTGTTCAAGTAAACTGACCATACAAGTGAATTAGGAATTGCAGTACCCAAAGTAGAAATTTTGCTCCAAATAAACATCTCTCCCCTTGATCTCACAGAGAAGTTGAAGTTTTAAAATATGAACCATATCATCCTTTACTCTGTATTCTGATTTACCTTAGTCCTATCTATATCAGCTTATTCATATCTTTACTCAAAGCCTGATCACTTTTTCAACTTTTTGAACAGTTCCTGTTTGGCATACTGCCGACTTTCATAGCTTCAGAGCTCTAATTCTGAGTCTCATATGTCACATAGAACATCCCTGTTATAAACAAACAGCCCAGTATCTCAGAATTTAGAAATAACATTTACAACTCCTGTGACTGCTGTAAGAGCTTACAATCTAGGACTCTTTACAATAGGCCCAACCTGATCCTGTGTTCTTGAATTTAGTTCACCAAGTTTATATATTATAGTTAGTCTATATGACTGAGGCATTATATTTGTCTTTTTGTTTCTGACATTTCATTCAACATACAGTCCGTCAAGTTCATATACTAGTTACAGGTCTCACAGCTACTTTATTTTTTGTGACCACTCAGTAGCCCATTGTATGTATACACCATAATTCCCCCTTCCAGTCCTCAGTCACATTGTACCCTTAGACCACTTCCATCCACTGTGGTTTGAGAACACTGCCGCCATAGACACCAATGTGCAAATGTCCATTCCTGTCCCCACACTCAGTTCCTCCAGGTATATACTGAGCACTGGGTTTCAGGATCATATGGCAACCCCACTCCTAGCCTCCGTTGGAACTACCACACTGCATTCCCAGAGGCTGTACCTCCTACTTCCCTACTGACATTGAATAGGTACATCTTTCTCCACATTTTCTCTAGCACTTATTTCTCTCTGTTCATTTTTAAACAGGTTTATTCATACATCATGCAGTCCAACCTAAGTGTCTAGGAATGCCTTCGCCACTGTGAATCTACTTGTGAAAGTAAAGGAAATGAAGACATCTCCTTTACTTCCACAGATAATTCATACCCCTCCCCCATGCCCCCCACCTGTTGACATTTAATTGTGGCATCATGCCCTTGTTACATTCAGTGGAAGCATATTACAATGTTACTGTTGACTATAGACCCTAGCTTGCATTGATTGTACTCCCCCCCATGCCATCTATTTTCAGCACCCTGTAATATTGACATTTATTTGTTCTCCCTCTTACAAGAATGTTTATTTGTATATTTATTTACCATCGTTGTCCACTCTATGCATTCCTAAATTATACCATCTCTGTCTTTATTTTCTATCGTTCCTTTTGTTTTTATAAGTGCTGCCAGTGCTTTTTCCTCAATCATACTCATATTCAGCTTCATTCAATGTACTTATATTATTATGCTACAATCAGGTAATATTGTGCTATCCATTTATGAATTTTTACAGTCAGTCCTGTTGCACTATCTATGTTTCTTCAGCACCAAATGCCCAATCTCTACCCTATTTCTCTCTCCTGATAACCTGTGTTCTTCACTTCAATACTCAAAGTTCACTCATTAATGTTAGTTTATATTAGTGAGGCCATACAGTATTTGTCCTTTTGTTTCTGGCTAATTTCACTCAGCATAATGTCTTCAAGGTTCATCCACATTGTTATGTGCTTCATGACTTTATTCTATCTTACAGCTACATAATATTCCATCGTATGTATATACCAGAGCTTGTTTAGCCACTCATCCATTGATGGACATTTGGGCTGTTTCCATCTCTTGGCAATTGTAAATCATGATGCTGTAAACCTGGTGTGCAAATGTCCATCTGTGTCCTTGCCCTCAGGTCCTCTGAATATATACCTAGTAATGGGATTGTTGGATCATATGGCAATTCTATACTTAGGTTCTTGAGGAACTGCCAAACTGCCTTCCAGAGCATTTGTATCATTTTACATTCCCACCAACAGTGGCTAAGTGTACCTCTTTCTCCACATTGTCTCCAACACTTGTTCATTTCTATTTTTTTGTTTTGTTTTTTTGATAATGGCCATTCTAGTGGGTGTCAGATGATACCTCATTGTGGTTTTGGTTCACATTTCCCTAATAACCAGTAAAGTTGAGCATCTTTACATGTGCCTTTTAGCCATTTTTAATTTCCTCTTCTGAGAAGTGTCTGTTCATGCCCATTTTTTAATTGTGTTGTTTGTCTTGTTGTTGAGTTGAATAATCTATATATATTCGGGATACTAAACCTTTATCTGATACGTGGTTTCCAAATACTGTCTCCCATTGCATAGATGGCTCTTTTACTTTCTTGACAAAGTTCTTTGATGCACAAAAGTGTGTAATTTTAAGGAGTTCTCATTTATCTATTTCTTTCTTCAAAGCTTGTGCTTTGGATGTAAGGTCTAGGACACCAACTCTTACTACAAGTTTTACAAGCTATTTCCTTACATTTGCTCCTGAAAGTTTTATAGTTTTTGCTCTAGTATTTAAGTGTTTGATCCATTTTAAGTTAATTTTTGTGTAGAGTGTGAGATATGAATCCCTCTTCATACTTTTGCGTGTGGATATCCAATTCTCCAAACACTGTTATTGAAGAGGCTGCTCTGTCTAGGTGGCTTGACTTGACTACCTTATCAAAGATCAGCTGTCCATAGATGAGAGGGTCTATTTCTGAACACTCAATTCAATTCCATTGGTCAGTATGTGTATCTTAGTGTCAGTACCATGCTGTTTTGACCACAATAGCTTTGTAATATACTTTAAAGTGAGAAAGTGTGAGACCTCCCACTTCATTTATTTCTCAAGTAATTTTTATTTGGGCCTTTCTGCTCTTCCAAATAAATTTGGTTATTGGTTTTTCTCTTTTTGCAAGTTTAGTTGTTGGGATTTTAATTGGTATTGCATTGAATCTATAAATGAATTTGTGTAAAATTAACATCATAACTATATTTAGTCGTCCAGCCCATGAGCATCATATGCCCTTCCATTTATTTAGATCTTCCATGATTTCTGTTAGCAATTTATGGTAGTTTTCTGTATACAGGTCTTATGTATCCTTACTTAAATTTATTCCTAAATATTTGATTCTTTTGGTTGCTATTGTAAATGGATTTTTTTTCTTGATTTTCTCCTCAGATTGTTCATTATTAGTGTATAGAAATTCTGTTGATTTGGGGGTGTTGGTCTTGTACCCTGCCACGTTGCTGTATTCATTTATTAGCTCTAGTAGCTTTGCTGTTGATTTTTCAGGGTTTTCTACATATAGTATCATTTCATCTGCAAACACTGAGAGTTTTAATTCTTCCTTACCAATTTGGATCTCTTTTATTTCTTTTTCTTGCATAACTGCTCTAGTTAGAACTTTTAGCACAATGTTAAAATACAGTGATGAGCTCAGTTCTCCTCTGCCAGCCGCCACCGCCGGGGACTCCCTCTAAGACCCCTTCTCCCCACTCAGCCTTCCTTCTCAGCCGGCTTCTCCCATCGCCGAATTGAGAGCTTCAGGATCTTACCAGCTCCCCAGACCTCACCCAAACCCCACCATGTATCCCGCCCCCCAGCTCCCCTACAAGTTCTAGCTTCACGGCCAGATCGCTCCAGTCTCACCTCCAGTTCCTCCTCCAGAACAACTTCTAAAGAACTAGAAACAGTACAGAACAGCTCCCGGAGCCACGACAGAGACCAGACACACAGCGTACCCTATTCTGGACCAGCTGGACCAGCTAAGAGACTCCGCTGTGGTGAGGTCCCCGAGAGGCGCGCGCTTCCCCGGGCTGAGGCAGCTGGCGGCTGGAGTCCCTCCCTCCCTCCTCCCCAGTCCGGCTGGGAGCTTTGGATCGGGTTCCTCAAGCCGCGGTGACCGGAGCCCCTTCCACACACGCGGCTTCCTGGGCCGGCTGAGAAGATTGGATCGACGGTTCCCCAAGCCACGGTGGCCCTCCCACACGCAGCTTCCCGGGCTGGCTGGGAGCTTTGGAGCGGCGGTTCCCCAAGCCATGGCGGCCGGCGACCCTCCCCCACGCACAGCTTCCCAGGCCAGCTGGTAGCCTTGGAACAGCGGTCCCCCAAGCCGCAGTTTCCAGCGACCGCAGCCCCTTCCACACACGCGGCTTCCCGGGCTGGCTGGGAGCATTGGAACAGCGGTTCCCCAAGCCGTGGCAGCTGGCAACCCTCCCCCACAGGCGACTTCCCGGAGGGAAAGGAAAGAGTCTCCAACAGTAGTAGAGACTGAGCCCAACCTAACACCAATAGTGGCATTAATGAACAACTTCTGACTACTAAAAATAGGCCATCAGCTCAGGCGAAACTGATCAAGGCAGAAGTCACTGATTGGGCTAACTGAAAAAGCGTAAAGGGGGTGAAACAGAGCCTTCTGCAGCTGTTTCTATGGAGGGTTTGTTGCCTCTGGGCTCAGCGCTGGGATTACATAGGTTACAACTGCCCCAAACACAGAAACAGGCTGCTTTTAGGGCTCTCTACCACCTGTACCTTCCCCGCGGGAGGGGTGAAACGCAACTCAGGTGGAATACCTCTCTCAAGGAATTCAGATCCCAGGACTTCACAATTTGAAGCCATTAAAACCAACCTACAACCTTTCCTCTGTCTCCAACACACACCCAGCAGCGAGAGTCTTCCAAAGTTAAAGGAGCCACAACAGCTTTTGCTGGTGGGACCCACAGACAGACAAGCACCACATACTGGGCAGGATAAGAAAAACAGAACCCAGAGATTTCACAGGAAAGTCTTTCAACCTGCTGGGTCCCACACTCAGGGAAATCTGATTAAATGCCCAGACGCCAGCAAAAAATAACAAATCACACCAGGAAAATTGAAGATATGGCCGAGTCAAAGTAACAAACCAATAGCTCAAATGAGATGCAGGAGCTGAGACAACTAATTCTGAATATACGAACAGAAATGGAAAACCTCTACAAAAAACAAATCGATAAATTGAGGGAGGACATGAAGAAGGCATGGGATCAACAAAAAGAAGAAATGGAAAGTCTGGAAAAACAAATCACAGAACTTATGGGATTGAAAAACACAGTAGAAGAGATGAAAAAAACAATGGAAACCTACAATGGTAGATTTAAAGAGACAGAAGATAGAATTAGTGAACTGGAGGATGGAACATCTGAAATCCAAAAAGAAACAGAAACTATAGGGAAAAGAATGGAAAAATTTGAGCAGGGGCTCAGGGAATTGAATGATAATATGAAGCATACAAATATACGTGTTGTGGGTGTACCAGAAGGAGAAGAGAAGGGAAAAGGAGGAGAAAAACTAATGGAAGAAATTATCACTGAAAATTTCCCAACTCTTATGAAAGACCTAAAATTACAGATCCAAGAAGTTCAGCGCACCCCAAAGAGAATAGACTCAAATAAGCGTTCTCCAAGACACTTACTAGTTAGAACGTCAGGGGTCAAAGAGAAAGAGAGGATCTTGAAAGCAGCAAGAGAAAAACAATCCATCACATACAAGGGAAACCCAATAAGACTATGTGCAGATTTCTCAGCAGAAACCATAGAAGCTAGAAGACAGTGGGATGATATATTTAAATTACTAAAAGAGAAAAACTGCCAACCAAGACTTCTATATCCAGCAAAATTGTCCTTCAAAAATGAGGGAGAAATTAAAACATTTTCAGACAAAAAGTCACTGAGAGAATTTGTGACCAAGAGACCAGCTCTGCAAGAAATACTAAAGGGAGCACTAGAGACAGATATTAAAAGACAGAAGAGAGAGGTGTGGAGAAGAGTGTAGAAAGAAGGAAAATCAGATATGACATCTAAAATTCAAAAGGCAAAATGGTAGAGGAAAGTACTACCCAAACAGTAATAACACTAAATGTTAATGGACTGAACTCCCCAATCAAAAGACATAGACTGGCAGAATGGATTAAAAAACAGGATCCTTCTATATGCTGTCTACAGGAAACACATCTTAGACCTAAAGATAAACATAGATTGAAAGTGAAAGGTTGGGAAAAGATATTTCATGCAAATAACAACCAGAAAAGAGCAGGGGTAGCTATACTAATATCCAAAAAATTAGACTTCAAATGTAAAACAGTTAAAAGAGACAAAGAAGGACACTATATACTAATAAAAGGAACAATTAAACAAGAAGACATAACAATCATAAATATTTATGCACCAAGCCAGAATGCCCCAAAATACGTGAGGAATACACTGCAAACACTGAAAGGGAAATAGACACATATACCATAATAGTTGGAGACTTCAATTCACCACTCTCATCAATGGACAGAACATCTAGACAGAGGATCAATAAAGAAATAGAGAATTTGAATATTACAATAAATGAGCTAGACTTAACAGACATTTATAGGACATTACATCCCACAACAGCAGGATACACCTTTTTCTCAAGTGCTCATGGATCATTCTCAAAGATAGACCATATGCTGGGTCACAAAGCAAGTCTTCACAAATTTAAAAAGATTGAAATCATACACAACACTTTCTCGGATCATAAAGGAATGAAGTTGGAAATCAATAAGAGGCGAAGTGCCAGAAAATTCACAAATACGTGGAGGCTCAACAGCACACTCTTAAACAACGAGTGGGTCAAGGAAGAAATTACAAGAGAAATTAGTAAATATCTCGAGGCGAATGAAAACAAAAACATAACATATCAAAACCTATGGGACGCAGCAAAGGCAGTGCTAAGAGGGAAATTTATTGCCCTAAATGCCTATATCAGAAAAGAAGAAAAGGCAAAAATTCAGGAATTAACTGTCCACTTGGAAGAACTGGAGAAAGAACAGCAAACTGACCCCAAAGCAAGCAAAAGGAAAGAAATAACAAAGATTAGAGCAGAAATAAATGAAATTGAGAACATGAAAACAATAGAGAAAATCAATAAGACCAGAAGTTGGTTCTATGAGAAAATCAATAAGATTGATGGGCCCTTAGCAAGATTGACAAAAAGAAGAAGAGAGAGGATGCAAACAAATAAGATCAGAAATGGAAGAGGAGACATAACCACTGACCTCACAGAAATAAAGGAGGTAATAACAGGATACTATTAACAACTTTACGCTAATAAATACAACAATGCAGATGAAATGGGCAAGTTCCTAGAAAGGCATGAACAACCAACTTTGACTCAAGAAGAAATAGATGACCTCAACAAACCAATCACAAGTAAAGAAATTGAATCAGTCATTCAAAAACTTCCTAAAAAGAAAAGTCCAGGACCAGACGGCTTCACTTGTGAATTCTACCAAACATTCCAGAAAGAATTAGTACCAACTCTGCTCAAACTCTTCCAAAAAATCAAAGTGGAGGGAAAGCTACCTAATTCATTCTATGAAGCCAACATCACCCTCATACCAAAACCAGGCAAAGATATTACAAAAAAAGAAAACTACAGACCAATCTCTCTAATGAATATAGATGCAAAAATCCTCAACAAAATTCTAGCAAATTGAATCCAGCAACACATTAAAAGAATTATACATCATGACCAAGTAGGATTCATCCCAGGTATGCAAGGATGGTTCAACATAAGAAAATCAATTAATGTAATACACCATATCAACAAATCAAAGCAGAAAAATCACATGATCATCTCAATTGATGCAGAGAAGGCATTTGACAAGATTCAACATCCTTTCCTGTTGAAAACACTTCAAAGGATAGGAATACAAGGGAACTTCCTTAAAATGATAGAGGGAATATATGAAAAACCCACATCTAATAGCATCCTCAATGGGGAAAAATTGAAAACTTTCCCCCTAAGATCAGGAACAAGACAAGGATGTCCATTATCACCACTATTATTCAACATTGGGTTGGAGGTTCTAGCCAGAGCAATTAGACAAGAAAAAGAAATACAAGGCATCAAAATTGGAAAGGAAGAAGTAAAACTATCACTGTTTGCAGATGATATGATACTATACATCAAAAACCCGGAAAAATCCACAACAAAACTACTAGAGCTAATAAATGAGTACAGCAAAGTAGCAGGTTACAAGATCAACATTCAAAAATCTGTAGCATTTCTATACACGAGCAATGAACAAGCTGAGGGGGAAATCAAGAAACGAATTCCATTTACAATTGCAACTAAAAGAATAAAGTACTTAGGAATAAATTTAACTAAAGAGACAAAAGACCTATTCAAAGAAAACTACAAAAAAACTGTTAAAAGAAATCACAGAAGACCTAAATAGATGGAAGGGCATACCATGTTCATGGATTGGAAGACTAAATATAGTTAAGATGTCAATCCTACCTAAATTGATTTACAGAGTCAACGCAATACCAATCAAAATCCCAACAACTTATTTTTCGGAAATAGAAAAACCAATAAGGAAATTTATCTGGAAGGGCAGGGTGCCCTGAATTGCTAAAAGTATCTTGAGGGAAAAAAATGAAGCTGGAGGTCTCGAGCTGCTGGACTTTAAGGCATATTATGAAGCCACAGTGGTCAAAACAGCATGGTATTGGCATAAAGATAGATATATCAACCAATGGAATCGAATAGAGTGCTCAGATATAGACTCTCTCATCTATGGACATTTGATCTTTGATAAGGCAGTCAAGCCAACTCACCTGGGGCAGCACAGTCTCTTCAATAAATGGTGCCTACAGAACTGGATATCCATATGCAAAAGAATGAAAGAGGACCCATATCTCACACCCTATACAAAAGTTAACTCAAAATGGATCAAAGATCTAAACATTGGGTCTAAGACCATAAAACAGTTAGAGGAAAATGTAAGGAGATATCTTATGAAACTTACAAATGGAGGCGGTTTTATGGATCTTTTTAAACCTAAAACAAGAGCACTGAAGAAGGAAATAAATAAATGTGAGCTCCTCAAAATTAAACACTTTTGTGCATCAAAGAACTTCATCAAGAAAGTAGAAAGACAGCCTACACAATGGGAGACAATATTTGGAAATGACATATCAGATAAAGGTCTAGTATCCAGAATTTATGAAGAGATTGTTCAACTCAACAACAAAAAGACAGCCAACCCAATTGCAAAATGGGAAAAAGACTTGAACAGACACCTCTCAGAAGAGGAAATACAAATGGCCAAAAGGCACATGAAGAGATGCTCAATGTTCCTGGCCATTAGAGAAATGCAAATCAAACCCACAATGAGATATCATCTCACACCCACCAGAATGGCCATTATCAACAAAACAGAAAATGACAAGTGCTGGAGAGGATGCGGAGAAAGAGGCACACTTATCCACTGTTGGTGGGAATGTCAAATGGTGCAACCACTGTGGAAGGCAGTTTGGCGGTTCCTCAAAAAACTGAATATAGAATTGCTATATGACCCAGCAATACCATTGCTAGGTATCTACTCAAAGGACTCAAGGGCAAAGACACAAATGGACATTTGCACACCAATGTTTATAGCAGCATTATTTACAATTGCAAAGAGATGGAAACAGCCAAAATGTCCATCAACAGAGGAGTGGCTAAACAAACTGTGGTATATACATACGATGGAATATTATGCAGCTTTAAGACAGAATAAACTTATGAAGCATGTAATAACATGGATGGACCTAGAGAACATTATGCTGAGTGAGACTAGCCAAAAATTAAAGGACAAATACTGTATGGTCCCACTGATGTGAACTGACAGAGAATAAACTTGAAATATGTCATTGATAACAGAGACCATCAGGAGTTAGAAACAGGGTAAGATAATGGGTAATTGGAGCTGAAGGGATACAGAATGTGCATCAGGACTAGATACAAAAACTCAAAAATGGACAGCACAATACTACCTAATTGTAATGTAATTATGTTAAAATACTGAATGAAGCTGCATCTGAGCTATGGTTTTTTTTGTTGTTTGTTTGTTTTTTATATATATTTTTTGTATTTTTAATTTTTTTCTCTATATTATCATTTTATTTCTTTTTCTGTTGTCTTGCTATTTCTTTTTCTAAATCAATGCAAATGTACTAAGAAATGATGATCATACATCTATGTGATGATATTAAGAATTACTGATTGCATATGTAGAATGGAATGATTTCTAAATGTTGTGTTAGTTAATTTTTTTAATTAATAAAAAAAAATACAGTGATGAGACTGGACATTCTGTGTTTTTTTTTCCTGATTTTTGAGGAAAGCTTTCAGTATTTCCCCATTGAGGATGATGTTAGCTGTCACTTTTTTGTTTTCATGTTGAGGAAGTTCCCTTCTATTCCTATCCTTTGAAATGTTTTCATCAAGAAAGGATGTTGAATATTGTCAAATGTCAATCTAGATTGTCATGTGTTTTATTCTGCTTTAACGTAATTATATGGTGTATTACATTAATTGATTTTCTTGTATTGAACCACCCTTGCATACCTGGAATAAATCCCACTTGAACATGGGGTATAGTGCTTTTAAAGTGCTGCTGAATTCTGTTTGCAAGTATTTTTGTTGAGAATTTTTTCATCTATATTCATTAAATAGCTTGGTCTGTAATTTTCTTTTCTAATGCTATCTAACTGTGGCTTTGATATTAGGGTGATGTTGGCTTCATAGAATAAGTTAGGCAGCTTTGAGTTTTGAGCAGGATTGGTACTATCTCTTTCTTGAATGCTTGGTAGAATTCACATGTGAAGCCATCTGATCCTGGACTTTTCTTATTTGGGAACTTATTTTATTTCTTTGTTTCTGATTGGTTTGTTGAGGTCATCTTTTCTCAAGTCTGTGCTGGTTGTTCATGCCTTTCTAGGAAGTTGTCCATTTCATCTATATTTTCTAGTTTATTAGCATATTGTTGCTCATAGTAAACTCTCATTACCTCCTTTATTTCTGCAGGATCAGTGGTTATGTGTCCTCCATTTCTGATTTTATTTATTACTCTCCTCTTTTTTTTTTGTCAGCCTAGCTAAGGGTCCATCAATTTTATTGATTTTCTAAAACAACCAACTTCAGGTTTTGTTGATTTTCTCTATCATTTTCGTGTTTTCAGTTTCATTTATTTTTGCTCTACTCTTCATTATTTCTTTCCTCTTGTTTCTTTTGGGGTTACTTTGCTGTTCTTTCTCTAGTTCTTCCAAGTGAACTGTTAATTCCCTGAATTTTGCTCTTCTTTTTCTTAATATAGACATTTAAGGCAATACATTTCCCTCTCAATACAACCTTTGCTGCATCCCATAAATTTTGATTTATTGTATTTTCATTTTCATTTTCCATGAGATATTTACTGATTGATTTCTCTGAAATTTCTTTCTTGACCCACTGGTTGTTTAAAGTTTGTTGTTTAGCCTCCATATATTTGTGAATTCTCTGGCCCTCTGTCTGTTATTGATTTCCAACTTCATTCCACTATGATCTGAGAAACTGTTTTATATAACTTATAAATCTTTATAAATTTATTGAACTTGCTTTGTGATCCAGATTATGATCTATCCTTGAGTATGATCCATGAGTACTTGAGAATAAGGCATATCCTGTTGTTGTGGGGTGTAATATTCTCTAAATGTCTGTTAAATGTAATTTATTTATTGATATTCAAAATGTGTGTTTCCTTATTAATCCTCTGTCTGGAGTTCTATCTGTTAATGAGAGTGGGGAATTGAAGTCTCCAACTATTATGGTAGAGGTTTCTACTTGTCCCTTCCATGTTGTCAGTGTTTGCTCCATTTATTTTGGAGCACTCCTGCTTGGTGCATAAATATTTATGATTGTTATGTCTTCCTGTGGAATTGTTCTTCTTTATTTATACATAGTGTCCTTTATCTCTTTTAATTGTTTTCTATCTAAAGGCTAACTTATTGGATATCAGTATAGCTACCCCTGCTCTTCTCTGGTTGTTGTTTGCATAAAATGTCTTTTCCAAACCTTTCTCTTCATCCTATTTTTGTTCTTGTGTCTAAGTGAGTCTCCTGTAATCAGCATATAGATGGGTCCTGTTTATTAACCCATTCTGTCAGTCTGTGTCTTTTGATTGGTGAGTATAATCCATTAATAGTTAATGTTATTATTGTTTAAAGGCAGTACTTTCTTTACTATTTTGTCTTTTGGATTTTTTTTTTTTTACATGGGCAGGCACCGGGAAGTGAACCCAGGTCCTCTGGCATGGCAGGCAAGCATTCTTGCCTGCTGAGCCACTGTGGCCCTGTCTTTTGGATTTTATATGTCATATCTAAATTTCTTTTTTCTTTTTATCTTTACTGATAGTCTTCATTTCTACACTCTTCTCCAAACTTCTCTCCCCTGTCTTTCCCTATATGCCTGTAGTGTTCCCTTTAGTTTTTTTGTAGAGCTGGTCTTTTAATCACAAATTCTCTTGGTGCCTGTTTGTCTGAAAGTATTTTAATCTCCCTTTCATTTTGAATGGACAGTTTTGCTGGGTATAGAATTCTTGGTTGGCAGTTTTTCTCTTCCATTATCTTAAATATATCATACCACTGCTTTTTTTGCCTCCACGGTTTTTGCTGAGAAATCCACACATAGTCTTATTGAACTTCCCTTGTATATCATGGATTACTTTTCTCTTGCTGCCTTCAGAATTTGATCTTGGTTCTTGATATTTGACAATTTGATTAGTAAGTGTCTTGGATTATGTCTATTTGGATCTATTCTGTTTGGAGTACACTGCATTTGTATCTGTAATTTTATACCTTTCATAAGAAATGGGAAATTTTCAGTGATTATTTCCTCCATTAGTCTTTCTCTTCATTTTCCCTTCTCCTTCTGGGACACCCATAACATGTATATTCATGCGCTTCATGTTGTCATTCAGTTCCCTGAGACCCTGCTCATATTTTTCCATTCTTTTCCCTATATTTTCTTTCATGTGTCAGATTTCATATGACTTGCCCTCTAGTTAACTAATCCTTTCTTCTGCCTCTTCAAATCTATTGTCGCCATTGTTTTTTTTACATTTCTTTTATTGTGCCTTTCTTTCCCATAAGTTCTGCAGTTTGCATTTTCAGACTTTTGAGTTTTTCTTTATGTTTGCCCAGTGTCTTCTTTATATTTCCCCCAACTCATTGGTTTGATTTTTGATGAGATTTTCCATGTCTGTTTGAACATCCTAAACTAGTTATTTTAACTTGTATATTTCATTTGAATATTGGTTTGTTCCTTTGACTGGGCCATATCCAGTATGATTCATTTTCCCAGTATGACTCATTATTTTTTGCTGGTGTCTAGGCTTTTGGTTTCCTTAATTAGTTTATTCTGGAGGTTTTCACTTTTTTCCTTAGGGTTTTCTTGCTGGATGGTTTTTTTTCTCTGTCTATTCTTTGGCATTCAGTTCATCTTATTCTAGACCTCTAGCATAGGTTCTGTTTAACTATTCAGAATTTTTCAGTTCTTAGTTTTCTGTTTCTTGCCCTGCCTATATGGAGGCTTTTTTTTTTTTTTGAGGAGGGTCTCCTCAGATATTATTGAGCCCAGTCAGATTTTCCCAGACCAGACAGGCCCGCATCTCAGGAGGGGAGAGTATCCATTATCAAGTTTCCCTGAGGGTGAGACCCAGGAGGTTGTCAGACTTTGCTAAGAAGCATCTAGATCCTGCTTTTCCTATCCTGCCCAGCATGTGACACTTGTCAGCACACAGCTTCCCACCAGCATAAAGTTATGCAGTGCCTTTAATTTCAGTGGCCTCTCTTTGCCAGTGGTGTGGTTGAAACAGAAGCTGAGGTAGTAGGTGGACTTTGATTGCTTCTATTTTCCAGCCCATGGGGCCTGAATTTCCTGAAGGAGGGCCTCTACTTGAGGTGAGCCCCACTCCCTTTTCTTAGAGAAGATATACCCTTTAGGGAATTAACCTCCTTCTCCTGACTAGTTACTTTGTCTCTCAGACATGCCTTAATCCCACCCTTGCCTGGGGCAATGCTGGAGGCTGAGAGTGATTGCAGTTCTATCTAATGAGCTGTTAAGAAGTAAAGAAAAAAAAAAAGGCTTTTCAGAGCCAGACTGCTGCTCCCTGAGTTTGCCATCCAGAGCTCAATTTGATGCGTGGCCCTATGTGCCTTCTTTTCTTGGGGTCCTTCTCTTTTCCCATATTTTGTGCTCTCTAACCCAGAGAGCCTCTGGTTTTAAAAATTTTTTTCCATCAACCCCACCCCTTGTCTGCAAGGGCAAAAACCCCTTGTTCCTTTAGTGCTTAATCCAGTTTATCTTTGCTCAGTGCCTCTCTCCAGTAGTCAGAATTTATTAATTTACTCTGCAATTGGAGCTTGGGTGAGCTAAATCCTTGCTATTAATAAAGTCCATTTCCTTTCCCCTTGGGGGACCAGCCTGCCATTCCCATGGGGGAGGGTCCTCCACAGCTTGGCAGACTTACAGTTCTGTGTGAGATCTTAGCCATTCCACCCATTCCAGACTGGTGTACAGTGTGTGCCCAGTAACTGATGTCCCCTCAACAGTTTTTAATAACAGTTCCTAGGTATTTACTAGCTGCATTGGAGGACAAATTAAATTCCACACCTCAGTATGCTGCCATGTTGCCCTATCTCCTGAATCATGCTGTATTCACCATTTTAGCTTGTAATATTCTTTAAAGTAACCTAGTGTGAATCCTCCTACTTCATTTTTCCTTTTTAAAGAGATTTTTGACTATTTATAGCTCCTTACCCTTCAAAATAAATGCAATTATTGGCTTTCCCATTTCTGCAAAGTAGGCTTTTGGAATTTTTCTTAGTACTGCATTGAATGTGTAGATCAGTTTGGGTAGAATTGGCATCTTAATATCCTTTGGCATTCTAATCCATGAACATGGAATGTCTTTCCATTTATTCAGGTCTTCTTTGAGCTCTTTTAGCAATGTTTTATAGTTTTCTGTATATAGGTTCTTTATATCCTTGGTTAAATTTTTTCTTAAATATTTGATTTTTTTAATTGCTGTTTGGAATGCAATTTTTTCTTGATTTCCTCTTTAGATATATCATTCTAATGTATAAACACAACAGATTCTTGCAAGTTGATCATGTACCCTGCTATTTTGCTGAATTTATTATTAGTGCTAGTAGGTTTGCTGTGGCTTTCTGGGGATTTTTTTCTATGTATAGGATCATGTCATCTGCAAATAGGGAAAGTTTAAGGCTTCTTTTCCAGCAAAGGTGCTTTTAGTCTTTTTCTTGCTTAATTGATCTGGCTAGAACTTCCAGAACTCTGTTGATGGTGGTATCAGTGGTCATCCTTTGTAGTACTAAATTATAACAAATATACATTACGGATAGGCATAAGTAAGTCACATAGCTTTGGGTGGAACTTCACTTGGTTATTGCTATGTGAAATCTTCAGTTAAACTTTGACATTTTGAAAGAAGCTTTCCATATAAGGGTCTTCTGAATAGCAAGCTATAAAGATAAAGCAGAAGTTGTCATGAATCTAGAGTAGTGAGAGTTTTATAGAGGCAAGAGTTTTAGGCATTTCCAGTTCTATGCACAAATGTACTTGGGTGAAATTATTCGCAGGCCTTTTGTACAGATAATTCAGCATACTTTTATTTCCTCATTATTGTTCAAAATGATCTGTTTTCTTATAGGCAAACAGCCAACTTTCCTAACAGTTGTTTTCCACAACAGTCTGGTGTTCTTCATAGCTCACTCTTCAGGTGGAAATTAGATCACATCAAATGCCATCTCTTAAAGCACTGTTGGTGCTCAAGGAATGGTCAGGGCATAATAGGGCTGTTGAGAGAGCTTAACTTTCCTGTGGGAGAAAAGCCCTGTGATATATTCACAATAACCCAAGGAAAACTGGTGCTGGTATTGTTTCCCATATCTCTGGTGAAAGTGTCTTCTTAGATGTGCTTTTTTTTTTTTTAATGAATCCTTATATTTGAAGAAGACATCACCCATATATTCATAAGTTATCTTTATTCCATTCTTTGTAGTTCTGAAGAGTGGGAAATGCTGCTAGTCATTTTTTTTATATGGGCAGTCACTAGGTAATGAACCCAGGTCTCCAGCATGGCAGGTGAGAATTCTGCTGCTGAGCCACATTGCTCCACCCTACTAGTCTTTAGTTTTTTAGTTAGTTTTTTTTTCTTTGTTTGTAAAAATGTTTTTGTTTTTGTTTTTAACAAAAAAGTATTAACATTTGTGTTAGTTAGATTGTCAACTTGGCCAGGTGAGCATACCTAGTTCTGTCGCTGCAGACACAAGCCAATGGTATGTGAATCTCATCTGTTGCTAATTACATCTGCAGTCGGCTAGGAGGCGTGCCTGCTGCAATGAGTGATGTTTGACTTAATTGGCTGGTGCTTAAATGAGAGATTGCAACGTAGCACTGCTAAGCAGCTCAGCATTCCTCATCTCAGCACTAGCAGCTCAGCCCAGGCCTTTGGAGATGCAGAAAGAAGTCACCCCGGGGAAAGTTGTTGGAACCCAGGGGCCTGGAGAGAAGACCAGCAGAGACAATCCTGTGCCTTCCACGTAAGAAAGAGCCTCAGTGGAAAGTTAGCTGCCTTTCCTCTGAAGAACCAACAAAATAAATCCCCTTTTATTAAAAGCCAGTCCGTCTTTGGTGTGTTGCATTCCGGCAGCTAGCAAACCATAACAGATTTGGTACCAGGAGTGGGGTGCTGCTGCGGTTTGCAAATGCCAGATATGTTTGAATGGTGTTTTGGATGGCTTAAGGGAAGACTTTGGAGGAACTGTGAAAAGATTGATGGAGAAGTCCTGGAGGGCTTGAAGAGACTGTTGGTGTAAATGGAACCACTGCCAATCTTGGCAAAGGAGGACACAAAAGGGAAAAATTGGAGTTTGCAGAGTAAGAACCATAGAAGCTCGGGTCTGAAGCCAAGAAACCTCAGCCAGGAGAGTGGACCCACCCATATACATGGAGAGGGTGAGTTTACCCTGAAAGGCGAGGATGAGTCTCCCCTCTCGTTGCAGTGGAAGAGTTGTGCAGCTTCGGGCCTTGGAAAAGGCATAGCACGCTCCTTGGGGGACTGGGAGAGCCTGGTTGCCACCACATGGAGGTGTGCCTCCATGCCACCACACCACGTGTGCCCCAGAAATGGTAGAGAGCCCAGGGGTGGCCCTGATGCCTGGAGAGAGTGGAGCCCAGAGGTGGTCTCCTCAGTGTTTCCCGAGGTTGATTTGGAAAGAGGCAGGCTACTGCATAGGCCCTTGGAAGGGGTGGGACTGCCACTTTCTAAATCCGAAGGGTAAATGACTTTCAGACTTTGAGATCCCACGGTGCTTGCCCTGCAGGTTTTACATCTGTGTTTTTTCCAATTTCTACCTATGGAAATGACAATCTATATCCTGTGAATATCCTCCTTTGCATCTTGGCACCAGACAACTTGTTTTGAGATTCACAGGTCCACAGCAAGAGAATTTTTTACATCTGTTTAAGGTGATGTTTGAAGTTGCCAAGTTGACAAGGGGTGGACATGTGTTAGTTAGATTCAGTTGTCAACTTGGCCAGGTGAGCATACCTAGTTCTGTTGCTGCGGACACAAGCCAATGGTACGTGAATCTCATCTGTTGCTAATTACATCTGCAGTCGGCTAGGAGGCGTGCCTGCTGCAATGAGTGATGTTTGACTTAATTGGCTGGTGCTTAAATGAGAAATTGCAACGTAGCACTGCTAAGCAGCTCAGCATTCCTCATCTCAGCACTAGCAGCTCAGCCCAGGCCTTTGGAGATGCAGAAAGAAGTCACCCCGGGGAAAGTTGTTGGAACCCAGGGGCCTGGAGAGAAGACCAGCAGAGACAATCCTGTGCCTTCCACGTAAGAAAGAGCCTCAGTGGAAAGTTAGCTGCCTTTCCTCTGAAGAACCAACAAAATAAATCCCCTTTTATTAAAAGCCAGTCCGTCTCTGGTGTGTTGCGTTCCGGCAGCTAGCAAACCAGAACAACATTGAAACACCAAGACTGTCATTAACACTTGTACTGGTAGACGTTTTTCAATTAAAACACAGTAGTTATACTATCTATTTCTAGAGGGAACAATGACATGCCATTATTCAGAAAAATGACATTAAACAAATATGTATTTGTAAAATACTGTCCTAGAAATTATAGTAATATGAAAGTTCAATAAAAACATCAATTGTAGCATCAATTAAATGGCAGCAGTTAAACTAAAATGAAATCAATCAAAATTACTTTTAAAAAACAAAAACCCGAGTAGATGTGTTGCTATAATTGAAAATGGTCAAGGGACATTGACTTTGAAATCTGAATCAAACTTTGAGCCCTGAAGGTGGCAGTAAAGAACATCAGGGGCAAAAGGGCCACCTGGGGTAAACTTGGGCTTCAGCTCTACTTTCAACAATATTTCCCTGTTGTAATCATTTTCCTTTCTTAACTCACTGAGCTCTCTCAGTGGATCCAGCTTCCAGTCCCTTTGTTGAGCTTTCTTCTCATAGTATATAATTTGGTTATAACAGAAGGAAGTGGTTCTTTTCTTTGTCCAGTTATTTAGCCATCTTACTGTAGAGGTTGCACTTCTGACATGTGAAGACCATATTTCTATATACTTTGTTAGGTTGCTTGGTCATTTCTGGGCAGTAGTATTTCTCCACAATTGAATTTCAAGTTGTATTTCATTTTTTTGATGGTCCTCAGAAAATATTTGAGGTTTCATTTTGAACCTTCTCAATCTCATTTTTCAGCTGTTGATTCGTAGACTGCAAAGATGCTTGCTCATTCTAGAGATCTGTTATTTGCCCTGTAAGCTCTTCATTCATTTGATATTCTTCATATATTTGCTTAGCTATTTCTTGTTTTTCTCCTTCCAGCCTTTTAGAGGAAATGTTTATGTTCAAAATATTAATGAGTTTATTCAGATCAACTGCTAATTTTGATTGGCTCAATAATAACTGTTTCTTAATTCCCTCTTTTTGTCTAATACCAAGTTGCTATCACCCATGTGTCTCTAACATGATCAGGCAAATTTATAATCATCAGCACAGTTACAGTGAGAGATTTTATCTGACTCTCTTTTTCCTCCATAACCTGTTTCATTCTTGCATTGGCGTTTTCAAACACTTTTATATTTTCCTGCAATTCTTGTATCCTTTGCTTCCATCCCAGTTTTTTTGGCATCCCTTGTAGATTTTCCCGAGTTTTTCCTTTGCACCATCTATAATTTTCTTCTGAAGGTGTTCTTCAGTCACCTGAGATGCTTTTAAAATCTTTTTCACATCAGCCATGTGAGATTGGAGAGATTCTGCTGCTGTATATGGTGACCAAATCTGTTCTTGAAGGTGAAACATTATCACTCTATGAGATGAAAGTTTAGGAGGTTTGCACTTCTGTTCTTTTTCCACAAGGTCTACTATATCTTCAAGTGAAAAGCTGTTCAGATTTTAGCTTAGGGCTGCCAAATAGAGTCTATAATGTCAGAGAACCGGCCTCCTCCACCTAGACCACAGGGGCTGCATAGGCTGCTGTCATCAGGGCAGTCTCAAAGATTTTATAATATTCTTCAACGCAGGTGGAAATACTGTGGGCTAGCTCTTTTTATCTCCTGACAGCATGCTGGCATTTTACTATAAGAATAAACATAGCATTTTTATGGACTCCCGTGTCCACACTCCTGAGTTGGCTTATTTTCCTAACTTAGAGTCTCCTTCTGCCTTTGGGAAGCATAGTCCTGCATGCAAAGGTCACAAGGAGCTCCTTCTCACGAACGTTCCCTTTTCCCTGTTTAGTCAAGCCAGGTTGGGACAGAGGACTGCAGGGTCTCACCAAAAATATCAACTAACAGACCTGGCTTTCAATCATAAGATCTCAGGAGAAATCCACTGGAACTGTCAAATCTTAAAATTTCATGGATTTTCTATGGAATCACTTTGTGCCCCTCCAATCCAAGCCTTCCAGGATGAGGGAGTCTCTTCTTCCAGGGGTGGCTGGGTGACCTAATCTCCTTCCCTCCAGTGGCCCTGCTGTTTTCAGCACATGCCTCCCAAGTTTGCCTTCAGAAGTGAGCCTCTGCAGAGGGAGTGGTCTTTGCAGTTGAATTTGACACCTTTTATTTTACTGGTTTCAAATGGCTCCACAGATCCTTTCGTGCACCTCTGGTGTTTTCCTCTGCATCTCCCAATGTCTGTCTATTTTGGCTCCCAATGGCTCCAGTAAACTAATCAAGACCCACCTTAAGTGGGGGGGGGGGGGTCACACCTCCATGAAAATAATGTAATCCAAAGGTCATGCTGCAGTTGGGCACCTCACATCTCCGTGGAAGTAATCTAATCAAGAAGTCCCACCCTATAATATTAGATCAGGATTAAAAGAACATGAATTTTCTGGGGTACATAACAGTTACAAACCAGTACATGTATGTAAAATGATGTCTCATTCTCCTTTTGATTTGCATTTCTGCAATAGCCAGTGATGATGTGCATCTTTTCATGTGCTTTTAGCCACTTGTACATCCTCATTGGAGAAATGTCTATACAAGTCTTTTGCCTGCTTTTAAATTGAGTTGTCATTTTATTGTTTAGTTGTACAATTTCTTAATAGATTGTAGATATTAACCCCTTAGGATATTAACCCTAATATGGGGTTTTTTAAAAAAATATTTGAAAATATTTTTTCAAATATTTTCTCCCATTCAGTAGGTTTTATTTTCACTTTTATGACAAAGTCCTTTGGAAGAGTATGAGCAGAATTGGTATTAAATCTTTTTGGAATGATTGGTAGCATTGATCTTTGAAGTAATATGATCCTGGGTTTTCTTTGCTGGGAATTTTTTTTAAATGCTGTTTTATTGAGATCTATTCACAACACCACAGAAACCATCTGATGTATACAATCACTGGTTCACAGTATCATCACGTAATTTTGCATACATCCATATGATCAAATTTAGAACATTTTCATTACTCCAGAAAAGAAATAAAAATATAAAAGAGAACCCTGGCCCCTTGTCTCCGCGGCTCCTCTCCTCAGTCCGCCCGGGGAGGAGGAGGAGGAGCGGGACCAGCCGCCGCCGCCGTCGTCCCAGCCTCGCCCCGCGCACCTGAACTCGCCGCGCCGCTCCGGGTCCCCGCACCGCGGCCCGCGCGCCCCGCGCTCCGGGCGTCCGGCCCGAGCGCAGCGCTGCGTCTGTGCCCCGGTGGGGCGCGTCCCCCGGGCCGCCTCCCGCTCTCCCGCGGCTCGCGTGGCCGCGCCTTTGTGTGCGGCGGCCGCGGCGCCCCTCCAGCCCCGAGTCCCGCGCGCCGCCCCTGGGCGCCCCCGGCCGGCCGCCCCCGACGGTGGATCTAGCGGCTGAGAGGAGGCGGGCACCGGTCCCCGAGAGTCCCAGCCCCGGCTCCCGGTTCCGGGCCCGGCTCCGGCATGGATGTGAGGTTCTACCCCGCGGCGGCCGGGGACCCCGCCGGCCTGGACTTCGCGCAGTGCCTGGGGTACTACGGCTGCAGCAAGTTTGGAAATAACCACAACTACGTGAACATGGCTGAGGCAAACAACGCTTTCTTTGCTGCCAGTGAGCAGACTTTCCATACGCCAAGCCTCGGGGATGAAGAATTTGAAATCCCACCTATCACACCTCCTCCAGAGTCAGAGCCCTCCCTGGGTGTGCCGGATGTACTGCTACCCTTTCAAGGCCTCAGTGACCCTTTGCCCTCCCAGGGAAGTGAATTTACACCCCAGTTTCCCCCGCAAAGCCTGGATCTTCCTTCCATTACTATCTCAAGAAACCTCGTGGACCAAGATGGCGTGCTTCATAGCAGTGGGTTGCATATGGATCCAAGCCACACACAGGTCTCCCAGTACCGCCAGGATCCCTCTTTGCTCATGAGGACCATTGTCCACATGACGGATGCTGCTCGCTCCGGGATCATGCCTGCTGCCCAGCTCACCACCATCAATCAGTCTCAGCTCAGTGCCCAGCTGGGGCTGAATTTGGGAGGTGCCAGTATGCCCCACACATCTCCTTCACCTCCGGCAAGCAAATCAGCAACTCCATCCCCTTCCAGCTCCATCAATGAAGAGGATGCTGATGAATCCAACAGAGCCATTGGAGAGAAAAGAGCTGCTCCAGATTCTGGCAAGAAGCCCGAGACTCCAAAGAAAAAGAAAAAGAAAGATCCCAATGAGCCACAGAAGCCAGTGTCAGCATATGCCCTGTTTTTTAGAGACACACAGGCTGCAATTAAAGGTCAAAACCCCAATGCAACCTTTGGGGAGGTCTCAAAAATCGTAGCATCTATGTGGGATAGCCTTGGAGAAGAACAAAAGCAGGTAAGGTGTATAAAAGGAAAACAGAAGCTGCCAAAAAAGAATACCTAAAGGCCCTGGCTGCATACAGGGCCAGCCTGGTTTCCAAGGCTGCTGCCGAATCTGCAGAAGCCCAGACCATTCGCTCTGTTCAGCAGACCTTGGCGTCGACCAATCTGACATCCTCCCTCCTTCTCAACACTCCACTGTCTCAACATGGAACAGTGTCGGCATCACCTCAGACTCTTCAACAATCGCTCCCTCGGTCCATCGCTCCCAAACCCTTAACCATGAGACTCCCCATGAACCAGATTGTCACATCCGTCACCATTGCAGCCAACATGCCATCGAACATTGGGGCTCCACTGATAAGCTCCATGGGAACCACCATGGTTGGCTCAGCATCCTCCACTCAAGTGAGCCCTTCAGTGCAAACCCAGCAGCATCACATGCAGTTGCAGCAGCAGCAACAGCAGCAGCAACAGCAGATCCAGCAGATGCAGCAGCAGCAACTCCAGCAGCACCAAATGCATCAGCAAATCCAGCAGCAGATGCAGCAGCAGCATTTTCAACACCATATGCAGCAGCACCTGCAGCAGCAGCAGCAGCATCTTCAGCAGCAAATCAACCAACAGCAGCTGCAGCAGCAGCTGCAGCAGCATATGCAGCTGCAGCAGCTGCAGCACATGCAACACCAGTCCCAGCCTTCTCCTCGGCAGCACTCCCCCGCCACTTCCCAGATAACGTCCCCCATACCTGCCATTGGGAGCCCCCAGCCAGCCTCTCAGCAACACCAGTCGCAAATACAGTCTCAGACACAGACTCAAGTATTATCGCAGGTCAGTATTTTCTGAAGACACTGGCAGCAGATGGATTTGCGTGCATCGAGGAGGGTGGCATAGGAGGGTAAACCATATGTGGCTGAAGCCTGTAAGTTGGTATTGGTTATGCAGAACTGCGTAACAGATCAAACGGTCTTCTCAAGTGTCTATTAGATAGGCAATAAGAGAACTACAGTGTAGCTGGATATCATCTTTTAGCTGACGATAAATCACTTTGTTTTTAAGCAAGAAAAGCTGTGCTCTTTTATGTGATGCCTTTTTTTTATTTATTCAGGCTATACCTACAATATGTGAATCAAACCGTTTAATGAATCCTGGGACATACTGATGACTCTTAACTGGCCTCTCTGAGTTGTAGAAAATGGCCTTATTTCTCCAGAAGTGACTAAGCCACACTTCAAGGCTCTCTGAACTTCTGAAGCCCTAAAAATAAAAAGCACAGTTGTAACTACCTGAAATACGAAGATTCAGTTTCATACAAACATTTGTATGACATGAATAGTTGATGGCATTTTTTTTGTCATGAAAAAAATAATGTAAATCACAGACTTTTGCCAAAGCTCTTATTTTTTTTCCTAAATCCAGAAAAAAAAATTGCAAGTGATTAGATTCAAATATTGACTCATTTTCACTTTTTATCCATGACTTCTCCAAAACAAACCACAATATATGTTGTAACAATATCTATGACCACGGTTAGCCCATTATATTCATTCCAATTAGAAGAAAAGAAATGTGAATATTATATTCTGTGTTTTGAGTGACAAGTTTCGAAAAATAAAAACACTGTATTTTTAAAAGGGAAATGCACTTAAATGAAAACAGTTATTACAAAAGTTAAGATTTAAAAAAAAAGCAAGAGTTTTTATTATGATGTAATACTGGTAGAATATTTAAAAGGAGCACCACATCTGAATAATCAGTGTAAATATTTTCTTTCAAACTTGTAAGTTTTCATATTATGTGTTGTAAAGTTTTCATAAACAAGGCTTTAACGTAAACACTGGTGACATAAACCATCCATTGCTGCGTTGCTTATTGTGTTTTTATGCTGTTTTATACTTTTTTATGAGTTATGATAGCAGCAATTAAGTTGTTTGTATTTTGCTTAACTAAAACAAAAATGCTTTTATCTTGCTATAGAATAAACACATTTCAGTAAAAACTGTGGACTGTATTTTGATGCAACAACAAGGAAACTGTTCACTTTTCAAATAAAATGACATGTCAAATTTCAAAAAAAAAAAAAAGAAAAAGAGAACCCTAATTCTCCCATACCCTTTATTTGCCCTCCACCCCCATTATTGACTCATAGTGGTGCTTTTGTTACTGTTGATGGAAGAATATTAAAATATTACTGTTAACTATAGTCCATAGTTTGCAATAGGTACATTTTTCCCATATACCCCTCTTTTGTATAGTGTCATACATTTGATCTAATTCATGAAAGAACTTTTTTTATATGTATACAGTTAGTTAGTACAGTCATTGTCCACCACAAGATTCACTATTTATACACTCCCATGTTTTAACCTCCAGATTTCCTTCTGGTGACATACGTGACTCTAAACTTCCCCTTTCCACCACACTCATACATGCTGGGAGGTTTTTGATGACCATTTCAGTCTCTTTCCTTGTCATTGGTCTGTTGATGTCATCTATCTCTTCTAGAGTCACAGTTTATATATTTCTATGATTTGTCCATTTCCTCTAGGTTACCTAATTGGCATATAGTTCATGTTACATTCCTATATTCATTTTTATTTCTGTTAGTGGATTGCCCCTTTTATTAATATAAAGCATCCTTTTTGTCTCATATAACAGCTTTTGATATTGGTATGGCTATTCCCACTTTTTTTTTGTTAATGTTGGCATGGAATATATTTTTTCATTCTTTAACTTTCAAATTAAATGTGTCTTTGTGTGTAAGCCCAGTGTCTTGTAAACTACGTAGAGTTGGATCATGCTTCTTTATCCATTCTGCCAATCTTTGCCTTTTGTTTGGAGAGTTTAATCAATTAGCATTAACTGGTAATATGTTCAGCCATTTTGCCCTTTTGTTTTTATGTCGTATCTTTTTCTTGTCTCTCTTTTCCTACATTGCAACCTCGTTTTCTGTATACTTAGTGTTTTGTGCTATATCGGACTTAGTCCTTTCTCACTTCTGTTTCTGTATATTTTTTAGATACTTTCTTTGTAGTTACGTTAGGGTTTATATTGCACAACCTATATGAAATTAGCTTCAATAGCAAAGATATTCTTTGAAGCTTCATTTCTCCATACAACTGCAAGTCGCTCTCTCTGGTCTTTTCCTTTAAACCTTGTAGCACTCCCTTTAATAATTCTTATAAGGCGATTTGTCAAATTATATAATTCATGTGTTTATTAGGAGGTAATCACATCTGTTGAAAGTGAGGGGAGAGGTGAGAATGTGTGAGATTCAAAAACTATGCAGAAGTTTTGAAATATGTGTGAAGAATGGAAGAAAGATTTAATTAGAAAGATATCTTGTGACTTCTGGATGTATTAAAAATCTGCTAGGTATTAACTTTGTATTGAGGCCAGGAACAATATCCTAGTCATGTGTTCTGTCAAATGCAGTCATGGAAAAATACAGGTATTTGGAGTCACCTCTTCTTGGTGATTTTGTATGTGTGTGTGTGTGCATGGTCCAGGAATCGAACCCGGGTCTCCCACATGGAAGGCGATAATTCCACCACTGAACCACCTTGTGCACCCTTTTTTAGTGTTTTGATTGGTAAATGTCAGAGTCACCAGAACACAAGTAATGGTGGCCTTGGTGATATACATTGAAATGAGTAAATATGGAGTTATTTACTCCCCTGTGTATTGGTGCTGATGCCATTGACTCTTTTACAGTAGGCTAGAACTATTAACCCAAAGCTAAACAGCACCAAATTCAAATACCTACATACCGAACTGCTTTAAATTTAGCCCAAATTACCATAATTTTAGCTCTTTAGAGACTGCCTACATTGCCTACTCCATGAAATTGCACCCAACTTCTGCTAACCATAGATGAAGCAATCCCTGTAGCTATTACAGACCATAAACTGCTGCTGCCTTTCATATAGCTTTGACCCAGAGATTCCCTCTTACTGTTGAGCAATATCACATAGATAGGTAAGTCCTGTTTCCATGTCCCTTGTTCCCCAGTTGTTCACTTTGCTTTTTCCCCTTCCTTGTAGTTTTCTCACACCTCTGTCTCTGGAAGGTCTCTTGGTGGGAGGAACTTCCCTTCTCATTCAAACATGCCCAAGCAGCACCCAATAAAGCTTGTATCATGTTATTGCCATCTCTTGATTCATGCTCTTCCTTCATGAACCCAAAGATCCTTGAACTCACCATAGCAGGGGCAGTAAAAATGAATCTAATTGAGTTACAGTGTTTGGTGAGAGGGTCCAATGCACTGGAAATCCCCATGTGGTAGAAGAAACCTGAGTATGAGGATACATTATATGAAAAATTTAGAAGGATAGGAAGTTTCAGTCTCAAAGTGATGTATCTGATTATTGATGTGAGAGGCATTTGACATAAAACCTACATGTGTAATGCTCAAGAAATGTGAGCTTGGGAGACAGGCAGAAAAAAATTCAAATTCTAGCTGATAATGAATTCAAATTCATTCAAATGTTAGAATTCATTTTCTAACAATGTAATTTTGTTATATTACTAAAATTTTCTGAATTTCTATTCAGACTATTTGCTAAAGGGGTAAATAAATCATAATCATCAGAGTTATTGTGTCCATAAATTAAGTGAATGTTTGTAAATCTCCTAGCACAGAGCTACATTTAATACAACTTTTATTATTTTTATTCTTTTGCTTTTACTTTTTACTGGACTTCATGTATAGAGTGAGTTAATCCTATTTCTCTTTGACATATTATCATCATTTACTTATGAAATTCATTTAATCATTAACATTTCAGGGGAGAATTTCAGTTTATAAATGCTTTCACATAATGTAAATTATGAAATGTAGGAATATTACATTGATGATAATTAATTAATATTGGGCAGAATTTAAGTGAATAATAAAATATCAGATGAAGCAACAAGATTTCCTTCCAAATCACTTATTCCTTTTGTTATGGGGATTTGAGGACATAAAAGTAATATTACAACCCATATATTCTCGCTACTTCCCATTGCAGGGAATTTTCAGCACTAGATTTGCAGAATGCATGCCATTGTGTCTCCAAATGTTATAAATCCTTAAGTTGGTTACCTACATGCTAAAATAGATTGTTATCCAAGTCCATGGTGAATTGATCTAGAAGTCAGTGTTGAGTGAAAACTCACTAGAAACTGAATATAGAGGAGCCAAGATGACTGAGGGCAAATGTATCCAGAGGGGCAGGGAAGAGTGGAATGGAATGAGACTCAGAAGTGCTGGGATGGATGCTGTAGAACAACTGTTAGTATATAATCAAGAAAAGTTAAGTCTGAGAAACTCTTGAGTGGTTTCCCTAGAAATGGAGACCAAAATCAAGTGACATGAATCAGGGATTCCCCTCTGCTTTGGAATGAGGTAGGTAACTGAAACACTGACCAGAACAGGCTAATTAAAATATAAATAAAAAATGCATTGTTTTTTCTGTTCTTATCTGTAAAATGAAGGTATTCAAATCTTCTGAGTGGACAAAGCCTTACTTTTGACTCTGAAAAAGGAGAGCCCTCTCCCTATAATTCTTGGAGCAAACTGCAAGGTCATATTGGTTGGCCTGTGGGTTACTCCCAGGTAAAGGTTTGGGGCTTCATGATAGCCAGAGCTGGAAAATTTAGACACGATTGAAGTCTCATGGTTTCTTTCTCTATCCTCAGCTTTGCCTGCTTAGTGATTTACCCATACCTGAGTGAAATCCCAGGGAAACACAGATGGTGGCTGAATTGTTGAAAATGCAAACACAGGTGAGTAGGGAATTGCCCTTTCTGGTGAAATGACAGCTTTTTTTTCAGCATATGGTTCCTTCTCTTGGCATGGATATGGTAAATGCAGTCTGGAGAAATTCAAAGATCTAAACTCCAATTAAGTTTCCCTGGGACTTTGGGGAAACTAAGTAAGTCTGAAGTGAAACTAAGAGATTGATAAGAGACTACTTTCTTTCCCAAGATTTACAGTAATGTGCTCTAGCCTCCTTAAAGGCTGTTCCTTTTCAGAAGAGATGTGAGCTTTTTCCTCATTTCTCATTGGGGAAATAATTCACTCATTAACCTTGTTGTTGGCTGCAATAGGCTTAGGATTTGGTGAATATAGGTGTTAGAGATGAGTCAGAGCAGTGGTTTACAGTTCAGTAGAAAGGCTGAAGTTTCATCAGGTAAGTTCAATCAATCCAGGGTTGCAAAGTATGGGGTAAGGGCTGAGTAGTTTGAGGGGAACACCAGAAAATGTTAGAGCAGAGGTTGTAATGAGGGACCATGGATTTATTTTCCTCAGCTTTAAACTTCTTAAAGTTCTGATAGAATATATTTGAACATTTTGAACTTCAAAAAAAGTTAACTAAATTTCTTATTCATCATGTTCAAATTTAATAACAGGAAGCAATGGATAAGGAGATATTGTTTTCTAATTGTCATTATGCATTTAAGAGAGGGAGTATGATAGAATAAGTAAAATTATGGTTCCATGGAGATTTTTTAAGAACTGTAGAAACCAGAACCAATCACAGGGCTTCTTTTACCCTGAGCAGAGAAACCAGATGAAAACGTGAGAGATATTAATGACTGGTGTTTGAAGATCCCAGATAAAATTGATTATTGGAGGCCTCATAACATAGGAAGTGTCATGAAAGAATCTTTTTTAAATCTAGCAGTCTCACAGGCCCCTAGCTTGTGCTCCTGAATCATCTGTCCTTATGCCATTTAATGAACACCTACAGAGTTGAGAGAGGTTGCACCTGTTGATCCTAAGGTCTGTATATAGTCTGTTTAATTTTGCAGAATGTTGGACCTTGCTTCAAGGTCTTCTGTCATTTTAATAAATAAAACACCTATGACTTGTATTTAACATGTGTTTATTAGTTCTTCATGTTACCTCACTGGGTGTTTTAACATTTAGCAGGTAGTTAAACTATTTCATAAATGAAGAATGTAATGTTCACCTACAAATAATATAACCATAGTCATGGCTAAAATCAAGCATATCATGGCTAATGGCTACCTTGTGATGAGTGTGTAGAGTTACTTGAAATTGGTGGGGAACAGGTTTCAATTATGAGTTTTCGTGTGCAATTTTTCTTTTTCTTTTTTTCTTTGGCATGGGCAGACACTAGGAGTCAAACCCAGGTCCCTGGCATGGCAGGTGAGAACCATGTGCAAATTTTATAATCACCAGTGTGGAAGTTATACTTACTAGTTAATTGGAAATTCCCAGGTTATATCATACTACCTGCCATATGATATTCCTCTGTAAAAGAGTTTTATGTATTCAGAATGTGAATGTCTCTATGAGTTTACGTGAAAAGGCAGAAGCCAGTCAGTATGGAGAATGATCTTATTGGAACCACAAACCAGTTGGGACTGTCTATACATACAACCATTTCTTCCTTGGTACTGTCATCTAGACCATCCTACTCTGGACATTGGTAAGGGTCGCTGTCTCTGAAACTGAATGTCCGTGATGTTTTAGGAATCAGTGACCTTCAAAGATGTAGCTGTTGACTTCACCCAAGAGGAGTGGGACCTGCTGGACACGTCCCAGAGAAATCTGTTTCGAGATATTATGCTTGAAAATATCAGTCATCTAGTCTCTGTGGGTGAGTCAATATTTACCTATTTGTTCACTCATTCTTTCATTCACTGAATAAGTATGTAGGACAAATTACCCATATCTGACTCTAATCTCTTTCCTGAGTCTTTGGTAGCTCCTAAAATTACATCAAAGAAGTTTTTTTTTTTACCATTTACTTATATATCATCTGCCACCCCATTAGAATGCAGTATTCTTGGCCACAATTACATGTCTTTTTTTCTACTCAGTATCTAACACTGAGAACAGTGCTGGAAACTCAATGAACATTTTTCTGACTACATAAATAGATTAAATATTTTCTAAATGATTCTTTGCTCTAGTTGCTATCCTGCACCTGGAGACCACCAGAATAAAAATAACAGGAACATTCTTTTTCCATACAGAATCTGGATTGTTCTTTGGAAATTATACTTATTGGATTGTTGTTGAAAATAAAATTCAATCCAACATGGAGAAATTTAAAGGCCAAGGAATTAGCAGTCTGTCTTTGAACTTGGGCATAGACATCAAAAACACCAATAAGAGGCCATCACTGTATTTGGGCTTAGTGTCTGGAGTTTTTCCTGGTCTGAAGGATGTTGAATGGTTTCTCTCTTCAGAATTACATTTCCCTGTGATGACATTTAATGTTCTTCTTTTTCCTCATAAGCTGACTCTGAACTTGATAATGTAGCTACTGAAAAATTCACATACATTTTTTTCCACAAACAGGGTATCATCTCTGCAAATCAGATATGATTTCCCAGTTGGAACAAGGAGAGGAGCTATGGAGCGATGGAAGGGTATTTCTCCAAGGACAGAATCCAGGTGAGCTCTAGGAACCTGTGCTCTAAGATGAGGAAAGGCTTGGTCAGTAAGTGATAGTTTCATGGAAATATCAATTGCTGATTTTCTTAATTGAGTAATCAATTTCTGAAATGTAAGTGAAGCAATCGGGCAAAATTCCTTAGATGTATAATTATTGTTTACAAATATCAGTATTTCTTCATATGTCCTCCTGTCACTTCCTTTGGCTTTAGGAAAAGGAATATTGCATCTTACTGGCATTAAACTTTCACATAGTACCCAACATCCTGGTCCTCCCTTTTGAGTATTTATACCTTCTTTACCTTACATCTTAATTTTATTTTTCCCATGTTGCAATCCTGAAAATATTTTCTAATTGTCATTGTCCTGAAATGTGTCTCTGCTACCTAGAATATTCCTTCATACAATGCTCTTTCTCCATTAGAGTGTCACTGTTTGTAACAGACTCACATGGGCCTGGATGCATTTCAGCATTTTCATTTCTTTAATGTCATCCTAACAATTTTTTTCCAATTATTTAGGCAAGGAAATTGGACTTAAAAAGCAGGAAATTCTATCCATGCAACATATCTTCACAAAGGACATATCTACCATTATGTCAATGGTAAGCTTTAAATATGTGAACCCAAATTATCCAAATCAATGGGTATGGGATGTTATGAATTGAACAAAGTCAAATGAATGTAATGAATTTGGGAATAACCACTGCCATTGCAAATAGTTTTAGATAGTTTGAATTTAGGGCAAAAAAAATTAACCTGAGCTTAAAACCATAACCTGAGGTCTTAAAAAGGACAAAGATTTTATTTGCAAGTTTGGTTTAGGGAGAGAGACCACATTTGAGCAGAAAATAGATTCTCTGGGATAACTGTTAGGCTTAATTATAAGTAGGCTTAGCTTTGCAATTGCAGAAATAAGTTTCATTAGAGAAACCTCATGATCAAGGACTTGGCTTATTAATTGACATTAATTTCCTAATGCTTGAGGAAATATCAGGAATTCCCGGTGGGCAAGTTTAATAGCTGTGCATTTTTATCCAGTCCCTCATGGGAAATTTGCAAATACTTTATTTTATGCCCCAAATATTCTAGAAACTATCAGGGTGTTACATTAACCTGTAGAGAATAACAAGATCTCATTCTGTGTTCTAGGTTCCATATAATTACATTGTTTAAATAAATTGACACCTCAAATCAGAAGAGGTATAACTGAGAAATTAGGATTTAACAAATGATTATGACTACTGCCTTATTATATAGATATTTCTTTTTAGTTTCTAGTGTACTGGAATAGCCAGAAGGATGATATAACTGAAATTGTTGAACTGTAGTCCAGTAGCCCTCATCTTTGATAATGATTGTATAACTATAGCTTTTATCATGTGGCCATGTGATTGTAAAAACCTTGTGAATGACACTCCCTTTAGCCAGTGTATGAGTAGAGAAATAATTAGAGAAGTGTAAAAAAGTAGATAATAATAGGTCGGGACATATGGGGAAAAGTACCCCTACATAAACTATGGACAATATTTAATAGTACTACTTAAATAATCTTTCACCTACTGTAACATGTAGTTAGTGTTAAAAAAAAAAGAATTACAAAAAAAGTGTTATCAATTTTAACAGATTATCTAGACTAATGCAAGTGTTGGTGGATGGGTGATGGATGGGAATCCTGTATTTTATGCATGATTGTTCTGTAAACCCACAATTTTTTAACAAGTTTTATTAATTAAAAAAGGCAAAAATTGCTAATATGCATAATCTTTGAAAAACATTGAAGTCTTCAAACTGAATCTAATACTTCTGCATTTAGAATGCCGTCAAGTTTTTTATAATGGAAATAAACATATACATGTGGATGAAAGGCACATTTTAAGATGACACATTGTGCTGGTTTGAAGCTATTATGTACCTCAGAAAAGCCATATTTTAATCCTGATCCAATCTTGTGAGGCCAGACTTGTTGTCTAACATGGTAAACTTTGATTGGATTGTTTAAATGAAGATGTGACATACCCAGTTGTGGGTGAGACCTTTTGGTTAGATTACTTTCATTGAGATGTAACACATATTAGTTGGGGGTGTGGCCTTTTTATTAGAAGGAGATAGGACTCCACCCATTCAAAGTGGGTATAGATTAGTTTACTAGAGTACTATAAAAGGGAAGACATTTTGGAGAAGTCTCAGATGCAGTTGCTTGGAGAACAGTTGCTTCAGACCTGACAGAGACACAGGCTTGGAGTGCTGACAGAGAGAACAGATGCCTAGACATCGGCAGAGCCTAGCAGATGTTGCTGTGTACCTTCCCACGAGCTGCTATGCAAGCCAGAACCCAGGTGAAGGCCCACAGATGCTTAGAGAAAACCAGTGGCATGAGAAGTTGGAAGCAGCGGAACCAAGAACAAGAACCAGCAGATGCCAGCTACATGCCTTCCCATGTGACAGACATTGACTTTTCTTGAGTCAAGTTAACTTGTCCTGGATGCTGTAGTTTTGACATTTTCTGGCCTTAGAACTGTAAATTTGTAGTAAATTCCCTTTATAAAATCTGTTCCACTTCTAGTATATTGCATTCCAGCAGCTTTAGCAAACTAATACAGACATAATTCTCATAGTAAAATACCAGTATGCATGTTCATGTGTAGCATATGTTGCTAAACAGAGAAGGCTTTTAGAAGTAACTGCATGAAGCAGAGGTTTGGTAGTTGTGCTGGGTTGAATCTATTATGTCCCCCAGAACAGCCATTTTAATCCTGATCCAATTTGATAGGGGCAGCCATTTCTTTTAATCTTGATTCAATACTGTGTGTTGGAATCTTTTAATTAGATTTTCTCCAGGGAGATGTGACATATCCAATTATGGGTATTAACTTTAATTAGATGGAGATGTGACTCCACCCATTCCAGGTAGGTCTTGATTAGCTTACTGGAATCCTTTAAAAGAGGAAACATTTTGGAGAGAGAACCAGAAATTACACAGAATCCTCAGAGCTGAGAGAAACTTCACAGCAGAGCTGACACAGATGCAGACATGTGGAGAACAGAGACATGGATATTTGGAGATGCTTGGAGCCCAGCAGACATCACCATGAGATAGATGTTAAGGAAGCCAGAACCTGGAGAGAGCCAAGGGCAGCCAAGAGATGAAAGCCAGCCCTGGAGAAGCAAAGTAGGAACCTCCACATGGAGAGAAACTGAAAGCAATGGAGCCTAGGATAAAGGGACCAGCAGATACCAGCCACATGACTTACCAGCTGACAGAAGTGTTCCAGACCAATTAGCCTTCTTTGAGTGAAGGTAACATCTTGTTGGTGCCTTAATTTGGACACTTTCACTTCCGTGGAACTGTAAACTTGTAACTTATTACATTCCCCTTCTAAAAGCTGTTCCAGTTCTGGGGTATATCACATTCTGGCAGCTTGCAAACTAACACAGTAGTTTATTATAACAAATAAGTAGTTACAAACTTTTATGTTTATAAATAAGAGGAAAAATCCAGACATTGTATTTTTTATAATTGTGAATTGTTTGTATTAACATGTTTTATTGTAGACATGAAGACATGATATTTCATTTCAGATGTTTCCTTTATGAGGTGAAATCATTGTACTTGGTTGCATTTTTGTATAAACCTACCTCAATTCCAAATAGTCTTGACTCTCTCCTTCTACCATTTTTTTATTTGTATTTTAAGAGAAAGAAAAATTTGATTTTTCATGTCTGTTGTTCTAATTTTTTGTTGGATTACATTTTTCCCCTTTTTAAGAGAAGATATTCTTCTTCCAGATTTTTCTTGGATAGCTCTTTTTTCCTTTAAATGATTGTCAGTATCAATTTCTGTTTTTTTTTTAACTTAAGAGTAGCTTGCAACTTTATCCTCACAAGAGATTGAATCCATGTCACCATTTCAGCATTTCATTATATAAACAGTGATTGCATGCATATTGGCATTACACTTTTAGAAAAAAACTTAGGTTTCTTCAAGATTTGTTTGAACACATAACCTTTCATCTATATATACCAATTTCATCTACATATACTAGTTTCTTAAAGAGCACAAAATGCTTGGGATTCCCCTCCTTTGAAAATATTTAAGTGCCAATAGTACTATGAAAGAGCTAGAAAGTAATTTATTTTTAATGTAGTTTGTTCTTGAGGACATTTAAACTCTGTAATTGTGTATATTTAATGCAAGTTTAAAGAGGAAGCTTGTTTGAAAAACATAAATAAAAAGTTCTAGTAGAATAATAATCTCATTTATTTTCCTTCCTGTTAGCTGTGATTTTTGGCCATTTGAGTCTCTTTGTTTATGTTGGCAGAAATTTGATAATGTTATTTGTGAATTTAAGGTTGCAGATTGCTTTAGGCCCCTGAAATGGTAAATTGTATCATCATTCAATTTAGCTCCAGATTTTCTGGAAAGGAGGAGCATTATATGACAAGTAATTTTAAAGATGAGAACAACTCACTATACATTAGTTTTCCCTATTCTACATAAATGAATTAGAATAAAGTACATAGTAAAATGTGTAAAAATCATTGTGCTACAGGGAAACATGGATAAATTCAGGTGGTTATTTTACTTTATGATGAATGTGTTTGTGGCAAACTTCTGTGTCATTTTTCATTTTCATAAAATATTGAGAAAATGAAATTTAATGTCATTAATAAAGTATTTGAATAAAAGATGCCTCAATTATCAGTGCTTTTATGAAGCAAAGTTAAATAAACATACAAACTTACAAAAACAAATTTGTATTTAGTTTGTCCACATCAGTATATGAAAGTTCTTGGATATTTTATTGTTTTATTTCATGTTTTTAAATAGCTATTTCTTTTAAAAATCTGAGAGTAAGTTGTTTAGAGATTAGGTCACGGAATTTTCAAAAGTTCTGTATGAAGTTTGGTATTTTAACAAATTGCGGTAGTACCAAATGTTTCTAGGCATTGAAGTAAATCTTGACTAAGTGGAAAAAATCTTTCTGTATGCAGAAAAGTAACACCCAATGTGCATATAACTAACATTGAAAATATTAAATGTAAAATATCCCTCAATTATTAGTTGATAATGCGTATGTAGGGAAAAGAATATATGCATGTTTTTGTGCAAACCTTTAACAGCCTCTTATCTTTCCCCAAAACAGAGATCTCACACTCAAGAAAACCTCATTGGATGCCATGATTTGGAAGATTTCATTCAGAATACCACATTGACTCAACATTTGTTAACTCCCACAGGAAAGTTAACAAATGCCAACAACCAATATAGAAAATCCCTCAGTTACCAGTTATCCACTAGTAAATATAAGGAAATTCACACTAGTAATATGCCACATGAATGTTATCTATGTGGGAAAGCCTTCAGTCGTCATTTTTCCCTTAGACGACATGAAAGAACTCACACTGGAGAGAAACCATATGAATGTCAGGTATGTGGGAAATCCTTCAGTCGTTGCTCTGTCCTTAGAGAACATGAGAGAGTTCACACTGGAGAGAAGCCATATGAATGTCATCTATGTGGGAAATCCTTCACTCATTGTTCTGGCCTTAGAAAACACGAGAGAGTTCACACTGGAGAGAAACCATATGAATGTCATTTATGTGGGAGAGCGTTTAGTTCAAGCTCTGGCCGTAGCCAGCACAAGAAGTCTCACACTGGAGAGAAACCATATGAATGTCACCTATGTGGGAAAGCCTTCTGTCTTCGTTCTGGCCTTAGACAACATGAGAGAATTCACACTGGAGCAAAACCATATAAATGCCATGTATGTGGGAAAGCCTTTGGTCAACGTTCTGTGCTTAGACAGCACAAGATGTCTCACACTGGAGAGAAACCATATGAATGTCATCTTTGTACGAGAGCCTTCAGTCATCGTTCTGGCCTTAGACAACATGAGAGAATTCACACTGGAGAGAAACCATATGAATGTCATTTATGTGGGAAAACCTTTAGTCAAAGCTCTAGTCTTAGCCAACACAAGAAGTCTCACACTGGAGAGAAACCATACCAGTGTCATCTATGTGGAAAAGCCTTCAGTCATCGTTCTCTCCTTAGACAACATGAGAGAGTTCACACTGGAGAGAAACCATATAAATGTCATCTGTGTGGGAAAACCTATAATCAAATGGCTGGCCTTGGACAGCACAAGAAGTCTCACACTGGAGAGAAACCATATGAATGTCATCTATGTGGGAAAGCCTTTAGACAAAGCTCTGGGCTTAAACAACATATGAAGTCTCACACTGGAGAGAAACCATATGGATGTCATCTATGTGGGAAAGCCTTTTCTCAACGTTCTGAACTCAGAAAACATGAGAGAGTTCACACTGGGGAGAAACCATATGAATGTCTCTTATGTGGAAAAGCCTTTAGTCAAAGCTCTGGCCTTAGACAGCATAAGAAGTCTCATGCTAGAGAGAAACCATATGAATGTTGTTTATGTGAGAAAGCCTTCAGTCAAAAGTTTCACCTTAAACAACATGAGAAAACACACCCTGTAGAAATGCCACATTAATGTCATCTCTGTGGGGAAGGCTTTAGTCAAATCTCCAGCCTTCAATAGCACAAGACATCTCACACTGGAGAGAAATCATATAAATGTTTTCTCAGTGGGAAAACCATTATTCAAATGACTGGCCTTAGACAATGCAAGAGAATACACATAGGTGGGAAGTCATATGACTGATATCTGTGGAAAGCCTTTTGTCAGTATTCTGACCTTGATTACGTGACAGAAGAGAACACTATAAATGTAATGAATGTGGAAGAGACTTCAACTGTGGCATCATTTTTTTATTTTTTAAGCTTTAATTTGCAAAATTTCAGAGACATGAAAATAAAGAGAATAATATAGTGAATCCCCATATACCCATCACCCAGGTTGAGCAGTTACCAATACAAGGCAACTATTATTTCAGCACCCCCCACACATATTTTTTTAATGTATGAGAACATTGTATCAACATTCAAACCCCTTTCAAGATCACTTAATGAAATAGAATGCATTTGTTTAAAAATATTTTCATTGTAAATATCTACACACATACAGTCCAACTGTATTATACTATCAGTGGCCCACAATATCATCACATAGTTGTGTATTCTTCACCATTATCATTTTTGGAACATTTGCATCACTCCAGAAAAAGAAATCAAAAGAAAAAAGAACTCATACATCCCTTACCCAGAACCCCTCCGTCTCATTGACCACTAGTATTTCAATCTACCCAATTTTTACCCTTTATCTCCCCCTATTATTTGTTTGTTTTTATCCTTTTTTTTTTTTTTTAACTCATCCATCCATGCCCTGGATAAAAGGAGCATCAGACATAAGGTTTTCACAATCACACAGATAAATTGTAAAGCTATGTATCTATATAGTCTTCTTCAAGAATCAAGACTACTGGGACACAGTTCAACAGTTTCAGGTACTTCCCTTTAGCCATTGCAATATACCATAAACTAAAAAGAAATAGCTATATAATGTGTAAGAATAAGCTCCAGGTTAACCTCTCGACTCTTTTTGAAATCTCGCAGCCAAGACTTTATTTTGTCTCATTTCTCTCTTCCCCATTTTGGTCAACAAGACTTTCTTATTCCTATGATGCCAGGTCCCAACTCATCCCTGGGAGTGATGTCTTACATGGTTGGGGGTGGGAGTCAGTGAGTTCACCTGCCAAGTTGACTCAGAGAAAGAGGCCACATCTGAGAAACAAAAGAGGCTCTCTGAGGGTAACTCTTAGACACAGTTATAAGTAGGCTTAACTTCTCCTTTGCAAGAATTTGCTTCATGGGGCAAGCCTCAGGATTGAGGGCTCAGCCTATTAAGTTGTTCACACTGCTTGTGAGAAAATCAGATAGGGAAGTTGAATATTTTCTCCTTTCTCTCCAGTCCTTGAAGGGGACTTTCAAAATATATATTTTTTTATTCTCTGCCCAAATTACTCTGTGCTATATTGGGGAACCATATTAACCTGGTCAAACGAACAAGATCTCACAACCTATTCAAGATTCCATGAAATTATGGCATTGAGTAAACTGACCATACGAGTTAAATTAGATAATGTGCTACCAAAAATATGTTTTCCCCCAAATAAACATCTCTCCCTTTGGTCTTACACAGAGGTTGAAGTTTGAAAATATGGGCCATATCATCTTTTTCCCAGTATTTTGATTTATCTTAGTCATATCCAGATCAGTTCTATTCACATCTCTAGAAGGAAATCTGATCACTTTTTCAGCTTTTTGAACAGTTACTGGATGGAGTAATGCCGACTTTCATAGCTTCAGTGCTGTAACCCTGAGTCTCAGGTGTTAACTGTCCATTTGTGTACCCACTCTCAGTTCCTCCAGGTATATACCTAGCAACAAGTATTGCAAGATCATATGGCAACTCCACCCATAGCCTTCTGTGGAACCACCACACTGCCCTTCAAGGAGCTGCACCTCTGTTTCCCTACTAATAATGAATTGGTACATTTCTTTCTCCACATTTTCTTTAGCACTTATTTCTCTCTGTTCATTTTTAACCAGTTTTATTTAAACATACAATCCAACCTAGATATATAGACATGCATTTGCTACCATAATCTATATGAAGACGTTTCCTTTTCCACAAAGAATCCATACACCTACCCCATGCCTCCCGCCTGTTGACCTTTAGTTTTGGCATAATGCCTTTGTTAACCTTCAGTGGAAGCATATTACAGTGTTAAACTGTTGACTATAGACCCTAGCTTGCATTGATTGTACCTTTTCCTTTATACCATCTATTTCAACCCCTTGTGATGTGGTCATTCCTTTGTTCTCCCTCAGGCAAAAATGTTTTTATATTTTTACATTTAATTACAATCATTGTCCACTCTAGGCATTCCTAAGTTATACTGTCCCACCCAGTCTATATACTCTATCTTTCCTTCTGGTTTCATACATGCCCCTGGTCTGTTTCCCTCTATGATACTCACATTCAGCTTTACTCAGCATACTTACATTATTGTGCTACCATCGGGTAGTATTGTGCTATCCATTTCTGAATTCTTACAGTCCTGTTGCACAATCTATTCCTTCAGCACCAAATACCCAATCTCTATCCTATTTCTATCTCCGATAAAGTGTTTTTAACTTTAACTCTCAAAGTTCACTCATTAATAATTAGTTCCTATTGGTGAGACCATAAAGTATCTGTCTTTTTGTTTCTGGCTAATTTCATTCAGCATAATGTCCTCAAGTTTCATCCACATTGTTACATGCTCCATGACATTATTCTGTCTTACAACTGTATAGTTTTCCATTGTATGTATATATCACAGCTTGATTAGCCACTTAACCATTGATAGACGTTTGGACTGTTTCCTTCTCTTGGCAATCTTAAATAATGTTGCTGTAATCATCTGTATGCAGATATCCATGTCCTTACCTTCAATTCCTCTGAATGTATACCTATTGGTGGGATTGTTGGATCATGTGGCAATTCTATATTTAGCCTCCTGAAGAACCACAAAGCTGCCTTCCAGAGCAGTTGTACCATTTTACGTTCCCACCAACAGTGGCTAAGTGTGCCTCTTTCTACATATCCTCTCCAGCACTTGTTGTTCTGTGTGTGTGTTTTTTTTTTAATATAATGGCCATTCTTGTGGGTCTTGGATGATATCTCATTGTGGTTTTGATTTGGATTTCCCTAATAGTCAGTGAAATTGAGTATCTTTTCATGTGCTTTGTAACCACTTGTATTTCCTCTTCTGAAACAAGCCTGTTCATGTCTTTTGCCCATTTTTAAGTTGAGGTGTTTGTCTTTTTGTTGTTTAGTTGTAAGATCTCTTTATATATTCTGGATTATTAAACAGTTATATGTGGTTTCCAAATATTGTCTCCCATTATGTAGGCTGCCTTTTTGTTTTCCTGGCAAAGTTCTTTAAAGCACAAAAGTGTTTAATTTTGAGGAGACCCCATTTATCTATTTTTTCATTGCCCATGCTTCGGATGTAAGGTCTAGGAAACCACCCAATATTACAAGATTTATAAGATATTTCCTCACATTTTCTTATAACAGCTGTGCTCTTTAAACTCAATCATTGACTTACAAACTGAAGAAACACTATGTCTGTCATTAGTGTGAAAATGCTGTCAGTCATCCTTATTTATGTCAACAAAAATGAATTCACAATGGAGAGAACCCATATGATTATCACCTATGTGGTAAAGCCTTTAGTCAATTTATAACCATAAATACCTTGAGAGAATTCACGTTGTGAAAGCAATGAATGTAGAATAGAGACCTTACACATATGTGAAACCCTATGTCTGTATTCAATGTGGCAATATCTTCATTTGTAATTTATTGCTAGACTACCTGTGCAAAATGCACTGGATAAAAACCCTAAATCTGTATTCATGGGAACAAATTCAGACAAGCTCCAGTCTTGGTATATGTACACACACACACACACACAATGTAGAAGTAATCACTAGAATATGAAATGAGTGGAAATTCTTTAGTAGGAAGATAAAGCCTCTTGAGGAATACAGCAATTTTAGAAAGTCAATAAAAAATGAGAAATGCTTTATTCATAGAGCAGTAGAGTAGAAAATGTGAGGATTCACACAGTATAAAATTCTCCCAATATCATGAATGAAGGAAAAACTTTTAGTGATTGCTCACTCGTTCTTTAGTCAACATTACAAAGTTCTCATACTGAAGGAAAACCAATCCTAAATTTAAATTGGCAAAACCTTCAGTTGAATTTCACATTACAAAATGATCTAGGTCAGGGTGGGGGGGACTCTAAAGGAGCCCTTTAGCACAAAATTCTGCAAATCAGAATTTTGAGAAGAACCTATTCATGAAAAATAAAGGAGGAAAATGTACAATAGTGAAGTGATCTGGGAATATTGAGTGCAGGAATTTTTAGCAAGTATTAAGAAATGGAATTAAACTCATTTAATCTATGAATATTTACAAGTATGTCAGCAGAATTGTAGTCTTTTCTTAAAAATCTAGTATGTTGGTCAGATTCCAGTTTTGTTTTGGTTTTAAATGCAGTTCTAAATACAAAGATTTGAGTCTACATTCCTTGGTTTGTTGGATGATATTTAAGGCCTACTTTCAGATGACTTTTTCCAACAGAGATAGTCTCAATCTGCATAACACAGCGCCACTCATTCCAGCTTCCCACAAACACCAGCTGTCTCCATCCATGTTGTGGGAGTGGAACTAAAAGGACCTTCAGACTATGGTGGTGTAGTTATGAGGGCAAGTGCCAAAATTTATAGCCACCTTGGGTCTGCTTCCCATCCTTTGCCATTGCCCCTGGGCAGCCACCTAAGGCCAGATCTGCTCTCCCAGACCACAGAAGACTGAATTTTGTTGCCAAAGCCTATGAGATGTGCCAAGAGGGGTTGTAGATTATCCCAAGAACCACATCCTTTAACTCCAGGCCAGTGTTCTCTGGTGTTTCAGCTCTCTCTCTCTCTCTTTTTTTTTTTCTTGGCCTCACCACCATATCACCCCCACTTTCCCATGCAGGCTCACCAGCTTGCTCTACCCTTCTCCCTGATCCCATCCCTAGTATTGCCTCTGATTTTCATCTTTTCTCTCACCAACATTTCCCTCCCCTCCCTTCACACTCCTCACTGGCCTGTGTATTTAGAGGTTCCCTCGTTCCTGCCCCTGAGTCCTACCCCAACCCTGTCTCACCTCTAGTGGGATGGTCCTTCAGGACTTCGCCCTCAAGTCTTCCTGGCCTTGCTTCTCCCTCAAGCTTCTTTGATTCCCTGGGTTCATTTCCCTAAGCCAAGTAAAGCCCTGCTCCCTTCCTTCTCCTCCAGCATCCTACCTCGGTTACCCTGCAAAGTCTACCCTCACTGAGTGTGCTTGGCTTAGCCTACCCTCACTGAAAATGCTTGCCTTATCCCAGTTATCTTTGCCTTGCACATCCCGTTCCACCTTCTGATGTTCATTGCTGCATAAGTGACTACTCCATAAAAAGCAAGAGCAATATGAGGATTAAATACGCAATTATGTAAATTTTCAAGTGCAGGGTCTCAGTTAATGTGACCTGTAGTTTTTCCCCCTCTGGAATTCAGGTTCAAAAGCTTGAAGTAATTGCCAGTTTATGATGCAATAGCACCATTGGTGCAGTGTATGGATATTAAAAATATACTTTACAATACACAATATAGTGACTAATAGTTTCATATACATAAAGGATGAAATGCTGTGACATTGTCACAGCGGTCCTAATTATTGTAAGATTGCATACCAGCTGCAACTTCCTCCAAGATTTCTCTAAAACTAACTAAAAATCCCTTCACCTTAATTTCATGAGTCTTGCTGCCCTTGTATTTTATGGGTTGCAATTCTAGTATTATGCACTATGTGCTGCTATTTCTGATGAAAAGTTTTATGTTGGCTTTTTTTTTTTTACTTAGTTTTAATAGTTACTTTGCATTGAGGTATAATATAAATGACATAAAATCCTTTTAACTGTTTTAAGTGGGCAGTTCTGTGACATTAAAATACATTGACAGTAATGTATCTCTTTCATGACCATTTCCAGGCTGTCTTCTTCACCAGAAAACAGAATTCATACCCATTTAGCAATAACTCTCCAACCTCCACCAATGAAAATGACTGTTCTGCCTTCACTTTCTAAGTGTTTCATGTAAGAGAAATCATGCAATATTTGTCCTTTGGGGTCTGCCTTATTTCACTCAACATGATGTCTTCCAGGTTCACCCATGGTATAGTATGTTCCAGCACTTCATTTATTTTTATGGCTGAATAATGTCCCATTGTATGGATATACCACCTTTTGTTTCAACGTTCATCAGTTGATGGACACTTGGGCTGCCTCCACCTTTTTCTGTGAATAATGCTGCTACGGACATTGGTGCATAAATATCTATTCACGTCTCTTCTTTCAGTTCTATGGGTATATATCTTGGAGTGGAATTTTTGAGTCAATTGGTAATTCTATGTTTAAATTTCTGAGGAACCACTAAAGTGTTTTTCACAGCAGCTGTACCATTTTACATTCCCTTCAACAAAGTATGAGTGCTCCTATTTCTCTGCATCCTTGCCAACAATCACATTTTAAGATTACAGCCATCTATCTAGTGGCTGTAATGTGGTGTTTCATTGCTGTTTTAATGTGCATTTTCCTAGTGGCTAATGATCTTTTCATAGGCTTATTAGCCACACAAATATGTTCTTTGGAGCAAGATATATGCGAATTCTTTGTCCATTGTTCATTTATCTCTTTTTGTTGTGTTGTACATGTTCCTTATATTGTCTGGATATTAAACCCTTTTATCAGATATATAGTTTCCAAATATTTTATCTCATTCTGTAGGTTATCTTTTCAAGTGCTGGATAATATCCTTTGTTGCACAGAAATTTTTGATTTTGAAGAAGTCTTTTATTTATTTGTCTTTTGTTTCTTGTGGATTTTGTGCAAACTCTAAAAACCCTTTGCCTACTACAAGGTCCTGTAGCTATTTCCCCATGTTGTCTTGTAGGAATCTTATCATAGTAGTTCTTATATTTAAGTCATTGATTCATTTTTTATTATTTTTTTATGTATGGTGAGATGTAAGGCTCTAAATTCATAGTTGTGTGTGTAGATTTCTAGTTGTTCCATCACTATTTGTTGAATATTGTTTCCCCATTGAATGTATTTGGCACACTTGTTGAAATTAAGCTGGCCACAGGTGTTTGGTTTTATTTCTGGACTCTCAGTTTTATTCTATTGGTCTATATGTCTATCTGTATGCCAGTATCATGCTGTTTTAATTAGGGTAGATTTGTAGTAAGTTTTGCAATCAGGAAGTGTGGGTCCCCCAACTTTGTTCTTCTTTCTCAAGATTGTTTTAGTGAAAAAAGTTTCAAGAAGTAGAATTGCAGGATGATAATCATTGATTCATCCACCTTAGAATGAGGTGGAAATTACTCCAACCCATAATTAAACAGATTCTAAAATTGCTTAAGCAGCTGTTCAAGTCTTTGGGGAAGGGATACATTTCAGATTTTAGGGACTGATATTGCCTGATCCACCAAGAACAGACTATCCTCTCCCAATTGAGTGTAGTTGGCAACCTTCTCAAAATTGAATTTGCTATAGATATAATAGTCTGTTTTTGAACTCTCAATTTGATTTCATTGGTCTGTATATCTACCTTATGCCAGTAGCATGCTGTTTTGAGCACTGTAGTTTTGCAATACATTTAAAAGTTAGGAAGTGTGAATCCTTCAACTTTATTTTTCTTTTTCAAGATGGTTTTGGCTATTTGAGGCCCTTACCCAGCTGAATAAATTGCATAATTTGCTTTTCCATTTCTGAAAATTAGGCTGTTGGAAATTTGGGATTGCTTTGAGTCTGTAATTTTGGGTAGAATTGACAGCTTGACAATTCTCCTATCCATGAACATGGAATACATGTCCATTTATTTACATCTTTGATTTCTTTTGGCAAAGCATTGTAGTCTTCGAGTTATAAGTCATTTATATTCTTGGTTCAGCCTCTTCTTAGTGCTTTGATACTTTTATTTGCTATTGTGAATAGAATTTTTATACTTCTTTATTGAGCTTTTGACTTTTCTATCCATTATTGAGTGGTGTGTTGAACTGCCCTACTCTGTACAAGCATCAATTTCTCCCTTCAAATCTGTCAATATTTTGGTTTGCTAAAAGTGCTAGAATGTAATATACCAGAAATGGGTTGGCTTTTATAATGGGGATTCATTAGTTTAAATATTTACAGTTCTAAGGCCATGAAAATGTCCTAATTAAGGCATCAACTGGATGATAACTCTCTGAAAAAAGGCCAATGGCATCTAGGTTCCTCTGTCATAATGGGAGGCAAATGGCAATGTCTACTGGCTCTTCTCCTTGTTTCTGATTTCAGTGGCTGGTTCCAGGTTGTCACTGGGTATCTCTTCCTGTCTTAACTCCTGTGGGTCTTTGCTTGTTTCTCTTAGAGCATTTTTGTTCTTTAAACATCTCCAAAATGTTTGTCTCTTTCAGGACTCTAGTAGTGGTTTAAGACCCAGCTTGAATGGGCATGGTCACATCTCCATGGAAACAACTTAATCAAAATGTCCCACCCAATAATAGGTCTGCCCCCACAAGATTGGATTTAAAAAATCATGGTTTTTCTGGGATGCATAACAGATTCAAACCTGCACACTCCACCTTCTGGACCCCCAAAATGCATGTTCATCCTATATGGAAAATACATTCATTCCATCACAATATCACAAAAGTCTTAAATCATTTCAATACAATATTAAATAGAAAGTCTTATCAAAATCAGTTATGGACATGGTCTGTCCTAAGGCTAAATGTTCCTCTGGCTGTGGAATTGTGAATCTTGGAACAAGTTATCTTCTTCCAATATACAAAAGTGGGACAGTCAGGATAAATGCTCCCATTTCCATAGGAAGAAATTGGAAGGAAAACAGGGGTCAAAGTTCCCAAGCATTTCTGAAACCCTACAGGGTAAACTCATTAGATATCGAAGTCTGAGAGTCATTTATAGACTGATGTTTAATCCTCAGAGCTGGAGAGTGCAACAGTCCCACCCTCTCCAAGTGTTTATGCAGTAGCCCTCCTCCCTCCATACACTGGGGTGAGCATTCCAACATATCCAAGCATTGAATAGAACATGTTGTTCTTGGCTTCACCCTCCTCAGGCATCTTCCTGGCACCTGAACTCTGCTATTTCTGAGGGGCATGTTCAACCCCTCCAGAACAGTGGGGAGGTGGCCAGGCACTCCCCAAACCATGGGGAATGTGTTCCACCCTCTCTAAGGCCTGGGGGCAACAAAACCCTTTCTGCACATCAAGGCAGAAAGTCCACCTTTTGTAAAATCTGGGGCAAACTCACCTTTCCATATGCATGGTAGGTGAGCTTTCCTGGTCCAAGACCTTAGCTTCCATGGGTATGCCTTTCAAGTCATTTTTCCTTCAATCTGTTTTCCCTTTAGACAAGACTGGTAGTGGTTCCATTTATATAGATCATGCAACAAACTTGTCAGTTTTCCATGTAGCAAAGAGAGGTACAACCATCAAACAGTAGGAATTTCCACATATCCTTTCTGAATAGCTCCATTTCCAATCCTGGGCCTGTGCTGAAATGGCTGACTTGCTCCATGTTTAGTTAAAATCTCACATAGAGCATTGTTCTCTGGGTACTCACTTTCTAAAATCTCAGAATTTAATAAATAAGTTTCTGATTTCTTTATACACAAAAGTTCACTTCTCAGCTTATCCCTTTCATCTTGCATTTTACTATAAACTACAAGGAGAAGCCAGATTGCATTTTCCACATGCAATTTTGTAAATTTCCTCAGTAGATATCCCAGCTCATTGCTTTCAAATTCTACCTTCCATCCAACACCAGGATTCAATCTTGCCAAATTCTCTGCCACTTTAAAACAAAGATTGCCTTTCTCTCAGTTTGCAATAACACATGCCTCATTTCTGTCTAAGCTTTCATTGGAAGTATCTTTAGAGTCCATATATCTCCCAACAGTGTCTTCAAAGCAAAGCCCTTTTTGAACTCCTCCCAATTCTTCCTGAATCTTCCACTTTCCATTTTTAAAGCCATTCAAGCATTTTTCATATTAGCAAATTACACCACCCCACTCTCAGTATCAAAATCTGTTTTGGTGTTCTAAAACAGCCATAATGCAATATACCAGAAATGGGTTGGCTTTTACAACAGGGATTTGCTTATTTACAAATTAACAATTCTAATGCCATGAAAATGTTCCAATTAAGGCATCAACTGGATGATAATTCTCTGAAGAAAGGCTGATGGCATCTGGGTTTGTCTGTCACACGTGCAAGCACAAGGTGATGTCTACTGGTACTTCTCTCCAGTTCTGGTTCTAATGGCTGTCTCCAAAATCTCTGGGCCTCTCTCATGTCCTGTGTGTGTGCTTGTTTCTTTTGGAGAAGTTTCTTTCTCTACTCATCTCCAAAATGTCCATATCTTAAAGGACTCCAGTAAGTGGATTAAGACCCACCTTGAATGAGCATGTCATAACTCCATTGAAACAACCTAATCAAAAGGTCCCACCCAACAATAGGTCTGCCCCCCCCCCCCCAGGATTGGATTAAAAGAACATGGCTTTTCTGGGGCACATAGCACATTCAAACCAGCACAGTCAGTATTTGTTTCATACAATTTGGGGCTCTGAACTTTGGGGCATATAATTTTTACATCTTGTTGAATTGTTCCCTTTAGAATATAATGAAGATTGTGCCAGTTTGAAACTATTATGTACCCCAGGAAAGCTATGTTTTAATCCTGATCCAATCTTGTGGGGCCAGACCTATTGTTTAGGGTGGGAAGCACTGGATTATTTCCATGGAGATGTGACACATCCAGGTGTGGGTGTGACCTTTTGATTATATGGAGCTATGACTGCACCCATTCATGGTGGGTCTTGATTAGTCTACCAAAGTCTTTCAAAAGGGGAAACATTTTCAAGATATCTTGGATGCACACACTTGGAGAATAGTTGCTTTAGAGCTGACAGAGACACATGCATTTGGGTATGCTTGGAGTGCCAACAGAGAGGGCAGATGCCGAGCATGGACAGAGCCCCGCAGACACCAGCCACATGCCTTCCTAGCTGGCAGATGTTTGGACCCATCAGTCTTTCTTGAGTCAAGGTATCTTTCTACTGATGCCTTAGTTTGGACATTTTAATGGCCCTACAACTGTAAACTTGGAACGTAATAAATTACCCTTTTAAAAGCCGTTCCATTTCTGGTATATTGCATTCCTGCAGTTTTAGCAAACCAAAACAATCTTTTTACATCATAATGTTTTTGCTTAAATTCTTTTTTATCTCATACTAGTTTACCCACCACAGCTACCTTGTTTACTGCTTGCATGGTGTGAGGATTTGCAAGCTTAAGGACAACAGAAAATTAGGTTCTCCTAGGTTTTAGTTAATCCATTTCTATGGGTGTAAATGTATCATAGCTGGGACTTTGAGGAGGTTATTCTAGTTGGAACATCATCCAGGGCACATATTAATCCTCTTACTGAAGTCCTTTATAAACAGGATGAATATGGAGAGAATGATACAGATAGAAAGCCCCAGAAGCTGAAAGGAATCAAGCCTGGAAGTGAAGGGAGAGATAAAACATATACCTTGCCTTGTGACAGAGGAATCCAGGAATATCAGTAGGTGGAGTTCAGGGATAAATCATTACCTGATGATACCTTGTTTTGGACATTGTCATAACCTCAGAACTGTAAGCTTGTAAGCTAACAAATCCCCATTCTTAAAAGCCAGCCCATTTCTGATATTTTGCATTTTGGCAGCCTATCAAACTAAAACACATGGTTCATCCTCAACCTACTTGTATTCATGAGTTTAAAGTGAGACTCTTGTAGATAGCATGGAGTTGGTTTATGCCTTTTTATCCATTCTGCGAATCTCTGACTTTTGACTGGAGAGTTTAATCCATTTACATTTAGGGGTGTTGCTGACATTAGAGGACTTTCTTCTGACATTTTTCTATTTCAGCTTTCTAAGTCATATACCTTTTGTTCCAAAGTCAACTTCAATAGCATGCACATATACTATTCCTATACTCCTCTGTCCTCCAGCCATTTTCTGTACTTGTTACCACTTATATTTTTGTATATTTTATGTCTGAAAACCTAGATTTATTATTACATTTTATGCATTTGCATTTTAGCACCTGTAGGAAGTATGAAGTGGAGTTATATACCTAATAATACTATATGAAAACACTGGCATTTATGATTTCCCAGATGGTTACTGTGGAGACCCAGGGCCCAGGCTCCCATCCATACAGAGAGTAAGTTGCTGTATGTAGCCTTCTAAGTGACCAGGATAGAAAATCTCCTCAGGAAGGAAAGAAAGTGCAGATAGTATTATAAACTACTTATCTTTTAAAGCATTAAAACTCCCCTGACATATATGTTGATAACAAATCTCCAGATTCCTGTGTCATGAGACCCTGCTGAGACTCTGTTCTCATACCCTATGAAATATCTTTGTCCTCAACCTTTATAAGCTATCTCTAGCACTCCTGACTTTGTGGGGTGCTGATTTTATTTTCCAGATAGCCACCACCAGAGGCTCCCTTGTTCAGAAGTCCTAATAAAACTCACGTCTGACTCTATGCCTAGCATGTTCTTTGGTCTTGTGGTTGCCCTGGCCCATACCTTCCAAGAGCTGGGCTGGAAAAATTGGCAAACCAGCTGGAAGACAGAAGAGTTGCTGGACATAGCAGACATGAGTACTAGGAGGAGAGAATCAATGGGGGAAATCCCAAATTGGCCTATGTCATATATGTGTGGCAAGGTGCCTGCCCTCCTGGACAAATGGGGACCACCATGAGAGTATGGGGGATGCCCTGAAGACTCCACTAGGTTTGTTGTTTTGTAATAGATAGCAGGACAAATGAATTTTAGCAAAAAAGCAAAACAAAAAAACAAAAAAAAAAAACCCAAGTAGCTGCGGCCATAGCCTGGCCCCTTTTAGGAACCATATGTATGGCCACAGAAGCAGACAAGGCAGTAAAAGCAACACCCTGCCATCTAGAGGAAGAGTTAAAATTGCAGAGGAAACCATGGCTCATTCACACAGACATGAAATATGCCTTAATTGAGTGCTTGTGCCAGGTCAGTGATCAATTAGAAATCTTAGCCTTTAAGCTCAAGCCTGTGGTAGACAGTTACCTCAAGTTCGAGTCTCGAGTATGCTAACTACTCCAGGATGGAACCCTAAAGCTTGGGACCTCATAGACTTCTCAGAAGAGGAAGAGGAAGAAGACTGGAGGATGGATGAGGATGAAGAGCCCTGGCATGTGTGCACCATCACACAATCAAAATGGAAGGTGTCACAAGATCAACCCCCTGTGTTGAAAATAGATGGAATTCGTATTTTAAAACTTAAGCTTATGTGTGAGACTAGGGCAAAAAAAAATGTTTATTTGGTACAAAATTTTTATTTTGACTAGTGCATATCCTAATATAACTTATGTTAACAGCTTAATTGAACACCATAAGTACATGGAACTTGAGTAGGACATGAGATTTTGTAGGTTTGTCCAGAGTGATGCCCTGATAAATCCCAGAGTGATTTGAGCAGTGAATAAAAAAGTATTTGCAAAGTCCCTTTGGGGGAATAGCAAGAAAGGGGGGAAATTCAACTTCCCCAAGTGGAGAATTCCTGATATTCTCACAAGCAATGGGGACAACCAAAGCAATAGGCCAAGCCCTCACTCCTGGGGCTTATTCATATGAAAATTAATCCTGCAAAAGATAGGTTAAGCCTACTTAAAATTAGGCCTAAGAGTCACCCCCAGAGAACTTCTTTTGTTGCTCAGATGTGGACTCTCTCTCTCAGCCATCATGACAAGCAAACTCACTGTCCTCCCCCTTTGTACGTGGGACATGACTCCCAGGGGTATGAACCTTCCTGGCAACATGGGACAGAAATCCTAGAATGAGCTGGGACTCAGCATCAAGGGATTGAGAAAATCTTCTTGACCAACAGGAGGAAGAGCAAAATGAGACAAAATAAAGTGTCAATGGCTGAGAGATTCCAAACAGAGTTGAGAGGTTATCCTGGAGGTTATTCTTGTGCATTATATAGATATCACCTTTTTAGTTAAGGTGTAATGGAGAGGCTGGAGGGAACTGCCTGAAAATATAGAGCTGTGTTCCAGTAGCTATGTTTCTTGAAGATGATTGTATAATGATATAGCTTTCACAATGTGACTGTGTGATTGTGAAAACCTTGTGTCTGATGCTCCTTTTATCTAACTTATGGACAGATGAGTAAGACATATGGATTAAAAATAAATAAATAATAGGGGGAACAAATGTTAAAATAAATTCAGTAGATTGAAATGCTGGTGATTGGTGAGGGGGAGGTGTAGGGGGTATGGTATATATGGATTTTTTTCTTTTTTCTTTGTATTTCTTTTTCTGTATTGATGCAAATGTTCTGAGAGGTGATCACGGTGATGAATATACAACTATGTGATGATATTATGAGTTATTGATTATATACCAAGAATGGAATGATCATATAGAAAGAATGTTTGTGTTTGTATGTTGTTGTTCTAGTTTGCTAGCTACTGGAATGCAATATACCAGAAACGGAATGGCTTTTAACAAGGGGAATTTAATGAGTTGCTAGTTTATGGTTCTAAGACTGAGAAAAAGTCCCAATTACAATAGTCTGTAGAATGTCCAATCAAGGGCATTCAGGGAAAGATACCTTGGTTCAAGAAGGCCAATGAAGTTCAGGGTTTCTCTCTCAAATGAGAAGGCATGTGGTGAACACAGTCAGGGCTTCTCTCTCAGCTGAAAGGGCACATGGCAAACACGGAGTCATCTGCTAGTTTCTTCTCCTGGCTTCCTGTTTCAAGAAACTCCCCGGGAGGCATTTTCCTTCCTCATCTCCAGAGGTCACTGGCTGGTGCACTCTGCTTCTCGTGGCTATGTCGTTCTCCTCTGCTCTCTCTGAATCTCTTTCTCCAAAGTATTTCCTCTTTTATAGAACTCCAATAAACCAGTCAAGACCCACCCAAATGGGTGGAGACATGTCGTCCCTTAATCCAGTTTAACAACCACTCTTGACTAAATCACATCCAAGGAGATGATCTCATTACAATTTCAAGCATACAGTATTGAATAGAGATTATTCTACCTTTATGAAATGGGATTTATATTAAAACATGGCTTTTCTCAGGGGGCATACTTTCTTTCAAACCAGCACAGTTGTTATGTTTAAAAAAATTTTAAAAAAAGATCAACCCCCTGGGGTTTGGCAATTCCTGTCTCAACAGAAGTTACATGTTACTATGAGAGATTATATCACTGCCAAATTGAGTAATTTAGGGCAGTGGTACAGACAAAAAAACTAGGGAACCCTACCCAATTGGCTTCTATGGTTATGGGAACAAGAGGGTATTGCCTTCTGGAGTGGAGTTGAGTAAATTGGTGTCTATTACAACCCACTCTTCACTATGATAGCATTGTATGCTACCTCAGGTGATGCAGAAACTGCCTCCTTATTGGTATGGCTTGGTGATGGGGGTAAGCCTACATAGCCTAATGAAGGGATATACTGCACAATACCCCCCATTGGAAAACTATGGAGTTGCAAGATGTTTTAAGAGGGCTGGGAATGAAACACCATTTATTCTGTGGCTTGTGTCGGTGCTGACGCTGAAGATTTTACCACAAAAATGAGAGACACAGTTATTGCATACTGCCTCCAACCATTACTATGGGCCTTTAATGCCCATCCTAAGACTGCTAGTAGGACAGCCTATTTCTCTTGCCATACAGGCTATGGCCAACCTCATGGAGTTGGAGCTGCTGCAGAAAAAAAGGGGCAGGGATAAGGACAATGGGAGAAGCTCCCCATAAGCATAAGGGCCCTCATCAGGTACCCTGCAAGCAGATGTAGGTAAATTTCATTGCTACTGGCATGAGATAAGGGCTATAGATAGGCATAATTTTATAGACAGTCCTGGTTAAATTATGGAGCCAACTGCTGAAGGACCAAGATTTATAAATTGAGCTCTCAAGCTTCTGAGGGAGAAAGGAAGTCAGGAAAAAAACACTATAAAGAGCCCAAGCCTGAGAGCTCTCTGCTCCCCCAGAAGAGGCTTGGAAAGCCCCTTTTCTTCTTCTGTAGGGGGAACATCAAGATCCCTAGGTATAAACAATAACTGTGGACTCCAGGGATGGGAGGCAAACCATCTACTGGTCCCCTACTAACCAGCAGGTATGGGAGTCAAATGCACCTTAATCTATGGGAATAAAGCCTCATTACATATGCCAATACTGGCTATAGATTGGTTGGGGGTGGGGAATGATCCACCCAAAGCAGCACAAACTGGGAGATTGCCCCTCCTCCCAGTATATACATTATGTATTTCCCCTAAACCAGAATACATTTTAGGAAGTGATCTTTTTCTGTGGAATGCCATGTTGCAGACAACTATACGGGAATTCTGTCTTGGGTAAATTTATCAAAATGTTATTGAGAGGACAAGCTAAATGTTCCCCTGTTAAAATACCTCTGTCTCAGACAGTCATGGCTAAAAACTTTCCTGGAGGGCACCAGGAAATCTTAGCCACGATCAAAGAGTTGGAGCTGGTGGGGATAATATCCACCTATAGCCCTTTCATTAGTCCTGTATGGCCAGTGCAAAACAGATCAAAAACCTGATGCCAGTGCAAAAACCTGATGCATGTGATATTAGATTAATATCTAATTGATTAAATAAAATCTAAGGAATTAAATAAGGTAACAACACCAATTATGCTGCAGTCCCAGACATCACTTGTTTATTATAGAGATTGGTATTCAGTTGTGTCTTTATCATTTCGTATTGGATCTTGCTAATGCTTTCATTAGTATCTCCCTAGAAAAATCAAGCCAGCCTGCAATCACCTTCATTTGGGAGACTGACAATGTACTTTTACTGTACTTCCCCATGCTATGTACATAGCCTGACCATCTGCCATGGTCTCATGACAAGGATTTGGCTAAGTGGAAAAGTCATGCGAGTGGAACTCTGTTTCACTATATTGATGATGTCATGTTAGCCAGTAACTCTCTTTCAGAAATAAAAGAAACCACAGACTTAATGCTATCTTACCTTGACGGTCAGGATGGACAGAGATTCAAAATAAGCTACAAGGTCCTGGCTGCTCTGTCAAATTCTTGAGTGTTGTGTGGCTGGGTAAGACAAAAACTATACCTTCTGCTGTATTTGATCAGGTGTAATGTTTTTCCATGCCTGCAAATGACAAAACAAATGGCTTTCTTAGGGTTGTTGGATTATTGGATACATCTTGTTCCTCACTTAGCTCAAATGTTAAAACCTTTGTGTGTTTTGATTATGAGAGGCCACCCTGGAAATGGGTTACCTTGCAACAAGCTGCTTTTGAAAAGGCAAAAAGGGAAATGGTACAGACACAAGCACTGGGGAGCATAAATCCAGACCAGCCCTGTGAATTGGATGTAGCCAGCACTGATATTGGATTTGGGTGGGGTTAGTGGCAGAGGCAACATTGTAAATGGATGACCCTTGGCTTTTGGTCACAATTATTGAAAGGGGCAGAACTGAGGTACAGCCCCCTGGTAAAGCAATTCCGTGCTGCATATAATGCCTACTGCAAGTGGTGGGATTGATGCAAAAATGTCCAGTCACTTTGAAAATGGCCATCCCTATTCAGGGGAGGATAATGGACATGGTTTCTAAGCCATGCTCTGGCAGTGCCCAACTGAGTTCATTGACCAAATGGAAAGTCTACTTGCTATAGCACAATATTTTCAATGCCAGTCCTCTAAGTGCAGAAATGCATAAAATTCTAAGACCGAGGTACTATATGGAAGATTCAATAGCTAAAGTTGCTTCAATGGAAACAGTTGTTCAGATGCCCACTATAAAAGGCATATGTAACATTCATGAATCTACTTAGTATGGTGATGGATTTGCTACCAGGCAGCCTCCCACATGAACAGCTGTGGTAGTACAACCTAGGACTGACACTATGTTTCAGTTTGCTAAAGCTGCCAGAATGCAATATACTAGAAATGGATTGGCTTTTACAACGGGGGATGTATTAAATTACAAGTTACAGTTCTAAAGTCATAGAAATGTTCAAATTAAGGCATGGACAAAAAGATACTTCACTGAAGAAAGTCTGATTGTGTTTGAATTCCTCTGTCACATTGGAAGGCACATGGTGATGTCTCCTGGCCCTTCTCTTCTGGATTGGTTTCAAAATAGCTCTCTCAGTTCCTGTGGGTCCTTCTGGCTTCTGCTGGGGCATTTTCTTTCTTCAAGCAACTGTCATCACTGTACATCAACTCTGGGCTCTCTCTGTTTTCTGCCTTTTATTCTCTTCATAGAGGAATCCAGTAATAGGATTAAGACCCACCTTGAATTGGATGGGTCACATCTCCATGGAAACAACCTAATTAAAAGGTCCCACCCACAATTGAGTGGGTCACATTTCCATGGAAATAACTTAACCAAAAGGTCCCAGCCACAGAAGGTCTGCCCCATGAGATTGGATTAGAAGTGCATGGCTTTTCTGGGGTACAAACAGTTTCAAATCAGCACACAATGAATGGTGAGAGACTAATGCTATGTAATGCAGTCAATGGGCTGAGTTTAAAGCAATATGGATGGTAATAGTGCATGAACCAGGAGATGTGCTGTCTTTACTGAAAACTGGGCTGTTTACAAAAGCCTTCTGACCTGGATGGCAACCTGGAAGCAGAAGCAATGGACAGTCACAGGTCGCCCACTCTGGGGAGAATTGTGGAAAGACTATGGGATTCCTTCCAACAATGAAAGTAACTTTCTAACATGTCCCTGTGCACACTCCCAATATATTACCCAGGAATATGAAAGTAGATACACCCATACAAGTTCAGAGCAGCACAGCTGAAACCCAGGAAGTGGCAGAATGGCTTCCTCACAAAAATAGACACCGAGGGTATCAAACCTTGTGGCATTTGGCCCAGCAGTTCTAGCTGCCAGTCATGTGCCAGCAGCTAGTGGACATCACTAGAGGGTGCCAATCATACTCCCTTTATCAACCTATAGGCTAACACACCAGATGGGATACATCAGCCAGTCACAAATTCCAGTGACCCAGTGGCAAGTGGGTTACATCTGTCCTTTTCTACTCTCAGAGGGGGCAAGTTATGCTTTTACTGATGTGGATACTGCCACAGGTTTTTGTTAGATTTCCTAGTGGGGCAGGCTAAACAAGGGCACCATCCTTTGTTTAGATAGTAAGCCCTCTGTATGGAGTGCCTACATAAATAGACAGTGATTGGGGGACATATTTCACTGGAAAGATAGTCAAATCAGGACATCATGTGGACATTCCATCTGTCCTACAATCCCACCAGTGTGGGACTTATTAAAAGAATGAATGACATGTTAAAGGAACAGCTGAAAGATGATAAGAGGTCCTTGCGGCACTGGACCTCTATCAGACCTTAACTCATTAGATTGCAATGCCATGGGCTGCTGCCCCTGCCCCTGTTGAAATGCTGATGACTGGGCCAATGCAGGTTCTGAGAATACAAGTCAAAGGGTCCACTGCTTTGCAGCTGAAAAGGGAAAATGATAATTTGTTATTACGTTTGTCTCAGATCATACAAAACAGGGAAAACAAGGTTAATTGGCCTTGGTGGCCTATGCAGCCACATTAGTTAGCAATCCTAAGTCCCTGGGGAATAGAAGTCACCAACAGTATTGTAATAAGACCTCAATTTATAGAGAAAATGCAAGTTAAAATCTTTATCACTAACCCGGGGCCTCCTGTTCCTGTGAGAGCCTTATGCATGACCATGTGGCTTCTTCTTATGTCCAGATTAACAACTAATGTAATGCTAGAGGCCTCTCAAAACTTCCTGGGGGAGAACATCTGGTATTTAAAACCTCCCCCATAATGTTCCTTTTCATGGTACCTTGTTATTAACCAGTAGAATTCTAGCATGTATATTGCTAGATCGGCAGGAATTACCCATTATTCTTTCCCATAAACATCTTTCTTTTCATCCATACTGCCCTAGCAAACACCTACCAACACTGGGCTTCAGTGGTAACTCATGTCCACAATCAAACCCAATGTTTGATTTTCAGAGGCTTGGCATCATTCAGTGCCACCTACCTTCCTGGGACTGTGACTCCTGTATATCAGACTACATGGAATACCTGCTGGCCTAGCAAAATTCAGTGCATTGAAAAATCTGGGAAAGAATCTTCTCATTTAAGACTGAAATCCAGCTACCATCCTATAATGAGACCATGGCTTACATCTTTTCTCTTGCAAGGGAACAGGTGAACCAGCCTTCACCTGTATTGGGTTATGCTGTATATGATGATTTAGTCTGGCAGAAAATGTAACAGCAGCCCATGTTGCCCATGTCTGTAGGGAATGACTTAATGGAATTAAGGGTGGCTACCCCCAAATTGTTTAGTTTTACTGTTAAGTTACAAACAATAGACTTATAGTAAAAGAAATTTTCAACCAACATGGGGCATATCCTTCCCCTAAAGGAATGGCTATGGAGCTGTGGGCAATATGGTTTATCCTATCTACCCTACCTAAGTAGGATATCATTCAGGAGGACAGCCCTATGTCCCTGCTACCTTATATGACTCCTTACCCCACACTTTTGTAATTGGGAAATGGTTACAATTTCCCAATTACAAAAATGGGAAAAGCTTAAAATGGTTAAAGCTAGATACAGAATAAAACACACTCCCTAGTGGTATTATCCTTTAGCCATTCTTGTACCAGGTGGAGCTACAATAGTTACTGGAAAACATGTGGCAGCTTTAGCCAATCACACTGCCCTAGCACTTAATGATTCCAAAATAGCAAAACCCTTGCTAAATGAAAGAAAACAACACTGCTTAGAAAAGTACGTTTACAAAATGGTATGGCCTTATATATCCTCACTGCAGCACAAGGGGCACCTTGAAGGGAAAATTAAATACCCTTGGGGAAGAACACTACACAGTGTCACTAATTTATATGCATAATATTCCTCCAAATTTTTCCCAAAGGTACCTATGGCCTTTTATTAGGAACTGTGTGTTTGGAAAAAGACTTTAGCAATTACTGGACAGTGGCTCTGAATTGATACTAATTACATGAGATTCAAAATGTCACTGAATCCCACTAGCTAAAGTATGAATTTTTGGAGGACAAGTGATCAATGGAGCTTTAGATCAAGTTCCTCTCACAGTGGGACCACTGGAACCCCAATCAATTCTGTGGTTATTTTTCCAGTGCCCAAATGCATAATTGGAATAGACATAGTTAGCAAGTAGCAAAATCCCCACATAGGTTCCCTGACCTGTGGAAAGAGGGTTAATATAGTAGGAAAAGCCGAGTGGAATTCACTAGAACTGCCCCATCTGGAACAATAGCGGATTAAAAGGATACCACATTCCTGGAGGGATTGCAGAGATTAATGCCAACACAAAGGACTTGAAAGATGCAGGGGTGGTAATTCCCACCATATCCCCATTCAGCTGTACTATTTGGCTTGTGCAGAAAACAGATGAATCTTTGATGATAACCATGGGTTATTATCTAGGGAAAGTGATACAGAAATAAACAACAAAATAAAATATTTCATATTCAATTCTGATTCAGGGTTCTGGGGAACTTTCCTGCTCAGGCCACATAATCCAGGATTGACACCCTCCTTAACACCAGTACCTATAGCATTGATTAGATTGAGCTCTCCTACTGACATCCATGCCTCCCCAACTAGACCATGATGTATGTTTTCTTACCTGTGTCTTACTCCTGTGTTCACAACATGCCTGAGCATATTCCAGCCACTTACTTGATACTTGAGTCTGTCTTGTTGCTTCCGACTCCAAGAATTTGATGAGAAAATTGACCGCTTCTTTATTCCTTCTGTGGATACTTTAGCCCTGAGGAGTCTGAGTTATATTAATAAACATGTGAGGACATTATTTCCAATCCATTCCATAACCCAGACTCCAGATCACAAAAACATGGGAGGAGACAAAAATGGGAAATCAGAACCATGGACATGATTTGTTTAGATCAAAAAAGTTCTACATCATATTTTTCTATTCTTGGTCCCTCACAATTCCATATGATTTTTAGAGCCAGCTTGTCAACTTCTCTACAAAGAAATCACCTAGGGTTTTGTTATAGATTATATTGAATCTGTAGATTAATATAGGGTGCATTGCCATTTTAACAATGTTAAGTCTTCTTATACATGAATATGAGATGATTTCCACTTATTTAAATATGTGTTAATTACTTTCAATATTCTGCAGTTTTTAGTGAATAAGTTTTACATGTTTTTGCTAAATTATTCATAAATTTTTTATTCTACTGTAAATGGCATTGTTTTCTTAATGTTGTAAGATGAATAATAAATTGGTTTATATTAGTCTTGAGTTCTGCAACAAAAGTAAAAATTTAGAATTCTAATGGTTTCTTTGTGAATTCCTAGGATTTCTAAATAAATGTTCATGTCATCAGTGAAGAATGATACTTTCATTTCATCCTTTCCAATATATATGGCTTTTATTTCTTTTTCTTGCATAATTGCCCTGACAAGAAACTCCATTATAATGTTGAACAGAAGTGGTAAGAATGGGTATTCTTGTCTTGTACCTGACCTTAGATGGAAAGCATTCGTTCTTTAATCTATGATAACCTATCTTTGCATTCATGGGATAAATCTCACTTGCCAGAGCCTATAACCCCTTTTAGATTTTGATGGATTCAGCTTGCTACCATTTTATTGTAAATTCTTGCATCCATATTCATGAGAAATACTGGTCTATAATTTTCTTTTCCTGTTGTATTTTTACCTAGTTTTGGTATCAGGTATCACTGGCCTCATGAAAGGAGTTGGGAACTGCTATCCGTTTTCTATTTTTTGAATGAATTTTGAGGAATTAATATGAATTCTTTAAAAATTTCGGTAAAAAAACCACATGATCATCTTGATTGATGCATAAAAGGCATTTGACAAGATTCAATGTCCTTTCCTGTTGAAAACACTTCAAAGGATAGGAATACAAGGGGACTTCCTTAAAATGATAAAGAGAATATATGAAAAACCCACAGCTAACATCATCCTCAATGGGGAAAAACTGAAAACTTTTCCCCTAAGATCAGGAACAAGACAAGGATGTCCACTATCACCATTGTTATTCAACATTGTGTTGGAAGTTCTAACCAGAGCAATTAAATAAGAAAAAGAATACAAGGCATCAAAATTGGAAAAGAAGAAGTAAAACTCTCACTGTTTGCAGATAATATGATACTATATGTTGAAAATCCCAAAAAATCCACAGCAAAACTACTAGAGCTGATAAATGAGTATAGCAAAGTGGCAGGTTACAAGATCAACACTCAAAAATCTGTAATGTTTTTATACACTAGTAATGAACAATCTGAAGGGAAAATCAAGAAAAACATTCCATTTACAATCGCAACCAAAATAATGAAATATTTAGGAATAAATTTAACTAAAGAGACAAAAGACCTATACAAAGAAAAATACAAGAAATTGTTAAAAGAAATCACAGAAGACCTAAATAAATGGAAAGGCATACCATGTTCATGGATTGGAAGACTAAATATAGTTAAGATGTCAATTCTACCTAAATTGATTTACAGATTCAATGCAATACCAATCAAAATCCCAACAACTTACTTTTCAGATATAGAAAAACCAATAACCAAATTTATCTGGAAGGGCAGGGTGCCCTGAATAGCTAAAAGTATCCTAAGGAAAAAAAAAATGAAGTCGGAGGCCTCACACTACCTGACTTCAAGGCATATTATGAAGCTATAGTGGTCAAAACAGCATGTACTGGCATAAAGATAGATATATTGACCAATGGAATCGAATACAGTGTTCAGATATAGACCCTCTCATCTATGGACAGTTGATCTTTGATAAGGCAGTCAAGCCAACTCAACTGGGACAAAATAAATTCAATAAATGGTGCCTAGAGAACAGGATATCCACATGCAAAAGAGTGAAAGAGGATCCATATCTCATACCCTATACAAAAATTAACTCAAACTAGATCAAAGACCTAAAGATTACATCTAAGACCATAAAACTTTTAGAAGAAAATATAGGGAAATAACTTATAAATCTTATAATAGGAGGCGGTTTCCTAGACCTTACACACAAAGCATGAGCATTGAAGAAAGAAAGAAAGAAATGGGAACTCCTCAAAATTAAACACTTTTGTGCATCAAAGAACTTCATCAAGAAAGTAAAGACAATATTTGGAAATGATATATTAGATAAAAGTCTAGTATCAGAATATATAAAGAGATTGTTCAACTCAACAACAAAAAGGCAGACAACTAATTACAAATTAGACAAAAGACATGAACAGACACTTCTCAGAAGAAGAAATACAAATGGCTAAAAGACACATGAAAAGATACTCAACTTCCCTGGCTATTAGGGAAATGCGAATCTAAAACACAATAAGATATAATCTCACACCAACCAGAATGGCCATTATCAATAAAACAGAAAATGACAAGTGCTAGAGAAGATGTAAAGAAAAAGGCACACTCATCCACTATTGGTGGGAATGTCACATGGTACAACTGCTGGGGAAGGCAGTTTGGTGGTTCCTCAGGAAGCTAAGTATAGTTTTGCCATATGACCCAGCAATACCATTGCTAGGTATCTACTCAGAGGACATGAGGGCAAGGACATAAACGGACATTTGCACACCAATGTTTATAGCAGCATTATTTACAATTGTCAAGAGATGGAAACAGCCTCAATGTCCATCAACAGATGAGTGGTTATACAAGCTGTGGTATATACATATGATGGAATATTATGCAGTTGTGAGACAGAATAAAGTTATGAAGTATGTAACAACATGGATGGACCTTAAGGACATTAGGCTGAGTTAGATTAGCCAGAAACAAAGGACAAATACTGTATGATCTCACTGCTATGAATTGACATTAGTGAAAGAAGGAATGATGTTCTGATGCAAGCTACAACATGGATGAACTTTGGAAACATTGTGCTGAGTGAAATAAATAAGGCACTTAAGAATACTATATGATTTCACTTATATGAAATATCTAGAAATAGGAAGTTCATAGAGACAGAAAGAAGATTAGTTGTTACCAGTAGCTGGGGGAAGATTAGCAAATCAAAATCCAGTGGAGTCCTGTGTCAAACATTAAGGATACCCAAGTCAGTAGGCCAAGCCCTAGATCTTGGGACTTGCTCTTGTGATCCTTGTGTAAGTACTGGAGAAGCTTAGCCTACCTATAGGTATGCCTAAGAGTCATTTCTGTAGGACCTCTTTCGTTGCACTCTCTCTCTCTCTCTAAGCCCAACTCTGCAAGTGAAACCATTACCCTTCCCCCTATGCGGGACATGACACCCTGGCAGTGTGTGAGATGACTCCCAGGGATGAGACTAGCCCTGGTACCATGGGATTAACAATGCCATCCTGACAAAAAAGAGGAAAGGAAGTGTAACTAATAAAGTATCAGTGGCTGAGAGAGTTCAAATAGAGTTGAGAGGCTACTCTGGAGGTTACTTTTATGCAAGCTTCAGTTAGACATTGCTACCAATCATAACTTGCCGTACCCCAACCAACACTATTCTTGTCAATCCTAAAGAATTCCTAAGATTCTAGAAAGGTTTCATGCACTAGGGTAACTTTCCAGAAACCTACAACCTCCAACTAGGTCCCTGGACCAGATAAGTCCTGAAATGCAGAGGGCCCAGCATCTCCAGAACATCAACTGGTTCCATTCCCCTCTCCCATATTATTGACAGCCCTTCCAACGTGAAAAAGTTAGGATGGGTATAGCCCAAATGCCCCTAAAGAGTGGGATAGAAATATCAAAGACGATGGTGGAATTATACAGAGAAGGGATTGTTTAACAAATGAATATGAGTGCTCAATCAATATCAATATATTGATATTTCTTTTAGCCTCCAGTACCATAGAGCAGCTAGAAATAAAAACCTAAAAGTGTGAAATTGTAACCCATACCAAACTCTGAAATCTGTTCTACAACTAATTATTGCAATGTACTTTGCAAAAAAAAAATGGCGGAATTCCTTGGTGAGACCATTTAGGCCTGGGCTATTTTTTTGTGGGTAGTTAATTGACTATTAAATCAACATTTTCATTTGCTGTACATTTGTTCAGACTGTTACTTCTTGACTCAGTTTTGGTAGATTGTGTTTTAGTAGGGATTTGTCCATCTCAGCTAAGACACTCAATTTATTGCAGTAATGATGACTCCATCATAATCCTTACTATTGCTGTAGTGATGTCTCCTTTTTCATTTCTAATTGTAATAATTTTAATTTTTTCTTACTTCTTCTTGTCAATCTAGCTAAAGGTTTGCTAATTTTCTTGATCCTTTCAAATAACCAGCTTTTTGTTTCATTGACTTTCTATATTCATTAACTATTATTTCATTAATTTATTCTCAAATGATTGTCATTTCCTTCTTTCTGGTTGTGTTAGGTTGTTTGCTCTATTATTCCAATGTCTTAAGTTTGGCGATGATATGAGAGCTTTATTCTTTCTTGATATAGACATATCCATTTTCTTCTAAGGACTTCTTTATATGCAGTCCACGCATCTTTTTTTTATTAGAGAAGTTGGATTTACAAAACAATCATGCATAAACTGCAAGATTCCCATATACTGCCCTATAATTTTCAACTTGCATTGGTGTATAACATTTATTACAATTAATGACAGTGCATTTTTATAATTGTATTATTAACTATAGTCCATGGTTTAACGTAGGGTTCACTGTTTGTGTAGTACAGTTCCATGGATTTTAATTTTTATTTTTATTCTATTGTTATTTATGCAACCCCACACTTTCCCTTTTAAACAAATTCAGATAAATATTTCAGTGTTGTAAATTACATCTATGATATTATGCTCCCATCACACCATCCATTACCAAAATATTTCCCTTATTCAAAGCAAGAACCATGTATTTTTGAAGGTAAGTTCTCATTCCCTATCCCTACCTGATCCTCTGGTAACCTATATTCTTGACTCTGACACTATGGCTTTGCTTATAGTAATTCCTTCATATCAATGACATCATAAAACATTTGTCCTTTCGGTCTGGCTTATTGCTCAACCTAAGGTCTTCAAGGTTTATCTATATTGTTGCATGTATCAGAACATCATTATTTATTTTTAATGAATAAATAATATTCTGTTTTGTGTACATACTACATTTTTATTTATCTGTTAGTGGGCTGAAGAACACTTGGGTTGCTTCCATCATTTGGCAATTGTGAGTAATGATAACACTACAGTGTTGTGCAAATATCTGTTCTCGATCCTGCTTTCAAATCTTTGGGGATATGCCTAGCACTTGGATTCCCATAATTTATTTCTATACTTAGCTTGGTGAGGAACTGCCAAACTGTTTCCAACAGTGGCTACACCACTGTACATTCCCACTAGCAATGACTGAGTATTCCTATTTCTCTGAATGTTCTCCAAAACTTGTAGTTTCTTATTTTTTTATAGTAGCCATTTTAATGTGTGTGAAATGGTATCTAATTGTGGATTTGATTTGCACTTCCCTAGTAGCTAATGAGTTTGATAATCTTTTCATGTGCTTTCTGGCCATTTGTGTATCTTCTTTGAAGAGATGTCTATTCAAGTCTTTGGCCCATTAAAAAAAATTTTTTTTTTCTTTTTAAGTTTTTTATTTTGATGTGGTCCCATGAATCTCCTTTTACTTTTGCTGTTTGTGATTGGGGTAAAACCTAAGAAATCGTTGCTTAAAACAAGATCCTGAAGATGCTTTCACATTGTCTTCTATTAGTGTTATTGTCCTGGTTTTACATTTAGTTCCTTGATCCATTTTTAGTTTATTTTTGTATAAGTTGTAAGATAGGGGTCCTCCTTTATTATTTTCCATTTTGATGTTCAGTTTTCCTAGCATTCTCTCTTGAAGATGACATTCTTTACCAATTGAGTGGACTTGCCAGCCCTGTGAAAAGGCAATTGACCATAGATAGGATGATTTCCTTCTGAACTATCACTTTGATTCCATTGGTCAATATATCTATCCTCCTGCTAATAGTATACTATTTTGAGCACTTTAGCTTTGTAATAAGTTTTACAGCTGGGAAGTGAACTCCATCATACTCCCTACCAAGAGACCACATCCATCAATTTCAACATTTTAGTTGGTGTGGGAGATTTATCTGAAGGATTTCTAGGGAGGGGACTCTTAGTTTGGAAATGAAGAAATGAGAGATCTTTTAATAGTCACAACTGAGAAATCTACTGACAAATTATGAGTTGTAGTGGTGTTGGGATTGAGAGGAGGAAATCCTGCTCTCAGCCAATCAAAGGAAAAAATAAATATAATATCACTTAGTATTCTGGGGAAAAAAAACTAAGCCACCACACTCTTGGTTGGTTATTAAACAATCCAAACTAGGGAAGGATGTGGGAAGTGAAGCTTCTTTTAAACATGCACATTAATATGTACTTCTAGATTGGAAATTACAGCTCAAGTCCATAAGTACTGACATATTTCATTGCTATGGGAGCAACAGTGGGGGACTAAATGAGTGCCTTGCACCTGTATCTGAGGAAGCATCTTGCTGGCAAGAGTAATTAATCCAGATCCAGTTGGGCCTAACCTCAGTTGAGTCCCAGCTTTTGGTAAATTGGTACCGTGGCAAGGGAAAACTGAAGACTTGACCGAGTATGTAAGTCTTGAGGTTAAATGTCTTGAAGGGAGATGGGATCATGTGCTGTCTACATGTACTAGAGGGCTCTGTGACTGTTGTAGCCATTTGAATATGATGAAAAATCACAGTAGGATGAATTAGGGAATGTCTCCTCCTCTTTAATTTTTCTGAAAGAGTTTGAGCAGTAATGGAGTTAAGTCTTTTTGGAATGTTTGGTAAAAACCCCTGTGGATCCATGTGTTTCTGAGTTTTTCTTTGTTCAGAAGTTTTTGATTACTGTTCAAAATCTTTATTAGTGAATGGTATGTTGGGATCTATTTCTTCTTGAGTCAGTGCAGGTAGTTTATTTGTGTCTACGAATGTGTCCATTTCATCTAGGTTTCCTAGTTTATTTGCATGCAGTTGCTCAGAGCATAATCTTATAGTCCTTTTTATTTCGGTGGGGTCTGTAGTAATACTCCCTTTTTCATTTCTGATTTTCATTTTTTGTTTCCTCTCTTTTTTCTTCATCAGTCTCGCTGAAGGTTGGTCTGTTTTATTGATCTATTCACAGAACCAACATTTGTTTTGTTGATTCTATTTTTTTGGGTTCTCTATTTTATTTATCTTTAATATTTGTTATTTTCTTCCTTCTGCTCACTCTGCATTTAGTTTTCTCTCCTTTTTCCATTTCCCCCAGTTTTTAGGTTGCTTTTCTGATTTGAAGTATTTTTTACTTTTTAATGTAGGCATTTACAGCTATAAATTTGCCTCTCAGCACTGCTTTTTTTTTTTTTTTTTAGCATGGGCAGGCCCAGGGAATTGAACCTGGGTCTCCTGCATAGCAGGCAAGAATTCTGCCACTGAGCCACCATTGCACAATCGTTAGCACCACTTTTTTTGGTTCTCATAGGTTTGGTATGTTGTATTTCCATTTTATTCACCTCAAGCCAATGCCTAATTGTCCTTATGATTTCCTCCTTAACTCTTTTATTGTTGAAGAGAATGTTATTTAATTTCCAAATTTTTGTAAAATTTCCATTCACCCCTCTGATATTCATTGCTAGCTTCATTTATTTTGGTTGAAGAAAGTATATGATTTTAATATTTTTGAATATATTGAGACTTGTTATATGACTTAGCACATAGTCTGTCCTGGGGAATGATACATAGGAACTCAAGAAGAATGTGCATTCCATTGTTGTTGGGTAAATTATTCTTTATATGTTAGCTTTAGCTGATTTGGAGTTTCATTCAAGTTTTATATTTCCTTATTGACCTTCTGACTAGATGTTCTATCATTTATTCAAAGTGGTATATTAAAGTCTCCTACTATTAACATAGAACCTTAGCATTTTTCTTTTAATTATGTCAGTATTTTCTTCATATATTTTTGGCTCTGCTCTCACATGAATATATAACTGTTAAATCTATTTGTTGAATTGACCCATTTATCAATTTACAATGACTATCTTTCTCCCTTATAACTATATTTGTCTTAAAGTCTACTTTATCGGAATAAAAAAGAGAAAGAATGTTACCCCAGTTTTCTTTTGGTTAATACTTACATGGTATTTCCCCCCATTTTTTCACTTTCAAAGTGATTGTGTCTTTGAATTTAAGGTGAATCTCTTGCAGACAGCATGTTATTGGATCAGTTTTATCCATTTTGCCAAATTCTGTCTTTTGACTTGAGAGTTTAATTCATTTACACTTAAAGTCTCCACTGGTATTGCAGGACATTCTTCTGCCATTTTTCTATTTATCCTTTGTAAATGATCTTTTTTGTCCCTCAATTTTATCACTAATGCCTACTTTTATATTGATTTGATTTTTGTGCTGTACCATGTTGAATGCCTCTTCTTTTCTATCTGGATATATTTTTCATGTGTTTCATTTTTGGTTAAATTTTAACATCCTAAATATGTAACAATCATATATTGTTTGATACAACTTGACTTCAGGGGCTCACATGTACACTTTTCCTATACCTCCACCCACCTCTTTTGGTCTGTAATATTACTACTTATATATTTGTATATTGTATGTCCAAAACCATAGATTTATCACTACTTTTTGTGCATTTGGATTTTAGCACCTGTTCTAGTTTGCAAACTGCCAGAATGCGATATACAGGAAATGGAACACCTTTAAAAACAGGTATTTAATTAGTTGCAAGTTTATAGTTCTAAGGCTGTGAAAATGACCCAGTTAAAGCAAGTCTATAAAAATAACCAAATTAAGGCACCAACAAGAGGTTACCTTCACTGAAGAAAGGCCAATGAAGTTCAGACTTTATCTGTCAACTGGAAAGGCGCATGGCAAACACAGCATCTGCTTTCTTTCCCGGCTTCTTGTTTATGAAGCCCCCACAAAGGCATCTTCCTTCTTCATCTGCAAAGATCTCTGGCTGTGTGGGCTCTCATGGCTCTTAAGCTTTTTCCAAAATGCTTCCTCTTTTAAGGATTCCAGCAAACTAATCAAGACCCACCTGGAATGGGTGGAGTCACATCTTCCTCTAATCAAATGTTAATACCCACAATTGGGTGTGTCACATCTCTATGAAATAATCTAATCAAGTTTCCAACCTACAGTGTTGAATAGGAATTAAAGAAATGACTGCCTGCAAAAGATGGATGAAGATTAAAACATGGCTTTCTAGAGTGCATAATCCTTCTAAACCGGCACAGTATCCATGGAAAGTAAAGAGTGGAGTTACATACCAAATAATACAATACAATAATTACTTGCATTTATAATTAATGAAATGGTTACCTTTACTGGAGGTCTTTATTTCTTTATGTTGCTTTGAACTACTGTTAGTACCCTCCCTTTAGCATTCATTATAGGACAGGTCTAGTTGGGATGAATTCCTTCAGGTTTTGATTATCTGTGAGTGTCTTAATATCTTCCTCATTTTTGAAAGAAAGTCTCCCCAGATATGAAATCCCTAATTGGCAGTTGTTTTCTTTTAGCACTTAAAGTATTTCAACCCACTGCCTTCTTACCAGCAGGGTTTCTGATGCGAAATCAACCCTCAATCTAATTGGGATACCTGTCTATATGACACAGTGCTTTTCTCTTTCCACTTTCAGAATTCTCTTCTTGTCCACTGTATTTGATAGTGTGATCAGTATGATGGGGTATGTTTTTCTTGATGTTTGTCCTGTTTAGTGTTCTCTGTGCTTCTTGGATGTGTACAGCCATACCTTTTGCTAAGTTTGGGAAGTTGTCTGTCACTATTTCTTTGAATATTCTTTCTGCTCCTATTCTTTTTCTTCTCTTTCTGAGGCTCCTATAATGTGTATATTGATGTGCTTGATGGAGTTCCAAAGGTATCAGTCTTATTTATTTTTTATAATTCTTTTACTTCTGATCTTCAGCCTGAGGATCCTCATTTCAATTGTTTTATCTTGGTGCTCACTGATTCTTTCTTCTGCCTGCTCCAATCTGGTCTTGAAACCCGTCTTGGAATTTTTCATTTCAGTTATTGTGGTCTTCAACTCCAGTAGTTCTGTTGGTTCCTTTTTAAATGTTCTATCTATTTAGATTTTCACCTTGCTCATTTGCTGATATCTTTTAGCCCTTTCTTTGTGTTTTCCTTTGTCTCCTCGAGGATTTTTAAAAACATCTATTTAATTTTCTTTTTTTTATATATATATGGCCACATTGTAGTCTTATTCATTCATGTTTTCAGGATTTGTATCCTTTTCTTTGAATGGGCCATCATTTCCTATTTCTTTTTTTTTTTTTGTCTTGTACTGTTTTGTTGCCACTGTACATGTTAGTATTTTATAATGTTATTTCTGGAAAATATTCCCTTAAATGACTATTTCTTGATTTTGTAACCAACTGGTGGTAGGACAGAGATTTTATTTAGATTCAGAACTCTTATCAGAATCAGGAAGTTCTGTCTAAGGCAAATGCTGTGTGCAGGGTCCTCACTGTCTTTTCTGGGTCTGGGTTTTGTCCTGTGGTTTGATTTGTCAGTTGTTTAGGTACTTGCTGTTACAAATAGGAGTTTCAGTGCACCCCTAAAGTAAGCCGGCCTCTGCCCTAGGTTGTCCATCTGTTTAGTTCCTTACACTCCTCTCTTGCCTCAAGCTGCTTACAGCTGGAGATCAAATCCTGCTGGTGGTGAGGTACACCAGATAGGAATTTCCCAATTCAGTTTTTCTCAGCAGAAACAGAGTCAGTGACTCAAGAAGACTGTCTCCAAAATATTCTTGGGGAGTATTAGGATGGGTGCCAGAATTTGTCCCATAGCTCCCTGTATTAGTTAGGGTTCTCTAGAGAAACAGAATCAACAGGGAACACTTGCAAATATAAAATTTATGAAAGTGTCTCACGTGACCGTAGGAATGCAGAGTCCAAAATCCACAAGGCAGGCTGCGAAGCTGATGACTCCAATGGATGGCCTGGATGAACTCCACAGGAGAGGCTCACCAGCCAAAGCAGGAATGCAACCTGTCTCCTCTGAGTCCTCCTTAAAAGGTTTCCCATGATTGCATTTAGCATCACTAACTGCAGAAGACACTCCCCTTTGGCTGATTACAAATGGAATCAGCTGTGGATGTAGCTAACGTGATCATGACCTAATCCTATGAAATGTCCTCATTGCAACAGACAGGCCAGCGCTTGCCCAATCAGATGAACAGGTACCACAACTTGGCCAAGTTGACACCTGTCCCTAACCATGACACTCCCCAAAGCTGAGCCTTTCTTCACCTGCCCAGCAAATTCACAACATCAGTTTGTCCACTGCAACCCCGGGGAAGCATATCATCTCCCTTTTTTGTAACATGCCAGTCTAGGTAACTTTATTCAAGATTTTGACAAAAATGAATCCAAAAGTAATATAAAATTTTTAAAAGCCCATAGTTAAATTTTAAGAAAATTTTGAATTCAGTCTGGAATAAATAGTAAGTAAAAAACTTAACCAATTCTACAAATCAGAAATACTATTTCCTCTTTAAATTCATTATATTTTTTGAGATAGGTTACTAACTTAGCTTCCCTTGCTTTGATATTGGGAGTTGGAATCATTTTAGCATGGTTTACATATTTAAATTGTAAATTTGTACTTATCCTAAATATTATAATTGAAAATATAATTGCAGAAAAGACAACTGTTACTTATAGAAGAATTACAATGAACACATATAGAAAGAATGAAAAAAAGTCACCATTAGGACACAACATAGTAACCGCCACAAGCAAAATCTACCAGTGGATACTAAAATGAGTGAGATAAAGTTTAAACAGAAACAGGACATTTGCATAATCTCAAGGGATTTCCCCCCAAATATTTAGTAATTACAAAGGGAAACACGGTAAGTTTGCAGTAGAAAATCCTAGCAGACAGCTGTGGAGGCTAGTGAGTGAGGTTAACAACACCAGAAATACATTATGCCATCACGTACCTGCCAATAAGATGCTCTGTCACAGACTAGAGGTCACTGCACAGGCAGAAACATATCATCTGTAAGTCTCCGTTCTATACTCCTTTGCCTGGGCAGGGTTGGAACAAAGCCCACATTTACAGTGTGATCAACAAAACTGTGATTAACAGTTGGCTATGTCCATCCCTTGAGGAAGATGATTTTTTCTCTAGCAAGCTAGCCAGGCCTTGGACCCTTTAGTGGCCTGTCCCCAGAGAATAGCACAGAGAGCAATTTATTGTCCTTTATAATAATTTACCAGCCTGTTCATCCTCCTCTTCTCTGGATGCTCCACAATATTATACCGGGCAACAGAGCTTTGAAAGAGTTGTTTCAGACAAATTCTGCCTATTTATTCATCGTTCTGGTGGAAGGACTGAATCCTGGAACCACCTTCTCCACCATCATCCCATTATCCTTGTATCTCATACATTTTGTCAAATGTTTCTTAATTTTTTCACACACCTTAAAGTATTTTCTGAATTGCCTGGCAGGATTTAATTCTAGGGCTCCAGTGGCTCCAGGGCCTATCACCAATTGAAGTTATACTCAAAAAAGCCAGATAGAGGATAGGCTAAGGTTGAGCTCCAGTCCATTTTATTGTCTATGAGAAATGTGAAAGAAAACACAACAGATAAGAAAGGGAGGGAGACAGAGCAGGCAAGGGAAAGTAACAGAGGAGACCCAGTTCAACCAATGTGGTTTTAGGAACCCATGAAGTATTGAGGGAGCCAAATCTCCACATGGCTCAGGTAATTCTGTCTACAAGGTCTTGCTAGACCATAACCTCCTTGCCAACCACTGGACTCAGCAGCTATGGCAGGCCTTAAGGATCCCTCTCACCCAGTTCCCATTCAGGAACATGCAGCTTAGATTCCTTGTTCTGAGAATCCAGGCTTGGGAATTCACTCCATGGACACAGAGACTGGACAACAGACCACCTTGCTATGGAGTCAAAAGTGCACCAGTCCAGTGTTCAGGCTCCTTGCTTATTTGCATAACCCACTGCCACCTCCTGAGCAAGGAGAGATGCTCATTGGCTGGACTCTGATCCTCAAATTCATTCTCCAAACTGTGTTATAGGACAGCAAAGCAGAAATTCAAGGTCAGATGGATTCCTTCATTCTTCTGGACCACCAGGGAAAGAGGTTCTCATAAATAGAATTTGAATTAGGAGGGTCTATTTCTAGTATCTCCTGTACCTGGTTCCTCTCTGCTCCCAGCCAGGAACATCTGTCTCCTGGTATTCCCTGAAGTCCACAAAATTTCATCACTGAAGAGATGGAGGAAACAAAGGTAAATAAGTTCACATCACTGGACCACCACCAAGCCAGCAGTCCCCAAATCTCCATGAATTTGTTCAGGAGTCAGAGAATGGATGTTTTACTCACTTTAGGAAACAAGCTCTGAACTACTTTTTGTCAGTTATTCCTCTCCACACACACAGTAATACACATACACACACTCACAAATAACCTCTGAGTATAGTGTATATCTTCTGACACTTCCCTGTCCTGGCACAGCAAGTGCCAGCCTGACCCAGAGTAGACTGCATAAGTAGGATAAGGGGGAGAAAGTGGGTACAACAAGCCTCAGTGCAGACCAAGATCAAACTTGGGTAGGTTGGAGAATGGGATGGGGTCTCTGTTGTGCCCTCTTGATCTTAGATTTTGGGGACTGGGTGACTGCTGTGACATTGGATGCAGAGACATCCAATCCTTACCATCCAGGTACCTTTTATCAGTGAGAACTAGAGTCTTACCTTCATCTTCTTAACTTTTCTCAGTTTTTACTGCCTCCAATGTGGGATGGAGTGTTGTCATTTATTGTTCCTCTCATCTCCTAAATATAAGCAATAATATTAGAAAAATCCTGTAGCTTCACATTCATAGATAATATGATTCAATATTATTAACATGTTAATTATCAAATTGATACAACTCAATTATCTCAACATTTACAACATATTTCCTGTAGAATACGAGACCCTGATTCTAAAACGTATGTGAAAAATAAAGGCCCCAAAATACTGCCATTGAAACATAAGCTCTGGACACCAAATGGGAACATTTCCCCCTCAGGGTACTTTGTTCCTTGTGTTCAGGATCTGGCAGACAAGAACAGGAGGCAGCATCTTGGCCCCACATCAGGATCTTTGAAGTACATGTCACCAGTGCAGACTTCTAGTGTTGACCCAAAGCAAAGAGAATGGATAGTGAGCATTCTCACTTCCACATTTTCTAGGGGACTCCTAACCGACGGGTTCTGTGGCTGGTGTTAGTTAGGAGCCCTGAAATTAAGGGACTGCTAATGGACTTTTTTTTTTTTCGTAATGGTCCTTTTATTAGTTACATTTTCATTTTACAATTGAAAGATACCATTATTTAAAAGTGCTCTTTTGTTCAGATGTAATGGGATTGTGCCTGCAAAAAAGACTTCTGGGTAATCGATTTTTGAATAAGATTCCTTTAAAGCTGTACTGTTGACCCCCAACAGTATAACTTTAATTTTTTAGTTACAGCAAATGCAAAACAAACCTAAGATATGAATGTTGTTTTGGTTTTAAAGATTTCTCTTTATTCAATCTCAAACAACACTTTCTGAAAGTACATGGTTTGCTTGTAGTCAGATTTCAAATTCAGTTCCATTATAATGTAACTGAGAGTGTTTTGTCATGAAAGTCAAAATTTCTCAGAAGGCCAAAAACTGTCAAATATCACAGAGAAGTCAAACAAATTAAGTACTTAAAATTGTCCAGTGACATTGTCAATTTAGACCATTCATGTAGTTGTTGTAATGCTGTTTTTCATTATAAATGAAAAATCCCTACTTGCTTTCTAATATAATATAAACCACAATTATGCTTGTTTCATACCACCTTGAAAATAAAAATGGCCCCAAAAGCACTAAAGGTCGGATGTTTCCATTTCAGTGTTCTCTGCATAGTATATTTGAAAGCATTTATTAAACAAATACATTATATGGATATAGGGCATGGGCTAGTTATAGTAGTAACATTGACTTAATGTTACCCTAATAAATGACAGAAACAACCAACCAAACTCTGAAAACAAATACATAAGCAAATAGGAATATTTTCCCCATTTTCTTTTCAAACACATTTATATACTCTTTAATAAGACCTTAGATGGATTATCAGTGTGAATAAGGATCCTATCTGCCTTTTTAAAACATTATTTATTGTGAAGCATATATACAAAAAAAAGTAATAAATTTCAAGGTACATTGTAATAAGTAGTATTACACATTTCAGAGATCCACAATTTTAAGTTTTTCCTTCTAGCTGCTCAAAGACTCTGGAGACTAAAAGAAATATCAATATAATGATTCAGCAGTCACACTCATTAGTTAAATTCTATCTCATCTCTTATAACTCCTCCTTTTCCTTTGATTTTTCTCCCAATCTTTAGGGTTATTTGGGCTGTACCTATTCTAACTTTTTCTTGTTGAAAAGGGCTGTGGATAATATGAGATAAGAGGATGGAACGAGTTGATATTGTTGGAAAGGCTCTGGATTTCAGAACTTATCTGGCCTAGGAATCTATCTGGAGGTTGTAGGTTTCTGGAAAGTAATCATAGTGCATGGAACATTTGCAGAATCTCAGATGAAGCCCAAGGTGTTCTTTAGGGTTGACAGGAATGGTTTTGGTTTGGGCTTGGCAAACCATGGTAAAAAGCAATGTCTAGCTGAAGCTTGCATAAGAGTAGCCTCCAGAACAGTCTCTCAACTCTATTTGAACTCTCTCAGCCATTGAAACTTTATTTTGTTAAATTTCTTTTTCCCCTTTTGGTCAGGAAGGCATTGTCCATCCCACAATGCCAGTGCCAGGCTAATCCCTGGGATTCGTTTCCCATGTTGTCAGGGAGACTTTCACCCCTTGATGTCATGTCCTACGTAGGAAGAAGGTAATTATTTTACTTGCAGCATTGGGCTTAGAGAGAGATAGGCCACATCAGAGCAACAAAAGATGTCCTCTAGAAGTGACTTGTAGACATAACTATAGGTAGGCTTTGCTTCTCTGCTACATAAATAAGCTTCACAAGAGCAAGCCTCAAGATCAAGGGGTTGGCCTATTGACTTGGGAGTCCCTCATATTTGATAAAGTATATTTTCCCAGGGATAAAGCTTAATATCTGCATTTTTTCCTCCTGTCCCTCAAGGGACTTTGCCAATATTTTAAATTATCTGTTCAACATATTCTGAAATGTATCTGGGTATTATATTAAGCTTTACAAAATTACAAACCCTCATTCCCATTCTAGAATCCATATGTTTGGGTTGTTTAAATGAGCTAACCAGACAAGTTGAGTTAGATTATGTGCTACAGAGAATTTGAGTTTTGGGCAAAATAAAGCTCTTTCTATTTGGTCTCATACAGTAGGCATAGTCTATAAAACAGGCAATGAGGCAATGTCCTCTTTGCTCCTGTATTATGATATATGTTAGTCCTGACCCAATTGGCTTCATTCTTATCTCTTATTAAAGACTGATCCCTTTTTCAGTTTCAATAACAGTTGTTGTATGTAGCAATGCTGGCTTTCAGAGCTTTGGAACTCCTCCTCTGAGTCTTAGGTATCACATAGGTACCAAAAGTTCCAGGGAAATACTGGCTTATACATATATAGCACAGTATATCAAAATCTGGAAATAACAACAAAAGCTCTGGACTAAATGCCATTCCTATAAGAGCTAACAATATAGGCCCCAATTTTCTTACAAGTATTTCCTATTTGCCTTTAATTTTTTTTTAATAAATGAAGCTCATACCAAACAACTATGTTCCATATAAATCCATTCATTGGGCATAATGATAGGCATGAAAATCTTCTCCAAGCCACTCCTTGGTTGTGACTATTTAAGAGTCTAAAAATGCTCCTGTGGCCAGAATCTTCAAACATATGTTTCCCAACCCAACCAGCCTTCTAGCAGGGTGATGGGTAGTGGGGAGGTGTGATGGCTCCATCTAAGGAATAGACTAAAGAGAAGAGGTATTCATCTGGGTGCAGATTGAGATGTCTGGAATCTGAAATACTCAACAGACATTCTTTCTCTGGCTAGAGATTCAGATTGGTAACTCCTAGACACTGGGCCATTCCAGGGGATTAAGCATTTGGAAGTCCTTCCCAAATCCATTATCCTTACTGAGGCATGTTTGTTGGAGCTGGGCAGAGAACAAGAGCTCTTTGAGTGTTTGGCAAAAGATTGTTCAGGACCAGGGAATGGCACAGGAAGGAGTGCTATGATTTTGTCACCATATGGAGTTGTTGACCCAGTACCACCATCTGGAGCATGAGCAGAGGCAGACAGACTGTGCTAGAGTGGAAAGTGAGGGAAAGGCTGGATGAAGAGGGAGGACAGTCCTATCTGCACAAAGGTCTTGGACCTGTGCTCTTTTCTCAAGAAACTCAGTCTTCTCTTTTCATTTATCTGTTAATCCCCTCACTCTATTAATCACCATCTAATTTCCTCTGTCCCACCTTAATCCTCATGTTGTCCCACCATGTACAACGGTTTTTAAAGAAGCAACATCTTTAGAGAGAAATATAAACAAATAATGTTGCTTTCAGTGTGAGGACAGCAGATAGTGGTCATGATCCAGAGTTGGAAATAAGGTAAAAGGTAACCTGTGCATTTGGATGAGGAAGTTCTCTCAGGTATCACCCTTTCTGATCTGCACTGAGCAAAACTAAAACATCATAAATTAAATATCTCAGGGGAGACATTCTCCAGTCTTCAGACTACAAATTTATATTCCTATAAAAGAAGTCACATGGCAGATTGTATGTAATCAATCTGGAAAGGCCTTCAGTTATTCTTTATCCTTCACTCAACCCATGCAAATTTGCATTAGAGAGTCACCAAATGAATTGCACGTGTATGTGAAAGCCATTAGTCAAAAATATACCTGTATATGACTTTAGAGGACGCACAGATAAATGTATCAAATGTAGAGGAATATTCATCCACAGTAATAATGTTTAAGCAAACCAGAAAATTTACACATAGAAGTTCTTGTAATGTAATGTAATCCATATTGCAGTAGTTTTTATATTGTGAAAAATAACATAATACAAAAAACAATAAATTTCAAAGCACACTGCAACAATTAGTTACAGAACAGATTTCAGAGCTTAGTATGGGCTACAGTTCCACAATTTTAAGGATTTTCATTCTAGCTGCTCCAAGACACTGAAAACTAAAATAAATATCAACATAATGATTCAGCAGTCATACTCATTGTTCAATCCTATCTTCTCTGTTATAATTCCACCTTCTCCTTTGACCTTTCTCCTAATCTTTAGAGGTATTGGGGTTATGCCCATCCTAACCTCTTCCTGTTGGAAAGGGTGATCTATAATCTCCCTAATGAACATAGATGCAAAAACTATCAACAAATTGCTAACAAATCAAATCCAATGACACATTAAAAGAATTATACAGCTCCTCTCTCTCTTTGTCCGCTGGCCCGGTGCGGTGCTCACGCCCCGCCAGCCAGCCCGCCCTCCTCTCCCTCTTTGTCCACCGGCCCGGCGCGGCGCTCACGCCCTGCCAGCCAGCCCGCCCTCCTCTCCCTCTTCCCCCTTCTGCTCCGGCGGCGCTCCATCTGCCATCTTATCCTTCCCTTTTTCCTCCTGCTCCGGCGGCTCTCCAACCACCACCATGCCCTCTTCTGCCTTCACCGGCTCCTCCGCCACCAGCCTTGCCAGCCTTGCCACCCTCACCTTTCCTCCTCCAGAACAGCTACTGGGGGAGTGGAGACAATACAGAGCAGCTCCCGGAGCCACGACAGAGATCAAAGGGATGGCGTACCCCATCCTGGAACGGCTGACTGTCTGGGAGAACCAGCTCCGGTGAGATCGCCGAGGGGCGCGGGCTTTCCCAGGCGGGACGGCAAGCGGCCGGAGTCCCTCCCTTCCTCCTTCCCAGGCCAGCTGGCAGAATTGGGCAGGCAGTCCCCTCGGGCTGCGGTGGCCGGCGACCCTCCCCGCATTCGGACTCCCGGGCTGGCTGGCACTTTTCCAAGCCGCTTCGGCTGCCGAACCTCCCCAACAGCGAGAGTTTTCCAAAGTTAAAGGACCCACAGCAACTTTTAGTGGTGGAACCCGTAGACAAACGTGTGTCACAAGCGCCACCTACTGGGCAGGATAAGAAAAACAGAATCCAGAGATTTCACAGAAAAATCTTTCAACCTGTGCGGTCCAACACCCAGGGAAATCTGACTAAATGCCCAGACGCCAGCAGAAGATAATGGATCATGCTCAGAAAATTGAAAATATGGCCCAGTCAAAGGAACAAACCAATAGTTCAAATGAGATACCGGAGCTGAAACAACTAATGCTGAATATACGAACAGAAATGGAAAACCTCTTCAAAAATGAAATCGATAAATTGAGGGAGGACATGAAGAAGACATGGGCTGAACAAAAAGAAATAGAAAAACTGAAAAAACAAATCACAGAGCTTATGGAAGTGAAGGATAAAGTAGAAAAGATGGAAAAAACAATGGATACCTATAATGATAGATTTAAAGAGACAGAAGATAGAATTAGTGATTTGGAGGATGGAACATCTGAATTCCAAAAAGAAACAGAAACTATCCGGAAAGAATGGAAAAATTTGAACAGGGTATCAAGGAACTGAAGGACAATATGAACCACACAAATATACGTGTTGTGGGTGTCCCAGAAGGAGAAGAGAAGGGAAAAGGAGGAGAAAAACTAATGGAAGAAATTATCACTGAAAATTTCCCAACTCTTATGAAAGACCTAAAATTACAGATCCAAGAAGTGCAGCACACCCCAAAGAGTTTAGACCCAAATAGGCGTTCTCCAAGACACTTACTAGTTAGAATGTCAGAGGTCAAAGAGAAAGAGAGGATCTTGAAAGCAGCGAGACAGAAGCAATCCATCACATACAAGGGAAACCCAATAAGACTATGTGTAGATTTCTCAGCAGAAACCATGGAAGCAAGAAGACAGTGGGATGATATATTTAAGTTACTAAAAGAGAAAAACTGCCAACCAAGACTCCTATATCCAGCAAAATTGTCCTTCAAAAATGAGGGAGAAATTAAAATATTCTCAGACAAAAAGTCACTGAGAGAATTTGTGACCAAGAGACCAGCTCTGCAAGAAATACTAAATGGAGCACTAGAGTCAGATACGAAAAGACAGAAGAGAGAGGTATGGAGAAGAGTATAGAAAGAAGGAAAGTCAGATATGATATATATAATACAAAAGGCAAAATGTTAGAGGAAAATATTATCCAAACAGTAATGACTCTAAATGTTAATGGACTGAATTCCCCAATCAAAAGACATAGACTGGCAGAATGGATTAAAAAACAGAATCCTTCTATATGCTGTCTACAGGAAACACATCTTAAACCCAAAGATAAATATAGATTGAAAGTGAAAGGTTGGGAAAAGATATTTCATGCAAATAACAACCAGAAAAGAGCAGGAGTGGCTACACTAATATCCAACAAATTAGACTTCAAATGTAAAACAGTTAAAAGAGACAAAGAAGGACACTATATACTAATAAAAGGAACAATTAAACAAGAAGACATAACAATCATAAATATTTACGCACCGAACCAGAATGCCCCAAAATACGTGAGGAATACACTGCAAACACTGAAAAGGGAAATAGACACATATACCATAATAGTTGGAGACTTCAATTCACCACTCTCATCAATGGACAGAACATCTAGACAGAGGATCAATAAAGAAATAGAGAATCTGAATATTACTATAAATGAGCTAGACTTAACAGACATTTATAGGACATTACATCCCACAACAGCAGGATACACCTTTTTCTCAAGTGCTCATGGATCATTCTCAAAGATAGACCATATGCTGGGTCACAAAGCAAGTCTTAACAAATTTAAAAAGATTGAAATCATACACAACGCATTCTTAGATCATAAAGGAAAGAAGTTGGAAATCAATAATAGGCGGAGTGCCAGAAAATTCACAAATACATGGAGGCTCAACAACACACTCTTAAACAACAAGTGGGTCAAAGAAGAAATTGCAAGAGAAATTAGTAAATACCTCGAGGCGAATGAAAATGAAAACACAACATATCAAAACTTATGGGATGCAGCAAAGGCAGTGCTAAGAGGGAAATTTATTGCCCTAAATGCCTTTATCAGAAAAGAAGAAAAGACAAAAATGCAGGAATTAACTGTCCACTTGGAAGAACTGGAGAAAGAACAGCAAACTAATCCCAAAACAAGCAAAAGGAAAGAAATAACAAAGATTAGAGCATAAATAAATGAAATTGAAAACATGAAAACAATGGAGAAAATCAATAAGACCAGAAGTTGGTTCTATGAGAAAATCAACAAGATTGATGGGCCCTTAGCAAGATTGACAAAAAGAAGAAGAGAGAGGATGCAAATAAATAAGATCAGAAATGGAAGAGGAGACATAACTACTGACCTCACAGAAATAAAGGAAGTAATAACAGGATACTATGAACAACTTTATGCTAATAAATACAACAATTTAGAGGAAATGGACGGGTTCCTGGAAAGACATAAACAACTAACTTTGACTCAAGAAGAAATAGATGACCTCAACAAACCAATCACAAGTAAAGAAATTGAATCAGTCATTCAAAAGCTTCCTAAAAAGAAAAGTCCAGGACCAGACGGCTTCACATGTGAATTCTATCAAACATTCCAGAAAGAATTAGTACCAACTCTTCTCAAACTCTTCAAAAAAATTGAAATGGAGGGAAAACTACCTAATTCATTTTACGAAGCCAACATCACCCTCATACCAAAACCAGGCAAAGATATTACAAAAAAAGAAAACTACAGACCAATCTCTCTAATGAATATAGATGCAAAAATTCTCAATAAAATTCTAGCAAATCGTATCCAACAACACATTAAAAGAATTATACATCATGACCAAGTAGGATTCATCCCAGGTATGCAAGAATGGTTCAACATAAGAAAATCAATTAATGTAATACACCATATCAACAAATCAAAGTAGGAAAATCACGTGATCATCTCAATTGATGCAGAGAAGGCATTTGACAACATTCAACATCTTTTCCTGTTGAAAACACTTCAAAAGATAGAAATACAAGGGAACTTCCTTAAAATGATAGCGGGAATATATGAAAAACCCACAGCTAATATCATCCTCAATGGGGAAAAATTGAAAACTTTCCCCCTAAGATCAGGAACAAGACAAGGATGTCCACTATCACCACTATTATTCAACATTGTGTTGGAGGTTCTAGCCAGAGCAATTAGACAAGAAAAAGAAATACAAGGCATCAAAATTGGAAAGGAAGAAGTAAAACTATCACTGTTTGCAGACGATATGATACTATACGTCGAAAACCCGGAAAAATCCACAACAAAACTACTAGAGCTAATAAATGAGTACAGCAAAGTAGCAGGTTACAAGATCAACATTCAAAAATCTGTAGCATTTCTATACACTAGTAATGAACAAGCTGAGGGGGAAATCAAGAAATGAATCCCATTTACAATTGCAACTAAAAGAATAAAATACCTAGGAATAAATTTAACTAAAGAGACAAAAAACCTATATAAAGAAAACTACAAAAAACTGCTAAAAGAAATCACAGAAGACCTAAATAGATGGAAGGGCATACCGTGTTCATGGATTGGAAGACTAAATATAGCTAAGATGTCAATCCTACCTAAATTGATCTACAGATTCAATGCAATACCAATTAAAATCCCAACAACTTATTTTTCAGAAATAGAAAAACCAATAAGCAAATTTATCTGGAAGGGCAGGATGCCCCGAATTGCAAAAAACACCTTGAGGAAAAAAAACGAAGCTGGAGGTCTCACGCTGCCAGACTTTAAGGCATATTATGAAGCCACAGTGGTCAAAACAGCATGGTATTGGCATAAAGATAGATATATCAACCAATGAAACCGAATAGAGTGCTCAGATATAGACCCTCTCATCTACGGACATTTGATCTTTGATAAGGCAGTCAAGCCAACTCACCTGGGACAGAACAGTCTCTTCAATAAATGGTGCCTAGAGAACTGGATATTCATATGCAAAAGAATGAAAGAAGACCCATATCTCACACCCTATACAAAAGTTAATTCAAAATGGATCAAAGATCTAAACATTAAGTCTAAGACCATAAAACAGTTAGAGGAAAATGTAGGGAGATATCTTACGAAACTTACAATTGGAGGCGGTTTTATGGACCTTAAACCTAAAGCAAGAGCACTGAAGAAGGAAATAAATAACTGGGAGCTCCTCAAAATTAAACACTTTTGTGCATCAAAGAACTTCATCAAGAAAGTAGAAAGACAGCCTACACAATGGGAGACAATATTTGGAAATGACATATCAGATAAAGGTCTAGTATCCGGAATTTATAAAGAGATTGTTCAACTCAACAACAAAAAGACAGCCAACCCAATTACAAAATGGGAAAAAGACTTGAACAGACACCTACCAGAAGAGGAAATACAAATGGCCAAAAGGCTCATGAAGAGATGCTCTATGTCCCTGGCCATTAGAGAAATGCAAATCAAAACCACAATGAGATATCATCTCACACCCACCAGAATGGCCATTATCAACAAAACAGAAAATGACAAGTGCTGGAGAGGATGCGGAGAAAGAGGCACACTTATCCACTGTTGGTGGGAATGTCAAATGGTGCAACCACTGTGGAAGGCAGTTTGGCAGTTCCTCAAAAAGCTGAATATAGAATTGCCATATGACCCAGCAATATCATTGCTGGGTATCTACTCAAAGGACTTAAGGGCAAAGACACAAATGGACATTTGCACACCAATGTTTATAGCAGCGTTGTTTACAATTGCAAAGAGATGGAAACAGCCAAAATGTCCATCAACAGACGAGTGGCTAAACAAACTGTGGTATATACATACGATGGAATATTATGCAGCTTTAAGACAGGATAAACTTATGAAGCATGTAATAACATGGATGGACCTAGAGAACATTATGCTGAGTGAGTCTAGCCAAAAACTAAAGGACAAATACTGTATGGTCCCACTGATGTGAACAGACATTCGAGAATAAACTTGGAATGTGTCATTGGTAACAGAGTCCAGCAGGAGGTAGAAACAGGGTAAGATAATGGGTGATGGAAGCTGGGGGGATACAGACTGTGCAACAGGACTGGATGCAGGGGCTCGGAAATGGACAACACAATGATACCTAATTGTAAAGTAATCATGTTAAAACACTGAATGAAGCTGCATCTGAACTATAGGTTTTGTTTGTTTGTTTGTTTGTTTTTTACTATTATTATTACTTTTATTTCTTTTCTCTATATTAACATTCTATATCTTTGTCTGCTGTGTCGCTAGTTCTTCTAAACCGATGCAAATGTACTAAGAAACGATGATCATGCATCTATGTGATGATGTTAAGAATTACTGATTGCGTATGTAGAATGGTATGATTTCTAAATGTTGGGTTAATTTCTTTCTTTTTCCGTTAATTAATAAAAAATAAAAAATAAAAAAAAAGAATTATACACCACAACCAAGTGGGGTTTACCACAGGAATGCAAAGATGTTTCAAGATAAGAAAATCAATCAATTTAATAAGCACATTAGCAAATTGAAAAGGGAAAATCACATGATTATCTTGATTGATGCTGAGATAACATTCAACAAAATTCAACATCCTTTTCTTGTAAAAACACTTCCAAAGGTAGGAATCAATGGAAACTTTGATAAAGGGTATATATGAAAAACCCATAGTGAGCATTTTACTCAATGGTGAGACATTGAAATCCTTCTCCTAAGATCAAGAATGAGACAGGGTGCCCTTTGTCACCACTATTATGCAACATTGTACTAGAAGTTCTCCTAGAGCAATTAAGCAGGAAAAAGAAATAAAAGGCATCCAAATTGCAAAGGAAGAACTAAAACTTTCAGTATGTGCAAAGAACATAGTCCAATACTTGAAAATCCTGAGAAATGTATGACAAAGATTCTTGAGCTAATAAAGAAATTCAGCTAAGTGGTGGGATACAAGATTAATGTGCAAAAATCAATAATTTTTCTATACACAAGCAATGACCTAACTGAGAAGAAATGGGAAAAATTCCATTCAAAATGGCAACTAAAAGAATCCAGTGTTTAGGAATAAACCTAGCTAGGAATGTAAAGGGCATGTACACAGATACCTAAATTTGATTACTAAAAGAAATCAAAAAAGATCTAAGTAGGTGGAAAGACATTCCCTACTCATGAATAGGAAGGTTAAATGTACTTAAGATGTCAATTCTACCCAAATTGATCTACAAATTCAATGCAATATGAATCAAAACTCAGCAACCTACTCTGAAGAGTTGGAAAAGGTAGGTATCAAATTCATTTGGAAGGAAAAGAGACCTCAGATAGCTAAAATGCCCTAAAAATGAAGAACAAAGTGAAAGGATTAACACTTCCTGATTTTAAAGCTTATCGTAAAGCCACAGGGGTCAAAATAGAATGATACTGGCATTAAGATAGAAGCATTGACCAATGGAATTGAATCAAGAGTGAGAAAATAAACCACCACATCTATGGTCAACTCATCTTCGACAGGGCCACCAAATCCACTGAACTGAGAAAAATGATCTTTTCAATAAATGGGCATGGGAGAATTGGATACCAATAGCCAAAAGAATGAAAGAGGACCCTCACTTTACACCCTATACAAAAATGAACTGAAAATGGATCAAAGACCTAAATATAAGAACCAGTACCATAAAACTCCTAAAAGAAAATATCTTCAAGACCTAGTAATAGAAGGTAGCTTCTAAATTTTATACACAGAGCACAAGCAACAAAATTTAAAATAGATAAATGGGAACACCTTAAAATCAAATGCTTTTGTGCCTCAAAAGGCTTTGTCAAAAAAGGTGAGGAGGCTGCCAACTCAATGGGAGAAAATATTTGGAAATCACGAATTAAATAAAGGCTTGATATCCTGTATATGTAAAGAAAGCATACAACTCAACAACAAAAGAGCCAATTAGAAAGTGGGCTAAAGATATGAATAGACATTTTTCTGAAGCACAAATACAGATGTCTTAAAAGCACATAAAGAGATGCTCATTTTCATTAGCTATAAGGGAAATGCAGATCAAGACTACAATGAGATACCACCTCACACCTATAAGAATGGCTGCTATTAAACAAACAGAAATCTACAGACGTTGGAGAGGCTGTGGAGAAATCGGGACACATATGAACTGCCAGTGGAATTTATAATGGTACAGCCCCTATAGAAGACAGTTTGGCGGTTTCTGAGAAAACTAAATATCCAGTTGTCCTATGACCTAGCAATAGCACTACTCGGTATATACCCAAAAGAGCTGAAAGCATGACACAGATATTTACACACCGATGTTCATAACAGCATTATTCACAATTGCTAAAAGATGGAAATAATCCAAGTCTCCATCAAAAGATAAGTGAATAAACAAAATATGGTATAAACATATGATGGAATATTATGCAATAGTAAGATGAAATGAGTCCTGAAGCATATGACAACATGAAATAAACTTGAGGACATAATGCTGAGTGAAATAAGCCAGATATAAAAGGATAGATACTTTATGATTTCACTTTTATGACCTCGGTAAAGATAAATGCAGAGGCTTATAATTCAGACTATAGGGGACAAAGAGATACATGTAAGCTCGTGATGGGTGAATGATTAGCTAATGAGGTTGAACTTAAAGGTAATGGATAGACGTGAAGGCAGTACATTAGTGGGTCTATAAGTAATATTGCTATATTTAAGGTGAACATGATTGAAAGGGGTTGTATAGAGCCATGTTAATACTCTATACCCCAATTAATACTACAAATATGAATAAGTTCTTTCATGAACTACTTCAAAACTATGAATCTTGTTTAAAGAGTAAATGATATCAGGGAAGGGGAAAAACTACAATTGCGTGCTACGGGCTATGTTTAACAGGAAGACATCAACAGTACACAGCAATGCCAGGGTAAATAATTGCGGTGGGGAGTCAGTGGAGAAGGACAAGAGTTAAGGGGAGGTTTGTATTTTTTATTTGGTGAGGGTATGTTTATTGTTTATTTTTCTCTTGGGAGCAGTGGAACTGTCTAAAATTGAGTGTGTTTTTATTATACCACTACGTGAGGATAAAATGAGACATGAACTGTTGATAATGTGAGACATAGAAATTATACATGATACCCAATGATACTCAATGGATGGATACAGTTGAAGGATACACAGACTATGAAGTACATTTGTTTGTAATATATCCTTATGTGAGATGAATATACTCCACTGGACACACTAGGTCTAGAAACACAAAAGCAATCAGTAAGCTTCAACTTTGGTGTGTACGAGAAAGCTCTGAATAGGAATAAAACCAAAACAGGAAATAAGATCAGATGTCTTTATCAGAAGTTTGAAGCTTCATGAGAAATACTAGATAATTCAACCTGGAAACATCATTTAGTGAAATACATGTGGGAATTCCTTTATTCTTCCAGCAACACTTGTAGAATATATGATGACTCAGACCCTATAAATCACCCTCGGATTATGAATGAAGGGAAAATTTTATTGGTGACTCATTCCAATGAAATGAAGTGAGGGTAGGAGCTGTGCAATGAGTTCTGGCCCTCTTCCAATATACTATTTCTACTTCTTACCCAAAGCATTGTTTATAGCTCTGATGTCTTTTGGAGGTTAATGGGTTATTGTGTGGGATCTAAAGAGTTGTCTAAAGCACTAGATGATGTCGGCAATATATTTGCCTGTATGTGTATATGTGAGTAGCTAGGGATATCTCAATAGAGAGACTCCATTGGACCCTTCTTATCCTAAAGGGAAAACAAACTTAAAAATGTTAAGCATAATTTACATAAATGTGTTATATGAGAGAAGGACCATCCCTCAGAATCATCTTGTTCAATCACTCATGAAACATTTAATTAGTAACAAAGTTTATTGAGTATTAAAAAAAAAAAAAAGCTCCAGGTCCTGGATTGTTCTGGGGAATTGAGTAGTAAATGTCAAATTTTGGTGAGTTTGAAGATTTGAGGTTTGAACAAGAAAGAGAAAGGGCATCTGGCAGCAACATACAATAAACTTTTTTGTGTGGCTCTTGGACAGGGTTGCATGAGAGGAGATTTCCAGCAAGAGATCTTCTAGAGTCATGATTTGAGGCTGCCACCCAAAATGGGTGCAGACCAAGGGAATACCCAGGTGAAATGAAAATTGGAGAGGGGACTTTCCTATCTAGTAATGTCACTGAGCAACAAAGTGGGAAGCTTTGGATTAGAGAGTACCAATTGTCATCATCAGTTTGGGGTCTTTTATAACTACAGGGTTTGTGGTAGTTAGATTCAGTTGTCAACTTGGCCAGGTGAGCATGCCTAGTTTTGTTGCTGTAGACATAAGCCAATGGTGCGTGAATCTCATCTGTTGCTAATTACATCTGCAGTCGGCTAGGAGGCGTGTCTGCTGCAATGAGTGACGTTTGACTTAATTGGCTGGTTCTTAAATGAGAGAGAGCAATGTAGCCCAGCCTAAGCAGCTCGGCATTCCTCATCTCAGCTCTTGCAGCTCAGCCTAGGCCTTTGGAGATGCAGAAAGAAGTCACCCCGGGGAAAGTTGTTGGAACCCAGGGGCCTGGAGAGAAGACCAGCAGAGACCATCCTGTGCCTTCCACGAAAGAAAGAACCTCAGTGGAAAGTTAGCTGCCTTTCCTCTGAAGAACTAACAAAATAAATCCCCTTTTATTAAAAGCCAATCTGTCTCTGGTGTGTTGCATTCTGGCAGCTAACAAACTAAAACAGGGTTTGTCTTACCTATGGTTAGTAGATATTGGATACAGTTCTGGAGGGGGCAGCATGCAGAGTAGACAGACTCTAAATGGCTAAAAATGTCATCTATAGCCAAATTTAAACTATTAGATATGTAAGACTTGACTTTGGTATCAGCAGGCTTTGTGCTAATGGTCCTCTTCTGTCGTGAAGAAGTAAACAATGCAGGAGCCCCAAGGACCATCTTTGGCCCATTTATACAACTATCCATCCCCTGGCCCTTTGCTGTATTATGACCTATGATGTACTTATTTTAGACAATTTAAACTTAATTGCTCAGTTCAGAGCTAGTGATAAGGAAGTAATGACTCAAAGCTAATTACACAGAATCCTATACACAAACCAGGATTTCAAATCCTATTCAATTAGCCAATCTCCTCATTTAGTGGGGGGAAAACATAAGATCAGATTTAAAAAGGAAGAAAAAATATTTTTTTGTTTAGTCAATAGGGTGTTAACATGGCCCCTTTGGTGCATGTCTCTGGCAATCTGTCAAACTTGATAAGTGCTATCTACCAACATGAAGCAAGATAGGTTAGTGAGTGCATCAACCACTCCTTCAGAGGCCATAATCTAGTACTATGCAGTCTTGGCATGGTACCATGGCCTCTAAGTAACAATGGGATTTGCCAAGATATCCATTTACTGGCCACCTGCTTACTTTGTGTGAATAACTGCTTGGACATGGCTTCCTGTTTATCTTTTAATTATTGTGCGATGTTTTGCACATACATTATTCCTACTGCCCCAGCCCCAATCAGTAATCCTAAAAAATATTATAAAAATCATATGTAACATTGGAGAGTTGTAGCCAGTGTGGTTTGTGGGATCAAGAGCTTTGGGGTTTCTGCATCTGAGTAAATAATTATGGCAATTTTGCCTGAACTCAAATATGAGAAGTATTGTCCAGGGTAAGACCAAGGAAAGATTTTGATGGTTTAAGTCATTTGATTATCCCTTTTAAGCCTACCTTGCTTCCCCTGCTGCCTGTTTTCTGTACCTATAAAGTTTAGTTTTGATTGTTTAGTGAAATTTCTGGTGATGTTACAGGGAGAATATAAAGTTTTAATTAAGCATGCTTATATGTCACCTGTTTTGCATTTGGATCTGGTTCAACTGAATTGGTCATGGCTCAGCCAAGTGCCTAAAGACCTTTGTCTTATCCATGAACTTACCTGCTGACCAAAAGGTCCATTCCAATAATGGGAGAAGGATAGTCTTGGGAGGAACAACCAGGAAAGAAACATTTTAGCCAAACTGGGACAATTTTAATGGTCAAGGGAGTAATTACATTTTTCATTAATTCCTCCCCCCGACACACCAACTTTTCACCTCCTGTGGGGTTCCCTTAAAAGCATGAATGTTTCCTGGGATTAGGGAGATTTAGGCACATGTCCAACAAAACCAGCCAGTGTTGTTTATTTTTGGAGCCCAAACTTCAGCTAAGGTGGTAAATGGGGGATTGCGTGCTAGAAGATGCCTATTTCCATTACCACCAGATCCTGCATGGGAGTGGGTCCTGCCTTTGACACAGACTATGGGCAGACAAGGACATATTGGAATTGCTCCACCAATTTACCAGTAGTCATGCAATTTAGGACTCCTTTGTCCCTGACTGTCCAAAATAACCTCTTGATCATTTTGGTCTTCACACCTAAGCAGGGACCTGAACTTAGGTGACTTTTTTCAACTAGTAAGAGAAGACTTGCTGTTGATAAAATTTGGGGTTGAATTTAATTAGGTGCTTGTGGAATAACAGGCAGCACATGACTCTGAGTTTGCCTTTCCTGAATTTCTAGTAAATCCAGGATATCTATGGCCTCTGAAATTGTTTTATCATTAGCCACTATTGCCACACGGAGGACTGGTATTTGTCAGAAACCCCTCACCCCCATCCCGGGGAAATACCTGGTTGGAATCAATACTCAATTCAGCATTCTTCAGACTTGCTAATCCATTGTACTGCCCAATATCTTTTGCCTGATAAACTGGGTTTAACATCCCCAACTGGTGGAGGAGATCTTGGGTCCCAGCCAACATTCTCCACTAGCAATAGTAGTCTGTACAAACTGTTAGCAGCCTAATGCAGGGTGCACAGCTTCCAAGACATAGAAATCCACATAACAATGTATATGAGGGTGGGGTACAAAGTTTCCTCTGTGGGCCATTCCCACCTTCTATAATATTGTGGGAGATCCTTTAGAAAGGACATCAGGTTTCCATTCCATACTATGACATGTAATTGTTCAATTCCAGTCCCTATTAGGTGGAGTTTGTTCCCAAGCAGATACATTTTGTATCACCAGGCAGCCTCTGGGCCTCGGGACAAGACAGGAGATGTGTCTCCTTCTCTAAATGAAGCTGTCCTCTCCTTTTGCCTTTTCTGTCTTTATTCCTTTGCAGATGGTTCACAGCATAGCAGAGAGTTAACTATTCTTATCACTGTCATAGTAGCATGTGCTATCTTCTCCTCTGGGGATGCCATGTCTCCCTTCCCAGGTTCTTCCTCCCTGTGCTGTCTCCCCTGACAGTGTAAGCTCCTACCTCCATTCCTGGAGGTATCATCATGAGGAGCTGTCACAAGGCATGTGCAAAAAGAGACTAAGATTTGGAACATCTCTCCAGTGGGGCAGTGTCCTGGGAGGGACATGGATATAAACCTACTTGCCTTTAGTCATTTCAAGTAATGCATTAGCTGGCTCGACCCAAAAGTTTAGGGACAAAACGACAACATCTGCCACATCCCCTCCAAAGCTCTCTATTCCCACTCCCTGCCTTTTTTTTTTTTTTTTTTTAACCTCTTCATTCTTCTCCCTCCAGCCTATTTGGGTTCACTGGCAAGCTTAATCCTCTGGTGGGTACAGCACTGTTCCCTTCTCTCTCCACTCTCCCCCCACCTCAGTTTCTCCTGCAGATTGTCCTTCATATGCCTGCTTTTGCTCAGCTCTCCTGCTCTTGCCAATCTGTTTCCACCTGCCAACCTATCCCATCCCATACATACGTACACACACACTTATATAAAGACACACGTTTTATAGAATATATATATTATTGTGTGTATATATTTAATATAAATACAATTCTTCCATGTATTCTTTGAAGCTTGTTAGGGTTTAGAAATAAGTTCAGGTAGGCAAATGTATATATTTCATTATTATTTTTTGTCCCATTATTTTAAATGGCCAAACAATATTCCATATAATGAATGAGTATAATTTATTCAAGTGTTCCAGGTTGATGGCATGCAGAAATTATTTAACAACAGCCCCTTCTTAATTAATCTCTCTTTCTAGAACTATTGAATAGAATTTGATCAGGAATAATAGTGAGCCTTAAAATAAAAAAGCATTAAACAAAATAGAGACTAATTTTTCATCCAGCTTAAAAATGTAATTATGACTGATGAGTGAAAAATCTTTACTTATAATGAACACTGGAGAAAGGGCTGCTACCAGGTTTCAGATTTTATTGCTCTTTCTCCCTCCTGCCTGTGATACATTATCCACTGGTCATAGGATAATGAAAGAAACTGTTTATCAAAATAAATCAAAGAAGGAAAAAATTTTTCAAAACTTTAAAATATAATTATAATAAATGAACTAAGTAATGTCTTAAGTTGCTGGAAAAGAATCAAGTCAGATATGTAAAAAAGTGAAGGAAACTTTGAGGAAAAAGAAAAGGAAAAATAATGAATAAAATACCAAATAAGGAAATATTTTTGAAAGAATATGTTTATTACTTGAACAATGATGCTGTCCATTGTTAAATTAACAGAGAAATTATAAACTTTGTGTGTATTTATGCATATATGTTGTTATAACTTTAACGTGTAAATAACTAAATACTAAAGGGATTTGCTAACTTAATGACTGTACATCACTGTGATGAAATACAATATGACCAAGATCTTTTGTTTTGACTCCATAGGTAAGAGATATCAGTATCTTTTTAATGGAGAAAGATTTAAATAATTCATTTTAACAGGGTTAAGGAGCCAGGTAATGGAGGTATAGAAAAACATCAGAGGTAAAGATGTTCACTCCAGCTTGTGCACCATTGTCTCTTGTGAGTGGATTGATTATGAGCCACAAGATCTCCTTAGAATTTTCTGGATTGAATGACATTTTTGCAGAGAACATATTTTATTTTTTAAAGAAAAAGCAAAGTGGGGTCTAATAAATACCTTCCTATGTAAGTGTGAACCAGTAGTAAATTCTCTCCTGCTTCTGCACTGGGAAGAAGGAAACTCTAGTCCACCCAATCCCAGCCCTCTCCCTAGGCTGTTTTTAGCATTTTCTATGATTGGGAAATGCCAATTAATTGCAAGGGTCTCTGCCCAATGCATTATAGCCAATCTATGACACAGGTATTTGAAAAGACAAAACAGTTTATCGCGATACAAAACAAGGGGACCAGATGGCCTATGGGCTTAAAATCTGTCTCCCTGAACTTCAGTAACTCTGATAGTTTTATAGTGTCAAAAGATGGGCAGTGTTTTGGGTAATATGTACAGTGCTGTGAGATGACGAAATTAGAGATGATCTAATTCTTTAGCCCACATTGATTACATGCCTAGTCACAGCATGTAAGAAAGTGGCTGCCTTAACAGGATGCTGGATGTGAGTTTTAGTATTATAATGAAGTATAGGTGACATAAAAGGTAAAGTTTAAGCTACTGCACATGTCAGGCAGGTCAATTTTGGTTGTGTATAGTTGTTTTGTTTTGTTTTGTTTTTTGCATGGGCAGGCACTGGGAATTGAACCTGGGTCTCCAGCATGGCAGGCAAGAATTCTGCCAATGAGCCACCATGGCCCGTTCTGTATATAGTTTTTTAAAGTAACATTGAAATGAGTTGGGGTGGTTACTTCTGGCCTGACTCAAATTCCTTCATTAATAAACATTTAAGGGGCTGTGTAGGGATCATAAGACTCCAAAGTTGCAGAACAGGATAAGGGAGTACAAGAACAAGGTTTTTAAAATCACAAGATAAAGGTGACAAGTTATACATCATTATCTAAGACCAAGGCATCTGGGTTACAGTTCAATGAGTTTCAGTTATTTTGATACCACTTAATCATAACTATCAATAGCAGGGCCCGCCTGATCCAGCACCAAACAGAGAAGTGTATATCTTGGTGAGATGTTGAGTTTTATTGCGAATACATAGGCAAGGACATGGAGGAAATCTTTCCAAGACTTGTTCAAAGTGAGAAAGGGGGTTAAGGTTTTTATAATAAGGAGGCAAAGAAAGGGCAAGGATCAAAAGAAAACCAGAAGAAGAAAAAGCTGAGTTATGGTAACAGGGTTCATTACAACTGAGTAATGGTTGCATGCTTTATTCCTGTTTGGCCAATACATCCTATTATCCCATAGAATAAATATCCTATTTTTCCAGCTTCATGATATATCTGTCATGGCCTTAGCCACAATGTGGGTTTTGACACTGATGTAAGGCTTTTATGTTTAGAGACTCATGATTCCTGTCTTTGCTGACCATACGGGCGTTTCAAACCTTTGTTCTTTAGAGCAGGAAGGTATTTACTGGGCCACATGGTGTTTCTGGCACCACTCTATCTACTTCCTTTAAGATGTTATCTTATTCCTGCAAACAACCCTGAGAGGGTCTGGTTAATATAACTATGTACAAAGAGTAAACAAGATTAGATCAGCAGCAAGATATTCTAGCAAGGGCTTTAGGTGAATCAAAACTACTTGAGTGAAGGGATTATAATGAACATTTTCCAGCTATCACAGATTATGTAAACATTTTTCTAGTTATCAAATGTAGATTTTTCCTTTTGGCTATTCTGCAATATGCTAATGTTTCTAAAAAAGGCAATAATTCAGTTACCATAACCTGTTACTCTTATTTGCTCACAAAAATACTTAGCATAGATAACAATACATGGCACATGGTGAGCCTGTGGTTTTTTGTTTTGTTTTGTTTTTGTTTTGTATGCTGTATGGCAGGGTCACATTTCATTCTTTTTCCATGTGAGTGTTCCGTTATTGCAGAACCATTTGTTGAATTTTTTACTTTTGTTGGTTTCTTTGTTTGTTTGTGAAGTGCGTGGGCCAGAAATTGAACCCGGGTCTCCCACATGGCTGCATGTGTTATTTTATTGTGGATAGAAGTGAGGAGAAGGTTGAAAATCCTTGCCGGCTTTTGTGCCCTTCTACAGGCAGGACCCAGGCTCTAGCAAAGGAAACTCCCTCTGAGCTTTCCTGAATGCATGGCAGCAGGGTGGTTGGGGGTGATGGGGGATGCATTGATTTTAAGGGGTTTCCTTTATGTTGACCTATCTCTTGCTTCCAGGCTTGATGGAGATATTTGACCCTGTTTATCACTAGGCTACCACCTTACATTTATGTGAGTAGCACCAAGAACTCCATGCTAGCACTAACCAGAAGTTCTGGCATAGGACTGGATCATATTTGCTTCATTAGGAGGAATGCCGGTGCCTTGATAGGTCTGGCAGGGATTTCCTGGTTTAAGAGGGAGAGAATTTCCTGAGCCCTGAGACTTTGCTTCATGTATACTTCATTTATATTTACATTTCACTTTGGATATTCTCCTAACAATGGGACAAAGAGCTCACAAGCAATTCCTATCTATGTGGACAGGGAAGAGAAACAAATGTTGGGCTGTGTACCTGAGTGTGCCTGAAACAGATTATTCCTGTAAAACGCAGACATTGTAGCTTCCAAGACCTCCAGGTGAGACACGTGTATGTTTAAATCCTGTGGGGGTAGAAGTCAGGACTTTCTCCAGTTTCTAGGTTTGGATAATTTCTTGCTTTCAAGTTAGCTCAACATAACAATGTACAGTTGATGTCCTGTACAGGGAATTTGCAGTGCAAGCTTAATCTTGATAAGAATATGGAAAGAATGAAAAGGTAAATTTTAAGGCACAATCTTACCCTTAAAACTTGTATATATGTATCTTAAAAGAACTGCATTTTAGATATGGTTAGTAGTGAAGCAAATGCACAGATAGTAGTTTTTCTATTTTAATATGGGGTTAGGGGATTTTTGATCCACTAGGTTCAAATGATGGAGAGATTCTGAGATAATTTGGGAACTGGACTCCATCACTGTTATGCTAATATCACATCTGAGAGCATGTGCCCCTCTTGCCTGGGATATAATAGGATGATTTTCCCTCTAAAGTAAGTTGATGACAATGTCTCCTTCTGCCTTGGTTGGCCCCTTTACTCTCAGGAGAAGAGTGGTACATCAACTGATAAACTGTTTCATAATACATGTGGTAAATTTCACTCTCTTATAAAAGATTAAAGGCTAAAATGCTGGAATATGGTCTGGAAAGTTAAGTAGTATAATCTTGATTGAGCACATTTTCAAAACTATGAGAAAAACCTCATCATGGTTTTCCTCCTAGGACATCAACATTATATTTCTGGGAAATAAGCACTGGGAAATGCACAGAAATGCATATCTTCTGCTTCCATTTATCCCCTAAATTAGAATCCCAGATTCTGGATCTGACATACCTTCCAGCATTTGTTTCTCAAACTTACAACATGTTTCTTCTCATAACAATTTTCTTTTAGCTTCACATAAGGCATAAAGAGTACAAAAAAATTAAAAGGATGTAAAAAGGATGGGAAATTGGCATTTTTATTTGTTTTCTGTGATACAAAGAACAATAACAAAAAATGTTCAAGTAGAAACAAATGTGGGAAATCTGTATTTTAATGTATTTCATAGGGCCACATTCTATGAAAATTCTTATTAAGCAATTTCTCTGTTTCAGTGATCAGACAGAGGTGGGCAATCCAAACATTATTCTAGTTCTTATTCTTAGAGTTTCTATTCTTATTAATAGTGAAGTAGACAGACAAAATAGATATAATCATTGCTTTAATGAAGCTTACAGTTTAGTACAAAAGATTATATAAATGTGACCACAAATATATCTGCACCGACAAACTGAGATATGTCATATAAAGGAAAATCAATTGACCTGTCTTAGGTTGGATGATCATAGATGATCCTTCTGAAGTTTTAAATCATGAGAACCAGCCAGAAGACAGAAGAAAGGAGATGAAACTATTCCAGTCATAGTTGATTAAGCTGGGGCCCTCTGAGGCAGGGAAAACTTGAGTTGTTGGAAACTCTAGAAGAGGACAAATATGGTTGGTACACTGTGATTGAGGGCAACAGTGTTATTTGCTGAAGTCTGAGGTGTTGACCAGAATTAGGACATATTCCTTGTTGATATTTGGCTTTATAGCTAAGTATGAAGAGAAGTCACTGATTGGTTTATGAAAAGAATTGATGGGTTCTGGTTGATATTTTTTTAAATATATCTTTTTGTAGAGAGTATGAATTCATTTAAATATCAATGACTTTGTTATTTCTTTTATTTCTGATATTCCTGGAATGGAAGAAAGATATCAGTTCTCCTCAATTTGATGCACAGTTTTCAAATGATTCCCATAAAAATTCCAAGATTTGTTTGGAGGATGAACACAAGAATATTTAAAAATGTATATGGAATGAAAAATCAACTAGAATAACAGACTATTTTGAAGAAGAATAAAGTGAGAGCAACTCATCTCACTGATTTCATCGATTATTATATAGCTGATCAAGATGCTTGGTCATTGTACAGGGATAGACATGTTAGTCAGTGAAACACAATGGAGAACCCAGAAATATATCCGCACAAATATACCCAAGTGATTTTTTGATAAATGGGCAAAAACAATTCAATGGAGTAAAGATAGCCTCATCAAAAAATGGTGCTGTAGAAATTAAGAAAGGAGTGAACTTTGACCTATAGCTCATACCTCATGCAAGAGATATCTCAAAACAGATCATGGACATAAATATAAAAGCAATATTTTTTAAAATTTAGAAAAAATAATACTAGTAGAATTATTCCAGATCTAGGGTTAGGCAAAATTTTTATAGTTGACCCCAAAAGTGTCAACCATAAAAATAGATTGCTAATTTGGACTTTAACAAAATAAATGAATTTATTCTACAAAAGATCCTGTTACAAGGATGAAAACAGAATTATACATTGCGAGAACATATTTGGAGAGCACATATCTTCAGAACTTGCTATTTGGAATGGATAAAAACCTTCAAAACTCAACAGTAAGAAAACCCAAATAATCCAATCATAAAATGGACCAAAGACAATTCAGGGGAGAGGATATACAGACAGTAAATTAGCAAATATTGGTCATCAGGGAAATGCAAATTAAAATCACACTGAAATATTCAATATACCTATTAGAATGGCTAAAATAAAAAAGTAAGAACACAAAATGCTAGGGTGTCTCCAGAGAAACTGGATCACATTTATATTGCTGGTGGCAATGTGAAATTTTATAGTGATTTTGGAAATCAGTTTGGCAGTTTTATGAAAACTATAAGTAGCTAATATAAGACCTAGCACTTGCACTCCTGGGTATTTATCCCAGAGTGGTAAAATTTTGTGTTTAAGAATGTATAGCACAGGTTATGTGAGGCAAGAGGGGAGGTGAGGAGAAATGGAGGGTTAATGACTCTTTGGGGTAATGGGAAAATTCTGGTAACGGATGGTGGTGACTGTAACACAATATTCCTAATGAGATTAATTCCACTGAAATGCATGCTTGGGAGCAGTTGAGATTGGAAAGTTCATGTTGTAATATGTTTCAAAAAAAAAGAAAGACTAAAGAGACACTAACAACTAAAGGCAATACATGATACTCAACTGGATCTAATAATGGAGGAGAAAATGCCCAAAATGATATTACTAAGGCCATGTAAAAATTGGAAGATAAGAATGAATGCTTTATATCAATATTAAGTTTCCTGTGGTTCTTCATAAATGGACACAATGAAGTATTAAGTGTTCAAGAATAATGATGTATTCAACCTACCCTCAAATGTTTAGAAAATTAATTGATAGAAAGACAGAGAGAGAGAGAGATAGATGGATGGATGGAGGGAGGAACGTATAGATCAATAGATGGCTAGATAAAATGATATTGCAGCAGGCAGCCCCTGTTTACCCAGGCCATTTGCTCTCCCAGCAGGCAGGCCCCCGTTTACTCAGGCCACTTCCCCTTTGAGAAGCCTCCCAGGCCCCAAAGACGACTGAAATTGCACACAGACAGGATACACGCCCCGAGAGCAGTTGAAACTGCACGTAGGCAGGATAAGAAAAATTCTTGCAGAGCTCCTTCCCCTTCTGTAAATTGGCACATAGCCAGGCGCTCCTCTTAAAACCCTGTGACAATCTCTGTTGGGGGCTCAGACTTTCAGAGGCTACTTGGCTGAACGCCATGGCCACAAACAAATAAAACCTACTTCCTGAAACTTTGGAGCCTCAACCCTGGTTTGTTCTGTTTCCATGTAAAGTAACATTCCTGGAAACTTGCAGCCTTGTTCCTGGTTTTGCACAATATGGGAAAAGTGACAAACTATTAAAATTTAGTGGATTGGTACATGGGTGGGAGGTATGTTGGCATTTTCTGTATCTGTTATGTATTGATTTTGTAAATGTTCCGTTAGTTTGAAATCATTTCAAAATAAAGATTATACCTAAAATACTTGGATTTACACAAAATATCTATGCACAGGGTAGTAGAAATTTTATGATAGAAGAACGTGTTAGCATACTGTGAAGAAATGATCAAATGAAGAGATAGAATTTGAAGAAGTAATTCACAGTGAAAATTGTTTTAAAATGGAAATGATGCAATTTAAATGTTTTATTTAGGGTTTGGCTTTTGACAAGAAGATGACAGAGTTTTCTAATACAATGGGACAAGAAAGGGAAGGCAGATCCCTGTGCATATTTTGGGGTGGGGATAGTTCAAAGGTGATTCAGGTCTTACCTACAGCGTTTTATTTTCTTAGTGAGTTATTACGTAAGATTATCAGGTGAAAGAAGGGGGAGTAAAGGTTAGAAAAATGTGGAAAAGATTGAATAAAGTTATTGGAATTTCTGAGGAAATGATTTTACCAGGGAAATATGAACTTGCTCATTTGTGGACGATGTTTATTGCCCATTTGTTATGTTAATAATTTTGAATTTATAGTGTTATGATCTTGCTACTTTTTGATATTTTCTCCAGCAGTGTACAGCTGTGTGGGGAATATGTGCGAATATAAGGCAAACAGCTGGGTTAATCCCCTGATGGAAGTTTTCCAGAGATTGGAGAGAGTAGTCAGGGAGTTGAAGGTATTTATAAGAGAGCAACAATCTAAAAAGGATGAAGCAGAAAACCAGTTGGGCTTTTATTTGTTGAGTAATTATAGGAGGATATTTGTTTATGTTTGAGAAAAGGGATGGGATAAATGTACTGTGGGTCTGGATAAATTGAAATAACAATTAATAGGAGGCATTTGTTTGGTAGTGTAGGCGTAGGGGATGGTGTGGTCAGTCCATCTATCAATGGATAGGAAAATCTGTAGCAGAGGCAAATTTAAATAATAGACAGAGACAAGTATTTGTAAAGGCAGTATTGGCCCCTAGTCCTAAGGAATGTTCTAAAAGTGAATGAAATTAGTGGGCTCACAGGATCTGTGTCCTTTCTTTATATGAAAGGTTGTTGTCAGGTCTCAGAAAAAGAACTTCACATATAAAAGGGCCAGGGGGCCCCTCAGTTTCTTTTTCAGAACCAGATGTAGCAGCAAGATAAATGATCACAAAGTTTATCCCAGACATGTTGGCACCTCAGCTACCGGAAGGAGAGTGAAGCAAGACCAGTTATGCCTATGGGATAAACAACCATAAAACTAAGGTCAAGCACTGCTCCTGCTTGATAACCCCTGCCAGTATGTGCACCTGTATATCACACCTTCCCCTCCTGGTACATTTTTTTTCCCCTTAAAAAAGCAGCTCTCAGAAAGAGAGCCAGAGCCATTTCCTCTCTTTCACTGGCAGGTTTCACTGGCTCCCACCTACTTTCTTCCTTCAATAAACCTATTAAGCTTTGACTCGCTGTCCCATGTGGAATCTTTAAGGACTCCCTGCCTAACAGTTGGGATCTATGATCTCCTGTCTAGATCACTGTGAGAATTCAAGAAGGCAGTAGTAGCAATCTGACACTTAAGTGCAATATGCCAGGACTTCTTCAAAGCATGTTAAATATTAATCTTCTTATAAATTCTCTGAGTTGCACACTGTAACCATCAATCCCATTTTCTGAAGAGCAAATGGAGGGATAGATAGATAAGCAAATTGCCCAAATTGCCTATCTAAAAAGTGACAGGTATGAGATTGTAACCCAGGCAATACAGTTGTAAATACTAAGTATTTAACATTGCCAGGTATAACCATGCCAGCTTTTCTTTATTCCCCAGACAATAAAACCCTTGAGAGAGGAAGTTCAAGGCATGACATTTTTGGTACAGCTATCTTGGAGGGTGAAAAATTCAATTCCCTTCCTTCCACTAATGGTGATGGCCTCTTTTTTACTCCTCATCTTAAAGAGGTAAGCCCTCCCAACACTCTCATTGGGTGTAAAATGCACGTATATATTTATTTATCTAACTATTTATACACACAAGAACCACATATATATGCACACATTCACGCATATAATATATATAAACATATATATTAATTTTTTTCAATATCTGTGCCAGCTCTACTCATTGCTCTGCAAAATGACTATGAAGTGTAATTATCAAGAACCATCCTGGTCTCTGCATGATTGCACATTTCCTCACTTCATGGTTAGCTTTCCTCCCTAGTTGCACAGTAGCAGTGGTGTCATGAAAATGTACCCTGTACATTATGGTACCTGCAGCTGATCCAGTTGTGGGGAACACAACTTTCTCTGGAATAGCCTATTCTTCCTTTTTATTTTTCTCTTCTCTTTCAGCAAGCACCTTGCTATTTGTGCCTGTAAAATCCCAGCTGGAATCCCATCCTTCCATCTCTGTCCCGAAGACCTGAGGAGATCATGGTTTTGCTGCTTCCGTTGTAGGGTCTATGTAGGAAAGTCCATGTTCCCAGGGTCCAGATCATGGGAGCCTGCATCCCCCACCTCTCAATTCCCTCCCTCCCTCCGTAGCCTCCCTTGAATGTTTCTCAAAGTCACAATGGAAAGTCCATAAATAGAAGTATATGGGAAGGCTACATACTATTGCATTTTATATTCCCTAGGAAGCTTCTGAGCTCACATGGAAGGTCATCAAGGAAGTTTACGGCAGGTTCCAGAACAGCCTCTAACCCTTTTCATTTATCTCCTGTGGAGAGTTTCCTGTGGCTGGGGGCCTAACTTAAACCTTAAAATGACATGCTTGCTTTTGTTTCCAAATCCAATAGCTGGTTTTAAACACTTTATTCAAATGCAGAAATACTGAAAGCTAGAAACTGAAGTTGGATCTTGTAATATAGCTTCTGGCTCTTCTCCATTAAAGGGCTTTGGGCAACTACCCCAGCCCTAGGCTACAGGTTTCCAACGGAAGGGTACCTGAGAACACAGAACTGGGCAAATACAGACTTTCCTTGATTCTAACCCAGAATATACCACCATACCATTTGAGACACACTGACATAGTGTAGCGTGAAAACCAGGAACGAGTCCATAGGCCTCCAGGAATGTTCCGTGAAGTTAGAACAGGCCGAGACTAAGGATCCATAGTTTTGGGAAGCAGGTCTTATTTTCTATGGCCATAGGACTCAGCTGAGTAGCCTCTCAAAGTCTGAGCCCCGAACAAAAGGCAACCTTAGCTTTTATAGACTGTATGACATGTTAAAGACAAGGCAAACAATCGGCTGATTTAAGTTGAGAATGGCCCAAAGCTGAACCGTTAAGGGAGCGGCCCCCACCCCAGGAATGTCTTATCTTGCCTATGTGCAGTTTCACCAGTTCTTGAAGGCTAGGGGAGGGGGTTTCTATCCCAGGAATGTGTCTTATCTCACTTGCCTGCAAGGAGAGGGGCTTTGGGGATTTTCCATAGAGAGCACAGCTGAACCAGAAAGAGGGGGAGGCCTGCCTGCTACAATAGAGGGAGACATTTTCACTTCATGTTTTCCTTGGGAATGTCCAAGTCAAAGGAATGCTGAGCAGATTATCTTGGTATTGTAGTTTAAATGCATAGTTAAAATGAAGAAGTGTAGAGATAAGGACCAATGCCTGGCAGAATATTTTTAGACTTTTCATTTCTGGGTTATGGGTCTGATGTCCCCCTACTGTAACATTTTGCTACATGGTAGGTTTTGCCATTAATCTTCAAGTTAAATGATTAATTCTCGCTCTCCCACTGGAAATTTTCAGTCATATACTGTGCTGGTTTGAAACTGTTAAGTACAGCAGAAAAGCCATGTTCTTTTAATCCTAGTACAATCTCATGGTAGTAGGCCTATTGTTTGGTTGGGAATTTTTGATAGGTTGTTTCTATGGAGATCCCACCCACCCAGTTGTGGGTGTAGTCCTTGATCAGATTAGTTCCATAGAGATGTGGCCCTGCTCATTTAAGGTGGGTGTTAGTTTACTGGAGTCCTTTAAAAGGGAGACATTTTGGAGAAAGCACAAATGCTTGGAGAGCAGAGACAGAGAGCAGACATCTAGATACAGATATTTGGAGATGTAGAAGGAAACTGCCCCAGGAGTTTCCAGAAGACCCATGGGAGTGAAGAGAGCCATTTGAAACCAGAAGCCAGGAGAGAAGGATAGTAGATGTCACCATGTGCCTTCCCATGTAACAAGGAAATATTGGATATGATTGGCTTTTCCTGAGTGAAGTATCCTCTTGTTGATGTCTTAATTTGGACATATTCCTGGCCTTAAAACTGCAAACTTATAACTTAAAAAATCCCCTTTGTAAAGGCCAATCCATTTCTGGTATATGCATTTCGCCAGCATCAGCAAACTGAAACACACATCTATAGCAGCAATGTGTTCAAGTGATTTCATTGCTTTGTCACTACTACAAAGATGAAGATTTGACAATATGAATAAGCTCCACCAATGGCTTCCCTGAAGCAAGAATTTTGGCAAAATGAATTGAGTGGGAGCTCTCATACGGCAAATTGTTACCCTGAAACTTGCTCACAGTGTTTTTAAAAAATTAGAACAGACCATAAAAGAGTTAAAAGTGAGCATGGGTATTATGCTGAGCTCTTTAATTTGTTCTCACAGGAACCTCACAGCAGCTCTCTGAGTCAGTTTCTGTTTTCCTTTTTATATATAAATGGTGATAGAGAGGCAGAGATCATAAGACACACTGAAGTCAATGGGACAGGTAGAGAGCAATACTCAGGCAATCCACTCTTAAGACACATACAAGACACACCTTATAGGTGTGGACATATGTGCTCCAAGGAGCTGGGTAATGGAATAGATCCGCTGATGGAAAGCCATTTAACACCACAAGCATGGCTTTTTCCAATAGAAGGGCCTGCCCAACCTGGTCCACAAAGGAAAAACACGTCTCTCAGTGAGAAGGTGACTTTACTGTGAGTGCACAATCTTCCCAAAATCAGTTCAAAATGAGGATGTGAGTTAGGGTTTTAATAGGTAAAGGAAAGGAGGTAAGGGTCAAACAAAAAATTAAACGGTGGTCGCATGATACATTCCTGTTAGGTCAACACTATGACCTGCTGTTTCGGTTTTGGTAGTGCATGTTCAGGTCAGCACATCCCATTGTTCCAGTTTTGGGGACGCATTCACAGCACTTGAAATTTAGATGTTGATGCGCAAGCTCCTCTGTGCAGTGTCTTCGTGATTTTTTTCTTAACAGATCACTTAGTAAAGTCAAACGTTTTGCCTTTTGAGGAGGAAGTTACTGACTTACTGGGCCACTGGGTGCTCTTGGTGCCATTCTGCCTGGTTTGCTTTAAGATGTTATCTTATTCTTGCAAGCAGAACTGAGAGGGTCCTGTTGATGTTCCTCCTGGAACTAAGTACAAAGATCTGATTGCTAAGATTAGATTAATAGAAAACCAGTTCAGCTAAGGATATTAGAAGACCTAAGCAAAGGAATTTTAATAGACAGATTTTCCAGTGATCACTTTCAGGAACACAGTTCAGTTTCTTAGTATAAAACGAGCTATGCAATTCTAATTAATTTGTTAATTTTTCACTTTCTGGGGACTATGTTCACTTATCATAGTAGAAGCCAATGTGAAATTCAGAAGAATGAGAACCAAATAGGTTTCCTTACCTATGCCAAGGAACCGCCCCCCGCCCCCCCACCCCCCATAGTGAGAACCTAGCAGGGATTCCCTGGGGCAGGTGCCAAGGTGCAGGCGATGGAAGCGGGGCCTCAACACTCACCTGGGACCTGCTGGGCTTCTGCGAGCCCGCAGCTCTCTGCGCCCTGGCTGGGAACAATGACTTGGGCCAGCGCCACTTCCCGCTGGTGTTGTGATCCTGGACATGCTGTCTCCCTGTGCCTCAATAAATTCACCAACAGAACTGTGGATATCTGAATGGACAAGTCAGAGGGTCAGCGGGATGGAGGAGGGGAGGACTCCGGCAGGCGGGAGTCCAGGGGGCATCACATTGGACCCAGAGAAACCCATTGTGATGCATCCTGAATTTGACCCAGGGATTGGCCAGCAGGTTGGGGGTGGGGATTAGAGTTCCTGGAAGTCTGGGCAGGGAGCGGAGACTTCCGCACTCCTACTCCTTGTGTTGGTGTTTCCTTCCCAGTGCCTTTCTTGTTGGCTATGCTGAGGAGTCCAATTTACCCAGCCCGGTCCCTGGTATTGAGTAATCTGAGCGCAGGTTCAGCGATCCAGCCAGACGGCGACAAGGGGAAGAAAGGGGAGAACTTGCAACTTCCTCCTCTGCGCACCGCACTGTCTGCTTGAACGGAGCACCAAAAGCCGCTTTTTCTACTTTAACCGACCCGGAAACATCTCCGGGTTCAGTTCCCTGGACCCTGGCGCCTGGCGCCTCCTGGGCTGTGAGGACGCTCCTTCCTCCTCGAAGGACCCACGGGAAAGACGCCCAAGGTGAGTAAAATGCTTCTCTTACGCCTGCTGTTGAGGCGGGACGTTTGCCCGGGTGCTCCTCTGAGCAGTTTTTTCTTAAATGGCGAGCACAGAAGTTTTTATACTCTGCACTCTTCCCACGTGGTTTATTTTTTTCTCATGTAATGCCGTAGCAAAACTTATTTAACCACAGCATGCATTCTCTAAGCGGTTCGCCTCCTGGAGAGCCTATCATGTTGTAGGATTTTTTTTTTTAATGTATTCTTAATTGTTCCTGCACACAATCTTGATAGAGATTCAGAGAAAGGGAAATAATGTTTACAATACTGACATAAACATGCAACGTATTGCAAACTTCCAGTCAGATAAACTGAAGACAAGCCAGTCCTAACTGAGCCATATAAGAGCCACATGCACTTTTTAATTTTAATTTTTTACACTTCCCACATTTTATTGTCCGAATTTATGATTATAATAAACTGTAACTCTAACAAATAACCATAATGTTTAAAGAATTAGCTCTCCTATCTAGACTGGGCAATGCCTTAAGAGAAATCAGTTTCTGTAGCCTGCTACATGATGGTGGTTTTTCATACCTACCGTTGCATACTGCTTAAAACTACCTAACATGAAATCAATTTCTTGAGGATTTTAATTATTGATATGTTTAATAACCAAGCCAGTGACTGCTTTCTGTAAAGCATATGTCTTCACTGAAATTCAGTTTCCCCTGTGGAAAATTCAAAATGTGAAAGCAGTTAGCTTAATTTTATGTCTCCATTAGAAAGATGAAATTAGGACATCCGTAATCTCAATTTTTATATACCTCTTTCCCATAATAATCATATTTTTGTTTGGTGATGAATCATTTTCAAATACTTTCTTTTGTGCCTGTATTTTCAAATTTGAAAATATTTTCATGTGTCTTGTTAAATTTTACATTAATCAAATATACTTTCTCTCTCTTGTGGTAAGCAAAGGGATAGGCCTTCTAATAACCATCCATCATTATATATTGTAAGGATTTTTTGTTGAGCTTTATTACTATTTTCTCTTGGTTCTGTATAACCAAGTTGCATAAATATTTGTAACCTACTTGCATCCAAGAAGCATTTGATTTTAAAATCGTATCTTCATCTATTATATATACATATCTATTATATGTATGTATGCATTTTATACGTATATTATATACACATTATATATATTATATATGCATTTATTATAGTTATATATACATTTGAGAAATGTTGAATTATGTCCAGTGTTCTGATTATATTTGCTTTCTTCCTAGCTTGGCACTTAAAGGTGAATTCTTGCATCTTATAACCTCCAGCATTTCTCTAAGTTGCAAATCCCTGCCATGATCAAGTCATTACCTCTTACTTCCATAGGTATAAATTCTCCAGATAGACCCCTGGAGAGGAGTGACAGAAGATCCCCATACTCTGGGAAAGCTTCTATTTTCATGACACCTGTAACTCCCATGTGTGCACTGATAAAAGACAGCCAAGTACAGAAAATCCAAACTGAGATCTGAGACACTTCCTGAGGCCATAGAGAGTGAGCTCAAGCAAGATTCTGGACTAGCCTGTCCTAGCTTGGAGGAGGGAGTTGTTCCATAAATGTCCTACTCCATGTCTTTTGACTTAGGCAATGAGCTGTAATTCTTCAGAACATGCAGCAGAGAAAGGAGTTTCTGTGTAAAACTGGAATACAGATATCTTGCTGTCTTCACAAACATGCCAGAAGCACTTGGGACACCAAAGGCCTGGTTCTATTTGTATAGTATTCACACATTTCCTCCTTAATAACATCCAGACTCTTGGGCAATTACTTTTACAACTTTGGTTGAATTGCGTTTGGTAGATTTGGCTTCTGAATGCTTTAATGCCATGGTAGTGGCATGGGCATTTTTAAAACTAATTGTTTTAAGTAAAATAAAGCTCAACAAAAAATCCTTACACGGGTGGTTCAGTGGTAGAATGTTCACCTTCCATGTGGGAGACCCAGGTTTGATTCCTGGACCATGCACACCCCCCAAAAATAATAATAATCCTTGCAATATAAAATGATGGATGGTTATTAGAAGGCCTGTCCCCTTGCTTACCACAAGAGAGAGGAAATATATTTGATTAATGTAAAATTTAACAAGACACATGAATATGTATTTCAAAATTGAAAATACAGGCAAAAGAAGTAAAGAATTTGAAAATGATTCATTACCAAACAAAAATATGATCATTATGGGAAAGAGGCATATAAAAATTAAAGTCCTGATCTCTTCACTCAGATTTCCCAGTTATTTCACCACATTTTCCCATTAACGAACATTTCACAAAAATTATTCCAGTAAATTTACCTCCAAAATAAGGGCACTTTCTTAGGAAACAATCATAGAAACCCAAATCAGGAAATCAGTAATACTTCCACACTGTTACCTATCCACAGACATCTTCAACTTTGATCCACTGCCCCACCTATCCAAACTGTCTCAACAATTTATATTTTCCATTGTCATCCAGGCTGCTTCAATCTGGAACTACTCCTAAGATATTCCCTCAATCTTCACATCTTTGACAGATTTCAGGAGCAGAGATGACCCCAACCTAGGTCTCCCCAGTGTTTCCTCTGAAGTAAACCAGGCCCACCATTCCTAATGGGAACATGGCAGCCTGAATCTGCTGTCCTAGGTGCAGCCCATCAGAGGGCACTTGAGATTCACATGCCCACCTACAGTGTCATGAACTTGATAACCAGGTGACATATCTGCCAGATTCCTCCACATACAAAAACATATTCTTACTTTTGTAATGGATAATAATTTATGAGGACATATTTTGAGATTATGTCAGTTTCATGGTCTCCATTCAATTCCATCCACCAACCTTGATACTTATCGATAATGCTCACCTGAATCAGCCACCACTCAGCCAAATGCTGACTTTTTTCCATGTTCATCACTGCTCATATGTCTCTTATTTGGCTTTCTACTATACAAAGAGCTTACTGTAGTCATTATTTATTTGTTATAGCATTAAGAATTAATGTATTCTATTTTATTAAATGTTATCTGTTATCATTATATATTTTAATGCTCAAATTGTCACAGATTGGACTAGTGGTATTTCCTTCAAGCTGACTCAGTCAGACCCTAGGTGAGTCATTTGCATTTGGTCAAGGTGGTAGTGAAGGAATTAACATTAAATTATTCCTGACATCCTGCCCCAGAGTACATACAATGTTGAAGGTCCCATTTCTTTCACTAAGCCCTGTGGGCAGCCATCACAGACTATTTAATTCACCAGTAGGTGCCTAAATGCTCTCTGGTTGTGTTCGGTAGTACTTACTTGAATGCATTCTGTACATAAAGGGCTCTCTTGGATGCAGAAATCTCATCATGTCACTGATTTGCTTTAACTTTGCTTATAGGTTCCCATTGGCCTTAGAACAAGGCCATAGGACTTACAGTGGCCTTCAGATCTTGAATACTTCCTTCTGTCCCCTCTCTGGTCCAGTCCACACCAATTCAATTAGCTGTAGAACATTCTGCAGGTTTCTTGTCACAGGGATTTTGTACATGTTCCCATTAAACCAATATATTTGCCCAGCCAAGTCCTTAAGGTTTCAGCTAACATAGCTGTTCTTTCCAAGAGTTTTTTCCATTTCTACAAAGAAGTCCTTTCTGTTATGTTCAAGTTATTCTTGTTAGTTTACTTTAAATGATCTTTTCTAAACTAAACTTGCTGCATTAGGCAAATAATTAACTGTTTTATTTTCCTGTATAATTGCATTCACTGGCACAGTCCTGGTTTAAAAGGATCATTGCTATCCTCAAGAATGTTGTCAAATAGCAAGAATAGAAAGATAAAGAGTATCATAATAATATCAGTTACATAAGAATAAGTAAAATATAAAACATGATTACCTAAAAAACCTACTATTTTTAAAGATAAACGCTACATCTTTTTTTTTTCAGAGCAGTGAATTTTTTAATTTAATTTTTTTAGTTAGAAAAGTTATAGATTAGGCTATTACTATTATATAGAAACACTACTGATTTTGGCTCAATAATCTTGTATCCCACCACTTTGCTGAATTTATTAGCTCAGATAGCTTTGTGTACATTTCTCAGGATTTTCCAAATATAGGATCATGTCATTTGCAAATAATGAGAGTTTTACTTCTTTTTTCCTATTTGGATGATGTTTATATATTTTCCTGCCTAATTGCTCTAGCTAGAACTTCTAACACAATGTTGAATAACAGTGGTGACAGTGGACATCCTTGTCTTATTCTTGATCTTTGGGGGAAGGCTACCAGTCAGCACTGAGAACCATGTTGGCTGTGGGTTTTTCATAGATGCCCTTTATCATTTTGAGGAAGTTGCCATTGATTTCTACCTTTGAAGTGTTTTATCACAAAAGGATGCTAAATTTAGCTGAATATCTTTTCAGTATCAATCAAGATGATCATGTGATTATTCCCTTTTGATTTTGTTAATGTGTTGTATTACATTGATTGATTTTCTTGCATTGAACCATCCTTGCATGTCTGGAATAATCCCTACTTGGTCATAGTTTATAATTCTTTTAATGTGCCATTGTATTTGATGTGCAGGTATTTCTCTGAGAATTTTTGCATCTGCTTCTGAAAGAAAAAAAATTGCCAGCCAATAATTATTCATCTAGCAAAGCTGTCCTTAAAAATTGAGGGTGAGTTTAAAATTTTCATGAACAAACAAATGCTGAGATTGGTTAACAAGAAACCTGCCTTGCAAGAAATACTAAAGGGACTTCTGTCAGCCAATAAAAAAGCCAGGAGAGAGAGGTCTGGAGGAGCCACAATATTGAAGAGTATTAGTAAGAGAGGAGAAAAAAATAGATCTGACAAATAAAAACCAAAGGATAAGATGGTTGAATCAAGAACTGCCTGATAAAGCAACAACTTTATATATTAACAGATTAAGCTCCCCATTTAAAAGATATATATTGGCAGAATGGATTTTAAAAATGATCCATTTATATGCTGTTTACAAAAGACTCATCTTAGATTTCAAAGATACAAACAGGTTGAAAGTGAAAGGGTAGAAAAGGATATTCCAGGCAAATTGTCACCAAAAGAGAGCAGAGACAATTATACTAATATCAGACAAAATAGACTTTAAATGCAATGATATCATAAGAGACAAAGGAAGGAACTTATATATTAATCATAGGGACAATTCAGCAAGAAGAAATAACAATCATACCTATTTATGCACCCAATCAAGGAGCTCCAAATTATATAAGGCAAACATTGGCAAAACTGAAGGGAGCAATAGATGTTTCTACAATAGTAGTAGGAAACTTCAGTATACAACTCTCTTCCATAGATGGGGCTTCCAGACAGAGGATCAATAAAGAAGTAGAGAACCTAAACAATGGGATAAATGAATTAGACCTAATAGACCTAAAAGACATATATAGATCATTGTACCCCAAAACACCAGATTATATATACTTTTCAAGTGCCCTTAAAACATTCTCCAAGAAAGAGCATTTGCTGGGTTGTAAAACAGTTGTTAATAATTTTTAAAAGATTGAAATTATTCAAAGCACTTTCTCTGACCATAATGGAATGAAGCTGGAAATCAGTAACCACCAAAGAACCGGAACTTTCACAAATAAATGAAGGTTAAACAACGCACTTAAACAATCAGTGGATCAAAGAGTAAATTGCAAGAGAAATCAGTATGCATCTGGAGGTGAATGAAAATGAGAATAAAACCTAGAGGGTGCAGCAAAGATGGTGCAAAAAACGGAAATTTATAGCTCTTTCCAATACTGTAGCTCCTCCAGACTTCTCTCTCCTGTCTTTTTTTATTGGCTGACAGAAGTCTCTAGTATTTCTTACAAGAAAAGTTTCTTGTTAACCAATCTCAGCATTTGTTTGTCCAATGAAAATTTTAAACTCACCCTCAATTTTGAAGAACAGCTTTGCTAGATGAATAATTATTGGCTGGCAATTTTTCTTTCAGAAGCAGATGCATAAATTCTCAGAAAAATACTTGCACAATTATGCCAGCATTCAAAAGGAAGAAAGAGCTAAAACCAAAGATCTAATTGGACAACTGAAGAAACTAGAGGAAGAGAACAGCATACTAACCATAAAGCAAGTAGAAGGAAAGAAATAACGAAGATTAACATTGAAGTAAATGAATTGGAGTACAAAAAAAAAAAATAGAATCAATAAACCCAAAAGTTGTTTCTTTGAGAAGATCAACAAAATTGACAAAGCCTTAGACTAAGTAGACTGGCAAAGTCAGAGAGAGAGAAGATGAAAATAAACAAAGCCAGAAATGAGAGGGGGGTCATTAGACCCTGAAAAAAATTTAGAAAAAAAAACCATAAGAGGATTCTATTGACGACTGTATGCCAACAAACTAGACTGGTTAATATGAATGAGAAGAACAAATATAAATGATTTCCATTTTGATAAACAAAAACTAGCATATTTATTTCTATCCATTCAAGACATAGGCTCCATTGTTTTTGAAATATTCTCCTATTTGGTCTAAAGCACAGGAGAAATTATCTCCTTAAAATAAAGAAGTACATAGTGCTTAACATAACGCACATTTCCAAAATAAACATACAATGTCAGCTATAATAAAATTATATTAGTCTCGAATAAAGCAAAAGGTGTACAGAGTAATATTAAGTATTTTTAGGTAACATCATGTGATTCTATCATACTTCTATTTGTGTTACTTTCTTCAATCCCTTTTGAAACTTTTAAAATTTTTGCTTCAATTGCTGGAGAAGGACTACTACCTTTTCATTTCTCTGCTTTACCAACATAAACTTAGTTTTGACAGTGTATTCATTAAATGGTTTATGGTGCTACTTTGAGTTAAATGTGGTGGTGAGCCTGTTTCCTTGTCACTTGGAGGATATACTTTCAGTTCTCTATAGGGAAGTCGCAGACACTTGGGAATGTAAATAAGAAAATTCATCAGCTATACTATAAGCACTTTAATTTGATGAAAGTTTTAACTCTTTAGCAAGCATAATTTCAGTTTTCTGTTTCCAATTTGTGTCTCAAACATTTTGAGACACACAATATTTTGTTGCAATAAGGAGGTCAGGTCATTTGCAAAAATAGAAGCTTTGAGTTTCTAGGGATGGCAAACAAGTCCTATGGGCATAAAAATGAAGTTAACTTGACTCCTATTGATGCACAGTAATTTGCCCATCTCCTAGGGGTAGGTTTAGGACAAGGTATTAGGTGCTAGATTGAATATCTGGGTTGACTGCTGTGATGGGGATTTCAAATTGCAGGATATCAAGAAGAAACTCAAGAGGGTGTTCAAAGAGAAAGCAAGGAATGAGGTTTTTGGGTCTGAGTCATCCCAGGGCTTTCTACATATAATTTTATCAATTTCCCCTCTTTTGGTCATTTCATCAGTTATTAGGGCTTGGTCAAAGATATTTTTAGTCTCTCATTCACCACTGAAGGCTCTTGTGTTTCATCGCTGATTTCACACATTATCTGAAGTTTAAGATTGTTTTATCCCATTCTTGCCTTTATAGCTCTGGTTGTGTCATTTGTCAAGTTAGTAGCCATGTAGTAGCCTTTAAGAGTTGAAATTAGACAATGAATGAGGGATATTATGAATGTTATAATTAAGAGGATAATAAGTGGCCATGTCAGGACATGTCTGAGCCAAGATCTCCATGACCCTAGAAGCCAACCAAAAAAGAGAATCAGACCAATCAGATTCAGGAGGTGTGGAAGCTGATTTGGGCTGTTTCCCCTGGTATGGGCTTCTGCTGTCACTACCTCTTAGTAAACATCCTTTGGCTGTCATTTACAATACACAGTACTGGGTATCCACTAGTGTACCCACACCTCCTTGGGAAGCCAGAAGCCAGAAGTCTAATGCGAACCTCTTTTGTAGAGTCATTTTGTGAAGCTCTGATACTTCATCATCTAGAGAGCTGATCCCTGCTGAAGGTAGGAGAAATGGTTTTCCAACTCTAAAGCCTCTTGTTCTAATACCACCCATAATCTTATAGTGTACAGTCCAACACAGGAGATAACTGCCCCAGTGACAAGGAAATAGAACCTACCTTGAGTTTAGCCTTGGTTGATGGTTTTAAAAACACTCTTTTGTTAATGTCCTCAGGTTATCAGTTTTCTGGGTATCCTGTAGAGAAATCTCAAGCAAAAACAACCTGCATATGTGAATGGTGGAACTACGTATATGTAATTACAGTCCCTTACAATAATTAACAATTTCATATTGCATTAGATTGGAGTCCAGAATAGTAGGAGAAATAATGCGCCTCATGGGTCTCCCCATTATAATTTCAAAGGGGAATCAGCCAATGTTCTCTTGAGGAACTAAGTTTTTGGTCACCAAGTTTAAGGGAAGAGCGTTAGGCCAAAGTAGAGAGAGATTCAGTTAAATTAGCTAATTTGAGATGGCATTCATTCTTTTTATCTTTCCTGATGATAAAATTGCATAGAGATAGCCCTGGGGACCGCTCAGCCAGAAGATCTGTGCCATGCTTCCTCCTTGAACTCCCTCTTGCTTTTTCTTGATATCTTTTAGAATTTGTCTTTAAAAATCACTTGCCATCCCTAGATATCAGCAATGAAATACAAGAGCTTTCAGTGGTGAATGAGAGACTAAAAATATTTTTGACCAAGTCCTAATAACTGATGAAATGACCAAAAGAGGGGAAATTGATAAAATTATATGTAGAAAGCCCTGGGATGACTCAAACCCAAAATCCCTGAAGGTATTTCCATTCTTGCAAGTGATCTGGCTTCCTTGGCTATCGCAAACAATGGTTTCAAAATAAAATGGTGTGGTTGCAAACTCAACTTGGTTTTATCTTTCAACCCCAGCAATATATTGAAGTTGCTCCTCTGGGGCTGCAGGCTCTGGTGACCAACAAAGTGGGGTGCCCCATAACAGGTCCCTTTGTTTCTGCGGCCTGAATACTGAGACGTGCCTCCCCTAGGTAACCCCATTTTACATCTTAACTCCACAGTTTGCATCAAGTTCAATTGCCTTTTTTTTCAGGGCTTTGGTTTAGGCACCTTTGATTTTGGGTTTGGTTTTGGTTCTAACATCAGACCCTTCATTTGATTTCATTGCATTTCTCTCTTTAGCTCTCTAATTTTCTGGAGACTTTGAATTCAGAATCTGTGAGGCTTAATAAATGGACTTCCAACCTGAGTCACAAGATGAATGGTTTGCCAGTCCTCTTGCTCCTGAACAAGCCCCCTTTTCTTCTCATTATGCTGCCTGTGTTCAGTTCCAGACACCTGTTTGAAACTTGCACTCACCAGGAGATTCTGCTAAGGCAAGACCAGTATCTGAGTAGCTGAGCCAAAAGGCCTGGGCTAAGAGACATTTCACTGGACCACAGCATAATGCCGTCCTCCGGTGCAGCTGCTTCCATTTAATCACAAGTCTAATTAAATTATCAATGAATGCTATTTCCTCTATGTGGGAAGTTCTTTGAGCTTCTCCATCACCCAGCATAGGTTTCTGGGTTATTTTCTACATTTCATCCCTCTGATAATTTTTTAAAAATACTTCCTCAGATAGGCCTTCCACATACTGTCCCCAACCAAATATATTAATACACTATACTTTAGTCATGTAGTCACACAATTTGTAATACAATGTAATTCGATTGTAATTTAAATCTTAAATGCATAAGGACAGGAAATGCAATTTATTTTCACAGCTGCATACCCAGGTCTTAGCTCAATGATTGCATTTCATCAGTGCATAATATATTAGAAAAAAAAATTGACATCTTTCTCTGTCAATTAATTTCACCATGAACACCCTGTGCCAGGCAAACCTCTTCTAATTCTTAAAATGTACCAATACTCTTATTAATTACTCTCTTCTGTGTCAAAAATTTCATTTACAAACAAGAATCTAATATCACTCTCCCGCTTTAAATTCTTTATTGTGTTCCCACTAGCCTTAGCTGAAGTGCTTTGGATGTACCTAATCCTGAAGTCTTCTAACACTCTTCCTTTTCCAATTCCATATACCCTACTCAACTGCTATCCAACCGGCTGTCATTTCCTGGGATGCTGCAGATTCTGTGATGTCTGGAGGATGTTACACATGTTCTCTCATCCTGAAAGAAAATCTGCATGAGTATTTCTAAGACTTTTGCCTCATTTCTCTCTTCCTCCTTTTGGTCAAGAAGGCTTTCTCAGTCCCATGATGCTGGGTCCCGGCTCATGTCGGGAGTTCTGTCACATGTTGCCAGAGAGATTTACGTCCCTGGAAGTCATCTCCCACGTAGGGAGAAGGACAGTGAATTCACCTGCTGAGTTGACTTAGAGAGAGAGGCCAATTTGATCATCAAAAGAGGTTCTCTGGGGTGGGCCACGCTCAGCAGGCAGAGTTCTCACCTGCTATGCTGGAGACCCAGGTTTGATCCCTGGTGCCTGCCCATGTTAAAAAAAAAAAAGAAGGTCCTCTGGGGGTGACCCTTAGGCATAACTATAAGTAGGCTTTTCCTAGTCTTTGCAGGAATAAATTTCATAATATCAGAATATTAAATTTCAAGAATATCAGAAATTCTCCAAATGAGGAAGTTGATATTTCCTCCTTTCTCACCAGTTCCCTACTTTGTAAATACTCCTTTATTCACTGCCCAAATTACTCAAGGACATATTGGGGCATCACACTAACCTAGAGAAACCAACAAGATCTCATGCCCTATTTAAGATTCCATGTACTTATGGTGTTCAACTAAACTGACTACAAGTTAAATTAGGTAATATGTTACCCCAAATATAAATTTTGCTCCAATTAAACATCTCTCCCTTTGGTGTCAAACAAGTTGAAGTTTTAAAATATGGACAATCTCATCTTTTACCCTATGTTCTAATCTACCCCAGTCCTATCCACATCAGCTTCATTCATATTGCTAGTCGAAGTTTGATCCCTTTTTCAACTTTTTTAACAGTTCCTGTATGGGGGAAAGCTGAATTTCATAGCTCAGTGCTCTAACTCTCAGGTGTCATACAAAATTCTGAAGTTTCTGGGAATGACCAGGTTATATACAAATAGCTCAGTTTCTCAGAATTTAGAAATATCAGTTAAAACTCCTGAATATATGTGACTGCTGTGAGAGCTTACAATCTCGGACTCTTTATAATAGGCCCCAATGCTCTCAACTTCAGTTCCCTGAGTTTTTATAGTATAGGTAACCCATATGAGTAAGGCATGATAATATATGTCTTTTTGTTGCTGATATTTCATTCAACATAGAGTCCTTAAGTTTCATTCACCTCGTTGCATGCTTTACAACTTCATTCCTTCTTGCAGCCACTCAGTAGTCCATTGTAATTATGTACCAGAATGCCCCTGTCCATTCCACAGTCATTGTGTGCTTAGGCCACCTCCATCCATTGTGAATCTCCACAACTGCCATCATAAACACCAGTGTGCAAGTGTCCATTCTTGTCCCCACAGTTCCTCCAGGTATATGCTGAGCATCAGGGTTGTAGGATCATATGAGAACGCCACCCCTAGCCTCCTGTGGAACCACCTCACTGCCCACCAAGGGGCTGCACTTCTCAGTTTCTCTCCAATACTGAATAGGTATAATTCTTTCTCTGCATTTTCTCTAGCATTTGTTTCTCTCTGTTCATTTTGAAACAGTTAAATTCACACATCATACAATCCAACCTAAGTATATAGACATGCCTTCACCACCATAATTTATATGGAGACATTTCCTTTTCTTCTGCAAAGACTCCAAAATCTGCCCCATATTCCCTCTTGTCAACATCTAGTTTGGATATAACACCTTTATAACATTCAGTGGAAACATATTATAATGGTACTATTGAATATAGACCCTAGCTTGCAATGATTGTACTTTTTCCTGTACACCATCCATTTTCCACTCTTTGCAATGTTGGCATTCATTTGTTCTCTGTCATGGAGAAACTTTTTTTATTTGTACATTTAATCACCATCATTGCCCACTCTAGGCATGCTTAAGTTATACCATTTCAGTCTCTATCCTCTATCTTTCCCTCTGGCTTCATACGTGACCCTAGCCCTTCTCCCTCAATCATACTCACATTCGGTTTCATTCAGTGTACTTATATTATTGTGCTAAATCAGGTAGTATTGTGCTATCCTTTTCTGAATGTTTACAGTCTGTCCTTTTGCATAATCTACATTCCTTCAGCACCAAATGCCCAATTTCTACCCTGTTTCTATCTCCTGATAACCTGTGTTCTGAACTTCAGTTCTCAAAGTTCATTCATTAATGTTAGTTCATATTAGTGAGAGATACAGTATTTGCTTTTTTTTGTTTCTAATTTCTCTCAGCATAATGTCTTTAAGGTTCATCCACATTATTACATGCTTCATGACTATATTCTGTCTTATAACTGCATACTATTCCATCGTATGTACATGCCAAAATTTGTTTAACCACTCATACATTGATGGACATTTGGGCTATTTCCATCTCTTGGCAATTGTAGACAATGCTGCTATGAACATTGGTGTGCAAATGTCCATTAGTTCCTCTGAATATATACCTAGTAATGGGATTGCTTGATCATATGGCAATCTATACTTAGCTTCCTGAGGGACTGCCAACTGCTTTCCAGAGCAGTTGTATCATTTCCAACAACAGTAGATAAATGTGCCTCTTTCGCTACATCCTCTCCTGCACTTGTCATTTTCATTTTTTTTTATAATGTCCAGTCTAGTGGGTGTCAGGTGATATGTCATTGTGGTTTTGATTTGCAATTTCGTAATAGCCAGTGAAGTTGAGTATCTTTTCATGTGCATTTTAGCCATTTGTATTTCCTCTTCTGAGAAGTGTCTGTTCATGTCTTTTGCCCACTTTTGATTGGGTTGTCTGTCTTTTTGTTGTTGAGTTGAAGAATCTTTTTATATTTTCTGGATACTAAACTCTTACCTGATATGTGGTTTTCAAATATTGTCTCCCATTGTGTAGCTGCGTTTTTACTTTCTGGACAAAGTTCTTTGATGCACAAAAGTGTTTAATTTTGAGGAGATTCCTTTTTATCTATTTCTTTTTTCAATGCTTCTGCTTTGGGCATTAGTTCTAGGAAATTGCCTCCTATTCCAAGGGTTATAAGATATTTCCTTAAATTTTCTTCTAAAAGTTTTATGTTCTTAGCTCTAATGTCTAGGTCTTTGATTCATTTTGAGTTCATTTTTATATAGGGAATGAGATACGGCTCCTCTTTCATTCTTTTACATATGGATATCCAGTTCTCCAAACACTATTTATTGAAGAGTCTGCTCTGTCCTAAGTGGGTTGGTTTGACCGCCTTATCAAAGAGCAATTGTCCATAGTTGAGACAGTCTGTTTCTGAACACTCATTTTGATTCCATTGGTCCGTATAACTATCTTTAAGCCAGTACCATGTTGTTTTGACCACTGTGGCTTTGTAATGTGCTTTAAAGTCTGGTAGTGTGAGACCTCTCACTTCATTTTTCTTTCTCAAGATATTTTTACCTATTTGGGTTCTACCCTTCCAAATAAATTTGGTTATTGGTTTTTCTATTTCTGCAAAGTATGTTGTTAGGATTTTAATTGGTATTGCATTGAATCTATAAATCAATTTGGATAGAATTGACATCTCTATTTAGTCTTCTGGTCCATGAACATGGTATGCCTTTTGATTTATTTAGGTCTTTCATGATTTCTTTTAGCAATTCCTTGTAGTTTTCTGTGTATAGTGTATTGTATCCTCAGTTAAATTTATCCCTAAATATTTCATTCTTTTGGTTGCTATTATAAATGAAGTTTTTTCCTTGATTTCCTCCTCAGAATGCTCATTGCTAGTGTATAAAAGCACTACGGATTTGGGGGCATTGATCTTGTACTCTGCCACTTTGCTGTACTCATTTATTAACTCTTGTAGCCTTGCTGTATATTTTTCAGGATTTTCGACATATAGTATCATGTCTTCTGCAAAGAGTGAAAATTTTACTTCTTCCTTTCCAATTTGGATGTATTATATTTGTTTTTCTTGTCTAATTGCTCTCTATAGAACTCCCAGCACAATGTTGAATAATACTGGTGACACTGGGCAACTGTGTCTTGTTCCTTATCTTAGAGGGAACACTTTCAGTCTTTCCCTAGTGAGAATGATATTAGCTGTGTGTAATTTCATGTATTCCCTTTATCATGTTGAGGAGGTTCCCTTCTATTCCTGTCTTTTGAAGTGTTTTCAGCAAGAAAAGATGTTGAATTTTGTCAAATGCCTTTTTTTGCATCAATTGAGATGATCATGTGGTTTTCTGCTTTGATTTGTTGATTTCTTACTTGAACCAGCCTTGCATACCTGGAATAAATCCCATTTGCTTATGACGTATAATTCTCTTAATGTGCTGCTGGATTCTCTTTGCAATTATTTTGTTGAGCATTTTTACGTCTATGTTCATTAAAGAGATTAGTTTATATTTTTCTTGGAGTATCTTTGGCTTTGGTATTAGGGTGATGTTAGCTTCATAGAATGAGTTATGTAGTTTTCCCTCCTCTTCAGTTTTTTTGAAGAGTTTGAATAGGATTGATACTAATTTGCAACAATATTCATTGTACGTGCTACTTTAAGTAGCAGCTTTCACTAAGGTAGTGGATAAAGCATGACATGTTTTTTCCTTCTTGAAATTAGTTTTCAGACACATATCCTTACACAGCAATCTGACACTTCTTGCCATGCTTTCATCTTGTAAATCTGAATTCTACTTTGAGTACTTCAGTTTTATACTTAAATGATGTGCCTTAATAAGAGCAAAAAAAGAATTCTGCTGCAGTTTTCTTCCTGTTACCTGAAAGCATAGTGAGTGTACATATATTAGATACACTCTTACAAATGTCCAAGTGATGCTTACCAGCTGGAATTGTTTTACTTAATGTGTGGGTATTCTGCATTGTGCTACTTAATCAAGACATTAATGTGAATAGAAAGTTGTTGATTTAAGACAAGTTTGAGATCCACTAAAATTAAGTGCTGTATATTTGTCCTTATGGTGGCTGTGGAAGCTTCATATTTTCTTTGGACATCATTAGACATCTTAGCTCTTGAAGTACAACTTTAATGCTATGTGAATTTTGCCATTTTGCTAACACTGGTATGCTCCATGCATCCACCATTCCACTGGAATTATTTATTCCATTCTTTTTAATTTTTGTTACAAGTCTAACTGATGAAGGAACTTCTGGATATTTAGGTCCATATTCTACTTTCAGGCTATATATTATGTTTTCATAATTTGTCTTTGGTAGCCTAATAATTTTGCCTTTCCACCTTGTAAGTATCATATCTTCATCATCTTCCAGGCCCCAGCTAACAGTATCATAGCCTACTCCTTTTTTGTCCATCTTCAAGTTCTTACAACAAACAAAAGTTAGAATGAACTTTAATTCATATGTTGACCACCATCTTCTGCCGCCCTTCCCTTCCATTTTTGAAGGACAGTTTTGCTAGGTATAGAATTCTTGATTGTCAATTTTTCTCTTTCAGAATCTTAAATATATTATACCACTGCCTCCTCGCCTCCATGGTTTCTGCTGAGAAAGCTACACATAGTCTTATTGAGCTTCCTTTGTATGTGATGGATTGCTTTTCTCTTGCTGCTTTCAAAATTTTCTCTTTGTCCTTGACATTTGACAATCTGATTAATAAGCATCTTGAACTACGTCTATTTGAATTTATTCTGTTTGGGGTATGCTGCACTTCTTGGATCTGCGATTTTATTTCTTTTATAAGACTTGGGAAATTTTCAGTGATTATTTCCTCCATTAGTTTCTCTCCTCCTTTTCCCTTCTCTTCTCATTCTGGGACACCCACAGCATGTATATTTATGCATTTCATGTTGTCATTCAGTTCCCTGAGACCCTGCTCATATTTTTCTATTCTTTTCTCTATATTTTCTTTTGTGTGTCAGATTTCAGATGTCCAGTCCTCTAGTTCACTAATCCTTTCTTCTGCCTCTTCAAATTATTGTTATAGGTTTCCATTTTTTCCGTCTCTTCTATTATGCCTTTCATTTTCATAAGTTCTGTGATTTGTTTTTTCAAACTTTTGAGTTCTTCTTTTTGTTTGCTCAATGTCTTCTTTATATCCTCCCTTAACTCATTGATTTGATTTTAATTGAGATTTTCCATGTCTTTGAACATCCTGAATTAGTTGTTTCAACACCTGTATCTCATTTGAAGTGTTAGTTTGTTCCTTAGACTGAGCCATATCTTTGATTTTCCGAGTATGACTTGTTTTTTGTTTTTTGTTTTGTTTTTGTTTTTTTTTTTGCTGGCATCTAGGTATTTGAGTTCCTTAATTAGTTTATTCTGGAGATTGTTTTTATTCTTTTACCTAGGGTTTTCTTGCTGGATGGCTTTGTTCTTCGGCATTCAGTTCAACTTATTCTAGACCTCTAGCGTTAGTTCTGTTTAACTGATCAGAATCTTTCTTGTTTTTCTGTTTCTTCCTCTGCCTATATGGAGCCTCTTTTTTTGAGGAGGAGGAGGATCTCCTCAGATATTATAGATCCCACTCAGATTTTCAGATTTTCCTGGACCAGACAGGCCCATGTCTCAGGAGGAAAGAATTGCCATCATCAGTTTTTCCTAATGGTGAGACCTGGCAGGTTGTCAGGCTTGCCTGTGAAGCCTCTAGACTCTGCTTTTCCTATCCAGCCCAGCATGTGATCCTTGTCTGTCCTTGGCTTCCCACCAGCTTAAAGTGATGTGGTGTCTTTAATTTCAGAAGACTCTTCTTTTTCAATCTCATTTAGTAATGTTTTGTAGTACTAAACATTTTTTTTGTGTGTGTACAAGTTCCTTATATCCTTAGTAAATTCTTTCCTAGATATTCTGTTCTTTTATTTGCCATTGTAAACAAATTTGTTTCTTGATTTCTTCCTCAACTTGCTCATTACAAGGGTTTAGAAACCTAGATATTTGCATGTTGCTCTTGTTCTCACCAATTTCCTGAATTCATTTATACAGGTCTAGTAACTCTATTGTAGACTTTTGGTAACATTCTAAGTATTGGATTATGTGGTCTACAAATAGTGAAAGTTTTATTTCTTCATTTCCAATTCAGATGACTTTTCTTTCTTTTTCTTGCCTAAGTTCTCTGTGTAGAACTTCTAAGACAATATTGAATGACAGTGGTGAAAGTAGGCATTCTTACCTTCTTCAAGATCTTAGGGCAAACTTAGTTTCACAACTGAGTATGTAGTTAGCTGTGGGTTTTTCCTATACCTCTTAAAACGTTGAGGAAGTTTCCTTCTATTCCTATTTTGTTAAGTATTTTTAAATGAAGAATGATGCTGAAGTATGTCAAATACCTTTTGTATGTCAATTGAGAAAATCATGTACTTTTTTGCCTTTGTTTTGTTAATGTGGTTTATTACATTAATTGATTTTCATGTTGAAATACCCTTGCATATACCTTGGATAAAACCCCCTTGATCATGATGTATAATTCAGCCAATGTTCTGTTGGATTCGGTTTGCAAGCATTTAGCTAAGAATTTTTTGTGTACGTGTTCATAAGAAAAATTGGCCTGCAATTTTCTTTTCCATATTATCTTTATCTGGCTTTGAGATTAGAGTGATATTGACCTCATAAAGTGTACTCTCCCCTTCAATTTTTTTGGAAGAGTTTGAGCAATATTAGTATTAATTCTAATTGGAATGATTGGTAGAATTCACCTGTGAAGCCATCTGTTCTTGGGATTTTCTTTGTTGGTATGATTTTGATGACTGTACTTTAATTGTAATTTGTCTGTTAAAATCTTCTATTTCTTCTAGTATAAGTGTAAGATTTTCATGTGTTTCTATTGATTTATCCATTTCATCTAGGTTGTCTAATTTGTTGGCATATAGCTGTTCACTGTATCCTCTATGATCCTTTTTTATTTCTATGGTGTCAGTAGTAATGTCCCCCCTCTCATTTCTGATTGTGTTTCTTTGCAAATTCTCTCTTCTTTTCTTTGCCAGTTGTCATAGTCAGGTTCATGTGTCCACTTGGCCAAGTGGTAGTACTTGTTTGTCTGGATGGGCAAGTGCTGGCTTGTCTGTTGCTGTGAGGATGTTTCATAGAATTAAATCATGATCACGTTGGCTTCATCCACAGCTGATTCCATTTGTAATCAGCCAAGGGGAGTGTCTTCTGCCATGAGTGATGCTTAATGTAATCACTGGAAGCCTTTTAAGGAGGATTCAGAAGAGACAGTCTTCTTCCTGCTTCAGCCAGTGAGCCTCTCCTGTGGAGTTTGTCCAGACCCTCCATCAGAATCGTCAGCTTCACAGCCTGGCCTACAGATTTTGGACTCTATGTTCCCACAGTTACATGAGACACTTTTATAAATTTTATGTTTATGAATATTTCCTGTTGATTCTGTTTCTCTAGAGAACCTTAACTAATATACCAGTATAACTAAGGGTTTTTCAATTTTATTGATATTGTTAAAGATTGAAGTTTTGGTTTTGTTAATTTTCTCAATTGTTTTCTTATTCCCAATTTCATTTATTTTTGTTCTATCTTTATTTCTTTCCTTTTGCCTGCTTTGGAGTTAGTTTTGCTGTTCTTATTCTAGTTCCTGGTGGTGTGCAATTAGATCTTTGGTTTTTGCTCTTTCTTCTTTTTTTAATGAAAGCACTTAATGTAAAAGGGTTGTAAATCTCTCTCAGCAGTGCCTTTCCTACAGTCCATAAATGTTGATATGTTGTGCCCTTGTTTTCATTCCTGTCAAGATATTTACTGGTTTCCCTTGCAGTTTCTTCTTTTGACTACTGATTGTTTCAGGAAGTATCATTTAATGCCCATATAGTTCTTAGATTTTCCAGATCTTTGCCTGTTTTTGAGTTCCATCTTTGTTCCATTATGGTCAGAGAAGATGTTTTGCATAATTTCAATCTTTCTACATTTATTGAGACTTTTTTTGTGTGACATGTGTTCTATCCTAGAGAATGATCCATGTGTACTTGAGAAGAATTCATATGCTTCTGCTTTGGTGTGCAGTGTTCTGTATGTATCTGTTAGGTTTAGATCATTTATCATTTTATTCAAGTTCTCTGTTCTCCTCTCTGTCTTCTGCCTGGATGTTCTTTGTATTCATTATAGCGGTAGATTGAAGTCTCCAATTATAATTGTAGAGGTCTGTTTCTTCCTTCACTTTTGCCAGTGTTTGCATCATGGATTTTAGGGCACTGTGGTTAGGTGCATAAATATTTATGATTATTTCTTCTTGGTAGATTTCCCATTTTATTGATATATAGTATTCTTCTTTGTCTCTTATAACACCTTATGATTTAAAGTCCATTTTGTACAATGCCAGTATAACTACCCAGCTCTCTTATGATTACTATTTGCATGATTATCTTTTTACATCTTTTCACCTTTACTTTTCATTTTCCTCTTGGTCTATAGTGAGTCTCTTGTAAACAACATATAGTTGCATCATGCTTTTTCATACATTCTGCCATCCTGTGTCTTTTTTTTGGGGGGGGGTGCACAGTCCAGGATCGAACCCTCATTTTTCGCATGAAAGACAAGCATTCTATCAATGAACCACCCATGTACCCCTGCCATCCTGTGTCTTTTGAGTGATGAATTTAATCCATTAACAAAGTGTTATTACATAAAGGCAGTACTTAGTTCAGTCATTTTGTTCTTTAGTTTTTTATATGACCCCCCCTTCGTTTCTTGCAACCTCCTTTTCTGTGTAGTTGATCTTTTGTGATGTATCTGATTGCTCTGCTTCTCATATCTGTTTATGTATTTCCAAAATACTTTCTTTGTGGCTACCTGGGTTTTTTAATAACCTATAAATTTGAAAATATACCAACATAGTTTCACTAGTTTTCTACTCCCATATCCCTCTGTTCCCCCCCCCTTCTGTATTACCTCATCATCTATTTTTTTCTGTCCATAATCAGGAAATATTTTTACTTCAATAACATTCTAACTCCTTTAGGAATGAAGAATAGATTTTTGTATTGAGAATACACTTCTGTTGGGTTTTCTATGTTCTCTTTCAGTTACCTGTACTGATGGTCTTCACCACTTCATGGTGCTCCAGTCCACTCTCTCCTGTCTTTTCCTTTCTACTGAAGAACTCCATTTATTAATTCTTGTAGGACAGATCAGTTGCTAAAAAAAATTCTCTCAGTTTCGTCTTTATCTGTGAATTTTTTAAGCTCTCCTCACTTTTGAAGGATAGATAAAGAATGTTTGGCTGGCATTTTTTTTTTCTTTCAGTACCTTAAATATATCATATCCCTTGTCACCTCCATGGTTTCTCATGAAAAATCAGCATGTAGTCATATTGAGGATACTTTGTACATGATGACTTATTTGTCTCTTATTTTCAGAATCTCTTCATCTTTAACATTTGACATTCTGGTTGATTAATATATGTATTAGAGTAGGTCTGTTAAGGTTTATTATGTTTCAAGTACTAAATGCATCTTGGACATATACGCTTATGTTTTTTATAAGAGTGGTGAAATTTTTGGCTATTATTTCCTCAAGCATTTTTATGCCCTTTTCCCTTCTCCTTCTGGGACACCTATGTTATGCATGTTTGTGCACTTCATGCTATGACTTAATTCCATGACAACTTCTCATTTGTTTTTGTCCTTTTCTCTGTTTTCTGTCTCTATTATTTCAGTTGTCCTGTTTTCTCATTCATTGATTCTTTCTTCTGCCTGTTCAAATATACTGTTATATACCCCTAGTGTATCTTTAATTTCCATTATTTTGCCTTTCATCCCTATAATTTCCGTTATGTTTCTCTTTAAACATTCTGATTCTTCTTTTTGCTCGCACTTTGCCTTTGTAATGTCTTTTGGTTGTATATACACCTTTAGCTTATGTATTTTCACATTTTCCTTCATTTCTTTGAATTGGTGTAAGAGATTCATTTGAAGTTCTTCATTTAGTTTTTCCAAAGTCTGTGTCTCCTCTTCAGTTTCTGTTCATTCCCTTCACTATCTTATTATTTTGATACATAAACTCTGAATGTCAGTTTCTCCCTCTTGCCTAGGGTTTTATTGATGATTGGCTTTGAGTTAAAGCTTTTATTTGATGTTTGTTCAAATTTTTCTTGGAAATTTATAATAGTCTATATTTAACTTTTCAGCTTTTCTCAGCTCTTCTGCACTCAGTCTTGTCCTGGATATGCAGTACAATTATTAAGATTGCCCTTTTGTGTGCAGGTTTTTCACCTTCAAGAGAAAGGTGAAAAACCTTCCTTTCCTCTGTTGCTTCTCTGGGAATAGTGACCTGTTTTGTTTGTCTTTTAGTAGAATTTTCTTCCCAGCTGTCATGATTTGTTTAAATAATCTCCCTCACTTTTGAAGTTACATTTTCATTACACTTCATTTCTGTCACTCATCTTATAGTGATGAGTCTTATAGCAGTTCAGTTTTACCTTTTTATTTTCATTGAGGCTTTTCTGCCTCTGGTTCTTCCTCATTAGGGTATCTCACCCCAGGAAGCCAGATTGTGTCCATCCTCAAAGCCCCTTTTGTGTTTCAGTGGTTCAGCAAGCAGAGACAGGAATGAGTGTGTGCACCTCTTGCCAATAGTTTTTCTACTTTTTCTTTTTTCCTTTGATCTGTGGTGCTCTTAGCCACTTGTCTTCCTTTTTGGGTCTTTGTGGACTTAGGTCTCTGTACCTGGATATGAGTGGGGTTCTAATGCATTGCTCTGAGTGGTTCTGTGGTCTGCATTTGTGGCAGGAGGGACCCAGGCTGTGCTGCCTCTGTGTGACTACCACTACATGGGACTGGGTGAGGCTGAGGGTTCCAGGCTGAAAGGGCTGGGATGCAAATCTCCTATCTGATGTTTGTGTAGTTGTTCCCTTTTCTTAGTTTCAGTGTTTGTGGAGTCTTTCTCCAGTCTGTTTCATATTCCAGAGTTCCAAGCAAGTATTTTTCCTTTTATTTGTTGATCCTTAGCGGAGACTTTTCCTGGTGATGTCTTACATTGCCAGGTTAATTACATCACTCCTAGAACTGTGGAAATTTGATCCAGTCCAGTAGTATGGACTCAAAGTTATTTAAACAATATTATTAGAAGTCTTTTCTTCAGAATAGCTAGCATAGTTCTTTCCATGTATCTTTGAGACAGTCCTTTTTATGTTAAAGGCAAGGACTAAATGGAGGTATCTTTAGGAAGGTTTCAGAGTAAAACCTTTTTTTGCCTGTTGATAGAAGGTTAATGTGGCCATCATTAACTTATTACTGTTTTACAAAAGTGGAAGATCTGGTAGAGGTCATTATAAAACAGTGCAACTGAAGAAGAGATTCAGTTGTTTTCATGGATTGTGTGAATTATTGAAGAGTTTTTAAAAGAATTACTGAAATTATGAATGGCAATATTATAGTATTATTCGCTGTTACTACACAAAGTAGTGCCAAGGCCACAGGACAATGAGGACATTGACAAATTATTAGGAACCTTATATAATTTCTGAAATATTGTTATTTATAACATTTACACATATACATTTTACCTAGGAAAAGTTAAGCATCCCTTTTAATTGTTTTACTTTTAATGAAATTTATTGAGATATATTCACACACCATATAATTTATCCAAAGAATACAGTCAGTGTCTCACACTATCATCATATAGCTGTGCATTTATCACCACAATCCATTTTAGAAAATTCTCTTCCTCCAAATAAAGAAATAAAAAATAAAAAAATCCATACCCTTCTCCTAACAATTATATATATATATATTTTTTTTGTCCATATTTTATTACTCATCTACCCATACACCAGGCAAAGGGAGTGTCAGTCACAAGGCATTCATAATCATATGGCCATGTGACAAAAGTTATACGTTTATACAATCATTATCAAAGATCAAGAACTATTACTGGGTTGTAGTTCAACAATTTCAGGTATTTCCTTCCAGCGACTCTAATATACTAGAAACTAATAAGGAATATCTATATAATTAGAAATATCTATATGATTAGAGAGAGAGGACACATCTGAGTCAGTAGTCAGAATCATTTGTTAAATACTAATTTCTCAGCTAACACCTCATCCTCATTTGATCATTCTCCCAAACTTTAGGGATATTTGGGCAATGACACTTTCCATTCTTCATGCTGAAAAGAGGTCTTGATCTTGTGGGGTAGAGAAATAAAACTGGTTGATGTTCTTGGAGAGACTGGTATGTCTGGTTTTGAGCACTTGTCTGGGATAGGAGCAATCTGGATGCCTTAAGTTTCTGAGAAAAATAACCTTATTAAGAAAGACTTTATACAGTTTTAAATAGAGCCCAAGGTATTGTATAGGGTTTTCAGAAATACTGTTATTTGGGGCTTGGTACACCATGACAATTTACAATATCTGGCTGAAGCTTGCATAAGAGTAAACTTAAGAATGAACTCTTGACTCTATTTGAAATCTCTTAGCCACTGAAACTTTATTTTGTTTAATTTCTTTTCCCCCTTTTAGTCAAGGGATTATTTTTTCTCAGTACCATGATGCCAAGACCAAGCACATCTCTGGGAATCATGTCCAGTGTTGCAAGGGAGACTTACACACTGGGCATCGTGTCCCATGGCGGGGGAAGGCAGTGAGTTTATTTGCAGAGTTGGATCAGAGAGAGAGGCCACAGCTGAGAATATAAGAAGTTCTCTGTGGGTGACTCTTAGACATAATTACAAGTACTCTTAGCTTTACATTGCAGAAATAAGTTTCATAAGGGAAGCTTCAAGATTGAGGGCTTTAAGCACCCATTTTAATTTTCTAGCAGTTTCCACATAACAACAAATAAACCATAATTATTTCTAACACCTCTCTTTTCAAGGGGAAAAGCAAATTATCTGTGATTTTCCTGGTTTCCTTTGGAAAATTCCAAAGGTAGTTGGAGATCAAGAAGACATTATTTGTAATTTGATTTGGGGGAGGCAAAAGGTCAAAAGTTTTCAGTTTTAAATAATTGATTAAATAGACCATCAGTCTCTGTGAAATAATACTTGACTTTTTAATTAACCAAACATGTAATAAAAGATTTTAAAATAAATGTAGGAGTTAACATGGTTGTAAAATCCTTAGTTTTTCTAAAGGTAGAAAGACTTAGTTCTCTTAAACAATTAAGGACATAATAAAGTCAACATAACATATGAATTATTTTGATAAGATGCAGAATCTTTGCCTTTTGGGCTAATTACTCAGAAGGTAATAAATTTTTACATATTCTTAAAAATAGGCCAGTAATGCAAGAAAATTTGTCTTTTTCACAGACCAAAAATCAAATTCTAGTTTTGCACCTATACAATATTTGATGCTAACAGCTTTTTTTGCAATGGCTTATGAATAAACACATTAACTCTTACCCAGCTTTGACCACAAATCTTTTATACAAATCATTTGTCATTTTTCATATTTGTTTTTTTACCTTTTAGCTTTTTATTAGTAGTTTTCTCTGACGAATCAAAATAGTTTGCAAATTACTTATGAGACTTCAAGACTGTATATCATTTATATTTACAATGATATATGATATAATGTAAAACAAACCAGAGAGACTGATTTCTATGACTCAGTGTTACTCATTATGTCAGTCTAAAGCAGTGGCCTGTGGATAGAGACTGTTTTCCAAAGAGAAAAGAGGTGGTTAGAACTACGCAACTAAATTGTGGCCTGTATTCTCCCCATTCAATGTACTGGGAAGGGGCCAATGACTTCTTAAACAGACAACTGTTTCTTAGGGCAAGGGATTTTAAAACCCTGGGTAGAAGAAGGCTGTAGTCCAGAGAAAGCCAAAAAAACAGCTGAGTCAGGAAAGTATGGTGACTGCCTGGCAGAAGAAGCAAACTCTGGGGCCCATGCAGAAAAGGGCATTCTTTATACCTCAGAGACACTGCAGAACCAGAACACTAAAAGATTTTGTAAAAAAGGGGAAAACATAAGCAAAGCCTGGAAGAACCTTTCAATTGTACTAAAACACTGGGGAAGCAGGAGAACAAGTAGTCTAGCCCCAAAGCATCACTGAGTCTGGCCCTTTAATTCCTTCTCCCTGACTCTTCTTGGCAGCCAGGCCAAGTATGGGCTAAGGAAATACAGACCCCAAGATGACCAAGGCAGTACTTGACAGGCTGAATGGGAAAGGCCACTTCTCAAAGTATAAATATATTTAATGTGGAGAAGCAGCCAATACTGTCTGCACCACATGCAAAGTCTTCCCCGCCCTTTCTCCCCAGATAAAGGTCTAGAGACTCCATACCTGACATTCCTCCCCCAAAGAAAATCCAGAAGTGTGCCCTTCCTCTTTCCCAACATTGTACTCTGCAGGGCCTCCGGGAGGTCGTGGTGTTTCCATGGCATAGCCTAGGCAGTGCCTGGTCTCAGTTGGCTCCTTTCTAAGCCATGAGGTCTTCCAAAGCATTGTCCTGATCATTGTTATGTAATACCAAAATTTCCATTCAAACCCATTTACTTAAATTTGCACTATTTTCTGCTGAACACTGGTGCATTTCCAGAACATCTTTCACTAAAAGCAGGTCAGAGCCCTTCTCACAGAGTGGTCCATGAGAAAAGAGTTTATTGAGAATCTGCTCAATATTCTCCCCTTCATGGCTCTCAGTTCACACTCATGAGTAACCCATGCCATCCACAGTGTTCACAGATTGCCACTTACAAGGGAACAGTGTCTGCAGTTCTGAATAGATGAGGGTATCTGGGAGTATTGGGCACTTGTGACACTAAAATTAGGAGGATTGACCACCACACCTGTTTTTGGTCGTGATGATTCATCTATGCTCACAGACAAGACCGAGAAGGAAGACATCTGGGAGGAGGGATACAGGGTTGATACATCCATGCAACTGACCAAGTTCAAGGCTGAAAACTCAGTGATGCCCATTGAGTTCACTGAAACTGTTCTGAATGGAAGGGTTAGGAAATTCCCAAATATGCCCTTGTAAACTCAAGTTTACAGAAAAATGGAGTTTGGTAATTGCTTACTGCAGGGATGGAGGGAAGGACTCTTTGGAAGATAGAAACATCTTTTCACAGTTCCCCAACTGTGGTAACATTATAAAGCCATTGGGTTCGAGAAGAGGCTTGAATCTAGAGTCAACCGCTCCAAGGATAACAGTACCTCCTCATCCTGTAAAGCAGGCTCAGAGCCTCCTTTGGATAAGTCTTGTTCCTAAGACAGCCCAAATGGGTACACTGAATCCTAACAGAACATTTCTCAGCACTTCATTCGCATCAATAATTTCTTTTAGAATTTTAACTTTTTTATTGTATAGTATAACATATATACAAAGCAAAGAAATAAAAAAGCAATAGTTTTCAAAACCTTCTTCAATGAGTGGTTATAGGACAGATCCTAGAGTGTGTCATGGGCTACATACGATCCTCTCAGATTTTTCCTTCTAGCTGCTCAAGAATATAGGAGGCTAAAGGGCTTAAATATTTATCAGCACAATCAACTTTTTTTCCTTCTTTTTCTGTGAAAAACAACATATATACAAAAAAGCTATAAATTTCAAAACACAGCACCGCAATTAGTCGTAGAAGATGTTCTGGTTTGACATGGGTTACAATTTCACAATTTTATGTCTTTACCTCCAAGTACTCCAAAATACTGGAGACTAAAAGAGATATCAATTTAATGATTCAGCATTCATATTCATTTGTTAAATTCTATATTCTATGTATAACTCCACCATCACATTTGATCTTTCCATATCTCTCTTTAGGGTTGTTTAGGCTATGGCAGTTCTAAATTTTTGATATTCGAAGATTCTGTCACTAATATGGGGTAGGGAGATGGAATTATCTGATGTTCTGGAGAGGCTGGGCTATGTTTCAGGACTTCCAACTTTCAGGTTGTAGGTTTCTGGAAAATTACTCTAGTGCGTGGAACCCTTGTGGAATCATATATTGCCCTAGGTGTTCTTTAGGATTGGCTGGAATGGTCCTGGTTGGGGGTTGGCAGGTTATGATAGGCAGCAAGGTCTAACTGAAGCTTGTGTAAGTGCAACCTCCAGAGTAGACTCTCATTTGAACTCTCTTTGGCCCTGATACTTTATTAATTACATTTCTTTCCCCCCTTTTGGTCACGATGTAATTGTTGATCCAATGACGCCAGGTCTGGATTCATCCCTGGGAGTCATCTTCCATGTCATCAGGGAGACCTTCACCCCAGGATGTTTTGTTCCATATAGTGGGAAGAGCTGTGATTTCACTTGCAGAGTTGGGCTTAGAGAGAGGCCATATCTGAGCAACAAAATAGGTCCTCCAGAAGTAAATCTTAGACATGCCTATAGGTAGTCTAAGCTTCTCTGCTACCTATATAAGCTTCACAAAAGTAAGCCACATGATCGAGGGCATGGCCTATTGATTTGGGTATTTCTAAAGTTTGACACAGTGTCGGGATTCCCTGATGGTAAGGTTTAATAGTTCCATAGTCTTTCTCCCCTCCCTCAGAGGACTCTCCCAATACTTTTTGATTATCTACTTAATATAGTCTAGGATGTTTCCAGGCATTATAATAATCTATACAGGATTAAAGGACCTCTTTCTTATTCTGTGCTCCCTCTGTTTCAGTTTTTTCAAATGAGCTATACAGATAGGTTGAATTACATTATGCACTACAGAAAATTTCAGTTCCAGATCAAATAAAACTTTCTTCCATTGGTCTCAGAGTATGTGTGGTTCTAAAATATAGACACTGTCTTCCTTACCCCTATGTTCTGAAATACTTTAACCCCAACCTGTTTGGCTTCATTCTTATCTCTAAATATCAGGTTATATATATAAAATAGCCTCTTAAAATCCAGAAGTAATAATCACCACTCTGGACTTAATGTGTCTGCTCTAAAAGCTTACAATCTAGGCCCCTGTTTTCTTATAAGCATTTTCTAAAGGTGACCATACCATTATTGTTCTTTCGTTTCTGGCTTATTTTGTCTCACCAAATGTCCCACATGTTCATTCACATCATTGCATGCCTCACGGCTTTGTTCCTTTTTGTAGCAGCACAACCTTCATTCATAAGTATACGCCATTGTTCACCAATCTATTTCTCCATCAGTGCATCCTTCAGCTGCCGTCGGAGAGCTCCAGTCGGTCAGGCCGGCTGGCACACCGGGTGGGGTTGGGGAGCGAGCTCGCGGAAATTAACCTGGGTAAGCTGAAGCCGGCGTCTTTCCCCTGCCGGCGGTCGCGAAGAAGTCGTCACTCAGGCCAGATGCGGGTTTTAAGTCTTTATTGTTACACTCCGGGATGGGTCACCCGGGAACCCGAAGAGTGAGACGTCTGGGGTCCGAAGACCCCAGGGCTCTATCGACGATGCGGGGCTGGGCGAGCAACAGGCTTAAATATACTCGGAGGAGGGGTGGAGCTAAGGGTCTACACGTCACACTGAGGCAGCCAATCATGCAAGGTAGTAGGCAGTTGCCAGGCAGAGGGTAGAAATTAGGGGTATGGAACGAGTTAAGCATAACAGGAAGGGTTGCAGGCTTTGAGATGAGCTACGGAAATGGGCGGTCTACAACAAGAGGGGGAAGGGGGAACAGTGAACTGGGTTACCAATATGGGGGCCGGGAGTGAACATAGAGAGGGAGAGAAGGATTAAAAAGTTTTAAGCATGGCTAGGCTCTAGTCCCTGAGAAATATGCCACAATTCCTCTCCTTTTTCTTTTAAAGGCTCACCTGTGTGACAGGTGGTGGGCATTAACCTTTGCTGGGAGGGGTAGGGATGAGATTCCCCTTGCACTTGAGGCTCAGAATTTCAGGGGAAGGGTATGTGCTGAGCCGACCCTTATGCAAATCTCATGTGCCCCAGAAGAGCCAGAGGAGGCCTGTTAGAGTGGCCCTCTTCTGCGGCTACTTTGTGCCGCACCCAGCGGTACCCATCTGGTAGCCTTTCGGCGGCCCCAGATGCACGCTCTCTGGTGACGTGCAGCCCCCGTAGGGGAATGGAGAGAGGCAGGGAGTGGCGCAGGCATAGGCAGGCAAGGCTAGAGCCGCAGTAGCGCAGTGCCGACTGCACAAGATGGCCAGTCTTGAGAGCGACACCAACCTCAGGGTGATCAATCCTGGGGGTGAGCAACACTAGCGAGCCATACCTGAGCCTGCCGACGGTTGTCCGCGTTGGTGAAGGGATTTTGGAGCTCTAGCGCGGCAAGAGCTAAGAGTTTTGTATTTCGTTTGTGACGAGAGATTTTTGAAAAGAGGCACTTAAGTAAGAAAAGGATAACAATTAAAATTAGTAGGAGGACACCGTAGAAGATAAGGCTGGAAGGTTGGAAAAGGGAAGAGAATTTATGGAGGAGGTCCGAAAGGAGAGAGCTAGAGAGTTTAGGTACAGATAAATTTTCTATAGCTAGGATTTGAGTTTGAAGGCTATGAGTATAGTTCCAGAATGAGTTATTATAAGCAGAAAACATCCAATCGCGCAGGGTGAGGCGAGGACGAGAGGTGTTGACAAGTACAGGGGTGACACAGAGACGAGAGAAAGGGTAGCGTCCATCACAAGTGGCGGTGGCTACTTCATACAGGGCTTCAATATTTAAGGCTAGCAGGTCAATTTGCTGCTGTAGGTTAAACAGGGCTTGGTGGGTTAGGGAATTGAGTCTTGCCTGTAAGGACAGGGCCGAGGTGGTGGAACTGGTAAGGTTATTTATGACAGAAGCGGAGGTGGAGGTCTGGGTGAGCGCGACGGCTGCCGTGACAGAAGCTGCAACGGAGGCGATGATGGCCGCCGAGATGGCGGCGGTGATGCCGAAGTCTCGTTTTGCACGTTGGCTAAGCTGAGCAGTGGCGCTGTCCAAGGGTATCTGGGGGGCGACCCACCTGGTCACGTTGATTGGGATCCAAAGGAGTTTAGGTTGAAGCACTATGAAAACTACTGCGAAAGAGGTATTAAGGTATTAACAAAAAGTTGTGGGAATGTGGGGGAATCGGGGGTGAGGAACAGTAATCCGGGGGGATATTGGACTGCGGCCCACACTTCGCTTTCAGGAGGTTTTGCAGAAGTGGCTGTGGAGAAAATTAGAAGTGTTACAGGGAGGAGTCGCCAGGTGGGAATTCCGGAGGGGCATGCTAGGGAGAACATTTTTACTGAAAATAATAAGCAGGTTAGCACCTAGAGGAAGAAAATGAGCAGGTTAAAACATGCGATGATGCACAGGAAAATTATGGCAAGTAGGATTCTTTCAAAGAGGCTCCAATCCTTTGGAGCAACTGTTGCTGGGTAGCGTAGGGACTGGTAAGCCCATCCTCTTTGAGGGCGTTGCGGGGATGGGGTGAGATTAATGGGGAAGAGCGCTGCCTGTGTCGGCGGCAGCAGTCGGACCGGGTCGAGGGCCAAGGCTGCTCCGGACTTGGGAGAGGGCTGCCGCCCGTGGGATTGTGGCAGAGTGGCCCAGGTAAAAAGGATGGCGCCTGCCGCGCTTCCGGGAAGAAGGGGTTGGTGGTGCTGAAGGGAGCAGGGCCGGATGCCAGGGGAGGGGCAGAAGGCAAGGGAGAGGAGTCAGGGAGTTTCGCCTCCGCGTCCTTAGGGAGGGCGGGGCAAAGGTTGCGACTCCCTTCCGGCCCGGGCGGCGAGGAAGAAGGCGGAAGGGTGGAGTTTGGGTTCCCGCCATTAACCTTTCCGCCATATTCCCGTAAGGGTGGGTGTTGTTCGAGTCGCTCACTTAACTGCTCAAGCAAGGACTCGGCATCCGAATCGGACTCGGAGCCTGATGACGAGGCCTCTGCAGCAGCCGCATTTACCTGCTTGGGTCGGCCGTCTGTGGGGGGCAAGGAGCCTTGAAGGTAGGAGCGGATAGCAAAGAGGGTGGGGAGAAGTCCGGGGGGGAAACGCCTGCCCTCGTGTTCCATTTTGTCTATGACCCGGGCAATGAGCTGATCGTAGGTAGCTGGGATCCAAAGTGGACTCGTTAGTAGCCAGGGGTTGAAGGGCAGCAAGAGGTCCCAATAAACCTGAAGCTGCCGGGCAGAAACCTTACATCTATGTGTGTCCAACAAGGCAGCCAGGGCGCGCACTTGAGGGACCTGACTCTTAGAGAGAGACTGACCCATGTTGAAATTTGGAGAGGACTACTCACTGCTTGTAGAGACTAGGACTGCGTTTATTTAAGCAGGAGAGTCTAGGGGGCTTACCTTGGTTCAGAAGAGAGGTCCTAGTGTCTCCGGTGTGCGGCGGGCGAGGAAGGGTCCCTGTTCGGGCGCCAATTGCCGTCGGAGAGCTCCAGTCGGTCAGGCCGGCTGGCACACCGGGTGGGGTTGGGGAGCGAGCTTGCGGAAATTAACCTGGGTAAGCTGAAGCCGGCGTCTTTCCCCTGCCGGCGGTCGCGAAGAAGTCGTCACTCAGGCCAGATGCGGGTTTTAAGTCTTTATTGTTACACTCCGGGATGGGTCACCCGGGAACCCGAAGAGTGAGACGTCTGGGGTCCGAAGACCCCAGGGCTCTATCGACGATGCGGGGCTGGGCGAGCAACAGGCTTAAATATACTCGGAGGAGGGGTGGAGCTAAGGGTCTACACGTCACACTGAGGCAGCCAATCATGCAAGGTAGTAGGCAGTTGCCAGGCAGAGGGTAGAAATTAGGGGTATGGAACGAGTTAAGCATAACAGGAAGGGTTGCAGGCTTTGAGATGAGCTACGGAAATGGGCGGTCTACAACAAGAGGGGGAAGGGGGAACAGTGAACTGGGTTACCAATATGGGGGCCGGGAGTGAACATAGAGAGGGAGAGAAGGATTAAAAGGTTTTAAGCATGGCTAGGCTCCAGTCCCTGAGAAATATGCCACATTCAGCCACCTGCATTCATCAGGCATAATGTAGAAGGCCCAAAGTCAACAGTCCATGAACATTCTCAATTTTAGATAATATCATTGTTTCTGAGGGAAAGAAAACCAATAAACACATCCTTGCCAAATAAGAAATCTAAACCTCCTCTTAATTCTTGTCCCTCACCCCATTATTTATCTCTGCTGTTGCTGTGGTAGTGCTGATGGTTTCCTTTTGAACATAGCTCATAGCATGCAATTACAGTTTTCCCCCTGTACCCTGGACTTAAACACTCTTTATACAAGAATCATGTCTTTGAAGTAATTCTTACGAGAATTAATTCATATTTCTAGTATGAATCAGTGGGACACATAGGTCTATACAACCCGTTTCAAAGTTCATCTTCAGTATGGTACTATTACTTCTAGACCCACCACAGAATCATCTTCACTCCTATCTATTCCCTTACATTGGAGTTCAACCTCATTAGCTAATGGTTCACCCATCTCTAGCTTCTATGTATCGCTAAGTACCCTATATTCTGTGTTATAAGCCTCTGATTATACCTTTATGCTGGTCATAAAAGTGGAATCATATAGTATCTATCCTTTCATGTCTGCCTAATTTCACTCAGCATTATTTCCTCAAGGCTCATCCATCTTGTTATGTGCTTCAGGGCATCATTTTGTCTTACTGCTGCATAATATTCCATTATGTTGATCCACTTGTCAGTTGATGGGCATTTGGTTTGTTTCCATCTTTTGGCAACTGTGAATAATGCTGCTCTGAACATAAATGTGCAAATGCTTGTTTGTGTCATTGCTTTCAGCTGTTCTGAGTATATACCAAGTAGTGCTATTGCTGGGTCATAGGGCAGCTTGATATTTAGTTTCCTAAGGAACCGCCAAACAGTCTTCCATAGTGGCTGCACCATTATACATTCCCATCAGCAGTGGATAAGTGTCCCAGTTTCTCCACATCCTCTCCAATATTTATAGCTTCCTGTTTGTTTAATAGCAGCCATTCTTATAGGTGTGAGGTGGTATCTCATTGTAGTCTTGATCTGCATTTCCCTTATAGTCAATGAAAATGAGCATCTCTTCATGTGCTTATGAGCCATCTGTATTTGTTCTTCAGAAAAATGCCTATTCATATCTTTCGCCCATTTTATAATTGGGTTGTTTGTTCTTTTGCTGTTGAGTTGTATGATTTCTTTGTATATACAGGAAATCAAACCTTTGTCTGATATGTGATTTCCAAATATTTTCTCCCATTGAGTTGGCTGCCTTTTCACCTTTTTGATAAAGTCTTTTGAGATGCAGAAGCATTTGATTTTGAGGAGTTCCCATTTATCTATTTTTCTTTAGTTGCTTATGCTTTGGGTGTAAAGTTTAGGAAGCTACTTCCTGTTACTAGGTCTTGAAGATGTTTCCCTTCATGTTCTTCTAGAAGCTTTATGGTGCTAGTTCTTATATTTAGGTGTTTGATCCATTTTGAGTTAATTTTTTGTAGGGTAAGATAGGGGTCCTCTTTCATTCTCTTGGCTATTGATATCCAGTTCTTCCATGCCCAATTATTGAAAGAGTATTTTGTCCCAGTTTAAAGGATTTGGGGGCCTTGTCAAAAATCAGTTGGCCATAGATTTGGTGGTCTATTTCTGCACTCTTGATTCAATTCCATTGGTCAATGCTTCTATCTTTGTGCCAGTACCATGCTGCTTTGACGACTGTGGCTTTATAATAGGTTTTAAAGTCAGGGAGTGTTAATCCTCCTACTTTGTTCTTCTTTTTTAGGATGCGTTTAGCTGTTTGGGGTCTCTTTCTCTTCCAGATGAATGTTCCATGAGCACTAGAGAAGAATGTATAACCTTGTGCTTTGGGGTGCTGTGACCTATATATGTCTGTTATTCAGGTCTAATTCATTTATCAAGTTATTTAATTTCTCTTTCCTTGTTGACCTTCTATTCTGTTGTTCTATCTATAGTGGAGAGTGGTGTATTGAAGTCTCCTACTATTATTGTTGAAACCTATAGCACTCCTTTCAGTTTTGCCAATGTCGGTCTCATGTCCTTTGGAGCTCCTTGATCGGGAGCATAAACATTTATGATTGTTATATCTTGTTGGTGAATTGACCCTTTAATTAGTATATAGTGTCCTTCTTTGTCTCTTATGATGTCCTTACATTTAAAGTCTGTTTTGTCCTATATTAGTATAGTTCCTCCTGCTTTCTTTTGGTTACAATTTGGGTGGAAAATCTTTTTCCATCCTTTCACTTTCGATCTATTTGTATCCTTGTGTCTAAGATGAATCTCTTGTAAGCAGCATATAGCTGGATTATATTTCTTAATCCATTCTGCCAATCTGTATCTTTTAATTGTTAAGTTTAGTCTGTTAACATTCAAAGTTATTACTTAAAATGCATTCTTGATTCCACCATCTTATCTTTTATTTCATTTGTCAGATCTATATATTCTTTCCCCTTTTCTCTTTGTATTCTTTAAATTATTCTTAGTGGTCCTCTTCAATTCTGTGCCCTTCTCCAAGACCTCCTTCTTCTGTCTTTTTTTTTTTTTTTTTTTTTTTTCAGCTGGCAGTCCTTTTAGTATTTCTTGTAGGGGTGATCTCTTGTTGACAAATTCTTTCAGGACTTCTTTGTCTGTGAAAGCTTTAATCTCACCCTCAATTTTGAAGGACAATTTGGCTAGGTACAGAATTCGTAGCTGGAAGTCTTTCTTTTTCAAGATCTTGAATATATCATACCACTGCCTTCTCACCTCCAGGATGCTAGTTGAGTAGTCCGAATTCAGTCTTATTTGATTTCCATTGTATGTAGTAGATTGTTTTTCTCTTGCCACTTTCAGGATTTTGCACTTCACTTCAACATTTGACAGACTGATTAACATTTTCCTTGGGGAAGGCCTATTTGGATTTTTCTGTTTGGAGTTTGTCGGGCTTCTTTGACTTGTATATTTATGTTCTTTATGAGGATTGAGACTTATTCCCCCATTATATCCTCAACTACTTTTCCTAGCCTTTACTCCTCACTTCTCCTTCTGGGACACCAATGATTCTTATCTTTGTGTGCTTGGTTTTGTCTGTCATTTCCCTAAGTTCCCATTCAATTTTTTCCGCCTTTTTGCCATTTGCTGTTTTGAGTCTTTGAAATCAATTATGCTGCCCTCTATATCACTTATTCTTTCTTCTGTCTCTTCAAATCTGGTGTTTAGTGCCTCTAATATGTTTTTTATTTGGTCAACAGTGTCTTTAATCTTTGTGATGTCAACTATTTTTCTATTTATTCTTTCAAATTCCTCTTTATGCTCTTCTACCGTCTTCTTGATCCCCTTTATGTCATTTGTTATCCCACTTACTTTATTAAGTAGAGTTGTATGGACATCTTTGACTAGTTGTCCCAATGTCTGTGTCTCATCTGGTGTTTTAATTTGGTCATTAGGCAGGACTTTATCTGTCTTCATTGTGATATGTTTAGTGATCTTCTGTCATCTTCGTCGCATGTAAACATCTTGATTGATTTGCTTTGGAAGTTGATTTCTTTCAGTAGTCTAAGGCCTTGTGTTTGTGGGATGGTTGTACAGCAGGCAGCAGGGTACCGTGTGGGGCACTCAGTGCGGTGATTTGTTTGAGGGCAGGTATAGATGCAGGTTGGGGATGTTACACTGATGCTTGTGAACATAGGCACCCAGTAGCCAGGGAGGATGTAGCTGTGCAGGTGCACTGGTCTGGGGGGCGTGACCCTGGTATGTGTTAGTCTAAGGCATGGGGCCGTTTGTGTACATTAGTAGAGCTGTGGCAGCAGGTCGTTGTTATGCCTTTTAGGACTGGGGGCTGATGTGACCCGGCTGCACAGGTCAGCACTTTCTCAGAGCTGGGAACTATGACTGAGGACCGTGCATATGTGTGGTTCTAGGACTGTTGTAAAGTGCGGTTCCCTGGGCTGAATGACGTGATTGGGGTCCGTGCGCATGTGTGGGCCTGGAAGTGCTGTAAACGGATGCGCAGAGCTCAGGTGGGGTGGAGCGAGGCTGTGCAACACTGTGGGTGTGGGGGCAGGGGCAGCCTAGGTATTGGGCATTAGTGCTCGCTGCCTTCATGCATTGGCAACAGCCTGCAGGGAACAGGGAGGGGAGGTAGTGCTCAGGAGTGGTGCAGTAGAGGTGTATTGAGCTGCACTTGGGGTGGGGACAGGTGTGTGCACTGGGGCCTGGTTGGATGGGGGCACCTGGAGGGGGGGAATAGGAGCGGGTGATGGGTTTCGGGTGCGTGGGGTGGGAGATGAGTCGCTGGGTCATGGGGCTGTGCTGGTGAGTGTAGTCCGTCCAAGGAATGCAGCCTGACTTACTTCCTAGTTCCACGTTCCTGTCTGTGCCCTCCTGCAGGCTCCATGGCTCCATGCCTCCATGCCAGGCTCCAGCTTTCTGCCCATCAATTCCTCATTCTCTGCAAGCAGGACTGCCCCGTATGGTGCAGAAGGCTCTCCCAGGTCAGCCACATTCCCGAATCGCCACCTCCGTCGCCCTCCTGTCTGTTCTCTAACTTTTCTGTGGAGCAGGGCTAATCTCGAGCTACTCTATTTAGCCATCTTCCCAGAAGTGCCTCTCATCAGTAATTTTTAACACAAGATTATCAAATGGATCCTCTTCACACTCAAAATCAGCAAGATTGAAATCTGCTTTAGTGTGGGGTAGATTGAAAACTTTCTCTTTCATAGCACTGTTGCTGACCCAGGTTGCTTTTGTGCTGAAGGCTGGCAAGGATGGGACTGATGGGAAGTGACACTGTGGATTTATACAGTGTTGTAGTATCTCATTTTGCTATTGCCCTCTGGGCCACTTTTAGAATTCACTTTAGCTTCTGCTTCCTCTGCCTTGTATTCATCCTCCTGCTGTGCTTCTTGGATTTTCTTGATGTCTTTAGCTCATTCATTGGTTTTCTTTTCCAAGAACTCATGCCATATTTCTCTGACAACCTCTAAACAATCTGGCAAGATGAAAGCAATAGGTAGACCAACCTTAGCTGGTATTTTGAATTTGTCTGTCTTACATGGAACATCATCAAGGTAACTTTTGCTTTTTGGGATATTGAAGTAGACAGAGGGGAATACCTGAAAGCCCTAAACTATAGTTAAGCTGTCTGGATATCTGAAAGGATTGTAAAAGCCCTTATCTCTTGTCTGGTGCCTTTGTGACTGTAAGAGCTGTTATCCCTTTATCTGGTCATTTTCTTAGTAGGTCCTAATGGTAAAGAAAGCAGTCATTAACTAGCCTTAGTCCCTTATATTTGTAAATCATCTGCTAAACTCTGCAGTTGAAAGATAGATAGCTCTGCCTCCTTTCCTTTCAATTTATGTTAACAATGTTTAACAATGTTTCCTTTTCTGTTTTGAACTTCTGCCTTGAATTTCCTATCTGAAATGATTTCATCTCCCCTTGCTAGAACCCTTAAAACCCTGGAATCCCCTTGGTACAGGGAGACAGATTTTGGGCCATTAGGCTGTCAGTTCTCCTACTACACTGGTGTAGTAATAAACTCCTTCTGTCTTTGAAACCTCCAGTGTCTCAAAAATTGGTAATTGAGTGCATAGGGCAGAAGAATCCACAGCCTTTGTCTGGTAACAGAGGCTATTGTAGTTCTGTGGAGTCCATAGTGAAATTATGAAATAGAGAAACAAGTTGGATAGACTTAGTACTGTAGTGGCAAAGCATATAATCAGCAGGGTTTTTAAGTGGCAGAATACTAAAAGACTGGGAATTTCCTATAGTAAAGAAGAGTATTGAGATAATTTAAATTTAAGATCCCGACTGAAGAGGAAGATCAACATTCAAATGAGAACGCAACAAAGAAAAAACACAAAGAGTTCTGTGCAAAGGAAGGAGTCAAAGAGGCACCAGGAAGAATCCCACTCAATGGAAGAAGGGATGAAACCCCCACTCAAATGAGCCAAGGAGATTTTTGTTCAGGAAGCTTCTCACTCAAACCAAAAGAACTAGCTCAAGGCAAAAGAGTCAGGGAGTGAATATCCACTAAAGTATGTCTTAATATACAAAAATACTACTCTCAAAGAATCAAAGTCAAATCCATCACCAGAAAACTGTCTGGGGCACCTGGTCAAGAGTCAGAAATCAGGCCCCAGACAGCCATGTGAGCAGAGGACAATAGGCCTGCCATGCAGTTGGGTCAGGCTAGTTGAAGAGTCTTAGGTCCAGTAGATATTCTGATCTTTAATGACCCATGTCATCTATAACTGCCAAAGATAAAACTGCAACAGACAATATTAAACAAGGATGTTGGCAAGGATGACTTTATTCAAGGATGGCTTTAGCAAGCAGGAGAGTAGAACTCAACTGCGTTTAAACAAAGAACAGCCAGGATTTCAAGGGCTGAGATTAGGTTGGAGGAAAACTTCAGGAGGGGAGTTAAGGGGGAGGGTGATTGCAGAGGTTTCATTTAGGATGGTTTGCCTCCACAGAGATAGGTGGGGGATTTACTGAGGCTGTGATTGGGATCACTTGATAATGGGTGTTTGCATTTGTGGTGATTAGGCCACCTGAAAGTGGTAAGGTGTGGGAGACAGAAGAGTAACAAGGAAATACCTATTAAGGGCTTCTCAGGTGCCTGGGTAGCCTAAAGCTGCGTGAGAGAGAAGAGGGGGAGGTCAGGGGCAAGTTTGATAATATAAAATAGGGTTTGAAGTTGTCTTTTTTTTTTCTTTTCATTTCTGTAACCTGAGTTCTTTTCTCAGCAGTCCCACAGCTTTAAGATTGCTTTCCAGGTAGGATGGGGGAAAGTTATGGATAGAGGTACGCAGGGAATAAGGCTGGCAAATGGTCAAGAGAAAGAACAGTCTTTGTCAGAAAGAGGCTCTAGCCCCAAAGGGTGGTGGTAATATCCTTGATAAACACTTGGTTTTCAGCATCTCCTTTTACTTGAATTCTGGTAAGAGCTTAAGAAAATTTTAACAAAGAGGGACAACAGACCTCCATTATTTTATAAATGAAGTTTTATTCAGAAGATAATTTTTAAAGATGATTGGAGGAGTTTGGGAGCAAGACATCTGAAAGCAGGATAGGTTATTATGAATGTGAATTTTCTCCAGATTTGTACTTCATTGATAGTGATCAAAGGGAAGCTTGTCTCATTTTAGCATGCAGGTAACAATTTTCTGCAGTTAGATTGGTGGAAGAGACAATCAATCAATCAATATAAGTATAGAGACCCTTTAGGTAAAGGATCTGAAATAATAGTTTGGGTATAATTAAGAAAACAGGACAGAGAAGGGAAAGGCTAACAGTTTGGTTCCATGATAGGGTGTCTGAGAAATAGATATTTAAATTGAGTGAAAAAATATGATTGTGGGGCGGGAAAGTGTTTGAGGGGATTGTAGTAGAAATTAAAGATGATGACAGTGCTCAGAATAGATATAATAACAATATCTGATTGTGTTTGGGTGGTTCTGAGTAGGGATTTCAAAGGTCAATTCAGGGATGCCTGGTGGTACCGTTAACTAATATTGGAAAAATCAGGAGGAATAATTTAGTTATTTTGGTTGGAGGTTATGTCTTGATATATATTTCATTTCAGCCTCCTATAATCAGGCAAATTGAGGTGATAGCTAAGAATTTATAGAAAGCAATCTTTATAGAAATAGCAATGGAAGAAATTGAAGCAATTGAATGAATGTGTGAAGTTGCAAGGAAATTATATAGAAATGTGAGAGCAGAGCTGATAGGAGTGAATCTTTTTTTAAATTTTATTTTGAAATCATTTCAAACATATAGAATAGTTGTAAAAACATTCAAATACCATTCAGAAAAATCCAACATAAAATCACCCCCAAGTGTCCAGCTCCATCAATTTTAACATTTTGCCATATCATTCTGTCCATTATCCATTTATTTACCTATCATTTATATCTATTTTCTGAACATTTGAGAGCAAGTTGCACACATCATACTTATTGAACACATAGTACTTCCATATAGGTTTCATATAAACAATGATATTGACTGTTCTAGTTAGCAAGCTGCCAAAATGTGATATACCGGAAATGGAATGGCTTTTAAAAGGGAGAATTATTAAGTTGCACGTTTGTAGTTCTAAGGCTGTAAAATTGTCCAAATTAAAGCAAGTCTATAGAAGTGTTCAAATTAAGGCACCAACAAGAGGTTACCTTTCCTCAAGAAAGGCCAATTTGACTCTCAACTGAAAAGGCACATGGCAAACATGGCGAAGTCTGCTAGCTTTCTCTCCAGGCTGCTTGTTTCGTGCAGCTCTCCCAGGGGCATTTTCCTTCTTCATCTCCAAAGGCTGCGTAGGCTCTTTCGTGGCTCTAAAAAGGGATTCTTTCTAAAATGCTTCCACTTTTAAATGATTCCAGTAGAGTAATCAAGACCCACCTTGACCGGGTAGAGTCAGATCTCTGTGGAGATAATCTAATGAACTTTCCAAACAACAATGCTGAAACGGGTTTAAAAGAAATGTTGTTCCCACAAGTTTGGATCAGGATTAAAACGCGGCTTTTCTAGGATACATAAATCCTTTCATACTGGCACATTCAGTAATTATAATCACCTTAAGTGCAGTTATGTAGTTTGTTCTAGTTTGCTAGCTGCTAGAATGCAACACATCAGAGATGGATTGAGATTTAATAAAAGGAGATTTATTTCATTAGTTCTTCAGAGGAAAGGCAGCTAACTTTCAACTGAGGTTCTTTCTCACGTGGAAAGGTACAGAGTGATCTCTGCTGGCCTTCTCTCCAGGCCTCTGGGCTCCAACAACTTTCCCCGGGGTGATTTCTTTCTGCACCTCCAAAGACCTGGGCTGAATTGAGAGTGCTGAGATGAGGTATGCTAAGCTGCTTGAACTTTGCTAGGTTGCGCTTTCTTATTTAAGCACCAGCCAATTAAGTCAAACATCATTCATTGCAGCAGGCACGCCTCCTAGCCTACTGCAGATGTAAGCAGCAGCAGATGAGGTTCACATACCATTGGCTCATGTCCACAGCAACAGAACTAGGTGCCTTCACCTGGCTAAGTTGACAACTGAATCTAACTACCACATAGTTCAAGAACTTTAACATAGATAGAAAGCTTATATTACGTATTTCATTTTTTTCTTCTTTCCCAATAATATCCTTTTGGGCCTTTTCTCCTCCATGCTTAGTTTTCATCCGGTACTACGTATTGCATTTAATTGTCATTATCTCTTCGTTTTTTTTTTTCCCTTTTTAAATTGTGAAAACAGGCATACAACATATGTCTTCTCATCCTAACCACTCCCAAGCATTTCACTCAATGGAATTAATCATATTCAAATTGCAATATTCTTACCACCATCCATTGCTTCACCCCAAATATAAATCCTATACTCATTTTGCACTAATTCCCCCTTGCTCCTGCCTCCCCACTCCTGGTAACCTGTACTCTACTTTCTTTCTCTATGAGTTTGCATACTCTCTGATATTTTCTTTGAGGTTACCTTGGGACTTAAATTTGACATCCTAAATCTATAACAGTCTTATTTGCATTGATACTAACTTAACAATTACAAAATATGCATACCTATGATCCTGTTCCTCTCTGTCCCTCTACCTTTATGAAGTTCTTGTCACAAGTTATATATTTATACACTGAGTCTAAAATCATTGATTTATGATTTCATTTTATGCATCTGCCTTTAAATCCTATAGGAAGTAAATATTGGAGTTATGAATCACAAATGCGATAGTGCTGGTATATATATTACCCATGTCATTTGCTTTACTGGAGATCTTTATGTCTTCATGTGGTTTTAATCAATTGTATAGTGTCCTTTCCTGAAGAAATCCTCTAGCATTTCTTATAGGGCTGGTCTATTGGTGATGAAGTTACTCAGCTTTTGTTTATCTGGGAATGTCTAAATCCCCCCCTCATTTTTTAATGAAAACTTTGCCAGATATTAAATTCTTGGCTGGCAATTTTGGGGTTTCAGGACTTTAAATATCTCTTCCCACTGCCTTTTTTCCTGTCTAGTTTCTGATGAGAAATCAGCACTTAATCTTATTCAGGCTCCTTTGTATGTGTCATGTTGCTTTTTTCTTATAGTTTTCAGAAGTCTCTTTCTCTTTGGCAATTTACAGTTTGATTATAACATGACACAATGTAAGTTTATTTTGGTTTATTCTTTCTAGAGTTCATTGAGCATCTTAGATGTATATATTCATGTCTTTCATTAAATTTGGGAAATTTTCTGCCATTATTTCTTTGAATATTCTCTCTACCCCTTTCTCTCTTCTCCAGCTGAGAATCCCATAATGCACATATTAATATGCTTTATGATGTCTCACAGTTTACTTGGGCTCTGTTCACTTTTCTTCATTCTTATCTCTTTCTGCTCCTCAGATTGGATGATTTAAGTTGTTTCATCTTCAAGTTCACTGATTTCTTCTGCCAGCTCCAATCTTCTTTTTTAATCCTTCCTGAGCATTTTAATTTCTGTTACTGTGGTCTTCAGCTCTATTTGTTTCCTGTACATAATTTTCATCTCTCTATTGGTAATCTCATTGTGTTCATCTATCATTTTCTTGATTTCCTTTACTTGTTTGTCCATATTTTACTTCAGTTCTTTGAGTACACTTAGGACCATATTTAAAGTCTTTTTCTGGAATATCCTAGGTTTGATCCTCCTTGTTGACAGTTTCTAATAGTTTAACCTTCTCCTTTGCCTGGGCCATCACTTCTTTCTATGTTTGGTAATCTTTTATGGAAACCTGGACATTTTGATATTTTAGTGTGTTTTCACTGGAATTTAGACTCTGAGGTATGTGAGGACAAAAAAAGACAAAGAACAGGGAAAAAAAGTAACATCTCCAGTGTTTGCAGATTGACCTGTGTGACTGTTCTGTTTAGTTTATCCATGAAATGACTTTGGCAGCAGCATAGAGGGGCCTCCCTGATCTTTCTGCACAAGCTTTTTTTTTTTTTTTTTTTTTTTTTAACATGCACAGGCACCGGGAATCAAACCCAGGTCTCTGACATGGCAGGCAAGAATTCTGCCACTGAACCACTGTCGCATTGCCCTGCACAAGTCTTTTGTCTTGGGCATGCACATGCAGCCCTAGGAATTCCGACCTTCACATAAATGCATGTCCCATCATCCCTAGGAAATATTTTCTTCATTATCCGGAGCATTGTGCTATCTGTCCTACAGCCATCAACCCCTTGTTCCAGGCAGCGTTCCCTAGGAGATCTATGTGAATTATCTTCTGCATGACGGAGAGCAAGTCTCTCAGGCCACTAACACAGAGATTAGGCTACACATAAATACTTCCATGGTGTGCACAAGGGTCTCCCTGCTCTATCCAGAACCAAGAGCTGGAATCTGTACTGGGAGTGTGGGCTGGTTTCAGGCTCAGCCAGTGAGTGGTCAGCCAGGGTGCCACAGGATCCTATTGCTTTTAAATAGCCCTTTTCTTTTTTTTTTTAATTAGAGAAGTTGCAGGTTTACGGAACACTTATACATTAGATACAGGATTTCCACACACTGCCCACCACCAATGTCTTGCATTGGTGTGAAACATTTGTTACAATTGGTAGTAGCACTTTTTTATAATTATAGTGTTTTTTTAATTGTAGTTGCCTTTGTTACAACTGATGAAATACTATTAAAATAGTACAACTAAGTATCTGTAGTTTAGATTAGGTGTTATAATTATTGCTTTATAGACTTTTGTGTATTTTAAAGAAGACGTGAAAAATATAACTAAAGAGTTTATGTTTTTTAACCCATATATCTATCATTTCTGGTACTCTTCATTTCTCCCTAAGGATTTGTCCATACACTGGGTAAAGGGATTGCCAGTCACAGGGTTTTCCCAATCACATGGTCACACCTTAAAAGCTTTATACTTATTCAGTCATCTTCAAGAATCAAGGCTATTGGATTACAGTTAAACAGTTTTAGGTATTTCTCTCTAGCTACTCCAATATACCAAAAACTCAAAAGAGATATGTTTATATCACATATAAATAAGCTCCGGAATGACCTCTCTACTCTATTTGAAATCTCTTAGCCAGTGAAACTTTATTTTGTTTCGTTTATCTTCCTCCTTTTGGTCTCACTCCCACTATGCTAAGGCCAGCTTATTCTTGGGAAACGAACATGTTACATTAGAGTGGTACATTTGCTACAAATAATGATAGCATTGTTTTATACTTACGCTATTTTTATAGTAGTTACATGTATTACAATTAGTGAATGTTTATTAAAAGGTACTATTAACCTTTGTCCATAGTTTATATTAGGTGTAGTTTTTGTTATATACCACCCTATTATAAATACTTTGTATTAGTGTCATAAATTTGTTATAATTCATGAAAGAACATTTCTATACTTGTACTGTGAACTACTGTCCATCCTCTATAATATGTGTTATACAGTCCTAGGACTATTAATTTAACATTAATTAAATAAATTAATGTTTTAATTTTTACTTATTTAACATGTATGACCTAAAGTTTGCCTTTTAACCACATTCACCTGTAATACTCAACTGCTGTTAATTACTCTCACAATATGTCTTCAAGGTTCATTCATATTGTCACATGCTTTTTATGGATGAATAATGTTCCATTGTATATATATACCACATTTTGTTTATCTATTCATCTACTGATGGACACTTGTGTTGCTTCCATCTTTTAGCAGTTATGAATAATGCTGCTATGAAAAATGTACAAATATTTGTTTGAATTCCTACTTTCAATTCTTCTGAATATTTACGTATGGTAATTTTATACGCAGCTCTCTTAGGAACTGCCAAACAGTCTTCCACAGTGCACCATTTTACAATTCCACCAGCAATAAATGAATGTCCCTATTTCTCCACATCCTGTTCAACACATGTAATGTTTTTTAAACGTATTTTTGTTGAGATATCGTGACACACATACAGTCCATCCAAAGTATCCATCCAGTGGCTCACAATATCATCATTTAGTGTGTATTCATCAGCATGATCAGTTTTAGAACATTTATTTGTATCACTGCAGAAAAAGAAATAAAAATATTAAAAAAAAAACTCATACCCTTACCCCTTGCTCTCCTTGATCACTAGTATTTCAGTCTACCCAATTGTAATGTTTTTTAATAGTAGCCATTCTTGTGCATGTAAAATGATATATTGTTGTGGTTTTGATTTGCATTTCTGTAATAGCCAGTGATGAGGAATATCTTCTTATGTGCTCTTTAGCCATTTGGATATCATTTTTGGAGAAATATCTAAGTCTTTTTCCCATTTTAATATTTGGTTGTTTGTCTTTTTTATAGTTGAGTTGTAGGATTTCTTTATATATTCTAGATATTAAACCCTTATCAGATATGTGGCTTCTATTTTCTCCCATTCGGTAGGTTATATTTTCACTTTCATGACAAAGTCCTTTGGAAGAGTTTGAGCTGCGGTATTATTAAGTCTTTTGAAATGATTGGTAGAATTCATCTTTGAAGCTGTCTGGTGCTAGGTTTTCTTCATGGTAAATTTCTTTAAATTAATTTTATTGAGATAAATTCACAGACCATAGAAATCATCTGAAGTGTGAATATATCTCAATAATATTGCATTTCATCACATAGTTTTGCATACATCAACATGATCAAATTTAGAACATTTAGAACATTTTCATTACTCCAGAAAAGAAGTAAAAATGAGAGAAAATCATAATCCTCCCATACTCCTTTTCCCTCTGTCATGGCTAGGTTCATGTGACAACTTGGCCAAGCGGTGGTACCTGTTTGTCTGGTTGGGCAAGTGCTGGCCCTTCTGTTGCGATGAGAACATTCCGTAGAATTAAATCATGATCGTGCCAGCTACATCCACAGCTGATAACATTTGTAATGAAATCAGCTGTGGATGTAGCTGTGTGAATATATATATATATAGCTTCAGTAGCACAGATATTCTCTGATGCTTCATTTCTTCACACATCTCCAAGTTAACTATCTCCTTTCTTTTCCTTTCAACCTGCAGAACTCACTTAAATAATTCTTGTAAGGTAGGCCTTTGCTGACAAACTCAGTTTATATTTGTTTGTCAATATTTTAAACTTTTTTCTTACTTTTGGAGTACCATATTACTGCATAAAGAATTTTTGGTGGCAGTATTTCTCTTTCAGTATGTGAAATATACCACACCACTGCCTTCTTGGCTCTGTGGTTAATGATGAGATTTGAGATGTAGTCTTAATGAGAAAGTCTTGTTTGTACAAATTGATTTTCTGTTGCTTTCAGAATTCTCTTTTTCTTTGGCATTATTCATTCTGTTTAGTCTGTTTTTTAGAGTTGGTCTTTCAGGGCTTACTCTGTTTAGAATATATTGTGCTACTTGGACATGCATATTTATGTCTTTCATAAGAGTTGGAAAATTATCAGCCATTATTTCCTCAAATGTTCTTTCTGCGTTTTTTTCCTTCTCTTCTTCTTTGATATGTTTGTTCGTGCACTTTGTTCTGTCACTCAAATCCCTGAAACACTGCTCAATTTTATCTGTTCTTTTCTCTTTCTGTTCAGCTGACTGTTTAATTTCGATTGCCCTCTCTTAGTTTATTAACTCTTCTGGCTTTTCAAATCTGCTGTTTTATCCCCCAGTGTATTTTTATTCTTTACTATTGTGCCTTATCCTCATAATTTCGATTATGTTTCTTTTGGTAATTTCACATTCTTCTTTATGCTCACTCCTTGTCTTCTTAAATAAATTTATCTATTTCTGCATATTTTCCTTCATCTCTTGAATTGATTTAGATTTCTTTGAAATCTTTATTATTTTTATTCTTTTGCTTTTACTTTTTATAGGACTTCATGAATAAAGGAATGAGTAAATCCTATTTCTTTTTGATATATTATCATTTACCCATGAAATACATTTAATTATTAGCATTTTAGGAGAGAATTCCAGGTTATAAATACTTTCACATATATAAATTATGAAATGCAATGATATTGCAGCTGAGTATGTTTAATATTGGGCAGATTTGCGACTATTAAAATATCAGATGAAGCAACTATATTTCCTTCCAAATCACTTAATACTATATATTGAAAGATTCCTTTTCTTATGGGTATTTTGAAACATGAAAGTGACATATGACCCATATGTACTTTTTGGTACAGTGCATTTTCAGGATTCAGATTTGCACTATCCAATCCCTTATGCATCCAAGAATTATAAGTCTCTGAAAGTGATATAAGATCAACTACATGTTAAAATAGTTTAAGTTGCTTGGTTGAGATCCAAGTCCATGGTGAACAGATCTAGAACTCAGGGTTGAGTGAGAGTTATCACTAGAAATTTAATATAGAGGAGCCAAGGTGACTAAGGGCAAATGTATCCAGAGGGTCAGGGAAGAGTGGGAATGGAATGGGACTCTAGAGGGCCGGGATGGATGCTGTAGAACAACTGTTAGTACAAAAATCAAGAAAAATGAAGTCTGAGAAACTTTTGAGTGATATCCCTGGAGATGGAGACCAAAATCAACAAGTAACATGAATCGGGGATTTCTCTTCTTTGAAATCATGGAGGTAATTGTAACACTGAACATAATGGGCTAATTAATATACATAGCACAATGGTTTTCATGTTCTTATCTGTAAAATGAAGGTATTCAAGTCTTTTGAGTAGCCAGTGCCTTAATTTTGACTCTGGGAATGGAGAGTTATTTCCCTAATGCTCTTGAAGCAAATTGCAATTTCCTATTGGTAGGGCTGGGGTCAGGTGAAGGTTTGGGGCTTCATGGCAGCTAGATCTGGGAAATTTAGACAAGATTGGAATCTCATGACCTCTTTCTCCATCCTCAGCTTTGCCTGCTTAGGGCTTTACACATCTGTGAGTGAAATCCCAGGGAAAGACAGTCAGTGGCTGAGCTATTGAGAATGCAAACACAGGTGAGTAGGGAACTGCTGTTTGGTGAAATGACAGTTTGTTTTCACCAGATAATTTCTCCTGTTGACATGGGTGTTCTAAGTGCAGTCTAGAGGTTGTCAAAAATCTAAACTCCCGTTTCCCCAGTAATTTGCATTAACTACGTGAGTCAGAGATTGATCAAGAAATGTCTTTCTCAGTTATTTACAGTATTGTGCTCCACCCTCCTTAAAGTCTATTTCTTCACAAGAAGAAATATGAACATTTTTATCACTTCTCTTTAGAAAAGTAATTCACTTATTAGCCATATTATTGGCTGCAATAGGCTTAGAATTGTGGTGAACACAGGTGATAGAGATGAGTAAGAGCAAATGTTTAAGGTCCAGAAGGGACAATGAGGCTTCATCAGGTAAGCTTAGTCAATTCATGGTTACAGATTGTGGAGTAAGGGCTGAGCAGTTTTGAGGAGAGTACCAGAGGTTAGATAACAGGATATAATGAGGAGTCATGTATCTATGTTCCCCAAATTTAAGCTTCTTAAGGTTTTGACAGAATATATCTGAGTATTCTGAAACTTCAAAAAAAGATAGCTAAAATTCTAGTTTTCTCTAATTAATCTTCACATTTAATAATAGGAAGAAGTGGATAAAGAAATATTGTTCCACTAATTTTCACCATTCATTGAAGAGAAGAATATCGTAGAAATATGATAGAAAGAATAGAAGTAGGGTCCCATGGAGATTTTTTAAGAACTGGGGAGATCAGAACCAATAACAGGGTTTCTTTTACCCTGAGCAGAAAAACGAGATGAAACAAGATGAAAATATGAGAGACAATAATAACTGGTATTTGGAAATCCCAGAAAAATTTGAATATTGAAATCTCATGCCACAGAAAGTCTCATAAAAGAACCTTCCTTAAGTATAATCAGTCTCACAGGCTCTAGCTTGTGCTGCTGAATCATCTGTCCTAATACTATTCAATGAAAACCTAAGTTTTACAGAGGTGAGGGAGGCTGCATCTATTGATCTTGAGTTCTGTATACAACCTGTTTATTTCTGCACAATACTGGACCTTGCATCAAGGTCTTCTGCCATCTTAATGAATAATGGGCCCATGACTTGCATTTAATATGTGTTTACTAGTTCTTCATGTTACCTCATTGGGCCTTTCAACATTTGTTAGCAGGTTGTTCAACCAGTTCACAAATGAAGAATCTGATGTTCATCTAGGAATAATATACCCATAGTCATGGTTAAAATGAGGCAGATCATGGCTGTTGGTTACTTTGTGATGACTCTGTAGAGATCCTTGAAATTGAAGGGGAAGAGGGTTTCATTAATGAGTTTTTACATGCAAATTTTATAATCATCAGTCTGTCAGTTATAATTACCAGTTAATTGGAAAGCCCCAAATTGTACCATACCACCTGCCATGTGATACTACTTTATAAAATAGTTTTGTATATTCAGAGTGTGAATGAGTCTGAGTTTACCTGAGAAGCAGAAGGTAGCTCAGATTGGAGAATGATCTCACTGGAACCCCAAACCAACTGAGCCTTTCTATATGCACAACCATTTCTCCCTCAGAGCTGTCATCTAGACCATTCTACTCTGGACCTTGGTAGGGTTGCCCTGTCAAACTGAATGTCCATTATGTTTTAGGAATCAGTGACCTTCAAAGATGTAGCTATTGATTTCACCCAGGATGAATGGGCCCTGCTGGACGCATCCCAGAGAAACTTGTTTCAAGATATTATGCTAGAAAATATTAGTCATCTTGTCTCTGTGGGTGAGTCTCCCAATATTTGCTTATTTTTTCATTCATTCATTTATTGAATAATTATCTAGAACAGCTTCCCCATATCTGACACTCATCTCTGACCTGATTTTTTGGTAGCTTCTAAAACTCTATGAAAGAAGTTTGTTTCTTTACCTTTTACCTACATATCATTTGTCACCCCGTTAGAATGCAGTAGTCATGACCACAGTTTCATGTGTTATGATCTACTCAATATCCACTTTTTTTGATACATAAAGAAGTAGATTAAATATTTTACAAATGATTATTCTTCTTTATTTGTTAGGCTGCAAATGGAGACCACAGGAATAAAAGTAACAGGCATTTTTTTTCCATATAGATCTTTTTCTTTTTTTTGCATGCGCAGACACCGGGAATTGAACCTGGGTATCTGGCCTGGCAGGCAAGAACTCTGCCTGCTGAGCCACCACAGCCTGCCCCGTATAGAACTTTGATTATTCTTTTGGAACTTATGTTTATTGGGTTGTTTTTGAAAATAAAATTCTATTCAATGTGGAGAATTTTAATTTCTCCAGTTTTGAAAAGGCTGAGGATTTTGATGTCCGTCTTTGAACTTGGGAGTATAAATCAATAACCAGAGGCCATAATTGGTTTTTGGTACAATGTCTGGCGATTTTCCTGGTTTGGTGAAGGACCTTGGATATTTTCTCTCCCCAGAATTATGTTTCTTATGATGACCTTCAATGTCTTTCTTATTCTTCCTCAGTAACTGGTACTGAACTTGATAATATAATTACTACACTATTCACATATCTTTTTTTTTTTTCCACAAACAGGGTATCATCTCTGTAAAACAGATATAATTTCCCACTTGGTGCAAGGAGAGGAGCTATGGAGAGAAGGGGCAGGATTTCTCCAAGGACAGAATCCAGGTGAGTTCCAGGAACCTGTGCTTTATTATTAGAGGGTTCTGTTCAGTAAGTGAGGGGGTCCATGGAAATATCAACTGCAGATTTTTTTTAAGTGAGTGGTCAATTTCTAAAATATAGGCAAGTCAATTGGACAAAATTCCTTAGATGGTATAATTATTGCTTCACCTATTAATCTTTCTTCATATGCTCTCCTGTCACATCCCTTGGCTTTAGGAAATGGATATTACATACTTACTTGTGTTAAATTTTTCCATAGTACCCAATGTCCTGTCCTCCCCTTTGAGTATTCCCCCTTTTTACCTCACATCTTCATTTTTACTTTTTCCTGTTTCAATCCTGAAAAATATTTTCTAATTGATGATGTCCTGTAATGTGTTTCTACTATCTAGAATATTCTATCATTTGACACTCTTTCTGCATCAAAGTGTTCAATATTTGAAACAGACTCACATGGGCCTTGATGCTTTTCAACATTTTCATTTTCCTACTGTCATTTGAACAGTTTGTTTCCAATTATTTAGGCAGGGAAATTGGACTTAAAAACAGGATATTATATCCATGCAACTTATCTTCACAAAGGACATATCTACCATTATGTCAATAGTAAGCTTCGTGTATGTGAACCCTGGTTATCCAAATTAGAGATTTGAGAATAGGATGTTAGCAATTCAACAAAGTCACATGATTGGTTCCTGTTAATTTGGGAGTAATCACTGCCCACAAAAAGTTTTGGATAGTTTGAATTTAGGGAAAAAGCCACCTGGTTTCAAAATCAAAATTCAGCCACTTTGCTGAATTTGTTTATTTGCTCAAGAAGCTCTATGATGTCTCAGGATTTTCCAATTATATTATCATGTCATCTGCAAATAATGAAAGTTTTACTTCTTTTCCAATTTGAATGCCTTTTATTTCTTTGTCCTGCCTGATTGCTCTAACTAGAACTTCTAGTACAATGTTGAATAATATTGGTGACAGAGGGCACTCTTGTCTTGTTCTTGGTCTTAGGGGAAGGCTTTCTTTCTCTCTCCATTGAGTATGATAATGGCTGTGGGTTTTTCATACATGCACTTTATCATATTGAGGAAGTTTCTTTTGATTCTTACCTTTTGAAGTGTTGAATGTTGAATTTTGTAGAATGTTTTTCAGCATCAGTCGAGAGGTGCTGAATTACATTAACTGATTTTCTTGTATTGCCCCACCTTGCATTTCTGGTATGAACCCCACTTTGTTGTGGTGTATAATTCCTTTAATATGTCATTGGATTCATTTTGCTAGTATTTTGTTGAGAATTTTTGCATCTGTTTTCATTAGGGAGATTGGCCTGCAGTTTTCCTTCTTATAGCATCTTTGCCCCATTTTGGAGCGATGTCCGCTTCATAAAATGAGTCGAGTAGTGTTTAGTTTTCCTCAATTTTTTTGAAAGAATTTGAGCAGGATTGGTGTAAATTCTTTTTGGAATATTTGATCAAATTCCCCTGTGACGCCGTCTGGCCATGGGCTTTTCTTTGCCAGAAGACTTGATAACTGAATTTCTTTACTTATGATTGGTTTGTTGAGATCTTCTGTTTCTTCTGAAGTCAGCATAGCTTATTTGTGTGTTTCTAGGAATTTTCCCATTTCATCTGAGTTGTCTAGTTTGTTGGCATATTGTTGCTCATAGTATCCTCTCAGCGATTCTTTTTATTTCTCCTGGGTCCGTGGTAACAACACCTCTCTCATTTCTGATATTGTTTATTAGCCTCCCCTTTTTTCTTAGTTCAGATTAGCTAAGGATCTATCAATTTTCTTGATTTATTAAAGAACCAATTTTGGTTTTATTGATTCTATTTGTTCTTTTGTTCTATGATACATTTATGCCTGCATTAATCTGTTATTTCTCTCCTTTAATTTGCTTTGGGGTTAGTTTGCTGTTCTTTCTGTAGTTCCTGCAGGTGAGCCGTGAAGTCCTTGCTTTTTGCTCTTTCTTCTTTTCTAACATAGGCATTTAGGGCAATAAATTTCCCTCTAAGCACTGCCTTTTCTATATCCCATAAGTTTTAATACATTGTATTCTAATTTTCTTTCATCTCCAGATAGTTACCAATTTCCCTAGCAATTTATTTTTTGACCCACTGGTTGTTTAATAACGCATTATTTATATTTGTGAAAGTTCTGGTTCTTTGGTGGTTATTGATTTCCATCTTCATTCCATAGTGATTAGACAAAGTGCTCTATATAACTTCAGTCTTTTTAAATGTATAAAGATCTGGTTTGTGCCCCTAGATAGGCTCTCTCCTGGAGAACATTCCATGAGCACTGAAGAAGAATTTATATCCTGGTGTTTTGGGTGTGTGAGATCTATATATGTCTGTTAGATCTCGTTTGTGTATCAGATTAAGTTCTCTATTTTTTTTGTGGATCCTCTGTCTGATTGCCCTGTCTATAGAAGAGAGTGGTGCATTGGAGTCTCCCACTATTATTGTTGAAATGTCTATTGCTTCCTTCAATTTTGCCAATGTTTGCCTCATGCACTTTGTAGCTTTTTGATTGGGAGCATGAATGTTTATGCTATTATTTCTTCTGAGTGAATTGTCCATTTTATTAATATGTGTGTCCTACTTTGTCTCAGAACTTTTTTACATTTAAAGTTTATTTTGTCTGATATTAGTATAGCTGCTTCTGCTTTCTTCTGGTTACAGCTTGCATGGAATATCTTTTTCCATCCTTTCACTTTCAATCCATTTGTGTCTTTCTGTCTAAGATGAGTCTCTTGTTAGCAGCATATAGATGGGTCATATTTCTTAATCCATTCTGCCAATCTTTATCTTTTAATTGGTTAAGTTTAGTCCGTTAACATTCAAAGTTATTACTGAAAATGCATTTCTTGATTCTACCATCTTATCTTTTTTATTTTATTTGTCAGATCTATATATTTTTTCCTGCTTTTTCTTTTTATCCCTTACTTTATCTTTTTATCCCTTACTGGTACTATTCAATTCTGTGACCTCCTCCAGACCTCCCTCTCCTGTCTTTTTTTTTTCAGCTGAGAGAACTCCCATTAGTATTTCTTGTAGGGACAGTCACTTGTTGACAAATTCTCTTAGCTTTGTCTATAAAAATTTTAATCTCTCCCTCAGTTTTTTTTTTTTTTTTTTTTTGTGATTTTTTTTTTTTTTATTTTTTTATTAACGGAAAGAAAAAAAAAGAAATTAACACAACATTTAGAAATCATACCATTCTACATATGCACTCAGTAATTCTTAACATCATCACATAGATGCATGATCATTGTTTCTTAGTACATTTGCATCGGTTTAGAGGAACTAGCAACACAACAGAAAAAGATATAAAATGTTAATATAAAGAAAAGAAATAAAAGTAGTAGTAATAGTAAAAAACAACAACAACAAACAAACCAACAAGCAAACAAAAACAAAAAAAACCCTATAGCTCAGATGCAGCTTCATTCAGTATTTTAACATGATTACTTTACAATTAGGTATTATTGTGCTGTCCATTTTTGAGTTTTTGTATCTAGTCCTGTTGCACAGTCTGTATCCCTTCAGCTTCAATTATCCATTGTCTTACCCTGTTTCTAACTCCTGCTGAACTCTGTTACCAATGACATATTTCAAGTTTATTCTTGAATGTCCGTTCACAACAGTGGGACCATACAGTATTTGTCCTTTAGTTTTTGGCTGGATTCACTCAGCATAATATTCTCTAGGTCCATCCATGTTATTACATGGTTCATAAGTTTATCTTCTCTTAAAGCTGCATAATATTCCATCGTATGTATATACCACAGTTTGTTTAGCCACTCTTCTGTTGATGGAGATTTTGGCTGTTTCCATCTCTTTGCAATTGTAAATAACGCTGCTATAAACATTGGTGTGCAAATGTCCGTTTGTGTCTTTGCCCTTAAGTCCTTTGAGTAGATACCTAGCAATGGTATTGCTGGGTCGTATGGCAATTCTATATTCAGCTTTTTGAGGAACCGCCAAACTGCCTTCCACAGTGGTTGCACCCTTTGACATTCCCACCAACAGTGAATAAGTGTGCCTCTTTCACCGCATCCTCTCCAGCACTTGTCATTTTCTGTTTTGTTGATAATGGCCATTCTGGTGGGTGTGAGATGATATCTCATTGTGGTTTTGATTTGCATTTCTCTAATGGCCAGGGACATTGAGCATCTCTTCATGTGCCTCTTGGCCATCCGTATTTCTTCTTCTGGTAGGTGTCTGTTTAAGTCTTTTTCCCATTTTGTAATTGGGTTGGCTGTCTTTTTGTTGTTGAGTTGAATAATCTCTTTATAAATTCTGGATACTAGACCTTTATCTGATATGTCATTTCCAAATATTGTCTCCCATTGTGTAGGCTGTCTTTCTACTTTCTTGATGAAGTTCTCTGATGCACAAAAGTGTTTAATTTTGAGGAGCTCCCATTTATTTATTTCCTTCTTCAGTGTTCTTGCTTTAGGTTTAAGGTCCATAAAACCACCTCCAGTTGTAAGATCCATAAGATATCTCCCAACATTTTCCTCTAACTGTTTTATGGTCTTAGGCCTAATGTTTAGATCTTTGATCCATTTTGAGTTAACTTTTGTATAGGGTGTGAGAGATGGGTCTTCTTTCATTCTTTTGCATATGGATATCCAGTTCTCTAGGCACCATTTATTGAAGAGACTGTTCTGTCCCAGGTGAGTTGGCTTGACTGCCTTATCAAAAATCAAATGTCCATAGATGAGAGGGTCTATATCTGAGCACTCTATTCGATTCCATTGGTCGATATATCTATCTTTATGCCAATACCATGCTGTTTTGACCACTGTGGCTTCATAATATGCCTTAAAGTCAGGCAGCGCGAAACCTCCAGCTTCGTTTTTTTTCCTCAAGTTGTTTTTAGCAATTCGGGGTACCCTGCCCTTCCAGATAAATTTGCTTATTGGTTTTTCTATTTCTGAAAAATAAGTTGTTGGGATTTTGATTGGTATTGCATTGAATCTGTAAATCAATTTAGGTAGGATTGACATCTTAACTATATTTAGTCTTCCAATCCATGAACACGGTATGCCCTTCCATCTATTTAGGTCTTCTGTGATTTCTTTTAGCAGTTTTTTGTAGTTTTCTTTATATAGGTTTTTTGTCTCTTTGGTTAAATTTATTCCTAGGTATTTTATTCTTTTAGTTGCGATTGTAAATGGGATTCGTTTCTTGATTTCTGCCTCAGCTTGTTCATTACTAGTGTATAGAAAAGCTACAGATTTTTGAATGTTGATCTTGTAGCCTGCTACTTTGCTGTACTCATTTATTAGCTCTAGTAATTTTGTTGTGGATTTTTCTGGGTTTTCTACATATAGTATCATATCGTCTGCAAACAGTGATAGTTTTACTTCTTCCTTTCCAATTTTGATGCCTTGTATTTCTTTTTCTTGCCTAATTGCTCTGGCTAGAACTTCCAACACAATGTTGAATAATAGTGGTGATAGTGGACATCCTTGTCTTGTTCCTGATCTTAGGGGGAAAGTTTTCAATTTTTCCCCATTGAGGATGATATTAGCTGTCTCCCTCAGTTTTGAAGGGCAGTTTGGCTGGGTACAGAATTCTTGACTGTAAGTCTTTCTGTTTCAGGGTTGTAAATATATTATACCACTGTCTTGTTGCCTTCATGGTGCCTGGTGAGTAGTCTGATCTCTGTCTTATGTGGTTTCCCCTGTATGTAGTAGATCACTTTTCTCATGCCACTTTCAAGATTTTCTGCTTCTCTTTTACACTCAACAGTCTGATTGGTATGCCTATTGGATTAGACTTGTTTGGATTTATTCTATTTGGGGTTCATTGGGATTCTTTAATTTGCATATTTATGTCTTTTATTGGGGTTAGGAAGTTTTCCCCCAGTATGTCCTCGATTAATCTTCTCAGCCCTTTACTCTTTTCTTCTTCTTCAGGGACACTGTTGATTCTTATATTTATGTGCTTTGTCTTCTCCATCATATCCCTTATATGTGATATATTTATGTATTTTAAGAAATTACAGTAGTGCCAAATGTTTCCAGGCATTGCAGTAAATCTTAACTTAATTGAAAAAAATTTCTGTGCATGTGGAAAAGTAGCACACAATGTGTACATGGCTATCATTGGAAAGATTTTTTTTTTGCATAGGCAGGTACTGGGAATCAAACCTGGGTCTCCAGCATGGCAGGCAAGAATTCTGCCACTGAGCCACCATCGTACCACCCCATTGAAAAGATTTTAAGTAGAAACTATCCCTATTTTATTAGTCTAGAATTCATATGTAGGGAAATGAATATGTACGTGTTTGTGTGCAAACATTTAACAGCTTGTTATCTTTCCCCAAAGTAGATATCTCACACTCAAGAAAAGCACATTGGATGTCATGATTTGGGAGGTGATTTCATTCAGAGTACCATATTGACTTAGCATTTATTAAATCCCACAGGAAAGTTGATGAATGTCAACAAGCAGTGTGGAAGAGCCCTCATTTACCAGTCATCTGCTTGTGAATATAAGCAAATTCACACTAAAAATACATCACACGAATGTTATTTTTGTGGGAAAGCCTTCCGCCATCATTCTCGCCTTAGAGAACATGAGAGAGTTCACACTGGAGAGAAACCATATGAATGTCATCTTTGTGGGAAAACCTATAGTCAAATATCCAGCCTTGGACGCCACAAGAAGACTCACACAGGAGAGAAGCCATATATATGTTATTTATGTGGGAAGGCCTTCGGTCATCATTGTGACCTTAGGCGGCATGAAAGAACTCATACCGGAGAGAAACCATATGAGTGTCATCTATGTGGGAAAACCTTTTGTCAAATATCTGGCCTTATACAACACAAGAAGTCTCACACCAAGGAGAAACCATATGAATGCTGTCTGTTTGGGAAATCCTTCAGCTGTTCTGGCCTTAGAAAACATGAGAGAGTTCACACTGGAGTGAAATTATATCAGTGTCATTTATGTGGGAAAGCCTTTAGTCAAATCTCTGGACTTAGAGAACACAAAAAGTCTCACACTGGAGCAAAATCATTTGAATGTCATCTATGTGGAAAAGCCTTCAGTTATGGTTCCGAACTTAGAAAACATGAACGAGTTCACAGTGGAGAGAAACCATATGAATGTCATCTCTGTGGGAAAGCCTTCAGTCGTTGTTCTGGCCTTAGAAAACATGAGAGGGTTCACACTGGAGAGAAACCGTATGAATGTCATCTATGTGGGAAATCCTTCAGTTATTGTTCTGGCCTTAGAAAACATGAGAGAGTTCACACAGGAGAGAAACCATATGAATGTCCTTTATGTGGGAAAGCTTTTAGTCAAAATTCTCACCTTACACGACATGAGAAAACTCACCTTGGAGAGATACCATATTAATGTCATGTTTGTGGGGAAGGCTTTAGTCAAATTCCATCCTTCAACAGCACAAGAGGTCTCACAACTGGAGAGAAGCTGTGTTAGTTAGATTCAGTTGTCAACGTGGCCAGGTGAGCATACCTAGTTTTGTTGCTGCGGACATGAGCCAATGGTACGTGAACCTCATCTGTTGCTAATTACATCTGCAGTCGGCTAGGAGGCATGTCTGCTGCAATGAGTGAGGTTTGACTTAATTGGCTGGTGCTTAAATGAGAGAGCGCAAGGTAGCACAGCCTAAGCAGCTCCGCATTCCTCATCTCAGCACTTGCAGCTCAGCCCAGGCCTTTGGAGATGCAGAAAGAAGTCACCCCGGGGAAAGTTGTTGGAACCCAGGGGCCTGGAGAGAAGACCAGCAGAGACCATCCTGTGCCTTCCACGAAAGAACCTCAGTGGAAAGTTAGCTGCCTTTCCTCTGAAGAACTAACAAAATAAATCCCCTTTTATTAAAAGCCAATCCGTCTCTGGTGTGTTGCATTCTGGCAGCTAGCAAACTAGAACAGAAGCCGTATGAATGTCATCTCCAAGGAAAGCCTTTGGTCAATATTCTGATCATGGATTACATGAGAGAACCAAAACTATAAATGTAATGAATGTGGAAGAAAGTTCAACCATTAATCTATAAACACATTCATAGACTCAAACACTGAAGAAACACTGTATCTGTCGGTGTGGAAGAGCTTTCAATTATCATTACTGAAATTCATTTTCAAAATGAATTCACAATGGAGAGAATCATATGATGGTCACCTGTGTGACAAAACCTTTAGTCAATGCTATGACCATAAATTCCTTGAGAAAACGCACATTGTAAATCTAATGATTGTAGAAGTGCCTTCATCCACAGGTATAAACTTCAAACACATCAGAGGCCTCACATGGTGAGAAACCTTATGCCTGTATTAAACATGGACATGTTTTCATTTATAGTTTATTGTTCAAGTACATGAGTAAAATGTGCTGGGTAAAAACCCTAAATTTGTAATGATGGGAACAAAATTCAGACAGGCAGCAGCGTTGGTGTATGTACACACACACACACACACTGTGGAAATTATCCTTAAAACATGAAATGAGAGGAAATTCTTTAGTAGGAATATAAACCCTCTTGAATAACCAGGAAATTCTGGTTAGTCAATGAAAAATCATGAGAAATGCTTTATTCAAAGAGCAATATGAGTGGGGTGTGTGCGAATTCCCACACTATAAAACTCTCCATGTCCTGAAAGAAGGAAAGGCTTCTACTGGTCACTCACTCATTCCTTAGTCAACATGAAACTTCTCATATTAAAGAAAAAGCTGTCCTAAACGTGAAGTGACAAAGCATCAGCCAGATTTCACATTAGAAAACTGAACCTGGGAGAAAAAACTCTAAAGGAATAATTTAGCACACAATTCAGGAAATAATTCAAAATTTTTAGAAAAGATCTATTCATGAAGAATGGCAGGTAAAAACGTACAGTAGTGAAATGACCTGGGAATGTTGAGGGCAGTAATTTCTAACAAGTAACAAGAAATGGAATTAAACTCATAAACCAATTAGTATTTGCAAATATGTAAGCAGAACTGTTGTCATTATTTATAAATCTAGTATGTTGATCAGGTTCTAATTTATAGGCTGAAGCCTATAAGATGTGTGAAGAGGGGTTAGTAGTTTATCCCAAGACCACATCCCAAAACTCCAAGCCAGTTTGTTGGTCTTTTTTCTCTGGCCATGTGTCAGCTTTCCTTTTATATCTTGGCCTTCTCACCTACATGTCCCAGGCTTTAGTTCTTATGTGCTGGACTGTCTCCCCTGAAGTGTGGCATTTGATGGCTCCCAGCTCCCATGCCTCATTTCTCACACTCCCTTCACTGTTTCCTAACCATCCATTAAGGCTGGATTCTGTTCTCCTCTGGGCAGCACTGTTGGTTTCCTTCCCCACCAGTTTTCTTTCTTTTCCCCACTTACCCATGCAGGCTTAGTAGGTCCCTCTGCCCCTCCCCTTGACTCCATCCCTAGTATTGCCTCTGAATTCCGGCGTCACCTCAGCATGCCATACGTGCTCTCCAATCTGCCTCTCACCAGCATTTTCCTTCCCATTCTCACCCCTCCTCACTGCACTATGTATTTAGAGGCTCCCTGGATTCTGCCCCTGAGTCCTGCCCCATCCCAGGCTCAGTTCATCTCTAGTAGAATGGTCCCCCTTCTCCCTCCTTAAGGTTTCATGGCCTTGCTTCTATCTCAGGCTTTTTTGATTCCCAGGTGCTCACTTCCCTAAACTAAGTCAAACACTTCTTCCTTCTTTCTCCTCCAGCCTCCTGCATCATTTTCAGACTTCCAAAGCCTGCCCTTGCTGATCAAGCTTGGCTTGTCCCAGTTGTCTTTGCCTTGTCCATCCCTTTCTGCCTTCCCATGTCCACTGTTACATGGGTAACTAATCCATGAAAAGGTTAATATGAGGATGCATTAAAAAATTATGCAAATTTTCAAATGTAGAGTCTCAGTTAATATGACCTGTAGTTTTTTTTCTCCTCTGGACTTCAGGTTCATATGATTGAATTAATTGCTCACCTATTTCTAATGCAATCTTATAATTTGTCTGTGCAGTATATTGAAATTAACAATACACTTTACAATACCCAATGTGGTTGACTAGTGCTTTCACATACATAAAATATGAAAGGCAGCAACATTGCCACTGCGGATGCTGATTAATGTAAGATAGAACACCAACTACCACTTCTCTTAAATAACAGGTGAACTAAGTATAATTCCTTTCACTCTCTATTTTATGAACCTTGGTTCCCTTTGGAGATTATGGGTTGCAACCATGTATTATGCTCTACACCTGCTATTTCTGGTGAGAAGTTTTATGTTGGCTTTCCTTTCTTTACTTCATTTAGTTTTTTTAAATAGTTACTTTTAATTGTGGTAAGATATAAATGCCATAGAATCACTTTAGCCATTTTAAGTGGACAGTTCTTTGACATTAAATACTTTGACAATGATGTGTATCTTTTCTATTTCCAGGCTGTTCTCATCATCACAGACCAGACCTCATATCCATTTAGCAGTAACTCTCCAACCCCACCCATGATAATGACTACTCTGTTTTCTGTTTCTTCATGTTAAGAGAAATCATGCAATGTTTGTCCTTTTGTGTCTGCCTTATTTCATTTAACACAATGTCTTCAGGGTTCTTCCATGGTGTAACAAATTCCAGTACTTCATTTATTTTTGTGGATGAATAATATCCTGTTGTACGAATATACCACCTTTTGTTTATGTATTCATCTGTTGATGGACACTTGGATTGCCTCTACTTTTGGGCTACTGTAAACAATGCTGCTATGAATATTGGTATATAAACCTCTGTTCAAGGCCCCGCTTTCTATTCATTCAGTATATGCCTAGAAGTAGAATTGCTGACTCAATTGGTAACTCTGTTTAACTTTCTGAGGAACCACCAAACTGGTTTCACAGCAGCTGTACCATTTTACATGTACATCAACAAAGTATGAGTATTCCTATTTTTCTGCATCTTTGGTAACAATTATTTTCTTCTTTTTAAAGTTATAACCATTCTAGTGTCAGTAAAGTGGTATTTCGTTGTAACTTTAATGAACATTTTCCGAATCACTAGTGATCTTTTCATATGTTTATTTGCATCCATGCACATATCTTCTTTGGAGCAAAGTCTACTCGCAAGCTTTGCTTATTGTTTGTTTTCTTTTCCTGTCTTTATTTTTTTAGGTTGCAAATATGCATTATATATTCTGCATATTAAACCCTTTTATAAAATATATGGTGAGCTGGTTTGAAAGGATTATATGTCCTAGAAGAGTCGTGGCTTAATCTTAACCCTATTATGTGAAGGCAGCAATCCCTGAATAGGGATTTTTTTGAATTCCCATCCAGCACTTTAGGTTGGAGGCTTGATTAGATTATCTCCATGGAGCTGTGGCGCCACCCATTCCAGGTGATCCTTGATTAGTTTACTGGAATCCTTTAAAAGAGGAAACATTTTGGAGAAAGCTTCAGAATGGTGCGAACAACAGAGCCAGGAGAACCACAGAGCCCACATAGTCAGAAACCTTTGGAGATGGAGAAGGGATACATCCCCAGGGGAGCGTCATCAAAGAAGAAGCCTGGAGAGAAAGCTAGCAGACATCACCATGTTCACCATGTGTCTTTCCAGTTGAGAGAGAAACCCTGAACTTTATCGGCCTTTCTTGAGTGAAGGTAACATCTTGTTGGTGCCTTAATTTGGACATTTTTATAGACTTGCTTTAATTGGGACATTTTCATGGCCTTAGAACTGTACCTACAACTTATTAAAATTCCCTGTTTTAAAAATCATCCCATTTCTGATATATCACATTCTGGCAGCTAGCAAACTAGAACATATGGTTTTCGAATATTTTCTTCCATTCTGTAGGTTCTTTTTTCATTTTGAAGATAAAGTCCTTTGATGCACAAAAATTTATTTGGAAGAAGTCTATTTTGCCTGTTTTTCTTTTGCGGCTTGTAATTTTTGTATAAAATCTGAAAAAAACTCATTGCCTACTACAAGGTCCTACAGATACTTCCCTGTGTTGTCATATAAGAGTTTTATAATATTAGCTCTTCTATTTAAGTCATTGATACATTTTGAGGTAATTTTTGTATCTGATTGTGCCAGTTTGACCCTGTGGTGGACCCCAGAAAAGCCATGCCCTTTAATCCTCATTCAGTATTTCTGGCTGGGAGCTTTTTTATTATTCCCATGGAGATGTGGCCCACCCAATTGTGGGTAGTAACTTTTAATTAGATAATTTCCATGGAGGTGTGTCTCTATCCATTGAAGGTGGGGTTGCTTATTGGAATACTTTAAAAGAGGAAACATTTTGGAGAGAGTCCCTTTGTAGAGCCACCAGAAAGCCATAGCAGAGCTGAACTGAGCCACAAGGCTGAGAGCCCATGCCTCCAGAGACATTTGGAGATGAGGAAGGAAAATGCCCCTGGAGAAGCATACTACTCGAAATTAAACCTCTCATAGGTATTTGGACGTATCTCTAGACTCTCAGTTCTATTCTGTTGGTCTACATGTGTATCCATATGCCAGTTTTGCAATCAGGAAGTGTAGGTCTCCCAACTTTGATCGTTTTTATCAAGATTGTTTTAATGAAAGAGGTTTTAAAAACTAGAATTTGGGGATGGTAATCACTGATCCATCCACCTTAGACTGCGTCATCAAATTAAAATCTCCACTGTTAAAACAGATTCTAAAATTGCTTAACCAGTTATTCAAGTACATGGGGAAGAGGTGAGGTTCAAGTTTAAGGGACTTATACTGCCTGATCCACTAAGAAGAGACTGTCTTTTCTCAACTGAGTACACTTTGGCAACCTTGTCAAAATTCAATTAGCCATAGATGTAATTGTCTTAATTTTGAACTCTCAATTTGATTTCATTGGTCTAAGTATCTATCCTTGTGCCAATAACATGCTGTTTTAAGCACTGTAGCTTTAGAATACATTTCAAAGTTAGGGAGTGTGAGCCTTCCAACTTTATTATTCTTTTCAAGATGGTTTTGGCTATTTGGGGACACTTATCCTTCTGAATAAATTGCATGATTTCCTTTCCCTTTCTGCAAATTAAGCTGTTGGAAATTTGATTGGTATTGCTTTGAATCTTTAAATGGTTTTAGGTAGAATTGACCACTTGATAATATTTAGTCTTCTAAGCCATGAGCATGGAATGCCCTTCAATTTATTTATGTCTTCTCTGATCTCTTTTAGCCAAGTGTTGTAGTTTTCCATTTATAAGCCCTTTACATCCTTGGTTAAATTTCTTCCTATTTGATTCTTTTTGTTGCTATTGTGAATAGAATTTTTGTACTTCTTTTTTGAGTTAGATGTTCTGTCCATTACTGAGTGGTTGTTAAGGTGACCTACTATGTAGAACAATCAATTTCTCCCTTCAAATCTCAGTGTTTGCTTCACATGTTTTGGGGCTTTGCTCTTTGGGCGATATATTTTTATAATTTTTACATCTTCCTGTTGAATTGTCCACCTAAACAGTATCTTATGACCATCTTTGTCCCTCATGTTTTTCACTTACATTCTGTTTTATCTGATACTAGTGTAGCCATCACAGATAACTTTTTTACTGCTTGCATGGTATGAGGGTTTGAGGGCTTTACAAGATGACAGAAAATTAAGTTCTCAAAGTTAATTCACTTATGTGGGTATAAATCTATTGTAGGTGGGACTTTTCAATTATATTACCCCAGGTGAGGCATCAGGATGGGTATTCATCCTCTTATTGGAGTCTTTTCTGAACAGGATGAATCTGGAGAGAAATACAGCGAAAAACCATAGAAACTGAGAAAATCCAAGAAGCCAGAAGTTGAAAGTAATGAAACTCTGAAGAGATGGGAGTGTCCAGAAGATGCCTTGCCATGTGACAAAGGAGTCCAGGAATACCAGAAGCTGTTGTTCAGGGAGAAAGGATTGCCCAATGATGCCTTAATTTGGACATTTTCATGGCTTCAGAACTGTAAGCTTGTAAGCTAATCTATCTCACCATTGTTAAAATCCAGCCAGTTTTGGGTATATTGCATTTCAACAGCCTATCAGAGTAAAACACATGGTTTGTCCTCAACCTACTTGTACTTTGACTTCAAAGTGAGTCTCTTGTAGACAAAATATCATTGGTTCATGCTTTTTAAACTATTCTGCCAATCTCTGACTTTTGACTGGAGAGTTTAATCCATTTACGTTTCGAGGCACTGCTAATAATAGAGGACTTCCTTCTGCCATTTTGCTATTTAGCTTTTCAAAATCTTATATGTTTTTGGTCCCAATTTAACTTCAATGGCATGCACATATACTATTTATGTCCTCCTCTATCCCCTCACCATATTTTGTACTTATCACTTATATCTTTGTACATTGTATGTAAACTCCATTTATCATTACATTTAGTGCATTTGTGTTTTAGACCTGTAATAAGTAATGGATTTTCATGAGGAACAATACAAGATAAAAATACTGGCATTTATAATTACCCAAATGTTTACATTTATCACAGGTCTTTATTTCTTTATGCTGCTTTGAACCACTGTCTAGTATGATTTCCTTTCAGTCTGAAGAAGTCTGTTTGGCATTGATTATATGGCAGATTTAGTGGCAGTGAACTCCCTCAGCTTTTATTTATCTGAGAATGTCTTAATAGCTCCCTATTTGAAAGATGGCCTTGTCAGGTATAAAATTAATGGCTGGTAGTTGTTTTCCATGAGTACTTTAAGTATTGAGCCTACCACCTTCTTGCTTACATAGTTTCTGATGATAAATCAGGACTCAATCTAACTGAGACTCTCTTGTGCTTAATACATTGCTTTTTTCTTGGAGCTTTCAGAATTTTCTCATCCTTTGCATTTCCTAGAGTGGTCAATATATGACTGGGTATATTTTTCTACATGTTAAAACTGTTTGGTGTTCTTGTAGTGTGAATGTGCATAGGTATGTCTTTTACTAAGTTTGGGAAGTTTTGTCATTTCTTTAACTATTCCTTCTGCCCCTTTCTCTCCTCCTAAGACTACTGTAATTCATATATTAGTGCTCTTGATGGTGTGCTAAAGGTTTCTTAGGAGGTTTTCTTTGCTTTTAATATTTTTTTCCTCTTTCTGCTCCTTGACCTGACTCATCTCATATGTCTTGTCCTCAAGTTCACTGTTTCTTTCTTCTTTTAGCTCTAATCTGCTACTGAAACCTCCTGGACATTTTTCATTTCTGATATTGTTGTCTTCGACTTTACTGGTTTTATTTAGTTTCCCTGTAAAATTTGTCTTCCTGTAGACTTTCATATTGCTCATTCATTGTTTTCTTGATATGTGTTGCTTCTTTCTCTCTACTTTCCTTTCCTCTCATTGAGCATTTTTAATATCATGTTTTTAAAGGCTTTGTTCAGTATGTTCATACTTTTTGCCTTCTTTGATATTTTCTGTGTTTTATCATCTTCCTTTCAATGGGCTGTCATTTCCTCTTTGTTTGTTTTCTACTCTTTTGTTATACACTGTAAATATTAATATTTTAAAATGTTAACTCTGGGAACTATTCCCTGACATGTCTGTTTCTTCTTTTTGTAACCAGCTGATGATAAGTGGAGGTTTTCTGGAGCTTCAGCCCTCCTATCAGGAATGTCTGTCCAGTGAAAATTCAGTGCTTAGATTGTCCCTGTATTTCTGGACCTGTGTCTTTTCCTGGGTTTTGCTCATTAGTTTTTGAGTTTCCAAATGTACAAGAGCCTGGAGGTCCCCTCTGTTTCCCAGAATACAAACCTCCCTCTGTCTAGTATTTGAAATTGGTGAGTCTCTGTCCCAGTCTCTCTGCCTGTATAGTTTTTGTGGGGTTTTTTTCTTTTTTTTTTTTTTTTTACTCCTTTTGCTGTACTCTACCTACTTTTGCCTGGAGGGTAAATTCTAGGAGGAGTGTCACCCTGAGGACTTTCCCAGAGGTGAAGATTAGGGTCTCATGTATTCTGGGAAGAGGATCAGGAAAGGCACTAAAGTCTTTTTCAAACGTTCTCCAAAGGTAATCAATCAAAACAGTCTGACTCACAGATACCTATGGTATTGGCTATTTGAACATGAGGTGCTTAGAAGTGGAAAAATGGGCAGTCAACTAAATTCTTATGTATCTGTATAAGCAAAAGAGTTCCAGGTCAAGTGAACAAAAGTATAACTTGAATCACAGAATGATTTTCTCAATTAATTAGCAGATTTGAGAGAGGTTAGAGACCCAGAGCTCCTTGAATGAATGGAAAGCCAATTACCCTTGGGGAAAGACACTGACAGTACCACTAATTTATACTGTTAATTGCCCTCCTAGTCTTTCCCAAAGGTACTGATTGCCTTTTACCATGGTGACTGTGTGCTGGGGAGAATGAAATGATGAGACACTTCAGCATTAACTGGACAGTGGCTCTGAGTTGACACAAATTACAGGAGATCCAAAATATCACTGAGGTTCACCAGTCAAAGTAGGGGTTTATGGAAGATAGGTGATCAGTGGAGGTTTAGCTCAAGTTTATCAGGTTTATTGGGTCCAGTGGTACCCCAACTAATTCTTTAGTTATTTCTCCAATTATGTCCAAAAGGATAATTGGAATATACCTAATTAGCAAATAGGAAAATCCCCACATTGGTTCCCTGATCTGTGTGATGGGAATTATTATAATAGGAAAGGCCAAGTGGAAGTGACTAGAACTGTCTTTATCTAATGCAGTAGCAATTCGCTGTTGTAGATTAATATTTTTATCCCATTTGGAAAGTTTTCAGTTATTATTTCTTTAAATTTTCTTACTTCTTCATTTCTCTGGGAGTCCCTTACACGTATGTTGGTATATTTGGTGTTGTCTCACAGATTTCTGAGGTTTCTTCATTTTCCTTTAATCTTTTTTTTCTAATATTCAAAGGGGATGATTTCTACTGATTTAACTTCATGTGTACTGATTCCTTTTTGCTACCTTGAAATTGCAGTTGATATTTTCTAGTGAATTTTCACAATAATTATTGTTTTATGTTCCATGAGAATTTCAATTTGGTCCTTTCATATAACTTCTGTCCCCTTCTTGTGAGTTTCTATTTGTTGCTTCACTGTAGTCCTATTTTCCTTTTATTCTTTAAAAATGATTTCCTTTAGTTTCTTGAGCCTATTTATAGTAACTATTCTAAAGTCTCATCTGCTAAATCCAATGACTAGGGTTACTAAAAGGCAGCTTCATTGACTGTTTTTTTCCTGTAAATTGATCACTTCACTAAGTGTGAAAACTGATCATTTTAGATGACATATTGAAGCATTTCTGGATTCTGACTTTCCCTGTGAAGGTTGTTTCTGGTGCTGCCCCTGCTGCTCTTCTTATTGTTTGTTTCTTTGTTCATTCATTCCTTTGTTTATGAACTTGCTTGGGCTATATCTTATAAATCTGTCTCCTGTACAATGTATGGATGCTGGTTTACCTGCTCAGTATATATATTTGTATGTGTACCTGTATGTATATATGTGTATACAAATCTACATATATGTATATGCATATAATATATAATTATTGTTTATAAATGTAGCTATATAAGTATGTGTATGTGTGTATACACATACACACACACACACACACACACACACACATATATATTTCATAATTTTTAATGAGGATAACTAGGTATTGCTCCTGTATGTGGATAGTTTAGAATCAATTAAGAATTGGAAAGAGGTTGGGCTCCCAATCTTGAGCCAGTAAGACTTCTGACCTCTGTAAAATTGTCGATATCATAGAAATAGCACATAGGCTGATGATTCTGCTATCAGATAAGGAAATATCTGTGTCTAAGGATCAAACAAGTGATACAAATAAAGCAATACATAGATAAATGTGGGTGTTTTTGTAAAACTGTATAAGAGAAAAATTCTTATAGTATCTGAGGGAATTATTGGAAATAGCTTCCATCTCCTTCCATCTACCCAATTGTGAATCATCAAATTCTAATATTTTATTTACCAAAAGATGTAACAAATTTCTAGATTTCTTTCTACCATATGCCTAGTCTACCACCACTCACTACCCCCCAGAAAGGCATTCCTTGATCTCCTCATTTTAAATTAATATTCCAGGTTGCCTCTATTCTTTTTCATAATATGCTTTAAAATTTTTCATCAATCTTATAATATGCATATTTCTTTGACTAATGTTTACTTCCACAACTAGACTATAAGCTTCATGAGTTAGGACTGTCAAAGAAATCACTGCACCTGCCACTAACAAATAATCAAGGATAACTTTATTCAGCAGCTTCTTGAGCAAAGAAGAGAAAGTAGAACTCAATTCTATTGAAACAAAGGATAGCCAACGTTTAAAGGGCTGGGAGTAAGTTCAGAAGAAAAGCATTGGAAGACAGTATGGAGGGTTGGTCACTGGGCTGGCTGAAGGATTTATTGAGGTTGCACTTAGTATGGTTTAATTCCAAGGACTGAGGTTGTAATTAGGACCACTTAGTTCAGAACATTTCCTTTGTGGTAATTAGACCATGTGGAGCCTACAAAGGCTAGGAGAAAGGAGAGAGATTAGGAATTAAACATTTATGGTTTCTCAGGTGCCTAGGTAGCCAGGATGAGAGGGAGGAATGAGAGTGTGCTCAGGGGTGAGTTTGGTATTTAGAGTAGTTTGGGTCTGAAGTTGTCTGTTTACCATTTTTTTCCCTGTAGACTGGGTTGGTATTTTGTCCATTCCCAAAGCTGCAAAATTAGTTTCAAGTCAGTTAGGATGGGGGAGGGAGTGGATAATGGCAACACAGTGAGAAAACTCACCACCCTCCCCCTCTCTATGTGGGACATGGCTCCCAGGGGTGGAAACCCCCCTGGCAGCATGGGACAGAAATCCTAGAATGAACTGGGACTCAGCATCAAGGAATTGGGAAAACCTTCTTGACTGAAAGGGGGAAGAAAAAATTAAGACAAAATAAAGTGTCAGTGGTTGGACTTCTGGGAAGATGGCCAACTAGAAAAGCTCAAGATCAGCCCTGCTCCATGGAAAAGTTAGAGAAGGGACAGGAGGGCAATTGAGGCAGTAATTTGGGAGTGTGGCTGGCTTGGGAGAGTCATCTGCACCACATGTGGCAATGCTGGTTGCAGAGGCTGAGGAACTGAGAGACAGAAAGCTGGAGCCTGGCATGGAAGTGTGGAGCTATGGAGCCTGCAGGAGGGCATGGATGGGAACACGGGACTAGGAAATAAGGGATGGGAACACGGGACTAGGAAATAAGCCAGGCCATACCCTTGGGTGTGCTACCCTCACCAGTTCAGGTGACTCACCCCACACCCCATGCACCTGAACCCTGTAACCCACTTCCATTCCCTGTGCTCCAGGCGCCCCCACCCCACTAGTCCCCAGTGCATGTACCTACCCCACATCCCCACCCCAAGTGTAGCCCACTCTACCTCTCCTGCACCCCTCCCAAGTACAACCTCCCCCTCCCTGTTACCTGCAGGCAATTGCCAGCTTATACAAGTCAAAGAAGCCCAATGAACTCCAAACAGAATAAATCCAAATAGGCCTTCCCTAAGGCACATACTAATCAGTCTGTCAAGTGTTGAAGAGAAGTAGAAAATCCTGAAAGTGGCAAGAGAAAAACAATCTACTACATACAACGGAAATCAAATAAGACTGAATTCAGACTACTCAACTAGCACCCTGGAGGTGAGAAGGCAGTGGTATGATATATTCAAGATCCTGAAAGAGAAACACTTCCAGCCAAGAACTCTGCACCCAGCCAAATTGTCCTTCAAAATTTAGGAAGAGATTAAAGTTTTCACAGACAAAGAATTCCTGAAAGAATTTGTCAACAAGAGACCGGCCCTACAAGAAATACAAAAAGGAATTCTGGCTGAGAAAAAAAAAGACAGAAGGGGAAGTCTGGAGGAGAGCACAGAATTGAAGAGTACCACTAAGGGTAATTTAAAGAATACAAAAACAAAGAGGGAAAATAATATATATTTTTATCTACAAAGTTAAAAAGATAGGAATGTGGAATCAAGAAACGCCTTTTCAGTAATAACTTTGAATGTTAATGGACTAAATTTACCAATTAAAAGATACAGATTACTAGAATGGATTAAGGAACATAATCCAGCTATATGCTGCTTATAAGAGACTCATTTTAGACACAAGGATACAAATAGATTGAAAGTGAAAGGATGGAAAAAGATTTTCCATGCAAGTTGTAGCCAAAAGAAAGCAGGAGTAGCTACACTAATATTGGAGAAAATACTTTAAATGTAAAGACTTCATAAGAGACAAAGGAGGCTGCTACAAAAAGGAACAATGCTGTGAGGCATGCAACAATGTGAATGAACATGTGGGACATTTGGTGAGACAAAATAAGCCAGAAACAAAAAACAACAATGGTATGGTCACCTTTAGAAAATGCTTATAAGAAAACAGGGGCCTAGATGTTATGCTTTTAGAGCAGACACATTAAGTCCAGAGTGGTGATTATTACTTCTGGATTTTGAGAGGCTGTTTTATATATATAACCTGATATTTAGAGATAAGAATGAAGCCAAACAGGTTGGGGGTTAAAGTAATTCAGAGCAGAGGGGTAAGGAAGACAGTGTCTTTATTTTAGAACCACATATATTCTTTGAGACCAATAGAAGAAAGGTTTATTTGATCTGGAACTGAAATTTTCTGTAGTGCGTAATCTAATTCAACCTATCTGTATAGCTCATTTGAACAACTGAAACACAGGGAACAGAGGTCCTTCAATCCTGTATAGATTATTGTAATGCCTGGAAACATCCTAGAGTATATTAACTCGATAATCAAAAAGTATTAGCAAAGTCCCCAAAGAGAGGGGAGAAAAACTATGGAACTATTAAACCTTACCATCAGGGAATCCCCTGATACTGTGCCAAACTTTAGGTATACCCAAATCAATCGGCCATACCTTCGATCATGAGGCTTACTCTTGTGAAGTTTATGTAGGTAGCAGAGAAGCTTAGACTACCTATAAGCATGCCTAAGAGTTACTTCTGGAGGACCTATTTTGTTGCTCAGATGTGGCCTCAGTCTCTCTAAGCCCAACTCTGCAAGTGAAATCATAGCCCTCCCCACTACATGGGACATGACATCCAGGGGTGAAAATCTCCTTGGTGATGTGAGAGAGGATTCCCAGGGATGAATCCATACCTGGCACCATGGGATCAAAATTCCATCCTGACCAAATGGGGGAAAAGAAGTATAATTAATAAAGTATCAGAGGAAGAGAGAGTTCAAATAGAGTCGAGAGGCTTCTCTGGAGGTTGCTCTTATGCAAGCTTCAGTTAGACCTTGCTACCTGTCATAACCGCCAGGCCCCAACCAGGACCATTCCAGCCAATGCTAAAGAACACCTAGTGCAATATATGATTCCACAAGGGTTCCAGGCACTAAAGTAACTTTCCAGTAAGCCTACAACCTCCAGGTGTTCCTGATCAGTCCCAAAACCTAGCCCAGCCTCTCAGAACATCAGATAGTTCCATCTCCCTACCCCATCTTAGTGACAGACCCTTCCAATATGAAAAATTTAGAATTTACATAGCCCAAAGAACCCCAAAGAGAGGTATGGAAAGATCAAAGATGATGTTGGAATTATACAGAGAAGACAGGACTTAACAAATGAATATGAATACTGCATCATTAAATTGATATCTCTTTTAGTCTCCAGTATTTTAGAGCAGCTAGAAGTAGAAACTTAAAATTGTGAAATTATAACCCGTGTCAAAGTCAGAAATATGTTCTACAACTAACTGTGGTGCTGTGCTTTGAAATTGATAGCTTTTTTTGGTATATATGTTATTGTTCACCAAAAAAAAAAAAAGGAGAAACATCGATTGTGATAATGGAAAAGCATTTAAGCCCTCTAGCCTCCTATATTTTGGAGCAGCTAGAAGGAAAAATATGAAAGGATTGTATGTTAGCCCAGTGCAAACTCTGGATCTATCCTGTAACCACTTTTTGAAGAGTGCTTTGAAAACTATTGCTTTTTCATTTCTTTACTTTGTATATATGTTATCTATGCAATAAAAAAAGTTAAAAAAAAAATGTTAGAATGGTCATAGCCCAAATACTCCTACAGAGGGTGAGAAAGATCAGAAGTGATGGTGGAGTTATATAGAGAAAGTCAGTTTTAACAAATGAGTGCTGAGTCATTTCACTGATATTTCTTTTAGCCTCCAGTACTTTTGAGCAGCTAGAAATAAAAACCTAATATGTGGAATTGTAACTCATACCAAACTGTGAAATCTGTTCTACAACTATTAGTTGCAATGTACTTGGAAATGTATTGCTTTTAGGTATATATGTTATTTAAAGAGAAGGAGTATAATTGAGAAGATAAGATTTAACCAATGAGTGTGACTGCTGAATCAATATATTGACATTTCTGTTAGTCTCCAGTGTCTTGGAAGCACTAGAAGGAAAAACCTGAAATTATGAACTGTAACCCATACCAAACTCTATTTTAACTATTTGTTAAAATGTACACTGAAATTTATTGCTTTTTTGTATATATTTCTCAATTTAAAGAATGTTAAAAAAATAAAAATAATAAAGTGTCAGTGGCTGAGAGATTTCAAACAGGGCCAAGAGGTTATCCTGGAGATTATTCTTAGCATTTTATAGATAACCCCTTTTTATTTTAAGGTGTATTAGAGAGGCTAGAGAGAAGTGCCTGAAACTATAGAGCTGTGTTCCAGTAGCCATGTTTCTTGAAGATGAATGTATAATAAGGTAGCTTTTGCAATGTGACTGTGTGATTGTGAAAACCTGTGTCTGATGCTCTTTTTATCTATGATATTGAAAGATGAGTAAAAAATATGGATAAAGATAAATAAATAATAGGGGAGAGGAAAAAGTATTGGCAAAATCCCTTGAGGATGAAAAAATATGGAGCTATTAAATTTTACCACTGGGGAAACCCCTGATACTATGTCAAATATTAGGAACACCCAAATCAATAGGCCAAGCCCTTGATCTTGATGCTTGCTCTTGTGAAGTTTATGTAAGTAGTGGAGAAGCTTAGCCTACCTATATGTATGCCTAAAAGTCACTCCTGGAGGACCTCTTTTGTTGCGCAGATGTGTCCTGTCTCTCTAGGCCCAGCTCTGCAAGTGAAATGATTGCCCTCTGCCCTGTGTGGGACATGACATCCATGGGTGAAAATCTCCCTGGTGGCATGGGAGATACCTCCCTGGCCCTGGCACCATGGGCTCAACAATGCCATCCTTACCAAAAGGGGGTAAAGAAGTGTAACAAATAAGGTATCAGTGGCTGAGAATTCAAATTGAGTCAAGAGGCTACACTGGAGGCAAGCTTCAGTTAGACATCGCTGTCTACCATATCTTGCCAAACCCTACCAAAACCATTCCTGCCAATCCTAAAAAACACCTTGGGCATTGCATACGATTCTACAAATGTTCCATGCACTAGGGTAACATTCCAGAAACCTACAACCTCCAGATGGGTCCCTAGTCTAGACAAATCCTGAAATGCAGAGAGGTCAGCCTCTCCAGAATATCAACTACTTCCATCCCCCTATCCCATATTATCAACAGCCCCTTCCAACATGAAAAAGTTAGAATGGGCATAGCCCAAATACCACTGAGGAGTGGGAGAAAAATCAAAGTTGATGTTGGAGTTACACAGAGAAGGTAGGGTTTAACAATTGAGTACGATTGCTGAATCATTATATTGATATTTCTTTTAATATCTAGTATTTAAGAGCAGCTAGAAGTGAAAGCCTAAAATTGTAGAATTGTAACCCATACCAAACTCTGAAATCTGTTCTGCAACTAATTGTAACAATGTGCTTTGAAATTTCTTGGTTTTTTTTGTAAATATGTTATTTTTCACAAAAAAGGGGGGAAAAGTAGATTGTGAAGATAACAAAAATGCATATATATATGTATTCTAGCATCCAGTGCTCTGGAACAGTTAGAAGGGAAAATCTGAGATGATGGACTAGTAGCCATGACAAACTCTGGGATCTGAGAACACATAAATATTTAATATTTAATATTCACCTACTTGTTGAATACTTTTGCTTCAAAAATTATTGCTTTTTTCTTTGTTTCCTTTATATATATGTTATATTATACCATAAAAAAAGTTTAAAAAAATAGAACACAGAGAAAACTTAACCCTAGTTTTGTATGAATACTCAGCATAACGCAAAAGCTATCCCTTTTTTTTTTTTTAAATATATGATAAACAGACCTATTAAATTTTGGTTAGTTTTTAATACTGATTATAACAATTCACTTTCGTAAACTCCTTTTTTATAACTCTTTATAATCATTCTGTGACAGGCAGAATTCGTTTTCATAAACTTTTTTTTTATAACTTTTTACAATTATTTAGAAATTATAATTAAAAATGACTATAACAAATAAAATTTATCTCCTTCAACTTTTTATTACTTTCTTTATCCATTTAGGGCTTGTAATCTACAATAACTATAACAATTCATTTTTTTAAAACTTCTTATCACCTTTTGTATTCATTTCACCTGTAGTTTTTATTTATTTAAACTGCATATAATTAGAAATAAATTTAATAATACATTTATAAACTTTTTGAACCTTTTTACTTCCCTTTAATATTAAGGGAATAAGAACCACAGATTTATAAAATAATGGAGGAAGGGAAGAAATTTATGTTTGGGTTTAGACCATGGCCAAGCATTTATATACTTTATACTTAGAACACATAAATGATTATTTTATAATATATTTAAATTTTTTTAGTTTAATTTAGCAAAACCTTAAATTTTTTTTAACAATATTTTTTAACTGCTAAATAATGCCAGGAATGTGTTAATTTACAGAATTACATTGCAATTTTTTAAAAACTGGTTTGGAGTTTTATTTGTTTAAATGTTACTTTCTTATTTGAAGGTTTTGCATGTTTTATTTTTATGAGGACTTTTTAGCTCATTTTTTATTACTTTGCTTTTTAAATTCTTTCAGTATTTTTATTTTTTTATCACTGTTTTATATAAAGCCTAAATAGGGGTATATTTTAACTAGAATATAAACCCTTAGAAGCTAAGTATTAACGTCTTTTTATTTATGACAAACTGGCATTAATCAAGTTATTATAACTCCAAATTCTGATACATATTGAGGTAACAAATGGCTAAGTAAGAAAAGTTAGATTTTTTAAAATTCAAGTAATTAAAGTTATAAAAAATCCATTTATGTTTTTATTAAACTTAATTGATTTTTTTTAAGTAGAACATACCTAAGCAGGATAAAATTGCATTGTTTCATCATTTAATTCCTTTTATTGTTTTTATAATATTTTTAAGTTACGAGGAACTTTAAAAGTACATCGTCTGTATAGTTTTAGGAAATTTACTGAACTCATTGAATTTGTTCTAAGTTTAAATGTGGGAAGACTTTTTAATTGGTTGCACAGATAGAAAGATATTAGGTTTAGAGCATGCTAAGGATTTTCTTACTGATTTGCTGTTACTATCCAGAGGCATGAGACTATAGATTGAAAATGCATGCAAACATAAATATGAAATTTATTATTTGAAAAGAAAAACAGAAGCACAAATATTTTTGAGAGGGATAAAGGATTGAATATGCCATCTCATCCCATCTTCAGTTTTTGTAAAAATGGGATGAAATAACACATTCAATTTCTTACTTGTAGTAGTATTTTTATTTTAAATTATAGTGAGGTCAGATTATGTTATAGAAATAAAACCTTTTTATAGACGCATAACCAAAATGCTTTTAATTTTTAATATAGCCTAAAGGTTCCTTTTTTAAAAGAATTTCTGTAATTAGTAACAATTACGAATTTTTGACTAATATAAATGTAGGACCATACCAATTAATAATTAGACTGAACACATTAGCTAACAAACAGGCATTAAATATTTAATATATGAAATGTGTTAGTTAAGAAACAGATGTGAAACACTTATGCAATAGAATAGCACAGAGGAATAAAGTTAAGTTTGGAGGGAGGAACTTTCAGACCAGTTGTTAATCGAGAGTGCCATATTGTGGGGCAACATTTTTGTTTTTTTAAAGGTATTGTGGCCAAGCTGAGTTGCAGAGAAAAAATAAGGTCTTTGTTTTCTTTTGTTTTGTTTGTGTTATTTTCTTTTAATTGAGTCTACCTACCCGAGATTATGAAGTAAGCATCTGAGAGGGATAGAATCAAGAATTGTTAGGGTGTTACCCATGATTATTTGCTAATTTTTAATACAGAGGGGGTGGTTTGCTACATGCTAGGGATTTTGCTTACAGGAGGCTTCCGGAGGTTTGCTCATTAAGACATATTTAACTGCTCATTTCGAAGCTGATGGTTACCAGCTCCACTGAAGGCTTACGGTCTCCCTAGGGACTTGTGTCTGGGATGCTCTGACTCTTGTTGGGGCCCTACAAACAGAAGGCTTACAGAGTTGCCAGCTCTGTTGGTGTCTTAACATGGATGAACTGACCTAAAGAGGGAAAAGAAATGGAGTTTCAATGGTTGAGAAGTTTCAAATTGAGTTGAGAAGTTATTCTGGAGCCAAAAAGAGAATATGACATCACTACTCCCTCCAAAAATTGCTTTGAACTAAGCTAAGGCATCCCCCCAATCTAATCCCAACTCCAGTCAATTTTATTAAAATAAAAAGGCAGGAATGGACTTCCGGAGAAGATGGCGGCTTAGTAAGACGCGCGGGTCTTAGTTCCTCCTCCAGAAAAGCAACTAAAGAAACAGAAACAATACGAAACAGCTCCCGGAGTCACGACAGAGACCAAAAAGACAGCGTACCCCATTCTGGAACAGCTGAACGGGCAGGGAGAATCTGCTGCGGTGAGCTACCTGAGGGGCGCGTGTTTTCCCGGCCGGGGTGGCTGGCGACTGGGGTCCCCTCCACGCACGTGGCTCCCCGGTCTGACTGGAAACGTTGGATAGCGGGGCCCTCCCGTCACGCTTGGCGTTTCGGGCCAGCTGGGCAATTAGGACCGGCACTCTCCCAAGCCGCAGCGGCCAGCGACCCCCACCTCCACGCGCGGTTTCCCGGGCCGACTCCCGTGCAGACAGACGAGCGCCACCTACTGGGCAGGAAAAGAAAAACAGAGCCCAGAGATTTCACAGAAAAAGCTTTCAACCAGCTGGGTCCCACACCCAGGGAAATCTGATCAAATGCCCAGACACCAGCAGAAAATAATGGATGACGCTCGGAAAATTGAAGATATGGCCCAGTCAAAGGAACAAACCAATAGTTCAAATGAGATACAGGAGCTGAGACAACTAATGCTGAATATACGAACAGAAATGGAAAACTTCTTCAAAAACCAAATCAATAAATTGAGGGAGGACATGAAGAAGATATGGGCTGAACAAAAAGAAGAAATAGAAAATCTGAAAAAACAAATCACAGAACTTATGGGAGTGAAGGACAGAGAAGAAAAAATGGAAAAAACAATGGATACCTACAATGGTAGATCTAAAGAGACAGAAGCTACAATTAGTGAACTGGAGGATGGAACATCTGAATTCCAAAAAGAAACAGAAACTATAGGGAAAAGAATGGAAAAACTTGAGCAGGGGATCAGGGAACTGAATGACAATATGAAGCGCACAAATATACGTGTTGTGGGTGTCCCAGAAGGAGAAGAGAAGGGAAAAGGAGGAGAAAAACTAATGGAAGAAATTATCACTGAAAATTTCCCAACTCTTATGAAAGACCTAAATTTACAGATCCAAGAAGTGCAGCGCACCCCAAAGAGAATAGACCCAAATAGGCGTTCTCCAAGACACTTACTAGTTAGAATGTCAGAGGTCAAAGAGAAAGAGAGGATCTTGAAAGCAGCAAGAGAAAAACAATCTGTCACATACAAGGGAAACCCAATAAGACTATGTGTAGATTTCTCAGCAGAAACCATGGAAGCTAGAAGACAGTGGGATGATATATTTAAATTACTAAAAGAGAAAAACTGCCAACCAAGACTCCTATATCCAGCAAAATTGTCCTTCAAAAATGAAGGAGAAATTAAAACATTTATAGACAAAAAGTCACTGAGAGAATTTGTGACCAAGAGACCAGCTCTGCAAGAAATACTAAAGGGAGCACTAGAGTCAGATATGAAAAGACAGAAGAGAGAGGTATGGAGTAAAGTGTAGAAAGAAGGAAAATCAGATATGATATATATATAATACAAAAGCCAAAATGGTAGAGGAAAATATTATCCAAACAGTAATAATACTAAAAGTTAATGGACTGAATTTCCCAATCAGAAGACATAGAATGGCAGAATGGATTACGACCCAGCAATACCACTGCTAGGTATCTACTCAAGGGACTTAAGGGCAAAGACACAGACGGACATTTGCACACCAGTGTTTATAGCAGCATTATCTACAATTGCAAAGAGATGGAAACAGCCAAAATGTTCATCAACAGACGAGTGGCTAAACAAACTGTGGCGTATACCTACGATGGAATATTATGCAGCTTTAAGACAGACTAAACTTATGAAGCATGTAATAACATGGATGGACCTAGAGAACATTATGCTGAGTGAGTCTAGCCCAAAACTAAAGGACAAATACTGTAAGGTTCCACTGATGTGAACCGACATTTGAGAATCAGCTTGGAATATATCATTGGTAACAGAGACCAGCAGGAGTTAGAAACAGGGTAAGATAATGGGTAATTGGAGCTGAAGGGATACAGACTGTGCAACAGGACTAGATACAAAAACTCAAAAATGGACAGCACAATAATACCTAAGTGTAATGTAACTATGTTGGAACACTGAATGAAGCTGCACCTGAAATATGGTTTTTTGTTTGTTTGTGTGTTTGTATCTTTTGTTTTTGTTTTTTTCTTTTTCCTTTTTATATATATATATATTATTAGTATTATTATTTTAATTCTCTTCTCTATATTAACATTCTATATTTTTTTCTGCTGTTTTGCTAGTTCTTTTCCTAAATCGATGCAAATGTACTAAGAAATGATGATCATACATCTATGTGATGATACTAAGAATTACTGAGTGCATTTGTAGAATGGAATGATTTCTAAATGTTGTGTTAATTTCTTTTCTTTTTTTTGATTAATAAAAAAATTAAAAAAAAAAAAAAAAAAAAAAAGATGTAATAGAGAGGCTGGAGGCAACTGCCTGAAAATGTAGAGCTGTGTTCCAGTAGCCATGTTTCTTGAAGATGATTGTATAATGATATAACTTTCACGATGTGACTGTTTGTGATTGTGAAAACCTTGTGTCTGATGCTCCTTTTATCTACCTTACCAACAGATGAGTAAAACGTATGGAATAAAAATTAATAAATAATAAAAAAAAAAAAAAAAAAAAAAAGGCAGGAATGTCGGGTGTCAGAAAATAAAACTTGACTTACAAAATGGATTCTGCAGCATGGGGGCCCCTTCAGTTTCTCTCCCTCAGCAGCTCCTCTGACAGGACCTGATGTGTTGGCAAGATAGATGAGCATGAACATGCTGACACCCACCCACCAGAGGCCAGACCAGATAACCATGAGTATGAAGTCATGATCTGTACCAGCCTGATATCTCCCAATGATGCCTGCACACATCGCCCCCACCCCTCTTGGCGCAGTTTTTCCTTTAAAACCAGAAGCTGTCAGAAAGAAAGTTGGAGCCATTTTTCTTTTGCTAGCAGGTTTGCTGGCTCCCACCTGCCTGCTCTCCCCTTGCTTTCATTTTGTCTGTTTCTTTCTCTCTAGCAACAAACTATTAAGCTTTAACTCGTTGTCTCATGTGGACTCCTTTAAGGGCCCCATGCCTAACACTAGTCAAAATATCCCCAATATCTAGTATGATGCCTGACCTATGGTAAATACTCTCAAATTTGTGTTGAATGAATGAATAAATGAATGAAGATGATAAATTATGGAACATCTTGGAAAAATCTACTTGTCTAAATAATGGGATATTAAAACTGCATTGAGAAGAATATAAGGAGATAAGTTACTAGATACAATTGTGAGCTAGATCATGAAAGATAGTCAGGAAAATAAGTTTGATCTTTTTAGTCTCTGACACAAATAACTAAAATCAAAATTTAAATTGGGGGCATTACTATTGATATGACAGGATTAAATAAGATTATAAAATAATATTATGAACAATTGTATGCCAACAAATTGTGTTATTTTTAGAAACACACAAATATCTCAGTGACCTCCAAAATAGAAAATTTCAATAGACTTACAAGAGCTAAAGAGATTAAATCAGTAATCAAAAACAAATGTCAAGAGAGATGAGCTAAAACAGCACAGGGAGTTGTAGAGTTAGTCTGTCCTCCAGGGCAGCTATTAAATAGCCAGAAACTGAAGCAACTGTTTGGGAGATTTTGAAGACTAGATGCATATCATACAGCAGCCAAGAATAAGTGGAGAGACAGATAAATCACAGCAAAGATGCTATAAGTAAATTATTCCATGCTGTGGAGGCTGGTGCCCCCACTCCCCACCCCCACCCCCCACCCCACAATGGCATAGCAGGCTGACTGAGTCACTCCTGTTGGGGAAGAGAAGCCATTTCTCATAAAACCAAGGAGAAAGAACTCAGCCAGGCACCAATAGCAGATTCGATTAATGAATTTCGTCTGCAAAATACCAGCTCTGAGCAGATAAATTTACAATACAAGAAAGAAACTGGGGTTTCTGATCCAGCCCTGCTTCCAGCACTGAGGTAGTAGGGTGGTTGAAAAAATCAGGCATCTGGAGCTGGCTGAGCTCAGAATGCTGAAGAAGAGAAAAGGGGCACATAAAAAGCTGTGAAGCAACTCTGGCTCTGGATTGGTGAACCCAGTGCTTGGGTCCAGCTCTGCTCGGAGGAAAATAACTTAAAATTTTTTTTTCCTTATTTTTTTTCCCTCATCTTTGTCTTTCTTGCTTTTTTCTTTCTTCTTTTCTTATTCTTATTTTAAGCAGCCCATTAAAGAAAACAGTCTGCCCCAGGCAAGGGTGTATGTAGGGTTGATTGAGAGACAAAGTAACTAATTAGGTGGGGGAGAGAGTTCCCTTAAGGGCAGATCTTTCCACAAGAAAATGGGAGCAAGGGCCCCGTGCAAGTGTTGGCTGTCATTCAAAGAATTTAGACCCCAGAGGCTGGCATATCAGTAAGAGTTTCACACTACAAAGGGTGGAACCCAGCTTCTGTTTGAAATGCCCTCTGGCTGGGGTGGAAGTGGGACTTCTTGAGAGTCACTCTGACATTTCCAGCCTGCAGGGAACAGGGGACTGAGGAGCCCACAGAAAAGGGAAGGGGTTGGAGTGGGGTGGGTGGAAGGGGTCGGGAGGTGGTGCAGTGGGCAAAGCCCAGCACTGGAAGTGGCTGTTATACAGAGAACTCAGACCCCAGGGGCTGGGGAAAATGCAACAGCTTCAAATATCTTCCCTTCCCGCAGCGCACGCCCCCTCCCGTCAGCCTCATTCTCAACCGTGCCCCTGGCAGGGGTGGCATCAGCCAAGAATTCAAGGCACAATACCACCCTAGGCCTCTGGGAATCAGCAGGCTGAAAAGTGTCATCTATTGGGCAGGCCAGGAACAGAGCAGAACCAGGGAGATTCACAGGAAAGACTAGTACCCTACCGGTCTCATCCCCAGGGAACCTTGATATTGAACTACACCCTTGATGAGTCCTGGACCATCTTGTCTGGGGAAAAACTGACCTGGTGTGCTGGTTTGAATCTGTTATGTACCCTAGAAAAGACCATGCTATTTTAATCCATTCTCATGGAGGCAGACCTATCATGGCTGGGAACTTTAAGATAATTAAGATATTACCCAGATGATTCAAGGTGGGTCTTAATCCTTCACTTGAGTCCTTTATGAGAGGGTAAAATGCAGAGATATTTTGGAGAGAGTGTCAAGAGAAACCTGCCAAGAGAAGCAAGCAAGAATCCACAGAAACTGAGAAAGCCATTTTGAACCAGAACCCGGGAGACAAGGACCAGCAGATGTCACCATGTTCTTTCCTATGTGGCAGAGGAACCCTAGGCCAGCAGCCTGTCCTAGAGAAGGTATATTCCTTCTTGATGCCTAGTTTGGGCATTTTCATGTCTCACACTGGTAAATTTGTAACCTAATAAATCCTCATTGAAAAACACAACCCATTTTTGGTATATTGCATTCAGGCAGCTTTAAAAAACCAAAACACCATAGTAGATCCTCTCTGGAGGGAACCCTCCCTTCCAGAATCAGCCTTCCAGATAAAAGTTGCTAGAGGTAATGAAATAAGTGTTAAAAACTTACAGAGGCAAAACAAAACAAGATGGCAGATCAACATCCCCTGAGAGGTAAAAAGGAAGAGAAATCTTTTTCCTGGGGGTGAAACAACTGCAAAAAAAGGAAAATCTCAAAAATCATTCTTTATATGCTGGGAGAGAATCAGAAAAATAGAAGCTGAAAAAAATTCTGATCAGCTAAACAGATATGCTCAAAGTCTAGAAAAAGTTTAATCAAATGTCAAAGAAAAACAATTAGGAAGAAAAACCTAAAATAGAGAAAATGAACTCCAGAATAAACTAATCAAGAAATCAGATGCCTAGACACCAGCAAAAATCATGAGTCACACTAGAAAGCACAAAGATATTGCCCAGTCAAAGGAACAAACTATAACTTCAGATGAGATACAAGAGTTGAAGTAACTAATTAAGGATGTTCAGACAAACCGAAATCAATTCAAGCAGTTAAAGGAAAATGTGGCAAAAAAAGGTGAAGGACAAAAAAAAAAAAAAAAAACCCCTCAGTGACCATGAAGAACTTCCAAGAAGAACTTGGAAACTTGCCAAAAAAGGCAGAACGTATGTGAATCAGAGCCAATAGAAATGAAAAAAATAAAATGGAGACATCAAACTGCAGATTTGAAGAGGCAGAAGAAAGCATTAGTAAACTAGGAGACAAGACATTTGAAATATTACATGCAAAAGAAGAGACAGGGAAGAGAATGGAAAAATTTTAGCAGGGTCTCAGGGAATTGAATGACAGTATGAAGCACATGAATATAGGTGTTATGCATATCCCACAAGAAGAGAAGGGAAATGGGGAAGAAAGATGATTGAAAAAATAATGGCTGAAAAGTTCTTCACTCATATGAAAGATATCAAATTACAGAGCAAAGAAGTAAAACATGCTAAACAGAATAGATCCAAATAGACATACTCTGAGACACTTACCAATCAGATTGTCAAATGCTAGAGACAAAGAATGCTGAAAGCAGCAAGAGAAAAGCAATCCATTACCTATAAGGGAAACTCAATAAGACTAAGTGAATTTCTCAGCAGAAACTATGGACGCAAAAAGGCAGTGATATATTTAACGTATTGAAAGAGATAAACTGCCAATCAAGAATTCTATAGCACAGTTTTGATAGTTAATAAAATGGTATTTAAGATAGTGTTTCATATTTAGAATTCAAGAAACTCTTATCTCTATCTATAGATATTTTCCTTCCTTGCTTTAATTTTAAACTGGTTTATGAAACATTGTACAAACAGGCTTTACAATGATTACTTAGATATTTTATTTAAATATGTCTATAGATAACCTAACTAAGATATCCATTTTTGGTGATTAAGACTTTTATATGTTAATTGTAAAAATATTTGTATCTTCATATTTACCTGGAATCAGGAAAATGTTTAGTAACATTGGTCATTACTGAGGCATTGTAGGTATTACTTTGAGAACATTCACAGTTTTGCCAGCTGGTCAAATGGCATTTAAGTTAGTGTTCAGTATTCAGAATTTAAGAACTTTACTACCTGAATTTGTAGATTCTTCCCCTGTTGCCTTCATTTTAGATTGGTTTATGAAACTTACTGCACAAACAAGTTTTACAATGATTGTATGGATACTCTGTCTAAATATGCCTATGGTTAAGCAAAGTCAGATATCTATTTTTGGTGGTTCTAAGCATATTGTTTGTTTTCTTAAATAAAAATATGTTTTAAAAACAGAATTCTATTTTTGGCAAAACCACCCTTCAAAAATGAGAAGAGTTTAAAGTATTTACAGGCAAACACGCACAGTGTTCATGAACAAGAGATCTGCTCTACAAAAAATATTAAAGGGAGTGTTACAGGCAGATAAGAAAAGATAGGAGAGAGAGGTTTGGAGGATAGTTAGAAATGAAGATTATCAGTGAGTGCAGCTAAAACAGTAAAAAGAAAAAAAAAGTAAGATATTACATATAAAATCCAAAGGATAAAATGGGTGACAAAAGGACTGCCTTTACAGTAATAACATTGAGTGTTAGTGAATAAAACTCCATAATCAAAATTCATAGACTGGAAGACTGTATAAAAATGACATCCATCTATGTGCTGCCTATAAGAGACTCACTTTAGACTCAAGGACAAACATATGATGCAAGTGAAAGGTTGAAAAAAGATTCATGTGACCAGCAACCAGAGAAGACCAATAGTTATACTAATATTAGGGAAATTAGACTGTAACTGTAAGAATTATAAGAGACAGAGACAGACACTATGTATTAATAGAAGAGACAATTGTCAAGGAGAGATAATAATCATAAATATTTATGCACCTAGCCAGAGTGCTACAAAATACATGAGACAATACTGGAACACTGAAGGGGGAAAATGACATCTCTGCAATAATAGTTGGAGACTTTAAAACACCACTCTCCTTAATGGATAGAACATCTAGATCAATAAGGAAACAGATGTCTTGAAAAACAAGATAAAGGACCTAGACCTAATAGACATTTACAGGATATTTCATCCCACAACAGCAGGATATACATTCTTCTCAAGTGCTCATGTATAATTTTCCAGAATAGACCATATTTTGGGTCACAAAGCAGGTCTTGGACCATAATGGAATGAAACTGGAAATCAATAACTGGCAGAAGACTAGAAATTATGTAAATATATGGAGGCTAAATACATACTCTTAAACAACCAGTGAACTAAGAAAACAATTGCAAGAGAAATCAATAAATGTCCCAGAGGCAAATGAAAATAAGAACACAACCTATCAAAACATGGGATGCAGTGAAGACAGTGCTGAGAGGAAAATTTATTGCTGTAAGTGCCTACATTAAAACAGAAGAAAGCAAAGATTGAGGACATAATTGGACACCTGAGGAACTAGAAAATGTAGAGCAAGCTAATGCCTAAGCAAAGGGAAGGAAAGAAATAACAAAGATTAGAGCAAAAATATATTAAATAAAGAGTGTGAAAACAATAGAGAAAATGAATAAAACCGGAAGTTGGTTCTCTGAGAAAATAAAAACTCGTGGCTGCTTAGCTAGACAGGAAAGGAAAAAGAGAAAAGATGGAAATAAATAAAATCAGAAATGGAAAGGAATTGCTAATTACCATGCAGAAATAAAAGAGATGCAAGAACACTATGAGGAACTTTATGCCAACAAATTAGAACATAGTTGAAATGGACAACTTCCTAAAAACACATAAACAATCTACAATGAATCAAGAAGAAAGCAATGACCTCAACAAGGAGTCACAAGTAAAGAGATTGGATCAGTAACTAAAACCTCACAACAAATAAAAGTCCAGGACTAAATGGTCTTACATGTGAATTCTACCAAGCATTCCAGGAAGAATATGAACCAATCCTGATCAAACACTTCAAAAAAATTGAAGACAAGAAAAAGCCACCTAACTCATTCTATGAAAGCCATCATCACCCTAGTACCAAAGTCAAAGATACTATAAGAAAATAAAATTGCAGACTAATCTCTCTAATGAATATACATGCAAAAATCCACAACAAATTTTAGTAAATTGTATTCAGGAGGACATTAAGAGAATTACACACTATGACCAAGTGGGTTTTAGTCCAGATATGCAAGGGCAGTTCAACACAAGAAAATCAATTAATGTAATACACCATATCAACAAATTGAAGGGGAAAAAATATGTGATCATTTTGATTGATGGAGAAAAGGCATTTGAAAAAAATTGGCATCCTTTCTTGATAAAAACACTTAAAAAGATAAGAATTGAAGGAAACATCCTCAATATGATAAACCCACAGCTAACATCATACTCAATGGTATCAGACTGAAAGCTTTCCCTCTAAGATCTGAACAAGAAAAATATGCCAACTATCACTATTGTTATTAAACATTGTGCTAGAAGTTCTAGATAGAGAAGTTAGGCAAGAAAGAACGAAAGATATCCAAATTGGAAAGAAAGTAAAATTTCACTGTTTGCTGATGACATGATCCTATATGTGGAAAGTCCTGAAAAATCTAAGGTAAAAACTACTATAACTAATATACAAGTTCAGAAAAGTGGCAGGAAAAAACATCAACACAGAATAACCATACTGTTTCTACATACTAGTAATGAACCATCTGAGGAGGAAATCAAGAAAAAAAATCCACTTACAGTAGCAATGAAAAGAATCAAATATTGAGGAATAAATTTAACACAAGTTCATAAAGGACCTTCATAAGAACCTGCAAAACATTGATGAAAGTACTCAAGGGAAACCTAATTAAGTGGAAGGACATACTGTGTTCATGGATTGGAAGTCTAAATATAGTTACAATGTCAATTCTACACAAAATTATTTATAGATCTAATGCAATACTAGTCAAAATCACAACAACATACTTTGCAAAAATAGAGAAACCAGTAATCAAATTTATTTGGAAGGGCAAGGTGCTCCAAATTGCTAAAAGCTTCTTGAGAAAGAAAAATGAAGTGGGAAGTCCCACACTACCTGACTTTAAAGCATATTACAAAGTTACCATGGTCAAAATAGCATAATACTGGCATAAAGATAGACATACTAATGAATGGAATAGAACTGAGATTTCAGAAATAGTTCCTCTCATATATGAACAATTGGCTTTTGACAAGGTGGCCAAATCCACTCAATTTAGTTAGAACAGCCTCATCAACAAATGATGCTTGGAGAAAAGAATGAAAGTGGGCCCAAATCTGTCACCTTATTAAAAAATTAACTAAAAAATGGATAAAAAATCTAAACATTAGAGTGAAGACCATGAAAATCTTAGAAGTAAATATAAGGATGTATCTTCAAGCTCTTGTGATAAGAGGTGGTTTCCTAAGACTTAATGTTCAAAGTGCAAGCCCTGAAAAAATAGTTAAATGTGGTCTCCTCAATTAAATATTTTTGTGCCTCAAAGGATTTTGTCAAGAAAGTTAAAGTGTTGCCTACACCATGGGAAACAATATTTAGAAACCACATATCTGATAAGGGTTTAATATTCCAAATATATAAAGAGATCCTACAACTCAGCAACAAAACACAACCCAATTTAAAAAACAAACAAAAAACACGGATATATAATTTTCTAAAGAGGAAATAGAAATAGCTAAAAAGACATATGAAACAATGCTCAACTTTGCTAGCTAATAGGGAAATGAAAACTCAAAACTATAATCAGATTCCATGTCACATCTACTAAAATGGCTATTATAAAAAAAAAAAGAAAACTGCAAGAGCTGGAGAGGATGTGAAGAAATATGTATACTTATTCTTTGTTAGTGAAAATGTAGAATGGTGCAGCTACTTTGGAAAGCAGTTTTGCAGTTCCTCAGGAAGCTGAATATAGAATTGCCATATGATCCAGCAATCCCATTACTAGATTTATACTTGGAAGAACTGAATGTAGGGACATGAACAGACATTTGCACATTGATGTTCATAGTGGCATCATTCGGGTTTGCTTGAATCATACAGCCCAAATATGCATCAACTTATGAGTGTATCAGCAAATTGTGGAATATGTGTACGATGGAATATTATGTAGCTGTAGGATAGAATTAAGTCATGGTGCATGCAACAATGAGGATGAATGTTGAGAACATATGTTAAGTAAAACACATGAGAAACAAAAGGAAAAATATTGTATGTTTCAGTAATATGAACTAACTATAATGAGCAAACTCTGAGAGTTAAATTTGAGTGCAGAGGTTATCAGAAAATAGAAAGAGGGCAGAGATTGTACAACCAATGCTTCCAAAGTATAGAATATTCATTAAGTTCAGTTGCAAAGGTTCAGAAATGAATAGCTCAATACTATGGTGGTAATACAGTGCTATAAATGTAGCTTAAAAAGTTTAACTAGTGGCCGGCGGCCGGAGGGTCCGGGGCGGGCGACGGAGGCCCGGTCGCTCCGCCCCGCCCCTCTCCGGTACTCCGCGCCCTGACGGCTGTGTTTCCCCTTCCGGGAGCGCAGGCGGCCGGTGCCGGTGTGTTTTTCCTTCCCTCGGCGCTGGAGGCTCCTGCGTCGAGCATGGCAGCCTGGAGCCGGGGTGCTGCCCTGCGACTCTGCGCCACAGTGGTTCTACTTGATGTGGCTTTCAGGAAAGGTTTTGTAGAAGATTTAGATGAATCGTTTAAAGACAATCGAAAAGATGACATTTGGCTTGTAGATTTTTATGCACCTTGGTGTGGACATTGTAAAAAACTGGAACCAATTTGGAATGAAGTTGGTCTTGAGATGAAAAGCATTGGTTCTCCAGTTAAAGTTGGAAAGATGGATGCTACTTCTTATTCTAGCATTGCTTCAGAGTTTGGAGTTTGAGGTTATCCAACAATTAAGCTATTAAAAGGGGACTTGGCATATAATTATAGAGGACCAAGAACTAAAGATGATATTATTGAGTTTGCTCACAGAGTATCTGGGGCTTTAATCCGGCCACTTCCAAGTCAGCAAATGTTTGAACATGTGCAGAAGAGACATCGTGTATTTTTTCTTTATATAGGTGGAGAGTCACCTTTGAAGGAGAAATACATAGATGCTGCATCAGAATTGATTGTATACACTTACTTCTATTCTGCCTTAGAAGAAGTGGTTCCTGAGTATGTGACGCTGAAAGAGTTGCCTGCTGTACTTGTTTTCAAAGATGAAACTTACTTTGTTTATGATGAGTATGAAGATGGTGATCTGTCATCATGGATCAACAGGGAGAGGTTTCAGAATTATCTTACTATGGATGGCTTCCTCTTATATGAACTTGGAGATACAGGAAAGCTTGTAGCAGTTGCTGTTATTGATGAGAAAAACACATCAATTGAACATACCAGATTAAAGTCGATTATTCAGGAAGTTGCTAGAAATTACAGAGATGACTTCCATAGGGATTTTCAGTTTGGCCATATGGATGGAAATGACTATATTAATAGCTTGCTGATGGATGAGTTGACAGTCCCAACTGTAGTTGTACTGAATACTTCAAACCAACAGTACTTTCTACTAGATAGAAAGGTTAAGAATGCTGAAGACATGGTCCAGTTCATTAATAACATTTTGGATGGCACAGTAGAAGCCCAAGGAGGTGACAGCATTTGGCAGAGATTAAAAAGAATAGTATTTGATGCCAAATCTACTATTGTGTCCATATTCAAGAGCTCACCACTCATGGGCTGCTTTCTCTTTGGCCTGCCACTGGGTGTCATCAGTATCATGTGCTATGGAATCTACACAGCTGATTCAGATGGAGGTTATATAGAAGAACGATATGAAATATCTAAAAGTGAATTTGAAAGTCAAGAACTGATGGAAGAGAGCAAAGAACAACCCGAGCCAAGCAATGCAGAATCTTTAGTGCCTACAGTACAAGAACCCAAAAATGTATTAGAAAAGAAGAAAGATTGAGACTTTAGTAATATCAAGTACTTGGTAGAATTTCAAATTATTAAAGAGTCTATTTATTGAATTTAGACATTGGATCATGATCTTTTACAGAAGAGAACATGTTATTTGTATTTTGCTACTATCGACTGCATGGATTGAAATATTCCTCTCATAAATGGGGAGGATGTTTGGAACAGAGAAATGAAATGTTTGTCTAAACCAAGCAAAGAAAACAAAGTTGAACCTTATACATGTCATTTTAGCCATCAGTTATATTTGCATGTTTCTCTATCTGAATATTCTGTAACAGTTAAGATTCTTGGGCAGAATATTTTAATTGGTCAATCAGGTAGTCGATACATACCTCCACCTCCTACCATCCATTCCCCTCTTATATTTTGAATAAGATTTATATGGACAATATTAAATCTTTAAAATGTAGGCACTTTAAGGGGAACTAATTTTTTTCCACATATCAAATTAAGATTATGAAGTTTAAGATAAATTGGTTTTATATAGCATAGTAATTTTATTTTGTTGTTATTTGTAAAGAAGAGAAAATGTTACTTTTTAACTTTATACTCAGTTGCATTATTATACACTTTTCATATGGTCCTGTATAGTGGGGAAAAATAGTCATATTTGATCTTTGCATTGTTAACAGGATAGACTTGGAGCTGCGGTTTCAAGCTATGCCCTGAGCACTCTGAACAGTGTCTCAGCCATCACTGTACTAAGGGAAGGATCTGTCTATCAGCCCTACCCAGCTTGAACCACACAGCTTAGTTTTGGGGCTTTTTTTTTTCTTTCCTATTTTATATATTGGGATTTCTTGTAAAATTTTCTTGGATAAAAAGTTTCTGCTACTTTTTCAAAAGTAGTACATAACATACTCTGGTAACTGATATTCCAATGTGTGTATATAATATATATACAATTTATTGACAGCCTATTATGTTCATAATTGAGTAATAAATATAATCAGATTGCCAAACAACATAAGTCACATCTGGATAAAAAAGAAATCTGCCCATTGTCTTTTCCAACTCTCAGTCTGTCTCTTCCAGCCAGTGACCTCTCATCTTCTATCCATAATGAAATAAGGTATTTGTATTTTATCCCAATAACAGATTGGTATTTTTAAAGTATGGCATGTTTACGTGTGTTACTTTTGAGGCTTTCATTTTAGCTAAGTTTGGAATTAAACTTAGGCAAAAACTTATTAGGCAAATATCATTTGGATGGTTATTAATTGAATAATTGAGTTATTCAATATACAAGATTTCGTTAAACATTTAAAATTGCTTACTCGCTTTAAAAATATGTAATTCACGGTCCTAAAACCAAAGTTGCTAGGGCTTTGTTCCCAAAAGGTAGCCTTTGGCTATTTCTGCAGATTACTACTGAACTGAAACTCTTGTTTGTATCTTTAAGTACTAAGGAATTACCAGCAATTACTGTATTGTATCCATGTGCTCTTATTTTTAGTACTTAAGTAAATACTTATTCTTAATGTTTGGCACTCTGTTACTGTTTTTTTTTTTTTTTTCTAGTGAAACAAACATGCAGTAAGATGAGAATTTCAGGAAGTATTGAGTCAGATGTTTTTCATTATAAGCCAGAGATACTTCCTGTTAATTTAACAAGTAGATTCCTCTCCAAAGGGTCATTATATTTTGAAGAGTTATTTTGGAAGGTAAATATTAATGTTCTTAATGGTCAGTCTTTTGTATAGCAGTAGTGATGAGCTTAGATGACCATGGATGCTTCATTTGAGACTCAAGTCCAGTCAGAAGTGAAAGCTCAGGAATCAGTGACGAGAACAAATTGTTATAGAAAATATTACCGATTTTTTTCTTTGCTGTTTATCACTATCAGATATGAGTCTTCTGCATATTTTTGGTTGTGGAATGAAGTGTTCAAGCACCTCTAAATGAAAGACCTCAATAGAAAAAAGCCCAAGATGTACAAAGTTCCAGTGATCTTCCTTTGTATTTTAAAATTTTCTTGTTTATAAATTAATGCCTTGGTTCTCAACTCTGTACTATTGCCCCAAAATGTATGCTTTTGTGCTTTTAAAGTGTATTCATTTGGGAAAACAAGAACGGATAGGCTATTTGTAAGTGAAAAATTTCATTTCTTTTTGTATTAAAATGTTGTCTCTGTATTTGAGTATTTTGGTCCAAATCGCTCACAGAACAAATTTTGAATATTTGTTTACTAATATGATTTTCCCTTTAAAGTACAATCCGAGCTTACTAGGGAAGCTATCTTCATTTTAGGAAAAAATACTTCAAAATAAAGGCAGACCTTTTAGTAGCTGAATCTAATAGAAGGATATAGCTATCTTATTTCAGTGGTGAATCTTATGAGTAGTGGGGAATATCTTTCAGTAAGTCGGAGTTTTGCTTTCTCTTGCAGTTGCAATAAAGTTCTATTTTTAAGTTCTAAAATTAAAAATTCTAGATGCTTCTGTTGCTGAACTGGTACTCAGACAATATTTTAAAGATATTTTACCTATTTCAAAGAGAAATTGCATGTTTTTATCACGTAAACCTAAGCTCTCCATTATGGCTTACATTATTTTTGTTCATTTCATCATATATCTTAATATTTTTCTAGTTAATATTAACTAAAATTTGCTCGAGGCATATTAGACCTTCAGTATTTTTTCTTCCCCATACACAGTGCTTCCTGGTGTATGTTCTAGAGATAACATTAAGAAGCCAAACGTCTGGAGGCTGAAGGAAGGGCATATTTCTTAGATTTTATTAGTAATTAAAATAATTAACTTGTTTTAGATTAGAGGATTTTGTTTTGATAATGTATCTTGTGTTTTCTTTTGAGGGGCTTTTTTGGTTTTAATTTTACAAAAAGTAATTTAAATATTTTCATCATTGTTTCTAATGATATGGAGGTGGGGCAGGGAAAAATCACTCAGCTGTTCTTATTATGCAGAAACTATTTATATAGACTAATGTGAAATGTTAGGGCTATCAATTAATTTGTGGCTAAAGTTTTTTTTTTTTTTTCTTCCTGAGTTTGTCCAAGTCCAAGAGTGGGCAAAGATAGTTTTCTACTTTGGACCAATCTATAAAGGTTTTTGAGAGTCTGTATTACTAACTTGTTTGAATTCATGATATCCTCCTGCCTTGTGGTGCCAGTTGTAAACCTTTGTTTTTCTAAAATAAATTAATTGAAAATGTGTAAAAAAAAAAAAAAAGTTTAACTAGTGTAAGTGTGGTTGAAAATGAAAGGCTAGAGTCATGTATGCCACCAAAAGGTAAATTAGGAGATTAAAAACTGGGGCTATATAACTTAGTGAAACCAGAGTGGACAATGATGGTGGTTAATTGTACAAATATAAGAAAGTGTTTACCTGAAGGAGAACAAAAGTATGCCATTAATACAAAGTGTTAACAATGGAATGGTATATGGAAAAATACAATTAAAGCAAAATAATGTCTAACGTTAATTGTAACTGTAACATTCTTCATTAATTATGTCAAAGACAACATATCTAATTAAATGTAAATAAGAGGGAAATAAAAGTGAGGAATATGGAGATTTTTTCCCTTTCTTTTGGGAAGAAATGAGAATTTTCTCATATAGATTGTGGTTGTGTATGCATTACTATGTGATTTGATTGTGCAGTTAGGATAGAATGCATGGTGTGGGAATAAAACTGTGTAAAAATAAACTAAAATCTATAAGTGCTGTAGAAGATGTGGAGAAAGAGGTATGCCAACTCATTGTTGATAGGGAAGTTGAATTGTACAGTCTCTCTGGAGAGCAATGTGGTGGTTCCTCAGGAAGCTAAGTATATAATTGCCATATAATCTGCCAATCACATTACTACATATGAATTTGGAAGCACTGAAGGCTGAGACACAAATATACATTTTCACACTGATTTAAATGGTGGCATTATTCATGATTGTCAATAGATTGTGATGGTCCAAGAGTCCAGGAACTGATGAGCAGAAGGGTGAGGTATGATGTCTGCATAAAAAGGAATGTTGTGCAGCTACAGAAAGGAATGAAGTTGTGAGGCATGGAACAATCTGCATGAAACTTGAGTACATTATGTTGAGCTAAATAAGTCAGAAACAAAAGGATAGATATTGTGTGGTCTCTCTAATGTGAACTAGCTATAATGAGAAAACTCTGAGAGTTAAGGTTAAAAGCATATATTAACAGGACAAAGAGGCCACAGATTGGGCAATTGATGCCTAAGGAGTACAGAATGTGCAATAAGGTTGATTTAAGTGTTCCAAAGTGTGTTGCACAATAATGTGTTATGGTAGCACAGTACTATAAGTGTAATTATCAAAGCTACATATGAGTATGATCAAAAGAGGAAAGCTAGAGTCATGTATGTCACCACAAGGAAAGCTGGAGGCTTGTGTAATTTAGCAAAACCTAGAGAGGGCAATGATGGTGGTTACTTGTATAAATATAAGACAGTTATTACATGAAGTAGAACAAACATTGTACTATCACCAGGTTTTTTTGTTTTGTTTTGTTTTTTTGTTTTAACATGGGCAGGCACTGGGAATCGAACCTAGGTCCTCTGGCATGGCAGGCAAGCATTCTTGTCTGCTGAGCCACCGTGGCCCGCCCTCACCAGGTTTTAATAATAGGTAATTATACAGAAAAATAGTATTTATGTCAACTAATATCTATAGTTAACAGTAACATTGTAATATTCTTTAATTAATGGTAACAAAGGGACTTTACTAAATCTAAATGTCAAAAGTAGGGGGATACTCCCTACTAGGTGGGACATGACTCCCAGGGATGAGACTTGCCCTGGCATCATGGGATTGCAAAAGCCTTCTTGACCAAAAAGGAGAAAAGAAATGAAACAACATAAAGCTTCAGTGGCTAAGAGATTTCAAATAGACACAAGAGGTCATTCTGGAGATTATTCTTATGCATTATATAGCTATTCCTTTTTAATTTCTACAGTATTAGAATAGCTAGAAGGAAATATCTGAAACTATTGAACTGTAATCCAGTAACCTTGATTTTTTGATGATGAAAATATACTATGTAACTTTTATGGTGTGACCATGTTATTGTGAAAACCTTGTGACTGACACTCCCTTTATCCAGTATATAGGCAGATGAGTAATAAAATAAAGACAGATAATAAATAATGGGGGATAACGGTATGGACTGTTTTGGGTGTTCTTTATTTTTACTTGTTTGGAGAAATGAAAATGTTCTAAAATTGTGGTGATGAATGCAAAATTATATGATAATATTGTGAGCCATAGATTATATACTTTGGGTGGATTATATGGCATGTGAATATCTCAATAAAATTGTATTTTAAAAATAGGGGGATATAAAGTTTATGGGATTTTTTTTCTTCAGAAGAAATGATAATGTTCTCATATTGACTATAGTGACAAATGCATAGGTATGTGATTATATCAAAGCTATTGGTTGATGCTTAAGATGGTTTATTAATTTATTAAGCTGCCTGAATGCAACATACCAGAAATGGAATGCCTTTTAAAAAGGGAATTTAATAAGTTTCAAGTTCACAGTTCTAAGCCTATAAAAAGTTCAAACTAAGGCATCCAGGGAAAGGTGCCTTAATTCAAGAAAAGCCGATGACTCTAGAACACCTCTGTCAGCTTGGAAGGCATATGTCTGGCATCTCCTGGGGTCTCTGGCTTCTGGTTTCAACCAGGTTGCCCAGGGGTATCTTCTTTCTTCATCTCCAAATGCCTCTGGCTGTGTAGGCTTGGTTACTTCTGCTCTCCAAGCATTTGCATGAGCTCTGCTGTCTCCCAAAATGTTTCCTCTTAAAGGATTTAACCTCATGGTGCTCTTGGTTCCCTCATAGGTGAAGGTACTGGCAGAGTCTCAGGAGCTGGACAAAAAGGTGCTAAGTGTGAGTCTGCCAGGGATAACTTTGGAGAATGACATGTGGATTAGTGAAATAAAAGGTGGCAAATTCACTCAAAAAGAAGGGACTCACCCTCTGTAGAAGCTCACTTCTGAAGGCAAACTTAGGAGGCATGTGCTGAAGATTTATGGCCACAAGAGTGAATGAGACTGGATCACACAGTTATCCCTGGAAGAAGGGACCCCCTCATCCAGAAGGGCTTGGGTTGCAGGGTGTGTTAGTTACCTAATTCTGTTGGAAAGCAATGTACCAGAAATGGAATGGCTGTGAAAAAAAGGAATTTAATAAGTTACAAGCTTACGGTTTTAAAGCCATAAATATGTTCTAATTAAAGCATCCAGAGAAGGATATTTGGCTCAAAGAAGGCTGATCTGGGAAAGCATGTGGCTGGTGTCTGCTGCTTCCATTGCTTCCAGCTTCTGATGCAGTGGTTTCCTCTCCAAGTGTCTATGGGTCTTCATTTAGCTACTTGAGGACAGAACTCTGGGATCTGGCTTGCTTAGCATCTCATGGGAAAGCACATGGTGATGTCTGCTGAACTCTGCCCATGTCTAGGCATCTGCTCTCTCTGTCAGCACTGCAAGAAGTGTCTCCAAACATCTGTGTCTCTGTCAGCTCTAAAGCACTAAGGCTTCTCCAAAATGCTTCCCCTTTTAAAGGACTCTAGTAAACTAATCAAGACCCACCTTGAATGGGTGGAGTCACATCTCCATCTAATCAAAAGGCTACACCCACAATTGGGTGTGTCACATCATCACAAAAGTAATCCAATCAAAGTTTCCACACTGTGATGTTGAGTCAGGATTAAAAGAAACATGGCTGCACCCCCCAAGATTGGATCAAGAAAAAGGCCTTGGCTTTTCTGGGGTACATAACAGCTTCAAGCTGACACAGAGAGAGACAAAGCAGCTCTACAGAAAATCCATGAAATCATAAGAATTTGCCAGTTCAAATGGATTTCTCCTGATATTATTGAAATCCAGACCTGTTAGTATTTTCGGTGAGGTACTGCAGTCCTCTGCCCCAACCTGGCTTGAATATACAAGGAAAAGGGAAATTTCCAGGCGAGAAATTTCTATGTAATCTCTATAGGCAGGATAAGGCTCCCCAAAGTCATAAGGAAACTTTAAATCAGAAGAAAAAAGCCCACACAGAAATGTGCACACAGGAGTTCTCTACTGCCACGTGCCCCACTATTACAACCTGACATGCTTGTGAGTAGGGAAGGGGTAATGGCATGGCACAACTTGATCCTCTAGGTTTGCTGTAGGCCTGGGTGGGGCACAGAGAGGCCATAGCTCATGGGCTGGTCTTTCCTGACTGCCATCAGCCATTTTCCCTTTCCTTAATGCACAGTACAACTAATACTAGTTTCTGTTTTCACATAGAGCAGAGAAATCTCAATTTTATAGCACTTTGCTGGCTTTCCCCTCCCCCTGCCCAGCTGATAGTTTGTCATGGTTGCCAGACATATGTTTGCATTTGATTCTGAACGCTCCACAAGATTCTGTGCTTTAGTTGTGGATAACAGGATACTGGCACTAAGAGGCAAAGCTGCAGTGACCTCTGGAGCCATGGCGAGCCTGCTGATGGCTCCCAAAGTATCTCTCCACTTGGTTCTGGAGCAGTTTTGTGGTGCTCTATTGATTTCTGAAAGCCTGAGACAACTCCCAGATCTCTTCTGGTTTCTCTGGGAGATCTGCATATGCATTAATATGGTTGTTCTTATAGTAAAGCGCCAACATATAGTAAGGAAGTAAAAAGAGCTAGCCAAAAGTCTTGCTGCCTGTGTTGAAGTAGATTGTAAAGTCTGTGAGATTGGCCTGACGATCCCAGCCTACAAAGCATTTGAGTCCTCTGTGGTGTTCTTTGACATTACAAACTCAAGTTTGGCAGCACTCAATGTAAATCTGAACAGCTCTTCACTTGAAGGTATGGTAGACCATCTACAAGTCATTGTTCAAAACATTGGGTGGAAGAAAAGGGTACAATAGTTGAAGGAACAAATAAAAGTGCTTGAACACTCTTATGCAAGATTGACACAGATTATGGATGATAAAGAAAGCCAGATATAATCTCTCACTGTAACTGTGCTGATTACTGTAGAGAAGTTACATGGGTGATGGCAACCTGGTATTAGACAAAAAGAGGGAATCAGGAAATGGAGATCATTGAATGAACATAAACATTGCCTCTAAAAGGCTGGAAGGATAAAAACAAGAAATATTCAAGAGAGCATGTGAGGAAAATCAAATGAAAAACTTACAGAGCAAGTGAAAAGTCTGCATGATGAGCAAGCATCTTTTCAGTCTGAAAATTGAGAGCTGGAAAGTGAGATTGAGAAGCTTCAAATGAAACTTCAAGTATTTTCTGAAAACCATCAAAAACATGTAATGCAACTTGAGGGAAATTCGATTGAGGAGGAATCCTACTGCCCAGAATTGGAGAAGCAACTCCATGAAGTGCAGAGAAATACGAACTTCACACATCAGAAGTGCAACCTCTACATGAAGATGGCTGAAGAACTGTGCAAGAAATTTAAAAGAACCATTTCCTTATGTTACAACAAATTTATATACTATGAAAAGGAAGTTCAAGAAAGGGAGCTGGGTTCTCTGTTCCCTGAGTAAAAGCTTAATGAGTTAAGAAAGGAAAATGACTACAAGAGGGAAATATTAAAAGTAGAGCTGAAATCCAGGTTTTCCCAGGTGGGCCCCTCTTCCCTTGATGTCCTAACTGCCATCTCAGTGCAGCTGTTATTCCCTGACCATCTTCAGTTTAGCAACACATCTACTGGAGATTTCACTCTTTAAAAATAATGTTGATTGATTTCATTTTAATTGAACTGCTGCCATTTAATTGATGCTACAACTGATGTTCTTAATGAACTTTTGTACTACTATAAATTCTAGGACAATATTTTACAAACATGTATTTATTTAATATCTTTTTTTCTGAATAATTCCATTTCATTGGACCCTCTAGAATTAATGTAATTATTGGTTTTTATTAGAAAAAAAGGTCCAATATTAGTTGTATTTATAATATCCTTGCGATTTAAATGTTAATACATTTTTAAAAATGAAACAAAAGAGAAACATTTTTACAAAGAAAGCAAATATATATATTGACATTTTCCCTCTTCAGAACTACAGAGAATGGCATAAAGTTTAGTTGAGAATTTATGGTTGTTGTATATGAGTAAAATATATTACTTCACATCTGTATCAATCTGAGATTTCATTAAGAAAAAACATCTGAAACATCACCAGAGATACGGTGATTTTCCTTGGGTTGTTTTGAATTCATCATAAAGTCCTTCTACCACAGGAAAGTTATGCTCTCTCAACAGGTCCTATTATTCCCCTGACACTTCCTTGAGCACCTATAGGAGACTTTTCAGAGAGGGTGGTTTTTGATGTGAGTTCATTTTACCCCAAGGAAATGAGCTGCGAAGAATACTGACTATTGTGGAAACAGACAATCATTGGGAAATTAGACTCTAGGGCAGCTAGTAAATGGCCAAGAACTGTCTGGAACAACCGTTTGGGAGACATTGTACACCAGTCTGGAATGGGGGTAAGGGGTGAGGTCACAGTGCAGAACTCAGCCCACTAAAGAAACCTGCAGGTATTTTCAGTTGTCAGCACTGCCACAGGTGTGGGAAGAGTTAAGGTATGTCTAAGAGACAGCTGCTAGTCAGGTGAAGGAGATAACTCCCTAAAGGGCATATCTTCCCCTAGAAAAGAGGTGGCAGGGCCCAGCACAGGTGGCAGTTCTCATTCAGAGAGTTCAGACTCCTGGGGCTGGAAAATAGGAACAGTTAATACCTGCCTCCTGCCTCAGCCTGTCTCAACCACAACCCTAGCAAGGGTAGGGTCTGCTGAGAATTAAAGGCACTGTACCACTTTTTGCCAGTGGGGGCTGAAAAGCACTACCTGCTGGACATGATAGGAAAAGCACAGAATCAAGAGACTTCACAAGAAAGACTGTCACCCTGCTGGGTCCTATCCCAGGGAATCTAGATATTAATTTTACTCTCTTCCTTAGTCCCGGGCCTGTCTTGTCTGGAAAAATCTGACTGGGGTTAATCCTATCTGGAAGGGAAAGGACCAGAAAACAAGGGCTGAAAAATTCTGATCAATCTGATAGAATAAACAGAAGGTACGCTAGAGATCTAGTACAAGTTGAATTGAATGTCAAAGAACAGATAGAGAAGAAAACCAACTAACAAGAAACACTAGGTGAAAGAAAATGACCTCGAGAATAAACTAACAAAGAGAATCAGATGCCTAAACTCCACTGGAAAGCCATGAAACATATTAGGAAGCTAAGGCTTCCTTATGAACATATGGCTGAGATAAGGGTTTAATATCCAGAATACATAAAGAGATCTTACAAGTCAAAATAAAAGGACAAATAACCAAATTTAAAAATGGGCAAAAAGCATGGAAGACACTTTTCCAGAGATGAAATCAAAATGGTTAAAAAACATATGAAAATATATTCAACTTCACCAGCTATTAGGGAAATATAAATCAAAACCACGATGAGATATTAGCTCATACATATTAGAATGGCCATTATGAAAAAAAAAGCTACAAGTGCTGGAGAGGATATGGAGAAATGTACACTTTTTCACTGTTGGATGAAATGTAGACTGTTGGAACTTCTCTGCAGGCCAATTTGTCAGTTCCTTAAGAAGCTAAGTATAGAATTACCATACAATCCAGTTATCCCATTACTAGGTATATACTCAGAGGAACTGAAGGCAGGAACATGGAAATTTGCACACCAAAGTTTATTTCAGCAATAATCATGATTACCAAGTGATGGAAATAGCTGAAATAACTATCATTGGATGAGTGAATAAACTAGTGATGGTATATACATACACCGTAAGGTGGAATAAAGTCATGGCACATCAACAATGTGGATGAACCTTAAGGACATTATTCTGTGCAAAATCAGCCAGAAGCAAAAGGACAAATGCAAAATGATCTCACTTATATTAATTAACTATAATGAGCAAACTCTGAGAGTAAAAGCTAAGAACACAGGTTAGCAGGGGTAGGAGGGTAGAGATCGTGCGTTTGCTGCTGAAGGAGTAGAAAATGTATCAAAAGACTGATTATAAAGATCCAGAAGTGGATAGCACAATAGTATCTGATGGTAGCAGAACATTGTTAATATAATGAATTAAATAAAATGTGAATATAGAAGATAAAGAAAGATAGAGGATAAAAACTGGGTCTGTATAGTTTAGCAAAACCTAGAGTGGACAATGATGGTGTTTAAATGTACAAATATAAGAAAGTTTTTACATGAATGAGAACAAATGATTTTCAATTTTGCAAGGTGTTGAAAATAGGATTGTATGTGGAAAAAATACAATCAGTGCAAACTAGAAACTATAGTTAAAAGTAACACTCTAATATTTTTTCATTAATTGTAACAAAGTTAATATGCCGCAGTTAAATGTCAGTAAGAGGATGATAAAGGGAGGGGTATGGGATTCTTCTTGCTGTTTCTCCTTTTTACTTTCTTATTCTTTATTTTTTAAAAATTTTCTGAAACGTCTTACTTTTTTGTGGAATAAATGGAAATGTTCTCATATATATTCTGGTGGTGAATGCATAACTGTAATTATATGGGGAGCCATTGATTGTTCACTTATGGTGGATTGTACAGTGTGTGAGTCAGACTGTTTAAAAAATAAATAGAAAGATACAAGTTCTGGAGAAGACGTGAAAAGAAAGAAATACCTATTCACTGTTGGTTGGGAAGTAGAACTATGCTGCCCCTCTGAAGAGCAGTGTGTTGGTTCCACGGGAGAATAAGCATAGATTGCCATAAAATCCTGCAATTTGGGACCTGTCTCCTGGGGAAGAGCCTGGATCCAGCATTGTGGTATTGAGAAAGCCTTTTTGATCAAAAGGGGGAAGAGAAATGAAACAAAATAAAGTTTCAGTGGCTGAGAGATTTCAAATAGTCAAGAGGTCATTCTGGAGGTAAGTCACGCATTATGTAGATATCCCTTTTTAGGTTCTAGAGTATTAAAATAGCTAGAAGTACATGTGAACCTGTTGAACTGCAATCCAGTAGCCTTGATTCTTGAAGACAATTCTATAACTACATAGCTTTTACAGAGTGACCACATGATTATGAAAACATTGTGGCTGACATGCCCTTTATCCAGAGTATGGACAGAGGAGCAAAAATAAGGACACAAAATAAGTAAATAATTAGGGGAATAAAGGTTATGGGATGCTTTCATTGTTCTTTTTTATTTTTACTTTTATTTTTATTTTCTGGAGTAAGAAAAATGTCCAAAAATTGATTTTGGTGATGCATGCACAACTGTATGATCATACTGTGACCCATTGCCTGGATAGTTTGGATGATTATATGGTATGTGATTATATCTCAATAAAATTATATTTTAAAAGAAGTGAAAAAAATAGGAGGACATACCTGAAACTTTTGAACTATAATCCAGTAGATTGATTCTTGATGATGATTGTATAACTACATAACTTTATTGGTATGACCATGTGATTGTGAAAACCTTGTGACCAACACTCCTTTTATCTGTGTACTGGACAGATGATTAAGAAAGTAAATCCAAAAATAACTAAAGTGGGGGAGGGTACAGTATATAGGATGTTTTGGGTGTTCATTTTAAATTTTTATTTATTTATTTTTTGGGGGGTAATTAAAAAGTTCAAAAATTGTGGGGGTAAATGCACAGTTATATAATGACACAGTTAACCACTGATTGTATAATATGGGTGATTACAAGGTATGTGAATATATCTCAGTAAATTTCATTAAAAAAAACTTATGGGATACAGGGAAGGCAATGCTGAGAGGCAAATAACCCTAAATACCAACAATTAAGAAGGAAGATATAAAATCAATGACCTGAGAAAACAACTGGAGAAAATTAAAAAGAATAGCAAATTAGCCACAAAGCAAGCAGAATACAAGACATAAAGATTAGAGCAGAAATTAATGAAATGGATAATTAAAAATAAATAGCTGGCCCTTTGAAAAGATCAATAAAATCAACCAACTCTTAGCTATACAGAGCAAAGATAAAAGAGAGAAGCTGAAAATAAATAAAATCAGGAATTATAAGGAGCATCTTACCATAAACACTGAAGAAATAAAGAAGAGCATAAGGGCGGGCCGCGGTGGCTCAGCGGGCAAGAGTGCTTGCCTGCCGTGCCGGAGGACCCCGGTTCGATTCCCGGCCCCAGCCCATGTAAAAAACAAACAAACAAACAAAATATAATAAAACAAGAAAATGTTTAAAAATGTTTCCCTTTCTTCCTCCCTTCCTTCCTTCTCTGTCTTTCCTTCCTTTCCTCCCTCTCTCTAAAAAAAAAAAAAAAAAAAAAAAAAAAGAAGAGCATAAGTGGTTATAATGAACAACTGTATGCCAACAAACTAGACAAGTTGGGTGAAATGGATGACTTCCTAGAAAAACATACACAATTTACACTGACTTGAGGAGAAATAGAAGACCTCAACAAACCAGTAACAAGTGAAGAGATTGAATCAGTGCTCAAAAACTACCAATAAAGAAAAACCCAGGACAAGACTGCTTCACAGGAGTTTTACCAAGCATTCCAAGAAGATTTAATATCATTTCTGCTTAAGCTCTTCCAAAATTTTACCAAAGAGAGGCCACCTAACTCATTCTCTGAGGTCAACATCACCCTAATACCAAAGCCTAATAAAGATACTCTTCTAGTTTGCCAGCTACTGGAATGCAATATACTAGAAACAGAACAGCTTTTAAAAGGGGAAATTTATTAAGTTGCACGTCTACAGTTCTAAGGCCATGAAAATGTCCCAATTAAAGCAAGTCTATAAAAATGTTCAAATTAAGGCACCAACAAGAGGTTACTTTCACTCAAGAAAGGCTGACAATGTTCAGGTTTCTCTCTCAACTGGAAGGGCACATGGCAAACATGGCAACACCTGCTAGCTTTCTCTCCAGGCTTCTTGTTTCATTAAGCTCCCCCAAGGGCATTTTGCTTCTTTATCTCCAAAGGTCTCACGATGTGTGGGCTCTTGTGTCTCTCATGGCTCTGAAGCTTTTTCTAAAATGCTCTTTTAATGGATTCCAGAAAACTAATCAAGACCCACCTGGAATGGGTGGAGTCACATCTCACATCATCCTCCAATCAAAAGTTGTGCCACATCTCTGTGGAGGTGATCTAATCATGTTCCAGCCTAGAATATTGAGTGGGAATGTAAAGAAACAGCTGCCTCCACAAGATGGATCAGGATTAAAACATGGCTTTCCAAGGGTACATAATCCTTTCAAATTTGCACAGATACTATAAGAAAGAATCCTTCAGACCAATTGCTGTAATGAATATACATGAAAAAAGTTCTCAAAAAAAATACTTGCAAATAGAATCCAACAACATATTAAAATAATTATACACCATGACCAAGTGTGTTTTGTTACAGGCATGAGAAGTGGTTCAACACAACAATATCAATTAATTAATACCACATTAGCAAATTAAAAGGGAAAAACCATATGATCCTCTCAATTGATATGGAAGCTGCCAGAGTGCATTATACCAGAAATGAGTTGGCTTTTTCAGTGGGGACTTATTAGTTTACATATTTGAAGTTCTAAGGCCATGGAAATGTCCAATTACGTCATTAAGAGGAAGATACATCTTTGAGAAAGGCCATGGACATCTAGTGTTCCTCTGTCATGTGAAAAAGCACATGGTGCCACCTACTTGTCCTCTCCTGGGTTCTGGTGTCAAAATGGCTCTTTCAACTCCTGTGGGTCCTTTTTTCTTCTCCTGGGGTGTTTTCTCTCTCCAAATTTCTCTGCTTTTTATCCTTTCATAAAGGGCTCAGTAAAAAATGAATACCCACCTTGAATGGGCTGGGTCACATCTCAATTGAAAGAGCCAACTAAGCACATCTTCCCCCTATAAGAATTGATTAAAACAATATAGTTTTCTCTCTGGTACATAAGAAATTCAAACCAGCACAAGTATCCCCTTCCCATTTATGCAGTGTGAACCAGCTTGTTCTCTCATTGCACATCTCACACCTTGTTCCAGAATGAGCCAAGTAATTTCTAGACATACTCTAGGATGCCTGTATATCTCTGACAATCAAATAGGGGACAGTCTAAAGTACTGAACAAGCACACTCATTTCTGGTTCTCTGTCCCAGAATTTGCCATGCATGCAGAATCAGTTTGTGGATAGCTAAATCAATGTAAGAAACAATCAAATGAAAGAGTCCTGGGGTAAAGGATCATTGGCTTTAAGACATATAACAGAGCACCCAGAAGGGGAGAAAGAAAATTTCACAGGGGAAAGAGGGGGTTTTCATATTCCTGAAAATGAGAGAATTCATAAGGCTACAGTGGCATGCCCAGAACAAGATAAATACTCAGAAAAATGGATCAGATCCTGCATATTTGCCTTGAGCTGATATTGGTAGGAGGGCTAAACTCTGATGGAAAACACCATCCCAAACAGGCCAGTTTGTTAATTATGTGAAATATGTTTGGTATGTGTTTTTGTTAGGTCATGGCACACAAGAAAAGATTTGTCATATCACTAGCAGTGTCTGAATTTAAGAAACAGATAGCTAAGGGAATAAGTCCAATGATAACACATTAAAATATCTAAATTCATAGTGTGCAATGAGTGATTACAAGACAAAGACAAAGGAAATCATGGACCATTCAAAGGAACAAAATGAACTGACAGAACCCAATAAAGAACTTCTATGTACCAAAGTTTTTGTTCTTTTAATGATCATGTTATGCTGAAAAATCCAAAGAAAAACATAGAGAAAGAACTTAACTACATCAAGAAAACTGTATGTATGAATAAATTGGAATTTCAATAAAGAGACAGAAATTATGAACAGGGAAAAACAAGAACACTGGGAAGACCAAAATAGCTGAACCAACAACAAAAAATTCTTAAAGGGCTTCAGTGGGAGATTGGAGCTGGAAAAAAATATATAAGTGAACTTGAAGATAAGACAATTAAAATGATCTTGTCTAAGGAGGAAAATTAAAAATGATGAAGAAAAGTGAACAGTGTCTGAGACTTTTATGACACCCATATACACATTCTGAGTCCAAGAAGTAAATGAAATAGGCAGAAGGAATATTCAAAGAAATAATGGCAGAAAAGTTCTCAAATTTAAAGAAGGATATGAATATACACATTCAAGATGCTCCCTCTAAAGAACACAAAGCAGATAAAATCAAAGAGAAACATGCCTGATAACATTACAAACAGCAAGATGAATGCCAAAGCAACAGAGAATTCTGAAAGTTGCAAGGGAAAAGCAATGTGTCAAATACAAGAGAGTTCCAATAATATTGTGCCCATTTTTTTCATCAGAAACCATGGAAACCAGAAGACAGAAAGACAAGATATTTATGAAAGAAAATAATTTCCAACACAACTTTTATACCAGGGAAGATTCTTCCAAATATGGTGGAGGAGGGCAAGAAGGCAGCATAGTGAGGTGTGGAATTTAATTCATCCTCCAGAGCAGTTATTAAAGAGCCAGGGGTGGCACAGAACAACTGCTGGGGAAACATCAGACCAGACACACAGCATACACCAGTCTGGACCAAGTGGAACAGCTGAGATCCCACACAGAATTGTAAAGTCCCCCAAGTCACGGAGGCTGGCACCCCTTCCCCATGGAGACAGCAGGCTGGTTCCCTGAGACAAGAGGGAACAGACTTTAGCACCAGCAAGGGCTTAACTCAACCAAGCTCCAATTATGGAATTAATTAACAAATTAAAAATAGGCCCCCAGCAAAGGCAAACCTGGAATAAGCACTCAAGAAACTAGAAGTTTTTGCCCCAACAGAGAGGGGGTGGGACTTACAGAAAGAAAAACCAGAGTGTTTTTTAATTGGGCAACACAAAACACTGGAAAAGGGTTAGACATCAAGAAAATGGGGCACATAGAGCCTGGACATACATACAGCCATGTACCACCTCAAACTCTTGACTGACAATCCCAAGGAGCAGGGGTTCAGCTCTGCAAAGCTTTTTTCCCCTTTTTTTTCCCTTTACAGGTCACTAGGTAGAACTAGGAGCACTCTCTGGCCCCAGCACTGCCCTAGGCAAGTGAGGAACTAAACCAAATCTGAGAGACAAATTAACTAGTCAGGTGAGAAGGATTAATTCCCTAAAGGGTGTATCATTCCAAGAAAAGAGGCAAGGCCCAGTTCAAGTGGAATCCCTCCTTCAAGGAATTCAAGCCACAGGGGCTGGAAAATAGAAGCAATCAAAGCCATCCTACAACCTCACATCTGTCTCAGCCATGCCTTTGTCAGGGAGAGTCTGTGGAAATTAAAGGGACTGCTTCATAAAAAGCTGGTGGTAAACTGTGAGCAGACAAGTGCAATATGCTGGATGGGATAGGAAAACCACAGCATCTAGAGGCTTCATAGGAAAGTCTGACAACCTGCTATGTCTCACCCTCAGGGAAAACTGATGCTGGTTACTTTACTCCTGAGACATGGGCTTGTCTGGTCTGGGAAATCTGACTGGTGTCTATAATATCTGAGGAGACCCTCCTCAAAAAAAAAAAAGGACTCTCAACAGTCAGGGAAAGAAACAGAAGAACTGAAAAATTCTGTACATTAAACAGAGCCTATGCTAGAGGTTTAGAATAAGTTAAACTGGATGTCAAAGAATAGATAGAGAACAAATCCATCCAGCAAGAAAACCCTATGTAAAAGAGTGAAAAAAACATCCAGAATAAACTAATAAAGGAAATCAAATGTGTAGGTGCCAGCAAAAAATGAGACATACTAGGGAAATTGAGGATATGGCCGAGTCAAATGAAACACACACACACACACACACACACACACACACACACACACGGTTCAAATGAGATACAGGAGTTGAAACAACTAATTTAGGTTGTTCAAACAGGCATGGAAAATCTCACCAAAAATCAAATCAATGAGTTGAGTGAGTATATAAAGAAGACATTGGGTGAAAAAAAGAAGAACTTGAAAGTTTGCAAAAACAAGTCACAGAACTTATGGGATTGAAAAGCACAATAAAAGTGAAACAAAAACATGAAAACAAAAAAGATGAAACAAAAACAATGGAAAATTACAATGATAAATATGAAGAGGCAAAAGAAAGGATACATGAACTAAAGAATTGGATATCTGAAATACAAAATATGAAAGAAAATATAGGGAAAAGAATGGAAAAAGATATGAGCAGGGTCCAGGGAATTAAATGAACACATGAATTTAGGTACTGTGTGTGTTCCAGAAAGAGAAGAGAAGAGAAAGTAAAGTAAGATAAAGACTAGTGGAGGAAATACTAAAAATTTCTAATCTTTTTTTGAAAGACATAAAATTTCAGATCCAAGAAGTACAGTATTCCCCAAACAGCATAGATTCAAATAGACATACTCCAAGATACTTACTAATCAGATTGTCAAATGTCAAAGACAAAGAATTTTGAAAGCAGCAAGAGAAAAACAACTCATCACATACAAGGGAATCTCAGTAAGACTGTGTGGATTTCTCAGCAGAAACCATGGAGGCAAAAATACAGTGGTATGGTATATTTTAGATTCTAAAACAGAAAAATTGCCAAACAATAATTATATACTCAACAAAATTGTCCTTCAAAAATTAGGGGGGATCAAAATATTTTCAGGCAAAAAATCATTGAGAGAATTTGTGACTAAGAGACAAGCTCTGCAAGAAATACTAAAGGGAGCACTTCAGGCAGATAGTAAAAGACAGAAGAAAGAAGTCTGGAGAATAGCATAGAAATAAAGACTATCAGTAAAGGAAAAAAGAGAAAAAAATTAAATATGACACATAAAATCCAAAAAAGACAAAATGGTAGAAGAAAATACTGCTCTACACAAATAACATTAAATGTTAATGGATTAAACTCCCCAATCAAAAGACATAGACTGGCAGAATGGATTAGAAACCAGGACTCATATATATGCTGTCTACAGGAGACTCATTTTAGAACCAAGGAGAAAAATAGGTTGAAAGTGAAAGGCTGGGAATAGTTATTTCATGCAAACAACAATCAGAAATGAGCAGGTGTAGCTATACTAACATCCGACAAATTAGACATCAAAAACAAAACAAAAGAGACAAAGAAGGACACTTTGTATTAATAAAAGGAACAATTCAACAAGAAGACAAAACAATCATAAATATTTATGCACCAAGTCAGAGTGCTCCAAAATACATGAGGTAAACAATGACAACACTGAAAGGAGAATTAGACACCTATACCATTAAAGTTGGAGACTTCAATTCCCCACTCTCATCAGTGGATAGAACATCAAGACAGAGGATCAATAAGGAAACAGATTTTGAATAATATGATAAAAGAACTAGACTTAACAGACATTTACAGAACATTACACCCACAATAGCATGATACACATTCATTTTAAAGTGCTCAGGGATCATTCTCAAGGATAAACAATTGCTGGGTACAAGGCAAATCTCAAATTTAAAAAGATTGAAATCATACAAGGCACTTTCTTAGATCATAATGGAATGAAGTTGGAAATCAATAACAGGCAAAGGGCCAGAAAATTCACAAATATATGGAGGCTAAACAACACACTTTTAAACAACCAGTGGGTAAAAGTAGAAATTACAAGAAAAATTAGTAAATAGCTTGAGGAAAATAAAAATGAAAACACAACATATCAAAATTCATGGATACAGCAAAAGTGCTGCTGAGAGGGAAATTTTTTTGCCTTAAATGCCTATATTTAAAAATAAAAAAAGAAAAATTCAACAAATGGTGCTGCAATAATGGAATTCTCACATGGAAAAAAAATGAAATGTGACCCTGGACATATAGCATACAAAACAACAACAACAACAAGGAATTAACTGTTCACCAAGAAAACTATAAACTAACCCCAGAGCAAACAAAAGTAAAGAAATAACAGCAAATTAACACCAAAGCAAACAAAAGCAAAGAAATAACAAAGAGTAGAGCAGAAATAAATGAAATTGAGAATATGCAAACAATCAAGAAAATAAAAAGAAAAACATGAATTAGTTCTTTGAGAAAACAATGAAATGAATGAGTCCTTAGCTAGGTTGATAAGAGAGAGAGAGAGAGAGAATGCAAAGAAATAAAATTAGAAATGGAAGAGAAGAGATAACCACTGACTCTGCAGAAATAAAGAAGGTAATGAGAGGATGCTATGAGCAACTATATGCTAACAAACTAGACAATGCAGATGAAATGAACAATTTCCTAGAAAGTTATGAACAGCTGACATGGACTCAAGAAGAAATAGATGACCTCAACAAACCAATCACAAGTAAAGAGATTGAATCAGTCATCAAGAAGCTCCCAAAAAAGAAAAGTTGAGGAACAGATGGCTCCATATGTGAATTCTACCAAGCTTTCAAAGAAGAATTAGTACTAATACTGCTGAAACTCTTCAAAAAAATTGAAGGTGAGGGAAAGCTACCTGACTCATTCTGTGAAGCCAACATCACCCTAATACCAAAGTCAGACAAAGACACTACAAGAAAATTACACACCAATCTCCTTAATGAACATCGATGCAAAAAATCCTCAAAAAAAAAAAAATACCTGCAGAATGAATCCAACAGCATATTAAAATAATTATACACCACGACCAAGTAGGATTCATTCCAGATATGCAAGGCTGGTTCAACATAAGAAAAGGAATTAATGTAATGCACCATATGAACAAATCAAAGCAGAAAAACCTACATGGAAAAGGCGCTTTTCAACTATATATGAAAAACCTACAGCTAACATCATCCTCAATGGAGAAAGACTGAAAACTTTGCCTCTAAGACCAGGAACAAGACAAGGATGCCCACTGTCACAATTGTTGTTCAACAGACACTTCACAGAAGAGGAAATACAAATGGCTAAAATACATGAAAAGTTGCTCAATTTTATTGGATTTTAGGGAAATGCAAATCAAAACCATAATGAGATATCCTCTGAAACCCACTAGACTGGACATTATAAAAAAAATGATAAGTGCTGGAGAGGATGTGGAAAAAGAGGCACACTTATCCACTGTTAATGGAAATGTAAAATGGTACATCTGCTCCTGAAGGCAGTTTGATGGTTTCTCAGGAAGCTAAGTATAGAATTCCCATATGATCCAGCAATCCAACTACTAGGTTTATATTCAGAGGAACTGAAGACAAGGACACAAACAGACATTTGTACACAAATGTTTATAGCAGCATTATTTATAATTGTCCAAGAGATGGAAGAAACTCAAATGTCCATCAACAGATGAGTGGCTTAACAAAGCTGTGATATATACATACGATGGAATATTACGCAGCTTTAAGACAATAAAATCATGAAGCATGGAACAATGTGGATGAACCTTGGCATTAGGCTGAGTGAAATTCACCAGAATCTAAAGGACAAATACTGTATGGTCTCACTTAGATGAACGAACACTGATGAGTGAACTTTGAGAGTTGAAGTTAAGAATGCAAGTTATCAAGAGATAGCAATAAGGTAGAGATTGTGCATTTGGTACTCAAGAAATAGAGAGTATGCAACAGGACTGATTGTAAAAATTCTGAAAAGGATAGCACAGTACTAACTGAATGTAGCACAATAATATAACTACACTGAAGGAAGCTGACTACAAGCATGATTGAGGGAGGAGGACTGGAGACACATATGAAAAGAGAAGGAAAGACAGAGGATAACGACTGAGTCAATATAACAGGAATGCCTCGAGTGGACAGTGATGGTGATTAATTGTTCAATTATAAAAACATTTTTGCATGAGGAAGAACAAATGAATGTCACCATTGCACGTACTTGAAAATGGGTGATATACTGTCAAAAGTACAATCAATGCAAGCTAGGGTCTAAAGTCAACAGTAACAGTGTAATATGCTTCCACTGAGTGTAGCAAAGGCATTACGCCAAAACTAAATATCAACAGGCAGGGGGTCATCGGGAAGGGGTTTGGATTCTTTGCAGAAGAAAAAGAAATATCTTCACATAGATTATGGTGATGAAGTCATGTCTGTTTACTTAGGTTGGATTGTATCATGTGCGAATAAAACTGTACATGAACAGAGAAAAACAGGTGCTAGAGAATATATGGAGAAAGAGATGTACTTATTCACTGATGGTAGAGAAACTGAGAGGTGCAGCCCCTTGGAGGGCAGTGGGGTCATTCCACAGTAGGCCAGGGATGGGGCTGCCATATGATCCTGAAATCCTGTTGTTCAGTATATACCTGGTGGAACTGAGTGTGGGGAGATTAATGGACATTTGTACACTGGTGTTTTGGCAGAAGCATTCATGATTCACAATGGATGGAGCTGGCCTAAAGGTACAACTACTGAGCAAAGGAAGAAGGAACTGTGGTGTATACGTGCAATGGACTTCTGACCAGCTGCAAGAAGGAATGAAGTTGTGGGGAATGTAACTAGGTGAATGAACCTTAAGGACTGTATATTGAATGAAATATCAGAAACAAAAGGACAAATACCATACCTCACTCATATGGAATAACTATAATATAAAAACTTGGTGAATTGAAGTCAAGAGCATGGGTTATCAGGTTGGGGCCTATTGTAAAGGCCCTAGGTTGTAAACTTGTACAGCAGTCACATATATTCAGGACTTGTAACTGCTATTTCTAAATTCTGAGTTATGGAACTGTTTTGTATAACCTGGCCATTCCCAGAAACTTCAAGTATTTATGTGACACCTGAGACTCAGATTTAGAGCTCTGAAGCTATGAAAGTCAGCACTACCCCATACAGAAATGGTAAAAATATGAAAAAGAGATCAGATTTTAACTAAGGATTTTTTTTTTGTATGCTGTATGGCAGGGGTCACATTTCATTCTTTTTCCATGCCAGTATCCCCTTATTGCAGCACCATTTGTTGAATTTTTGTTTGTTTTGTTTGCTAGTTTGTTTTGTTTTGGGGAAGTGCATGGGCCAGGAATTGAACCCAGGTCTCCCACATGGCAGGTGAGAATTCTACCACTGAATTACCCTCACACTCCTTTAGCTAGAGATATTAATGAAGCTGATATGGATAGGACTAAGGTAGGTCAGAATACAGGGAAAGGATGACATCATCCATCTTTTAAAACTTCAACTACTGTGTGAGACCAAGGGAAGAGATGTTTATTTGGTGCAAAATTCGTATTTTAGGTAGTGCATTATTGAATTTAACTTCTATGGTCAGTTTAGTTGAACACCATAAGTATATAAAATCTTGAATAAGACATGAGATCTTGTTGCTTTGTCCAGGTTAGTGTGATGCACCAATATATTCCTGAGTGATTTAGGGAGTAAATAAAGAAGTATTGGTAAAGTCTCTTAGGGCCCTAGAGAGAAAGGAGGAAATATTTAGCTCTCCCACTGAGAATTCCTGATATTCTCACAAGCAATCAGGACAACCATATCAATAGGCTGAGCACTTGATCTCTGAGTTCACCCCTGTGCTGGTTTGAAAGGATGTATGTACCCTATGTATGCATGGGATAAAGAGTAAAAATCCCATTTTGTAAGGGCAGCTGTTTCTTCCAATCCCTATTCAGTACTGTATGTTTGAAACTGTAATTAGATCATCTCCCTGGAGACGTAACTCAATCAAGAGTGGTTGTTAAACTGGATTAGGTGGAGACCTATCTCAACCCATTTGGGTGGGTCTTGATTAGTTTACTGGAATCCTAAAAGGAGAAACCATTTTGGAGAAAGATAGAAATTCAGAGAGCGAGCAGAGAAGTATGACATAGCCACAAGAGGCAGAGTCCATCAGCCAGTGACCTTTGGAGATGAAGAAGGAAAATACCTCCCAGGGAGCTTCATGAAACAGGAAGCAGGAGAGAAAGCTAGCAGATGATGCTGTGTTCATCATGTGCCTTTCCAGATGAGAGAGAAACCTGGCTGTGTTTACCGTGTGCCTTCTAACTTGAGAGAGAAACCCTGAACTTCATCGGCCTTCATGAATCAAGGTACCTTTCCCTGGGTGCCTTAGATTGAACATTTCTATAGACTTGCTTTAATTGGGACATTTTCTCAGCCTTAGAACTGTAAACTTGCAACTTATTAAATTTCCCTTTTAAAAAGTCATTCCATTTCTGGTATATTGCATTCTAGCAGCTAGCAAACTAGAACAACCCTTATGAAACTTATTCCTGCAAAGGATGGGGTTATGCCTACTTATAAATTTCCTTAAGAGTCACTCCCAGAGAACCTCTTTTGTTGCCCAGATGTGGACACTCTCTCTCTAACCCAACTCAGCAGATGAACTGAAGTCCCTTCCCTCTACATGGGACATGATTTCCAGAGGTATAAATCTCCTTGTCAAAGTGGGTCAGAACTCCTGGGATTTGCCAAGACCTGGCATCATGGGCTTGAAAAAGCCTTCTTGACCAACAGGGGGAAGAGAGAATTGAGAAAAAATAAAGCATCAGTGGCCGAGAGATTTCAAACATTGTCAAGAGGTTATCCTGGAGGTCATTCTTATGCATTATCTAGATATCTATTTTTAGTTATGGTGTATTGGAGTGGCTGGAGGGGAGTACCTGAAACTGTTGAGCTGTGTTCCAGTAGCCTTAATTTTTGAAGATGATTGCATAATGACATAGCTTTTACAGTTGACTGTGTGATTATGAAAACCTTGTGTATGACACTCCTTTTATTCAAGGTATGGACAGATGAATAAAAAATGGTTTAAAAATAAATAATATGGGGATAAGGAGTAAAATAAATTGGGTAGATTGAAATACTGGTTGTCAGTGAGAAGAAGGCATAAGGTGTATGGGATGTATGTTGGGTTTTTTAATTTCTTTTTATGGAGTGATGCAAATATTCTAGAAATGATCATAGTGATGAATATACAACTATATGATGATATTGTGATCCATAGATTGTACACCATGTTTGGACTGTATGTGTGTGATTTGTCAATAAAAATGTTTTTTCAAAAACTGGTGGGAGAGGAGATCTAAGATATCTCATATAAACAAATATTAATGTAGTATGCATCACTAGACATACCCTATAAACAACTCTAAAGAGAGTTCTTCAGATAGAAAGGAGTAGACACTATAGAGTAGAGTGAGGTGGCATAAAATATTAAAGATCTCTGGTAACATTAACCATGTGCATAATTATAAATGCAATACTAGCACATTGTATTGCATTTTTAGTTTGTAGCCCCACTTTTTAACTCATACAGTTTCTAAAATGCAAATACATTTAAAAGTAATGATAAATCTATGGTTTGGATATGCAATGTTTGAAGTACAAAAAAGTGGTGGAGGTAAAAGGGGCTATAGAAACATAGTTCATCAATGCTCTTGAAGTTAAAGTTAAACTGATATCAAATAATATAAGATTGTTATAAATTCCAGATGTTAAACATAAATCCAATGGTAACCACAAAGAAAATATCTGAAAAACATACAATGAAATAAATGAGAAGGAACTCAAAATGATTTATTATAAAAGATCAAATATATAGGAAAGTAGGACACTTCCACACCTAGAGAGAGAACAGGCAGAAACTCTTGAAAGCAGTGGTTCTGGGGCTTCAGAGTCCAGGAAAGGACCATTGCAACATACAAGGAAGAAGTGAATGAAAAAGTGGAGAAACTACGATGCAAGTACTGTGGTGAATGACTGAACTTGTCTGCAGTTCCTGAAGCCATCTTCCACCCATGAGGTTACCTTTGGGTTGGCCTGGTTCTTACCCGGCCTGCTCCTGTAGACTGGGAGAGTGAGGGAGGCCCCCAAGCCAGGAAAAGAGGGATGCACAGCACAGGCTGATCTATCAGTTGGCTGATGAAGTTTACTCTCTGGGACTCCCAACCTTGAATCTTTCCAGGCAGTGTCAGGCATGGATGAGACAGAGGTCACATGCTCACTGCAGAAATATAACAAAGCTGTCTCTGTGGGAAAAGGCACCTGATGTTCTGAAAAGACTAAAGTGTTGTAAAGCTGTTTGAGTCAGGAGTGAAAGGAGGCCTTGGGAAACATGTGTAACTTTTGACTCATCCGGTCACAAGGAAGCAGATGGTTCAGCTCATGCTTCCTCCTCTCCATTCTTTAGTTACATTTTTTACTTTCTTTACCTGGCAGCCATATAAAATAAACAGTGCTAAACCTCTGGGAGTCTTTGAGTCTCCATCCAAGCTCAGAGTTCCACCTGGTCCCAGCTTTAACTATATCTTTGTCTCTTGTGTTTCTTTCTCAATTCCCCATCACCTCCCTTCAGTCCTGACACTGAGCCATGCTGGTCATGGCAAGGCAGGAGCTCAGGGTGCTTGTGGCACAATTGTTTCCATATACAGAGAAACCACAGAGAGAGGCTGAACTTGGCTGGAGTTTCTGGTGCTCATCCTTTACTCTCAAATTTGGCAGTTTTGGTTCAGCCTGGTTCTTGCCCAACTGCCAGCTGCAGACAGTAACAGACAGGGAGGCCCTCACCCCAGGCAAAGAGGGGATTGCAGCACAGTTCTGATCCAACTCTTGGCTATTGATGTTGACCTTCTGGGTCCTGCAGTCTTGAACCTTTCCATGCAGGAGTCCGGTACACCTGCTGAACCATTGTTCCACACACTGAGATACTACAGTGATTGAGAAATTGCATCATGGCTCCCAGTGCCACTCACCCCCTCGCTTGAGACCAAAAGCTTCTAGTCAACCCAGACCCTGCTCAGTTGGCCAGAATAGGATTGGAAGAAACAGGTAAGCCATCCCACTCAGGAACAGTGGGACATGACACAGTTATTATCCAACTGTTGGTCAGCCAAATTGAATTCCATGGTCCCACACCATTGGTTCTTTCTGGACAGGCACCTGCAGCACCACAGTGCCATAATATTTCCATCATCCTTAGAAAGAGAGGGGGTAGAGGGCAAAAAATAAAGTACCTTTGTAGCCCTGTGGGTAATAGGTAGCTGAAGAGTACCATCTGCTGAGAAGGCTGGAAAAATGCAGTCATGGATAGAAGAGAAGGAGAGCATAAAGAATTTGAAAGATTACATAGAAAAATAGCAGATGTTATGAAAATGAAAGTCACCATAGATGAAATTAAAACTGTATTAGAGACAGGCAACAGCAGATTTGAAGAGGTGGAAGAAAGTATAAGCAAAGTAGAAGACAGCACATCCAAATATGAATACATAAAAGAACAATTGGAGATAAAAAAAAAATGGAAACATTTGTGTAGGGTCACAAGAAAATGATTGAAAGCAGGAAGTACACTGATATATACATCATAGTACCCCAGGAGAAGAGAAAGGAAAATGGCGTGGAAGAATCTTTGAGGAGATAATGGCTCCATATTTACCAACCATTATCAAAGCACATATATATATATGCAAATTGAAGGCACTCAGTGTACCCCAAATAGAATAAATCTGAATAGATCCACTCCAAGACACACATTAATCACACCATCAAATATCAAAGAAGAGAGAATCCTGAAAACAACAAGTGAAAGCACCCCCCTCCCATACAAGGGAAACCACTTAAGGCTAAGTGCTGACTTCTCTTCAGACACCATGGAGGCAAGAAGCCAGTGGTATGATATATTTAAGCAGTGAAAAAGAAAAATTGCCTGTCAAAAATTCTTTATTCAGCAAAGCTGTTCTTCAAATGTGAGGGAGAACTTAAAATATTCACAGACAAAGAGACGCTGAGAGAGTTATTAATGACAGAACTGTGACTTCTCTGTGCTACTTACATAAAAATAAGGTGGTGGCCCTTAGCAGTTGGGCTACCAGAACATCCAAAAATCCAAATGTAAGGAGACAACTTAAAATCAATGAGTACCCCCAGTACACACTCAGGAAAGTCCAGAAAGAATGTGATTTGCAGAAACCTGGCTACAGCCCGCAGAAGAGCACAAAAGGCAGCTAGAGATGATTGTCCTCAACCTTTGACCCATTTCTCACAGTAAAATAACACACATACAACTCATGTGACTGAGTATTTCCTGAGCAAATAAGAGCCATATGTCTTACTTTCAGAGAGCCATATTTGTGAATCAACTGTGGGAAATTCTAAATGTAGCACAATAATGCTGGGGTGGGTCAGTTGGAGTTTTCTTTTTCTCAGTGCTTCTCCACAGAGGCACAAGAAGACAACTATTTACTACTTGGTTGAGCCTACATTTGAGGACTCTTTTGCTTTAACAAAACTAACAGTTTTCCCAATCCTCTTTTGGTATTCCTTTAATAAATAAAATACATTATTTGTTAAAATTTCATTAAACACAGAAAAACTCTAAGGAAATTTTGTCACCCATAATCAAATGTTTCACAAGAGCCAATGGTGGGCAGGTAGGGGTGCCAATCTTTACTCCTGATGTTTTTATATAACTTCATGACTTGATTCATTCACCATGTTAAAATAATTTTATAATCTTTCTCCAGTAAAATTATGTTGACATCCAATAAAGGAAAAACTTTAATGAAATTCAGGATCTCACACATATATTGAGTTATTCATGAATTGGGAAGCATGTCTTTCAGATTGTAGACAGGAGCTCCACTGAGGGGCTGGAAGGGGAAGTTCTTTAATGACAGAGATTTTTTTCAGTCATTTTTTTAATGGGAAACCCCATCAGCTACAGGTTTTCCACTTTGATATTAAAATTGGTATCTCCTCGGTGTGAGAACTTTAATATTGACTAAGGAAGGAGTGGCCACTGAATGTTTTCTTTCATTCATAAATCTGAGAGTGTTTTATAGATTATGAATCCCCATATGTTTCACAAGTGTTGCTCTAAAAATAAAGGAATTCCCATATGTAGTTCACTGAATGGTTCTCCAATTTTAATCACCTGGTATTCCTCAAGAACCTACAAAATTCTAGTAAAGACATCCAGTCATTTCCTGTTTTAATATTATTCCTATTTGAGCTTACTTGTGCACACAAATTAAAGTCTGCTGATTTTTTTTATTTGCAATGATTCTAGACCTTGAGTTTCTATCCAGTGGAGTTCACACATGTTGTTTAAGAGTATATTATAAATAAAAATATTTCCACATGGATCACATTGATAGAGAATTTCTCCCTGTGTGAGTTCTCTGTTTATTTAAAGGTTTGAACAGTGGCTAAAGACACTTCTGCATTTGATACATTTATATTGTGATTCCTCTCATGTAGTATCTGGGCAGAATTTGGACCAACATCATGTTTAAAACAAGATACCCCTATAACAACCCACCACCTACACCCTGCATTGGTATGAAACATTTGTTACAATTAATGATAGCATATTTTTTACAATTGTTATATTTATGTCCATACTTTATTTAGGATTCATTGTTTGTGTAGGGTAGTTCTATGGTTTTTAAAAATTTTTATTCTGTTACCACATAAACAATCTAACATATCCCCTTTTAATCAATTCAGATGTATATTTCATTGTTGTTAAGTTCCCTCATAGTATTGTTCTACCCTCATCACCATCAATTACCAAAACATTTCCATCATTCCAAATAGCAACCCTGTATATTTTAAGCTTAACCTCCCATTCCTCCCCCCACCCATTCCCTGGTAACCTATATTCTTTTTTTCTGGCTCTGAATTTGCTTATTCTAATTGTTTCAGTCAGAGAGATCATACAATATTTAATCCTTTTGTGTCTGGCTTATTTCACTCTACAGATTTTCCAGGTTGATCAATATTGTCATATATATCAGGATTTCATTCCTTTTTATGGCTGAATAATAGTCCATTGTATGTATCTCCCACATTTTACTTATCCATTTATCAGTTGATGGATATGGGTTGCTTCCATCATTTGGCAATTGTGAACAGTGCTGCTACAAAGATTGGTTTGGAAATATCTGTTCAAGCCCCTGCTTTCAAACTTTTGAGTATATAACTAGTAGTGGAATTGCTTGGTCATATGATAGTTCTATCTACAACTTCCTGAGAACTAACAAATTATCTTCCACAACCGCTAAACCATTTTACATTGCCACCAGCAATGGATGAGTGTTTCTATTGTGCTGCATTCCCTCAAGCACTTTTTAATTTCCATATTTTAATAGCAGCCCTTCTAATGGGTGTTAAATTGTATCTCATTGTGGTTTTGATTTGTGTTTCTCTGGTGGCTAATGAAATTGAGCATTTTTTCAAGTGCTTTCTGACACTGTGGATCTTCTTTGGAAAGATGTCTGTTCAATTCTTTTGCCCATTTTAAAATTGGGTTCTTTGTCTTTGATGTTAAGGTTAAGGATTTCTTTATTTATACTGCATAGTAATCATTTATCAGATATGTAGTTTCCAAATATTTTCTCCCACTGTCTAGGCTATTACTTAATTTCATGATACAGTCCATGGAGGAACAATTTTTAAAATTTTCATGAGGTCCCATTTATCTAACTTTTCTTTTGGTACTTGTTCTTTCAATATAAAATCTAAGAAAACATTGCCTAACACAAAAGTCCTATAGATGCTTTACCCAAGTTTTCTTCTAGGAGCTTTACAGTTATAGCTCTTATATTTAGGTTTTTTATCCATTTTGAGTTGTTTTTGTATGTTGCATCAGGTAGGGTTTATCCTTTTGTTGTAAATAGAGATCCAGTTTTTACAGCACAACATGTTGAAGAACTATCATTTCCCAATGGAATGGTCTATGTCATTCTGTCAAAAATCAATTGGTCAAATGCCTAAAGTGTATAATAATAGTGACTAAATGTACAAGTTAAAAAATGTTTTTGCATGAAGAACAAAGGAATGTCAATATTGCAGGGTGTTGAAAATAGATGGTCATTCATATTCTAAAACTTCAACTTCTGTATGAGACTAAAACAAGAAATGTTTATTTGGTACAAAGCTTACATTTTGACTAGTGTATTTCCTAATTTAACTTAAGTGGACAGTTTAATTGAACACCAGAAGTACATGGAAACTTGAATAGGACATGAGATTTTGTAGGTTTGTCCAGGTTAGTGTGATGGCTCAATAAATACCAGAATGATTTAAACAGTGAATAAAGAAATATTTGCAAAGTCCCCTTGGAGTAGTGGGGAGAAAGGGGACAGTTCAACTTCCACATTTGGAGAATTCCTGATATTCTTGCATGCAGTGGGGATTGCCAAATCAATAGGCCAAGTCCTCAACCTTGGGGTTTGTTCCTATGAAACTTATCCACACAGAGAATAGGCTAAGGCTACTTAAAGTTAGGCCCGAGTCATCCCCAGAGAACTTCTTTTGTTACTCAGATGCGGCCTCTCTTTCCACCAACATGTCAAGCAAACTCACTACCCTCCCTCTCTCTGTGTGGGACATGACTCCTAGAGGTGTAAACCTCCCTGGTAACATGCAACAGAAATCCTAGAATAAGCTGGGACTCAGCATCAAGGGATTGAGAAAAACTTCTTGAAAAGGGGAAGAGAGAAATGAGACAAAATAAAGTGTCAGTGGCTGTGAGATTTCAAACAGAGTGGAGAGGTTATCCTGGAGATTATTCTTATGCATTATATAGATATCCCATTTTTAGTATATGGTATATTAGAGTGGCTAGAGGGAAGTGTCTGATACTGTAGAGCTGTGTTTCAGTAACCATGTTTCTTGAAGATGTTATAGCTTATGCAATGTGACTGTGTGATTGGAAAACTTTGTGTCTGATGCTCCCTTTATCTATGGTATGGACAGATGAGTAAAAAAATACGGATTAAAAGTAAGCAAATAATGGGGGAACAAGGTTAAAATAAATTGTGTAGATTGAAATATTGGTGGTCAATGAAAGGTAAGGGTAAGGGGTATGGCATGTATGAGTTTTTTTATTTTTCTTTCTTTTTTCTGGAGAGATGCAACTGCTCAAAAAAAGATTATGATGATGAATGCACAACTATGTGATGATATTGTGAGCCATTGATTGTAACCATGTCAAGAATGTTTGTATGTCAACAATGATTGTATGTCAATAATGTTGGTATATCAGTTTATTGTTTATAATAAAAACATTTCTTAAAAAATCAGTTGGCAAAAATTATGAGTTTATTTCTGAGTTATAACTTTCAATTCTGTTGGTCTGTATGTCTGTACTTGTGCCAGTGCCATGCTGTTTTGTAATAAATTTTAAGTTAGGCAAGTGTGAGTCTGTGGAGGGCCAGGAGCAATCAATCAGGCCCAAGCACATTGGAAAGTCCCCACAACATTGGGGCGGAATGTCCCCAAGAGTTCAACAATAACCAATGTTAGGAAACTGAGGGAACGGGATGTGTTTTGGCAACAGCTAACGGTATTCTTCTGCTTTTATGATCACACTTGCTTGCTAGCAACTGCAAAAACCACAACATGATTTTAGCCTTTATAAGCACACCTTGAAAACCTCTGGGGGCTGCTCTCTGAATCCTCTTTCTTGGAGGCTTCTGAGGTAGTTGCGGCAGGCTAATAAAGACTCCAAATTGGCTTGCAGTTTTGAGTTGTGTGGTCTCTGGTTCAGTGCACCCCACAACACCATGAATACAGAATATCCTTCCATTTGTTAAGGCATTCTTTAATTTCTTTTAGCAATGTTTCATAGTTTTCTCTGTGCAAGTTGTTTACAAGTCCTCGGTTACCCTTATTCCTAGATATTTGATTCTTTTAGTTGCTATTCCAACTAAACGGGATTTTTAATTTCATTGCATGTAAGATATGGTTTGTTTATTTTGAACATTATCCATGATGCCCAATAGATGGAGGGAGCTGAAGGGTACAATGACTTAGAAGTAGAATGGTGAACTGTGATATATTTATATGATGGAATATCATATGGCTACAAAAGGAAACATGTCGAGAGGCATAAAATGAACTGAATAAAACTTGCGGACAATGTGTTGTGCAAAATAAGCCAAGAACAAAAGCTCAAATAAGCGATAGTCTCTTTCAGAAAATACTTATACGAAAATAGGATATTTTGAATACAATTAAAAATTTAAATGTCTAAAACATCTTCTAAGAGAATGAAAAATAAGTTATTTGTAAAGAAAAATCAAGCCATTTGTCTCCAAAGGGAATATGTTGTCTTTTAGTCTGTAAATAGTCTTCTGAATATTAAAAACAGTATTCTGTATTAAGTAGTAAGCCTTTTCAGTCATGAACTTCAATTTTATGGTTCTCTTGTATATTCCTATGTCTTTTTAGCCCAGTTGCACTGTAATAATCTTGAGGTAAACAGGTTCTCTTTTTGTCAGACATCAATAGTGATTTCATGTATTCAGTGAGTCAGACAGCACAGTAATACTGTATCCATTTAATATTTGAAGTTAGTTTATAGAGGATAATTTTAAATCACTGGCTTTTTTTGCACAGGCAGGCACTTGGAATTAAACCCAGGTCTCCACTATGGCAGGTGAGAATTTTGCCACTGAGCCACCATCGCACCACACCTATAATAGATAATTTAAAAAATAATAATGACAAAGATGTTTTGAATACATATCAATGAAGGACTTAATTTGTGTTGATGTTACAGACATTGTCTTAGAAACAACAGATAATTTATCCGAGACCTTAAAACTTTAGCTGGGAAATATCTTAGAATTTTTGGTGGAGATGATAATAGGTTTAGAGATCTTTTTTACATTCTGAAAAAACCTGTCCAAAATCTCTGAAGCAATGAAGGGCATGATATGCCCCAGGAACAGAGATTAGCCTGGATACTTGCTGGATCACAGTGGGTGAAGTTGCAGCCTCAGTAACTCTGAAACTGTGCATTGGGGTTAAGTGGTCACTGGGTTGCACTAATAGAAGCAGCAACACATGATTGGAAATTCTGCATAATGGATGGATATTGAGGGGATTTAGGTGACATGGGAAGCTGTTTTTTGGCCATCCCTAAAGGACATGCAGGCCTCAACTTTTGCTTTTTCTATTTATCTTCATTCATTATTTATTCTTAACTTCTTTTTTATTTGTAATGATAGTATATTCATAACATCAGTTTTGATTTTCAAAAAATCAGTTTGGATTTTTATTCTTATTTGTCACCTGACATGGTTGACTGGTTCCATGTTTGGTTAAATCCTCATGTGGGGCACTAGTCTCTGGGATCTCATCTTTTGGAAACCCAGAATTTTTCAGACCATCAATTCCTGGTTTCTTTTTATGCAAGAGTTCAGTTCTCAGCATATCCTTTTCCTCTCACATTTCACTATAAGCTTCAAAGAGAAGCCAGTCTGCATTTTCCATTTAGTTTGGAAATTTCCTCAACTAGATATTCAAGCTCATTGCTTTCAAATTCTCCCTTCAATCCAACACCATCACTGAATTTTGCCAAGTTCTCTGCCACTTTAAAACAAAGATTGCCTCTCCTTCAGTTTGCAATAACACATTTATCATTAACATCTAAGTCCTCTTTGGAGGTGATTTTAGCATCCATAGTTCCACCAAGAGTCTCCTCAAAGCAATCCAGGCTTTCTCTATCAAGTGCATCATACTTTTTCCAGAATCTTCCCTCATCCATTTGTAAAGCAGATCCAACATTTTTGGTATTTGCAAATCCTAGCATCCCACTTCTCTGGTACAAAAATCTGCTTCAGTTTGCTAAAGCTGCCAGAATCAATATACCAGAAATGGATGGGATTTAGGACTTTAACCTAAAGGTTAGGTTACAAATTAGGTTAGAAATTTACCAGCTTTTACAATCACAAAGGTGCAAGATAAAGTGTTTTACAATCATTATCTCATTTACAATAAAAATTCAGAGATTTCAGGTATCACCTCTGCCTACTCTAACATAGCAAAAAGAAAAAAGGATTATTTATATGATGATTCAGTAAAATAATCCTTTTTTATATCTGAACTTCTCAGTTAGTCTTTTGAAATGTATTTTAGATTATTGATCTTTTCTCAGTTATGAATCAGTGATAAAGATAAAATTCTTTTCTTTTCAACACAGCCTAGCCCAATACAATTAGAATCTGGGAAACAATGCCCAGGAAATGGACTCTTAATTATAATACTTTCCTGTAACTAGATTATATTGTAAGAGAAGAGAAATAGAAATGAAGTCTACATTTTCAATATTTTTTGTCTTTGTATCAGAATGAGAATTTACAGAAAAATTTACAAAATTAGTGTTTAAAATAATGAGTTTTATTTTTTCTGTGTTTCTGTGCTTTGGGATCTGACTCATGGCTAAATATTTTAATTGAAGCTACAGGCCTTCTAATTGGGTCTGTTTGATGTATACTTCCCTACTTCCGACAAATAAAAATTCTTAGCCAAGCTTTATTCAGATTGCTTAAAGATAAGTAAATGTGTAGGTATTAATATCCCTAGAATCCAAAAGATTAAAAAAGCTGAATTTCTAATACTCTTTAAACTCTTTCTGACTTCTTTCTCTGTTTCCTAGCTTAGTAAAACTCTCCCTCTATAATGATAAGATTTACCAAATCCTACTGAAAACTCAATGAGTTTTGCAAAAGAAGTCATTTTTATCATTCATATTTATGAACCTGAATACTCAGATATTTACCAATTTAATTGCAAGTCTCCTGGTAAGGTCACATTGAAATCTAGATGCAAACTAATTGGACAAATCCCTGAAACAACTTTTCAAAATGAAAACTACTAAAACATTTAACCTAGCCAAAGAACTTCATAAAGTCATATCTGAAGTTTTACCCCAAATTAAAGAAAAACGCTTTACAAGGTATGCCAAGTTCAACAAGGCAATGTATGAATATTACAATAGGCTTAAGGAAAAAAGCTGGGGAAAAGAAATCTTCCAAGCTAAAACAGCTACTAACTAAGCCCCAACAAACCTTCTAGGTATCAGCATCCAGAGTGCTTGTATTAGTCAGGGTTCTCTAAAGAAACAGAACTAATAGGCAAGATCTGTAAATATGAGATTTATAAAGGTGTCTCATGCAACTCTGGAAATGGAAGAGTCCAAAATCCATAGGACAGGCTGTGAAATTGACAGCTCCAATGAAGGATCTGGACAAATGCCATAGGAGAGTCTCGCTGGCTGAAGAGGCAGTGGAAGAGTCTCTCTTCTCCCCTAAAAGCTTTCAATCGATTGGATTATCTCATTGTGGGAGGCATGCCTTAGTTGATTGCAAATGTAATCAACCACAGATACAATCAACTGGCTGATGATTTAATATACCAGCCTTCTGGTTTATCAACCAGCCATGAAATATCCTTGTAGCAATGGTCAGGCCAGTGTGTGCCTGACCAGACAACTGGGCATAATCACTTGGTCCAGTTGACACCAGAACCTAACCTAACCCCTTGTTAACTTGGCAGCTATACACATCACCTTAAAGCACACTTAATTTCCAAATAGAACACAATAACAGACATACGTTTTGCCTAACAATACTCAAGTATCCTGTGTACAACCAGAAACACCCTAGAATAAGGGGAAACTCCTAAGGTAACATTCACTCTTAAACTTCATACCCTGTGACTTAAATACTACAACATGAACAATACAACTTATGTCATATGGTAAGAGGAAAACAAGATATTTGCTTATGTACAAATGCAAACAAAACAGGAAGGAAATATTCATACACAGTCCTCATTTCTGTAACTGGTCACATGGTTGTAGTTAATATTTATCACTATCTTCTTCTAATACCCATTTTACGTTCCTTTTACCCTCAGCAAGCACTTCAGCTGGCCATGGTTCTTTGCCGTGAAGTGACCCAGACCTTCATCCCTAAAGTTTCTGGGCCATTGATAGTCCTGCCTGGATTGGGTTGCTGCAGTTTTCCATTGACTTTAAACACAGGGCATGGTAGTACTACAAGACACACTAGGGGATCTCCTGTATTCCAGGAAACCTACTCTTTACCTCCATTGTGTATTTACAGTCCTATTTCCCCATGGTAGGATCAATCACCTCAGATAGAACAGTAATCCCTTTTTGTGCCTGTGGATTCAGTGTTGTGAGAAGCTAAAAGTGGTCAGGTGGTAGTTTTAACTTCCAGTTCAATGGAATCATTGTTGTGTCTCCAGGTAAGAGCACTCCTCCTTTTGGAACTAAGACCTGTAGACCAGCAAAGCTTAAGGTTTCAGGGACAGGAAGCAAAAATTTTCCTAGTGGATCACTAAGGGTGATAGTGAGTGGTGCCACTGACATTTCCACCCCCTGACTCCTGGACCCTGGCTACGGGAGAAACAGCACCATAGAGTGGATGCTGATTCAGAGCATACACGGCCTCCTGGAGAACACTGCCTCAGCCCTGCAAGGTATTGTCACTTAGTTGGCACCATAATTGGGTCTTCAAAAGGCCATTCCATCCTTCTATCAATGCAACTGCCTCTAGATGATGGGGAACATGGAAAGACCAGAGAATACTATGAGTATGTACCCATTCCCACACTTCACTTGCTGTGAAGTGGGTTCCTTGATCAGAAGCAATGCTGTGTGGAATACTATGATGGTGGATAAGACATTCTGTAAGCCCACATATTGTGGTTTTTGTGAAAGCATTACATGTGGGGAATGCAAACCCATATCTGGTGTATGTATTGGAAAGCTAACCCAATACCAATCCAGTACAAATCACTGCCCTTCCATGATGGAAGTGGTGCAATGTAATCAACTGCCACCAGGTAGCAGGCTTTTCACTTCAGAGAATGGTGCCATATCAGGGACTGAGCGTGGGTCTCTGCTGCTGACAGAATGGACACTCAACAATGGCCATAACCATTTACTTTTGTTCTAATATTTCTTCCCTTCTTTTTGCTTTGCGGGCTAATTTGCTGTACTTTCTCAAGTTCCTCCAAAATAAACAGTTAATTCCTCAGTTTTTGCTCTTCTACTTTAATATAAGCAGTAAGGGCAATAAATTCTTTCTTTGCAACTAACTTTGCTGCATCCCATAAATTTTGGTATGTCGTGTTTTCATTTTCATTTGCCTGGAGATATTTACTTACTTCTTTTGTAATTTTTTCCTTGACCTACTGGTTTTTTAAGATTGTGTTGTTCAGCTTCCATATATTTGTTAATTTTCTGGCCTTCTGACTGTTACTGATTTCCAACTCCATTCCATTATGATCTGAGAAACTGCTTTGTGTAATTTCAATTTTCTTAAATTTATGAAGACTTGCTTTGGAACCCAACATGTGATCTATCCTGTAGAAAGATCCATGAGTATTTGACAAAAATATGTATCCTGCTGTTGTGTGATGTAGTGTCTTTTAAATGTCTGTTAAATTTAGTTCGTTTATTACACTATTCAACAGCTGTTTCCCTTTTTTAAAACAAAATTCACATTTTATTTAGATTGGAAAAAACTGTACAAATTGATTTTTTTTCACCAAAAATAAAAGCAATATTTTCTGTATTATTCCTGGATAAACCACAAAACACTGTGATTAATTAGTTGAGGTAATTCCCTTAACTTTCCAATACAAATTCTTAACAACATACTTAAAAGCCCTGCTAATTAAAGGTCAGTTGTGAGCCTTATTTTAACATTTTATAAACTGCATTCCTTCCTTCCACACCTTCTCAAAATCTGTTTCTTCAAAGTACTGATAACTGGCCTGACAACTGGATCCACAGTGGTAATTAATGTTATGTCTAAAATGACTTAATTCCAGAGTGCCACTAACAAAGATCATGCAAAAATGAAATATGGCACTTTTGATGCTATCTTCTGGAAGAACAGAGTGTCTTCAAGACATGACAGTTCAAACAAGGGCCCTTTAAATAGATAGATTATTAATGACTAACGTGTTCAGTGGAGACCTACAGGCAAAGATAATCAGTGATTAAGCAGCTTGCATACACCTCCCAGCTTCTCCTCCAAATGTAAGATGAAAACATATTTTTAAAGTCTCAAGTATTTTCAGTGGTTTCTGAATTACCTATGGGAAGCTTTGACTTAGTTGTATAGAGTTTTATATACGTGTTGATCATTAAATACTAATCATGTTTTATATAAAAATTTATATTAAGCAGAGCCAAGTACTTGACCTCTGATCTGTCAAAGTGTTCCTCAGGTATGTTTTGAGAAGCTTTCAGCCATTTTCATAGTGTTCATTCTCAACCTTCATCATGGGAAGAATACATAACACCTTCAACAAAGCATAAACATTAGGAAAAAACTTGATGTCAGGTAAATGGAAGGCGTCATAAACGGTGAATAGAGGTTCTATATGTTTCCCTCTGTGTTTCCATTTGATTTTCCAACAATGAAGCTCAGCTGAGAGTGTGTCAGGATTGGGTGAATCACATCTGTACATGTTAGCATGGTGTTCCTTCAACATATCAAATTTGACCTGTCTTACAACAGATGGTACCAGAGATAAGCATTTAAAAGCTTTGAGATGCTGTTCTGAAAAATTTATCTTTAAGTTCCCAAATAATATGCTCTACCATTGGAACACTTAGTTTCTCTATAGTAATTCTCAGAGGCTAAGTAAGATTCCAGGTTACCTTGCTGAGCTCTGTGGAGTTTGCCAGGGATTTTCATGTGAATATCAAGTTTGGTTGCCAAATTTGTGGCTTCCTCAAACCAAAATTCATAATAAACTTCAATATTTTCCATCACTTTGTCTAGAGAATGCAGCACTGCTGTCAAGCAGCTAGCTGCAAAGAAGATATCAGAGGTTTGCCCCTGGAGATTCATCCCAAAGATTCCTGTAAGATAGGACATTCTTAAGAACAACAATGGTAACAATGAAATAAAGATCTGTTACTGCACTACAGAGTAGAAATGCTTGATCAGCTACACAGTTATTCCATCTAATATTTGTGTCTTTATGCCATCTAAACATAAAACAAGCACTTGCAGGAGTTCCACTAAAATTTCAAAAGCATCATGCCTGCCTGTCCACTGAGAATGGTAAATTTCCCTCAGTTATTACCCCTTTCTTCATTGCTCTGAAAAAGGACCACGATTACATAGTCAAGTTCTAAAAATAGTTACAGTGATCAATGGAAGAAAGAAGAAACTTCCTCAATCATTCCCAATGCAACAGATACTCCCATAACGGGTACTGAGTTCGCTAACCACATATTTAAGGAACAGGAAGAGCAGAACATATAGATAGCTTGGGGATATTTCTCTGGAAGTCTGGAAGCAACAACTTTGATTTTGGAAGAAAATCCACTTGACACAATGCAAGCCTGTCCATGATTTTTTTTCACCAAAAATAAAAGCAATATTTTCTGTATTATTCCTGGATAAACCACAAAACACTGTGATTAATTAGTTGAGGTAATTCCCTTAACTTTCCAATACAAATTCTTAACAACATACTTAAAAGCCCTGCTAATTAAAGGTCAGTTGTTTCATCCCCACTTCTCAGTTATTGTAGTGAGAAATTTCACAGCCAAAATTTTTGCAACTGCTTCTTAACGGAGGAAGCCTCCACAAACTCCTCTCTCAGGTTATGAAATTCATTCACAAACCTCACCAACACAGGCAGATGCTCTTCCCCGGCTATGTGACCACATCATCAGTGACAATGGAAAAGAAGAGTGAGTTTCTCACTTCCCTGAGAGTTTCTTCCCAAATGCAGCTCTCTGTATCTCTAGCATCTGTTTCTGCCGTATTTTTGAACAGAACAATGTTTTAGCAGCTGTTGTCTCAAAGCACTTTCTCAGAACCTCTTCACCAGAATTTATTTGGTACCACAGAAGTGCTTGAAAGTTATCAGAAGTGAAGAGAACTTCAGGGACTTCATCAGCCTCATGTCCATCCAAAGGTTTGCTTTGTTCCCCATAAGAATCAAAATTTCAAATAAAGATTTTAGGTGTTCTTTGTTTTCCTTCTCTTAAAGGGTTAAGGGTTAGATATTTTCACCCTATTCTTCTGCATTTGTGTTCTGAGCATCGCTGTTGTTTTTGTTTCTGTGTGTTTTTGTTCCTGTTCAGAGATCTCATCAATTTTTCCTGTTTCAGAGTCCTGATTTAATCTTCACTCACTTTGTTTATTCATTTTCTGTCTACTATGTGGATTGTTCAAATGACTGGTAAATCAAATATTGTTGGTGTAGCACTAGCTTGAAGAATTGTCCTATGGCTAGTTCTACAGAGCACAGAGGTCTCAAAGTGTTTGGCACACAACCAATAATGTTTATTTAACTGATCAGGTGTTTTATCTTCCAAGACTGCTCTCCTACAATTCTCCACCCACTTCTGGCATCCGGCCAGATCCCACAGGAAACTGAAGACGGCCAGGTTGGACTGTGTGTTCCTCCGCGTGCAGTTGGGAGCAGCGCAGAAGTTCAGCGTGGTAGCCGGCCTGCGGGTTGGCCCCGTGCTTCCCTCCCCACCCCTTCAGTGCAGCCCGCCAACCCTTCGGGGCCAGGGACAGGAGCCAGTCCAGGCAGCCAGCTCTACAGGGATCTGTTTCCCTTTTCATCCTCTATCTAGATGTCCTATCCAGTGGTGAAGAGGTGTATTGAAGTCTCCAGCTATTTTTTTTCTTATTCCCCACAGTTTTACTTGTAAATACTTGTGTGCACAAGTGTTTGTGTATGACTGTGTTCTGATATCAGCTTCTTAAGTGGTCTTGCTTGCTTTGGCTTTCTCTTATGGCTCCCGTAGACCCATTTGGTTATATATAGGGTGAATGAATGTAATAATCAAGGGATAGTCCGCCAATCTCAGCTTTCGGAGCCACCAGCCTCAGATGGCCACATTTGCTGCTCCAAATGTTTCCTTTTAACTGCCCATGTTTAGGACGGAGACAGAGACTCCAAAGCTGGGCCCTGCTTGAATGTGTCTGGGTTTAATGGGCTGATTTTAATTTTAAATTCCTTCATTTAAATTCCTCCTTAAAGCACGCTTTGAGATAATTACACAGTCCTTTACTGATCTATTAATCAGGCTGGGTTCTGTGTCCACCTCCGATTCCTCACTTCTGCTGGGGTGGTCCAGAGGCCTTGGAAATCACTAGCAGCAAAAGCAGGATGCAGCTGACCCAACTGTCCCTGAGCTGGGACCCAGGAGGGTCTGGGGGTACTGAGTGGCAGGCCCAGAAGGTAGGAGGCCTTTTGATGCCAGATGATTCTGGGCCTTGGTGTTTCCTTCTGAACCTGAAGTCTCCAACTACTATGGTAGAGGTGTCTACTTCTTCCTTCAATGTTGTCAGTGTGTGTCTTGTATTTTAGAGTACTCTGGCTTGGTGTATAAATATTTATGATTGTTTTATCTTCTTAATGAGTTGTACCTTTTATTAATATATAGCGTCCTTCTTTGTCTCTTTTAATTGTTTGACGCTTGAAATCTGTATATTAGTATAGCTATCCCTGATCTTTTCTGATTATTGCTTGCATGAAATATCTTTTTCCAGCCTTTTACTTCCATCCTATTTTTGTCCTTGGGTCTAAATTGAATTTCTTGTAGATAGCATATAGATGGGTCCTGTTTTTTTTTCATTGATTCTACCAGTCTATGCCTTTTTTATTGGGGTGTTTAATTCATTAACTTTTAATGTTATTACTAAAAAGGCAGTACTTTCTTCTACCATTTTGTCTTTTGGGTTTTATGTCTCACTTTTCTTTTACCTTCCTGATAGTCTTCCTTTCTACGCTCTTCTCCAAGCCTGTCTCCTCTATCCTCTCCCATCTGCCTTAGTGCTCCCTTTAATATTTCTTGAAGAGCATTTCTCTTGCTCACAATCTTTCAGTGTCTGTCTGAAAATATTTTAAACTCTCCCTCATTTTTGAAGGACAGTTTGTTGATGCAGAATTTTTGGTTAGGTTATTTTCTCTTCATGTTCTCATTCAGTTTCCTGAGATTCTGCGCATATTTTTCCATTCTTTTCCCTATTTTTCTTTCATGTTTAGGATTTCAGTCCTGTCTGCTCATTCACTAATCCTTTCATCTGCTTCCTCAGATCTGTTGTTGTAGGTCTCCATTATGTTTTTCATTTCTTCCCATAAATTTTGTGCCTTTCATTCCCATAAATTCAGCCATTTGTTTTTTCAGACTTTTGAGTTCTTCTTTGTTTGCCCAATGTCTTCTATATCCTTCATCTCTTTTGCCCATCTTCCCTCAACTATTGATTTCATTTTGAGGTGATTTGTATGTCTGTTCATATGTCCTTAATTAGTTGTTTCAACTCTTGATTCTCATTTGAAATGTTAGTATGTTCCTTTGAATGGGCCATGTCTTTGTTTTTCTTAGAATGACTTCTATTTTTTGTTGGTGTCTAGGCATCTGATTTCCTTGAATAGTTTATTCTGGAGGCTGGTTTCACTCTTTTACCTGGGGTTTTCTTGTTGCTTGTCTTTGTTCACTATCTGTTCTTTGGCATCCAGTTCAACTTATTTTAGACCTCTAGCATAGCTTCTGATTAACTGATCAGAATTTTTCAGCTCTTGTTTTTATGGTTCTTTTCCTGCCTATATGGAACTTGTTTTTAGAGAAGGGTCTGCCAAGATATGCTTGATCTGAATCAGATTTTTCCTGACCAGATAGGCCCAGGTCTCAGGAGGAGGTGTAATCTGTATCAAGTTTCTCTGAGGTTGAAACCCATCATGTTGTCAGACTTTGCTATGAACTCTTGACTCTGTGCTTTTCATATCTTGTCCAACAGGTGGCACTTGTCAGCCTGCTTTTCCCACCACTGTGAAATACTGCGGTGCCTTTTTCAGCAGCCCCTGTCCTTGCCAGGTTCCTGGTTGAGACAGATGCTGAACTAGAAGTTGGGTTTAGGCTGCTTCTGTTTTCTAGCCCCTGCGGCCTGAATTCCATGAAGGAGGGACAACACTTGAGCTGGGCCCTGCCCCTCCTTTTCTTGGTGCATATATACCCTTACAGAATTATCTCCCCAACTTGACTCATTATTTTGTCCCTTAGATCTGTCTTAACTCAGTCCTTGTCTGTGACAATTTAAAATGCCTGTGGCTTTCTCTAATGAGCTATATCGTATAGTTTAAAAAGAAAACAAAAAGAAGAAATCCCATTTCAGAGCCAGTTCTCCAGCTTACCAATGAAGAGCTGGAGCTGTTAACAGGCTCTACGTGCCCTCTTTTGCAGTGCTCAGAGTTCAGCCAACTCCAAAATCCCCCTAATCACTTCTATTTTATTTCATTTTATTTTTTGTCTGTCAGCTCTGCCTCTTCTCTGCCAGGATTAAAACCACAATTGGAGCTTCGCTGAGTTACCTTCCCTTGCTTCCAATAGAAACTACTTAAAGAAATACCCTTTAGGGAATCATGTTCTTCACCTAACGAGTTATTTTGTCTCTCAGACAGATTAATTGCACCCTTGCCTGGGACAGTGCTGAAGCCAAGAATGGCCTCCTGGGCTCTTAGGAAGCTTTAGAAAAAGAAAAAAAGGAGAGAAAGAAAACAATCCTTTTCAAAACCAGCCACAGCCCCCTAGGGTTTGCAAATCAAGAGCCAGAGTTTATATGTGTCTCTACATGCCCTTTTTATCTTGGGACCCAGCCCTTTTCCAGTTTTTGAGCTCTTTTCTTCTTTCTCTATCATTCTCAACCCTTCCTTCCATGCCTACCCCCAGCTTATCCATACTTGGAGTTTCTATTCAGCTGTCCAAATTTGTTAATTAGTTCTGCAATTGAGGCTTAGTTAGACTATCTTCCTTGGTCTCAGTAGAGACGGGTTCTTTTTCCTTTGGAGAACCAACTCAAAGATGGCCTGCCATGCCACTGGAGGAGAAACAACAGCCTCCATGGCTTGGGAAAAATATAATTCTGTGTAGGATCTTGCCATTCCACCTGTTCCAGACTGGTGTCTGATGTGTGTCCGGTCACTGAATTCCCCCAAACATTTGTTCCAGACAGTTCCTGCTATTTATTAGCAGTCCTGGAGGATGAACTGAATTCTGAACCTCACAACACTGCCGTCTTGTCCCATTGCCTGAATGTATGCCTTTAAAGTTATGCATGATTTTAGAATATTATGAAAACAAATGACTTTAACTTTCAGTGAAGGAGGAAAAAATGAAAGAATGCTAGTTGACTTTTTAAGCCTGCACTTAATCATAGTTTTAAACCAGTTCTCCCTACCAGCATCCAGAAAACTCTTTCAGAATTTATTCCTAATTTATGTCATGGGAATACCAATAAAAGAGTAAACTGAAGAAAGCAATATTTCTGAAAACTGTCACCTAAAATAGCTATGCCCTCTAAACTATCAATTGTAAATGTAATACAAAGATAGACCGGATAGACTTATTTTACTTGGGTATGTGTGCCCTAATTTTTTTTTAAGTTCAGAATGGAATGCACAGTTTCTGAAAACCAAGGTGCAGAATAAGTTTAATAATCTAAGCTGCATGCATAGGAGTAGAACTAAAAGGAAGTTATTGCTCAAAGCAAAGTGATAGGAAAACAGTTTATATACTTGCTTAGAACAAGGAAAGGAAGAATGGGGAAGAGGAGGCATGGAGAACATGAGATTTGTGAGTTGTCTTGGGCAAAGCATCCTTCCATACCATAAATCTGCAAAAGAAGCCCAGGTAGAATGTTTGTGAGGGAAAGGGCTTATTTGGTAAAGATAATCAGGCTTTTACCATCATAAAAAACCTGATCCTATATAGTTAGTTCTGGCTGATTCTGCATCAAACAGGGAAACAAGTCTCTTTTTGATGAGACCGTGAGTTTATTGAAGATGCATTAATAAAGAACTGGAGGAAAAAAAATCTAAGACCAGTTCAGTGTGAGAAAGGTGATTTGAGCTTTTATAGCTCAAACAGACAAATGGATGGCAAGAGTCCAGAAGAAAGCAGAAAAAAAATAAGTGTGTTAGTTTGCAAGCTGCCAGAATGTGATATACCAGAACTGAAATGGCTTTTAAAATGAGGAATTTAATAAGTTACAAGTTTACAATTTTAAGGAAGTGAAAGTGTCCAAATTAAGGTACCAACAAGAGACTACCTTAATTCAAGGAAGGTCCATGGATTAGGAGCGCCTTTGTCAGTTGGGAAGTCATGTGGTAGGCATCTGCTGGTCTCTTCTTCCTGGGCTCCACTGCTTTCAGTATCTGTCCACGTGGTGGTTCCTCACTTTGTTTCTCTGAGGCTTGCTTTCATCTCTTGGTTTCTCCAAAATGTTTCCTTTTTAAAAGTATTCCGGTAAACTAATCAAGCCCCACCTGGAATGGGTGGAGTCACATCTCCACCTAATCAAAAATAAATACCCACAATTGGGTGTGTCACATCTCCATGGAGATAACTTAATCAAAAATGCCAATCTACAGTATGAAATCAGGTTTAAGAGAAATGGTTGCTCCCACAAGAATGGATCAGGATTAAAACATGGCTTTTTAAGGTGCATAATCCTTTCAAACCAGCACACTAAGTAAAATCTTAGAATTCATTAAAATTGGGTATTGGTCACCTGCTTCCTTTTGTTTGATCAGCATATTCTGTTATTTTGATGGCCCTTATCTCTTCATTGACCATTTAGGCTTTTGATCTTGTCCTTCAAAGGGAGTATGGTGGGAACATTAACCCATATTGCATTTCATCCTGCTTTGGGTATTATCTCTGCAAGCAGAGCTTCAGTAAGATATCAATAATGTAACCAGAAATAGAGAATGAACTTTTGAGGTCACAGCAAGCAATGCTAATAAGGGCTTTCAGGTTGAAGTGAATAAAAGTTAGTTGGGTGATTTGATTATAACAAGCATTTCTAGTTATCAAAGCAGTTTCTGGCTGAAGGATTGTATTGGACATTTTTCTAACCATCCAGCTATCATCAGCATGATTGTCTATCATAGTTCCTCCTTTTCCATAGAGGCAGAGCTCTAAATTAGCACTGAAAGAGATCTTTGGCAGGTCAGCCTGCTTTAGTTAGTGTTTGTTTCTTCTTTGTAGTTTCCTGTGTAAAATGGAAGTTTAAATTTTAGTAAAGCTATTTACCAATCCAAATTCACAACTTACACAGCTTTACTGATAAAATAAGCTAGAATTATACGTATTAGGTCTTTAAGATGATGAAAAATGTAAATCTGTGTTTAACAAACTTATTATTTTTAAAACTTTATTTTAAAAATAATTGTGTTTTATAAAATATTTGAAGACAGTTTCAAAGATCATTTTAGTAACTTAAGGTAATCAGGTATGTGAAGTGTGCAGATATAAAAGGAAAAGAATGTAGTTCTGTCTTACAATAAAATGACTGTTTTTCACAGAATGACAAGTAAGGATATATAAGACAAAGCCTGGGTGCACATGAAAAGTTGTGGAAGGTTTATTGAAATGAAATGTTTTTGACATGGTTGATGCTGAAAAAACCAAAAACAATAGTTTTCTTTTGTTATACAGTCTGGTCTCAATATAATGTAGAATCAGGAGAGACATGATCTGAGAGTGGCTTTATAGAAAAGAACACTCTATTTTGGTTATAATTGCTCTGCAAGAGAATAGAAATAGGATGAGATGATGTATGTTCAACCCTTTATTTGCCTCTCCCAACAATCAAGGTTGAGAGGAAAATGTAAAATTGTACCTGTAAAGTTTAGCAGAGAAAGGAAAAATGCCCTCACTGATTCAAATCTAGAGAATCTAACAGAACCTTTATTACCCCATCTGCTCCACCTCTACTCTATACCTGAGGGGCCAGTAGATCAGGAAAGGAGGAAGGCCAAACTGAGCTAATATTCAAGCACACCAGAAAAGGATGAAACATATGGTTCAAATCAGGGAGTTTTATATTTCTATGTTTCTTTTTCTTGTGCATCTAACTTTTTGTTTGCGTTCATTAGGGCAATGTGTTTTTTCCTACCTCTGGATGTATAAAAGAGCTGCATTTGAAGTGCTTATAGGTAAATAAGCATATATGTATATATTCCAGGAGTCCCAAAAAAAATTAAGAAAGGAAAAACCCTTTAGGTACCAGTGTTCAAAACCTTAGTAACCAATCTCTGTAAACAAACCTAAACATTAGAAAGAAACCACCCTTGGAATTTCCCTAAGGTAGCTGAGGGCTGCCTAGGGAAATGGCAAGGACTTTTCCAATTGTCTAAGACACAGCTTTAGGCAAAATAGATCCAACAATTGGAAACAAGAAAAAGGCATACAGACACTGAAGAAATAAAAGAAAATAATAAGAGTATACTATGAACAACTATATGCCAAAAAACTAGGCAACTTAGATGAAATGGACAAATGGAAGCAAATGAACACGCTACACTGACATCAAAAGAAATAGAAGATCTCAATAAATCAATCATGAGTCAAGAGGTTCAGTCATCAAAATTCTTCCTACAAAGAAAAGGCCAGGGTGAGATGGCATCATAGGGGAATTTTATCAAACATTCCAAAAAGAACTAACACCAATCCTGCTCAAACTTTTCCAAAAAAATGTTTGAAGAAAAAGGAATACTACCTAACTCATTTTATGAAGCTAGCAACACTTGAATACCAAAACCGAAAAAAGATGCTGTGAGGAAAACTACAGGCCAATCTCCCTCATGAGCATAGATGCAAAAATTCTCAAAAAATACTAGCAAATCTAATCCAACAACACATTAAAAGAACTATACACCACGACCAAGTGGGATTTATACCAGGAATGCAAGGATGATTCAACACAAGAAAATAAACTAATGTAATACAACATATTAACAAAACAAAAAGGAAAAAATCACATGATCATCTTGATTGATGCTGAAAAAGCATTCAACAAAATTCAACATCCTTTTCTGATAAAAACACTTCAGGTAGGAATCAAAGGTAACTTCCTCAATATGATAAAGGGAATATAGGAAAAACTGATAGCCAGCATTGTACTCAATGGAGAGAGACTGGAAGCTTTCTCCCTAAGATTGGGAACAAGACAATGATGTCCTCTGTCACCACTATTATTCAACATTGTGCTAGAAGTTCTAGCTAGAGCAATCAGGTGGAAAAAGAGATAAAAGGCATCCCAATTGGAAAGGAAGGAGTAAAACTTTCACTATTTGCAGATGGCATGATACTATACGTGGAAAATCCTGAGGAATCTATAACAAAATTACTTGAGCTAATAAATTCAGCAAGGTGGCGGGATATAAAATTAATGTGCAAAAATCAGTACTATTTCTGTACAAAAGCAATGACCTAACCAAGGTATCAATTAAGGAAAAAATTCCATTCAAAATGGCACCTAAAAGAATCAAGTATGTAGGAATGAATTTAAGTAGGGATATAAAGAACTTGTACACAGAAAGCCACATAACATTTCTAAAAAGAAACAAAGGAGATCTAAATAGCTGGAAAGACATTCTATGCTCATGGACAGAAAGGTTAAATACAGTTAAAATGTCAATTCTTCTCAAATTGATCTACAGATTCAACACAGTACCAATCAAAATTCCAACGAACTACTTTGAAGACTTGGAAAAAAGAAGACTGGATAAACAAAACGTAGTATATACCTATGATGAAATATTATGCAGCAGTAAGATGAAATGATGTCCTGTAGCATATGACAACATGGATGTGCCCTGAGAGCACAATACTGAGTGAAATAAGCCAGACACAAAAAGACAGATACTGTGCGATTTCATTATTATAACCTTGGTAAATGTAAACTCAGAGGTTTATAATAAAGAATTAGGGGGCCCAGAGACACACAAAAGCTAGAGATGGGTGAATGGTTAGCTAAGGAGGTTGAACTTAAAGGTAAGAGAATGAATAGAAGTGAAGGCAGTTCTTTAGCAGGTCTATAAGTAATACTGTCATATTGAAGGTGAACATGATTGAAAGGGGTTGTATAGAGTTATGTATTCCACCCATTGTTATGAGAAATATAAATAAGTTCTTGCATGAACTACTTCAAAGGTGTGAATCTTGTACAAAGAGTCAATAATAGACAGATGGGGGAAACTACTATTGCATGCTATGGTCGATATTTAAGAGGAAGATATCAACAGCACCACAACAATAATGGTACATGGGGTAAATAATATAGGGGGAGGGAAAGAGCTAAGGCATGTTTGGATTTGCTGTTTGGTGAAGGTGTGTTTATCTTTGGAGCAATGAGAGTTGTTTAAAACTGAGAGTATTGATGATTGTACAACTAAGTGCGGATAATGTGAGCCATAGGTTGTTTATTTGGGCATTATCCATGATACCCAATAGATTGAGGTGGCTGAAGGATATATTGACTGAGAAGCAGAAAGGCAACTCTGATGTCTACAGATGATGGACTATTGTGCAGCTACAGAAAAGAACAGTCATGAGGCATGCAACGAAGTGAATGAACCTGGGGGACATTAAGTGGTGCAAAATAAGCCATAAATAAAAGAACAAATATTGTAGAGTCTCTTTTAGAAAATACCTATATGAAAATTGGGGCCTAGACTGTAAGATCTTCTAGCAGTCACATTTAGTCTAGGGTTGTTTGTGTTATTTCTAGATTTTGATGCTGTTGTATATATGTATAACCTGCTATCTACCTGGACCTATGGTTAACTGTGTGGCACCTAAGACAGAGTAGGAGATCTACAGGTCTGAAAGTCAACATTGCCTCATAAACAACTGCTAAAAAAATACAAAATAGAGATCAGGCTTAATTTGAGATAAGAACAAATCCAATTAGGTTGGGACTAAGGTGAATCAGAATACAGGGCTAAGTTTTACATTGTCTGTATTTTACTGCTTCACTACTCTATAAAACCAAAGGAAGATAATTTTCTTTTCCCAAAACCTAAATTTTCTGTAGCATATAATTTAACTTAACCTCTTTGAATAGCTCATTTAAACAATCTATACATATGGATTCCCAGAATGGGAATGAGGGCTTGTAATTATGTATAGCTTAAGTGAATACCAAGATACATCCTTGAGTATGTTGGGAAGTTAATTAAGTATTTGTGAAGTCCCTCGAGGGATGGGAGAAAATATATGGAACTATTAAGCTTTACCACTGGGGAAACCCCCTGAAACTCTTTAAAATGTTAGGGACCCCCAAGTCAATAGGCCAAGCCCTTGATCTTAAGGCTTCCTTTTGTGAAACATTTCTGTATAGGAGAACCTAAATCCACCTATAATTATGACTAAGAGTTACTTCCAGAAAACCTCTTTCATTGCTCAGAGGTGGCCTCTCTCTCTAAGTCCAACCCTACAAGTAAAACCATTACCCTTCCTGTCACATAGGACATGGCACTCAGGAGTGAAATTCTCCCTGGTAATTTGGGATATGACTCCCAGGGATGAGTCTGGCCCTGGCACCATGGGATCAACAATGCCTTCCTGATCAAAAGGGGGAAAATAGGTAACAAAATAAGGTATCACTGGCTAAGAGAGTTCAAATAGAGTCAACAGTCTATTCTGGAAGCTACTGTTATACAACTGTTAGTTAGACATTGCTATTTACCATGGTTTCCCAATCCCCAATCAAAACCATTCCTTTTAACCCTAAAGAAAACTAAGGGTTCTAAATGAGATTCTATAAAAGTTTCACATACTAATATCCAGAAACCTACAACCTTCAGATTGGTTCCTAGGCCAGCTAAGTCCTAAAATCCAGAAAGGCCAGCCTCTCCAAGAACATCAGCTAGATATATCCCCCTATCTCATATTATTGACACTCCTTTCCAGCATGAAAAAGTTAGAAGGGGCAGAGCCCAAATACCCCTAAAGATCTGGAGAAGTATCAGAGATGAAGTTATAACAGAGAAGATAAGATTTAGCAAATGAGTATGATTGCTGAATCATAATATTGATATTTCTTTTAGTCTCCAGTGTCTTGAGCAGCTAGAAGGAAAAACCTAAAATTGTGGAACAGTAACCCTTATCATACACTGAAATCTGTTCTCTAATTACTTGTTACAATGTACTTTGAGATTTATTGCTTTTTTATATATATGGCATATTTCATAATAAAAAGTTTTTTTAAAAGACAAACTATCCAATTTAAACAAGTACTCATGATAGGAATGAAATTTTTCAAAAGAGGAAATACAAATGGCTAAAGGATGCTCAACTTCACTAGCTATTTGGAATAAGCTAATCAAAACCACAATGAAATATTACTTCACATCTACTAGATCGGCTACTATTAAACAAACAGGAAACTACAAGTGTTGAAGGGGATTTGCAGAAATATGAACCCTTATTCTCTGCTAGTTGGAATATAAAATGGTACAGACACTGTGGAAGGTAATTTGGCTGTTTCTTAGAAAGCTAAGTATAGAACTGCCTTATAGTCTGACAATCTTGCTACTAGGTATTTACTCAGAAGAACTGGAAGCATGGACATGAACAGACACTTGCACACAGCAATGTGGGATCCAGTGGTCTGAATTCACCAGCCAAAAGCTGGATCAATATTTGGCCAGTTCCCCCTCGGTCTGGAGGTAGAAGACACCCATAGACCTTCCAGTTTGCTGCCTACCATAGTATAAATATTATGTAAAGCCTTTTGTTGCATATCCTAAATTGCTTCCCAAATAGTTGTAGTTGTTTGATTCTAGAATGCAACTGTATTTGGATAGAGCACTGGTAAAGCTAAAGGTTCCTGAGCTAACCTTGAAAAAGTTGTCTGTACTAGTTGTTACCACTTCCACCTCTTATTATTCCTCAACTCATCGGTCTGGCTTTCCCTAGATGACTCCATTGAAATTGCTTCTGCAGAGAATATCATGGTTAAATCTACGTCCTCTTGTTTGACTTCTCAGCAGCAATTGACAGTGTTGGAATCCCCCTCCTCCAGGAATCCTCTGTGCTTTCCTGGTTTCCTCTCCCCAATTTCAGTTTCTTTTGTGGGTCCACTCTCCTCTCTCTAGTCTGCTTATGTTTCTCAGGGAACTGTCATAGGCCCAATGACTTTCTCATTCTAAAGTCTCTCCTTAGGCAACTGTGCCTATCCCCACTTCTAAATGCTGATGCTTCCCAAATCTCCATCTCCATCTCACCCTTCTCCAGGGTGCCACACCCATCTGCTCACTGGGCAAGCCACTCTAGTAGGAGGTCTCGAGCTCAGTTCAATACTACAATGTTGAAAACTAAAATCAAGATCTTCCTCCACCCCATAAGTGTCCGGCATTATGTAAATGGCATATTGTTAAATGGCATCATCACATATTCAGATGCCCCAAATCAGAAATCTGGGCATCACTTCCTTCTATTCTTGTTGATTCTTGCTCTAAATGTTTCTCAAATCTGCCTACATCTCAAGTCCTGTTACTCTGAGTCCAGACACCCATCAACCTGTGCCCGTGTTACTGGAACAGCCACCTAACTTGGCTCTCTGCTTCCAGTCTTGCTTCCCTCCATGCCTATTCTTGATATTGCAAGTAGAGTGAGTTTTCTGAAATACAAATTTAATCACAATCTTTCCTGGATGAAAACGTTGCTGTAGCTCCTCACTGCCTCAGAATAAAATTCAATCTCCTTAAGGTGGCTGTAAAGTTCTTAAGGTCCCTGCTTACCTCTTTCCCTTCTCTCCAACCAATTCCCCTAAACTCTCCATCCTATAGTCCAATTAGACTAGATATTTTCAGTTTCAGGGGAGCTCCAAGCTTTCGTTTGCCTAGGCAATTTGGATGAGGGCGGTGGAGGGCCTTCTTTTGCATCCACAGTGCCTGGTGTCCCCGCCTCCTTCACGCACCCTCTCGCATTATAGTACTTTCATGTGCTGTATTGACAGCTTGTCAGTGCCTCCCATCACATAGGAAGTCCTCCTGCGCAGACACTGTGTTGTAGCCACCGCTACAGGCGGAGCCCACACGTATAGGCGGAGCCCACACGGCCTTTGCAGTCACAGGGCCTTCAATATGACCCGAGGCTCGCGAGGGACTCTAGCCTCGAAGCCCGAGCAACCACGCGTGGCTGCGGCTAGGAGGCGCGTGGTCCTAGGAGGGGGCGGTCTCTCGCCGCTCGCGCTTTCCTCCACCTACCCTGGCGCTGCGCTTGCGCGCAGGGGACAACCGTTGCCAGGCTCCCGGAGCCCTGAGGGAGGGATCGGTGCCCGCTGATACCCTCCCCTTTTGGCCTGAGGTTCCCAGCCTGTTGGCCCCAGGACGTTGCAGTCGCATGGCGGAGTGCTTTGGACAATGCCGATGAAGTCTTTCGCCCTTCTAGTTGCGTTGTTACTGTGGTCTTCGTCCGTGCTGGCACATCCGAGTGAGTGATGACCCTGAGGCGGCAGCGACCCAGGGGACACCCCAGAGGGAAACTCCCTGGTTCCCGACCCACCCGAGGCCAAGCCCTTCCTTATACCTCTGATTCCCTGGCCCTACACCCCTCCCAGACCCCACTGCCCGGGGTCCTAGCCTCCAGGCGCTGAAGTCTTTTCTCTCCTATTCCTGACTTTCCCCCCGGGTCAACCCATGGGCCTCCTCGCAAACAGGAAGAGCAGTGATTCGGACAATAGGTCCCGAACATGACCAGGGATGCACTTGTCTGGGCAGATTGAGCTCTCGGGTGTGTAGCTTTCTCACCCGCTGTGGGAAACTTTCTTTGATGTTAACCTTTTCCTCTTTCATCAGCGATTGGCTGCCCATGTGATAGCAGGGGTCGGACAAATCTGCCTATTTTTCAATGGTTGGCCAGCAAAGAATGGTTTTTATATTTTTAAATGTAAATATTAAATGTAATGTTTCGTGATGTGAAACGTATGAAATTCAAGTTTCACTGTACACTGTACATAAAATTTTATTGGAACAGAGCCATGGTGATTAGTATTGCCCATGGCTGCTCCCAGCCTCCTAACAGCAGTTAAGTAGTTGCCACAGAGATAGTATGGCCTAAAAATTTTAAAAACTGAAACACATTTTTTTAAAGCCTAAAATATTTGTTATTTGGCCTTTTACAGAAACAGTTTGATCCTTATAGTAAAACTTGGAGAGCATGTGGGTCCTGGGCAGCTGGCCATTCAGGACACTCACATGCCCCTCTATGCGCATCCACAGAGCATTCTCCAGGTACACAGGATTCAAAGCCTCTGTTAAGCAGAATTACAAATAACTGCTTGCTGGAGCTATTTAGTCCCTCCCTAACAGTTTAAAACCAATAAGGTCAAATATCGGTTTTTAGTTTGTTAAGGCTGCTGGAAATGCAATATACCAGAAATGGGTTGGCTTTTATACAGGGAATTTATCAAGTTTTAAGTTTATAATGCTAAGGACATAAAAATGTCCAAACTAAGCATCGAGAGAAGGATACTTTGGCTCAAGAAAGGTTGATTTGGGAATGCACATGGCTGGGGTCTGTTGGTCCTTTGGCTTCTGGTTTCAAACAGCTTCCCTGGGGGCATTTCCAAACATCTTTGTGTCTTCTCTGAACTTTTTCCAAAATGGTTCCCTCTTAAGGGGCTCCAGTAAGTGGATTAAGACCCACCTTGAATGGGTGGAGATACATCTCCATGGAAACAACCTAATCAGAAGGTCCCACCCGCAACTGGGTGGGCCAACATCTCCATGGAAACAACCTAATCAAAAGGCCCCACACTAAATAATAGGTCTCCCTCCACAGGACTGGATTAGAAAAAAGAACATGACTTTTTTCTGGAGTACATAGCAGTTTCAAACCAGCACAGTAGTATGGTAGTGCAGAGAATTTTCTTATGTTAACAACACGTGGGCACCGTTGAGGTATTCAAGTCTGATATCAGGGCTTGTCCTGATAAAGTTGTCTGACTTTAGTTCAGTGTAATATGTAGTGATGTTGTGGTTTGTTTGAAACAAAACTTAACAGGTAGGTGTGAGAAAAAGTACTATAGTGCATACTAATTATGCAGAGCTTTATTTCAGAATTGTTAAAAGGTCCTTAGTTAAAAATTAGATTTGAAAAAATGAAAATACAGCACAGCCTAAATTATGACTAATAGTGGGAAAAGTTTTGGATAACTGAAGGTAGTACTTTAAATACTAGCACTTATTTTTAGCAGATTTTAAGAAAAATCTTGATAAATTTTTCTTCCTTACCATAAGAGAACAGAATATATGGATTTCTTGATATCTGATGGTCATTATTACTAACACCAATTGTTGCAATTACTTTGGTAGTCGTAGATCAGTAGGTCATAAGTGACCAACATATGTGAGATTTTAATTGAGATGACATTAATATCATCACAGTCTGGGACTGGTGGGCAGCATCCCCTTATTCACAGCCTAAATTCCTACCTCTATATCTTGCCTAACCCCATAATTTCATGGCCTGTTCTTCTTCTCTGTCTCCTCCTCCCTAAACTTCCCTAAGGCTTGTAGGAAATGAGAAGATGCTTCTCAGAAAAATGGATGTTTTTCTTTTGTTGTTGAGGATATCCATTATATAAGACATAAGAAAGACAGATAGATTCAGGTCCCAGATCAAAGAAGATGTCTTGGAAAATGTAATTTACCTTTTTCACAGAAGTTGATTAAGGGATCCTGCATTCTCTACAAAGTGGCTGGGGTAAATACCAGATTTATGTGGTGGATTGATATTGCTATTTAGTACATTTTACAGAGCTAGAAGAGGTATATTTTGAAATCATGAGTTTATTATGGGTCCAGTTAAAATTTAACATTGTTCATAGGATAACTTCTTGATTTTTAACTTTTCACTCAACTGAAATTGTATTCTTTTAAATATATGTAATTAAATAAGGCTGTTTCATTTATATATTGCTACATAAAAAACAGCCTCAAATCCTTGTGTCTTAAAACAATTTTATTATTTTCCATGATTCTTTGATTGACTGAATCATCTGGGCAGTTCTTCTGCTTCCATGTTATAGCTGAGGTCACTCATGTAGCTACATTCAACTGACAGCTCAACAGGGGTAAGAATTTCTCCATCAATGTTGGAAGGTATAACCCATAAATACCATGAAGCACAAAGCTATTCAGTTAATATTTCTTTAACTGGAAATATTGATTAATATGAACATAATTGATATTTTACCTGTCAGCAAAAATTAAAATTTGAATTAATAATAATATTAACAAGTTCTGGGAAAATTACTAGTTGAATAATTAGATATAATGTTTCCTTTTGTGACCATTCTTTGAGTATACTCCACTAAAGAAACACAGTTAAACCATTTTGATTTGAGTAAGAAGTACTTTAGCTCAGTTATTTAAGTTCATTTTCATTTGAAGGTACTGGTGTTTAACTGGCAATTCAAAATGGTGACAACTTTCAGGTATTACTTGGTAGCAGTACTTAAATTTTGTATGGTAAGAGAAATCTATTTTTCTTAGACTTATTTTACTTAGGCAATTTGTTGTCCAAAGTCATGGACAAGTTTTATTCAGACAAAATCTGGTTCACCTAGATTAGCTGCGTGGGTGTATGTTTAAGCTTTATATACCTGAGCTCATTATGGATAAAGTCATTTAGGTTTTCATTTTTGTGGTAATAAAAATCCCATATATATTTGGATTTTTTAAAAAAGTTTGCAGCATTAATTCTTGATTATATTTTGGATACAACCATCCATATTTCTTGGATAAATTTTGGGGAAGTTAATTGACATATGAAGGTTATGGTTGAAGACAAAGTAGCATTATATATGTTCTTTAAGCAACAAAGGCCTGATGAATTCCTTTAAACTTTAACTCATTGGTCTTGATAAGAAAGTATTTAAATTTATATTTCCAACTTTGCTGAACCACTAGATTCTCTACACCATTATATACCCATTATATACTATATTTTACTATTACCTTTAACTTAAAAAGTTTATATTCTTGTACAAAACTGCATGTTTAAATTATGGTATTATTTGTCTTTAAAAGTATGATTTTTTAAAGCATAAATTGTATTTTAGCACATGATGCCATAGTGCCCAATTTATATCCAGACATATATATTTAGAATTACATCTTGACATTTGGTGTTTTTGAGTGTATATCTTTGTATAGCCTAGTTATTGCATTATATAAACATAACGTATTGGTATGACCATTTTACCAATTTGAGTGAACAGCGGAAACGTTACCTCCCTTTATGTCTTTTTATCGTCCCCCAATTATTATATAACTGTCTCAGATATTTCCTTTACATACATTGAGAAACACATCAGAAAGTATTATAATTTTTGTTTCAACTGTCAAGTATAATTTAGAAAATTCAAAAGAACAAAAGACTATTTTATTTACTCCAATTTTTGCTCTTTTTGTTATACTTTCTTCCTATATTCTAACATTCCTACTTTTCTCATTTTCTATCTGTCTAGTGAACTTCCTTTAGCTACTCTTTTAGGGTGACTCTTTTGACAACAGCTTCTCTTAATTTTATGTCACCCGAGAGAGTGTTGATTACCCCTTCATTCCTGAAGGGTATTTTCACTAGATTTAAAATTCTGGGTGACAGTTCTTTTCTTTCAACACTTGAAAAATACTGTGCCATTTCTCCCGGTCTCCAGGATTTTTGATGAGAAATCCACTGCCATTCAAATTGTTGTTCTGTTATAGATAAGATGTCATTTCTCTCTCAAATCTTTTTCAAGATTTTTGTCTTTGTCTTTAGTTTATGGAGGTTGACAACATGTCTTGGCAAGGATTTCTTTGCATTTATTATGTTTGGGGTTCACTCAGTTTCTTGAATCTGTAAGTTCATGTCTTTTGCCAAATTTGGGGATTTTTCTTTGAATATTTTTCAGCTTTACCATCTTTCTTCCTTCCTTCTAAGACTCCAATGACACAAATATTAGATCTTTTTGTTATAGTTCCACAGGTCCCTGAGGCACTATCCATATTTTTTCATTCCATTTTCTGTTTTTCAGGTTGGGGAATTTTATTATTCTTTCAATTCACTGATTCTTCTTTTAAAAAATGTAAACTTTTAATTTTGAAAAACTTTCAGACTTACAGGACAGTTAAAAAATATAAACCCTGTTCTGGTTTGGAAGCTGCCAGAATGCAATATACCAGAAATGGAACAGCTTTTAAAAAGGGGAATTTAATAAACTGCAAGTATACAGTTCTAAGGCTGTGAAAAAGTCCAAATTAAAGCAAGGCTATAGAGTGTCCAATCTAAGGCATCCAGGGAAAGATACTTTAGTTCAAGAAGGCAGATGATGAGAATTTCTCTCTCAGCTGGAAAGGCACATGGTGAACATGGTGGCGTCTGTTAGCTTTCTCTCTAGGCTTCTTGTTTCATGAAGCTCCCTTGGGGGGTTTTCCTTCTTCATATCCAGAGGTCTCTGGCTGTATGGGCTGTCATGGCTCTAAAGCTTTTTCCAAAATGGTTACCTCTTAAAGGGCTCCAATAAACAACCCTACCTTGAATGGGTGGAGACATATTTCCATGGAAACCATCTAATCAGAGGTTTCCACCTAATTATGGGTGGGTCACATCTCCATGGGAACAATCAAAAGCTCCCACCCAGCAATATTGAATGAGGATTAAAGGACATGGCTTTTCTGGGGTCCACAAAAGATTCAAACCTGCACAAACCCCATACAGAGAACTCTAACATAACCACTGTCCCCCCAGAAGCCCAGATCCACCAATTTTAACATTTCACCATGTTTGTGTACATTCTATCTGTCCATCAATCATCAATCATCAATTTATCCATCTTATTGTCTGTTAATCCATTTTCTGAATACTTGAATATAGGTTGTATACTCGTGCTCCTTGAACACTTACTACTGCCATGTACATTTCCTCAGAACAAGGATATTTGCATATTTATCAACTTAACAGCAGTTATCAAGTTCATGAAATTTAACATTGATATAAAACTTATAGTTTATATTCCAGTTTTTTCAATCCCAATAATGTCTTTTTTGAGCCTTCTCTCTTCCCTTGTTATATCCTATCCAGTCTCATGTATTTACTTGTTCTTTCTTTTTTTATGGTGGGAACATATATATACAACATAAACTTTCCCATCTCAACAACTCCCAAGGATACCATTCAATGGGATTAATAACATTCACTATGTTGCAGTACCCTTAACCACTTTCCAGTACTAAAACTTTCTCATTTCCCAAAACAGAATATTTTGCATTAACACCTTATTGTTCTTACCCCCCACTCCTGGTAACCTGTACTCTACTCTTTGTCTCTATAAGTGTGTGTATTCCCCAACGTTTTCTTTGTAGTTGCCATGGACTTAATATTAACATCTTAAATCTATAACAAATTTGTTTGCTTTGATACCAACTTAATTTCAATAGTATATACAAACTGTGTTCCTACCCTCGTACTCCCCCCACCTTTATGTAGTTCTTGTCATAGTAACATGTTTATACATTGAGTCCACACTACGGACTTATCATTACATTTTATGCATTTACATGTAGATCTTGTAGGAAGTAAAAAGTGGACTAACACACCAAAAATAAAATACTGGCACTTATATTTACCCCTGTTGCTATCCTTACTGAAGATTTTTAGTTCTTTGTGTGGCTTTGATCTATTGTCTATTGTCCTTTCTTTTCAACCTTCAGAACTTTCTTTGGCATTTCTTATAGGGACAGTCTGAACTTTCTCAGCTTTTGCTTATCTGGAAGTATCTTAATTCCTCCCTCAGTTTTGAAAAACAGTTTTGCTGGATATAAAATTCTTGATTGCCAGTTTTTTGCTTCCAGCATTTTAAATATATTCTCCCACTTCCTTCTTGCCTCCATGGTTTCCAATGAGAAATTGGTACTTAATCTATTGATGCTCCCTAGTATATAACATATTGCTTCTCAATTGTGGCTTTCAAATTCTCTTTATCTTTGACATTCAACTGTTTGATTATAACATGGCATAGTGTGGCTCTATTTGCCCTTCTCTGGTTTAGAGTTCATTGAGCATCTTGGATATGCATATTCATATCTTTCATTAAATTTAGGAGGCTTTCAGCATTATTTCTTTGAATGTTCTTTCTACCCCTGTCACTCTTCTCTTTTTGGGACTTGATAAGCTTGATGGAGTCCCACGGGTTTCTTGGGCTCTGTTCAGTTGTCTTCATTCTTACCTCTTTTGATTCCTCTTTCTGGATGATTTCAATAGTCTTATCTTCGAGTTCACTGATTCTCTCTTTTGCCAGCTCCAATATGTTGTTGAACCCTTCTAGGGAATTTTAAATTTCTGCTACTGTGATTTTCAGCTCTGATTCCTTTCTTTAGTTTCTGTTTTTCTATTGATATTCTTTGTGTTCATCTGTCATTTTTATGATTTCCTTTAGTTCTTTGTCCATGTTTTACTTTAGCTCTTTGAGCATATTTAGGATCATTTTCTTAAAGTCCTTGCTATGTCCCAGATCTGATCCTCCTCATTGGTGGTTTCTTCTACTTTAATTTTCTCTTTTTTGGAGGCCATCACTTCATATTTCTTTGTATGTTTTGCAATTTTATGTTGATATTTTATAATGTGTTGTTGTTGGAATTTAGACCATGGGATATCGGTTCCTTAAGTTCGTATCCAGCTAGTGTTATAGTAGAGCTTTCCAATTGCCAAAGACTAACACCACCACCACCACTCCCCCCCCACACACACACACCTCAGAATACAAAATGAAATAAAAATAGAAAACACTTTCCCCAATCTTTGCAGGTTGACCTAGGCAAGTGTTCTTCTTCAGGGCTTATCCATACAGTGAGTTCAGAGGATAACTTACAGTGGCCTCCCTGATCCTTTCTGCACAAATACCCCTAAGAATTCACCCATTTACATGAATAAAGTGTCACTTCGTTCTTAGGAAACAGTTTCCTTATGATTCCAGGCACTGCATATTAAGTCTTTATATTACTTGGTTCTCTAGAGAAACAGAACCAACAGGAGATTATCTGTAAATATGAGATTTATGAAAGTGTCTCACATAACCGTGGGGATGTAAGAGTCCAAAATATGTAGGGCAAGCCATGAGCTGTCAGGTCCAATGAAGGTCCTCAATGAACTTCCCATGAGAGGCTGGTTGGTTGAAGTGAAAAGAGAGATTCTCTCTTCTGAATTCTCCTTAAAATCCTTTGAGTGATTAGATTAAGTGTCACTCATTGCAGAAGACACTTCCCTTAGCCAACTACAGATGTAATCAGCTGTGGAAGCAGCCAACATGTTCATGATTTAAGTCCATGAAATGTCCTCCCAGCAACAGATAGGCCAGTGCTTGTTTGACCAACAACTAGGCACCATTACATGGCCAAGTGCACATGAACCTAACGATCACAATCCTACAGCCAACAATCTCTTCTCCCAGGAAGCATGACTTGACTGCTCCCCCACAGTGTTCTGTAGGTGAGTTCCATAAGCTACCTTCTACATGCAGGGCAAGTTCTGTGGCAGTCAGTTCCTCAGTCCACCACCGGACAAATCAAACCACACACATGGTCCTGGTAGGTGCATGAGGGTTGTTCTAGTTTGCTAGATGCTGGAATGAAACACACCAGAGACAGATTGGCTTTCAATAAAAGGGGATTTATTTAGTTGACATATAGTTCTTCAGAGTAAAGGCAGCTAACTCTCAAATGAGGTTCTTTCTTATGTGGGAAGGCACAGGTGCGGAAAGGCACCATACAAGCAGGGCAAGAAACAAGAAAACAAAAACTGAGAAATTCTCCTATGTTAAACAAAATCTAAGCTAGATGTCCAGAAAAAGCTGAACTGAATGTCAAAGAACAGATAGACAACAAATTCATCCAGCAAGAAAACCTCGGGTAAAAGAAGTGAAAGCAATCTCCAGAATAAATTAATTGAGGTAATTAAATCCCCAGACAACAGCAAAAAATAACAAATCACACTAGGAAAATTGAAGATATGGCCCAGTCAAAGGAACAAACCAACAATTCAAATGAAATACAGGAGTTGAAACCATTAATTCAGAATATATGAACAGACATGGAAAACCTCATCAAAAACCAAATCAATGAATTAAGGGAGGATATAAAGAAGGCAAGGAATGAACAAAAAGAAGAAATGGAAAGTCTGAAAAAACAAATCACAGAACTTATGAGAATGAAATGCACAGTAGAAGAGATGAAAAAACAATGGAAACCTACAATGGTAGATTTCAAGAGGCAGAAGATAGGATTAGTGCTCTGGAGGATGGAACATCTGAAATCCAACAAGCAAAAGAAAATATAGGGAAAAAATGAAAAAATATGAGCAGGGAATCAGGGAATTGAATGACAATATGAAGCGCACGAATATACATGTTGTGGGTGTCCCAGAAGGAGAAGAGAAGGGAAAAGGAGGAGAAAAACTAATGGAGGAAATTATCACTGAAAATTTCCCAACTCTTATGAAAGACTTAAAATTACAGATCCAAGAAGTGCCGCATACCTGAAAGAGAATAGATCCAAATAGACGTACTCCAAGACACTTACTAATCAGAATGTCAGAGGTCAAAGAGACAGAGAGAATCTTGAAAGCAGCAAGAGAAAAGCAATCCATCACATACAAGGGAAGCCCAATAAGACTATGCTTAGATTTCTCAGCAGAAACCATAGAGGTGAGAAGACAGTGGGATGATATATTTACATTACTAAAAGAGAAAAATTGCCAGCTGAGAATTCTATATCCAGCAAAATTGTTCTTCAAAAATGAGGAAGAAATTAGAACATTTTCAGACAAAAAATCACTGAAAGAATTTGTGATGAAGAGACCAGCTCTGCAAGAAATACTCAAGGGAGCACTAGAGACAGATATGAAAAGACAGAAGAGAGAGAGATGGAGAAAAGTGTAGAAAGGAACACTATGAGTAAAGATAAAAAGAAGGAAAATTAGATATGACATATAAAATCCAAAAAGCAAAATGGTAAAGAAAGTACTACCAGTACAGTAATAGCACTAAATGTTAATGGATTAAACTCCCCAATCAAAAGACATAGACTGGTAGAATGGATTAAAAAAACAGGATCCATCTATATGCTGTCTGCAGGAAACACATCGTAGACCCAAGGATAAACATAGGTTGGAAGTGAAAGGTTGGGAAAAGATATTTCTTGCAAATGACAATCAGAAAAGAGCAGGAGTAGCTATACTAATATCCAACAAATTAGACTTCAAATGTAAAACAGTTAAAAGAGATAAAGAAGGATACTATGTATTAATAAAAAGAACAATTCAGCACAAAGACATAACAATCATAAATATTTATGCACCGAACCAGAATGCTCCAAAATACATGCGGCAAACACTGAAAAGAGAAATAAACACATCTACCATAATATTTGGAGACTTCAATTCACCACTCTCATCAATGGACAGAACATCTAGACAGAGAGAGGATCAATAAAGAAACAGAATTTGAATAATACAATAAATGAGCTAGACTTAACAGACATTTATAGAACATTACACCCCACCAGCAGGATACACATTTTTCTCAAGTGCTCATGGATCATTCTCAAGGGTAGACCATATGCTGGGTCACAAAGCAAGTCTCAATAAATTTTAAAAGATTGAAGTTATAAAAAACACTTTCTCAGATCATAAAGGAATGAAGCTGGAAATCAATAATAGGCAGAGTGCTAGAAAATTCACAAATACGTGGAGGCTCAACAACACACTCTTAAACAACCAGTGGGTCAAGGAAGAAATTACAAGGGAAATCAGTAAATATCTCGAGGCAAATGAAAATGAAAGCACAACATATCAAAACTTACGGGACACAGCAAAGGCAGTGCTAAGAGGGAAATTTATTGCCCTAAATACCTATATCAAAAAAGAATAAAGGGCAAAAATTGAGGAATTAGCTGTCCACTTGGAAGAAGTAGAGAAAGAACAGCAAACTAACCCCAAAGCAAGCAAAAGGAAAGAAATAACAAAGATTAGACCAGAAATAAATGAAATTGGGAACATGTAATCAATTGAGAAAATCATTAAAACCAGAAGCTGGTTTTATGAGAAAATCAATAAGATTTATGGACCCTTAGCAAGATTGACAAAAAGAAGAGAGAGGATGCAAATAAATAAGATCAGAAATGGAAGAGGAGACATAACCACTGACCCCACAGAAATAAAGGAAGTAGTGACAGGATACTATGAACAACTTTATGCTAATAAATACAACAATGTAGATGAAATGGACAACTTCCTAGAAAGGCATGAACAACCAACTTTGACTCGAGAAGAAATAGACGACCTCAACAAACCAATCACAAGTAAAGAAATTGAATCAGTCATTAAGAAGCTCCCCCAAAAGAAAAGTCCAGGACCAGACGGCTTCACATGTGAATTCTACCAAACATTCCAGAAAGAATTAGTACCAATCCTGGTCAAACTCTGCAAAAAAATTGAAGAGGAGGGAAAGCTACCTAACTCATTCTACAAAGCCAACATCACCTTTGTACCAAAGCCAGACAAAGATATTGCAAAAAAAGAAAATTACAGACCAATCTCTCTAATGAATATAGATGCAAAAATCCTCAATAAAATTCTAGCAAATCATATCCAGCAACACATTAAAAGAATTATACATCATGACCAAGTAGGATTCATCCCACATATGCAAGGATGGTTCAACATAAGAAAATCAATTAATGTAATACACCATATCAACAAATCAAAGCAGAAAAACCACATGATCATCACTATTGATGCAGAAAAGGCATTTGACAAAATTCAACATCCTTTCCTGTTGAAAACACTTCAAAGGATAGGAATAGAAGGGAACTTTCTGATAATGATAAAGGGAATATATGAAAAACCCACAGCTAATATCATCCTCAATGGGGAAAAACTGAAAACTTTCCCCCTAAGATCAGGAAGAAGACAAGGATGTCCACTATCACCACTATTATTCAACATTGTGTTGGAAGTTCTAGCCAGAGCAATTAGACAAGAAAAAGAAATACAAGGCATCAAAATTGGAAAAGAAGAAGTAAAACTATCACTGTTTGCAGATGATATGATACTATATGTTGAAAACCCTGAAAAATTCACAGCAAAACTGCTAGGGCTAATAAATGAGTATAGCAAAGTGGCAGGTTACAAGATCAACACTCAAAAATCTGTAGTGTTTCTATACACTAGTAATAACAATCTGAGGGGGAAATCAAGAAATGAATTCCATTTACAATTGCAAGCAAAAGAATAAACTATTTAGGAATAAATTTAACTAAAGAGACAAAAGACCTATACAAAGAAAACTACCAGAAATTGTTAAAAGAAATCACAGAAGACCTAAATAGATGAAAGGGCATAATGTGTTCATGGATTGGAAGACTAAATATAGTTAAGATGTCAATTCTACCTAAATTGATTTACAGATTCAATGCAATACCAATTAAAATCCCAACAACTTACTTTTCCAAAATAGAAAAACCATAACCAAATTTATCTGGAAGGCAGGGTGCCCCAAATAGCTAAAAACATCTTGAGGAAAAAAAACGAAGTCAGAGGTCTCATACTACCTGATTTTAAGGCATATTATGAAGCTACAGTGGTCAAAACAGCATGGTACTGGCATAAAGATAGATATATTGACCAATGGAATCGAACAGAGTGTTCAGATATAGACCCTCTCATCTATGGACAATTGATCTTTGATAAGGCAGTCAAGCCAACTCACCTGGGACAGAACAGTCTCTTCAATAAATAGTGCCTAGAGAACTGGATATCCATGTGCAAAAGAATGAAAGAGGACCCATATCTCACACCCTATACAAAAGTTAACTCAAAATGGATCAAAGACTTAAACATTAGATCTAAGACCATAAAACTGTTAGAAGAAAATGTAGGGAAATATCTATAAATCTTATATTTGGAGGTGGTTTTATAGACCTTACACCCAAAGCAAGAGCACTGAAGAAATAAATAAATAAATGGGAGCTTCTCAAAATTAAACACTTTTGTGCATCAAAGAACTTCATCAAGAAAGTAGAAAGACAGCCTACACAATGGGAGACAATATTTGGAAGCGACATATCAGATAAAGGTCTAGTATCCAGAATTTATAAAGAGATTGCTCAACTCAACAACAAAAAGACAGCCAATCCAATTATAAAATGGCAAAAGACTTGAACAGACACCTCTCAGAAGAGGAAATACAAATGGCCAAAAGGCACATGAAGAGATGCTCAACTTCTCTGGCCATTAGAGAAATGCAAATCAAAACCACAATAAGATATCATCTCACACCCACCAGAATGGCCATTATCAATAAAACAGAAAATGACAAATGCTGGAGAGGATGTGGAGAGGCACACTTATCCACTGTTGGTGGGAATGTCAAATGGTGCAACCACTGTGGAAGGCAGTTTGGTGGTTCCTCAAAAAGCTAAATATAGAATTCCCATATGACCTGGCAATACCATTACTAGGTATCTACTCAAAGGACATGAGGGCAAGGACACAAATGGACATTTGCACACCTATGTTTATAGCAGCATTGTTTACAATTGCAAAGAGATGGAAACAGCCAAAATGTCCATCAACAGACGAGTGGCTAAACAAACCGTGGTGTATACATATGATGGAATATTATGCAGCTGTAAGAATAAAGTTATGAAGTATGTAACAACATGGATGGACCTTAAGGACATTATGCTGAGTGAGATTAGCCAGAAACAAAAGGACAAGTACTGTATAGTCTCACTGATATGAACTGACCTTAGTGAATAAACTTGTAACAGAGACCATCAGGAGGTAGAAATAGGGTAAGATACTGGGTAATTGGAGCTGAAGGGATACAGATTGTGCAATAGGACTGAATATAAAAACTCAGAAATGGACAGCACAATACTACCTAACTGTAATACAATTATGTTAAAACACTGAATGAAGCTGAATGTGAGAATGATAGAGGGAGGAGGGCTGGGGGCATAAATGAAATCGGATAGATAGACGATAAAGATTGAGATGGTATAATCTAGGAATGCCTAGAGTGTATAATGATAGTGACTAAATGTACAAATTTAAAAAATGTTTTTGCATGAGGAAGAACAAAGGAATGTCATTGCTGCAGGGTGCTGAAAGTAGATGGTAATTACTATTTTAAAATTTCAACTTGTGTGTGAGACTAAAGCAAAAAATGTTTATTTGGTACAAAATTTATATTTTGATTAGTGCATTTCCTAATATGACTTATATGGATAGCTTGGTTGAACACCCTAAGTACATGGAACCTTGGGTAGGACATGAGAATTTGTTGGTTTGTCCAGAGTGATGCCCCAGTGAATCCCAGTGTGATTCGATCAGTGAGTGGAAAAGTATTTACAAAGTCCCCTTTGGGGAATGATGAGAACGGGGGAAAATTCAACCTCCCCAAGTTGAATTTTTGATATTATCATAAACAGTGTGGACAACCAAAGCTATAGACTAAGCCCCCAGTCTTGGGGTTTGTTCATATGAAACTTAACCCCACAAAGGACAGGTCAAGCCTACTTAAAATTAGGCCTAAGAGTCACCCCCAAGAGAGCCTCTTTTGTTGCTCAGATGTGGCCTCTCTCTCCAGCCAACACAACAAGCAAACTCACCACCCTCCCACTGTCTACGTGGGACATGACTCCCAGGGGTGTGGACCTTCCTGGCAACATGGGACAGAAATCCTAGAGTGAGCTGACACTCAGCATCAAGGGATTGAAAAAAACTCTAGAATGAACTGAGACTCAGCATCAAGGGATTGAGAAAACCTTCTCGACCAAAAGGGGGAAGAGGGAAATGAGACAAAGTGTCAATGGCTGAGAGATTCCAAACAGAGTCGAGAGGTTATCCTGGAGGTTATTCTTACACATTAAATAGATATCACTTTGTTATTCAAGATGTAATGGAGAGGCTGGAGGGAACTGCCTGAAAATGTAGAGCTGTGATCCAGTAGCCATGTTTCTTGATGATGATTGAATAATAACATAGCTTTTACAATGTGACTGAGTGGTTGTGAGAACAGTGTGTCTGATGCTCCTTTTATCTACCTTGTCAACAGATGAGTTGAAAATATGGAATAAAAATAAATAATAGGAGGAACAAATGTTAAAATAAATTCAGTTTGAAATGCTAGTGATCAATGAAAGGGAGGGGTAAGGGGTATGGTATGCTTAATTTTTTTTTTCTGTTTTGGTTTTATTTCTTTTTCCGTTGTCTTTTTATTTCTTTTTCTGAATTGATGGAAATGTTCTAAGAAATGATCATGATGATGAATATGCAACTATGTGATGATACTGTGAATTACTGATTATATATGTAGAACGGAATGATCATATCTAAGAATGTTTGTGTTTCTTTCTTGTCATATTTTTTAAAAATTTAAAAATTAATAAAGAAATTTTTTATGCATTGGAAATACATTTCAATAAAAATTTTTAAAACTGATAAAATATAGTAGTTGTATAGTATGATTCTAGCTATGTAAATACATTGTGTGTACTCTGGAAGGCTGTTAACAATATGTAAGATGACAATATTGTCCAAATTGATCTACAGATTCAACACAATCCTGATCAAAATCCCAGCTTATTTTTTGGTAGTAATAGACAAGTTGATCCTAAAATCCATATGGAATTGCAAGAGACCCAGAATATCCAAAACAATCTTAAAAAAGAATAAAGTTGGAGGATTCATACCTCTTGATTTCAAAACTTAATATTACAGCTGCAGTAACCAAGACAGTGTAGTACTGGGATACTGGGAAATCAATGAAATAGATTTAGAGTCCAGAAAGAAACTCTTACATTTATGGTCAATTAATTTTTGACAAGGGTGCCAAGACAATTCAGTGGGGGAAAGAATAGTATTTTCAGTAAATGGTACTGAAACACCTTGCAAAAGAATTAAGTTGGACCCCTAACTCATATCATATAGAAAAATGAGCTGAAAAAAATGGATCATAAGCCTAAATGTAAAACTCTTCAAAGAAAACGTGTAAATCTTCATGACCTTGGATTTACTAGTGATTTCTTAGAGATGACTTTGAAGCACAAATGGCAAAAGAAAAAATAAATTGTATCACATCAAAATTAAAACATTTTGTGCTGCAATTGATACCATTAGGAAAATGAAAAGACAATGTAAGAATAGGAGAAAATATTTGTAAATCATATATCTGATAAGGTGCTGGTATCCAGAATATGTAAAGAATCCTTAGAACTCAATAGTAAAAAGACAAGTAACCCAACTAAAAATGGGAAGATGCTCTGAATAGGTATTTCTTCTAAGACATACAAATGGCCAATAAGCACATAAAAACATGCTCAATAAGGTGGGCCATGGTGGCACAGCAGGCAGAGTTCTTGCCTGCCATGCCAGAGATCTGGGTTCAATTCCTGGTGCCTGCCCATGTGAAAAAAAAAAAAAAGATGCTCAATATAAATAGTCATAAGGGCAATACAAGTCACAACCACAATGAGATACCATTTCATACTCACAAGAATGGCTAAATCAAAAGGACAGTAACAAGTGTTGGGGAGGACTTGGAGATATTGCAATCCATGTACACTGCTGTTAGGAATGTGAAATGCTGTAGCTGGTTTGGCAGTTCCTCAATAGGTTAAACATAGAGTTACCACATGACCCCAATTCCACCCCTAATTATAAATCCAGGAAAATGAAAACATATGTCCATACATGAATGTTCATAGCAAATGACTCATAATCACCAAAAATTGGAACAATCCAAATATCCATAAACTAATGAATGGATAAACAAAAGAATCAAGTACTAATACATGCTACAACACGAATGAACCTTGAAAACATTATGCTAAATGGAAGAAGCCAGCCCCAAAAGACTACATTAATATGAATCCATTTATGTGGAATTCCAGAATAGGCAAATCCATAAAGACAGAAAGTAAATCAATGATTGCCTATAGATGGGAGCCAGAGACAATAGGGAATGAGTTTCTTTGTGGGTTGATGAAAGTGTTTTAAATTTAATTATAGTGATGGTTGTACAACTCTTGTGAATATACTAAAAACCATTGTATACTTTAAATGGGTGAATTTTATAGTATAAGAATTATATGTCAATAGAGATGTTAAAAATGTAAAAGGTAAATTTTGCAGGTATTTTAATATTCTTTAAGTTGTGGTTTACTTACATTAAAATTATGTGAATTAAATGTTACTTTAGAGATTGATAAAATCCAACAGAAGGAGTGGTGCAAAGGTGGCTCTGTGATAGAATTCTCACCTGCCAAGCTGGAGACCCAGGTTGAAAAAGATTCAATAGAAGAAAATAGAACTCAAAGCAAAGTTAGTTAAATTCATATTATTTAAACGTATTAGGCCATTTAAGGACAATTACAAGAAATGTAAAGTCTCCCTGAAAATTAGAACTGTTTAACTGTAATGTTTAGGATGCTTTAGATAAACTTCAGGCTTGGAAATTTAGAAAAAATAGGGTTAAAGCTGTATTTTTTCTATTACAGAAAGCTACCTGTTTTGATTCAAAGTAAGACATTTTTAATTGCCTATATTTACTCCCTAATTGCTGCACTATTAGCCCTCCTAAAATACAGACCAGCAGATCTATTTTAAGCATAACATGAAGTCTAATTTTTCCCTATATCATTATTTGCATAAAAAATTTTGTACCTGTGATCATTTCCTTAAGATAAATTCCTGGAGTACAAATAATTTGCATATCTACCAGCATTTTCTTCATTCATTCAGTTATTCATTTGACTTTTTGACTGTCTATATGGCCGTAGATATTGGTTAAGACAGGAGATATATGAACAAAACAGGCATGACCACAGCTCTCAGAGAGCTTACAATATGTAGCAGTTAACAAGTATTAAACAAACAAATAAATATTGATAAAGTATTCTAAGTTCTCTAAAGAAAAATCAGAGTGTTAAGAGAGAGACTAATGAGGGATCTGGGGATCATAGGGAATTAAATTACTAAGGAATTAGCATACATGATACCAACCCTAGGCTTTATATTTTTAAAACATTTGCCTACTTGATTGGCAAAACAAATATAGTTTTTAATTTGCATTTCTTTCATTAACAGTGAATTTTAACAAGTTTTCATGCTCACTGACTTTTCTTTATTCCTTATATGCTCCTTTTTCTTCCTTAATTAGCCATTCTATGAAAAGGAAATATAAATTTTGAAGGTATTGTTTATTGCTGGAAGTTTTATGTTTCATTGCTCATTTTAAATCATGATTTTATTATTTTCCTCAGAACAAACTCAAAACTAATTAACTTGCCTTTCACCTCCATGTGAAGTGAATTTTTTTAAGTTATTGACCCTCAGCCCCATCCATTCCTTGTAGTTAGAAAATGTATCAATAAATGTGGATGAATTATTTTCATTATTCTCAGGTTCATCTTAATATATGAATGAGAGGTGTTTTGGCCCACTTGAAAGAAGGGAAAAATGATTTATAATTAATTAACTTTACATGTATTTATTTTGAATATTTTAATAGTCAAATATATTTTTAAATAGAATTGTTTTCTTCCAGGACACTGTTATCAGCATACTTCTACTGTTTTGCCAACATCCTTGTGTCATTTTTTTCTTTACAGCAACATTGTGTGGTCCTTACGTGTGCTCCTGCTTTGAAATCAGGCAGTCCATACTCAAATCCAATCCTTACCACTTACAAATTAAATATGATCTTAGCCAAATTACTTATCCTTTCTTTGTATCCTCCTTTTCCAAGCTATAAACATTGCTTACATTTAAGCCTGTGGCATGTGCCTGGCACATACTGTTCAGATTTGCTGCCACTTTTGTTCCTATAATTGTTAGTATGATTAGTATGATTTATTTTGTTTACTCTCCTTATTTATTTCTAACATGTGACCAGTTCTCCCTGTACAGTTCCAAGAATAGAAGGGTGGACAACCTCAAGCTCAGCCACAATCCCCATACCTGTAATTCCTGCCAACTTCAAGCTCGTTTAGCTTAGACCCAAGACACTAGAGAGCAGCATCATGGTTTCTGAAGCTCGAGAATCTTACCGTAGCCACTTTCTGGGACATCGCTATGTTTGGTTGGATCACTAACTTCTGAAAATAGAGGATATATTATAAAGCATACTGTGTAGACTACAGATATTCAAAGTATGTCAGACCAACTTCTAGCAGAGTAATCTGATCTTTGCAAGAATTTGAATTTTGCTAATTTTTGTAGCACCTCCTGAAGAATGGAGAGAGGCAGATTTTCACAGTAGCGAGGGCCATCTGTAGAGATAATTGAGGCTTGATTATCTTTTACTACCTTGCCTGCAGACATTTTACAAAGATGAGATTGATTTGCAAGAGCAGTCCTGATTAGTAGAAATGAGAAAGGCAGTAAGAAATATTTAGATGTTTTGGGAGCAAGAGCAGGGTATGGGAACTGTATGTGGAATGAGTGGAGTTAAGAATAGAACAAGGAGACAAAGGGTGCATGAAGAAAGAAAGAAAAGAGAAATAGGATGTAGCACATGTGCTCTGTTGCATTGGAAGCCATGAAACAAGGTTTTCAGTGTTGCCTGAGTAACAGTAGAAGGGAATAATGAGTACTTCAGGTTTTTTTTCTTCAAGAATAACTAATAGCAAGTAAGTACCTACTACTCCTGTCTTTTGAAACCCTAACTCACTTAATAGCAACCTGTGTATCCTAGTTACTACTTTGAGAAGAGAAAACCTAAATAATTTAGAAATCAAAAGTTTAACAGACTATAATTTAATGACAATGTCTTTTAAAAAGCATTTAGACCTTTGTTGGTTGCAAGTTTTAGATTTGCTTATGAATTGTTGTCCAAATAGAAATATTTCCAAAGCAGATTTGTTTTTCTTTTTGTTTTTATTGGATGTATATATTTTAATGCAATTTTATTGAGATATATTTACACGACATAATCCAAAATATACAATCATTGGTCATCATATCATCACATAGTTGTGCATACATCCTTATGATCAATTTTAGAAAATTTCTGTTATCCCAGAAAAGAAATGAAAATTAAAAAATCCAAATCCTCCCATACCTTTTATCCTCCCCTATTATTGACCTATGGTATCGGTGTGGTTACATTTGTTACTTTTGATGAAAGTATTAAAATATTGCTGTTAACTACAGTCCATAGGTTGCAATAGGTACATTTTCCCCATATATCCCTCTATTTTTAACTTCTTGTAATAATGTAACTGCTAACAATAGTGCCCACTGAACCCTGTTCCAGGTTCAGTAGCCTTCTCACTAAAAGAATTCAGATAATGAGAGAGCCTGTAGGAATAAGTAGTAAAGTTTATTAAACAGAGTACACATTAAAGAAGTTAATGCAGAACTATTCAAGGAAGGGAGAACTCACTGAGTGGATTGGATTAACTTGCCTTATAGAGAGGTTTTGTTGGTAGCAGGTTTCCATAGTAACCTTTGAATACCTGGGGTTTACATGGTTGTGTTAACCAGGTGCTTACATGGCTTGCATTATTTTAAGAGGCGATAACTATAGATGCATGTGGCCTGTCATCAGGTAGCCAAAATTTGTCTTTGGGCAGATGTTTAACCAACTTTATGACCCCATACTTTTGTCATTGACTGATTGTATACTTCAGACCCATGTGTGGTAGTTGATTCAGTTGTCAACTTGGCCGGTGAAGGCACCTAGTTTTGTTGCTGCGGACATGAGCCAATGGTACATGAACCTCATCTGTTGCTAATTACATCTACAGTCAGCTAGGAGGCGTGCCTGCTGTAATGAGTGACGTTTGACTTAATTGGCTGGTGCTTAAATGAGAGAGCTCAACGTAGCACAGCCTAAGCAGCTGGCATTCCTCATCTCAGTGCTTGCAGCTCAGCCCAGGCCTTTGGAGATGCAGAGAGGAATCACCCCGGGGAAAGTTGTTGGAACTTAGAGACCTGGAGAAAAGGCCAGCAGAGACCATCCTGTGCCTTCCCACGTAAGAAAGGACCTCAGTTGAAAGTTAGCTGCCTTTCCTCTGAAGAACTAACAAAATAAATCCCCTTTTATTAAAAGCCAGTCCATCTCTGGTGTGTTGCATTCCGGCAGCTAGCAAACTAGAACACCATGATTTTACAAACTTTATGTTTCGGGGAGGTTTCAAGGCTTTCGGGGAAATTCTTGCTTTAGGAAATTTGTGGTTTGTATTGATTCCTTTGGAGTTACATAGAAAACTAGGGACTTGCAGTTGTCCATTAACTCTTTAAGAGTGTATAGGAACCAGGGACTTGCAGTTGTTCTATTCTGTCCTGCTTTAATAGTGTTGTACATTTGCTCTAGTTCATGAAATTTTGAATATTTGTACAGTTAATCGTGGACATTGTTTACCACAAGATTTACTGTATTATACATTTTCATGTTTTAATCTCCGATTTTCCTTCCGGTGACACATGTGACTTTAAACGTCCCTTTTCCATGACATATACATAACATTCAGCACTGTTAATTATTCTCACAATAACGTGCTACCTTCACGTCCAAAGCAAATATTTAATAATGCTTTATTATGGAAAATTATAAGCATTTCTGGGAAAATATAATTAAAAACAAATCCTCTCTCAATCCAGAAAATCTCTCCACAGTGGTAGAAGAGAAAAAAGAAAACAAGTTGGTTATTTAATAAGCATTAAGCCAGAACGTGAAGCATAGTAGGCAAGCCACTTAAGTGACTTCAGAGAAAGAAATAAATCTCACCCATTTATAAGGCCAAGCAGACACACTTGGTTATATACATGTTCTTAAGATAAACAAAAACTAGTTCTCAAGTAAAAGGACTTGATAGCACCATTTTTTCACCCACAGTCAATATTTTTTAAAAAATATTTTTATTGACAAATCTTCACACATGTATGTTCCATACAGTGTACAATCAGTGGCTCACAGTATCATCACATAGTTGTATATTTTTCACCATGATCATTTTTTAGAACATTTGCATCACTCCAGAAAAAAAAATGAAGAGAAAAATTCATACATACCATGCCCCTTAACCCTCTCTCTCATTGACCACTAGTATTTCCATCTACCCAATTTATTTTACTCCTTATCCCCCTATTATTTATTTATTTTTTCTAAATAATATATATATATATTTTTTTTTTCATGGGTGGGCACCAGGAATCGAACCTGGGTCTCCAGAATGGCAGGTGAGAACTCTGCCACTGAGCCACTGTTACCCACCCCCATATTTTTTACTCATCTGTCCATACCCTGGATAAAAGACAATCACACAGTCACATTGTAAAAGTTATATCTTTATACAATCACCTTTAATAATCAAGGCTACTGGAATACAGCTCAACATTTTCAGGTACTTCCCTCCAGCCACTCCAATACACCATAAACTAAAAAGGAATATATAGATAATGCATAAGAATTACCTCCAGGAGAACTTCTCAACTCGGTTTGAAATGTTTCAGCCACTGAAACTTTATTTTATCTCATTTCTCTCTTCCTCCTTCGGTCAAGAAGCCTTTCTCAATCCCTTGATAGCAGGCTTCAGCTCATCCCTGGAGTTCTGTCCCATGTTGCCAGGGAGATTTACACCCTTGGGAGTCATGTCCCACATAGTGGGGAGGGCAGTGAGTTCAGCTGCTGAGTTGACTTAGATAGAGGGACCACATCTGAGCAAGAAAAGAGGTTCTCTGAGGGTGACTCTTAGGCCTAATTTTAAATAGGCTTAGCCTATCCTTTACAGGAATAAATTTCATAGGGGCAAACCCCAAGATTGAGGGCTTGACCTATTGATTTGGTAGTCCCCACTGCTTGTGAGAAGATAAAAAATTCTCTAGTTGGAGAAGTTGAATATTTCCTCCTTTCTACCTGGTCCCCCGAGGGAACTTTGCAAATACTTCTTTATTCACTGCCCAGGTACTCTGGGATATATTGGGGCATCACACTAATGTGGACAAGCCAACAAAATCTCATACCCTATTCAAGATTCCATGTACTGATGGTTTTGAACTATTTGACCATACAAGTTAAATTAGGAAATGCACTGCCCAAAATATAAATTTTACATCAAATAAACCTCTCTCCTTTTGGTCTCACACAGAAGTTGAAGTTTTAAAGTATGGACAATATCATCCTTTGCCCTGTATTCTGATTTACTTTAGTCTTATACAGATCAGCTTCATTCATATCTTTACTTGTAGTCTGATCCCTTTTTCAACTTTTTAAATAGTTTCTTTGTAGGGTTCTGCTGACTTTTATAGCTTCAGCACGCTAACTCTGAGTCTCAGGTGTTACATAAGTACCCAAAGTTTATACCCATAGTTAATCTTAAATTCATCTGGTGATTAGGGTAGACTTAGTTTTTCGTAATTGACTCTATTTAAAGGAATAATATAACTTCTCATATCTCTATGGCATATAGATAGTCACAAATTGGATCCAAATGCCTAAAGTAAACTCTCATGGAAATGGAGAGATAAGGGTACTAATTTCTTTGATATTTACATTTCAGAGATGGCTTCCAAGTCTGAGAAAGACAAAACTGACAAAAGCCTTATTTATATACATCTCAAAGGGGCAAGAAAAGTATTTACAATTACAAGTTTTCTAAAGAATTCTCTAAGAAGAGGGAAGGGTGGATTAATATATGAACGTTTTTTTCTTTTTTAATTTATTTTTACACCTACTGTATATATAAAACTAAAAAGAATAGTATATTTTCCATATATGTATAACCAGCTTCAACTATTAGGAATTCATGAGTAATCTTATTTCATCTGTATCTCCACCTGCCTTCCTTTTTTCCTTATCTCCCTAGTTATCCTCCCCCACCTCTCAGCCTTGATTATTTAGAAGCAAATTGGACACCATGTAATTTTGATACTGACCAGTGAGGGAGTTCTCTGCCTGTTGTGTACAAATCTTAAGACATTGGTGTTTCATTTCATTGCCAAGTATGAGACAAGGAGAACAGATGGCCTAATATCTGTTTCACAGAACTGGTGTAACTCAGAATTTTACAGTTTCAAAAGATGAGCAGGTTTTAGGATAATGACCACAGTGGCTTGAGAAGATGCAATTAGAGATGATCTATTTATTGAGCATGCACAGATTGACTAGTAGCAGAATGTATGTAATAAAATGTTGGTCTTAACATGATGATGGGTGTGATTTTTAGTATTAGAATGAAATTTGGGTCACTTATAGGTTAAGGTTTAAGTTACTGCACATGTCAGGCAGGCCAATTTTGATTGGCTCTAACTTTGTTTAGTAAGATAGCTTAGGAATCAGGGTGGGTTCTGGGCTGAATTAAATTCCTTCATTAATAAACATTAAGGGGTTGTCTAGTGACATTAAGGGATTGTCTCGTGACTTTGAAGTCACAAGTTTTCAAAGTGAGAAAACAGGATAAGGGGTTACAAGTGGGATAAGTCACAAGTTATCACAGGGCTTTTGCAGTTATAAGATAAAAATACAAGCATTACCAAGTTGCTGCAAGTACTGGGTGGAGCTTTTCACCTGGTGATGGAGCTCGGGCCCAGAGTCTGTATTTGAAGTAGTGGGTGCACCAATATGTCCCGTGGTTCCAGCACTGGTTTTGACTGACAGATTAAAATTTTTTCACCTGACGGCTGCCTGTACCAAGTAGAATATAACTTTTAAGGCTGTTAACCAGGATGGCCTTAGATCAGTAGCTGTCAGAGGGAGAGACTGTGCAGTAATTGTCACACAGAAGAAACTACCTGACAAATTATTGGATTCCAGCACAGTGACTCATTTATTCAAGATAATCGAAAACACTGGGGGTGCACAGGTAGTTCAGTGGTTAGAATGCCCGCTTTTCATGCGGGAGACCTGGGTTAGATTCCTGGATCATGCACCCCAAAAAACAAAGAAACAAACAAACAAACAAAATCACTGGCTGTATGATGACAGGAATGACAGCTAACAGCAGATCTCAGGTGCAGAGGGCATGCTATGAGGCAGTTAATTGGAAATACAAGTATGTCTGTGAGATTCCTGTGAACATGCTATGTAAACAAACTGCAGATATTTCTCAGGTCTGCACACAGAATGCTGAAATGAGGCCTCTTGGTTGTTGTATGAGTTTAATTGGTATAGATGAAGAACAAGGTCCTCAGGTGTGCAAGTGTGATCCTGCAGGCTACTACTGTGGGTTTAAAGCCACTGCAGCAGGAGTTAAACAAACTGAGTCAACCAGCTTCCTTGGAAAAAAAAAGTGAAGAAGAAATTTTATTGGACATTTGAACAGACAGTGGAAACTGCAATTACATGCCCATCTGCTGTTCTCTCAATTAATTTCAAACCTTCAGAAATAGCGGTTGGATTACTTACAGTTATAATCCTAAATTCAGGATTCTTACAGAAGCAGAGATTGATCCTTACTTTGTTGCTCTAGCAGAGAAGGACTAGAGACACTAACATTGTAATTGGTTTTCAGAATCCATGATGATGCCACTTGCCTATGTGTTTGGTAAAAACAAACCAATATTAGGGAGGCCCCTGATTGAGAAAGTAACTTCTCCCACTCTTCCTACCCGTGAAGTGATCAGTACTCTGCATAAATAAAAACTACTTTTGGAAAATAGTAGCATCCTGTCTTGTTTACCTCCAATTTTAATATTAAGCCTCTAATACATGCAAACATTTAAATATTCATCATCCTCAAATTGTAATTTTATTCATTTTGTTGATAAAGATACAGGTTTCCTTGGCTTAAGGAACTTTAGTAGCCAGAAATTGAAATATTACTACATAGCATAATTAATAAATAGAAAAATGGAAAAAAAAGATACAAGCATTATTAAAGATTAAGACATCTGGGTTACAGTTGTCAGTAAGTTTTAGCAGATTCAGGTATTTAATTTTGGCTATTCTACAACATACTAGAAAATAAAAATGCCTCTATATAATGATTCAGTAATCATAATCATTTGTTAATTTCTTGATTACAATTTCCCAGTAAATATTACAATATGGAACACTAAAATACAAGAATTTCTAAAAATCACAACAGCAATATCATTTTCATACCTAAAAAGATAACTATAATTCCTGTATATCACAGTCAGTGATCAAACTCTACTGATTGTTTCTCTTTTTTAGCTTGTTTGGTTGAATTGGGATTCAATTAAGATTCAAACATGTAATTGGTTCGTAAGTGTCTTAATTCTTTTAGTTTATAGTTCCTCCTCCATCTCTATTTTTTTCCCTTGGGCAATTTATTATTGAAGAAACTAGGTCATAGGTCCTGTAGTTTCCCACAGTCTGGATTTTGCTATTTACATCCCCATGGTGGAATTTAATATCTTGCTTTTAGGAAGAAGTACCATGCATTTGCTGTGTGTTGCTAGTTAGAACTAAACAAGCCTATTGGACTCAGGCTTGAATTTTTTTTTACAATACTACTTCAAAGGTGATATTGTTTTCCATCAGGAGGCACGTATTATCTGAATGTATACCTTTTTGTGATTTAAGCAGTCATTGATAATCATTACAAAATATTCTAAATATATAAGAGTTTTCTTCATAAATTAGCTGGAATACCTTTAAATTGAAACTTTCCTTTATGTTGAGCTATAACTTTCCCTCATGTTGAGGTATTTTTTCAAAGCTTTTGGGTCTATTTCCGCATTTTCTATTCTGTTTCATTTATCCATTTATTCATATGCCAATGATAAAAGAGACTTTATAATATAGATTTAATATCTGGTAGGGCTAACACCTATTTTTTCTGGCTGTTCTTACATGCTTGTTCTTCTAAATGGGTTTTATGATCATTTTTCTAGATCTAGAAAAATAATTATATTTTATTAGGTGTATATTAAATTTATAAATTAACACAAAAGGAATATGACATCTAAGCATCTTTATGATGTTGAATCTTCTTGTCCAAGATCATGGTATATCTTTTCATTTGTTTAAGTTCCCTATCTGTCTTTCAGAAGATTTTACTACATTTCTATATTAGTTTCCTATGACTCTTAAAACAAATTATCATAAACTTGGTAGTGTAAAATGATGGAAATTTATTACCTCAGTTCTGGAGACCAGATATCTGAAATCAGACTTGAAATTAAGGTGTCAGCAGGGCCATGTTCCCTCTGGAGCCTCCAGGGGAGATTATGTTCCTTCCTCTTCCGGTTACTGATGGTTGAGAGCATTCTTAGACTTCCGGCCACATCACTCCCCTCTGCCTCTTGGTCGCATTGTCCCCTCCTCTTCTAGGTGACTTTCTCTTTTAAAAACACTTGAGGGCCTTCCAGGAAGATGGCAGAGTAGGGTTGGTTGAATTCACCCCTGCTCCATAGAATAAGATAGGGGACAAGGGAAAAAATGATTGGGACTGCAGTCCCAGTGGCGGGGGTGGAGGGCGGTTAGTGATTGAAGAGGGTCTTCAATATTTCATAAGGAGGAGAGAAGCAGGGAGATGTGGACGGGGAGAGCAGAGTGGGTCTGACTGGCTGAGACCCCAGCGGCGGTGGGCAGCAGCACACAGGGAAGTGAGGATTCAAGGGAGTGGACCATCCCTTCACTCCATCCTGCCCCAGCTGTTAGCAGGAGAAACTTCCCCATGTGGTTTCACAGCCAGCAGCACCTATGGGGAGTTCAGAAGTGTACCTTAAGATCCACCATGAAAAGCTGCACCCCCGAACACAGATTAGTAACCCTGCTGGACACTGCAAATAGCTGTCCCATTGGACACAGTGAATGGTAGATCCACTGGGTGCCTAACACTGCAATTGGCTCCCCCATCCCACACGCTGGGACCTGCCATCCCACTGCCATGCACTGGGACCAGCCACCCCACCGCCACCTGCTGCACAAGCAGTCTTCCCAGCTGGCTGCTGCAGTCGAGGAGAGGTGGGCCTGAGGGTGAAGTGGTGCCTCAGGAGTACCACCTTCTGGGAAGAAGCAGTAAGTGCAGTCTGGCAAACTCCCTATCTGCCTAGTTTTTGTGTTTTTTTAAAAATATATTTTCTCTGTTTTTACAATAATAATAATAATACTTTTTAAATTTATAGGTATTTATAGTTATGTGTTTGTTTTTTATTATTTTTTTTATTTTCTCTCTCTTCAGTGGGCACCAATCTGAGTCTATTCCCAATATATCTTAGGATGTTACCTTCTGAATTCCGGGCCTACTATTGTTGATGTGTATTTTTTTATGTATTTTTTTATTTAATTTTTTTAAATTTTGGGGTGTATGGGCAAGAATTGAGGCCAAGTCTCTTGCATGGCAGGTGGGCATTCTGCTACTGAACTACCCATGCAACCCTGCTTAGCTTTTAATACACACTCAAGTAAAATTGTACCCCCTCTATGATATCCAGGCCTTGGTTTGGCAGGAAATTACTGACAAACCAAGTGCAAAAGGGAATCTCCAACACAAAACCAAGTAAATACAAAACTTTAGATGAGTAAAGGAAACCAACTTGCAAAATAACATTATTATTATAATCAAATGCCCTGAAAATAATAGAAGAATCACAAAGCACATGAAGGTCCAGGCAGAAACGGCCCAGTCAAACAAACAAATCAAAACATTGGAGGTGTCACAGAATATGGAACAAGTATTCAAGGATATTTATAAAGAAATAAAGGATATGAGGAAAATACTAAAAAAGCATAAAAATTTTTGAAAGATTAATTAGAAAAATGGCAAATCTCACAGAGATGAAAGATGCAGTAGACAAAATTAGAAGTATACTAGAGACAGGATAGCAGATTCAAAGAAGTAAAAGAAAGAATAAATGAGCTAGAAGATAAACAATTGAACTAAAGCACACGAAGGAACAATTGGCAAGAAAGATGGAAAAAAAAGGAACTGGATCTTAAGGAAATGATGGACAACAAAAAAGGTCCCAGAAGGGGAAGGAAAGAGTAAAGGGCTGGGAAAGTTAGTTGAAGATATAATTGGGGAAAACTTCCCAACCATTATAAAAGACATAAATATGCAAATCAAAGAGGCCCAATGAACTTCAAATACAATAAATCCAAATAGGCCCACTCCAGGACACATACTAATAAAATTGTCCGATTTTGAAGAGAAACAAAGTCCTTAAAGCAGCATGAGAAAAGTGATCTACTACATACAATGGAAAGTATATACTGAGTTCAGTCTACTCAACAGACACCAGGGAGGCAAGAAGGCAGTGATATGTTATATTTAAAATCCTGAACAAGAAGGGCTGCCAGCTAAAATTCTTTATCTAGCCAAGTTATCCTTCACAATTGAGGGAGAGATTAAAATCTTCAAAGACAAAGATTGAGAGAACTAGTCAACAAGAGATCTGTCCTACAAGAAATACTAAAGGAAGTCCTGTCAGCTGAAAAAAAAAAACAGGAGAGAAAGGTCTGGAGGAGGACACAGAATTGAAGAGTACCAGTAAGTGTAATTTAAAGGATAAAAAGAGAGAGAAGGGAAAGAATATATAGATAGATCTGACAAATAAAAACTAAAGACTAAGATAGTAGATTCAGGAATTGCTTTAACAGTAATAACTTTGAAAACTAATAGGCTAAACTCACTAATTAAAAGATGCAGATTGGCAGAATAGATTTAAAATATATAATCCATTTATTTGCTGTTTACAACAGATGCATCTTAGACCCCAGGACACAAATAGATTGAAAGTGAAAGGATAGAAAAAGATGTTCTATGCAAGCTGTAACCAAAAGAAAGCAGGAGTAGTTACACTAATATCAGATAAAATAGACTTCAAATTTAAAGACATCATAAGAGACAAGGAAACTACATGTTGATAAAAGGCACAACTCACCAAGAGAAAATAACAATCACAGATGTTTAGGTTCCCAATGAAGGAGCTCCAAAATACATGAGGAAAACATTGGCAAAACAGAAGGGAACTACAGATGTTTCAACAGTAATAGTGGGAGACTTCAGTAGACCACTCTCTGCTATAGACAGAATAACCAGACAGAGGATCAACAAGGAAATAGAGAACCTAAACAGTGTCATGAATGAATTAGACCTCATAGACATATAAATATTGTTACACCCCAAAACACTAGGATATGTGTGCTTCTCTAGTGCCTGTGGAACATCCTCCAAGCTAGATTATATGCTGGGACACAAAATAAGTCTTTTTTAATTTGATAAGATTGAAATTATCTAAACACTTTCTCTGACCACAACAGAATCGAACTGGAAATTAATAATCACCAAAACATGAGAGCTTTCACACATATATGGAGATTAAACAACACTCTTAAATAATCAGTGGGTCAAAGAGTAAATTGCTAGAAAAATTGGTAAATATCTGGGGATGAATACCACATATCAGAACTTATGGGATGCAGCAAAGGCAGTGCTGAGAGGGAAATTTATTGCCTTAAATGCCTATATTAAAAAACAAGAATGAGCAGAAATTGAGGACTTAACTGCTCACCTGGAAAATTAGAGAAAGAACAGAAAATTAACCCCAAAGCAAATGAAAAAGAAAAACAACAACAAAGATTAGAGCAGAAATAAATGAACTGGAGGAAAAAAAGCAATAAAAGAAACAATAAAACCAGAAGTTGGTTCCTTGAGAAAATCAATAAAATCGATGGACCCCTAGCTAGACTGGCAAAGAAAAGGATGCAAATAAATAAAATCAGAAATAAGAGTGGGGTCATTACCACAGATCCTGAAGAAATAAAAAAAAAAACATAAGAGAATACTATGACTAATTATATGCCAACAAACTAGACAACTTAGGTGAAATAGACAAATCTGTAGAAACACACAAACTACCTATACTGACTCAAGAAGAAATTGAGCTCAACAAACCAGTTACAATTAAAGAGATTCAGTCACTCGTCAAAAATCTTTCCACAAAGAAAAGCCCAGGACCAGGTAGCTTCACGGGAATTTTATCAAGTATTCATAAAAGAACCAATACCATTCCTACTCAAACCATTCCAGAAAATTGAGGGAAAAAGAATGCTCCCTAACTCATTTTATGAAGCTAACATCACTCTAATACCAAAGCCAGATAAAGACACACTAAAGGAAAGGAAAACTGTAGACCAATTTCCTCTAATGAACATAGACACAAACATTCTCAACAAAATACTAGCAAATCGCATCCAAAAACACATTAAAAGAATTATACCTCAGGACCAAGTGGAGTTTATACCAGGAGTGCAAGAGTGATTTAACACAAGAAAGTCAATCAATGTAATACAGCACATTAATAAATCAAAAGGGAAAATCACATGATCATCTCAATTGATGCTGAAAAAGCATTCCACAAAACACGGCATCCTTTCCTTATAAAAACCCTTCAAAAAGTAGATTTAAGGGAAATTCCCTCAATATCATAAAAGGCATATATGAAAAACCCATCATGCTTAATGGTAAGAGATTGAAGCATTCCCCCTAAGATCAGGAGCAAGACAGGGATGCCCATTATCAATACTATTATTCATCATCATACTATAAGTCCTAGCTGGAGCTAGGAAATAAAAGGCATCCAAATAGGAAAGGAAGAAGTAAGACTTTCATTATTTGCAGATGACGTGATCCTATACTTGGAAAACACTGAAAAATTTGACAAAGCTACTTGAACTAATTAATAAATTCAGCAAAATGGTGGGATACAAAATTAATGTACAAAAATCAGTAACGTTTCTATACACAAGTAATGACCTATCTGAGGTGACAATTAAGGAAAAACTTCCATTGAAAATAGCAGCCAAAAGAATGAGGTGACTAGGAATAAGCCTAACCAGGAATGTCAAGAACTTGTATACAGAAAACCACAAAACATTGCTGAAATAAATAAGAAATGATCTAGATAGATGGAAAAACATTCTTATGCTAATGCATAGGAACGTCGAATGTCGTTAAGATGTCAATTTTACCCAAATTGACCTACAGATTCAATGCAATACCAATCAAAATCCCAACAACCTACTTTGAAGACTTGGAAAAACTAGTTATTAAATTTATTTGGAAGGGAGAGAAACCCCAAATAGCTCAAGATATCCTAAAAAAGAAGAATGAAGTAGGAGGACTAACACTTCCTGATTTTAAAGTGTACTATAAAGCGGAACAGTGGTCAAAACAGCATGGTTCCAGCACAAAGACAGAAATATTGACAAATGGAATCAATTCAAGAGTGCAGAGATAGACCATCAAATCTATGGACAGTTGATCTTTGTTCAGGCTCCCAAATCCACTGAACTGGAACAGAATAGTCTTTTCAATAAATGGGAATGAGCAAATTGGATATCAATAATCAAAAGAATGAAAGAGAATCCCTACCTTACAGTCTAAACAAAATTAATTCAAAATGTATTAAAGACCTAAATGTAAGTGCCAGTGCAATAAAAATTCGGAAGAAAATGTAGAGAAACAGCTTCAAGATCTAGTAATAGGAGGTAGTGTCTTAAATTTTATTCCTAAAGCACAAGCAGTGAAAGAAAAAACAGATAAATAGGAACTCTTTAAGAACAAGAGCTTTCGTGCCTCAAAGGACTTTGTTGAAAAGGTCAAGAGGCAGCCAATTCAATAGGAGAAAGTATGTGGAAACCATATATTGGATAAAGGCTTGATATCCTGTGTACATAAAGAAATTATACAACTCAACAATGAAAGAACAAACAGTCCAGTTATAAAATGGGCAGAGGATATGAATAGACACTTTTCCAAGGAACAAATCAAAATGGCTAAAAGAAAATGAAGAAATGCTCATTTTCATTATCTACAAGGGAAATGCAAATCAAAATGACAATGAGATATCACCTCACCCCTATAAGAATGGCTGCTATTAAACAAACAGAAAGCTATAGATGTTGGAGAGGATGTGGAGAAATTGGAACACTTATTCACTGTTGGTGGAAATATATAATGCAGCCACTGTGGAAGACAGTTTGGCGAGTCCTCAGCAAACTAAATATTGAATTGCCCTATGACCCAACAATACCAATACTCGATATATAATCAGAAGACCTGAGGGCAGTGACACAAACAGTCATTTGCACACTGATGTTCATAGTGGCACTATTCACAATTGGCAAAAGATGGAAACAATGCAAGTGCCCATCAACAGACAAGTGGATAAACAAAATTGGTATATACATATAATGGAATATTATGTAGCAGTAAGATGAAATGATGTCCCAAAACATATGACAACATGGATGAAGCTTGAGGACAAAATGTTGAGTGAAATAAGTCATACACAAAAGGATAGATTCTGTTGTGATTTGGCTATAATGACACTGGTAAAGGTAATCTCAGAGGTTACACTGAGAAGAGAATTTATTAAATTGCAAGTTTCCTGTTGTAAGGCAATGAAAATGTCTAAATTAAGGCATCAAGAGGTTAGCTTTACTCAAGAAAGATTGATGCCATCCAGAAGACTTCTGTCAGTTGAGAAGGCACAAGACGATGTCTGCTAGCTTTCTCTCCTGGTTTCTCGTTTCATAAGAAATGTCTGGGGGTGTTTTCTTTCTGCATCTCCAAAGGTCTCTGTCTGTGTGGACTTTGAAGCTTTTTCCAAAATGGTTCCCTCTTAAAGGGCTCCATTAAGCAACCCCACCTTGAATGGACAGAGATACATCCCCATGGAAACCACCTAATCAAAAGGTCTTACCCACAACTGGGTGGGTCACATCTCCATGGAAACAATAAAAAAAGATTCTACCCAGGAATATTGAATGGGGATTAAAGAACATGGCTTTTCTGGGGTATGCAACAGTTTTAAACCAGCACACATGGTAACGATGATAGTGTATGTACTTTAGACTTTCACCTACTGTATAAGACCAAAGGCACAGAGGTTTATTATGTCTAAAACCATAAATTTTCTGTAGCACAACAATCTAAATCAACCTGTCTGGAAAGCTCATTTAAATAACCCAAACTCCTCAAGTCCAGAACTGGAATGAGTCCTTATAATTCTATATAGCTTAATGTAATACCCAGATAATCTTAGACTATGGTGGGCTGATAATTTAAACATATTAGTACAGTTCCTTGAGGGTCCAAAGGAAGCAAAACATGGAACCGTTAAATTTTCCCATTTGGGAAACCCAGAAACCCCTCTTAACCGTTGGGAACTCCCAAGAAAATAAGCCAAGCCCTTCATTTTGCCCTTTTGAAACTTATTTTTGTAGTGGAGAAGCTAAGATTACCTAAGACTTACAGGAAACCTCTTTTGTTGCTCATATTTTGTTGCTCATATGCTGTCTGTCTGTGTCTGTCTTTCTGTCTGTCTGTCTCTCTCTCTCTCTCTCTCTCTCACACACACACACACACACACTCCCCCTCTCTGCCCTCACTCTGCAAGAAAATCATTACTCTCCCCTCTACATGGAACATGACATTCAGGGGTGATGTCTCCCTGATAATATCAGGATATCCCAGGGATGTGATTCCCAGGGATGAGTCTGGCCCTGGCACCATGGGATTGATAAGGCCTTCCTAACTAAAAGGGGAAAAGAAGTGTAATAAAATAAGGCATTACTGGCTAAGAATAATCAAATAGAGTCAAACGGCTATTCTGGAGGTTACTCTTAGGCAAGCTTCAGTTAGTACTAATTGCCATGGTTTGCTAAACCACAACCAACATCATTCCTGTTAACTCTTAAGAATACCTAGGGCTTGAAACAAGATGCTGTAAAAGCTTCATGTGCTAAGTTTGCTTTCCTAGAACCTATGATTTCCAGAAGATTCCTAGGCCAAATAAATCCTGAAACCCAGAGGGACCCGCCTCTCCAAGATTATCAGCTAATTGCATCCCTCTATCCTTTGCTGTTGACATCCCTTCTCAAGATGAAAATGTCAGAAGGGGCATTGCCCAAAGATCCCTATAGATTGGGAGAAGGATCAAAGGAGAAGGAGGAGTTATAACAGAGAAAATAGGACTTAAAAACTGAGTATGACTGCTGTATCACTATACTGGTATTTCTTCTAACCTCCAAGTGTTTTGGAGCAGCTAGAAGGAAAAATCTGAGATGGTGGAATGTAGCACGTGACACACTCTGAAATCTGTTCTGTAACTGCTTGTTGAAGTGTACTTTGAAACTTACTGCTTTTTCTTTCTTTACTTTGTATATATGTTATACAATAGCAAACATTAAAAAAAAAACAAAACCACTTGGGATTTAAGGTTTGTCTGGATAATCCAGTATAATCTTCCCGTGTCAAGATCCTTAATTTGACCATATTCACAAAGATGCTTTTTCTTTATAAGGTAACATATACAGTGTTGAAAGACATTTCAGGACTAAGTTTACAGATTATAGCATTTTATTCAGGACATCAAGAGTTTTGCTGCGGTAAGACAGGCAGATCACTGTGAAAACAGAAGCTGCTTCAAGTTTCTAGTATGGCAAGTGATTTTTATAGACATAAAAAGAAAGTTAGCTTGACTCCTATCAGTTAGACAGGGATTTGTCCCTCTTATAGGGGCTGATAGGTGGGTTTTATTTTTGTTGGGTCAAATGGAACTACTTTAAAGGTTTGTTTGGTCATCTTGATGGGGATTTCAAATTTCAAAAGATTTAAAGAGGAAACTCAAGAGGGAGTTCAAAGAGGAAGTAAGGCATCAGATTTTTTAACGTGAGGTGCCCCCAGCACTTTCTCTATATAATTTTATCAATAGCTCTAGGTATTAGGACCTGATATCTTTGGGTAGCCGTTATTCAGCTTACTAAAATTACTCATAAGGCTTTAGACATATCTTTTAAGTTTATGATGAGTTATTTTTTATTTTTTGTTATCAAAAGAGGCATCTTTCACATATCTTCTGTCTGGTTTATGTTTGTATGTATGGGAGCTATTGAAAATCGTATGCTGATTTTGTAACTTGCTACTTTACTAAATTCCATTAGTAGTTGTAGTAGCTTTTCAGTAGATTTTTATGTTTTCTAGATTTATAATTATATCATATGCATATATGATAAGTCATTTCTCTACGTAATCAAAAGGTCACATCCACAGTTGGGTGTGTCACATCACTTTGGATACAATCTAATCAAGTTTTCATCCAAAGGTGTTGGCTAGGGATTAAAAGAAATGGATGCCTCCACAAAATTGATTTAGGATTAAAGCATGGCTTTTCTGGGATACATTGTATTTTTAAACTGGCACAGTAACAGAGATATTATGTTTCTTTTCTCATTCCTGACTTTAGCAGGAAAGCCTCTAGCATGTTTCTACTAAATAAGATCCAAAGCATATTTTTAATGTATAAAAATATCTCTTTAGGGATTTAAATTTGTATTTAAAAATGAGAAATGCAAGCAGCTACCTTTCTAGGGAATAATATTATTTTGTAGAGTACTTTATAGCTTTTAAGCATTTTCAAATATTTATTTGGTTCTGCGAGGTAAAAGGGCAGATATAATATCTTAATTTTACAGTTAAGTAAGTGTTCAGAGAAATTAAGTAATTACCAAAGATCATCCTGCTAGAAAGTGACAGGGCCAGGATCAGAATTAAAGACTTAATTTTCATCTCATTGGGCTCAATATTTTCTTTCTGGAAAACTCTAGACTCAGACAATGTATTTTATAAATAAGAGTACACATAAATAAGTTATTTTCCTTTTAAAAATGTGACTTTTAATGGTTTATTATATAAAATGATTTTTTATAAGGTACAAAACATTGTGGTAACAATAAAGCCCCCTTGAAGTTCCGACTTCACTCCCATCCCCTCTTCACTCCTTGGAGGCAACCACTGATGACACGAGTTGGGGTTCTCCTTCCAGTCTATTTTTTAAAATCTGCAATTCACGAACAAGATATATGATACTGTATGAATGGCTTTAAAAATTATTACAAAGTAATATCAAACTTTGCCTTATATTCCCTATCTTCCTTTTTCACCCATCATCATTATCTAGATCTTGGAGTGTGCAAAACTTTTCTAAACATGACATAAAATGTAGAATCTGGTCTTAGAATCTAGATCTCCAGACAAATCTTATATTTTTCCATTATCCCATAGTCCTACTAAACTGTTCTCATAAGGAAATTTATTTTAGATATATGCCTTTGATTTTGATTAAACTTCCATCTGACACTTCTAAGTCAAACAGAGTATATCAAAAGAGGAGAAACATGTAAATATAAAGCGATTTTTAGTATTTTGTGCTTCCCAAAAAACAAATAAAAATGTTTCCTGACAGAAAGTGTGGCCTGTAGAGAGATGGTTCAAGTAAGAGTTATGCATTCTAGATTGGTAAAAGTTACTCAATTCCTTAAATTAAGTCAATTTGTATCCATGATAATGAAAGAGAGTAGTGGCAAAGTAAATTCAAAATTACATGTAAATCCAAAATTGCACTTAAATGCAAAACACTCTTGAATCAGGAGTAAGGAAGTTTAGGATATCTTATTCAATAATCTTTTCTATTCTTCATATTGGAAATGAGAGGCCTCAACATTAAGATGCCATAAAATACTAGTATAACTAGAATTGCTATTTTGTTGTAAATGTGAATATTGATTATTTAGACCAGGAATTGGCACACTTTTTCTCCAAGGGCCAGATAGTAAATATTCTCAGCTTTACAGGCCATGTCATTTCTGTTGCAACTACTCAACTCTGGTGCAGCAAAAAGCAGCCATTGGCAATGCATAAAGAAATGGGCCAGGTTGGCTATATTTCAATAAAACTTTATTTATAAAAAGAGTTGGGACTATATAGCCCACAGGCTGTAGTTTGATCTTTGCTGAGTTAGAGGCAGTGGGATACTGGTAAATGTTTAATAACCAGCTCTTGGAAGGAAAGGGGAAGCCCTGATTTGTAGCATTTGACCATTTACTTGGTGTAGATACTCCCACCGTGGTTGATTTCAAGGTACCAACTTTGCATCATTAAACAGAGAGGTGGAAAGAGATGTACATTAACACACCCTTATACTGCACTTCCAACCACACAGTTCAAATAGGCATAAATAACTCAAGCGCACAGACAACAGTAAAATGTAGTAAGATACTCAGAAACAATGAGTTTTTAGTATTTTTTTGTTTTTAATATAATTTATTTAATTGAAAATTGATATATTTTAATTTTTAGTAATGTCTGTGTTTAACACCTGGCTCACAAAATTTCAGAAAAGTTAACTATCAACTTTGGTAAGCCAAGCCAATATGAGACCCCTCCAGCCCACTCCCAGGTTGGAGGAAATAATCAAGGGATTTTGTTTAATAAGTTGCCTGCTGAATCACAAGTTATGTGAGAGTGTAATAACAAAAAGATATAGAGAATTGTGTTATTATGCAAATTTGCACTAATCTTGTTCATCTGTTTTAATAGGAATCTAAAAAAATATTTTTTCATGTAAATAAGAATTGACTCTGTGCCAAAGACACTTTGTTTCTTGGTTCTTTATCTCAACTTCTAAGTGATAGCATATGAAGTAAATGAGTAAATTTAGACAGGACAGTAGATTCTGTCAATGTATCATATATAATAATAAATGTTACTGTTTATTTGATTTTTTTCTTAAGGGATAACTGTGACGCCTGAGGAAGAACAAAACGTGAATCATTATGTACAAGTTTTACAGAACATGCTACTAAGTGTTCCCACTAAGGAGCTAAGCCGTGAGAAAAAGTCAAAATCTCCAAATAATGTTTATTTTACAGGATCGCAGATACCAAAATTTAAGGAGATAATTACACATGGAGAACCTTCAAATGAGCATGATGTTTTAACCAGTCCCATCACTGAAGAACCTACGACTATCCCTAATGGAGGCTTCACACCAGAAATAAGGAAAAGACATACTAAAAGTACAGCATTTTGGTCTATCAAACCAAACAATGTTTCTGTTGTTTTACGTGTAAAAGAACCGTATATTGAAAAGGAAGAGCCAGATCTGGATGCAAAAGAAACTGAGGCACCAAAGGTATTGCCGTATGTCACTGATTCAGTTACTGATTCATCTATGACTTCAGGTGTCACTTCTGATAAAACAGCTGTCTCCTCTTCAAATGAAAGCAATGAAGCAGATGACTTCACAGATGGAGAAGATGTTCCACAGCTCTCAAGTGGGTCTCAAAAAAATTTTTATGAATCAACAACTGAACAACAGCCCTACACTTCAAAATATGAAGAAATTTTGAAAAAAATTTCAGAAATGAGATCACAGGTACAACAGGTACCTCCAAGTGACAACCAGAATCCAGAATATAAAGAGGACATTAAAGCCTCTAGAGAGCACCTGAGACGAAGTCTTGCTTTAGCAGTAGCAGCAGAACATAAATTAAATAAATTATATAAATCCCAGTTAATGCCACTAGAAAGATCTGGTATTGAAGGTGATAACATTGAAACTGTTATTAACATGCTGTATAATTCTAGATCTAAATTATATGAATATTTAAATATCAAATATGTTCCACCAGCATTGAAAAGAAAAGTTATTAAAGTAGTAAGTATATTGAAAAAAATATTATGTGTACGTCGAAGAGAAACTCAAATCCTTATTAGGAAGTTATTAAACAATAATCTAAAAATTTTAAACCTACTTGATATTCCATGACAATATTGATTTGAGCAAATTGCACATTCATTCACAGGAGAAATAAGCATTTTACTGGTTTTAAAAGTTACATAAAAATATTTTCTATTGTACTTCAATGTGCTAACATCTTTGCATGTCATATGTTATGAAAAATTTTCATATGCACTAAAAACCTGGTAATTTAAAATAAAATTTTGGTTCAATAGTTTGTAGTTTTTTCTCATTAATTTTTAAAATGTTACAGATTTTATTTTACTTAGAATAGTTAAAGTCACCCATTTTATAAGAGTTTAGAGACTGGACACAGTCTCTAGATGTCTGTAGCAAGTTTTGTGTAATTAGATGTCTGTAGCAAGTTTTATATAATTGCCTAGAAATGTAAAATTTTAGGGCAGATGGTCTCTGCTACTCTTCCAGGGCTGACTTTTCTGTTTGAGTAGCATAATTGGGGTCGTATCAGAATTACTTTTATTTAGATAAATATGTGCCTTTGAAAGGTGGATGATATATTAAAGCACATCTCTTGTTCATTGTTAAGTAAATACTGTTGTAATATCAATGAGGGACTATAATTAGGATTTGTAATGAAATGATTCCACTTAGTTCCTCGTTTTTTGCTTGTTCATATAGATTCACATTGAAGCTTTGCAAATCTGTTATCAGGAGTATGATTAGCACCGTTAAGGCTAACTACTGTAACTACTACATATACTAATATACCATATACTACAAATACTGTAACTATATACCATATACTACTATAACTACTCTAATTATGGTGTAGGTAATTCTGTTTCATGGTTTCACCTGTATTATATTCAAATTCATTTATTTATTCATTCAAATCAGTCATTTATAGTTTAATTAAAATTTTTTGAACAAATACTACACATAGTACAAAATGCTAGGTTTTGTCCTAGGTTAGGCTTTGTATTAAGACCTAGTTCCTTCTCTCTTTAAGATTATATTAATAGCAGGAGAAACAGATATTAAAATAATTTCAGTAAGTTTTAAATTTAAGTTGTGACAAGTTGCTATGAAGGTGTGAGATATTTTAATGGAAACACTTTGACTAATCCAATAATACCGGGAAAGCTACCCTGAGAAAGTGACATTTAAGCTGAGATCTGAAGGATGAGGATGTGTGCAAAAGTGAGGGGGCATTCCAGACACGGTTACTAGCATATGTGAATGCTCTGAAGTAAGTATGAATACGGCAATTTCAGTGAAGAAGGCCGGAGTATATAAAGGAAAAGGGAGACCATCCCAAGATGGAGCTAATGAGGTAAGCAGGGTCAGAGCCTTACAGTGCATATTGAAGAGTTTAGCCATTAGCCTAAGATCAATGTCTAATTCATTTATCAAATTATTCAAGTTCTCTGTTTACTTATTGATCCTCTTTACTTATTGAACTAGACACATACAGAAGAATATCCCCCCCAAAGAAAAATAGAATAATATACACACTTCTCAAGTGCTTATGAAACACTCTCCAAGATAGATCACATGTTGGATCACAAAACAGGTCCCAAGAAATTTAAAATTTAAAAAGAATGAAATTATACAAAGCACTTGCTCTGATAATAATGGAATGAAGCTGGAAATCAACAACAGCAGAGGATAGAAAAATGCACAAATTTTTGGAGGTTACACAACATACTTTTATAGATGTTCTATCTATTGGTGTAAGTGGTGGATTTAAGTCTCCAACTATTATTGTAAATACATCTATTTCTCCATTCAGTTTTATTAGTGTTTGTCTCCTGTATTTTTGGGGCACCCTGGTTAGGTGCATATATATTTATCAATGTTATATCTTTTTGGTGTATTTCCCCTTTTATTAAAGTATAATGCCCTTTATTTCTTATAACTGCTTTCCATTTAAAGCCTATTTTTTTAGTACAGCTACCACGGCTTTTTAAAATACTATTTGTGTGGCATATCTCTTCCCAGCATTTCACTTTTAACCTATTTGTGTCCCTGCTTCTAAGACAAGTCTGTTGTAGACAGCATATAGAGGGCTCATATATTTTTATCCATTCTGCCAGTCTGTTTCTTTTCATTGAGGCATTTAATCCATTAACATTCAATGACATTGCTCTAATGGCAGTACTTACCTAAACCATTTTATTCTTTGACTTTTTTTATGTCATATCTTCTTTATGTTTTTCTTTTTACCCTTTTAGGTACCTTTACTGATACTCTTCATTTCTACAGTCTCCTCCAAACTGCTCTCTCATGTCTTTTCTTTCAGACTGCAGGATGACTCCCTTTAGTGTTTCCCAAAGGGTGGGTCTCTTATGAAATCTCTTAGCTTCTGCATATCTATGAATATCTTGAATTTTTTAATATATATTTTTATTGAGAAATCTTCACACACATACATTCCATACATGGTGTACAATCAATGGCTCACAATACCATCACATAGTTGAGTATTCATCAGCATTATCATTTTTTAGAACATTTGCATCACTCCAGAAAAATAAATAAAAAGAAAAAAATCACGTATACCATATATACTCACATATACACCTTAACCCTCCCTCTCATTGACCACAAGTATTCCCGTCTACCCAATTTATTTTAACCTTTGTCTCACCTGTTATTTATTTATTTTTTTATCCATATTTTTTTACTCATCTGTCCATACCTTGGATAAAAGGAGCATCAGACATAAGGTTTTCTCTATCACACAGTCACATTGTAAAAGTTATATCTTTATACAATCACCTTCAAGAATCAAGGCTACTGGAATACAGCTCAACAGTTTCAGGTATGTCCCTCAAGGCCCTTCAATACACCATAAACTAAAAAGGAATACCTATAATAAGCATACAAATAACCTCTAGGATAACTTCTCAACTCTGTTTGAAATCTCTCAGCCACTGAAACTTTATTTTTTCTCATTTCTCTTTTCCCCCTTTTGGTCAAGAAGTCTTTCTCAATCCCTTTATGCCTCATCACAGGAGTTCTGTCCTATGTTGCCAGGGAGATTTATACCCTTGTGAGTCATGTCCCACATAGGAGGGAGGGCAGTGAGTTCACCTGCCAAATTGGCTTGGAGACAGAGGCCACATCTGAGCAACAAGTGAGATTCTCTGGGGGTGACCCTTAGACCTAATTTTAAGTAGGCTTAGCCTATCCTTTGCAGGAATAAATTTCATAGTGGTGAACCCCAAGATCAAGGGTTCAACCTATTGATTTGGTTGTCCCCATTGTTTGCGAAGATATGAGTTTCTCCAAATATTTCTTCCTTTCTCCCCAGTCCTCCAGGGGGACTTTGCAAATACGTCTTTATTCACTGCCCAAATTACTCTGGGATATATTAGGGCATCACACTAACCTGGACAAACCAACAAACTCTCACGCCTTATTCAAGGTGTTCAATTAAGCTGGCCATACAAGTTAAATTAGGTCAGTTCAACTAAACTGACCATACAGGTTAAATTATATAAAAATATAAATTATCCACTAAATAAACATCTTTCCCTTTGGTCTCACACAGAAGTTGAAGTTTTAAAATATGGACCATATCATCCTTTACCCTGTATTCTGATTTACCTTTGTCCTATCCGTATCACCTCCCTTCATATCTCTAATGGATGGCTGATCCCTTTTCAACTTTTTAAACCACTCCTATATGGGGTTCTGCTGACTTTCACAGCTTCTGAGCTCTAACTCTGAGTCTCAGGTGTCATACATGTATATATACCCAAAGTTTCTGGGAATGACCAGATTACAAACAGCTCAATATGTCAGAATTTAGAAATAACAGTTACAACTCCTGAATATGTGCAACTGCTGTAAGAACTTGCAATCCAGGATCCTTTACAATAGACCCCAACCTGATAACCCATGCTTTTGACTTTTTTTTTTTTAAACATGGGCAGGCACTGGGAATCGAACCCGGGTCTCCTGCATAGCAGGTGAGAACTCTCCCGGATGAGCCACCATGGCACGCCCATACTCTCAACTTTTAAACTCATCTTTGAAGGACAGTTTTGCTTGTTAGAGAATTCTTGGCTGGCCTTTTTTCTCTTTCAGTATCTTACATATTTCATACTACTGCCTTCTGTCCTTGATGAGGACAAGTAGTATGAGAAATTGATGTTTAGTTTTATCAGGCATTTATCACAAAGTAATGAATCACTTTTCTCTTGCTGATTTCAGCGTTCTTATTTATCTTTGGCATTTGACATTTTAATTAGTATGTATCTTGGAGTATATCTATTCAGATTTATTCAGTTTGGAGTATGTTGCACTTCTTGGATGAATATCCCTGTTTCTATAAGAGTTGGAAATTTTTCAACCCTTATTTTCTCAAATATTAATTCTACCCCTTTTCTGTTCTCTTCTCCTACTGGGACACCATGATGTAAATGTTTGCATACTTCATGTTGTCAATAAATTCTGTCAATTTTTCCTATTCTTTTTTCTATCTGTTCTTTTGTTTGTTTGAATTTAGATATTGTCTTCTAGCTCACTGATCCTTTATTCTGTTTTTTAAAATTGGCTGTTGTATGCATCTAGTGTATTTTTAATTTCAGCTATTGTGCTTTTCAATAAGATCTGCTATTTTTCTTTTCATGCTTTCAGATTCTTCTCCATGCTCATCAGTGCCTTCTTAAAGTCCTTTGCTCTTTAGCCACCTCCTCAAATTGATTTAGGAGATTTGTTTGAACATCTTTGATAAGTTGTTCCGAATTCTACATCTTTTCCAGCTTTTTTATTTTCTCCTTTGACTGGGTTATATCTTCCAGTTTTTTGCCATGGCTGTAATTTTTGGTGATGTCTAGGCATCTAATTATCCTGGTGAATTTACTTTGGAAGTCAGATTCTCTCTCATGTCAAAGATTTTGTTGTTGATTTGTTTTGTATTAGTGCTATTTTTTGACACTTGGTTCATCAGTATTACCCACCCAGGGCTGGCCGGGAACCCATGAAGGGGATGCATAACAATTACATAGGGCCCAGGGGAGATGGTGAGGTAAAGAAACCAAAAAGCCTTTAATGTTCCCCAACAGTGCACTTTCCTGGCCTACTAGCAGATGACACTCATCAGCAACCTGTTCCCCTCAGCCCTCAGAAATCAGGTTCTTCTAACCCCCTGCCATTTCCAGACAATGGAGTAGCAGTACTAGTCTGGGCAGATTGAAACTGCAGGTCCCAGCAGTCTAAATTCACCAGCCTAAAGCTGGAACAGTGCTAGACTGTATCCCACCTTGTTCTTGGGGCAGTGAATCACCATGGGCCTCTCAGTCTGCAGTCAGCTGCCCACCAGGAATCAGGTACCTTAAAGCTTTCTGTCCTGAGAGTGGGGGATTGGTGCCAGGAGCTGAAACAGAGGGGGTTTACTTATGCTCTCACACAGCTTCTCTGCCTCTTCATCCCACACTTTCTTGGGTGCTGAACAGCATTCCTCTAATATCCAGAGCCCCAGAACTGTTTTCCAGACAGTTTCTGCTGGCCCCAGTTATTTTTCTGGGAGAGAAGTGAGCCCAGCCTCTCCATAATCAGCCATCTTGGATTCCTCCACCTGGAATGACTGTTTTTTTTTTTTTTTTTTGGCTAAAAACCTTTTATAGCTTCTCACTAAGAGCAAACAAGTAATCCAAGAAAACGTCATTTCAGCATAGTGAAAACCAAATTCTTGTTTCTCATGAAGATACATCTGATAAGAAAACTATTAAAAATCTTATAAAACTATAAAATCTTAGCCAACCTTAATGACAACCAATAAAATTCACTTCCAACAAGACTCATACAACTTTCTATATCCATCCATTTTGTCCTACACATTTTTATTTCTCATTTGCAACTTTCAGTTATTTTACTTTAGAGGAAAAAGTACTCTCTTTTTACTTAACAAAAACACTTCCTGCATACTTTACATATTTAAATTACCAAAAAAGGTCTTGAAATCAATCTTCAAGCAAACATCATACAAAGCACAATTGTTTTTGCTGTTGTTGTTTTGTGCAAAATAACATATATACATATAAAAGCAATAAATTTCAAATCACATCAAAACAATTAGTTGTAGAATAGTTTTCAGAGTTTGGTATGGGTTATAATTCCACAATTTTAGGTTTTTACTTCTAGCTGCTCTAAAATACTGGAGCCTAAAAGAAATATCAATATAATGATTCAGCAATCATACTTGTTGTTAAACCCTACCTTCTCTGTATAATTCCACCATCACCTTTGGTCTTTCCCCCACTCTTTAGGGGTATTCGGGCTGTGCCTATTCTAACATTTTCACATTGGAAGGGGCTGTCAATAATATGGGATGAGCGATGGAACTAGTTGATGTTCTGGAGAGGCTGGTCCCTCTGCATTTCAGGACTTATCTTGTCCAGAGGCTCATTTGAAGGTTATAGCTTTCTGAAATGTTACCCTAGTGCATGGAGCCTTTGAGAATCCCTTATAATGCCCTAAGTGTTCTTTAGGATTGGCAGGAATGGCCTTGGTTAAGGCTTGGCAAATCATAGTAGGTAGCAATTTCTAAATGAAGTTTGCATAAGAGTGACCTCCAGAGTAGCCTTTTGACTCCACCTGAACTTTCTCAGCCACTGACATCTTGTCACACTTCTTCTCCCCCTTTTGGTCAGAGTGACATTGTTGATTCTACAGTGCCAGGGCCAGACTCATCCCTGGAAGTCACCTCCCATGATGCCAGGGGGACTTTCACCCCCAGATGCCATATCCCATGTGGTGGGGAGAGCAATGACTTCATCTGCAGATTTAGGGTTAGAGAGAGGGAAGCCACATCTGAGCAACACAAGAGGTCCTCTGATAGGCTAAGCTTCTCAAGAGCAAGTCTCAAGATCAAGGACTTGGCTTGTTAATTTGGGTGCTGCTAATGTTTGACCCAGTATTAGAGGCTTCCCCGGTAGTAAAGTTTGATAGTTCCATATTTTTTCTCCCATCCCTCAAGGGACTTTGCCAATACTTTTTTTTTTGTATGCTGTATGGCAGGGGTTACATTTCATTCTTTTTCCATGTGAGTATCACATTTGTTGAATTGCAGCACCATTTGTTGAATTTTTTGTTTGTTTGTTTGCTTGCTTGCTTGGGGAAGTACATTGGCCAGGAATTGAACCCAGGTCTCCCACATGGCAGGTGAAAATTCTACCACCCCCTTGCCAATACTTTGTGATTATCTGCTTAATATACTCTGAGATGTACTGGAATGACCTTTTGAAGACTCAATTACAGCGCCTTTTGAAGACTGTAATAACTTTCAGGGATGGGGCAATGTTCTCCAGGAGGCTGTATATGCTCTAAATCAAGATTCTATTATGGTGCTGTTTCTCCCATAACCAGCATTCATGTTTTCAGGAATCAAGATGTACAAATGGAAGTAACACCATTCACTCTTATTCCTCATGATCTACTAGCAAAAGATTTTATTCCTATCCCCATGATCTTATGCTCTGTTGGTCTAAATGTCTTAGTCCCAAAAGGAGGAAAGCTTTCACCTAGAGACATAACAGTAATTCCATTGAACTGGAAGTGAAGACTGCCTCATGACTACTTTGGCTCCTCAAGCCTCTGAATCAATAGGCAAAGAACTGAGCTACTGGGTTGGCTGGGGTGGTTGTGTCAGTATTTCATTCCTTTCTATGACCAAATAACATTGCATTATAGGAATATACCACATTTTATTTATCCATTCATCAGTTGATGGACATTCTTGGGTGATTTTCAATTTGGGACTATTAGGGATAATACTGTCATGAACAATTGTGTACAAGTTTTTGAGTGAGCGTATACTTTAAAGTCTCTTGGGTATAAACCTAGGAAAGAAATTGCCAGGTCATATGGTAATTCCATGTCTCACTGTTCTAGTTTGCTAGCTGCCGGAATGCAATATACCAGAAACAGAATGGCTTTTAAAAGGGGAATTCAATAAGTTGCTAGTTTACAGTTCTAAGGCTGAGAAAACGTTCCAATTAAACAAGTCTATAGAACTGTCCAATCACAGGCATCCAGGGAAATATACCTTGATTCAAGAAGGTTGATGAAGTTCAGGATTTCTCTCTCAAGTGAGGAGGCACATGGCGAACACAGTCAGGGTTTCTCTCTTGGCTGCAAAGGCACATGGTGAACACGGTGTCTTCTGTTAGCTTTCTCTCCTGGCTTCTGGTTTCATGAAGCTCCCCGGGAGGCATTTTCCTTCTTCATCTCCAGAGGTTGCTGCCTCATGGACTCTCTATTTCGTGGTGCTGCAGCATTCTCTGCTCTTTCTGAATTTCTTTCATTCTCCAAAATGTTTCCTGTTTTATAGGACTCCAGAAACTTATCAAAATCTGCCCAAATGGGTGGAGAATGTCATCACCTAATCCAGTTTAACAACCACTCTTGATTAAAATCACATCTCCAGGAAGATGATCTGATTACAGTCTCAAACATGCAGTATTGAATAGGGATTATGCTGCCTTTACGAAAGGGATTTTGATTAAAACATGGCTTTTCTAGGGGACATACATCCTTTCAAACCAGCACAGAAGCCAGTTGGGGTTTTGATAGGGATTTCATTGAAACTGTAAATCAATTTTTGAAGTATTGTCATCTTAACAATATTAAAGTTCTGACCCATGAATATGAATGTCTCTCCATTACTTTAGACCTTCTTTAATTTCTTTCAACAATGTTTTGTAATTTGGGGAATTTTCAGTTTTTCATTTCTTTCATTAAATTTTCACAAAGTAGTTTATTATTTTTAAAGGTATTGTAAGTAAAATTACTTTCTTAATTTCATTTTCAGATTTTTAATTGCAAGTGTATAGAAATAAATTAGGCTTTTTATACTGATCTTGTATATTAAACTCATTTGTTAGCTCTGCTTTTTGCATGTGGATTCCTTAATATTTTCTATATGCAAGATCATGTCATTTGTGAATAGAGATAGATTTTCTTCTTTCATTCCATTCATTGTTTTCTTGCCTAATTGTCCTATGTTACAATGTTGAATGGAAATGTTGAAAGTCGACATCCTTGTCTAGTTCCTGAACTTAGGGGGTAAGAGTGCAGGCTTTCAAATTATGTATAATGTTAGATGTAGATTTTTCCTTTGACGTTCTTTAATAATTTAGGAATTCCTCTTCTATTCCTAATTCATTCATTGTTTTTATTATATAAGGATGTTGGATTATGTTTAATGCTTTGCGTGCATCTCTTGAGACAGTATGGATTTTGTATTTTATTCTATTAATATGGTATATTACATTATATTTCAAAGGAAGTAATTTTAATTCATTGGATAAATCCAACTTCGTCATGGTGTACAATTCTGTCTATATGTTGCCGAATTCAGTTCACTTGTATTTTCTCGTGATTTTTTGTGTTTGTATTCATAAGGGATATTGGTCTATAGTTTTCTTTTCTTGTGATTTAATTTCTGTATTTTTGTATCAAGGTAATATGGGGTTCATAGAATAAGTTGGGCAGTATCCCCTTCTCTTTATATTTTGAAAGGCCTTGTAGACAACTGATGTTAGCTTGTCTTTAAACATTTGGTAGAATTCACTAGTGAAGTCATCTGAGCCTGGCTTTTCCTTATGGGTAATTTTTTAAATTACCATTAGTAAGTCTATCTCTTTTCTTGTAATAAGTCTATTTACATTTTCTATTTTTTCTTGGGTTAGTTTTAATAGTTTCAGTCTTCTAGGAATTTGTCCATTTCATCTAAGTTATATAATTTGCTAGGACAATTATTCATAATATTCCCTTGGAATCTTTTTTTATTTCTCTAGGGATGGCAGTAATGACTCCCCTTTTATTCCTGATTGTTATAATTTGAGTCCTTTCTCTCTTTTTTTTAAATTAATCAAGCTAAAAGTTTATCCATTTTGCTCATCTTTTCACAGAATCAGCTTTTAGTTTTGTTGATTTTCTTGATTTTTTCAATTCTATATATCGTTTATCTCCCCTCTAATCTTTACTATTATTTTCTACCTACTGTTTGATTTTTATTTAGTTTGCCCTACCTTATTAGTTTCTTAAAGCAGAAGGTTATGTGATTGGGTCGAGGTCTTTCTTCTTTTTAATATAGATGTTTCTTTATATCTATAAATTTTTCCTCTAAGCACTACATGAAATGCATCCACATATTTTGGTAGGTTGGGTTTTCTTTAATTCACCTCAAATATTTTATAATTTCCTTTGTAGTTTCTTATTTGACTTATTAATTATTTAGGAGTGTGTGGTTTAGTTTCCACATATTTGGAATTTCAGAAGTTTTTCTGTTATTGATTTCTAATTTCATTCCATTAAAGTCAGAGAACATACTTTGTCTGATTTAAATCCTGCTAATTTTAATGAGATTTGTTTTGTGGCCTAACATATGGTCTATCCTGGAGAATGTTCAATGTGCACTTGAGAAGGTGTGTATTCTGCTGTTGTTGGCTAGAGTGTCTTATAGAAAATCTTTCAGGTCTAATTGGCTTATAGTGCTGTTGAAGTATTTTATTTCTTGGTTGACCTTCTGTCTAGTTGTTCTACCCACTATTGTAAGTCAGGTATTAAAGTCTCTAACTATTATTGCTGAATTGTCTATTTCTACCTTTGATTCTATCTAGTTTTACTTCAGGTATTTTGGGGCTGTTTTGTTAGGTGCACATCTATTTTTAATTATTATGTCTTCATGATGGGCATACTCTTAATATTATAAAATATAATTATTTGCCTCTAGAGACAATTTTTGTCTGAAACTCTAATTTTTCTGATATTGGTATAGTTGATCCAGCTCTCTTTTGGTTACATTTACATGGTACATCTTTTTTATCCTTTTGCTTTTAATCTGAGTAAAAAGATATGAGCATTTGTCTTCATGTTCTGAGTGTGTTTCAGCATATAGTTGGAACATGTTACTTCTATCCATTCTGCCAATATTTGCCTTTTTATTGGAGTGTTCAATCCATTTACATTTAATTTAGTTACTGTTAAGGTATGCTTTTCATATGCTTTTTTATATATTTTATTTTTTGTATCTCTTTTCCTTCATTACTGTTTCTTTTCTGTTAGTAGATATTTTCTGGTGTGCTACTATAATTCCCTTTCTTTTACTATAACTGTTTTATTTTCTTATGAGTTGCTTTTGAGGTTACAATTAACATCTTTTAACAATGGAGTTTTAATAATATCGACATAATTTCAGTAGTACACAAAAACTTTGCTCCTGTTTAATTCTCTTCCCTCTCCCATTCTTTGGGCTATTAATATTATACACATATATTATAAAGCTATTAATATTATACACAATAGTATAAAGCCTATCAACACAGTTTTATGGTTATTACTATACATAGTTGTGTTTTAAATCAGGTAGAAAAAGAAAAGTATTGCAAACAAAAAGTACTTTTATACTGACTTTTACATTTTGTTTGTAGGTATCTTATTGGTTCTCTTTATTTCTATGTGTGGATTTCAGTCTGAAGGTGTCATTTCTTTCATAACTTTCCACTTGTTTTCTGCCTTTTGTTTTCATAAAATTAACTATTATGTGTCTTGGTGTGGATTTCTTTAGCCTTATGCTCTTTGGGGAGTGCTCAGTTTCTTGAATCTATAGTTTATCCTCTTTCTGAATATGGAAAATTTTCATCCAGTATGTCCTCGAGTATTTTTTCAATCTACTTATTTTTCATCTTCCTTTGGAACTGCAATGACACAAGCGTTAGATCTTTCATTATAGTCAGACAAGTCTCTGAGACTGTATTCATTTTTTTTCGGTGCATTTTTTCTCTTTTCAGATTGGCTAATTTCTATTACTCTTTATTCAAGTTCACTTATTCGTACCTCTGTCCTCTCCATTCTTCTGTTGATCCCACCACTGAGCTTTTCTACTTAAGTTTTGTATTTTTCATCTCTAAATTTTCTATTTGGTGCTTTGTTATATCTTCTAATTCTTTGCAAAGACTCTATTTCTTTGTGGAGATTTTTTAATTTTTCATTTGTTTCAAGCATGTTTTTAATTGCTCAAAGCATTTTTATGATGGCTGCTTTAAAATCTTTGGCAGGTAATTCAACATCTCTGACACCTTGGTGTTGTCATTATCACTAGGTAGTGATGAAAGTCATTAGCCTTGTCAGGTGAGAGTAAGGTGGACATGGAGGCTCCACATGTGGTCTCCACCAACATGTAGTGGGGCACTCAGTACTGCCCAGCAGAGATAAAAAGTCCCGGCACCTTCTCTGATACCTCACAGAGTAGGGAACATTAGAATTCTTCCTTAGAGCTTGTGAAGGTAGAAGACCAGACTCCCCACTTGGTTTCTGCTGGAGGGGATTGGATCATATTACAGTTTATCTGTGGTGTTTAGCTGTAATACTTATTGTCTAAAAGTTTTCTGTTTGCTAGGCTGCCCCTTTCCTGGTCCTTTGGCTGGGAGAATAAACCTTCTGACCTCACTCTCCTCGCTGGGGTACTCCTTTATTTTTAGTTGGTTTCAGCTGTACATAGTCTGAACCCAAGTAGTAGCCCAAGGGCAAAGGGACACCTTCTACGTAGACTAGTGCAAGTCAGCCTCTTGGGGCCTCAAATAGGGTGGAAGCATGTGGAAAGTGGATCAGGAGATACAAATAGAATATATTTAGCATGTTCACTCCTTTTGTCCCTCAAAATTCATTCTTGTTCTTCACTGAGTGAAATGTTTATGTCTTCAATATAAGGAACACGCAAAATCTCATCATTATATTATAATGAGGTGATGTTAATTCTAACATACTAAATTTAGCCACCAGTGTTCTTCATACAAAGTAGAGGGAAAAGATGAGACAATTAGCTTTAAAATAGCTCCTATAGTTCCCACTACTGTAGTTGCTCACAGGCCTATGTTCATGATCATGGCTGCCTTCTTCAGCCCCATTCTATTTCCTTGCCCTCTGCCATATCTTGGATGAACAGGATTCTTTACTTGGTAGCATGATCCAAAACTGCACCCTATTGCTACAGTCTTCTACTGACCAAGAGTACTGGATAAAAGAGTAGTAAGTTTGCCCCAGTGAATTCCTTTGCCTAAGCAGACTCAGGTCTAGACAGTGACCCTGTTTTCTGCCAGTTGGTTCAACAGCATAAGGAGCCAAAATGGGCAGGGTGCAATCTCAGATTCAAATACACTGGGATCATGACTATGTTACCTGCGTAAACTGTTCCTCCCTTGGGCTTTAAGATCTCCAAACCCCTCAAATCCAAGGTCATAGTAACTAGAAGCAAAAATTCTTTAGGCAAGTTATAAAGTGAGACCATTTCAACCTCCATTGGTACATTTTGGATATGAAAGAGATGGCGCTTTATTTTGGTGCTGGTTTAAGGTATACACTTCATCCTATAGTTCAGCAACTTTGCAGGTTTACATCTCTCAGCTGGCACCTGACTCATCCTTCAGCTTTCTTATGATGGCAATTGCTTTTGCATAATATGGCACTTAGTAAGATCAATAAATTCCACAGGTGTGCACCAGTTTCTTCACTTACTTTTTCAAAACATATTTCCCTTGATTGGAGCGGATATTTGGTGATGCAAGACAAAAAACAGTTAGGGATTGATGCCAGTTCATAAACTGTTTATTACCAATCCTCAGTATGATAAGTACAGAAAGTGAGAAAAAGTGCTTATGGATTTTTAATATTTTAACATTACCATGACATTCAAGTGCATAATTATTTTCCTAATAATTTATTTTATTGTATTTTATAAGATATTGATCCATGATATAATGAGAATTTAAAAAAAAAAAAAACTGATCCTTCCTCACAAATAGTTTGAGGAGCACCAGGGCAATGGAGCAGACATTCTACAAGTCTGTGAACGGAAATTAGACAGAAACTCTGCAGGCATGAAGACAAATCTACCTCTAGAATATGTCTTCTACCTATGAGGAAAAACCTCTGCCCACTTTGTGATGAAAGGAAAAATTTAATTCACCTGCCATCAGATATATGGCTAATCTTCCCAGGAGACAGTACTGTATGGAAGACCCAACATTGGCCTCTTTGTTGTCAAGTGAGGCACTCAACACTGATGGGAACCAAATTAACCATGATGAGGGAAATCCACATTGTTGGGCCCAACACACAAGCCTATGGAGCAAACACCAGGGCAGCTGGGGTGTTCTAGTTTGCTAGCGGCCAGAATGCAATATATCCAAGTTCATAGCTTTTAAAATCTGCCTTCCAGCCAAAGCCACTAGTCAATTTTGCCAGGTTATCTGCCATTTTAAAACAAGGCTCACCTTCCTTCCAGTATGTAATGACATGTCTCATTTCTGTCTAGAGTCTGGTCAGAGGTATCTTTAGAGTCCACATTTCTACCAACAGTCTCTTCAAAGCATTTTAGGCCTTCTCTATCAAGCTCCTCACAACTCCTCCAAAGCTTTCCCCTTATCCATTTAAAAAGCCATTCCAACATGTTTGGTATTTACAAACCACAGGAGCACCCCATACCTGGTACCAAAATGTGTTCTAGTTTGCCAGCTGCCAGAATGAAATATACCAGAAATGGAATGGCTTTTAAAAAGGGGAATTTAATAAGTGCTAGTTTACACTTCTAAGGCTGACAAAATGTCCCAATTAAAACAAGTCTATAGAAATGTCCAATCAAAGGCATCCTGAGAAAGATACTTTGGTTCAAGTAGGCCGATGAAGTTCCTGTTTCTCTCTCAGCTGGAAGGGGACATGGTGAACATGGCAGCATCTGCTGGCTTTCTCGTGGCTCTTTAAAGGATTCCAGCAAACAATTCCACCTTCAATGGGTGGAGACACACCTCCATGGAAACCATCTAATCAAAATTACCAACCACAATTGGGTAGGTCACATCTCCATGGGAACAATCAAAATGCTCCCACCCAGCAATATTGAATCAAGATTAAAGGAAAAACAGAGCCCAGAGATTTCACAGAAAAACCTTTCAACCAGCTGGGTAACACACCCAGGGAAATCTGATCAAATGCCCAGACACCAGCAGAAAATAATGGATGACGCTCGGAAAATTGAAGATATGGCCCAGTCAAAGGAACAAACCAATAGTTCAAATGAGATACAGGAGCTGAGACAACTAATGCTGAATATACGAACAGAAATGGAAAAACTCTTCAAAAACCAAATCAATAAATTGAGGGAGGACATGAAGAAGACATGGGCTGAACAAAAAGAAGAAATAGAAAATCTGAAAAAACAAATCACAGAACTTATGGGAGTGAAGGACAAAGAAGAAAAAATGGAAAAAACAATGGATACCTACAATGGTGGATCTAAAGAGACAGGAGCTACAATTAGTGAACTGGAGGATGGAACATCTGAATTCCAAAAAGAAACAGAAACTATAGGGAGAAGAATGGAAAAACTTGAGCAGGGGATCAGGGAACTGAATGACAATATGAAGTGCACAAATATACATGTTGTGGGTGTCCCAGAAGGAGAAGAGAAGGGAAAAGGAGGAGAAAAACTAATGGAAGAAATTATCACTGAAAATTTCCCAACTCTTATGAAAGACCTAAATTTACAGATCCAAGAAGTGCAGCGCACCCCAAAGAGAATAGACCCAAATAGGCGTTCTCCAAGACACTTACTAGTTAGAATGTCAGAGGTCAAAGAGAAAGAGAGGATCTTGAAAGCAGCAAGAGAAAAACAATCTGTCACATACAAGGGAAACCCAATAAGACTATGTGTAGATTTCTCAGCAGAAACCATGGAAGCTAGAAGACAGTGGGATGATATATTTAAATTACTAAAAGAGAAAAACTGCCCACCAAGACTTCTATATCCAGCAAAATTGTCCTTCAAAAATGAAGGAGAAATTAAAACATTTATAGACAAAAAGTCACTGAGAGAATTTGTGACCAAGAGACCAGCTCTGCAAGAAATACTAAAGGGAGCACTAGAGTCAGATACAAAAAGACAGAAGAGAGAGATATGGAGAAGAGTGTAGAAAGAAGGAAAATCAGATATGATATATATAATACAAAAGCCAAAATGGTAGAGGAAAATATTATCCAAACAGTAATAACACTAGAAGTTAATGGACTGAATTTCCCAATCAAAAGACATAGAATGGCAGAATGGATTACGACCCAGCAATACCACTGCTGGGTATCTACTCAAAGGACTTAAGGGCAAAGACACAGACGGACATTTGCACACCAGTGTTTATAGCAGCATTATCTACAATTGCAAAGAGATGGAAACAGCCAAAATGTCCATCAACAGATGAGTGGCTAAACGAACTGTGGTGTATACCTATGATGGAATATTATGCAGCTTTAAGACAGACTAAACTTATGAAGCATGTAATAACATGGATGGACCTAGAGAATATTATGCTGAGTGAGTCTAGCCAAAAACTAAAGGACAAATACTGTATGGTCCCACTGATGTGAACCGACATTCGAGAATCAGCTTGGAGTATATCATTGGTAACAGAGTCCAGCAGGAGTTAGAAACAGGGTAAGATAATGGGTAATTGGAGCTGAAGGGATACAGACTGTGCAACAGGACTAGATACAAAAACTCAAAAATGGACAGCACAATAATACCTAAGTGTAATGTAACTATGTTGGAACACTGAATGAAGCTGCACCTGAAATATAGTTTTTTGTTTGTTTGTTTGTATCTTTTGTTTTTGTTTTTTTTCTTTTTCCTTTTTTTATATATATATATATTTTTATTAGTGTTATTATTTTAATTCTCTTCTCTATATTAACATTCTATATCTTTTTCTGCTGTTTTGCTAGTTCTTTTCCTAAATCGATGCAAATGTACTAAGAAATGATGATCATACATCTATGTGATGATACTAAGAATTACTGAGTGCATGTGTAGAATGGGATGATTTCTAAATGTTGTGTTAATTTCTTTTCTTTTTTTGATTAATAAAAAAATTAAAAAAAAAAAAAAAAGATTAAAGGACATGGCTTTTCTAAGGTCCACCACAGATTCAAACTGGGACATGGGGCAAGAGCAGTTGACATCCATATGACAGGTCATCATGGCCACCTGATTATTGCAATTCTCCTCTAAAGTGGGTGCCTCTGGTGGATATTTGAGTGGGACATAAATTCTTTACATTCTTATTTACTTCAAGAGGTCCAGTTACACACTTCTCTCCCAGATCTCCTTATCACCGGTTTTCTAAGTCTGACCTTATTAATCCCTGACCAGCCAACCTATCTGTTGTTAGTCATTGCCCACAAGTAGGTATAGATCCAAACCTCAGGTTATCTCTTCTTCTACACAAAATGGGTAACGAGATGCACTGCTCAAAGTTCAGCTCACTGGGAAGATTTTCCTTTACTAACCGCTTTTCAGGACCACCCCAGAGGGGATGTAGTGCAGTGGCTATCTACTTCCAGCACACAATACTGTAAAATAGACCCATGCTTTCTTTCTTTCATTAACTGATTTTAGGGGACTCCCTAACAAAAATAGAAGCAGGTGCCATGGAGAAGTCTGAGCCTCCTTCTCATGAAGTTTACATATGCCTTTTAGACCTGCTCAGGCTGGGTCTCCTGTAAACCATTTCCATTTTGTAATGGGAAGCAGCCATGCTTGTCCAATTTTACGATTCTTGGATTATAATAATAAGTTCATGATGGGTAGTTCAGGTCACATAGTCACTGGTGTACTCAGTGTCAACTTTCACTCTCTACCAGGCCCTACTTGCAAGCCAGGACCTGCTTTTCCAATGGATAATACTGTTGGCATAAGAGGGCATGGTCATACTCCAAAACTCCTGTGATCTATTTGGTAATTCTTACTGACCTTGCCAAAATCTCTATATAGCATCTCTACCACAGACACTTCCAATGTTAGTGGGTCTGCTGGGTCATAAAGTCCAAGAGGTAGGGCAACTTGTACCACACCCAGGACCTATTAAGAAACTTTGCTTATTTCAGGACCCCCTTAAAACTATCAGCATTTTTTTGTTTTTTAATTTTGAAATAATTGTGGTTTCACAGGAAGTTGCAAAGAAATGTACACAGAGGTCCCTTCAGCCAATTTTCTGCAATATTAACATTTTGTGTAACTGTAGCACAATATCAAAACACAAATTTGACACTGGTGCAATCCACAGGCCATACTCAGATTTCACTACACATACATTCATTTGTATGTGAGTGTGTGTAAACTCTATGCAATTTTATCACGTATAGCTTTGTGTAACCACTTTGTGTAACCGCTACCACAATCAAGTGACTTAACTGTACCATCACCACAACATTCCCTCATGCTTACCCCTTCACAGCCACAACCACCTCCGTATTTAGCCTTTGGCAGTCATTCATCTGTTCTCCATCTCTAACATTCCTATTTTTTCATCAGTTCTATGTAAATGAAACCATGAAGTATGTATCTTTTTGAAGTTGGTTTTTTTTTATTTAGCATAATTTCCTTGAGATTCATCCAGTTGTTGAGTGTGTCAATAGCTTATTTTTATTTTTTTTAATTGAATTCCTTGGTATGAATTTACCACAATTTGCTTAACCATTCACTGCTAAAGGACATTTGAGTTGTTTCCAGTTTTGAACTATTATGACCAAAACCTCTATGAACATTTGGTGTGTAAACATAAATGTGTTTTATTTCTTTGGGCTAAATGCTCAAGGCTGTTTAGCTATAATTTCCAGGTTATTTGGTATTTGCATGTCTAATTTTATAAGAAACTGTCGAACTTTTCCAGAGTAGCATTTTACATTCCTACCAGCAATGTATGAGTAATCCAGTTTCTGTGTATCCTTGCCAGCATTTGGTGTTGTCACTGATTTATTTTAGCTATACTGATATGTTTGTAGTGATATAACATTGTGATTTTAGTTTGTATTTCCCTAATAGCTAATAATGTTGAACATGGTGTCATGTTATTTTATACTTGTGTATCTTCTTTGGCGAAATGTCTTGTTTATGTCTTTTGCTCAACTAGATTTTGTTTTTTAAGTGTTGAGTTTCAAGAGTTCTTTGTATTTTCCAGATACAAGTCTTTTGTTGGATATGTAATTTCCAAACATTTTCTCCAGTTAGTAATTGTCTTTTCATTCCCTTAACAGGATCTTTTGAGAGCAAAAGATTTTTTTATGAAGTCCAATTTATCAATTTTTCCTTTTATGGATCATGTTCTTGTTGTTAAGTCCAAGAATTCTTTGCCAAGCCCTAAGGCCATGTAAGCCAAAACCTTCTATTTACCAGTCCACCCTTGTGCTTATAATAGTAATTTTGTCCACCATGTCTCTAATAGTCAAGTATTGATGCCTGGCCTCTGCCACAGAATCCCACTGTACCCATAGAGAAGAAGGAATTGAATTCTATCATAGAATTCCCCCTATTGTCATCTCACTGGAAAGCACAGCCAAGGCAAAACTCTTCAAAGATGCTGGTGCCTCCCTCCTTAACGTATATCTTAATGCCTTGGTGAAAGGAGTATCTTCCAAGTTATCCTAGAGGATGTGGTTTGGAGTGCAGGAAATACTAAGTAGGTTGCACATAACTGATCCATTCTGAATGTGTTCCTATCTCCCTGAATTTTCAGAACCTTTAGATATGCCAGGGAACTTCTAGCATTTTTGCCTCCTATTATTTGCAGGAGATGAGGAAAAGGGTACAAATGAAGACCCATATATGTTATGTCTAAATATTTTAAGTATATTTGAAATATAAAAGTATTTATCAATTAAACAGTTAAATAAGTTTTGTGCCCCTGCCTGGACACATAGCAATCTAGCAAGTTCAGATTTAGGATTCTCCAAGACTCCTTGGAATTCTACTCTGGAACATGATAGCACTGCTTCATGGGGAAGGGCCTGGGAGAAGAACACCTCTTGACCAGGTCTACAGAAAGTTTTGGCCACTGTTGAGTTTGGACTTCAATTACACAAACTTGCAAACTATTAATGCCACTTATCAGTGCTTAGGCCTCCACATGAAGTCCTGAAACTTGGGTGAGTACGCTCAAATCAATGAGTTCATTTGCTTCCAGGGAAGTGTTAGGAACAGTGGATTCCCCTGCCATGTACCCACTGCTGCATTTCCTTCCCCATAAAATGGGTACCTTAGTCCAAGGTGTAGAGTTGGACCTCAAAGCAGAGCTACTTGATTCCAAAGCTCATGCTTATAAACACTCGTTATACTGTCTTCATGTCATAATAACCACCCTACATCAGACTGAATGAATTATAATCTCTGACAGAAGAGCCCAAGAAACTGAATTTTTAATAACCACATAAGTGTAAGAAATACTGATGCGGGTGAACAAGATTAAAGAACTTTTGAATCAGACAATTCAGAGTGTGGGGCCCTGGGTATATCAGTAACCCCTTCAAACCTCAGTTGTTTTTTTCTAAAACAAGAGTAATGATTATTTTTAATTATACCTAAAATTTAACACTCACAATTGCAACCAGTGCTTCATAGCCATGGCTTCACTTGAACTCAGTACCTGCCTCTTCAGGTTGTGATAAGAATTCAGTGAGATAATACAATGTACAATGTGCTAATAGAGCATCTGGTACAAGGTCAACACCCGACCTGGAAATAGAATCTGTTTCTGTCGTCCTTTATTAAAAACATGCAAGTTGCTCACTTCTGAAGAATCCTATCACTGTTGTGTCTCAGGCCAAGATTTGGCCCTTCAAAAGAACTTCATTCAATTTGATTTCCTTTCTGAAGTCATGCCATTCCAGAAGTATGATTTTGCAATCCCCTGTTGATGCTGTGGAAATCTCTAGCTGGCAAGGTTCTAACCCAAATTCCTGAGAAACTGGCCTGCTGCTGATGTCCAACAGCTAACACTCAGGAAGCTGCTGGTGCCTCCGAAGGGTCACGGGCAGTTCCCTCAGCAGGGCTCTGCTCCCTGCCATTCACACTTAGGAGCCCTCAAAAAAGGTTGGAAGAGTGGGAACCACCAATGTCTGTGTAGGGTAACCAACTGTCTTGGTTTGCCTGGGACTGCAGGTTTGCAGGGGAAATAGGACTTGCAGTGCTAAACAGAGTCCTGGAAAACTGTGACGACTCAGTCACTCAATGCCTGGGGCAGCTCATCCTCCGAAGAGCCCAAGAAGAAGTTCTTCACTTGCCACTTGGCATCAAGGGCACTCACACTGATTCTGCCTGATTGATAAGGGTATACACAGTGGTTTTACCTGGGCCCAAGTGTCCCAGGTAAATGGCGGCAAGAGACAGACCCAGGCTGCCCATGCTTGCATTCTGCACACTGCCTGATGATGTGGGTAAGCAAGACTCATACACGGAACTCAGAGAAACAGTTACTTCTGTTCCAGCTAAGGTGGTAAGTCCCCATCAATATAAGAGAAATCCCAGGAGGCAATGATAGAGCCTCCTGCGAAACAGGTTAGCTGTTGATCGATGATGTTCATGTATAGGGGAGGGTGAGGGGTTGTCCTGAATAAAGTACAAAACAGGCCTTTTCTTCAGGTGGGCACAATAGGAGAAGGCTTTGGGAATGTGTGCTAAACTCTTCTACCCATTGCATCCATATCCTAGGCTCTTTGCCACCCACCTTCTACCCCTCCACCCCTCAACATGAGACACACACACACAGTCAATCCTCTCCTTCCTTTCTGCACAGCCCTTGACGCTTGCTGATCTGCTCCTTAACCTTTGTTGCTCCTCTTTCCCAAACCACCCTGGCTAGGGTCCCAAACCCGCAAAGGAGACCTGAGACTCTGAATGAGTAACTTTCAGTCCTAACAGCCTCTCCTAGTGTCAGGGAGCTGTGAACATGGCCTCTGCTAAAAGACTGCTACATCTCCCCCTGAGGGGAGCGGCCTGAGGCAGAGGCGTGGTGGTGTGGAAGGACTTGGAGGCGTTCATTCGGAAGGGTTTAGGGCACTGCAAAACGAGAAGACTTGACAGGAAGCCAAGGGCAAGGCCAGCCTTCTGGGTAGACAAAATGGGGCCTTGCGAGTGCTCACCCCAGCCAGAGGGCAACCGCTAGGACCAACATATGGTAGGGCCCAGAATTTAGGAACAAGAGTTCAGGGATCAACTGGTACAAATTTCAGCCCTGCCACTTGCTGGATTTGTGATCCTGGGTAAATTGCTTAATCTCTCTGAACCTCATCTGTGAAAAGGGCTGATCATGAAAACTTCACAGGGCTGCTGTCAGGATTGCCCAAGATAAAAAAGTCTGCAGGTCATGTCCCTAGGCCTGCTTTCAAAGAACTTTTTACAAGTGCTCATTTTACCTATTAAATGTCTATCTAGGGAACATTTTTTTTGTAAATTTTAAGTAGATTATATCATTTGGGATTGTTAATCATTATATACTTCGATTAAAGCAAAAAAAAATAGTTTTAACTGAGATATTATTGTGATACAGAATTAATAAGAAAAATATCATTTTAAAGAAAAGTCCTGTCTTCCTTGGTTTATAAAAAGTATAATGTAAATAAAATAGGATACTAACATAGAAGAAAACACCTCTCATGCTACAAAGATCATTTCATTGTATCCTAAGAACAGTTTGTGAGGCAAGTTCTATTATTATCCTTATTTTACAGATGAGAAAATAGAAGCCTGAGGACTCATAACTGAACCCATGTTCAGTGCAGGATTCAGAACTTGGGCAAGTCAACTTGAGTGTCTGCACTCCCAACCTCCACCCTGGTCTGCCTCAGTTATCACTAAGTAGTTGCATAATCTTAATATTATGTCAGCAGGTAGGGGTTGGGTAATCCGGGGTCCAGGTGGAGACTAGGGAGCACCTGTGCCCAGAGCGCCTATAAGAGGCGAGAGAGGGCAGAGCTGATCCAAGTCTCTTGTGCTGGTATTAAGCAGTCCCTGTTGCATGCTGTAAGGGGCCCATGGAGAGGCTGGACCCTGGAGTGAAGCAGACTGTACAAGGAGAGGGGCAACCCCAGCAGAAACCATGCCCCTGGAGCACCCTGCCTGGATGAGTTTGAAGGGTCTGTGGTGGCCCCTGCCTAGGACCCTTTCTGATCACCTTTTCCACCCCTCCTCCTCAACTGTTGGTCAAGGTTTTAGAATACAAGCAACAGAAACCAGCTCTGCATAACTTGAGCTACACTTAAGAATTGATGGACTGAGGAAGTTAGGGTCGGAAACCTCCATACATGCGAGGTAAGCTAGGAACATAGCGAGGTCACCTACAGGAACTGTACCATCAGGACACCACCCAGCACCCCGGTCCCAGGACTCTCACCACTGCCCCCAAGTCCTTGTGTCTTTCTGACACTGACCCTGATTCCAAAAGTCAGTGAGCAAACTTTTGGGGTGATGGCTATTTAACTATCTCGATAATGGTACATATGTCAAAACATATCAGATTGGTGCTTCACGCCCAGTAGGAAAGCCAGTATTAAACTAATAACAAGTGCTGGCAAAGATGTGGAGAAACAGAAACCCTCTTATATTGCTGGTGAGAATGTAAAATGGTGCGGCTGCTGTGGAAAACAGTTTGGTGGCTCCTCAGAGAGTTAAACCTAGAATTAGCATGTGACCCAGCAATTCCACGTCTAGGCACAACCCTTCCAACATTGAAAAGATTCCTGTATGACACTGTTCACTGCAGCGTTATTCATAATAGCCAAAAGGTGGAAGCAACCTAGTGTCCATCAGCGAATGAGGGGATAAACAAAATGGGGTATAGCCACACAAAGGAATAGTATTCGGTTATAAGAAGTGAAGTTCTGATGCATGCTACAACATGGGTATTTTGGTGAAATAAGCCAGATACAAAAGAACACATATTGTGTGATTTCTCTTATGTGAAATACTTAAACAAATTCATAGACACCGAAAGCAGAATAGTGGTTACCAGGGATGGGGGGAAGGGAGAATAGGAAGTTATTACTAAATGAATATGAGTTTTGATTTGGGATGGTGAAAACAGTCTGGAAATAGATCATGGTGAAAGTTATACTGCATTGTCACTGTACTTAAGGTCAAAGAATTGTCCACTTAAAATGGCTAAAATGATTTTCATGTTAGGTATATTTTACCATAATTTAAAATAAATAATTTATTATTATTTTAAGACAAAAGATGCCATTTCATACCCACCATTATGGCTACTGTTTTAAAAATGGAAACTAAGTATTGGAGAGGATGTGAAGAAATAGGAACACTTGTTCATTGTTGGTAGAAGGTAAAGTAATGCAGCTGCTGTGGAAAACAGTTTGACGGCTCCTCAGAAAGTTTAATATAGAATTACCATATGACCTGGCAATCCCACTTCCAGATATATATCCAAAGGAGTAGAAAGTGTTAGGCACAGTGTCGTTAAGGATCCCATGCGAGACAGAGAGTCAAAGCTTAACAGGTTTATTGAAAGTGAGGGAGCAGGGAGAAGGCAGGTGGGAGAGCTGACGAGAGAAAGCAGGTGGAAGCCTGAAAATGGCGCCCGCCTGGGGAGCCAGCAAAAGGAAAGAGAAAATGGCTCTGCATCTTTGTTCTGGGGGCTGTGTTTTAAAGGGGGTGGCGTCAGGAGGGGAGAGTGTCCACCAGGTGGTGTGTCATTCCTTGATTGGATGGGGGCTTGTTAACTTCTGATTTGATGGGTTGCTGGGGTTCTGACACACTGCTTTGTCTCTCAGACATCAGGCTCTGCAAAAGAAGCTGAGGGAAAGAGGCTGAGAGAAAGAAACTGAGAGGCCTCCGGGTCACAGAGTCCATTTTATATGTAAAGTTCCTTTTCTGAGACCTGACTGAAAGCAGGGACTCCAACAGATATTTGCACACCAATGTTCAAAGCAGTATTATTCACAACTGCAGAAAAAATGGAACCAACACAATCATCCACCAACCGATGAAAGGATAAACAAAAAATGGTATGGGTCTGTTCTACAACTACTTGCTGAGGTGTACTTTGAAAATCACTGCTTTTTCTTCTTTTCTTTATATATATGTTATATTTAACAATAAAAAAATTTTTAAAAAAAGGAAAAGAAAAAGTGGTATATACATACAAAGGAGTATTATTCAGCCGTAAAAAGAAAAGAATGAAGTTCTGATACGTTGACAACTAGATGAAACTTTAGGACATCATGTTGAGTGTGAGAAGCTAGACACAGAAGGACAAATGCGGTATGAGCTCACTGATACAGAGTGACTAGAATAAGCAATTCATAGAGTCAGAAACTAGAATGCTTAATTGGTCCAGAATTTCTGTTTAGAACAAATGAAGTTTTAGTAATAGATGGTGGGAGGGAAGCAGAACATTATGAAAGTAGTTAATGCCACTGAATTATACATTTGAAGGTGGTTAAGAGGGAAGGTTTTAGGATATATGCATATGTTACTAGAATAAAATTTTTGAAAGTCATAGAACTGTACAACACAAACAATGAACCTTGATGTAAACCTTGGACTATAGCTAGTAGTACTGTTATGATAATATTCTCTAATTAATTGTAATAAATGTGCCACCCTAATGCAAAGTGTTAATAATATGTGGGGTGGGGTGGGAGTATATGTGAACTCTGTGGGCTGCATGATTTTTCTGCAAACCAACAACTTCTCTAATAAAACGAACGAAGCACTGAGCAAGCTGATACAGAATGATCTTCAAAGTAGATGGTGAAAGGCAGAGAACAAAAGTGAAGACTCCTGTGGGTGTATTTTGCTTTGTATTCATAAATGTCATTATATGTACATAAATAAAAAACACTAATTGTGTTACCTCTGGAAAATGAGACCAGGCAGTGAGGAGAGAGGGAGCCTCTCTTTTCCTTATTATCTCTCTTATGCGTTTTCAATTTTCACCATATGCATGAGCTGCTTTTATTACAAGAAGACTCTCTTGCTTGGGTCTTCCTTAAGCAAGATTGAGCGGAAGTCCTGTGTCCTCATCTCCTGGCCTTCTCCTCTCCTTGGCTGGAAAGGGGGTCTCACAGCCTCTGGTGGCCATGGTGGTCCCTGCGCCTGGTGTCCACCCCACAAAATGCAGGTCTCACTGTCCCAGCACCATATGCAGAGGCTCAGGCCCCACACCAGCGGGAATAGCATCCCCGTACCAGGCTGTGGCCCTGGGGTGCCCTTTTACCTTGCAGCATGAAGTCCTCATTCTCCTTCCCCTCCAGGATAATCTGTCTCAAGTCTTATTTAAAGCTTGTCTTTGGGACAGGCCATTCTCATGCCAGGGCACCCTCTCGATCCACTCACCTCTCTCAGACTCAGAAACAAGATGAATTGTTTATTGCTTCTTAGGGGGATGGAGAGCCCTTACTGACTATAGGAAGAAAATCAGGGTCATATACCAATGTGCACGGAATTGCCAAATGCACAAAATGCAAGAATAATCTTTTTATTTCTTCTAACAAGACATCTGGGTTTATACCTATTGGCTTTGTATCAAGAACTGATACTTACTAAATTTAGGCCTAAATTTACAGAATTCTTGGATCAGCCCAGGCTTCTTTTCCCACTAAAGCCACAGTAACTCCTCCTTTATTTCTTCCTCTTTACAGCTCAGACACGGCAGTCTCACATTTTGCACTTCCCTGGTTGGTGTGGAGTCGTGGGAAGAGCCCTGTGTTGGGTACTAGAAGACCAGGGTTCTGACCCGGCACCACCAACTCCTGAGTTACCTGGGAGGAGGCCACATCCGCTCAGTGGGCCTCGGTTTCCCCATCTGAAAATGAAAGATTGCAGGGTGCACGGGTGGTTAGTGGTAGAATACTCGTCTTTCACGCAGGAGACCCAGGTTCAATTCCTGGACCATGTACCGCACCCCCCAAAAAGTGAAAGATTGTACTAGATACTTCAACTGCAGGAAAAGACTGTAGACATATTTTCAGGGGAACAGTTAAATGTTTTATATGGAAAACATGTAGATGTATTGCCCTTGTGATTGAAAATTAATTTTGAGTGTTTGGAAGCCACTGAAATAAGTAATCTGTAAGGATGTGCCCAGACTTGACTTCTAACACTTCTCTGAGCTCAAAAGTAGGAGTAGAGGGGAAGGGGGGGAGGAGCTGAGAGGGGCATCTTTCTGCCATGCAGTCCCCACAGCAACTCTTACCCCCTCCCCACCCTTGTAAAGAGGACAATGTCTCACCTGTCACCATGGTGGTGGCAGAAACTCTGATGGCTGGAGCAGTAAAAGAGATTCTTGTGGTTAAGGATGTAGCAGATGGGGGACAGGAATGGAAGTGGGGCAGTTAAAGAGGACACGGCCTTGCCCAGCATCTCAGCTCTGCCTTTTATCCTTTGGAAACAAGACCCTGCCTCTGTAGCAGTATCAATCTAGAATGGGAAGGGAAGGAAAGGAGGGCATGAACTACTGCATAATCCAGGGCAATTGTCCTCCAAGCAACCTGCTGGGGGCCTACCAGAGTATGTAATTGGGCCTAGCAACCCCCTGGGGGTAGGGCTTAGCAGCCCCTTTTCACAGATAAGAAATACTTTTTAGAGAAAGGAAATACGTTGACTTCAGGCATTAAGTGATTAACCATAAGTGCCACTTCTGTGGGTGATGTGGTGAGCTTCAGAATGATAACCACAAGGCAGCCAGGGTCACATGGGAGCAGATACTTCTGCATCTGGAAGACTAATTGGGATTCTCCTTTTGGAACTTGAGGAACAAAGGAAGTGGTTGAAAGTGATGAAAAACAACCTTCTGAATGAGTGAAAGGAATCAAGTGTTTGGGGCCAGGTGCTTTCTCATACGTTGTTTCATTTAATCCTCTAACCATGTGGGCAGGTAGGCAGTGTTGGTGTGGTTCCCACGTTACAGAGAACTCAGGCTTCAGGGACCTACCAAAGTTCCCCAGCTAGAGAAGGGCAGAGATGGATTCAACGCCTCCTTTCTCACTCAAGCAAGAGTCTCTATAGCGTTCTCTAGTCACATTGACTCAACATCTAATCACCCCATGTGAGATCCTTGAGCACAAGCCCATGTGCTGGTTGCCTCCTCCAAGTTCTAGTCCAACATGCTTGGAGCACAGGCATATTCCAGACTGCCAGAAAATATTTGAAACCTCTGCTGTGAACTCTCCCCTTTTCTCGCTGTCTCTTTCCTTTTTACCACCTGCGTGTGCCTTGGGTGTCAAAATGCTCACGATGGTTGAGCAGGAAAATAACTCTTCCCTTTTAGCAGGAAATTATACCTCTGGGGCACTAGGAACAGAGCACTATGTGAGGAGTCCAGAACTAGATCAACGGCAAACCCTCTTCTGCCTCACTTTCCCCTTCTGTGGCATGAAGTGTTCCCTGGTGAGCCTGGAGACCTCTTCAAGGTCTAAGGTCTAGCTCTTCTTATGGGTGGGGCTCCTATCTATTCCCAGTGGAGCCCGGAAGGAATTCCTTTCTGGGCTTGCCATTCACAGACTGCTCCACACAGACCCCATCTCTGTGCTTCTTGCTGCTTTTCTACTTGAAAAAGTCCCTACTGGGCTTTAACAAGATAAACTGATGGGCACTGCGGGAACATGCTGGACCAAGGCTGTTGCTGTTAACGCTTGTCTGCTGGTTACAGGTGGGTTATATGGGGTCCTGTGGGAAAATAAAGGATAAATAAGAAATATAAGCTCAGTGAGAGCAGGTGTCTCATCTCCCTTGTTTATTGGTTTAGCTCCATGGCACAGAGTATTTCTTGAGTGAGTGCATAAATGAATTAGTGAATGAGCGGAGATGGTTCCTGCCTAGAGATGAATGTTAGTTGGGGAAACAAAACGTACATGCACAAAAAGTTACATAATGACCCAAAAAACAAGTTACCATGCAAAACAATGGGGACAATTTTTTTTGTCTTTAATAATGTAAATCCCTGTGTATGGTCTTGCACTGTGTCCTGGGGCAGGAAGCACAGGGAAACAAATCTTCATTTAGCAAATGGGAGCTGAGTCCTGTGGAGAGGGGGTGACTTTTCCCAGGTCATGCAGTGAAGACCCCTCTCCTGATTACTGCCTGAGCTGGTTAGCCCTCAGTTCCTGCTGATCCTTCTTAAAACTGAAGGGAAAGGGATGCAAGGGCAGTTCAGTGGAAGAGTCCTTGTCTGCCATGCAGGAGACCCAGATAGGGTTCCAGGCCCATGCACTTCCCCCACACCCCTACCCCAACCCCCCATGAAAAAAAAAAAAGCAAAACAAACAAAAAAACTCAACAAATGGTGCTGCAATAATGGGATTTTGGCATGAGAAAAAGAATGAAATGTGAACCCTGCCAAGCAGCATACAAAACAAAACAAAACAAAAAAAACTGGAGGGAACATTATGAATGATTGATCTGGTGATTTCTCTTTGGGATATCGATGAAGTTAGCCACTTTGACCATTTGCTAAATCTTCATTGAGTGACTACTGGATTCCAGGTGCTGTTTCAGTCTCTTGAGATTCATCCACAAATAAAGCAGACACAGTTCTTGCCCTCATGGATCTTATGTTCTAGTAGAGGGAGGCAGCCAATGAAGAGTAATAAGTAATAATAAGTAAGCAAATCATGTAGCATATTAGGATATGACTCAGGTTGTGGGGAAAAGAAATAAAGCAGGATCATGAGAATGATCCTTCCAAAAGCTGGAAGGAGATGAGGGAGCTGGCCCAGTGGGTTGTTGGAGAAAGTGTACCAGGTGGAGGGAACAATTACCATAAAGGTCCTGAGGCAGAAATGCATGTGTGTTCAAGAAAGATTGACAAGGTCTTTGTAGCTGGAGCCAAATGAGTGAGGGAGGGAGCAGGTCATTGAGCCAAGTCAAGGAGGTCTCTTAGCCACAATAAGGACTTTGGGAGTTATTCTAATTGGGTGAGAAGCCACCTGAAGGTTTTAAGCATGGAGTAACCTCATCTCATTTACATTTGAAGAGGCTCTCTGGGGCAGCTGGGTAGAGAAAAGACTATCAGGGGACAAGGGTATAACAGGGAGGTGAGCTAAATGTTTTTGGAGTAGTCCAGGTGACAGTAATTTAGGTGGTAGCTTGGTGAGGATGAGAAATGGTCAGATTCTGAATCTATTCTAATATAAAAGCAACAGGATTTGCTTGTGGGTTGGATGTTGGGTGCGTGGGAAAGAAAGGAATAAATGAGTACTCCAAGGCTCTGAACAGTGAATTATATGGTGGGTTCAGGGGGGGTGGGTAGTCCTTTACTGAGACTGGAATACTAGGTAGCATAGGGTTAGGGATACCATGAATTCCATTTTGGAGTTATTAAGTTGAAGATGCTCATAAACTTTCAAATGGAGCTGGATCTATTAGATCACAATTCAGGGCCAGGGTTGGGCCTGGACATATAAATTGGGAACATGATTTTGAAAACCAGGAAGTCAGTCTAAATAGAAGAAAAAAAGTTCTGATGACTGTGTCCTGGGACATTACAACCTTTAAACGTAAGAAAGAAAAACAGAAAACAGAATCTATAAATAAGTAAGAATAACTAAGACGGAGACAGAGAGGAGCTAGAAAGGAAACCAGGAGAGAGTGGAATCCTGGAAGTCAAGGGAAGACAGCGGTTCAAGAAGGAAAGAATATTCACCTTTGCCAAATCTGCTGAGGAGTCAAGAAAGATGAGGACCAGATTTGTCCATGAGGAGGTTACGGATAATCTTGATAAGAAAGGTTTCTGTTGGGACAAAATTCTGATTGAAGAAAAAGGAGGGAGAAGTGAAGAAGTGGAGACCGAATAGTGGCTATGAGTTCAAGAAATTCAAGTTCCCTTGAAAAAGGAGAGGGAAATTGGCCAACAGTTAAAGAAGGAATGATCCAGGAAAAAGGAGGAAAGGGTATAGAGAGACGGAATAATTGCAAAGGCAAGAACCCTGAGGGAGTGAGGGGATATGGGATCCAAGTACAAGTGGCGAGATAAGCCTCAGGAGGGAGCACAGACAGGTGATCCACACAGATCCACGGAGCATCTGCCTTTCCTAATGCAGCCTGACTGACGGAGGTGGCGTAGTCAAGTCCCCATCCTACAGCTAACACAAAAAATTTCTGCACTACAGGCTCAGGACTTTAAATCAGGCCCAAGAATCAACAAATGATCCCTTGTAGGGCTAGAGTGAAAGCATATCATGCTGTTAGGAAAAAAAGAAATAAAAATATAGGACTTTATTCTAAAAAACAACCAATTGAGAGCATGGCTCTATAAAAGAAACCTTTTGTCCCCTCTCTAGCAAGATATAGAGGAGGGGAAAAGAGGATCTCCAGAAGATTTTTCTTTTCACAATGATGTTTCCCTTCATTAGTAGTCAGAGAAAAGGCAAATATAAACAGAGAGATATCAAGTTGTGCCTAATGGGTTCTCTAAAAAAATGCAACTAATCCATTGCATCAAGTGCTTGGTATTTTAATAAAACAAGCATTTTCATTAATCATGGGTGGGAATGAAAACTGTTGAAGATTTATTAGAAACAATTTGTCTATTTTTATGAAAAGACTAAACATTCATACTTTTTGGCTCAGCAATTCTCTTGGGACTCTATTCTAGAGAAACCACTGACAACTTGGATAAAAATTTAGTCACAAGCTGTTACTCGTTTATGGTGATGGAATAACTATAAGAAAATTGCATGTTCAAATGTAAAAGACTGGTTCACAATATTTTGACACATTAATATTTAATATATGCTGAAATGCATAAGTGAGTTGGAAAAAGCTACAAAATTAGTAACAGGTGAATTTCTCAATTTTGCCTTAGAGATCATATATTCTTTCTTCAATTACATCTAGTCTGCAGATTATCCCATTTATTGAATTTTTAAAAATATTATAATGACCATTCTTTTTTCCATGATTTCTAAGTGAGGTTTCTTCACATCAACTCGTGCTGGTGTCATTTCTGCCCATTTTGTTTAAGTCCTTCTTTTTTAGCAGATATTTTCTTTCCTTTCTCTCTTTGAGGTCTACTATTTTCATTTCATATAGAATGAATTCTCTGTATTACTAGTTTGATTGACTGTCTTAGCATTCACTCCTATTAGGTTTTGGGGAACATCAGCTTGCTGTCTCATCTTGAATTGTGTATGTGTGTGTGTCTGTGTGTGTGTGTATGTGTTCAGTTGTCTTCTAGCAGTTTTGCCCTTGCTTCCATCCAGCTTGCTCGGCTCCCCATTCTGATATTGGCTTTATATGGGTGGTCTGAGTCTCCTCATGGAGATCTTGGGGATATTGTAGATCCAGTCATATTGGCAGCAGTTGGCTTGATCCAGTTCTTGGGTAGGAGGCTGTATCAACTCTTCTTTCCTCAGTAGAAAATATACTAAATCACAGTCCCAAGTGTTGATCAGCCATAGTTTTTTTCAGGTGTCTTCTATGAGCGGGGTAGGGGGGTGGGGTCCCACACCAGTCAAGAGTTTCACATCATTTCCTAATAGCCAAACTTCTAGCAGCCTCTGCTTACTTTTGCACTCATTGCTGAGCTGCAGTTTGGCCTGCCATTGCGTTTCTGCTTTGTCCATTCCATTTTTAAACAGTATTCTGTCTATCATTGTTTTGTGTTCACAGAAAAGGGGGCTGCAAAGGGTGAACTAAGCAATGCCATCTTAACCAGAAGGCCCAAACTGTAGGTTCTTACTTTACTGACTCTGGCTCATGGGGGTGAAGGAAGTGGTGTTAACATTATCCCTACCTTTTGCTGACTGCAGGATCTCAGCTTCCCTCACCTCATTCCCAGTTTCCACAGTTGTTTCTCTGGGTGTCTCACCTGTCTTCTCATGCCCGCCTACTCAAATCTGGCCACTCGGGATTCTGGAGCTGTCTACTACCTGACAGCCCTTTGAGGACATCTCTTCTCCTATTCCCCCTACAGCTTTCCTTTGAGAAAGCACCTCACAGTGCAGGGCCTATCTCCTGGGTCTCCAAAAATTCAAGATCCTCGAGTGTCCAAAGAGTACCAGGGCCACTTTGAATTCCCTGCAAGAGTAAGGAGAATATCCTCCTCTCCAAAGAGTTCAGACCAGAGCTGGAAATCAGGTCCATACTCTCTCTCTTCCTTCCAGGAGACACCACAAGCCCTCCACCTTACAACTTTCTCTTCAGTGGTCGCCTTTTCCATGATGCAAACCAACTCACGCAGTGTGTTCATTAGACTCAACCCCACTTTGAGTCCCATGCTGAACTGCCCTCTGCATGTGACCAGAAGGAAACACTCAATTTTAGCATTGATTTCATCTGGCTGTATGGGTTACTATGATTTTTTACTTTGTTTTGTGTGTGTGTGTATATGCTTTTAGGCATTTTTCCAATCTTGTACAATTCATGTTTATTACTTTTGCAATAATGAAAAAAGTTATGGAAAAAAGTTTGCCCTTCTAAAATGTTTGTGAGAAGAAAGTCAGTCCTTCTAACAAAAATTCTCACAATTTTTATAATTTTCCTTTAAAAAACTTGCATTTTGTCCAGCTATTAGGATGTGAATTGGATTTTCATTTGTCAAAACTTTGTCAGGAGGAACCTTTATAAAATGCATTTTGAAATCTCAGACTGAGAACCACAAAATTCAGTGTTTCAGCTTGCTAAAGCTGCTGGAATACAATATAGGAGAAATGAGTTAGCTTTTACAATGCGGATTCATTAGGTCACAAATTTACAGTACTAAGGCCATGAAAAAGTCCCAATTACAGCATCCACAGGATGATACCTTCTCTGGAGAAAGGCAGCTGGCATCTGGGGTTCCTCTGCCACATGGGAAGATACATGGACAGCGTCTGCTGGTGCTTCCCTCCCAGGTTTTGTTGCTTTCAACTCCTGTTCTCTCTCCCTGTGTTTTGTCTTTTTCCCTCTCATAGAGGGTTCCAGTAAAGGGTTAAGACCCACCTTGAATGGACTGGGTTACATCTCAGTTGAAATAACCTAACCAAAAGATCCCATCCACAATAGGTCTGTACCGAAAGGGATGGATTAAAAGAACATAGGCATTTTTTTGGTAAATAACAGATTCAAACTACCATACTTAGTATCTCATATTTAAATGCTACTTAAATTATTATTGGAATCTAATCTCACTAACTAGGATACATTTTTATAAAATGTTTCTTTGTATCTTGGATTGAAAGTACTTGCCCAGAGGCAAAAGTTCTGGAAGCATAATGTTGTTTTGAGATGTTTTTAAGAAGGAGATAAAAGAGCAACAAGTTTACACTAGTTAGTTTAGTATGATTTTAATATTAGCATTTTGCATCAGTGATTCCCAAACTTGAGTGCTTATTAGAATTATTCAGAGGAATTTTTAAAACATAGATTCCTGAGTCCTACTCCCTAAAAACAAAAACTGTTTCATTGGGTCTAGAGCCTTTTTATTATTATTATCCTGGGAGTCTTTTATTAAAAAAAAAAATGTTCCTAGGTGATTCCGATAGTCAGGTCTGGGAAGTCAGTGATAAAAATAATATGACAATGTTGCTTCCTGTTGAAACAGAGCTTGAAGGATATTAAAGAATGATGAGAAAGAGAGAGAGAAAGGAAGAAAAGAACAACAGACACAAATGGGTTCAGGGGGTCTGAAGCTTAACTCTACATCGGACATCAGACATCAGACAACTTTATTCTCAACCAGATCCTAGTTATATACCACAGGATGTCAATAGACATGCAGGCATTTCCTGAGGGAGCAAAGTTCTTATCTTACAGTGTTCTTCATACTTAACATAACCATTTGGGGTAAACATTCTCTTCCTCCCAGACTGCTCCACATAACAATCTCCACAGTTTACTGCCGCCATCCTGAGGCCAGCTGCTTCCAACAAATTCTGCAGATCTTGTTTTAAACCTTTGGCTCCTACATGACAGTGATTTGAGAGTAGACAACAAAATAAAAGCTTACCAGACATCTCTTTGTGGCAGAGTTTTTTCTTTCCTTTCTTTTTTTTTTTTAAACTGGGACCAGATCTTACAGAACCTATTCAAGGTACATAGCAGAACAATAAAGAAGATCAAGGCTACTGCTCATTATTATTTTTATCTCTTATACTTTGTAAAACTTTACATTTCCAACACTCCAGAGAGTATTCATATACACAGTTAAACGACATGTCCCTGAATTATAACATTATAAATGTTAACTGTATAATGTTTCACAATTTCTTATTTTGTAACTCTTCATAGAAATAAGCAATGAAATATTACTTTCATCTTTTGAAATGGTATTTTTTTCAAGGCAGTGTCCCTTTGGTATTAAGGTGGGGGGGAGTTAATGTTTCCTTTTTTCACAGAAATCATTATGAAGTCATGGACATTTAAAAATTTTGAAAAGGTTTGGCAAGCATCTGATCATGCTACTCCTTCGCTCAATATTTTTTTACAGGCTCTCCAGCTCCCAGAGTAGAGTCCTAGCTCCTTAGTTTTCCCTCATACCAGACCTTTCATGACCTGACTCTTGCTTCCTGCTCTAGCTCCACTTTCAAGCTTATCTCTCCCCATGTAGTTACGCCTTTACTATTTACAGTTTCCTTAGCACAGAATGCATTCCCATCTTCAGTCTACTGCATATGATTTCCCAGCCACCCAAACTGTTTGTGTTGGCTTGAAATGTTGTGTACCCCAGAAAAGCCATGTTCTTTAATCTTCATTCAATATTGCTGGGTGGGATCTTTCTGATTAAGTTGTGTCAATGGAGATGTGACCCACCCAATTGTGGGTGGGACCTTTCAATTAGGTGGTTTACATGTAGATGTGTCTCTCCCCATTCAGGGTGGGGTTGCTTACTAGACTCCTTTTAGAGGGAACCATTTTGGAAAAAGCTTCAGAGCCCACACAGCTTTTGGAAATGCAGAAAGAAAAGACCCCTGGGGAAGCATTTGAAGTGAGAAACAGAAGGAAAGCTAGCAGACATCACCATGGGTCTTCCCAGCTGACAGAAACCCCGAATGTCATTCGCCCTTTCTTGAGTCAAGGTATACTTTCTCTGAATGCCTTAATTTGGACATTTTTTATAGCCATTGACCTGTAAACTTGCAATTTAATAAATTCCCTTTTTAAAAGTCATTCCATTTCTTGTATATTGCATTCCAGCAGCTTTAACAAACCAAATCTTTTTCCTTTTTCAACTGAAAACTCCCATTCATGCTCTGAAACCCAGCTCAGATGGGTCATTCCCCTGGAAAGCCTCCTGATTCTCCTCTGCACTCTCTCCTGATCATGTACACATTTCTGTTACTTACATTTACCTGGATAATTTCACTCATCTCCATATATCCAAAGCTAGCACAGTGTCTTGCACACAGTAAACATTGCATAAATATTTGTCAAATCAAGACAGATTTATTCTTTACACAAATGTAGAATTGTCCACTTTATGCTGGGCACTGCTCTAGTTTCCTGAGATTCAAAATTAGTGAGACACAGACCTTGTTGTGCCTTTAGGAACCCACAGTCCAGTGGGACATGCACAGATAATTAAGTGATGATGGGATATAGGCAGCTGTTTCATCTTTTCTCATTCTTGCTTTTTCCCCTCAACTGGCTATAGCTTGAAAGCATAATTCATATTTATTGCTTGGTGTCTTTCTTCAACAGAATTTTTCATTTCCTATATTCAGTTTCTGAAGTCATTTAATAGAACATTTTTCTATTTCTCTCTTCACTCTAGTATGAGAAAGACTTCTCAAACAGGCTAAGTAGCTCCCAAAGTTGCCACTTCCCAAGGAAGTGAGCTCCCTGTGACTGGAGATGTGCAAGGCAGGTCTGGCAACCACCTGGCCTGGGTGGAAGGATAGAAAAGAAATTGATGCTCAAAAAGACTGTTGGAACCAGATAAACTTGAAAGTATTTCTAACCTTGATTCTAAGAAAAATAAATCAAGTCTAAACCAAGAACACAAGGGTGAACTTCAAAAATGCTGTTATCTACTCAATCCCTGGGCCACGGGCCCTGGAAAGAAAAACAAGCTCTCTTCATCTCTTCCAATATTCTTTCTCAAACCATTTTATGTAATAGACTGGAGCTCTTGCCAGATCAAATTGGAAGCATTCCCAGGGATCTCCAGGCTCTGCAGTTCTAAAGTTCTGCAGACTTTATCTTTGCTTTGCGATAATCCCAAATGAAAACCAGCTGGGCCCGTGCAGAAAGGAAGATGGGGGTGACAGACAGCACAGGGGCTTCTGGTGAGTCCCTGCTTGTTCAGGAGTCCTAACATAGAGTCCACCCAAGGAGTCCTTTAAAGGACTCCCACCATAAGCCAAATAGTTCAGGAAATTTCCTCTACTCTTCTAAGTAAAAACAATAATAATTATTTTTATAATAATAATATTATAATAATATTATTATTATTAATTATTGTTTTCCTCATTTAGGAAATTAATCAGTGACATATAAAATCACCATTGGGGGGCGGGCCGCGGTGGCTCAGCGGGCAAAGTGCTTGCCTGCTATGCCGGAGGACCTCGGTTCGATTCCCGGCCCCAGCCCATGTAACAAAAACGGAGAAACAGAATACAATAAAACAAGAAAATGTTTAAAAATGTTTCCCTTTCTTCCTTCCTTCCTTCCTTCTATCCTTCCTTCCTTCTCTCTGTCTTTCCTTTAAAAAAAAAAAAAAAAAAAAAAATCACCATTGGGAGCTCCTAATCTGCAACAGCTTTTCCAAGTTATCCTGAGACAATCTCTCGCCAGGCAGCACAAAAATTAAAAAGCAAGTACAGTGACTTTATTTAAGTAATTGTACAATGCATCTTAGGTTTAAAAAAAAGAAAACTTTTTAAAGGTTCCCTTTTCTTCCCCAAACCCCTGCTCTGCATGTAATTGCGTCAATAAAATTTTGCACTGACTACTGGGACTCAGCTTATCTCCATGGGTTGTTGAATGCACTATCTCTCTCTAGTGTCAGTCCAATAAGGGTTAAAGTCCTGCCAAGCCCCCTAGACACATTAAGTCACCTCTTTGAGCTTCCCTATCCTTATTTGCAGAATGCTGGTAATAAAGCCCACCAGTAGGCTGTTTTGTATTAAATTGAGTAATATGTGTGATATCTGCTCGGTATTTAGCACTGTGCATGGCTCAGGATAAGCACTACAACATTATTGTTGATTATTGGCTATTGGTATTGATGAAGTCTCACTGTCTGCAAATTCTGCTTCATTAGGCCCCCAGCAAGGCCTGTCTCAAGTCGTTAGTGACTTTTTTCAGTTTATTCCTAGACTTTCTGATTCAACAGTAGTCTCCGCCAGGCACGAAAAGTAAATGGAAGAGAGCCAACGCCCTTGGCAATGAAAGCCTCCTCCCTGACTCTGCTTAGGCTTCTTTGTTGGAATTTCCCTGGATCATGGAATTGGCCAAGATGACCGTCAATCAGCATGTGGATCACTGAGGGGACCATGGGGTGTGAGCAGATATTTAGAAAAGTCAAGAAGGGGAGGAGTTGGGGAGAAGTCCACTGCAGACGTCACACACAGACTGCTGTACAGACGGCAGCCATATAGGGACCTGTGGCCTGAGAGACAGAAGAGGTGAGCCTGATGCGGGACTGAGACCAGTAGGACCCTGAAGACTGCAGAGGGTGAGTAGCTTATTTGTCTGGCTTTCCATTCAAGGGACAAGGGAAAGGCAACGGCTTCTTTGTCTTTTGGGGATCTAAAAAGGAAAACTAAGCTCTGTTCCTGCCCTGTTACTAGCAACTTGTGCAAACTTGAGCAAGTCACCAGCTTTCTCTGGGCCTATTTTCTCATCTTTACAATAGATAGATCTAAGTGCAATTCTTAGTATTTGTACAGTGCTTTAGAGTTGGCACTTTTCCAAACAGTAGCTCATTTAGTCCTGTTGCTTGTCATGATTCTAGAGATAAAGAAACTAATGTCTAACAGACGGCTATTCAGCTAATACAAAGCCAGACTGGGCCTTAAATTCTGGTCTCCTGGCACAAATTCTAGCTTCTAGCAAGTGCATTATTCCCTCCAGCTCTGAAATCTGAAAGTTCCCAGGATCTCTGCCACCTTCAGTGCTACTTTCTTTTGCTCCAATGCTCTCACTCTCTACTTCCCTCTGGCTGTCCAGGTCTCTTCTCTGTTCCTCTTCCCAGAATTACCTTTCTCATTCTATAGGTCTGCAGCACTAATTTTGTTTTCTGAGAAGGGGTGAATACCAGATACCCCGTCTCTTCCCTCCAGAGTTGGCACTTGAGTGCACCTTGTTTTCCAGAGTTCCCTGTGTGTTGGACCATATCTTCCCATAAGGTGTCAAGGGGAGAAGTAGGCAGGAACCATTTAACTTTCAGGGCAGCGGTTCTCCAAGTGCGGGCCCAGACCACCCATGCACAGGTCACAAACATCCAAGATGTTGGTTAAATATGCAGATTCCTGGGTCCCCATCCCAAACTTAGAGAATCTGAATGTGCATTTTGTGTCTGAGAGGCACTTACTACCATTTGGAAACCACTACTCTTAAAAAAACTGTGCCTTTGAGACATGGAGGGCTGTCTTGAAAGATCAAAGGGAGTGTGAGGAAGCCAGAGTGAGGAGCTGGTTTCAGTTCCAGGGCATCAGAAACATGTAGGCCTGCTTCACTGAAGGTTAAGCTGAGTCTGTTGGCTTCTCTGGAGCTGGTGTGGGATCACCTGGGAAGCTCAGGGCAGCCGTATCTTTGAAAAAGCTACCTGGCTGATATTGTTGAGAGCCACTGAGGATGAGAAGGTCTGGATTTGAAGTTCCCTTCTACCTTTTCAAGCTCTGGAACCTGGGATGAGTCATCAAGCCCATTTTTGTAGTGGCATAACAGGGATAATGATGATAATAATAACGGCTACTTCATTAGACTACCCAAATGAGAGATAAAGTGGCTGGCAAACCAAAGGTCTGAGGTCCCTACCTCAGAGCACATGGGGGAGACTAACTTGAGGTACTGGTGGAAGACTAACTTGAGGTTGTCAAGCACCTATACTTCTAGCTGCAGGCACCCTGAGCCAGACATAGAGCTCCTCTCCATACTCCCTGCTCTCCTGTCACCTCCGGAGTGAGTCTTTGAGCAGTTCACTGTCTGCAGCTCCAGCAGTTCACCAGGACCATATGTTTATAGAAAGGAGAGAGAGAGGTCCTGGGCAGTGATGTATACAGAGAACCAGAGGACCCCAGAGCCTAGGACTTAGGCTTGGTTCTGCCTAATAAAAGAAAAACTTTTCATACAATTTAGGATCTCATAGCTTTATTGAGCAATTCATGAATCAGGCAGCATTCCATTCAGAAAGTAGAGGGGAGCTCCCCTGAGGGGGTGGTAAGAAGCTCATATAGGACAAATGTGAAAGCGACTGAAGAAATATTCTGATTGGCTGACATTAAGTGTCCTTTTCATAATAGAGAGTCTTACAGAAAGGGAAGCAGATATACATTGATTAGCAGGGTATACTCATCCAATCTGATAAGTTCTCTCTACTGGACCAAAACTAGTTTTATCACCAGGTATTGTTCATCATCTACCCTGTATAGGGTTGCTTTAGTTTGCTAGCTGCCGGAATGCAATATACCAGAAGCAGAATGGCTTTTAAAAAGGGGAATTTAATGAATTGCTAGTTTACTGTTTTAAGGCCAAGAAAATGACCCAATTAAAGCAAGTCTATAGAAATGTCCAACCTAAGGCATGCAGGAAACAATACTTTGATTTAAGAAGGCCAATGAAGTTCAGGATTTCTCTCTCAAGTGAGAAGGCGCATGGCAAACACAGTCAGGGTTCCTCTCTCATCTGGAAGGGCACATGGCGAACATAGCGTCATTTGCTAGCTTCTTCTCCTGGCTTCCTGTTTCATGAAGCTCCCCAGGAGGCATTTTCCTTCTTCAGCTCCAAAGATCGTTGGCTGGTGGACTCTGCTTCTCGTGGCTGTGTCATTCTGCTCTCTCTGAATCTTCCATTCTCCAAATGTTTCCTCTTTTATAGGACTCCAGAAACTTCTCAAGACCCACCCAAATGGGTGGAGACATGTCATCACCTAATCCAGTTTAACAACCACTCTTAATGAAATCACATCTCCGGGGAGATGATCTGATTACAATTTCAAACATACAGTATTGAATAGGGATTATTTTACCTTTATGAAATGGGATTTTGATGAACACGTGGCTTTTCTAGGGTCCATACATCCTTTCAAACCAGCACAAGGGTGCTCCATTTTCTCAGAAAACCCCTGCAGGTCAATTGCTTTCATCCTAGGAAAAGCCTTTTCGGAAAAGAGTCTTCTTCCAGCAACACCCAATGCAGGTGGCCATTTTATTTTACTTAGCAGCCCCAAGTCACTGCAGGGTCCCTGGAAGGGCATCTGCTCTCTCTGTGTCCCCTCTGGGAAATGGGGGCTCTCTTAGTTTGCCAGGCTGCTATGACACATACCATGCAATAGGTTGGCTTAAACAACAAGAACTTATTATCTCTCAGTTTTGAGGCTAGGAGAAGTTGAAAATCAAGATAGCAGCAAGTCTGGCTTTCTTTTGGAGTCTGTACGTTCTGGTGTGACTGTCATACTCCTTGGGGTTCCTTGGCTTGTATCTCTGCCTTCTCTCACATGGCAACATCCTCTTCTTTCTGGCTTCTGTGACTTCTTGGTCTTCTTTATAAGACCTCCAGTAATCTGTATTAAGACCCACCTTGATTCAGTTGGACCACACTTTAACTAAGATAATATCTTCAAGAGAGACAGTACTGTACTGTTCACACCCACAGGAATGTGGATTAAGATTAAGACCATGTTTAAACTGGGCTACACAATTCACTCTACCACAGGGGGTAATACCTGAAACTTGTTGACTTTGAATGTTGTGTGAGTTTATAGGTGTGAAAAAGGAGAAAAATGTACTGAACACCTATATGTGCTAGCCCGGTGTTCTTGCACTGCCACACACCCCTGCAAGGTTAACCTGTTAGTCCCCTTTCAAAGATGAGGAAATGAAGCATAAGCACACATATGCTGGAGCATGTAGAGGTGTGTGTCCACATATATTCATACATACACACATATATACACATTGTTCCAACCCAGCTCTCTAAGGACTCAGATCAGGGCAGCCACTAGATCAAAGAACACTCCAGGCATGGAATTAGACATGAGTTTTATTAGGATTAATGAACAAGAGAGGGTCCCTGATGGTGGCCATTGGGAGAATGGAAATAACAATCCACAAAGCAGGGGTGCAAGGGGCAGCTTATAAGGGTTTGGGACAAGGACATTCCATAGGGTATGAGAACAGAGATTCAGCAGGGTCTCATGACACAGGAGTTGGGAGATTTGTATCAACATATACGTCAGGGGAGAGGAATTTTTTTTTTAGTTAATTTTAAATTTTTTTTAAAAAATACCAAAAACACCAAACAAACACAAACATTCGTAACTTTTGATCATTCCATTCTACATATATAATCAATAATTCACAATATCATCACATAGTTGCATATTCATCATCATGATCATATCTTGGAATACTTGCATTTATTCAGATAAAGAAATTAAAAGAAAACAGAAAAAAATTCATACATACCATACCCCCCACCCCCACCCCTCCCCTTCACCGATCACCAGCATTTCACTCTAAATTTATTTTAACATTTGTTAGGGGAGAGGAGTTTTAATGCCTTACAAGATAAGTGGTTTACAATACCATCTGTACATTGCTTCCTTCCTGAGGAAGTCTGCTGACCTTTAACTTCTGTCCCGGTCATGAAGTCTGCTTCATGCAGCGACTCACTCTCAATATGGAGGGAGAGCCTAGGCACTGGGTCTCCGTAATCCACCCCCATGCAGCAGGCTCTGTTGGCCAAAAGACAGACATTGCATCCATATTCCACAACATAGTATAAGAGACAACAGAACACCAGGAGTACCCCCCCCACACACACACAGAGATAAAAACCAAAGAAAGAGATGCTGCCATGGCCAAGAAAAGGAATCAAACTATTTACATAACGGGTTTACTGATAATTGATCAATCTGATGTATGTGCTCTTGCATTTGATTTAAAACTTGTAAAACATTGCACAAATGATTAGGAATATATACGCAACACTGCCCATTAATTAAGGCACAGGTGCCGTCTTGCGCTGCACTGAGGATGTCCAAGGCCATTCTATTTTGTAAAACTACTTTTCTAAGCTATGTGATTTCTTCACTTAGCAAAGACATGCTACTGTGGAATCATTAACAGTGATTAATGATTGGCTAAAGTTGCCGCGTTTTTCTATAACTATTGCAGTTCCATCTGGTGGAGCTAAAGAATAATTTCACTATGGGGTGCATTTTATTCCATATCTAGCATCAACCATTTCCCAATTACTATGAGTATGGGGTAAAGAGTCATATAAGGTAGCGGGGACATAGGGCTGTCCCCACATACAACATTCTGTCCAGTTTTAGGGTAAATAGGGCTAACCATATTGCCCACAAGTCCACAGCCAGCCTTCCATGGGGAAGGACATACCCCCTGTTGGTTGGAGATATTTTGCCAGTAGAAAAGACTATTGTTTTGTAGCTTAACTGTAAAGCTACACCCCACATCATGAATTCCATCAACGTGTTCCATACTGATCGGGGCAACATGGTCTATTGTTAGAGCTTCTACGTCAGTCTCCATAAACCATCATATACAGCATATCCCAATACTGGTCGGGGCTTGTTCACCTGTTCTTGTACAAGGGAGAAGATGCAAGCCTTGGTCTCATTATAGGATGGTGTTCTAATGTGCTAGCTGCTGGAATGTGATACACCAGAAACAGAATGGCTTTTAAAAGTGGGAATTTAGTAAGTTGGAAGTTTACAGTTCTAAGGCCATGAAAATGCCCCAATTAAAGCAAGGATATAGAAATGTCCAATTTAAGGCATCCAGGGAAAGATACTTCAGTTCAAGAAGGCCAATGAAGTTCAGAGGTTTTCTCTCAACTGTAAAGGCACATGGCGAACATGGCAATGTCTGCTAGTTTTCTTTCTAGGCTTCTTGTTTCATGAAGCTCCCCCAGGAGCATTTTCCTTCTTCATCTCCAAAGGTCTCTGGCTGCGTGGGCTCTCATGGGTCTCATGGCTCTTTTCAAAATGTTTCCCTTTTAAAGGATTTCAGCAAACTAATCAAGCCCCACCTGAAATGGATGGAGTCACATCTCCCTCTAATCAAAGGTTAATACCCACATTTGGATGTGTCACATCTCCATGGGGATAATCTAATTAGCTTTCCAACCTACAGTGCGGAATAGAGATTAACAGAAAGGGTGCCTCCACAAGATGGATCAGGATTAAAACATGGCTTTTCTAGGGTACATAATCCTTTCAAGCCAGCACAGATTATAATTGGACTTCAGTTTTAAATGAGAAGATTCTTTTCCAGATTTTCTGATGTGCTGAATTCAGCCAGGCCAGCGAGTATTCTACCCAATCCAATTCAAAGATGGCATGTCTGTGCAAACCCAAATTGGGTTTGATTGTAGGCATGAGTGACTGCTGAAACTCACTGCAGGAAGATGTTCGCTAGGATGCTATGGGTAAAAAGGAAGACGTTTATGGAAACTATAAGAGGTAATTCCTGCTGACCTAACAATACACATGCTAGAGTTCCACTGGTTGATAACAGGCAAAGGAACATTATGGGGAGATTTTAAATACCAGATATTCTTCCTCTGCAAGTCTTCTACGATTACATCGATTGTTAATCTGGGTATAAGAAGGGTTGTACAATCATGCATAAGGTTCCCATGGGAATAGGAAGCCCCCAGATTGATGATAAAAATTTTAACAGGCATTTAAATTGTAAATTGAGGTCTTGCTACATTATTTGGGGTAGCTCCTACTACCAAGGGACTTAGGATTCTTTTTTTTTTAATTAAAAAAAATTAACTAACACAACATTTAGAAATCATTCCATTCTACATATGCAATCAGTAATTCTCAATATCATCACATAGATGTATGATCATCATTTCTGAGTACATTTGCATCGATTTAGAAAAAGAAATAGCAAGACAACAGAAAAAGAAATAAAATGATAATGTAGAGAAAAAAATAAAAATAAAAAATACAAAAAATATATATAAAAAAACAAAACAAAACAAAAAAACTATAGCTCAGATGCAGCTTCATTCAGGGTTTTAACATGATTACATTAAAATTAGGTAGTATTGTGCTGTCCATTTTTGAGTTTTTGTATCCAGTCCTGTTGCACAGTCTGTATCCCTTCAGCTACAATTACCCACTATCTTACCCTATTTCTAACTCCTGATGGTCTCTGTTACCAATGACATATGCCAAGTTTATTCTCTAATGTCGGTTCACATCAGTGGGACCATACAGTATTTGTCCTTTAGTTTTTGGCTAGTCTCACTCAGCATAATGTTCTCTAGATCCATCCATGTTATTACATGCTTCATAAGTTTATTCTGTCTTAAAACTGCATAATATTCCATCGTATGTATATACCACAGTTTATTTAGCCACTCGTCTGTTGATGGACATTTTGGCTGTTTCCATCTCTTTGCAATTGTAAATAATGCTGCTATAAACATTGGTGTGCAAATGTCCGTTTGTGTCTTTGCCCTTAAGTCCTTTGAGTAGATACCTAGCAATGGTATTGCTGGGTCGTATGGCAATTCTATGTTCAGTTTTTTGAGGAACCGCCAAACTGCCTTCCACAGTGGTTGCACCATTTGACATTCCCACCAACAGTGGATAAGTGTGCCTCTTTCTCTGCATCCTCTCCAGCACTTGTCATTTTCTGTTTTGTTGATAATGGCCATTCTGGTGGGTGTGAGATGATATCTCATTGTGGTTTTGATTTGCATTTCTCTAATGGCCAGGGACATTGAGCATCTCTTCATGTGCCTTTTGGCTATTTGTATTTCCTCTTCTGAGAGGTGTCTGTTCAAGTCTTTTTCCCATTTTGTAATTGGGTTGGCTGTCTTTTTGTTGTTGAGTTGAACATTCTCTTTATAAATTCGGATACTAGACCTTTATCTGATATGTCGTTTCCAAATATTGTCTCCCATTGTGTAAGCTGTCTTTCTACTTTCTTGATGAAGTTCTTTGATGCACAGAAGTGTTTGATTTTGAGGAGCTCCCATTTATTTATTTCTTTCTTCAGTGCTCTTGCTTTAGGTTTAAGGTCCATAAAACTGCCTCCAATTGTAAGATTCATAAGATATCTCCCTATATTTTCCTCTAACTGTTTTATGGTCTTAGACATAATGTTTAGATCTTTGATCCATTTTGAGTTAACTTTTGTATAGGGTGTGAGATATGGGTCCTCTTTCATTCTTTTGCATATGGATGTCCAGTTCTCTAGGCACCATTTATTGAACAGACTGTTCTGTCCCAGGTGAGTTGGCTTGACTGCCTTATCAAAGATCAAATGTCCATAGATGAGAGGGTCTATATCTGAGCACTCTGTTCAATTCCATTGGTCGATATATCTATCTTTATGCAAATACCATGCTGCTTTGACCACTGTGGCTTCATAATATACCTTAAAGTCTGGCAGCATGAGACCTCCAGCTTTGTTTTTTTTCCTCAAGATACTTTTAGCAATTCGGGGCACCCTGCCCTTCCAGATAAATTTGCTTATTGGTTTTTCTATTTCCGAAAAATAAGTTGTCGGGATTTTGATTGGTATTGCATTGAATCTGTAAATCAATTTAGGTAAGATTAACATCTTAACTATATTTAGTCTTCCAATCCATGAACACAGTATGCTCTTCCATCTATTTAGGTCTTCTGTGATTTCTTTTAACAGTTTTTTGTAGTTTTTTTGTATAGGTCTTTTGTCTCTTTAGTTAAATTTATTCCTAGGTATTTTATTCTTTTAGTTGCAGTTGTAAATGGAATTCATTTCTTGATTTCCCCCTCAGCTTGTTCATTGCTAGTGTATAGAAACACTACAGATTTTTGAATGTTGATCTTGTAACCTGCTACTTTGCTGTACTCATTTATTAGCTCTAGTAGTTTTGTTGTGGATTTTTCTGGGTTTTCGACGTATAGTATCATATCATCTGCAAACAGTGATAGTTTTACTTCTTCCTTTCCAATTTTGATGCCTTGTATTTCTTTTTCTTGTCTAATTGCTCTGGCTAGAACCTCCAACATGATGTTGAATAATAGTGGTGATAATGGACATCCTTGTCTTGTTCCTGATCTTAGGGGGAAAGTTTTCAATTTTTCCCCATTGAGGATGATATTAGCTGTGGGTTTTTCATATATTCCCTCTATCATTTTAAGGAAGTTCCCTTGTATTCCTATCCTTTGAAGTGTTTTCAACAGGGAAGTATGTTGAATCTTGTCAAATGCCTTCTCTGCATCAATTGAGATGATCATGTGATTTTTCTGCTTTGATTTGTTGATATGGTGTATTACATTAATTGATTTTCTTATGTTGAACCATCCTTGCATACCTGGGATGAATCCTACTAGGTCATGATGTATAATTCTCTTAATGTGTTGCTGGATTCAATTTGCTAGAATTTTGTTGAGGATTTTTGCATCTATATTTATTAGAGAGATTGGTCTGTAGTTTTCTTTTTTTGTAATATCTTTGCCTGGTTTTGGTATGAGGGTGATGTTGGCTTCATAGAATGAATTAGGTAGCTTTCCCTCCACTTTGATTTTTTTGAAGAGTTTGAGGAGAGTTGGTACTAATTCTTTCTGGAATGTTTGGTAGAATTCACATGTGAAGCCGTCTGGTCCTGGACTTTTCTTTTTGGGAAGCTTTTGAATGACTGATTCAATTTCTTTACTTGTGATTGGTTTGTTGAGGTCATCTATTTCTTCTTGAGTCAAAGTTGGTTGTTCATGGCTTTCTAGGAACTTGTCCATTTCATCTACATTGTTGTATTTATTAGCATAAAGTTGTTCATAGTATCCTGTTATTACCTCCTTTATTTCTGTGAGGTCAGTGGCTATGTCTCCTCTTCCATTTCTGATCTTATTTATTTGCATCCTCTCTCTTCTTCTTTTTGTCAATCTTGCTAAGGGCCCATCAATCTTATTGATTTTCTCATAGAACCAACTTCTGGTCTTATTGATTTTCTCTATTGTTTTCATGTTCTCAATTTCATTTATTTCTGCTCTAATCTTTGTTATTTATTTCCTTTTGCTTGCTTTGGGGTTAGTTTGCTGTTCTTTCTCCAGTTCTTCCAAGTGGACAGTTAATTCCCAAATTTTTGCCCTTTCTTCTTTTCTGATATAGGCATTTAGGGCAATAAATTTCCCTCTTAGCACTGCCTTTGCTGCATGCCATAGGTTTTGATATGTTGTGTTTTCATTTTCATTCACCTCGAGATATTTACTAATTTCACTTGTAATTTCTTCCTTGACCCACTGGTTGTTTAAGAGTGTGTTGTTGAGCCTCCATGTATTTGTGAATTTTCTGGCACTCTACCTATTATTGATTTCCAACTTCATTCCTTTATGATCCAAGAAAGTGTTGTGTATGATTTCAATCTTTTTAAATTTGTTGAGACTTGCTTTGTGACCCAGCATATGGTCTATCTTTGAGAATGATCCATGAGCACTTGAGAAAAAGGTGTATCCTGCTGTTGTGGGATGTAATGTCCTATAAATGTCTGTTAAGTCTAGCTCATTTATTGTAATATTCAAATTCCCTGTTTCTTTATTGATCCTCTGTCTAGATGTTCTGTCCATTGATGAGAGTGGCGAATTGAAGTCTCCAACTATTATGGTAGATGTGTCTATTTCCCTTTTCAGTGATTGCAGTGTATTCCTCATGTATTTTGGGGCGTTCTGATTCGGTGCCTAAATATTTATGATTGTTATATCTTCTTGTTTAATTGTTCCTTTTATTAGTAGATAGTATCCTTCTTTGTCTCTTTTAACTGTTTTACATTTGAAGTCTAATTTGTTGGATATTAGTATAGCTACTCCTGCTCTTTTCTGGTTGTTATTTGCATGAAATATCTTTTCCCAACCTTTCACTTTCAACCTATGTTTATCTTTGGGTCTAAGATGTGTTTCCTGTAGACAGCATATAGAAGGATCCTGTTTTTTAATCCATTCTGCCAGTCTATGTCTTTTGATTGGGGAATTCAGTCCATTAACATTTAGAGTTATTACTGTTTGGGTAATACTTTCCTCTACCATTTTGCCTTTTGTATTATATATATCATATCTGATTTTCCTTCTTTCTACACTCTTCTCCATACCTCTCTCTTCTGTCTTTTTGTATCTGACTCTAGTGCTCCCTTTAGTATTTCTTGCAGAGCTGGTCTCTTGGTCACAAATTCTCTCAGTGACTTTTTGTCTGAAAATGTTTTAATTTCTCCCTCATTTTTGAAGGACAATTTTGCTGGATATAGAAGTCTTGGTTGGCAGTTTTTCTCTTTTAGTAATTTAAATATATCATCCCACTGTCTTCTAGCTTCCATGGTTTCTGCTGAGAAATCTACACATAGTCTTATTGGGTTTCCCTTTTATGTGATGGCTTGTTTTTCTCTTGCTGCTTTCAAGATCCTCTCTTTCTCTTTGACCTCTGACATTCTAACTAGTAAGTGTCTTGGAGAACGCCTATTTGGGTCTATTCTCTTTGGGGTGTGCTGCACTTCTTGGATCTGTAACTTTAGGTCTTTCATAAGAGTTGGGAAATTTTCAGTGATAATTTCTTCCATTAGTTTTTCTCCTCCTTTTCCCTTCTCTTCTCCTTCTGGGACACCCACAACATGTATATTTGTGTGCTTCATATTATCATTCAATTCCCTGAGCCCCTGCTCAAGTTTTTCCATTCTTTTCCCTATCATTTCTGTTTCTTTTTGGATTTCAGATGTTCCATCCTCCAGTTCACTAATTCTAACCTCTGTCTCTTTAAATCTACCGTGTTGCTTCCTATTGAAACGGAGCTCGAAGGATATTAAGGAATGATGAGAAAAAAAGAAAGGAAGAAAGAAAGAAAGACACAGACGGGCTCAGGGGGTCTGAAGCTTGAGTTTACTTCAGACAGACTTCAGACAACTTTATTCTCAACCAGATCCTAGTTATATACCACAGGATGTCAATAGATATGCAGGTATTTCCTGAGGGAGCAAGATTCTTATCTCACAGTGTTCTTCATACTTAACATAACTGTTTTGGGTAAACATTCTCTTCCTCCCAGACTGCTCTACATAACAATCTCCACAGTCTACCGCCACCATCCTGAGGCCAGCAGCTTGCAACAAATTCTGTAGGTCTTCCTTTAAACTCTTGGCTTCTACACTTTCATTGCAGGTTTCCATTGTTTTTTTCATCTCTTCTACTGTATCTTTCATTCCCATAAGTTCTGTGATTTGTTTTTTCAGACTTTCCATTTCTTCTTTTTGTTCATCCCATGCCTTCTTCATGTCCTCCCTCAATTTATTGATTTGGTTTTTGAAGAGGTTTTCCATTTCTGTTCGTATACTCAGAATTAGTTGTCTCAGCTCCTGTATCTCATTTGAGCTATTGGTTTGTTCCTTTGACTGGGCCATAGCTTCAATTTTCCTGGTGTGATTTGTTATTTTTTGCTGGCGTCTGGGCATTTAATCAGATTTCCCTGAGTGTGGGACTCAGCAGGTTGAAAGACTTTCCTGTGAAGTCTCTGGGCTCTGTTTTTCTTATCCTGCCCGGTATGTGGTGCTTGTCTGTCTGCGGGTCCCACCAGCAAAAGATGTTGTGGCTCCTTTAACTTTGGAAGACTCTTGCTGCTGGGTGTGTGGTGGAGACAGAGGAAAGGTTGTAGGTTGGTTTTAATGGCTTCAAATTGTGAAGTCCTGGGGCGGGCCGCGGTGGCTCAGTGGGCAAAGTGCTTGCCTGCCGTGCCGGAGGACCCCGGTTCGATTCCCGGCCCCAGCCCATGTAAAAACCAAACAAACAAACAAAATATAATAAAAACAAGAAAATGTTTAAAAATGTTTCCCTTTCTTCCTCCCTTCCTTCCTTCCATCCTTCCTTCCTTCTCTGTCTTTCCTTCCTTTCCTCCCTCTCTCTTTAAAAAAAAAAAAAAAAAAAAAAAATTGTGAAGTCCTGGGATCTGAATTCCTTGAGAGAGGGATTCCACCTGAGTTGTGTTTCACCCCTCCCGCGGGGAAGGTTCAGGTGGTAGAGAGCCCTGAAAGCAGCCTGTTTCTGCATTCGGGGCAATTGCAACCTGTGTAATCCCAGCGCTGAGCCCAGAGGCAACCAAGCCTCCATAGAAACAGCCGCAGAAGGCTCTGTTTCACCCCCTTTCCTCTTTTTCAGTTAGCCCAATCGGCGACTTCCGCCTTGATCAGTTTCACCTGAGCTGAGGGCCTATTTTTAGTAGTCAGAAGTTGTTCATTAATGCCACTATTGGTGTTAGGTTGGGCTCAGTCTCTACCACTGTTGGAGACTCTTTCCTTTCCCTCTGGGAAGTCACCTGTGGGGGAGGGGCACTGGCCGCCGTGGCTTGGGGAACTCTGTTCTGAGGCTCCCAGCCGGCCCGGGAAGCCACGCGTGTGGGAGGGGCTCCGGTTGCCGGCCGCCGCGGCTTGGGAAACCGCCAATCCAAGGCTCCCAGCTGGCCCGGGAAGCTGCGTGTGTGGGAGGGGCTCTGGTTGCCGGCCACCGCGGCTTGGGGAACCGCTGATCCAAGGCTCCCAGCCGGCCCAGGAAGCCATGTGTGGGAGGGCCATCGTGGCTTGGGGAACTGCCGATCAGAGGCTCCCAGTCGGCCCGGGAAGCCACGTGTGTGGAAGGGACTCCAGTCGCCGGCCACCGCAGCTTGGGAAACCACTGATCCGAGGCTCCCAGCTGTCCTGGGAAGCTGCGTGCGTGGGAGGGGCTCCAGTCTCCGGCCACCGTGGCTTGGGGAACCGCTGATTCTAGGCTCCCAGCCTGCCCAGGAAGCCACGTGTTAGGGAGGGGCTCCAGTTGCCGGCTGCTGCGGCTTGGGGAACCGCCAATCCGAGGCTCCCAGCTGGCCCGGGAAGCTGCGCATTGGGGAGGGGCGCCGGCCGCCGTGGCTTGGGGAACCACCAATCCAAAACTCCCAGCCGGCCCAGGAAGGAGGGAGGGAGGGGCTCCGGCCGCCAGCCGCCGCGGCCCAGGGAAGCACACACCTCTCGGGGACCTCACTGCAGCAGAGTCTCTTAGCCGGTCCAGCCGGTACACTGTGTATTTGGTCTCTGTCGTGGCTCCGGGAGCTGTTCTGTACTGTTTCTAGTTCTTTAGTAGTTGTTCTGGAGGAGGAACTAAGACGCGCGCACCTTACTAAGCCGCCATCTTCTTCGGAAGTTGGGACTTAGGATTCTTAACCAAGGCAGCTGCATAAGCCAGAACCAAAGCCAATTGACCTCATTTTCTCTGTTTTGTATTGTCTGAGGCACAGGCAACAACAAATTATTACCACTCTCCCTGTTAGGCTGTAAGGTGACTAGGCCTTTAATTCGTGTTCTCAGGGCCTGCATTGGGTCAGCCGTCAGGATTTCAACGGAGGCAGGTGGCAGAGCTCTTTTTGATGGCATAGATGGATGCTCTCTTGATGGATATTCAGGTTTCCATGCTATTTCGAACAGCACTGTAGTAGAGTCATTGATGACAGACGTGTGCCGCTTTGTAATTCTGATCTTATTTCTGTAGAAGAGCGTCTTTTGTTATGCAGACATTTTTATTTCTTATGAATGGAATCTGTCCATCTTCTCTTTAATGTTATTGGGATTCCCACATGGCTTCCTACCCAAAGACTATACAAATAATCTATACTTTCTTCTAATTCTTAAGTTTTCATTTTTTTACGTTTATATCTATATTTAGATCAAGAAAGGCAAAGAAGATGGTGTATAGTATAGTAGATATATAATTATTTTCTCCCATTTAGAGTCATTTTGCCAAAAGTATTTATTTAATAATCCAAGTTTTTATAACAATTTTGAATGTGGCTTTTAAAAAGCTTTTAAATTTCCATTTCTAGAGGCTATGGTTGATGAGATAGGTAGGTAGAGAGGTAGATAGATAAATAGATGCATAGAGATATAAATAAATATGGATAAAGATATATATCTATATCCATTTTATGTCTATATAGATATACAGATTATTGATTTTGGTCTTTTTATCTTGAATTCACAAACTGAATATCACTATTGTTTAACATTGGGATTAGTGCAATAATTAATGAAACTAAATTTTATAATTATTACTTCTTTGTAAGCAATGAACATCATGTTCAGGTAATTTCATTCAATTTTCCTAAAATTTTAATTAAAAATAGCTGCTGAGTGTCATCAGATGCTTCTTTCAACATTTATTAACATAATAAAGCAAATTTTCTCTTTTAATTTCCTGACAACAAAAATTATGCTGATAGGTTTCTTAACACTGAACGACCCCCACATTTTTTAAAGTAAATTTCAGGATTCAACTAGATTATACTTTATTTAGAGTTTGTATCTCCGTAAGTTAAATTTGTCTAGAGTTTCCCTTTTTGTATGCTATCTTCATCAGATTTGGCTAATGTTAACTTTATAAAACATGTTAGGAAGTTTACCATCTTTTTCTACAGTCTGAGATAGTTTGACATTGGACTTACCATTTTTTGAAGATTAAGTAGAACTCAGCTATAAAAACAATCTGGACTGACATTATTTTATATAGTTGACATTTTACTTTTTCTATTTTCTTAAGTCTGTTCAGGTATGTTACCTCTTTTTGAAATTAATTCATTCCTCTACCTTCACATTTGCCAAACATTTGCATATGATATATTTTTATAGCTTCTTCCTTTTCTAGGGTCCTGTTGCCTTTTTCAATATTAATGGTGTTGAGTTTTGTTAGTGTTTTCAGAGAACCAAATTGTTTTTTCAGCTATATTGAGGTATAATTGACGTACAATAAATTGCATAGCTAAAATAAAAAATTTGAGTTTTGACATATACATATATCTGTAAAACCAACACCATATCAAAACAAAATTGTAATTTTGACTTTTTTTAGTTATTCATTTTTTTAATTTCAAATTTTATAGTTAGTAGTTTACCCTATTTTTCTATGTGCATATTCTATTCTTTCTCTGGTTTCTCAAGTGGAAGTTTGCTCATTTGTTTTTAATCTTTATTTCTAAATAGCTGCATTATTTAAGATTATATCAAACTAGTGGGACATAGAAAAAGCTAAATAAAATGTATAGTGCCAGGATTCTATAAATCCTCATTCATTGTCCCAATTTTGTTTGCTGGGTCCTGATGCCACAAAAAAAGGGGTGTCTTAATTTCATCACTGAACTCACTAAACACCACCTTTATTCAGATATGATATAGACAGTCTACCTGTGAAGATTTTAGATTGCTGATAGCAGTGTGGCATAGCAGAATATACTCTAAACCTGGAGAGTCAAGACTCTAGGTCTGTCTTATGCTAGAAGTTTTCAAGCAGAGGTTGGACATTCTGGGGTAAAATGGAAAAAGTACTGGCTGTGGATTGAGCTCTGTCTCTGTCTCTCTCATCAGCTGAATAAATTCCTTAAGTTACTCAACTTCTCTGAGCCTGTTTTTCACCTGTAAGATGGTAAGGCCCACCACGTTGTCACCAGAGATCAAATGAAAGAGTGAATTAGAAAGAATTTGGAAAAGAGGAAAGAGGTGTACAAGTATGAGGTGGAAAAGTCATTGTCATCATATTAAACACACTCAGAGAGCATGCCACTTCAAATCCCATCCCACAGCCTAAGATCCATCCCCTGGAGCCCTGGCATTTCAGAACCTAAAGAGACCAGAGACACTAGATAAAAGGAAGAGACCAGGACTTAAGGAGTGAAAAGGAGCAGCCATGGGGGAGGCTCCGTCCATGGCAGAATTGTAACCATAAGCTCTCATGAGCTCTTGGCCACCCCAAATCATAAACCCGTCTCCTTTGCTTCCCAGCACCATGAGTACCGAGGAGGATGCGCAGTGGCTTCGGTGGGTGACGCACCAGTTTGAGAGCATTGCAGGAGAAGACCGGGAGATCAACCTGCAAGAATTCAAGGCAGCCCTGAAAGTAAAAGAGGCAAGTACCTCCCCAGGAGTAGTGGCTCTATATTTATATTTTATTGAAGAAGAACAATCTTGTTCTCAAAACACAGTGCCTTGCAAGGAGAGGAAAGAGAAACTCCCCAGAATTCCTCCCAGCTTGAGGACCCCACTTTTAACCAGGGCTGGGAAGATGTTTCTGTTTTGCTCCTGGTTTCCTCCCATCCTCTTTAATAGCAGTGGTCTCCTGGGGGCTCAAAACAACACATGAAGTTGGACATCAGTACCTAATTAGATATTAAGAAACACTGAGCTTGCATTTTCCACTATCCTCATGGACATAGCAGATGCTATAACTTAAATCTTGCTTTCTAGAAATAAAATTTCAATGGTTTGCATCCTTTAATGGACAAGATAAGTTCTGTGCGCATTGCCACACTATTCCCTGTCCTCTCTCAGAGTCTTTGGTCCTCTGCCTATCTCCATAACAGCCTGCAGACCCTGACACACAATGGTAGCCTCAGCTAAGAGATGGGAGGAGTGACCTTGCAAACGCCAACCTCTCCCTGAATTAGCCTCTGGGCTGGCTACAAGTGTGGCCTGTACCACTGACAGGGGCTAGCTGATGAGTAGGGTACCACTTGCTGGTACCAGGGACACTACTCAGAACTCTAAATGCCACACCTCTTTCCTTAGCAAACATAGGGAAGGGGAAAAAAGGCCATTCTGGCTAACAATACTCCTATAAAAACATGAGGCTATACATCTACTATATGAGAACAAAGGCAGAGAGGTTTATTATGTCTAGAACCTAAATTTTCTGTAACACATAACCTAAATCAACCCATCTAGTTAGCTCATTTACACAACCCAAACTCCTGAGTCCAGAGTGGGGAGAGGTTGGCATTTGCAAGGTCACTCCTCCCATCTCTTAGCTAATGCTGCCATTGTGTGTCAGGGTCTGCAGGTTGTTACAGAGAAGGGCAGAGGACCAGTGAATTTTGTATAGCTTAATGAAATACCAGGATACATTTCAGACTATGGTGGTCTGATAGTTAAAAGTATTGATAGAGTCCCTTGAGGGTCCAAAGGAGGAAAAAAAAAGAAAGAAAGAATATATAGAGAGAGAATTGCTAAACTTTCCCATCTGGGAAACCCCGGGTAACAATGGAATCATTGGTGACTCCCAAGAAAGTAGGGTGGGCCCTGGATTTTGAAGCTTGCCCTTATGAAATTTGTCTCTGTAGGAGAGAAGCTAAGACTACCTATTATGAGGCCTAAGAGTTGCTTTCAGAGAACCTCTTTTGTTGCTTAGATTGACCTCTCTTTCTAAGTCCAACTCTGCAAAGAAAATCATTACTCTCTCCCCTGCACGGGACATGACATTCAGGCGTGAGAATCTCCCTGTCAGTGTGGGATGTGACTCCTGGGGATGGGTCTGGCCCTGGCAGCATGGGATCAATGATGCTTTCCAAACCAAAAGAGGGGAAAGCAGGGTAATAAAATGGGGTATCAGTGGCCAAGAGAGATCAAACAGAGTCAAGAGGCTATTCCAGAGGCTACTCTAATGTAAGCTTCAGTTAGATAGGGCTAATTGCCATGATTTGCCAAACCCCAACCAACATCACTCCTGTTGACTCTTCAGAACACCTAGGGCTCAAATTGAGACTCCATAAAGGTTTCATGTAAAAAGTTTGCTTTCCTGGAACCTATAATTCCCAGAGGGTTCCTAGGTAAGATAAGTCCTGAAAGCCAGAGGGACAAGCCTCTCCAAGATTATCCATTAGTTACATCACTATTTCCTTTAGTGTCAACACCCTTCTCAACATGAAAAAGTTAGAATGGGCATTGCCCAAAGATCCCTTTAGATTGGGAGAAGGATCAAAGGAAAAGGAGGAGGCATAACAGACAAAACAGGATTTAACAAATGAGAATAACTGCTGAATCACTAAATTAATATTCTTTCTAGCCTCCAGTGTTTTGGAGCAGCTAGAAGGAAAAATCTGAGACAGTGGAATGATAGCACATGACAAACTCTGGGATCTGTTCTGTAACTACTTGTTGAAGTATGCTTTTAAATTATTGCATTTTTCTTTCTTTGCTTTGTATATATGCTATATTTTACAATAAAAAATGCTTAAAAAAAAATAAAGCTATAAAACATCTTAAGATAAAGGCCACTTAGGATGCTAGAGAGCGATAAAGGCATTACCCAAGGGAACCAAGGGAAGAGAAGTGGGGTTCACTGTCCACTGAGGACTTCTGCTCCAACCTCATACTTGCAACTCCTTATTAAAATAGTTTCATTACATCAGACACTAAAGGCCTACAAGCTCCTCCTCCTGCCTCAAGGGGAGCATCCCAGGGTTCCACGTATCCAGGATACAGATCCAGGCCTGTCTTGTTAATTTTTCTGGTTCCAGTGCCTAACACCAGGCCTGACAAAGAGGGACTGCATAGTACATGATTGTTGAATGAATGAATGAGTAAACGGACGCTTAAGAAAAAGCCTTAAGTATAGACTGTAGGTAGCCTAGGAGCAAATGAAGGAAAAGTGGCATATACTATATAAATCCTTCCCAGATTCACTTATCCCTTGGTGTGACCCTGTGATTACCCTGCAGGGGACCCACTGCCTGACCCTTCCCCCTGTTGAGTGAGGGGTCACCAGAGCCTCAGACTACAAGGCAGATGGGGTTGATGGCATGTAGGGGCAAAGAGCCTACATAAGTTACCAAGCCCAGGCGTACAAATCCATCTTTACTGAAGGGATCTGAGAATTTCTTTCTCTGGAGTCAGATTTACTCTGAACCCGGCCCAAGGGCATAGAAGCTGCCACAAAGTACAGCCTCGTGGGGCACGTCACTCTCTGTGTTCAGGCACCTGGATCCTGCCTGAATCCCAGCCCCCTCCCCAATCCCCACACACACACACACACACACACACACACACACACGTGGAGACTGCAAATGACATCAAAGCTGAGGCCCGGTGGCCACGTGTGTGAGCGTCTCTTGCCTCTCTCTGGCCAGTCCTTCTTCGCTGAGCGATTCTTTGCCCTGTTTGACTCCGATGGAAGCGGCACCATCGCCCTCCAGGAGCTGCGAGAGGCGCTGACCCTGCTCATCCACGGCAGCCCCATGGACAAGCTCAAATTCCTCTTCCAGGTGTATGATGTCGATGGTAGGGGCTCATCCTGGCTGTGGGCTGGCGGGGGAGGGAAGGGATTCAGCGAACAAAGGGAACAGGTCCACTCAGTGAAGTGCTACCCCAGCCCTGCGTGGTCAAGCAGTGATGCTGACAGTTCTCTCCCTCGGTGCCACTTCCCCCATCCACCCGTCCCCCCACTGCCCCCTACCCCCTCCTCCATGCCAAGGTTCTCTCCTTCTGGTCCCTGCTTACCTGCTGGGGAGGAGAAGTTGGGGAGGATGGTCCCTCCCTGGGGCTTCTGGCCCAGGAAACAAATGCCCTTAATTCAACTCACATTAGCCAGAATTTTCTTTCATTCTTTTCTATGTTATGAAAAAAGAAATTGCTTTGTTGCTTTTTCCTTACAATAATAATAATAATAATATAAGCTGTGAACATCTTAGGCCATGCATAATGACATAAAGAAGAAAGTGCAAATCCCCCAGAACATTTTGCTATACTACCTTCTAACATCACATACACACACGTCACACATGCATTTTTTAAGACAAAAATGGAGTTATGCTATACATTCTGCCTTTTTTCACTGAACAATATAAATATTTTTGCCATGTTAGAAAATATCAATACATAGCATCATTTTTAGTGGCTGGATCATATTTCACTATAGGTATGTGATCATATATGCCATGCGCCACAGCTAGTAAAGAGCACATTCTCTGAAGACAGGCTACCCAAGTTCAAACCTCAGCTCCACCACCTACAAACTGTGCAACCTTGGACAGATTTCTTAATTTTTTTGTCCCTCAATTTCTTTATCTATAAATGGGACTAGTAGTAATAATAACTACTCTAAGGTTGATATGAAGATTAAATGTGTTAACTCATAGAAAATGCTTAGAACAGTACCCAGGACCCTTTATATGTCAGCTACTAATACTATTTATCCAAACCCTGATTGTTAGAGAAATCCACTGTTTCCCATTTGGGGGCATTATTAAAAACACTGCAATGGATATCTTGGTTTGTACATCTTTGGTGATTTGATTACTTTCTTAGCATAAATTCCTAAAGAGGTTTATAATACATACATACTCAGCAGGAAAATACAAAATGAGTTTTAAATACTAAGGGAAGCAAAAATGAAATGAACACACATAGTCTGAGAGGCCAATAACAGCCAGTTTCCTGCTGGGGTTGCAGTCTTAGCACGATCCACTCTAACTTCAAGTGGTGGCCAATCTTCCCTGGCACTGAGGACCCACCCATCACCTACCCAGTTGCAGGCTGTCCTTTAGGGCCTTCCTCTGTGATGCAAACCCTTTCTCAGCCCACACATCTTGATTCCTTGAGGCAGAGCCAGACATTTTGGAGTGCCAGGAAGAGCTGGGGCTGCACCTCTTCTTTAGAGGGTGGCAGATCCAGGCCTATTCACACACGATTTCTCTTGGGAGGAGAAACATGTTCACTTTCCAGTGATGAGAGCAAAAAGACAGTAATCCAAGAGGTCCGGGGAAGGGGGAGAAAACTGAGAGGGGGCCAGGGGAAACCACTGAGGATAGCATAGCCTGCTTCACAGTTATATAACGAAAGTAAGTGACTCCATACAGGCTGGTCTGAAGCTGTTTGCTGCTTAGGGGTCTCTGAAGACCTGGGACCATCAAGGGAAGGCAGCTGGCGTGGAAAAGAAGCATAAAGGGATGCTGGATAAGGCCAAAGCAGACAGGGCCCTGGAGATCATGTTTGGAAGTCTAAATTGAACAATCAATAGGGAGCCATTGAAGATTATTGAGGGGTGTCAAAGGACTGGATCTGTATTCTGAAGTTCTCACTCTAGATCTAGCTACAGACCTACTCCCGGTCAAGGCCCTCTAGTCTGTGGGGTTTCTCTAGCTTTCATCTCCACCTGACTCAATGTAGTCAGATCTCATTCCTGGAACCCACTCCCTAAGTGGGTTGTCCCCACCACATGGCTGGTTGACCATGCCTGCTTCCTGGACATCTACCTTAGACTCTACCCCGGACTCCAGGGGATCCTTGTCACTGACTGCTTTCTGATCGCCAAGCTTTGCTCGCACCTAGGGTTCGTCATGGACCTCAGATTGAGAGGTTGGCCTGTGACACACGAGAGAAGCAGCACACACACCTCCTCCTAGCAGGACAAGTGAAAGGAGGCTTGTAGTTCAGTGGCAGGAACTAGAGGGCATTCCCTTCAATAGTTTTCGTTTTCTCTGAGAGCTGGGCAGGGGAGGATCAGAGATTGGTTGGACACAGAGGTGAGAAGTGGTCCTGTCAGTGAGTGTGAGACTGACCCACTAAAGAGACCTGAGAAAACTACCAGGCAAGTTGAAGGCCTTGTTGTGTCAAAAACTGATGGCTCTTTGGGGTACTTTTTTCAGCAAAGCTTGCTTAGCTGCCCTGGTATAGGAGGGGAGAAAAGTATTTGGTTTTATACAGCAATTGGATAATTTTAGGGTCAGTGGGCTAGAAGGACAGAGGAATAAGGAAAGAGAATGTAGGCTTTAGGGGGATTATAAAGGAGGATCACGGATTTGAAATTGGCCAAGGAGGGAACACAACCATTTGGAAGAAGGGGAATGAAAGGAACAGGGGAGGGATGGGCACTCTGGATGAGGCGGGAAACCTGTTGTCAAATGGAAGGACAGGAAGTGTGGCCAGAGTGTGGTACGACAGACTCTGAATTGTGAGACAGTCATCGACTTTGGCATGGGCCCAAAGACAATCACAAAACTAAAAAGAACTTTCATTTATATGCAATTACCTTCTTCCAGATACTGTGTTAAAGGCTTAACAATTATCTATAATTCTTGAACCAGTTCTGAAAGGGAGGAATTATTATCCCCATTTTATAGATGAGTAAGTGAAGTTCAGTACCTTAAGGGTCTTAGCCCAATGTCACACAGTTATAAAGGGCAGAGGCAGGGATGCTATATCCAAAGCAGGCCAAGAAATCACTAATCCTGGGTCCTGCTGTTCATGAAGAGTTAAAACATATACAGGGAAAAAAAACTACCCCAAATCTCGAATCTTTTGGTAGTTTTGGTTTCTTTTCCCATCACACTTAACCATCCATGCTAACATAGGCAACATGGCTGGGATCAGTGCCCAGGTGTGGCTCTTCTTGGGACAACTTCCATAAGCAAACAGTCCGGTATAAGTTAGGGGACAACAGGGAAATCTTCCTCACCATCACCCCATATACAATTTGCTCCAAATAATTCAGGCTCTGAGAACACAGCTCCCTATAAATTAAGAAAGCAAGTTTATTCTCTAGGCAGATGGTCTTGGAGGTTGGGTGTACTTAAAGAGGAGGCTGCAGATTCCGGAGAAAGATATCCACTGAAGTCAAAGATTCTTGATGCTTGGGAGGTGTTTAACTCTGATGACCTAGGCGGTAGTAGGGAGCCACGGAAGGTTTTTGAGCTGGGGTGGGGATGACATTTTCCCCTTTGGTTGCTCCTTCTATATCCCAAAAGGGAGTTAACCGGCAGAAAGCTGAAGGTGAATGAACAGGAAAAATCCTTCATCCCATTTCACCGGATGCAAAGTGCGCACAGGGCAGGTACAGAGTGGGGTGCTGGGGCAAGCCCCCATCCCACCCAGCTCCATCCACCTCCCGGGCAGGCAATGGCTCGATCGACGCCGACGAGCTGCGCACGGTACTGCAGTCTTGCCTGCGCGAAAGCGCCATCTCGCTGCCGGAAGAAAAGCTCGACCAGCTGACGCTGGCGCTCTTCGAGTCCGCAGACAAGGACGGCAGCGGCACCATCACCTTCGACGAGCTACGCGACGAGCTAGAGAGCTTCCCTGGTGTCATGGAGAACCTGACCATCAGGTACGGCCGAGTTTCGGGCACAGTCACTTGCCTGGCTGCCAAGGACTCCTCCTCACCGGTGTCGTGGTGACAACTCCAGGTCTGAAGGACGACCGAACCGCCCGCCGGGTCCCTTCTAGCCACCTGTCGCCCCTGCCCATCTCCGTCCATTCCAGTCTGCCCGACCCTGGCCCAGACTCTCCCAGTACAGCCCTATCACCGCGCAGCTTTGCACATCCTCATGCTCGCCCCATCCCACCCCGCCCCACCCACCCACGCATAGCCACGCACAGCCACGCGCAACCCAGCTCAATTCAGCCCAATCCCACCCCTTTCTTATTAGGGCCAAAGGTCCAGCTTTTGTCCTGCCTCCATTTTCTGTAGAATTAATGCGGTTTTAAGCACCTACATAATAAACCAGTGCATTTATGCAACACCTATTTTACAAAAAGAAATTGAACTGGGAGGCGAAGTAACTTGCCTAGGACTACACAAATAATTATCAAAGTTATTTATTCAACAAAGATTGGTTGAGCAGCTACTCTGTGCCAAGCACTGTTCTAAATGGCAGCGATATGGCAATGAATGAAGTCTTTATTCCGGGGGCCTGCATTACAGGCAAAGAGGCATAATTTATACCAATAAACAAATATATCGTAGACAAATACAAAATTGATAATTACTATGAAGAAAACAAGGAGAGCAACCGGAGACCCATGTATGTCTAACTCCAATGTCTGAATAATGTCAGGGTTGTAGTCTGTTCTTTTTATGTGGTAATTTCCTTGTGGATTATTTACCACAACACGCCTCAGATCCTTTGATCCTTTCCGATTGCACCTTTTTATTAGAAAGTAAGGAGAGAATTAAAAATAGCCATGACTGAGGTGTCAGACAAACCGGAGTCAATCCCAGCTCTACCCTTTACTAGCTGTGTGATGTGAGCAAGTTACTTGACCTCTCTGTTTCCTGGAGTAAAAGGAAGCCTGCTGCTTGCAATACGGCTCCAAAGACTTGACTGGGTACAGCAGGAGAAGGGACTCTTGATTCGGGTTCGGGTGGTCCCCACGCCCAGCACGGATTCCCCCCTTCCCCAACCCGCCCCCAGCCCGGTCCCTCTGAGCGGAGCCCTCTTCTTTCGCAGCGCCGCCCACTGGCTGACACCGCCCGCCGCCCGGCCTCGCCCGCGCCGCCCGCGCCGGCTGACCGCAGCTTACTGGCACAACCACCGCAGCCAGCTGCTCTGCCTGGCCGCCTACGCGGGCCTCCATTTGCTGCTCTTCGCGCTGGCGGCGAATGCGCACCGGGCCCTGGGCGCCAGCGTCATGGTGGCCAAGGGTTGCGGCCAGTGCCTCAACTTCGACTGCAGCTTCATAGCGGTAGGGCCCCGCGGTAATGATACGGGGGAAGGGAGGGGATGTGTGTGGGCTCCTGATAGACCAAGGGAGCCACACGTGGACGTCTAGAATGCCAGAGCAGGATGGCAACCTCAGAAATCAGCCGAGTGGGACACTTAAAGGCGGAGGCGGAGGCCCCCAGTCACAAACCTGTAAAATATGAGAACATAGCTGGCATTTATAGAGCACACTTATGGTGCCAGATAGGGGGCTCAGCATTTTCTATTTGATCCTCACAGTAAGCTAGGGCAGGCTGAAACCAGAAAGGGTGCACTTCCAGAAGCCTTGAATGCCAGGCTAAGGAGCTGGAATGTGATCCTCTGGGCCAGTGAGTGAGTAGTCTCCAAGCTTTTCTGATCACACTATCCTATAATTTAAACAAAAACAACAGCAATAAATAACCACCCTCCCAATATCCCAATACGTTCATTTGTCTGTAGATACCCTATTATCATTAGCTAAAGACTTATGACATAACTATAAGGTGAGAATCATCATTAAGGATGAAGGATGCTCTTCTCTAGTTCAGATACTCCTCTTGATAATGTCAGCTTCTTGTCAGAGCAGGTTGTATTTTAACCTCATAACTGGCTGACAAAGAGTTCACATCAGAAGTAAAAGACATGTCACCCATTTCCTTGATCACTTGCTTTTGCACTAATACCATCTTCGATTTGCAGTTCCTCTGGAGGGAATCTTTTGAAGCTACTTATCCTTTTATTGTGACAGGTAGTTTGCTTAGTTTAGTTAAAGCTAGACAACGTCATCTGCAAGCCTACATATCTGGGCACATGTAAATATCTTGACAGCAAATTAGCCAGTGAGGGCACCCCTATCAGCCACTCTGTGTATTAGAAAGCCCAGTCTTCCCTGGGACAGTTCAGGAACCACATAAGACACCTGCCCATCTGACATATGGACTAAATGAGGGCACTATGTCAATACAGCTATAAGATATATGAGCATGGCTTTCTTGTGTGTGTAAATGGCAACAATGCAAGCAGATATTTTGTAAAATTTCCTCTACTCGCCCTTATCGATTCTGATGGTCCCACTTTGGAGACCCCGGAGCCAGCAAATCTTGGGGGTAGTAGGACATGGTGATGGGGCAGCCCCGGAGGGTGCAGGGAAAGAGGACAGGGTGAGTAGGGCTGTCTGCCACTTTGCCCGGCCAGGTGCTGATGCTCAGGCGCTGCCTCACCTGGCTGCGGGCCACTTGGGTGGCTCAGGTCCTGCCACTGGACCAGAACATCCAGTTCCACCAGCTCATGGGCTACGTGGTGGTCGGACTGTCCCTCGTGCATACTGTGGCCCATGTGGTGAACTTTGGTGAGTGGCTGGGGCTGGGAGGGCTCCTGAGCTTTCCAGTAGCCCAGGACACAGGCCACAGCTCCTGTGGGTCCTGCCTGCCCAATGGGCAGAGAAGGGTGCCCGGAGGATGCTGGCATTCTGGCCAGAAGTGCCTGCCCGTGCTGGTGCCTGATGGAGAGGGATGGGGCATTCTAGGGAGGAGGCAGAGTGAGAAGAACTTGGCTTGTGCTTGTCTCCAGCTCTCCAGGCTCAGTCCGAAGCCAGCCCTTTCCGGTTCTGGGAACTGCTGCTCACCACGAGGCCCGGTATCGGCTGGGTCTACGGCTTGGCCTCCCCGACAGGCCTGGCTCTGCTGCTGCTGCTTCTCCTCATGTTTGCCTGTTCCAGCTCCTGTGTCCGCAGGAGCGGCCACTTTGAGGTGCCCCAGCTCTGGCCCCCTGGTCTCTCCCCAGCCTGAGCTACCACAGTCAGTTTTTGCTGCCTTCCCTCCTGCTTACTCCAGTAAGGGCCCAGGCCTATCTGAGTGGTATTTACATGCGATCTGGGTTCCGCCATTTAATGTCCAGTTCAAATGACTTTTCACCTGCTGATCCCCTTGCCCCAGTTCGATGAAGCAGGGCCCAGGATAGTACAAGGAGAGGAAGGACCCCAGGCTCAGCAAGTGCAAATCCCCACCCCACAACTTACTAGTCGTTCAACCTTTCTGAGCCTCAGTTTCCTCACCTGTAGCAGGGGAGTGTAATTCTCTACCTTTTGAGATTATTTTAGGAGGCAATATATGGTCAACCATTAACTACATACCTGGACATAGGTGCTCAGATAATGTTAGTTCCACCTTCTCACTCTCTCTAGCCTCCATGGTTCACAGAGGCACAAGCCACAGGTGGTCATAGAGGACTTGTTTGGAGAACCTGACTATCTCCTGGACCGCCCCAGCCACACTGGAAATAAGACATTTACAGAGCACCTCCCCTGGGTCAGCAGCAATCCTCTGAAGCAGGAATCAGTATCCTCATCTGACCCATGAGGAATCTGATGCTCAGAAGTTAACTGCTTGTCCACATTCCCATAGATAGTCAGTAGAGGTACAGGTATTAAAACTCAGTCTTCGAATCAAGTCTCCTTCTCTCTCTTCCCACTCCTAGGAAGCCATTGTTGTCTTCCCTTTTTTGCCCCCTGAGAAAGACTCAGTGGGGTAGGGACATTGATACGCCCTCTTCACTGGGCACATGATCCCTTTGGGGGTGCCCCCACCTGCCCAGAACATCCCCAGGCAGACATTTCGGATGTTTGCCCCTAGCATCGTGAATCTTGCTTACAGATTCCCCTGGCCTAGCGTCCAGAACAAAGGCACAGTGAAGGGTTCCTAATCCCAACCTCATCCCCAGGAGAGGGTGGGTTTGGCCAAGGTTTGCATGCCATCCTGGCTTTGGAGAAGGCTTTGGGTCCTTGTTCTGTTCTGCCCAGGCCCTTGAGCTCTGGCTGTTTACTGCTCCCCTACAGGTGTTCTACTGGACCCACCTGTCCTACCTTCCTTTGTGGTTCCTGCTCATCATGCACGGGCCCAACTTCTGGAAGTGGCTGCTGGTCCCCGGCATCTTGTTCTTCCTGGAGAAGGCCATTGGGCTGGTGGTGTCCCGCATGGCAGCCCAGTGCATCTCAGAAGTCAATCTCCTCCCCTCCAAGGTGCAAGGTGGTGGTGGAGCAGTTGGGTACCCTGTTAGACCCTGAAAGAAATAGAGAATAGTGAAGCTGCCACTTCAGCCCTGTGGAGGAGACAAGCAAAGTGCCAGAGCCGGTCCAGCCCCCCAGGAGTGACATCTTAGGAAGAGAAATGGCAGGGCAGGCAGGACACTGTTGAAGACGAGGTCTAGGAAGGACTGTCTCCATTCAGCAAGCACATTAAGTGCCTAAGAGGTGCTAGGCCCTGTGTTAGCTGCCACAGACACAGAACAGGCTCAGAGGCTTTACTGCTCTCCATGAACCCACAGCTCGTAGGAAATTCGACCCTCTCATTACAGTGCAGGCTTGTGCAGGTGAGAGAAGCAGAACGTCAAAAGTTATTACACCCTTGTATTTGGAAAGTCTGAGAAGCCTTCAGAATGAGGGAGGAGACACCACCAGGGTTTTGAAAGATGAATAAGGAGCTTGTTGGATAAACCAAACAGGGATGGGTATTCGTGGGGGAAGGAATAGCATGGGCAAAGGCACAGAGATATAAAACGGTAGGCTGTACTAGGGGGACTACAGGTTAATTTGGCACAAGCTGGAGAGGTGGCTGGGGGCTAAGCATGAAAACCCTTGTAAGCCATGCTGAGAGTCCTGCCCTGCAGTCATGGGAAGCACCGAGGGTGGTGGGATTAAGCTGGGATGAACATGACCCATTTATAGCCTAGTTCAACTCCTTTAGTTACTCTCTGGAAGATGACCTGGCAAGGGCCAGTTACAAATGCAAAGATGAGAACAGCACATGAGGGCCTAAGCAGAGGTAGTGGCCCTGGGTGAACAAGGGATTCCTAGCAGAGAAAAACTCAAGAGGGATGGGCTTCATTTTTGGATGAGAGAGAAGGAGAGGTCTAGGATATATCCTAGGTGTCTGAGTGACCAGTGCCATCTACGTGAAAAGAGGAGACAGTCTGGGGTGGGCTCAGCTCTGGACGACTTGAGTTTGAGGGCATGGGAGGCTGAACACTAGGCTCTGGTTTATGCCTGGGCTCTGGCATCCTAGCTGGCAGCCTTGGGCAACTCCTCTAACCTCTCTGAACCTCTACTGCTCATCTGTAAAATGAATAAGGAATGACATTGATCTCAGAGTTGCAGTGAAGACTAGAGATAGAACTTAAAGTGTCCACACAGTTCTGGCACGTAGTAAGTGCTCAGTAAACTGAAGCTATAGTGCAGGAGGATGCTGTTATCTGCAGGGAAATGCCTTTTAGGTGATTGGGATGCCAGCCAAGTGCTGGCTGTGCAGAAGCCCTGTAGAGTCCTACAGGGGTTTCAAGAGAGGAACCAGAGCAGTTCAGCAGGCTTCACAGAGGAAGGGTCCACTAAAAAGCAGTGTTTATGTCCTAAGAAGTGGAATGAAAACCAAAGCCCCACTTCAAACACAGCCTGGTGCTCCCCTCTCTGCCTTCCACCCCTTTTCCCCAGCAGGACCCTACCCTCCAGTTGGTCGAGGTACCCCCAGACCCAAGAGCGGTTGACGTAACAAGAAACAGTATTTCCCAAGAACTACATCTGATTCACTGGGTACCCGTCCCGCTGGTCAGGTTGGGTGAGACCCACTCAAAAGCACAGAAGGGTCTCACAGCTTGGGGCCCACCTAGTATATGGTAGAGGATGGCTGAGTCTCTGCTCTCTTACCTGGGGGCCACTGGCAACTTTGGACCTGCAGGAAGCACCCTGATCTCTTTCCTTTCTCCCCAGGTCACTCACCTCCTCATCAAGCGGCCCCCGCTTTTCCACTATAGACCAGGTGACTACGTATACCTGAACATCCCCACCATCGCTCGCTACGAGTGGCACCCCTTCACCATCAGCAGTGCCCCAGAGCAGAAAGGTATGGTCTACTCATCCAGTCGTTCAACAAATACTGAGTTCCTACTATGTGCCAGTTACAAGCTGGGAACCAGGGACTCAGTGGGGTTCAAAGCAAGGGATGCAAATTCTGCCTCTGAAACAGGGAGGGAGACATGCAGATGCAAATTGAATGGGGTGATGAGGGCTATACAAGTTGTGGTGGAAGCTTATAGGAAAGATAAAGGAAGAAGCCTTCATTGGTGGGATAAAAGAAGAAAGTTTCATTTGGACGTGGTGACATTTCATCTGAACTTTGAAAGGTTATCAGTAGGCACTTACTAAATAGTAGAGGAGATAAACAAGGAGACGGAGGGAAAAGCATAAACAAAAGCATGAAAACCTGGAACTGTGGAACAGCCTGATGTAAGTAGAGCGAAGAGGGGTGGGGTGAGGAGGAAGGAAGGGAGGGAAAAGAAAGAGAGAGAAAGAGAGAATCACAGCGAAGGGTGAAAGGCGGACAAAATGGCTGTCAAAACTGATTGGAACTCGGGTGAATGTGAGGTAGACTTTGAATGCAGAGTTGGAGTCCGGACAGATGGTACAGGCAATTGGAACCATAGATGGTTCTTAAGAAGAGTAAAAGCCAGTTCAGAGGACCATAGATCAGGGAATTGTCAAGAATGCTGAGATTGGAAGGCAATCTTCCCCATTCCCATCCATGCAGAAGCCCTGTAGAATCCCCAAAACAGCAGAATCCCTCACATCCATCTGCCCCATCTTGGAACCATTCCCACTTCTCTCCTCGTCCCCAGCACCCATAGAACTGCTCAGCTGACTCTTTGCCTGCTGTATTCTGACTCTCACCTGTGTGTGTGACTTCTTTCCAGTCCTGGGCTGATGTTGGAGATGGGACTTGGACCTCTGCCCTTCTGGCCAGATCAGAGAGCGGAGTTCTCACCCCAAGTGGTGCCTCCAGCCTGGTCAGAGGGGCTCACTCAGGCGCTTCTGACAGGCCTCGCATGACCTGTTACAACAAGAGCCTCACTCAGCTTCATGGTCCCTGGGTGCCAGTGGCTTCTCAGGCTCCCCCACATTCAAAGCTTTAGCTCCACACAGAATGCTTCCCAGCCCTGGCCAGCCAGGACCCTGACCCAGCTCCCTCAGTTTAGGGTGCAAACCTGAGTCCAGGGCTCCTCATGTAAGGCTACACACCACATGCCCTTGAGTCACCTGGGTCACTGTAGAGGTTGTTTCTGGGTCCCCATTCCAGACGCAATGAATGAGTCTCCGGGGCTGGACTGGGCACTTGCCTTTTAACAAACCTCTGCAGGTGATTCTGAAACAAAATGAAGTCCCTGGTTTACAACTCTAGGTCTCCTAAGGCTGGATTACAGAGTGAGCTTTTATTCACTTTACCCTCCTTAGCCTCTCCCTTTTCCACCCCCGACCCCTTTTTTCCCATCATTAGCACAGCTGTAGGTAACCCAGCTGTACATAAACATGACCACTGAACTGAGCCCCCTGGAGCCTGACCTGCAAGCCACTGTGGTGTGGATGTGCAGTGGGACAGAGGGTGTGGGGAGGGTGGGAGAGAGTGAGTTATTTTCTTCCTATTTTTTCTTTTCTTTCTTCTTCTTCTGTACTGTAAAGAATGTATGTGCTCTTGGAAAAGTCAGACAATATAGAAACAAGTATAGAAGAAAAGAAAATCCCCCCAAATCATTCCAGCCACAGAAAACCATTATTAATTTTTTTATGAACAGCCTTACAGATCTTTATATATATATATATATACCTGTGTGGTTAATCAGATGGGGAGATAGTTTTGCATGCAATGCGATCATACTGTGCACACTCTTTTGCAACCCACTTGTTTTTCAGAGAACAGTATGTCTTTGCATGTTGGTGAATGTGGAACTAGGTTATCCTTTTCGTGGCTGCATGGTATTCCAGCCTATGTATACTAATATGATTGTAAGGACTATGTTTATTATGTAAATGTGTCAAGTATTTAGCCAATTCCCAATTCAGGGCCTCAACTTGGAATCTGCCTGTCTCTTTGCTTCTTGGGTCTTGAGTCTCCTGCAGTGAACTGAGTGGATCCCTGTGGGGATGGGTAAACATCCACTTTTGTTTAGGAGGTTGGCTTATTGGAAGTCAGGAGTGGGACTGATGTGAGCAACTGAATGGAGTGAATGCATCGGACATTTAGGGAGGCCTCCTAGCATGCACCATAGTGGGAGTCCCTAGGGGCACGTTTATGTAGACAAGGCAGAGCCCAGTGCTCCCAGGGAAACCTCAGGGGGGCAGATCGGAGCAGGACACAGGGGACCTGAGCTCTAGGCTGGACTTTTCAGTTCACTCCTCACAAAGCTAAGAGGGCACAGCCATGGCCCTCTAAGCTTCTGGATAATGCAGGATTGGACTAGGTCAGGGGTTCTTGACTCTGAATTCTAATTATGAACTTGGATAGGTAAAAAGTGACATATTTCTTTTTGCTAACCTTTAACTTTTTTTTTTCAATTGAGAAAGTAGGCAACACATCCCAGTGTCACTTATGAGAACTGTGACTTTGCCAAAATATAAGCCGTGAATTCTTTCCTACCGCACTACAGCTGTCGTGGATACTTCAGAATAACATTTATGCTCATCACTACTTCAAAATTCCAGTGATCATTAGACTCTGGATAGAGTTTGTTATTTCACGTATTAACAAAGAAGCACAAATGTTCTTAGACCACAATATTTTAAAAAATATTTTGATAACTGTCTCATTATAATTGGCTTCATTTGTAATTCTAGGTATTTTATGTATTTAAAAATGTTATCTGTGGAGTCTATCCACTGGCATCATCAGACTGCCAAAAGGGTGCTTGGTTTGCAAAAAAGAAGCCCTTGACCAGGAGAGCTCTTAGGGACCTCCTTACTGTAATGTTGTGGGGTATGTTCAGGCTGTTGAGAAGGGAGGTAGAAACAAGCAGAGAGTTCTCAGCTGTTAATCAGGGGAGACTTCCTGAAGGAGGGAGCAGACTTTTCAAAACACGTCAATCACAGCACACCAGGCATCAGTGGGTAGACTCATCATGGAGTCTCTTTGGTATCTTTGTAGTTATTTTTAGTATCCCCCAGCAGAGGGGCAGCATCACCCCATCCCACCGTCCCACCAGTCATTCAACAGAGAACCTTAGTAATCACCTGCTGCCTTCCAGGCACTGGGTTCAAGGAGAGCAGGTGGCCCCACCTGTGTGTGCAGAGCCATTCCAGGTACCTGGCTGGCAGCCACTGAATGGTAGAAGGGAAATGATCTGGCTAGAGGGAAGAGGTAGAATCTCTACCTTTATGGAGTTCTGCCCACCCTCTTGGGAGAGGAGGCCGAGTCTTTTCATGTAAGCTTGGGTTGACTTCGTCAAGAAAGACTAGGAGGTCTGCACCAGAGAGATCAGATCTCTGAGTCCCACAGCTGTGGCTGCCAGTTAGGACTCAAACTAGGACTTTAGCAGCTGATGCTCCAGGATCAATTCTTCCAGTGAGACAAGGCTGGCTCCCTGCTGGAGGCCAGCACTGATCCTCTTGCCCTTTTTGTCCCTGTGTCTTGCTCAGATACCATCTGGCTACACATCCGGTCCCAAGGACAGTGGACAAACAGGCTGTATGAGTCCTTCAGGGCATCAGACCCAGTGGATCAGGGCTCCAAGAGGCTATCAAGGAGTTTGAAGATGAGGAGGAGTCAGAGCAGACCCCAGGTGAGTGGCTACAGGGGAGGAAGGGGCCCACCATCACGACAACCCATCGGGACCAAGTCAGCTTCTTCTTGGTCAGTGGCTGTATTCATTTCCTAGAGCTGTCATCACAAATACCACAAACATGGTGGCTTAAACAATAGGAATTCCAGCCTCCTTTATAGTTCTGGAGGCTGAAAGTCTGGAATCACAGTGTCAGTGGGGTGGGTTCCTTCTGGGGGCTCTGAGGGGGAACTTGTTCCATGCTTCTTTCTAACTTCTGAAGAAGTCTTGGTGTTCTAAGTCTTGGTGTTCTAGACTTAACTCCATTCTCTGCCTCCATGTTCACATGGCCTTCTTCCCTTTGTGTCTCATATCTTCTTCTCTTTTCTCTTCTAAGGACATCAGTCATTGGTCTCTGGTCCAACCCTTTCTGGTTGTATGGCTTTGGGCACATGATTAGCCTTGCTGAGCCTCAGTATCTTCTTCTATAAGTGGAGGTGTGCCCATCCTTGACTTCTCTTTGTCACCTGGTTCTTCTAAGAATACATTGAATGAATTTATGTAAAGTACCGAGTGGACTAGGCAGTATGGTCCTCATGGACCACCTTCATCATCATCATCAACATTATCATCATCATCTTCCTCAGTGTTTTCTTTTGAGCCCAGATGAAACCCACAAAGCTGAGCAGTCACTGGTTCCATGAAGTGAATACAGGCTATGAGAGGTTTTGATGGAGAAAAGACATAAGAGGGGCTGTTGTAGAAGAGAATAGATAGGGAGGTTGAGGATGGCTAAATACAAACTTAGCAGGTTATATCTCTTGGCTGGGAGACGGGTTAATATAGGAAAACCCTGATGACTATTAAAAGAGATGCCCCAGCCTGGCTCAGCCCTGCCTTTTGAAGTCCAAGAGAGAAAGCAGGGTGGAAGTTTGCCTGGCCAGACCAGAGGACCCTTCCAGAACCAGGCCAAAAGCAAAACTTTGGGATATGGAGTGGATATGTTGAAACAAGCAGAGTGTTCTCTTGTTCTCTGTTGTTAATCAGGGAAAACTTCCTGATGGAGGAAGCTGACTTTGAAAACCCATGAGTTATACCATGCTGGAGCATCAGTGGATAGATTCATTAAAAGCTGTGTTTCCTTGGGAGCTTGAGCACCACTCGGGAGAATAAATTGGCACACTCTATCTGGAGGGCAGTCTGGCCATATGTGTCAACATTTTAAATATGTACACCCACGGTGGAGCAATTCCATTTCTAGGGATTTATCCTTAAAAGCTAATTGTGTATAAGAAGTATGTTACTTTGCTCATTCATTCATTTAGTAACTATTTAATGAGCACAGCACTTGCTGTTTACCAGGGACTGTTTTGGTGCTGGAGACACAGAGATAAGCAAAGCAGGCACAATCCCTGCTTATGTTCTGGTAGGAGAGGAAAACGATAAACAAACAAACAAACAAACAAAAAATACATATATAATACATCAGGTGATAATAAAGGCTATGAAGAAAAATAATACAGGGTAAAGGGATAGAGATAGGATAAGAGTAATTTCATTTAGGGTAGTTGTTCATACTGATGATAAAATTAAAATTATCAAAATGCCCAACAATAGTGGAATAGCCAAATAAAATAGGGATCATCCTTACAATGGAAAAGTAAGTAAGTCACCTGAAAACATTATATACATTTATATGTGTGAGCATGGAGAGCTATTCAAGATATATATTGAGTGGAAAAGGCAGATTACAATATCACTATGCTCCATTTATGTAAAAGAAATGTGTATGTGTCAGAAAAAAGTCTGGAACAGCGCAGAGAAAATGGTAAGAATAGTTATGTCTGATTCAGGGTGCTTTTTCACTATGTTCTTCAAACATTTCTATCATGTCTGAATTTTAAAAAACTAACGTGTATTGACTTTATGATTTAAATAGTAATTTCTATTTTGAAATAAAATGGTGTTTTCAGCCCCAGCCCATCCACTCCTGCACCTCGGCTCAGGGAGTTGTGGCCTCCAACGAGGACTTCTCTGTGGACCTGACGTCCTACAGGCCTGAGGGGACCCCGTGGCAGGGAGGCGAAGGGCTCGTTTACTTGGGGACAAAGAAAGGAATGCAGGCACAGTGGAGAGCCGCTTCCAAGGCCCATGACCCGGTAAGGCTGGGGCCGGTGGTGGGACAGTCGGCTGGTTTGTCTCTCCAGGGATGATGGGTCCTTGGAACATGGAAGAGAGAACCGGACCCCAGATTGCATGGGCGTTTCTGCAGCTGATCATTTACATACCAGCTTCATAACTTTTTGTTGTACTTGCTCTCCACTGGTGCTGTATTCTAAAGACTTCGTCTTTCTCTTTATATTCCAACATTTCTTTAAACTTAATTGTACTACAAAAGGACTCTTTATATTGTTATCTTTAATGGAAAAACAGCATCATATGCCATAAACAGAAGATAACTCTAGAAGTAAAAACATTGAAAACCAAGGTTATTAAATTCTTCCTAGATGTTTCTGCCTGCAAAGGCTCTGAGCTTGAGACTGCACTCCACTGCTCATTCTCTCTCTCTGTCTCTCTTTGTTAAAATGAAAAAAAAAAAAAAAAAGAAAACGGGAAGAGATGAGATTAGCAAGTGGTAAGATGTAGTAAAGATATAGTAACTATAAGCTAAGGCTTTCTGCTTGGGAAAGATTAAAGAACATTGAAGGGGCAGTAGTCCCCCACAGCGTCCTTCACCGGCACTAGTTCTTGTCCACATAGGAAACAGCAATCAGCACCCCAGACAGAGGAGCACGCGGTGTGCGGTGCAGGCAGGACCTAACCAGGTTCCGGGGAGCTGAGGACAAATCGGCCCCACTCTGTCAGCCTCAGCTCCTCTCCTGTGAAAGGAGGGATTGGCTGGTTGACTGAAGGTGGCTCCCTGCTCTGCCCACTGGCCCCACCTATTCTGGGGGTCACTCCCTAACTGGAGGCACTGGAGCTGGAGAGCTCAATTCTTGCAGAGGAGGCATGCCCGGCCTCAGGGAGCACAGGTTGTAGCTCCGGAGCAGAGTCCCCAGGGCGAGTGAGGACTCCACTGCCCACTCAGCTGGGCAAGGCTCCAGGGAGGACAGCTGGCTTCAAGGGAGCTGGACACTGAAGGATAAACAGGAATTTGCCAATTGGGGAAAAGCTAAGGGGGGTTTGGGCGGAGGGGAAAGAATGTTCAAGGCCAGAAAGTAGGTCTGGAGAGGTGGAATTTCTTTGAGGATGGGCTGAAGATGGAGTTGAAGATGTGAGTAGGGGTGAGTTTCTCCAGCTGGGTTCTGGAGCTGACCGGTGCCACGAGAGCCAATGTTAAATTGTCAGGGATTTTTCAACTGATTATTAAACCAGTCGTTATGACGTAAGCTGTGATGGCAGCCTTTACAGCATAGAAATCCGCAGATGCTGCAATCAGGACTTTGGAGTTTGTGCATTTTTTTTTGTTTTCTTTTGGAGCATCAGTTTATCAGCACACCACTCGTGCTCTTCCTCAAGAGGGCCCCATGTTCCCTGAAATGGTTTGAGCAGAAAAAGCAACCCCCTTTTTATCAAGATGTTCAGACTGGCAAGGGCTAGGGGGCTTCTGAGAAACACCTAACGTCACCCATTCCCTGAGACCCATAACTCTTTCCTCTACTCCTGCAGGCCCCTGAGGTGCTATCTGAGAACCACCAATTCTGTAACATCAAGGTAAGAGGCTCTGGGGAGGGGACATGCCCAAGCACCCCCCCCCCCCCCGCCACAACCAGAGGAAAGGAAGCCTCTGCCTGCAGGGAGGGTGTCCCCAAGGTCCTCAAATCCCCGTGGTCTGACGTCCAAGTTTCCAAATAAGTTAACCGAATCCTGACTCCTGCTGTTTACATCGGCAGATGCCCGGCCTTGTCCATTGCCTCTGTCTTTCCAGGAGCAGGGATGGGGCATTCAGGGCCATATGCTCTCTTCTTTATCTCCCTGGCACCCAGGGCCAATACCTGAGAGTAACAGGCACACCCAGACCCAGGGATGCCATCTGGGTCTCTCTCACCAGCTTGCACTCTAAGCCCTCCCCTAACATTCTATTCTAGTGCAAGCCCAATTTGTGCTGAGAGCCCTCATCTGGAAAGAGCACTGGACTACAAGTCCCTTAAAGCCTGGATCCTAGCCCAGGAGATGACTGCCTACCTATAAAGGTGGATCCCAAAGGCTGGGGGACTTTCCTCAATAAGAGGAGGTCCAGCTACCACCCCACCCCCACCCCCTTTCCTCTCACCTCCTGCCACGCACAGTGCTACATAGACGGGCCTTACGGAAGCGCCACTCGCAGGATCTTCGCCTCTGAGCACGCCGTTCTCATCGGGGCTGGCATCGGCATCACCCCTTTTGCTTCCATCCTGCAGAGTATCATGTACAGGTAGGTGGTGGAGAGAGTGAGACCCCTGCTTGCCCTCCTGGGTCAGTATCCTAAAAGATGCCTTCACTTCCTCTTATTTCCCCTCCTCGCCTCCTGTCTTTTTCCCCTCCTTCCTTCTCCCTTTCTTCCCTGTCCTCTCTTCTACCTCTCTTTTTCATTCCTATCCCTCCTCCCTCATTGGATGGGCTTTGCCACTCCATTCTCCCTCGTCCCCTGGGGTTCTGAAAAGTTTGTTCTAAATTCGAAACCCCCTTGTCTTGCCTCCTCTCAGGCACCAAAAAAGAAAGCGCCTTTGCCCCAACTGCCAGCACTCCTGGACAGAGGGCGTCCAGGACGATGAGATGAAACTGCACAAGGTGAGCGCTGCCTCCTGCAGGCAGGCCTCCAGACCTTTCCTGGAGCAGCCCCGAGAAGAAGAGCCAGGCCCATCTCTGTGGAGGCAGGGGAGGAATGACATGACCTGCTGGGATTCTCTTTCTCTCTCCACTCCACCGTCACTCCTTCCCCCAATGCCTGGTGTACCCCTGAAATCTCCTAAATGCCCAAGCCTCCCTATCAATGCTCCCATCACCTTTTCTCTCTCAAGACAAGCATTAAAAGCTGGGTAGCTTGAAAGTCAGGCAGCCTGGATTCATTCATAGCTATGATGATGCTTACTACGTGGCCTCATCTTTGTTTTAAAAATGAAAACATGTTTGCCATTTGAATCTTATTATTCTGTAAAGGCACTTAAAAGAGTTAACATTTAAAAATGTCTTTCTGGCTACCCGGCTTGTTGTGAACAATAGATTGTTAGAGAAAGTCCTGACCTGTGAGCTGGGAACATGGGCTCTGGTCCCATGCTGCTCTGGGCACAACTCCTCACCTCCATGAGCCTCAGTTTTCTACTCCATTAAATGGGTGCGATAGTGTGTGCCCTGCTGACACCAGGGTGGGCATGCGAGGGTCCTGTGGTGAGATGTGAGCATGCTGGGAACAGGCTAGCCCCTACCTCTGAACAGACATGCCCTCTGCCTAGGTGGACTTCATCTGGATCAACCGAGACCAGCAGTCTTTCGAGTGGTTCGTGAGCCTGCTGACCAAACTGGAGATGGACCAAGCTGAGGAGAATAAAGATGGTAGGAGTGGGCCAGGTTCTGAGGAGCACAGGAGCGGATCAGGTGGAATTCAGGTTCTTCCTAAGAAGGCATTTAGGTTATTCAGTTTTCATTAAGGGTGGGGGAGGAGCTGTCTCCACTAAAATGTAACGTTTTGTAAAGTTTTAAAAATCATTGATAATCTCATCTACTATCCAGACTACTCTGGGCATTTAAAAAGAAAAATTCCTTCCAAAACTACTTTCTTATTCACACTTTACCATAAAAATATCTATCCTTTATTTTTATTTTTCTAATTTCTGTTTTCTGTGACCTTTATTTTAATTCAGGATGGGACAGCTGCTTAAAATTAGATTCCCAGGTCTCACCCCCATACCCTCCAGATCAGATTCTCTAGGAGAATCGTCTCAGATGATGATGTTTCTTCACACTGTTTTTTGTTGTTTTATGGTCGTATAATTTACATATAATAAAATCCACATATTTTAAATGTGCAACCAATACAATGACATTTTCAAAAATGTGTATAGTTGTGTAACCACTACCACAATAAAAGTATAGACCCCGTCCATTATACCAGAAAGTTCCTTCAACACACTTTGCAGTCAGTCAGCTCCTCCCCCAACTTGTAGCCCCTGGCGGAAACTGATCTGCTTTCTATCACTATAGATTTGCCATTTCTAGAATTTCATATAAATGAAATCATATAGTATGTGGTCCTTTCTGTCTTATTTGTTTCACTTTGCATAAGACCTGAGAGATTTATTCATATTGTTGCATCTATCAGTAAGTAGGTAATTCCTTTTTTATTGCTGAGTAGCATTGTAGTATATGATATACCAAAGATTGTTTTCCTATTCAGTTATTGTTGGATATTTGAGCTATTTCCACTTTTCAGTTATTTTGAATAAAGCTGCTGTGAATATTTGCATAAAAGTCTTTCCATTTCTCTGGTAAATACTTAGGAGTTGGATTGCTAGGTGGTACGGTAAGTGTACTTTATAAGAAACAGCCAAACTGTTTTTCCAAAGTGACCGTATTATTTTGCTTCCCCATCAGTGATGTAGATCCTCGTAAAACTTTGAAATTGGCAATCTTTTTTTATTTTAGCGATGCTAATGGGTATGTAGTGGTATCTTAATGTGCTCCTAACTTGCATTTCCCTAATCACTAATGGTATTGAGCATCTTTTCATGTGCTCACTTGATGTTTTTACATCTTCTTTGTGAAGTGTCTGTTCAAATATTTTGCTCACTGTTCAAATCAGGATGTTTGTCTTCTTTTTATTAAGCTGTAAAAGCTCTTTACAAAAACAGGTCTATTACCAGGTATATGTTTTTCAAATGCCTTCTCCCAGTCTGTAGTTGGTCTTTTCATTTTCTTCAACTGTCCTTTGAAGAATGAAAGCATTAAATTTTGATGATATCCAACTTACCTATTTTTTTCTCTTATTCTCTGTAGTGTTTGTGTCCTATCTAAATGTTTGCCTTACCAAACTCATGAGTATTTTCTCCTAGGTCTTCTTCTATAAGGCTTTAGCTCTTCATTTAGATCAGGATTTCTCCACCTGGACTCGGTTGACGTTTTGGACCTGATACTACTTTGTTCTGGGGCTGTCCTAGGCATCCCAGCATGTTAGCAGCTTCCTGATCTGCACTCAGTCAGTAGATGCTGGTAACTACCCATCTCTGGTCATGGCAGTAAAAATGTTTCCAAATATTGGCAAGTGGCCCCTAGGGGGCAAAATCACCTCCTTTCAAGAACCACTGATGTAGATTGATGATCCATTTCGAGATAAATGTTGTATGTGGTGAGAAGCGAGGGTAGAACTTCATGGTTGCATATGGATACCCATTTGTTCCAGCACCATTTGTGGAAAAGACTATACTTTTCCTATTGAATAACTTTGGAACCTTTGTCAAAATCAAATCACCATGTATGCATAGGTCTACTTCTAGACTATTCTGTTCCACTGATCTATCCTTATGCCAGAACCACTCAGTCTTGATTACTACAGCTTTATTAGTATGTCTTGAAAACCCTCTTTGTTCTTTTTATTTTCCACATAAATTTTGGAATTAGCTTGTCGATTTACAAACATTTTGGATTCTTATTGGAATCGCACTAATCTATAGGTCAATTCAGGGAAAATTGTCATCTTAATGTTGAGTCTTCCAGTCCATAAGTATGATATATCTCTGTATCCAGTCAGTGTCTAATCAAGAAACAGATGCCACTCAGTAATTTGAACAAAGAAAGTTTAACTTTTAAAAATACTAATTATAACAGGAGAGTAACTATATAGGTATAAAGAGATGTCTAAAGCATACCTTAGGGCTGAGGGAGCGTACCCAAGAAAACAAACTTGGGAGGGGGCCTACTCCCCAAGCTGGGATTCAGTCTTTGGAGAATCAGTGCTTGCAGCCCACTAGACAGCAGAGAAATTTTCTGGGTTGCTCAGACCATATCTGGTCCAGAGTTGCTGGGCAAGCAGAAAACTCCTCCAGAGTCAGGTGAACCAAGGTGTGCAGGCAGGTGTACAGAAAAAGCTGGGGAATCAGGATCCTCCTCAGCAGGAAGACAGCGTGAGGCCAGGGGCACCTGGAGTCTGCCTTGGGTGGTCATGGCATGGTGACCATTAGGCTACGGTCAGGGCCACGAGCTCAGCAAAGGACTGCACACTGTGGGTGCACAGCTGGGCAGAGTGCCTCTAGCTCTCCCCACATGTATGCACACTGGTTGCTATGCAACAGGAGCAAGTGGAAACAAAATGAGAGTACAGGGGATCCAGGAAAAGAAGCGCCTTCCTCCGCAGTGTCCTTCCACTGCCCTCTGCTGACAAAGCTTAACATCATATTCACTGCAAAGGAAAAACACTTAAAAAATCCATCTTCCTGATCTCAGAGCAGGAAATGAAAGGTGGATTTGGAGCTGAGAGGCAATATGTTAATAACTGCTAAATCTGTTTATTTAAGGTATCTTTAATTTTTCTCAGAAATGTTTTGTAGTTTTCAGAGTGCAGGTCCTGCCTGTATTTTGCTAAATTTATCCTTAAATATTTCATGCTTTAGTGGTATTTTTAATTACTAATTGCATGTTGCTAGTATATAGAAATAAAATTGACATTTGCATATTGAGTTTGTATCTTGCAAACTTGTTAAACTCTCTTATTAGCTCTAGAGCTTTTTCATAGATTCCTTAGAGTTTTCTAGACACACAGTCATGTTATCAACTAATAAAGAGAGGTTTGCTTCTTCCTTTCCAATCTTTGTGCCTTCTATTTCTTATTATTGCCTCACTGAACTGGACAGATTCTTCCAGTACAATGTTAAATAGAAATTGTGACAATGGACTGTTTTGCTTTATTTCCTGATTTAGGGAGAAAGCATTCAGTCTTCCACCATTGAGTATGTTTTAGCTGTAGGTTTTCACTGATGTCCTTTATAAGGTCGAGAATAAAGTTTTCTGAAAATTTTTATACTGAATGCATGTTGACTTTTGTGTTTTGTGTTTTTTCTCTCTTCTGTTAATATTGTCATTGATTATCAAATGTTAAGTCAATCTTGCATTCCTGGCATAAAGCTCACTTAGTCATGTGCTATTCTTTTAATATATTGTTGAATTCAGTTGCTAAAATTTTGGAAGAATATTTTTCATCTGTTTTCATGAGGGGATATTTGTTTATAGTTTTCTCTTAGAGCCTATACTGGTTTTGGTACCATGGTAATGCTGGCCTTAGAGAATCAGTTTGGAAGTATTCCCTTTCCTTCAATTTTCTAGAAGAGCTTATGTAAAATCGCTATTTTTGTCCCTTAAATGCTTGGAGAATTCACAAGTGAGGCTATCTGGGCCTGGAGTTTTCTTGCTAGGAAAGTTTTTAACTATGACTCAATTCCTTTAATAGATATAGGACTATTTAAGTTATCAATTTCTTTTGTTTATTAACAAGTTTTTGGAGATCTAATTCATATATCATGTGATTCATCCATTTTAAACTATACGAATTGTTGACATTAATATATTCCAGAGTTTGTGCCTCCATAACCATAATTTTAAAGCATCATCAGTACTCCAAAAAAGAAACCCCCACTCCTCAGCTGTCATTCCCACCCCGCCCCAGTCCCCCCAGATCTCTCCAGCCCTAGGCAGCCAGTCATCTACTTTTTATCTTTATAGAGTTGTCTTTTCTGGATATTTCTTATAAATGGAGGCATACAATATGTGGTCCTTTGTGACTGAATTCCTTCCCTTAGCATGTTTTTAAGGCTCATCCATGTTGCAGCATGTTTCAGAATTTCATTCCTTTTATGGTGAAATAATATGCTGTTGTATGGATATATGTCAATTTATTTATTCATTCATTAGTTGATGGGTAGTTGGGTTGTTTCCACCTTTTGGTATTGTGGACGTTACTGCTCTGAATATTCATGTGCATGGATTTGTGTGGATGTCGCTGTTCATTTCTCTTGGGTACATACTCCTAGAAGTGGAATCACTGCATTACATGGTAGCTGCAAGTTTAACCTTTTGAGGAGCTTCCAATCTGTTTTTCCAAAGTGGCTGTACCATTTTACCTTCTCACTGGCAATGTGTGAGTGTTTAAATGCGACAGATGTGTTGTTCTCATTTTAAATTTCTTTTTAAAATAAGGAAAATGACTATTTAAGCAATAATAATAACAATCTATTATTGGGTTTACAATCTATATGGAAGTATTCCAATTATTCCACATCCTCACCAATAATTGTTATTATTTTTAATCTAGTTATCCTAGTCTATAGTAATATTTTATTATTTTTTTATTTGCATTTCTCTGATAACTAATGATGCTGCGCATCTTTCCATGTCTTTATTGGCCATTTGTATGTTTTCTTTGGAGAAATATCTATTCAGGCCCCTTATCATTTTTTAATTGGGTTATTTAACTTCTTATTGAGCTGTAGTAGTTCTACATATATTCTGGATACAAGTCTCTTGCCAGATATATATGATTTACAAAATTTTTCTCCCATTCTGTAGATCTATTCCTTCTCAAGTGAGCTTTGGTAATTTGTATCTTTCAATAAGACTGTCCATTTCTTTTAAATTACCAAATTTATTGGCACAAAGTTGTCCATAGTGTCATTGTAATGTCTGTAGAATCTATAGCGGCATCTCCTCTTTCATTCCTGATATTCATAATTTGTGTCTTATCTCTTTTTTGATCAGTCTGGCTTGACCTTTTCAAAGAATCAAGCTTTTAATTTTTTGTGTGCCTTTGTTGCTACATTTTACTTCCATATAGATTGTAAACCCAATAATAGATTGTTATTATTATTGCTTAAATAGTCATTTTCCTTATTTTAAAAAGAAATTTAAAATGAGAACAACACATCTTTTGTATTTAAACACATATTTATCATTTTGGTGCTCTTCATTTTGTGTGTGTGTAGATCCAGATTTCAATCTGGTATGATTTTCCTTCTGCTTGAAAAACTTCCTTCATCATTTCTTGTGCAGATCTGCTGGTGATAAATTCCTTTACTTTTTGTTTCTATGCAAAATTCTTTATTTCACCTTGAATTTTGAGAGATATTGTCACCAGCTGACTTTTTTCCTTCCAGTAGTTTCAAGATGTCTCACCATTGTCTTCTGGCTGGCATAGTTTATGACAGAGCACTGTTGTATTATCTTCGTTCATCTGTACATAATGTATTTTTTTTCCTCTCTCACCACGTTTAAGATTTGATCTTTATCAGGAGTTTTCAGTAATTTTATTGTGAGGTCCCTTGATGTGGTTTTCTGTGTGCTTCTTGAGTTTCGTGTTCATTAAGCTTTTGAAAATTTTTCAGTCATTCTTTCTTTACATTTTTTTCTGCCTCCCCTTTCCTTTCTGTCACTTCAGTTACATGTATACTGGCCTGTTTGATGCTATCCCACAGGTTATTGAGACTCTGTTGTTGCTATTTTCATTCTTTTCCAACCTCTGCTTTATTTTGGATAGTTTCTATTGCTCTGTCTTCCAGTTGACTGATCTTTTCTTCTGTAGTATCTTATCTGCTGTTTTTCCCATCCTAATCAAAAGCCTAGCAGAACAGTCGCCTTGGGGGAATGGTGAGAAAGAGAGAAAATCCAACTTCCCCATTTGGAGAATCCTTGATATTCTCACAAGCAGTGGGGCAACCAAATCAATCCGAGCCCTCAGCCTTAGGGTTTGTTCATATGAAACTTATCCCTGCAAAGGATAGGCTAAGCCTACTTAAAATTTGGCCTAAGAATCACCCCCAGAGAACCTCTTTTCTTGCTCAGATGTGGCCTATCTCTCTCTCAGCCAACATGGCAAGCAAACTCACTGCCCTCCCCCTCTCTACGTGGGACATGACTCCCAGGGATGTGGACCACCCTGGCAGCGTGGGACAGAAAGCCTAGAATGAACTTGAACTCAGCGTCAAGGGATTGAGAAAAACTTCTTGACCAAAAGGGGAAAGAGAGAAGTGAGACAAAATAAAGTGTCAGTGGCTGAAAGATTTCAAACAGAGTCGAGAGGTTATCCTGGAGGTTATTCTTACGTATTTTATAGATATCCTCTTTTTAGTTTAAGGTTCATTAGAGAGGCTAGAGGGAAGTGCCTGAAACTGTAGAGCTGTGTTCCAGTAGCCATGTTTCTTGAAGATGAACATAAAATGATATAGATTTTACAAAGTGACTGTGTGATTGTGAAAACCTGGAATCCGATGCTCCTTTTATCTGCGATATTGTCAGATGAGTAAAAAAAAATATGAATTAAAAATAAATAAATAATGGGGGAACAAATGTTAAAATAAATTGAATAGATTGAAATACTAGTGGACAATGAAAGGGACTGGGAAGGCCTATAGAAAAAAAATAGGAGGAACAAAGGTTAAAATCTATTGAACAGATGGAAATACTAGTGGTCAATGAGAAGTAGGGATAAGGGATATTACGGTATGTGTGAATTTTTTCTTTTTTCTTTTTATTTCTTTTTCTGGTGTGATGCAAATGTTCTAAAAAATGATCATGGTGATGAATATACTACTATGTGATTATATTGTGAGCCATTGATTGTACACCATTCACAGAGCGTTTATATGTTAAGAATGTTCATGTTTGTATGTTGTTTTGGTTTGATAATACAAAATAAATTAAATTTTAAAAATAGCTTTTAAAAAATAGATACTGACAAGCTAATTTTAAAATTTATATGGAAAATCAAAGACTTTGAATAGTTGTTAATCCTATCCAATGCATTTTTCATTTCTGTTACTATATTTTTCTTCTCTAAAAGTTCCATTTGGGTTTCTTTTACATCTTTCATTTTTCTCGGCCTCATGCTCTGCTTTGTTTTTACCATCCTTGATCATATTTATAACAGTTATTTAACATCTCACTAAGTCCATTGTCGCTGTCATTTCTGGGTCTTCTGTTCTCTCTCCTTCCCTCCCTCCCTCCCTCTCTCTCTCTCTCTCTTTTTTTTTTTTTTTTTTTTTGCAGCTCCATTCTTCCAGTTTTGTGCTGGAAATTCTAGTCACCTTGGTCCTCCTGACCTCCAATTCCTGTATTTCAACCTGGCGAGACTGGTACCAGGCAGTAAGCTGGGGCAAACATAAGTCTGCTCTGTTTCTTTCCCTTCTCTAGGCAATTGCAGCCCTGTATTACCTATCAACCAATGTCTGAAAAACATGGTTTTGTATGTTTTGCCCATTTTTCTAGTTGTTTAATGTGGGAGAGTAAATCTAGTTCGTATCACACCAACATTTTAAATGTATGTAATGTTTTGGTAAGGAAGAACATGTGAATAAACGTTATGTGTTTACTGGAGGTGAATGCGCAAAATTTTTTCTCATGGGGTGGCAATCAAAAGCTTTGGAGACCAGTCTAAGACAAAGATTAGCCACCTAAATGTGTATGAAGTCTTTTCCTGTTTGGTCCCTGCCTTAATATTTTCATCACAAATGAATGCTTGGGGTGCACAAGTGTTTCCGTGGTAGCATGCTCACCTTCTATGCAGGAGACCTGGGTTCGATTCCCAGACTATGCACCTAAAAAAAAATGAATGTTTGAACATTCTCCCTCCAGAACCCGCTGTTTTCCCCTCACCTCTCCCAAATGTTGTTTTCTATATTTTTTTTACTACACATTATATGACAGAATGTTTCTCTGTGTTCCACAATAGTCTTTGTGGAACATTTTTGTTTATACTGAGATTTTGAAATGTGTTTTAAAGTTAATCTGTTAGAGTCTTTATTTTGTTTTATTTTACTTATAAAATAATCTATACAAGGAATATCTTTAGGCATGTTTCTGAGTGCAAGAGATTTAGTGCAGTCTTTTATATGGGTTGATTTTATTGAAACTAGATCAGTGAGGTCTTACTTGGCCATTTAAATATCAGGAGGTTGTCATGAGTAAATTCAAATTCCTATGATAAATACTTTTTACGATAAACACTCAAACAGATGTAGTTTATTATAAACAAACATTCAGAGTCCTAAAGTACAAGTCAGCAGTCTTTAGGAGATAACTATTAAGCCTTAGAATATTGCAGAAAGGCTCCTTGCCCTTTCTTGTAAATAACATTTATAGCAAATATTTACATAGCATTGACTTCATTCTAAGTGCTTTTGTACAAATTAATTAATTAGAAACTCAGTTTTATAGTGACATGTCAGAGGAAAACTTTAGATTTAATATTAATTTTCTTATTTCTCGTATATAAATATTTGCTATTTGCTTCTTCCTAATCTGTGTAAATAAAGGGTAGCAGCTAACCCAGTGCTTTACATTCTCAAAGCCACTTGAGTCAACAACTTTATTAGAAGCTTCTTTCAAAGTTTCTCATTAACTGCAGCTGAAACTCATGGTCTCTGATTTCAATTTTAACTGTGTATCAGATTTGAATTAAAGAATTTGTGGCTTCTAATTTTTTAAATTTTTCCAACTTGAGCTTCAACCGCTCTGCTGATTTGAGTCTTTATCCTAATAGTATACAGATTGTTGGGCATGTTACTTAACTACTTTGCCTCAATTTCCTCACCAGATAAATAGGGATATGGTTTTAGTTCATAAACTACCAGAATGCAATATACCAGAAAGGGAACAGCTTTTAAAAGGGGGAATTTATTAGGTTGCAAGTTTACCATTCTGAGGCCATGAAAATGTCCAAACTAAGGCATCCAGGGCAAGATACCTTGATTCAAGAAAGGCCAATGGGTCCAGAACACCTCTGTCAGCTGGAAAAGCACATGGCGACATCTGCTAGCTTTCTCTCCTGGCTTCTCATTTCATAAGGATTCCCTGGGTGTGTTCTCCTTCTGCATCTCCAAAGATCTCTGGCTGTGTAGGCTGTCTGGGCTCTGCTGGCACTCTGCTTTTTCCAAAATGGTTCCCTCTTAAAGGGCTCCAGTAGACAATCCAACCTTGAATGGATGGAGACACATGTCCATGGAAACCACCCACAATCAAAAGTTACCACCCACAATGGGGTGGGTCACATCACCATGGAAACGATAAAAAAGATCCCACCCCAGCAGTGTGAATGAGGATTAAAGAATATGGTTTCTCTGGGGTACATAGCAGCTTCAAACCAGCACAGATACCAATAGTACCCACCTCATAGGATTGTTATGAGAATTAAATGAGATATGACCTGGAGCGTACTCAGAAAACTACCTGAAGATAGTGACTGCTCAATAAATTTCATAGTAGTCCTAGTTGTTGTCATTTTCATTGTCATATTTAATGGCTGAAGAATGATACAATTAGTGATTATGCCATAAGTTATGTAACCAATCTCCTAGTATTAGACAATTTACAGTTAATATATTTGTGCATAGGTTTTTTCCCCTTCTTTCAGATGATTTCCTTAGAATAGTGTCCTGGAAACAGGGTGACTGTCATTCCAGAGCTCCTTTTCCCCCTCCCCAACCAGGTGGTTCCTTCTCTCTTCTCTTCCCCTCTCTGGGGTCTGGGGGCTTTGAGGGAGGAATGAGAAAGGCCAAGGTCTCTCAGGTGGGTATTGACAGTGCACCTCCCTCTCTCCTACACCCAGCTACTTAGAAGTAAGTGATTTGTGAGATAAAATGTGTTATCCCTCCTGGATCCATTTGCATTTTAATAGTGAAAATGCAATGGTGGCATAAGAAACAATAGAGAACAGGTTGGGATGGCATAAATCTTTTTGTTAGTGAGGGAGGAGGGGAAAGAGAGAGGAGAAGGATGAAGTGGTCCTTACATCATGAATGATCCTTCCAGTATCGGCTTGAGCCAATACACACAGCTAAAACAGCACTCTCCAATGTTTTTTCCATCATGGAACACATAAAAATGATAACAGTTGTATGCCACACCTGGGTAAGGGGAGGAAGCAACCTGAACCCCAAGGTACCCATCTGGGAGCTCCGGTTGCCAAAGGCTCAGTGCTGTGAATGCTCTGGCCTGATGGGCCTCCGTGGTACCAGTCCCATCCCCTGCCACCTCAGTCTATTTTCATCACATCATCCTGCTGCTCAAAGACCTTTTTCCTTCTAAATTTCCCCCTAGGAACACATTTAACCCACTAGCGGGGTTTTTTGGGCCTCCATGTGTTTTCATTCCCATCTCCTATGGCTCCCATCCAAGGGTCCTCTGCTCCAGTGGGGCAGTCACATCATGTCTCCAAACATCCCTTCTTAGGATGCATTTCTATCACCTGCCCTTTGAATATTGCCTCCTTCCAAGACATAACCCAATTTCCATTCCCTTCAGAAAGCAGCTCTGTCTACTCCAGTCCTTTCCTGTAATTAGTAGCCTTTCCCATCTAATTCATTCATTCATCCCTTTACCCTTTGGTCTAAGTTACCTTTTCATGGGCACATGGCTTGTGTCCCCAATTAGACTTAGGGCACTCACTGCAAGGAATGGAAGGGCACCAAGGATTGGGATTCAGTTCCTCTTCTATATATAGAAAGTCTAACGCCGGGAGTGGTTGTGAAATCACATGGACATAAAGCAACTCACATATGCTATGTGGGCATAGTAGGCCCTGCTCAAGTAGGGCTACCTTTAGTCTCCACAGCACTGGTCATGTTGCAGGTCCTAGGTGACCAGAGCTGTCTGAAGATGTGAGTTCCAAGAATTTGTTGTCTCCCTGAAAGCACACGGAAGAGATTGCTGGCATCCTGCCCTGCCCCTGTTCTGGGTGCTGACCCCTCAAAGACACCCTCTTCTCCCACCCCAGGCTGCTTCCTGGAGCTGCACCTGTACATGACCTCTGCACTGAGCAAGAATGACATGAAGGCCATCGGGCTGCAGATGGCCCTTGACTTGCTGGCCAAGAAGGAGAAGAAGGACTCCATCACGGGACTCCAGACCCGGACCCAGCCTGGGCGGCCTGACTGGAGCAAGGTAATGGCCAGCTGGAGCCCCCACAACCTGAAGGGACCCGGGAGGGCTGAGAGCCTGAGGCAATGGAGTGGCAACTAAGGCTGGCAGCCAGGAGCAGAGAATGAGGCCAGCATCCTGATCCAGCCAGGGAGCTCGAGGTGGAATGGGAGACAAGGAACCTATGGTCTGGCTCCATCACTAGCTCACTTTGTTCATTTGCCTCAGTTTCTCATCTGTACAGAGATGAAGTTAGTTGATATGCCTTTCAAGGTTTCCCAGCTCTGACTCTCCATGAACTAGAGCTGGAGGCCTGAGTGGACAGAGTCTTGGGGAAACGTCAAGTCTTATCCTCTCCTGTTACAAATGGGTCACCTGAGGCCCAGAGACCCTGAAGAGTGCAGATCGTCTGCTCTATTACTCAGTTGATTTTATTATTTTTTTCTTCTCTGAGCTCCTACCAATCATATTGTAGAGTTTGCATGACATGTCCCTGAAGGTTCTGCTTTTGGAACTACTGTGGCTAATCCATGCCCAGGAAGTGAGAGTTGAAGGAGGAAAGGGGTGTCATGGTGCTTGACATCAGGGAGGACTTTGAGCAAAAGGCCATTCTTAAGCAGAATCTGAGGTCGAGAGGGGTCCTCACTGGGAACATAAAGACTGAATTCAGGAAAGAGATCAGCCCCAAGGTCTTGTAGGAAGTTGGAGCAGTCTGGGTTAAATATGCTCTCTGCAGCTCCTGGCACACCCTGTGCATTTCTCACTCTCCACCCATTTTAGTATCACAGACACAGCTCCTTGAGTGGAGAGCCTGGGTCTTGCTTATCTCTGGCACCCACCCCCTCTGAAGGGTCCTGGGTCATGCTACAGGTTGATGAAGTAACTTCTAAATGAATGACTGAATGTTGGAATCTCTGCTCTAAAGCCAACCAGCTATTGCCTTGCAGTTCTTCAACCTCCTCCATAAAATGCAGGGAGTCACCTCTGCTGTCTTTCCTACCTGGTGGGTCCTATTACATGGTTGACTCCAGCTATGTGTGTCACTAGGCTGGTCAGCAGTCCAACCTCTCTGCTCTTCCCCCATCCCATGCACTCAGGTGTTCCAGAAGGTGGCCACTGAGAAGAAGGGCAAGGTGCAGGTCTTCTTCTGTGGCTCCCCAGCTCTGGCCAAGGTACTGAAGAGCCATTGTGAGCAGCTCAACTTCAAATTCTTCCAAGAGAACTTCTAGCCTCACCTCTCCAAGCTCTGTTCCAAACCCACACTGCCCTTCAACTTCAGGCGCCTTGGCAGTTGTCAATGGGCTATACCTATCATGACAATAAAAGTGCCCCCTGAGACCAGGCAGAAGACCCACCCAGCAGGACACACCAAGGGACATCTAATCCTGGTCAGTGCATTAGAACTGGAGCCCCCAAGGGAAAGGAAAGCTAGGTGATGCTGTGCAATTCTGAGACTTTGGAGGTGGCTGCGGGTGGTTGTGTAACTGATGAGACTAAAGGCTGGTGGCTGGAGGATGGGGGTTGGGGAGGATGGAAGGGGGTGTAGGGGCCTCTCAAGACAACTGCTTCTCCTGATGTCCCCTGGAGGGAGCCTGCCTCCTGCCACTGTGGGCCCAGAGCTGCCTATTCATTACAATCATTTGGGAACTTTTATCCTTAACATTTAAAAAAAAATTTTTTTTAATTCCTGAAATTGTTGTCTTTTTATTGTTAATTCTTTTTAAAATTTTTATTTTGTCTTCAACATTTTATTATGACATTTTTTTAATATACAGAAAGTTGAAACAATTGTACAATGTCAGTGTTACCTACCCCCAGATTCCTCATTTAACATTAGCAAGTGCTTCGCAGGAAAAAAAAAACCCAAAAAACCCAAAACAAAACAAAACAAAAAACCAACAAAACACCTCTCTTGAGAATCCCTGAATCTGCAGCGCCCTCTTGTGAGAACCTTGGATATGTCTAAAGAGAAAACCACGGGCATAGGCAGTAAGACCTTGTGTTTAATTTCCGATGTGCTTGGGGTAGGCACATACCTCACATGGAGAAACTCCAGCTTAGAGAAGTGAAGTAACTAGCCTGAAGCCACGCAGTCCTGCTACCCACTTCCTTCTTTGTTTTTCCCTCTTCATCAGGCATGGGGAAAACCTGCCAATATCTGAAACATAGATGTAAACTAAAGAGGGTGTCCCAACTTACAACTGGAATATGTGAAAGGATGTACTAAATGATTTTAAGACTTGGGAGAGCAGATCTGTTTAGTATAGGATGTCACACACGCGCACATGTCGCCATTGTCATCATTTTACATTTTTGTCCAGCCTCTGTCCATGCTGCCCTAATCCTTGGCCCTCTCATTACAGATTTCCACCAGTCTCCCACCCTTAATATGTACAAACAATCAACTGTGGCTCCTTTAGAAACTTCTGTTTCACCGTGGGGGAGAGCAGGTGGAAGAATTTGAATATAAGATACTAAAATACATGAACGGTCCATATGTTTGCCTACGCCAGTGGTTTTCTCTTTAGACATAGCCAAGGTTCTCACAAGAGGGCGCTGCAGATTCAGGGAATCTCAAGAGAGGTGTTTTGTGGGTTTTTTGGTTTGGTTTGGTTTGGGTTTTTGGGGGTTTTTTTTCCTGCAAAGCATTTGCTTCCTGAGTGACCGTGAATCAAAGGGAGGGGCAGAGAAGGCTGTGCCACACTCCAAAGCACCCCACTCGGTTCTGTCTCTGGCAGAATTGTGAAGTCAGAGTTCATTTTCAAGATCGGAGTTTCTCTAGCTGCCAGTCCTGCCCCCCACACATAAATGCATGTGTGTGCATGCACCCGTGCACATGCGCACACACACACACACGCACACACAACCACACACTCCTGCCTCCTGGTACCCAATGTCCAGGTTCTGGGCGTCTCCCTTTTCTCCTTCTAGCAGAAGGCCCATTTCAAGGTCCGGTTGAGTTGCAGGTCAGGCTGGGGCCGAGTTCCACAGGTCCTGGCTTCCCCTCAGTGGACACATCATCTTAGATAGATGATCAAATATGATGATGTACAGAATGCTCAGTCTGTACATCCGGATGCTTCCCAGATGGACGCTTTCCCACTGCCCAGGAGAAACAAATTCATCTGTACAACTGGCTGAATTTAGTACTTTTCACCCAGATGTTGCCGATACTTTAGACATATCTGGGCTTAAGGCAGATAAGGCTGACACACACTGAGAGAGCAGAGAGGGAACCCAGACTGACCATAGATAGAAGGTAGGTTATCAACGTGAGCTCCTGTCTGCCACTGAGCTCTGAGCTCCTGCAAGTCAGGTTTGTGGCCGCAGAATCAAGCACAGAAGGAGGAGAGTGTGGGTGCCCAGCGGGACAAGGAGTTACTTAAATTGAATATTTTTCCAAAGGGGCCTTTATGTATAAAAAAAAAAAGGGTGTGTAACCATTTGTAATTTGGGGAACTGATGTACAGGCACAAACCAGCGGAATCACTTTGTCAGGCTCGACAGTGCTGCACCGGCAGAGCTTACAGGGACAGCAAGCATTAGTGAAACAAACCAGGTGTAGTGAGGGGCATTGGTGGAAGGGGAGGGTGACATGAACAATATTGTGAAGTGACACCAGTCCTCTGTGTAGGCAAGGTAGAGGTTAGCTGCCAGTCCCGCCAAGGTTGGAGATTAGAGACACCACCGGTGATTGGCTCTGAACAGATGTCTTGGCAAAGTGTGGTAGAAAAGCCCTTCTCCCATCTGGCAGTGAGGGCTCTCAGGCTCTACATTTACCTCTGACGCAGCCAGCTGTGTGTCTGCATACTCCAATTAACCTCTCTAAGCCTTCCTTTCCTCATCTTTAACCTTTGAACAGATTAAAAACGTATGTGTTTGCAGAGAGGCTTTGTATAAGCACAGTTTCTAAAAGGATACACAAGGATAAGTTTATTTTATCTGCTTGCTCTGGGGAGTGGGAATGGAAGGACAGGAAAGAAAGGGAGATTTTGTAACTTTTTATTTTCCACCTTTCTATAAAGTTTGAAGTTTTTGTGATAAATAGGTATTCCTTTTATAGTTTTATTTTTAAAGAACTCCAAATAAAATGTTGCATAAAAGAAAAAAACAAGTACCAATTTTGTCCTATTTATATAAGAAGAAATAAATGATGTACACATATAGTGAAGGAATAAAGAGACAAAAATGTTCCGAAAGAGGACTAGAAGGATATACGCCAAATTGTTCATGTGATTAACTGTGGAGCAGGTAAATGAAGACTTTAGCATTTTACTCTTCTCTGTTTCATGTATTCACACATTACCTGTGTGACAGTGAACAGTATATGCTTTGTATAAGATGCACTTCATACATTACTGGTGTGATGTTTTATTCCATGTATTTCTTTATGCATGTATTCATGTATGGCCTGTGTGATTTAAAAAAAAAATGGAGAGATTGTCTGAAATGATGTGTAAGATCCCTGCATCGATTATTTCTCAAGTGGAAAGTGTTTAGGACATCACTGTGGCTGTGAAACTGGCCCCTCCCCCAGAGAGCAGGGATCGCTCCCCAGCCTCTTTGAAGAGTGAGGCTGCTGGAGTACCCACATTCAAACTGCAAAGCTGCCAGCTCTAGATGAGCCAAGTGTTCAACGAAAGACCCCTTCAGGGCCAGAGTCTTGTCCAGAAGCCACAGGCACCACGTGAAGCTGTGTGCACGGGGCTGGGCCAGAGCTGCCCAGTTTCAAAGTCCAGCTGCTTCAGGCACATTCTCTTCTAAACAAATATTCATATTAACAAGCCTTCCTGACAGATTGATGCACCTTTTTATGACCTGTCTTTACAGTATGATGGTTCCCCTTTTAAAAATAAGATTAATTTAGACTAGATATTTATTTTATGGGGAAATATATCCCAAGGGGAAAAATATTCAAGCTGAATGGCAGAGATGGCTGGATAGAGACTTGATTCTCAAAGGAAACTTTCAGCCTCCCAACCTCTTAGCCATTCTCCCCTAGCTGCAAACATTCTGCCCCGATCCTACCCAGGGACAAAGGGGAATATCTTTGGTCACCCTGGTTGTGCGAGTGTAACCTGCTAGAGGAAAAAACCTTAAAGTAGCTAGTGAGTTATTAGTGTGGCAGGGGAGAAAAGCATGCATTAAACATTTTTTTGAACTTTTTATTTTGAAGGAATTCTAAACTTACAGGACAGTTGCAAAAATAATACAAACTCCATTCAGAGAACCCACCCCTCCAGATACTGAGATCCACCAATTTTAGTATTTTGCCACTTTTGCCATATCATTCTATCTATCTGTCTACTCATCTACCTACCTACTTTCTATTTTCTGAACATTTAAGAGCAGGTTGCATGTATCATATTCCTTGAACATTTAATACTTCCATCAAGATTCCCTATGAACAAGGATATTCACTCATATAATCACCTTAAGTGCAGTTTTCAAGGTCAAGAAATTTAACATTGATATAAAACTTATGTTCTATATTCCACTTTCTTATTATACCCAATAATGTCCTTTTGAAATTTTTCCCCTCCACTCTTAGATCCCATCCTGAATCAGTTACTGCGTTCAATAGTCATTATCTCTATTTTTTTTCCTTTTAAGTGGGGAATCATATATACAGCATAAATCTTCTCTTCCCAACCTCTCCCAAACATACCATTCAGTGGAATTAATCACATTCACAGTGTTACAGTACTGTCACCACCATCTATTACTAAACATTCGCTCCCTCCCAAACGGACACTCTTTACTCATTTTGCATTAACTCCCCATTGCCCTGTGCCTCACCCCTGGTAAACTGTACTCTTTCTGTGTCTATGACTTTGCATATTCTGTGCTATTTCCTTTGTGGTTACCATGGGGCTTAGGTTTCACATCCTAAATCTACAACCACCTTGCTTTCTTTGATATCAACTTAACTTCAATAGCATACATAAACTATGTTCCTATACCCCTCCCTCCCTTCACTTTTATGTAGTTATTGTCACAAATTACATATTTATACATAATGTGTCCAAAACCATTGATATATCATTATATATTTTTTTATTTCCCTTTTTTGCTTGTTTGTTTTTGTATGGGCAGGCACTGGAAATTGAAGGTCTCCAGCATGGCAGGCAAGAACTCTGCCACTGAGCCACTGTGGCCTGCCCTGTCATTACATTTTATGCATTTGCCTTTTAGAGCCTTTAAGAAGCAAAAAGTGGAGTTACCAATAAAAAATACAACAGTACTGGTATTTATTTTGACCCATGTCATTACCTTTACCAGAGATCTTTATTTCTTCATGTGGCTTCAGCCAATTGTCTAGCGCCCTTTCCTTTGAACCTGTGGAACTCCCTTTAACATTTCTCGTAGGTCCAGTCTAGTGGTAACAAAGTCCCTCAGCTTTTGTTTACATGAGAATGCTTTCATTAATTCCTCATTTTTGAAAGACAGTTTTGCCAGATAAATTCTTGGTTGGCAATTTTTTGCTTTCAGCATTTTAAACATGTCTTCCCATTGTCTTTTTTTCTCTAGGGTTTCCAATGAGATATTAGCATTTAATCTTATTGAGGCTCCCTTATTTGTGACATATTGCTTCTCTTTTGTGGCTTTCAGAATTCTTTCTTTATCTTAGCCATTTTTAAGTTTGATTATAACGTGGCCCAGTGTGAGTCTATTTGGGTTTATCCTTTTTGGTGTTTATTGAATGTACTGGATGGGTATATTAATGTCTTTCATTAAATTCCTACCCCTCCTGGGACTCCCACAATGCATAGATTGATGTGCTATATGGTGTTCCAGAGATTCCTCAGACTCTGTTCACCCGTCTTCATTCTTTCCTCTTTCTGCTTCTCAGACTGGATGACTTCAATTGTCTTATCTTCTAGTTCACTGATTCTTTCTTCTGCCTGCTCCAATCTGTTGTTGAATCCCTCTAGGGAATGTTTTATTTCTGTTATTGTGGTCTTCAGCTCTGTTTGGTTTCTTTTCATAATTTCTAACTCTCTATTAATATTTTGTGTTCATTTATCATTTTCCTGATATCCTTCAGTTCTTTGCCTCTGTTTCCTTTGAGTTCTTTGAGCATATTTAAGGCCACGTTTTAAACATCTGTCTGATATGTCCCAGGTTTGGTCCTCATTACTGATATTTTTGTTTGTTTGTTTGTTTGTTTGGTTGGTTGGTTGGTTTTTGTATACTGTATGGCGGGATCACATTTCATTACTTTTCCATGTGAGTATTCCATTATTGCCACACCATTTGTTAAATTTTTGTTTGTTTGTTTGTTTTGGGACACGCCCAAACAATTTTGGAATAGAACCCGGGTCTCCCACATGACAGGCGAGAATTCTACCGCTGAACTACCCTTGCACCCCCCTCACTGATGGTTTTTAATGCTTTAATCTGCTCTGCCTGGATCATCACTTTCTCTTTCTTTGTATGCATTGTAATCTTTTGTTGAAACCTGGACATTTTTATATTATACTGTGATACTGTTGGAATTTAGCCTATAAAGAGTCTGTTCCTTATGCTTGTATCCAGCTAATGTTATGTCAGAGTTTACCTTGAATGCCAGAAGCCAAAAAAGAAATGTCTTTCACGTTCTTTGCAGATTGACCTGTGTAGTGCCCTTCTTCACGGCATACACCCATACAATGAGTTGGAAGCTCCAGGCCAAAGTGTAGAGCTCTCCCTTATCCTTTTTGTGCATGCCTCTTGTCTTGGGCATGTATGTGTGGCCCTAGGCTCTCCCCACATTTACACTGATATCCATGTCTCCTCTTCCCTAGAAAACAATTTCCTTATGTTCCCAGGCACTGTCGTTATGCCCTACAGCCAGCAATCCCTTGCCCCCGGCAGCATGACTTGACTGATCTCCCATAATATTCTTTAGGAGAGCTTGATGAGCAGCTTTCTACTCTCTGGACAAGTTCTGGGGCAGTGAATCCCTCGCCACGACCAGACAGATTGAGCTAGATGTGCACACTCCTGGGTTAGATGCGCACCAGGGTTACTCTACTCCCTCTAGGATCAGAACCAGGGAGGCAAAGCATACATTGTTTTTTGGTAAAATTTAAAGTCTGAGATTCACTGAAATTTGGCTGAATATGAGTCTATGTGTACACATTAAACTTGCCTTTAAATAACCATAAAGAACATTCAAAGGAAATGAATGCTATATTTCTGGAATGTTGCTAACAACTATTAGGTAGTTGGCAGTATCTCATGAATGTTTCTGCTCTTATGATTCCTATTTCAATTGATGGCACCAGGAGGTACCCTTGACTCCTCCATCCTCCTCCTTCAGCCAGTCACAAACCCTGCCAACATGACATTCTAAATGTTTCTCAAATCCATTCAATTCCCTCTGCACTGACTCTGCTTTGGTTCAATCCTTAAATCACTTTTTTGCCTGGATTATTGCAGTAGCCTGCTGACTGGTCTTCCTTTCCCCAGCCTTCCAGCTCTCATCCATTCTTCATGCTGTTGCAGATGTGATCACACATCTTCCTGCTTGTTCACTCTCTTGTTGCAGTCATCAAACACCTATGTCTGGCACACAAGGCTTCCTCCACATAAGCACTAGACTAAAATCTATGACTACTATCATTACAACCAGTATTATTACTTGGCCCTTATCTACCTCTTTTTGCTAACACTCACTTCCCCCTTCATGCTCTAAATATACTATATAACTTAGAGTTTGCCCCAGAACACCTTGCAGTTGCACACCTTGAAGCCTTTTTTTCTGCAGTTCCCAATGTTTGGAGCACTGTTCCCCACTTTCCAATTGAGATTTCAGAAGACTTTAGCATCAGCCCATCTATGCAGACTTCCTTGAATGTCCCTCCCATCACAGAATAAACAGCCTCCTCCACATGATTGCATCACACCTACTTCTACTAGAACATGTATCATACAGTATTATATTTACCTATTTGCACACCTGTGAACTCTTTGAAACCAGGAGCAGTGTGGTAGTTAGGTTCAGGTGTCAACTTGGCCAGGTGAAGTGCCTAGTTCTATTGCTGTGGACAGGAGCCAATGGCATGTGAACCTCATCTGCTGCTGATTACATCTGCAGTCTCCTAGGAGGTGTGCCTGCTGCAATGAATGATGTTTGATTTAATTTAACACCAACATTGTTGATGCTGTTCATCAACAATGGTGCTTAAATGAGAGAGTTCAACATAGCACAGCCTAAGCAGCTCGACATACCTCATCTCAGCACTCACGGCTCAGTCCAGGCCTTTGGAGATGCAGAAAGAAATCACCCTGGGAAAAGTTGTTGGAACCCAGAGGCCTGAAGAGAAGGCTAGCAGAGATCATCCTGTGCCTTCCCACGTAAGAAGGAACATCAGTTGAAAGTTAGCTGCCTTTCCTCTGAAGAACTATACATTAACTAAATCCCCTTTTATTGAAAGCCAATCCATCTCTGGTGTGTTGCATTCTGGCAACTAGCAAACTAGAACAAGCAGTGTCTCACTTGTCTTTGTCTCTCTAGAACCTGGCATATAATAGGTGATCAATAAAAGTATTGATAAACTGATGTGACTCATTTGAACCTCCATCTCCCCTTTCTCTGCTGCTGCCCTTCAAGGATGGGAAAATGCTAACACCCCTGCAGGCAGGTAGGAACAGCCTTCCTTGTACATAGAGCAGACAGCCTCCTTCCAGGTGCAAATTCTAATGACAGAGCTGCAACTCCAGTTTCAAGTCACACCAAGAAGAGAAAGGCTGTTAACTGAGCTGTTCTCCAGCTTTCTGTTTGTTAAATGAGGAGGTAGGGATTGTGGTCCCTTGTACCTCTGTGACACCTCCTCGTTCTTCTTCCTCTTCTTCTAACTCAAAAGAGATTAATTGACTTAGAAAGAGCAAATGAATCAGATGTAGGGAAAGAAAAAAAAAAGGAAGAGAGAAAGAGACAGAAAGTAATTTTGCCAAGTTATTATTCAAAGGAGCTCTCTGGGACCCAGAGCAAGGGCGGCGCCATCAATCACTCAGCAGAGCTCTGGGCTGGGGGTGGGGGGGGGAAGCTGCCTAGTGGCAGTCTGGGATGGCTCTGTATGGGAGCAGCCAGGCCAGGAGCCCGGGGCCCTCTGCCAGCCACCACAGAGGGAGGGAAGTTAGAGCAACCCTGAAAGGGGACAGTCATCCCAGAGCCCCAGGCCAGACTCACTGACCTGCTTTTGTGGATAGACCAGAGCCCCTGGAGCCCCACTCTCAGCCTGGCCAGCACTGAGGAAAGCGTCCCTTCGGGTAGGGAGGAGAGAGATGCGGCCTGGCAGGGACTGGGCCTGAAGCTTGTTCTTCCCATGCCCCTGCTACCCTGGGGAATCAGCCACAGCCTCGTCCAAACGGACAGGGCGGTGGAAGGGAGGTCGCACTCACTCGCCCCTGACTCCCAGAGCTTATCCCAGCAGGCGCGTCTTGAATGAACGAAAGACAGAATTATTGCAGCACATTGTTTGCATCTTTTCTGGTTTTTTAAAATTACTTTATACCTTATGTTGCTGTAAGTTTTTTAGATAGATTTTCCCTGCTTATTAAGCTGTAATCTACTTTGGGGCAGGCGCTAGACCTGACTCCCCTCTGATCACGGTGCTACACATAGGAGGCCCATGAAAAATAAGTTTGGATGGTAAGAGAAAGGGTGGAAGGGACAGAGACTGTGGAGTGGCATCAGCGCAGCAGTCCATCTCCAGTCCCAGTGAGCCATTGTCTGGGAGCGTGTTGGCCAAAGGCCCTGCGTTGGAGCACACTGTGGGTGCTGTTTCAGAAGACAGGCTTGTTGAATTCCTGCCATCCTAGGTGCCTTGATGGAAGCATCAAGGTCTCTGCTCCTGTTTTCCCTGTCTGTAAAATGGGGACAACGACAATAATACTGTAACGATACCTATTCCATAGGGTAATGATAAGGATTAAATGAGTTAATGTACACAAGGCACCCGAAACAGTGCTTGCCATGTGTTAAGTTTCAATAAATGTTGGTTATTATTATTATTATTTTCTATGGGAGGGGGCAGGCAAGAAACAAAGCAAGCAAATCAATAAGCAGTGAAATTCCAGAGAGTGGAAAGGAGAAAACAACATAACAGAGAGAAAAGAGAGAGAGTAACTGCAGAGAGGACCCTTCTTTAGATGTGGATGGTCAGGGAAGTCCCCAGGGAGGAGAGGATGTCCAAGATTCTCATGAGAAGAAGAAGTCAGCCACTCTGCCCTTCAAATCTGGGAGCCAAGCATTCCAGGTGAGGGAAGGACAAGAGCCAAGGCCTCAGACAGGAGTGGACTTGGTGAGATACAAAGAGAAAAGGGTGATAGGTGCAGGCAGGGCCCAAGGCAGGGGCTGGAAGTAGTGGTCAGCTGTTTGGACTTCATTGAAGGTGCAACAGGAAGCTGCTGGAGGCTTCTAAGCAGGAAATGTGACCCTAGGCTTGGGTCACACTTGCTTCCCCTATTGCTTGGGGAAGCAATGCCCTGCCACAGCTTTCTTTCAGAAAGGAGATGGATGCCCCGAAACTCACAGTGGATCATCTCTGCTGCAGTCAAGCCATCCTCCTCACAACCAACCCCATCGCTCGGCATCCATTCCAGCTCCGGGGCCTTTACCTATGCTGTGCCCTCTGCCCAGAATCCCCTCCTTATGCCCCCATCTCACCCTCCTGGGAAGTTCTCCCCAACCTGGGCCAGGCATCCTTGCTATTCCACAGGTATGTGCTGGGAGAGCCCTTAGAGATCAGTGGGTCCAAACTCTTTCCACAAGACAGGAGACTTGCTCCCATCATCCTGGAGTCTCTTTTCTCCAAAAACACGATAACAGAGTAAAGACCAAGAATGGGAGGTCTTACCTGCAGCTGGTGCCTTCCTGAGGCAGAGATGGCCTTAGTCTCCTCAAACCATCTCCATTTTCCCAGCTGCTCCAGCCCTGAAATGTGAGAAGAGATGCTACAGACACATGGGTGCATTTGAGCTTGGGGCTGAAGTTGACTTGGACAGGTCTGCCCAGAGCATGAGGACTGGTGATGGCGAGAAAGACGGGGCAGCCCCAGAGGAGCAATTTTTATGCCCCTCACTCCAGCCAGTCATCTACCAGACCCAGTCTTACTTCCCACAGCTCCAACCCCTAACTCCAGCGGCTGTGTCAGGAGCACGCCAGCTGCCCTCACTGTCCTTTCCCTGTGGAGAAGTGAAGACAAAGGGTCTGGCACCCTCACAAGACTCCTGGTCTGCTCAAACCCCCCTTTCCAAAGTCATCTATCTGCCTCCCTCCCCTCAACTTCAACTAGGCCACCACCGCCATCCCCTTTTCACTCATGCCAACAAATTAGGAGCACAGGCACCCGGAATTAGACTCCCAGAATCCAAGTCCCTGGGAGCTGTGTGATGCTAGGGAGGAAGCCATGAAAAGTGTTTTGTGTTTAAGTTTTTCATCCTGTAAGCGAGGGTGGTAACATTTACTTCATGGTTATGAGACTGTGAGGGTAACTGAACATCGGTGTGAGTACACATGAGTGTGTGTATGTAAAAGGCTGCAAAGGACATGTGTGTGAGTGTGTACAGATATATGTGTGAAAGGGAGTGTATAAGAGTGTACAAGCACACGTTTGTGTGAGACTGTGTGCATGTGTGTGTGAATGTACATGGGCACGTGAGTGTGTATGTGAGAGTGTATGGGTATGGATGTGTGTGAGTGTATGGCAGTGCACATGGACATGTGAGTGAATGCACATAGATGTGTGTGGAGTAGAGTGAGTGTGTGAGAGTGGGTGAGTGAACAGGCATGGGTGTATGTGGAGTGAAGGGTTGGATAAGGTATTGATTGTAAAGATTTGAAGTACCTGTACCTAACATTGGACACAAGGAGAGGTTCAATAAACGTTGATCATTGTTCCTGCCCTTTACAAAGTTTGATAGATGCTGATTCAATGATGATGGTTTAGAAATTATCCCGAGGCTTTCTTTACCTCCACCCTATTCAGCAAGGAGGTCACTGTGGGTCCCCCACCTGCATCCCCTCCTCCCCAGGCCCACTGCAGCCAGGAGGTTTCTGCAGTCCCTTGTCTTGAGGTCCTTTATGATCAGGTCCATTTGGAAGCCTGGTTAGCACCCTCCCCCCTGGAGAGGACCATCAGGCTGGAGAGGTCAGCAGCTATCCCCCAGGTGCCACACCCACTCCTCCCACCTCCCAAGGGAAGTCCATTCACTGGCTGCCCTGGCAGTGTGGACCCTGCTGCCACCAGGAGGGGAGGGAGAGCTCAGTCACAGGGTCCCTCCCTGCCTTCTTTTCCAAATAGAGCTAATCCTGAGCTGCAGGAGGCAGGAGATCAAATGGCAGCTCCTCCAGCTCATTAGCGCTGCATTGTGAATTCCGGGGATAAGGTAAGGTTCTTTTCTCTCTTGATTGCTTCTGAAATCTCCTGCCTGTTTATCAAATCTGAGCTACGCTTGGCCACCCTCAGCTCTTTGGTTTTGTCAGGACAGGAAACAAGGAAATGCTTCTGGAGGGCGGGTTTCTGGTGTCCTGGCTTAGAAGGCCAGTTTCTACCTTTCAATAAACTGGTCTCCACGGGAGCAGGAAGATGAGGTGAGCTTTAGGGGTGGAGGCAAAAGGGTCTTAAAAAACATTTGACACCCCCTCCCCTACCCCACCCAGTGGGTAACTGAGGCCAAACCCCAAGGTCAGAAAGCCGCTCCCCTCCCCCTGCCCACATATACACCCCCAATACCTATCAAATTAGCTGAGCCTACTATTTCAATATTAAGAAATCATTCATTCATTCATTTGCTCCACAATTATTTGTTGAATGCCTGCCCTGAGGATACCAGACAGTGTGGATACCGAGATGACACATAGCTCCTGCCCACCTAGTGAGGGAAACACGGGGGCTTAGGGTTCCTGTACAGTGAGGCAGATGGGAGCAGGGCTTCTTGTGGGATGCCTGGAGGCACAAAGGAGGGAGCAGTCAAGGTTGGGGTGGGGGGAGGGTGGTATGACCTCTGACCTCGGACTTGAAGGAGAAATGGGAATTCACCGACCAGGAAACACTGGTAGGGACAGGGTATGTTTTTGCACATAAGTTCCAGTTTATACAAAGGCAAAAAAAAGTGTGAATATTCTGGGTGGTTCAGTCTATTTAAGGGTGGCAGGAGGACAGGCCAGGAGACCAGCAGCTGGAAGAGGGGTACAGGAGTGGGGTGGTGGGCCTCAAAGGCCAAACAAAGAAATTTTAACTTTAATTTGGTACAAGGAGTCTTTGAAGATTTTGAAGCAAGGGGGTGATGAGGTCATGTTAGAAAGATCACGTTATCGACAATGTGGAAATGAATGAGGAGAACGGTTAGAAGGAAGAGGGCCCCGACTGAGGCAGGAGCAGAGGAATGGATCGGGGTAAAGGTAAGGGACGGATGAAGGTGCAGAGGGGTGGAGGAAGCAGGAGGGCAAAGTCTGCCCAGACCCAAACTATTCAAACGAAGACACAAAAACCCATTCAAATCAGCCCTTGTAAAAGTGTAACCAGTGCCTGGCTGGCAATGATGCTTGCTGAGCTCTATTCCAGGTCCAGGAGTCTCACTACTAAAAGAATTTAGACAAATGAGAGTGCCAATGGGAACAAGTGGTAAAGTTTATCAAAGAGAAGGAGAGAGAGTAGGAGTTAAAGAAGTTAACACAGATGTCCCCAAGGGAGGGACACACGCTGAGTGGGTTGGGTTTAGCTTGCCTTATAGGAAGCCTAGTGGGTTGTAGGTTTCTATAGTAACCTGGAACACCAGGTGTCTTCCCTGTGCAGGTTCCCACAGTGGCCTTTGGGCGACAGGCAAATTCTTCCTTCTAGGAGGAGATGGCTAGCGGAATTCAGAATTCATGGTTTTTTGTCACATACCTAAAATTTGTCTTTGGCCACATGGTTAATCTTTATGACACTGTGCTTCTAATAATTAGCTAAGAATTTGCTTTTGGCCCAGGATTTTACAAGCTTTTATGGTTTGGGGAGTTTTCAATGGTTTGGGGTAGGTTTCAGGGCTTTAGGGGAAATTTTTGTCCCAGGAAGTTTGCAGCTGAAGTTTGTAGCTCTGTGTTAACTCTTTTGAAGCTGAATAGGGGACGAGGTAGCCACGGCCTTGATGCCCTGTTCTATACTGCCTCAATTTTCCCCAGAAAGAGAACAATCTTAAGGAGTGCGGAGGGGTGAAGATCCATCTTTTGAAATTTCTCCTTGCTGTTTCAAGGGCGGTAGATCCTACCTGCAATGGGATAAAACTCTTTCTCTGTTCCAGTAAGGGTGGGGATAGGCTGGTCCTGGTTCAGAACAGCTTCATATTCGCGGGTGAGCATGAGCTTAGTGTAGAATTTATAGTCCGCTGGAAACAAATTTGACAGGTAGGTTAAATATACATGGGTCAAACATAAGAATGAAAAGAAAAGGAAGTAAAGGGCCCAGAAAAGGGAGGATCCAAGTAGTGAGATTAGATATATATGGAAAAGGATTCCGGTCACTTGCAGCATTGTTTTTAATTCATTGGTATTGTTCCCAAATGTCCTGTATGTTTTCTTGAACTTCACCCAAGTGGTTGACATAAAAGCAGCACTCTTGTTGTGAGAAGAGGCAAATTCGTCTTTGTGCTGCAATGAGTGCATCCAGGGCTGATCTGTTTTGGAGCACCACCATTCCCAGGGATTCTGTTTGGAGGAGGCCTCGAGTTCCTGCATTGGGTTGGGCTCTATGTGTGAGCTCTAAGGAGAGGTTGTGGTAGAATCGGTGACCGGCAACAAGTCCTCCTTCACCTAGTCCAGTGGCTGCGAGTGTGGTGCCTAATAAAAGAGGAATTAGGAGAGGAAATGCATGTTTTGTCAGAAGAACACTGTAAAGGAGGGGAGAGGAACTGGGTTAGAGTCTGGTAAATAGGATAGGTCTGGGCTAGCACAGGCTAAAGAACAAGAGCCAGTCCAATTGCTGGGTAAAGTTAGGTAGGTATTATTTCTACAGAGAAAGAATAATCCTTCGTCAGTCAAAGTGTAGAGTAGCTAGATGCCCACAGATGGAAGTAATGCAGCTGGCTGGTTGCTCAGAACTGATTTGGGTTACTCCACATGTGACTTTTCCTTATTTGTCTCGGGGTGTGAAGGTGTATTTTGGAAAGACTCAATTTGAAGAATGGTAGTTGTGGGTGAAAGAAGGAAGTCATGATGCCTTCAGGTGTTCTTAAAAATAAATGCCAAGTGGCTTTTTATTTTGCCAAGTCATATTCACGAAGGGTCTGTCACTTTGGAGTCTGCAGCACTCTCCCTGTTGAGGAGTAGTTTTTAGTAGAAACTTGGGATTTGGCCTGTTTTGGTAGAATTGGATTCCATTTTGACAGTTAATTAAAGATTGATTAAAAAAAAAAAAAAAAAAAAAAACAGCTGCTGCTTCATCTAACTTAACAGTGAGGAAATAACTGAAGTTGTTGCCAGAATAGGGCTTCCTGCTCAGGGGTTCCCTCAGGCTTGGCTTTTGGGGCTTGCGGCTGTTACCTCGAGATTCCAAGTTTGTCCATTTGGATTGATGTAAATTACGCATTTGCACAGATTAGGTGGTATTTCTCCTAAGTATGGACCTTTGGTGAAGTTTGACTTGATGCACAAAGGGAAAGTGGTGTTAGGAGCTATTCTTACTTTGGAGTATGTAGCATCTGTAACAGCAGGTGTGGTAGCTTTAAAAAGTAGGAGAGTGTTCCTGGGAAGGAATCTAGGGGGTCCCATATATAGTAAGACCACGGTTCTGTGGGCTGCAGAGTTGGAGAAATGGAAAGGCTTGCTTTCCTGTACAATGAAGATATATAGTTGACTGGCCAAACTTTAGTGGATTTAGAATTTCTAGGACACAGCCATGATGGGACAGATTAAAGTGATGGGCAGTGTAATTTGAAAGGCTTTTTAAGGATGTTTGGACAGAATGCGAGGTGCAAGGAATAGTAGAGTATGGAAGAGAGAGAGACAGACCTAATTGTACTTAGCTTTGCTTCTTTAGTAGGAGTTTTAATCCATCTAGTGATTGACAGCTTATAGGATTCTTTCCAGATGCAGGATTCCCACTGGGGAGCTTGCCCCTCGACAGGTGAATCTAACTGGAGATTCCACTGATTTTTACTGCTGTAGGGGTAAAAAGCATTACAGTAAAGTCCTTTCTCTTTGCACTCTAGCTGAGAGCTGGGCCTGTTTTCTTTCCCGGTTTTGATTAAGACCAAATCTCCTGGTTTCACTTTAGGAGTGGAAAAATATAGCTCTGGAGCAGAAAGAAACTGGGCCCCTAGGTCCCGTATAAGTTTTTGTGTGGCTTCTAAGGAAATGAAGTACTTGGTTAGATTTTGGATTTGGGGATCCAACACCAAATCCTGGGTTTAAAATGGTCTCCCATACATCATTTCAAAGCTGGAGGGGCTCCTTAGGTGCTAAACATGTCCTGAGGAGTGCCAAGGGAAGATTTGGTGCCCACAGAAAATAGATATCTTGGCATAACTTTGCTAATGTTTGTTTGAAGTTTCGGTTGGCTCTTTCTACCATCCTGGAGGATTGTGGTCTCCAGGCACAATGGAGATGATATTCTATGCGAAGAGCCATTGCTACCCCTTGAGTTATGTGGCAAGCAAAGGCTGGCCCATTGTCATGTTGGGTGAAAACAGACAAAACAGATCGAGGCATAATTTCTTTAAGAAGCAACTTAGAGACAGTGTTAGCTGTTTTTGTTAGAGTAGGAAAGGCTTCTATGCACCTGTAAAGTTATCTACAAAGACTAGTAGATATTTGAATCCTTATCAAGGTGACACATGGGTGAAGTCAACCTGCCACTCCTCCCGGGTATGCTCTTCACCCCTGAACTGGGGATGTTAGGGCTGGCAGCTGGGCACAGCTGCTAGAAATTGCGTGGTTACAGCACACTAAGCACAACTCTGAGTAACTTAATGGTTTTGGCTAAATCTTGCCCTTAAGGTATTTTTCGAGCTAAGGTGGTGGGAGCATCTCTGCCTAGATGGGTAGCTTGGTGGGAGACCTTGGATTTCACTAGATAGGAAAATTTTTCCTTCATTAATAAACCACCCATTGGATTCACATGTATACCCTGAAACCTTTGCTAGTTTTTCTTCCTCCTGGGTGTAAATAGGAGTAATAGAGGGGGGAGAGAGATCAGGGACTAATGCTAACACAGAGATGGGGCTTTCAGCAGCCACTTTAGTGGGTCTATTTGCCCTGTCATGTCCTTTGGCCATCAGAGAGTCAGACTTTTGGTGCCCTGGACATTGAATTACTGCAACCTCTTCGGGGAACAATACTGCTTCCAGAAGATTGAGAATTTCCTGTCCATGCTTGATAGGGGACTTATCATTAGTGAGCAGCCCTCTTTCCCTGCACATAGCTGAGTGAGCATGTAGTACTGGAAAGGCATATATAGAGTCAGAATAATGATTTACTTTCTTGCAAGCTGCTAATGTTAAATCCCTAATTTAGGGCTGTAAATTAGGACTATAAACTTGGCTTCTGGGGCTTTGCTCCTATGACTTCTTGCAGGAAAACAGTAGCATATCCTGCTTATCTAACTCCTTCTTTTACAAAACTGCTACCATCTGAAAACCTTTTAACTCTGGGTTATCTAGGGGCTGGTCTTGCAGGTCTGCTCGAGTGATTTTGAGCTAGTGTCTCTGTGCACAAGTGCTCGAAGGGTGCACTTTCCTGGTCTGGATTTATAGGCAACAGGGTAGCCGGGTTTAAGGTAGCACAGACCTGGATCTGAACTTCTGGTGTGCTAGGAGCTGGGCTTGGTATTTCAGGAGTCTGTTGTTTGAAAGCCATTGATGTCCTCTTGCCTCTAGGCTGTCTCTGACTAGGTAGGGACTAGATAATGGTGAGAGTTTGTCCCCACAAGCATGGTGGCTTATTCTATAAGTAAGACAGAGGCCTCCACTACTCTGAGGCAGGGCGGCCATCCCTGGGCCGTGGTGTTTATGGCTTTGAAAAGTACGCCACAGGTCAGGGGATGTTCCCAAGCTTTGGAACTAAAACTCCTAATGCTACTCCTTTATTTTCAGTACATATGGGTAAAAGGGCTTCTCTAAGTTTGGCAGGCCCAGGGAAGACAGGCTGGTAAGAGCACCCTTGGGGGTGGTGAGAGCAGTACCTGCTCTGTGCCCTATTCGAAGGGGGCACTATCTTGTCCCTCCACAGCTTCATACAGAGGCTGGGTAATTTCTCCAAATCGGGGTATCCAAATCCTGCAATATCCTGCCATCTCCAGGAAGGCTCTTAATTGCTTCTTTGTCTCAAGTATAGCTTGGACTCTCTCAGATGACAAAGAGTGCTCCCCCCGGGGTGAAGACATCCCACGGTCAAGAAATTTTTCCAGGGCAATTTGAGCTGTAGAAGGTGAAACTTATGCAGTATCCTTGTTTGGCTAGGAAGTTAAGGGTGGCAATGCTGTCCCTGAAGGAGGCTTCCCTGGTAGGACTGCATAGTAATAAATCATCTACATACTGAAGAAGGGAGCTAGACTGCAGATGCAGAAGGGCTAGGTCCTGCACAAGCGCATTCCTTCCCCAAATTTGAGGACTGTCCCTGAGCCCTGGGGGTAGGACTGTCCAGGTGAGCTGGGTTGGGACTGTGTCCCCAGGCTCTTGCCACTCAAAGGCCAATAAAAACTGAGAATCTAAGTGTAAAGGTATGCAAAAAGAAAGCCTCTTTTAAATCAAGAACTGACAGGGTGGAGCTCAGGATGTTATTGAAGAGGGTGTAAGGGTTACATACATACCCTAGGGTGGAGGGGAATGACAAATTATTTTATGACCCTAAGATCTTGCACTAACTGGTAGGACTTAATTGGCTTTTTAAGGGGTAGAATGGAGGTGTTACAGGAGACCTGCAGGGAATGAGAAATCCTGGTTTTAGGACTTTTTGGATGACAGGTTGAATACCTTTGATGTCCTCCTGCTTCAGGAAATACTGTTTTGTTTTGTTTTTGGGGAAAGGCAGGTCCCTTCTGTATCGGGCGTACAATAGGAGGGACATGAATTGCTTTCCCAGGCCAAGTCTGTCTCCTGGACTTTAGGGTCCAGCTGACTTTTTAACTCTGAGGGCAGGGACTCCAGAGTGCTCAGTCCCAGTTAACACCATAATTAATGCTACAATGTTTTCAGTTTTGGCTTTCAGGTTCCTGCTTCGGCCGACAGCCTATTATTTGGATTGGGGCACCTAATGCCTTTAATATATCCTTTCCAGAAGTAGGGTGGGACACTCTGGTATTATTAAAAACTGATGTCTTAAAAGAATACTACCAGGCAGTGCAAGGGGAGTTCAGTGGTAGAATTCTCTCCTGCCATGCAGGAGACCCGGGTTCGATTCCTGGCCCCTGCAGCTCCCTGCCTCACCCCACGCCCCCCACCCAGGAAAAGAATATTACCAATTCCGCAGCAGAGAGTGAAGGCTCGAGCCTGTGACTGCCCATCTACTTCCACTATGGGACAGGTTTTAGATAGAGGAGAGAGGGCTGGAGTGAGAGGTTAAGACAGAATGTGTGGATCCCGTATCAGTTTAAAAAGTAATGATCTTACCCGCCACATCTAGAGACACAAGAAGCTCCAGGATTTCGATATTCGTCAGCGAGATCCAGGGAGCCATTGGCCCCATGCCCCTTCAATCTACGTTGGGGATGGCCAACATGGCTTTGGAGAGGCTTCGCTCCCCCTTGGGGGCTCGACGCACTCTTAGGCCCAATGTCCTGCCTTCTTGTCTTGTGGACAGGGTCCCAGAGACTCTCTCCTCCCTCGGGGCTCCTTTGGTTTGGGGGGACACTCCCACCTCCAGTGCCCTGATTCTCCACATCAATGACAGGTTCCTGGTGGCTTCTGCCCCAAGTGGACCTGGGGTGACTGGGTAGCGTGAAAACCAGAAACGAGGCTGCAGACCTCCAGGAATGTTCCGCGAAGTTAGAACAGGCTGAGACCAAGGATCCGTAGTTTCAGGAAGCAGGTTTTATTTGCTATGGCCATAGGGCTCAGCTGAGTAGCCTCTGAAAGTCTGAGCCCCAAACAAAAGGCAACCTTAGCTTTTATAGACTCTTTGACATGTTAAAGACAAGGTAAACAATTGGCTGATTTAAGCTAAGGATGGCACAGAGCTGAACCATTGAGGGGCCCCCACCCCAGGAATGTCTTCTCTTGCCTACCTGCATCTTTACCAGTTCCTGAAGGCTAGGGGAGGGGGTTTCTATCCCAGGAAATGTGCCTTATCTTGCTTGCCTGCAAGGAGAGGGGGTTTGGGGATTTTCCATAGAAAGCACAGCTAAACCAGAAAGAGGGGGAGGCCTGCCTGCTACAGCTGCTTACTGGTCATAGCTAAAGCTATGAGCCTTGTCTTATTCCAGTCTCTCCTTGCTTTCTTTTCTACAGCCCTGTCTTGACAGAAAAGGTAGTATTCATGAAGTCAGTCACAGGCGTTTGGGGTCCTGAGGACATCTTTTGAAGTTTTTTCCTTATGTTAGAAGATGACTGGCCTATAAAGTAGGTTTTTAACATGATTTGTCCTTCCTCAGAGTCTGGATCTACACTGGTATATTTTTTCATAGCTTCCACTAGTTTACTTTGAAGCAAAGCAAGATTTTCCTTTTCTTCTGGAGTTATGCTCTGTAGCATGTTATAATTTACAGGTTTGATAATGCATTTTTTCATACCTTGAAAAGTGGGCTTGGAAGCCTCTTCCTTTAAAGGAGGAGGTCTCTGTGAGCCTCAGGTCTGTTGGGCTCCGGGTCTGGGTTTGGAGGAAGATCATTCCTGAATCTTTTTAGGATTTCAAACTTTGGGGGTTTAGCTAACAATGGCCATTTAAAATATCTGCCTCTTTTTCTTCCTGAGACAGAAAGGATTTATCTCTTAATTCTCCCTTTAAGATAACATGTGTTACAAGCTCCCCTCATGGCCTTGTCCTAATTTAGAGCCATAAAAAGCTGGACATAAGAAATTTCAGACCATTTCCCTTCACTTTTGCAAAAAGATATCTAATTGGTGAATGGCATTAAAGCCAAGCGTGTCATCTTGCTGCCATTCTTTTCCACTTCCCAATATATATTGAGGCCAAGCAACACTACAATAAGAAATCAACTTTTTCTTTTTCAGCTCAGTGGTCAGCAGATTATTCCAATTTTTCAGGATGCAGCCCAGGGGGCTATCAACTGGGATGCTGGATGCACTGCCCATTATTCTGAAAGGAGAGAGAGAGACAGAGGGATACTCATTCAGTGAGGTCTGAAGTCTCATCCTGCAGCTGAATAGTACCCTTAAAGCACCTCTTGTCCTAGGATATCCCCGTGGGGGAGAAAATCTTAAACTTAGGAGATGGGCTGTCTGGTTTCACCCCTTGACTCCCAAGTCAGACCCAGAGGACTGGTGAGCCTGACTTCTCACCCCAGTGGCTCTGGGCCAGACTCAGAAGGCTGGTGAGATTCCTCACCCTGATGGCTCTGAGCTGAACCTCTGCTCCTTTCCCAACTCTGGGGGCAGAAAGTCTTTGGTAAGCTTCATGCATGACCTGTTCTAAAAAACACCACAAACAGAGAACTTGAAGGGATGGAGGTCCCATTTGGCTAAGGTCTACACTCTCCTTCAGGAGGAGAAGATCGATGTCACAAAGAGTGCTTAAGTTTGTTTATGAGAGTAATACATAGGCCATATGCAAAGGAAGTGGTGAGCAAGATTCCTAAAGAACTTCCTCTGGGGAAAAGGAAGGGAAAAGGAGCGGGCATGGCCAGGGGCTATAAGGATGGTCCCCTGGGAAATCCACAACTTTTGCACCAGAGGAAGAGAAAAACTTTACTGAAAACCCAGCACTGGGTTTTCATGAAGCATGAAGAACAGTAGGAGAGGCAAAAAAATTAATACCTGGATTTAGCATTCAGCTGCAAAGGGAGGAGAGAGGGGCAGAAAGGAGCATGTGCCAGAAATGAGGAAGGAATAAAAGGGATCTGGGTGAAGAATACATGCTAAGCAGTCTACCCAAATGGGAGAAGGCAGAGGCTAATGAGAGTGACAAGAATAAGCAACATAATAGCTAGGAAAATGTAGATAAGGACAAAGGGCCAAGCAGAATGGCAAGAATTAGTATAGAGGGCAATGACTTATGAAATGTGGGTCTCAAGGGCTCCTTATGTGGAAGATGCTGCTCTCCTGGGATCTTTGGAATCACTCCTGGCTGGCTCACCAGAATATGTAACTGGTGCCTTGCTGGCAGTGGTGCTGCCAGGTTCAGGAGTCTCACTGCTAAAATAATTCAGACAAACAAGAGAGCCAGTAGGAATAAGTAGTAAAGTTTATTAAAGAGAAAGAGAGAACACACTAGAGAGGTTAACGCAGAAGTGGCCAAGGAAGAGACACACACACACATTGAGTGGGTTGGGTTTAGTTCATCTTATAGGAAGTCTTGTTGGCACCAGGTTTTCTTTGCGCAGGTTCCCATGATGGATTTTCTTTGTTCTAGGAGGAGATAGCAGAATTTGTGGTTTGTTGTCATATGCCTAAAATTTGTCTTTGGGCAGATGATTAACAATCTTTATGATCCTGTGCCACCTATAATTAACTAAGAATGTGCTTTTGGATTTTACAGGGTTCTACAGTTTGGGGAGATTTCAATGGTGTTGGCAAGTTTCAGGGCTTTAAGGGAAATTTTTGTCTCAGGAAAATCTGCAACTGAAGTTTGCAGCTCTGTATTAACTCTTTTGATGCTGAATTAAGACCAGGGATCACAGCCTTGATATATTAATCTATCCTGCCTCAAAAGGAAAGTTGATGTGCTCCAGTAGCCATGTTTCTTGAAGATGATTATATAAAGATATAGCTTTCACAATGCGACTGTGTGATTGTGAAAACCTTGTGCCCGATGCTCCTTTTATCTACCTTATCAACAGATGAGTAAAACATATGGAGTGGGGATGAATAATATGGGGAACAAATGTTAAAATGGATTTGGATTGAAATGCTGGTGATCGGGGAGGGAGAGGGATGGGGGGTATGGTATGTATGAATTTTTTTCTGTTTTCTTTTTGTTTCTTTTTCTGAATAGATGCAAATGCTCCAAGAAATGATCATGATGGTGAATGTGCAACTACGTGATGATATTGTGAATTACTGATTATATATGCAGAATGGAATGATCAAAAGTTAAGAATGTTTGCATTTGTTTCGGGTTTTGGGTATTTTAAAAAAATTTTTAAATTAATAATAAAAAAAGGAAAGTTGATGGTCAGGATGGAAGAAGTAACTCCTCAACCTCATCTCAGGATGGATCCAAGTCAGGAGTGAGGCTGCCTTTTCCTTTTTGAGGAGCCATGTAGCCCCTTAGCTTCTCCCCACTGGTTTCCTCTGCTTACAGGTGCCTTTCTATAACCCTACCTCGTCTCAGAACCTCTGCCACTGAAGCAGTAGTGTCTGCATCTTTTTATGTAGATTCTCAAGAAAATGCATCTGACTGGCTTCGCTCATCTCTTTGAGCTGAGGCACAGGACTTGCTGGCCAGCCAGCAGATTTACTGCCTTTGACTCAAGGGTCCACATGTAGTTCCATCAGCCATGGCCAGAGTAAGGACGGGCCTGCATGTCATAAAACTACCCCTTTGGGACCTGTGAGCAGGACATGTTTTCTAGAAGGGATTTGGGCAGGGTGGGCAGCGAAAATACTAGCATATAGACTGCCTTTTCTTGTGTCTTTATTGGATACCTGTGAATTTAGTTCTACAAAATTCTTTTCCACTCTGTCATGGCCATCAGTTGTTTCCTATGTGTGTGTACCAACATCAGCTCACCTAAAAGTTCCTGAGGCTAGATCCTTTCTCCCATTTTCATGTTTCCTACAGAGCACTTGAAAAAGAGCTTAGTAAACAGCAGACACTCAAAAAAGACTCTTGCCTGGTCTTGGATTGTGTCTGATTTCATTTGAAATTTGTTTTTCTATTTATTTACTATTTGCAATAGGATATTTGCCGATGGAATGTTTACCTTTATCAGTATCTGCCTGACCTTATAGACACTGAGTGGGGAGGCAACCTGGATACTTCCCCAATATGCATCCCCCTTCTCCCTTCAAACAGAAGCATGAGTCAAGCCCAGATGATAAGTAATGACAAAACTAAATCAATCATGAAAATTTTGATGCAACCATGTACCCATTCTCCCCAGTGATAGTAAGGGAGAATCTGCTGGGGGATTCTGGGAAAGCGTGTGTTTGTTCTGCTAAAAAAAAAAAAAAAAAAAAAAAAAAAACAACAAACAGGTGAGGCTGGTGCCACCTCTTTCTTCTCTTTCTTGCTTTAACTGAAGATTCCTGGACATCCCAAGATAGCCTATTACCATGTGGTAGAAGCCAATTCACTGGAGGAGATGGGGAAATTACAGGGACCCAGGCATATGGGGCAGTGTTGAGGCCCTGCCCTAAGCTGGCTCCTTCTTGCTCTTTGAGGGAAGGGACTGACTTTGTTCTCTGCTGTATCCCCAAATCCTAGAAGTGTCTAGTATGTGGCCACCGCTCAATAATTCTTAATGGATTGAGGGAATGACTTTAATGCTTAGGCCACTGTTGCTTACAACTAAACATATTCCTAACTGATTCACTTAGAAACTGTAAAAATTAGGACTAATATATGCTGATTGTAAGTGGAGTATATTGGGTGAGATTACAAAACTGAAGCACCACCCTAAAATTTGAAGAGAGATACTCTGATGAGACACATGTCTCCCTCATCCTCAGCCTCTGTCTGCCTAGAGCTTGGACCATTTGTCCCCATCTCACCCTCCCTGCGCTTGTGCCTGGTTTTCAAAGGAATAGCAGATTGTTTGCTCATTTTCTCATAAATTAATGTTTCTTGGTGCTAGCCATTACTTTCTGGCCTCACCCTGACTCCCAGAGCTCTTTCCTGCAAGCCAAGAAGGCAAACATGACCCAGATCTTCCCAGGTAGGAAAACTGGAGAGCCCCACCAAACACCAGGAGGGGAGAGAAGCAAAGAGAAGGAAACTTTAAAGTCATTGCCTGCCATATGGCTACAGCTGGCATTATCCCTGTCGTGAGCCATTAACCTGCTAATTACCAACCAATTAGCTCTGGTCTCTGCTGCTGCTTCCACAGCCTTTTCTATCTGTGAGCTAAGGAGGGGGCCTAACAGCCATACTTCCACCTGCCACCTGCTGCCCCTACCCAGAAGCTGTGACCAGGGGAGAGATAAAAGGGCTCCTCTGCAAACCAGTAGGTTTTGCACATCTTTCTGAGCCCTGTCCAGTGGGTGCTGAAGAGTAAGTTTCTCCCAAGAGACCTCACAATCACGGGCATTTATAATTCAGCAATGAACGGCTGCTGCTATTAGCAAGTTTTTATTTTTACCAAATGGGTGAAGAAAGCAAAGATCATGAAGTAGCCATCTTTCCTAAAGTCCTCACTACAGGCCTAGAACCTGACTTAGCAAGATCCCCTTTTAGCACCATTATCTTTATATCTAATTAATGTTAAACGTTAAGTTTCTCAGCCTCTTTTCCCCATGCTCCTAATTTTCTTGTCATTTTGCTCCCTACATTCTCTTAAATATCATCTCCTTCTCCTTCAAAATCCAGCTCAAAGCTCTCTTCCTCCAGGTAATATTCCCTGACTCACCTTACCAGCCCCAGTGGTCCCCTTACTAAATAGTCTGTTTGAATCATGTCCTAGAGACACACTTGTTTGTGGAATAGTAAATGGCTTGACTCTTTATACTTAGCTGTGGACAATCTTCTTGCCCAAACTAAGTTCCTGAGGGAGTTGTTCTGTATCTCTCATAATGAGAGTCCATAGTTTGATGCACAGTGAGAGCTCAATAGTATTGTTGCTTCAATCATCTATTGCTGTGTAATGCACAGCCCTGAAACTTCATGGCTTAACAGAACCCTGATTGGGCTCAACTGGACAGTTCTACTGCAGGTGGTATTGGTTGAGGCTGCTGCGGTTTTCTGCAGGATTAACTGGGCTGGCACCTCCAGGACGCTTACTCACATGGACTCATGTGTCTGGTACCTTGGAAAGGATGGTAAGAAGCCATGTCTCAGTGGGGCTCTGGAACAGCTGGCTTTCTCTCACTCTCTGTCCATATAGTCTCAGGATCCACCACTTCTCTACATGTTCTCTCCACATGATCTTCTAGAATGGAGAGACCAAACTTCTTAAATATTGGCTCAGGGCTTCAGAAGCACACAAGTGTAAACTTCCAGGTCTTCCTAAGGCTTAGTATTAGAACTGGCCCAGGGTCACTTCCAACACATTTTAATGTTTAAAGCTGGTTCATGGCTGTCCACGTGCTTGTGAATGAGGGTTATACAAGGGTGTGGCTATGGGGGCCCTGGTTCACTGGGGGACATCTGTAGACATTTACTACTCCCTGACTAAATGCCCAATACCCTTTTATGGAGGCCTGAGTCTGGCTTTCTATAGGGCCAAGAGTTTCTAAAAATGACACAAATATCTCTCACGCAAACTTTTCATCAAGAATCAGAAGAAAACATATGTGTACACATTCTCACCTCCTGAAACACTGCCACCCTAACCTGTAAAAATCATAGTATATGTAAGAGGGTGAAGGTATGTGTGTGTATGAGATTAAACACCTCATTTGTAAGCTGTCTATTTACAAGGTATCTTAAATACATGACCTCATTTGATTTTGATCTCCATCCCCATTTTAGAGATGAAGAAACTGAGGCTCAGAGATGTTAAGTTGCCCAAAGAGGTAGAACCAGGTCTGTCTAACTCCAAGGTTTTCCTATTCATACCAAAAAGAATTATTAGAGAATGATTGAATGTCTCTAGTCTGAAGAAACCAAGATCTTGAGTGGGGAAATTGTCCAGAGCCCATCAGTCAGGATCCTTAGAAGAGGACAGAAGTCAAAGAAATCAAAGTGGCTGGCATGTGGTAAGTATTCTGTAAATGCAAGCACCTCCCCTCCCCAGACCAGATTTTTCTATGGCTCATTGTCTCTGGTCCAAAAACTCCAACCACTAACGCTGTGGTTTTGGCATGATCATAGGCATGACAAATTCCCTTTCTGATTGGGTGGGAAGCCTGAAGAGAAAGTTTGGAAGGGCTCAGTTCGCTTCATCTCACGCCCTTACCCGCTAGCATTTCATCTAACAGTCGTCTGATTTTTAAGCAATCTGTTCCTGGAAAGCAAGGGAAAGTAACAGATTGATGCATCGACTGTGTGTGGCCAAGTGATTTATTTTTAATGTTACTAAACAAGACACACACCTGCCGATGGAAATGTAATCACATTGAATCATAGGAACTCAGATGGCTGTTTAGGCAAGGGAAAAGAGAGAGGGAACAGAGGAGAGGAGGAGGGAGGGAAGGAAAGATTGGGACCAGCTCTCTGAGAGTTACAGTTCCAACAGCATGGGTCAAGTCCTCTCAATTGATCCAGATATCCCCCATTTAGCGTTGCTGATGCCTGAAATTTCCTAACTATAAACTTTCATTCTCTGATTTAAAGTGTAAATGTAACAGAAGTAGCGAATAAAACTCTATCAATCATTTTTCCCTCAGTAAGAAAGAATTTATATGATTTTTTACGAAAACATGCATTTTTGGGGGGTTGGGAGGCGAAACAAAGTCACAGTTGAGGGGACAAAAGGGCAAGTGAGGGCTCAGGAGATTTTCTTTCCTTCAAGGATTTTCTTAATTACAATAGCAGTCTTTGGTGAGTACCTACTAAGCACAGCCTTTTACTATATTATTTCACTCCATCTTCCCAATAGCCCTGGGAATTCATGCAGGTTTTATCCCCAGCCTCCAGGTGAGGAAAGTAAAGCCTGGCCAGGTTTGTCAAGGGTGTCAGCCCCCTGGAAGGCAGGTCCCAGATGGAGCAGAGTTTCCCACACAGTTTCCAGCCCCGCAGACAATGCCCGGCTCACGGTGGCACTCCGTCAATGGAAGTCAACCGTCTCTGAAGTGGCAAGTGGGGACATGAGCTCAGGCAGTCCAACTCTGGGGCCTTAGCCATTTCTCATAACTTTCCCCCAGATGTCCCCCTCTCTCCTCCCCACTTCTTGCCAGAGCAGCATAAGGAATTTGGGAACCACTGCCTTTGGGAAGCCCAAATGTCTTCCATCAGTACTCCCTCCTCGAGTCCCTCGGTCAGTGCCATGAACTGGGTGGCCACATCACTCCACTTTCACTGTTCTCTGTCTCTTTCGAAACTTGTCTTCTTCCCAGCTAAGTGGGACACATTTCAGGGCGGGTACAGCATCTCTGAAGGTGATTTTCTGGTGCTAGATTTTCTGATGATATGGATTTTTTAGCATCGTAGGAGTATCTTTTTCAAAAGCAGCAGTATACTTTTGGGTTTTCTATTAGTGTGGGTTGCAAAAGGATACGTTTTATTTTTCTTGGCTATCATATCAATATTCTCCAACGTGCCCTTGGCATCAGGTATAGTTGCACATGAGGAAGACTACAGAGTCATAAGTGAAGGAGGAGCCCATGGGATTGGTAAGTTTTTAGAAGATGAATAATATCTACGGTGGACAAGGATGGAGGAAATGGATACTCATGTATTCTGGTGAGGCCATTTTAGAAAGCACATCACCGGTAAATAACAGAAGTTTAAACAAAATGGAAGGTAATAATTCTTTTCTTACAAAAGTTAAGCTGGTAGACAGTCCTGGGAAAAAAGGTGGCTCAGCATCGTGAGGTTATCCAGGGGCTCAGTTTCTTTCTATCTCATCACCTGTCATCCCCAAGGGTGCGTCCTCATCCACCAGGGGAAGCCAGCTCCCGCCACAAGTGCGATCCAAACAGCTTTTCTCCAGGGAGAGAGAGGAAGTCGGGTAAACAACTTCTCTTTACGGACATGGTCCAGAAGTTTCATACAGTACTGCTACTCACATCCTGTTGGCCAGAACTCAGTGGCCTGCCTCCATGCAGCAAAGAGGGAGGCTGGGAAATAAATTCATAAACTGTGCCCAACAGAAACTCAGGAGAATCCCTGTTAAAAGGAAGAAGAGAGAATGGACATGCAAGACAGTTAACATTTCCTGTTAATTATAGACCATCACTTGATCCGGCCAAAAGTGGTGCTCAGGATAGGGGTGGGGGGTGGGTCTATTGAACACGGGGATGGTAAAGGTCCGATTTGATCCCCGCCCTTCCCCCTGGAACCTGCGCCCCACTTCGCTTATAAATTGAAAGGCCAGGGTGGACAGGGGGTGCAGAGTGGCCGCGCGGGGGCGTCAACCGAGAGGAGGCCAGGGGCGCCGTGCAGGGCCTGGGGCAGGGCGGGTTGGGGGGGCACTCCCATCCTCCTGCCCAGCGGGGACAGCGGCGCAGCCCCAGGGGTCCCGAGGAGGGAATCTATGCAGATTCTGCATAAATTTGTAGGGGCCCTGGAGGAGGGAGCCCAGAGAGGATCGCGTGGGTTTACACCCCTAAGAGGTCCGCGGGGCGGGGAAGTAGGCCCCCTTCTCTGGGATCCGGTGTCCTGGTCACTGCGCTTGCCCCGCCTCTCCAGAGAAGGGGCCTGGGAGGGGTTCGGAGTAGGGGCTGGTCAGGGGACTGCAGACCTCAGGGCCTTCTCTGGCCGCGTGGAAGAAACCCGCTTCCTTCCCCGCGGTAATCAAACACCCAGTTCCTCCCCCTTTCAGCATCTCTGCTCGCATTCCTCTCTCCAATCAGGCGGAACAGAAAACCGGGAAGTGGATGAGCCTCCACTTACTGAACCACCTTCCGTGTGGAACTGGGATGAAACAAAGAGAACACTGCGCTTTTTTTTTCTTTTGCCAGCCCCTTGCATAAACCCAGCTCCCTGTTGCCCATACAACGTGGCCATCAAAGCCAGGTTAGGACCTTTAGAGGTCCTAAACATCACAAAGATTATTTTTAAAATAAAAGTAGCATTCGATTGCAGTTTCATTTGTATTCAACAATAACAGCATTTTGCTTTTGTTTTGCTTGTGCTTAACCTGCCCATCAGATGATCCACCAAGGTTTTCAAGGCCACTTCGGATTTCCCCCACTGCCTTCCTTTTTTTTTTTTTTTTGTAGCTCAATATTACACCCATTTATTTTCTCACAGTTTCTATAGATCAGAAGTTTGCATACACATTAGCTGGAGCTTCTGTTCAAATCTCAACAGGCTGAAATCAACATGAAGGCAGGAGTTCGGTTCCTTTCGGGTGGTAGCTAAGTATCCTCGTCCAAGCTCACGTGGTTCTTGGCAGAATTGTATTCTTTGCTCCTGCAGGTCTGAGGTCACCTTTTCCTTACCAGGTGTTAGCCAGAGAGTGTTCTCAGCTCCTAGAGGCAGCCCTTTGATCCCAGCCATGCAGCATCCTCTATAGGCAGTTCACATTTCTGTTTCATTTCTTCCAGGCCAAAAAGAGAGTTGTTTTTTTTTTTAAGAACTCACCCGATTAGGCCATTTCAACCAAATATAATCTCCTTTTTATTATCTCAAAGTCAACTGAGACCTTAATTACATCTGAAAATCTTTACCCATGTTATATAAGGTAATCTAGCCACAGAGTGATATTTCATATTCATACGCTCTTCCCCTACTATATAATATACATATGGACAATAGGTGATTGGAATCTTGGGAGCCATATTAGAATTACATCTCCCACAATCTTTCCTTTGGACCCAAAGATCCACATTCCTTCCAAATGCAAAATACATTTAGCCCACCCAAGATTCTCAAGAGTCACATGCCACTAAAGCATCAACTCTGAAATCACTATTTCATATTCAGAATCTAAATTTCATCTTACAAAAGTACAAAATCAAATCTAAATATCATCAGCAAAAAGTCCAAAATTTCATCATTTAAGCCATTTAAATCCAGTGTGGAATGAGGCTCTTGATCCTGCAAGTATAGCTCCTCGGGCCAGAATTCCTCTCAATCCACTCTCTTCCACTTGGCCCAGTCCATGGGTCCACTCACAGACTGGCAGTTTGCTTCATCTTCAAAACAAACTTCAGACTTCTCTCTGAAGTTTGCCTTTCTTTTAAAGAGTTGACCTGATTTGGTCAGGCCCCACCAGGGTAATATCACTTTTGATTAAATCAAAGTCACCCAATTAGAGATCTTAGTTACAGCTGCTGAATTTTCTTTGACACTTAACATAACCACAGGAGCATTATCCCATCATCTCTATAGGACCAGCCCACACTCAAGTGAAGGAGATAATACAAATAAATGTGAATCAGGAAGTGGAAATCTTGGAGGTCATTTAAGAATTATGCATTCCACAACAGTCTATAGAAATAATTTAATTTACCCAAAACTGTTTTGAACAGGAAGCATGCAGGCGGGAAAATAAAGAAATATGACATATTCCTGTCTTTTAGGTATTTCAAGTGTAATTCCAAATTTTTTCAACTATCGATTTATGAGGCATATAATTTTAATTAAGATAGAGGGGAGAGGGGTGTAGATGGCATGGCATGAACAAAATCAAAACATCTGGTACTTAATCAAAGCACATAAAACTAAAGGGAAAATAAATAATGGAAGTGTTTACTGTCCACAAAACCAATACAAGATTTAAATATTGAGGTTCAACCATTAAGACACAGCTGGACTTCGATCATTTCAGTAGTCTGAAGCTGGATGTATTTCAGAAAAACATGTTCTTAAACCTAATCCATTTCTGTGAATGTGAACCCATTATAAGTAGGAACTTTAGATGAGGTTACTTCAATTAAAGCATAGCCCACCTCAATCAGGATGGGTCTTAGTTCTCCTACTTGGGCCCTTTATAAGAAAAATGAAATTTATACATAGGAACAGAAAGCCAGAGAAGGAGCAAACAGAGCTGGACATCAGGAGAATCCAAAAGAGAAGGGAGAGCTGGAGTAGCTGCCATGTACTTGCCATGTAACAAACCAAGATTTCCCCCACTGCCTTCCAATTTACCTCCTCCCTTGCTAGCAGGACTAAACTGCTTCCAGTTTCTCCCAGGCTCAGCTCTTCCCTTCGCCTTTACCTAGCTAACTTTTGCTTGACCTTGGAAGCCAGCTTCCATTTCCCTTCCTCCAGCAGCTGACATCTTCCTTCCTGGCTTGCTGTCCATGCTGGGTTAGGCACCTTCAGCAGTTTCTCCATCACAGGACTGTCTCACTGTAGCTAATGTTCCGGTTTCTTCTCTGTCATCATCTCTGCACTGAGAGGTCTCAGAAGGCAGCGACCTTGTCTGTCTCATTTACGATTATGTCCCTAGAACCCAGCGCAGGGCCTGACACATTGTTGTACTTAAATGAATAAATCAATATTTGAAATAGTCCACTTATACATAACAAAGCAAACAATACAGAATAAAATGCATAGTTAGTTCATCCTGGCCCATGCAATTAATTTACTCATTCCGTCACATTATTCATTTGTCAACATTTATTGAGTACCTCCTATGTGACAGGCAGGGAACACTCAATACATGTCAGTGTTTTTCATGCCAAAATGGACCTGGTGTCCACCTAACTTTGTTGGGACCCTAAGGAAACCAATTATCTCACCCTTCCCCCGGGTGTCTGATTGAACTCAGCATGTTGGTCATAGTCACAGAAATATCACTAGCAGGCAATGGCAGCAATATTAGATCTGCAAAGTATTTAAAGTTGAACAAGAGAGTGTTCTGCAAATGTCAACACTACCATTCCATTTCCTGCAAACCAGCATTCGAATCAGTGGGGCTACCTTTTCCAGCTCATTGAATAATAACATTTAAAAAGTCCCTGTAAAATCATTTCTCTAGAAGAAAAATGCCCAAAGGCAGGAGGTAATAACAATAATAGCCACCCACTATGTGCAAGTTGACATACATGCTGTTTTCATTACATCACCTACAATCCTTGCAATGCTGAGAGATGGGAAAACTGAGGCTCACAAAGGTCACACAACTCCATGCAAGGCTGGAGCCTGGGCACTTTTCATGCACTCCACTGCCTTTGGGAGATTAAAAAAAAAAAAAGCAAGATGCATTGTACCTTGGTAGGGGGCTTGCCCTTCAATCCATATCAGAGTAGGAGGAAATTCAGAGGTGAGTTGAAGGAAAGAAGAATGGCAGTGCTTCTGGCACCAAAGTGTCCTGAAACACCAATCTTCTTGTTTTCTTCTTCAATTCCCCTTGAAGTCCAGGTGTACTGATATAATGGTTTTAGAAATTTTTTTCAATGGCGAAATCATTTTCTCTTTTTTGAGGGGGAGCTGCAGGGGTGTTTTCATATTGGGTTCCTGGCACAACACCTGTTAAACTTCATGGAACTTTAAAATGAAGTTACTAATGGAAATTATACACTGGGGGGCCTTCCAAAGAAATTGCTAATAGAGAATGACTTGTGGGAGATGACATGGCCATATTGAGCCAGGTTGTCACAGCTATGCAGAGAAGATATTGAGGCCAGGTCTGGCTAAAATATTGCAATAGGAGTCACCTCTCAGACTTGGCTCTGAACAGAAAACATAGCTATTCTGGTTTGCAAACCATCAGAATGGGATACACCAGAAATGGAACAGCTTTTAAAAGGGAGAATTTAAGTTGCTAGTTTACAGTTTTAAGGCCATGAAAATGTCCCAATTAAAGCAAGTTTATAAAAATGTCCAAATTAAGGCACTAACAAGAGGTTATTCAAGAAAGGCAGATGAAGTTCAAGGTTTCTCTGTCAATTGGAAAGACAGATGGTGAACATGGTGACATCTGCTAGCTTTCTCTCAAGGCTTCTAATTTCATCCCCCAGGGGTGTTTTTCTTTCTTCATCTCCAAAGGTCTCTGGCTGCATGGGCTCTTGGCCTCATGATTCTCTCTTGCTTTCTCCAAAGTGTTTCTTCTTTTAAAGGATTCTGATAAAGTAATCAAGACCCACATGGGATGGGTGCAGTCACATCTCCATCTAATCAAAAGTTAATACCCACAATTGGGTGTGTCACATCTCCATGGAGATAACCTAATCAAGCTTCCAACCTATAGTACTGAGTGGGGTTAAAAGAAATGGTTATTCCTACAAAATTGAATCAGGATTCAAACTTGTCTTTTCTAGGATACATAATCCTTTCAAATCAGCACAATAGACAAGGGAGAAGCCAAGGCATAAGTATAAGATTGGTTGCAAAAGACACAGTACCTAGGTTATCTGTGTCAGCTACTGGCAGTAGGTCCCCATGTGTAGAGCTGAAGACATTTAATCTTGGATACAGGCAGGCAGCTGTATGCCACAGCCTGATTCCTGAGCAGGAGTGGATAGCCTGAGGGCAACAAATTCCTAATTTTGACCTCCAGCTATCTCTGAGACTTTAGGTCTCTGTTCTCAACTTTAACTGCACACTGGAGTCAACTGGTAAGTTTTTTAAAATAAAAATACCTGCTTAGGATTCAGCCCCCATCCTCTCATTGTTTAAATTAGAAACTATGGGGTGAGGCCTGGGCATCATATTTTTAAAAGCTCCTCGTGTGAATTCTACTGTGCAGGCAAAATCCAAAACCTCTGAAACAGCCTAGGCATTCCTTTAGCCCCTTCTCTTCTAATACAGTTGATTGTAGGAACCAACTGGGGTATTCCTCAAAATAACTTTTCCCAGGCCTCTCCTTTATAGATCCTGATTCAATAGACCTGACAAGGACCTGTATATCTGTGTTTTAATGAGCTCCCCAGTTAGGCTCAGATAAGCTTGGAGACCCACAGCTTTAATAAAGTGTTGTATTCTCATATTAACCTCACCACAATCACTACTTCTGGCATATTATATAATTTTGTCACTTCTACCTTGTGAATCAAGTCAAGAGTGAGATGGAATCTTTGAAAGAAAATAGGTATGTGTACAGTACTTCTATTGAACTTCTCTTTATAGATCTAAAATCATAAAGATGTATTATATATAGAACTTGATTTTCTTCATTCAATCATCAATTTTGGATATTTAGAGATTGGAAGACCCAGAGAAAAATGGAAATGTTTAGAAGAAAAAGTTATTCTCTATGCCTCTACCCCCAGTCAAGTTTTCCCTGAAATTTTCCACTTCATGACAAGTCTTGCATAGTAATTAAAGTATAGAGTCTAGGTAGAGAATTATATAAGTTGTTTTCAGCAAAGTTGGAAAGGCTTTATGCTTTTATTTATGCATTCTCAAAAAACATTTATTGTTTTTTTCAGTAGAAAATATAAAAAGTACTGTTCTAGTTTGCTAGCTGCTGGAATGCAATATACCAGAAACAGAATGGTTTTTAACAAGGGGAATTTAATAAGTTGCTAGTTTACAGTTCTAAGGCCGAGAAAATGTCCCAATTAAAACAAGTCTATAGAAATGTCCAATTTAAGGCATCCAGGGAAAGATACCTTGGTTCAAGATGGCCGATGAAGTTCAGGGTCTCTCTCTCAAGTGAGAAGGCACATGGTGAACACAGTCAGGGCTTCTCTCTCAACTGGAAGGGCACATGGCAAACATGGCGTCGTCATCTGCTAGTTTTCTCTCCTGGCTTCCGGTTTCATGAAGCTCCCCGGGAAGCGTTTTCCTTCTTCACCTCCATAGGTCTCTGGCTGGTGGACTCTCTGCTTCGCGGTGCTGCAGCATTCTCTGCTCTCTCTGAATCTCTCATTCTCCAAAATGTTTCCTCTTTATAGGGACTCCAGTAAACCAATCAAGACCCACCCAAACGGGTGGAGACATGTTGTCACCTAATCCAATTTAACAACCACTCTTGACTAAACCACATCACCCAGGGAGATGATCTCATTACAGTTTCAAACATACAGTATTGAATAGAGATTATTCTACCTTTATGAAATGGGATTTATATTAAAACATGGCTTCTCTTAGGGGGCATACTTCCTTTCAAACCAGCACAAGTACCGTTTTTCCAAGAAGTATAACTGGGATTTCACTGGAAAACAGCACTTAGTCTGGCCCTCAAGCATGCCCCTACTAGTGGAAAGGGACAGGGAGCGAGGCAATTACCATACGGAGTGCTTGCATGTCATTGGGTCTAGGGCTTCTGTTGTAAGATGTGCCGTTAGTTTATGTGCCATTAGGAAAAATGCTGCCGATTAATCCATGGCATGCAATGGAGTGTGAGGCCTAAGTTCAGAGATGAGAAAACGTGTGTGTGTTGGGGGCGGGGTGTGTGTGAAATATGTGCATCTTAGAGTTTAGGAAATAGGTGCATGCTGGGATGGGGTAGTGTGAGTGCACTCAAGAGGTAGACTCAGACCTGCAGGACATGCAGAATAAGGCAAAGGGTGGGCTGTGCGGGAGAGAGGATTTGGAGGAGGAAAGGTGTCAGGCAGAGGGAGCAGCTTGTGCTGGAAGGTCTGGAAGAAAGGGGGCAACTGCTAATAGTTCAGTATGGCTGGGGTTAGGAGCGTGTGGGCTGGAAGTGAGAGATGAGGCTGGAGAGAGAAGCAAGGGCCAGTTCAAGAAATGTGGAAAAAGAGGAAATGGAATATTTCGGGGCTGGCTGCTGGGAGTTGCTGGTGATATAACATGGAGCTGGGCTTCACGCCCTGTGCTATAGCTTCGCGTCATGCTGCGTGCCTCATCGGATTAGGCTGGGCCCTCTGGGAAAGGCAGGAGAGTCATAATGGGACAATGAGCTTCCCATCACTTTTGTTGAAGGTCCCCTGCAGGTGCTTCGATAAAAATTGTGACTGCCGAAAACCTCTTAAGACCTGGGGCAGTCAGAATTGATTTCCTTGTGGTTCCCAAATTTCTATTCTGTTAACAGAGTCTCTCTGATGATGAGAATTGAAGATTGGATTTGCCAGATAAACAAACAAACAAAAAACTGGGCACAAAATGCTCTGCAGAATTTGATATCCCAGAGTTTCCTGCCAAGTCTTGACTTAGAAACATGTATTCTTAACCTCCTGGGGGGTGGACCTTTTAGTGATCATGTGGCTCCCTTTCTTCAATGTCTCTAAACAAGCCTTCCAGAACAGCTAAGCTGCAAAAAATGGAATAGAGAGCTTTGCTTTTCTCTAGGATTTTCAAGAGCAAAAATATCTTATTCTTCTCTTTAATGGGTGTGAGATAAGTCCCAGGCATTTGTATTTTGTTAATATGTGCAGCCAGGGTGAGAACTGAGGGCTCCAAGCCTCAGGGATAGTTAGAGTTCAAAGTTAGGAACTTGCTGCCCCCAGGCCTGTCCTGCCCTGTCCAGGAAGCAGGCAGTGCACACAGCTGCCTGCAGTGTCAAAGATTAAACATCTTCAATTCTACCCCTGGGGAGAGATTGCCAGCTGCTGGCGCAGATAACCCAGGTGTAGTGTCTTCTACATCTGGTTTCATATTTTTGCCTTGGCACTTCTTAGGATATGTTTCTTGACCCCACTCATATTGTTACAGCCAGGCCTGGCCTCAATACCCACTGTGGAGATTCCCCACCCCAACCCCCCGCAAAATTTTGAGCCCCATTCCCATTTTCTTCTGGCCTAAATTCGTAAATGTATTGTTGATTTCTGCCTTTTTTTTTTTCCCCACCATGAGAATGCCTTGCTTTACCTTTAGTTGTTATAAACTGCTGTACTTTCGACATTTATTTTTCCCCTCCCACTTGGTGTATATGTCATTTTATTTTGAGTGCTAAATTGTAATGGTTTCTTAGGTGATTTTTCGTGTTGCAGTGTTCAGCTTTAATTTTTAATATTGCATTAGTAGTTTCATTTGGTTTGTGAGACTTTGTCCTCGGTGGCCTAGAAATTTTTTTATGTTGTTGACCACCACCCCTTCTCTCTCCCTCGTTTTTCTTGGTTGTAGTTTTTTAATTGAGGGTCGTGGTCTTTGGCTAAGTGGTTATTTATAGGTTTGCATGATTCATATAAATATGCACTAGAAACTTCTGGTCTGTAGAGTTAGGTTTGAGTAAACGAAAAGCTTAAAATGTCCTGCAGACAATTTTGAGAAGCTTGAGCAATATTCCAGTCATCTAACGTAAGCTGCTCTCTAATAGTGATTTCTTTGAAAAGTTCCCAGCAAAGCTGAAGCTAGATACTGGGGCCTATAGTGATATATTTTAGCTAGGGTAATACTGGGTATTGACATTAGGCTTCTAAAAAGCCCGGAACCATGGCTATGCTCACAATGGAATGTTACACAATCATTTATTTTAAACGGTGCTTGTATAAGATAGGGTGTTAAAGGAATTGTAAAATAAACTTGGGAAAATGCATATGATACTGTGGGGAAAATGTGGAACACAAAAATGCATAATTTCAAGTATGTTAAAAATATGTGTGATAGAGTGAATAGAGACTTCTCACCTTCCCTCCCCGCTATCCCACCCACTTAACTTGTCCCCTTCCACGCGGTGAAAGGAGTCTGCGACTTGAGTGCAATATGCTTTTTTGTCAAGTTAATGAAGGAAATCTTGTCATCTACCCCCAGAGAGAGAGGAACTATATATCCTCTCACACTAATAAGGTCAAAGTGTTTGCTTGCAGGAAATAGAATTCAGTTCATAGTAAAAGGATGAATATTAATTTCTTATGTGGGTCAAATATTATCTGTGTGAGTGTATTTTTTCATGAAAGAAATTAATCTTTGGGTCATAATATATGTTTTATTTTGGATGTATCATTGGGTGAAGTAGCTTCAGTTTAGACCTGAAGGCCATCTTCGCCCCCACCCCTACCACTGCACCCCTGAAAGCAGCACTCCCACTCAGCCCCCACCTCCCCAGGGAAGCTGGCAGTGGAGAAAAGACATAGTTATTCAAAGGCAGAGGTTGGGAAATGTGGGGAGCACAAGAGAGACTTGACGAGCATCTCATGTGTTTAGGGAAGATAGAAAGTTTCCAGAAAGGAAAGAGGGGAAGGAGGCCCACAGGCCCAGGCAGCCTCCTGAAATGCCGACCTCTACCTTCCCATTTCTACCAAACAGAGTGCTAATCCTGTAAGACATGGAGACAATCTCCTGTTGTCACTCAGTGAAGAACTGAAAGGGTCCCAGGGTCATTGCAGGGGAAGGTTCTCATTCTCTATCCTCCCCCTGGATGGGGTGGGGCCTCAACCCCTTGAGAGTCACTCGGCATGAGAAGCATCAACCCACTGGGGACAAACCATCTCGGAGGCAGTAAAGTTGATCTCCCAACACCCCCTCCCATGAAGACTACTGGGGGAAAGGAGCCAATCTCAGGAGTTACATATATATGTGCATAGGAAAAAGAGTAGAAGGAATTCAGCCAAAATATTAACCATGGTACCCTTTGGACATCTAGATTATGGGTGTCATTTTTCCTACTTCTTTAAGCTTTTCTGGATTCGTCAATTTTCCTGCGATAAGAAGTATGTGCACTTTTATAATCAGGAGGAAAAAAAATGCCACGGGAGACCTTAAGGCTAAAGGGTTTCAAAGTAAGAGACTTGAGGTAGACTTATGGGATAGGGATGCCATCCCAGAACATACCAGAATGGAACAGTTCTGGCAGGTCATCCAGCTCTTCCCCTCTGCCTTCCAAGATGATATACCTGATCAAGACACAGTATCTGAATCACCTTCCCATGTCAGAAGCTGCCCCTTGCCCTCCTTACCCTCTGCTCCTAGCAGAATTCTAAAGAGAGGCTCAGCTTTGTGCTAGTCGTCTTCATTGCTCTCCCGGCTCCAGCATTCTGCAGGAGGATTGCTAAATAGAAAACGGGGCACTGATAGTCAGATGGAAAATAGGGCGAGGGCCTCTCACAAAGCCTTTCCTCCCAGGTGCCTCTAAGATCTGCCTGTGGGCACTGTTTTCCCAGCATACCCAGTCATCCAAAGGAAGGAGAAGTCAAGCTAAGCCCACAGGAGGGGAGTCCCATGGGGCAGAGGGAGAACAGCAGAGTTCTATCAGTCCAGGACTCTGCAAGGGTAGCTGCTGGACCTGTGAAGGGGCAGCCATCCTCTCCTCTTTTTTCCCTTGTTTCCTTCCTCATCCTTCCTTTTGCTGAGCACATGTGAGATGCTGCACCAGTCACGTTGTGTGGTATAAAATAATAAATTAATAATAATAATAACAATAATAATCATGATAATAAAGTCTAAGATTTGGTCCTTGGCTTCCAGGAACTTACAGCCTAGTGAGAAGGTAAGACTCATTTAAAGGATTAATTTCCTGGCACAGGACCTTGATTTTGATATATTGTCCCTGCGCCTGATTGGGAGGGAAGATGAACAAGAAACATGGTGAAGTGGTGGCCCTTGGAGAGCCAAGATGTCACCTTTGGAATGACCTGCTTTCTTAAAGGTGAGATTGGAGGAGAGGTCTGCTGTGAAGCTTTAGGTCACACTAAGAGTAGAGAGTTCTAGAGTTCCAGACAGGAGAGGACAGCTACACTTTAGAATAATACCACCACCCTCCTCTTTCTCCCCTCCTTGATTCCCTCCTCCCCTTCTTCCCTGGGATAGGCTGAAAATGCCCCCATCCCCACCCCCAAAGATGTCCACGTCCTAATTCCCAGAACCTGTGTCTATGTACTGTACATAGTAAAAAGGACTTTGCTGATGTGATGAAGTTAAAGCTCTTGAGGCAGGGAGATTATTCTGGATTATCTGGGTGGCCGAATATTTTCACAAGGTAAGCAGGAGGATCTGATAGAGAAGATGCTACACTGATGGCTTTGAAGACGGAGGAAAGAGCCATGAACCAAGGAATGCAGGTGGCCTTTAGAGGCTGGAGAAGCCAAAGAAATAGAATCTCTCCCTAGATCTTCCAGAAGGAACACAGCCCTGCCAACCCATTTTAAACTTCTGGATACTTCATTTATAGTATCCTTAACTATAAGATAATAAATTTGTATTGTTTTAAGGCATTGAATTTATCATAATCTGTTACAGCAGCAGTAGAAGATTAACAGATTCTTCTTCTTTCCCTCTGTGGTCTGGTCTGGTAGTGATCTTTTTAAATGAGGCAATAATTTAATCCATCTCCAGAAACAAGAAATGCTAATATTAGTTTGACGTTACAGCAGGGAAAACATGGCTGCAAAGTGTAAAGTTGACCCAGAATTGATTTCCTTAATTTACAGAGAGTTTGATAAAAAAAAAAAAAAAAAAAAAGCCAAAACTGGACAATTAAATGAGCAAAGAATGTGAACACATCGTTTTTAGGAAAACAGGAAAAGAAATGTAGATTTCTCTGTGCTAAAATGGGGAGATTCTCTCAGATAAGTTACCAAATGTGTACTTATGAGGTGCCTAGCATAGTAACTGGAATAAGAAGGGGCTTAACAAAACCCAAGTTTTCTTCTCTGTCCTTTATTTCAAACTCAAGGGAGAGGTAAGAGCAAATTTTTGTCTGTTAAAGTACAGAGACCTCGTAGAGAAAACCAAAATTATACAGCCACATATCTATTTCCACATTTGTCACCAGTTTTCTATGTCTGCCAAGTCACAGAAGGTTAATAAAGTTTGTGAGCTTTTTAAGCCAAATAAATCCAAATTCCATTCTCCCTGATACACATTTTAATGTCATTAAAGTAGCTGAAATCCTAGTTATCATTAACCCACATGCCTACGACCTGTGACTAAGGTAGATGGAAAATAAGCACACTTTGTCCCTAAAGCCCCTGTTGCAATGTACTAGTTTTTGGTGAACTTACAGAAGAAATGGAGCAACTCAAATTTTGGGGGCTCCATGCGGTGAGCAAGGCTATCACTGAACTGAAGGAAAAGGAATCCCAGACTCTGAAGAGTTGAAGGGTTTAAAGAGTTCTCTCCTCTAATGCCTGTCTACTGCTGGGAGCCTTTCTTCAGCCCCCCCTGCCCAATGGTGACCTTTGGGAGAAGGAAGGTCAAACCCTGGAAGGCCAGCACAGGCTGTGTGAGATACCTCCTGTTTTCACAGGCCTTCAGTGATGTTGACTCTTTTTTCCCCAGAAGACCTTTTGTGGAAGTCTTCTGGGCACCAGGCACTTGTCCTGGGCTCTGGCCAGTTAACTGAGCAGGAAAATGGCTGGGAAAGCAGTGAGGAGATTCTCAGCACAGAAGATGGGCTGTGGCTGAGACAGAAATCACTGGTCAGCCTTCCAGAGCACTAATGTGAGCTCAGGTGGATGGGGATAGAAAGAAGGGGATGGGTTCCAAAGAGATTTAAGGCTTCAGGGTTTGGTTAGACTGAGGAGTGAGGGAGAGGAAAGAGCCAAGGACGACTTCAAGATTGATGGTGTGGAAGAAAACATAAGGGAAGCAGGTTTGGGCCTCTGGTTTGGGATGACTGAGACTGACTTCAGTTTCAGTGCTGTTGGGTGCCAGTGGGATCTTTAGTGGGCAAGTTCCACAGGTAGTTGGGCATATGGTTTCATGGCTTAAGAGCAGGATCTCAGCTGGCAGTATGGATTTGGAGGACATCAGTAAATGGGTGCTCAAGAAAGGCAGAAGAAGGATGAAAAGGGAAAGAGAGAAGACCAATATTTAAAGGATGGGAAAAGAGGAGCTTGAAAATCTAAGAGGAGTCATAGAAAGAAAGGGGAAAACATGGAGAATGTGAGTCATCATTGTTCATGTCCATACTCCACTTTCTTTTAGAAAATCACCTTTCTTCCTTTCTCTTCCATGTGATTTGAGTGAGGATGGTTCTACCATCACCTCCAAAAGTTAGCCAACAGTCAGTCCCCTGTTCCATCCCCTGCCACCTCCTTGATTGGTTTAGGGATGGCCAAATAAGCAATCAGAGCCAAGGGGAAGCAAGAAGGCACGGGACACAGAGCCCCCTACCCCTCTCTACGTGGGACATGACTCCCAGGGGTGTGGACCTTCCTGGCAACGTGGGACAGGGTGGAAGTGGGGGTGGTGTGTGCAGGGGGAGTGGATAGGTGGAAGGCAGCATTGTTCTGAGAAAGAAGAGTTTTTCTAACAGAAGGAAGACTCCTCTTTCTTTACTTGAAAAGAGTAGGGTAAGGGTGTGAATGAAGTGAGTAACCAGTGCAGCCATTTATAATTGTGAAGAGAAAGCCTGGAGATGCTGGAGAGTCTTTAAGTGAGGCCTGAGTATGACGCTTAACTGTAGATAACTGAATGGAGAGAAGGAGAGAAACCAGGTCTTAGATATCGCTCGAGATATTTCACTTCTTCACTTTTCAGTTATGCAAGTCAGCAACTTCTCTTTACTGTTTAAGCCAGTTTGAGCAGAGGTTTTTTGTTTGTTTTGCTACTTGGAATATGAAGAGAACTAATTAATGCACAAGCTGAGAAAGAGACTTCCTGGGATCAGATGTTGGAGCACAGGTGGAAGGGGAAGTATCAGATTTCAGAAACTTTAGCAATTCTTGTGTCCCTGAATCACTGTCACCTACAGAGCCACATTGGTGGATTTTCTATTTTTTATTTGCAATCTCTTTACAGGTTTTTTTTTCTGCTCTCCTACTGTATCACTTCCTTGACTGTATAATTAATGGATTCTAAAGTTGTTTATTCACTAGAAATGAGATGTGCTGGAAAATAGATTAGCCTCCCCTTCTTCTTTTGTTGCTTGCCCAGAAACTGAAGTGCCATTCTCATAATCCAGGGTCAACGGCATGTTACGCTCATCCTTACATTGCTCCCCACTGGAATCCGTCTTCCATATGGTGGCCTGAGTAGACCCTCTAAAATGCGCATTCCTACTTTAAAACTGCCAATCCTTCCCATGTCTAAGGATAAGATGGCAAGCTCCTTACTTAGCATGGCATAAATAATCGCATGCATGTTCCAGAGTGCAGCTTGCTTTCTTACTTCAACTCCCTCCACAAGAGTCCCATACTGCTCCAGACTGTTTGTAATCCAACCGTATGACTGGGCCATGCCCCTCCACACCTCTGGCTTGTCTTTCTGTTTTCCCTTTGCTTGGAAAGACAATTAATAGCAATAGCTATTGTTATTGGGCATTTTCCATGTTCCAGGCACTGTACAAAATGCTGCCTAAGGACTTCTGGTAAGGTGGCCAATTAGAGTAGCTCAAGATCAGCCCTGCTCCACAGAAGAGTTAGAGAAGGGACAGGAGGGCAACTGAGGTGGGGATTCGGGAGTGCAGCTGACCTGGGAGAGCCTTCTGCACCACATGTGGTGGCCCTGGTTGCAGAGGCCGAGGAGCTGAGAGGCAGAAAGCTGGAGCCTGGCATGGAGGCGTGGAGGCACAAAGCCCGCAGGAGTGCACAATGGCAACTGGGAACTAGGAAGCAAGTAGGCCCGGTTCCTTGGGCACACTACCCTCACCAGCGCAGCACCATGATTGGCAACCGACCCCACACCCCATGCACTGAACCCCATCATCCACACCCATTCCCTGGGATCCAGGCACCTCCACCCCACAAGTCCCCAGTGCACATACCTGCCCTCCACTCCCACCCCAAGCACAGCCCAATCCACCTCTCCTGCACCCTCCCGAGCGCTACCTCCCCCTCTCTATTCCCAGCAGGCTGTTTGCCAATGCACAAAGGCTGCAAACACTAACCTCCATACCTAGGCTACCCCTGCCCATAGTGTGGCACAAACTCACTTCACCCCACCTGAGCTCTGTGCATCCATTTATGGCATTCCCAAGCCCACGCCTGTGCACATTATTCAGCTCTGGGAACCACAGTCCTAGAACCGCCCATGTGCCACATCTGCCCCCAATCCACGAAGGCATAATGCTGACCTACTGCCACAGCTCTACACATGCACAAAAAGGGCCACATGCCTTAGACCAGCACACATCAGTGTTATGTCCCCCGCAGCACCTGCACAGCTACATCCTGCCTGGCCACTGGTCACCCAAATTCACAAGCACCAGCATAACATCCCCAACCTGCACGCATACCTGCCCTAAAACATCACTGCACTGAGTGCCCACCCCGTGCCCTGCTCCCTACTGTACAACCGTCCCACAAACACAAGGCCTTAGACTACTGGAAGAAATCAACTCCCAAGTAAACCAATCAAGATATTTACATGCCATGAAGACAGCAGAAGATCACTAATCATATTATAATGCAGACAGATATAGTCTTGCCTAATGACCAAATTAAAATACCAGAGGAGATAGAGATGTAACAACTAATCAAAGATATTCATACAACTCTACTTAATAAAATAAGTGGGATAGCAAATGACATAAAGGAATCAAGAAGACAGTAAAAGAGTATGAAGAGGAATTTGAGAGAATAAATACAAAAAATAGCAGAAATCACAGAAATTAAAGACTCTGGTGACCAAATAAAAAACATGCTAGAGGTACACAACACCAGATTTGAAGAGACAGAAGAAAGAATAAGTGATATAGAGGACAGTATAATTGACTTCAAAGACTCAAAACAGCAAAAGGTAAAAAAGATGGAAGAAACTGAATGAGAACTCAGGGAAATGATAGTTAAAACAAAGCACACAAATATAAGAATCATTGGTGTCCCAGAAGAAGAAGAGAGGAGTAAAGGGCTAGGAAGAGTAGTTGAGGATATAATGGGGGAAAACTTCCCAACCTTCATAAAGGAGATAAATATACAAGTCAAAGAAGCTCAAAGAACTCCAAACAGAATTAATCCAAATCAGCCTTCCCCAACACACTGTATGTTCCCCTTTTATGGCCAGCATAAAGGTATAATCAGAGGTTTATAATAGAAGAATATTACTTAGAGATATTACTTATTACTTAGAAGCTAGAGATGGGTGAACCGTTAGCTAATGAGGTTGAACTCCAATGTAAGGGAATAGATAGGTGTGAAGGTGATTCTGTAGTGGGTCTAGAAGTAATAACACCATATTGAAGATGAGCAAGATTGAAAGGGGTTGTACAGACCTACATGTCCCACTGATTTGCACTAGAAATATGAATTAGCCCTTGTAAGGACTACTTCAAAGATACGATTCTTGTATAAAGAGGGTTTGGGTCCAGAGTGCAGGGGGAAAACTGCTATTGCATGGTATAAGCTATATTCACAAGGAAACCATCAGCACTACCACAGCAGCAGCAGAGGTGGGTGATAGGGTGAAGGACAAGAGTTAAGAAGAGGTTTGGATTTCTATACGGTGACAATGTATAGAAAAGACAGATATAGTCTTGCCTAATGACCAAATTAAAATACCAGAGGAGATAGAGAGTAACAACTAATCAAAGTTCTTTCTTTCTCTTGGGAACAATGAAATTATCTAGAATTGAGGGTGTTGATGGACTGTGGACTTTGGGCCCTCTACATGATGCCTGATGAATCCAGGTGGCTGAAGGATCCACTGACAGAGAAGTAGAATGGCGAGTGATGTTGTATACTTATGAATGTAGGTTGTGCTGCTACAAAAAGAAACAAAGTTGTGAGGCATGCAATGATGTGAATGAACATGTGGGACATTTGGTGAGACAAAATAAGCCAGAAAAAAAAGAACAACAATGGTATGTTCAACCTTTAGAAAATGCTTATAAGAAAACAGGGGCCTAGATTATAAGCTTTTAGAGCAGACACATTAAGTCCAGAGTGGTGATTATTATTTCTGGATTTTGAGAGGCTATTATACATATACACACACACACACATATAGCCTGATATATAGAGATAAGAATGAAACCAAACAGGTTGGGGGTAAAGTAATTCAGAAAGAATATAGGGGAAAGGAAGACACAGTATCTTTATTTGAGAACCACATATACTCTTTGAGACAATGGAAGAAGGGTTATTTGGTCTAGAACTGAAATTTTCTGTAGCACATAATCTAATTCAACCTATCTGTATAGCTCATTTGAACAACTGAAACACAGGAAGCACAGAATAAGAAAGAGGTCCTTTCATCGTGCATAGATTATTGTAATGCCTAGAAACATTGCAGGGTATATTAAGCAGATAATCAAAAAGTATTGGCAAAGTCCCCTGAGGGAGGGGGGAAAGGCTATGGAACTACTAAACCTTACCATCAGGGAATCCCCTGATACTGTGTCAAACCTTAGGGACACCCAAATCCATAGGCCATGTCCTCAATCATGAGGCTTATTCTTGTGACACTTATGTAAGTAGCGGAGAAGCTTAGACTACCTATAGACATGCCTAAGAGTTATGTCTGGAGGACCTCTGGTGTTGCTCAGATGTGGCCTCAGTTTCTCTAAGCCGAACTATGCAAGTGAAATCATTGCCCTCTAATGGGACATGACATCCAGGGGTGAAAGTCTCCCTGGCAGCTTGGGAGAGGATTCCCAGGGATGAATTCAGACCTGGCACCATGGGATCAACAATTACATCCTGACCAACAGGGGGAAAAGAAGTGTATTTAATAAAATATCAGTGGCAGAGAGAGTTCAAATAGAGTCAAGAGGCTACTCTGGAGGCTGCTCTTAGGCAAGTTTCTGTTAGACCTTGCTACCTATCATAACCTGCCAACCCTCAACCAGGACCATTCCAGCCAATCCTAAAGAGCACCTAGGGCAATATATAAGATTCCACATGGGTTCAATGCACTAGAGTAACTTTCCAGAAACCTACAACCTCCAGATGGTTCCCTGGTCCAGATAAGTCCTGAAACCAAGCCCTGCCTCTCCAGAACATCAGATAGTTCCATCTCCTTACCCCATATTAGCGACAGACCCTTGCAATATGAAAAATTTAGAATTGCCATAGCCCAAACACCCCTAAAGAGAGGGATGGAAAGATCAAAGATGATGGTGGAGTTATACATAGAAGATAGAATTTAACAAATGAATATGAATGCTGAATCATTACATTGATATCTCTTTTGTTCTCTGGTATTTTAGAGCAGCTAGAATAAAAACCTAAAATTGTGAAATTGTAACCCATGTCAAAGTCTGAAATGTGTTCCACAACTAATTGTCGTGTAGTGCTTTGAAATTCATAGCTTTTTAATATATATGTTATTTTTTGAAAAAAAAAAAAAAGTCTATCGTGATGATAAAAAAGTCTTCAAGCCCTGTAGCCTCCTATATTCTTGAGCAGCTAAAAGAAAAAATCTGAGAGGATTGTATGTTAGCCCACGACAAACTCTGGGATTTGTCCTGTAACCACTTGTTGAAGAGTACTTTGAAAACTATTGCTTTTTTATTTCTTTGCTTTGTGTATATGTTATACTATACAATAAAAAGGTTAAAACATAAAAATAAAATAAAATAATTTTTAAAAAGTTTAAAAGAGAAAGGAACAATTAAAGAAAAATAAAACACAAACTCCACCTACAACCTCATCTACCAGATGCTTTTAAATTGTCATACACACACAATTGTATCTATATCATAGACAATGTATACTACTTTCATACACACACAACTGTATCTATATCATAGACAATGTATACTACTTTTTTCCTTCCTAATAATTTACAAGGATCATATTTACCTGTCAATGACTAAGCTTTTAGAATATAATTTGAATTATTGGAAAACAATTTTTAAATAAAATCCTATAATATTGGCAAAAAAAAGTGCTGCTTAATACTCACTATTTGCTTAATTTCACAACTTCTCAATGAGGTAGGTATTATTGTTATCCTCCCCCCTGCTCCCCCAGTGTTAGTCTAGTTGAAATGACTCAGAATTTAGGGTGAATATGCTGGAAAAGCAGAAATAAATCCTGAATTGATATTCACCCCTAGAATTAGGACATGTGTGGAGGGTCAAATGAGGAAGGTCAGAAAGAATTATGATAGTTCAGAGTCTAGGAAAGAGTTTGAACATGAGGTAAGGAAAACCAGATGAGGAATTGGAGATGCAGCTAGAAGGGTGAGAACTTCCACCTCAGTTGAGATTTGGGCTCCCCTCCATTCAAGCAAAATTCCCAGAGACTTACAGAATCCACCTCATAGAGTTGGGTCTTCTGGTCTCCCTGGTCCCACCCTGGCTGCCACAGATACAGCCATTGACCAAGGCTCCCTAGTCCCTGAAGGCTGAAGACTCTACAATGTCCCTACCAAGTTTAGAAGTGGGGAGGGCAGGGGTATTGACATCTTTACCAAAACTGGGAGCCTTGTGTGACAAGTAGACCCACCCCTTCTAAGGCCCTGGCTGGTCACGCCCTCCAAGGACATTCCACATACACACACACAAGCACACACACATGCACACACACACGCGCACACATGCATACATGCACTGCACTTAGCCCCACCTCCCAAGTTTTTCCAGGTTGGGAGAAAGTCCGCAAATCTTTACTTTAGCAGGTTCCATTTCACCTCCCCCCAAACCCTTCCTTTCTCAGACATCTAGCATAATTCTTCTAGAAACGTGTTTTCATAAAACAAAAGCCAGAAAGGGGAGGGGGCATCTTCTGGGTGCTTGGCAACAGCAGCTTGTTCAGCCCATGGCTCGTGGCTCAGCCAGCAGCACAAAGGCTTCTGAGAACAGAACACAGAAGGGTTGCATCCTCCTTTGCTGGGGAGGGGAATGGCCTGCAGCAGGAAGAGCAAAACACATGTTAATGCTTCCATAATTTACCTGTTTGCAATTACATATTTATTTGACTAATGTCCATCTTCTGTGTTCACCACTAGAGTATAAATGGCACAAAGACAGGGTTTGGAGGCCTATTTTGTTCACTTTAGCCTATCATGGTCTAGCACACAGTGGGTGCTCAATAAATGTTTGTGGAAAGAAGGGAAAAAGGGAGGGAAAGAGAGAGGGAGGAAAGGAGGAAAGTGATGAGCAAGATAAGAGGAATGTTGGTGATTGCACCAAGTGACTACAGCTCCTCCTTTTCTCAGAACCCTCCCTATTCCAGTTCTGCATTTCCTCATCTGGAAGAGATTGCACCTCAAGCTGGAAGAGTATCTTGGTAAACTGTCCTGTAGGAATTGGATCTGCTAATGAAAAATGCTGAGGGTGAAAGCACATGGAATCTGACAGAACTGGGTATGAATTCCAGCCTACTGTCCTTGGGCAAGTTTCCTATTCTCACCTGTCAAATGGAGATGCTGATTGGATAAAACGAGGCATTGATGTGTAAATGTCTGGCAAATGGTAGGTGCACGGGAAATGGAGCTATTATCATTTACGTCACATTTTGAGTTTTGTTCACTCAGTACCTATTAATAAGCACCTAGCTACAGGCCCTTTACTCACATGGCTTACTTACAGAAAGTGCTAGATATCCCCTGATTTCTGGTAGGCAAATATGGGGTACATACTGTGCTAAGGGGCAAGAATCTGGGGAGGAAGAACACAGGGTCCCAGCCACTGGAGAGGTTACTTCCCTTCAAGATGCCCTGGCCACCTGGTTGTTCCTTCTCATCTTCTCCTCCAGTGCTCCCTGGACCCAGGATTGTGCCTCTGCACTGCATCTCAGGAATGGGGGAAAGTGCTTCAATCTCCCCTGGCCCCCTGCCAGGCATCCTGAGCCTGGAAACACTACAGAGCACCATCTGTAGTTACCATTTCCTCGCTCCCAGAAGGAGGGGCTAGGTTAAATTTTTCCCGTGACACCCTCTCCCTGCCCAGAAAATTCCAGATCTTTGCTTCTGGCTCTTTTCTATGTGTCTCCTCTTTTGGATTTCACCTTCTCCCAATTGAAATTAAAAGACTGGGAAAAGAGAGAGAAATTCAGGCATGCTGAGGCCTTTTCCCTAGTAGGGATTCCCAGGCCCAGAGAAGGGAGAAAGCAATTAGAAATCACCCTGCTTTTATTGGTAACACCACACCTCACTTACTCCAACCACCCACCCCACCCATAGTTGGGGATAGATGATTTTCAAAAGAAGGAACATGGGGATCTGACAAGGATTTGTAGAGAAACTGTATAAAGAACTCCTACAGAGTCAATAAGACAGGTAACCCAATAAATATATAGACAAAAGACTTAGAACAGCTAGTTCACAGAGGATATCCAAATGACCAATTAGCACATGAAAAGATGCTCAACCTCCTTAGTCTTCAGGGAAATTCAAATTAGAATTACACCCCTACCAGAATGGTGAAAATATAAGAGACTGATGATAACAAGTGTTGGGGAGGATGTGGAGCAACTGGAACTCTCATATGCTGCTGTGGGAAGAAAAATTGGTATAGTCACTTAGGAAAACAGCTTGGAAATGTCACTGAAGCTTAACATATCATTAAGTGTTGGTAGGGATTTGGGCAGTTTCCAGTTTGTGACTATTACAACTTAAGATACTATGAACATTCTAGGACATGCCTTTTGGTCCATTTATATACAACTTTCTGTTAGATATATCACCAGGCATAGGATTTCTGGCATAGGTGTGAATGTGTAGTGAGTCACACAATGGAAATCTCAACACCAAAGAGAATGAAATACTGCTCCATGCAACAACAAGAGCGGCTCTCCACAACTTGATGTGGAGCAAAAGAAACCAAACACATACAAGTATACGCTATATGAGCTCATTTCTTTAAAGTTACAAAATAACCAGATCTTAAATCTATGGGGTTAGAAGCCAGGATAGTGGTTACATCTGGGAAGAGAAGGCACAAAGGGGATTTCTGAGGGTGCTAGTAAATTTCTGTTTCTTGATCTGATGATAATTACAGGATATGTTCACTTTGCAAAAATTTGGATTATATAATGAAATAATTTGTTGAGTTTTGCATTTTTCTGTGTGTACATTATGCAATGGCAAAAAAAAGTTTAATTGAAAAACAGAGACAGGGCAGGCCATGGTGGCTCAGCAGACAGAGTTCTCGCCTGTCATGCCAGAGACCCAGGTTCAATTCCCAGTGCCTGCCCATGACAAAAAAAAAACAAAAAACAAAAACAGAGGCAGCAGGGAGGAGAGATGTATGGGAAGACAACGTGTGACCCCAAAGAATCTGTAGCAGACTCTAAGATGGAATTTATTAGGGTGGGCTCTTGAAATCAATGCCTGGAAAGCAGGGGAATGAAGCAGGGGTGGGCAGAGGGAGAAACTGAGCCATGGTGCAAGAGCGACAGCAGCCTCTGACAACTTGCAGCTTTCTGGAGCGAGTATGGCCTTTCAGAGTTGTCCTGACTCGGGCTACAATGGTCAGATTTTTGTGCTCAGCATTGGTCTGTAATGGGTGTGGACTCAGGGAAAGGGTCTGATCTTGGGCAAGGCTGTGCTCTGAAGCTGAGGCAGTCCCTGCAGAGGGCTGATCCCTGAAGGCTGGCTGCCCACAGCCCTCCCAGGAGCTAGGGTGACAGGTTCCACCTAGAAGGTGGCTCTGGGCAGCCAACATACTGTCGACCACAGTCTGACACCTGAGTAGAAAGGATCTTTTGGCCTAGAAAGATTTTCTCAGTCACTTCAGCTCCAGCTCTCCTAGTGTGGTTGCATTGCCTCAGACCTGGTCTCCATCCTGACTCACCATTCTAGGGATGTCCAGTGCCCACAGACTGCCTGGCATCATGGCCTAAAGACAGCCTTCCCACACAGGACCCATGGACCTAATACACCAGGGGCTCTTTGCAGTTTCCCCTTCATACCTCAGCAAAATACTCCTTTGTCTGGATTTGCCCCAGTTTCACTTGGAGAATTCCAACTGTCTTTTTTTTTTTTTTTTTTTTTTTAATGTATGCTGTATGGTGGGGGTCACATTTCATTCTTTTTCCATGTGACTATCTTGTTATAGCACTATTTGTTGAATTTTTTATTTTTTATTTTTTGGACGTGCATGGGTGAGGAACCAAAAACCCAAGTGTCCCACATGGCAGGCGAGAATTCTACCACTGAATTACCCTTGCACCGCTCTTGCAACTGTCTTTTAAGACTCCCAAGACACTTCCTCCAGGAAGCTTTCCTTTATCCTGCCCCTCTTCCCAGCAAGTGTTGGCTCTCAGCCTTCTGAGCCCCTCCTACTACCCTAGCAACCTGCCTTTTAAGAAACTCTTGTGGCACTATTTGCTTACCTGCCTGTGCCTCCTGGGGGAAGCGAGTTGAGATCTGAGATACCTTACTGTTCACTGCACAAGAATAACAATAATTCTGATAGCTACCATGTGTTGAGTTCCTCCCAGTGCACCTGGCACTGTGCCATGTATTTGCATGTATTCATTTACTTAATCCTAACAAAGAACCCTGAGGGGTGGGAGTAATTACATTTTAAAACAGAGGCACATTTGTCTACAATCAGGTACCACTAAATAGTAGAGTCAACACATGGAAGAAAGTAGGTCTGAAATTTCAGCAGCACCAGGAAATGATAGGGAAGAAGGAAAGGGAAGGAAAAGGAATGGAAGGAAAGAAAGGAGAGCTCCTATGTCTACACCCTTTGAGGGCACTTCCATTTGCAGCCTGTTTCACACCCTCAAAGGAACTCACCAAACTCGCTGAATGTGCTGAGTGGGAGGGAGGCAGCTCCCTCCCCCTCCTGGTTTCTGTGTTTCATCAGATCCTGGCCTGGGAGAAATGCAGTTGTCAAATCAAAGCCTGCCTGTTGTGGGGAGGGCTCTGGGCCCAGGCTCCAGCAGGGGCAGCCTTTCTTCCCAGTTTTAATCCTGATGTTTACTTTCTTTCTTTCCACCCCTGGTTGCTCCCTTTGAAGAGGTGCCTCGGGGTTCATGTTGCAGCATCAAACAAGGATGGAAGATGCACCTCGCCTCAGCAGCAGGAGCCTCAAAAGCAGCTTAAGTCCCTGGAAGTGCCTGGCACACACAATCCTGTACTGTGCCTGGAGCACAAGGGGGGCAGAGGCCTCACGGCTGGACTAGGAGCAGCAGACAGACACACAGGCCATAGGCAAAGACATCAAATACAGGCACATAGATGTGCCTGACACCTGGGAGTACACAGACTCACACGCACAGATACACAGGTGACCATGAATACAACACAGATATACATCTAAACACATTTGTGCATGCATAGCACAAGAATAAAAATGCATGCAACGACATATACAAGAGAACACAGATAGCAGACCTGCTACACATGCTTGTATGTACAACTCATGTGTGTAAGTTAATGCACACTTATGCACACAAACACTACAGAGACACACCTAGAGGTTTCTGGCAAAGAAAGCAATTTTATCCTCAGCTTCCTACCGGTAAGAGTCTACTGATTCCATTTCTGAAGTCTCTCTTAAGTTTCCCCTCTTCTCCTACCCCTGCTAGTCCCTTTAACCCCCACCTGGACCACTGGTCAATAGCAACAGTCTCCTGGCTGGATTCCTGCCCCTATTCTTGCCCATCCTTCAGTCCATCCTATATAAGAGCAAGTGTTGTCCAGTTATCAAGCAAATCTGACCATGTCACTCCCCTGCTTCACACCTTTCAGTTGCCTCCCCTTTCTTACAGGATGACGTTCAAATCACTTGGCATCCTGCATCATGCCCCTTGCAATCTGGTGTCATTCATGGTCTGCCTCAGCCCCTGGAACGGTGTCCCAGGTGCTCAGAGTTCCAGTGGCGAGACCCTGGCCTGAATATGCCCTACACTGTGCCTCACACTTGCTCATGCCAGGTTCCCTATGTGAAATTTCCTTCCCATTCTCTTTCTTTTGCTAAACTGAGGCTCACCCATCCTTCAACGTTCACTTTATCCTGTACCTCCCATTTCACTCTGACACTCCAGGTGTCCCCCCTTCCTGTCCCATTACATTCATGGGCCTTGCTGTGAGTGACCAGCATCATTATCACCCGTTTGCCTGTGAGCTTCTCAAGGGAACCACAAGCATGCCTGGCAAAGAGCCCAAAATGTATCGGGTATGGGTGAATAAATGACCGAGTCTGTAAAATGATAGGATCAATCTAGATGGTGCTCTAGGGCAGGTGCTGTAACTTTTCTGAGCTCAGCCTCCACCTTTTTAAAAAGGGCACACTAACACCTGGCAGAGTTTTGTGGTAAGGCCTGTAGAATTGTATGTAAAGAACATAGTTGCACGCTGCTTTTAATTTCCTTCTAGGAAGTGTTTTCTGATTCTGTATCCTTCTCATTGACTGCTTAGTTCAGTGCTGGGCTCCCAGAACTGACTCATTGAAGGCTGTTGCTGGATTGATCGACGAAAGGGCTTCTAAAGGCTTGTTTCCAGCCTAAGAATTCTGAGCTGAGAAATAGCTCATCCTCCCTCCCAGCCTCCCTGAGACTGGAAGCTGAGAGCCACCAGTACATAGAGCACGTCTCCCAAAGCTAAGCAGCTGCTGTGTTTGGAATTCTGTGAACTAAGCTGACTTGAGACCTGGGGGGAAGGAACAGCTGGGCCTTTCTGCTCCAAAAGGCAGAGTCATTGCAGCCAACCAGCAGCTGCCTAGCCCTTCCCCGGCTCTCCTCAGGGGGGCCACACACCAGCGGATGGGGTCACCATATCAACCTATGTGGGAACCTGCTGCTCCTCCCAGGTGTGTGTGAGAGGTTAGAAAGTGGACGGGAGTGGGGACAGGGCCTCACCAGGCAATGTCATTTGCACATACTTCAAATCTTTTAATCTTCACCATAACCCTCTGCAGAACATGCTATTATTGGCCTCACTGTACCGACAAGGAAATAAAGGGCCAAAGACATAGGGTTTCTTGGGCAAGTTCACCCAGCTAAGAAATGAAAGAATTGGTCTGCAACTGCATCATATCATACTGTATGGATACAGTCAGTATCCGTCAAACCAGTCAGGGATCTTTGGCTGCAAGAAACGGAAACCAGCTCTCACTATCGTAAACCAAAAAATAATTTATTGAATTTGCATTTATTGAACTATGTGATGTAGCCACCAGAAGGAAAAGAAGGCTAACAACTCATGTTTGGAAAGGACAGGAAGCAGGGAAGCTTCTAGGGTCTGGATGGCAGGAATCAATGGACAATCATTTCATTAAAACGAGCATTCTTTTTTTAATTCTTCTTAAAGATTTTTAAAAAATCTTTCTGTCTCTCCTTTTAGGACTCAGGCTCAGGAGGCAGGCCTGGGTCTGGTGCTACCTGTTGGCTGGAAGAGGGCAGAGTGCTGTGATTGATAGGCCTGCCAAGGTAATATCCAATGGGGCTGGAATTGGTCCTCAAAGAAAACCTGGGATGCTATTCCCAGAAGAAAGAGAAATGAAAGCCAGGCAGGCAAAAAGCCAAGCTCATGTGACTACATCACATTGCAGTGAGACAAAAGAGGACAATAGGGAAGGAGACATTAGAAGCATGAGAGAAGGTGCTACCTAGAAGAGGTAGAACTATCAGCAAGCAGCAGTGGTCAGGAGATAGGCACCCAGAAGAAGGAAGCTGTAAGTTGACAGTCTTTACTTCCCTAGGTACAAAATGTGTCCATGTCTCAATGTTATCCACTTGTTAAATGACCTCCCCACCCCCCACACCCTCCCCACACACACACCCTCCCCCCCTTTCACACACACACACTCACACACACACTCCTTTCTCCTTTAGCTTTTTACTCAATATCTAATTCCCAGGTTGGTGGAGGATTATCTATCACCACCATTGGTTGGTAGAAAGAGTCCTGGTCACTTACTAACACACTATATGACTTATGACTTACTCATGTTAATTTTAAACTCGAGTTTATTGCCATCTTTCCGTCCTCTGTGGAATGTAAAAGATCCAGGAGGGCAAGGATTTTTTTCCCTGTTTGTTCATTTTCACATCCCCAGTGCCTAAAGAGAGCCTGAAACACTGTAGGGGCTTAATAAATACTTGATGAATGAATAAGGATGTATCGAGCACTCCAACAGGCACTTGGGATACTATGGCGAACTGAAAGAAGGATCCTGGCCTCATAGAGTTTATAGTCTAGTGGGACACAGAAAAAAAAAAGATAACTAAAAAAATCGCAAACTACCAAAACTAATATAATAAAAAAATTGTGATATATGCCTTGAAGAAAATAAATAAGGGGAAAAAGTTTAACAAAAAATGACTAAGAAAGTGGGAAACTGCTTAAGATGTGGCAGTGACAGAAGATCTTTCCATAATGGCATTTAAACAGAAACCTGAAAAGTGTGAAGATGAGTTCTTCTAAGTAGAAGAAAGAGCATGTACAAAAGGCCTCAGGGTGAAAAGAGCTCAGTATGTTGGGGTACTGGAAAGAGATCAGTGTGGGTGGAACTTAGTGAGCAGTAACTAGAGACTTACAGGTGAGGGTGGAGAGTTTGCCAGCGGCTTGGCCACCCAGGGTCTTATAGGCCAAGGCCTGGAACTTAGATTTCATTTTGGGTATATTGGAAAGCTGTCGAAGAGTTTTTAACATTAGTGCTTGGCACTGTTTACATTTCGAGCAATCACTGGTTGCCAGCTGGAGAACACATTGAATCAGGGAATAAGTGACTGTGGTGGTCCAGGCTGTGATTGACCACAGGTGTCCAAGGCTCAGAGGACCATGGGACATCTTTGGGTTGCCTCTCAGTTGTCAGGTGGCCCAGTGAGGCTGGATGATGTCACTCTCTGAGGACCATGAAGGCACCTTCAAACCCCTCCCAGCCTCTGGGTGATGGATAGGCCCACTGATGATCTGGCTGATGATTGTGCCTAAGTGACAGGTGACAGATGGGGTTGGAACTGAACACTCTGAGCCATGTAGCCAACACGCTGCTCTGAGGAGGACTCTGGAGCCAGAAGTTAATTTAAAGAAAGGAGTGGGGGAGCTCAATATTGCTTCCTCTGCTGCTCAATTAGCAGAGACGGCTGTAGGGAGCTGGAGTTTTAAAGATCCCCTTAATCATCCTCTGTCTGCCTGGCAGTGTGCAGGAGTGTGGCAGGGATAATTGCACCTACCCATTAACAAATGCAATTAAGGCACTGGGGCCTTTAGTACCCCCTTCTCCAATTAAACAGCAGACAAGGGGCCCATGGGGGTGGCCTTTGAGATGAATCACTTGAAGCTGGAAACTTGGAGGCTGGAAGTCTGGACAGAGAGGCAATTAGAGTCGATAAAATCACCATGGGGAAGGAGAGACTCTTATCCAATCTCAGCCTGTTCTAGCTCGAAACCCTCCCTGCTGTTGGATGGATATTCTTTGGGACAAATTAGAAGTTCTGCTTTGCACATAGGAGAGCCAATATTTGGAACCCACCAACCACCACTCCCAACCAACTCCTTCTTTGACAGGGACAAACAGACTCACAAAGTGTTTAGATACAGATAAATTTCTGGATAATTAATTTTGATGAGAAACTGGGATATCTGGGTGTGTTGGCCAAGGAGGCTGCTGGGAGGCATGTTCCTGGCTGGTAAAGAAGGACAGGAGTAGAAGAAAGGGAACTTTCATTATTGGGCATCTCTGATACACCAGGCCCCGTGCTCCCTCCATTCACATGTGCCATCTTCTTTAATTTAATCCAAATCTCAACAGCTCCATATGACAGCCAGTATTTTTTTTTAAACAGATGATTAAACTGAAGTTAAGGGAGTCTGAGTGCTTTATCTAAGATTGCAGAAATAGTTAGAGGTGGAGGCGGGATGTGAACCCTGGCCTATCTGACCCCTAGGTCTGTGCTCACTCCACTATGCTGAGAGACCTCTGAAATCTTGCCCCTTGTGCCTGGTGATGCCCCATGGGGATGGATTCAGAATGCTTCAGAAGTTATTTCCAACTCTCTCACCCCTCCCTCGCTCCCTGACTGAGTCTCTGGATTTCTGAAATGGGGCCTCTCAGTGGTTTCTGGTATGGCCGTGAGGCAGGACTCGACAGGTTAGTGAGTCCTGAGCTGCTGAAAAACATGCTCATCTTAAGCTGAAAAACCAAGGAAAAAGAGAAAAGAATCCCTCCTACCTTAATTTCCTCTCCTTATTCTCTTTATGGGTCCCACCAACTACAAACAAGATGAATCATTAGGCATGTGCTGATCATCATTTTCATTTCACTTCTCTGCTGAAGTTCCAGGTAATGAAGTGCATAACTGAGAAGCCCCACGATTTGAGTCTGCAAAGAGGAGAGTTGGCTCCCCTTGAACATCACAGCACATATGTTTCCCCCAGGGACCAGACAGGGGCCAGGAGATGACAGCTTGTGTCCCAGGCAAGGGCTCAGGTAGCTCTGCTTTTGCCCAAGGGAGCAGAGGGGTGAGTAATAATTTTCCTAACCTCCAATTCCCCTGTCTTATTCCCTAGGAACTTTGCTTTCATTTTTTTTCTTTATGGTTTCAGTGAAGAGTTGGTACTAGAGGGCAACAAAAGTCACTGGGTTAAATTCGCATTAGCAGGGCAGCAGCCTGCTGTTTACCACTTCTTCTGAGAACTTCCTGAGCAAACAGCAGGAGACCTGAGGTTTTCTGTGACCTAGATTCTTCCTGAGTTTAGGAACTGCCCAAGTCTGCCTCATTCGATCCTGATTCCATAAAGGCCCCCTTAAGGTGGAAGGAGAAGGGGGCAGAAACTACCAGCTGCAGTTTGAACTAGATAAGGAATTAGCTACTTGTCTTTAGCAGCAACTGGACACAACATCAGAGGGAGGAACCCGTGTTTTCTCCTGTAATCCCTACTGCTGGGTATTTAGACAAGGCCATCAGATCCTCTCTCCTTCCCCACTTCCCTTCCCAAACATCTACCAACAGTCTACAATGAGTTTGGCGAAGTTCTAGGGGCTGGACACCTCGTGATAGATAAACCAGCTCTGTCTAGTAGGGGAGACACTTAGGTAAGAAACACATAATAATAAGTACAATGTGAAAAGTCTTTTAGTAGAAGCAGGAGTAAAAGCCTCTGGGAGCATGAAGAAGGGAATAATTGATGTTGCTGGAAGAAGCAGGCATTTGCACTCAGTCTTAAAGACTGAATAGGGCAATGCAGGCACAAGCATTCCAGGAAAAATGAGGGCAGGAGCCAAAGCAGGAAAGGCACAAAATGCATGGCATGTTTGAAGTCACCTGGCCACTGTTGCTTCCGAGGCCCTCGAATCATCACAGTTTTCTAGAGCCAGACCCAAATGAAGAATGGAACAGGCTTGCAGATGTCTGCCCCTTGTGCCAGGCAGAGCACGTGGAAGGACCACCCCTCCTCTTCCAGAGAAGTCCGAGTGGCAGCAGGCAGACTTCAGGATACTTGCACTGGGACCAGGAAACCTGGGGCTTAGCCGAGAAGATTCAGGGAAGGACTCCACATCCTGAGTGGTAACCTGCCTCAGGAACAGTCTGGCCAAGATTACTCAAGCCAGAGAACACATGCACATGCACACACACATACTCATATACACACACAGATCCAGAAGCTGCAGGCCTGGCTTACTGGACCCACTCACTGCCTATCAAACTAAGCATCACCAAAAGCCTGGTGTCAAACAGATGGTGGGAAAGGATTGGTGGCAAGGTCACTGCTGAGGTGAGAGGGCTGGTCTGCGCGGTAATGAAACACTAATGAAGGGCTTTCCCTCATCCCGGAGCCTAGTCAGGGTCCTTTCTCCCCCACCATTTAAATGTGGTTTTGATGGGTTCAGACTGGAGCTAGGAAACAGAATCCATAAGGTTTACTCTCCCTCCCCTACACCTCTCCCTTCTTCCCTCTCCTTTTACTTTCTGAATGTTAAATCTTTTTTCACTCTTCTTTTTCCCCTCTACTCTATCTTTTCTTTCCTTTGGTGGTTGGGGTAGGGAGGGAGTGTCAAGGAGGGTAACTTGTGAGAAAGAAAAAAAGAACAACCCCTGGCATTCAGAAGCTGGCCTGACACTCACTTATTAGATTTAAATAATTTCAAAGACAACCAACCTCAGGTAAGGTAATTCTGAGACCAAGATAAAACAAGACAAAGCAAGGCCACTTTGGAATTTGTATCAGCACAGGCAGAAACAGGGTCACTGTGCCACCGTGAAATACCAAATACCCCCTTTCTCTTGTTCCTTGGTGAAGCTGTTTTCTAGCCTCTAACACTGGCTGGTCCAGTGCCATCTGTCTCTCTGCTTGTCTAATGTCTTGAAAGTAACTTTTCTATAAAAGGGAAAGCCTACTGGGAGAGGACGGGCATAGGGTCTGATCGTCCCCTCTTCATGCCAGACTCAGGGGCTAACACATTCAGAAGGTTTCTTCTTAGACTGGTATCCTTTTGACAAACTTTGCATATCCACTATGTCATCTGTGGATACTGCTCTTTTTCAGTTTCATCTGCATAGAATTAAGAGGTTTGTCCAGCCCAACTGGTGATGTTTGGTTTTTGACCAAGATTTGAAGACACAATGTCACACAAGTACCGTTCTTGAATACACATTGCAGTTCTCATGGGAGTCTTCTCAGTCTAAAACTGTGCCTCCTACAGGCTAAACACCCACTTCCTTTAGGTTTTCTTACTATAACACTGACTCCTATTATAGCTAGAAAAAACCAGAAGAATGTCACTGTTCTAGTTTGCTAGCTGTCGGAATGCAATATACCAGAAATGGAATGGCTTTTAAAAGGGAGAATTTAATGAGTTGCAAGTTTACAGTTCTAAGGCCGAGAAAATGTCCCAATTAAAACAAGTCTAAAGAAATGTCCAATCAAAGGCATCCAGGGAAAGATACCTTGGTTCAAGAAGGCCGATGAAGTTCAGGGTTTCTCTCTCAAGTGAGAAGGCACATGGTGAACACAGTCAGGGCTTCTCTCTCAGCTGGAAGGGCACATGGTGAACACGGTGTCATCTGCTAGCTTTCTCTCCTGGCTTCCTGTTTCATGAAGCTCCCCGGGAGGCATCTTCCTTCTTCATCTCCAAAGGTCGCTGGCTGGTGGACTCTCTGCTTTGTAGTGTTGCTCTCTCTGAATCTCTCATTCTCCAAAATATTTCCTCTTTTATAGGACTCCAGTAAACCAATCAAGACCCACCCAAATGGGTGGAGACATGTCATCCCCTAATCCAGTTTAACAACCATTCTTAACTAAATCACATCAACTAGGGAGATGATCTCATTACAGTTTCAAATATACAGTATTGAATAGGGATTATTCTACCTTTAAGAAATGGGATTTATATTAAAACATGGCTTTTCTTAGGGGGCATATATCCTTTCAAACCAGCACAGTCACCAAGAACAATTTGGAATAACAGCGGTAAGTCTGAATGGTTCACCTCTCCCTTTTGAACCCAGCCCCAACTTTGATCTCCTTCCTCTATAGCTTTCTTTTGTCCCTTTCTCTGTTTACTTAGAATAAATATATGAATCTCCTAAGTGACCCCAAAGCAAATCACAAAAGCATCCACTACAAAAATTTTTAACAAGCAACTACCTATGGCACTGAAAAATTGGGTGCATTTCCCAACATTTTCTTTACAGACACCTGTTTTGAGAGTGAGCTCACTTGCCCTAGATAAAGTGCCCACCTGCTGTGGCCATCCTGAGGCTGTGAGTGGAGCTAGCCTGGCTCACAGCTGCAAACACCCTCCCTTAGCACTCAGCCTCCAGTGCCTGGCAAATTGGTAATCAGGAATGAGTATTGGAAAAACAGTGCTACGTTCTTCTGGCTCCCTCACCAACAGGAGTTCCTGTCTTAAAGAGAACTGAGACAACCCTTCTGCCCCAAAGACCTTTCCATATCCTCTTAGGTTCCCTTCTCTCTGTCCCCCTAGCACTTCTATTAGCGTACGGAGTACATTGGGTTCACATACTTTGTTAAACTCACCAGACAATGAGCAATTTGGGGAAAGAAGCAAAGTGGTTCAGTGTATGGATTGGGAGTCAGACAGATGGGGTTGAGACCCACTTTCTTGCAGCATTGGGCCAATTGCTGAACTTCCTTGAGTTTCCTCTTTTGTGAAATGGGGATAATAGTGTCTCCCTGAGTGGTTTTCAACTCTGGCTGTTTCTTAGAATCCCACAGTGCCACACCAAGCTGACTGAATCAGAATTTTTGGTGGGTGGATCCCAGATCCTGGTATTTTTGTTTGTTTGTTTTACTTGTTTGTTTGTTTTGGGGGGGGCAGTGGCAGTGCATGGACTGGGAATCAAACCCGGGTCACTGGCATGGCAGGCAAGAATTCCACCACTGAACCACCCTTGCACCCCTCTATGTCCTGGTATTTTTTAAAGTTGCCCAAGTGATTTCAACGTGCAGACTGGGTTGTGAGTCACTTCAGGAGGCTCTGGTTAAGAGCAGAGGGCAATGCTGCAGGGCATTGAGCTTGGGGGTCAGCATAGAGTGCTAGTTAATATTAGCTCACATTGTTTGTTTCTGTGACTTATTCATTTTCTGTCCTTCTCAATAAATGTTTATGGAGTAAGTATTGGTATTAGAGGGCTGATGGGAGGCTGAGAATCATGTCAAATGTAATACATCTCAAATGGAACTACCATTTTTCTCCCCAAACCATATCTCCATCTGATTTCAGTGTTCTCTCCATCACCAAGATTGGAGCTTGGAGTTGGAAGCATTGACTCACTCGATTGCCCTGACCCATCCCCCTCACTTTCCAGGCTCTGTCTCCCGTCTCCACCCAGGCTCCCTTGGCACCCCTTTCTTCCCAATCCCACTGAAACTCCTGGTTCAGGGTCCGCTGAACCAATGGTGGCTGGGGGTCCTCAGGCTTCCCTCTGATCTTCCTCCCTATGCAGCTCAGCAGGGCCAGGACAGCTCTTTCTAGAGCTCAATTTGACCCTGTCACACCCCTGGGCTCCTCATACCCCCAATGAGCCAAAATCTTAGGCTGACATGCAAGGTCTCCATAATCCAGCCACACTCGCACATGTATCCTACACTTAAGTGAAGCATTCTACTCTCTAGCTCCACAGAGCTACTTCATGCCTAAGAGCCATCTGTGCTTTGCTTACACTGATCCTGCTCCTGGAACGCCCTTCCCACCATTAATACCTCACTAATCCTCCTTATCATTCAAATTCCAGCTCAAATGCTACTTCCTCCATCCCAGTCACCCCAACCCAAGGTACCACCATCCTCTTATGATCTCCTCAAAACCATCTGCCTTTTTAAACTCACTAGCAACTTTTATCATATACTGACATGAATTGTGGTTATCTTTTTCACCACCCATCTAAGGTGATGGGAGATCTTAGACCAGTGATTAAGAATCTAGGCTTTAGAATTGAAAGGGATTACAATTTTTCTTCTCTTATTAGTTCAATGACCTTGGATAAGTTATTTAATATCTCTGAGCCTCCATTTCTTTATCTGCACCATGAGGGGAATCTTATGGTAACGGTTAAATGAGATAATCATACAAGTAGAACACCTGGTAAAAACAATAGTTATTATTCTGTAATATAACTACTAATAACAGTAGTCATTATTACTAGGTTAGAACCTCCTAGACAAGGGTTTCCCAATGTGCACACAAATCACTGAGGAATCCTGTTAAAATCAAATTCGGATACAAGAAGCCTAGGGTGGGAACTGAGATTCTGCATTTCTAATAAGTTCCCTTGCAGTGCCAATGTTTCTGGTCTAAGGACCACACTTGAAGCAGTAACATCTAAGAGGTTAGGGCTTATGTCTCACAGAAGCTAGCATAGTTCCCTGCACAGAGAGTAACATCATCATTTTTAAAATGAATACAACTTCATGGTGCTGGTAGGAACAATATTGCAGGCAGCCTCCCTTACTCAGAAGATTCCACACCCTAGCCACCCGTCTCTCCCCCTATATACACTGGCCAATCTAACCTTGCATAGAACTGAGATTTCCCAGGGGCCCAACTGCTGTGTTTCAGAAATCAGTGCTCTGAGATGGAACCGGCTGTGCACTAACCTTATAGCCCTGATTAATTCCCTCCTTTTGTTTGCCTCATTATCATGATTAGGTTCTGCCCGTAGCATAGCAACGGCTAATTGTAGGCTGGTTGCAGAGTGCATAATTCCTGCTATTAAAATTTTATCGAGGCTTAATTGTGCTCCTTTTTGCAGACGCGATGCTTCAAAGTTTCAGAAAAGAAGAGATGTGGTTAGTGGGAGCTGATGATTTTTTAATCTTACCAAGCCCTTGTAAAGTACTGCTTTGCAATATCATTGACCTTACAATGGTTTCCTGTGGCCAGAAAAAAAGCCCATCATTTATTTATTAACACTCCAGAAGGTCTGCAAAAAACCCTTGTGGCCAGGCAGAAAATATATTATGGGTCAAATGCCATCACAGAAAGCCCCAAAGGGTAAGCTGACCAAATAGTTTGGCTGTGTGGGTATTCGGGTGATGAGGCTGTGTGGGGAGCTGCAGCTAGTGTGTGTGGACAGGTGTGCCACTTAGTGACCCTCCAAGACCAGTGACAGAACCAACAGACTTCAAAAACAGTTTTCTGAGCAACACGAGCTCCAAACTGCCCCAACCTTTACCTAGTGGGAGGCAAAAACGAAGTGAGCCCATCAGTAGGTACTTTCTACAAATGGTTACCAACTCAGACTGCCTCACCTGCGGAACTTACAGCTGCACATTTCCAAGTTACAGCTCAGACATACTGATTTGGAATGGGGGATGTGGGAATCACTGCTCGGGTGATGCTGATGCTGAGTCAGTTTGGGGATCACTAAAGTGCAGGCGTTGAGAGCCTTGACTAAAGGACTACGGGAACAAAAGCAGAAACAGCAGCCCCTTGGGGAGGGATCCATTTACTCTACTTAATTCAAATTGGAACCACAAGGCCTAATGCTGTGGGATGCCCCAAATTAGTGTTTCTCAAACTGTAGTGGGTATCAGACAGACCTGGAAAATATTTGAAAACACCCTGGTCCCCACTCCACCAGAGCTTCTGATTCATTAGGTCATGGGTGGGGCCCAAGATTTGCATTTCTAAGAAGCTTACAGGTGATGCTTGTGAGGCTGCTCTCCAGATTTGGACCGAATATATCTTTCTGAAAAGGTCTCAATGATGTTTGTTGATCCTCACATTATAGAATATTGTTTTATATGAAAAATTGATCTTGAACATCTTTCTATAATCCAAAAACGGTGACATGTGTAATCAAACTCTGACCTGAGACATTATGATGGAGCAGTAGGATCCAGACAACTAGATTTAAACACAGTGGAATCCTGATGAATCTACTTTACCATTAAGTCAAGCAAGGCTTTTAAAGGAAGGTGAGATTTTAGGCAGTAATTAAATGAATGCAAGGCATTATTTGAAGAGCTAGCCTCAAGGGGAAGACTTTAGATAAAGTGCAATGATGGAGTTATGATGAGTGAGTGGAAAATTATAATAAGCACATTTTATGGAGAGAAGATAAATTGAGGGTGGGACACAAAACATGAAAGACGAAAATTCAGGGTAAGTTTGCAAGGGTTGCAAACTCAAAATCTTTCAGGAGCTGGATAAATAATAAAAATGAGGGAGACAGACCACCACTGGAACCTACAGTTCCAATATGAAAAGGCAATATGGAGCAGTGGGGACTATGGTGAACTGGAGAGCCCTGATCCTTCTAAAGCAGGGAGTTTCAACTTAGTCCCTGCCAGTTGTTGATATGGGAGAATCTAGGCCCAGGTTTGCTTGCCCTTTCAAATTTTTGAGAGAAGTTGGGAATCTGGAGTCTAATGTGAAATTTTCCTACTTAAAAAAAACATGCCCCAATTAAAACATGTTTGTAGACGATACTAGTTTAAGGTGCTGAGATCCTAATTTCGAGATCCTAATTCATTGGGATACTTTTGTAGGAAGTGGGAATAGAGCCAACATTTTTGCCTTTCTTGGATGGGGATTAGTTATAAGAAGAAGAGAAAACAAATGAGTAAGAAAAGGAGGAAGGAGGAAGTCATGAAAAACATTATGAGAAGGAATCCACTATTTTGAAGGGACTTGGGGGATTATGCAGTCCTAGCCTCTACCTAATGAACATTTCACTTCTATAACACTCCTGTTATGTTGGACTATTAGTTTTGTGGCCCCTGTGTAGTCCCCTCCCACTTGGGTCAATAGCAAGCATGATGCAAGCAAAGGTTTGACATGTGCTTGCATATTGGAATTTGTCTTCCTGGAATGCTCACCCCTGGACTCCAGCTGCCTCGTAAAAGTGCCAGCCATGTGGAGAGACCACAGGGAGAGAAAGAAAGGTTCCAGTATTTCAGCGGTCCCTGCCAAGGAGCCAGCCCTATGGGTGAAGCTATCTTGAATTTTCTGACTGCGACTACATGAGATTCCGAGAGACTAGCAGAAGAACCACCCAGCTGAGCCCCAGTTAACTGACAGAATCATGAGAAATAATAAAATGGTTGTTGTTTCAAGCCACTAGGTTTTGAAATAGCTTGTTATGCAGCAAAAGTTAATGCAACCCCCTAGAAAGTAGTTGTCCTATGAATTGGATGGGATTTTATTGGGCTGGAAGTAACAGAAAACCTGGTCAGGGCAGGCCACAGTGGCTCAGCAGGCAGAGTTCTCGCCTGCCATGCTGGAGACCTAGGTTCAGGAAAAGAAAATCCGATCGATAGTGACTTAAACAAGTAAGAAACTTGGCATTTTCGTGCAAAAGGAAGCCTATTGTTTCATTGGTCAGAACCAGCTGCACTGGAGAAGTATAATTTTTGTCTGGGTACATTGATATCCTGAACAAAACAAGGTTTTTGATCTATAAGGAGGGAGGAGGAATGGGTATGTGTTTTGTAATGTCTGCCATAGACAGCTTCTACTAAAAGAAGAAATAAGCGTGTTCCTTTCATGGTTTTTCCCTCCTATACCAAATTTAGCCGCATAATCAAAGATGGGCCTGTTAACCTATACAGCCAGCACATATTTATCCGATGCTTGAAAGAAAAGGTTTCTGTCTCACTTTAATAGCTCAACATTTTGTATTTTTCTTCTTCTCCTAGACTCATATTGTAAGGAGCTGATTGATCTTGAACTTGATTCAGTCCATTGATGTCATCACTGCTCATGAAAGGTCTCAGGGCAATCAACTTTAAATATGAAACAATGGAGTGAGCAAATACTTTCAATAGAGCATATTTTCTGCAAACCTAAGCAGGCTTCCAGGATGTTTGGTATAAGAAGAGAGGCCCTAGAAAGAGCTCTAAATAAAGTCTAAAGTTCATGCAGTTAGCTTGTGGACATTTCATGAATGAGAAAGTGCCTTGACAGGAGTGGGAGAGAAGCAATAAAAGAAAATGAGATTGAAATCACTTATTTCTCTCTTTTCAGAAACTTTTTGGAGGGAGGAAATGGAGAGGAATGAGACATAAAAATCATAGAACTTGGCAATGCTCTTAGAGATCAATTATCCAGCCTTTCACCCAACTGCAAATAGTAATAGCTAGCAAGTACCGAGTGTTTACCAAATGCTAAGCATTACACAAAATAATTTACATGCCCTATTTAATTTTACCTCCAACATATCTCTAAGAGGTAGGCTTGATTTTAATGTCCATTTTACAGGCATCAATTTAAATGTCACAGTGAATAAAGGATGGAGCCAGAATTCCTGGCTGTGTGCACCATTTCTTCTTCTTCCTCAGTCCTTTTTACTCCATCCCTGACAATCTCTGCCTCCCCTTGTTCTAGTGCTCTGCTCCTCTAGACAACTCACTTCAATTCAGAAAGGTTGACTGCTCAAAAAGTCATCCCTCTATTAAACTATTAAAGCATGCTTTTCTTTAACTCTAGTCATCTGATCTGCCCTCCAAAGTAATTCATAATAAGCCAGTTCCTCTGTCCTACAACAGCCCTTCCAATATCTGCATTCTACAGTCATGCATGCTCACAGACTTTTCTTCTCTAGGCAAAACCTCTACAGCTCCTTTAGCCCTCTCCATAAAACCTTGTTACATGCTGGGCTCCCTCCTCTGAGTAGATAGTACTCAGTGACTACAAATTAAAATCCCTACAGGCACCAGACTAGTCATGAGAATAAATAAAGCAAGCTGGCTACATTAAATTATATGGCCCTTTCATGCTTTCATTTTTCCACTTTTGATAAAGACATGGATACAGGGGAGGTTTATTCTGCAAATTCAATGATAAAAGACAACTGACACATGCCTTTCTATTGGAGAACAATGGAGTGGTGAGAACAGTGGTGAGCTCAGAAGCAAATGCTTGACGTAAAGGAAGCAGACGCTACTCAGATCCAGGCAAGTGTTGTCGTTAAAGGATGATGCCAGGCCACCTGAATTTTTCAAAAGTAGCTGAAAATTTGAATTTTTATTTGAAAACATTAGAATTTCAACAAATCGGGGTCTTAAAAATTTTTGTTTTTACAGCATTGTGTGGGTGAACCAAGAGTTGTTTGCAGGCTGGATCCAGCCTCTGGGCTACTGGCTTAATAGCTGCTATTGCTGTTCACAGGCTGAATGGACCCAATGCCTTGATGAAATCTGACCAGTCCTGAGGACAGTGGATCCCTCTCCTCTCTTGACCTAACACCATGCGTCTAGGAATTCAGACTGGATTTGAAGTAGCTTTTTAAGCAGTTGTATCGCATTGTATTTCATGCTTTCCTGGGACTTGGGGCCAACTGAGTAACTTCAAGTCTTCACATGAAGTATTGTCCAGATTGACCTCTCAGACCATCTCATATGATATTTTGAGCCTAACTGCATAGCTTTGCAATCATTCCTGTTGATCCTCATTCTGTTTTGGGGAGTCTGGGCTTTTTCTCCCAACTTACTTTCGTACACAGTTTTGATCTTTGCCCCTTCCATGAAATCACTCAAGTTATTAATTAAAATGTTGGCTAATCCTAGAAGAAAATACAGGGAAACATCTCCAAGACCTAGTGATAGGAGGTAGCTTCTTAGACTTTACACCCAAAGCACAATCAAGGAAAGAAAAATAAATAAGTCTGAACACTTCTGTGCTTCAAAGGATTTTGTCAAAAAGGTGAAGAGGCAGTGAACTCAATGTAAGAGAATGTTTGGTAATCATTTATCTGATAAGGGTTTGATATCCAGTATATATAATAAAACTCAATAATAAAAGGACAAACAATCCAATTATAAAATGGGCAAAAATTAGAAATAAACATTTCTCCAAAAAGGAAATACAAAATGGTTAAAAAGCACATGAAAAGATGTTCATCTTCATTAGCTATTAAGGAAACGCAAATCAAAACCACAATATATCATCTCACACCTGTAAGAATGGCCACTATTAAACAAGCTGGAAACTGCAAATGTTGGAGAGGATGTGGAGAAATAGGAACACTTACTCACTGCTGGTGGGAATGTAAAATGGTACAGCCACTGTAGAAGACAGTTAGGCAGTTCTTCAAAAAACTAAATACTGAATTGCCCTAATGACTCATCAATTCTGCTACTTGGTATATACCCAGAAGATCTGAAAGTAGGGACACAAACAGATATTTGCACACTCATGTTCATAGCAGCATGATTCACAATTGCCAATAAATGGAAACAATCCAAGAGTCCATCAACAGATGAGTAGATACAAAATGTGGTATGTACATATGATGGACTATTATGTAACAGTGAGAAGGAATGAGGTTCTGAAGCATGTGACAACATGGATGAAACCTGAGGACTTAATGTTGAGTGAAATAAGCCTGATACAAAAGGACAGATGTTGTATGATTTCACTAATATGAACTAAGTAGAATACGGAAACTCAGAATCTTAAAACGTGGAATATAGAGCACCTAGAGATAGACAAAAGCTAGAGAAGTGGAAGCTGTTACCTAAAATGTACAGAATTGTTAATAGATACAAGTGATGGTAGCTCATTATTTGGATTATAAGTAATAGTGAAGTATTGTAGGTGAATTTGATTGAAAGTGGTTGTTTAAAGTCATGTATATAAATAAGTCATTGCATGAACTACTACAAATGTAAACATAATGACAGAGGATGTATGGGAAAATGCATAGCTATTGCAAATTGTGGACTACTGTTAATAGTAATATTTTAATATTCTTTCATCAACAGTAACAAATTTGCTACACCAATACTATAGGTTAGCAATGGGGGGGTGGAGATATGGGATATGGGAGGGTTTGAGTTTTATTTTTTATTCTTATTTCTGTTCTGGAGTAATGAAAATGCTCTAAAATTGGTCATGGGGATGTATGCACAACTGATGATACAGTGAGCCAGTGATTATATATTTTGGATGGTTTGTTGTGGTATATAAATACATCTCAATAAAACCGAAAAAAAAAATGTTGGCTAAAAATACAGAGCTTCAAGTTATCCCAAATGTCCCAATGCCCTAATCAACACTCTTTAGGTACAGGATGAAAGGAAACAAGCATTGTTCAGCAACTACTATGTGCTCAAGCCTGCCTAGCTCCTTCGTTCTCACTTCCCAGTCACTGTTGAGACCCTTCCTGTGGTTGAAGAACCTCCAGGCTTTATCCCAAACCATTAAGCCTGAACTCTAAGCTCTGGTCTGGAATTCCCATATTGGCTCCTGATTGAATTGTTTGGCTCTGAATCTGGGTTTCTCATCCAGAAATAGACCTACATGCTATAGACTAAGGATCAAGTGTGTCCCCTACCCAGTGCCCATCCCAGGCACTTGGCCCTCCATTTGTGCTGTAAGATTGTGCATTTGTCCAGGAGGACACATACACACTATACCAGGCACTGTCCTTGGCACTGTACCATCTGTTTTCTCACTTAACGGCAAATCCACTTACCTCCACTGCCTTCTGGCCCACATTTTTCAATTGCATTTTTCTGATCATCAAAGAACTTGTATTATTCATTACTTTTCTGTCTTTCCATTATTGTTGAAAGCAGAGCTCAGAGCTATTCAGCAACTTGTACAAAGCCAACAGAACATGCTCACTCAGATTCCCTTCTTTGTGAGCATTTTGTGCCTCGGTATTTACCTCTATAAAATGGAGTGGTTGTGAGCAGTCTATTGATAGCTGTCAAGTGTTTACAACAGATACCAACATGGTGGGCATTTGCAAACATTGGTGTGAAGGCATAGCTATTAGAGAACTAGTCGTGGCCATCTCCTGGTCTGGCTCCCTACAGACAGGAGGGGATATCCCTTCTCTAAGGAAATGTCACTAAATCCCATCAATAAGCTCAGCTGCAGGCACCTGGGTTGATTATACTGACAAAGAGAATAATTTGCTTTAAGACATTCACATGGCACAATGGATGGTTTCTGGGAGACCCAGACCTAATTCCCAGAGCTGCCAATTACTTGTGTGACTTTGGGCAAATTGTTTAACCTCTCCATCTGTAAAATGTGGCTATTAATATGTCTCTTACAGCTTTGCAACAAGGGTCAAATGAAATTTGTAGTAAAGCACCTGGCACACAGCAGATACTTGCTATGGTTGTGATGATGAAGATACTGAGGCACAACTCTGATTGGACCTCCCTCCTGAGAAAGAGCAGCCTTGCATTTTTCCTGTCAGAGTTGCATTAAAATTAAATTACAACTGACTGCATGATTGTTGTAAAAAAATTACAAACAATACAGACATTTGTAAAATTAAAGTTTGTGTTCTGCCCACCTCCATCCTATGTTACAAAGAGAACCAATGCTAGCTTTTTGGTGTTGTATCCTTCCTAATGTTTTCTATGTATATACAAACACACATACACACATTTTTAAAGCAACATTAGAATCATATTATACATTCTCTTCTGTAAGTTGCTTCTTTCTCTAAGCATAGTATCATGGTTATTTTTCCAAATAGGCTATATGGAAGTAGTTCCATCTTTTATAAGACACACTGTATTCCATTTTACAGATGACACAAAAATGTGCTGGTTGATGGACTTTTAAGTTGTTTATGCTATTACCAAGAGTACTGCAGGTGATATCCTTGCAATATATTATGTGCATCTATGTGAGGATATTTATAGGATCTCTTCCCATAATTGGAATGACCAGGTTGGAAGACATACACAGTTTAAACAATTTATACAAATTAGTTACACAAAATGCATTAGTAGGGGATCTCCAGTGAAACGAACTGACAATATATTTATGTATATAAATATGAGATTTATTATAGGAATAGGCTCATGCGATGTGGGGATTGGCAAGTTCAAATTCTATAAGGCAGGCTGCAAGCTGAGAACTCCAATGAAGGTCTCAATGAATTCCCCAGAAGAAGCTGGCTGGCTGAAGTAGAAATAGAAATTCTTTCTGGTGGCTGAAATCACCATTTCTCCCTTTAAGGCTTCTAACTGATTAGATGAGACTTCTCTCATTCTGAAGGCAATATCCTTTGTTAATTTAGGATGTAATCAGATATAGATGCAATCAACTGACTGATTATTTAAATCCACAAAATATCCTCACCATAATAATCAGGCCAGTGCTTGCCTGACCAAACCACTGGACACCATAACTTTGCCAAGTTGACACACGAACTTAACCATCACACCAACTGAATCCCCCACAGCGAAGGCAAATTACTACTTCCCTATATTCTGAAACCATAATTGCAAGGATTTGCATTCTATGGCCATGAAAACATAACTAAACTGATAGCCACAGGAATATGACACTCTTGACCTTGGCCTTGCCAACCTTATACTTACCCCTCCTTGCACTGCCAGCACTTTGGCCCCATCAACCACCTGCAGGAAACACACAAGCCTCCTGAATGGAGAAAGCTTTCACCAGAGACTTTATCATCTCTTCATTGTAAAGGCAGACATAATAAGAACAAATGGCCATGCTATAAACAGAAGCATTGATTTTAATTTTTTAAGAGCATAAAAATAGACTTGAATCACACAGTATATTGAAATATTTCATGACAACCTGTCGATATGTCTGTTTTCTCATCTTTCAACAAATAGGAATGGGGGTTGGAGGCCTCTAAAGCGGACAGAGGTTGGCAGTGCCACTGGGGTAGGAAGAATTTTTCCAATTAAGCAGGCACGTCTGACTGACCTTTACTGTGGAAGAAAAAAAAGCAGAAACGAAAATCCTTTGCTGTGATGGAGATGAAGTTGGGGGTGCCATGGACCAGATCCTTCCCCGAGAGAGTAGGGGAATTTACCCAAACCACCAGGGTGCCTTCCTTCTTCTTGCTCTTGAGCATTCATACATATGAAGACCTAAATAAATGATCATTAAAAGAAGTCTATAAAAACAGAAGCCACATAATATGATTCATTGTCAAAACCCATAGAACTGTACAACACAAAGAGTGGACCCTAATATAAATTATGGACTTTAGTTAATAATAACAATATATCACTATTGGTTCATTAATTGCAACAAATATCCCATACTAAAAAAATATTAATAATAGGAGTAACTGTGTGCAAGGGTGGGGGAACTCTCTGTACTTTCTGCACAATTATTCTATAAACAGAGAACACTCTAAGCATTAAGTCTATTGAAAGTGAAAAAACAAAAACACAGAAGCCATGACCTAATGACCACTTGGAGGGTTGTGATGGGAGAGTGGCCATCACCAACAGTGGCTTGGGTGCTAGTTTGGGGAAGAGAATAGTTGGCAACTGGGACTCTTCTGTCACTGATCTGTTTACTTATCTGTCTCCCATCCTGATTACAGGCTACTTGAGAACAGGAACCAAAGAATTCATCTCTGCCCAGAACCCAGCACAGGTTCTTTTTTTTTTAATTATTTTTATTGACAAATTTTCACACACATACAGTCCATACACAGTGTACAATAAATGGCTCACAATATCATCACATAGTTGTGTACTCATCACCATGATCATTTTTAGAACATTTGCATCAATCCAGAAAAATAAATAAAAAGAAAAAAGAAAAACCTCATACATCCCATACCCCTTACCCCTCTCGTATTTCAATCTACTCAATTCATTTTACTCCTATGCCCCCTATCATTTGTTTATTTTTTATCTGTATTTTTTTTCTCATCTGTCCATACCCTGGATAAAGGAACATCAGACACAAGGTTTTCATAATCACACAGTCACACTGTAAGAGTTATATTATTATACCATCGTCTTCAAGAATCAAGGCTACTGGAACACAGCTCAACAATTTCAGGTACTTCCCTCCAGCCAATCCAATATACCATAAACTAAAAAGGGATATCTATATAATATATAGGAATAATCTTCATAATAACCTTGAAATCTCTCAGCCACTGAAACTTTATTTTGTCTCATTTATCTTTCCCCCTTTTGGTCAAGAAGGCTTTTTCAATCCCACGGTGCTGGGTAGCAGTGAATCCCAGGAGTTCCATCCCACATTGCTAAGGAGATTTACACCCCTCGGAGGCATGTCCCACATAGGGGGAAGGACAGTGAGTTCACCTGTGGAGTTGGCTTAGAGAGAGAGGCCACATCTGAACAACAAAAGAGGTTCTCTAGGGGAGCACAAATTCTTGATCTTCTCTTCATTGGCACACTCACCTGACAAGACAATCTCATTAAGTTTTATAGCTTTAAAGACCTTCTATATGCTGGTGACTTACAAACTTATGTCGCTGGCCTAAAACTCTCTCCTTAACACCAGCACTTAAATCTTGCTTGGCATTTCACCTTTGAAGGGGAGACCTGATCTATACCCTCCCCCAATCTGTTCTACCTGCCACTTTCCAACCTCAACTGGCGGCAACCCCCATCTAGCTTCACCTCAGTTCTTTTCCCTGATAGAAATTGATTATATCTCTTTTTTCTAGACCAGGTCTCTATCCTCTATTTATCTATCCATCTGTCTATCTATCTAGCTATCATCTTGGCTGTTTACTTGACTCAGAAATTTGAAGGTATTCCATATGAATACGTAAGAGGTCCCTCATTTCTTTTTTACAGTGGTGTAGCAGTCAGTGTGTGTGAACCTTAAAATTACTTAGCCAGCCTTAAATTAATGGACATTTAGGTTATTTTCAATCCCTGATATTTCAAACAATGCTGGGACCTTGTATATCAATTATGTTCACACTCATGCAAGTATTGCTGCAGAATAATACATATTTTAAAATAACTGAATTGCAAGCTATGTAACATGTTTAACAGGAAAACATCAGCAGTACCACAGCAACACCAGGGGTAAATAATGGGAGCAGGGACAAGAGTTAAGGGGAGGTTTAGATTTTCTATTTGGAGAGGGTGGTTTATTGGTGTTCTCTTAGGAACAATGAAATTATCTAAAATTGAGAGTGTTGATGGACTGTTGACTTTAGACATTATACATGATGCCTAATGAATGGAGGTGGCTGAAGGGGGATGCACTGACTGAGAAGTAGATTGGTGAATGGTGGTGTATACATATGATCAAATATTGTGCTGCTACAAAAAAGAACAAAGTTGTGAGGCATGAAATATTATGAATGAACCTGTGGGACATTTGGTGAGGCAAACTAAGCTAGAACAAAAGAGTAATTATTGTACGATCTCATTTAGAAAATACTTATTAAAAAACAGAGGCCTAGATTGTAAGCTCTTATAGCAGTCACATTTGGCCCAGAGTGGTAATTATTATTTCTGGATTTTGAGAGGCTGTTTTATTTATGTATAACCTGGTATTTAGAGCAAGAATGAAGCTGATCAGGCTGGGATTAAGGTAATTCAGAATACAAGGGTAAGGAAGTCATTGTCTATATTTTAGAACCTTATCTACTCTTTGAGACCAAAGGAAGAAAGGTTTATTTTCTCCAGAACGTAAATTTTCTGTAGCACATAATCTAACTCAACCTGTCTAGATAGATCATTTAAACAATCCAAACACAGGGATCCCAGAATAAGAATGAGGGCCTTTAATTCTGTATATCTTAATATAATATAGAGATATCTAGAAGCTATCTCCAGAGGACCTCTTTAGTTGCTTAGATGTGTTCTCTCTCTCTCGCTCTCTCTCTCTCTCTCTTTCTCTCTCTCTCTCTAAGCCCAAATCTGCAAGTGAAATCATTGCCCTCCCTGCTACACGGGACATGACATCCAGGGGTGAAAGTCTCCCTGATGGCGTGGGAGAGGACTCCCAGGGACAAATCTGGCCCTGGCACCATGGGATCAACAATGCCATCCTGACCAAAAGGGGGAAAAGAAGTGTAACAAATAAGGTAACAGTGTCTAAGAGAGTTCAAATAGAGTCAAGAGACTACTCTGGAGGTCATTCTTACACAAGCTTCAGTGAGACATTGCTACCTATCATAACTTAACAAACCCCAACCAAAACCATTCTAGCCAATCCTAAAAAACACCTAGGGTGCTATATCAGATTTCACAAAGGCTCCATGCACTAGGGTAACATTCCAGAAACCTACAACCTCCATATGGGTCCCTGGACCAGATAAGTCATGACATGCAGAGGGGCCAGCCTCTCCAGAGCATCAACTAGTTCCATCCCCTTATCCCATATTATGGACAGCCTCATCAAACATGAAAAAGTTAGAATGGGCATAGCCCAAATACCCCTCAAAAGTGGGAGAAAGATCAAAGATGATGCTGGAGTTATACAGAGAAGGTAGGATTTAACAAACGAGTATGATTGCTAAATCATTATATTGTTATTTATTTTAGTCTCCAGTATCTTACAGCAGCTAGAAGTAAAAACCTAAAATGGTGGAATTATAACCTACACCAAACTCTGAAATCTGTTCTACAACTAATAGTTGCAATGTGTTTTGAAATTTGTTGCTTATTTTGTATGTCTGCTATTTTTCACAAAAATGAAGAACAATTTCTTCTAGTCTCCAGTGTTTTGAAGCAGCTAGAAGGAAAAAATCTGAAATAGTGGAAAATAATCCAGAACAAACTCTGAAATCTGTTCTGTGTCTATTTGTTGAAGTGTACTTTGAAAATCATTGCTTTTTCTTTCTTTTCTTTGAATATATGTTATATCTAACAATAAAAAAAAATTTTAAAATAACTGAACTTTGAAATGAAACTTTTAATAAAATAAATTTTTCCAGCTCAAATGTTTATGAAGTTCAAGTCCTCTCCCACAACCCCAGTCAGGACCAGCCATCTCATTCGCCATGCTCTTTGCTTCTCTTGGCCTCATTCTGGGTGGGTCTTCTTCACAGAGCCAGCCAAGAATGAAAACTGTAGTTCATTGGATAGTATGTGAATTATTTTACCTAATTCCACTTACTTCTCTATCAGGGAGGATTAAGTACCCCCAATTTCATTTGAAAACTCTGGGACCCAAAGTGGTTAAGTAACTTCCTTGCCCAAGGTCACATACTTAGTAAGAATCTCAAAAGCAAGATTATTTTCCAGTTCTGTCCACTACCAGAATACAGACGTAATCATTACATAAACTCTCATGCCTCAGTTTCCTCAACCATAACATGGAAATAATAATAATAATGCTCATTTCATAAAGTTGCTTTGAGAGTGGTTGAAGAGGTAGCAATGAATAGAGTGGACAAGAAACAATTGGAAGGGTGGGCAATGGTGGCTCAGTGGCAGAGTTCTCGCCTGCCATGCTGGAGATCGGGGTTAGATTCCCAGTGCCTGCCCATGCAACACACACACACACACAAAATTGGGTAAAACATTCAAGGCAGGTCACAGTGGATATTTATGAATGAACAGTGTTAAAGTGGCAAGCATCACTTTGGGTGCCCAATTTAACACGCAGATGCCAGGGCCACTTCCAAATTTCCTGAGGAGAGGATCATGAGAATTTTACATGTTAAGCCAGCACTGAGGTGTCTCTGACAAAGAATGAAATATCAGAACAACAGCCAGGCCTGGGGATATAAATATATGTATTAACTTTAGTTCTTCCCAAATGACACTAATTTGGCTCTATCATAAGCCTATATTCACCTTTCTTCTCCCCAGGGGCAACTCATATTTTCCTCAACACTAGTATAACCAGTGATCCACCCAAATATGATTCCTAGACCCCAAATCCCAGAACTCCACATCAGGGAAGTATTTCGTTTGTTTTGTTTTTGCTGGAACAATACCACATTGATAGCTAAAGTGCCTACCCATGAAGGATGTGAAGGTGTAGCTCGAGTCTTAAAGGTTTAGGGACCCAATGACCCCCTTCTGTTGAGGGTCTCCCCAAAATGAATCTCAGAGCTAGCTCTGTTGATCCAACACTTTCTATGAACTAAGCAGGTGTTGAAAATTTAAGTAAATGGTATTCATTAACGTTATAATCATGTGTGGCCATTTCTATTATGAAATGGTCCTGGTACACAGATATGATTCACTGAAATAATCGATCACTGTCAACAAATTACAGGACGCTGATAATGAAATTAGCAAAATGAACTATGGATGTAAAATTCATTTGAAATACAATTTAATGACAACATTAGCTTTCAGTTAGTCTGCCCAACCATTTGAAAATCTCCCTGTTGCACAGATTTTTAAGAATAAATACAATTAACCTTTTACTGTTCAATTGTTATTGGGGCAACAAGATTATTATTACATGGCTCCTATTATTTGGGTATGAAATAACTAAATGATGACTTGGCATTGGAGCATCAGGCAGTCTTGGGGCTGTGGGGCTTCTCCTCATAACTCATGGGTGGAGAGAACAAGAAGGACCCAGGAGGTGGCAATGGGAGTGTGTTTGGGCCAAGGCTTCCCTGGTGGGTATTGTGATGTTGCTGGCATTGTCTCTGGATCACATTCCAGATTCCTCACTCCCTATTCCACATACCCATGGTTTGCATACCGAATTTCCTGCTGATTGCCCAGAAAACTTAGCCCCCTCACCACTACTTGATTTCCTTTGCTGATTCTATGACACCTATTTTCCAGTCACTCAAGCTGGATTCCCTTAAGATTCCTTCTTCCCTCCCAGCTCCCCTGGGCAGTGAGTCATGCTCCCTCTTCAAGACTTTTTCCCAACTGAACCCTGCAACACTACCTGTTTGTACCTGTGGCTGCCACAAGTAGCACAACTTGCTTTATTGTACTATTACATTGCCTCTAGCCTCCCTCCCCCAAATCCACCCTGCACACTTCTGCTAAGCTTTAACAGACTAGTCCCAGACTCAAAACCTGCCCAGGCTCCCTACTGCCTGAAGAATCAAGCCCAAAGCCCTCCCAATCAGGCTGGTCTTCAATGCCTGCTATGGCCAGATGCACAAACACACCTCAACCCCCTTCATCAGCCTTTGTTCATCACACAAACAGGTGGCCCAGGTCAAATTGGCCTTCTCCCTGCATCCAAACATGCCCTGCACTTTCTTTGTTCATGCCAGCCTTTCTACCTGGAAACTTTTCCTATTTCTCTCTTAATAAAATCCTTCTTACCCAAGACCCAGCTCAAACCCCACGTCTGCAATGAAGCCTTCCCTGCCATGTTCCAGTCTACTGTGACCTGTCTCCTTCAAATGGCTCAAGAGCTTATTGAGTAGGACATTCCTTTTGATCCTTAATAACATGCTTTGTGATTTTCCTGTGTACTCTCAACTGTATAATACACTCCTTAAAAGCATGGACTATGCCTGTGGTTCCTGCTTCTTGCAGAGTGTCTTGCTTAACAGTGAAGCCATTTCTAAGCCTTTCCAGACAAGGGATGACCCCAGTTTCATTGGTGTCCTGTGCTCCAGATGGAAAACTCAGATGTGGTGAGAGTCAGAAAGCCTATTCCTTGGAGTAACGGGTGGTGGGTGGGCAGGCAGCAGAGATTTCAGTGAGGCAGGCTGCCTCAAACAGCAACCACATGTTGATGCGGTGCTCGCACTTTAAAGCTGTCTCTTGTCAGCTGTGCCTGAGATATTCTTGGTACTAAACTACATCCCTGGCTGTTACAGATTACCCTGTTATCATTCCAGAGATGCCGCTGCCACTCTGGGGGGCGGGGAATGGGCTGGTAGTTCTGAAAGTCTCTAGATAGACGCAGCTTCTCATTCTTCCTTCATGAGGAGACAAAGGGAAATAAATCACAATCATACATGAGGAAACATCTTTTCTTTAACAGTCTTGGAACTGGGATTCACCATGAATTTATGAAGAATCTCTGAATTCTTCAGGAATCTTGGGATTCTTCTTTAAGAATCCTGAAGGGTGTGGTTCAAGGGATGCTGAACTTGTCCCTTTTCAGGTCTGAGAATGGAAAGAAACAACCTTAATCATCTCTGAGCTATAGATTCCTTCCCTCAGCCTCCAAAAGCCAAATCACTTCTCCATAACTAGTTAGTTATCATTTGTTAAGCTACTATGTATTATGTGCCAGGAGTTGTGCCAAGTGGCATATTTTATTTCATTTAATTCTCACAACGACCCTCTAAAGAAAGGTTATTCCCATTTTAGAGGTGATCAGTATGAGGCTCAGAGAAGTTAGCCAATACAACTGACAAACAGAGCCCAGTTAAAAACCAAGCTGAGTCCCTATCCCCTTTTTCACACTGACCTGGCTGCTAGCCGGGCAGTCCTGAAATCCTCAGATCTGTGGGAAGCCCCACAGGGCTGCTAGACCATGGAATTACCTCTACTATACTTCACTTGTTTCTTTCCATCCTGTTATGAAATAATGGCATCAGATGCATCACTTGATGTGGGTGGTTATGGAATGTTTGGATCACATGGTGGTCACATGCCATGTTCCTCATGAGCTGACCCAGCATTTGGGCTGGAGCCAGGTTGTCCACCTCCAAGTTGGCCAGACAGACTATCCTCAGGGCTCTGTAGCACAAAAAGAGGTTCCGGGTGGATTTCAGATCATTTTTGCAAGAGTTGCCTTCTCTCCCAACCTGCAAACTCTTTGGGATAAAGGCACAGGGCAGGTTGCCTTTATATCCTCTTCTTGGATTTAAATTCTGTCTTTACATGCATTGGGTGTCTTAGGAAAGGACTTTCCCTCCACATGTTTCAGTTTCCTCATTTGTAAAATGGACATAAGATTCCCTACCTCACTACTTGAGAAGTAAATGAGTTAAAATATGCTAAACACCTAGCTCAGTGTCTAGTAGTGTATGGTTGGTTTTCAACAAATGTTGACTTTTTCCAGATCCCAAATTTAAAAACCCAAACTGTAATTATGTTCAGATTTCATTCTGAACAACTTCCATGCTCAGCCAATACTCGCCCCACCTCCAGTGAGTGGAGTCCAGGCCCCTGCCTTAGTCCTTTGCCTGCTTCCCTATTGCCCCCACACTTGTCTGGCCATCTGCAGCCCCTCCTGTACCCTGGGATAGATGGAATCCTTCCTGGGGAGGCAGAGGGAAAGAAAGAGGAGAAAGACACCAAGAAAAGTTCTCCCTTTAAGGACACAGAATCCTCCCATCCTCCCCTCCCCAGCTCACTTCACACACAGCCTTCTTGCACCAGTATAACAACTTTCAAGCAGCTTTGCAGAGAAATAAGGCAATATCTGGAGGGTATAGTGGGGTCCAGGGAGGGTTAAAAAAACAAAAAGATGGGATATACTATTTTACATATCTGCTAATGGAAATGATCAAACTGAGAGAGAAAAAACTGATGGAGGAGAGAGATATTTCATTGAGTCTGGTTTTGCAATTTTATCTGTACTTCTTTTATCCCTTTTAAATTTAGGTTAAAATTCCCTTTATCAGATCATTGACTCCCTTATACTCAATGGAGGCTGCTTGGTCCCGTGGGTAGAGCTTGGACTCATGAACATCTGGATTCAAATCCGGGTTCTTCCACTTATTAGTGGGGGACCTCTCTGGGCCTCCATTTCCTCATCTCTAAAATGGGAGTAATAATGATACATACCTCTTGAATTTGATGTGAGGATTGAAAAAGATCATGTTTGGCCTCACCTAGCACCTAGTAAGAACTCAAAAGTGGCTGTTAGAGCCTGCCCATGCCAAAAAAAAAAGTGGCTGTTAATGTTGTTGTCACCATTCTTTCACCAAAAAAAGGTTCTTCCAAGTCTTGAGATGTACTAAGTGCTTTGCCTGGAGCCAACCATTTCTTTTGCATAAACCATGGTCCAGAACTCCAAAGCCAGAGACTTGCCTATATAAGTATGTGTGTATATGGAGAGAGAACTATAGACAAATATAAATCTGGGATTACAATCTCACTCTATATATCTATCCAGTTATTTGCTTCTCACAACCACTTTTTCCTTCTGAAGTTTCAACCTTCAACTGTAAGGAGTCACAAAAGTATAACCAGAGTTCTCAGGCCTTGGGAAAAAAAAAACAAATAACCCTACCTGAGACTCTTCAATCCCCAGGGACCCACTCTAGTTTTCCTCCAACCTTATCTCATTCAGTGGGAACTAGGAGAAAGAAATGTGTAAGAGCTTGCTAAACTGTCTACACAGCAATGATGGACAGCCTAGGTCAGTGGTTCTCTAACTCAGCTGCACATTGGAATCACACAGGAAGTTTGAAGTATAACTACTGTCTAGACCCATGCCCAGATAGTCTGATTTATTGTCAGATGTGGTCTAGGACACAGGGATTTTTCAAAGCTGTTTTCAATGTGCTACAAAGTTTGAAAACCACTGGAATAAGAAGCCCTCACACCTGCTAAATAGTAATGCTCTAGTTTGCTAGCTGCCAGAATGCAATATAACAGAAACAGAATAGCTTTTAAAAAGGGGAATTTAATAAGTTGCTAGTTTACAATTCTAAGGCCGAGAAAATGTCCCAATTAAAATAAGTTTATAGAAATGTCCAATCAAAGGCATCCATCCAGGGAAAGATACCTTGGTTCAAGAAGGCCGATGAAGTTCAGGGTTTCTCTCTCAAGTGAGAAGGCACATGGCGAACACAGTCAGGGCTTCTCTCTCAGCTGGAAAGGCACATGACAAACACAGCGTCATCTGCTAGCTTTCTCTCCTGGCTTCCTGTTTCATGAAGCTCCCTGGGAAGCGTTTTCTTTCTTCATCTTCATAGGTCGCTCGCTCGTGGACTCTCTGCTTCATGGTGCTGCAGCAGTCTCTGCTCTCTCCGAATCTCTCCCATTCTCCAAAATGTTTCCTCTTTTATAGGGCTTCAGAAACTTATCAAGACCCACCCAAATGGGTAGAGACATGTCGTCACCTAATCCAGTTTAACAACCACTCTTGATTAAATCACATCTCCAGGGAGATGATCTGATTACAGTTTCAAACATACAGTATTGAACAGGAATTATTCTACCTTTATGAAATGGGATTTTGAATAAAACATGGCTTTTCTAGGGGACATACATCCTTTCAAACCAGCACAAGTAGTATCTGCCCTCACCTTTGCTGCATCCAGAATGAGCTACCTTTCACAGGGGATCTGGAGGCTGGATTCATTGATTCATTTGATCATTTTGTTTGTTCAAGTATCACCAACTCTAATGATGACTCCAGTGCCCTTTCACTACCCAAATGGGTGAGGTGCCCTCATCTGACTCCCCCATCCCCTGAATTTATCAGTGATGGTAGTTGGCTGTTACTTGTTTCTCTTCTCCACATCTCTAAATTCCTTGAGGGAAAAGACTGTGTGTTTCCTTCTTACACCCAGAATCTAGGATGATTGTTAAGTGAGGGAAAGCATGTGTGCCTATGTAAATGAATGAGCGAACAAATGAACAGCGGGAATCCAAGCGCAGAAGGATGCAGTATAGTAGATAGTATGGGGCCTGGAGCAGGCAGGTTTGGACTCAAGTCCCAGCTCTGTCCTTTAACTAGCTGTGAGATTTTAGGCAACTTCCTCAACCTCTCTGAACCCTACCTTCCTTATCTGTAAAATGAGGAGAGTAAATCCTGCATACTGTTGCTGAGAAGGATAAATGCCATAATCCATCTATGGTCCTTTGCCTGGTGTTGGAATGTAGTAAAAGCCAAATAAGTTAATTCTCTTTTATTCGGGGGTTGGGGGAAGGCACTGATACTTGAGCCTTCAGGATCATTAAGAGATCTCATTATGTAACTCTTTTTGTACCTGGGTTTCCCACCCTCTTAAGGAGTTGTTCCTGGGAGCAAAGGTCTGGTTGAGCATGAAACTGTCCTCCTGAACTTTGGGTGTTTCAGACAGCCCTCCATGGGGTGCCTCTGAAGTGAACAATCACTTGCCTTTTTATCCCTTGCTGTGCAGGTGGGGCCAGCTGCTCTGACTGAGCCAGCATCTGCTCTGTCCTGTCTGCCCGCTGTCAGACTTGACCCTGAGGGTAAACAGGACTCCAGTGCTTGGGCAGTTCCAGTCCTCAGCACAACCGAGGCTAGAGACCAGGCACTGAGGTTCCCTTCTCCAGAGATCAAATTCAGAAGATATTCTCTGGCTCCACCTCAAAAAACATCAAAGACATGAGAAAATACAGCCTGCATGGGAACGAGGAGGCAGCTGCCAACTTGGTATGATTCCAGAGTGTCTGGAAAAATCCTGTTGAGCTCAAATATTTTCCTGCTATAAGCCTGAAATTCCGCCATTAGAGGCTCAATCTTACGATTTATAGCAAGGGCTCTTAAACTGTGCCCCCACCCCAGCATCGGCCATCACCAAAGAGCTTATTAGAAATGCAAATTCTTGGGCCCCACCCCAAACCTCCTGAATCAGAATCTGGAGGAGGAGTCTGTGTTTAACAAGCCCTGCAGGTGATTCTGATACATTGGAAACTCCCTTGAAAGACAGCTGTTAACCCAGGAGGGGCAGACTCATCAATGTCATAGATACAATTAATTTCTGAGCTTGATGGGCTGTGAGGAGGTGGGGTACAGGGACCAGAAAGGAAGAGGAATGGAAGATCTTGTCTGGTGTAGAGCAATCAGATAGTCCTGGGATGGACCCCAATCTCCTCCTTCTAGCTGTGTGGCCCTGAGCACATTACTTCTTTCACTTCTCCTTTGCCACTTAAATTTAGGTTCTATAACCAACTCAAAGGGCTGAAGATAAAATGAGATATATAAAGTACTTGGCACATAGGTGTTTAATGAATGTTACTACCCTCTCCTCACCCCCATCCGCATCTCATTTCCCACAGACAAGAGGTCCAGATGGAGTGCCATGGGATTGTGTAGCCAAAAGGCATGAATCAGGAAAGAAGGAGACTAGAAGTGACTGAGATGTTGAGATGAAGGGGGAGCAGAAACAAGAATAAAGACCTGTCCTAAAACTCTACCCATCTAGTTGCTTCTGTTCTACAGAGGCTGGCCCTACCATGCAGGGTCTCACCTCCATCAGCCCAACTTAACCGCCATCCTTCCCAGTTGCACAGCTCTCTCTGGGTGGAGCTGATTCTTTGCTCACCTTACTCTGACTTCATTTAAATCTCTTTTAGGTGCATAATTTAGGGCCTAAACATTTTCTTCAGGGAGATGACTAGTGGAAATTTAAAATGGCAAGCTTTCCTGTGACCTCTGTCTGTAAGGATAAGAGAGCCAACAAAGGATCCAGAGGTCACCCTACACCTGATGCTTGTCCAGACACTGCCCAGGTCTTCTAAGGAGCCAACAGGCAGGCAACTGACAGCATCTCAAGAGAGACAGGTGTGTCCCTTGAGAAACAGATGTGTGCCCCAGAGCAGCATGCTTCCCTTTTTTCTCAAAGCCTTCACACATATCTTGAGCCTTTGGTGGAAGAACAAATTAAGCAATCTAATTGACAGGCTCATATGATGTGCTTCTGGTATAATAATATGCCATTTTTCCCAGCTCCAGAATCAACACTTCATCCTTTATTTAAAGATTTAGCCCCTACTAGAGTTCACATCCTTGGTGCTGAGTAGCTGCGGCAGAGCTCTGGGCTTGGGTCAGTCAGTCTGGATTCAAATCCCAACTCTACCATTTGTTAGCTGTTATGTTCTGGATTATAATATTTAACATTCTTGAGCCTCAAGTTTCTGCCTTTGTAAAATGGGAACAATGATGTGAACTTCCCAGTTATTTCAAGGGTTAAAAAATGTGCAATGCTGTTTGAAATTCTTAGGAACATATTTCTCTAAAATTAAAAAGATGTTGGGGAGTAAGGACAGAACTGAATGGCTCATAGGTCTCAACTAGGATGCTAACTTCAGTGCGCTTGCAGGTGTCACCTGGATTATTGTGTCCTCAGGGATGTGAAGGGTTGTGAGGCAGACTTCCATCCCTGAGCAAAGTGTGAGACAGAGTGGAAATATCTGCTCCAATATGGACAGGAAACATGGTAGCATTCATAACCCACATTGGCCATCTCTGTTCTTCCTCTAAAGGCACAAAAGGCTGCAATTACCAGAAGTAAAATTATGGAAACCATTACCTTGGCTCCTCAATGGCTTCATACAGATGTAACATAACCTCTTCACTGAACACAATCTGCCAATATCATTTTGGAACACTGGGCCATCCTCAGTCATGACGTACCTTCTTTTGATCTTCATGATAAAAATCCTTTTTATCTACTCATGAGCAGAGAACTAGGAGAGAATATTCTCTGGATAGTTGCACCAGACAGATGTTTGTTGAATGAGGAAGATCTCAAAGCCGGTTGTGTCAGGGTGGGGTGAGATGCTGGGGACTGAGGACCAGGAACACTTAGAGAAATCAAGCACCTGAAGGGGAGCTGAGCACTACTTCTGAGGTCAGTGGTAGTATGTGTGTTTCCCAGCTGGAAGTCTGTGATGCTCACAGGTGTTTTACATTATGAATGAGCTAAATCTCTTTCCTAATGACCTAGCCTCCCTCTACATCTCTAAAAGTACTTTGAAAATCAGGTGGTGGGTTATACATGCAGGCAGTTTGATGGGGGCAGTAGGGGTAGAGATGATTTATCCATGGGGCTGGGCAGGACCAGTGCTAGGCCCATGAGACTTCTAGGGGCCTGTGGATAGGTTTAATTTAATTTATATTAAAATAAAAAGAAATAGATGAATATAATAATAATGAATAGGCAATAGCGAATTATTGAATTATAGTGGATTATATTTGTCTTTATACCAATACAGTCATAAAGTACAGCTTTTAATAATTTTATGGAAGAAGGGACACACAAAGGCACTTAGGGCCCAGGGAAGTCATGATGCAGCCCTGTACAAGGAGTCTGGGGACCCAGATAACCCCGTGTGACCGTGATTGAATTATTTACCTGGGGCTGTAGTTTTCTCTGTGGTCCAGTGCCCTAACAACTTCAGTAAGAACTAAGTTCTCGTCACCCCTTCCTCTTGGTCCAAGGCTCTAAGGAGGTAATAACTGTGCCTGGGGGCTGTGCTCCAGTAGCTATGCTTCTTGAAGATGATTGTATAATGATATAGCTTTCACAGTGTGACTGTGTGATTGTGAAAACCTTCTGTCTGATGCTCCTTTTATCTACCTTATCAACAGATGAGTAAAACATATGGAAAAATGAATAAATAATAGGGGGGACAAATGTTAAAATAAATTTAGATTGAAATGCTGGTGATCAATGAAAGAGAGGAGTAAGGGATATGTTATATATGAATTTTTTCCTGTTTTTTTATTTCTTTTTCTGAATTGATGCAAATGTTCTAAGAAATGATCATGATGATACACAACTATGTGACGATATTGTGAATTATTGATTATGTAACAAGAATGGAATGATCATATGGTAAAAAAAAAATACATCTATGATACAACCTTGTAAACACACTCCTAAATGTTTATACATGAAAAATGAAAATTTATGTCCACATTAAAATGTTTACATGGATATTTACAGCAATTTTAATCATAATAGCCAAAGACGAAACAATCCAAATGCTCAGCAAGGTGCCACAAACTCTGGCTCATCTGTACAATGAAATAATAATCAGCAACAAAAAAGAAATGGACTACTGATACATACTACAACAGTCAAAAGCATTATGATAAATGGAAGAAACAGATACACAAAGCTATGATATTTTATAGAAGGCAAAACTATTGGGCCAAAAATTAGATTAATGGTTGCCGGGGGCTGGGGATAAGGGAAATGGATTTGCTTCAATGGGACAGGAGAGAACTTTTTTGGATGATGTAAATGTTTATTGTAGTTATTATATGCCTCAGTTTGTCAAAATTCATGAAACTGTACACTTTAAAAGAGTAAATTTTATTGTATAAAATTATACCTCAATAAACGTGACCAAAAAAAAAAAACTGACTGTGAACCATTTGAAAATATGTAAACACACAAGAGGTTTTTAAAAGATCATAATTCTTATACCTTGGGCAGGAGAATGTTTCCAACACCCTAACATCCACCAGGCAGTCACCATCTGTCCCATACCTGAGAAGAAAACAAACTAGGGAGAAGCTGGAGGAAAGAGCTGGGCCTTTGGGAGGTTGTGGGGCTCCAGGGAAAGCAAAGCCTTCAGAGAACCGCACAGCCCAGCCAGAGTGCTGGGCCAGCTTCTGCAATAAACCAGGTAATGGTTGTCCTGCTCAGTGGAGAACCTAGCTGATATGAAGAGCTGAACTGCTCTGGAAATGGAAGGACATCTAACATAGGCTATGAGAGAGCTAGGAGAGGAAAAACAAATGAAAGCAATAGTGAATTGAGAACAGAGATGCACAATGAGGAAGCTCGATCAGAGTTGCTGTTCTGGGGCATATGTCATCTCCTTCTTCTCCCCAAGGAATTACTATAAAGTCAACATTACACACCACAGCTATGGCAGTTGAGTTCTGTGTTTTGGAGAGATCAATAACTGTCAAACAAATCCCATGTATATTCCATCTGCTTCATTGCTCTTTCTTGTTCTTCATTTTTTGCTCTTTTCCCCTTCCCTCCTTTCTCTCCTTCCTGTTTCCCCTTTCTTTCCTCCTTCTTTCCCCTCCTACCTCCTTTTCTCACCCCTCTTTTCTTTCTCCTCTATTTCCCTTTTCCTTCTTTCTTCCCCCTCCCTCTTTCTGCCCCTACTCTCTTTCTCTGATCTCCCTCTTTCTCCTCTTCTTCTCTTGTTCCCCTCCCCTTCATCCTCTCCCTCCCTCCCCATTCTCTCCTCTTCCCTCTCCCATGCCTCCCAAACAGAGGGAAGCAGGCCCACTGGAGGTCTCCCAACAGTGGAGACTTCTTATATGAAATCCAGACACTTCCCTGAGAATAGCTGCATCCATCTTCTTTCTGAGGAATGGAGCTCTGAGTGGTTTAATCTGGTTAAGAAGCTAATCAATGATTTGATAGTGGTATTATTAATTTAAATACCATTTCTTTTCCTTTCCTCAAACACCTTGGTAGCATGAACTGATGGTGGAGAAATAGAGGCAGCCATGAAGGAGGAAGAAGTGCTTTTTCCTCAGTCTGTGAGAATGGGTGGTTGGGTGGCCAACCCCACTCAGCCGTGTAGAGGTCAGGTGCTGGACCTCCCCCTCTGCCAGCATACAGGGAAGGGATGGTGAGTTGGTGACTGGACATGTCAGCTTTCTCTGCACCTTTCAGTCCTCTAAAGCAGGTGCTGTCAAATTGCTGTTAGGTACATTCATATCTATAACTGTCATGTCTTCTTGTTGAATTGACCCCTTTATCAGTATATAGTGATCTTCTTGGTCCCTTTTAACAAGTTTCGACTAAAAGTCTATTTTACCTCATATTAGTATAGCTATCCCAGCTCTCTTTTGTTTACCATTTGCATGGTATATATATATATTTTTTTCCATGCTTTCACTTTCAACCTACTTTTTTTTTTACTTTTTAAAATTTTTGAAACACAACATACATACAAAAAAGCAACAAATTTCTAAGTACATTTTAACAAGTAGTTATAGAATAGATTTTAAAGCTTAGCATGGGTTACAGTTCTATGATTTTTCATTTTTCTTCTAGCTGCTCCAAGATATTGGGGACCAAAAGAATATCAATATAATGATTCAGCAGTCATACTTAGTTGTTAAATCCTATCTTCTTCATTATACTCCTTCTCTTTTTTTGTGAAAAATAACATATATACAAAAAGCAACAAATTTCAAAGCACATTGCAACAATTAGTTGTAGAACAGATTTCAGAGCTTTGCATGGGCCACTACTCCACGACCCCAGGTTTTCACTTCCAGCTGCTCTAAGGTACTGGAGACTAAAAGAAATATCAATATAATGATTCAGCATTCATACTCATCTGTGAATCCCTACCCTTTCTGTACACCACCACCATCACCTCTGATTCCCCTCCCACTTTCCTACAGGTATTTGGGTCATGCCCATTCCAACTATTCCATGTTGAAAGGGGCTGTTGATAACATGGGATAGGCAGAATAGAACTAGTCAATGTTTTGGGTAGCCTGGGCACCCCCACACCCCAGGACCTATCTGGTCCAGGGACCCACCTAGAGGCCGCAGGTTTCTGGAAAGTTATCCTAGTTCATGGAATCCCCAAAGAACCCTATATAATGCCCTGGGTATTCTTTAGAACTGGCAGGAAAGGCTGGGGCTTGGCAAGTCATGATAAGTAGAAATGTCTAACTGAATCCTGTGCAAGAGTGACCTCCAAAGCAGTCCCTCAACTCCACTAGAACTCTCTCAGCCTCTGACACCCCATTGGCTATACTTCTTTTCCCACTTTCGATCAGGATGGCATTGTTGATCCTACAGTGCAAGGCTGAGGCACATCCCTGGGAGTCTCATCTCCCACGACTTTCAACCTATTTTTATCTTTGAATTTAAGATATCCTGTAAACAGCATTTAGTTGGGTCATGACTTTCTATCCATTCTGTCAATCTCAGCATTTTGACTGGAGAGTTTCATCCATTTACATTAAAGTATCAGCTTTCTGTTTCTTAAATTTGTATCCAGCTAAAGATGTGACAGAGATTTTCTTGAGTGCCAAGAGTTACCAAAAACAAACAAACTCAAAAGAAAGTCATTACAAATTGACTCTGCATTGGTGGTGTTCTCTTTCAGAATTTATCTCTCCTATCAAGATCAGCCCAAGGTAAATGTAAAGTACAACGCTCTCTCTGTCTTTTCTGAGACTGTGTCTTTTCCCAGGCTTGTCCTTGGAATTACCCTGTTTAGAATAAATAGGTACTTAAAAAAAATTAAATATACTTTCTCCCCGTCCTGGGTGCTCTATTGTATGACTTAAAGCAGGTTACCCATTGATGCAGGCCTCTCTGGCTTAATTGTTTTTTATATTGCTTTAGCTGCCTGCAAGCTGCATCTGCCTGCAGGGCAAGTTTTGGTAAGGTGAGCTCAAGAGAAGTTTCTTGGTTCATTCTTTCAGGGTGCCACTAGATAGACTGACACTAACGTACAGGCTCCCCAGTGTGCCCATAGGGGTTATTCTGCATTTTCCAGAACAAGGCCGGGATCCACAATTTTTTCTACTTTAATATTAAAATATAGACTGTCCAACAAAAGAGTACAAGACAAACAAAGAAACAGGAAACGATGCCCCATTCAAAGAAATAAGATAAAAATTGAGAAGCCATTAGTGAACAATACCAGACTTTGGACATATTTGACAAAGACTTTTAAAAAAAAAGATCATTAATATGCTCAAGGAGATTAAGGAATATACAGAGAAGGAACTAAAGGATATCAGGGAAACAAATGAATGACCAATACAAGAATCTCAACAAAAAAACACTGGAGTTGAAGACCATAATGATCACAATGAAAAAATCCTTAGAGGGTCTAGTACAACCCAGCTCTTGGAGGGCTTGGGTCAGGGTAACCCGAAGGCCAAAGGAAATGTCAGGCATGGAGTTAGACATGAATTCTATTAGTACTTACGAACAGGAGAAGATCCTTCTAGATGACAACCAGTAGGAAAATGGAATTAATGCTCCATAAGGGGGAGGGGAGTGCAAGGACTTGCAAAGGTTTAGGACAAGGGCCAAGGTTAGGATAAGCACTGGGGTTTGGAGGTCTATTATAAACAGTGATTAAGGGAGGGAACTTTTAATGCTTTGTTTATGATACTGTCTGTACATTCTTTCCCCTTCTGAGGTCTGATGACCTTTAATTTCTGTCCCAGTCATTGTAGGCAGTTGCGTGCAGTAACTTATTCTCAGTATGGAAGCAGGGCCCAGGCCATGGGTCTAAACAGAAGATTGGAGCTAGCAGAAGAAAGAATCAGCAATCTCAAGACAAGATAATTTAAATGATTAAAACTGAGAAGAAAGAAAAACAGAAGGAAAAAAACTGAACAGAGCCTAAGGGACTTGTGGGACACCATCAAGCATACTAATAAACACATTATGGGCATCCCAGGAAGAGAAAAAAAGGAGAAAGGGGAAGAAGAAATATTCAAAGAAATAATGGCAGAAAACATCACGCATTTAATGAAAGACATGAATATGCACATTTAAGAAGCCCAATGAAACCCAAACCCAAAGAATTTATCTCTTTGATAAACTCAACAAGAACCATGCCCAGACACATAATAGTCAAACTATCAAATGTCAAGGACAAGGTGATAGTTCTGAAAACTCTAAGAGAAAAGTAACCTGTTATGTACAAGGGAGCCTCAAAAGATATGAAGTTTATTGACAGATCTGAAGGGAGAAACAGAAAGTTTTATATTAATAGTAGTAGAATTTAATACACCACTTTCAGTAATGGATAGAATATCTAGACAGATCAATAAGGAAATAGAAGACTTTAGTGATATTTTAAACCAAGCAGACCTAATAGACTATACAGAACACTTCACTCAATGGCAACAGAACACATGTTCTTCTCTAGTGTGCAAGGATCATTCTCCAAGATAGCCCATATCTTAAGTCCTACATTGATTAAAAACGAAATACAAGATCTCAACAGACCAATAATAAGTAAAGAGATTGAACCAGTAATCAAAAACTTCCCAACAAAGATAAGCCCAGGGCCACAAAACTTCACAGGTGAATTTTGTCTAACATTTCAAAAAGAATTAACATCAATCTGCTCAAACTCTTCCAAAAAATTGAAGAGAAGGGAACACTTCCTAAGTTGTTCTATGAGGCCAACATCACTCTTATAACAGAGACAGATAAAGATACCACAAGAAAAGAAAATCACAGGACAATATCCCTTATAAATTCAGATACACAAATCCTCAACAAAATATTAGCAAACCAAATCCAATAGAACATTAAAATAATTATACACTATGATCAAGTGAGATTTACCCAAGGTACACAAGGGTGGTTCAACATAAGAAAATTAATTAATGTAATATACCACATTACTAGAACAAAGACAAAAATACACGATCTTGATTGACCTGTACAGAAAAGGCATTTGACAAAATCAAGCACAAAAATCAGCAGTATTTCTATATACTAGTAATAAGCAACCTGAAGAGTAAATAGAGAAAAAAATTCTATTTACAATAGCAACTAGAAGAATAGAATATCTAGGAATAAGATTGTAAACTCTTACAGCAGTTGCATTTATTCTTGAGCTTTAAGTCTCATTTCTAAATTCTGAGATGCTGTGTTATAAGTGTATAACCTGGTATTTTCCTGGAACCTAGGGTGCCTGTGTGACACCTAAGACTCAGAGTAGGAGTTCTGCAGCTCTGAAAGTCAGCTTTCCTACATACAGCAATGGTTAAAGAAGCTTAAAAAAGAGAATAGGCTTCAATTAGAGATAAGAATGAAACTGATCTGGCTGGGACTAAGTTAAATCAGAATACACAGTAACGGATGATATTGCCTGTATTTAAGAACTTCACCTACTGTATGAGACCAAAGGAGGACAATGGAATATTATTCAGCCATAAAAAGGAATGAAGTTCTGATACATGTAGTACATGGCTGAACCTGAAGAGATCTTATTGAGTGAAATAAGCCAGACATAAAAGGACAAATTTGTATGATCTCATGGATATGAAATAATTAGAATAAGCAAATTCATAGAGATAGAGGGAATGGGGAATTAATGCTTAATTGGTATAATGTTTCTGTTTGAGGTGATGAGAAAGTTTGGTAATAGATGGTAGTGATGATAGTGCAACACACCACTGAATTATATATTTGAATGTGGTTTAAAGGGAAAATTTTAGGTTGTATATAGTTACTAGAATACAAATTTATAAAGAAAACTATTGGACTGCACAACACAAACAACGAATCCTAATGTAAATTACGAATGATGCTTACTAGTACAATAATAATATTGTTTCAACCAATGTAACAAAGGTACCACAATAATGCAATGTGTTAATAATAGGGAAAACTATGTAAGGAGGGATTATGGGAACTCTGCATATTCCTGCATGATTTTTCTGTAAATCTACAACTTCTCTATTTAAAAAATTTAATAATTGAAAAATTGAAAAAAAATTAAAATTTTAAAAAGCTCCCAAATGATTCTGAATGCCACTAGAGTTTGGGAACCACTGCTTGATCTAACTCTCCTGTTTTATGGTTAAAGAAACAATTGTGGTCTTAATCATTAGCTAATCTGACAGAGAGGCAGGGCTAAGGTCCCGAGTCCCCTGTAGTTGAAGTCTTTCTTCCACCCCTCCTGCAGACCTCTTTTCTTATATCTGTTCCTCCTTCCAATATCTTCCTTGCTTCTTTTCAATCTTCCAAGTCCCACTCATCCTCAAATTATCCCATGTCCCCAAGATTCCAGATCAATTGACCTCTCCCTCTCTGAGCTTCTGAAGCCAACACTGTCTGCCAGGCATAATCCAGCCAGGGAAGACAGCTTTGGATATTTCAATCCTTTCTCCACCACAAAGATTGTCTACTCCATGACAGTCAGCACCATTTTTCTGTTCTTCTCCATTCTTGTTTGTCTAGCAGAGTGCGAGGCACATGGTGAGGAGGTAGAAAGCCAGGCAGACAGAGTATTGAACACATATTAGGAGACTACCCCCACTATGTTACAGCCAACCGCTGTTCCTCTCTGTCCTCAGTATCTTCATCATTAAGTTGCAGTGAATGAATGAAGTCAGTGGTTTGCCAACTAATTTTTGTTAAACAATGGGAATCTTTTCTTGCAATTGTAAGCAGAACCCCAATGTATAAACCAGATGGAACTGTTTCTCCTCTTCTCTCTGCGTGACCTCAAACCCACTGAAAGTTTCCACACCTGACATCTTAACACTAAATGCTCCACCTGCCAAATATTTTATAGCTACTTGTGATCAGCCAATTGGTTTAATTTCTGCCAGGCCTTTTCTGCCAGGCCAAAATGTCTCTTTCTATGTCCCTCCACCTAGCAGTATCTGGACAGTCCACTATTTGCACACAGGGCTGCCCAGCTGGAGGTGGCTCAGCTGGAATGCTGCACTTTTCCTCTCGGGAAGGGAGGGAGGCCTCAGCATCTGGGCACTGCTGGCAAGTTCTCACTCGTATTTAACTTGAGATTCAGGACTCCCTGGGGAGGAGGAAGCTGCATTGAGATCCCCCTTATAAGCTATGCACTGAGAGGCTGCTTTTCTCTAAGCTCCTAGGATGAAAACTGTCAGGGGAGATTTCCTAGCTGAAACACTTCACTTCCTCTAGGCTTGGCCCACACACTCTCTAACACTCCCAACCCAGCAACCCTGACAGCCTTTCCTTCCCAGCTAAGAATTTTGCTTACTGGCCATAGGCCCTCAAGGAAATTTCTTCACCCCGCTGAGTCTTGGCTCCCTTATCTCTAAAATGAGGTTCTCAGCACACATTTTGCAAGGTTGTTAATCCGCCAGTGCACATCAGCATGGCTGTTCCAGTGGTCAGAATACTGAAATATGTCCACACCAATGTGGGAAAAGCCACTGCCTTAAGCCCCTGGATTTCCCTCACCCCCAGACACTCCAGCCACCCTTGCTTCAACTTCAGAACCCCCAGACTTCCATAGAATATGCAGCCAAAGGTCATGTCTGACCCGGCAGGGTCCTCAAGACTTGACTCCACGGTCTTTTTGGCTAGAGTCAGACCTGACAGGTTGGTATCTGGGTCTTTCTGGTTGTTAAATGTTTTTAGTATTACCCTTGGTCGTGTGGTTCAAGATAATGCATGTGAGGCACCATCACATTAGTTCCTGGAAAACCAGAGAAATGGAAATTTCATAATCCTCATACTTCGCAACACTGGGCCCACCAAATTCATTTTCCTCAGCCAAAGCCCAGCTAAAATTTATCCTCTTTCACCTACTGACATAACCCCTTATTTCCTCTATCTAGATGCTGGATATTGGGGTTGTGCCTTGTTTGTGTGGTGCTTTTGAGGTATTCTTAGGTCTCTCAGTGGTCAAACATCTATTTCTTTTGTAAGTTGATTTCACACCAGATGATGTAAAAAGAGGCAAGCCCACTTTGCCAAGAGTGAAGTGCCATTGGAAGGGCTGTTCTTGGCTTTTGAAGCACTCCTCTCTCTCCAGTATTCTCTAACACATGCACAGCACTGGAGCTGACCTCACAGTCCGTGTCCAGCACCAAAGCTGGTTGACAAATCTTCTCAGAAACCCATCCTGAGCACTCAGAGAACAGCACTCTCACTACTTGACATGCTGCATACACTGGCTGATAATGCACACTTTGAAGCAAGATGCCTACTCCTTGATGCCTCAAGTGGAACTGGCTCATATTCAGTAAATGAGTCAGGATACAGGGTCAGCTGCTATAACAAAGATCCCAAGCAGCAATAGTCTAAACAAGATGGAAGTTTATTTCTCTCACACATAATAGTCTAAGCATAAGCAGTGAAGGCTGATAAGGTAGACCTAGGGGGCAGGGACCCAGGCTTCACCATCACCTAGATGATACCCCTGTCCACATGGTTGACTGATTTAATACTGCAACACGCCCCTCCCCTGCCCTCTGCATGTTTAGTTCTTCCTTTTCTGTTCCCAACTTTTTGTTCTTTCCAATAGCACTTAGCACCTTTTAATATACTATATAATATATATATTTATTATGTTTGTTGTTTATTGTGTATCTCTACCTGCTTTAATAGAACCTCCATTGAGGCAGGGATCTCTGTCTTGTTTAGTCACATGTGTATACCAAGTGCATAGAACAGTACCAGGCACACAGTAAATGCTCAATACATTTTTTTTGGGGGGGGAGGGGTGCATGGTCTGGGAATCGAATCTGGGTCTCCCGCACAGAAGCATTCTACCACTGAACCACCCATGCACCCAAATTATTTTTTGATTGAATGAAATTTGCATATTTTTTCTACTGACAGGAAGTGGGGAAAAGCTTAGTGTAGAAACACCCTTTCCCTTTAAGAAGGTAAAGCAGAAGATTCACACACTACATCCACTTATATCCCAGTAACCAGAATTAGTCATATGATCACATCTGACTGCAGTCTTTATTCTGGGTACGATGAGACTGGCAAAATTTGGGGAATCTAGTATTAAAGGAAGGAGAGAATGGTTTGGGGAGGAAAATCAAGCAGTCTATTCTCAAAATGAATAACTGAATAAAGATTCTGCATTGCCTAACTCCCAGGTGATTCCAATGCCAGTAGGAGGGGGACTAGGGATGGGAGAGGGGATGGGGGAACACATCTCCAAAAATAGATCATCAATTTCACAAGATAATTAGGACAAAATTCACGGAAAGAATATTTAATAAGTCCTTAATTTTACAGGTGAGAAAATTGAATCCTAGGAAGGTGAAGTGATTGGCTCAGTGACATCTACCGAGAACAAAGTCTAGCATTTCTATTTCCTGGTTAGGTCTCACCAGGCCACTTCTCCTGAAAGATAGATCCAGTAACAAGGGCAATACTTTAGGCCAGGCATTCTCAACCTGAGGACTTGTAGCATTGGTATTATCTGTGAACTTGTTAGAAATACAAACACTCAAGCCCTGTGCCAGACCTACAGAATTTGAAACTCTGGGGTAGGGACCAGCAATGTTTCACAGCCTTCCAGAGAATTCTAATGGACTGTGGAGTTTGCTTTAGGCAAAGGAATGAATATCTGATTGATAATTCAAGGAAGTTATATGGGTGCATTTTCTGGGATTCCTCAAATTTAGGGGCCCAGCAAAGGGAGGGCCACTAAAAGAACAGAACTGAGGCCACAGGTAAGTGTCTTCTATTGGGTGCGGTGGTTTCTGAGGACCCAGGGAGACCTCTGGCTGGGGCTTAGAGTACCAGCATGGTTCAGGCAGGCATTCTGGCCAGGGACCAGCTAGTACCTAGTCTCCACCTCCTGGCAACCCAGATCCATACCCTCTCTGGCTCCTATGGCTGCCCGGACTATAAAAAAATGCCAGCTATTTTTTACTCCAGTTTCTACAAACTCCTGTATTTTTCAGGCATAGACTGAAGATTTTCATAGTCCCTTTTCTTCTACTCTTGTTTCTTTTCCTCTGCCTTTAGAAAATGTATCCAAAGGAGGAAAAACCTGCCCCCTGTCCTTTTCAATAGGTGTCAGCAAAATAGAAATTAGAGGTTAGGAGAGGAAAGTGGCTAAAGTTCTGGGCTAGAAGTGTGATTTGGAGTTCCTTGGAGATTCTGGCTATTAGAGCTTCCTCCACAGCCTTCAGATCACTTTTATCCCAAGTCACCCTGCTTCAGGCTCCAGGAAACTTGTGTTCTTCTCTCTTATCCTTGGCTCTATCACAAATTCATTGCATGACCTTGGGCCTATCAGCAAATCCCATTAAGCTTTAGTTTCCCCACCTGTTAAAGGAGGGAGTTGAACAGTGCAAGTTGATTTTGTGCTTCTTAAGGTTGACTGTGGGACCCAAGACATTTGGGCACAAAGGGGCACCACTGACCTGCCTCCAAATGACAAGGTACTTAAATTACAAATATATTAGCCAGGAAGGATCAAATAGCCTGGCTAGCCCAATCTACAAATATGAGTGTGGAAATTCCCAATTTGGATAAAATAGCATTGTTGGGAAGATTTGGCCTGCCTTTAATTTGTCCCTGTCCTAATGAGTTTAGGAAATTAGGTGAAACTCATTACAAGAATGGTAGAATAAGACAGATAAGCTTAAGTGCCATGTACTTGGTTTGCAGTGGCCCACTCATCCATCGACGTACCTATTCATTTATGTTTTATCCCATCTCCTTCCAAAAATTAATTGAGGCAGGTTTAATAAGGCTAAAGCTATTGCTTTGGTATTGTAGAGCATTCAATACCTTTTACTGTTGTTCAGAGAGAGGAGGGAAGAGAGAATGAAAAAGAAGCTATAATAATTGACAAGTAACTAAGAGAAAATAAATAATGAAAATACCCTCCCTACTCTGCAAAGGTCCATTTACTAAGCAAGAAGCTCTTGCTGTGTTTTGGCTCTGTTCAGAAAAGGCCTCTGCTGAGCAGTATTGATTGGAGAACTGGGCCATGGTCCCCCTGCCAGGCAGAATCCATCAAGGTTGCACCAGCCCTCATGGGAGCCAGTTTTCTAGCTCAGACAGAGCAGAATCCCAGCAGTTCCTTGTAGGAGCCACTTTGGGCCTAACTGTGCCTCAAGGAAAGAGGAAACTGAAGTAAGACCTAAGAAACTGGGGTGGAAGGCCTTAGGAAGGTTGAGATTTGCTTCCTCTGGATATAGCAGCTCTGAAATCAGGCCTGGCTACAATGTGAGCAAGCCTGGGGGCGTCTTGCCCATCTCTTTGCAAGAGATGTCACTCAGGGCTATCTTTATTGAGCACTTCTCAAGGTGTCCTGGGAAATGCAACGAAATCAATGGGCTTGAACACTGCCTACAAGGCCTTTGATATGGAGAAAATATTGTCATACCATTTTAAAAATTAACCACCCTTGAAAGTTCATCAGGAACTTTAAATGTTAAAGGAAGGGAAGGGGAGCAGGGTATAACTGTCCACATTGATCGGCCTTATGAAGAGAGCTGACCAATGGTAAACAGCTAAATTAAATGGTCCTGAAGTAAAAATGAAAAAAATTGCAAAATGAATCCTCTTCCTCATGAAAAAGAGGAAAAATTCTCAGGTAGTACCTGAGAATGGACCTTGTGAAAGTCAGAGGAGTGTGCTTGAAGATTTCAGAGATGGGAAAACCCATTCTCTGCAATAGTCAATGGGGACATTCATAGGGGAGAAGGGATTGAGTTGGGCTTTGGAGAAAGCCTGGAAAGAAAGATGGAGGATGGGAGTCTGGGGATGAGCATTCCTGGAGGAGGATATGGCATAAACTAAGGCAAGGTGACCAGAAGTAGAAAGCATGTTTGAAGCCCAGAGTCATGAACCAGTCTGACTAGAGTCAAGTCTACCATACGTTTTAGACTTGGGAAAAGTAAGAAGGGTTTCTGTGGGCAGAACTATGGGAATAGAATACCAATAGCCAATACTTATATGGTGCTGACTATGTACCATATGTGTATTAACTAATGTAATTCTCAGAACAATGAGGCAGGTACCATTATTCTCCCCATTTTCCAGATAAAGAAAGTGAGGTTCAGAGAGATTAAGTAACCAGCCCAAGGTGACCTAGCAAATATGTGGTAGGAGCTAAATGGGAACCCAGCAGCCTGGCTTTTAGACCCCACATTCTCAGCCACTGTGCAATCCTGTCTCAACTGGTACAACTGGCAAAGGGAGACAGATTATGAAGGAGATGATGCTTTCAGGTTGAGACCTGTGGTTTCTAGGTGGAAGCATCTACCTGGCAGTTGGTGATACCTCCTGGCATTCCTGAGAGCAAGGGCTACTGCAGAAGGTGGAGCTGGCTGGCTATTTGCCCATACTCTCTCTGTTCTTGGATAGGAAGGGAGGGCATTGGAAGGAGATTTTTTTGTTTTGTTTGTCTCTGAGCTGGTCTCCAGGGCAAGGTAAAATAAATTTATACATCCAGTCGGCAGCATATCATCTACTCTCTCTTGGCTAACACAAAAGCAAAAGTCCTCATTCTGAGCTGATCAATAACCAGTTGGAGCATTCTTTTCATCCACAAAAAAATCAATTAGTGAGTCTGGACCAACAAAGAGGAGCAACAGGATGGCCCAACTGATGAAACCAATTTCTGGGAAAGCCCACGCCATATAGTTATTCCTTTAACCCTCAAAAGAATCTCATGAGGTAGGCACTATTAACAAATCTATTTTTACAGATTGACACAACTTCCTATGACTTTTGCTTGAGAAAAGACTTTTAGTTAGTTATACGTTTGTTGGTGAAAAGAGGCCTGGGCTGAGAATCACAATGCAGGGCTTGTAACTCCCACTTTGCTGCTTACAATTGTGTGATGTTGGTCTTCAGTCTTCTCATCTGTAAAATGGGAGCAGAGGTTGGAATATAGCATTGGTAAAGTTTCTTTCTGCTAAGGCTCTATGAGTCTGTTACTGTTTCCAGGCCCTTGCCTTTCAGTGGGCTTCCTGGACCCAGGCTGGCTGTTAAGCACTTGCCCCCAGCCGTCCTCTTCTAGCAGGCACATGCCTGTGGCTTCTACCCAATGCTGTGTCGTCCAACCCTGCCCCAGGGCCTTCAGTGAGCATCTGTCATGTCAGGAAGTTTCCTGCTTCTTGCTGTGAAGTTGAGAAGGGAGAAAGTAACCTGGGTGTTTGGCCAAAAAGCCAGGCTCTTCCCCAGTCCAGCTCAGGAGAGGAAAGAAGCATGGCAGATAGGGCAGAGAGCTGTCCCTGGGCCCCAGTGGCTATCATCTGCCACCCTCTCTCTGGTTACAGCTGGCTGGCAGCACCCACCCTGCAGCCCAGCCAGTAGGCCAAATGGACTTTACAGACAAGAAGGTAGGGGCAGAGCTATAGTCTTATGTGGGGACATGCTTATCCTATTTTATAGATTAAAAAACTGAGGCTCAGAGAGGGGACATGGCCAAAATTACCCTAATCCCTAGTGACGGACAGAGCCTAGACCCCAACCCAGATTGATCTCTCTCCAAATTTTAATCCTAGCCCTCCTTTAAGAACCAGATTTAATCTCTCCCACCTCCCGCTACCTTTCATAAGGATTTCCCTCAGAATTCAGGTCTAAATTTACCACTGACTTTTCAAAGTTTTATACTTTTTTTTTTTTTTTGGCTTTAAAGTCCAGCACTTAATTACATGCTATATGGTATTGCTATGCCTCAGTTGTCCCATCTCTTTGAGGCAGGGCCTGTCAATTATATTTTTTCTTGTCTTCCCTATGTGATTAGCACCAGGCTGAGTGCTAAGCCTATCACTGATGCTCCAGGGATGACGAAAGTATTGACCTGGGCTATAACTCTACTTCTTTCACCCAAAGGAGCACAGGGTAAAGGAAGGAAGAATTGTCAGGAGTGTGTCCATGGAATAGGGTGGACAAAGGAGCATATGCTACTTGCTTCCTGTGAAACCTTGACACTTCTTTTTTTTTAATTTTTTTAATTAAATTTTTAAATTAAAAAAATATGACAGGAAAGAAACACAAACATTCTTAATATATGATCATTCCATTCTACATATATGATTAGTAATTCATAATATCATCACATAGTTGCATATTCATCATCATGATCATTTCTTAGAACATTTGCATCAATTCAGGAAAAGAAATAAAAAGACAACAGAAAAAGAAATAAAACAAAAACAGAAAAAAAAATTATACATACCATACCCCTTACTCCTCCCTTTCATTGATCACTAGCATTTCAAACTAAATTTATTTTAACATTTGTTGCCCCTATTATAACTTTGACACTCTTGATGAGTGGCTGAATTTGGAGGTATGTGAATGTGGAATTTAATCCTATGTGTTTATGTTTTATTAAGTTGGAGCATGCCACAGGAAAACTACAGGCTGCATACAGATAATTCACCTAGATGATCAAAGGCAGCCAGCAGTCAAAGGTGACAAGCCCTTTACGATGGGCGTCAGCAAGAAAGACAAACTCTGTGTTTAGGAAAAGCATTTGGGTGAATTCCCTATCCTAGTGTTCCTATGGGGCTTGGATAATGCTGATGAATATGTGTATTTTGAAATGATCAGAAGCCAGTCTGATAATCCATCACATATAAAGATCCCTTTGGGAGCAACTAAGCCATTCTCTGCTGCTGTGAAGTCCAACCCTTCATGAGGAGGGGGACCTGGGCAACATAACCAGTCTTTATCTTCATCAGCCATCATCATTGCCACAGGGAGTTACCTACATGCATGGTTACATATGGCGCTTGGATAAAGTTCTGTCTAGTATAAGACCTGGGTCTTCATTACTGCCTTCAATGGTCTTGTATTCCAACCAACTTCCATCCATGCACTAAGGCACTACATGGGTTGGTCAACAAAGCATTTACCTCCAGAGTCAGGCAAACCTGGTACAGATCCTGCCTCAGCCACTTAGTAGCTCTCTGGCCTTAAGCAAATTACTTATCTTTTCTGAGTCTCAGATTTTCATCTGTAAAAAAATGTGTTAATAAATGTACCATATCAACATTATGGGTCAAAAATGTGTTAATAAATGTACCATATCAACCATATGGGGGGATAAGGAGTATGGGAGGATTAGGGTTTTGTTTTTTATTTTTGTTTCTTTTCTGGAGTAATGGGAATGTTTTAAATTCAATCATGGGGCTGTATGCACAACCATGTGATGAAACTATGAACCAGTGATTGTATACTTCAGATGCTTTCCATGCTGTGTGACTAAATCTCAATAAAACTGCATTTTTAAAAAAAAGAGCTTGTTAATAATACCTTTTTTCTCAGTGTTATGAGATTTAATGAGAAAGCCACCATTAAGTATTTATATAAATAAATCTTAACCCTCTCCATTCCTCCCCACTCATAATCTCTTGAAGTAAACAGTAATCCAGATCAGGAAGGGCATAGAGGAGGCATGCATATTGCCACTCTCCCTTCCCATGAAACCGATCACTACTCTGCTCTATTCTGCTAAGCCTAAATGATGACCCAGAATCTTCAACATGGTGTTCTAGGTTACATAATTGATTAGTCTGACAAAACCCATTTTCCATTCCTGACCTAGACAACTGTCTATACAATTCATTTGGATCATCCTTTGATAGTGAGGGGGTCCTAGTCTGATCCCAAGCAGTGGTCACATTAGGATTCCAGAATATTTGATGGGTAGTTGGAACAGGCCCATTAGGGTCTATTTATACAAGGAATCAAGGAATTTCCTGGAAAAGAATTCATTCTAAGACAAGAGAGAGGGGAGGCACATAAAGTAAATCCAAGGATAATGGTGCATGATGCAGGGAATTAGGGTGTGGATGAGGTCTGCCTCAGCCCCAGTGCCTTAATGCTTGAGTCTTGAAAGAAAGAACTGTCAAAAGAAAGGAAAAAAGAAGAAAAATTAAGAGCAGTTTCACAATGATGGTCATGGATGCTGATTGTCTTATATGACTGCTGTTTTGGAGCCAGCAGCTGTGGGAGGGAAGGTAGCCTCCAGCTTGGATAGCCATGTTAGGTATGGGATATGGGCAAGTGTTGGGCATGGACAGCTTCAGCATAAGCACCAGAGAGCACCAGCATCAGCAGGACCCTCAGTGGCAACCACAATGCACCAAGCTTTGGCAAGCACCCTCTGCGGCTGCTGCATGGGCACTGATGGTGAATGAAGATCTCAGCACAGCCAGGCAGAGTGGGTGAGCAGTCTGGTGCCAGGTGCTCTGAAGCCCCAATAAACAAAGAACTGAGAACCACCTAGGAGGAATTTGAAATGTCTTAGAATGGCTAGGAGACAACCAGAGAAGTATTTTTAAAATAGTATTCCTAGAGCTCCCCTCCAATTCTGTCCCTGGCAGCCTAAGAAACTACAGAGTTGATAAATGAGCTTGAGCTACCATGCATCTTATATTATTTTTTTGATAAGGACACTTTTCATGAGTTGACTCTGGTAAAAATCTTAGAAGCAACAGCTGGATGTTATGTCTTATTGTGTCCTCTGTTGTACTCAGTATAAACTCCAGCTATAGTTGACCCTCAAAAAAGACTGATCAAGAGAATAAATTAATGGGTAAATGGACAGATGGATGGATGGACTGCCATTCCTGGAAGCTAGTATTAATGGTCCTCTATCACTGATTATCATTTGCATTTTGTTTTCCTCTCTACCTCCTCTTTCTTTTCTCCCCACCCCCGCAATTCCACCTTCACCCCAACATGTTTCTTGCCTCCTTAGTTTTCATCACCCTATCTTTATCTCCAACCTGAGCTCCTTTTCTCATAGTTTTACCCTCTTGAGATCAAAATGAAAGACTGGGTCAATTTTCCATTAATTAATTAATTGAGTCAATAACTGTTTATTGAGCTCCAACTGTTCATTTATCCATTCATGTAGTCATTTGACAAGATGTTTATTGAGCACTGGTAGTGTATCAGATGTGGTGCCAGGAGTTAACAGATACAGAAGCAGAAAGATCTAAACAAGAGCCCTTTTCTTGTCCTGTTGGTTTTTACAGGTTAGTGTGATGCCCCAATATACCCAGAGTAATTTGGTCAGAGAATAAAAAGCATTTGCAAAGTACCCTTGAGGGACTGGAGAGAAAGAAGGAAATATTAAATCTCCCCACCTGGGAAATTCTTGATATTCTTGTAAGCACAAGCCCTTGATCTTGGGACTCCCCCATGAAGCTTATTTCTGCAAAGGACAAGCTAAGCCTACTGATAATTATGCCTAAGAGTCACCCCCAGAGAACCTCTTTTGTTGCTTAGATGTGACTTCTCTAAATCAACTCTGTAGATGAACACACTGTCCTGACTCCTATGTGGGACATGAGTCCCAGGGGGAAAATATCTCTGGTAACGTGAGATATGACTCCCAAGGATGAGCTGGGGCCTGGCATGATGGGATTGAGAAAGCCTTCATGACCAAAAGGGGGAAGGGAGAAATGAGACAAAATAAATTTGCAGTGGCTGAGAGATTTCAAAAAGAGTTGAGAGGTTATCTTGGAGGTTATTCTTATGCATAATATACATATCCCTTTTTAGTTTATGATGTATTGGAGTAGCTAGAGGGAATTACCTAAATCTGTTGAAGTGTATTCCAGTGGCCTTGCTTCTTGAAGATGATTGTATAATTATATAGCTTTTACAGTGTGACCATGTGATGGTGAAAACCTTGTGGCTGATGCTCTCTTTATCCAAGGTATGGACAAATGATTAAAAATAAATAAATAAATAAGGACAAAAATAAATAAATAATGGAGGGGGATAAGGGGTAAAAAAAAAAAAAAAAACGGGGTCAATGAGAGGAAGGGGTAAGGGGTATGGGATGTATGCTTGTTTGTTTGTTTTTTGTGGTGCATGGTCCAGGAATCAAACCTGGGTCTCCTGCATGGAAGATGATCATTCTACCACTGAACCACCTGTGCACCCGGATATATGTTTTTTTTCCTTTTTATTTCTTTTTTTAGAATGATGCAAATGTTCTAAGAATAATCATGGTGATTAATATATAACTATATGATGATATTATGAGCCACTGATTGTATACTTTAGAGGGACTGTATGATGCATGAAGATATCTCAATAAAAATATTAAAAAAAAAAAAAAAAAGAACCCTGCTCTTGGGGGTCCAACAGTCTAATAGGCAAAGCAGATAGAAACCAGCAATCACTGAGCTCTGCTGACCCACTGTTTCCAACCTTATCACTTGTCCCACATCCAGGCTGTGAAGAATAGCCCACCAACCATGTTGTTTTGCCTCTTGCCTATTTGCTAATTAGTCTAATACCACTGCCTGCAGCAATCCCCTCACTACCTACCTTTACCCTGCTCCTCTCATTTTTTTCAGTGACCTCATTTCCAGTTCTCCTTGCTCCTTCTTCAATTTGAATCCCAGATTGCAGAAGAATTAGAAGAGATCTTGGAGCATCTCTGGTTCTACCTTTCAACCAGTGCAGGAGCCCCATTCACAGCTTCCCCTAAAGCTGTTCCTTTCTCTTTGGCCCCCACCTTCAATGATAGCCAGATCTCTCTTCTTCTTGGGCCTCCTGCCCCTGCTCCACTGAGGAAGATTCATATGGTGAGTTCAAGTTGACCTGCTTTGTCCAGACTGAAAAAATTAGAGCTCAGGATAATCCTAATTCATCTCTTGAGCTGCAGCCTTTCTGATATTAGACTTACGTTCCTTTTCAGGATTTTCTTTTAAGGCTAAATATTTCCAGTTTCTCAACTTTTCCAGATTCAAATATGACCTCTCACAATCCTGAGGAGCTTTCTCTGATTGATTCTGGTTTTCCTATAGACCCCTCAAATTATGTCCTAGCCCCAAAACTGATTATTACAAAGAGGTCCATTTGGCAAGTGAAGTCCGCTGGGTCTTCTTTTAAATTTTTAGAATGATGCAAATGTTCTAAGAATAATCATGGTGATGAATACATAACTATGTGATGATATTATGAGCCACTGATTGTATACTTTAGATGGACTGTATGATGCATGAAGATATCACAATAAAAATATTTAAAAAAAAAAAAAAAAGAACCCTGCTCTTGGGGGTCCAACAATCTAATAGGCAAAGCAGATAGAAACTGCTTTTTGTACCCTCAGTTTCCATTAGTTTCTACGTGCATACTATTGGCTCATACTGACCTTATTCTTGACATAAGTAAAAGAGGTTATGATTAAAATAAACGTTGAGGATTATCTACTAGTTCAATCCACTAATTTTACAGAAAAGGAAACTGAGACCCAGAGGTCAAGTGCCTGGGCAGAGCCTCTCATCTTATATACTGTAAGGATAGAATGAGGCTTTTAACTTCTAGTCTATGTATGCTCTTTTAACTGCATCAGGTTCTTCTCGATTGGCTGCCAATTCAGAGAGGTGGTAGGACACATCTTCGGCTTTCTGGCCAGTTTTTCTCATTCATTATTTTGTGCTATTGAATTTTTGAACCCAATGCATGATCTTGGGTTTAGCCCTTTTGGATTTCTTCTTATTCATTTCATTCAATCTGCTGCGAAAATTTCCAGCCTTAATTTTCTGATCCATTGCTGTGGCAGGCCCTCCCAGCCTTGTGTCTGACTGATGTATGGAACTTCCTTTAGCTCTGGATGCTTTTCATACTGTGCTCTATGCCAGCCTGTTCTACTGGAAGCTTGGCAGACTAGACACACTGCCTGAAGCCAGACTCACCACTAGCTTCCTTTTCCCCTCACTCATTTGCTTGGCAGTTCCCTTCCACAGCAAGTCTCTCTTCTCCCAGTTGCCTCCTACCCTGCTCATCAGAAGTTCCACAAACCCATTTCAGACTGTATTCCTGGTATGAAAATTAGGGAAAATATGGCAAACAGTGCTTTGCTTTATTTTTTGAAAGAGTCTTTCCTGAGAGTCTATATATTGAAGTGAGAAAAATTCCTGGTCGAGGCATCACTCAGACACTTGTTCCTATCACTTCATAGACATGTTATTTCTCTCTCCTTAGTTTCCTCATCTATATAGTAGAAGGAGATGGAAACTCACAGCTAATGAGCTGTGCTAGCAGCTGTGCTAGGGCCTTCATTTACAGTTGTATTTCATTTGCACCACAAATCTGCAGAGCAGGCAATATTCTTATTTCAAAGAAGAGAAACTGAGGTCAGAGAAATTAAATAATTTGCCAGGGCTTATCCAGCTAGTAAAAGGCAGAGATTCTTCATCCCCTCCCTCCTTTGTTGATCTACTATAAAAAAAAAATACTTTAATAATGAATGCGAATGTGTTTTGAAAAGTATAAAGCACTCTGTAAGTATAAGGATGAGTTATTAAAATACCATGATCCCTCACTTGCTTTTTCTCCTTCTCCTTTTATTTCACCTCCCTAAAATATAAACAGCTGTCTGTGGCCCAGACCTATCAAAGAAATGTCATAAACCCATTTTTCAAAATGTCAAATGCCCATGTACGTTAGCCCAAAGTAATTAAGTCCTTTTATTTTCTCCAAGTCACAATACAAAGCCCTGGGAGTTTCTAGTATGTGCCCTTTCTCTTCCATCTTGAACTAATGGAAATCAAGGCTGAAGGCTGAGCTTGCAGGGGAGTCCATGAGAGCTCTTCAGTGCCGCAGGAGCCTGGCCCAACTTTGGCCAGACTCCAGCAGTGACCACAGAGTGCTAAATAATAACAGGGTTGAATTATTTATCCAGGGGGCAATGACTCATGATGGCAGGGTCCACTTCTAGCAGAGAGCCAGTTCCCCAGGGTCTAAGGGGGCTGGGTGTCAGAGGCAGCACTGTGATCCTGGTCTCCAGGTAGCCTGCCTTGCCACCTCCCCTCACAATCATCCCACCTTGGACACAGCAGGCAGAGGGAGAGTACAGTGTGGCAGGACACACAGGAGGACTAATATCTCAATGACGTAATTGGGTCTTTATGCTGAGCTAGATATTTGTGTACACATTTTGCCATTTCATCTCTATAACAATCCTTATTTCCCTATTTTTTCCTGGTAGAAACTGAGGCTCATGCACCAAGTTATATAGTTGGAAAAGGACAAAACCAGAATGTAAGCCCAGGTCTGCCTTGTTTTCAGGATACCATGTGGACCTTCTCTTAGAATTTCTTTTTCCTGACAATTATTTTAGAAATACGAACTAAGAAGTTTAGTTGCTGTCAAGCACATGAGTAGGGAGCAATGGATGCTAAGCTTGGTGTTTGAGGCTGTCTACAACCTGTTCCTTTTCTAACTGCTTCTTATCCCACAACAGTACTTTCCATCAATAGCATCACCTGGGAGTTATAAAATACAGACTCTTTTTTTTTTTTTAAATGCAAACGTTCCTATTTTGATCATTCCGTTCTACATATATAATCAGTAATTCACAACATCATCACATAGTTGCATATTCATCATCATGATCATTTTTAGAACATTTGCATCAATTCAGAAAAAGAAATAAGAAGACAACAGAAAAAGAAATAAAATGAAAACAGAAAGAAAAGAAATATATACATACTATACCCCTTACTCCTCCCTTTCATTGATCACTAGCATTTCAAACTAAATTTATTTTAACATTTGTTCCCCCTATTATTTATTTTTATTCCATATGTTCTACTCATCTGTTGACAAGGTAGATAAAAGGAGCATCAGACACAAGGTTTTCACAGTCACACAGTCATTTTGTGAAAGCTATCTCATTATACAATCATCATCAAGAAACATGGCTACTGGAACACCTGTCTACATTTTCAGGCAGTTCCCTCCAGCCTCTCCATTACATCTTGAATAACAAGTTGATATCTACTTAATGAGTAAGAATAACCTCCAGGATAACCTCTCAACTCTGTTTGGAATTTCTCAGCCATTGACACTTTGTCTCATTTCACTCTTCCCCCTTTTGGTCAAGAAGGTTTTCCCAATTCCTTGATGCTGAGTCTCAGCTCATTCTAGGATTTCTGTCCCACATTGCCAGGAAGGTCCACACTCCTGGGAGTCATGTCCCATGTAGACAGGGGAAGGGTGGTGAGTTTGCTTGTTGTGTTGACTAGACAGAGAGGCCACATCTGAGCAACAAAAGAGGCTCTCTTGGGGGTGACTCTTAGGCCTAATTTTAAGTAGGCTTGACCCATCGTTTGTGGAAATACTTTTCCACTCACTGATCAAATCACTCTGGGATTCATCAGGGCATCACTGTGGACCAACCAACAAAATCTCATGTCCTACCCAAGGTTCTATGTACTTATGGTGTTTAACCAAGCTATCCACATAAGTTATATTAGGAAATGCACTAGTCAAAATATAAATTTTGTACCAAATAAACATTTTTTTGCTTTAGTCTCACACATAAGTTGAAATTTTAAAATATTAATTACCATCTATTTTCAGCACCCTGCAGTAATTACCTTCCTTTGTTCTTCCTCATGCAAAAATATTTTTAAAATTTGTACATTTAGTCACTATCATTATACACTCTAGGCATTCCTAGATTATACCATCTCAATCTTTATCATCTATCTTTCTTTCTGATTTCATTTATGCCCCAGCCCTCCTCCCTCTATCATTCTCACATTCAGCTTCATTCAGTGTTTTAACATAATTGTATTACAGTTAGGTCTTATTGTGCTGTCCATTTCTGAGCTTTTATATTCAGTCCTGTTGCACAATCTGTATCCCTTCAGCTCCAATTACCCAATATCTCACCCTGTTTCTATCTCCTGATGGTCTCTGTTACCAGCGAAATATTCCAAGTTTATTGACTAATGTCAGTTCATATCAGTGAGACCATACAGTATTTGTCCTTTTGTTTTTGGCTAATCTTGCTCAGCATAATGTCCTTAAGGACCATCCATGTTGTTACATACTTCATAATTTTATTCTGTCTTACAGCTGCATAATATTCCATCATATGTATATACCACAGTTTGCTTAGCCGCTCGTCTGTTGATGGGCATTTTGGCTGTTTCCATTTCTTTGCAATTGTAAATAATGCTGCTATAAACACTGGTGGGCAGATGTCCATTTGTGTCCTTGCCCTCATGTCCTTTGAGTAGATATCTAGCAATGGTATTGCCGGGTCATATGGCAATTCTATGTTTAGCTTTTTGAGGAACCACCAAACTGCCTTCCACAGCAGTTGTACCATTTGACATTCCCACCAACAGTGGATAAGTGTGCCTCTTTCTCCACATCCTCTCCAGCACTTGTCATTTTCTGTTTTATTGATAATGCCCATTCTGGTGGGTGTGAGATGATATCTCATTGTTGTTTTGATTTGCATTTCTCTAATGGCCAGGGAAGCTGAGCACCTCTTCATGTGCCTTTTGGCCATTTGTAAAATACAGACTCTTGAATACAATTTTGGATTTACTACAATGGGTAATAACCTGGTGACGGGACCTGGGAATCTGTATTTTTAAGCCTCCCAAATGAGTCTGATGATCAGCTCGGTTTGAAAACCACCATCGTACACAAACCCTTTGTCTAGTCCCTTTCCAAATTAATATCTGAGTTAGTTTCCTAGGCTTAGTTTCCTAAGCTACAGCAGATTTCCTGGTCTAAATTTCCTCATCTGAAAATTGGAGATCTAAGTCCTGCCCTGTAGACTTCTATTAGTTTCCTCTGGCTGCCATAACAAATTACCACAAACTGAGTTGCTTTAAACAACAGAAATATATACTCTCGTAATTCCGGAGGCTAGAAGTCCAAAATTAAGGTGTAGGCAAGGCTCCTCTGGAGGCTCTGAAGGAGAATCTGTTCCATGGCTTTCTCCTAGCTTCTAGTGGTTGCCAGCAGTCCTTAGCATTCCTTGGCTTGTGGCTGTGTTACTCCAATCTCTGCCTCCTTTGTCATCTGATGTTCTTCCTGTGTGTCTCTTTTTCTGTGTCTAAATTTCTCTCTTCTTATAAAGACACCAGTCATTGGATTAGGGCCCATACTATTCCACTCCTACCACATCTTAACTTGATTATATCTGCAAAGACCCTATTTCCAAATAAGGTTAAATTCACAGGAGCAGGGGTTAGGACTTGAACATATATTTTTAGGGGACATAATTCAACACACAACACCATCTCTATTTCCATTTCTGCAGCTTTGCTCATTGCATGAACTTCACTTAGATTGACTTTATTCTACTTCCACCCATAGTTCTAACTTTGCTCATACCCTATCATCTCCATAAAGATTTTGAACATCACAGCTCCCAGGAATGTTCCCCTCTCTGCATCCCATTAATATCTTTGGATCTCAACTGGCACATATATTAGTTAGGATGTTAGTTTAGAAGTTGTGACAGAGACCCCAAATAACTGTTTTGTCTCATTTAATACCTAGAAATAGATTTGTCTTCCCGAACAGTCCAGGCTCCTTGGGTACCTGATGCTCCAGAGACTCAGGCTCCTCATATTAAATTGCTCATCCCTAGGGTAGTGTCTTTGTTCACATTATCCAAAATGGTTCATCATCATTCCCATATTCCAGCCAGTATGGAAACAGAAAAGAGGATAAGGAAGAGCAGTGACACAGGAGTTGCTCAGAACAATTCTGTTCACATCTCACCATCCAGAACTTACTTACATGGCCATCATTAGCTGCAACAAAGATTGAGAGAAGCAACTTTATTCTGGGTCACTACATGCCCAGTTAAAATTGGGGGATCCTACTAACTATGGGAGCAAAAGAGGAGAATGGATATGAAGGAACAATCTAGCAGTTTACATTCTATCTGGATTTGTAATCTGTTTCTGTGTTCCCAGCTAGACTGTAAACTCCTTGAGAGCAGGGGACCAGGCTTTTATTTTGTGATCCTTTTAGGATCTAGCACATAGGAAACACTCAGTGAATGTCACTGTTTGGGGAGACAGACTATAGCAATTGGCAAAGTTTTGGAATTTGTCAGTAGATTTTTATTTTATTCTATGTTCTGCCACTGACCAGCTCCATAATTTAGGGCAAATTTATTAACCTCTCTGGGTTTTTGTTTCATAGACTTATAAAATTTAGTTGGAAAGCATCTTAGATATTATCTAATCCAACCTTCTCATTTTATAGAAGAGGTAGTTGAAAACCAGAGACAGTATTGAACTGTCCATGATATGTACCTACATTAATCGAAGAGATAGAGCCCAGGCCTCTAGCAACCAACTCAGGCTCTTTTCCATGGCACTAAGATATTTCCCATATCTGGAAAATGGGTACAAGGGAAAAGGTGGCCTCTAAGCTCCCTTCCATCTCAGAAACTCTGATATACATACACAGTCATCATTTCTACCACTCAACATAAAACTAGGATAATTTCCAAGCACCAAACTGCCATGTCCTCTGCATCTAGCTATGTACTTCGGCAATTTAGAGTCATTCAAGAGGCAGACCATTTTAAATCTGTGGGTGCCAGGGTGATCTAAGAAGCAAAACCAGTGGAGAAAGTAAGGGAGGGAGACTAGGAAGACCTAGTTTGGTTACAAGTAGCAATATTTCCTGCGAACTTCCTGTAAGAGGACACTTCTAGGATGGGAGAAGCTGCCCTCAGCAAATTTGGGACCCAGGTTCACACACGAAAATTAAATAACAGAATAGAAGGATGTATGTAACATTAAACAGAAGAAATGTGTCACAAGTCATACTGGCCGCAATCATGACAACACTCTTCATTTATTGCTCAAATGCAAAGTGTGCCTCACACTGTGATAGGTATTTATTTTATGGGTTTGATCTCATTAAATTCTCACGACAAGCTTCGGGGATTACTGAAGGTCATACAGCTGGTAAGTGGTGATTAATTGTCAGAGGACTGGTGTGAAGATCATAAATTATGGAGCAGTTCAGTAGGAGAGAAGACAATGGACACGGTGGTCTGGGAAAGCTCTGTGGGGAAGAGAGTCAAAGTGGATTCTGAAAATGGGTGGAATTTGTAGAAAAGGGAAAATGTGAGGACAGGAATCAAAGGCAAGACATGTATAGAGAACACTGAGTGAACAAATTTCCATGTAAGGTATGGAAGTAATTACATACAAGGACTAACAACCAAATTGTGGCATTATGGGACTAGGGCATTGGACACACCCAACAATGATTCTTAGAGGACAGATAAAAAGTCAGGCTGAAGTCCCATAGCTCAAATGTGGTCTCTATGTAAGAGAAAAGAAAATAACTGAAAAACTGTAAAGACAATTTGTGACAAGTGCCTTTAAAAAGGTCTATATCTTTTCATCCAGGAATATCACATCTAGCATTTAATCTAAATAAAATTTCAGATACAAAATGAAAACTAGACTTTACCAAATATCTAATAATAGGAGAATAGTACATATTCATGACTACATTTTGTAGGTTTTAAAAACATGCTTTTGAAGAATTTTTAATATCATATAACACATTGTCAAGAAAAGCAGAATGTAAAGCTGAAATACATTAAGATCCTAGTTTTAAATTACATATATAATATACAATTGTGCGTGTGTACATACATACTCAATAGAAAAAAGACTAGAAAGAAAAATAGCAGTATATTTACCGTGATATCATTGCAAGGTAGGATTATGGGTGACTTAATTTTTTCCTTTAAACTTTTCTCTGTTTCTCAAGTTTTCTTCAGTGAGCATGAATTTTATAGCAATTTTTAAATACTAATTTTTAGCCTTATAAAAATGTTAAATCCCCATCTACTGTCATGAGCCACTATAATAAACCTTTTACTTTGTTTTTACAAGATAATTTACTATCTTTTCCTTGGGTATACAGACACTAATATTCCAACCAAATGATTATTCAGTAATCACTTCATCCATAGATTTCAGAAGTTCACTTAAACCTGATTTTTCGGTGTTTCCATGTAAACCCCTCAGCCCCATGGCTCCCAATGGATTGGAGAACCCTGAAGTATCCCATTAATGTTCTCTGTAGCTACTTAGATAAATTGTCTTCCCTAGAGCCATAAATCCTGTCCCCTTATTTCAGGGGACAGGCACCAAAACCTCTTTCAAACGCTATGATTTACAGAGCTGTAGTTTTCAGAATGTCAGGGTTCCTTCATCAATTTCCACAGGTCCTTCCCAGGTATAGGAACATATATATATATATCTAATGGATCAACATTACTGCACTTGGGCCAACAATTTTCACTTTTGTCCTTTCTGCTTGGTTTGATTTGAGGTTTATTTATTTTTGTTCCTTCCACTGAAATAGTTGGGATATTAGCTGAGAAGAGGAAGTGCATTAAATATAACTTGATCAGAATTCCAGCTTGCTTTTTCCCTCACTGCTAGAGGAGCAATATAAAGATTAATAACAGAGAGTGGCCCCCATGCATTTAACCACAGTGCAGCACCCCATCACCAAGTGACAATTAGGAACCCTCCATGAATATCAATGATAGGTGACCAAACAGAGCTTCACACAAACCAGGTGGACCTCTGCTTTAGCTCAGCTCCTCATTCATCACTGAGCTGACAGTCTGCAGAGGTCCATGCTGAGCACGTGGTTCAGTCTTTCTTTTTTACCCAATGAAATGATCTATGCTCTAGGACCAAGTGGGAGAAGCAAAGAGGAAAATGAAATAGGCTTGCCTTGGCATGCTTGGGCAATAGCTCAAAGTGTCTACTTGAGACTTAAAAAGAAATCTCTCACAATGATCTTGCCTGTCCCTGCTTGCAACTTTCTGGCTCTGAGACAAGGGAGAGGATGGTTCTACCTGAAATAGTGCTTTTTTGGAGACAGCATTAAAAATTGGGATTGCACAGTCAGTTGTGTGATTTTGGACAAGTCACTCTGGGCCTATGTTTCTTCATAGAAATACAGATGTAGGATGAGAGGCTGGATGAGATCTATGGATTTCAAACTGAGTTCTCCCAGACCTCAATGCTTGCAGGGGCAAGAGGAGGGGAAGGTTAGTGCCACTCCATAAAAGCATCTTGATTTTGTTTATAGACTACTTAAAAATGTACAGAGCATGGCCATACATACAAATCTCACTTGATCCTCACAACTTTGTGAGGAAGGCAGGTCAGATATTACATTTATTGAAGTTACTATAGCTGTGTAACAAACCACTCCCCACCCCCACCCCCCAAACTTGATGGTGCAAAACAACCATTTCATTAAGCTCATGGATTCAAGAATTCAGGCTGGGCACAGCAGATGTTTGTCTCTGCTCCTTGATATTTGGGGCCTCAGTTGAGAATATTCAAAGGCTGGGGGGGGGGGTTGACTCATAGCTGGGAACACATCTGGATGTGCCTTCACTTGCATGTCTGGTGCTTTGATGCTGCCTGTCTATTAGGACTTCAACTGAGCTGCTGATGGGCACACCTTCACATGGCCTCTCTCTGTGGTCTTTTCATGTGGGCTAGTTAGGCTTCTTGACACAATGGCAGCTGAATTCCAAGAGCTAATGTCCCAGAAACAAGGCAAAATTACACAGCATTTTTATCATCTAACCTCAGAAGTCACACAGTGTTTCTTCTGCCATATCCTACTGATTGTAGGCAGTTCCAAACTTTTACCCAAGATCAAGGGAGACGACAAGGGAGAAGAATCAATCTCACAATGTATGAAGAGTTTGTGGAATTGGAGATAGTTTGGCTATTTGGGGGAAAAACAGTCTGTCACATCCTCTTCATTTGAAAGATGAAGGGGCAGACAAAGAAGAATGGGTACACATCTACTAAGGGCACTAGAACAAATTCCTTGGGAGATTCAATAACTTCTATTTTTACCATGCTGCTTTCTTTCAACTCTATGTTTTATCTTTCTGAGCTAACTGGTCACTAATTTAGTGAATATATTATCATAATGATGCTGCATGGTTAGCCTCACAGAATAATGTTTTCTAGTAAAATGGGACATTTTTACTTCACCTGCTTCAGAGAAAACTGGAATGGAAAATGTATATAAATTTGATTAAAATTAAGGTGAAAGGTAAGGTTATTCATGTTTCTTCCCTGCCTCCAGTCCAGCAACAGGAATACAATAGGTACTTAGTAAAGCTTCAATCCTTTCCAAAGTCAAGGCATATAAACAATTCTTTCAGTAGTTTACTTAAATTTTCATCCACCTAAGTGTATTTACTTCCAATTTACCAATGAGAAAAATGAAGACCAAGACCAAGAGAGAGCCAAGAATACAGGATAGAGTCTGAGGAGATCGCTGAGCTTTGAGGGAAGTTGTGAAGCAGAAAACTTTTTATTGATTCAACAGCCATCTTTTGGGAAATTTCAGTTTCTGGTCCAATGCTCAATACAGAATCCAGAGTCAAGTCACAATGGTCCCTACCATTGAGGGCCTCACACTCTAGCAGAGAAGATATCCAACATAATCACTGCTGAAGATGAGCCTGAACAAAGCACTACTGGAACACAGAGGAAGCAGAAAGGGGCACTCATTGCCTGGGAGATTGGCAGGTTCCACAGAGAAATAACATTTGTGATGGGCCTGAAGGGTGAGGTAAAAGCTATCTAGGCAGAGAAGGTAGAGATGGAAAAAAAGTTCTGGGCATAAGTAATAAACATGGGAAGCACAGAGACATAAAAGGATGCAATGTGCCCTGTAAAAGGTAGGTATTTGGTCAGTGTTGGAGGGTAAGTGTGAGGGTTGGAAAGACTAGCAGGGGAGGAAGCTAGAGAAGTAACTTGAGGTCAGTAGCATTCCTAACTAATCCCTTTCTGTGAATTTTACCTTCCTCATAGTCCCACCTTATCCCCAATTCTGAGACCCAGCTATCTGACTCTCCACAATTAAAATCAACTCTGCAAAGTGTCTGGAATCAATCATTTATACTCTAATGTAAATGAGATATCTACAGCTTGTTCTTTCTTGGAAGTATTTTATCAAAAACTTAATTTCAGCTTATGGAGAGAAACACTGTCTCTCTCTTATTTGAAATAATGTTGCAGAGATTTTTCCTAAGAACAATGAAATCCCAGTCCTGTGGGGAAAACATCTATCACTCCATCCCAGAGACTGAATCCTGGGTTCAACTAACCATTTATTCAACTCCTTGTGCCATTTCAGTTGTCTATATCATCCTTGGTTATTTTGAGCTCCTCTGGTCTTTGAATGAGAGCTTAATTATCCCAAGAGCTGCTAAACACTTTCCCCAATAAAATACAGTACGTCCTATAATGATCAACCTGAAGGAATTTTATCCCTCACATACAGCAGTCCAAACTCTTAGGCATGGGGGCAGATGTAAATGTTAACAACCTTGCAGCTCATTGCCTATAAAAACTCATTTATGGGTATCTAAGTAACAGATGATTGTCGAGTGCCTACAGCTAAAACGATAATTCCAACTCCTACTTGCTGAATAAGGCTAATCTTGCTTTTATATGCAAGAACATGTGACTGAGGCAAAGCCAGACTTTACCAATACAGTAATTCAGTCCATTCACAGTGCTACAGAAGGAGGATGTTTCCTCTGGATGACTGACCTCCTTTCCTTTTTTTAAAAAAAAATTTTTTTTTCTTTTTGCATGGGCAGGCTCCAGGAATCGAACCCGTGTCTCCAGCTCAGCAGGCAAGAATTCTTGCCACTGAGCCACTGTTGCACCACCCTTTTAACCAGTAGCAGTTACTGCCTGGCTTGTTGGTTCATCAGTGCCCCTTCTTGTCCTTTACTTATTGCCATCTTTGAAATTTACCTGACCTTGTATTAGAGGCTGCTGGCTGATCATTAAACTCCATTCTTGCTGCTTTTTCTCAAATTATTCCTCTAACCCCTTATTCTTGCCATCTCTTGCTGCCTGTTATCTGTAAATGACCTTCTGACTCTTGTTTAACTGAGCTCTGGTTTTTGGAACTCTCATTGTACTGATTGGCTTTGCTCCCTGCCCTTGTAGCTTTGTGACCGCAACTGCCAAAGTGACTTTGTGCCCTCCTCTAAGTACAACTCTACTCAATCCCTTCCTCAGTAGTACCCTGAGGATCAGCATTGAGCTAGCCATGTTGGCTACCACTTTTGTTCCCCTTCATGGTCCCTGGGCCAGGGAAGAGGTGATTGCTTCACTTTCCTGTGCTCAAGCCTCTAACTTGTGCCCTGGTCCTAGATACCAGGTCTACAGTTTATCATCCTCTTGCCTTATCATCCCTGTCCTGCCTGATTCTCTTCTAAATGCTCTAGTTGTTTCCTTTGGCATGGAGGCTCTGTCTTGCCATCACTGTGCAAACGGTGCTTTCAAGAACTGGAGTCCAGTGGAAGCCCTAGTCCTTGGGTCCAAAGGCTCCCTCTTGCCATTCTCAGTCAACATCAGGCTATGACTTCTAATACCATGTTGAAGACACTGACTTCCAGTCTGGACTGTGACCCCTTACTTGTCTATCTCATCTCTGGTCACTGCATTTTTAAAAAACTTTTTTATTGTATAATATAACATACACACAAAGCAAAGAAATTAAAAAAAATTAGTTTTCAAAGCACTCTTCAACAAGTAGTTTCAGGGCAGATCCCAGAATCTGTTATGGGTACCATACGATCTTCTCAGATTTTTCCTTCTAGGTGCTCCAGAATATAGGAGGCTAGAAGGCTTAAATATTTTTTTATCATCACAACCAACTTTTTTCCCTTCACTTTGTGAAAAATAACATATATACAAAAAAGCACTAAATTTCAAAGCACAGCACCACAGTTAGTTGTAGAACATATTACAGAATATGACATGGGTTACAACATCACAATTTTAGGTTTTACTTTTAGCGCTCTAAGAAGATACTGGAGACTAAAAGAGATATCAATGTAATGATTCAGCATTCATACTCATTTGTTAAATTCTATTTTCTCTGTATAATTCCACTGTTGCCTTTGATCCTTCCATCCCTCTCTTTAGGGGTGTCTGGGCTATGGGCATTCTAATTTTTTCATGTTGGAAGGGTATGTCACTAATATGGGGTAGGAGGATGGAGCTATCTGATATTCTAGAGAGACTGGGCCCTCTAGGTTTCAGGACTTATCTTGTCCAGGGACCCATCTGGAGGTTGTAGGTTTCTGGAAAGTTACTCTAGTGCATGGAATCCTTGCGAAATTTGGTCATTGAATTTTATTTCACTGTGTGGACTTCTTGCTGGGTCTATTCCAAAACCTGCCATATCTCATTGATTAAAGTCAGGATAGGCCTACTGAAATAACAAACAAACCCAAATCTCCAAAGCTTAATACAATAAAAGGTTTATTTCTCACTCACATCAGTTCAAGTATTTGACAGATAGCTTCCTTGCATTCAGTGGCCTTTCCTTCTTCTAAGATTCTCTCATCCAGCCAGCCAGTAGACAAAGGAAGAGAAATAGCAAAGGATATCTCAAGAGATTTTAGGGCCTGGCAAAGAAGGTATCATTGTTTCTGCTCTCATCACCGGCTAGAACTAGTACCTGGTCTCACCTTAAAAATTAAATTTTCCTATGTGCCCAGGAGAAAATGGTTTGGTGTATACTGTCTGCTATACAGTGGGGACAGCTATTTTCCAAGAGCTATCTCCTCCCAATCCAGCATGCCTCCCTACTGCCCTGCCCCAGGTTATCAGTCTGTATTCCTGAAAAGACATTTCAGAAGTAACAGAAGATGTGGGCTGATACTTACGCTTTCCCAACACCTGAGCAGAAGGTGGATCCCTGGGGAAAGCTGTCTAGAGAGAACTTCAAGCCCTATATAATCTTGCAAATTGGGTCCTTTTTGACAAGTGAAAACCTTTCATTTCTTCCAAGAAATATTCTCTTTCCCCTTCGAGGGACTTGTTCAGAGAATAGATACTTAAGTGATAGGTACTTTGTGAATATCTAGATGGAGGGGACAAAAACGACATGAAGAATAATTTAGACAAAACAATGTAGATCACCATGGAAACAATCTTTAGAACACACTGGGGAAAAGGATTCATTGTTAACATTATTCATATTTTGCAGAGATATCCAATCACCAAATTCAATTTTAGACCCTTCAATCATGTTTTCTTCAAAATTCTAGGGTTGTTGTAAGTAAATAGCACTGGTTAGTTTTCAGGGAATCTTTTTCTTATCCATCTAATAATCTTTAATGAAAATAATGCTTTATTAAGATAATTTACTGTGTCCTCATTGGTTAATTTGAAATTAGTGAAAGGTCAAGCTATAATTAACATAGTAAGTTTACAAACCTAGTCCCAAAGTATTTTTTATTCTGACAGTAGAAGCTTATAAAAAATGACAAAAATACATATTTAGTTGAAATATGCAGGAGGAAAACAGGAGGTTTGTCTTTTGTATTGCCTGGAAAAAAAGGAGACCCTATATTTCACTATTCAGAAGTAGTGTTTCTCAGACTTTCTTTACTGTCCCAACTTACCTGAAGAAGTCTACCCATATGTATGACTCATGGTCAGTAATAATAATTCAACATGGCTGTTTAAACAAAACCTATGGGGGCTGTTGACGAATTGTTTGTTCCATATACTTCTAAAGAATGCCAAAAGAAGATCAGTGCTTCTGCAAGTGAGGCCTCAGAGATGTAGGGTCACCACATTCCATGTGCTAGGCCTCACCTTGTAGTCCTGGAAATGCATATCTGTTTCCCACTATTACCTGCCTACTATTCTCAAAGGACTCAGTCCCTATCCATTCCCCAGGCTCTGGCCATCCTGGGGGAGAGTTGTTTGTCTTCCTCATCAGGACTGAAAGGCAAGGACATGTATAGTTTGATGTTCTAGTATCAGAACCAGCTAACTGGCTTACAAGTCATAAGCCACGTACCTCAAGGACTTCTGGAGAATGTAATTGTGTTTTCTTTTTTTCTTTCCTTTCCCCTAGTCTTCCAAATACATGATATCTGTGGACTCAAGGAGAAAAGAGAATTTGCTTGCCTGAAATAGAAGCTAAGCCTTCATAAAATTGTGAGATTTATTTCTCCCTTTCTTTCACTTCTTCCTACAAACATGTGTTAAACATGTACTGGTGCCTCCAGTATTACTTCTGTTTCCATTTTCCCTTTCTGTGACTTTTTCTTCTTCCTTTGCTATCAGACACCTTCCTGCCCTCCAACAATCTGTGACTTCAAAACTTGTTCTCAGGAATGTTCAGCTATTAGTTGTTTGCACCTTAGTGCAAAAGTAAATTGCTGTGTTCCCTTGCCTAAAGGAATTGGCATTTGACCTTCAATCTCTTATTATGGTATCAAATAATTTCCTTTTCAAGGAATTTTAGACATCAATTTGCAAGCAGGGAAAATATTTTCAAAGTGGGATGTTTTAACTTCCCAGCTGTTAAAACAAATGCCATACAATGGGTTGGTTTAAACAATGGGAATTTATTGGCTAGGAGAAGTTCAAAATCAAGGCCTCAGCAGGACAATGCTTTCTCCTTGAATACTGTAGCAATGTGGGGCTGGCTGCTGGCAATCCACGGCCCTTGGATTTTTTTTTTTTTTAAACTTTTTTTATTGTATAATACAACATATATACAAAGCAAAGAAATAAAAAAGCAATCGTTTTCAAAGCACTCTTCAACAGTAGTTACAAGACAGGTCCCAGAGTTTGTCATGGGCTACCATACCATCATCTCAGATTTTTCATTCTAGCTGCTCCAGAATATTAGTAGGCTAGAAGGAATAATTATTTCTTTTTATCACAATTGACTTTTTTTGTGAAAAATAACATATATACAAAAAAGCAATAAATTTCAAAGCACAACAACAGTTTTCAGAGTTTGATATGGGTTACAATTCCACAATTTTAGGTTTTTGCTTCTAGCTGTTCTAAGACACTGGAAACTAAAAGAAATATCAATTCAATGATTCAGCAATCATATTTGTTTTTTTAAACGCTTCTATGTATAACTACACCATCACCTTTGATCTTTCTATTCCACTCTTTAGGGGTATTTGGGCTATGGCCATTCTAACTTTTTTCATATTGGAAGGGTTGTCGATAATATGGGGTAAGGAGATGGAACTAGTTGATGTTCTGGAGAAACCTTCTAGGTTTCAAGACTTATATGATCCAGAGACCCATCTGGAGATTGTAGGTTTCTGGAAAGTTACCTTAATGCATGAAACCTTTGTAGAATCTTATATATTGCTCTATATGTTCTTTAGGATTGGCTGGAATGGTTTTGGTTGGGGTTTGGCAAATTATGATAGGTAGCAATGTCTAACTAAAGCTTGCATAAAAGTGACCTCCAGAGTAGCCTCTCAACTCTGAACTCTCTCAGCCACTGATACTTTATTAGTTACACTTCTTTTCCCCCTTTTGGTCAGGATGGAGGCCCTTGGCTTTTATGTCACATGGCATTGTACATTGCAGCATCTTCTCTTCTTTTCTGGGTCCCCTTGACTTCTGACTTCTGGCTGCTTCCAATGTGGCTTCTCTCTCTGTCTGGCTTTCATTCTGCTTACACAGGACTCCAGTAATCTGGAGTAAAGCCTAAATGATTCAGCTGGGCCACACTTTAAGTGAAGTAACACCTTGAAGAGATCTTATTTACAGTGAGTTCACATCCACCACAATGTGGACCAAGACCAAGAACATGTCTAAACTGGGTACACAGTTCAATCCACCACACAGAGGATCTTCTCCAAAACCTTAGAGTCATACTCTCTGATGACCATCTACTTCAAATATACATGAGGCTGGGTCCCATCTTTGGTTTCTCATTGGGAACTAAACTTTCATGCAAAGCATTCTCTGTAAGCTTAGTTACCTCCTAGAATATAGAAGGGCAGATACTGCTCCTTGTTGTGATCAAATAAAAGAATGTGAATGGTCAACTTCAGAAATAAATGTTAATATTGCTTTTAGGATAAAATCTTCATTCTTTTTCACAGTAAATAAGACCCTATATGATCCAGTTACCTATGTAATTCTTTAGACTCTTTCTACATGATTGGAGGAAAGCCATATTGGAATTTTGTCAGATCCTTGATCAAATAACAATCGCATTTTAGGATGCTTCTGCTTGGTATGTTCTACTAGTTAACCTCCTTCACTATACTAACTCTAACCCCTGCTTCAGGTCTCATCTAAAGTGCTACTTTTTTTGGAGGCCTTCCCTGACTCCCAGGGACCTACCCAGACTGGGATTAGGCTCCCTGATACATAACTGCGTAATATGTAATAGCATTTATCATGGTTGCATTTAGTTATTTGTCTTATGGAAGTATACACCACTGAATTTAGGCTTCACAGCTATCTGGCCTATTATTATATGCCAAACATCTAGCAGTGTACTGGGCTCAGAGTCAATGCTCAGTAAACATCAGAATGTATATATGACCAGTTTTAAGTATTGTGTCACTACATCAAAATTTTATCAAGAGTTCTCTTATTATTTGGTGATAAAAATTAATTAGCTTTGCTGTACTGAGTGGTCACCTACTGTTCAGATCAGCCCTTCTTGGGCAGAATCTATATTTGAGCTGTGCCCTCACTGTCTCATGAGTTGACTTTAATCCAACCTGTAAGACTCTGTTGGATTAATCTTTCCAAACCAGCGGTTTCTACTTAAAAGTCTCTGATGGATTGGAGTTGGCGACAGAATAAAGTTCAGACTCCGTCCAACCTTCAAGCCCTTCTGTAATCTGACCCTGACCCTGATTTACTCTGTAGGGTGAATTGTTTCTTCCACCAGACTTTATTCACTGACTCTAAGCTTTTGTTTACAAGATTTACTCCATACAGAAGGCTCAACCCTCTATCTATTTATTGAATTTCTTTCCATCCTGAGAGTTCTGCTTGTATCACACTTTTCTCTGTACAATAGTCTCTGGCCACCTGTTTTAAGACTCTTTCAGTTGCCAGCGATGAGGACAGGTCTCATACTGGTTTAAGTAGAAAAGAGAATTCATTGCCTCATGTATTTGAGAAGTCCAGGGACAGACATTAGGTATGATTTTAGGTAAGATCTCCTCAGTACTCTTTCACTCGCTTTTGTTTTTGCTTTCCTCTGAGCTGACTTCATTTTCTCATTTTGCATCAGGATTACCAGGGAATAGACACCAATAAGATTAATGCAGTAGCTTTGGAAAGGCTTACATTCTACCAATTTAACAACCTCAGGAAAACCAACTTCTGTTTCTTAAAAATCGCAACAAAAGCCCTAGAGAAGGCTTTCATTGGCCTTGCTTGGATCATATGCCCATCCTGAACCTATTGTTATGACTAGGAAACATGGTGCTCTGGTTGACAAAGACTGGGTCATGTGTCCACTCCTAGAACCCATGAGTGGGGTCAGCCTCAGAATTGCATGAACTGAGAGCAGGGGTTGGATGGCTACTCAAAAGGAAATGGAGATACTGTTACCAGAAAAGCAGAGAATGAATGCCAAGCAGAAGATGAGGGGATGAATAATATATATTCATTATATCACTCTAAATATAAGTGGTCTCCCTTGGCCCTGAATTTTTGTTGCCCTTTTTATCTATACTATTTTTTTTATCACTTATCATCCATAACCTTATCTTTCCTGGTCACAAGATGGCTGTCACAGCCCCAAACACTGCATCTTTACACTCACATTCCAAATAGAAGGAAGATAGCAGCATGTAGGAAGGGATATTTTCCAGAGAAAGGAAAAATTCCCTAGAGGCCACCAAAGAAACTTGAATCACCTAGAGAGGAAGCAGAGAAAAAAATGAGTATCTAGCATAGGGGAATGGAATAGCTGCTACTGGATTAACTAAAACAAGAGTCATTCCTGAGCTGAGCACTTTGCTGAGCAAAATCAGGCTTCTTTTAGCAAAGAAGGAAGGGGTTCCTGATGTTGGCCAGGCAAAGAGTGATTGCCAAGGATGTTTTTCATCAACTTTTCTGCTAGAGATTGAGAATATTTTATTGGTGCTGTACACTTCTGATTTTCACGTATTCTGTAAGGCTTTTTTAGAGCAGGAATTGTGGCTAATACTTTGCATTTTTCACAATGCCTTATAATTAGTATCAATCCAGTATTTGTAGTTTTTTTAATGTTTTTTTTTTTGATGATGAGGGGTTGTGTTAGTCTGCAAAGCTGCCAGAATGCAACACATTAGAGATGGATCGGCTTTTAATAAAAGGGGATTTATTTAGTTGAAAACGTATTGTTCTTCAGAGGAAAGGCAGCTAACTTTCATCTGAGGTTCTTTCTTACACAAGAAGGCACAAGGTGATCTCCAGTGGCCTTCCCTCCAGGCTTCTGGGTTCCAACAGCTTTCCCCAGGGTGATTCCTTTCTGCATTGCCAAAGGCCTGGGCTGAGCTGTGAGTGCTAAGATGAGGTATGCTGAGCTGCTTGGGCTGTGCTGCATTGACCTCTCTCATTTAAGCATCCAGCCAATTAAATCAAAAATCATTCATGGCAGCAGGCACCCCCCTAGCAGACCGCAGATGTAATCAGCGACAGATGAGCTTCATACGCTATTGGCTCATGTTCACAGCAACAGAACTAGGCACCTTCACCTAGCCAAGTTGACACCTGAACCTAACTACCACAAGGGCTGAGGAAAAAGTGTAGAAATCCAAAAAAGTGTAGAAATTGCTCTGGGCCTTGTGGATCAAAAATTTCATTTATGCTCTCGCTTCTAAGGAAAAAGTATCCATGGAATCACAAAGATGCAAATATACCTCAAATATATTTTCTTAGCTCTAAGTTATCATCTGGTCAACTTGCATATTGTTTGACTTTTTTTGTATGTATGGCCTATTTATATGGTTCACACATTTGTAAAATGAATTTAGTTAGGCAGTGTATAACTGCCTAACTGATCTCTTTTTTTATGTGATTCTTCCTCATTTTTAATTTAACAGGGAAATTCCTCTACTACCTAGTCTTAATTCACAATGTTAAGACTTCAGAAATATAGAATATTAAGAAAAAATATCAATCTTCTTGCTGTCAAACATACTCTACTGTCATATGGGCACTTAATGGTGTCAGGATGTCAATTTTATTTTGACAAGGCTCCTATAGACAGAATTCTCAACTTTTAGGCTTAATCTGGATGGGCAAGAGGATGTTTGAATTTTTTTCTCTATTTTCATGGAAACATATTTTTCCACAAGACTGGATGAGCACAGTATGTTTGTGATGCATTCTAAGGTTTTGGGAAGGGAAGGCTTCTCTACTGCTAAGGACCTATTATTAATTGTCTCTGAATGACGCCACAGTTGTTCTTATTTCCAACTGCTGTGATGCTGTTAACAGTCTGAAGATATTAGAATCTTTGTTCTCACCAATAAGTGGTTTCTACCACTTTCTTTTGGGGTTGTACCACTTGAATTTTAAATATGTGAAGTTATGATTATAAATCCATCATCTTTTGCTCATTAGTCAATATTATTGCCTTATCATTACTAAGTTGTAAATGTTTAGATATTTGTGGGGATAGACTGACACTTGCAACACTCTTTTATTAACTATCAATTGCTGTGTAACAAATGATCCCCAAATTAAGTGACTTAAAACAGTGTACATGTATTATCTTAAACAATTTCTGTGGGATAGGTCCTGGAAGAGGCTCAGCTGGGTGGTTCTAGCTCAGAGTCTTTCATGAGGTTACAGTAAAGATGTTAGCCTGGGGCTGCAGTCACCTGTAAGTTAGACAGGGTTTCCAGAATGCTCACTCCACACAGCTATTTGTCAAAGGCTTAAGTTTCTTGTCACATGAACCTCTGCTTGAAAATCCTCATAACATAGCAGTTGGGTCCCCCCAAACTGAGTGATTAAAAGGGGAGACTAAGCAAGATAAATTGTAGTGCCTCTTAGTCCCAAGTCTCAGAAGTCACATATTGTCACTTCTGCCATTTCTATGCAAGTCACTAGGTCCAGTCCACACTCAAGAGGAGGGAAATTAAACTCCACTTCTTGAAGGGAGAAGTATCAAAGAATTTGTGGATATATTTTAAAACCACTATAACTCTCTTGGTTTACCCTCTTTGTGACTGGGCATCTGCAAAACCAAACCAAAGCCAGGGGTTTAGTTTGTTGTCAAAAAATGGGTGGATGAATGGTGTTCCCTAAATCTTGGGTTAATTCACAAAGAATTTCAGCTTTCCAATCTATCCAACTAGGTGCTCCCTGAGGACTATAAGAGGCTAGACTGGAAGTTAAGTACGAGAAAGCCAGATTTCTTCTTTCAGCTTTTGACATATTACTGTTTTCTGTGGTCCCCATGAATATGCAGTGGTTAGGAAGTTCAACACCAGTACGACTGGGTTTGAACAGGAATATAAGTGTTTGGCTGTATTTACCTGGATTAATAGGTCAGAACAGCAGATGGCAAGACCTGAGTAAGAAGTTAGCTGGTTCTGTTGTGCTGGTGGTTGGCAAAGACCAGTCACAAATGCTAAAAATGAGGCTAGAAGAGTGAGTTCTGGAATCAAGTAAGCACCAAAGCCTCCCACTAAAACAATCTACAGCACCACTAGGAGGTATGCAGAATCCATGGGCAAGATTCTAGGCTTACTTCTCTAAATTAGAAATTGTAGTGGCTCTGGGTCCTTGGTGGCTTTTATTGCACAATGTCAGGAAGAGACCGCTTGGTACCAGATGGAGAGGTTGCAAGAACAGAGCATGACTGTCAGGCCAAAGAGTGAAGCAGTGTGCCATAAAGACAGATGGTGAGAGGGGTGCCCTCCATCTGTGGTGGCCTACTGCCTTTTCAATACTCATACTGCATGTGTACCCTTCACATGGGACCTCTTCAAGACTTTCTACATCCAAAGTATTTTTATTTAGAAGTCAAATGTAAATGTTCCAAGCTTTATTCCAGGCTGAGAGCTTTTCATGGCTTTTCTATTTTCTCACACTGGGAGACATCCGGGTTTCTGATACACTAATTAATAAGGAAATCACAGAATGGTATAATTTATGAACCTGGATGTTGGAGAGAAGATGCCACATAAGGATAGAGTCAGGAATAGAGTTCTCTTTCCAGTATGTTTCCTGCCATTAAGAAATCAGTATGAGAGCAGAGTGGGTGGGGAACATAGAAACATACATTAATTCTTCAAGATATAGATTGACTATACATGTCATTACCCTACTAAAGAAATTCAGTGGTTCTGTTAGTACCACTGTAGATCAAGATGGGAAGGGCCTGTGCCTTAAAAGGCTCTACTCTGGTCCTTCTCTGGATGTATCCCTACATACTAACAGGAATCCACTGACTCAAAGGAATGTGCCCATCTATATCTTTACTTCTTCAAATCTCAGTCCAGGTACAAAGCCAGAATCCCTGCCCAAATGGCTGGGAGCTCATTTCCAAGACCTGTGCTGATTTCTTATCTTGATCCTGAGACAGGCATCTATGGACCTAAGGGATGACTGTTTTTTGGGGGGAAAGTGGGAATGCAATTTGGACATGTGGGGTGGAGTGTGCAGGGAGTGTGTAACATCCTGCAGCATAAGACTGAACTGGCTATGGGAAGTAAAGAGTAGAGTTCAGTCTCTGTAATGGGAACCATCTCTCCCTGACCTGCCTTATTCCAGCATGAAGCGTGAGAAGACCAAAATTCTACATTCAAATCTGGTCTTTTGAGTTGCTATGAAAGTATATTTATCAAGGTAAAAGAGTTGAATTTTTTTATTTCACATTTTGTTAGCTAATTTTATAACTTTCACATATTTAGACATTTGCTATCTGGGCCTCCATGTGTAGCCCTTTTGTGGGCCTTATAAATGTTAGAGTTGGTCCTGGATCCCCATTTAATACAGCATCAAGTTGAACCAGCTTGGTCTGGTCTTCGAGGACTTTTATTCTATGAATCCTTTCTAATCTTACCTCCAACTGTTGTATTGCAGGACTCCTCCATCTACCAAACAGGTCAACTTATAATCATGCTTTTTCCATATTCTTTCATCTGTGCTAAGTTCACATTATTTTTTCCTCTCTCAAAGGTGTCAACTTCTGCTCTGCATTTATATGGGTCCAAACCCAGCTCAAGTCTCATTCAGTGAGGTCTCCTCCTCTTTACTCTAACAGCTTTTTCAGAGTCACTTATTGCTACTCAAGAAGTGAAACCTTGTGTGGCCATTTTTTCTCTTATTATGCACAAGGTATGGCTGTAAGATAAGGAGACCTCATTATGCAACAGTTTTCAAACTAAAGTATTCTTCTTTGTCAGAAGAATAAGATCAGGAGCATGTAGATAGGTAGGTGCCAAAGGAGATGACCTGCGCTTTCAAAAGATTGCAGAGGTCATTGGGAAAGATGTTTAAAAATAGGCCATAGGTCCATTAGAAAAGAAGTTTTTTGTGACCACTGAGAGAACAATAGATTGTGTGGGCAAAAGCAACGGTGTAGTGGGAAATATAAGGGATTAGAAAGTGAAGACAGCAAATATACTTTAAATGTTTCTTTCCAGAGGTTTGATTCTGAGAAGAAAGGACATAGAGTGGCTTGAGAGGGTGGATGAGGTAGGGTGATTTTGTTTCGTTCAAAGAATGGGGGAGAATGACTATGTTTGAGGGAGAAATTGATAATGACGAAAGGATAGCTGATTAGACAGTCTGGGAATGGCTGGGATATTATGCACAGGTGGAAGGGTTAACCTTGATGAGGAAAAAGGGCACTTCCTGCTGTGGGTAAGATGAATGAAGGCTACAGGATAGGCATAACAATGAAGAGACTGGATATATGCGTGGAGGGATTGGCTGACATTCCAGAGGAAAAGGCAGGAAAGTTCGAGTTTTTTGGAACAGATCCAAATTTCATATATTTAAATACCACATTCTTCCTTCCTTCTTTCTCTTCACATTTATTCAATGTCCTGCGTGTGCCAGGAGATACGGCTTTTTACATGATCTTGGAATTTGCTATGCTAGAGATTCAACTGAGATTTACTTTTTACCCTTCTGGAAATTTTTAAGTAGAAATAAATGCATGAATCAGAAGAGCCCTTTGTCAGACCACAAGTCGTAAGTTGGGGGTTGGCAAGCATGTGCATCCTAACAATGGCGCCCTGTTTGAGATGGAAAGGGAGAAGAGGCCAAGACGGAGGAAAGGGAGGCTCTGCATTAAACGGAGGCTTAGAGTCGGGTAAACCGAGGCGGGTACGACTTCATCTGGGAAAATGGGAATCCCTTGCGCCACTTCAGGCCGCGCTGTAACCAAGAGTAACCGCGCCTCAGCCCACACCCGCGCGAAGACCAGCCTCTTCCCCGAACCAGGTGTCTCTACGACTGCTGAGCAGCAACAGATACAAGCCAAGATGCATTATCCTTTACCTTCCAGTGAAGGTCCTTTGCCTCCGGCTACTTAAGGTCACTGCCACCTTTGCCCCTAGTTTATTGATGAGGGGCGGGGGCCGAGGGGACTTGGCAGGGAAGGGAGCGGTGAGCGGGGCGAATCACCTTTCCTTTTTTACAATTGGTCATAGCGGAGCCGAGTCCCGCCTCCTGCTCCGCGCCGACAGGCTGTCAAGGCTGTCAATCAAGGAGCCCCTGCCACCGCCCCTTGCCGTGGCCCGGCCCCTCGTGGTGGCTGGGATCTCGCGGGAAGAGCAGCGGGCTCGGCTGTGGCTCGATCCTCTGCTGCGCGCGGAGCGGTAGGGCTTTTCTCACACAAGCGCTTTCTCGCGGAGAGGTTGGAGCTGCTGCAGTCGCAGGCCTGGGCGGTCCCTTCTCTGCCGCCTGCTTCGCTTCCTCGGTTCGGTCACCCTCCAACACTGCCTAGGTAAGGAAGCCCGGAGCGCCTTTCAGCTGCCAAGCGGTCGGGGAGCGCCGACAAGGAGCAGCCGGGGCAGGCGGGCTCCCGACGGGGGCGGCTCCGGGGGCGGTTCCGCGCTGCCTGGTAGGCGCTAGGCTTGGCTGGGTGCGAGAGTGCGCGGGGCAAGGAGGCGGTGTGCTAGGGTCCGGGGGCGGGTGCCCAAGGGCGGTGTAGCGGGAGCCTGGGCTCCTTCGGGTGAGGGTCGTTTTATTGGGGTTTGAGGCTCTTCCGGCTTGGGGGAGGGGGTGAGTGGCGGCATAGAAGGTCCAGGGACTTAGGGATCGAGGAAGATTTATTAGGGTCCCGGGGTTTTATGGGGTGGTGTGGCGGGGTTCTGGGATGAGAGGTCCATTCATTGGGTACCCCGGCTCTTTGGGGACAGAGAACACAGTTTAGCAAGGTCCCGAGTCTCGGGAGAGGACAAGTCATGAGGGGTCTCCGGGGTCCTTTGAGTAGGGTGGCAAATGAAGAAGCAGCGTATTAGGGTTCTGGGCGAGGGTCTGTTTATCCAAGTCTCCGGCCGAGAGAGCGATGTATTTACGTTCTGCAGGGGCCGGGGCGGGGGCTTGCCGCGTTGATGGGATTGTGGGGGACAAAAATACAGACGGAGACCAGCGTCTCTACTGGGGTTTCTGTTTTCCCCAGCCAGGGGTGGTAACTTGGCATGGTCGCCAGTCTTTTCGGGGGCGACGGCGGGCCAGTTAGCAGGTACGGGCGTGATCTTGGAGAGGGCGCGGCTTAGTGGGCTCAGGGTCTGCTTGGGGCGGGAGAGAGCTTTAGTGGCATCTTATGCCGACCCAGTAGACAGTCTGTGGCTGGTCAGGAACCTGGAATGTTTTTTTTCTCTAGATGAAATTTACGTTGCTTAGTTGGAGATTGATCCGTGTTGTTGCTTAGTTGGAGAAATAGTGGGTTGGTTCTGCAGTTTCTTTGCTCTGCCCCGGAATCCCTGCGGGGGCGTGCTGGTCTCGCTGGAGCTCTGGGAGCTAGAAAGTGGCAGTACCTTATGTGGGCAACTAGTAGTCGGTCGGTTCCTTAGGAGGTGAGCGTCGGGAGGCTGAGCGTGGATGCCGCGTCGGCGGCTGAGGGTCGGGAAGACTGTGTGGATTCAGCTTCTAGGTGGTCTGCTCTGCTGATCAGGCACTTTCAGATCTGCCCTGAAGTCTTGCCGGAGTGTTAGGCAGAGTCGAGTAGCGCTGGGAAGTGTGCTCTGGCTTCTCTCTATTCTTTGAAAAGCATTTGTGGAGAGGAATAGCTTCAATTTCTGCCTCCAAATAAGAAACTGAACTTTGAAGTCCCCGAGCTGGAGCTCTGCACATGCGGAGCTTGGGACCTGTAAGGATGATCAATCGAGTTATTTTAGAGAATCCTGCTTAACAGTTTTATTGTAAAGGTGCATCCTAACCGAGTTCTTGTTAACTAACCCAGACTTAGGTGGAATTCAAATAAAATGACCTGTAAATATGTCTGTATGGTTCAAAAAAATGTATGGGCCAGAAAGTGTGTGCGGTTGCCTGACAGTGGTTCCATACTCTGACAGAGAGGCCTATAAATGAAGTCCTAGTAACTCTGTAAATCTGTAATTTTGGGTAAACAGACAAATTTGAGTATCCCAGAAGAAAGAATTTGCCTGCTTTAATCTTGGACCTGGTGACAGTTTTTAAAAAGGGGCATTTCTTTTGATCTTAGAACCAGAAAGATTAGGAATAATGTACTTAATTCTTGAAATTTGCAACCATTTAAAAAGAAAAAAGAACATGGAAATCTTACATAGCAACATGTTATTTTTTTTGGTTTTTTTGGTTATAATTAAAACCAAAACGGCTGGTTGACTTTAACAGCTATCAAAACTGATCAGTTTGATTGGAACAACAGCCCCCCAAACTTGAGCAATCTTTTGTTTATGATTATTTTCTGAGAAAAAGATAAATGATAAATTAAGCAGATTTCAGCTCTCATAATTTCTAATTAAGAATATGATAATCTGCTGGGCCTCACAATTTGGAGGTACAGTAATTCTAGTCCTCTTGCAACATATATCAAGAGGGAGAGAACGACAACAATAAATAAAATAGTTGTGATGCTGATAATTGGGGTTCAGCTTACCTTTAAAAAATATATATAACCCCTGGATAATAGAATGGTTGATGTCTGTCATGATTATCAGAAACCAAGCAAGATAATGATCTACCTTCTGAATTATAAAAGAGAGATTTAATTGTCAGTAGCAACTGAGTCCCTCGTGGCCTCAGTTATCATATATATAGAATTAGAGCAAGAGACGCCCCTGTTGATAAACAATATAAGATCCAGTTTCAAGGATTCTGTTGCATTGGATGTTATGTTGTAGATCTGCAGTATTAAAAGTTCAAAAAGGAATAAAACCTGTGAGAGTAGCTAGTTCTCAGGATATAATTTGTTACATATAATTTTTATATATATACCTAATTTTATTAGCCTGTTTAAGATATGTAGGAAAGATTTAATCCCGGAATATACATTCATGAAGCTAAATGATTTTATCTTGATAACTTAGCTTTCTCTCTTAACACCTTATTTTTATTTTTTGATTCCCGGTTCTGTAATGGGGTATGCATATGATAATATAATGTCCTTATTTAACTCTGGGTGCGGAATGAGGTCTCTAGCAGTTGCCTCCAGGCTTGATCCCCTTTAATCCGTCTTTTACCCTAGTTGCAAAGTGATTGTTCTACAGTGCTGTTCTGTTCTTTGCTTCTTTCTTAAAACCATCTTTCTCCATTACTTACAGTATTTAGTCCTTTCGTTTCAAGGTTCTTCATCATCTGGCTAATCTATATTTCCCCCACCATAAATCCCAACAATACTAATACGAGCTGTTTTCTGAATGCCCCTTACTATTTCCTTACTCAGAGCCCTTGTATATATTCTCCCCTCTGCTTGGAATGCCTTTCCTCCTCTTGTCTTGCTGGCTAACTGTATTTTTCAAGGTACAACTCAAGCAATACCTGCTTTTTACCCCCAGAACAGTGAGGATTTTTGTTTTTAATTCTGGTAACATATACATAACGTAAAAGTAACCATTTAACCACTGCCAAGCATACAATTCAGTTACTACCTGCTTTTTTAGGTCTTTGTCCTTTGGTCCTCCCTCTTACCAACCCTCTAGGTTAATCCCACTCTCTATCTTGTTTATTCATTAGTATGCTGAAATTATTTGTAACTCTTTCTCCTCCTGGACTCAAAGGTAGGTTTATATTTTGTCTTACTGCTTTTTGAATCCCTTTTGCTTATTTGCACAGTAGTTGGATCTCGTTATGTGCTTGAATTCTCGATGTTAAGATTAATGCCTTCATAATAGCCAATAGAATTAAACCCAAACTTTATTCTTGTCGTATTTTTCTAAAATTTTAATTTTTTTTTAATTGTTAAAATTATGTTATTTTCTTGCCCCTTTGACCACAGACTAATAACAGAACTGAGAGGTCTCTGCATTACAGGATTAAAGGTTACTCTGTTAAATTTACAGAAAAGTCTTGCAGAATTTTGAGGCAACTACTGATCCCTGTTTCTAAAATTGCTAGGAGAGACATGAATCACTTTAGATATTTCAAATCTTGTACATCATTGCTGATTTGGTAGTTATTTTACATTGGCTGCTTTCTGTATGGGAAATGAATGTTGCAAGTGTGTGTGTGTGCGTGTGTGTGCGTGCGTGTGTGTGTGCGTGTGTGCGCGCGTGTGTGCGTGTGTGTTTATGTAGGCTTGGTGATTGCTTTACATACATTGCTTCTCATTTTGAAAACAAATCCCAAGAAGTTTCTGTTATTTCCATCATTTAAAGGAACAGGCTCAAGGAGTTTTTATATCTTGTTCAGGTTGTATATTTCATAAGAAGCAGATTATGACTAGATCAGGTCTATGAAGTCAGGTCTGTCTGACTTCATAATCTGTGCTTTTTCACAATACTACACTGCTTTCTGAATATGGGTTCTTGTTCTTTGTGTTTAAAATAACAGATATTTTACCCATTTTATAAACTGAAGAAGTAGATTGTAAAATTTTTATCCATTCATTTCCTCCAAAGAAACTAACGTAGAGAATTTGAGATTGATTTAACTTTAGAGACCATTTAATCCAACTCCTTCATTTACTATATGAGGAAACTGACATACACAGGGTAGTTGGCTTGCCCAAGACCACACAGATAGTTGGTCTGTAAGATTTTCTATAATTGTAAATACTGGTGTGTACAACCATTGCTTGTAAACTTAGATGCCTGATTTCTTTATGACTAGAGTGGCTTTTAGAAAAATGATGCTGAGGATCTGAAAGTTGTAAGGACATAGTTCAGAGAAAATTGTGACTTTGGGTCATGACACCTGGATATGCTCCAGTTCCTATACTTCTGTGATTTCTTAGTATTGGTTTCTTCCTCTTTTTCCTTTTAAAAAATCTATCCATAGTTTACTGATCTTATGCAGATCATGCCAAATGTTATTTGCTCAACCTTATCAGTGACCATTTAAGTGTCAGCCATGGGCTAACTAATAGGGATACTAAGAGGTGTAAAATCTAGTCACTGCCCTTAAGAGATTTTGTCTGTTTGGGAGTGGGAGACAACATATATTTAATTGCAAGGTAGCATATAAAGAGTGATTGAGCTCTAGGGTTAGAAGATTAGATAAATGTGACCTGAGCTTGTGGTTACAGAAGGTTCTGTTTCTAAATAGAAGGTTGGTTTTTTTGTTTGTTTGTTTGTTTTTCCTAAATAAGGTTTGCCTTAAGCTAATCTTTAGTGAAGAATTGGAATGGCGTGGAAGTAGGAAAAGACTGGGGACAAGAAACCATTAAAATAGCCCAGGTTTGAATATTGAGATCCTGGTAGACTGCTTGCAGAACAGAAAGGATGAGAAAGAGAGATTCTTATGACATGATGAGTTAAGGAAGATTTGAAAACACTTTAGTGTCCTTCACATTTTTGTTTTGGAGAGAGTGAAGAATTGAGGTTTATTATAAAATTCCAGTCATAAAAAGCAATTGGGAAATGATGATGCTCTTGATATAAATCTGGAAGTCAGGAAGAAAATCTAACTAGTAAGAATCACAGGTTTACTCAAATACTTCCTCTTTCCACAGTTTGTGTCAGCTCAGTAAATGGCAACTACATTTGCTTAACCTCCAAATTAATCTTGACTCCTCCTTCTCTGTACCCACATCCAATCCATGGATTGGCAGATATAAATGTAAACAATGAGGTAAAAGACCGGAGTAGGTAGTTAAGTGCTTGTACAGAGAGATAGAAAGCAGGGCAGATTTGGGGATCTGCAGGCAATTCAGGATGACTAGAGCAGTGGTTCTTAAATTATAATATGCATATGAATATCTTAGATAGCTTGTTAAAAGTTTCCTGGACTCCATCCTCACAGATTCTGATTAAGTAATTAAGGATAAGGCTCATGAATTTGGATTTCTAAAGTGCTCATAGGTGATGGAAATGCTGCTGAGCATTGCCAACCGCTAAGCTAGAACACAGACAGCAAGTGAGAAAGCAAGGGCCAGATGGTGAAGGATCTTAGAATTTATGGCAGCGGTAAGCCCTTGAAGGGTCAGATATGTTATTTCCGAGTGATAGCAGTAGTAGAAATAATTTTTAGGGTTACACTGCATCTATAATTGAAACTATACTGAGAAGTTTATATTTCAGCAAAAGTTTATCAATTTATTAATAAGTATTCTTTTTCCCACAGTTTGGTTTGCTAAAGCTGCTGAAATGCAGCACAGCAAAAATGGATTGCCTTTTACAGTGGAAATTTATTAGTTTACCAATTTACAGTTTTAAGGCCATGAAAATAGTTAGGCATCAATAGGAAGATTGACACCTTCTCTGAAGAAAGGCTGAGGGCATCTACGGTTCCTCTGTCACATGGAATGGTATGGCTTGCGTCTACTGATTCTTCTCTCCCAGGTTTCATTGCTTTCAGGTTCTGGTTCTTTCAGTTTCTGTGGGTGCTTGCTTCTCCCAGGGGTTCTTTTCTTTCTAAGTACTCTCTCCAAATGTCTCTAGGTGTTTTCTCTGTCTTATCCTTACAAAGCAATCACTTCTCAATTGAAATAATCTAATTAAAAGGTCCCACCCATAAGTCTGCACTCACAAGAATGGATTTAAAGAACGTGGCCTTTTCTGGAGTACCTAACAGATACAAACCAACACATCCATGAACAGACTCAATTCATTTAAATAAAAAGCTTGGTTATCCTTATTAATTTAGATGTTATATGTTAGTTAAAACATTTTCTTCTTGTAAGGGTATTATTTATCCTAGTAAGTATTATTGTTACTAGCCCTGTTTCATGGGATTTCATTTTAGTTCAGATTGTATCATGTAATAGACAGAAGTCTTCTATTTTATTATATCGGTTTAAAAATGTAGTAACCACTAATACTTATTGGACAGCAGAAATTATCTTAGTGATACATAGTAATTTGGGTTATTTTGTTTTGTGCTTCCAAAAATGTTGTTAAGTTGAAGGTTTTAACTTAGTTTATTTTGGCTATCTAAATACCACATCAGTTTTGCAATGTTGCAAACTTAAAATCTGTTTAATATATATATTTAAATATGAGGCATTAGAAAACAAAAATCTAATGCATCAATCCAGATAACCACTATTAGCGTTATGGTATATATTTCTCCTCCTCCTCATGAGTATATTTATTTATTTATATACTGTTTACCCCTCACTGAGCATTTTATCATGGATATTTTCTTACTCTGTTCAAAACATAATTTTTAATAACATTATGTTTTATTGAATAGATATTCGATGATTTAGCCATTCCCTATTATTGAACATATTTTACCTCTGCTAATAACATTGATGAAGATCTTTGTGTATGAATCTTTGTCTGCATACTTGATTATTCCTAAGGTATAAATAAAAATGTTCATTAAAAAAATATTAGATATTATCATACTGTTTTCTAGAAAGATTATGCTAATTTGAGAACAGTTTTTAAAACCTTTTCTTATTTGATAAGTGTGGTGGTTTGAAGCTATATGTACCCCAGAAAAAACATGTTCTTAGATTTAATCCATTCTTATGTGTGTAAACCCATTCTAAGTAGGACCTTTTTTGATAAGGTTACTTCAAGTTAAGGTGGAGCCACCTCATTCAGGATGGGTTTTTATCCTGTTACTGGAGTTCTTTATAAGAGAATGAAATTCAGACTAAGAGAAAGCCACAGGAGGCAAGAAGCTGAAAGGGAACAGGGAAGATAAGGAAGAGACTGGGAGATACTGCCATGTACTTTGCCATGTGACAGAGGAAACGAGGATCACCGGCAGCTAGCCCCAGAATGCCAGTCTTTGGGATGGGCGGGGTAAACATTACCTTGGACATTTTTCTGGCCTCAAAACCATGAGTGAATAAATTCCCATTGTTTAACCAGGCCCATTTCATGGTATAATAGAAAGGCTTTTAAAAGAATGCCTCATGCATTGTGTTGTAAAAGGTATTTCAACCAGAATTAATGGTATATTATTGTGGTTATTTCTTTTTTTAATCAATACTTTTTTTGGAAATAGATATTGTAAAAACACATTAAAAATTCAAAGACCCAAACAGGCATTTAGTGAAAAGTCATTGTCCCATCCTGTCCTGTCCTATACTTCACCCACCCAGTTGCTTCACAGACAACCAACCATTGTTATCAGTTTCTTATGTATGTCTCTAAAGATATGTATGTAGATCATATATATATATGTGAATGTTTATGTGTATGTACATGACAGTATATATGTGTGTGAGAGTGTGTTTATTTTTACATATCAAAACTTTAGACAAATTGGGGAGAACATACACTAAATACTGGTCTGGTTCAGATGTGCTATTGTATACTTCATTGTGTACTAAAAATTAGAAAGGGTCTGAAAATCATTAGTATTTGGCTACAGGCCCAGAAAAAAAGAAAGGCAGGGTATGGCAGTATTTGGCAGTAATTTTCTATAAGACAAGTGGCCTTAGCTCTTTTTATTATTGTATCAATTCTTTGACAATAGCACTTGTGTTTATAGTACAGGTTCTGTAGTACTGTTCCAGAATGGAAAGCCAAGTTTTTGGAAATTAGACATTTGATACCTGAAAGAAACTCTTTAAAGTACAAAAGCTATTTGGAGGTATTTAGGAGAACATTTAGGGAAAAGATACTTTATTCTTAAACATTTTAAGATTTCTTTGCTTTACAGTTAACACTTTTAGCAGAATTTTCATGACTTTGTTACTTAACAGGCAAAGATTGAGCTTGAATAATTGCAAATAAAATTTGTCCTTTTCCTAAATACTTACTTACCTATTTAAAAATGAATCAGCCACAATATGAACATTTAAAAAATATTATATCTTTAGAATATATTTTTAAAAAATTTTTATTTAATAGTGTAGTAGTAATTTGTTTCATATATCAAAGATCTTTCCGCTTGACTTGGATGCCATTGCTAAATAAATGATCTGTAGAAGTCAGAGGCTTTAATTGGATTCTACAGAGCTTTAAGGCTTTAGGGAAAATATATATTTGCTTTGGGGATAGATTTTTTTTAAGCCCTTATTTCCAAAAATAAAATTAGGGGATGACTGTTGTATACTGAAAACTCTTTGCATGGTCCTGGATAAGTTAATTTGCAATTGCTGGAGTTTGGATCTCTTTTTCCAAACGAATTATTGGCTATAAAGGTTGCTGAAAGAATTTACACCTAGTAGTGTTCGGTAATATTTGGGGAGTTTTAAGAAAGAGTTTGTCAAAGGTGGGAAAACATTATCCTGATTTTTAAAAATATCTAATTTTGAAATAATTATGTATTTACAGAAGAATTGCAAAGAGAGTATAGAGAATTAACATATACCCTTCACCCAGCTTTTGCTAATGTCAAAATCTTATATAACCATGATACATTTATCAAAACTAAGAAATTGATCCAGATTTTTTTTTTAATAAAAGAAGATTCAACAAGGCATGCTGTTCTCACCTGACATGCTGGAGATATGGGTTTGATTCCCAGTGCCTGCTCATGCAAAAAAAAAAAAAAGAAGAAGATTCAACAACTCGTCTTTTGAATGCTAACTATGTGTAAAAGAGTGTTTTAGCTGCTGAAATAGGTACCCAATTGGAAAACAAGGGTTGCAGGTAATGATGTAGACTAGTGAGCTTGGCATCATTTCTTTTTTTATATATATTTTTATTGAGAAATCATACAAATACAGTGCGTATATGGTATGCAGTGGCACTCACTGTCATCACATAGTTGTGTATTCATCATCGTAATCATTTTTAGAACATTTGCATCACTCCAGAAAAAGAAATAAAAAGAAAAAAGAAAAACCCTATATATCCCATACCTCTTACCCCTTCTTCTCATTGACCACTAGTATTGTAATCTACCCAATTTTTTTTTACCCTTTATTTATTTTTTCCTTATTTCCATTATTTATTTTTGCCCTTATTTTTTAAATACATCTGTCCATACCCTGGATAAAGAGAGTGTCAGCCACAAGGTTTCACAATCACACAGTCATACTGTAAAAGCTATATAATTATACCGTCATCTTCAGAAATCAAGGTTATTGCAATACACTTCAGCAGTTTCAGGTACTTCCCTCTAGCCACTCCAATACATCATAAACTGAAAAGGGATATCTATATAATCCGTAAGAATAACCTACAAGATAACCTCTTGACTCTGAAATCTCTCAGCCACTGACACTTGATTTTGTCTCATTTCTCTCTTCTCCTTTTTGGTCAAGAAAGCCCTCTCAATCCCATGATCCTGGGTCCCAGCTCATCCGTGGAGTTCTTTCCCATGTTGCCAGGGAGTTTTACGCCCCTGGGAGTCATGTTCCTCATAGGGGTCAGGGCAGTGAATTCACCTGCCATGTTGGCTTAGAGAGAGGGGCCACACCTGAGCAACAAAAGAGGTTCTCTTGGGGGTAACTCTTAGGCATACTTATAAGTAGGCTTAGCTTCTCCTCTGCAAGAATAAGTTTCATAGGGGCGAACCCCAAGATTGAGGGCACAGCCTATTGAATTGGTTGTTCCTAGTGCTTGCAAGAATATCAGGAATTCCCCAAATGCGAAAGTTGAATATTTCCTCCTTTCTCCCCATTCCACCAAGAAGACTTTGCAAATACTTTTTTATTCTCTGCCCAGATTACCCTGGGATATATTGAGTTGGCATCATTTCTGAACAAATTCTCAAACAGAGTAAATATCATTGTGTTATAGGTACTTGTAAAAGATGGCACTGATCACTAGGAGCTAGCATAGGTTTACAAAGAACAAGTCATATCACATTATCCTCACTTCCTTTTCTTATATAGTAAGTCAACTTGTAGGAACACCAGGGAATGCTGTGGCCACAACACGTCAAGAATTATAGCTATACTTATTGGATTTTTAATTATGTACCGTGCACTGGGTTAAATGCTTTATTTAGATTATCTCATTTAGTTCTTATTTTACAGTTGAGGAAAAGGACACTCAAAGCTATATGGAGAACATTTGACAGTCTTTTATGATGTCTTTATAGACAAGATAGAATAAATAAAGTGGTCTGAATAATTATGTAGTTGGTAGATTTGTAACTGATTGAAAGACTATACCCAAAGGCTGAGGATTAGTGGACACGTGAAAATTAAACACCGGGATGCATTCATTGGTGGTATGCCTCAAGACACTATCTTCCCCCATGTTCTAAACAAGATTTTTGTCAGTTCTTCTTAAAATTGTGAGGGAGCTAGTATGTTACATAACAGAATCAGGATCCTACCCTCACCCCCCAAATTTAAATAATTAGCACAACAGACTGAATCTAAGAAAATATATTAGAAATAACACATTTTATATTTCACATGTAGATAGGTAATAATGACAAACAGAGCCTGACAATTGAATTTTTAAAAGAGAATCTGCACAAATACAGATGGGAAACTTGCAGAGCTAACAGCAGTAGATACTTAAAAAAAGCAAAAAACAGAGACGTATGCCTGGGTCTCTGTCTCTTATTTTGTCAGAAGTTCATGAGTCAGTGGTTTATTTAAACTGCCCCAAAGGCTAACACCCATTTAAGCTACATTATTTTGAAGCATCTTGAACAAAACATAGTTGATTCTCATTTTTAGGCTTAATGTTTTTCAGTTCTTTTTATCACATTTTAAGGAGGACATTGATAAATAATATATCTGGAGGAGAGTAATATGAAGGAAGCATGTCTTGAGAGATACTTGCCAAGTTGTTAGAACATTTGAGATTGTTCAGCCTGGAAGAAGGAAGACTTTAGTGGGATATATGGTAATGCTTTTCAAATAAGAATTGTATCGTCTTTAACATTCTTTTTGACTCAATTCTGTGATTCTGTGAAACACAGGAATGGATAGTGACAGATTTACGTCCGGAAGGGGCGGTTCATTAGTTCCCGAAGACGTGTTGTGTGGGGTGACACAGCCTCCAGCAGCTCAAGTTGCATTGCCCTTCCCCATTCCCCTGACCTAACAGCAAATAGATTAAATGCATCTTTTGTATTTCCAGAGACTAGAGCTTGGAACAGTGAATGAAACAGGTAGGGAAATATGGATTCATAATGAAAAAGACGGGCCTAACAGTTGAAATGAAAATGGAGTGGACATTCTCTCATTGAGGCATTAAAACCTGTATTGAGTAAGGTTTAATCAAATTATCCTCCAAGGTCTTTCCATTTCCAAGCTTTTTAAAAATTTCATTGTGACTATAATTCTCCATAGGAAAAATTTCTTTTGGGCATATCACTTATTCTCAATACTTTATGGTTTTGTATAGCATCAAATGTTAGGGAAAACTATACTTTCTTGATTATCACCCTCCAAAATACCGATATTAGGATACAAAATTAATTTAACTAGATTATTTTTTTAAAGTTTATGTATAATTCCAAAGAAATACAAATTTTATTAAGGTTTGTTTTAGAAAATTGCAAACTATTTGAAGTTCTTAAATGTGATGGATTTAATTAAATTGAAATATTTTCATTACTTCTCTCTTCCACGATAAAAAAATTAGTGGCAAAAATTGAAACCAGAGGTTATTAACTTCTAAATAATTTGGGTGTTTAAATCCAAAATGAAATAATAAGCTAATTTTTTTCATTGTCCTTTGAAAAAACCTGGAGCTTTTCTTCCTTTGTAATTTTGTTAGTATTTTCCACCTAAGAATACTGGCTCCCTCTTTCATAGGGAAGACCCAGACCCATTTCTTAAAGCCTTCTAAGGTACCTCATCCAATGCTGGTATTGTTCTTCCTTTTCTTGCAGTTTAGTATTATATTAGCACTGATCTCTTACTCTTATGAATTGTTTCCTCATTGCTTTACATATGTAATTTTTTTTTAACCAAAAGATTATAAGGTCCGTGAGAACTCCTTAACTATGGCAGAAAAAGTATTTACTGAATAGTTAAAATTAAGAAACTCGGTTGTTGTATGAATTTCTGCTAATATGGAAACATTTAGTAGCAGAAATGAAAAAAACTCTATGCAGAACTTCCATTTGTTTAATTTCTACTTTTATCTCCAGTGTATCTTTACTTTTCCCTTCATCCAATGTATTATAAAATCTATAAATTATAGTATTATATCAATTTAAATATTGTAAAGTAAGAAAAAATCATTCATACTGACATTCTAATAGCATTGTCAAATTTTGGAGTTTCATTCTAATTGTTTTCTATGCATGTGCCAGTTTCTTTGTGAGTGGCAGATAACTAAAAATGCTTGTTTCAAAAAAATTTCTCATAAGAATAAAGAAAAATCAGGAGATATGTTCCAGTAAGCTGAAAAGTGCCAGTGGTTTACTTTTTACCTTATCATGTTAATATGAACACAATAATGGCTAATGAAAAAAATAAATTACAAACGTTCAATAATGTTGAATAACGATGGCAATTTTAATTGAGCCACAGAGGAAATTAATTTAAAATCATTAGCTTTATTTTTTTATATTCTTTTATTCTCCACATAAAATCTTTTTCATACATAACAGGTGTTCACACTTAGAATTTTAAAAGATCAGGTCAGTATTATCATACTGGTGATCCATTTGCCTTCTTCAGTAAAGCTGATGAGCTTCATTTTTTTTTTCTTGATGACCTTCGTTTTGATGGTAGTCTTTCACTGATTCTTCATCTGGGGTTTCTCTGCAATGTAGATGTTTATTTTCCAATTATATTACCTCAATTAAAATTCTGAAGACATTCAGAAAATTGGGTAAATTTATTGGGTATTATTTATAACCCTTGAATAACATGACATCAAGTTACAAGTTGTAAGATGGCTATATTGGGTGGAAAATGTTGAATTGTGCTGAAAATCATATAATATTGTTTTTAAATGCTTATCTTTAGAAGCTAATTGCCCATTATATACTAATGTTACATCTCTCGAATAACTGTACTAAAGAATGCGGTATAAATCGAAGTCACTTTTTTTTTTTGAAGTCATTTTTTTTTTTGACATTGGATGTGATTATATTTGCATCACCACATTTTAGTGCCTGAAGGGACTATAAATATTTGTGTGGTCCAGAAATTTTCAGTGGAACCATTTTTTTCCAAACTCCTATGTGGCTATTTGCATGTATACATACAAATACAAATATTATTTGATATAACTTTAAGTACAAATTTATTACTTTAACTTATTATAAAGACAATCAGTGGCACTGAGGGTAGATTATTAAATTGTGTTTGTCTTCATGGAGCTTTATTTTGTACCATTTTATCCGCAGCACTTAATAGAGCCTACTGAATAACAGATTCCAAGTGTATCTTAGTGGAATGAATGAATGGATGAATGACTGAATGAATGGGGCCATTTTGATGTATACAAGAATTTGAAAACTGGACAATGGATGGTAGTTATAGTCTTCAGTCTCTGCATTTAATTTATTTATTTTGTTTTGATTACACAATATCCATTTTCTCTACATCCTCCCCATCATTTGGTTCTGTCACTGGTTTTTAATTTTAGTTCTAATAGGTGAGATAGTAGTATCTCATTCTGATTTTAATTTGCATTTCCCTAATGGCTAACCATATTGAATACATTTTTATATTTGTCATCTGTATGTCCACTTTGGTGAAATGTCCTTTCAGATCTTGTGTCCATTTTCTCATTGGATTGCATTTGTGCTGTTAAACTTATGATATTTCAGAACGATATTCTAAATATGAGTCCTTTGTCAAATATTTGGTTTGCAATTATTTGTTTCATCTAAGTTGTAAAATGTGTTGATCTAAAGTTATTTATAAGATTTCCCTATTATCTGTAGAATCTGTGATGATGCCACTTACTTCATTCCTGATATTGATTATTTGTGTATTTTTCTTTTTTCCTGATCAGTCTGGCTAAAGGCTTATCAGTTTTATTGCCTTTTTCAAAGAACTGGTTTTTGGGTTTGTGGTTTTTCTCTATCAGTTCTGTTTTCCATTTCATTGATCTTTATTATTTCCTCCCTTCTGCTTATTTTGGTGTAATTTGCTTTTCTTTTTGTACTTTCTAAAAGTAGAAACTAAGGACATTCATTTGAGACCTTTCTTCCTTTCCAGTATAAGCTTTTACTGCTATAAAATTCTCCTTAAGTAATGCTTGAGTAGAATTCTACAGATTCTGGTATTTTTTTTTGCTTTTATTTTCCCTCAGTTCAAAATACTTTCTAACTTGTCTTTCCCCCCTTTTTTGATGCATGGATTTTTTAAAGATGTATTATTTTTCAAATACCTGAGAGTGTTTCATCTAGAATCTTTCTCTTATTTATTTATTTATTTGCATAGGCAGGCACCGGGAATTGAACCCGGGTCTCCAGCATGACAGGCGAGAACTCTGCCTGCTGAGCAACTGTGATCCGCCCTCTCTTATTTATTTTTTAATGCAATTTTATAAGATATATTCACATGCCATATAATCATCCAAAGTATAACATTGACGGCTCACAATAGCATCATAAAGTTGTGCATTCATCACCACAATCAATTTTAGAACATTTTCATTACTCCCAAAATAAAAAATAAAAAAGAACACCCCAAACATCCCATACTCTTTATTCCCCTTATTCTTTATTATTATTATTTTTGTCTTTATTTTCTTACTCATCTGCTCATACACTGGATAGAGGGAGTGTCAGTCATGAGGTTTTCACAATCACGTGGAGTCATTGTGAAAGCCAAATAGTTATGCACTTATCATCAAGAATCAAGGCTACTGGATTTCAGTTCAGCAGTTTCAGGTATTTCCTTCTAGCTATTCTAATACACTAAAAACCAAAAAAGGAAAATCTATATAATGCATGAGAATAACCTCCAGAATGACCTGTTTGAAATCTCTTAGCCACTGAAACTTTATTTTCTTTCATTTCTTTTTCCCCATTTAGTCAAGAAGGCTGTCAGTTCCACAATGCCAGGGCCAGGCTCATCCCTGGGAGTCACGTCCCACGTTACCAGGAACACTTAACACTCCTGTGAGTATGTCCCAAGAGGGGAGGATATTGATTTTATTTACAGAGTAGGGCTTAGAGAGGCCACATCTGAACAATAAAAGAGGTTTTCTGAGGGGTGACTCATAGTCGTAATTATAAGTCAGTTAGCTTCAGTACTGCAGGAATAAGTTTCATAAGGGCAAGCCTCAAGATCAAGGGCTTGGTTTATTAAATTGGGAGTCCCTGATGCTTGAGAGAATATTAGAAATTCCCCCGGTAGAGAAGTTTAATATTTTCACGTTTTTCCCCAGTTCCTCAAGGGGACTTTGCAAATACTTTTTTATTTTCTGCCCCAAATACTCTGGAATGTATCAGAGTATTACATTAACCTATACAGAATAATAAGATCGCATTCCCTATTCTAGGTTCCGTGTTGTTAGGTTCTTTAAATAAACTGACCAGGCAGGTTTAATTAGATAGTGTACTATAGAAGAAAAAAAAATTTTTTTGTTTGAGTATCTTTAGTTGTTTCAACTCCTGTATCTTATTTGAAGTGTTAGTTTGTTCCTTTGACTGGGCCATTTTTTTCCTCCTAGTATGACTCGTGATTTTTTTGCTGGTATCTAAACATGTAATTTTCTTGATTAGTTTATTGTGCAGGCCATTTTCTCTTACCTAGGGTTTATTTATTTATTTATTTTGGTTGACTTTGTTCTCCGTTCTTTGACATTCAGTTCAACTTGTTCTAGACCTCTAGCTTAGTTTCTGTTTAATTGATCACAATTTTTCAGCTCTTGTTTGTCTGTATCTTGCCCTGCCACACAGAATCTACCCCAATCAGTTTTTTCCAGACGAGACAGGCCCAGGTCTCAGAAAGAGGGTGTAGTCAGTCTCAAGGTTCCCTGAGAATGAGACCCTGCAGAGTGTTATGGTAGTCTTTGCTGTGAAGCCTCTTGATTCTGTACTTTTCTTATCCAGTCCAGCAGGTGGCGCTTGTCAGCCTGCAGCTCCCCAATGACATAAAGTGGTACAGTGCCTTTAATTCTCAGCAGAACAAGGTCTGCCTGGGGTGTCATTGACTCAGAGGCTGAGGTAGAAGGCAGGCTTAAACTGTTTCTGTTTTCCAGTCCCTGGGGTCTGAATTCTCTAAATGAGGGAAGATATACCCTTTAGGAAATTATCTCCTTCGTCTGACTACTTTATCTTTAGACATTCCTTAACTCTGCCCTTGCCTGGATCATGGCTGAAATCTGAGGATGCCTAACAGCTTAATGGGCAGCTAAAAAGTGAAAAAAAAAAAAAAAAAAAGAAAGAAAGAAACAAGGGTAATCCTTTTCAGAGCCATCCTCCAGCCCTCTGGGTTTGTCAATCAAGAGCTGAAGTCAGTACCTGGCTTTATGTGTCCCTTTTCTTCGTAGCTCTTTTCCAGTATTCTGGGCTCAGCCAACTCCAAAAGCGTCTTTTTTTTTGTCTTGTTTTGTTTTTTCCCAGCTCCACCTCTTTCTGATGGGCAGAAACCTCCAGATTCCTTTCGTACTTGCTCCAGGTTTATCTATGCTCAGAGCTTGTATTCAGCATTCAAATTTATTAATTCCACAGTTGGACCTTGGTTGAGCTACTTTCCTTTGCTCCTAGTACAGACTGCTTCTTTTGCCCACAAGGAAAGAACTCCAAAACAGTGGGGGAGGGCGCTAGCCTCCATAGCTTGGGGGACTTACAGTTCTGTGCTGTGATCTCGGCCCTTTTGCCTGTTCCAAACTGGTGTACAGAATGTATCCGATCATGGGAATCACCCCAGCAGTTGTTCCAGACAATTCCTGGCTGTTTACTACTGTCCTAGAGGACTGACTAAATTGCATTCCTCCCTACCTCTTACCGATCTCTAAATTAGTTCTATTGTGGTCAGAGAAAATACTGTCTATAAATTGAATCCTTTTCAACTTATATCCCAGATTATGGTCTCTCTTTCTGAGTGTTCTGTGTACCCTTAAGAAGTATGTGGGGTGGGCCACGATGGCTCAGCAAGTAAGAATGCTTGCCTGCCATGCCCAAGGACCCGGGTTCGATTCCCGGTGCCTGCCCATGTAAAAAAAAAAGAGAGAGAGAGAGAAGTATGTGTATTCTGCTGTTATTGGATAAAATATTCTACAAATGTTTTCCTGATCAAGTTGGTTAATAGTGTTGTTTATGTCTTCCATATCCTTGCTCATTCTCTATGTACATCAGTTGTTGAGAGTGGGGTACTGAAATTTCTTCTTATAATTGTGGATTTGTCTGTTTCCTGGTATGTATTTTGAAACTCTGCTTTTAGGTACATACATTTAGTATCGTTATGGTCTCTTAATAGACTCTTTTGTCATTATGAAATGACTTTACCAGCAATAAAGTAGTCTTTGTTCTAAAAATCCATGTTCTTTTACATTAATGTAGCTATTCCAATTTCTTTCGAGTAGTGCTAGCATGGCATATCTTTTCCTGTTTTGCTGCTTTTAATCTACTTGTATGTCTATATATAAATGTGTTTCTTGAAGACAGCTTATAATTGGGTCTTACTTTTCTATCCATCTAACAGTCCCTGCTTTTTAAACGATGGTGTTAGCCCGTTTATACTTAATGTGATTATTGGTATATTATATTTGAGTCTGTCATCTTAGTGTTTGTTTTTCATTGGTTCCATCTGTTCTTTGGTCCCTTTTTCCCTCTTTTTATGCATTCTTTTAGATTGAGTACTTTCTGTTATTCATATGTATTGTTTTAGTTGCCTTATTAGCTATGACTACTTGTTTGGTTATTTTAGTGGCTACCTTTGGTTTAGAGTGTACATCTTTAATTTATGACAGTCTACATTTAAAGAATATTACGCCGCTTCCTGTATGGTACAAGAACCTTACAAAGTATACTTCCATTTCTCCCTTGTTGGCCTTTATGCTATTGTTATCATTTGTGTTTTACTTTTACATATGTTATTACCACCACAATACATTATTACTTTTTATTTAAACACTAAATTATCTTTTACAGAGATAAAAAAAGTTAAAACAATTAAAAAATTCTTCACCTTCCATACGGGACACCCGGGTTTGATTCCTGGACCATGCACCCAAAAAGAAAATAACAAAAACGAAATTACCATTTTTGGTGCTCTTCATTCCTTTAGTAGATCCAGATTTGTATCTCATTTTCCTTCTGCTTAAGGATCTTGTGGTAGTTAGGTTCAGGTGTTAACTTGGCCAGATGTTGGTGCCTAGTTCTACTGCTGTCATTAGCATGTGAAAATCATCTATGGCTGATTATGTCTACAGTCAGTTAAGGGAAATACCTTCTGCAATGAGTGATGTTTAATTTAATTAGCTGGAGGCTTAAAAGAAAGAGAGATCAGTAGAGAGCTCAATGCAGGACAGCCCAAGCAGCTCTGTATAGCTCATCTCAGCACTCACAGCTCAGCCTAGACTTTGGAGATGCTGGAAGGAATCACCCTGGGGAAGGCTGTTGGAACCCAGAAACTGGGAGAGAAGGCCAGCAAACATTGCCCTGTACCTTCCCATGTAAGAGAGAACCTCATATGAAAGTAAGCTGCCTTTCATCTAAAGAACTATAAGTTTTTGTTTGTTTGTTTGTTTTTTGGTGCATCATCCGGGAATCTAACCCAGGTATCCTGCATGAAAGATGAGCATTCTACCACTGAAGCACCCATGCACCCTCATCTAAAGAACTATGTTTTTAACTGAATACATCCCATTTTATTAAAAGCCAGTCCATCTCTGGTATGTTGCATTCTGGCAGCTTTGGCAGACTAAAATAGAGTCTAACATTTTTTTGTGAAGTGAGTCTACTGGTAATGAATTATTTCTGCTTTATGTGTTTGAAAATGTTGCTATATTGCTTTTTCTATTAAAAGATAGTTCTGCTGAGTATAGGTATCTACACTGACAGATTTTTTTTTTCTTTCAGTACTTTAAAAATGTTTTACAGTGTGTTCTTGTTTGTACTGTTTCCACCATCTGATGGCATCCTCTCCATAAAAACATGTCTTTTTTTTCCTCTGACTGGCTTAGATTTTTTTCTTTATTACTGGTTGTTCTACTTTGCAAGCTGCTGGAATGTGATATACCAGAAACAGATCAGCTTTTAAAAAGGGGAATTTATTAAGTTCCAAGTTTACAGTTCTAAGGCTGTAAAAATATCCAAATTAAAGCAAGGCTGTATGGAGAAGCTTAGACTACCTATAGGCATGCCTAAGAGTTACTTCTGGAGGACCTCTTTTGTTGCACAGATGGGACCTCAATCTCTCTAAGTCCAACTCTGCAAGTTGAAATCATTGCCCTCCTCCTACATGGGACAGGACATCCAGGGATGAAAGTCTAGATGACTCCCAAGGATGAATCCAGACCTAAGGCTGTGGGATCAACAATTCCATCCTGACCAAAAGGGGGAAAAGAAGTGTAATTAATTAAATATCGGTGACAGAGAGAGTTCAAATAGAGTTGAGAGGCTACTCTGGAGGTTGCTCTTATACAAGCTTTAGTTAGTCCTTGCTACCTATCATAACTTGCCAACTCCCAACCAGGACCATTCTAGCCAATCCTAAAGAACACCTAGGGGGCAATGTATAAGATTGCACAAGGGTTCCATGCACTCACATAACTTTCCAGAATCCTACAACCTCCAGGTGGGTCCCTGTTCCAGATGAGTCCTGACACCTAGCTCAGCCTCTCTAGAACATCAGATAGTTCCATCTCCCTACCCCAAATTAGTGACAGACCCTTTCAATATGAGAAATTTAGAATTGCCATAGCCCAAGCACCCCTAAAGAGAGGAATGGAAAGATCAAAGATGTTGGTGGAGTTATACATAGAAGATAGGATTTAACAAATGAATATGAATGCCAAATCATTAAATTGAGATCTCTTTTAGTCTCCAGTATTTTAAAGCAGCTAGAAGTAAAAACCTGAAATTATGGAATTGTAACCCATGTCAAAGTCTGAAATATGTTCTATAATTAATTGTGGTGCGGTGCTTTTTAAATTTATAGCTTTTTTGTATGTATGTTATTTTTCACGAGAAAAGTTAATTGTGATGATAAAAAAAATATTTAAGCCCTCTGGCCTCCTATATTCTTGAGCAGCTAGAAGGAAAAATATGAGAGGATCGTATGGTAGCCCATGACAAACTCTGGGATCTGTCCTTTAACTACTTGTTGAAGAATGCTTTGAAAACTATTGCTGTTTTATTTCTTTGCTTTTTGTATTTGTTATACTATACAATAAAAAAAAGTTTAAAAAAGTGATCGAGGAGTTAGTCATACAGAGAAGCTTGGGTTTAACAAATGAGTATGAGTGCTGAATTAGTATATTGCTATATCTTTTAGTCTCCAGTACCTTAGAGCAGCTAGAAATAAAAACCTAAAATTGTGAATTGTAACCCATACCAGACTCTGAAATTTGTTCTATAACTAATTGTTGCAATGTACTCTGAAATTTATTGCTTTTTTGTGTATATGTTATTTTTCACAAAAAAAGAAGAGTATAATAGAGAAGAAAGGATTCAACAAATGAATAGGACTACTGAGTTAATATATTAATACTTCTGTGGGTCTCCAGTGTCTTGGACCAGCTAGAAGAAAAATGAAAAATCTTGGAAATGTAACCCATACCAAACTTTAAAATCTGTTGTATAACTACTTGTTAAAATGTACTTGGAAATTTATTGCTTTTTTGCATATACTTTTTTTTAGAATTAAAAAAAAAGTTTTTAAAAATACAATTCTGAAGTTTAAAAAAAAAAAAAAAAGCAAGGCTATAGAAATGTCCAATCTAAGTCATCCAGGGAAAGATTCCTTGGTTTAAGAAGGCTGATGACATTCAGGGTTTCTCTGTCAACTGGAAAGGCACGTGGCAAACATGGCGATTTGTGTTTTCTCTCCAGGCTTCTTGTTTCATGAAACTTCCCTGGGGGTGTTTTCCTTCTTCATCTTAAAAGTTCTCTGGCTATGTGGGCTCTCACGGCTTTTGTGGCTCTGAAGCTTTTTCCAAGATGTTTCCTCTTTTAAAGGATTCCAGTAAACTAATCAGGACCCACCTGGAATGGATGGAGTCATATTTCCCTCTTATCAAAGGTTAATACCCACAATTGGGTGTGTCACATCTCTTTGGGGATAATCTAATCAAGTTTCCAGTTTATAGTTCTGAATAGGGATTAAAAGAAACGGCTGCTTCCACAACATAGATCAGTATTAAAACATGACTTTTCAAGAGTGCATGATCCTTTCAAACCAGCACATTCCACTCTCTGGATCCTAAAAAAAACATGTTTTTCCCATATATAAAATATATTCATTCTATCACAGTATCAAAAATTAACAATAAAATGTAATACCAAGTCAAACAGTACAAAATTTCATCAAAGTCAGTTACAGGCATGGTCTATCCTAAGGCAAAATTCTCCTCTGGCTCTGGACCTGTAAAACTTAGAACAGGTTATCTGTTGCCAACATACAAAACAGGGACAGTCATATAATACAATTTCCCATTTCCATAGGGAGATATTGGAAGGAACATGGGTCACACTGAAAACCTGGGGGGCAAGCTTCATAACATTTCAGTCTGAGTAATTTATCATCAGGGCTTTAGAAAGTGCCAGTCCCACCCTTTCCAAGGGCATAGGCATTGGCCTGCTTCTCTCCGAATGCAGCCATGGGGGACATTGGGGAGACCACCTTTTTCTCGGCTCTACCCTCTGTAAGCACTGGGGTCATTCCCGTGCTCTCTGCCTTCTGCAGGGCACATGCTCAACCCCTCCATGTGGTGGCAGCCAGGCTCTCCCCAGTCCCCAGGGACTGTGCTCCACCCCTTCCAAGGGCTGAGGCAACACAACCCTTCCAGGGCAAGGAGGTGAAAGGCCCACCCTGTGACTTCGGGGCAAACCCACCCTCCGCAAGTGCTTTTGTGGGTCCTGGTTTGAGTTCTCCTGACTTCAGACCTTAGCCTCTGAAGACATCCTACATTCACTATGTCCCTCTCCTGAGTCTTTAAGTCCAGGCTGACGGGCTCCATTTATGCAGATCCCACAACACTCTTGTAGGCCTTCCATGTAGTAGGCGAGGATCATGCCCATCAGACAGAAGGAGTTTCCACACATCCTTCGTGAATAACTCCGTCTCCAATCCGGACTTTCTCTGAAATGGTTGATCAGTGCCACATTGGGTTAAATCCTCACATGGGACACTATTCTTGGCATCTCATTTTCTGGAAGCCCAGGATTTTCCAGACCGTCAAGTTCTGGTTACTTTATATCTAAGAGTTCAGTTCTCAACTTATCTCTTTCCTTTTGTATTTCACCATAAGCTGCTAGGAGAATCCAGGCTGCACTTTCTTATTTAATTTGGAAATCTCTTCTGCTAAATATCCAGGTTCATGGCTTTTAAAATTTGCCTTCCAACCAAAATCACTAGTCAATTTTGCCAAATTATCTACCCTTTTAAAACAAAGATCGCCTTCCTTCCAGTTTGCAATAACACACATCTCATTTCTGGGTACAGTCTCGTCAGAGATATCTTTAGAGTTCAAATTTCTACCAACAGTTTCTTCAGAGTATTCTAGGTCTTCTCTATCAACTCCTCACAACTATTCCAGAATCTTCCCCTTATCCATTTAAAAGGCCATTCCAGGGCGGGCCGCGGTGGCTCAGCGGGCAAAGTGCTTGCCTGCTATGCCGGAGGACCTCGGTTCGATTCCCGGCCCCAGCCCATGTACCAAAAACGGAGAAACAGAATACAATAAAACAAGAAAATGTTTAAAAGATGTTTCCCTTTCTTCCTTCCTTCCTTCTATCCTTCCTTCCTTCTCTCTGTCTTTCCTTAAAAAAAAAAAAAAAAAAAAAAAAAAGGCCATTCCAACATGTTTGGTACTTGGAAACTGCAGCAGCACCCCGCTTCTTCAGTTCCAAAATCTGTTCTAGTTTGTAAGCTGCCAGAATGCAATATACCAGATACGGAACAACTTTAAAAAAGGAATTTATTGAGTTGCAAGTTTATGGTTCTAAGACTATGAAAATGTCCAAATTAATTTCCGTGTAGGGAGATTTTTGATGACTGAGTCTCTTCACTTATGATTGGTTTGTTGAGATCTTCTGTTTCTTCTCTAGTCAGTACAAGTTGTTATGTGTTTCTAGGGATTTGTGCATTTCATCTAAGTTCTAGTCTGTTGGTGTGTAGTTATTCATTGTATCCTCTTATGTTTTTTTTTTTAATTTCCTCAGGGTCTGTACTAATGAACCCCCTCTCATTTCTGATTTTATTGTCATCCTCTCATTTTTTTTCTTTGTCATTCTAGCTAGGGTCTGTCTATTTTATGGATTTTTCTCAAAGGACCAACTTTTGGTTTGATAGATTTTTTTTCTATTGGTTTTTTTTTTTCTTCTCCAATTCATTTATTTCTGCTTTAATCTTTATCATTTCTCTTCTTCTGTTTGCTTTGGGGTTAGTTTGCTGTTCTTTCTCTAGTTTCTCCAGGTGAGCAGTTAAGTCCTCCATTTTTGTTCTTTCTCCTTTTTTAATATAGACATTTAGGGTAATAAATTTCCCTCCCAGCACTGCCTTTGCCACTTTACATAAATTCTTATATGTTGTATTCATCTAAAGATGAATATGTTTTCAGTCATCTCTAGGTATTTACTGATTTCTCTAGCAATTTCTTCTTTGACCTACTATCTGTTTAAGAGTGTGTTATTTAATCTCCATGTGTTTGTGAAAGTTCTGATTCTTTGGTGGTTATTGATTTCCAGCTTTATTCTGTTGTAATCAGAGAAAACGCTTTGAAAATTTCAGTCTTTTAAAATTTATAAAGACCTATTTTGTGTCCCAGCATATAATCTATCCTGGAGAATGTTCTGTGAGTATGAGAGAAGAATGTATATACTGGTGTTTTGAGGTGTAATGATTTATGTTTGTGTGTTTAGTCTAATTCTTTTTTCAAATTGTTTAAGTTCTCTGTTGCCTTGTTGATCCTGTCTGATTGTTTCAGCTATATAGGAGAGTGGTGTATGTAAGTCTCCACTATTATTGTTGAAGTGTCTGTTGCTTCCTTCGGTTTTGCCAATATTTGCCTCTTGTACTTTGACGCTTCTTGATTGGGAGTGTTCTAGTTTGAAAAAGCTGCCGGAATGCGATATACCTGAAATAGAATGACTTTTAAAAGGGGGAATTTATTAAGTTGCAAGTTGACAGTACTAAGGCTGTGAAAATGTCCAGATTAAGACATGACTACGAAAATGTCCAACTTAAGGCATCCAGGGAAAGATACCTCGGTTCAAGAAGGCCAGTGATGGTCAGGGTTTCTTTCTCAGCTAGAAAGGCACATGATAATGTCTGCTAGCTTTTTCTCCAGGAATCTTCAACAGTTTCCCTGGGACTCTGTCCGTCTGTAGATTCAGTGGCTCTTATGGCTCTAAAGCTTTTTCCATAATGGTTCCCTCTTAAAGGGCTCCAGTAAGCAACCCCGCCTTGAATGGGTGGAGACACATCTTCATGGAAACCATCTAATCAAAAGTTACTGCACAAAATTTGGTGGTAAACAAGTTGTTTACCATGGGAACAATCAAAAAGCTCCCACCCAACAGCACTGAATGAGGATTAAAGAACTTGGCTTTTCTGGGGTACACAACATTAAAACTGACACAGACTGCATAATCATTTATGATTGTTATTTCTTCTTGGTGAATTTTCCCTTTTTAAATATGTAGTGTCCCCCCTTGTCTCTTGACATCTTTACATTTAAAGTCTATTTCTTTTGATATTAATATAGTTACTCCTGCTTTCTTTTAGTTACAGCTTGTATGGAACATCTTTTTCTATTCTTTAATATCAATCTATTTATATCCTTTGGTCTAAGATGAGTCTCTTGTAAGCAGCGAATGGATAGGTCATATTTCTTAATCTGTTCTGCCAATCTGTATCTTTTAATTGGTGAGTTTAGTCCGTTAACATTCAAAGTTATTAATGTAAAGGCATTTCTTGAATCTACCATCTTACCCTGTGATTTTTATTTGTCGCATCTATATATTCTTTTCCCTCTTTCTCTTTTTATCCTTTATGTTACCCTTACTGGTACTCTTCAGTTCTGTGCCGTCCTCCAGATCTCCATCTCCTTTTTCTTTTCCAGCTGACAGAACTTCCTTTAGTATTTCTTGTCGGGCCTGTTTCTTTTTTTCTTTTTTTTTTTTTTTATTAATTAAAAAAAGAATTAACAAAACAATTAGAAATCATTCCATTCTACATGTACAATCAGTAATTCTTAATAACATCACATAGTTGCATATTCATCATTTCTTAGTACATTTGCATCGATTTAGAAAAAGAAATAAAAAGACAACAGAATAAGAATTAAAACAATAATAGAAAGAAAGAAAAAAAAAAACAAAAAACCTATACCTCACATGCAGCTTCATTCAGTGTTTTAACATAATTGCATTACAATTGGGTAGTATTGTGCTGTCCATTTCTGAGTTTTTATATCCAGTCCCGTTGTACAGTCTGTATCCCTTCAGCTCCAATTACCCCTTCTCTCTCTTTTTTTTTTTTTTTAATTAACGGAAAAAAAGAAATTAACCCAACATTTAGAAATCATACCATTCTACATATGGAATCAGTAATTCTTAACATCCTCACATAGATGCATGATCATCTTTTCTTAGTACATTTGCATCGGTTTAGAAGAACTAGCAACATAACCGAAAAAGATATAGAATGTTAATATAGAGAAAAAAATAAAAGTAATAATAGTAAAATCAAAACAAAACAAAACAAAAACCTATAGCTCAGATGCAGCTTCATTCAGTGTTTTAACATGATTACTTTACAATTAGGTATTATTGTGCTGTCCATTTTTGAGTTTTTGTATCTAGTCCTGTTACACCATCTGTATCCCTTCTACTCCAATTGCCCATTATCTTACCCTGTTTCTACCTCCTGCTGGACTCTATTACCTATGACATATTCCAAATTTATTCTCGAATGTCTGTTCACATCAGTGGGACCATACAGTATTTGTCTTTTAGTTTTTGGCTAGACTCACTCAGCATAATGTTCCTAGGTCCATCCATGTTATTACATACTTCATAAGTTTATCCTGTCTTAAAGCTGCATAGTATTCCATTGTATGTATATACCACAGTTTGTTTAGCCACTCTTCTGTTGATGGAGATTTCGGCTGTTTCCATCTCTTTGCAATTGTAAATAACGCTGCTATAAACATTGGTGTGCAAATGTCCGTTTGTGTCTTTGCCCTTAAGTCCTTTGAGTAGATACCCAGCAATGGTATTGCTGGGTCGTATGGCAATTCTATATTCAGCTTTTTGAGGAACCGCCAAACTGCCTTCCACAGTGGTTGCACCATTTGACATTCCCACCAACAGTGGATAAGTGTGCCTCTTTCTCCGCATCCTCTCCACTTGTCATTTTCTGTTTTGTTGATAATGGCCATTCTGGTGGGTGTGAGATGATATCTCATTGTGCTTTTGATTTGCATTTCTCTAATGGCCAGGGACATTGAGCATCTCTTCATGTGCCTTTTGGCCATTTGTATTTCCTCTTCTGATAGGTGTCTGTTCAAGTCTTTTTCCCATTTTGTAATTGGGTTGGCTGTCTTTTTGTTGTTGAGATGAACAATCTCTTTATAAATTCTGGATACTAGACCTTTATCTGATATGTCATTTCCAAATATTGTCTCCCATTGTGTAGGCTGTCTTTCTACTTTCTTGATGAAGTTCTTTGATGCACAAAAGTGTTTAATTTTGAGGAGCTCCCATTTATTTCTTTCTTTCTTCAGTGCTCTTGCTTTAGGCTTAAGGTCCATAAAACCGCCTCCAATTGTAAGTTTCATAAGATATCTCCCTACATTTTCCTCTAACTGTTTTATGGTCTTAGACCTAATGTTTAGATCTTTGATCCATTTTGAGTTAACTTTTGTATAGGGTGTGAGATATGGGTCTTCTTTCATTCTTTTGCATATGGATATCCAGTTCTCTAGGCACCATTTATTGAAGAGACTGTTCTGTCCCAGGTGAGTTGGCTTGACTGCCTTATCAAAGATCAAATGTCCATAGATGAGAGGGTCTATATCTGAGCACTCTATTCGATTCCATTGGTCGATATATCTATCTTTATGCCAATACCATGCTGTTTTGACCACTGTGGCTTCATAATATGCCTTAAAGTCCGGCAGCGCGAGCCCTCCAGCTTCGTTTTTTTTCCTCAAGATGTTTTTAGCAATTCAGGGCACCCTGCCCTTCCAGATAAATTTGCTTATTGGTTTTTCTATTTCTGAAAAATAAGTTGTTGGGATTTTGATTGGTATTGCATTGAATCTGTAAATCAATTTAGGTAGGATTGACATCTTAACTATATTTAGTCTTCCAATCCATGAACACGGTATGCCCTTCCATCTATTTAGGTCTTCTGTGATTTCTTTTAACAGTTTTTTGTAGTTTTCTTTGTATAGGTTTTTTGTCTCTTTAGTTAAATTTATTCCTAGGTATTTTATTCTTTTAGTTGCAATTGTAAATGGGATTCATTTCTTGAATTCCCCCTCAGCTTGTTCATTGCTAGTGTATAGAAATGCTACAGATTTTTGAATGTTGATCTTGTAACCTGCCACTTTGCTGTACTCATTTATTAGCTCTAGTAGTTTTGTTGTGGATTTTTACGGATTTTCGACGTATAGTATCATATTGTCTGCAAACAGTGATAGTTTTACTTCTTCCTTTCCAATTTTGATGCCTTGTATTTCTTTTTCTTGTCTAATTGCTCTGGCTAGAACCTCCAACACAATGTTGAATAATAGTGGTGATAGTGGACATCCTTGTCTTGTTCCTGATCTTAGGGGGAAAGTTTTCAATTTTTCCCCATTGAGGATGATATTAGCTGTGGGTTTTTCATCTATTTCCTCTATCATTTTAAGGAAGTTCCCTTGTATTCCTATCTTTTGAAGTGTTTTCAACAGGAAAGGATGTTGAATCTTGTCAAATGCCTTCTCTGCATCAATTGAGATGATCATGTGATTTTTCTGCTTTGATTTGTTGATATGGTGTATTACATTAATTGATTTTCTTATGTTGAACCATCCTTGCATACCTGGGATGAATCCTACTTGGTCATGATGTATAATTCTTTTAACATGTTGTTGGATACGATTTGCTAGAATTTTATTGAGGATTTTTGCATCTATATTCATTAGAGAGATTGGCCTGTAGTTTTCTTTTTTTGTAATATCTTTGCCTGGTTTTGGTATGAGGGTGATGTTGGCTTCATAGAATGAATTAGGTAGTTTTCCCTCCACTTCGATTTTTTTGAAGAGTTTGAGGAGAGTTGGTACTAATTCTTTCTGGAATGTTTGATAGAATTCAGATGTGAAGCCGTCTGGTCCTGGACTTTTCTTTTTAGGAAGCTTTTGAATGACTGATTCAGTTTCTTTACTTGTGATTGGTTTGTTGAGGTCATCTATGTCTTCTTGAGTCAAAGTTGGTTGTTCATGTCTTTCCAGGAACCCGTCCATTTCATCTAAATTGTTGTATTTATTAGCGTAAAGTTGTTCATAGTATCCTGTTATTACCTCCTTTATTTCTGTGAGGTCAGTAGTTATGTCTCCTCTTCCATTTCTGATCTTATTTATTTGCATCCTCTCTCTTCTTCTTTTTGTCAATCTTGATAGGGGCCCATCAATCTTATTGATTTTCTCATAAAACCAGCTTCTGGTCTTATTGATTTTCTCTATTGTTTTCATGTTTTCAATTTCATTTATTTCTGCTCTAATCTTTGTTATTTCTTTCCTTTTGCTTGCTTTGGGATTAGTTTGCTGTTCTTTCTCCAGTTCTTCCAAGTGGACAGTTAATTCCTGCATTTTTGCCTTTTCTTCTTTTCTGATATAGGCATTTAGGGCAATAAATTTCCCTCTTAGCACTGCCTTTGCTGCATCCCATAAGTTTTGATATGTTGTGTTTTCATTTTCATTTGCCTCGGGGTATTTACTAATTTCTCTTGCAATTTCTTCTTTGACCCACTCGTTGTTTAAGAGTGTGTTGTTGAGCCTCCACGTATTTGTGAATTTTCTGGCATTCCGCCTATTACTGATTTCCAACTTCATTCCTTTATGATCCGAGAAAGTGTTGTATATGATTTCAATCTTTTTAAATTTGTTAAGACTTGCTTTGTGACCCAGCATATGGTCTGTCTTTGAGAATGATCCATGAGCACTTGAGAAAAAGGTGTATCCTGCTGTTGTGGGATGTAATGTCCTATAAATGTCTGTTAAGTCTAGCTCCTTTATAGTAATATTCAGATTCTCTATTTCTTTATTGATCCTTTGTCTAGATGTTCTGTCCATTGATGAGAGTGGGGAATTGAAGTCTCCAACTATTATGGTATTTGTGTCTATTTCCCTTTTCAGTGTTTGCAGTGTATTCCTCACGTATTTTGGGGCATTCTGGTTCGGTGCGTAAATATTTATGATTGTTATGTCTTCTTGTTTAATTGTTCCTTTTATTAGTATATAGTGTCCTTCTTTGTCTCTTTTAACTGTTTTACATTTGAAGTCTAACTTGTTGGATATTAGTATAGCCACTCCTGCTCTTTTCTGGTTGTTATTTGCATGAAATATCTTTTCCCAACCTTTCACTTTCAACCTATGTTTATCTTTGGGTCTAAGATGTGTTTCCTGTAGACAGCATATAGAAGGATCCTGTTTTTTAATCCATTCTGTCAATCTATGTCTTTTGATTGGGGAATTCAGTCCATTAACATTTAGTGTTATTACTGTTTGGATAATATTTTCCTCTAACATTTTGCCTTTTGTATTATATATATCATATCTGATTTTCCTTCTTTCTACACTCTTCTCCATACCTCTCTCTTCTGTCTTTTTGTATCTGACTCTAGTGCTCCCTTTAGTATTTCTTGCAGAGCTGGTCTCTTGGTCACAAATTCTCTCAGTGACTTTTTGTCTGAGAATGTTTTAATTTCTCCCTCATTTTTGAAGGACAATTTTGCTGGATATAGGAGTCTTGGTTGGCAGTTTTTCTCTTTTAGTAATTTAAATATATCATCCCACTGTCTTCTAGCCTCCATGGTTTCTGCTGAGAAATCTACACATAGTCTTATTGGGTTTCCCTTGTATGTGACAGATTGTTTTTCTCTTGCTGCTTTCAAGATCCTCTCTTTCTCTTTGACCTCTGACATTCTAACTAGTAAGTGTCTTGGAGAACGCCTATTTGGGTCTAATTTCTTTGGGGTGCGCTGCACTTCTTGGATCTGTAACTTTAGGTCTTTCATAAGAGTTGGGAAATTTTCAGTGATGATTTCTTCCATTAGTTTTTCTCCTCCTTTTCCCTTCTCTTCTCCTTCTGGGACACCCACAACACGTATATTTGTGCGCTTCATATTGTCCTTGAGTTCCCTGATACCCTGTTCAAATTTTTCCATTTTTTTCCCGATAGTTTCTGTTTCTTTTTGGAATTCAGATGTTCCATCCTCCAAATCACTAATTCTATCTTCTGTCTCTTTGAATCTATCATTGTAGGTATCCATTGTTTTTTCTATCTTTTCTACTTTGTCCTTCACTTCCATAAGTTCTGTGATTTGTTTTTTCAGTTTTTCTATTTCTTCTTTATGTTCAGCCCATGTCTTCTTCATGTCCTCCCTCAATTTATCGATTTCGTTTTTGAAGAGGTTTTCCATTGCTGTTCGTATATTCAGCATTAGTTGTCTCAGCTCCTGTATCTCATTTGAACTATTGGTTTGTTCCTTTGACTGGGCCATGTTTTCAATTATTTGAGCGTGATCCGTTATCTTCTGTTGGCGTCTGCGCATTTGGACAGATTTCCCTGGATATTGGATCCAAAAGTTTGTAAGATTTTTCTGTGAAATCTCTGGGTTCTGTTTTTCTTATCCTGCCCAGTAGGTGGCGCTCGTGGCCCATGTTTGTCTGCGGGTCCCACCAGTAAAAGGTGCTGTGGGACCTTTAACTTTGGAAAACTCTCGCTGTCAGGGAGGTTCGCTAGCCGAAGCGGCTTGGAAGAGTGCGAGCCGGCCCGGGGTCCGAACACGGGGAGGGTTGCTGGCCGCCGCAGCCCGGGAAAGCGCCCGTCCGAATTTCCTAGTCGGCCCGGGGCGACAAGCGTGGCGGGAGGGCGCCAACGGCAGTGGCCCACCCAGGAGAGTGCACGTTCCCGGGGAGTCACGGGTTTGGAAGGGGCCTCCCCCACCTGTCACCGTTCTCCACGGCCTGGGGATTTCCGATCCAGTTCTCTCAGTTGGTCCGGGGGGCCGTGCGTGTTATGGGCGCCAGCTGCCGTGGTTTCAGGTGACCACCTCTCCAATTCTCCCAGCCGGCCCGGGAAGGGGGAAGGGAGTGACTCCGGCCGCTTGCCGCCCCGCCCGGTGAAACCCGCGCGCCTCGGTGATCTCACCCGAGCGGCTACTCTCAGCCAGCCAGCCATTCCAGGATGGGGTACGCTGTCTTTTTTTTCTCTGTTGTGGCTTTGGGAGCTGTTCTGTATCGTTTCTACTACCCTAGTAGCTGTCCTGGAGAAGAAACTAAGATCCGCGCGTCTTACTAAGCCGCCATCTTCTCCCCGGGCCTGTTTCTTGTTGACAAATTCTCTCAACTTTTGTCTGTCTATGAAAATTTGTTCATTTGTGCATAAAATTCAGTTGTCCTGTCCTCTAGTTCACTTATTCTTTCTTCTGTCTCTTCAGATCTGCTGTTGTGAGTCTAGTAAATTTTTAATTTGGTCTGCAGTATCTTTCATTTCTGTTATATCTGCTATTTTTCTACTTTTTCAAATTTTTCTTTATGCTCTGCTAGTGTCTTCTTGATGTCCTTTGTCATCAGCCAATCCATTAAATTGGTTTTGGAGAGTTATGTGAACATCTTTGGTTAGTTTTCCAAAATCTGTGTCTCTGGTATTTTAACTTGGTCATTTGATTGAGCCATATCTGCCTGCATCTTCATTTCCTTTGTGATTTTCTGTTGAGGCATTTGATTGTATTGATAGGGTTATTTTGAAAGTTGATTTCCCTCAGTCATCTAAAGTTCTGTATTTGCTTGAGTTTGCGTTGAAAGTCTCCTTTCGCACTAGGTTTGTCAGTAATTCCCTGCCAGATCAAGGCCTGGACCTCATACCAGGGATTCAACTCTGTTGATGATTTGTTTGAAGCTAGGCAGATTGGCAGTTTGCCAGATTTCACTTCCATGTCTTCCCAGTAGATGACACTCATGGAGCCTCCTCTTCTCCTTAGGTCTGTCTCTTCCCAAGTGTGGCAGAATTCATATTGTAGGTTTTAGGTATATAACCTGCCTATGAATATAATCTGTTAAATCAGTCAGTAACTTTCTATAGTTCTTGAGGTTTAATATTGTCAACATCAAAACAGAGTAGTTTATTTCCTAGTGGTTGTTTATGTTTGACTTAATCCTTTTGTTGTCTGACTTTCTCAAAAAATCATTTTGACAAATATTTTGATGCTCTGCTCTGAGAGTAAAGTACTGTGCTGAATGCTAAGGATATTAAGATGGACAAAACAGAATCCCTGTCTTTAAAGGACATACAGTCATACAGGGATGGTAACAGCGATACACAAATAATCCTGCACACAGAGCAGGACATAGCAAGTGCCAGAATGCCAGAACAGTTTTTTTGCTTTAAGAATTTGGAGTGATCAAAGAAAAGAAAATAATTATCAAGAAAGTCTTTATGGAAAGATTGTTATTAGAAGAACTGGCTTTAGTTCTCTTGATCCTGCAAGACCAGCCGCTAACTAGGTGTATAAAATTAAAAAGTTGAGAGGGATATTTTCCAGTGGTACCTTTTAATATAAACTTGATAAAGTCGTTAACTGGGCATTGCCCTTGAAGGAGGGTACGATTTTATTTACTCAGTAAATATTTGTATTAGTACTTTGTGCCAGGCACTGACTGCTCTATGCCCTGAAAATACATCAGTAAACAAAACAGACAAAAATCTCTACCCTTACATAACTTACATTTTAGGTGGGAGTGACAGATAATAAACAATATAAATAAATTAATATACAGTATATTAGATGATAAATTGTAAAGTGAAAGATAAAGCAGAGAAGGGGTGTTGGGAGTATGGGAAGAGTTACACTTTTAGAAGGGATGGCCAGGAAACCCTACTGAGAAGGTGACATTTAAATTAACAACCTGAAGGCAGTCAGGGAATGTGCCATGCAGAAAAATAAGAAGCATTCTAGGCCTAGGGAATAATGGCAAATGCCAAGTATTTACCTTTCAAGAAAGGTATTGGATTAGAGTTAAAGAAAGAAAGAGTAGTAGAGATGAATCCATAAAGTAATAGATGGTGGTGGTGGTGGTTGTTAGATCTAGCATGTTCTTATAGGCTGTTTTAAAGACTTCAGCTTTAATATGAGTGATATGTGTTAAAGAAAGACATTGGATGGGTTTGAGCAGAATAGTGACATACCTTTTAAAGAATCACTCTGGTAGCTGTGTTGAGCACTGACTGCAGGAGGACAACAGCAGAAGCAGGTGCAGTAATCCAGGTGAGGTGATGACTTGAATGTAGTAACAGTGGAAGTGGTATGTAATTGGTATTTATTTATTTATTTTGGGGGTGCATGGTCTGGAAATCAAACCCTGGGTCTGTGGCATGGAAGGTGAGCATTCTACCACTGAACCACCCATACATCCTATAAATGGTAATTTGAAGGTGGAGTCAACAGGATTTGTTAAGGGTGGAGGGTAAAGGAGGTATATAGAGACAGGAAGGTAACAAAGGAGATCAAGTGACACAAAGGTTTTGGCCCCAAGCAACTAAAAGAGTAGATTACCCATTTTCTGTCATGGGAAAAACTATGAGTGGAAAACGTCTGGAGGGTGAGATTTTGGTTTTGGGTAAGATAAATTTGAGAAATGTGTTAGATATCCAAATTAAAAAAACTGTTGAATGTTTGGGTCTAGAGTTCAGGGTAGACGTGTGGGCTAGAGATTTAGATTTGGGATCATCAGTTAATAGATGGGATTTAAATAAATTAGACCAGATAAATTCATCAAGTGAGTAAGTGTAGAGAGAAGAGGTTCAAGGACAGAGATGTGGGGAACTACAATCTCTGAAGTCTGAGAAATGAAGAACCAGCAAAGGAAGCTTAGAAGGAGCAATCAGTGAAATAAAAAAACCAAAGCAATCAGTGAAATAAAAAAACCAAAGCACAGCATTTTGTAAGTCAAGTGAAGCAAGTGTTTCAAGGAGGACGGTGTGATGAATTGCTTATGGTCAGATGTTGCTGATAGTTCAAATAAGATGAGGACTGATAATTGGTTAATATATTTGGTAATGTAGAAATCATTAGTGATTCTGACAAGCATGTTTGGTAAAGTTCCCAAGTAGAGGGAATACCATTTGCAGAGACACAGAAGATATTACTTTTGAGGAAATAGCAAAAATTATAGTACAGTTTGGAATTTTAAGTTTTATTGTTTGATGTCTTTGTAGCCTTATCTGTTTTAGTATCACTTAGAATTGATAAGCATTCTCTGTATTTCAGCATCTAGAAATTTTTCATAGAAGTGAATGTCAGCCCCAAAACTGAAATCAGTAGAGCATGGCTTAATATTTCCTAAGATTGATTCTGAACCAGTAATAATGATTTTTGTTACAGATTCCCAACCACCTTCTCAACTTAATTGTAGTTCTGGGCATGCAGTACATATAATGACTCCTCAATTCCCTCAGAAACTCCACCGCCAGCACCTCAGTTTTTCAGGAAAATCCAAAGCAGAGAAAAATATTAATTATAAAAAAAATAAGCATAGAGTTGTTCAATTTCTTTCCCAAAGCTTGTTCTCCAATTTTTTTTTTATCTGTTTAGAATACTAGATCAAAATTGCCTACTAATAGAATAACAGGGGTCTTAGCATTTTAAAAACAGAATTCTTAGGCATCTTTTATAGCCCATTAACTGGACGTATTATCTCATTAATGGGTATATCAGTTAGGCTTTGTTCAGCTTTTAAGTATCAAAAAAACCAATTCAAACATCCTTCAACAATAAAGAGATTTATTAGCTTAACACAACTAGAAGCCGAGGAGATATATAGGCTGCAGAATTAGTTGGGTAATTCCTTCCTGAAGACACCAAAGATTCAGATTCCTTCCATTGTTCCACTCTGCTATCCATTATGGCTACATCAAGGCAGGATTCTCTTCATAGTTGTAGGATGCTTGCCAGTGACACTGTAACTACCCATGTGTTCTACGAGAAAGAAAAAGTCCAGCTTCCTCCTAACAGAAAAGACACACTTAACCAAAAGTCACCAGCCAACCTCATATATTTCATGGGCACAGTTCTTCTCATTTGTGAATGTATTCCTGGCATTGAGGGTGGGCCCACCCTGCCACCCTTTGAGGTTCTCTAAGTTGCTGCCACTCAGTATTATGGAATGGATACTGAAGAACTCAATCACAGAGTCTACTACAGTATTGGCCTTGGTTGTGTTCCAGTACTTTAAGGGATTTTTTTTTTGTCCATTCTTTTCCTGTTATATTTTTATAATGAATTAAAATATGCCTAGTCATATCATACTGTTTTAATTGCCCATGTTCAGAGCTTTTTATCATGCAAGAATGCAGCAACTATTAAACATTCCTTTCTTGAAAAAGAAAAAATGTTGGAGTAATGAAAAGATTGGAGATGATTGGCAAATATGAATCTGTACCTCCTTGCAACCAATAATTTTTAATCTCTTTTACATCCAGATCATTAATTTAGCTACCATTTACATAGAGATTTTGTGTTTTGACTTGTATCTCCTTTCTCTCTGTTAAAAGTTACCTGAAGCATTATGGTAAATTAGAAAGTGAGCGGGGTTATTGTTAAGGATCTAATCCTAGGTCCACCGTTTCCAGTTATGTGTATTTACAAGAAAAACACTTAATTTCTCAGACCTTCAACTCTCTTTTCTATAAGCGGGAAACAATACTAGTTACCTTCTCACCAAATTGTTTTTGTGGGAGTTAAAGTAATGTGAAGGAAATCTGAAAAATGTAGTGTGCCACACAATTTTAAATTGCCTTATTTTTGTACTAATTCAAGGGTAGGCAGTTGAAGGGAGGAAATCTAAACAATGTGGGAGATATTGGTCTTGAAAAATAAATAATTGATCCTAGATTCTGAGTACCTAAAGTGTATCAATAGGCAATATGGATATGTGCAGCTTTTTTGAAATTAGATGTTTAGTGAATAAAATGCGAAAGTTTTATCGTAGAACCACTATTTGAATGCTTGATTCTCTTTAGTATATCCTGAGTAGCTACTTTTCAAGTATTCCCCAGAATTTTTTTACTTAGCTTCAAATTTTTGTCCTATTTTCTTAGGTAAAGCTGTTTTTGAAGATTATCAACCATGGAATAGATGGTAGAATACATGTGACTTACAGATTGTGATAGATACATTTATTTATTTATTCCAGTTATGGATTCTTTTCTTATATGCATTCTGTTCTTTTCCCTTTTTGTAATATTATTCTTTTGAAAAACCCTGAAAATTCATACTGAAATGTGGGTGGAATTTGGTTGTTACTAGCAGGGAGATTTCACATTTTATTACTGAGAACTCTGAAAGCAAAACAATATATTTGGAGTTGAGAAAAATAAAGATGACTCTTAAGGAATTTGACTTTTTAAAAACTATTTCATATATTTACTCATGTCTCAGGTTAATGTTCATGTTAAATTTAATAAACTCTAGAGTATTAAATTTAGTTTCTCTCTGTTTCTTATTATTCGTGAAATAATGCTGCTTGGATTGATGCCATTATGATCATTTACCTTTTGTTTTGAACCTGTTGCTGTTATCTGTCATGTTGGATTTGGGGTATTATTTTTAAATGATAAACCCAATCCTTCAGTGTGTCTTTTTCTTCATTTTGAGGGGATGCTGTGTATGGTGTTGAAGGAAGAAGGGAACTAGTATATGTGGACCATGTTACTATGTTCACGCATACCAAGTACTTAGCACTTATCTCATTTGATTCTCCCTACACTGATGGAGAGGTGTTTGTGCTCCTGTTTTCTGGAAGAAAACAAGATTTCTCAGCTAATGTAGGAAGTTTAAGAGAGTGTTTTTCTGGGGTACAAACTCCAAACCACCACATGGTTTCATTGATTTTTTTTTTCCTTTTAATTCCTGCTCTTGTTATTTCCTTTCTTTTTTCTTCTCTTCATTCCTCTTGCAGAAAAGGAGAAAACGCTTTACTTACTACTTGGGTTTACTTTGTTCTTCTCTTTTTAATTTCTTTAGGTAGAACCTTAGGTCAGTGTTGTTTCATTTTCACATATTTGAGGATTTTTTTTTAGAAGTCTGTCTGATTGTGGTTTCTAATTTAATTCCCTTGTGGTCAGAGAACATATTTTTTGTGTAATTTGAACCCCTTAAAACTTATTGGAAATTATTTTATGGCTAAGAATATAGTCTGTTTGGGGTAATTGTTCTTTGTGTACTTGGAAAAGAATCTATATTCTGATGTTGGGAGGAGTGTTCTGTTAAGTTGGTTGCCAAGTATGCTATATTCTTACTAATTTTTGCCTCCTAGTTCTATCAGTTATTGAGAGAAGAATTTTGAAATCTCTAACAGTAATTGTCCATTTGACTTTTTTCCTTAAAATTCTTTTAGTTTTTGCTTTATATAATTTGAAGCTCAGTTATTAGTTTAGGATGATTTTTTCCTTTATCACTTTGAAGTGATTTTGTTTATCTTTGGTAATATTCTTTGCTTTGAAATATACTTTACCTGATACTGATATAACTACTACAACTTTCTTTTGATTAGTTTGAATGTGGTAGATCTTTACAGTCTAATTAACCTATTTGTGTTTTCATATTTAAAGTGGGTTTCTTGAAGACTGCATATAGTTGGATCTTACTTTTTTATCCATTTTAACAATTTGTGCTTTATAATACTAAGTTCAGACTTATATTTCATGGGATTACAAGTATATAGTTTTCACAGTGTGACTGTGTGATTGTGAAAACCTTGTGCCTCACACTCCTTTTATCTACCTTATCGACAGATGAGTAAAACATATGGATTAAAAATAAACAAATAATAGGGGGAACAAATGCTAAAATAAATTTAGTAGATTGAAAAAAAAATTCTTCCAAAATGTAGGCAAAATGGGTTATGTTTGCCCTCTTGCTGTTTCTTTTCACTTTGTCCCATCTGTTCTTTGTTCTTTTCCTGCCCTTTTTATTTTTTTGAATGAGTGTATTTTAGTACTCCATTTTATCCTCTCTGTTACCTTATTAACTGTACTTCTTTTTCTTTTCCTTCTTTCCATTTTAATGACTATTCTAGGGTTACAATATACATCTTTAACTTGTCACTGTCTTCCTTTAAATAATAATATACCACTTCATTTGTAACACAAGAACCTAACCACAGTGTGCTTTCATTTCCTTTGTCTCATCCTTTGTCCAAATGTTGTCATACATTTTATTCTATATATTTTACAAACTCCACAATAGATTCTTACAGTGTTCACTTTAAATAATTAGTTTTCTTTGAAGGATTTTTAAAGATAAGAGAGAAAATAAATATCTTTTATATTCATCTGCGTATTTACTCATTTCAGTCCTCTTCATCCCTTTGTATAGATCCACACTTTTATTTTGTTTGATAAAACTTTTGTAACATTTATTTTTAGTGATACCTGCTGGAAATTAGTTTTTTCTGCTTTTATTTGTCTAAAAAAACATTTTGCCTACATTTTGGAAGAATTTTTTTTTCAGTCTACTAAATTTATTTTAGCATTTGTTCCCCCTATTATTTGTTTATTTTTAATGCATATGTTTTTCTCATCTGTCGATAAGGTAGATAAAAGGAGCATGAGGCACAAGGTTTTCACAATCACACACATTGTGAAAACTGTATCATTATACAATTATCTTCAAGAAACATGGCTACTGGAACACCTGTCTACATTTTCAGGCAGTTCCCTCCAGCCTCTCCATTGAACCTTAACTGAAAAGGTGGTATCTATCTATGTAATGTATAAGAATAACCTCCAGGATAATCTCTTGACTCTGTTTGGAATCTCTCAGCCATTGACATTTTATTTTGTCTATTTTGCACTTCCCCCTTTTGGTCAAGAAGGTTTTCTCAATCCCTTGATGCTGAGTCCTAGCTCATTCTAGGATTTCTGTCCCACATTGCCAGCAAAGTCCACACCTCTGGGAGTCATGTCCCATGTAGAGAGGGGTGAGAGTGGTGAGTTGGCTTGTTGTGTTGGCTGAGAGAGAGAGGCCACATCTGAACAACAAAAGAGGTTCTCTGGGGGTGACTCTTAGGCCTCATTTTAAGTAGGCTTCACCTATCCTTTGTGGGGATAAGTTTCATATGAACAAACCCCCAGATTGAGGGCTCCGCCTATTGCTTTGGTTGTCCCCACTGTTTGTGAGAATATCAAGAATTCTCCACTTGGGGGAGTTGAGTTTTCCCCCTTTCTCGCCATTCCCCCAAGAGGGCTTTGCAAATACTTTCTTATTCATTGTTCAAATCCCTCTGGGATTTATCAGGGCATCACTCTGCACAAACCTACAAAATCTAATGCCCTACTCAAGGTTCCATGTACTTATGGTGTTCAGTTAAAACTGTCCACATAAGTTATATTAGAAAATGCACTTTTCAAGATATAAATTTTGTACCAAATAAACATTTTTTGCTTTAGTCTCATACATAAAGTTTTTAAATAGGAATTACCATCTATTTTCAATACCCTGCAGTATTGACATTCCTTTGTTCTTCCTCATGCAAAAACTTTTTTAAATTTGTACATTTAGTCATTATCATTATACACTCTAGGCATTCCTAGATGATGCCATCTCAGTCTTTATTGTATATCTTTCCTTATGATTTCATTTGTGCCCCTAGGCTTCCTCCCTCTATCATTCTCACATTCAGCTTCATTCAGTGTTCTAACATTATTGTTCTACAATCAGGTAGTAGTGTGCTATCCATTTCTGAATTTTTACAGTCAGTCCCTTTGTACAGTCTATGTCCTTTCAGTGCCAGTTACCCAATATCTACCCTATTTCTATCTCCTGATGACCTCTGTTTTAACTTAAATTCTCCAGGTTCATTCATTAATGTTAATTCATATCTGTGAGACCATACAGTATTTGTCCTTTTGTTTCTGGCTGATCTCACTCAGCATAATGTTCTTAAGGTCCATCCATGTTGTTACATACTTCTTAACTTTATTCTGTCTTGCAGCTGCCTAATATTCTATTGTATACCACAGCTTGTTTAGCCACTCGTCTCTTGATGGACACTTCAGCTGTTTCCATCTTCTGGCAATTGTAAATAATGCTGCTGTAAACATTGGTGTGCAAATGTCCGTTTGTATCCTTGCCCTCATGTCCTCTGAGTTATAGCTGCTTAATGTTCCATTGTATGTATATACCACAGCTTGTTTAGCCACTCGTCTGTTGATGGACATTTTGGCTGTTTCCATCTCTTGGCAATTGTAAATAATGCTGCTATAAACATTGGTGTGCAAATATCTGTTTGTGTCCTTGCCCTCATGTCCTCTGAGTAGATACCTAGCAATGGTACTGCGGGATCATATGGCCATTCTATACATAGCTTTCTGAGGAACAGCCAAACTGCCTTCCACAGCAGTTGTACCATTTGACATTCCCACCAACAGTGGATAACTGTGCCTCTTTCTCCACATCCTCTCCAGCACTTGTCGTTTTCTGTTTTATTGATAATGGCCATTCTGGTGGGTGTGAGATGATATCTCATTGTGGTTTTGATTTGCATTTCCCTAATAGCCAGGGAAGTTGAGCATCTTTTCATGTGCCTTTTGGCCATTTGTATTTCCTTGGAAGAATATTTTTGCTGAGTATTGAATTCTACTTCAAAAAATTCCTGATTTGTTAGGAATTCTTACAAGATTCAGTATATCATTGTACTCATGGCTACGGTTTATTACAGCAAAAGGATACAAGCAAAATCAACAAAGGAAAAAGGCACATGGGTGAAATTTGGAGGAAACCTGCACAAGCTTCCAAGAAACCTCTACCAGTGGAATCACACAGGACACACTTATTTCTTCCAACTGTGAGTTGTGACAACATATGTGAAATGTTGCCTACCAAGGAAGCTCAGTAGAGACTGTGTCCAAGGTTTTTATTGAGCACTGGTCATGTAGGCACTCACTGCCTTTACTACCAAAATTTCAGTTTTCCAAAAGGAAAGCAGATGTTGAGCATAAACCATATTATTTGTATAGTTAGGTACAGTAAACCACCCTTATTAGTAGGGAATGGTAGGTACCCACCTGAAATCCAAATTCCTAAGACCAGCCAGGACCAGCCTTCAAGCTGGCCTTTCTGAGGAAAGCAGTCTCAGGCCTGCTATCGTAACTTTTTTCTGCATACTAGGCTTCCTTGTTTTTTCTTTTCTGTAGTTGAAAGATTTAATTTTGTTTTCTTCTATCATGTATATATTTTGAGAAGAAATCTGTATCTTACTCCTTTGTATATGTTATACCCTTTTTTTTTTCTGGCTGCTTTTAAGATTTTTCTTTATCACTATTTCCAACAATTTATGATTTAACTTAGTGTGTGCATACGTGTTTATTCTGCATGGGTTCCTTGAATTTCTTGGAACTGTGAGTTTGTAGTTGTCAACAAATTTGAAGATCACTCAAGTATTATTTTTCCTAGTGTTGGCCCACCCCTTTTATTTTCATGTTCTGGTTATACAGATGTTAGACAGCTTGATACTTTCCCGTAAATCACTAAGACTCTATTTATTTTGGGGTAGTATCTTTTTTCCCCCTCTTTCTTTTGCAATGACTAATCCATTGATCCCACTGAATGATATTTTAATTTGAGATATTTTATTTTCATTTCTAGAAGTTCCATTTACTTCTTTTCATACGTTTTACTTTTTCTACTATTCTTTTCTTACTATATTCAGAAATAGTCATACTCTTCTGAAGTAGCCAGAATGTGATCAAGATGCCATATTTAAAGTTCTGCTTAGGTACTTGCTATAGCTACATGATCTCCTACTATGTCTATGATGAATGTGTATGGAAAACGTCTGTGTGTATGTGCATATGTGTGTGTGTATCTCACCACAGTGGATTAGGGCTCAGATTAGTGTGATACATGTGAGGCACCTAGGGCCCAAAAAATTTACTGAGGCACTAACTCTCAGATGCCAGCCCTCACTTGTACTACACTGAGAGTGAGTGCCTCTTTAAGTTGTGTGCCCTAGATACCTTGCTTACCTCACTCTAGTCTAGGCTCTGCAGTGGATATTTCAGGCAAACATCACCTAGGGTGTTGGTCCCAAACCACTGTTAACTAGATCACTCATTTCTTTTGGAATAGATTTGTCTTTTTCACCTTCACAGTTAAATTATTTTAACTTCTGTCCAACCATTTATTTTCTTGTAGGAACTGTAGTGATGTCTAATGTAACATGCCAGCTCCATAATATTGCCTGATAAGTGGAAGAAAGCAAAAAAAGATTATCTGAGATAACTAATACCATTCCATAGAGCCAAAATCATGTGTACTGAAACCTTCCCTATTTTTTTAGGTTAGTTTGCTCTGGCCCTGAAAATGAATGGCTCTTCCTACCTAGATCAGATTCTGTTCATTCCATGTGAGCTATTATTACTTATTGGACTTGCAGCCATTTTGCAGTTTGAGAGTCCCAAGTTAGCCTGACTTGGCTTCTACAAATCTAGAAAGGAATCTAGATTTGTACTAGGAGATTTAATGTAGGTCAGGGACTTACAGTTGAGCTCTGATGGTGGAAAGGAGAAAACTTTTGATCATACATGAAATGTACTCTTTTTTACTTCTTTTGGCTCTTGACCCACTTTTGGATTGCTTTGGGGTGTTCCTGTAGCTGCAATGATAAAGCAATCCCTGTCTCTCTGTTTACTTCTTGGAATGTTAAAGAAGACCAGAAAGTGCAGATGAAATGAGTCATGGAACCATGTGTTTATCTGAACCTGAACTAACCGTTAACAGGGAAGGGCAAAAGGAATTCATTATTACTTTTAGTCCAGATTCCCAAGGTTGTCCAGATAGAGATCTAGATCTGAGTTCAAACAGTAATAAAAATAGATTTTTTGTGGAATAGTCTTTGTTAATTATCTTCTTCTGACACATATGGTAGTATTAGATAATATGGATGGTTAAGACTTTGATCCTGTGTGCAGAGAGGTGACTAGTAATCTCATGTTACTACTGCTTTGAATACTCAGTTTTCTTGACTTGATTTTTATTGACTTCTTGGGCTTTCCTCACCCCCTTGATTTTTGGAGGAAGTAGATAAGAAATTTATTAAAAACACATTCAGAGGAAAGGAGCATATAGGTACTCACAAGTAAAGAAAGATGGAGGGTAAGAGGCAATAGGTAATGTAGGGCCATTTGCTTTTACAGATTAGCTTTCTCCCCCTTCCTTGTTCAGGGCTCTTTCTCCTGCCCTGCCCTCTCCCCAGGGCCCTGCCTGGTGGTAGACAGTGCATTTGGGTGGGTCCATTGTTTTACCTTTCTCTGAAGATGACTCATTCAGGTGGGATTGTTATGTTTCCACTCTTCTCAGTAAATGACTCATTCTGGTGTCCCCCGCTTCTTTTAAAAATAGGAATATTATTAGCACATTTGTACCATCTACAAAGCACTTTTATAAAGAATTGGAATATAAAATCTCTAATCCTGAAAGAAGGAACATATAATCTTATCTTTATAGACATAATGCCTTTCTTTAATCACTGGGTAAGATACTATGGTATAACAGAAAGCGATAGACTTGGATTCAGAAGAATTCAGTTAGGTTTAACCACTTAAAGGTTTGTGATCTTGATCAAGTCAGTTAATTTCTTGAGACTCAATTTTTTCCCCTAATTTTCTAGGGGAAAATTAAAAAAAATTTTTCAGTCATTCATTAAATGTTTATGCAATTTCTCCTATTGCGGTACTATTCTACAACAGTATATAGCAGTAAAGAAAACAGAGAAACATTCCTGCCTTTTTGTGTGCTTTAGTGGGAATGTGCTAATATCTGTGTGCCTGTTGTACATTCAGTGTGATGACCATAAGAGATGAAGATGTAAGATCACTTTGGGAAATGTGTAAAGCATTAGACAAATAAAAATTATACGTATAAAAATTGTTTATCTTAGTTGAATGAAGTCCCGTTCTTATCTTTGGGAAACTGTGTAAATCTAATTTCTCAGCTAAGTATTTTATCTCTTCTATCATTGATGGCTTAGAAAAAAGAAAAAGAAGAATAATGTAGGATGCAAACTTGATAGAAAACACATGATCTTACCCTAGGCAGAGATTATAAATTACTTATGAACAAACTTATAAAATCTCCTTAGGGTTTCTATTTATTATTATATTTTTTGTACTGATGAAATCTGATTGAAATTTTTACTTATCATCTTCTCTTAGATTTTGCAAATTCTTAGCAGTTAGATTCTGTGAAATGTTGCATGGGAAATTTCCACTTTGGATTATCTATGGCAAACTCTTTTTTTAAATCAGTGATTGCTCCTTTTTGCCTAAGGTGCTTCTTCATTACTCTTCTTCTCCTAATTAGTATATATTCAGGAGAATGCAAACTAATTTAGTATAAGCCCAGTGTGAGTATAATCAGAGTGTTGAATCTGTCAGTATTAAATCACAGTGATTGAAATATGAATAATATTTTGTTACCTTTGAAATTATTCAAATTACTCCCCTATGTTAGAAACCCTTGATTGGTTCAGTCATTCATTAAATGTTTATGCAGTTTCTCCTATTGCCAGTAGTGTTCTACAATAATATACATCAGTAAAGGAAATAGAGAAACATACCTGCCTTTATGAAGCTTACATTCTAGCGGAGGGAGATATAAAAATAACAGACAAAAATAGAATATGTCATATAGCAAGTACTGTAAAGAAATATAAAGCAGAGAAGGGGAATGGGACTGTTGGGAGGTGTGGGGAGGGCAGGTCTAAAAAGTAAGGTACATATGAGCAAAGATTTCAAGGAGCAACCCTACGAAGATATCTCAGGGCATTCTGGTCCTAGGGAAGAGCAAGTGCAAAGGCCCTAAGTAAAATGTGTACCTACTATGTTCAAGGAACAAGGAGGCCAGTATGACTGAAGTGGAATGAGGCTTGGAGACTGGTAGATGAAGCCAGAGAATAATGGTGGCTAGTTAATGGAACTTTGTGAGGATTATGCCTTTTAACCTAAGAAAGATTTTTGAATAGCTAGTTGGATATATTAGAAGGAATTATGGAGAGAGAACCATCTATAAATAATTTTTTTTAACTTTTTTTTTTTTTAACTTGGGCAGGCACCGGGAATCAAACCCGGGTCCTCTGGCATGACAAGCAAACATTCTTGCCTGCTAAGCCACCGTGGCCCTCTATAAATAATTTTAATGGTCATTAGTTCATTGAAGATATTTAAAGCCTTAAGATTGGAGGAGATCACCTTCAGACTGGAGTGAGTATAGGTGGAAAAGAAGAAATGCAAGGACTCAACGCTAGGTCACTCATTTAAAGGGTAGAGAAATGAGGAACCAACCAAGGAACAGAAGAAGGATGAAAATTAGAGGGCAGTGTTTTGGGAGTCACATATTTCAAGGCAGGAGTTTTGTCTGCTGCTGCTTATAGGTATAGTAAGATAAAGATTGAGAATCGATCATTGTATGTAAATGTAGAAGTATTTGGTGACCTTAATAACTGGCAGACTGGTTTGGGAAAAAAGCCTGATTGATGTGGATTTCAGAGAAAAGGGGAGGAGAAGATGTGGAGACAATGAGTAAAGACAACACTTTAATCTTTTATTATGAAAGGAGAACTAAAATGCACTTGTGGTGTGTAGAATTAAGGGAGTGGGTTTTGTTTTTGTCTTTTAAGATGGTATGGGAATGACTCAGTAGAAAGGGAATGCAGGTGAGACAGAAGAGCATTTTCTTTCAAGGTGGGAGAGAATGGAATCTACTGACCAGATGGAAACATTGGACCTAGCAAGGTCCTTCTTGGAGCCTGGGTCAGGTTATCCATATTCAGTGATATTATTTCATAACATAATGATACTTTATAATCTAATGGAAGTTGAGAGTTTACTGTAACAAAAAGACTAAAATTATACTATCTATTAACACTATAGATATCCTTGACCCTCCTGCTACCTGTAAATGCTCACATACTTTTAAAGTTGGAGGATGAGTTATTGATCATCTGTTCCCTCTGTGCTCCATCCTGCTCTATTAGATTACTTATGGTTTCTAAATTGACCATTAATTTCTACTTTGATGTTTGTATCTTACATTTCCTTCTTTTAAAAGATTTCAGTACCTGTGCCATATACCCTTCCTTATGTCCCTATTGTACCCTCCCTTTATATATGTCTAGCAAAGCAGCTAAATAAAACACTTTATTACATTTATTTTTACATCTAAAACAGATACTGTTTGAAAAAATCAAAATGCATGTGTTAAATAATTTAATGGAAATTCAAGAACTAGGCTAGTAGCAAGTACATTATGAAAAAATGTTCCCAGCCTATTCCCAACATAAATGCCTTTGTATGACTTGGATGGACATAATGATATATCAAAATCTGCGCAATTGAAATATTGCTGAATTTGATCCCCTACTGTAAATAGTCTTTTCTCATAAAATATGCTCAGGCTGGAATAAGCATCTGATTTTGGATTTTGAAAGAATTTTGCATAAATTAAATGTTGAGTCAATTTAATCTTTAGAAGAGAACTAAGGAATCTCATCCTACTCTCATGGCATGTTAGATCTTAGGAATAACTTGTCAAACCCATCTTTTTACTGTTGATGAAATAAATGGCTACCCAGTGATACAAACCCAAGTTGCCCAGTGGCAGAGCCAGTGTCAAATCCCACACCTTCTGATTCCATTCAGTTCTCTGTACCATGCCACATTGCTAGTAATGAACCGTTTTGAAATCATTTAGGGATCTTTAAAAAATACTTATGCCCGATTACTGTCCTCAGACATTCTGATTTAATTGGTATGGAGTGTAACCTGGGCATTGGGATTTTTAAAATTTCCCCAGGTGATTCCACTTTTAGCAAAGTTTGGGAACCTTAGCTCCACAGGGAATTAGTATGCTTATGGAATTGGAACCAGAGTGAAATCAATAGTACAGACTTCTGTCCATTCTGATTCCTTAATCACGTATTTGGCTAGGTTTTATCTGGACAGTAGGAAAAATCTTTAAGTGATACCCAAGATTTTTGTGAGCAAAGCCTTTCGTGATAAAGTTGTCCTTTCATTATTTTATGTTTTGTCCATGAGATAGCCTGCAACAAAATAAATTCCTTTTAACTGTGACATAGGAAGAAAGTTCTTTGACGCTAATCAGGAAAGGAGGAAATCTTCTGCCATCTGTGTTTTGGCATGCTCTGCTGTTGTTTTAACTAGATAATATCCAAAAAACTATCAAACAGATTGTTTATTATGTTTTAATATTTTCAGGGAAATGTATAGAGAGGGTAAGAAATGGTTCTAGATTTAAAAATAAAAGGCTTTTCCTCTGGAAGTAAGTTAGTAATTTGACACACTGGGTTGTTTAATACATTTATGCATATGTATGTCCTTGTTTTTGCATGTTGTAAGTAATGTGAAGTTTGCTATTTGATTATAACCATTCTATGATGCCGTCATGTACTCTTTGGCACAATGCCAACCAAACATTGTAACTAGAAAATACCAATTCATGATTGATAGGTGAAATTTTGTTTCAAGATATTAATTCTTTTAAAAGAGACCTTTCCATTATAAAAACAAAATTTGAAAGTATGAAATAGAAGAGAAGAGGTAAGGATCAGAGATTGTGATTAGATAGAAACGTTTAGAATTTTAGATCTTTCCTGGAAGCAATGTCAGATGATGGCAAGAGACTAAGTAAGGGGGTTGCTAGAATATAGTGAAGAAGGATTTATTAATTTTCTATTGCTGCCATTATAAAGTACTGCAAACTGGGCAGTGCAACGGTGGCTCAGTGGCAGAATTCTCACCTGCCATACAGGAGCCTGCCCATGCCAAAAAAAATAAGTACTACAAATTTAGTGGCTTAAACAGAAATTTATTATTTTACTGTTCTGTAGGTCGGAAGACTAACATGGGTCTCAATGGGTGTGTTGACTGTCCCCCACAATGACATGTAAAGTCCTAACCACCAGTCCTGTGGACTGTGAACTCATTCTCAAAAAGATCTTTGAAGATCCTCTTAGTTAAGGTGAAACCAAACTATATCAGGATGGGAGTAATCCAGTGTAACCAGAGTTCTTACAAGCAGAGGAAGTATGACAGAGCAATAGAGAAAGAGACAGAAGGAGATGGCCATATAATGGAGGTAGAGACTGAGTTGTGAATTGCTGGCAAGCCATTTGGACTTCTAGCCTCCAAAACTGTGAGCCAATAACTTCTATTGTTTAAGCCAACTAGTCCATGATACTTTGTTACAGCAGAGCTGAAAAACTAATTCAGAACTAAAATCAAGATGTAAACAGGACTGTGTCCCATTCTGAAGACTCTAGGGTAGGATCTGTTTCCTTACTTATTTTGGGGGTTTTGGCAGAATTCAGTTCCTTACAATTGTAGGACTGAGATCCCCATTTTCTTTGCTGGTTGTCATATTAGGGTCCTTCACAAATTCCAGAAGCCACCTGCATTCCTCGGTTTTTGCCCCCCTCCGTCCATCTTCAAAACCAACAGCAGGTCGAGGTCCTCCTTTATTTCCAGTATCTTCTCCTTCCTGGACTTCTCTCATCTACACTTCTATTTTCTTCTTCCACTTTAAAGGATTCATCTGGTTAGATTAGGTCCACCTAAACCATCTAGGAAAATCTCCCCATCTCAAGGTTCGCGAATTTAAATCTGAAGTCCCTTTCACCATTAAGGTAACATGTTCCCAGGCTTAGGGGCATGAGGGCCCAGACACATTTGGAGGGCCATTATTCTGCCCTCCAAAGGTCTCTGGAGTCCAGAAAGCCAAGTGTTGGTATTCACATAGCTGTTGAAGTAATTTTCTAGTACTGTGTGCTAGACATTGTACTGGGCACTGTGACTAGTGATGAATAACTGAATTGTTGTGAATAAGACATGGTCCCTGCCTGTCTATAATAGTATACTTACAAGAACAAGCAAAACAAATAGCATTGCTTTATAAGGAATTCTTCGTGTTATTTCATATTTACGCAAGCTCCAGAACAGTTATTAGTTGTTCTTTGTTTTGGTCCTTTCCTGTCCCTACCATCATAATAGTGTTTTGCATACTAGATAATTAATAGATACTATTAGCAAAGGCTTACTTGATTTTTCCTTTGTTATTGAGTTGGGAACCTGACTTTTCTCTCTTTTGTAGTATTTTCTGCTCAAAAATAATGAGAAATTTTGAATTTGGCAATCCTGACTCAGATGACAATTTAGAATTTAATCAGTTATCTGCCAAAGAATTTTTTTAAAGGCCTTAAGAATTATCATGTGCTCAATTTTATTTTTTAGTAAAGGCTCTAGAGTGCCAAAGGCAGCTCTACAAATGCTGCCATTTTATAAACTGACAAGTTTTTGCCTTACCCCCTTGAATTCAAATTCCAGACAGCACTTGCCCAGTTAAAAAGAAAAAATCAGTAGTTGCTTTAAACCAATATTCCTTAATATATAGTGAGAATTGCCAACTCAGAAGCAGATTAAAATGAACTTCTCATGTGGCTTTCCATAGATGGATGAATTTTTGTCATTGTTGTTGATTTTTAACTTTTTTATTGTATAATATAACATATATAAAAAAGCAAAGAAAGAAAAAAGCCATAGTTTTCAAAGCACTCTTCAACAAGTAGTTGCAAGACAGCTCCCAGAGTTTGTCATGGACTACCATATGATCCTCTCTTTTTCTTTTTCCTTCTAGCTGCTCCATAATGTTGGAGGCTTAGAGGGCTTAAATTTTTTTTTTATCATCACAATCAACTTTTTTCCTTCTTTTTTTGTGAAAAATAGCATATATACAAAACAGCTATAAACTTCAAAGCACAGTACCACAATTAGTTGTAGAACATATTTCAGAGGTTGACATAGGTTACAATTCCACAGTTTTAGGTTTTTCTAGTTGTTCTAAAAGTTAATACTGGAGACTAAAAGAGATATCAGTTTAATGATTCAGCATTCATATTCATTTGTTAAATCCTATCTTCTCTGTATAACTCCACCATCACCTTTGATCTTACCATCCCTCTCTTTAAGGGTGTTTGGGCTATGGCAATTCTAAATTTTTCATATTGGAAGGGTCTGTCAGTAATATGGGTAGATGGATAAACTTTTTAAATAATGGAAGAGATTTGCTACTTTTAGAGCTTCTGCCTTTCTCATATGTTAATTCTTATTCAGCCCTCCCTAGGTGCTGAGCATCTGTCCACTCTTCATGGAAAAAACACAGAATTCCTATCTATTGTTCAGAGCTTTTTAAAGACAGTTATTGTGTTTTCTCAGTGATAGTCAAGGTTAAAATTCTGGATTATGTGATTTCCCAAAGCAGCAAAGGGAAACTTAAGTAATGATGGGTTGGAGGAAACATAGGTATTTGAGATCTTTCAAATCTACCCATTAATTTTAAACATGATGATCACAGAACTTTTTATCAAGACTACTTGCAAGTGGCTAAATATAGTTGTAACACAAGTTTGGGCTACAAAATGTGAATGCCACAAGTGGTCTTAATTTCAATATAATCTTACTCTCCATCCAAAATTCCTTTCTTAATTCTTTGGCAGCATTGTTTATGAATAATCTCTTATTCAGCCTGACTCTTTATGACTCTAAACAAATAGCCTAAATATATGGTATACAAAACTTCATTTCTGGAAAAATCTTTTGGAATAGAAGGTGAAAAGTTCATTCGATTTACTTGTGTAAGTTCATTTGATTTGCTTATGTAGAGATAGATGGCAGTTGTGATAATGAAAGCCATTTTTTATGATACCACTAAGCAGATGTCAGGACTTACTCTTCAGTTAGGTGGGATTGTGGTTTTTAGCAGATTAGACTCATTTGCAGTTGATGTACTGCCTAGAGGAATTGACATTTAGGTTATTGATCCCCGAGTGATTCTGCATGTCAGGAACTGAGCTGAGACATTTGTCACTTGCCTTATCTTAATAGTAGGTAGGATAAACAAGAAGATTTTTGAAGATGATAAAATCCAAACTAAGTATGCTGGAAAAGCCTTGGTATGACTTAGGGCTTTTTTGTTTAACTATCAGATATTTTATATTTTAAATAAACATGCAGTAAAATTGTCCTTTTGTGTATGCAGGCCATGAATTTAACAGGCCGTGCATAGATTCTTGTAACTACCACCACAGGGTCCAGAACAGTTAGTTACATAAGGCAAAAAAACTCCATCTTGCTATCCCTTTGTAGTCCCACCGTCTCCTCACCTCTAGTCCCTGGCAGCTGCTCTGTTCTTAAAGGTTTCTTTTTGAAATGGGTTATAAATGGTAATCATTTGAGACTGGCTTCTTTTACTTAGCATAATGCCTTTGAGTTTTATCTAAAGTTGTGTGCCTTGATATTTGTTCCTTTTTATTGCCGAATAGTATTCATTTGTATGGATGTACCACTGTTTGTTTATTAAGTCATTCTGTGGATTACGTTTGATTTGTTTCCGTTTTTAAATGATTATGAGCAGAGCTGTTATGAACATTCATATACAGGCTTTTGTATGAACATGAATTTTCATTTCTCTTTGGTATATACCTAGGAATGAGATTGCTGAGTCACATGGTATGTATTTAACTTTATAAGAAGCTACCAAACTGTTGTCTAACATGGCTTTACCATTTTATATCCCCATCAGCAGTGTATGAGATTTTCAATTGTTCTACCTACTTGTGAACATTTGATATGGTTAGTCTTTTTAAATTTGGCCATTATAATTTTGTAGCCATATCTGATAATGGTGATAATTTACATTTTCCAGTAGCTAATGATGTTGAACATCTTTTTATGTGCTTTTTGCCATAATTATTTGGAATAATTTAAATTTTATAGAAAAGTTGCAAAGGTAATACAGAAAGTTCCTTTATATCTCTTACTCATCTTCCTATAATGATAGCATCCTCTATTATCAAAAGCAAGTGCATTATCAAAACCAAGAAACCAACATTGGTACCTTACTATTAACCAAATTCCATGCTTTATTCAAATTTCGCCAGTTCCTATGGTGTCTTTTTACTGTTCCAGAACCCAAACCAGGATTCCACATTGTATTTAATTATTGTGTCTCCTTAGTCTTCTCTGTTCTTTGGCAGTTTCTCAGTCTTTCCTTGTTTTTCATGATGTTGATCATTCCAAACAATACTACTCAGGTATTTTGTAGAATTTCAACTGGGATTTCTCTGATATTTATTCAGAATTTAGATTGAAGTTATAGATTTTGGGAAGAAATACCACAGAAGTGATGTGCCCTTCTCAGCATTTGATTTGGGGGGATATATGATGTCAATATGTCTTATTACTGGTGATGTTATCCTTGGCCAAGATGGTGTCTGTCGGATTTCTCCACTCTGAAGTTACAGTTTTCCCCTTTATTAATAAGTATTTAAGGGGAAAGGCCTTGAGGGTGTGCAGGTATCCTGGTTTTCCTTAAAATTTTGGACACTTATTTTGACATTTATTGGTACCTCTTGCCTATTTTATTTATTACTGTGGTGTTTAAGTGGTGATTTTCTGGTCTCCTGATTTCCTTCTAAATTTATTAAGTAGAATTCTCCTGAAAAGAGTTTCCCCTCCCCCATTTACTTATTTATTCAGTCCTTTATTTATATCCGTGTGCACCCAGGGATGTTTATTTTATTCTCTGGATTATAATCCAGTACTGTTGTTACACAATTTTTAGTTTGCTAAAGCTGACGAAATGCAATATACCAGAAACAGACTGGCTTTTAACAATGGGGATTCACTGGCTTACAAATTTACAGCTCTTAGGCTGTGAAAATGTCCTAATGAAGGCATTAGCAGGATGATAACTTCTTTGAAGACTGACTACTGGCAAGCCTGGTCATGTGGGAAGGCACATGGCGATGCCTGCCAGTCCTTTTTTCTCGGATTTCGTTGCTCCCAGCTTCAGGCTGCAGTGGCTTCCTCTTGGCTTCTCTGAGGCTTTTTCTGTGAGCTTCTTTTAATTTCATCTCTCAGCTTTTGTATATATTTTATCCTCTTATAAAGGACTCCAGCAAGAAAATCAAGACCCACCCTGAATGGGGTGGATCACATTTCAATTGAAATAGGCTAATCAAAAGGTCCCACCCACAATAGGTCTGTACTCACAGGAATGGTTTAAAAAAAATAGCCTTTTCTGGGATGCATAACCGCTCCAAACCACCATGTATGAGTTATATGATTTTGGTTGTCAGTGTTTCTACAGGGCAGAAAATGTATAGTTTTTTAATATGGCTGAGTATTTAATTTTTCTATGGTGATTTCATTGTTGTATAAACAGATTGCTGTATAGGAATCTATTCAAAGATTATAGATATGCCTGAAAAGACATGTATGATGAGGTAAAATATAATAAACTCTGCTAGTACTGAAAGTTGGCTTTGGGTCAACAGTTACCACTTTAGAACACAGAGATTTTATTATGTTAGGTGAGATCTTTTTTTTCTTAATATTTTTATTGATAATACAGCATACAAACACATTCTTAACATACAAACATTTCATACATGGTGTACAATCAATGGCTCATAATATCATCACATAGTATATTCATTACCATGATCATTTTTTAGAACATTTGTATCAATCCAGAAAAAGAAATAAAAAGAAAAAACTCGTACGTATTAGGTGAGATCTTTTTATCTTTAACTGGTAGACAAACAAACATCTAACAATTTCTTCAGATGTCTGCCAAAATATGCAACCTTTGATATGTTCTTATAACCAGTAAATTAATATTAGATGGAAGAGATTAGAAATGAGTTTTTTTCAACTTAGATTGCTTTACATAAACATTTAAGCTGACCAATAGCCTAAAAATACTTGCTTAAAAATATAACGCTTCAAAAAATACATATATATAACGCTTCATTGAACTAAATTAAATCATCGACTTTCATTTCAAGTAATACTGCTAAATAACCTGAGTAACTAATTGAATCATAGCTTACATTTAACTTTTATATGTATATAAAAATGTTATAAAGATGTAAAGATATATAAAGATGTTATAAAGAATATTATAAAGATTTATCATTTTACCCCATTTGAACCTTATATTTAGTATACCTCTTTTGTAAAGAACTATATTTAATTTGTTTACATGCCATGCTGTTTAAATAGGCTTTTCTATTTGTTTGCTGTAGAAAGCCCTTTTAAGAATTTACACCTAAAATATATGCTTAAATTGGGAAAATACAGTATGCATTAAGATAGCCTTCCTGTCACATCATTTGGGCAATGTGATTGATTCTGTGAATACAGATTCTAGTTAACTGAGTTATCCCCTGTTTTGTTAGAAGAAAGCCAGCATAAACAATATTTCATTTAAGGATTCAGGTTCTGAAAATAATGTTGTATTAGAAGCCTTTACAAATGGGAACATGACCTGTCCACTTTAAAAATGAGCATATCTCTTTAAATGTCCTATTTGTGAGTGTGATTACATCACTCATGTTTCTAGTGATGTAGAAATAGTAACCCAGGGTTGCTATTATTATGATGAGGACAGTCTTAGAATTTAAACCAACAAGTTTTAAATTGGAGAGTACAGACCTTTCTGTAGTAGCTACCCTAGTCACTTGCCCTACGCTTTCATGCCCTATTTGTAAACATAGATATAAATAAAACAAAACGTTTTCCAAGTCTTGTGAAAGCAAAAAGTACTATTTATAACTGTATTACAAATTTATATTCTATTTCCTCTGACCCTTCTCCTGAACAGCTAGAAATAAAGAGGAGAGAAAGGGGTTTTATTTGTTTTTTAAGGTCTTGTTTACAACCTACTTATGGCCTGTTTATAGGCTTCTAGAAAGGTGAACGCTGCAACTTCTTTAGAACCCAAGACATAAGCAGGTATGCATGTATGGCAGTTGACAGTATAAATTTTACCTCCCAGTGTTGAAATCAGCGTTTCTGAAATTGAGCAGTTGTGGGGGAAGATGGAGTTTAACTTCTTTTGAGCAGCTGTTCTTTGGTAGACTCAGAGTCAGACACATTGTATTCCATGTTATTTTATTTAATCCTCACAGTTAACCTACAAATTAACTACAGTAATCCACATTTTATAAATAAGGGAAACTTTTCTAAGTAACACAGCTAGTAGTGAAAGAGTCAGAATTTAGTCCTGTGTCTTCTGACTTAAAATTTCACACACTAATTACTCTGCTAAACTACTTCTCCTAAGATAAGAAAGGTAATGAAAATTATTAGAAAATCTAAGTTTTTAAGGCTCTGGGTAGAAACTACTAATTAGACAAGACTGAGATCATTTCAACTTAATGCAGTATTTTCCTCAACCGTAAAGGACTTCAATTTTTAAAAACTTATTTTATAACATGTTTGAGGTAACTGCCCACACAACACTCATTAATGCTAATCATGAGTAAATCTCCAATTGATGACTCAGTGGATGATGTCTCAGAACAGACATCAATTGGTGATAATTAATGTTTTAAAAACAAAAATCATCTGTGAACCAGAAGTAATACATCTTCATTTGTTAGCAATAAAAGTATTCATCTAAAAAGTCAACACATTTACAGTAACTTTTAGATAATCCAGTTTTGGTTAAAGTCTTAGATGTGATACTTATTATAACATTTGCAAAATAAGCTGTTTAACTGAAAATAAAACTTTCAGCAGAAGTAAAGCAATACATTCTGTTGCAGAATGATTAAACCATCTTTATCTTAATGGCGTTTTAACCTGCAGTAATTTATACTGTCAAGATTAATAACTATGTAAAAATAAAATTGTTGACAGTTTTAAGAGTTTTTCGTAGCATTTTCATTCAATTATTGGTTTTATTATACACTCAGTATAAATTTATCTATAGGTCAGTTACTATACAGCATGTATTTCCAGCGTATTAAAATTCTCACATCAATAAATATAGAAAATATTTCAAGTATAATTGCATTTTATTAGAAATTATTTCAGCATATAAAAGGAGTTGTACTAGTTTCCCGACGGCTAAAACAAATACCATGCAATGGCTTGGCTTAAGCAATGGGAATTTATTGGCTCATGGTTTTGAGGCTAGCCTCCCAGAAGGCTATGGTGTTCCAGTGCTGGTTGCTGGTGGTCCTTAGTTCTTGGCTATTCTGTCTCACGGCAATGCATATGGTGATGTCTTCTTTCTCTTTAGGGTTCTGTTTACCTCATTTCTGGCTGCTCTCCATGGCTTCTCTCCCTCCATCCAATTTCCTTATTGCTTATAAGGACTTCAGCATACCGGATTAAGGCCCACCATCATTCAGTTTGGGGACACTCCAACTAGTAACATCTTCAAAGATCCTTTTTACAAATGGGTTCACACCCATTGTAATAGGGGTTCGGACCTCAATATGCCTTTTGAGGGGGATATGATTCACTCTCCAACAGGAGTCAAACTATAAGTTTTTTGTTTTAAAAATGATGAGGGGGGGCCAAGATGGCGGCTTAGTAAGGTATGCGCATCTTAGTTCCTCCTCCAGAGCAACTACTAGGTGAACAGAAACAGTGCAGAACAGCTCCCGGGGCCACGGCAGGGAATGGACACACAGCGTACCCCAGTCTGGACTGGCTAGCCTGACTGCAAGACTCTGCTGCAGTGAGATCCCCAAGCGGTGTGTGATTCCCCGAGCAGCGGCAGCTGGCGGCCGGAGCACCTCCCTCCCTCCTTCCCGGGCCGGCTGAGAGTCTCGGAGAGGCAAGTTTCCCAAGCCGCGGCGGCCGGCGCCCCTCTTTTGCGGGCGGCTTCCTGGACTGGCTACGAGTCTCGGATCAGAGGGCTACCCAAGCCGCGGTGGCCAGCAACCGGCGCCCCTCCCCCGCGGGCGGCTTCCTGGTCCGGTGGCGAGTTCCCCAGGCCGTGGCGGCCGGCGACCGGCACCCCTCCAGGGAGAGGAGGGAATTTCCGACAGTGGCAGGGACTGGGTCCAACCAAACACCAATAGGGGCATTACTAATATGAGCCACAGGGTCCCCTCAAGCCGCGGCGGCTGACGCCCCCACCACGCGCGGCTCCCCGGATCAACTGAGAGAATTGGATCGGAAATCCCCAGGCCGCGGAGAACGGTGACCGGGGGGATCCCTTCCAAACAAGTGAGACAAACGTGTGCCACGAGCGCCACCTACTGGGCAGGATAAGAAAAACAGAACCCAGAGATTTCACAGAAAAATCTTACAACCTGTTGGGTCCGACACCCAGGGAAATCTGACTAAATGCCCAGACGCCAGCAGAAGATAACGGTCCACGCTCAGAAGATTGAGAATATGGCCCAGTCAAAGGAACAAACCAATAGTTCAAATGAGATACAGGAGCTGAGACAACTAATGCTGAATATACGAACAGAAATGGAAAACTTCTTCAAAAAGGAAATCGATAAATTGAGGGAGGACATGAAGAAGACATGGACTGAACAAAAAGAAGAAATAGAAAAACTGAAAAAACAAATCACAGAACTTATGGAAGTGAAGGATAAAGTAGAAAAGATGGAAAAAACAATGGATACCTACAATGATAGATTTAAAGAGACAGAAGATAGAATTAGTGATTTGGAGGATGGAACATCTGAATTCCAAAAAGAAACAGAAACTATCGGGAAAAGAATGGAAAAATTTGAACAGGGTATCAGTGAACTCAAGGACAATATGAACCACACAAATATGCGTGTTGTGGGTGTCCCAGAAGGAGAAGAGAAGGGAAAAGGAGGAGAAAAACTAATGGAAGAAATTTTCACTGAAAATTTCCCAACTCTTATGAAAGACCTAAAATTACAGATCCAAGAATTGCAGCGCACCCCAAAGAAATTAGACCCAAATAGGCGTTCTCCAAGACACTTACTAGTTAGAATGTCAGAGGTCAAAGAGAAAGAGAGGATCTTGAAAGCAGCAAGGGAAAAACAATCCATCACATACAAGGGAAACCCAATAAGACTATGTGTAGATTTCTCAGCAGAAACCATGGAGGCTAGAAGACAGTGGGATGATATATTTAAATTACTAAAAGAGAAAAACTGCCAACCAAGACTCCTATATCCAGCAAAATTGTCCTTCAAAAATGAGGGAGAAATTAAAACATTCTCAGACAAAAAGTCACTGAGAGAATTTGTGACCAAGAGACCAGCTCTGCAAGAAATACTAAAGGGAGCACTAGAGTCAGATACAAAAAGACAGAAAAGAGAGGTATGGAGAAGAGTGTAGAAAGAAGGAAAATCAGATATGATATATATAATACAAAAGGCAAAATGTTAGAGGAAAATATTATCCAAACAGTAATAACACTAAATGTCAATGGACTGAATTCCCCAATCAAAAGACACAGATTGGCAGAATGGATTAAAAAACAGGATCCTTCTATATGCTGTCTACAGGAAACACATCTTAGACCCAAAGATAAACATAGGTTGAAAGTGAAAGGTTGGGAAAAGATATTTCATGCAAATAACAACCAGAAAAGAGCAGGAGTGGCTACACTAATATCCAACAAATTAGACTTCAAATGTAAAGCAGTTAAAAGAGACAAAGAAGGACACTATATACTAATAAAAGGAACAATTAAACAAGAAGACATAACAATCATAAATATTTATGCACCGAACCAGAATGCCCCCAAAATACGTGAGGAATACACTGCAAACACTGAAAAGGGAAATAGACACATATACCATAATAGTTGGAGACTTCAATTCGCCACTCTCATCAATGGACAGAACATCTAGACAGAGGATCAATAAAGAAATAGAGAATCTGAATATTACTATAAATGAGCTAGACATTTATAGGACATTACATCCCACAACAGCAGGATACACCTTTTTCTCAAGTGCTCGTGGATCATTCTCAAAGACAGACCATATGCTGGGTCACAAAGCAAGTCTTAAGAAATTTAAAAAGATTGAAATCATACATAACACTTTCTCGGATCATAAAGGAATGAAGTTGGAAATCAATAATAGGCGGAGTGCCAGAAAATTCACAAATACGTGGAGGCTCAACAACACACTCTTAAACAACGAGTGGGTCAAAGAAGAAATTGCAAGAGAAATTAGCAAATACCTCGAGGCGAATGAAAATGAAAACACAACATATCAAAACTTATGGGACGCAGCAAAGGCAGTGCTAAGAGGGAAATCTATTGCCCTAAATGCCTATGTCAGAAAAGAAGAAAAGGCAAAAATTCAGGAATTAACTGTCCACTTGGAAGAACTGGAGAAAGAACAGCAAACTAATCCCAAAGCAAGCAAAAGGAAAGAAATAACAAAGATTAGAGCAGAAATAAATGAAATTGAAAACATGAAAACAATAGAGAAAATCAATAAGACCAGAAGTTGGTTCTGTGAGAAAATCAATAAGATTGATGGGCCCTTAGCAAGATTGACAAAAAGAAGAAGAGAGAGGATGCAAGTAAATAAGATCAGAAATGGAAGAGGAGACATAACTACTGACCTCACAGAAATAAAGGAGGTAATAACAGGATACTATGAACAACTTTACGCTAATAAATACAACAATTTAGATGAAATGGACGGGTTCCTGGAAAGATATGAACCACCAACTTTGACTCAAGAAGACATAGATGACCTCAACAAACCAATCACAAGTAAAGAAATTGAATTAGTCATTCAAAAGCTTCCTAAAAAGAAAAGTCCAGGACCAGATGGCTTCACATGTGAATTCTATCAAACATTCCAGAAAGAATTAGTACGAACTCTCCTCAAACTCTTCAAAAAAATCGAAGTGAAGGGAAAACTACCTAATTCATTCTATGAAGCCAATATCACCCTCATACCAAAACCAGGCAAAGATATTACAAAAAAAGAACACTACAGGCCAATCTCTCTAATGAATATAGATGCAAAAATCCTCAATAAATTCTAGCAAATCGTATCCAACAACACATTAAAAGAATTATACATCATGACCAAGTAGGATTCATCCCAGGTATGCAAGGATGGTTCAACATAAGAAAATCAATTAATGTAATACACCATATCAACAAATCAAAGCAGAAAAATCACATGATCATCTCAATTGATGCAGAGAAGGCATTTGACAAGATTCAACATCCTTTCCTGTTGAAAACACTTCAAAAGATAGGAATACAAGGGAACTTCCTTAAAATGATAGAGGGACTAGATGAAAAACCCACAGCTAATATCATCCTCAATGGGGAAAAATTGAAAACTTTCCCCCTAAGATCAGGAACAAGACAAGGATGTCCACTATCACCACTATTATTCAACATTGTGTTGGAGGTTCTAGCCAGAGCAATTAGACAAGAAAAAGAAATACAAGGCATCAAAATTGGAAAGGAAGAAGTAAAACTATCACTGTTTGCAGACTGTTCTAGTTTGCTAGCTGCTGGAATGCAATATACCAGAAACGGAATGGCTTTTTAAAAAGGGAAATTTAATGAGTTGCTAGTTTACAGATCTAAGGCCGAGAAAATGTCCCAATTAAAACAAGTCTATAGAAATGTCCAATCAAAGGCATCCGGGGAAAGATACCTTGGTTCAAGAAGGCCGATGAAGTTCAGGGTTTCTCTCTCATCTGGAAAGGCACATGGTGAACACGGTCAGGGCTCCTCTCTCAGCTGGAAGGGCACATGGCAAATACAGCATCATCTGCTAGCTTTCTCTCCTGGCTTCCTATTTCATGAAGCTCCCCGGGAGGCATTTCCCTTCTTCATCTCCAAAGGTCGCTGGCTGGTGGACTCTCTGCTTTGTAGTGTTGCAGCATTCTCTGCTCTCTCCGAGTCTCCAAAATGTTTCCTCTTTTATAGGACTCCAGTAAACCAATCAAGACCCACTCAAATGGGTGGAGACATGTCATCCCCTAATCCAGTTTAACAACCGTTCTTAACTAAATCACATCAACTAGGGAGATGATCTCATTACAGTTTCAAATATACAGTACTGAGTAGGGATTATTCTACCTTTAAGTAATGAGATTTATATTAAAACATGGCTTTCTTAGGGGGCATATATCCTTTCAAACCAGCACACAGACGATATGATACTATACGTCGAAAACCCAGAAAAATCCACAACAAAACTACTAGAGCTAATAAATGAGTACAGCAAAGTAGCAGGTTACAAGATCAACATCAAAAATCTGTAGCATTTCTATACACTAGTAATGAACAAGCTGAGGGGGAAATCAAGAAACAAATCCCATTTACAATTGCAACTAAAAGAATAAAATACCTAGGAATAAATTTAACTAAAGAGACAAAAAAACCTATACAAAGAAAACTACAAAAAACTACTAAAAGAAATCACAGAAGACCTAAATAGATGGAAGGGCATACCGTGTTCATGGATTGGAAGACTAAATATAATTAAGATGTCAATCCTAACTAAATTAATTTACAGATTCAATGCAATACCAATCAAAATCCCAACAACTTATTTTTCAGAAATAGAAAAACCAATAAGCAAATTTATCTGGAAGGGCAAAGTGCCCCGAATTGTTAAAAATATCTTGAGGGAAAAAAACAAAGCTGGAGGTCTCGCGCTGCCGGACTTTAAGGCATATTATGAAGCCACAGTGGTCAAAACAGCATGGTATTGGCATAAAGATAGATATATCGACCAATGGATTCGAATAGAGTGCTCAGATATAGACCCTCTCATCTATGGACATTTGATCTTTGATAAGGCAGTCAAGCCAACTCACCTGGGACAGAACAGTCTCTTCAATAAATGGTGCCTAGAGAACTGGATATCCATATGCAAAAGAATGAAAGAAGACCCATATCTCACACCCTATACAAAAGTTAACTCAAAATGGATCAAAGATCTAAACATTAGGTCTAAGACCATAAAACAGTTAGAGGAAAATGTAGGGAGATATCTTATGAAACTTACAATTGGAGGCGGTTTTATGGACCTTAAACCTAAAGCAAGAGCACTGAAGAAGGAAATAAATAAATGGGAGCTCCTCAAAATTAAACACTTTTGTGCATCAAAGAACTTCATCAAGAAAGTAGAAAGACAGCCTACACAATGGGAGACAATATTTGGAAATGACATATCAGATAAAGGTCTAGTATCCAGAATCTATAAAGAGATTGTTCAACTCAACAACAAAAAGACAGCCAACCCAATTACAAAATGGGAAAAAGACTTGAACAGACACCTATCAGAAGAGGAAATACAAATGGCCAAAAGCACATGAAGAGATGCTCAATGTCCCTGGCCATTAGAGAAATGCAAATCAAAAGCACAATGAGATATCATCTCACACCCACCAGAATGGCCATTATCAACAAAACAGAAAATGACAAGTGCTGGAGAGGTTGCGGTGAAAGAGGCACACTTATCCACTGTTGGTGGGAATGTCAAATGGTGCAACCACTGTGGAAGGCAGTTTGGCGGTTCCTCAAAAAGCTGAATATAGAATTGCCATGCGACCCAGCTATACCATTGCTGGGAATCTACTCAAAGGACTTAAGGGCAAAGACACAAACGAACATTTGCACACCAATGTTTATAGCAGCGTTATTTACAATTGCAAAGAGATGGAAACAGCCAAAATGTCCATCAACAGACTAGTAGCTAAACAAACTGTGGTATATACATACGATGGAATATTATGCAGCTTTAAGACAGGATAAACTTATGAAGCATGTAATAACATGGATGGACCTAGAGAACATTATGCTGAGTGAGTCTAGCCAAAAACTAAAAGACAAATACTGTATGGTCCCACTGATGTGAACCGACATTCGAGAATAAACTTGGAATATGTCATTGGTAACAGAGTCCAGCAGGAGGTAGAAACAGGGCAAGATAACGGGGAATTGGAGCTGAAGGGATACAGACGGTGTAACAGGACTAGATACAAAAACTCAAAAATGGACAGCACAATAATACCTAATTGTAAAGTAATCATGTTAAAACACTGAATGAAGCTGCATCTGAGCTATAGGTTTTTGTTTTGTTTTGATTTTACTATTATTACTTTTATTTTTTTCTCTATATTAACATTCTATATCTTTTTCGGTTGTGTTGCTAGTTCTTCTAAACCAATGCAAATATACTAAGAAACGATGATCATGCATCTATGTGATGATGTTAAGAATTACTGATTGCATATGTAGAATGGTATGATTTCTAAATGTTGGGTTAATTTCTTTTTTTCCGTTAATTAATTAAAAAAAATGATGAAATCTTGGTTGACATTTGTAAGGAAAAAGTCTACTGATTCAATATTTCTTTTGTAATATTCCAAGGTTAAGAGTATTGCAATTTCAGGTGGAATAGCATAAAAGCATTACCAGAGTTTGCTGCTTATTTATTTTGTTGTTGCAGGTAGATCCACAAAGCCATTTCCATTGGAAAGCACCATCTTGGAAACCAGAGAAATTGAGTTCTAGTGTTGGTGCAGCCAAAATTAGCTGTGTGACTTTTAGGGCAAGTCATTAAACTTCTCTAGATCTTGATTTTAGTTTGTCTGTGTCTGTAATGGGCTGTGGTTTCTAAGATGGTTTTCAGTTCTGTTTTAGTTTGTAAAAGCTCCCAGAATGCGATATACCAGAAACAGAATGGCTTTTTAAAATGGGCATATATTAACTTGCAAGTTTACAGTAGAACTTAGAAAGGCCGTGAAAATGTCCAAATTAAGGCACCCAGGAGAAAATACCTTGGCTCAAGAAGGCCGATGATGTTTGGGGTTTCTCTTTCATCTGGAAAGCTAGCAATGTCAGCTGGCTTTCTCTCCCAGCTTCTTCAGTAGCTTCCCTGGGGGCATTTTCTTTATGCATCTCCAAAGGTCTCTGACTGTGTGGACTGTGTTGGCTCTGGGCTCTCAAGCTTTTTCCAAAAATGGTTCCCTCTTAAAAGACTCGAGTAAGCAACCGCACCTTAAATGGGTGGAGACACATCTCCATCTAATCAAAGGTTACCACCCACAATTGGGTTGCTCACATCTCCATGGAAACAGTCAAAAAGATTCTACCCATCAATACTGAATGAGGATTAAAGGACATGGCTTTCCCAGGGTACATAATTGTTTCAAACTGGCACAAGTTCTATGAATCTTATGTCAAAAATTATGTCAGTAGTAAACCCAACATAAAGGTATAGTTGATCTTCCTTTTGCTTCTGGTTCTTCACCAATAAATAGGTTTGTTTCCTTTTTAAAAGAGCATCCCAAATCATCTATGCTGGTAAGATGTTTTTTGTTTTGTTTTTACAGTGGGGAGGGTTAGATTGTTTGGCCCACCTTGGACTTGGCATAATGCAGAGTAAGCCCTTAGTTCTAGGAATGCATGTAGTATGCTAGGTATTTTCGTATCAGCTCTCTTAGAATTTCTTATCCTCAAGGTCAGGACCAATATTCTCTACCACAAAGTTCAGCATTTAATTATACTTGTTTTTACATCATATTATAATTTGTTAGTAATGATGATAAGATTTGGAGGGGTAGTTGTTTTGGCTCTTGTTAGTACCCAGTGTTTAGTAGGCATTTGATAAATACTTTATTGATTGGGTCATCATGTATAGAGAATAGTAATGTTTTGTGGAGTAATGAAGGTTTTAAAACTTGAGTAGACATTAAGTTTCAAGTGTGCATAACTTTCTTTGAAGTGTGTCTAAAATTTTAGCTTGGACTTCAACTTACATTTAAATTATTAGTTTCTTTCTCAACTTACATTAGTTTCTTTCTCACTTTTTTTTTTTTCAACATGCTAATGGTGGTGGTGGTAGTGGCGGTGGTATTTTCATCTACCTGGCACTGAATTAAACGCGTTATATGCATTAACTTATTTAATCCTACTGTATGAAGTAGCTATTCCTAAGACCCATACACAAGAAAACTAAGGTATAAACTAATTAAATAACCTTGAAGACATAGAGTTAATAAGTGATAGAGCCAGTATTCAAACCAGGTAAGAGCAGTTCAAAGCCTGTATCCTGAAAAACTTGGTGTGAAAAAATTTGTACCAAGAAACTGCTAAAGGAATTTAATTTTAAGTCAAGAAATAGATATTAATAATGTATTTGAACACCCTCCCTCTACCCACCCTGATTTCAATAATTGAAAATATGTATACTACCTAACATTTGATAAAAATGCTTATTAAATATTTCCTATCTTTGTATTCCTCCTCTTCCCAAAAAGAACAGCCCCCTTTTTTTATTCACATGAGTTTGCTTGTTTTGTTGTTGTTGTTGTTTTTAAAACCTAAATATGTCTCATAAAGGTTTAAGGATAGATTAGAGTAGCAGAGTTGACCCACCTATGGAATGCTGCTACAGATTTCCATACCATTTCTGGATTATGGGAGGACTAGGTTGTCATACAGCTAACACAAACCGATAGATTAGTTTGAAGATAAGCTACAGTAAACACTGTGACTAAGTATCTATCTTCAGGGTGACTGAATAAGACTCATTTCAATTTAATTTATGCCTACTACAATGGATAAAATATTGGCAATGGATAAGACATTGGGATAGGCATCATTGGGAAAAATATATAAATAAAATATGCCTGGGTATATAGCTAATTATAAACCAGACATCAGGAATTTCTGTAACTGAGATTTTAGTAAAGGACTAAGTAGGAAGAGACTTCCTAATGAGATGGTATGACAGAGACTGCTAGTTTCCTCTCGGTATCTTTTCCCGCCTTATTTCATAATAGAATCCTGATTTTCACTTGGCATGTTGCTACCTGGAATATAAAAGGTGTTTCCCAGCCTCCTTTGCAGATAGGGTTGGCCATGTAATGAAGATTTGGTTAATGAAATGTCAGTAGACGTGTTGTGAAACTTCAGGAATGTCTTTAAAGGAAATTGTTTTTACTGAGAGAGATGCTTATTTGCCCTTTTGTCTTTCTACTTCTTTCCACGCAGACCTGATAGCTGAAGCTTAAGTAGCTTTTTTGGACAATGGGATGATGTAGAAACATAGACGTTCCTTTGTCCTCGATGAGTGTGTAGCTGCATATTTGCTCCAGACTGCCTACTTCTGAATTTCTTTTACAGGAGTGAAAAATAACTGTAAAAGAGTTTATTTCTGGTGTCTGTTACTAGCAGCAGAACTTAATCCTAACACATATATAGGTAGCAGTGTGGATACATACATCTGACCCCACCTCCAGTTGTCATTGAAATGACCCATAGACTATAAATGTTTCTGAAAATAGTACACTACCATTGGAAGCATGGAAAAGGGGGTGTTCATATATCAGAAATGTCAAGGCATTTCTATTAGAAATACTCTAGATATTCCCAATGAAAAGAATTAGAAGTCTTAGAAGAAAAAACTGTTTCATGTCTTTGATATGAAATATACCTGGTGAACCTGGGATGTCTTCTCATATAGGAAATCAAGGAAGCTATCAAATACTGCTTGAGTTGTATCAAAAGGAACCAACTTGAAGAAATTTTCACAGGCTAAAGATGGGAGTAATTTTGGCATGAAAAAGTAATAACTACAGTTGATTGAAACAAATTTTAAAAAGGTCCCTGGGATCATAATGTTACAAAAAAAATAATAAAAACAAGCTCATTTTGGAGGTTATTAGAGAACTGTGCTGTTTTGAAGCTGTTATTTACCCTAGAAAAAGCCGTGTTCTTTTAATCCATTCTTGTGGGGCAGGACCTTTGATTAGGGGTTTCAATTGAGATGTGACCCATCCAATTCAAGGTACATCTTAATCCTTTATGAGAATAAAAGACACACAGAGAGAAACACCCAGAGAGCTTAGAGAGAAAGCCTTTGACTTAAATAACAATATTTTTTTGATTCATGGTATACAAGGTATTCTAGTTTGCCAGCTGCCAGAATGAATATACCAGAAACGGAATGGCTTTTGAAAAGGGGAATTGAATAAGTTGCTAGTTTACAGTTCTAAGGCCTAGAAAATGTCCCAATTAAAACAAGTCTATAGAAATGTCCAATCAAAGGCTTCCATCCAGGGAAAGATACCTTGGTTCAAGAAGGCCAATGAAATTCAGTTTCTCTCTCAAATGAGAAGGTACATGGTGAGCACAGTCACAGTTTCTCTCTCAGCTGGAAGGGCACATGGTGAGCAAGGCATCATCTGGTAGCTTTCTCTCCTGGCTTCCTGTTTCATGAAGCTCCCCGGGAGGCATTTTTCTTCTTCGTCTCTAAAAGTCAGTGGCTTGTGGACTCTGCTTCTGGTGGCTATGTCATTCTGCTCTGCTCTTTCTGAATCTCCAGTCTCCAAAATGTTTCCTCTTTTATAGTACTTCAGAAACTAATCAAGACCCACCCGAATGGGTGGAGACATGTTGTCACCTAATCCAGCTTAACAACCACTCTCGATTACATCATATCTCCAGGGAGATGATTTAACTGCAGTTTCAAACATACAATACTGAATAGGGATTAGAAGAAATGGCTGCCTTTACAAAATGGGATTAGGGTTAAAACATGGCTTTTCTAGGGTTCACACATCCTTTCAAACCTGCACACAAGGCTAGAAGACTAAGGTTGTCTCCTGAGGTTAGCAGCATTTATGGCTGGCCAACAATATTTGAGTTCCTTGGTTTTCTCATAATATGACAGCGTCCTCTCCTCCTTCTTCTGGTTCCTGCTGACTCCTCATTTCCAGCTCCTCCTGTGGCATTTTGTCTGTCTGTCTCTCTGTATACTCACACTAATTACTGACTGCTTCCAAGTGTTTGTTGCCTCTGTCTTTTTCTGTACCCTGGCAGTCTGCTGAAATGTTCCCATCTATTGAGTCTCCTTGGATTATTTCCTGATACTTGATCCACACAAAGCTGTAGACTGGCTGTTTTCAGTTTGCTAAGGCTGCTAGAATGCAATACACCAGAAATGAATTGACTTTTATAAAAGGGGAGTTATTTAGTTACAAATTTATAGTGCTTCAGAGAAGAGAGAGCTAACTTTCTTTGAGGTTTATCTGTCAAATGGGAAGGCAGACAGTGACATCTACTGGCCTTCACTCCCGGCTTCTGGGTTCAAATGGCTTTCCCCAGGATGTATCTTTTCTGCATCTCCAAACCTCTGGGTCTGAGCTGCACTAAACTGTACCGAGTTGAGGTTTGCTGGGCTGCTGAGCTCTGCTCTGACCTCTCCTTTTAAGGCTCCAGCTTATTAAATTTAATGTCACTCATTGTGGAAGGCACTCCTCTTAGCTGACTGCAGATGCAATCAGCCATAGATGAATTTCACGTGCTGATGATTTAAGCCCACAGCAGCAGAACGGGACACTATCACCTGGCCAAGTTAACACCTGAACGTAACTACTACACTGCCTTAGAAGGCTTCAGATAATCCGGACCAAGGCCCACCCTGCTTCCGTGGCTACACCCCAACCGAAAATAACATCTTTAAGTGGTCCTACCTACATTGGATTCACACACAGAGGCATGCACACCGAGATTGAAAACATATCCATTTTGGAGTACATAATTCAATTTACCACACTCTTCCTCATTTTTGAAAGGCTGTTTGGCCAGGCATAAATTCTTGACTGGCTTTATTTTCTTTTAGCACTTTAAATATTTCATCCCACTGTCTTTTTGCCTCCATGGTTTCTGATGGAAATTGGCACAATCTATTTGAGATTCCCTTGTATTTGACAAATTGCTTCTCTCTTGCAGCTTCCAAGACTCTTTGTCTTTGGCATGCAAAAATTTGACTGTAATGTGTTTAGGTGTGGGTCTCTTTGAGTTTATTTTGTTTGAGGTTTGTTGGGACTCTTAAATGTTTATATTCAAATTTTTTGTTAAATTTGGTATGTTTTATTTATTTGAATATTTATTCTACCCCTTTTCCTCCTTTCCTTCTGGAACTCCCACAATGAGTATATTGGTATGACTGATGGTGTCTCATGGTCTCTTAAGTTATCTTCACTTTTCTTCATTCCTTTTTTCTTTCTGCTCCTCAGTGTGGTTAATTTAAATTGTTTCATCTTTGAGTTCACAGTCTTTTTTCTGTCAGCTCCAGTGTGTGAAATTCAATGCCAGTATTTTTTTTAGTAATGTTTCTCTTTATTGAAATTTTCATTTTGTTCACATAAATCATTGTCCTGGCAACACTGTGCTTTCTTATAACTCTTTGAGCATAGTTAACACCATTTTTTTAAAAATCCATTCTGGTCTTCTTTATTAATGGTTTCTGTTTATTTTGTTCCTTTGGATGGACAATCATTTCTTGTTTATTTGTTTGCCTTGTCATCTTTTATTACACACTGTACCTCTTAATATTTTAATGTATTACCTTTAGTCCCTGAACTGTCTGTTAAGTTTATGTCCACTTAGTGATATGACACAGAATTTCTTGAATGCCAGGAGCTAACAAAAACAACAAAGCAATGCAAAAAACCTCCTTTCAGAGTCTTTGCAAATTGCCCCTGTGTTGGCAGGTGCTCTTTTTCATAGTTTAGCCCTCTTATCAGTAACCTGAATATCAGTCTGAGGCAAAAAAGCATAGGGTCTTCTCCTGTCTTTTTTGAGCATGTGTCTTATCTTGTGTTTGTGGAATTCAGATATCCCCCTCTTCTCCCTATAAAATAGTCTTTCCATTCTAGGTTGCTCAATTGTGCGTCTTAAAACCAAATGATCCCTTGCCCTAGGCCACTGTGGTTTGATTGTTTCTTACATTGATTTAGCTGTCCACGAGCTGCTTCTCTCTGGAGGCCAAGTTCTGGGGCAGTGAGCCAAAGATGAGTGAATATCCTGGTTCAGTCTTTCAGGCTGCCATGAGCTAGACTGGCTCGGATATACATGCCCCACAGTAGATACATAGAGGCTACTCTGCACCCTCGGTACAGGACCAGGGACCGATACTGAAAAGCACAGGCTGGCTCCACACTCAGTAGGGGAGGAGGCTGGGGAGGGACTGGCACTGTTTTTAAATTGCTTTTTTCTTGATTCAGTGCTTGCCAAGTTATTGTAATCCTTTAGGTGTTTTCTGAAGTTCTGAGGAAGATGGTTCTGCCAGTTTTTATTAGTTATTCATAGATTCTGTAGAGGAATAGAATCTAGGAGTGCCTCACACCAGCATATTGGTTGACTGGCTCAATTAATGTTCTTGCTTTCTATAATTAACAAAATAGGGATTCAAGAAGTAGCTAAACTCTAAGACAAAGTCATACCTGAAAGAAAATTGCTGGCTCTCTTTTGTCTGTATGCTGAAGAATCTCTCAGGTGGAATACATTTTTCAATAATTCATTCAGAAGGGTAGGTGAGTGGTATATACCTTTAACTCTTGCAGAATTAAAAATGTGGGTTGCTTCTTAATCAAACACTTTGGCTGGATAAAGACAGTTCTACATTAATAGTTGCAGACTTCAATACTCCTTTCAATAGTGGAAAGAGCATCTATAAAGAAGATCAATAAGAAATAGAAGACTTGAAACATACAAAATACCAACTATATATAATGGACATACACAAAATACTTTACCCAACAACAAAAGAAAACACCTTCATTGGTACACATGAATCATTTCTAGGACAGACCATATGTTAGGTTGCGAAACAAATCGCCATGAATTTTAAAAGAATGAAATCATACCATATATATCTTCTCCAACCACAATATAATGAAGCTAGAAATCAATAACAAGGAGAATTTGAAAAGTCATAAATATGTAGATAGTGAACAATACATTCCTAAACAACCAACAAGTCAAAGAAGAAGTAAAAGGAATTTAGGAAATAGTTTCTTCCTTTTTTTTTTTTTTTCACATGGGCAGACACCGGAAATTGAACCTGGGTCTCCAGCATAACAGGCGAGAACTCTGAGCCATCATTGCCTGCCCTAATTTAGGAAAAAATCTTGAGGCAAATGCAAAAACATAACACACCAAAATTTTTGTGATAAAGGCATTGCTCAGAGGACAATTTTTAGCTATGAATGCCTATACTAAAAAAGAAGAAAGATCTCAAATCTGTAACAATTTCACATCTAGAAGAACTAGGAAAAGAAGAGCAAACCCAACCTAAAGGTACAGTGATTAAAGCAAAGATAAATAAAATAGACAATAGAAAAATAATTGAGAGAATCAGTGAGACCAAAAGCTGATTCCTTAGAAAGAACTTGAACTGTACAACACAAAAAGTATACCCAATTGTAAACTATGGATTATAATTAGTAATATAGTTATAAAAAATATTGGCTCATAAATTGTAACAAAGGTGCCACATTAATGAAAAAGTTAACAGGGAAAAACTATGTCTGGCAGGTGTCTGTATGGGAAGTTGGTATTTTCTGCATAATTTTTCTTTAAACTTAATTGTTCTAATAAAAAAAGTTAAAAATTTGAAGTAATTCTTAGTGAAATATGGATTAAATATTCTGCAAAAATCAATGACTTTAATCTTCATAATTGCCTAAAATTGTTCTATGTATGGCCAACACACATTTCCCTTTTCTAATATTACCTACTAGTTAAATATACTTAATGCATATGGTGTATTAGAGTAGTTCTAAAGTGTGATCACCTGACTGGCATCATAGGTTTCATCTGGAACTTGTGGAAAGGCAAATTGTTAGTCCCCATCCAAGATTTATTGAATCAGAAGCCCTCAGGATGGGACACAGGAATCTGTATTGAACAAGCCTTCCAGGTAATTCTGATGCCCAATAGAATTTAAGTACCATTAGTATAGTCTATTGGCTCCAAAACCTAACGGATCCACAGAATCACCTATGAAGATTTTGAAACATATTTCCATTTGGATAATACTTGATTTTCTGGGTTTGAGGATCACTGTTGGTCAATATCACTACTTCACTGCTTAAAGTAAATAACCAGTGCTCATTGTATTATTCTTTCTGCCTAGTTTATGGTTGCTGCATTTCAGAAAACCAGAATTGCTTTGATGTCCTTTTGGCAACGCTAAGATTTCCCTGCAAAAGTAAGTGTGTCATGTCATCCATTGGACAATGCACATTGATTTCTAATAGCAGCATTGAGTAACTGGTCATGTGATGGTACCCACTCCTTCCCCCCGTACCATGCTAGATCTTGGATTGAGGAATGGGATGAGTAACCTTCAGTTTACTGGAGATGTATTCAGAAATACTGCTGAAAACAGCTTAAAAAGGAGCAGATGTCTTTGGGTTCACATGCAGTGCTGCTGCCCAGTGTGCAACTCACCCTATCCAGGGTTAGCCACTAGCATCAGAGTTCTGCTGGGCCTAGCTACTAAGTCCTGTTTTTGATCCTCAGAACAGATGGTCATCCGTAAGGCTTGGGTGGGCTCAAGTAGACACCTTGTATTTAATAAAATGGATGTTTACTTAAAGAACAGTTATGTTATAGCAGCTAGGATTGTTTTCCTTTACATTTTGCATTTTAAAACCTTTTATAGGAATGCAGTGCTACTTAGAGAAATACAAAGGGAAGAAGAGCCATCAGTTCAGGCTCATCAGTTATAGTGCTGAGATAATAAATGGTGGCAGGTCAACCGTGAAAAAAGATCAAGTGTGTCAGATGGATGGCCCAGAAGGTCTAGAATGTAGTTGCTGCACTCTGGGCTAATAGAAGCTACTGAGTCATCATACAGGTCTCCTTACACGTAGAGCACAGTACCATAAATGAGCCTTTTCCCCTCGCCTCTTGAGTTTTTATATATATAATTCATATATTCTTTATTAAAAAGTTCTTGTTACTTCGGGTAGTTGTATGATACCTGAGACTCAGAGTTAGAGCTCTGAAGCTATGGAAGTCAGCATTACCCCATACAGCAACTATTTAAAAAGCTGAAAAAAGTGATCAGACTTCAACTAGAGCTATGAATGAAGCTGATCTGGATAGGACTAAGGTGAATCAGACTACTGGGTAAAGGATGATATGGTCCATATTTTAATACTTCAAATTTTGTGTGAGACCAGAAGGATAGATATTTATATGATACAAAATTTTTATTTTGCATAGCACATTATCTCATTTAACTTGTATGGTCGGTTTAGTTGAACACTGTTAATTAAGTACATGGAATCTTGAATAGAGTGTGAGAACTTGTTGGTTTGTACAGATTAGTGTGGTGCCCTGATAGATCCCAGAACAATCTGGGCAGAGAATAAAAAAGTATTTGCAAAGTCTGCTTCAGGAACTGGAGAGAAAGGAGGAAATATTCAGCTTCCCCATCTCAGGAATCCTGATATTATCGCAAGCAGTGGGAACAACCAATTCAGTAGACTCAGCTCTCAGTCTTGGGGTTCGCCCTATGAAACATATTCATGCAAAGGAGAAGCTAAGCCTACTTAAAATTATACCAGAGAATCACCCCCAGAGAACCTGTTTTGTGGTTCAGATGTGGTGCTTCTCTCTAAGCCAATTCGGCAGGTGAACTCATTTTCCTCTCCACTATGTGGAGCATTACTCCCAGGGGTGTAAATCTCCCTGTCAACATGGGACAGAACTCCCAGGGGTGAGCCAGGACCTGGCATCATGGGATTGAGAAAGGCTTCTTGACCAAAAAGGGGAAGAGAGAAATGAGACAAAATAAAATCTCAGTGATGGAGAGATTTCAGAGCTGAGAAGTTATCCTGAAGGTTATTCTTATGCATTATATAGCTATCCCTTTTTAGTTTATGGTGTATTGAAGTGGCTGGAGGAAAATACCTGAAACTGTTGAACTGTGTTTCAGTGGACTTGATTCTTGAAGATGATGATATAACGATATAGCTTTTACAACATGACTGTGATACTTAAAACCTTGGGTCTGATGCTTCTTTTATCCAGGACAGATGAATATAAAAGAAGGATAAAAAATAAATAAATAATAGGGGGTAATAAAGGGTAAAAAAATTGAGTAGATTGAAATTTTAGTGGTCAGTGAGAGGGAGGGGTAACGGATATGGGATGTATGTTTTCTCTTTTTTTCTTTTTCTGAAATAATACAAAGTTCTAAAAATTATCATGGTGATGAGTACACAGCTATGTGATGATATTGTGAGCCATTGATTGTACACAATAAAAGTATTATTTTAAGAATGGTTCTTCTTTTATAGTTTTTTGTTTGTTTGTTTGTGTTTTTTGTTTTTTTCTTTTTCCTTTTTTCTTTTTTATATATTTTTTCTATTTTTTATTTTTATTATTATTTTTATTTTTTTCTCTATATTATCATTCTATATCTTTTTCTGTTGTTTTGCTAGTTCTTTTCCTAAATTGATGCAAATGTACTAAGAAATAATGATCGTACATCTATATGATGATATTAAGAATTACTGATTGCATATGTAGAATGGAATGATTTCTAAATGTTGTGTTAGTTAATGTTTTTTTTAATTAATAAAAAAAAAAACAGAAAAAAAATGGTTCTTCTTTATACCTATAGTGTTGAAGATTTTTTGTTGTTGTTGTTGTTTTTCTTTAATGGTCATGGATACATTTATAGGAAAACAGAGAAAGCAGAAGTATTGATTATAACCAAGAATATTAATTTGAGCTTTGATGTTACCGGCAATTTTCATTCTGAGGTTAATTACAGACAATCTGTAGCCAGGAATATATATTCTTGCCAGAAATTAAACTAAGTAGTGCTAACCACTTATATTCCCTTCTTTGACATGGCTAATAAAAAGATAATCATGATAAGAAAATGTTTTTATCTTAAGATTTCTTCTTTTTTTACACCTTATTTCTAGTACATTAGTTATTTCTCCTTATATATTTCTTGCCACCTTGGGGTTTTTATGGCATCAGTTCCTTATTTTCAAAGCCTGAGATTAACATGGACTGATAGAACTGTTAAGCTTCCATTTATATCTCTTAAGAAAAGTTTTATTTCAACAAGCTATACAAGAATATCATAAAAATTATTAGCATAAATGAATGTAATGCATTTGTAAAATCTTGCTGGATTTGTAGGGGGTGGGAATAGTATCCTATTTTCAATAACTTAATTAGCCTAATCCACCTGAAGACCAGGTAGATTTATTGTACTCTATGTATACAGACAGATTTCATAATTATGATTCTTCTATTCATTTTAGTATTAATATGGTATGTGATTATGGTGTTATTTGAAGAAAATTCAGAAGTTCCAATAGCTTCATTCAGAAATGTAAATAAATTTTTAGAGCAACTAGATAACTTTTCCTAAAACTGTGTATTTACCTGTTTGAACTGTTGATTCAAGGTCAGAATTCAACTTTGTCTAAAACAAAATCTGTTAATGTCTGAAGTTCAGCTAACAATATGGTGACCTGTTAAAATATTTTCTGGAGAAGGGTCTTATTCAGCTTTATAAATATATAATTTATGTACCTAATTAAAGATACCCTCTGACCCTTCAGTCAGAGCACAAACTTTGGAATCAGCCTAACGAGGTTGAGTTCAGATCCCTTTCTTAATAGTAGTTATGTGAATCATCAAATAATAATGTTCTTTAGGTAAATTATTTAATATCACTAAGCCTCATCTTCATCATCTGTAAAAATAAGGAAAAATACAAAATTTTTTATCATGTTTAGGTTTTCATCTTGGCATTGACCCTGTCTTCTCTTTAGTGAATTTTCTTATGGGCTCTTAGTCTCTTCATCTGTAAAATATGAATAATGTAATGTATTGTGTATCCACGTCTTAGTTCTATGGGATGTTTACCTAAAATGTAATCTCATTCGAAGCATTTTGAACCACTTGTATAAAAGATGATTTTATCTATGTTCTTAAAAAATAAAACGGACCAGCAAATTACCCTCCCACTTTGTCTGTTATTGTGGGTAGCTGCCAGAGAAGTCTACTTGTTTGTTACTAGAAAGATGCTGACCACCAAAAATATTAAGTTCCCCTTTGATTTAGATCAGTCACTGAATACTTAACCATTTGACTGTATAATTTAAATCTTGGTCTGTCAAACAGTAAACAGATGGAATATTGCTAACAGCAGTAATTAAATTGTGAATCTGTTTTAAAGAGTTGGCCAGCATTACAGCATCACAATCCATATTCTGTTGTGCTCATTTTATTTGGATTACAATTTCAGAATACTCAAATATGAGAAAGAAAACAAAATTGTATAATTCAAATGGCTTATTATTTTTTAATTGCATATATAATACCATTCATTCATTCAACAAATCTTTATTGAATGCTGACTGTAAGCAAGGCTTTTTTGTAGGCACTGGGGATCCAGCAGTAACCAACCAGGAGAAACAAAATTCCAGCCCTCATTGAATTCTACTGAATAGAGATGGATAATAATTTAAGAATGTAATGTATCAAATGGTAATAAATAATGGAAAGAAATAATAGAGTAAGGATCTAGAGAATGGCAGAGTGAGTTTGCTGTTTAGATAAGGTAGTCAAGAAAATCCTCTCTGCAAAACTGACGTTTAAGCAGTAACCTGAATGGAGTAAAGGAGCAAGCCAGTGGGTATCTGGGACAGTAGAATTCCAGGCAGAGGGAACAATAGGTGCATATATCCTGATGTGGGCGTGTGCTTGGCTGTCAGTCTTCTATTAATGCCGATCTGAAGCTTTCCTTAAAATTTCCTTCCTACACATTGGGAAGTTAAGGGCTTCCCTCTCTGTGTTCCTTAGCATTTTCCACATACCATTATTAAAGTTCTTCTCATAGTGTTATTTTTTATAACTGTGTCCCACTAAACTCTCCTTTAGGGGTAGGGATAATAATGCCTTACCTGCCACATAGAAGCTGCTGAAAAAGTGCTCATTTAATTAATCAGTTTGATGGTTTACTGAGAACTACTGTTCCTTCTATTTTCAGTAACAAGGAATTATAAAAAATATAATATTGTGAGACATTGATGATACTTCGGATAGTTTTGTATGGTGTGTGAATATATCTCAATAACATTGCATCAAAGAAAATTATATTACGTATTAGATAAATAAAAGAAGATAATGATCAAGCAAGCCTTAGTCTATGCTATTTAGAGAAAAGAAAAAATTAGCAACAATTTCCTTAAATGAAATATTTTAAAAATTTACCAAAAGATTGGTTCTTTACTGACTGATAACATCACATTTTTTTTTAACTTGTGATGTCCACAGTTCTTGATGATTACTGAATTACTGTAATGGTTACTTGAAATATTCATTTAGGAAAATGAAACAAAAAAATATAGTACCACAGAAGTGTTCTTTCAATTGTAAATGGTTTTAGAAGAGAACAATTTATTCTCCCAAATGAAAATTGTTATATTTGCTTCCCTCATTTGTAACCATTTATATAAAGAAGTGATTCCGGTTTATTTATGATGTTTACTGAAAGTTATTTTCTGTTTTAGACCTCCAAAGTTACTAAAACCAATTTTTATTGGATTATGTTGCTGATGAAATAAATCTTTAGTGTCAGCAATAGGAGGGTTTCAGGAGTTTTGATTTTATGAGGTTTTTTAAGCTTTTTTTCAACTAAAAGGTTAATGTAATTTATGGATATGGCAAATGCTTTAAAGTAAGTAGGAAGCTTATCACCTCTCAGCAGAAAGCTCTGGTTTTAACACTAAAAGTTACTGTCATTTATACTTTGCAGAATGTCAATACATTCTACTGTTTGAAATTTTAAAATTTCTGTGGTCAATTTTCTGTAATTTTAAGTAACATCATGATAAAAAAAATTATTTTATTTACCTTTAGATAAGCCTGTTTAGTAGTTAATTCTGAATGTCAGCAGACATTCTTTCTTTCTCTCCATCATTCTGCAATCTTCCCCTGTATTTCCTTCACCCCACCTGTCAAAAAAAATGTCAGTGCCTATTTTGAACCCTAAATGTTAATGAACATTTTTAATGTAAAATTTGTATTTTTGTTTCAATGTTTTAACAAAATTGACTTTGCCCTTAATTTTCCATTTTTATGGTTTAAAAAAAGCAGTAAATTTAACCATAGAAAATTAGAAAATAAAGACCTATTTATGCATTATTTTATTAAAATGAGATCTTGCAATATGTGCTGTACTGTAACTTCTTTTTTTCAATGAACAATCTCTTATCAGTATCTTTCCCTTTTATCAAGTCCACAGTCAGATTTCTCAGTCTGGGATCAAGTTTTACATCTTGTTGTTACTATCCCTTAAGTTTCTTTAAAATTATAGAAGTCTAACCTAATCCTTTTTTTCTTTTCATACCACTAATTTGTTAGAGACTTGCATGATGTTCCTTCTCCTTGATAGGTCTGGTTGCTTCCTCATTTAATTTGTTCTTCTACCACTTGTATTCCCTGTTAATTAGAAGTTAGATCTGTGTTAAACATTTGTGACTAGAATATATAATGGATGATAATGTGCTTTATAATTAATTCATCAGGAGATACATCCATAGCTGGATGACTCACCATTAATGAAACTGAAGTTGATCACTGAACTAGGGTAATCACTGTCTGATCCTTTCATTATAGAGTTTCATATTTCTCTCCTTACAACTAGAAATAATCTACTTGGTATTACTTTGACACAGTATGAATCTCTGTGTCAAACATATACCTGAGTATAATGCTTGCCTGAATCAGTAATTTCATGAGGGATTGCATAATGCTAGTTTTCTGATTTTTTAATTTAATTTTATTTCTTCTACATTATTAGCTGGCTTTCTTCTGTAAAAAGAGATTCTTTATTGACTGGGACTATTAGTATGTTCTGAAATATAGTTCCTCCTGCAAAGGCAGGATAAATAAATTTTTTAATTTAGTTACCAATCTCACCAGCTCAGAAAAAGACTTTTTTTTTCTGGCTTTCTCCTTTTTGAATATCATTGACTTATTGATTCACTGTGTTTCAGTTACCTTCAATCTAATTCTCACAACTCTGGTTAACAGAGAGTGTAACCTTTTAGGCAGACTCCTGTGTCTTTTTGCTATGACACCTTTTAAAAAATTATGGAAATGTTGAAACATGAACAGAAATATAGAGAATAGTATAGTGGACCTCAAGTATACTTGTTGCTCTTGGTTTCAGCAACTGGTGATATTTTTCCAATCTTGTTGAAAGTTCCTTTGCTTTTTGGCACGCTTTCCAGACCTAGACATGGAATCATCCATTTTTCTAAGAAATGCTGGTTACTTTTAGTAAGAGGATGGTATCAAATAACAAAATTTAAGCATATGGTTTGTTGAAAATTTTTTTCTATTTAGACTATTAATTTAGACTATTAATAATTTAGACTATTAATTGGTCTAAATGCTGGGTATAGCTGATAAGTTATTCACATACATGTCTATATGAAAGATTGTTTAAAACTGTATACATCAGTGTTTTGAGATTACCTGTGCTGTAATACAAGGAATATATAAATATATGACTTATGAAAGTTTGCTGTACCATTTTGTTTTTTAGCCTCAACACATTTTCTCATAGTAATAATGCAGATGATAAAATGTACTATTGTGTTTCCAACTCTTAAAAGCCTTTTGTATGACTTCCTATTTAAGGTGGTGGTACAAACCTCCTCTTCCTCCTAATGGCCACTGAATTGTATAGAAATTAGAAATAAAGAAACCAATGACAGTAAGTTGAGGGTTTCCCAAAGAATGAGAATTGAATTTATTTTTGGATCTGCGTCTAAGGTGTCAGAAGGCACGAGTCTGCCCCTCCTTACCTACCATACTTCTCTCACCCTTGACTTGAAGTACAGATACCTGACGTGAGCCACAGGCAAAACCCCAAGTAGATTGTCTTTAAAGAGATTGGGAAAGGCTGATTTAAAGCTTCTAGTGGGCCTGTTGTATCCCCAGGGGAAAAAAAAAACCATCTTCATTCTGGCATTTAGAAGGTCTGCTGGCTCTCTACATACTACATACATACATGTCAGTCAACTTATGCCCAGCCCACACAGAGCTCCCTCTCTTTCTCCTGCCCCTCAGAAGATCAGTTTTGCCAGAAAAAAAGACCATATTTGCAATAACAGAAGACATCTGTCTTAACTAATGAGTCATTCTATCTTAATATGCATTAGTGATCATAAATCACCAGGCATGTGAGAAAAACTACTTGCATGAGAGACTAAAATAACCAGAAAAAACTGCCACTGAAGAATATAGAGCTAATCAGAGAGAACTTTAAACAAAAATAACTCTAGTGTACTCAGAAATGTAAAAAGATATATCCATTAAACAAGAATAGGAGGACACAAGTTTTCAGGTTGAAAGGGCACAACAAGTACTAATCCTAGTGAATTGAGCAGTACTGAGACCCATTCTTTTGAAACTGTGAAAGTCTTAAGATAAACAAATATCCAGAGAGAAATTGTATTAGTCAGGGTTTTCTAGGGAAACAGAATCAACAGGATATATATGTGTGTGTATTATGAGATTTGTGGTAGGAATTGACAGTTGGCTCACCTGATGGTGATGACTGTAACTCTGAATTCCTAGGACAGGCCGCAAATGGGTAACTCTGATGAAGGTTTCAGTGATTTCTTCAGGACAATCTGGCTGACTGAAGTAAAAATGGAAATTTTCTTTTTGACCAGTGATAATCACCAGTTCTCCCTTGAAGGCCTTCAACCGATTGGATAAACTTCTCTCATTGCTGAAGCCAGTCTCTTTTGTTCAGCTATAAATACAGTCAGCTGACTAATGATTTAAATCTGCAAAATACCGTTACAGTAACAATCAGGCCAGTGTTTGCTTGGCCAAACCACTGGACACCATAACTTAGCCAACTTGGCACATGAACTTAGCCATCATAGAAGTCAAATCAAACCTTTCATCTATAACCATTAATGCTTCAAGACAGTAAAGTATTGCCTAAATATTTGAAGGGAAATAATATTAAAGGATTTATATTCTGCCTGTGCCAGTTTGAAATGATTTACGTACCCTAGAAAAGTCATGTTTTAATCCTAATTCCATTTTTTATAAAGGCAGCCATTTCTTCTAATCCCTATTCAGTACTGGATGTTGGAAACTTTAATTAGCCTATCTTCATAGAGATGTGAATCAGTGTGGGTATTAAACCTGATTAGTTGGAGACATGTCTTCACCCATTCAAGATGGATCTTCATTGGTTTTACTGGAATCCTTTAAAAGAAGAAGCACTTTGAAAAAAAGCTACAGAACAATAAGAGAGAAAGCCATGAGATTCTGAGAGAGCAGAACACCATAGAACCCTGAAGCAGAGAGTCCACTAGCCAGTGACTTTTGGAGATGAAGGAAAATACCTCCGGGGAGCTGGGGAGGAAGCTAGCCAGATGATGCTGTGTTTGCCATGTGCCCTTCCTGCCAAGAGAGAAACCCTGACCATGTTCTCCATGTGCCTTTCCACATGAGAGAGAAACCCTGAACTTCATCGGTCCTCTTGAACCAAGGTATCTTTCCCTGGGTACCTTAGATTGGCCAGTTCTATAGATTTGTTTTAATTAGAACATTTTCTTGGCTTAGAACTGTAAACTTGCAATTTATTAAATTCCCGTTTTTAAAAGCCATTCTGTTTCTGATATATTGCATTCTGGTTCCGACAGCTAGGAAACTAGAGCATTGCCAAATTGGTAACAAAGGTGAGAGTAGAGTAAAGATGTTTTCAGATATGCCAGGTCTCAAAGGACACAAAATTTACCCTCCACTGGAATTTAAGAAATGAGTTAATTAAGGGCGGTGCGCTGGTGGCTCAGTGGCAGAATTCTTGCCTGCCATGTTAGAGACTGAGGTTTGATTCCCAGTGCCTGAAAATGAAAAAAAAAACGCAAAACAAAGTGAATTACATATTTTCCGTCAGTTTTTTTAAGAAACAAAAGTTCAGTGCTTAATTTTTCATTAAACACTTTTTTCATCTTTGTGTTTGTTTTTTCAAATCTTATTGTTTATTGAAAAGGGGGTGTGATTACAAATAATGAAATGTGAATTTACACCATACAATAAATTACAGAGCTTCTGTTACAAAGACCAATCATATCACTCCATTTAAGCAGACTGAAATATTCCTTGCATTTCACATGTAATTAACCTATAACCTCCTCTGTTTCCCAGTGATCCCAACCAGCAACAAGCATTCTGTGACTATTTGCATTGCAACCACAAGTGACTAGTACATCGTAAGTCCAGCAGAGTCAGCAGCAGCAAATTCTTCTCCCACCAGGACTGAAATGACATGATCTGGCTTTTATTTCAAAGTAGCATTCTGACTGCTGTGTTGAGAATAGCCCTGAGGATGGAGTAGTGGGGCAAAGGTAGAAGCAGGGGGACTAGTTTGGACATTGTCTTAGTTTGTTGGAGGTACTGCGACAAATATTGCTCAGTGGGTTGGCTTAAACAACAAACATTCATTGTTTCGTTTTGAAGGTTAGAAGGCCCAAGTCAAGTTCTCAGCAGGCCATGTTTTTCTCCCTGTATTCTGTGGCATTATGGTGCTGGCTTGCTGCAATCCTTGGGATTTTTTGGCTTACATCTTTGCCTCTGTAATATGTTCTTCTCCTGTAGCTTTCTCTGACGTTTGGCTTCTGTGTCTTCTGGCTTCTTCCAGTTTCTGGGTCTACTGACTGACTGCATCCAGATTTTCTCTCTATAGGGTCTCCAGGAATATGCATTAAAACCCACCTGTTCTTACTTGTCTGCGCCCTAAATTATTATAACATGTTCAAAAGGACTTGTGTACAAATGGGTCAGCACACAGGAATGCAGGTTAAGAACGTGTCTTTTATGGAGAGCATAATTTAGTCTACCAAGTCCATCTTCTGGATCTAAAAAAACATTTTCTTTTCACTGCAAAATACATTCACCCCATCCCAATATCCCAAAAGCCTTAAGCTCTTAAAAAACAACTCTAAGTACATAGTCTCAACAAAATCAGTTACGGTGTGGTCTGTCCCAAGGTAAAATGTCTCTCCATCTCTGGACCTGCCTCCAAAATGCAGTGTTGGGACAGATATTGGATAGTCATTGTCATCCCAGAAAGGGGAAATTGGAAGGGAAACAGGGGCCAGGGGTCCCAAAAAAGTCTGAAACCCAACAAGGCAAACTTCACTAAGTTTCAAGGTCTGATAGAGTTATCTGTGGACTAGTGCTTTATCTTCTGGGCCTGCTGAAGCAGTGGCCTTATCCTTTTCAAGCACTGAGGCAGTGGTCATGCTTTTCCCAAACACTGTGATATAGGTCTTTCTGTACCACCTTTCTGAGCACCAGGTGGCAACGAAGGTCCACCTGAGCACTACCGTCTCTAAGTACCAGCGTAGCAGCCCTTGTCTCCTAGCCCAAAGAGATGTTTTCATCTGCTTCTGTAATTCTGCCCTTGAAGTTATTTTTGTTCATTTCATTCCATTTCTTTCCCTTTCAGTCCAGACTGACAGTACTTCTGATCATACAAAATTCTTTGTTTTCTCATTAAAATATATATCATGCAAAGTATTAGCTTAAACGATGGGAATTTATTGGCTCACAGTTGTGAGGCTAGGAGAAGTCCAAATCAAGGTGTTATCAGGGCAATGCTTTCTTCCTAAAGACTGATGTTCTGAAGCTGGCTGCTAGTGATCCTTGGCTCCTCTATCATATGGTAATGCACATGGCAGCCATTCCCTTCTTTTCCAGTTCCCATTGACTTTCAACTTCTTGCTGTTCCCTTTGTGGGTTTTTTTCCCCTCTCTCTGTGACCTATAAGGACTTCAGTAATAAGATTAAAATTCATTTTGGGCCACACCTATCTGAAGTAACTTCTTCAAAAAGTCCTGTTTACAGTGTGTCCAGGTTATTGTGATGCCAGAGTGATTTAGACAGTGAATAGAGGAATATTTGCAAAGTCCCCTTGGGGAAATAGGGAGAAAAGGAGAAATATTCAGCTTCCCCATTTGGAGAATTTCTGATATTCTCACAAGCAGTGGGGCCAACCAAATCAATAGGCCAAACCCTCAATCTTGGGGTTTGTCCCTATGAACCCCATTCCTACAAAGGATAAGCTAAACCTACTTAGAAGTAGGCCTGTGAGTCACCCCCAGAGAACCTCTTTTGTTGCTCGCATGTGGCATTTCTCTCTAAGCCAATACAGCAAATGAACTCACTGCCCTCACCCCCTCAACCCCTGTGTGGGACATGACTCCCAGGGGTGTAAATGTGGGACAGAAATCCCGGGGTGAGCCAGATCCTACTTCAAGGGATTGAGAAAACCGTCTCTACCAAAACGGGGAAGAAAGGAATGAGAAAAAATAAAGTGTCTTCAAATAGAGTCCAGAGGCTACTCTGGAGGTTGCTCTTACATAAGCTCCAGTTAGACCTGCTATGTATCATAACCTGCCATCCGCCAACCAGGACCATTCTAGCCAATCCTAAAGAATACTTAGGGCAATATATAAGATTCCACAAGGGTTCCATGACTAGAGTAACTTTCCAGAAACCTACAACCTCCAGATGTGTCCCTGGTCCAGATAAGTCCTGAAACCTAGGCCAGCCTCTCCAGAACATCAGATAGTTCCTATCTCCCTACCCCATAGTAGTGACAGACCCTTCCAATATGAAAAATTTTAAATTGCCATAGTCCAGACTCCTCTAAAGAGATGTATGAAAAGATCAAAAGTGATGGTAGAGTTATACAGAGAAGATAGGATTTAACAAATGAATATGAATGCTGAATCGTTAAATTTAGATCTCTTTTAGTCTCCAGTATTTTAGAGCAACTAGAAGTAAAAACCTAAAATTTGGAATTGTAACCCATGTCAATCTCTGAAATATGTACAACTAATTGTGGTGCTGTGCTTTGAAATTTATAGCTTTTTTTGTATATATGTTATTGTTCTCAAAAAAAGAAGGAAAAAAGTCAATTGTGATGTTAAAAAAATATTTAAGCCCTCTAGTCTCCTATATTCTGTAGCAGCTAGAAGGAAAAATATGAGAGGATCGTCTGGTAACCCATTACAAACTCTGGGATCTGTCCTATAACTACTTGTTGAAGAGTGCTTTGAAAACTATTGCTTTTTAAATTTCTTTGCTTTGTATATATGTTATACTATACATAAAATAAAAATAAAAATAAAAAAATTAGTTTGAAATAAAAGCAAAGAACTAAAAAAAAAAGTGTCAGCGGCTGAGAGATTTCAGAGTCAAGAGGTTATCCTGGAGGTTATTCTTACACATTACATACATATCCCCTCTTTAGTTTATGGTGTATTGGAGTGGCTAGAGGGAAGTACCTGAAACTGTAGAGCTATGTTCCAGTAGCCTTGGTTTTTGAAGATGATTGTAGAATGATGTAGCTTTTACAATGTGATTGTGTGTTTGTGGAAACCTTGTGTCTGATGCTCCTTTTATCTAGGGTATGGACAGCTGAGTAAAAAATATGGATAAAAAATAAATAATAGGGGGAACAAAGGTTAAAATAAATTGAGTAGAATGAAATACTAGTGGTCAGTAACAAAAAGGGGTAAGGGGTATGTTGTGTATGAGTTTTTTCTTTTTCTTTTTTATTTCTTTTTCTAGAGTGATGCAGATATTTTAAAAAATGATAATGGTGTTGAATACACAACTATGTGATGATGTTTTGAGCCACTTTGCAATAAGGATTGTCTTTCTTCTAGTTTCTAGTAACACATTCCTTATTTCCTTCTAAACTCTCACCGTAAGCAACTTTAACATACATATTTCTACCAGCAGTTTGTTCATGGCAATGTATATATTCTTTTAGATGATACCAACCCCTACAGCTCTCATTTATATCTGAGCCCTCACCAGAAACACCTGTAATGTCCATATCTGTGTCAACATTTTCTTCAAACCAGTCTGGACTTTTTCTCTCAGGGGCCTCAAAGTCGTTTCAACTTCTACCTATTACCCAATTGCAATACCAGTTCCACGTTTTTAGGTATTTGTAATAGCTTTGTGGCCGAAGCTAACAAAGTGGGTTGGCTAAATAACAAGCATTTATTGTTTCACAGTTTTGAAGGATAGAAGTCTAACATCAAAGTCTGGACAGACCGTGCTTTCTCCCTGAAGCCTCTGGCATTCTGATGCTGGCTTTTCACAATCCATAGGGTTCTCTGCCCCTGTCATATACTCTTCTCCTGTAGTTCTCTCTGACTTCTGACTTCTACATCTTCTGGCTTCTTCCAGTTTCTTGTCTCTACTGACTGCATTCAAATGTTCTTTCTTATTAAAGGTCTCCAATTAATAGATTAAGATCTACCCTGATTCAATTTGGCTACATCTTAACTGACAATTACATCTTCAGAAGGTTCCTGTTTACAAATGGGTCACATCCTCGGGAATGCAGATTAAAATTAAGAATATGAATAAATGAGCCCTTGGTCTTGGAGTTCACCCCTATGAAACTTATTTCTGCTAAGGAGAAGCTAAACCTACTTAAAATTATGACTAAGAGTCACTCCCAGAGAGCCTCTTTTGTTGCTCAAATGTGGCCTCTCTCTGTAAGCCAACTCACTGAACTCACTGCTGTCCCTCCTATGTAGGACATGGCTCCCAGGTATGTAAATATGCCTGTCAATGTGGGACAGAAACCCCAAGATGAACTGGGACCCAGCATCATGGGATTAAGAAAAGCTTCTTGACCAAAAAGGGGAAGAGAGAAATGAGACAAAATAAAGTTTCAGTGGCTAAGTGATTTCAAACAGAGTCAAAGCGTTATCCTAGAGGTTGTTCTTATGCATTATATAGGTATCCCTTTTTAGTTTATGGTGTATTTGGAATGGCTGGAGGGAAGTACCTTAAACTGTTGAGCTGTGTTCCAGTAGCTTTGATTCTTGAAGATGATTGTGTAATGATATAGTTTTTACAGTGTGACTGTGGTTGTGAAAACCTTGTGTCTGATGCTCCTTTTATCCAGGGTATGGACAGATGAGTAAAAAAATATATAGATAAAAATAAATAATATGGAGGGTAAGCAGTAAAATAAATTTGGTAGATTGAAATACTAGTAGTCAGTGAGAGGGAGGGGTAGGGGGTATGGGATTATGAATTTTTTCTTTTTTCTTTTTATTTCTTTTTCTGGAGTGATGCAAATGTTCTAAAAATGATTGTGGTGATGAATACACAACTATGTGATGACTTGTGAGCCATTGATTGTATACCATATATGGGCTGTTATGTGTCTGAAGATTTGTTGATAAATATATTAAGGAAGAAAAAGATTAAAAGAATATGTCTTTTATTGGGGTATGTGATTCAGTCTGTTGCAGATATCATTGCATTATTCTAGGTGGAAGACGATCGTAGCCCTTATTTAGTATGGTGTGATGGTTAAGTTTATGTGTCAACTTGGCTAGGTTGTAGTTCCAGTTGTTTGGTCAAGCAAGCACTGGCCTGATTATTACTGAGGATGTTTCTTAGAGTTAAATCATCAGTAAGTTGATTGCTTCTAAGACTAATTACATCTACAGTCAACTAGCAGAGATTGCCTTCAATAATGATGCAAGACTTATCCAATCAGTTGAAGGCTTTAAAAGGAGAAACAATGATTTTCAGCAGTCAGAAGAAGGAATTTCCATCTCTGCTTCAGCCATCCAGCTTCTGAGGAATTCATAAAAAAAAACAAAAACCATTGACATTCCTAGCTTGCAGCTTGTCCTTCGGAATTTGGACTTGCTCAAACCTATAGTTGCTTGTGGTACTACCTATAATAAATTTCGTATTTTTTACATTGTGTGTGTGTGTGTGTGTGTGTGTATCTCCTGTTGGTTCTGTTTCTCTGGAGACTAACATAGGTGGTAACAGTGGAGTTGGTGATAAAGAGCTTGGGTTTCGGTTATAACTCAGAGGTAAAGCCAACAGGATTTTCTGACTGGTTGGATATGGAGTGAGCAACAGAGAAATCAAGATTTTTGGTCTCTGCAGTAGGAAAGAAGGAAAAGGTTGAAGAAAAATATTAGGAGTTAAATTTGGGATGTTATATTTTGGAACTCAGTTTGACCTCCAGTTACAGATATTAATTAGGCACATGGGTATATGCAGTTCTGGAGAAAAATCTTGGCTGGTGTGTTAGTTAGATTCAGTTGTCAACTTGGCCAGGTGAGATACCTAGTTCTATTGCTGCGGACACAAGCCAATGGTACGTGAACCTCATTTGTTGCTAATTACATCTGCAGTTGGCTAGGAGGCGTGTCTGCGGCAATGAGTAACGTTTGACTTAACTGGCTGGTGCTTAAATGAGAGAGTACAATGTTGCACAGCCAAGCAGTTCCGCATTCCTCATCTCAGCACTAGCAGCTCAGCCCAGGCCTTTGGAGATGCAGAAAGAAGTCACCCCGGGGAAAGTTGTTGGAACCCAGGGGCCTGGAGAGAAGACCAGCAGAGACCATCCTATGCCTTCCATGTAAGAAAGAACCTCAGTGGAAAGTTAGCTGCCTTTCCTCTGAAGAAGCAACAAAATAAATCCCCTTTTATTAAAAGCCAATCCGTCTCTGGTGTGTTGCATTCCGGCAGCTAGCAAACTAGAACAGCTGGAGATCAAATTTGGGGGTATTTTGGTATTTAAAACAGGTGAAATCACCTAGGAGTGAGTAGAGATAAAGAAGAGGTCTGAAGACTGGATCTTAACATACTCCAACTTTTAAGGATCACGAAGATGAGAAAGGAGGATCAAAGAACACTCAAGAGAAATGGCCAGTGGAGTGTAAGAGAAACCAGAAAAAAACAGTACCCTAGAAACTTATGAATATAGTGATTTAAGAAGGAAGAAGTCATCAATTATTTTATGGTGTTGAGAGGTCAAGTAGAAAGAGAAATAAAAATTAACTGTTGGATTTAGTAACAAAGGTGTTAGTGTTAGTGTAAACCTTAAGAAGGTCTCTTTTAGTGGAGTGGTTGAGACAGGGTCTTGACTGAAATGGGTTTAAGAGAGAATGAGAAAGAACTACTTCAAAAATGATGGAGTAAGAACCTCCAGAAATTAACCAGACTTGAAATAATCTGAGGAACATTTATTGAGAAACTGCTGACTCTCACTAAGAACAGTGAACTTTGTGGCATTTTAACTCTCCGTTAAATATTCCTGTTCACTTGGATTCCTGTCCTCCTCCTAGTTCTCTGGCAGCCTTGAAAAGCAACAACCTCACAGTCATGTAAGACATGGAAAAAAAAACACACAACAGTATTCTAACAACCACTGGAGGGGACAGAACAGATTTGAAGCTACCTCAGAAGCCCCATCTCTAGAGAATTGGCATTACTTTCCTGTCGGGGAACAGCCTTTTCCCTGGGGTATTTGTTGAAAACAGCCAGAAGCAGTTATTTAACATTGCAGCTATCTGGGATAGCAATAACATTTGGGGCACTAAGAAGCTGACCAAAAGACTTTAAGAGAAAGTGAGAGAATTTCTGTAGGAGGCTTCCAGCATATTCCTGGGAATCTAGAAGGCCACACACAAGGGCAGGGCTGTGTCCATGCCCAGGAAAGCCCTAAGACCCTAGTCACTCACCTCTAGCTGTTGTTAGGCTCTGCCCAAGCAGAAAGTGAACCCTAAGGCAGTGCTGTAAAGTGACAGCTGGAGTGTTGAAAACATACTCCAATATATACACAAAGCCCCTCAGCAGAGACTGGGAAACTTATTGGTACAAGGAATTAAGAAAGTTTCTGTCCAAACGTTAGATAACCACTAACCTAACTGAGCAGAGACTTCACTGTGCATAGACAACAAAGAATGAAGACTTCACAAAATGATTTGAGTTGAATCACTAAACAGCAACAACAACATGTAGGTAGCAGTTACAACCCCTGAGGCAAGGGTGAATAGGATTGAGTTATATATAATTTCCAGAGTTGCCATAATATATTATTTAAATGTCCAGTTTTCAGTAACAACAAAAAAATGTGATAATGCAAAACAAAAAAATAAAAAACAAACAAAAAACAGAATAAGGTGACCTATACACAGGGGGAAGAGTAGTCAGTAGAAACTGTCCTTGAGTTAATCCAGACTTTGGACTTGCTAGGCAAAGACTTTAAATCAACTATTAAAACCACATCTAAGGAAATATGGAAAAGTATGAGACAGTATGTCACCAAATAGAGAATATTGATAAAGGGATAGAAATTATTTTAAAAATATAACCAAATAGAATTCTGAAGTTCAGAAGTGCAATAACTGAGATGAAAAATTCCCTGGAGGGGCTCAACAACAGATTTGATCAGGCAGAAGATCCATATAGTTGATAATAGATCAGTTTGAGATTACCTAGTCTGAGGAGCAGAAAGGAAAAAAATGAACAGAGCCTCAGAGACCTGTGGGACACCATAAAGTAAGCACACTTATGCATAATGGGAGGTTCAGAAGGAGAGGAGAGGAGAGGAAGAGAGAGGATAAATAAATATCTGAGGGAATAATGGCTGTAAAGCCCCCAAATATGATGAAAAGAAAATCAATATATACCTCCAAGAAGCTCAACAAATGCCAAGTAGGATAAACTCAAAGAGATTCACATCCAGACACATCATAACCAAAAGAGAAAAGCGAAGATTCCCAAAAGCAGCAAGAAAGAAGTGATTTATCACATACAGGGCTCCTTAGAAAGAGTAACAGCAGATTTCTGTCAGAAACAATGGAGACAAGCAGGCAGTGGGGTATTAAACAAAAATGAGAAATTAGTTGCTGGCAGACCTGTCCTACATAAAATAGTAAAAGGAGTCTTTTGAGCTGAAATGAAAGAATACTAGAATAAGCACAAATCCACATGAAGAAACAAAGCACTGATAAAGGTAGAAACATGTAAAAGGCAGTATCAATGTATTTTTGTTTATAACTCTTTACGTTTACCTGACTTAAGGGACAACTGCATAATGCAATTATTATAAAACTCTTTATATAGTGTATAAAGTTATAATTTGTATGGCAGTAATAATAGAAAAGTCAGGAGAGCAAATGGGGCTATATAGGGGTAAAGTTTTTGTCTGTTATTGAAGTTAACTTGGTATTAATCCAAATTAGATTGTGATAAATTAAGATGTAATTCCAGGACAACATTTTTTAAAAACTTTTTAAACATAAAAAAATAGAAATATAATGTGGTACATCGCAAAATATCTGTTTAACCAAGAGTACAAGTGATAGTGGAATACAGGGACAAAAGAGACATAAACTTATTCCAGGTAAAATCCTGTGTTACCAGTAGTTATATTAAATGTAAATCGATTAAATATGTCTAAGATTGGCATATGGATTTAAAAATATGATTCAACTATATGCTATTTAGAAGAGGCACACTTTAGGTTCAAAGATACAAACAGGTTGAAAATAAAAGGATAGGGGTAAAACAGTCTCTAAAAGAGAGCTAACTATATCAGATAAAATAGAGTTTGAGGCAAAAACTGTTATAACCCAAAGAAGGACATTTTATAATGTTAAAAAGGTCACTCCAACAAAAAGACATGACTACAAACATATATAGAAGTAACAACAGAGTTCTAAGATACATGAAGCAAAAACTGACAGAAGAGAGTTTAGAGGGATAGGAAAAGAAGTGCATAAAAGGAATAGAGGGTGCATGGGTGGTTCAGTGATAGAATGTTCACTTTCCGTGTGGGAGACTGGGTTTGATTCCAGACCATGCACCCAAAAAATAAATAAAATAATAAAAAGAATAAAAAGGCAATAGAAATTGGATAATTGTTATAGCTACATGTGGATTAATGTAGGTTTATTGTTGTTTTATGCTGAGAGAAATAAGATGTTTCTGTGTTCATAGATATAAAATGTGTGAAAGGAGAGAATTTGTGATATAGAAGAGCAAAGGGACCATTATTAGATCATTGAGCAAAGGAGATAGGATGGCATCCAGTGCCCAAATAAGGGATTAGATTTAGCCAGTAGTATATACCAGTTCATCTAGAGCAAACTTTTTTTTTTTATAAAGGGCCAGATTGTAATAGTTTAGGTTTTGTGGGCCAAGAGGCAAAGTTGAGGATATTATGTAGGGTCTTATGTAACAAAAGAAACAAATTTCCACAGAAATTGATAAAATTCAGAATTACCAGAAGAACTGTCTTTTGGTTTCAGATGATGGTACTGAGAAGTTCAGTACTTTGATTCTTGATCCTGGTGTCTGATCTTTTTCTTTTGGAAGTTTTTAATGCTCCTTATCCCTGTTCTTTTGATTCACAAAGATATCTTGATATGGATCTTTTTACATTCATTTTGTTGCGCGCCAGGTAGATCTTTTCCATCTTGGAGATTTATATCCTTCAGTTTTGAGAAATATTCTGTTATTTTGGTGACGATTTTGTCCTGTTTTTAGAACTTCTGTTTGTCCAATGTTGGACCTTCTAAATTGACCTGCTAATTTTCTTTCCCTAGTTTCTAATCTTTACCTGTTTATTCTCTTTATTAGGAGATTTCCTCAACTTTGATTTCCAACCTTCCTATTGAATTTTATATTTCTTCCCATTTATTTGCAAAGGTTCACTGTTCATTTGTCTTTTTTTTTTTTTTTTTTTTACACATCTCAGCACTTTAATGTGTAGTGAAAGTACACATTCTAAGGAAGGTGAGTGCTGGCATTCTCCAAAGGAGGAGAAGCTCACTGTTCATGTCTTAATACTCATTTTGTATGGCATCTTATTCTTGCATAATGGGTACATATCTTATCACTGAGGCTATGAATGGTTCATGGTTATTCTGCTCCCTGAGTTATAGCTCTTTCTTCCAAGTTTCTTCGTTTCAATTTTGTTTTTCAGTTGCCCAGTTATCCTTGTCTCTGACCAGTCACTTTTTTTTTTCAAAGGCTATTTTTTATTTAACAAAATTATCCATATAAAAAGACTTAAGTCATTGGAAATAAAGAGCAAGTTCTCAATAAATGCTACGGTTTTCTTTTTTTTTTTTTTTAAACTTTTTTTATTAATTAAAAAAATTAACAAACAAAACATTTAAGTATCATTCCATTCTACATATACAATCAGTAATTCTTAATATCATCACATAGTTGCGTATTCATCATTTCTTAGTACATTTGCATCGATTTAGAAAAAGAAATAAAGAGACAACAGAAAAAGAAATAAAATGATAATAGAGAAAAAAAAACTATACGTACCATACCCCTTACCCCTCGCTTTCATTTACCACTATTGCAAACTGAATTTATTTTAACATTTGTTCCCCCTATTATTTATTTTTATTCCATATGTTCTACTCTTCTGTTGATATAGTAGCTAAAAGGAGTATCGGACATAAGGTTTTCACATTCACAGAGTCTCATTGTGAAAACTATATCATTGTTCAATCATCATCAAGAAACATGGCTACTGGAACACAGCACTACATTTTCAGGCAATTCCCTCCAGCCTCTCCACTACATCTTGAACAACAAGGTGATATCTACTTAATGCGTAAGAATAACCTCCAGGATAACCTCTCGACTCTGTTTGGAATCTTTCAGCCATTGACACTTTGTCTCATTTTACTCTTCCCCCTTTTGGTCAAGAAGGTTGTCTCAATCCCTTGATGTTAATTCTCAGCTCATTCTAGGGTTTTTCTCAGTCCTTTGATGCTGAGTCTCAGCTCATTCCAGGATCTTTGTCCCACGTTGCCAGGAAGGTCCACACCCCTGGGAGTCATGTCCCATGCAGAGAGGTGGGGGGGGGTGGTAAGACCGCTCATCATATTGGCTGGAGAGAGAGGCCACATCTGAGCAACAAAAGATGCTCTCTTGGGGGTGACTTTTAGGCCTAAGTTTTAAGTAGACTTGACCTATCCTTTGTGGGATTAAGTTTCATGTGAACAAACCCCAAGGCTGGGGGCTCAGCCTATAGCTTTGGTTGTCCACACTGCTTGTGAGAATATCAAGAATTCAACTTGGGGAAGTTGAATTTCTCCCCACTCTCACCATTCCCCGAAGGGGACTTGCAAATAGTTTTCCAGTCACTGATCAGATCATTCTGGGATTCATCGGGGGATCACTCTGGACAAACCAACAAAATCTCATGTGCTACCTGAGATTCCAAGTACTTATGACATTCAATCAAACTATCTACATGAGTTATATTAGGAAATGCTCTAGTCAAAATCTAAATTTTGTAACAAATATTTTTTGCTTTAGTCTCATACATAAGGTAACATTTTAAAGTATTAATTATCATCTGTTTTTAGCACCCTGCAGTAATGACATTCCTTTGTTCTTCCTCATGCCAAAACATTTTAAAAATTTGTATATTGTACATTTCACTATTATTATACACTCTAGGCATTCCTAGATTATACCATCTTGATCTTTAACATCTATCTTTCTTTCTGATTTCATTTATGTCCCCATCCCTCCTCCCTCTATCATTCTCCCATGCAGCTTCATTCAGTATTTTAACATAATTACATTACAGTTAGGTAGTATTGTGCTGTCCATTTTTGAGTTTTTGTATCTAGTCCTGTTACACCGTCTGTATCCCTTCAGCTCCAATTCCCCGTTATCTTGCCCTGTTTCTACCTCCTGCTGGACTCTGTTACCAATGACATATTCCAAGTTTATTCTCGAATGTCGGTTCACATCAGTGGGACCATACAGTATTTGTCTTTTAGTTTTTGGCTAGACTCACTCAGCATAATGTTCTCTAGGTCCATCCATGTTGTTACATACTTCATATGTTTATTCTGTCTTAGAGCTGCATAATATTCCATCGTATGTATATACCACAGTTTATTTAGCCACTCGTCTGTTGATGGACATTTTGGCTGTTTCCATCTCCTTGCAATTGTAAATAATGCTGCTATAAATATTGGTGTGCAAATGTCTGTTTGTGTCTTTGCCCTTAAGTCCTCTGAGTAGATACCTAGCAATGGTATTGCTGGGTCGTATGGCAATTCTATATTCAGCTTTTTGAGGAACCGCCAAACTGCCTTCCACAGTGGTTGCACCATTTGACATTCCCACCAACAGTGAATAAGTGTGCCCCTTTCTCCACATCCTCTCCAGCACTTGTCATTTTCTGTTTTGTTGATAATGGCCATTCTGGTGGGTGTGAGATGATATCTCATTGTGGTTTTGATTTGCATTTCTCTAATGACCAGGGACATTGAGCATCTCTTCATGCGCCTTTTGGCCATTTGTATTTCCTCTTCTGAGAAGTGTCTGTTGAAGTTTTTTCCCATTTTGTAATTGGATTGACTGTCTTTTTGTTATTGAGTTGAACAATCTCTTTATAAATTCTGGATACTAGACCTTTATCTGATATATCATTTCCAAATATTGTCTCCCATTGTGTAGGCTGTCTTTTTACTTTCTTGATGAAGTTCTTTGATGCACAAAAGTGTTTAATTTTTAGGAGCTCCCATTTATTTCTTTCTTTCTTCAGTGCTCTTGCTTTAGGTGTAAGGTCCATAAAACTGCCTCCAATTATATGATTCATAAGATATCTCCCTACATTTTCCTCTAACTGTTTTATGGTCTTAGACCTAATGTTTAGATCTTTGATCCATTTTGAGTTAACTGTTGTATAGGGTGTGAGATACGGGTCCTCTTTCATTCTTTTGCATATAGATATCCAGTTCTCTAGGCACCATTTATTGAAGAGGCTGTTCTGTCCCAAATGAGTTGGCTTGACTGCCTTATCAAAGATCAAATGTCCATAGATGAGAGGGTCTATATCTGAGCACTCTATTCGATTCCATTGGTCTGACCAGTCACTTTTAACCTCTGTTCACAGGTGGATTTTTTTGGCAAAGAGACACTAGCTATTTCATTTGAGTGACCTCCAGATGTCATTATCCCTAGATCTTTTTTGGGATGTAAAGGGATCAGTTTCACCCATAAAGTAAGTCTCCAGTCTCCAGGGTGGGATATAAACCTGACTTGAACCAAATGAAGTGATAGGACTGGAGTCTTCCATTTTCATTACCTTCTTTTCAGTATGGCATCTTACCCATACTTTCAGCGTCCAGAGCAGGTGTGAGAGTCTAAATTATCTTTATATTTAACAAATTCCCTTGTTTTAGTTCTACCTCATACCTCTGCCTTCAGTGGTATTCTAATCCCTCCAGTTCATAATCTTTCCCAGGGTTTTGCAGCAGGATTGGCTTATTCTCTATAGACTCACAGTTAGGGTTCAGCTTCCTTTGCTTTACTATGTAATTTATAACTTAGCCTCCTATGGCCTTTTTTTTTTTCCTGTTCTTTGTCTTTATGCATTTATAAGCTTTAATTACTCCATTTTTTAGTGTTATTTTAGTAAGTCTTAGGGATAAATTCTAAATTCAATTCACCATATTTAGCTGGAAGTCAAGTGAAAATTGTTCCCCTTTAAAAGTCACACAAAGTGATGACATAAAGAGCAACATACAAATATTTTAAATGGATATGAACTCTAACTATTAAAAAGCCCAAATATTGATATGATTTGCAACAGATTAGAAGGAAATAATAACTTAAAATAATAGATGCTAGACCATTAGTTTTTTAAGAAACTTTTTTGTATTATATACATATATACAAAGCAAATAAAGAAAAATTTTTATTGTATAGTATGAAATATATACAAAACAAATGAGAAATGCAGTAGTTTTCAAAGCACTCTTCAACAAGTAAATTACAGGACAGATCCCAGAGTTTGTCATGGGCCACCATACTATCCTTTCAGATTTTTCCTTCTAGCCGCTCCAGAATATATGATGCTAGAAGAAATAAATTTTATTGTCACAATTGACTTTATTTTTCTTTTTTTGTGAGAAATAACCTGTATACAAAAACCAATAAATTTCGAAGCACAGCACAACTTTTAGTTGTACAGAGTTTAGGGTTGTTATGGGTTACAGTTCCACAATTTTCAGTTTTTGCTTCTAGCTGCTCTAAGATACTAGAGACTAAAAGAAATATCAGTTTAATGAATCAGAAGTCATATTCATGTTTTAAACTCTATCTTCTCTGCATAACTTCATTATCACCTTTGATCTTTCTGTCCCACTTTTTTTTTAATGCATTTTTATTGAGATACACTCATACACTCAGATCATCTGAAGTATATAATCACTGGCTCACAGTATCATCACATAGTTGTGCATACATCCCCATGATCAATTTTGGAGCATTTTCATTACTCCAGAAAGGAAATAAAAATAAAAAATAAAACCCAAATCCTTCCATACCCCTTATTCCTTCTCCCCCCTTACTGCCCACCGATTGACTGATAGTATTGGTGTGGTACATTTGTTAACTGTTAATGAAAGGATATTAAAATATTACTGTTAACCATAGTCCATATTTTGAAAAAATCTATCCCACTCTTTAGGGGTGTTTAGGCTATGGCCATTCCAACTTTTTCATGTTGGAAGAGGCTGTCAGTAATATGGAGTAGGGAGATGGCACTAGCTGATGTTCTGGAGTGTTCTGGAGAGGCTGGGCCCTCTAGGTTTCAGGACTTAACCTGGTCCAGGGACCCATCTGGAGATTGTAGGTTTCTAGAAGATTGCCCTAGCTCATGAAACCTTTGTAGAATCCTATATATTGCCCTAGGTAGACCATTAGTGTTTTTTTTTTTTAACTGCTTTAATGAGATATAATTCACATACTATGTAATTTGCCCATTTAAACTGTACAATTCATTGGTTTTTAGTATGTTCACAGAGTTATGCAACCATCACCACAATGAATTTCTAGAACATTTCACTTCAAAAAGAACCCCCATACCATTAGCAGTAACTCTCCATTCTCATCTCAAACTGCAGTCCCCAGTCTACTTTCTATCTTTATAGATTTGCCTCTCCTGGGCATTTCGTATACGTGAGATCAGAAAATATGTATTTTATGTTTTTATTATTATGAAATGATGCTATGAACGTGTGTACATGCTTTTCTATGGACGTGTTTTTCATTCTCTTGCGTAAATACCTAGGAGTGGAATTGCTGAGGCGTGTGGTGACTGTATTAACCTTCTGAGGAACTACCAGAGTATTTTTCAGAACAGCTGCAACCATTTTCCATTCACATCAGCAGTGTATGAGGGTTCAAATTTCTCCACATTCTCACCAGCACTTGCTACTATCTTTTTTATTATAGCCATGTTGGGTGTGACCTAGTATCTCCTGGTTTTGATTTGCATTTCCCTGATGGCTGATTTGAGCATCTTTTCATGGGCTATTGGCCATTTGTATTTCTTCTTCAGAAAAATGTCTATTCAAATCCTTTGAGTTATCTTTTTATTATTGAGTTGGAAGAGTTGGTATATTCTGAATACTGGACCCTTATCAAATATATGATTTTCATATATTTTCTTCTACTCTGTGTTTGTATTTTCATTTTCTTAATGGTATCATGTGAGTCAAAAAATGTTCTAATTTTGACATAGTCCAATTTAACTATTTTTTCTTTTGTTGCTTGTACTATTATTGTATCAAGAATTTTGTCTAAACTAAGATTGCTAAGTTTATTCCTATCTTTTCTTCTAAAAGTTTTCCAACTTGTTTTTCATTATTGTCTGTGGTCCATTTTGAGTTAATTTTTGTGTCTGATGTCAGAAAGGGGACCAGCTTCATTCTTTTGCATGTAAATATGCAGTTGTTCTAACTCCATATGTTGAAAAGACCCTTCTTGGCACCTTTATTGAAAATCAGTTGACCACAAATGTAAGAGCTTATTTCTGGACTCTCAATTGTATTTTGTTGATCTTTATGTCCATCATTATGCCAGTATCACACTTCTTTGATTATTATAGCTTTGTAGTACGTTTCAAAATCAGGAAATGTGAGTTCTCCAACTTTGTTCTATGTTTTCAAAATGGTCTTTACTGTTCTGGATCCCTTGATTTTCCATATGTGTTTTAGTATCACTGTCTTAAATTCTGCAAAAAAAAAAAAAAAAAAGCAGTTGGAATTTTGATAGGACTTGCATTGACTCTGTAGATACACTTGGGAAATATTGCCACTTAATAATATTATCTTGTAGTCCATGAACATGAGGTGTTTTTCCATTTACTTAGGTTTTTAATTTCTTTCAGCACTGTTTCTTAGTTTTCATTTTTTAAGTCTTGTAATAGAGAAATTAGGATTTAAGGGATGATTATGGTTGCTGAATCATTGTATAGATATTCCTTTTTGCTCTCTGGCATATTGGAGTAAACAGAGGGAAATACCTGAAATCTTTAAACTGTAGTCCAGCTACCTTGATCTCTAATAGTGATTGTATAGCCTTTATCTTGTGTCTTTGTAAAAACCTTATAACTAACCTTCAGTTGTACTCATTTTTCCAGTTTTTCAACTTTAGAGTCTTGTGAACACTGAAGACTAGCCCCTAATGTTTATTAATAAAGGGTTTTGGGTCAGCCCAGAATTAACCAACCTCAAGTCCAAAGTTATCTTGATAACCAAAACTGATCTAACTAAAATGGGCCCACCTGATATGTGCAGTAGCTTAGACTTTAACCTATAAGTCACCTATCCCTCATTATAATACTAAAAATCATGCCCATCTCATATTAAAGCTGCCATTTGCTTACATAAGTTCTGTGACTAGGCATGTAATCAGTCTGTCCATGCTCATTTAGATGACCTCTATTTACATCGTCTGGAACCATTGTGCTCATTATCCTAAAACCTGTCCATCTTTTAACACTATAAAACTATCAGAATTATTGAAGTTAGGGGAGACAGATTTTGGGGCCCATAGGCTTCTGCACTCCTGCTTCATGCCTAGCAATAGCTCTTTTGTAACCCCGATGTCTCAGGAATTGGTCATTTGAGTGCTTCGGACAAAAGAACCCACTGCCTTTGTCCAGTAACAGTCTTATACCTTTTTTTTGTTAACTTTATTCTGAAATATTTTATATTATATTGTTTTTTCTTTTTCTTTTTCTTTTTTTTTTTTTTTGCATGGGCAGGCACCGGGAATCGAATCCAGGTCTCTGGCATGGCAGGCGAGAACGCTGCCTGTTAAGCCACTGTGGCCTGCACTATATTATACTGTTTTTATGCTATTGTAAATGGAACTGTTTTCTTAATTCCATTTCAGGTTGTTCATTTCTTGTGTATAGAGAGACGCAATTTATTTTCGTATTTTATTCTTATATCTTACCACCTTATTTAACTCATTTACTAGTTCTCATACTTTGTGTGTGTGTGTTCCTTATAATTTTCTGTATATAAGATCATGTCATTTACTTCGTCCTTTCCAATCTGGATGCCATTTATTTCTTTTTGCTTCCTCAAATTGCCCTAGCTAGAACCTCCAGTACAGTGTTAAATAAAAGTGGTAAGAGCAGGCATCCTTGTCTTGTGCCTGATCTTAGGAAGAAAATATCCAGTCTTTCAGTATTAAGCATGATTTTAGCTATAAAGATGTAAGTATATTTAATCCCAGTTTCCCCATGACTGTCCTTGTCTCCGTTCTTTCCCAATACAGAAAATAGATGAAAGCAGAACTCTGCTTAAAGGGAGCCTGAGAGGCAGGAGGCTCCATTCACTACATTTTTCTTCTATCATCGTGGGCTTTGAAAGACCCTCGGATTCTGTTGGAGAACATTTTGAAATCCTTTGAACTAAACTAATAAATGAGGAAGTAGAGGGCTAGTACAGCAGTTCTCAAAATGTGATCCTCACGCCCGCAGTTTCAGCGTCATCTGAGAACTTGTTAGAAATGAAAATTCTAGGGTTCCTACTCCAGACCTGCCAAATCAAAAATTCTGTTGATGGGGCTAAACAATCTAATTTAACATTCCCTCAGTATGATTCTAATGCTTACTAAATTTGAGAACCACTGAGCTAGAATTTAATTTCATCACTTGCCTAAGATCATAATTTAGAATAATAATTACCAAGCTCTGTGTCGAGGTGCTCCAGCATATTTTACATTTTTGAGGATAATGCAGTGATACGTGACTCTCTTGGACATTGTGTGAACTACTAACTTGAGGTGGTTCACAGTTTCAGTATTAGATTAATGGTGTCATATCTTTGCATCCTGGATTTTCTGCAGTTTTGTGAAAAAAGTGTGGACTAGAAAATGAATTTTGGTGGTAACCAATTTGATTCCAAAGTTTGAGAAATTGTGTAGTACCTAACAAGCAAATGCATCGCATTTATAATGAAGAATGAAATAAGAATTTTTTTTTTAATTTTAGTATGTGTATTAATTTTTTAGACAGCTTCTAAATTGTTAGGACATAAATACTTAAAAGTTGTTTGAATGTAAGTACTTAATAAATGAAACTGTTGGGTATTTCTTTTTTTCCCAGAGGCATAGGGAAAAAATTACTGAAAGACCAAGGGGGCCACCAACTGAAAAAGTTTGGGATTCTATACTTGAGCGAGTTATACTAAGTTAGCATTTTACCACATGGTGGGGGAACACCTCTTACCTTTCCCTTGTCTATGTTAAAAAGTTCGAGTTAGTAATTTTAAGCCTCATCAGTTATACACTGTTAATAAAATTACCCTAACAAGGCCATTCAACATAAAAAACAAACAAACGAAACCTTGTTCTATGAAATTTCAATAGTACATCTTTTTATGAATTTTTCTTCTTGCTTCCATAGGTATGGTCTGAATATGCGTTGCTTGGCAGCTCGGGTCAACTATAAGACTTTGATTATCATCTGTGCACTCTTCACTTTGGTCACAGTACTTTTGTGGAATAAATGTTCCAGCGACAAAACAATCCAGTTTCCACGACACTTGACTAGTGGCATCAGAGTGGATGGATTAGAGAAAAGAGCAGCAGCATCTGAGAGTAACAACTATGTGAACCACATGGCCAGACAACAGTCTGAGGAGGCGTTCCCTCAGGAACAGCAGAAAGCACCCCCTGTTGTGGCAGGCTTCAATAACAATGGGGGAAGCAAGGTGTTAGGGCTCAAATACGAAGAAATTGACTGTCTCATAAATGATGAACATACAATTAAAGGGAGACGAGAGGGGAATGAAGTCTTTCTTCCATTCACTTGGGTGGAGAAATATTTTGATGTTTATGGAAAAGTGGTTCAGTATGATGGCTATGATCGGTTTGAATTCTCTCATAGCTATTCCAAAGTCTATGCACAGAGAGCCCCTTATCACCCCGATGGTGTGTTTATGTCCTTTGAAGGCTACAATGTGGAAGTGCGAGACAGAGTCAAGTGCATAAGTGGGGTTGAAGGTTGGTATCGGTCTGTTCCACTTGCAGTTTTCTAATCTGATTGTTTTGAAGAATAATAAACTGTAGGTTTTAATTTTATAGCAACTACATAGCAAGTTAAGAGCTGTCTCATCACTCTGATTTAGCAGGAAGGAACCTGGGGTACATTTCTGGATGTTGTGATTTAAGAGCTGTAGTAAGATTACCTGTGGTCAAATACAGGATTGTTCCATTTTCCTGCCTTAGAATCTAAAAATATGACCAGTAAGGTCAAGGCACAGCGTCACCAGAAGTTTTGTGTTAAAAATATATAGTTATTCCCTGAGAGGAGCTGAGGAATGGAGACCATCCCGATGGACTTTTCAGTATATCAATACAGTCTTATACCGGATTAGCCAGTTTTCATCTCTGAAAGGAGGTTTAAAGTCTTGTGGAACAAGACAAGGCACAGTCACAATCTTCTCTCAACTCACACTGAACTCCTGTAGTCCATTACATAGTCGTTCAGCGCGTACTGTTCTTTTATAGTCTTTAAGTCCTGGGTCAGTGGGTGTTCCTTGTGAGTATAATTAATGCATTGTGGAATTTGCATTTCAGACCTAGGGTTTATCAGAAAAACTGAATTTGACTTTAAAGTACATCATTTAAAAGGGAAAGAATTTAGATGTATTTTGAGATTGCTTGGTTTGAGTTTTATTTCATTTCCCTTGTTTGGTTATAAAGTAATTTTATCATTAATATTTTAGTCTATGCTGAAATGAGATTTTAATTTAGTTAATATATATTTTTGCTTTGGAAATAAGTTTTGTTCTCTCTTGGTCATTCTGTGTATGTTTTCAGACTTGCTTGAAGTCTGAAAACTTCAAGCTTGAAGGCCTGTAGACCATGTTTCTGAAGTTAGTGACTAACATTAATTCATCAAATTGGAAATTGGAATCTGCATATTCTGATGCAGGAGTTTTTACTATTTATATTATATAAGTATGTATAATATCTTTAACAAATGTTTAGAAGAAGGAGAGAAGCCAGGTTCATCCATATTCTCATCATTGTGAGATAATTAGCATTTTTAATATTCTCTGAAAGTGTTTGTCTCTAGGCATATGTTTCAATGTAGTTGTGATATTTATTATACAGTAATTCAGGAGGGTAATTGCTTGTTTTGTTTTCTGCTTTTTTTGCCCAATATGTTATGATTACTGACCCTTGTTATTGAGTAGTTATTGAACACCTTAATGACATATTCCATTATAAAACATGCCATGATACCTGTAGTATACAGAACCCTTTTCTTTAGTTGGACACTTAGGTCAGTTCCATTTGTTTGCTCTTACGAATAATGTAGATATTCATAATTATCCATCAATTGCATTTTAATCATGTTCTCCAGGTAGTTTTCTATGACATAAATGGCCATGTCAAAAAATAGCTGCTATTATGCCAAAGAATATAAACTCTTATCCGTTTTGCCAGACTGCTTTCTAAAAGGTTGAACCAACTTATGCTCCTAGTAGCAGAGTACGAGGGTACTCTTGTCATCCAGCTCTTCCCACCATGGAACATTATTTTTAAATCTGTCATTTACAAAGGGATCTCATAATTTGCATTATTTATTAATTGTAAGGTCACATATATTTTTCATATGTGAGATAGCCATGTCATCATGTTCTTTGTCCATTTTTCTATTGTGATTAGTATTTTGTTTTTTAATGTATTTGTGTAAGCATGAAGGGTAGCACCATTTTGTCATATTTTTAAAAGATATTTTCAATTTTATTGTCATTTAATTTTGCTTTTTATTTGTTCATTTTTCAATTTTTTGGTTCTATATTGTAAACTTAACAGATTTTTTGGACTTTTGTGCTTCTTCCTTTTTGCATAGAAGGTAATTTTCCATACTGTGCTCAACTGTTCACTTATATTTTCTCTAATAGTTTTATGATTTCATTTTTTCATATTTGGCTTTTTAGTCCAGCTAAATATATTTATGCTTTAGTAAATGGTACAAGGACATGGGCTAATTTAAAATTTTAATCCCAACATATATTGAATAATTGAATTTTTTCCCACTGATTTGTGATGTAATCTTTATCATTTTACTAAATTCTTTTGTATATGAGTGTGTTTCTGGCTCACTATTCTGTCGCCTTGTTTAGTCTATCAATTTTTATGCCATTTGCACATTATTGTAGCCATCACCCATCGTGAGTGAGATTGTATAAACCTACCTTTAATTAAGTGATAATTCTATTTGAATTTTGAAAGAAAAGTCCCTCTTGGGAGAAAGCATATAAAAGTTTAAAATTTTATCTATAGCCTAGGTTTCATGGCTTATGTGGTCCCTAAATCTTCATAGTTTTAGTTTTGTTTTGAAACTACATCAAAGAGCATATGATTCCTATGCCAACCAGGTGCATGTTAATTTATTTTTCGGACTACAGATAGGAGTTTACTTTCAATATATGCAATGTGTTTCAACAATATTCAACAATATGATACTCTGTGCAATACAGTATTATTATTTTCTCCACATAGGAAACTATTAAAATAAACACAATGCCAAACGTTTAAAGATGTTGCTTAGAACTTAACCAAAGGTAACCCATAAATGAGTTCTTTCAAAAACCCATGGTTAAATATACTACTTTAATTCATTTTTAAAAAGCATTCTTTGTTCTCTAAGAATTACATTTTGACATGAAGGATATGTAAAAGAATTGCAAACTGTTTATATTTTAAGTTGCCCAGTCATAACTGGCTTCTTAAGCAAATATTTTAACCATCACATTATATACCTAGTTATTTGACCGCATCTCGACTTTGGAGGAAGAGAAGTGTATGTAGTTAGTTTGAGTGCAAATGTTTAATAAAATTTCAGGAGTAACATTCTAGAATAAAACTTTTTTGATAACATTATCAGTGTGCATCTTAATTGTACAGAATTTGAGTATATTTAAACAGGTGTACAAAATGTGACATCTGTAGCTATGAATGAAAGTAACATATAAAAAGTCAACCCTTAAAATATTTTATAACATTATATTGCTGTCAACAAATAATAAATAAGTGTGAGCGACTATGTATCTGGTTAATTTAGTACTAGTTTTTAGTAATTATGAAGATAATGTAAAAAGGAAACTCAAAAGTTGTTAACTCTGTAAAATTCCGCAGAAATAATACGGTGGAGAGTGGTATTCAGAGTAGGCTTGTAAATGTCTTAATGTGATTGTTCATTTTGTTTCTCCATTTTATAGGTGTACCGTTATCTACACAGTGGGGGCCTCAAGGCTATTTCTACCCCATCCAGATTGCGCAGTATGGGTTAAGTCATTACAGCAAGAATCTGACTGAGAAACCTCCTCACATAGAGGTCTATGACACAGCAGAAGACAAGGACAAAAACAGCAAGCCTAATGACTGGACTGTGCCAAAGGGCTGCTTTATAGCTAATGTAGCTGATAAGTCTAGATTCACCAATGTTAAACAGTTTATTGCTCCAGGTGAGTTGTGTATTATATGTGCCTACTAACTTTGTGTTTATGTATGGTATTTAATGCTTCCTGAACATTTTTAATATGGTTTAAAAAAAAAACATATTAGCAGACTATTTATATTAAGTTTATAAAGAAACAAATGGTGTCACCCAAGTGAAACCCCTAAGGAACAGCTAAAAATTCACAGTTATGAAAAGGAATGTTTACTGTGTGAAGAACCAGGCTGTATGTCAAGTGTTAAGATCCAGGTTGATGCATGGTGTATAGCTCCCTCTAGGGATCTATATCCCAGAGGTATGAAGTTCTGCAGTTTATTTTAAATATTTCAGTACAGTATTTATTCTTTAATTTTTGAATTATTTTGCATTAAGACAGAAATTTTTCCTTCTGGACAGAGCCATTCTTTCCTTGACCTATTTTGTACCAGAAGCTTTTTATTATTCAAAGTAATATGGCATTACCTAACATAGGCCTGCTTCCCATACTGAGTCTTGTTAATGTACCAGATTGCCTCAAACTTCATATGAAACCATTTTCATTTATAAAATCAAATTAACTTTATGCAACATTTCCCCTTTTACTGTGACAGGCTCATTAATTAGGATGTGATGTCTTTTTCCCCATTAATCAATATCCATGAGAATTAATGAGTCCATTGCTTTAAAAAGACAATGAAATAATTTTAGTCAACACCTCAAGCTTGATTCTCTGTGGGGAAATGTTGTCAAGAAGAGATCTCATTCTCCCCTCCAGCCAACCTTGTGGTTGTAAATAAAAAAAGAAGAAAGGTCTTATAGACCTCTTCTTTATTCTCTCCATGTCCTTTATTGATGACTCTGTAATTTATAGACCTTGAAAGCCACAATACAAATCTACTTGTTCTAAGGTGGCCATAAGTAATGGATTTATGAGTGCTTAATGCAGTGCAAATAATGGGTGACCTTTAATTTTTATTCTATGACTAGAACTTCTTTTCTCCCATGGCATACTGTGATATTCCAGTACATAGAGTGTCTTCACTTGCTGTAAAATAGTAGGCTTGACTGAGTGACAAGATACGTGGATATGTTTAAAATTACTGGTTTGTCATACCTAACTAGTTGTTGGAGCAGGAAATGGTTAGACTAATTAAAAAGAATGTTTGGTTTTGGGTGTACCCAAGGAGCTTGTTTTTACATTAATTAATAATATTGTCTAGTTTAGGGTAGAAAATATTAGCTCTCATCTTGATCTCCTCAAGTGCCTGAGAAGTTTTCTTGAATTGTTTTAACTCTATCCTTCTTAGAACACTTTGGGTGCCCCAGGTAATGCAAAAGGTAGGTCTCCTACATACTAAGTAGGGAATCCTTACCTTAACCCTTCATTCTGCAATCAGTCGCTAGAGATAAAGCTACTTCTACTAAGGTGGTTTTAAGTATATGGAAGAAAGAACTCTGGCTGCGACAGTGACTCTACCAGGGATGACATGGTACAAAGAGCTGGGACACACTGTTGGTGGGAACGTGCTATATGGAATTGGGGTGCTTGTGTTACACCCTAGGGGTGCCTGGAGTTGCATTTGATACAAGAGAGTGAGGGAGAGTGAGATGGAGTTATAAGGGAGTTGTCACGAAAAGCAGGAAAAGAAATCAGATGAGACTGTTTTATTGAAACATAGGTATGGGAGAGGTGGGGCCTCATGAGATGAGTGATTCAGAGAATCACTGTTTAGAAGAAGGATTTTGGGTCTTGTACAGAAAAGCATAGGTCTACGTGGGATGATTCTGTGGAAAATCAGGAGCTGAGTGCTGCTGCCTTTTATTTTTTCTTTCTTGGCATTGAATTTTTTCCTGGAAAAGGAACAAAACTGTCTAGGGAAAAAAAACATAATGAGGCTGCAGCATTTTTTTTTTTAATTTTTATTAATAAAGCCAATCAGCATGCAATATGGACATTCTTTTTTTCATCACATAGTTGTATATTCATCATCATGATCATTTCTTAGAACATTTGCATCAATTCAGAAAAAGAAAACAGAAAAAAAATTCATACATGCCATACCCCTTACCCCTTCCTTTCATTGATCACTAGCATTTCAATCTCAAAATTTATTTTAACATATTTTTTTGTTTTATTTGTTGAAGAATATTTTTTTCTTCTTCCTTACCTTAAAATTGAATGAATTGAAACTTTATACCTGTCCTTCTCTATTTCCGTTTCCTGAAATCCTCTCTTCACTTTGTTTCCATGAACTCATGTTCTCCTATCACTACAGCCGTTGTTTCTCACACTTCTTGTAAGCTTCAGGCTTCTCTTCCTGTACCTGACCCTGTCTTTCCATGTTCTTCTAGGTTCTGTTTAGGGCCTTTTCTCACTCCACACCATAAATTTTTTGATTAAATGAATAAAGGAAACAGTTTGTATTGTATGTGAAGACACTGATTTAAAGACTGTTCATTATCCTTTGTTGCCTGAAGTACATGTATCACATATACCAAAATGAACAAATGTAGTGACTCCTGGGAATAACTTTTCAGAGAGAAGAGAGGTTATAGATGTTAAACAGTAGAAAACCCAAAGCTTTCAATTAGATTTAAAGCAGAGGTCTCCAGATAACATAAGACCTTCCAACAGAGCTCATAACCTTACCTAAGAACTGATTACCACACCATAGTCACATCCCATATAATATTGGCAGGTTATTTAACCTCTCTATACATCTATACACTACTAATTTAAAACCTATTCCAGCAGATTATTATAAAAATGATGATGACTTGTTGGCTGCTTTACATTGGGGTCTGCGACTTCTCTGTCACTTCTTTTTGGCTCATTAACCCCTTCTGGTATTCAGATTTTAGGAAAATTAATAGTTTTTTAAAAAGTGACGTCATTCGTTACTGATTTCATTGGACTGGCCTGTTATATTAAGTCATAAGATAATTGAACTATATTATTTCATCAGAACTGTATTCATAAAGTGAAAATTAGAATGAAATTCTTGGAAGAAAATGGGTACTTGTTCAGCTTCCTCCCATTTGGATTCCTAATGATGGGTCATTGTTATCCAGGTTGACCAGAATGGATGTCACAGTTACTATTGTCTGATTAATGAGGCATCCCCTAAGAATGAAGAAATAAGTAGCACTCAAGGTAGTCTGCTCTGCTGAATATAATTTAATCTTGGATGATTCATAAGTCAGTTCAGAATTCTGCAATGTTTCAGGGATGTTGTACTGAATATCAGCTTCCATTTTTCTATAGATTCAAAGTGATGATGTTAAAATTAAGAGAGAGATTGCATGTTAACATTTTTGTCATCAGAATGTATTTTTACTGTATCAGGAGTATACTTCTGAAGACGCTTTTTTAAAAAAATTCACCCAAAGTGTCATTTAATCCATAACTGTTCCATCAGATGTAGTAATTACAAGCCTTGGGCCAAATATATTTCTGATAGAATCCAATATTGTGAGAGTTAGGTGATCAACTCAACATGCTAATTCTCTCCAAGCTGATTGCACTTCTATGTTATCAGTTCAGATTCTTAATCTTTGCTCCTAGTGACACACTCAAGGATTACAGAAAGCAGATCTGGTTTTTTATATGGCTTTGTCTAAGAGAAGTAATCCTTCCATTGATTATTCTCATGGGGATGCCATTTCTAATACATTTGTCTTTTTCACAGTCTCTGAATGTGTGTCCAGAAAACCTGTATTCTAATCCTTGCACTGCCACTGAGTAGCTTTTGGCCTTGGGCAAATCATTTAACCTCACAAATCTTCCATATCCTTATCTCTAAAAGGGAGATAATTCCTGCTCTACCAGCCTCAGGATTATTGTAAGGATCAAATGAGATTATATCTGTGAATGTGTTTTGAAAATGTGAGCTCTGTAAAGATGAAGATATCTATATTTGCCTTTAATATTTTAAAATTTGTACTAAGTATATTTTTATAGTCGCTGCTGCTGCTGCTGCTGTTTGGTTTTAATATGCTCAGTTTCTTTTCTTAGAAGGTCCAAACCAGCAGTATCCATCTTCATGGGATTCAGCTATCATTGTACTGTAGATATGCAAGATCAATTTCCTGTTTGATAATTTGCCAGATAGAGCAGCTATTATAATTTTATTGGTCTTTGAAGCCAGTGGTTTCAGGATAATAATAATAGTCACCGTTATTTATTATATGCTGGGCTGTTATCCTTTTTTTTTTTTTAACTCCTCATAATTTACCCTACAAAATAATTTTACCTCTATTTAAAATGTAAAGAAACTGAGGCTCAAAAATGTATATCTTACCAGAGATCTTAAAGCTTTAAGTGGTAGAGCAAAACTTCAAATCCAAGTGTTTTTCAATTCCAAAGCCTAAAGTTTCCCCTATTAACTCTTGTTTTTTTTTGTTAAATACGTGAACCCATTGCTTAATTTCTAGTAATTTTATTCACAATTCCAGTGAATACCTGCAAACAAACGTATCATTTTCAGTATCAAATAGTGATTAGAGTATGGGTTCTGCAACCAGACTAGGCCAGTTCAGACCTCAGCTCTACCACTCCCTCTCATTGTATTTAGGCAAGTTACTTAACATCTCTGTGTCTTAGTTCCTCTTTGTAAATGAGAATAATAGTAGCACCTACCTCTTATAATTGTTATGAGAATTAAATAAGTTAATATGTATATAAAGCAGTCAAAACAATGCTCAGCACATAAGAAATATATATTAAATGCTAGTTAAATAGAAATGTTTAGTTCACATATAATCATTCTTCTTTCTAACTCTTTCTTACAGTATTAAATGTTGAACCAGTTTTTAGCTATTTTTTCTTTTAGGAGAATGGATATTCTAGAACAGTCATCAACTCTTTATCAGCCAGCATTAGAGCTAGAAAAGGTAGTATTGTCAACAATACCATAGCCATTTAATCTATAATTTTTTAATGTAAACCAAACAGGACAAAATATAAAAACTTTGGCCTAATACTCATAAACCACCATGGACTCACCAACTCGCTGTCATTTTTTTATATGTTTAATATAAAAAAATACTGATCTGATACACAAAAAATTCAAGTGTTAATTTTGTATGGTCAGTGGTTGTCAAGGAAGAATTAATTGCATTAAAATTTGAATATGAGGAAACTTTTATTCTAACCCAGTCTTTTGTTGGTTTATTTCTCCCCTACAGAAACTAGTGAAGGTGTGTCTCTGCAACTGGGGAACACAAAAGATTTTATTATTTCATTTGACCTCAAGTTCTTGACAAATGGAAGTGTATCCATTGTTCTAGAGACAACAGAAAAAAATCAACTCTTCATTGTACATTATGTCTCAAATACCCAGCTAATTGCTTTTAAAGAAAGAGATATATACTATGGCATTGGGCCTAGAACTTCATGGAGCACAGTTACCAGGGACCTGGTCACTGATCTCAGGAAAGGAGTGGGTCTTTCCAACACAAAAGCTGTCAAGCCAACCAAAATAATGCCCAAAAAAGTGGTTAGGTTAATTGCAAAAGGGAAAGGATTTCTCGACAATATCACCATCTCTGCCACAGCCCATATGGCTGCATTCTTTGCTGCTAGTGATTGGCTGGTAAGAAACCAGGATGAGAAAGGTGGCTGGCCAATTATGGTGACCCGTAAATTAGGGGAAGGGTTCAGGTCTTTAGAGCCAGGGTGGTACTCTGCCATGGCCCAGGGCCAAGCCATTTCTACTTTAGTCAGGGCCTATCTGTTAACAAAAGACCATATATTCCTCAATTCAGCTTTAAGGGCAACAGCCCCTTACAAGTTTCTCTCAGAGCAGCATGGAGTTAAAGCTGTGTTTATGAATAAATATGAATGGTATGAAGAATATCCAACGACACCTAGCTCTTTCGTTTTAAATGGCTTTATGTATTCTTTAATTGGGCTGTATGACTTAAAAGAAACTGCAGGGGAAAAACTTGGGAAAGAAGCAAGGTCCTTGTATGAGCGTGGCATGGAATCCCTTAAGGCCATGCTTCCTTTATACGACACTGGCTCAGGAACTGTCTATGACCTCCGTCACTTCATGCTTGGCATCGCTCCCAACCTGGCCCGCTGGGACTATCATACCACCCACATCAATCAGCTACAGCTACTTAGTACCATTGATGAGTCCCCAATCTTCAAAGAATTTGTCAAGAGATGGAAAAGCTACCTTAAAGGCAGCAGGGCAAAGCACAACTAGAGCTCAACCAAAATCATATATCAGTCTGTGCTGTACACAGAAACTACGGGCTCTATCTCAGCAGAGCATAGGCACATTTCAAAAGGTTGTATACTAGGTTTTGGTGGATTACATCAAGTGATAAGTGATCCTTAAAACAAGTCTATTAAGATAACTGCATTCCATGTGTTGGGTATTTAGAATTGTAGGTGACATTTAGAGCAGAAAAGTGTTTAGTCAATGGACTGAACAAAGTTGTTTAAGCTTACATTGCGTATAACTCTGTATAGTTCCACAGATAGTCCAGTCACTCTCAGCTTGGAAAAGACATGGTAAGTAGCTATACTGGCCAACTGACTAGCACTTACCTGAAAACTTAGTATGGAGCTCTTTTAAAATGTGATTATTTATGTTTATGTTGAAAAGCAGATTTTTAAAAAAGTAATGTGCTGTAATACAGTAAATATGTACTTGTAGCCTGGATAGTGGACTGTGTGCAACTTTTTAAAAAGATGTTTATTTCCTATAGATTAATTTCTTGGGAGCAAATGAGCATTTGTTGCATTTGTTCAATTTGTTATATATGGAAAATATTTTGAATTTATGGTTTTCTTAAAATGTGTAAATTTAAAACACCCAGTGTTCAGGCTTCACAGTTATATAATGTAAGCACAATTTTAAAAATGAAACTTGTTGACTGCACAAGAAATTACAAAAATGTTTATCTGCTTATGAAACTTGATCTACAATCAGTAAAGGTTTGATAATCAATATATCCCTCCACACCATCTAGAATTTTGTATTTCATTTCAGACTATACTTGAGAATTTTTTCCATTTTGGTATAACATTATTTGGAAATTTTATTACAAACCTAAATTTGGATAGGGTTAGTAATTTTGATAAGTCCACCACCACTGCCTCCCTTTTCCCTCTTGAAGAAAAGTCTTAGGTCACATATTACATACAAGAATCATAGAGGAAGTTTTTCCTATTTTGCTTATATTTGGTCATCAGCTTACCACACCGCTGACTCTTTAGTTTTCATTGTTGTTTTTCCTCTGCAATTTTAATTTTAAAATATTCCATCTATTTGATAGGAGAGGTACTACTGCTTTTGCTATACATGTGTAATCAGATCTTTATTTAGCTTATATGTCCTACATACCTCATGTAAGTAGGTTTCATAGCCCTGACCACAGTTAGTCTCTGCTTCAAACATTAATTTTGATCTGGCTTTTTAGTGTATGACAATGCACCAAATCAGTACTATAACTGAGTCTGATAAACACAATGGGGTTTAGCTATGACCCTTATTAAATGCACATCAGGAATCAGGTGCATAGTTCAACCTGCCTACACATTTTATCCTAACTGAATTCAGCCTATCAAGCACTACTTATAAGTCAGGAAAAAAAATACAAACACACACACACACACACACACACATACACACATATACATGTATGGTAGCTACAAGAAGGGGCAGAAGCAAAGAAGATGGACTTACCCTGAGGACAATATTAAACTGACCATAGAAAAGTAAGCTTAAACTCCAAGTGTATGTGGCCACAAAGTTTTATTTTGCCCACAACAAAAACAGTTGTGATTATTATGTTTTCCCCTAGCTTTTTACCGTGTGCTTCTTATTATATATCTTGGCATGAGCATCTAGACTCCTTCCTCTTCTATTTTCAGGGCCTAAGTTCAAAAGCAAACTTTCTTCTATCCGGGAACCCCTTTTACTTCATTGTATTTTTTTATATATTATTTGCAATGGTCCAGACTTCTGCCTTGTGTTTGCATGCTGGTATTTCTGATTAGGGGGATCAGTGAGAACCGTATGTACTGCTTCTGTGACAATTATCAGTGCCTTAACAATGTGGCTGACCTTTTCCACTGAAGAAGAAAAGGCATTTTGATCTAGATATGGCATTGCTGTGTCATTGCTCATAGTTTCATACTGCCTTCCATATTGCAATAGCAACGTGATTTTTCTTATGTTCCCATCATTTTCGAAAAAGGTAAGTTGAACCTATAGCAGTATTGCCAGTACATACCAATGTTGCTCAAACTTTAGGATGCCTCAGAATCGCCTGCGGAGCTTACTAAAGTGCAGATCCCAGATATCCAGTAAATCTGCCCGTGGTGCCTGACAATCTGTACTTTCATAAGCATCCAGGTGATTCTGATGCAGGTGATGCGGGGAGGAGGCCGGATTTGGAGGAACACTTCCCTAGGCTATCCATTGCATTTTTGCCCCTAAGCACCTACAGAATTTTCTGGGGTTTAAATCATGTAAAATGTTTACTTATTCTGAGCTTAGAGCAGGGAGGGTATTTTATGGTTTATTTTGCTTTGTTTCTTCAAATATTTCTTTGATTCAAGATGATAGATACTAGTTTTTCATGTATCTTGAGTTAGCTTCAGTTGTAAAAGCATCCAAAAGTTTCCAGATGAAGGTCATGCTGTTGGACCATTTAAGACTTACTGTGCATAAAGGCCTCATCCAAGGACCATCCAGTGTGCATGAGCAAATGCAAAAGTGACACACAAGCACAACTCCAGATGTGGCAGTCCTTTTTCTTGATCAGTGTGCAAATTTTCACTGAAAGCTGCTATTTTCATCCTTGTAATTATTTTTCTTGTTTCTTCTCCATTGTACATGTGGGTTATATACCATGTGTTAAATATGCAATAAAGTGTTTACTGGATGCCCTTCTGAAGGGTGGTCCTTTGTAAAGCTGTACAGACTTTGCAGTTTAAGCACAATGTGCACATGTTAGTTTTTATATACAGCAAAACTTGATTTTTTGCGGATGGAAAGGTATTTTGTTTCTATACAAGGTAAATGGATTGTTTGTGCTTAATGTAAAGCTGCTTTATAAAATTGTAAAATAAAGTTTTTATCTTGAAAGGAATTTGCCTGGATATTTCCCTTTCTTCATTAATTATTTTATGATTGTTTGAGCCCAGCAAGCAGATTTTGGACCGTTATTTCCTATTTCACCCTTACTTTGGTCAGGCAAGAGATGTTGCCTTGTAAGACAAGGGAGCAGAGCACATAGGAATCTGCAGTGGGAACAATATGATCTCAGAAAAACAAAATGCTAATCTGTGTGCTAAGTCAGGGAAGGTGTGAGCCTAAACTGGGTCTCCAAGAGTGGGTAAAGGTGGAAGAAGAGGAGAGAGGAACATGGGCAAGAGCAGATGCCCATGCTAGGTGTGAGGAAGCCCTTTCCCATGATAACTGAGGTCATTCGTTTTTAATAATTTATAAGTTTTTAAGTAATATCTACTATATAAAAGCCATTCTAGGTATTTGAAGTGGATAATTTAATTTTCACCATTGTCTGTTTCCACATTATTTCATCGTTTGCAAACTAAAACCCATACATTTAGCTATAACTCCTCATTTCCCCTCTCCTTACCCCTGGCAACCATTAGTCTACCCTCTGTCTCTATGAATTTTCTTTTAATAAGTATTTCATAGGAGAAATCATATAATGTCTGATCTTTCGAGTCTGGCTTATTTCACACAACATATTTTCAGGGTTCATCCATGTAGTAGCATGTACCAGCACTTTTTTTTAACAACTGAATAATATTCCGTTGTGTGGATAATACAGTCTCAACAGACATATGAGTCTCTGCTTTCATTTCTTTTGTATCTGTGCCTAGGAGTGGGATTGCCAGGTCATATGATAATTATATGTTTAACTTCTGAGGAACTGCCAAACTGTCTTCTACAGTGACTATGCCTTTTACATTCCTACGACAATGTATGAGGGTTCCTGTTTCTCCACATCCTTGCCAACGTGTCATTTTCAGTTTTTAAAAAATAACCATCCTATGGGACGTGAAGTGGTATCTCATAGTTTTAATTTGCATTTCTTTAATGGTTAATGATGTTAAGCATATTTACATATACTTATTGACCTTTTGAATATCTTCTTTGGAGAAATGTCTGTTCAGATTGTTGGTCCATTTTTTAATTGGGTGGTTTGTCATTTTGCTGTTGAGTTTTCTTTTTATATTCTGAATATTAAACCCTCATCAGACGTATGGTTCCCAAATATTTTCTCCATTCAGTAGGTTGTCTTTTCACTTTATGGGTAATGTCCTTTGATGTACAAAAGTTTTTAATCTTGATTAAGTCCATTTTATCTTTTTCTTTTGTTGCTTGTGCTTTTGGTATAAAATCTAAAACTCCATTGCAATTACTCCATTACTGCCTTTTTTTGTGTTTAGTTGCTTTTTTGTAGTGTTGTCATTTTTATTCCCTTCTTTACTTTTCTCTATATTTTTTAGTTCTTTTCATAATCATTACCTTTGTAATTGCAGTTAATATCTTGAGCTAATAAATTAATTTGACTAGTCCCAACTTAGTTTCAATAGTTACAAAATCTACTATGTATCTCTTTCCCTTTATATTGGTATTGTCTCAGATTACATCTTTAAACATTTTGTGCCCATTAACTAAGATTTAAAATGTTATCTTACAGAGTGGGCAGTGGTGGCTCAGTGGCAGAGTTCTTGCCTGCCATGCCGGAGAGGTTTGATTCCCTGTGCATGGACATGTAAAAAAAAAAAAATAGTAAAATGTTATCTTACATATTTGCCTGGTAGGCCATATATGAGGGAAATGCAATCGCAAATATATACAGGATTTTATGTTTTATGTTTACCTATGTTAGTTACCTCTATCAACATTCTTTACTTTTTCTTATAGCATTGACTTACTATCTACTATCCTTTCATCTTAACCTGAAGGACCCACTTAACCCTTTCTTATAGGGCAGGTCTTCTGGTAATGAACTCTTTCAGCTATTATATAACTGCAGATGTCTTAATTTTTCCTTCAGTTTTGAAAGGTAATTGTGCCAGTACAGAAATCTTGGTTGACAGGTTTTTTCCCTCAAGTGTTTAAAATATGTCATCCCACTGTTTTCTGGCCTTCATGGTTTCTGAAAGCTGCCATAAATATTATTGGGGACTCCTTGTATGTGACAAGTTTCTTCTCTCTTGCTGCTTTCAAAATGCCCTCTTTGTCTTTGAATTTTAACATTTCAGCTATACATGGTCTTGGTGTAGGTCTTTAAGAGTCTCTCCTGCTTGGAGTTCATTTTGTGCTCCCTGGATGTGTATATTTGTGTCTCTCATCAGATTTGGGAAGTTTTCAACCATTATTTCTTTAAATGCTTTTTCTGCCCCTTTCTTTTTGTCCTTCTGGGACTCTGATGCATATGTTGGTATGTTTGATGGCATCTCACAGGTCTCTCAGGCTTTGTTTGTTTTTCTTCATTATTTTTTCTTTCTGCTCACACTGGACAATTTCATTTGTCTTTAAGTCTGCTGATTCTTTCTTCTGCTTGTTCACATCTGCTATTGAATCCATCTAACGAGTTTTTTGTTTTAGTTGCTGTACTTTGCAGCTCCAAAAGTTACATTTGGTTCCTTTTGTCTATTTTGCTCAATGTTTCCCCAATTTCTTTTGAGGATTCCTTTAGCTCATTGAACATATTTAAAACTGTTGGTCTTAAACCTTTGACTTATACTTCTAATATAAGATTTTCCTCAGGGATGGTTTCTAGCAAATTCTTTTTTTTTTTTTCCTATGAATGGGCCATATTTTCCTGTTTCTTTGTGTGTTTTGTAATCTTGGGGAAATCTAGTTCTCCCATTCTTCAGGGATTGCTAGGGTTTTGCCGTTGTTGTTCTGTGCTACAGCCAGCAATTTGGGTCTTTTCCAGACTTTTTTTGTTCCCAATCAGGGATTAGAAAGAGGAAGGAGGGCAGCAAAATTGCTCCTTTAAGATTCCCTGGCTGCTTTATTTAAGAGGGGTTGAAACAATGGCTACCCTTAGAGCTGGCTCCCCAGCCATCTAGGTAGCTAAACCAAAGCAGAAGTAGACCACACACACCTGGGTTTTGGAGAACTAGGTCCCTATTGCCCACCCTGGCATCAGCAAGCTGTACCAGAAGCCCAGGCTGCAGTCCCAGGCCTTGTGGTTAGCAAATGGGAGCTTGTAGTTGCTGCAAAGTAGATGAAATTCACCTATATTTACTGCATTTTACCAACGCCTTCTTCCAGCTCTTCTCTGGGTGCTACACAATATTCTACTAGACTCCACATTTCAAAATAGTTGATTCAGAAGTTCTGCCAGTTCAATAGTTGTTTTACTGGAGGGACTGATTTCTGGAGCTTTCTTCTCTGCCATGTTCCCACAGATGCTCCCCCTGGGCAATTCATTTTTGCCTGATTTAGATTTACTGTGTTTGCCCCTTAACTGAATTTTCTGTACTTTTATCTTTTCCAGAACAATAAGCATATATCTTTTCCCCACCCAAGAAGCTTCTCAGAAAGTAGTAATTTAGGCTTTTCAGTACATATAAACCAGAGACCATTTGCTTTGTGTTTTATTGCACTTTTCTTTTTTTTTTTTTTTACATTCTGCACCATTTATATAATGGAATGCCAGCTGATCACCAGTTACCTTTTTCCAGCTGATGGGCGCAGAGATTTTAACAGACACTAATCAGCATTCTTGGCAGCTCTTCCTTCCCTACCATCCTCAGTTGGCAAATAGTCATAAGGTTGCAAGCAGTCCCGGTCAGGATAAGTTCTCAGGTTGGTCTTGCTTTGAATGTGCTACTTGTAGCCAAACTGTTCATACATGGGTCATTCTGCTTTAGCACAACAGACCCTCCATGTCCAGAGGACTTAACTGAGCTTTTACTTTCTGAGAATTCCCCCTTTGTCTCCACAGTCTCTGATGGCCACTGTGTGCTATGTGACCCTGCCTCTGGCCATGACTGATTTAGATCCGGGTGAGTGATTCCCTTACTCAAGTTGAGTCAACCATTCTCTTTCTAAGGAACCCTAAATTGAAATGGATTAAAAAGAAAGAAAAAGCAGATACATGGTGAAAAGCAGAGATGGGGAGGTAAAATCTAGACAGTGTTCTAGGCTCTGGAGCTGATGCATTTCTGCGACAGGGTGCCATTCCACTCAGGTTCCATGAGACACCATGGTATCCGTACGATAAATTTCGCATTTCATGGTTATGGCTGAATTTGTTTTCTGTTACAACCAATAAGCCCTAATTAATAAAACAGTGTCTCCATTTTAGAGAAAAATATAGTGTAAATGCTACATTTTCCTCTAACTTGAACCACTCTTCGCTGAGTGCACAGAACCAGCCAGTGTTGCATTTAAATTGATAATAAGCAGATTTTTAAGGAACATTAGATGGGCAGAAATCTAGACTTGACATTCAGGAGACAGGGCTCCTTGACTCTCCCACTTGTAGCATCAGGAACTGATTCCTTCACCCCATGGGCTTCATTTGCTTTATAATATGGTCCAATGAATAATCAGAACTAACTAATCTAAATGTTTTTTATAAACTACAAAAGATAACACTGTTAAAATGGCAAATTTTATTATGTGCTAACAATAAAATTATATATATATAGTAACCACTAGATTTAAATAGTGGTGTTAAAAAATAGATCAACTTCAGCAACTAGATTTTTATTCTTCCTACCCATGTGTCACTTCCATTAGCACATTCTGAATGTACAACTCTGAGATTATGGGAAAAATATAAGGCTACAAAATATATCAAAAGTATAAATAGTGATTTTTTTAAAAATTCCAAATCTGCATTATTGTAATTGTTACAAAGTCAACAATATAGGGATGAAATATTGATTTTCATTATACCAACTCATTAAGGATGCCAAATTGAAAATGGATGTGAATTTAAATGTTATATTGGTGATGAATTTGAATGTTTGTTGCTCAATTTCTGTTGAAAAAAGACATTTACCATCTGGTAAGAATGATCGATGACTTGCATGTGTATGCTACATTTCCTGAATGTTAAGTAGCAGAACACCATGTAATTTTGATAATCCATTTCCAGTGGTAGAAAGATTTTGTGAAATAACAAAACTGCAAAGCAAGCTATTGAAGAACAATAGCGCACAGAACAAAAGGAGAAGAAAAAAGTCCCGTTAGGGATCAGGAGTGGGAAAGCCCATTAGCTGTTGTTAAATACACAGTTTGGATAGGATGTGATTAGGCAACCCAGAACTCATTGCATCGAAGCACCAGGAGATCTGCTGCTTTCCTGGAAGTTTCCTCAGTTCTCTTCTGCACCTAGTGAATTTACTGGGATAAAAATGGCTGCCCCATTTCAGTTCAGAAAATTACTAGTAAAGAGTGTTAATCTCTTTGAGGAGTAGAAAAAGAAATAAATCCCCCTGGGGGGTCTTGTTCGTAAGCAAACACATGGCAGAAGTACATGACTTTAATTTAGTACCTGCTATTCTATCAGACTGTCCTTTTTAACACCTGCTAAATTAAATCTCTGCGAGTCAGATGAATAGATATGGAGGCACCAAGCCACTTCCCAAATCCTATGGATAGCATCATGATCTGGAAGAGAGAGTCTGTCTCCTCAGCTCCTGCAGGCAACAGGGACGTATCTCCACCTGGAAATACCCACCAGAGGAAATGACCCAAGTAATTTCTTTTGAGCTCAAATAAGTATGCCAAGTTCTTAGTGTCTGGGTACAACAAATTCTGGTTCCAGATCAGTGTTTCTTGCTCACCTGTGTTTAGGAATAGGGAGAGAGAGCAAGTCTCTTGTAGGTGCTTCTCAAACTAGATCTCATTTATTACCCACCACAACTCTGGAAGCCTGAGAAAACAGAAACACTCCGTAAGCAACTTGCTCAAGGTCACGCAGATCTTTTCACTAAATATTTATTAAACTCTGTCTTACCAGTCATGTGCTACCTATGAAGACAGCAAGAGTGAGACGACCCCATCCCTGCCAAGGTCACAACCAGTCGTTGATGCTAGGAGTCCACAGCTGCCTAGCCTGAAAGTGCTCTCCCTTCTCAGTAGGCTTAGATAATCTTCCCTTTTCAAAATCAATGACAGGGTGGGCCACAATGGCTTAGCAGGCAGAGTTCTTGCCTGCCATGGCAGAGACCTGGGTTCGATTCCCAGTGCCTGCCCATGCCAAAAAAAAAAATCAATGACAAAGCAATGGAGGTAACATTAACAGTGGAAGTGAGCAGATCTTCTTTAGAGAGTGATTTGCTGGGAGGATCCAAGCCCAGGGGAGGGAGGATGAGATTTCCTGTGTATGAGCCACACCAGCTTTGCCCAGTATTTCCCCCACCTCCACCCCCGCCCTGGCTGACTGCCACCTCCAGGCTGCAATTCTCTCCCTCTCTGCCTTGTTGTCCTCCAACACAGTCTCTTAATGGGTGGAAGTAATCCTTAGCTGAAGGCTTTTTCTCTGTTTCACAAAGTTACTCACCTTGCGTGCAGGCTTAAATCAATGCTCCCAGCCCTCTGGTAACAGCCATAGCTCCTACCTCCATTTAAGCAGATCCTACCATGCATTCATGTTTTTAATTACTAACTGAATTAAAATAGACTGAGGGGGGAAAAGGCAAGCAGAACTCAGCCCTAGATCTCTCCTTTGCTGATTGTACAAAATTCCTCCAGGGACCTGCAGAGACCCTTGGCCCATCCAGCTAAGCCTCTTCCAGGAGGGAGGGAAAGACCTTTGGACAATGCTAAAAAGCCAGGGACTTTCTCACCAGAAAAATGCTCAGAGGATTTCAGACACATTTTCAGGGCCTTGTGGTCCCTGCCAACGATTATAGGGCCCCCAGATGCCCTAAATTTTTCAAAGATCCGGAGAGGGTTCACTGGCCCTAAGTGAAAATTACCTCTATTCTTTATATTTAGTGAACTCTTAGTGCAGGGTCACAAACTCGCAAACCTTCAGAAACCTAAGGTAAAATATTGTAAATGAATAATTGGGCCAGTGGGTAATAGGAAACGATGGGGACTGTGGCTAAACTGACACCCAACCCTCCTAAAATTGATGAGATCTACCTACCAATGTCAGTAATTTCTTCAGGAATATGAGCTGATTTCTCCTCAGTCTTACCTGATAACTTTTCCTCCATGCAATAACCAGTTGCCAGGTGTCTGCTCAACTTAAAGTCCCAAGTAAAACAACACCTCTCCCCTGAAGTATCACTGATAGTCCCCCACATAGAGCCACACTACTCCCAACCCCCTCCGGTCCTAACCACAGGGTTCCAGTGGGATTCTGGGCTGCTAGTGTGTTTCCAGGGTCCTTTCTGGCTTGGTTGCTAAACACCCATCCCCTAAGCCAGCGGTGATGGTATACCCCAGGATTTGGCAGCATCTGGAGACATTTTTGATGGTCACAATTCTACAGGGAGGTGTGCCACTGGCATCCAGTGGGCAGAGGCCAGGGATGCTGCTGACATCATGCAATGCACAGACAACCTCGCATAATAAAGAATTATCTGGCCCCAAATGTCAGTAGTGCTGAGGCTGGGGAGCCCTGCCATAGTTGACCCTTTGTGAGCTCCTTGAGGGCAGGGCCATGTCTTGGTTAATGCTGTGCTCCCAGGACCTATGGCACAGGGTCTGGTGGGCAGTGGGTACTCAATACATGCATATTGATGGAGTGATTGGCAGGGAGGTGGGTTTAAAAAAAAGGCCGTATCTTGGCCCCAAATAACACAATTGAGTCAAAGAGGCAAACCCAGGCGCTGACTCTCCTTCACAGCAGCCAGCCTCCTCCCTTTCCTGAGGCTCATTCCACCCAATCCCTGCTGTTCTGTTTCCCCTTGAGCTGGGCTTGCCCCAGGGCTGTCTTGTCCCTTAAGCTCAGGGCCTAAGGTTCACAGTACTTTGTAGGGATCCACAAAAATGTTTCCATTTTAATTTCTTTTAAAACCAGAAGAAAAAGTGTATAATAATACAAGCATAAAATAATGAAACAGCCTGTTTTATATTCACTTTTATACCAATGAAGCCATGCAATATAATTTTTAGTATTTTTATTAGAAAAAGAGACCCACGAGGGCAATAGTCCCCGACTTCCTACTGCCCAGCACATCCTTTCAGCCCCAGCACTACCCCCTGGCCTTTCAGGTGTAGCCCCCACCTCGAACCAGCTCTCACTGATTCTCAAAAAAAATTCCACCAAGGACCCACTGGGGCATTTGGAACACAAACATGTAAATTGAAGGTATACCGACTTTGATGAATTTTCCTTGGGAAAGGGTTTTCCGGAATGGACTGCATTAAGTCAATTTAATTCCTTGATCAATTTTCTATAAAGCTCAGCTAAGCTATTTCCGATTTTTCCCCTTTTCCACTTTCAGTTTACTGAAAAGATTTTCACTTGCAACAATTCTTCCACTGCAATTTCATGTCATAAATTTGGTTCATAGATCAAATTTTTGTCAATATCAAATTTCACTGTGATAGTAGCTTCTGACATAATGAGTTTTCTTTTGTGAACTTTATTTCTACCAAGTCCATTTCCCTGGGTCAAATTTTGTCAAGAACATGTGACTCTTTCATGAGTTTTAGTAGATAAAAAATTGCTGTCTAGTACAGCCACTTCAATTTTTCTCTGCTCTGGATAAAAGATTTTAGAGTTTGTATTATTTCTTAGCTTAAACCGTGAGAAACTTTTGACTGCATTTATGAGACACAAGGAAGGGGTGATACAGATGGAGGGCACAGGTGAGAGGAGAGCTGCCTTTGCAGCACAATTCAGCTGTTTAGTGCACAGCAGCTCAAAATGTCCTGACAAAGTGTTCAGGGAGAAAAAAAGTGATAGGATCAAAAGATTATTCTCTATTCCAGCTCATCTCTGTGCACTGTGTTTGATGCCATAGGTCACTACACTGCCCTGGGGTAAACTGCAGGTAAGGAGGTCTCCTGTGCTGTACAATGTGGCTGCCTCGAGCTTCCACTGGGTCAACAGCTGGAGCAAGCCGTTGCCTTAGAAAGGAAGTAAGCAATGGAACCAGGTGTCATGGGGCGTGAAAGGATGGTTTTCACCTGTACAGGCCTCTACATATTATGAAGCACTTTCACACACACTATTTCAGAAGCTTTCCAAACAGTATTGTGAGGCAAGAAGTGTCATCTTTGTTTTGTGCATGTTGAAGGAAAATAAGACTAGTAAGTTGGGTCGTCCTGTTTCAGACCTGGTCATTATCCCATTGTGCCTTAGAGCTTCTCAAAATAAAGGAGAATAGGGTGTCCATGTAACATTTTAGAGTCAGCAGAGTTCTTCACTGGCTACGAAAAATTCTGGGGCCTGGAACAAGAGTGCAAATGGAAGTCTACCTACCAGATGAGTAAATATACTTTCATAATAACAAAAGTGAATAATAGTTGTAAAGCTGTGATATTTATATAACTGAAAACAAAATATCAAAGATGGCTGAATTTAATCATTATACATATGTCTGGGCATTCTATTTATAGGCTAGTGATGTTTGAATGAACAATAAAATAAGTAACACAATTTATACATTATTATTCCCTTGTTTTATGCAATTTATTTGTCTATATTTCAATAAGATTCTAATGATATTATTGCCATAAAGATTTTTACAAAAATTGTGTAAAAATGGGCAAATTAGGCCATTTTTCTTGAGTTGTCTCTAGACAATTTTTCATTAAATTCCATGTGGAGAGACTTCAATTTACTGGGGCCATAGCAACTGGGACTATCAGTCTATTCCTTACAGCAGTACTTAGATTCAGAAATTTTATATATTGTGTTCAAAAATATAATGGGCTCGTAGATGATAACATCATTATCTAAAAGACATTGCCCAATCTTCTGATTTTCCATATCAATTGCCATCACATAAATAATAGTTTTCAACATCTCTTAAGGCAGTTTCTAGCTCTGTGCTACTCAACATACCAGTCCGAAGTATATTTGTTGCTGCTCTGTGATGAAGTGGGGAGCTTGTGATGAAATGTGCCCCTAAGTACACTGTTCAGTAGGGACGCATTCATTTCTCAATGAAGGCAGCAATATGTTAATGTACATTCCTTAAGCTGCACTGAAAATCCATGTAGTATTTCTTTCAAATTTTTCAATGCTGAGATATTATAAAGAAATTGATACTGAGATAGTGTAAAGAAAGCCATAAATACCAGTATTTTGCCCCTTTGTTCAAATCTTTCTTCAGTTAGAGCTCTGTCTTGATGTATAGTGGACAGAAAAATAGTCTCTATGAATGGGACTGTTTGAATTGAATCTTTATAGTCATATAAGCATTTCATTTCTTTGCTCTAAATTCCTTATATTTTACTGGACTATCATGTTTATTGCATATTTTATAAAATGCAATAAAAGAAAATCAGTTTATAAAATCTCATTTTCTTTAAACATTTAAAAATATTTTCAATCCTTTTCAAAGTGATAGCCAAGTTAGGTTTGTTTTGTTTTGTTTTACTAACCTTTTGCTAACATTATTAATGGTAAGCAAAGGTTCAAACCAAATAATTATAGACAGAGCATAATTTCATTTTCTATGAAAGATCATGATTTGCTCTGTGAGGATTTTCTGTTCTGTCCCTGAACTCTTCTGGTCATCTTGTATCTTGTCCAAATCATAGATGATGGCTTTAAGAGCATTTTCCTGGAGCTCCCATCAAGTGCCTGAGAGCGGTTGTAAGGTCAAATTTGATGTTTCATCAAGATATTCTATCTTCGGATAGATAGAGAAAATATCGTATATAATCTTTGAATTATACAAAGACTGTCATTGCATCGGCACAGTTGAGTCCATACCTCCTAGTAAGAATTCAAACCATACTCCATACTCAGCACAAAGGATGCTTCTACATTTGGGCCAAAATTCTGGCTCATACATTTTTTTTAATTTTTAAAAGCCCTGTTAGTGACATCATTATAGATTTTCCCTCAACAATGTGTTGTTTTCTTTTTGGGTGCATGGTCCAGAAATCGAACCCGGGTGTCCCGCATGGAAGCGAGCATTCTACCACTGAACCCTCCGTGCACCCTCTCAACGATGTTTTAAATCAATGATTAAATCATTGCCTCAAATTGAAAGCGGTTTAATTCAGTTCCTCGCTTAAATCAAACCTTTACTTTTCACAAAATGTGTAAAATCAATAAAATATCCCTTAGCTTTTTATTTACTTTTCCTTTTTCTGTAGTTCAAGAACTTATGTGTTAGTATTAAATGTGGATTTTGTCCCTGAGATGATCTAATTGAGCTATTTACTTTTAAAATTTTATATTTGATTTCTTCTCTCATTTTTACCCAATTAATTAACAGTTAATAATCTTACTTCGAATTCCCCATCCTAGATAAATATTTGTTTCATTATATTATATTCAACTTATATGTTTGACTACTTAAGCATCAACATTTAAAATCATTTCTACTCAATCTAGAATTTATCTTTTTCTTTTCTCTATATATTGTGTCATTAGTGACCATCTCCCACCCAATTATGTTTGGCTGAATATAGGACACATACGTTTCTTCTTTTAAGAACATCCCATCACTGTTCTCTTTCAGTATTTACTTGTTTTTATTGAAGGCCTCCATGATTGGCTGTTTATTAAGCTCCTTTTTTCTTGGTTCCAGCAATAATATGCCTAGCTTTGTGTTTGTTTGTTTTTGAGTGTAAGTGAATCTGCTCACCTTTATTGTTTGCAATTTTTAAAAAATTTAGGCCAAATGCTTCTAAGGTTTTCTGTGTTTTCTTTTTAACCTTTATTTCCTTGGGCTCCATTTTCATAATTACTCTTTATATCATAATCTCTGTTCTCATTTTCTGTGATCCAAGGGAATAAAATAAAATTATATTCAGAGAATAAAATTTGAAGGCATTTTCATCATAGAAATTTACATGAATTGTAAAAATGTAAACATTTTTGAAAATGTGAAAAATTTTATTTTTTCTAAATTGTTTAAAATTCTCTATTAAAATTAAAAGGAACAAAAAAATTAAATGGAACAATACAAATTATAAAAGTAATGAATAACAAAATTTAAAATTATTTCAATAAATCTGGAATTCTCAATCTTTTTCATTGTAATTACTCATTAAATATTTTTAAAAATGAAAAGTGCTTGTGATTCTAGCATTCAATGTCCACCTATTTGGCAATGGAAATGTTCCTGATTCCTTGACACATCATGTTTGCTGAATAACAATATTTGCCAGCATTTATTAAGTGCTTGTTATGTTTCCTAACCACCTGTGAAGCAGGAGGGACGATCTGCTTTTTATAGGTGGCAAAGTAGAGAAACTAAGGCTCACCCAGGTGCACCCAGCTAAAAAGGAGGCAGATTCAGAATCTGAATCAGCTTTTTCTAACTCCTAACAGGTATTCCTAATCATGCAGCCACAGCGCCCTAGGAAAGGTCCATAGGACAGGTCCCCCCAGTCGTCTTTGCGGGGTTCTCTGTCTTTACGCTGATGACACAGCGGCCACATCTCCTGGCTCCCCGGGCCGCGAGGCCGCGGCGTGCGGCTCTGCGGATACAGGGGTGCGGACCAATCTGGCCGCCCGCCGCAGGACCGCACCGCGTGCCCCGCCGCCTCCTGAGCCGGCAGGAGCGCGCCATCTGCAGGACGATGGGGTCCCTTCCCGGGCAGTCCTGCTCGCCCCAGAGGGAGAGGGCAGGCCTGCCTGCCACGATTCCCGCGGAGAAGGAAGTTTGCACAAGCATAACCAGGAAAACCCCAGCCCCCCACTACCCTCCCCGCCATCTCGTTTAACCTTTTACTCCTTCCCCTGGTGGAGGAAAGTGCCTGCCGGTGTTTAACCTTCATCACTCAGGTGGCAGTGGAAACCCTTTCTCCTCAGAGAAACGGACAGCAGCTTTTGTGGTTGCATCCCAGGGTTTCCAGAGACTCTTCCCTGGACGCACATCAAGGGGTTCCTGTCCCATTCAAGTCAGTCCCGCTCTTCCACCCCCGACTCTTGCTCACGCCCATTTCCCCACCCTAGGAGGTTCCTCAGGAAGTTTGCCTGCGGGTCCAGAATCACGTCTCCATCTCACACCTCAGTGAAGTCGGGATTGCTACTGCCAATTTTCAGAGGAGGAAACTGAGGCCCAGGTAGATGCTATGACTTGATCCAGCGAGAGTCAGCGGCAGCTGGGAACAAAGTTGCGATCTCCTGATCCCAAGCCTAGGGCACTTCTTGCCAAGCTGTGTCTCCCTTTGTGGGAAAAGAGCTCACAAGTATTCCTGTGTCCATCCTGTCTATCAGTGGGGACGAGCTTGAGTCTGCATCCAGCTCTGAATACATACCGTGTGCTTTGTACAAGTGCATGAATGCAAAAAAAAACAAGGACCCCATGTAGCACACATGTTATAAACAAATCAACTCAAATGGGTCATGTGCAACAAAACCATAAAATTTTCTGGGAGAAAATAAATGCAAGTTTGGGTTGGGCAGAGAATTCTTAGATACCAAAGGAAAAACAAAGCCATATAAAAGAAAAAAATGAATGAATTGTTTTATCAAAATAAAAACTTTTGCTACTCTGCAAAAGACATTGAAAATAAAGAGACAAATCACAGACTGGGAGAAAATATTTATAAATCATATATTGGACAAAGGACTTGTATAAAGAAAATATATAAGGGACTCAATAATAAGGAAATAAACAATCCAATTAAAAAACGGGCAAAAGATTTGAGCAGATCCTTCACCCAAGAAGGAATGAAGATCAACATTCAGATGCTCAACATTGTCAGTCTTTGGGTAATATAAAATAAAACCATAACAAAGCAACCTAAAAGCCAAAACACAAGGGATTAGTTAAATAAATGATGGTGCATTTGTACAATCATATATTATCCAGCTTTCAAAAATTATATTTTGCACTTCAATATAACATGAAAAATACTTATGGAACAGTGTATTAGGTAAAACACAAAGGGCTAAAATTTATAAACTTTATGACCCAAAATTTGAAGGAAAATTGTGTGTGTGTGTCTGTTTTACACACATGTATTGAAGACTAAGATGCATAAAAATATAAATAGGGCTCATTTCTGAATGTGGTGATTAGAGGAAATTTCATTTTCTTCTTTATACTTTCCAGAAAATTTTCCTATATACACATATTACTTTAAAGCAGAGAGAAAAAAAATGTCCCTCTGAGCCCCTGTGCCCCCTGAATCTTGTGGTCTTTCACCTCGGAGGTACCACCTTAAAGCTCTCCATGGCAGTTAAATGACCACATTTTTCCTTCCAGCGGCCTTACACAGACACCCCCCGGGGGCTCTCAGCTCTTGGTGCTGTTGGGGCTTCCTTTCCGCCACCTCCCCCTCGGGCTCCCTTTGCAGGCACTCTGCTGTCCCCATGATGGGGGTGCTCGGGGTGCCTTTCAGCTGCTGCTTTTCATTCCTGACCTTTGTTCTGTCCTGGTGGGATTCTATTCATTTCCATGGCCTTCGCAAGAGTACCCAGGATACCCCATCACTGTGACTTAAGCATATGCCCAAACTCCAAACCCATGCCCATCCATCTGCTCATTCAACAGGGGTTTACTGAGTACCTGTGGCCCTTCTGCAGGCTGTGGGGACCGAGCAGTGACTATCACAGCAGCGGCCCTGCTCCCGTGGGCCCTGCCTTCTAGTGGAGGAGTCAGGAGATGAACAGGTAATCGAATGAAAAAGTTACCTCCGGAGCCTGCATTTTTATAAGCTCCCTGGGATGGTTGGATGCCTGTTGAAGTTTGAGGGCTACTGCTCTACACCAGTGGTTCTCAGGGTGTGGTCCCCAGCCAGCAGCCTCAGCATCATCTGGGGTCTTGTTAGAGGTGCAAGATGCCCAGCCCTGCCCCAGATGTACTGAATCAGACACCGTGGGTGGGCCCACATCTGGGTCTAACGGGCCCACATCTGGGTCTAACAAGCCCACAGGGGACTCTGCCTGGACTCTGTAACAGATTCCCTGAGGATAAGGGCTGCCTCTCATTTATCTTCATATCTGTATTAGTTTCTAGTGCTGCTGTAACAGCTTACCACAAACGCAGTGGTATAAAACAACATAAATTTATTATCTGACATCCCTGGAGGGGTCAGAAGTTCGAAATCAAGGACCAAAATCAATGTGTCCATAGGGTTGCATTCCTCCTGGAGGCTCTTGGGGAGAATCTGTGTCCCTGCGTTTTCCAGCTTTTAGAGGCTGCCCTCAGCTGCCCATGGCCTGGACTGTACCATCCTCTGCTTCCATCATCACATCTTCTCTGACACCTACCCTCATGCCTCGCTCTAATAAGGCCCCTTGGGGGTACATGGAGCCCACCCAGTTTGCCCAGGATATTCTCCCCATCTCAAGATTCTTAACTTAATCACATCTGCAAAGACCCTTTTGCTTGTAAGGCAACATATTCACAGGCTCAGGGACTTAATGTGGGCATAAAGGAGAGACATCATTCAGCCTACCCCAGTACCGCTGGCACTTAACACAGTGCCTGTCACAGAGCAGATGCTCAGCAAAGGTCTGTAGAGAGACTGAATGAGGGAACAGTTGAAGGAAGAAATCAGGGACAGAAGAAACCTCCCCACATTGGCATTCTGTGAACTGTGACCCAGCTGTCAGCATTTGATCTGGTCCAGAAGTGCTGGGAGCCCACGATGCTCCTCTGTGGACAGGAGCAGTGAGCAGTGGGCAGGTAAGGCCCAAGTGTGAGGCTGTGGGTTTCAGGATGGAACCCCCCGGTAGCCCCTACCGGGCATCAGGGCAGCCAGACTAATATAGGCTGTGAGGGGGATACCAGGGTGCCAGCTGTTGAGCTTGGCATCTGGGGTCACGAAGAGAATATGGACTTTGGGTTCGAGTCCTGACTCTGCCATCTGCCAAGTGCGTGAGCTTAAGCAAGCCACTTAACCTCTCTGAATCTTAGTTCTTTCATCTGTGTTGTGTGATGACAGCATCTGCCCCCAGTCAATTGTCCTAAGAATCAGAGATAAGCCATAAAGCGCCGGAGGGCAAAGATGCTGCTGCTGACAAAGTGGCTGAGTGAGGAGCAAGTACCAGGGCCAGTAGGGGTTGGGTGGGGGCTGACTTTGGCTCTGGGTTTCTTGCCAATCAGCCCCTGCCCTGGGGTTCCCTGGCTCCCAGCCCTCACAGGCCTAGGTATGAAGTAGGCTTGACGTCTTACATGGCCTTTGCTGTGTGTGTCATTCACTGGCTCCCTTTAGCCATCACTACAGAGATCTGAACTCCAAGGAGGGAAGAGACATTCGGGGACCTGATGGTCCTGGGGACCTCCCTGGGGACCCCGAGGTGGGTGAAGAAACCTGGGCTCCAGCCCTTCCCAGCTTCCCACACCCTCTAAGCCTCAGTTTCCTCATGCATAAGCAGGAATGATGCACTCTGTCCCACCTCCTGCTTGGCCCTTGGTGGTTGTGGACATGCCAGGGAGGTGAAGGTCTAGCGAGGGTGTGGCCTGGGAGAATGGAGGGGACAGAGGATAGAAAGGGGCTCTGACTGGAGCCTTCTGTCAGGGCTTTTGGTGTGAGCCAAAGAAGGGGCTGTTTATCGTTAGTCTCAGAATATTATGATGAAGACATTAATGTTCTGTAATTAATGATACCAGCTTCAGGCTAAATTAAATATTTATAAAGCCCTCAACTATTTTCTCCCTCTCTTTAGCAACTCCCTCCCAAGCTAAATTATTTAGCAGGGATTTCAGAGGTATTCTCAAAAAGCCTGACTATGGCTCAGAAAGTCACCTGCTAGTGAAGAAATTTGCAGATCTCGGTCTTGTTGAAAACCTGGACTATCGCTGTGGCTCGATCAGATTGGTGTGTTAGAAAAAAAGACGTTGCACTTGGAACTTTACAAGGGGAATGAGATAAACCTTGTAGGAGACTGGCTGGACCCAAAGGGATTTTCTAATATATATATTAGAAACCACCCCAAAAATTGTTGCACAAAAGCATCTGAGGAGGTTGAAACCCCAGCATGACCAATGCAAACTCAGGTTTAATTCACAGAGTGACCACAAGCAAGTCACTGGCCCTTTTAGGATCTTACTTTTCTTTGAATAGCTAATAGATCTCTGGTCCCTCCCAGTCTATTGCATTTCAACATATGAAATTGCCTATAAGTACTCCGTATTTCCCCTAAGAAAAGTAGATGAGATGCCTGCTCCTAGTATCTTCTGAATAATCACCATCTTGGCCTCAAGAGCAGCTGGTTACTGTGAATAGGAGTCATATTTTGAATGTTAGCCACATGACGGATGTTGGGGTGAATCTCAGAGCAGACATGTTTCAGAAAAAACTGTATGTATATGTGCTGGTTTGAAATGATGTATGTACCCTAGAAAAGCCATGTTTTAATCCTAATCCCATTTTGTAAAGACAGCCGTTTCTTCTAACCTCTATTCAGTAGTGTATGTTTGAAGCTGTAATCAGATCATCTCCTTGGAGATGTGATTTAATCAAAGTGGTTGTTGAACTGGATTAGGTAGAGGCATGTCTCCACTCATTTGGGTGGGTCTTGATTAGCTTCTGAAGTCCTATAAAAGAGGAAACATTTTAGAGAATGAGAAAGATTAAGAGAGAGCAGAGTAGAATGACATAGCCACGAGAAGCAGAGTCCACCAGCCAGTGACCTTTGGAGATGAAGAAGGAAAATGTCTCCTGGGGAGCTTCATGAAACAGGAAGTCAGGAGAAGAAGCTAGCAGATGACGCCGTGTTTGCCATGTGCCCTTCCAGATGAGAGAGGAACCCTGACTGTGTTCACCATGTGCCTTTCCAGATGAGCGAGAAACTCTGACTGTGTTCACCACGTGCTCTTCCACTTGAGAGAGAAACCCTGAACTTCATCAGCCTTCTTGAACCAAGGTATCTTTCCCTGGATGCCTTTGATGGACATTTCCATAGACTTGTTTTAATTGGGACATTTTCTCTGGCTTAGAACTGTAAACTAGCAACTCATTAAATTCCCCTTTGTGAAGGCCATTCCGTTTCTGGTATATTGCATTCCGGCCGAAAGCAAACTAGAACAGTATATTTCATCTTTGAAAAGCTAAATCCACCCTTTGATGACCAAGATAGGCAGGACAGAAAGCATGAACTTTGGGTTCCAGCTGCGTGACCCTGCTCAGGGCACAGCTCCAGCTTTCCAATCTGTGAAATGGGGATAATGACAGACAAGGGCTGGCAAGCATTAAGTGAGACACTGCATCTAAAGCTCTTGGCACCGGGTCTGAAGTAAGAGCTTGGCAAACATTCATTATTATTATCACTTTAAATACTCTTGTCAAAGTGAAGCCTTCCCCTCCCAATAAAAGTTTCATGTTTATCTGGACTTTCAGCCTCAAGCAGATGGTTTGTTCCACAGCTCATCAGGCTCCACTGCCCGAGCCAGGCCAGGCACAAGGGGTGCAGTGAGGCGGCCCTGGAGGCTCCCCACTCCAACAACCCCTGAGCTGGGCAGGGACAGAGAAAACAACCCGCTTCCTCCAGCCTTTCCTGAGAACAACAAAACTTCAAAACGTCCACGTCCAGACTTGAAGAGGCCTCAGGCTCTGTGCCGGCCCTCTTCCTTCCTGGGGTCAGCACCCTAGCCCAGCCCTATTTCTAGAAGCATCCTCTCCTAACGAGCCTGCCTCCAACCCCTACCCCCGCCCCCAGGAGGTGGGCATAGCACTGGGTGGCCTCCTAGTGTCCTCTACCTTAGAGGAAAGAGCCCAAAACAGACGGGAGAGGTCCTGGCCCTTGGCTGAGACCTTCTGAGCTCAGACCTCAGCCCTGCCTTTTCCTAGCACCTCTCCTAACCTCTCACTGTGCCCATCTGTAAAATGGGGGCAATGATACCAAGCCCACAGGTGTTCAAATTATTGACTAAAATAATGTCCAGAGAACGTGAAGCTCAGAGGCTAAGTTACCTGTATGTGCTCCATGAATGGGAATCCTCTTTCTCTCTTGCTCCACAAAGACAGGGCACTGAGGTGATGGGGGGATGTGGGGGCTGGGTGTGCGGAGAGGGCATACCTACCTGTGGCCATTTCAGGGCCTTGCCCAGCCTGTACCTCCGCCACCCGGCCTGAATGCTACTGTTTGTCTGAAGCTTGGTCTTCTATGAAATGCAAATACTCAGGGAGGCAGCCCACATAAGGACTGTGCTCATTTGCACCTAAGCTTGAATAGGTGCATTCAAAAGCCTTCCCTGAATACAGGACTGATAATAAGGACCATAATTACAGTAATAGTCATAATGATTATAATTATTGCTACTATTATTATATACTCATATCAAAATGTTTTGCACAAACAATATTACAATAATATCAAACATTCAGGAAAAGAATCACCCACCATCCGGCAAACCAAGTAAGTGGACATCTCTGGGCTTTTCCCCAATTTCCCTCCAGCTCTAGTATATGGACAGAAAGTTTTTTCCAGCTGGGGTCATGCCCAGCACAATTTTGCACTCAACACTCTTATCATCAGTGTTTTTCCCTGTTGCAACAGAGCCTTCACAATTAGCTTTTAAAATGGGCAGGCTGCAGGCAGTTGTTTACTTAACCAGTGCTTCAGAGTTGCGAATTCAGGCTGCTTCCAGTTTCCTGCTATTAGATAGAATGCCAAAACTTTGTTCAAGGCACGTTTTCAACCTTGGGCATTGTTTCCTCAGGTGCATTCTCAGATGTGCAACTGCTGGGTTAAAGGTGATGAACATTTCTGGAACTCTTGAGAAAGGGCTGAGTACTGGTTTTGCCTGGGGCTTGCAGATAGCTGGTATCTGGGGATGGAGAGGGCGTTGGGGGTCAGAGGAGTCTCAGTTCACAGGGAGGGGGTGGGGGCAAAGTTTTGGGGGGGGCAGCCTTGCAAAGGCCTTTAGTCCTGAGGAGAGGCAGCAGTCTCAGGCACCCAGCGGATACCAGAGGCTGCCTAGAAGGTGCTCTCTGCCCCTAATCCCAAGTATTGGCTCAGCCTCAGTCCCTCATTTGCAGCGTCCACACCCAGTGCTGGGCCCTGGGAGCCAGGAGAGGGTGAAAACCAGGGAAGTGGTGACCACCTTGTAGTTGATGGCACGTAATTCTGACAGCGAGTGCCATGGCTGCGAGGGAAAAAATCCACCATTGCCACGAGCTGGAGCAGTCAGGGCAGGCTTCACGTGCAGTACCCTCTCCCACCCCATTTATCTCCACATGCTATGTGCCTGGCCCAACCCTGGACACTGTGGGGCAAGACGATGATGAAGTAAACATGGCCTCTGCTCTCAGTGTATCCCAGGAGTCAAGATGTCTAGCAGCCTTGATTCTTGAAGACGACTGGATAACTATATAGCTTTTACAATGTGGCTGTGATTATGAAAACCTTGTGTCTGATGCTCCTTCCTTTTATGTAGGGCATGGACAGATGAGTAATAAATATGGATTAAAAAAATAAACAAATAATGGGGGGACAAAGGTTAAAATAAATTGGGTAGATGGAAATACTAGTGGTCAATGAGAGGGAGGGTTAAAGGGTATGGTATGTACGAGTTTTTTCTTTTTCCTTTTAATTTCTTTTTCTGGAGTGATGCAAATGTTCTTAAAAATGATCATGGTGATGAATACACAACTATGTGATGATATTGTGATTGTACACCACGTATGGAATGTTTGTATGTTAAGATTTATCAATAAGAATATATTAAAAAAAAAAAAAAAAAAAAAGAGTCAAGGCGTCAGTGGTTTTCACCCTGGCTGCACCCAGAGTCACCTGGGGAACTTTAAAAAAATACTGATCCCTGGGCCCCACCTCCAGAAATCCTGGTGTAACTGGTGTCTGATGCTAATGCCTAGCCTGGATTGTGAACCACTGGATCGGATGCCATGTTCCTTTAGGACATTTTTCGATGCAGGGATGGAGACCCTCTTAGACCAGTAGAAGGAAAGGAGGTTGCTGTTGGCACTTGAAGGGGGAGGGTGGGCTAAATCTCCTGCATAATTTTTATCAGTTCCCCCAAGTCCCCTCAAGCTAACCCTCCACCTAAATAAACCAGTGTGTTTCTATGCTAAAGTAGCTTCAAGACCAATCCCCTAGCCTTGCAAGTAGGTGGCTGCCCAAGCTCCTCTCAGGGGAATTGTGGACCTTTGGCTGCTGTAATGATACTACCTGGGCAGAGGCAACCCTGGGGCCACAAGCCTGCTGGTCCCTCTCATGACATTTCTGCTTCTCTCCTAGCATCTTTACTCCTTAAGTCAATGATCCTGAAGGCTCTTCTAGACTGTCTGGTTAATGAATACTGGACCTGAGAGAGCCCACCTGGCACAGGATAGGCCCAAGGACTTCCTTCAGGTACCCAGAATGGCAGCCTCTTGGCCTGTAATGGGGGAGAAAGGGGTATGACCCAAGCTCTGAGCCTACCCCATAGACCCTTGGTGTGGCCTTGGCCAAAGTGAGTTCCAGGTGAGGTGGACCACCCTCCTCCCCTCTCAGCATCCTCCCCCTCTGCTCCCACTCTTCAAGGGCCAGGCTTCCATGTACCAACTCCTCCCATCCAGATCCACAACTGCGGAGGGACTGCCAATCCCAGTAACTCCTGCCCCCGGGGTGGGGTTCGCTCAGAGAGTCTGTGTCTCTGCATGGAATGCAAAGCTCTGTTGCCTGCCTGGTAATGGGCTTTCAGGCACTGGGACCTGGGCATCAGAAGAGGAGCTGGGCGCACAGAGTGGCATGGGCAGGGAAAATAGTTGCTTTCTCTGAGCACATTCTCTGAAAGACAAATCTTTTCCACAGATACCGACAATGAAAAGATGTCAGAGGTAGGGGTGTGAAGGCGCTATTGAAACAGCCAATGTGTGCGATGGTATGAAAGGAAGTCAAAAGGAGAGGAGTCCCCCAACTCAGTGTCCCCAGCCAGGACCCCATATGGCTTCAGTCCCCTTTGCTCTCTGCAGTATGACCAGCAGGTGCCTTAGGAAGCTCTCTCTAGGCAGCTGAGGTGAGGTCAGAAATTGAGGGAAGAAAGAAAGGAGACTGGCCTTGCTGAGACACTGACCACTTATCTGAACAAAGCAGCAGAGAGGAAAGCTTGGCCAAGAAGTTCCCATAACTCACGGACTCTCCCTTAGTGGCCATTTCCTCATCTGTACAATGGAGCAAGTACTTCCAGCCCTGATGAAGTGGTGTGGGGGAAAGAGTCTTGTCAGCCATGCAGCTCTGAGGGGGTGCGTGGGGTTGTTATTCTAGGACCGGTGCTGTGGGTAAGCCACAGCCTCTCTCCTGGCCTCAATTTCCTCATCTGCAAATTGGGGACACTAAGTCCTGCCCTGATGACTTGTATTAGTTTCCTGGGGCTGCCATAACAGAGTACCACAAACTGGCTGGTTCAAAACAACAGAAATGTATTCTTTCACGGTTCTGGAGGCCAGAAATCCAAGGCCAAGGTATCAGCCAGGCTGTGCTCCATCCAACAGCTCTAGGAAAGAATCTTTCCTTGCCTCTTCCAATTCCTGGTGGTTGTTGGAAAATCTCAGCACTCCCTGGCTTGTAGCCACATCACTCCAATCCCTCCTTCCATCTTCACATGGCCTTGTTCCCTCTCTACATATTTCTATGTCCAAATCCCCCTCTCCTTTCTCTAATAAAGATACAGGCCATTGGATTCAGGGCCCACCTTAATCCAGTATGGCTTCATCTTAATTTAATCACATCTTTAAGGACCTATTTCTGAACAAGGACATATTCACAGGTACTGGGGGTTAGGACATACCCATTTGGGGGATATTCTCAATGCACAGCATGACTCCACACAGGAGAGAGAAGAGAGGGAATGGGCTTTGGGATTAGGTTAGGGTTAGAGGGCAGCAGATCTCAGAACATTTAAGGACCTGAAGTCCTGCTATTAAGTCAGGCTGATGGACTCTTTTGCACTGTTCCTTCTGTCAGGCAAGGTCTTTGGAGCAAATATACGGAGGAAGGATAGTCTGGGTCCACGCCGGAGGAGGTGGTCAGCCACCTGAGGAGTAGCCGCATGTCTGGAACAGTTAAAGATCACATACAAACAAAAGTCGCTTTTGTGCGCCTTCATCACCCAGGTGCCAAGGGGGAGACTCAAGTCATCCAGATTCGAGCAGGGACTATTCCCCCACCCCCATCCCATCCCCATAAGGGTTTTGAATAATGCTGTAAAGGAGCCAGAGGAAGAACTACATTTATCCTGGAGCTTTCCTTTCTGCTACAGAGGCCCTGTTCATGGCTTCTCTCTCCACACGCAGTGCCCAATCCAACGTAAGCCAATTCTACAAGGGTTTCTTAGACCTTTGGAGAAAAGGCCCATAAAATCACTTTGCAGTTTATAAAACATTTCCAGATTCATTCTCTTCTTTGCGCACAACTCTGAGAGGAAACAGTTATCATCCCTTCTCTACAGATAAAGAAACTGAGGGTCAGAGAAGAAAAACAACTTGCTCAAGGACATTGAGTAGAGATTGTCTGACTCCTGGTGCTCACACTGTGTCACCTCACTACCTTCCTGGTCTTGTCTCGGGTAATGTGGGGGCCTGTATCTCTTCTAGAATGTCCCATGCCCACATCTGCCTATTGGTGTGGCTTACTCCTCTCAAAATCGTTTAAGGTCTTCAACTCATAGTCTGACTTTCCAGGTCTGTGCAACTACTCTCTTCCTTTCTTCCAGATTCTACTGTGGCTCCAGCATCTTCCCTTCTGATTCTTCCCACCTCAGCATCTTGGCTCAGTTTCTTCACTGGGCTAGAATGCACTTTCCAGTCATGTGTAAGCCTCCCAATCCTATCCTTTCTTTAAGCTCCTTGGGCTTCACAGGGGGCCCAAACCTGCTATAGATGCTGAGAGTCCTGGGTTCAAATTCCAGCTCTGCTACTAACACTGTGTGACCTTGGGCAGTTCACTTCCCCTCTCTGGGCAGTTTCCTCCCATAGGAAATGAGGGGGTTGAAGCCAATACGCTCTACCATGTATACTATGGTCATTGCCTCACCTCTGTCAAGCCCCCTCCCGGCCTCCCCAGCCCCTCTCCTTTCCTGCTGTGCCTCCAAAGCCCATGACTCACACAGGCATCACAAGAGCATTATAGAAAGCATGCAAACCCTTGCCTTCCCTCAAAGGGCCTTATCTCATTTAGTTCTCTGAACACTCTTGAATGGCAAAGTAGGGATTATTAACATCAATCTCTGCTTGTAGATGGTGAGGGATTTGTCTGAGACCACTCTGAACTCAGCACAGAACTGGGACAGGGTTTACTCTCCCTATGCCTAGCAGTTCTTACCAAATCACTTTTGCACAGGATCACCGCCTACCTGTTTACACAGCCTCAACTGCTTTCCCTTTAAGAACTTAGGTCAGAGAGGACAAACTAACCAGTCTGAATGTAATGCGCGCACGCACACACACCTTTACAAGATGTGCAGTCACAGAAAAACCCAATAAAGCAAGGGGCCCGATATCAGTATTTGGGATCCATAAAAAGCATTGGGTAGCTGCAACATCTTCCTTCAGCACCTGGGGGTAACCACAGAGTCTGAGTTCCATGAACTAAATGTTTCTTCTCTGCCCTCTGTGCCCCTTTCTTATCGCGGTGTCCACTGGGTGGCGGAAGTCCAGCCCCAGCCCGTTCCAGTCTGGGAGCTTGTGACCTGGGAGACTGAGCCTTGGGAGGGAAGAGTGAAGTAGCAAGTCCTGGGCACCCTAGAGAGAGCAGGTGGGACTGATGATGCGGCCAAGAGCACCCAGAGCCTGTTGCTCCAGAGAAGAGGACATTGTGGGTGGGACCCTGGGTACCCAGTTGTTTTTCCACCCTCCCTGTGCTCCACCCATGCATTTATTTGAGGGGGCAGCTCAGTGGTCTCACCTCTACAGAGGCCTCCGGGCTCCCAGCCCTTAGCACCTGGGGTTGGGGGTGGGCGTGGAGTATATGGACCCGAGGGGTGTAGGGGTTGAGGGGACCTGCACGCACCCCATGACTTACCCCGGATGCGTGGCCTTGGTTGAACCTCAGGCTAGGGAGTGGTGGGTGACCCTTCGGAGGTCAGGCAGTTCAAGTCTCCATGCGTTGTTAGGTGCAGGCCCCATGAAAGGTGGGGCGCCCCACTGCCCTCGGCTCCTCCCCCTGGGCCGCCCCATCCCGCCTGGGAGGGGGCAAAGGCGGGGCCTGGCTAAGATAAGCGCGCGCGGACCGGCCGGGCCAGGTGCGGTTACCCGCACGTCTAGGGGCGGCTGTGGTCCGGGAGAAGTGTGCCGTCCCCGGCTGGCCTGTGCTGCTACCCCTGCGCCCTCTCAACTGGACGCCGGTGACCTTCGGAACCCAGGTAACCGAGGGCGGGACTCCCTGGCCAGCTGCCTCCTGCGAGTCCTTCCCCGCTGCGCGCGCCCCCTCGCGCCTCCCGGTCCACGCACACCCGCTCTCCGCGGCCGCCCGGCGTGCTCACTGTAAGCCGGGGGGTCACTCCCAGGGGGCGTCTTGGGAACTTTGCTCCCGTACTTCCGTGCACCGAGAGGCGAGTGCAATGTGCCCCCGCCCTTCACCCCGCACGCCCTCGGTCTACGTCTCTCGCAGCGCCGGGAGCGGGTGCGAAGGTGGGGCGGCCGCGGTGGATGGAGAAGGGTCTCAGCTGGAATTGGCTTGTTTTGCCTTCTTTTTTTTCCGTCTCTCACTCTTCAGAGCGGTCGGATCACCGTCACCTCCCTTCCGATCCCGCCTTCCACCCCCTTTTCCCTTCCAAAAAAAAAGTCCTTGGAAAAGATTGGCAGTTTCTTACGGGATGTTCACGTTTGTGCTTCCCGCCTCCTCTGCTCAGATGCGCGGTACGAGACTGGGCTGAGCAGATACAGTGCAGGGGAGGGGAGGGTCTTCTACTCATAGGGTCCGAATGGGCCCTGCTGAAGTGGGTGCTCGGCCGTACTCTTCCTCCCGCTGTCATCTATTCTCTCTCACCATTTCCCAGGCCCCCGTCAAATGAACGTAGCGGAGAGGGCGGACCACAGCCCGGCGGGGACACTGGGCAAGAGCTTCATTCATTCAAACCTTGCTGATTTGAGCAGAATGGGCTTCCACCAGCCTGGGGAGAGGGGAGAGCTCAGATGTGTGGGGCTGAGGCGGGGAAGACCACCCTCCTTCCCCCCAGACCCAGAGAAAACAGATAGGGCGAGGTCACTGGATCAGAGAAGAGCTAAGGTTACTAAAACGCAGGCAAATCCCTGATGTCATTTTCTCCCCACAACAAACAAGTGAGGTGGAAGGTGTTATTCCATTGATAAATGGGGAAAAAATGAGGCTTGCAGAGGATAAGTAATTTGTAGGGGGGAAAGTGGTGGATCTGGACCTCAAACCACAGCCCTCTAGAGCCAGATAGTTTAGTTGTTTCTCCATTCCTGCCGAGTCTCTGGTTCAGCAGGGCTCGGTACCTCTCCCCTGCCCCCACACCCGTTTCTTTCTGTGAAAGGGGCATGCCAGGAGAGGGTCCCCCCAAGCAGAAACAGCCTGGTCAGGAAACTCGTCCAGGAGGGAGCCAGCACCTTGCTAAGCCGTGAGAGCTGCAGGAGGGCAGGGACCCACTGTGTTGGCTGCTGTAGCCACAGTGCCTAGCGTGGAAGGTGCTGGGCCAGAACTGAATGAATGAACCTGAAACAGCAGACTTTCTTCTATAGCTGGCATGACTTTGCCCTTGGTGAGCAGAGAGGGGACTCTGAAAAGCTGGACTGGGATGGGGCCTACCACCCCCGCCCCTGAGGTTCCTGGCCATCCTTCCTCACCTGGAGCAACTTTCTTTTATTTTTAAACCAACGGGCACATCCATAATCCCACATGCTTTTCCAGTCCAGACAGACCCTCACTTACCCTCAAACCACTATGTAGCAGGCGAAGGACAGGGCAGAGGGAGGTGGGTGGCACAGCCAGCGTGGCCCTGCCTGAGGTTGGAGGTTGGGTATACCACGACTGTTGTCCCCCACTTACACCAAAGTCTTGCCCATCATGCCAGGAAATCTTATTCAGAAACTTTAATTTTCATTGCCTCCTTCTCCTTACCACTCTGCAGGGCACCTGAGGGCTGGGGGAAGAGAACTTGCTTTACTGGGCCTCGATTTCCTCATTTGTAAAACAAATAGTTACAATAGAATCTGCATTGTTTTATGAGAGAGTGAGTGGTCCAAAGGGCTCTGTCAGCTGCAGCGTGAACTGTAAGGGATGATTGTTATGTTTTAGTGTGTGTGTGTTTATTAGCCTGACCTCCCCAGTTGGGCGATAAATTCCTCTGGGCAGTGACCGTGCAGCTAGCTTTCTGAGAGAGCCTCACTCCGGGCACACATTAGATTTGCAAAAAGTATTTATGGTCAAACTTAATCTCTGTAGGAAGAAAAACTGCTGAAATGTGTGAGAAATGCAGAAGTTTTAATCCCTTTGACCTGGCCTTTGTAAGGAGCCCTCTACCATACAGAGGAGGTCCAGAAGAAGGGAAGGCAGCGGGCTGCGAGGCCCTGGAGGGGGAAGTGGTCAAGGCAGAGTCGAGGGAAAGTAGCAGTGAGAGATACAGGAGACTTTTTGATGGCAGTGGCCCGAAATTGCAACCCACCCTACTCTCAAAGACACCCCGTGTCCAGCCAGCACATTTTTTTGCATGGGCAGGCACCAGGAGTCGAAGCCGGGTCTCGGGCATGAAACGCGAGAACTCTGCCACTGAGTCACCATGGCCCGCCTACCTGACAAAAAGGGAGAAAAGAAATGTAACAAAATAAGGTATCAGTGGCTAAGAGAATTCAGACAGAGCCAAGAGGCTATTCTGGAGGTGACTCTTATGCAAGCTTCAGGTAGATATTGACGATTACCAAGGTTTGCCAAACTCCAACCAACATCATTCTTGTTAAGCCCAAAGAACACGCAGGGCTCTGTCTGAGATCCTACGAAAGTTGCATGCACTAAGTTTACTTTTCAGAAACCTAAAACCTTCAGATCGTTTTTTTTTAAACATTTTTAAATTGTGAAATAGAACGTATATACAAAAGAGCAATAAATTTCAAAGTACATTTTAACAAGTAGTTGTAGAACAGATTTCAAAGTTTGATGTGAGATGCAGTTCCACAATTTCAGGTTTTTCCTTCTAGTTAGTTGCTACAGGACACTGGCCACTAAAAGAAATATCAATATAATGATTCAGCAGTCACATTCGTCTGTTAAATCCTAACTTCTCTGTTGTAACTCCTCCTTCTCCTTTGATCCTTCTTCTAATCATCAGGGTTATGCCCATTTTAACTTTCTTCATGTTGAAAAGGGGCATCAACAATGTGGGATAGGGGATGGAACTGGTTGATGTGCTTTTGGGGAGGCAGGCACCTCTGGGTTTCAGGACTTACCTGGCCCAGGAATAATCTGAAGTTTTAGGTTTCTGAAAAGTAAACTTAGTGCATGCAACTTTTGTAGGATCTCAGATAGAGCCCCGGGTGTTCTTTAGGCTTAGCAAGAATGATGTTGGTTGGAGTTTGGCAAAACTTGGCAATTGTCAATATCTAGCTGAAGCTTGCTTAAGAATCACCTCCAGTATAGCCTCTTGGCTCTCTTTGAATTCTCTTAGCCACTGATACCTTATTTTATTACGTTTCTTTTCTCCTTTTTCATCAGGTAGGCGTTGTTGATCCCATGGTATCATGGCCAGGCTAATCCCTGGGAGTCATGTCGCATGTTGCCATGAGACTCATATCCCTGGGTATCATGTCCCACTTTGCAGAGCTGGGCTTAGAGGGAGAGGCCACATCTGAGCAACAAAAGAGTTTCTCTAGAAGTAACTCTTAGGTATAATTATAGGTAGGCTTAGCTTCTCCATTGAGAAATAAGTTTCATAAGGACAAGCTTCAAGATCAAGGGTTTGGCCTATTGGCTAGGGAGTCCCTAGTGTTTGAGGGACTATCTGGGATTTCCCCCGTGGTAAAGTTTAATAGTTTCATATTTTTTTCTCCAGTCCCTCAAGGGACTTTGCCGATATTTTTCAATTATCTGCCCAACAAATTGGGATGTATCCAGGTATTACATTAAGCAATACAGAATTACAAGCCCTTGTTCCCATTCTGGGCTCTATGTATTTGGGTTGTTCAAAGAACTATCCAGACTGGTAAAGTAAGATTGTATGCTGCAGAAACTTTAGGTTTTGGACAAAATAAAGCTCTCTTCCTTTTGTCTCATGTAGTAGGTAAAGTTCTAAAATATAAACACTGTCGTCCTTTACCCTGTATTCTGATTTACCTTAGTACCAACCAGATCAGCTTTGTCCTTATCTCTAATTGAAGCTTGATCTCTTTTTTGGTTTCTTTTTAACAGTTGTTGTATGTAGCAATGCTGACTTTCAGAGTTGCAGAACTACGACTCTGAGTCTTAGGTGTCACAAAGGTAGCCAAGGCTCCAGGGGGAGCCCAGATTATATATATATAGCACAGCATCTCAGAATCTGGAGATAACATTTAAGAGCTCAGGAATAAATGTGACTACTATAAGAGTTTACAATCTAAGCCCGAATTTTCTTTTAAGTATTTTCTAAAAGAGGTCATGCAATATTTGTCCTTTTGTTTCTGACTTATTTTGCACAACATAATGTCCTCAAGTTTCATTTACCTCTTTGCATGCTGCATGACTCTGTTCCTTTCTGTAGCTGCACAATATTCCATCATATGTATATACCAGTTTACCTTTCTGCCTCTCAGTCAATGTATCCTTCAACCACCTCCATCCTCTGGGCATCATAAATAATGTCCAAAGTACAATCCGTGTCTCACAGTATCCTCACTGAGTTATACAATCATAACTCTCAAATTTAGACAGTTTTCATTGTTCCAAAGAAAACAATAAGCTAAACATACCCTCAACAAAGAGAAAATCCCAAACTCCCCTTAACTATTGTCCCTCCCCTCAGCCCAATTATTTACCCCAGTACTGCTGTAGTACAGGTTATGTCTTCCTGTTAAATATAAGCCATATCATCCAATAGTAGTCTCCCCTTGTACCCCTCTATTAATGACTCTTTGTACAAGATTCATACCTTTGAAGTGGTTCATGCAAAAGCTTATTTATATTTGTAGTATTAATTGGTGGGATACATGGCTCTGTATAACCTCTTTCAATTGTATTCATCTTTAGTACTCAGCCAGGACTTTTGAGGCCTTGCCTTGAGAAACACACTGTTCTCAAATGCCCACTTATATGCCAGGAACCTCATAACCTCTGGGCTCCTCAACAAACCGTGGTGTCAGCCTTTGGCCTCAAGACAGACCAGGATACCCAGAGCTGGTTTGTTCTGTTCCCTGGATGGAGTCACTGAAAGCATCTGAGGCTCAGCCCCCTGCATCCACTCCAAGAGCTGAGCACATGCACACAACAGGGCTCTGCGCAGCTTTCTACTGCCAGTTCCTGGGTCTTCACAAGAGCCTAGCAGAGAAAGAGCTTTAGACTCAGAATTTCTCAGCTAGAATAAGCCTAGAGACCATGTCCCTATACCCCTTCTCTGCTTGATTTTCCATAGCACTAGTCACCATTTAACAACCAAAATATTTCACTTTTTTATCTTGTTTACCATCTCCCTATCCTCTGGGTGGGCAGGTTTGTCTTGTTCCATCCTCATTGTACAGGTGGAGACCGTGGCCCAGACATGAGCCACCTCCTGAGGCAGAGCTGGTGCTACTCCCAGTCAAACTTGAGAAAATTCAGAGCCCGGTCTCTGTCTCCTGCACCAGTTGCTTGAGGTGCTTAAGACTCCCCCTTAGCAAGAACCTTTCTGGTGACTTGAGGGGTCCGGGAGAGGTGCTCCCCGTCATAGCCCCATCCCCCAAAGAAAACTGCCAGTGCTGCTCTCCAAAGGCAGCTGTTCCACCGACAGTAAGTCAGTCTTTGGTGAAACTAGTGCCCTCTTTAGAGCACTGGAGAACCAAAAAGCACCAAAGCCAGGGTCACAGCAGCCCTGGGGGAAGGGGCAGAGGTTCAGATAGACCGGGCCTGAGGTTACTAACCAGTCTGAGGAGGTGAAGTCCTACAAGCCAGGTACAACCAAATGCCATGGGCCTGGAAGAGTGAGGAAGTGTTTCTGCTGGGGCCTGGGAAAGGCCTGGGGCTCCGAAGCCTCACCAAGAATCTCATTAGAGCAGTTTCCTTGGAGGGCCCAAGAGTGTGGCTCTCTGAGACACTGTGTGTAGGGATAAACAGGGTGGAGAATTTGAGTGTGGGGTGCAGGAGCAGGGTAGAAATCCAGGAACTGTGTCTGGGTGGGAACTGGGACTTTATCATGTCCTGTAGAAAATGTGGGAGACACATCCACATTTATATGTGCACTGAGCAACTTCAACCCCGGTTCCCGTGTCATTCTCTCAGCTGCCATTGATTCAGCAAAAGAAATTTATCCATTTTAAGGCAAAACTTTGGGATTATGTGGAATAGATAGGAGGGAAAGAGACAGGCAGGAAACTATTGCAGGAGCATAGATAAGAGATGAAGTGGCTAGAGGCCAAGGTCCCTGGAGGCCTCTCTTCTGTGTCACTGAAGGGAGACATAGACCCTGCCTTCTTTGCTGATTGGTTGCATCTTTAAAAACAGTAAAAAGCGGTGAATAAATATTAACTGTGTGTCAGGCCCTGCTGCAAGCACTTCACATGTGTTGGTTAGTCTTTACAATAACTCCAGGAGGTTGAAACTAGATCATCCCCATCTTACAGATGAGAAAACTGAGTCTCAGAAAGGTAGAGTAACTTGCCCAAGGACACTTGCAGGAAGAGGGCAGCCAGAATTAGCCCAGGCAGTCTGACTCCAGACCCTACAATCTTAGCCTCTGGGGCCACGCTGCCCTCAATACACCCAAGTAGGCAGAGGTCCTAGAGGCTGACGGGGTTGCAAGTCCCTCACAGAGGAAGCTGTGCACTTGTGCAGATCCACACTTAGAGCCATGGGGAGTGTGCTTTCTGACTCCCCCCCACCCCCACCCAACCATCAAGCCCTGCTTTTGACCCCAGACATCTTTTCCCATTGCCATTGTGGTTTGCTAATTTGAGGATTGAAATGCACCTGAACCTTGGGACTGGGAGAAGGTCCTCAGAAGTTGGGCCTTGAAGGATGTGTAGGAGTTTTGCTGGTTGGTCAAAAAAATTGGGAGGAATGGGACAGGGTGGGTGGTGGGAACATTGATAATGCTTTGCCTGAAGAAATGAATCTGTTAAATGGTGCTTCTTCCTGTGACCAAGGCTACTGTAGGTGCTATCCCACCCCTGCCATTCTTGCCCAGAGTCACTACCCATGGGCTCCCTCTGAAGAGAGTAAGGCCCGGACCTGAGACACAGCTTCGTGCTGGCTTTCTCTTTATTGCCACCATCACTACAGGCTTGGTGGCTTTCAGCACAGTGGATGGAAAAGTACGTCTGTTGCAACATGATGTGAGTCATTCTTTCATAAATAATGTGATGCCGGGAACTTCTCCCTGGTATCTGACCCACTGTGGGAGACATGGTGACTCTAGACAGGGTGAGGGTGACTCTAGGCATTATTTTGAAAGTGTGCAGGATGGCAGTGAGGAGCCACCAGGTGAGAGAGATGTGATCATTTTTGGCATCTAGAAAAGAAGAATAGTTTTTCCCAAAGCAGCGATCCAAAGTTTCATCACACACACATCCAGTCCTCTAAGCCAGGTTATAGCTTGTAGAATCATCCTCACTTCCGGTCTCGACACCAGTGCCCGGCTCTGTACTGTGGGCACTGGAGTGTGTTTTTGCCTAAACCGTAGACCCTCCTTGGCCCTCGAAGGCATTCTGCCTCTTGTGGTCATTGGGAGCCCAGTGGCTAAGGTGGTCAGGCTGACCTTGGTGGGACTGATTTGAAGCCCAGCCACCATGGATGCCAGGATCCCAGCGTCCCAAATGCAGCCACTCCCCCAGTTTACCACCACCTCAAGTTGGTCACTGCACTCTTGGGTGCTGAAGTCTGGCATGGTTGGTGGGGAGCCTGAGATTCTAAAACAGACTGACTGGTCAGGTTCCAGAACAAGGGAGAGCTATGGTTAGATCAGGGATTCCCAACCTCAGCATGTTAACACTTTGAATGGGTTAATTTTTGTTGTGGGGAGCTGGTTGTCCCATGCTGTGAGATGTTTAGCAGTGAGCATTCTTGTACTCTACCCACTAGCTGCCACTGGTATCACCTCCCCTTCCCTTCTTGACAACCAAAAATATCTCCAGACATTGTCAAATGTCCCCTGGGGGCAAAATCATCTCTGGTTGAGAACCCCTTGATAAAATGATCTCTAAACACTCTCCCAGTGATTGTTCTCAGGACGGGGGGAGACAGTGTTCGCTTTCCAGCCCCTGATTTGTAAGTGTGGACTGTGTGTGAATGAGGAGGCAGGGGTGGGCTATCCGGAGTTTGGGGGGGGGGGGTGGGATGCGAGCTATGAGAAAGGGTGGGCTCTGGTCCCATTGGGCCTCTTGCTGAGAGCCCAGGCCAAGTTCTCTGCCCTTGGGACGTGGGTCACATTAGAAGGTGGGGGCGGGATGAAGTTGGCCTGTTGTCTGGACCCAGGCATTAAGGTCAGGGGCCTTCCCAGGCAGCGGCTGTGACTAATCATCTGCATGGTGACCTCAGGACTCAGCTTCTCTTCCACTTTCCCCTCTCAGGCTATCGTGGGAGGGACATGGGAAATGAATCACCGTACCCTCCCGAGAGGGGGCCAGGGCGGTGGTGTTAGACATGAGGACCAAGCATGGACTTACTCCTGGTTATTTTGTTTATTCCTCCCAAATTGATTGTTTATTAGCTATACTCCACAGAAGCCCCCTTCTGAGCTTAGTGCTTAGAGGAAGGGCAGTAGATTCACCTTCTCTGGGGTGGTGGGAGGGTGGGTGTTGATGAACCTCAGAAGTAAACCTCCGTTCTGGGGACCACAGGCTGTGACTGTTGGGACAGTGTTAAAGCATCTCCAGAACAGTTGGTTTGGGTTATTCATTCTCGCAGTTGTCATTTAAGGAGATCTGCTCTAGGTTGCCGGCTCAACGTTGGGGAAGCAGCAGTGGGCAGTGAATTAGACGTCATTGCGGCCCACAGAAAACGTGTGTCTGAGCACAGACACAGGTGTCAGTCCGTGAGTGACAAATGTGCCCTTGTGCACAGAGAAAGGAGAGTCAGCTCTAGCCTGGGTGTGTCGTAGGGAATTGGGGGGTAGGTGGTGGGGGGATAGGATACAGACCTCTTCACAAGATGAAGAGAAGTTTAAACTAGATTTTAAAGATGAACATGAGTTCTCCAGGCTTCTAAGTGAAGGAAAGGTATAGGGTAAGAAAAATTAAGGAGAGGGGACGGATGGGAAGGCAAGAAACCTACAGCATGTCATGAAATAAAAGTGGTGTGGGGCGGGCCGCGGTGGTGGCTCAACAGCAGAGTTCTCGCCTGCCATGCTGGAGACCCAGGTTCAATTCCTGGTGCCTGCCCATTAAAAAAAAAAGAGTGGTGCAGTGGTGTTTGCACTTGAGGCCTAAGTGGGGGTGTGGCTGGAAATGAGGCCATTGTAGGGGCTAGGGCCGGGGAGGGGGAGGCTAGTGAGGTGAGGACAGAGTAGGAAGGGTCTTGGACAAAGCTATGGGACTTGGGCTCTACCCTGTAGACAGTGAGGAACACTGAAGGAGTTTCTAATCAGGAAGTGATACAGGCCACTGTTATCTCAGAAGGACGTTGCTGGGAGAGTTGTTGGAGGGTGGACAGGAAAGAAAAGCAGCTAAGGCAAGAAGACCAAGTAGGAGAAAACTGGATAACTCTAAACCTGTGGAGAGAGGGGGTCTGAAAAGACTGGGAGGGTGGATGTGCTGAGGGGAGGCCAGGCTCAGGCCCCAGTTTCTGTTTTGGACAGTTGGGTGAATGGTGGCACTGCTGTCTGATAAGCTTGCAGGAAGAGCAACTGATTAGATGAGATGAAGAAGGAGCAGGCGTGTGGGTTTGAATCTGTTATGTACCCCAGAAAAGCCATGTTTTTTAATCCTCATTCAATACTGCTGGGTGGGAGCTTTTGATTGTTTCCATGGAGCTGTGACACACCCAGTTGTGGGTGGTAACTTTTGATTAGATGGTTTCTGTGGAGATGTGTCTCCAACCATTCAAGGTGGGGTTGCTTACTGGAGCCCTTTAAGAGGAAAACATTTTGGAAAAAGCTCAGAACCAATAGAGCCACCAAAACTGATAGAGTTAACAAAATAGAGCCCCAGGGGAGCCGTTGGAGATTCCTGGAGAGAAATCCAGCAGAAGTCGCCATGTGGCTTTCAAGCTGAGAGATAAACCCTGAAAAGCATCAGCCTTCTTTAACCAAGGTGTCTTTCCATGGATTCCTTAATTTGGACATTTTCATGACCTTAGCACTGTAAACTTGCAACTTAATAAATTCCCCTTTTTAAAAGCCATTCCGTTTCTGGTATATCACATTTTAGCCGCTGGAAAACTAGAACAGTTGGGTTTAAGGGGCCTCTGGAGTCACCTGGGTGGAGATGAACCAAGAGACGAGAGTTCGAGGAGTTATCGAAGGTGCTGAGGGTGCAAGAGGGTGTTTTGGTCTGCTAAAGCAGTATACCAGAAATGGGTTGGCTTTTTCAATGGGGATTTATTAGTTTACAAAGTTATAGTTCTAAGATACTTGCTCAGAGGAAAGGCTGATGGCATCCAGGGCTCCTCTATCCCATGGAAAGACACATGGCAGTGTCTGCTGGTCCTTCTCTCCTGGGTCCTGGTGTCAATGGCTTTCTCTCTGAGTTTCTGTGGTCCTTGTTTGTTTCTCCTGGAATGTTTCTCACTAAACTATCTGGGCCTTTATGTCTCTTATGCTTTTCACAAAGGACCCCAGTAAAGGATTAAGACCTACCATGACTGGGCTAGGTCCCACCCACAATAGGTCTCTACCCACAAGAATAGATTTAAAGAACATGGCCTTTTCTGGGGCACAAAACAGGTTCAAACCAGCATAGTGGGTAAGGTAAAGGACTGCTGGATGGCACAGAGGTCCCGGTGGAGTGGTAGGCCAGGGTAGGTGGTGACCCCAGCTAAGTGCAAGCTAATCCCTGCCCCGAGCATTTTGTATCAATGTACACATTTGCATGCCAAGTTTAAGCCTCTATGCTTGGGACTGGAACTGGGGATTGAGACACAGAGATAAGCATGACCCAGTGCCTTTAATTCATTTATGCACCCCTTAAAGTTTAGAAAACAGAACTTGGCCAGTATCTTTGCACAGTTAAAGATTTAGTCACAATCATGATAGGTGGTATGCAGGGGAAATGGAGAATGTTATGAGTGTGTCCTGGGAACATGACTTAGTCTAGAGCAGGATTTCTTAGCCTCGGCGGCTATTGACATTTTGGATTAGATAATTCTTTGTAGTGGGGGCTTCCCAGTGCATTTTAGCATGTTTAGCAGCAACCTTGGCCTCTACCCATTAGATTCCCTCACACACACACATGCACACATGCACACACACCAGTTGTGACAAATGTCCTATGGGCTTGGGTGAAGAAAGGTAAAATCTCTGATTGAGAACCACTGGTTTAGGGATCACGAAAGACTTCCTTGAGGAAATGATGTTTAATCTGATTTACAGAAGACAGACAAGAAGGAATCAAGGTAAAGCAGTGGTGGATGGGGTCGGAAGGTATTCACATGTCACTGCATGTGCAAAGGCCCTGAAGGCTTGAGCACGAAGAGAGATCAGTGAGGAAGCTGGTGTAACCGATGAAGAAGTCTTCAGTTAGGTGAGCGGTGTTGGAGGTGGGAAAGAGCAGACAGACTTTGGGGATATTCTAAAGGGAACATAGGTGGGACTTGACGACTGAAGGTTTTGGGGATAAAAGTGGCAAGGAAGTCTCCCAGGTGTGGTGGATGAAACTAAGAGGAAGCCAGTGAATTACATTTTGTGCATGTTGGGTTTGAGATACTTGGGATGCATCTGAGTGGGGCCATGAGCTCAGAAGAGAAGTCTGGAGAAGGTGTACATTTGGGAGTTACATGCATACAGATGAGCGAAGCCATGGGTGTGGATGAGACAGCTCAGGAAGAGACTGTGGACTGACAGGAGAAAAAGAAGAGGCCCTAGTAGAATGTGCCAAGAGCGCCAACATTCAAAGAACAAAATTGATGAGTCTGCAGAGGCTGCGGGAGAGTTGCCAGAGAGGAGCAGAAAAACCCAGCGTCTCTGGCCCAGTGGAAGCTGCTGGCGGAGGATTTCAGTAGGAGGAAATGGCCCAGTCTGAAGTCTGTAGCACAAGAGCAAGTAAAATGAGTTCTGAGAAGTGGCTGCTGGATTTAGAGATGTCAGTCACGAGTGATCATGGGTGGAGACTCAGATGATTGAGGAATGGAGTAGGGGGTGAGACAAGAGACAACTGGCAGACAGCTTTCTTAAAACTTTGGCAGTAGAGGTGAGGAGAGAGTATGGGAACCAGAGGGGAAGTAGGCTAGAGAGGGATGTGTGTGTTTGTTTATTTAATCTGGCTGGTTTTGCTCTTCTTTTTTTTTTTAAATAAATATGCATGGTTCAGAATTTAAAAATCGTAAAAGATTACACTATGAAGAGTCTTCATCCCACTCATTTATCCTGGTCACCCAATCCCTTCGCACCCCCTGGAGGAGCTTTATTAGTTCCTTACGTATTCCTCCAGAGATATTTCCTGCCTGTAATAGTAACTACATATAATAAATACGTACGTAAATAGAAAATACATATATAAATTCCTTTCCCCAAAATGGTAGCATCCTATAGGCCTTATTCAAATGTATAGCAAAAACAATGTAAATAAAAACAAAAAGCTGAGCAATTTCTTTATTCCAAGAATCAATTGGCTTTGCGTCAACTCCCTTTGGAAATTCATGGTGGGACTATGAAGCGCTTGTGATGAAGGCCCTTAAGCCATGACGCGAGCTGCACCCTGGCCATCTGGGCGTTCTCTGCCTCTCCCCTGGCAACCCTTCCTTTCTCCCAGAGCCTCTGCCCCAGGCTCAGGGGCCCACACCTGTTTGCTGGTTCTGACCTTCCAGGGGCATTAGAATTAAGGAAAGAATTCTTGAATACCAAGAAGTCTTTAACACATGAAGAACAAAGCGGTCACAGGAGGGCACTGGACTGCCGCATTGCATATTGGGGCTGGGACCCGCTCCACGCTACTGAGAGGGTTTGGAGGGATCGTTCCTGTTCTAACGGTGCCGGCCTAACCGCAGTCCCGTGTGCTGTAAGTCAGGAAATCCACTGCAAGTCCACGCACGCACGCACGCATTTGGCGATTATCCATAACACCTTGTGATTTCTCTTTTATTATTGCCTAGAGAACTACTTACCTTTTTCCAGAGCGAAATTTGTGGCCTGATAATCTCACATTCAGCAAGTACCTGCTGAGTTCCTATGAACTCGGAGGTGAGCCAGGTGCTGTAGGTCTTACAAGGTTGCTGTGTGTTTCCACTGCCTGGTAGACACTCGTCAATATGCTAAATAACACCAGTTTCCAGTGCGGAGAATAAAGGGGACTCGGATGGGCTGCGGACCGCAGAGGCTTCTTAAAATAGGAAGAACTTTTCTTAAAATAGCAGCCGACAGTGGGTCTCAGAAAGGTGGTGAAGGGAAAAGAAGAGGCAAGATCAGCGGGGAAGGCCTTACCTTTCCTGCCTTCTGCAGGGTCAGGTGTCCAGAGAGACGAGGCTGAGGGTGGTGATTGGTTCCTGGGGGCGACAGGTGAGCAGATTAAGAAGGGAACTGGAGTGAAGTCCCGGTTGGCTTCTGCTAACAGAAGTTGTCGTGTGTGTGTGTGTGTGTGTGTGTGTGTGTGTGTGTGTGTGTGTGCGCGTGTGTGAGTGTGAGTGTGTGAGTGTGTGTGTGTATGTGTGTGTGTGTGTGTGTGTGCTGACCTTCTTTGCAAGCAGAAGGACCCTGGGAAGCCTCGCCCCTAGCTGGATGGGCCACTGGGATGGACCCAGTGACCTTTCATTTCTGCAAGGGGCTGTGTTTCTTTCAAAATGCTCCCAAATGGGTGTGTGCTGCCTCCCCAAGTCTCCAGCAGTTTTCTCTGGGACAGGAAACAACACGCTTTCCCCAATATGGGGCTCCATAAGCTTCTTGCCTGGAGTCCTTTCTTTGGTGAAGGGTGGAGTTGGGGAACAGCCTGCTGTGAGGAGAGAGCCAGAAAGGGCAGGCTTCAGTTTCTGAAATGCTTTGTAGGACTTCAGTAGTTCATTTCTTGGATACTCTGGCACCTGACCATTCATCTAAAAGAAATAGTGCGTAGGAGGACCGCACTTTTGGCTTAACCATGAGGCAGGCAATGTGGGAGACGAAGGGAAAACGATTGGCTCTGGTGCCCTCCTCCCCGCTTTCCCTCCCGGTCTGGCTCAGTTTAATCTTCATGTTCCTCTGAATCAAACAGATGCAGAGTTCTGGAATGTTGCTTCCAGATTATGGCCTACCAAGATGGGGGAGGGGGAGTCCAAGAATGAGCTTCCCCATTTCACCCTGTGCCCAGCTGTGTGATCCTAAGCAAGTTACTTGATGTCTCTGGGCCCCAATTTCCTTCCTGACCTCCTTTATGGAAGCATAATTTTTGCCATTTAAGTATCTGCACCATTCCCTCCTTCTGATGATAATATCTTTGCTTAGCACTAGCAGGGTTTCCTTAAGGGACTATAAAGCACAGAAGAGTTTAAGGAAGTGAATTCCAGTGGTCAAGCTGGTACAGAGACTCGGGCAGGGGAGTGCAGCCTCTGTTCTACCTCACCAGGCCTGGGTGTTCTGGATTTTGTACTCAGATTTACCTTTCAAAGGGAAAACACCTCTTTTGATTAGGTGGGCCTTGTTCCTTCAACAAAAGCCATTAAGACTGCTTTGTTTGGGCTCCGGTTTCAGTTCCAGCATCCTAATAGTGTAAGCAGGAGGAGGCTGAACCAGGTCTCTTGGGGGTTAAATGATTCCTGCCTTGGGTGAGTCAAAGGCTTGCCGACACCTGGGTGGGGCCTGTCCTGCCTTCAGCAAAGTTCACTGAGCTCCTATGTGCCATCTCACAGGGACCACTTGGGAGGAACAGAGCAGGTGTCACTGTCTCCATTGTCTCATGCTGGGATGAGGAAACTGAGGCACAGAAAGGTCAAACAGCTCGTGCAAAGACATTTGGGCTTACATGGAACAGTTCAAGCCAGAATTGAACTAGGGCTTATGACTCCTGCCCAGTGTTCTTTTCCCCATAAACTGTTTATGATAGGCCTTAATACATTGGATTCTCTACATCCTCCACTGCTTGCTTTCTACTCTGATTTATCCCCTGAAGCGCCAACTACTGCCAATTATTGTGGAAATTAATTTGTTTTGCTCAGACAGGAAGATAGGAATCTCTGTATGAAAAGTGAGAAAGAAAAAAACAATTTTTTCTCTGACAGTTCCAGCTAACCCTGTGGTGTTTTCCGTTTCTCAAAAGGACTAGCATTTTTCTCAGGCCTTTCCTTCATGGCCAAAGAAATGAATCTCTAATGATGAAATTTCCAGCCTCGGCTGGAGGTAGGGGTGGGGAAGGGGCAAGAAGGGTGGCTCTTGGCTCCCACTGCAGAGATGACCCCTTTTGCACCTCCTTACACAGATGCCAACCCAGAGCAACATACCCGGGCTGAGAAACCCAAGGACCCATCTCCAAGTGTGTTTCAGCCTTGAATGTACTTTCTTACATGTGGCATTCTTTGGGGGTACTGGGGACACATGTTTGGGAGAGGTGTCTTAACTATGGAAATGATTATTTTTTCTTCTCACTTTTCATAAAGAGGCCCAGATCTTCCTCCCTGGGCAAAGTGAATCATTTTCCACAGCAACAGATGGCAGTTAGGGTTTTGGGTAGGGGCAAGGAGAAGTTACCTGAGCTTGCAGATAACTGCAGCCAGGAATCCTCCCGCCACCCGCTGCTAACTCCTCGCAGATTTCACTCTACCTCCTTGGCCAGCCCTCTTTTGGGTTCTGAGACCCCCTCATGGCAGCCCTCGGAGCAGGAGCCCAGGCACCAGCCTGGAGCCTCAGAGGACATGCTGGGCAGGGCAGCCCAGGGAAGCCCGCCTGGGAAGGCGAGGGTTACTGTTTGCAACTTCCTGAGCTCTGCTTACGTGTTATGGGGGCTGATTTAGAGGGACCGTGATTCCCATTCTTCATGGGTTTTTGAATAATGCATTTTACCTCAGCCTTTTAAAAAGGAAGTCTCTACTTAATAATGCTGGAATAATGACCTTGTTTCACATTTCAGCCACTGGGGCTCTTAATCCACTGCGCATTCAAATATTGTGAAACGTGTTACTTATGACATTGAGTTAGCAGGAGAAATACCACCTTAAGGAGGAGAAAGGAGAATAAATTCTGGGTGAAATCTCGTAGCCTCTGGCAGCCAGCGAAGGTACATCCTCAGCCCTAACAGTTACAACAATAGTTGTACTTTCTTGAGCACCTGCTGTGTGCCAAACACTTACACCTGGGCCTTTACTAATGCTTGCAACAGCCCAAAGGACAGTCAGTCTGGGGATTGTCAAAGCACCCACCCAGAGGGATATTGTAAAAATTAAATGGGTTGTAAAATGCAAATAAGGTGCTTGGAACAGACTAAGTGCCGGATAAATGATATTTCAAGTCAACACCATCATTCCCATTTTGCAGAGGAGGAAAGTGAGGCTCAGAGAGGCTTCAGGACTCAAAGCCAGATCCTTCTGGCTTCCTTGGAGAGAGAGCCCAAGCTCTGCACATTCCGAATGGGAATGCTTGTATGTTAGATGGGCTGGAGGCATCCGCAAGGGGTCCCGGCCCATTTGGGCCCCTTGTTCACCGTGGGGCTTTGTGTGAGTCCCACCCTAACCTGTTGGGGTGCCAGGCCATTCCCGAACCCCAACGGCCTCCAGTCTTGGTGGAGGGCCTGGCCACAAGCCCCTCTGCTCTGAGTCGTGTGACCTTCTTCCTTCCTCACTGTATGCCTCCCTGGCTTCTCAGTTGCCTCTGATCATTTCTCCCTCACCTGCTGGGTGTGTTCTTTGGGTAATAATTATGTGAAATGGTTCACCCACCAGTTATATCTTTTAACAATACCCGTCAGTCCCATTAAGCTCAGAGTTAATGACTGCCAAGGAAAACCTCGTGAATGCAAATCGCCTGAGGAGGGGGGTGTAGCTGTTCACCTGGAAGGTCACTCTGGTCTCACTGGCCTGAGGAGGAACAGCCAGGGAGGGGGCCTGTGCCAGGCCCGCTCCTGCCCCCACCCCCCCTCCCTACCCCAGGCTGTGCCCATCTGAACTCTGAGCCTGCAGGTCTCTCTGCTTAGTGTGTGCCAGCCTGCCCGCCACCTCTGATGTTTGCTCTAAAAGTGCCTCTCTCTTTTCACCCTCTTTTTTACCAAATAACTCCTTCCCCTCTTTTGGGACCCTCCTGAAGCACTGTCTGACTTGGGAGCCTTCTCTGACCCCCTGACATCCTTGCTCCGGGTTCCCTCTCTGAACTCGGCTCCGAGGCCCTGGGCATGCCTTTTCCAAGGGCTCCCCAGCGTGGGGTTCTGAGGATTCAGCAGTGAGCCAGGCAGGAGCCCTTCCATCCAGGAGGGGTCGGTGTGCTCGGGAAGCATAGCAGGGCACCCAAGGAGGGCCCGATGGCCCACGGGCAGAGAGAACCAGAGGGGCATGGAGGTGCTGGTGGTGTGGGGTACAGGCTGAGACCGAAGGATGGGTTGGAATATTACAGGCGGGTCAGGAAGGAGGGTAAGGACACCCCCAAGCAGAGGGAGTGGCGGTGTATGTGAAGGACAGAGGCCTGGTTTGGTGGTAAGACAACGACTCGCTGTGAATGTTGCATTTGTTGCATCCAGATGGATAAGTCAGGAGGCAGGTGACTCTAGGAGAAGTGTGTCTCCCTGCTTATTGCTCTCTCAGTCTTCCTGGGTTTGCTTTCTTTCTCAGGAAGAAGGGATTCTCTCTGAGGGCAGCCATAATTTCTTCACCTTCATGAGCATTGAAATTGCATTTAAAACTCCTCTTCGGTACCCACCACCCGACTCCCCCATTCTGCATCTTTCCCTGCAGATACCTGCTTCCCGCCCTCTCCTGCTTGTCCGTGGACTTGCTTTTGGTTGTGAGGGCCTTGTCTCCCCATGGGAAGGACAGTCACAGAATCTCAGGGTCTCTTTTCCCTCCCTCACCTGCCGAGTGTGGGAAACACCATGAGCTTGTTAACCAGTCAAATGCCCAGGCTGTACCCCAGGGATTCTGATTCAGAAAGTCTGAGATGGGCCCACTGGGTCAGTTCCCTGTTTCTAACATGCCCCCTGGGTTATTTGGATGCATGGTTGGGTTTCAGACTTATTGCAAGAGAAGTTTTTCAGGGTGCTGTCTCTACCCCAATTTTCAGTCCCCCTTTCCAGGGTCAGTATCCCCAGATGTTTCCTGAATGGGGAGCTCAGTGCCTGTGGAGTGAGGCCTCATTGGGGACAGGGCCTCTGTGGTTGCAGCCGAAACCAGCCTTCCAGAAGCTTCTGTTTGGAGGCATCGGCTCTACCCTCGGGTGCTCCTTGACCTCCTGCAGGCTTACAGGACTGCCTTGTCCCAAGTCTTCACTGGATCTTCCTCCTTCCATCTCCTGCCCAGTTGGCTCCCTCCCACAGGCTCACAGCTGCATCTCAGACTTTACATTTCTGATCAGATTAGAGGCTTGGGGGAGGGTAGAGACCCAGCAGCTGGACATTCCCTTGTTGGTGTGAGGGAAACCATCAAGTACCTTTTAGCACTTAGGGCTAGCATCCGCCTTCCATCGACCTGGCAAGGACTTTTCCAACCTTGCAAGAGAGACCTGCGTGGGAGGCCAAAGAGCTGGGTGGTGCAGGGGGAGGAGAGCTCAGGCTGGCGGTAGGTGTCTGGCTCTTAGTTCTACAGGGCTCCATGCAGACCAGCTCTGGGCGTCTCTCGAATGGTCCTTCTTCCTTCAGAGGTCTTGGCCCGGCCCTGAGCCCCACCTCTCCTCTCCTGACTCTCGGAGAGCTTGGTTTAATCAAACTGAGGTGGACCCAGGGTCTGTGTTTTTCAAAGTTTCCTGGTGCATCCAGGTGTGCATCCAAGGTTGAGAACAGTTGGGCTAGATGCTCTGCACCTACCCACTCTGCAAACCCCTGCAAATAGCTACTACACGCTGGAGTAAAATAACCAGTGCCACTGTGCTATGTATTTCACATAAAACTGAAATAATATTTATATTTTATAAAAAGGTATTCAAACTAAAAAAAAATCGTAAAAATCACTGAAACCAAATATTTAGTAAAGACAGAAATTTATAATGTTTTAGAAATTCCAGCAAATGTAAGTTTCTAAAAATATACATTATCATTCTGACCTGCCTATGTTTTAGCAGGTAATTAAGTGTTCAAAACATTAAAATCTATACACTTCAGAAACAAAATATAATTAATCCTAAGAAATTGAAGATGAAATATTATTTGACCCCTTTTAAAGCAGAATCTTAAAATTAAAATATGTTGGCAATATCAGCATGTTACAAGTTGGGTTTTTTTTTGCCCCCTACAAAATTTTCTAGAAAAAGCTTTTCCTGACACTACCAGAGCTGGGGAATGGATGAAAAGATATATTTGTGAGATATCTGCAAATATTTTCCGCTGACAAGGACTTTCAATGTTTTTTTCCAGGCTTGCAGGCTTTTATTTATACGAAGTTATAGTTCTTGTTTCTAAAGCATTTCCGGCTTGTCTTTAAGTTCTTCAGATTTATCTTGTTCAGATGGAGATTCTGAGGTCGCGTTTCCTGTATCAGTTTCAAAACTGTGCTGTTGATATTCCGAATGTTTGGCGAGTCTGTGAATAGAGTAATAATTTTACTTGCAACCGAGTTTTACATTGTCTATTACTGTGTGATGTCTGAGAAAGACTCAATGGGTATTTCACATTTAAGGTTTTTTTTTTGACACTGTTATTGTCTGTCTCCTTTTAAAATACATATATTAAAACCGAGAGAACAGCGTAATCAACATCCCTGCCTGACTTCAACAATTTCCAAGTCGTGACCCTCAGTCTCGTTTCACCTATACTCCCAGCCTGTCTCCCCACCCTCAGCTGGATTATGGTAAGCCAATCCCAGACATATCATTTCATCTGTCATTACTTCAGTATGCGTTTCGAAATAAAAGGGCCCTTCAAGAAACATAACCACAGAACCGTTATCACACCTAAGGGATTGACAGTTCCTCTTTATCATAAAATGTTCCATCAATGTTCAAATCTCCTCAGTTGTCTCCTTTTTTTTTTTACAGTCGAGAGATCAGGTTTTAAAAATTTTGGAATAAAAATATCGGCCCAAGCAAAACATGTAATTTTGGCACTAACTCACAATATTCAAGTTATGTGATGACCAGTGGGTAGAAGGTGCTAAGCGTCAGGGCCAGACCTCCTCTCGGGGTCAGAGGGCTGAAACTGGCAGAAGTCATTCTCCTGGCCAGCAGATATTCACTTATCGGACAATAATACAGAGCCAGGCCTGCGTCAGGCACCACGGGCATGACAGTGAGCAGGACAGAACTGGTTCCTTCTGCGGGGGAGCCAGGATGCCGGCAGTGGTCCATGAAGTTTGCAAATGGAATGATATATACCAAGTGCAGTGAAACTTGGAGGAGAGTGCAAACTAACTTTGCCCTCAAAAGTATCATGGATCAAGTGGTGATTGCCTTTTGTTTTCCAGGATGGTATAAGGGATGGCATCAGCGAGAGCAGAGAGATGGATGCGTGAAGGTCCCTAACGTGTGGAAGGACAGAGACGAGAGAGGGGTGTGGGACGTATCTGGCAAGGCCAGTGGGAGGTGAGGCTGGGAATGGGCAGGTTGTAGATGGCTTGAGGACCATGTGAAGGAATATTCTGGGGTCTTCTGGAGGGGACCCCATGATTTTGTTGTATGAGCATAAAGTGTGGGTCATGAGTCAGGAGAGCAGAGTTACTCTTGGGTCTCTGAGCCCTTCCTGGAGTCCGCCAAAGTAGACTGCCTTGATCTCCATGTGTTTCTACCCAGCAACAGGGTTAGCACCATGCCTGCCTGGCAAACAGAAGGTACTCAACATATGTCTGCTGACCTCTCAGTGCTCCCAGAGCAGGGCACCCCTGCCACCTCCACCCCTCGGATGACCGAGGGAACCTCCTTAGGCCTCAGGCTCAGGAAAATGTGGTGGCTTTTCCAGATGCATGAATGTTTAGGCTTTAGGACCCAGGCCCAGTGACCCTGAATGGGTCAGCAGGCAGGACGGGGTCTCATGCAGAGGAAGGGGCTGAAATGAGGTGTATGGGAAGGCCAGTGCCTTGGGGGTAGGTTCAACCCGAACACCTCCAAGACTGGCCAAGAGTTGGTGATCTCCATTTATTTATTTCCATTTTTATTTTTTCACATGGGCAGGCACCGGGAATTGAACCCCGGTCTCCGGCATGGCAGGCGAGAACTCTGCCACTGAGCCACTGTCACACTGCCCTATTTCCTTTTTTTTTTTTTTAACTTTTTTTTATTAATTAAAAAATATTAACAAACAAAACATTAAGATATCATTCCATCCTACATATACAATCAGTAATTCTTAATATCATCACATAGTTGCATGTTCATCATTTCTTAGAACATTTGCATCGATTTAGAAAAAGAAATAAAAAGACAACAGAAAAAGAAATAAAACAATAACAGAGAAAAAAAAAGATTATACATACCATACCCCTTACCCCTCGCTTTCAGTTGCCACTAGCATTTCAAACTAAATTTATTTTAACATTTGTTCCCCCTATTATTTATTTTTATTCCATATGTTCTACTCTTCTGTTGATATAGTAGCTAAAAGGAGCATCAGACACAAGGTTTTCACATTCACAGAGTCTCATTGTGAAAGCTATATCATTGTTCAATCATCATCAAGAAACATGGCTACTGGAACACAACCCCTATTTCCTTTTAATACCAGTGAAAAATAATACATATACTCATTGTGGGGAAACTTTAGTGTTATAGAGAAGTAGAAAGAATAAAGTAAAACACTTCCCTAGAGCTGACCACCTCTAGGTGAACATCTTGGGGACTATCCTTACAAACATTTTTCTGTTTATAAATATAAAGATAAGTAAAACAGTTTTATATAATGATATTACTTGATTTATGCTGTTCCGTAACTAGCTTTTATAATTTAACATGTCATGACATCATTTCCTGTCAGTGACCACAGGCCTGTGACATTTTAAATAGCCATACGGCACAATTTTGCATGGATGTACCGTCACTTACCCAGCCAGAAATTTCAATTGTTCCCAGTTTTTCTCTACAGAGAATATCATTCTATAATCAGCTTTCTCTGGAGGTTCAATAATCACCTAGTGGCAAATATCTAGAAGAGGGACAGCTGGGACAAAGAGAAAGCTCCGTTCAAACCCTGAGCCCTAAAGCCAAGCCCGGAGGTTACCATGGCAACCTCAGCCATCCCAGCCTCGGCTCCAGCCGGGGAGGTAGGTCAGAGATGAAGGGGGAAACGGTCCATTTTCAAGCAAAATTATAAACGAAGGGCAGAGGGAGCATTAACGCAAAATTGAGATGATTTTAGGAGCACTGGTGATAATACCACCATTACTGAATGCTGGTTATGTGGTGGATTCCATGATTTTCATCCGCACAGTAGCCATTAATACTTTGATTATCCTCATTTCACTGATAGGAAAATTCAGGATTAAAGAGATGGAGTAATCTTCCCAAGGGCATACAGTGAATGATGGAGCCACTATTAAAAATTGGCTGGCATCCACTCCTCAGATATCTTACTGCCCCAGTTTGGGGTCGCCAGCTTGCCATCACCAGCTCTCCCCATCCCGGAGACCTCTGGTCATGACTGTCCCCAGCTCCTTCTGTGCATTCATTCTTACCGCGTGCAGGTGGGTGCACGCTGGTTCTTCATCTGGTCCCCGCTCCACCCTGGTCACGCCCTACCCCATGCCCTATACCACCTGCAGGCTGAATTACAGACGGTTCCGGGAATCCTGTACTGTCTTCCTCCCTCCATGCCTCTGCTCCTGCTGTACCCTCTGCTTACAACGTCCTCTCTCCCCCCATAGCAGCTGCACTGCTGTTAATTCTTCAAGACTCAGCTCAAGCTTTATTTCTTCAAGAAGTGTTTCCTGATTCCCTGGTGTGGTGCCCATCCTCTGAGCTCCCATAGAAGCATCTCGTTCTGATGACTATTTTCTCATCAGATGTGCTGTGTGGCGACTGTTAGTGTTGCTCTCTGACACGAGATGGAAGCAATCTTTCCAGTTCTCCACTTGCTGAATGAATGAATAAATAATTGAGCATACACCCATCCGCTTTCTTTGGCTGCTCCCAGCCCCAGGGCAAGGGAGGAGAAGACAGGGGATTCTATTAGCATAGCCTGGCTAGAGGAGCAGCCTGGCTAGAGGAGCAGCCTGCCCACCGGACACCTCTCCCTGTTTCCCGGCCCCTTCCTGGCAGCTGGTTCCTGAGCATTGCTCCCCAACGCCACCCCTGCCTTCCACCCTCCTTAAGCCCAGCCCGTGGTCTCCCCCCCACCGCAAGTCCTGTTTACCCTGAGAGGAAACGAAGGTACTGGGTGAATACTTCATCCACCACCCCCGACTATCCCTACTACTTACTGCTTTGACTGTTTTGCCCCTCAGCCCCATGAACCTAATTTTCTTCACCCCTTGGGAATCCTCTGTACTCCCTGGGCTTTGAAAGTCACCTCTCTCTGCCTCTTGAATTTATCTGTAGCCCCAGTTTCTCCTCCAAGATGTGGCCATTATTTTCAACTGTTAGTCAAACATCTCTGTGCAAATCAAACTCAAATCTGAAAACTGCTCTGGTCTTCTTTGCTTGATTCATTTGTATATTAGTCAGGGTTCTCTAGAGAAACAGAACCAACAGGAGAGATCTGCAAATATGAGATTTATAAAGGGGTCTCACGTAACCGTGGGAATGGGAGAGTCCAAAATCTGTGGGGCAGGTGTGGGGCTGGCAGCTCTGGTGAAGGGTCTGCATGAACTCCACAGAAGAGGCTGAAGAAGCAATGAAAGAATCTCTCTTCTTCCTTATAAATCTTCAGCTGATTGGATAATCTTGTTGTGGGAGACACACCTTAGTTGATCACAGATGTCATCAGCCACAGATGCAGTCAATTAACTAATGATTTAATACACCAGTCTTCCTGTTTATCACCAGCCATGAAATATCCTTGCAGCAATGGTCAGGCCAATGCTTGCCTGACCAGACAACTGGTCATCATCATTTGGGCAAGTTGGCACCCCAACCTAATCATCACCATTTCCCACCCCCTGGGAACTTAAGCGTCCTCTGAGACCTGGGCTAATTCCCCATGGTCAGTCACCTGATCTTTCTCACTAGGGACTCCAAACTGTGGAGCTTCCCTGGCTGGGCCTGGCAGGAGAGGTGGGGGACATGCAAATGAGAGAATGCCCCACGGGAAGGGGTGGCCCTTCTGGGCTGCAGCCAGTTGTTGCCAGTGGGGAGTTCAACCCAGAACCCAGAGCTTTAGAATTTAGATTTGTCAAAAGAAGCTAGGAGTCCAGGTTTTATGTGAAGTCGCCTAATTTTTCTCAAATTTTGGCCCAGATTGTTTTTTTTTTTTTTCCAAAACGCTTTAGAAGCTAAAGGTCTCTACTTTCCCCTACACCCTTCCTTTCCATTGTCTCTTCCTCTCCTCCCCAGTTTGGACTCTTTTCACCTCTCTGCATCCCTGGACATGCCACCTACCTGGCTGTCTCTTCTTTCTACCTGACTGTAAGCTCCTTGAGCCACTCAAATACTTAACTCAGAAGTCTAAGTCTCTTGGGCAGTCCAAGATAGGGCCCACAGGTTTTCAGCCTTCACTTACTAATTGAGTCAATGCCTGCACATTTATTGGCTTCCAGGGAAAAGGCCTTGGGTACAGTTGACAACAGGAGCTTGTGAGAGAGTGTGTGGCAAGGGGTGGAGACCTGGACTTCAGGTAGGTCGTGGCTGCAGGAACAGAGGCGGTGTGCTTGCAAGAACAGTTAGAGTGAGAGGTTGAGAACAAACCCTGCTGTAGGTGGGGGGGAATGCCTGAATCCTTTGCAGGAGTGAGGGGTGGTCTCAGGGACTAAGGGAAGGACTGACACCCCGTAGAATCCCCAAACTGGGGTCTTAAGCTCATCTGGCCCAGGACTCTCAGTGGAAACACCGTGAGGCCCCGAGAGGGAAGGTGAGCTTACCCAACGCCCCAGAGCAGGACTGGAGCAGAACAGGACTGGAAATCCAGGTCTTTCAAGCCCAGTGTGCTCTCTCTGCCTCTGCAGCCTCTCAATAAACCTTCCCCATCCCCACCCCCACTCTTCTTCACTGACAGTCTGTATAAGATCGGTGGGCAGCTGAAATGAGGGTGCCGTGTGGGACCTGACCCCTGCTTCCCAAGGAGAGCAGAGAGAAAGTGCAGGGTGGGGCTGGGAACCCTGGTGGGCAGGCCTGAATTGTGGCATGTGGGGCAGGAGAGGGAAGGAGATGCTGAAAGGAGGTGGTGGCAGGGGAGCCCACAGGCTCTACCTTTCTCTCTCCTGCTTGAAAGTGCATGAGCAAGCAAGCATATGAAAATGTTTGAGATGGAAAATAAACTCAAATCTCCTTCCCAGTGGGGCTGCCCATTCATCACCACCACAGACTCATACCTCCCCAACAGCTCTTAGCCAGAAGAGAACTAAACAGCTTCCACTGTGACAAAGGAGGCTGTGGTAAACAGAATAATGGCTTCCTAAAGATGTCCACATCTTAACCCCTGGAACTGGTGAAAAAAATTATAGGTTTCAGTTGCAGCGCAATTAAGATTGCTGACTTTAAAATAGGGAGATTATTCTGAATTATCTGGTTGGGCCCAATGTCGTCACAAGGGTCCTTGAAAGTGAAAGAGGAGGTCAGAGTGATGCAATGCTGGAAAGACTTGCTGGGTTTGAAGATGGAGGAAAGGGTCCATGAGCCAAGAAATGTAGACCTCTAATAGCTGGAGAAGGCAAGGAAACATTCTCTCCTGGAGTCTTCAGAAGGGAAAGCAGCAGTGCTAATACCTTGATGTTAGCCCAGTGAGACCTGTGTCAGACTACAGAAGTGTAAGGAAATAAATTTGTGTTGTTTGAGCCACTGAGTTTATGGTAATTTATTTCAGCAGCCAAAGGGAACTAATGCACAGCCCAAAGGGGTGACCTGCTCTTCTTGTAACATGCTTCGTACATTCACACCTCTGGGCCTCTGTTCAGGCTGCTCCTTCTGCCAGCTCTGTGCTCTCCTCTTCTCAGATGGAGAAATTCTCATTTCTTAAGCTCCATTCAAATGTCATCCCCTCTGTAAAGTTTATTGTAACTCTCCCTTGCCTCCACCCAGACATGAAGGCGTCCCTTTCCAGATGCATACACACAGCTTTGTTTCCATCATATGGCATCTAACACATGGGGCCACTGGTTTGCGTGCCCCTCGTTGTGCTGGGAGCTCCCCTAAAGCTCCAGCTGTATTTTATAGCCCTGCATCCCACCCTCATAGAATGCCTGCCAACACAGCACACTTGCTAAATGGAGGAATGATTGAATGATGGACAAATGAATGAATAGAATGGATGGCCTCTGAGTAGAAAAGTCAACAAGCATTTTTATTGAACTTCTTTTATATAAAAAAGACTCAGGCCTGTATTCAAACCAAAACAATCACCTAAAAGAATCAGAGAACAATGAAGTGGATGGTTGGAAGATGTACTAGGCTTAGGGACAGACATGAAGCCTGGCTGGAGTGGAGAGACTCCTCAGTGAGTTGCAAGGGTCGGGGTTTGGGGTAGAAATTACCCCAACCTGTGTTTAGTTCTGAATGGTTCCATGACTTCCTTGAGACCCTGACGTGGTAGCCTGCTGACGGTCCCCTGCCAGGTCCCCGCTGCTTTCCTTCCAACCTGCAGCCCAGGGGACAGCTGGATCTATGGGAGAGAACCAGACCCATTGCCTCCATGGGGTTGGACTGGGCTGCTGTGGGTGTGGACATTTCCCATGTCAGAGGGCAAGGCCAGGGCAGCCTGTAGAGCCGGCTTCTCTCTGGAGTGCATTTGTTGAGGGACTGCCTCTCCCAGCCACTGGGGCCAGTTTAGAGGGTGGGGCACTGGAGCCAGGAACAGGTTTCTGGGAAGGAATACTCCCTTCATTCGCCAACTGGCAGACAGAGCCCAGGGGTTCTGACTGTTACCCACTGGCTCCGAGACTCCCCAGGATTTCCTCCGTCTTCTAAGTACCTTGAGGTTGTGGCTTTATTATAGCCAGTGGGAGCTGCCTGGGGCTGGTGGTTCTGGACCTCTCTGGCCACAGATTCCACTAGAAGGTTGATGAAAGCCAAGGTCCCCGTCCTCAGGGACACATCTACACACACGTGCACACATATCTACACACGTGAAAACAGTGTCCATGCTCAGCAGAGCCTGTTAGAATATACTGAGGGACCTTTCTAGATAGCTGGCTGCCTTGGTTCCCCCAAACTCCAGCCCCTTTGCCTCAGTTGCTGTATACATGGAGAGGCCCACAGGCATACTACCATGTTTGTGAGACTCTAGATGAAAAAAAAAAGAATCTATGGCTTTCCATTATCAGGGCAGGTAACCTGCACTATTAGCACCCTTCTTCAAACTTTTTTCAGTAATGTAAATATTCTACAGTTGAGTGTGGTGAAATATGGACAATCGTGTGAGGGTACTGTGAACCATGGATTGTATGATATGTGAATACATATCAATAAAACTGCTGGCAAAATGTGGTATATACATACGATGGACTATTATTCAGCAGTAAGAAGGAATGAAGTCCCGAAGTAACAACACAGATGAGCCTTGAGGACATTATGTTATTTTTTTCTTCAAATTTTTTTGATTGTGACTTTCAGTAAGAAATACCTTCTATATCATAACCCAGAACACATGCATAACATACAAAGCTATTACATAGCAACATTTATCATGCATAACATGCATAACATACAAAGCTATTACATAGCAACATTTATCATGCATAACATGCATAACATACAAAGCTATTACATAGCAACATTTATCTTTACGCGATATACTCTGATATTTCCTGTTTTATTATTTTCGTTACTAATCCTTTTATTAATACTAAACAATACCCAGTCAACTGATTTCATGACCTACTGGCAGAATGGAGAATCTGCATTAATGGAAACAACATTGTCAACATTAATTAATAGTGAGCTCCCGGATGTTGTTGTTTGTGACTTTGCTAAGGGGGGCGTTGGACCCCATTTGCAGCGAGGCTGGTATTCAGGTGTGAGCCATTTGACCGAGGAGTGGCCCTAACTGCACACAGCCTGTTGTGCCTGTGGTGAGAGGCCTGTTAGAGATGAGCGCTCAAGTTCCCACTGACAGTTAGAAACCTTCAGTTTAATCTTGACTTTGCAGGCCCTTGCTGAGTGACCACAGATAAATAATTTCCCATCTAGAGTGCTCATCTATAAAATAGGAAGAAGGGTGGGTCTGTGCTTCTCAGAGTAGGAGGGTTTTTGCAATAGCAGGATGTGCATTATTTATATTTGTGGGATTTATATTTTTTTCTGGAAGATTTGGCAAAAATACATTTTTTTAAATTAAAACGAACATAACTAAGCTATGGAGCAGACTACAAAATTCTTATCTTTTAAAAAATGGTGGTAACATAGGTAACATAAAATTTGCCGTTTTAGCCGTTTTAACTGTCCAATTCAGTGGCATTAATTACATTTACAATGTTGTGCTACCAATACCATCTCTTACCAAAACTCAGAAACTCTGAATCCACTAACCGATAAATCCCTATCAACCCCCTCCCCAGCCCCTTTTAACCTGTATTCTACTTTCTGATTCTATGAATTTGTCCATTCTAGATATCGTTCCCCTCTCCAGAAATCTCACTGGCTCCTCCAAAACCTGAAATCTCTCATCTAGTTGCTTCTTTGAGTCAAATGCATGTCCTTTTATCCAAAAGGCTGTCCATGACATTCATAGGCATCCCAGTGGTAATTTGGACTGGGGGATATCTCCGGGAGCTTCCTAATCTCATCTCTGTTATTCTAAAGGCAAGCATGGGAGAAATTCCCTACCAAACAACAGACTTTGCCCCTACTGCATGCCCAGCTATAAGTTAAATGTTTTGTTTTCCAACATGATATTTTTCAGAAAGGAGGAGCTGGCATTATAGATGGGTCCATCCAACATCGTTTGTATTAAGGGTCACTCCCTTCCTTTTTGTTGAACAGCAGGGTGTTTGGAGAAGACCCGGTAACCTGAAATTCTCCTAATCAGTGCTTGCTTGGGATACCTCAAAAGGCCTGGACCCGATCGATTAAAAAAAAGAGAGAGAGATGAAAACTGAAAATTGAGATTTATTTCCAGGGTTATGGTCTCCCAGTTGCAAGTATTGGTTTAGTTATAAAAGACCTTTAATCATCCTTTTAAAGGCAGAGCAGTAAATATGGAGAGAGAAGCCCTTGCAACTGACCAAAGCCAATGCTTAGTCCCAATGACTGGATTCATCAAATCCAACATATACTTGAAAAAAAACATGACACATTTTAACAGTCCTGCAGTTAGGATTCATTTACAATCAAAATGAATTGGCAGCATCTTTTTCTGTGTTAGTGGTACACAAAATAGCGGTGTGTAGATTTTCGGCAGATAGTGTCTGAAGTGCAATGAAATACACCTTTCATTTCTCTGTACGTAAGAGTGGGTGAGCTTTAGTAGACCCACCTCCCCAACCTCACTGCTGGGGTGCACAGTGAAAGTCTCCGGCTGAGTTCTGCCAGACATACATGTTTTAGCAAGTAGGAACAAAAGCCTTCCAATGAACTATCTGGTAAGCCCTGTGAAGTCCCAGTAACCTGTTCTTTTAGGGACACCCATGCACCTTGGAAGGCTCTGTGGGGTGGATGTGACAGTTGTCTAGAGGTGCACTGCAGCTGCATTCCAGTAGGATTTGGGCCCCTGAATCCTCCTAAGGGGCTCACCCGGGCATCCTGCCCAGTAATGGGAACTGAGAGGAAGGACAACACTCCACACCGGTTCACATATCAGTAATTATACTCATTTCGCTAAGAAACGTCATTCATCACGCTAATTAGCAAACCCCAACAGAAGCTATGCCCTCTGGAGTGTGGGTTTATGGTTAGCCTTTCAGATAGCCCAGGGGTTGAGGCTAAAACTACCATTAGTGCATCCCACTGGCCACGTGGAGTACTTGAAGGCACAGTGCAGTCAGTGTCATAATACCAAGTGTATACTTGTGATGTGGGGAAAAAAATGTCAGCAGCAGCATTAAACACAGCTTCAGAAAGTACTGACTTCAAGCAACTTGGAAAGAAGTGGAAATGCTTTTCACTTTACGCTATGTTGGGTGACTCAAAAAAGTGGCTGGCGGTTATGAGGAAGATATTGTTGTCAAGGTGCTTATGGAGTATTTGAATACCCTTGTATGAAATGTGAGGAGAAGACAATATTTTAAAATTATTCAGGTGGATCTGGTAAGGGTTTCTAAGTGTGCATGTATAACTAAATTAATAAATTAACATTATGAAGAGACTGATTCATTTGTATCCCTCAAGGTTTATACATTTTTAAAGACCCTTTCAATTGGGAGAATAGTCCATCAGCTTATGTTCGGTCAGTTTCTGCGAACACCTATCTGGCGGGTTGTAAGGACTGTGATGGTGTCTTTTGAGGCCTGACATGCGCAGTGGATAGACTATAGTTTACTGGGAAGGGAACCTCCAAGGGTCTGGATGGAGACCAAGTCTGAGAGGGAGGAGGGAACCAAGTGCAGACCTCATTTCTTCTTAGTTTTAATTGGACTTAAATCAGAGGCCTGGCTTGACATCTATCTCTTGATAGAGGTTTTGCTGTTATGGTTTGCCCCCCCCCCCCTTTTTTTTTTTATAAAAAGCCATTTCAGGAAAACTCAGCAGGACCTTGAGAGTGTATTACAGCCTATTTATACTTTTTAGTTGTTTAAAAAATATGTTTAAGTTATGGAAACCTCCTTTAGATGAAATCTTTTATGGAACATGGATGTACTGTTAAAATACTAGCAAAGCTTCACTTTGTGTTTAGATTTGGGAACTGTGCTGGTTTGAAACTGTTGTGTACCCCAGAAAAGCCATGTTCTTCAATCCTGATTCAATATTGCTGGGTGGGATCTTTTTTTTTATTGATAAAACAACATACAAACATACAAATATTCTTAACATACAAACATTCCATACGTGGTGTACAATCAGTGGCTCACAATATCACATAGTTGTGTATTCATCACTGTGGTCATTTTCTTGAACATTTGCATCACTCCAGAAAAAGAAATAAAAAGTAAAAAGAAAGAACTCATGCATGCCATACCCCTAACCCTTTCCTCTCATTGATCCCTAGTATTTCCATCTACCCAACTTATTTTAACCTTTGTTCCCTCCATTTGTTTATTTTTTTATCCATATTTTTTATTCATTTGTCCATACGTTAGATAAAAGGAGCATCAGACACAAGGTTTTCACAATCTGGATGGGATGTTTTTGATTAAGTTGTTTCCATGGAGATGTGACCCACCTAATTGTGGGTGGTAACTTTTGATTAGATGGTTTCCATGGAGATGTGATTCCACTTGTTCAAGGTGGGGTCGCTTACTAGAGTTTTTAAAGAGGGAACTATTTTGGAAAAAGCTTCAGAGCTGACACAGACAACAGACCTTTGGAGATGCAGAAGGAAAATATCCCCGGAGAAGATTTATTAAACAAGAAGCTGGGAGAGAAGGCTAGCATTCATTGCCATATGCCTTTCCCAGCTGACAGAGGTGTCTGGACCCATTGGCCTTCCTTGTGTCAAGGTATCTTTCACTGGATGCTTAGTTTGGACATTTTTATAGCTTTAAAACTGTAAACTTGTAACTTAATAATTTCCTCTTTAAAAATCCATTCTATTTCTGGTATATTGCATTCTGGTAGCTTTAGAAAACCCAAACAGGAACTCTTACAAGCACTTTTGTTTTATTCACACTTACTTTAGACCTTTGCAAAAAAAGACAACAAATTAAGTTACTCTTTGAAATCCTGGAAATTGCACTGCAGATTTTCTAGTGTTGGTGAAATTAAGAACTTGGCTTGCGATGTGAAGAGGCTCTGAAGACCTGTGAGTCCATTTTGGGTTCAGAAATATCTGAAATGATCAGAGTAGGCACAACATCTTTATCATTATGCTTTATGACTTTTCACGCTCGTCTATGGATGTTTCATATTGCCTGACTACATAAAGGTTTACATTTTAGATGTAAAATAATGTCTTAGCAGGAGAGCCCTTGTTTGTTTGAACGGCGAGGAAACATAACCTAAGAAATCTCCCATTTTTGAAAGAGCAGAGTCAAATTGCTCTTACCTGAGAGTTTACATCACCTGATGAGTTAGCAAAGACGTTCATTGCTTAGCATCTAGATTATAAACAAGGTGGGAAATATTCCATATCTTATACCTTCTCTCAGTAGCAAAGAGAAATTATATCCCAGTGCTTTGTGCTAAGACTTTATTCCCTCCAATCATAGTCAATTCTCTTCTTAGAATTCTCTTATGTTTTTCTCAAAAGAGAGTTTCTATTATTATGTTCCTACTATAAGTCAAAAAAATGTGAACATTTTCTGGTTGAAATAGGGTGGAACTTACCCAACCCTGTTTCTCCTAGCCCCAGGCACAACTCCTGTCGCCAATAAAGGCCACTTGAGGCATGACCTGGGGCACCAAAGAGAATAGTTTCAAAATCTCCAATCTCTGGTGCCCCCTCAAAGACCTGAGACGGCCTGTGATCCTCAACTCAAGTGACCCCAACCCTACGAAGCATCACATCCCCCACTTCTTTCCTTCAGGCAAACCAGAAATCAAATCCCAGTCCTTCCAGCTACTTACTAACTGTGTGCTTTGGGGAAAGTCTCTTAATATTTCAACATCTCAGTTTTTCTGTGTGTAAAAGAGAAAATTAATTTTCCTATCTGGCAATTAATAATAAGAGCAAGTACTTGTTAAACACTTACTTTATGCAGGCCCTTTCCATGGATGGTTGTTTAATCATACCAACAACCCTATGAGGAAAGTACTCCTGTTATTTCCATTTTATAGATGGGGAAACTGAGGCACAGAGCATTAAGTAACTTGCCTAGGGTTGCACAGAAAATAGCACATCATCCTTTGAACTCAGGGGGCTTGTATGCAACACCCATCCTTCCTCAGTTGGCAGTAGGGTGGATGAAAGGACAATGTGGGCACTGTGTGAGTTTCCCTCTTTCTTGGGATGGCCTCTGCTGTTCAGTTGTGGGCATATCGGTCCCTATTTTTCTTTATAAATTTCTTGGATAGGATTAACAAATGAGTATGACTGCTGAATCATTATATTGATATTTCTTTTGGTCTCTAATGGCTTAGAGTAGCTAGAAGAAAAAAATAAAACATCGTGGCACTGTAACCCATACCAAACTTTAAAATCTGTTCTATAACTGCTTGCTGAAGTGTACTTGGAAATTTATTGCTTTTTTGTTTATATGTTACATTTCACAATAAAAAATGGTAAAAAAAATTTCTTGGTGACAAGGATCATTCTGTTCATTTTTCCCTGTGCAATCAAAGAATAGAATGGTCTAGAGGATCCCTACTTCTCTCCATTCTATGTGTCACAAACCTATCAGTGTTTTCGGATCAGTCCTAAGCCGCTGCAGCTCACAGAGAATAGACAGCTATATAATGCGCCCCACCCCTTACTCTTCACGTGATAAAAACGCAGTAAACAGTGTTGAATGAAGAACCGAGTGACCCCCAGCGGCTGTGTCCCCCGTCTCGTGCACGTGTTCATCTGGCCGTCTCCTCGGTGGTGTGTGCTGTCACAGCAGGGCCACAAGCCTGCGTTAGAGCCAGGGAGACGCCAAGCTCCCAAGCGGGGAGGCCTGTGGAGACCCAGCCCTGCTTTGTTGAAGGTTTTCTGCTGGGCGCTAGTTGCCCCTAGCCCTGGGCCTTCGCCTCCTGGTCTTGCCACTGAGTGAATCAGCAGTGCTGGGCATGTAAAGAGGCTCGAAGACTTAGACACGGAAATCTTCGGCATGAAAAAACAAGAAAAGCAAGGGTGTACCATGGCCACTTAGCAGTATTTTTAAGAGACCTATTTAGGACAATGAATTATAAACGAATGGTGTTTTGCTACATAGGACCAGGCAATAACACATAGAATGTAAAGAACTATAATAAGAGCCAAAAATAAATTGCGAAAGCCAAACAAAATATATGACTTCTAAGTTTGGAGCAAGAGCAGCCTTGCTTCATTTAACAAGCTGTTGCTGAAGGCCTGGGATGAGCCAGGCACACCCCTGGAGGGGCCTCCCCATGCGGGAGGGTGGCCGGGCAGTTAGCTTTGACAGCAGGTGGAGTGTGGTTGGTGACCCAAGAGAAGTTCAGGCAACATCGTGGGGCTGTAAGAGGTGGGGAAAGATTGCTTGGGCCACGGGGAGGGCTCTCAGGAGGCATAGGCTTGGGCCCAGCAGCAATGAGGGACAGGAGACCTCCTTGACTGGGGTAGATTCTTAGCTCTGCCCTTTCTTTGGTAAACCCAGCTTGGACTTCTCTGCTGCTTGGGCCTTGCCCGAGGCCTTTGGCTTTCTCTCGTTTGCACTGCTCACAGCTGCTAAGCAATCTTAATCCTGCATTTAAGCGACCTTGTTACTTACTCCAAGTCTCTCTGTCTCCAATGAGTGCCTTGGGTTGCCTGTCCTGCTTCTTTTGTGTGTCTCAGGGCATCCGACCTCTGGTCAGCTGTGTCCAGCCTGGAAGAGCCGCTGCTCTTTCAGTGAGTGGGAGCACAGGGCTTGGACCCCTTCTGCCCTCTGGGGGTGTTCAGATTTGTGACATCCTGGCCCAGAGACAGCAGGTGATGGGGAGGGGACTGAGTAACCCCAGCTCCTCGCTCGCCATGCAACCTTGGGGAAGACACCCCACCTCTCTCACCCACCATTTCCCCATGTGGGATATGAGGATATGAGGGATTGGGGGGGGTCTCCAGAGCCCTTTCCAGCTCTAAAATCTTCTGATTGCCCATTTTATGATTTAATTACCTCCCTCCAGCACTCTTGGAGTTAATAACTCAGCCGCCTCTCCGTTTTGCTGCTGTTGTTTTTGAGGAAGGCCGATTATGTTGCCATCACAAGTGCGTGTATGTTCCTTAGTTAAACAATCTGATGATCTTGACCCAGTTGGAATTCCACTGAGACTGACGGGTATCTTCACTCGGTCCTCTTTCAGGAAGGCAGCCCGGCAGCAGCTGGCTGGAGGCACCCCAGGCCATGTCTGAACTTTGAGTGAGGCCTCAGGAGCGGGAGCGGCTCTCACCTACCTGGGCTGTCCCCACTGACTTCAAAATGCTGAGCCTGAAACTCCCGAGGCTGTTTGGCATAGAACAGGTGCCTCAGGTATGTGCTGTTTTCATCCCTGCGGTTTGGTCTCAGGGCTCGGCCTCTGCGTCACCCCCAACCAGTCTGCTCTGTACGGTTCACTCTCTCCCACACTCATGCGGGTAAATCAGAGTCTCCCATTTCCTTACCCACACCAAACCGGGAAGCAGAAGTGATCCCCCAAACTGTTTAAAATCTTCCCTGCGACATCTGTATTTTCTCCAGAAGCAAAGTCATTATTGAGATGAGAGATTTCTGCTCAAGGGATGAAGCCAGTAGCAGCTGGCTGAGTAGGTTTTTGTTTTGTTTTGTTTTGTTTTGTTTTGCTTTTAGGAGTTCCAGTGGGTTCTTGAAAGCAGGCCTGGGGCAAAGTCCCTTCAGGGAGCGGCTTTGTAACTGATGTACCCCTTCTCTCCCTTGCTGGAAAACATTTTATTGCGCCCCTATTTTGAAGTCCAGTTTCTTTCCTTTTTGCCTGAAGAAGAATGTTATTTAGTGGTGGGGAGTTTTATTTGGAGGATGTTATGGGTGGGAAGGGGGTGGCACTTTCCACCCAGCTGATTGCCAAGCATTTATGCCTCTCCCCAGAAAAATAATTTCTAAATGAACTCAGCATCATGAATGGAAGATTAAGAAACGGCAAACTACCGAAATGTCTCCCTAAAAGCCTATAAAGCTAGGAGATTTGAGTAAGATGGCGTGGTGGGGGAAGGGCAGAACCCTAAAGGATGCAGGGCTGTTCAGGATGAGGCGAGGACAGCATCAGGTAACAGACAAATTTAAAATGAGGCTGCCAGTCTCTCTAAGCCCAGCTCTGCAAGTGAAATCATTGCCGTCCCCGCTACGTGGGACATGACATCCGGGGGTGAAAGTCTCCCTGGCAATGTGGGAGATGACTCCCAGGGATGAATCCAGACCTGGCACCATGGGATCAACAATTCCGTCCTGGCCTAATGGGGGGAAAGAAATGTAATTAATTAATTATCAGAGGCAGAGAGCGTTCATATAGAGTCGAGAGGTTACTCTGGAGGTTGCTCTTACGCAAGCTTCAGGTAGACCTTGTCACCTATCATAACCTGCCAATCAGGACCATTCTAGCCAATCCTAAAGAGCACCTAGGGCAATGTATAAGATTCCACAAGGGTTCCATGCACTAGAGTAACTTGCCAGAAACCTACAGCATCCAGATGGGTCCCTGGTCCAGATAAGTCCTGAAACCTAACCCAGCCTCTCCAGAACATCAGATAGTTCCATCTCCCTACCCCATATTAGTGACAGACCCTTCCAATATGAAAAATTTAGAATTGCCATAGCCCAAACACCCCTGATGAGTGTATGGAAAGATCAAAAGTGATGATGGAATTATACGTTGAAGATAAGACTTAACAAATGAATGTGAATGCTGAATCATTACATTGATATCTCTTTTAGTCTCCAGTATTTTAGAGCAGCTAGAAGTAAAAACCTAAAATTGTGAAATTGTAACCCATGTTAAAGTCTGAAGTATGTTCTACAACTAATTGGAAATTTATAGCTTTTTTGCATATGTGTTATTGTTCACAAAAAAAGAAGGAAAATATTGATTGTGATGATAAAAAAGTATTTAAGCTCTCTAGCCTCCTATATTCTGGAGCAGCTAGAAGGAAAAATATGACAGGATCATATGGTAGCCCATGACAAACTCTGGGATCTGTTTGTCATTTTTTAAAGAATGCTTTGAAAACTATTGCTTTTTTATTTCTTTGCTTTGTATGCTTTGTATATATGTTATACTATACAATAAAAAAAAGTTTAAAAAAACAAAAAAATGAACCCATGTTCCTGGGACACTATTGAGCAGAGGGCCTGGCCATGTGCTTCTCTTCCTGGTGCGCTTTACTGGTCAATTGTGCCCACAGAATGTGCAAACTGTGATTCTCTGATTCATTCACTCATGAAATTTTTATTGAATGCCTATTATGTGCAAATTATCCCATGCTGGATACAGAGAAGAACTGCCATAGATTTGTCCATAAGGGGCTTGCGTGTTGGCCAGGACGATGTAAATGAGTGCACTAACAACTCTATTGTAAAGTGGGCTGGGGTGCATGTGTCCTAAGAGGGCCAGATAGGTTTAGAGGAGGAACTGATCACTTCCATGTTGGGGGAGGAAGAGATTCAGGAAGGTTTCATGAAAAAGGTGATCTTTGAGATGGGTTTTGAGAGGTAAATAGGAGTTGGAAGGTAGGGAGAGCATTGCAGGTGAAAGGCACAGCAGGAGCAAAAGCATGGAGATGGGAAGTCATAGGACAGGTGTGAAGATTTGTGGGGGTGGGGATTATGGATGTCTGCTTAGGTTTCCCAGGCTGCTTCTATCAGGGTTGGGTTCAGAGTATGTGCCCAGGAGAGGTGTGGGGGAAGGAGAGCAGTTCAATAGGTACTTTGGGTAAACTTTTGGGATTCTGAACGTATAGGGATTCTGAAAGTCAGGGTCATACAACCCCTGGAGAGGCTATGGATGTGTCTGTCCAACTTTTCATAAATGGAGATGGTAAAAGGGTCCTTTTAAATAAAATAGCACCAATGTGATCCCTTGCATTCATCATTTGCTTCAAGCCTTCCCTGAGCTCCAGCATCTACTCTGGCTTCCCCAGCATCACGGCCAATGGCATGTGAATTCACGAAGGAAATACAGTGCCTTTGCCTGGAAGGGAGCTTTATTTAAGGATCTGGGGAGAAAAGGCTTTTTATTATTATTATTAAAACAGACACAAGTATATTAAGGATAAAAATGTATGCTTTGTATGAACATTTAAAACAGGGACACTATATAGAAATGTTAAGTTCTATGGGTTCTAACATTTGGTTTGCCCAGTATCCTCAGGCAAGATACTTAATCCCTCTACCTTAGACTCTTCCTCTCTAAAATAGGGGTGATGATGATAGTTTCTGCATCTTAGTATTGTTGTGAGGATCAAATGAGATAATGCATGGTATGATAGTAGCACAACATTGTGAATGTAATTAACAGCACTGAATCATATATTTGAATGGGTCTAAAAGGGGAAATTTAAGTTGTATATATGATACTAGAATAAAAATTTTTAAAAGCCCAAAGAACTGTACAACGTAGTAAACCCATATGATTATAATAATATCATTTCATTGATTGTAACAAAGATACCACACTAATGCCAAGTGTTAATGTTAGGGAAAACTGTGTGTCGGGGGAGAGGGTAGAAATGGGAACTCTGTATTTTCTACAACTTCTCTGATAAAAATATATAAATAAATAATGATATCAACTTGTTGAGGTTTGATGAAGAATTGAAGAATATCTGTAATTATCTGAAAAGGCTATTAAAACGTTACCTCCTTTTCCAACTACCTATCTGTGCAAGGCTGAATGTCCTTCATATTCTTCAACTAGAACAAAATGCAGCAACATTTTTTTTGAATGCGGTAGGAAACATGAGCATTCAGCTGTCTTCTTCTAAGCCTTGACAGAGATTTGCAAATATATAAAAGAATTTTCCCACAATTTTTTTCTCACAATTTTTTTTTAGTTTGAAGATACAATTACTTATCATGATAATATTATTTACATTTACCTGTGATGGGTTTATTGTTATTTTTAAAGGAATTAATAAGAAAACATTAAACATTCTTTAAACAGAGATAACCCAGGGTGAACAGTCATCAGCATGTCATTATAATTACTAACTCTCCTATGCACGCCAGGGCATGTCAAGGGGTAGAAAGTGTTGGGAGGTGACCTTGAAGCTGTGCCTATGGACTTGAACCCTATCGGGTACCCTTCCCCCTTAACCAGCCCTCCCATGCTGCTTCTTCCACAAACCCTCATCTCTAGCCACACTGATGGTCTTTTCCTTCTTCCCCAGATTCCACATTCACTTCTCTCAATTTCTCCTTTAAAAGAAGGCTTTCCTTTCCTCCTTGCGTGTTCCTCCCTCTGGCATCCTTCTTTGTGTTGCTGAAAGTGTCCTCTGTCTTCCCACTTGAGTTTGCCCTGTGTGGCTACCTCTCTTCCTTTGTACATCACCTGCTGTGCTGCCTGGGCCACTTCCTTAGCCTCTCTGAGCCTCATTCTGCAGATGGGTGCAGTATGCCCTACTTCTTGGCATTGCTAGGCTTATGATCACGAGATGCTGCTGGCATGTCCCTGGCATGTTCCTCGCCTGTAGATTGTTCAAAGGAAAGGGCAACTTCTCTCTCCCCTTAGTAGGTGGGGCCTTGGGTATAGGCCTCATAAAATTTAGTCTCCTTTGTAGTTGACAGTTACGTTAGGGGAATATTAGGGGTCATTAATGATGTGAGAAAATACCTCAAAGAGTCGAATACATATTCAGGTGTTGATTCCTATACAGACCCAACTTAAAGACAAAACAGAGAGGGCAAGACAGCAATGTTACATGACATTTTACCAAGAAGCAAGGACATTTTGTGTCATTTTGAGATTCCTTTCTTAACTTCTGTCTTGACTCATAGGCTAAAGTGTAAACATATTACATTGACCCAGATACTTGAGTTTAGGCGCACAGGCAGGAGGAGTTCCCTGACATGGTGGGCGTAGAGAGGGAAGGCAGCACAATTCCCAGACTTGGACTGCAGCTCTGCTTCTTACTGTGGGATTTTGGAGAAGGCTCATAATCTCTGTGAACCTCAGTATCCTTACCTATAAAATGAAGGTAGCATCTGTTAGAGGAGTCTTGTATGAAAATACAAGAAAAATGAAATATAGCTGTGAGACTGTTATGAAAGGAAAGAAGCATACCCAGATAAATGACCTATTGAATATGTTTGTTTGAATACAACAAAGAGTATTCACAGTAGGCAAATGGTTTTTCTAGTCCAATATTTCTAACGTGGGGTGTTTGGATTGAGAACATCAGAATCATCTTGGGAGCTTATTAAAATGCAATACGAGTGGTGATTGCAGACATATTTGTTTTGTTCTTAATTTAAAATAATGCTTTCAACATTGTACCATTTTGTATAATGTTTGATCTGTATGTGTGTATATAATCTGACTTTATTGTGTTGTGCTGATTTGAAGCTGTTGTGTACCCCAGAAAAGGCCATATTCTTTTAATCCATTCCTGCGGGTGCAGCCCTGGTGTGGGTGGGCCCTTTTGATTAGGTTATTTCAGTTGAAATGTGATCCACCCCATTTGAGGTGGTTTTAATCCTTTTACTGGAGTCCTTTATGAGAGGATAAAGGATGGAAAAAGCCAAGAGAGTTTAGAGAGAAAAAGCTCCTGGAGAAGCTAAAAGAGGACCCACAGAGAGCTCAGAGAGAGGAAGCTATTAGACCCAGAAGCTGAAAGCAGCAAAAGCCAGAAAAGGACATGCTGACACAGGCCATGTGCCTTCCCTTGTAACAGAGGTGTCCCAGACATCGGTAGCCTTACTTCAGAGAAGGTATCCTCCTGTTGATACCTTGATTTGGACATTTTCATAGCCTTAGAATTGTAACTTATAAGATAATAAATTCCCATTGTTAAAAGGTCCATTTCTGGTATATTGCATTTTGGCAGCTTTAGCAATCCAAAACACAGATTAAGGATTTTCTTTTAATACCTAGTTTGCTATAATTATTTTTCTCTAATCCTGAATGAATTCCATGAAAACCTTTTTTTCTATCAATATATCTTTTCAGATAATCACATATGATTCATCTAAGTTATCATTGTGAAGAATTATGTTGATTGCTTTACTCAGATTAAACCAACCTTGCATTCTTGGTTTAAATGACACCTTGGTCATGGTGTAATATCTTTTGAATCTGTTGCTGGAATTGGTTAGCTAATGTTTTGTTTAGGATTCTTAAATCTATTTGAGTTGGTCTGTAATTTTTCTTTTTATTCTGGTCTTTGTCTAGATTTGAAATTTAGATTATGCTAACATCAAATAAGTTGGCAAGTGTTGCCTATTTATTCTGTGCATAAAATAAGAATTATACATTCCTGAGTTGTTGATAGAATCTTCCTATTTAATTGTCTGGGCAGAGCCACCATATTGCCCAACTCTAAGAGAACACAATTTACCTTGTAGTCTACATGAATGGTAACCTCTGTACTTGTGCAGAGCAAATTTTTTACAGTTGAATTTTCTTTGTGAAAAGATTTTGAAAGTAACAGCTTTCTTGAGATATAATTCATATACAATAAAACTCACCCTTTAGATGGATAGTTTCACAGAGTTGTGCAACCATCACTATAATCAATTTTAGAACATTTTCATCACTCCAAAAAGAAACCCCATATACATTAAGAGCTACTCCACATGGAGCTCCCCCTAACCCTGGCAATCATTAATCTACTTTCTGTCTCTGAATTTGCCTATTCTGGACATTTCTTATAAATGGAATCGTACTATATGGCATTTTGTGTTTGGTTTCTTTCATTCAGCATAAGTTTTCAAGGTTCATCCATGCTGAAGTACTTCATTCATATTTATGGTTTCATTCATTTTTTATGGCTGAATAATATTTCATCACACACATTTTGTTTTTTCCATTCATCAGCTGAAGGACAGTTAGATTGTTTCTACTTTTTGTTGCTATAAACATGCATGTACAAGTTTTTATTTGACCATATATTTTCATTTATCTTGGATATATACTTAGGAGTTAAATTACTGGTTATATGGTAACATTGTTGAACTGTTTGAGAAACCACCAAACTATTTTTCAAAGTGGTTGTAACATTTTGCAATCCCATCAGCAATGTGTGAGGGTTCCAGTTTCTCCACATCCTCATCAACACTTATTATTATCTGACTTTTTATTAAAATCCTCTGTGCTGGTTTGAAAGGATTTATGTACCCTAGAAAAGACATGTTTGAATCCTAATCAATATTCTGGGAGCAAAGGTTTCTTCTAAACTCTATTCAATACTATAGGTTGGAAATTTGATTTGGTTATCTTCATGGAGATGTGACTCAGTCAACTGTGGGTATTAAATTTGATTAGATGGAGACATATCTCCACCCATTCTACGTGGGTCTTGGAATTCTATAAAAGAGGAAGCATTTTGGAGAAAACTGGAGATCCTGAAAGAGCAGAGAATGATAACAATGACAAGAGCCATGAGGGGAACCCACGCAGCCAGAGACCTTTGGAGAAGAAGAAGGAAAATGCTCTGGGGGAGTTTCATGAGGCAGCATGCCTAGAGAGAAAGCTAGCAGACATTGCCATGTCTACCACATGCCCTTCCAGCACAGAGAGAAACCCTGAACCTCATCAGCCTTCTTGAACCAAGGTATCTTTCCCTGGACGCCTTAGCTCAGACATTTTTATAGACTTGCTTTAATTGGGACATTTTCTCAGCCTTAGAATTGTAAACTAGCAGCTTATTAAATTCCCCTTTTAAAAATCTATTCTGTTTCTGGTATATTGTATTCCAGCAGCTAGCAAACTAGAAGCACCATCCTAGTGGGTATAAAGTGATATCTCACTCTGGTTTTGGTTTGCATTTTCATGATAGCTAATGATGTTGAACATCTTTTCATGTGCTCATTGGCCCTCTGATATCTTCTTTAGTGAAAAGTCCATTCAGATTGTTTGACCTTTTTTTTAAAATTAGTTTATCTTATTATTGTTGAGTTTTAGGAGTTCTTCATATATTCTACATTTAAGTCCCTTATCTGATATATGATTTGCAAATATTTTTGTGTTTTCATTTTCCTGATGGTATCCTTTAAATGCAAAAGTTTTGAATCTTGACATTATCTGCTTTTTTCTTTTGTTGCTTGTGCTTTGGTGTCATATCTAAGAAACCATTGCCTAATCCAAAATTTACTCCTATATTTTCTTCTAAGAGTTTTATAGTTTTGGATATTACATTTAGGTCTATGGTACATTTTCAAGTACATTTTTGCACGTGGTAGGAGATAACAGGTCCAACTTCATTCTTTTGTTTGTGAATATCCAGTTGTCCCAGCACCATTTGCCAGAAAGACTGTTCTTTCCAGTCTTGGCCAGCTTATTGAAAGTTTGAATTGTCTTGGCAGGGTTATTAAAACTCAGTTAACCATAAATGTAAATAGTTTATTTGTGGACCCTCAGTTTTATTCCACTGACCTATATATTGATCTTTGTCCCATTACCACACTGTATTGATAACTATAGCTTTGTAATAGGTTTTGAAATTGAAAAGTGTGAGTCTTTCAACTTTGTTCTTCTTTTTCAAATTTGTTTTGGCTATTCAGGGTCCCTTGTGTTTCCATATGAATTTCAGGGTCAGCTTGTCATTTTACACACACACACACACACACACAAAAGAAGGCAGTTGATTTTCTGATAGGGATCGTGTTGAATCTTTCAGTCAATTTGGGAAGTATTGCCATCTTCACAATAATAATTCTTTTGATCCATGAACATGGGATGTCTTTCTGCTTATTTAGGAAATCTTTAATTTCTTTCAGTAATGTTTTGTAGTTTTCAGTGTACTTCTTGTACTTTTATTAAATTTATTCCTGAGTATTTTACTGTTTTTGATGCTATTGTAAAATGGAATTTTCTTAAACTTACTTTTGGGTTGTTCATTGCTAGTGTATAGAAATACAATTGAATTTTGTATATTGATTTTATATCTTGTAACCTTGTTGAAATGGTTTATTAGTTCTAATAGTTTTTAGTGGCTTTTATAGGATTTTCTCTGTAAATGATCATGTCATTTATGAATAGTTTTACTTCTTCCTTTAAAATGTGGATGCCTTGTAATTCTTTTTCTTGCCTAATTACTCTAGCTAGAACCTCCACTGAAATATTGAATGAAAATGGTGAGAGTAGATATCCTTGTCTAGTTCCTGATTTTAGGGGAAAGCATTTCATCTTTCACTTTTACATATGTTAGCCGTGGGTTTTTCATAGATGTTCTTTATCAGGTTAAGAAAGTTCTATCACTGTTTTGCTGAGTGTTTCTTTTTTTTGTTTGTTTCTTATCATGAAAGGAGTTTGGATCTTGTAAAATGCTTTTTCTGCATCTTTCGAGATAATCATGTGGTTTTTATCCTTCTCTCTTTTCTTCTTGATTAAGCTTGTCAGTTTGCCTATTTGTATCTTGGCTTTGAATAGAAGCCTCTTTGGACTCAGTAGTACCCTTTATATATTTTTTATTTCATTAATGTCCGCTGTTATTTTTATTATTTTCTTCTTACTTGGGCTTATTTTGCTGTTTTATTCTAACTTCTTAAGTTAAATGCCTCAATCATTTTCACTTTTTGCCTTCTAATATAAATATTTAAGGATATGTATTTTCCTGTATTGCTTTAAAGGTATTGCATATGCACTGTTCTAATTGATTTCTAATTTTCATTATGATTTCCTATGTGATTTAAGATTGCTTAGAAATGGAATTTTTCTTATGTGATTGATTTAACTTGTTGGACTGTGATCTAAGACTGCCGCTTGTATTATTTCAATTCTTGAAATTTGTTCATACAACTGTTTTGGCCTCCTAATGTACAATTTTTTTCAATCTTTTTAAAAACTTTCTTATTGTATAATATAGCATATATACACAGCAAAGAAAGAAAAAAGCAATAGTTTTCAAAGCGCTCTTCAACAAGTAATTACAGGACAGATCCCAGAGTTTGTCATGGGCTACCATAGCATCATCTCAGATTTTTCCTTCTAGCTGCTCCAGAACATAAGAGGCTAGAAGGAATAAATACTTTTTTATCATCACAATTGACTTTTTTTTTCAATTTTCAACAATCTTAGTGTTCCTGAAAATAATATTTATGTGCTGGTTTGAAATTGTTGTGTGCCCTTGAAAAGCTGTGTTTTAAAATCCAATTCAATATTGCTGGGTGGGATCTTTTTTATTGTTTCCATGGAGATGTGACCCACCCATTCAAGGTAGGGTTGCTTACTAGAGTCCTTTAAGAGGGAACCATTTTGGGAAAAGCTTCAGAGCCCTCACAGCCAGAGACCTTTGGAGATGAAGAAAGAAAATGCCCCTGGAAAAGCCTTTGGAAATGAGAGACAGCTAGCAGTACCTTCCCAGTTGACAAAGGCATTCTGGACCCATCAGCCTTTCTTTTTTTTTTTATTTTTTTACATGGGCAGGCACTGGGAATTGAACCCGGGTCCTCGGGCATGGCAGGCAAGTACTCTTACCTGCTGAGCCACTGTGGCCCGCCCCCATCAGCCTTTCTTGAGCCAAGGTATCTTTATATGGATGCCTTAGTTTTGACATTTTTATAGCCTTTAAATTGTAAACTTGCAACTCAATAAATTCCCTTTTAAAAAGCCATTCCACAAAGGTTAAAATACACTGGGTAGATGGAAATACTAGTAGTCAATGAGAGGGAGGGGCAAGGTATGTATGAGTTTTTTCTTTTTATTTCTTTTCCTGGAGTGATGCAAATGTTCTAAAAAATGATCATGGTGACGGATATACAACTATATGATAATATTGTGAGCCATTGATTGTGCACCATGTATGGAATGTTTGTATGTTAAAAATGTTTGTGTTTGTTTGTTGTTTTCTCAATAAAAATATTTTTTCAAATAATATAATTATAATAATATTGTCTCATCAATTGCGATGAAGGCACCACACTAATGCAAAGTGTTAATGATAAGGAAAACTTATCTAGTAATGCTTTTTTTCTTAGAATCTATCTTTGGATATTAATATAGTGATACCAACTTTGTTTTTGTTGTCATTTGTTTTCTTTATCTCTTTCCTCTCTTTGACTTTAATCCCTCTGATATTTTAATTGTGTTTCTGATATTTTAATTGTTTCTGATATTTTAATTGTTTCTTGTAAATAGTATATGGTTAGATTTTATCTAGTTTGACAATATTGTCTTTTAACTAGACATTATAAACAGGTTAGTTATATTTATAATGATTATTGATATATTTGCATTTATTTTTATCATTGTCTGTGATTTCTATTTGTCCTTCTTTTTCTGTTTAGTTGTCTATTCCTTTCTTGCTTTGAGTTTTACATTCTTGGGTTTCCTACCCTTTTCATACTTTATTTTCTCATCCACTTATTTTAAAATCAGTATAGTATAAATATGCTCTACATCTATTAGTTTAGTGATTATCCCAGTGATTTTAATATGAATGACTGTACTAGGCAGGAAGGCTAGGCTATTCTGAGTGCACATTTACCGCAGATAGCTCAATAACTTAGAATAGCAAAGGTTTATTTTGTATATCACACAGTTAAGTGGTCAGTGGGGGACTATGAGGGACCCACCAGATGGAAGACTCATATCTTGGAGCTCCACCATTTGGAACATGTGGCTTCAAAGGTTGTCACATAATGGGAAGAATGAGTGATGTCTTAGGCTGGGTTCCCCAGAAACAGATTCCGAGAAGATTGGTATGCAAGAAGTATACTAGGGAAAAGTCTCGGGATCATCACCTGTAAGAAAGAAGGAAGCAAGATTGGGTAGAAGGAGAAGTTGCATAAGAGGCCTCTGGCTCTGGGTTGACCTTTCAGAGTTGTCTCAAACAAGTAAAGGAATCCAGGACTTTGTATTCATAACTGGATGTGGGCTGCCCCTGGGGAGGAAGCATAACCTGAGAGAGGTAGCTCCTAGTAGTAAAAAAAAATTCCCATAGAGGATGAGTGTCTCAATTCTGAATGGAGGCAAGGGGTAGAAGTTGAGAAGTACATCATGATATCTACTACAAGAAGGTATACTGCTTTTAGCTGTCATGGGCTGGAGGCCACATTAGCTGGAACTAGTTCCAAGGCCACAACCTAACTGCATGAAAGTCTGCGAAATATAGGAAAGCACATGGAATATTTGGTGAGCACCAACAGTCTCTGCCATAACCTAACTTAACTTCTTAGGTCTGAGGATTGGTGACTTTCAACAACTCTAGAAGTTTATCAGCTATCATCTTTAAATTCTGCATTGAAACCATTCTGTTTTCTCCTTCTGGAGAAATATTCTCATGTCTCTTATTTGTTCGTTCAGATTTGTTTTTTATCTTTTAATCTTTCTAGACTGAATTCTGGATATTTTCCTTGGGTCCATTTTAGTTGACTAATTTTCCCTTCAACTATCTCTAATTTTCAATAACTTTGATTTCAATTTTTTATTTCTAAAAGTTATATTAGGTTCTCTTCAAATCTGCTTGTTTTGTTCATATTTTCATATTTTAAGCTCTTTTTTCTCTAAACATATTTAACATAGTTATTTATATTTTGATATCTACTGTCTTTGAGATCTCTGCTGTTTACTATTTCTGCTGTTTCCCCTTTATGGTGCTGTGTTCCTATGTATGTATATGTTAGTTTTTTTCGTTGAGCAGCTAATTTTGCTTGTAAATTTATCTGTGGATACTCTTTGAGGGTTGTTTTAGAGTTGAAATCATTTATAGAGAATTTGCACTCACTTTTTTTTTTTGCATGGGCAGGCACCAGGTATGCACTTGCTTTTGTTATTTAACCAAGGGTGCTACAAAACTTTGACCTCTTTCTATTTATAACCATTTTAAATTTTCCACTTGAGATTTCTTGGACCACAAAGGTAGTCAGAAACCCATATGAAGATTAGCTGATGGTTATAACTTCTTGTGATAGTTTTTTTTTTCTAATTCACCCAATAGTAGGGTCCAAAGAGATGACTTTCCTTGATGTCTCCTTCTACCCAGTGGGATTTATTTCATGTTCATTTACCTTTAGGGTGCTAGCTTAATGGTGTAGGACGTCTATTTGATTCCCTGCCTTTGGTGAGCTTGCATTTTATCTCTTCATTGCAAAGTCTGGCAGCAGAAACTCTGTTGATGAAAGTGGTTAATCCCAGAGTGTTTCTGGTTTCACTTGTTTGGGGGCTTTGAGACTTCCTTACCTTGTGCCACCTTGGTGGTACATTTTGAAATATATGTACGTAATATATATTCATAATGGAGCACATGATGCATATTTCACCCAGCATTTTAACTGTTTTTGTCAGAAGGATCTTTGGGATATCTAATTGACCATGATTTTGCTAGAACCATCCCCCAGCCATTCTTCCAGGTCTTCCTTCATCACCCTATGTCCGGTGGTCTCTTCTTTCTGAAAATTTTTATAACACTTAGTATTTCCATCAAGTGCATTTGTAGCAATCCCTGGCACCACTAGGCTGAACACAGGTGAAACATGCATGGGCTTTGCATGTAACAGACTAAGGATTTGCATCTTGGTTTTGCTATTTATTGTGGCCTTGGAAGCCTCATCTTACTTAGCTTCCGTTTCCTCATCTGTGTAATAGGTTTGACGACACTTACCTTGCAGTGCTCTCATAGTGGTTAAATGAAACTGAGCCAACTCCAAATATATGCTGGATCTGAATCAGGATAACAAATGACAACTATAGACCACATATCTAAATATTTCAACATTACAAGTGAACTCAAAAAATAGTTATATAAAGTGATTGTGGTCTCCTACCTTGAGAAATATACTTTCACAATGACAAAAAAAAATGTGTATAGCTATGATTTCTCTCCAAATAAAGTTAGTCAACTCTCAAAGACAATTAAATTTATTATTGCTCATGTCTGAAGTTATGTTGATAGATTGGTGATCTTTGGATGAGTAATATAATAAAAACCTACATAACAAATTATGTGCTTATTCCATAAGCACATAGTTTACTTTTCATGTCTTCCTTGCAGCAAAATTATGAGTTATATTGTTGTAATAAACACTTTCATATAATTTGTGTTCTATTGAGATGAATCTATTGAAACCAATTAAACTGCTATCTTAAGGCATTGCGGTTTTTAGATAGTTTTTTTTATTATTATTAAAGAGGTTATGGGTTTACAGAAAAATCCTGCATAAAATACAGGATTCCCATTCACCACCTTGCATTGTGTGGAACGTTTGGTACAATTGATGACAACACATTTTTATAGTTGTACCATTAAGCATACTCCAGGGTTTAACTTCCTCCTTGCCTTCAAAGCATCTTTTGGCCAAACTTCTTCCTCAAGTGTTTGAACTTCATTCAACAAAATTCCTTTGCTTTTCTGAAGGGTTTCTAGCACAGCCAGAACTTTCTTTTTCTCTCTGACATCTTCCATGGTTCCAGTTAGAAAAGAGCTGTATTTATTTTTAATCCCTTTAAAAATGAATTAGTCAAACTTAGATTTTTGAGGTAGTTTTTTTAAAAAAAATATTTTTATTGATGAACCTTCATACATATATAGCCCATACATGGCATACACCAGTGGCTAATAATATAATCACATAGCTGTGTAGTCATCACCATGAACATTTTCAGAACATTTAGAACACTGCAGAAAAAGAAATAAAAAGAGAACTCATATATCCCATACCCTTTATCCCTCCCTATCATTAACCACTAATATTTTAATCTACCCAATTTATTTTACCCTTTATCTCCCCCATTATTTATTTATTTTTTTATCCTTTTTTTTTTTTTTTACTCATCTGCCCACACTATGGATAAAAGGAGCAATCAGATACAAGGTTTTCACAATCACACAGTCACATTATCAAAGTTATATCATTATATAATTATCTTTAATAACCAAGGCCACAGGTACACAACTCAACAGTTTTAGGTACTTCCCTCCAGCCACTCCCAAACACCATAAACTAAAAAGGAATATCTGTATAATGCATAAGAATAACCTCTCAACTGTTCGAAATCTCTCTGCCACTGACACTTTATTTTGTCTTTCTCTCTTCCCCCTTTTGGTCAAGAAGGTTTTCTCAACCCCTTGATGCCAGGTCATGTCTCACCTCGGGATTTCTGTCCCATGTTGCCAGGGAGGTTTGCATCCCTGGGAGTCATGTCCCAAGTAGGGGGAAGGGCAGTGGATTCATCAAGAGACATCATATCTGAGCAACAAAAGAGGTTCTCTGGGGGTGACGCTTAGGTAAAATTTTAAGTAGACTTAGCCTACCCTTTGAAAGAATAAATTTCATAGGTGCAAACCCCAAGATCAAGGGCTTAGCCTGTTGATTTGGTTGTTCCCATTTCTTGTAAGATTATCAGAAATTCTCCAAATGGGGAAGCTGAATATTCCTCCTTTATCCCCAGCCCCCCATGGGGACTTTGCAGATACTCTTTATTCGTTGCCTAAATTACTCTGGGATATATCAGGGCATCACACTAACCTGGACAAACTAACCAGTTCTCACGCCCTATTCAAGATTCCATGTACTTATGGTGTTGAACTAAACTGACCTTTTGGGATTAAAGTGGGTTTGGAGCCCAAAATTGTTTTCTCGTGTTTAGTTTGTAGTTGCACACAATGTGTGATCTATTCCACGCAAAGCACTTTGCTAAGGGCTAGAGTAGGAAGATGGAGAGAAGTCATCTCCATTCCTGTGCCCAAAGGAGCTCAGAGCAGAAGCCAACCTATGAACTGGCAATTCAGCCAAATAAATAGAGGTTCGAGTTAGAGAGGGTAGGACATGTTAGCATTTTTTTTTTTTACATGGGCAGAAACCGGGAACCAAACGTGGGTCTCGGGCATGGCAGGTGAGAACTCTGCCTGCTGAGCCACCGTGGCCCGCCCCATGTTAACCTTTTAATTTTAAGTTGAAACAACACCATTTTGGGACAGGGGAACTTGCTTTCTTTTATCCGTCCTTTATCTGTCTGTCATTTTTTTTGTGGAGGGGGTTGCTTTAAATCCTACCCTTGTTGCATGGCTAATGTTAAGCTTCCCATCCATGTCTGGGGTCAGGATAGCAGGTCAGATGGAGGTTTTTAACTTGGGCCAAGCCTTGTCTTTAGTGGTAAGAGATGTTCCCAAGTCTGGGGCTGGATTCCTAAATGTTGCCAAGGTGTCCAGTACATGGATTCCAAGCCCCTCTGCTTGGAATGTGTCATTCCAAAAACTATGTCAGCACCATCCTTTTTTGTCCACCAGAATGCCAGGTCTAAATAGAAGGAAAGTAGGCACACACTGAGTCGCCCTGGGCAAAATGTGGGGAGTAGGGGAGTCTCCTTTCTCGGCTCCCGTCCAGCTCCTGCCCGTCTGTGGCCTTTACTGTGATGGAGCTCTCCTGCAGCACCCTGCCCCCCATCCTACCTTGTCTGCCCTCCACTCCCAAACGCTCCAAGCTCTGCCATATTTTTATTCCCACCAACCCTCTTTACATAAGATCTCTTGCTAAACAGGATCTACTAAACTAATTCATGTGAAGGTGCACATAATTAATAATAATTGCTTCTTTCTTGAGTCTTTGCATTTTAACAAGCAGCCAGTGCTTTAATAAAAACAAAAGGGAAGAAAGAAAGAAATGTGAATGCAGAATGATAGACCCAGCGAGAGGCTCCCGGGAGCCACTTTTCTGCTGGAATGCCTAGAGGCGGCATCCTTATGGATCAGAGGCCCCAGGCCACCAGCCCATTTGCCTCCTTGTCATCATCGGCCCTTGTGGGGTGGGGAGCTGAAAGCCAAGATTCATGCTGCCCATTATAGAAGGCTGTCCACTGTAAACCGGGGCATCAGCAGAAATGAACTGGGAATCAAAAACTGGAACAAATCGTTTCAATTAGCTAAATCCCAAACCTAATTCAAATAGTATTTCTTCACTGGACCATGAACCAACTTCATTATCCCACAACGCTTCTCCCCCTAGTTGACTAGTTTAATCCAGAATTGAAATAAGAGTTTTCTAAAACTTGGAGCCACTGCTGGAAGGGAGCTCACTGGTCGTGCAGCTGGCTACCAACTCCCTTGCTGTGGGTGAGAGGGCTGAGATGTGGCCGGCACAGGGTGCCATGCACCCCATTGGCCCAGATTGGACTCTTTCCCCCAGTAGCCCCTTTTGTTCTCCACTGATCCATGCAGCCTATTGACTTGGAACCTCATGAGCCAGTATACCCTGTATTAGATCTTGTACATTTTTAAATTGAGGGCCTCTCTTAAACAAAGAAGCTCATAATCCAAATGAGACATGGGTAGGCAGACTCCCAGCCTTCCCTCCCTCCCACAATCCTAGAAAATCAAAGGGGAAGCTGTAACATCTGTTGTAGCCTGATTTATATTATGACTAATAGTGTCATCACTGTTGTTATTTTTTTGCCTTGATTAATCTCCTTTATAATTTACCTTTCAAAGAGCATAATAGCATTCCTCCAAATGAGTGTTTTTAGCAGGGGAAAATTTTGCCTGCAGGGGACATTTGACAAAATCTGGAGGCATTTTTGGTTGCAACAACTGGACAGGGAGGTGGGTGTGCCACTGGCATCTAGTGGGCAGCCAGGGATGCTGCTGAACACCCTACAGTGCACAGGGCAGCCTGCACAGTGGAGTATCTGGCTCCAGATGGCAATGGGGCAGAGGCTGAGAATCAACACAGAGGGAGAAAAACCTTCCCTACAATCCTGCTACCTCAACAAATTAAGCCCCACTTTTCCATGTGCTTCCCAGCCTCTGCCTACACTGCCAATTCAATTCCCACAGTTCTTACAATCACGGTGGGAACACAAACTACATTCCACTTTTTCTCTCTCAATACTGCATCCCGAGCTTTTGTACCTCTTGCTTATTTGTCTTCATAATTACCATTTTAGGTGGGTGTAATCTTCTACTCCTGGCAGTTGCTACCCCGTAATTTACCTGACCAGTCTGAGTTTCTCTTCGGGACTGTCTTTTGAGGGACTTGCCAAGCGCGTTCGACAGGGCTGGGGGTGGCGGGGGTGGGCTCTGTCCTGGCCAGTCTTTTCCTCTTCCTGCAGCCCAGGCGTCAGCATCACGGTCCTCATCATCAAAAGGCCTTTATGAAGCGCCTTGGTGAATATATATTGGCCCCAGGTAGTGGGGCACTTCTGCAGAGATCTTCCCATCAGCCCCTGCCATCTGGGGCTTGTCGGCTCAGACAGACAGCATATATGTGAGGCAACCACGAAGGCACCCGAAGACCGGGCCGCAGGCCCCAGGCAGAATATGCAAAAACAGATTCTTAGGCAATGTTCATGCCAAGAGTAAGTGTGCTTGCGATTGCAAAGACAGGCCCGATTCCCAAAGGGAGCCTGGACCTTGAATTCTCTCCTCTAGCTGGCTGGAGATTTCTTGGAGGACAGGGGATTTTAGAAGCCCCTGGGAGGGAAACAGGAAGGGAGAAAGGGAGGGAGGAGGGGCAGGGGAGTGGCTTGATAGGCCCAGGGCTTGGGTGGAATATTCCAGGCCCACAGTGCTCAGCCTGGCAGAAAAATAGATGTCCAGCAGAGACGGTTTTCTCAACTCCTTTCTGCCCCTCCTCCCACCTCTCACCTCCTTGCTCCTTTTCCTTCCCTTGTAGGTGTTCCATGAGCAGGGCATTCTCTTCGGCTACCGGCATCCACAGAGTTCGGCCACTGACTGTATCCTCAGCCTTTTTCAAATGACCAATGAGACCCTCAACATCTGGACCCACCTGCTCCCTTTCTGGTACCTGCCGACCCCCTTGGTGGTCCTGTCCCATTCGGGAGCCCTGAGAACGAAGGCTTCATTAAAAGGCAGCCGGGTTTGGGGAGCTGAGATTCTGTGCTGGGATTTGGGGATCCCCTCCCCTGCTGGCATGAGGGGGTGGAGGTGGAGGTGGGCCAGGTGGAGGTAGTCACCGGCATGAGCTTTAGGACATGGACTCTGGTAGGATTTGAGGGGCTCCTGACAGCCTCCAGTCTTTCTATGGCCCCCAGCCCCTGTGCTTGACTTGACAGCACTGTTTCAGTTCCTTCAGTGTGGGTGAATTTCCAAGTCTCCCAGAAGCCCGGGTTTAAAATGCCCTTAGTTGGAGCAAGCCACTTAACCACTCTGAGCTTCATGTTTTTCCATCTGCAAAATAGGAGTGAAAGCGGGCACCTCTCCCAGGCGCAGGATGCTCTCTAATCATTCTGGAACCACAGCAAGTGGGAAGCACTTTTGGCGGCAGCTAAAGAGCTAGTTTTGCCAGCTAAGAGCAGAACTCTGGGAAGGGAGTACATAGAAATGGAGTTGCCAGGAAGGTGAAGAGGGAACTTGCTGAGAAAGGAGGAGGCCAAAGACCGACTCCACACACCTCACAGCTGTGCTTAATGGAAGGAGAGTGGAGATGAGGTCACATGTACTCTGAATCATGGATATCAGAGTGGAAGGACCTCAGAGGTCATTCAGAGCCCTCTCCTGCCCAGACCACTGTGGGCTGACATCTCTGTGGCCTGGAGAAGGGGGTGGCTTGCTTACATCACACAGCAAGTTGTGGCAGTGCCTGGCCTCTGGATTCCCACTGCCAATCACATCAAGAAGCAAAGACTAAAGGAGGGTGCTGGGGTGGGCTCCAAGTAGAGGTGGGCTCCAAGTAGGGGTGGGCTCCAAGTAGAGGTGGGCTCCAAGTAGAGGTGGGCTCCAAGTAGGGGTGGGCTCCAAGTAGGGGTGGGCTCCAAGTAGAGGTGGGCTCCAAGTAGAGGTGGACCCCAAGGAAGGCCTGAGTGCTTCTAGGTTAGGGCATGGCTTGTCTGACCCAAAGTTAGAAGACAGACCTGTGGCCATTTAACAGGGGAAGGCTATTTGGTTCCAGAAACTTTCCCAGTGCAAAAAGGAGAGCATTCAGATGTGGGGTGGAAGTAGGACGAGTTGTAAGGAAGCACGTCAGCCCCAAGACTGGGAAACTGCAGACTAGTCGGGGGAAGCAGCAGGGCCCTGCTCTAGGGGGCTAAGTGTCATTTTAATGTTTTACTCAAGCAAAAAATATACATGCTGATAATTTCTTGCATTGCAGAGGTGATCCGAGTCAGTGTCTTTCCCAGGCTTCTAGTTCTCTCCAGAATCACCAGGTTGAACCGTTTTTTGTCCAACTCCCCAGAGCTGTTCTGGGGACAGCTGAGCACCTGTGACTTTGCCCTTTTGCTCTTCCAGCACCTACACGTCTCTCGGTCTCTTGGGCAGCTGCGTGGCAACCACTTCATGGTGAACCACGGTTGACTTAGATTGTACTGAGAATTGTGCCACCACAAAGAGCGCTGCCCTGCGTCTTCTTGTTTGTGGGTCTTTGAGTGCCTACCTGTGGGATGAATTCTTCACTGCTTTATAGCTGAGCCGTCAGGCGGAGGCCCACCCCCTGCAGAGGCAGATACCCCTATACTCTGCCAGCTCTGAGTCCAGGAAAGGTTTGGGAAACCTGGATTAAGAGGGCCTGAGGAGATGGGACAATGGAATCATCTTGAGATGGCATTGAGAAACAGCTACTAGCTTAAGCTTGATTTCTGCTGGGACAGGAGTAACAAGACTTCCAATGAAACCCTTTCCAAGAAGGGTTTAGCAACACTGTTAGTCCCTGTATAAAAATTGTCCTAGTGTCCCCTCCCCTGGAGGAGTCGGAGGGAAAGGGAGCCGGTCGTCTAAGAGCAGTCTGCTGTCAAATCCCCACATGTGGCTTACAGGCCGGGCCTATCTGATGCAGAAAGGAGCAGTGTCTCTGTATATAGATGGAGCCCTGAGGTCTGTGCTCAGCTGAGTGGTTAGCTGTGGGACTTGGCCACTCAGAAAATTAAATGCATCTTAGTAGAAGAATAAGGGAGAAAATAATCCAGTTTCTGCTAGACCTTCAAGGTCCTGCCTGGGGGATTGCTTCTGCTCAAGCGGACAAAGCAGAAGGAGGAGTATGAGGAGGCCAAGTTTGGGTCCTGTGAGAAATGGTTGAATGAACCTGGGCTGTTTCATGTGGAGTTCATGGATGAGGCTGGGCACCGAGATTGCCCTGAAACATTTGATGGACTTGGTTTTTATGGTCCTGACAGAGAGAACTAGGGCAAATCACTGGAGGCAGGTTCTGGGGAGAAGGATTTAGGTTCAGTGAGGGAGAACTTTCCAACACTCAGAGCTGCCTTGGCAGATCGTGAATACCCTGTCGCTGGAACTGTGTACATGGAAGCTGGAGAATCTATAAGAGGGTTTCAAAAAGCACCATGTGGTGGTGGTGTGGGTGTGGGGGGTACAGTTGGACTAGATAAATCTTAAAGGCTCTCTTCTTACTCCGCTGGTCCATTCCCAAAGTACTCGCTCCCCCGAGGAAAAGACCTCCTCCCCCAGCTTATGCATTTCACCACAGCGAGAACACATAGGGACTGGCCTCCCCTGGGCCGTGGGAGGTGAGGGTAGTCAGGTGAGGAGAGTAAGGGGACCCTGACCACGGAGGCTGAGTGTGCCATGCTGGGTTGCAGGTTCTTCACGTGGAGGTTCGTGACCGCACTCTATATGACGGATGTCCAGAATGACAGCTACTCGTGGCCTCTGCTGGTGTACATGGGCACCAGCTGCGTGTTCCCCCTCGCGTCCAGCTGTGCACACACCTTCAGCTCTATGTCCAGGAAAGCCCGGCACATCTGCTATTTCCTGGACTACGGTGCAGTCAACCTCTTCAGCCTGGGTACGTGGGCCCCCGCTCTTGCCTTCCCTCCCCCGTGAGCCCACTCCCCCTAAGGCTTTGAGGGATTTGCAGAAGAGTCACAGGAATATCAGTGCCCCTGTCTGGATCCCTGCTGAGCGTTTATAAAGAAGCTTGTCCAAAGGTGTGCTGGTAAATGTTTGACAACAGGCTGTCTGGGGACAATGCCCTAAGATGTAGTGTTTGTGTGATACCCCGACATGGCTGACATCAAGCTACCAACGTGGCATCACTGAATGCAGAGTTGGAAAGAGGTATGCAGTAGCACTCCATTACATGGTAATTCCACTCTGCACGTACAATAGAAGTAAATTTCTTTTATTAGTATAATTTATTTCATTGTAAGTTTCTGCAATTTAATTTTTAATGATGGCCACATGTAACAGCAGCCTCCAAGATTCCTGAAACTAATTACTGGCTCTTACGAGCCAAGATGAGTGATGCCAGCACACCAGTGTTGGTCTCTGCCACATCTGGTAGAGAAGGACAGAGGGGTGGGTCAGAAATCAAATTTGCCCCAAGGCTCAGAAGAGTTAAGAGAATTGCTCAGAGTCCTACAAGAATAGAGTGGTGGACCCAAAGCCAATGATGTTGGGTGCTGGCACCCCCAAACTCCTGGTGTCCTCCTTGATGTGATTACATCCTCATTTATGCGATACCCTCTTCCTCCCACCTCTTCTTTTCTCCTCCTCCTTGTGGGCATCTATTCCTCCCCCAGCATCCTAGTTTAGCCATTTCCTTCCTCCTGATCCTGCTCTGGATGTGAAAGTCAACGACATTCGTTTGCCGAGAGGTGGTCCATTAGGAGCATGCTATGTACATCCATTCCTCCTTATTTCCTCTTCTCTCCCTTTGTAAGTCACACACACACACACACACACACACACACACACACACACACACACACATGCAGCTACATCGCCTCCCACTCCTCAAGGCTCTGTTGTCTGATTCCCACCACTCACTGAAACTGTGGTGGGCGAGTTCCCAACTGTCTGTTAGGGTCCGTGCAGGCTTTTTTATCTTCTCTCCATCCTTTGATGCAGGGGCCCCTCCATCCTCTGGGAACCCCTGCTCTTTGACTCTTGTTGTACCACTCTCCTGCATCTCCACGTACTCTTTCACTTCTCATCTCCTTTGCTCATCATCCCTTTCCCTGCTGCTCTTCTAGTTGGGTGAGCTCAGAATCTGTCCTTGGATTCTTCTCTTATGCTGTCCAGCTCCCTGGGTGATTTCCTCCATGCCCACGCCATCCCCCAATACGCCCAGACAGCAGGCTCCCAAACTCCTATCTCTAGTTGAAACTGCTGGCCAGAGGTCTGTCACCTCCCAGCCCCTGACTTCCCATTTGCTGCTCCTCCTGCAGTGTCCCTCCTGGCCAGTTGTACTACCTCCCACCAAATGGCCCAAGCCAGAAATTTATAAATAGCCCTTGAATTCCCCCTCCTCTTGATGTCCCCTGCCCATCTCAATGTCCAAGATCCTGTCTAATCAGTTCTGGACTCCCGCTAAACCTTTTTCCTAAACATCCCTCAAATTTGCTCCGTCTCCCATCGTCTTGGCTTGGATACTTGGGTCTGTCACCTGAGCTGTGATAACAGTCCTCTGCCTTCCTGCCCGTCTGAGTGCCACCCGGCTGCCCCTAGGAGGTTTCCACCACACATTCTGATGTAACACTTTTGAGGCCCCTCATGTCCAGGGTGAAGCCAGCCTCTTCTATGGCCCTCAGTCACCTGGCCCTGACTCAATGGTAGGAGCATTTATCCCTCACCTATAAAATGGGGATAATGCAGTATTTGTGTCAGAGTTTGCATATGTTTGTATATGTAAAGCACTCGGAACAACACTGAGTCCATGGTGAATTCTCAGGATAGGATCTGGGTGGGCAGATAAGACAGGGGAGGACTTTGGCGGGGGGTGGGGGACAGGTCATGGCACCAGCGAGGATGTAGAGGCATGACTGCCTGTGGGTTTGTGGGCTAAGCCAGACCCCTGATCCTGAGGGGGCCAGATGGCGCCGTGTGCCGGCTCCCTTCCCAAGGCTGGTCTTTCTTCCTCAGGCTCGGCCATTGCCTACTCTGCATATACGTTCCCCGACCCGCTGGTGTCCACAACCTTCCATGACTACTACGTGGTCCTGGCCGTGCTGAACACCATCGTCAGCACGGGCCTCTCCTGCTACTCCAGGTACTGGGGCCCTGTGGTCCCCGCCGGCGGTGGGGGCCTCTCATGCAGCTCCGCGGGGCCGAGGGAGGGAACCGCGGGGGAGGTGGGGAGGAGTGGAACGGGCAGTCGGGAGCCAACGACTCCACTCCAGATGGGCCTCCTGTGGCCAGCTTCCTGGGTGTACGACCTGTGTAGTCAAGACAGTTTCACTGTCTTGAAATGCTGAATAATTTTTGAACAACGGACCCTGCATTTTCATATTGCCCTGCACCCTGCAAACTATGTAGCGGGCCCTGCTGCACGGCAGGTCACTTTTCCTCCTTGAACCTCCGTTTGCTCATTTATAAAATGGGGGTCACACATTTACCTCCTGAAATGGATGTAAGGATTATAGATAATCACCCAGAGCGCCTAGCTCAGGCCTGGCGCAGAGGGAGTGCCCCGTAAGTAGGCAGTGCACCCACAGCAATGGAGTCAGCCTGGCTCCAGGTGTTTGGGGGTGATGGGTGATATTCACTGTCCGACACATTCCCAGCGTGGGGGGGAGGGCGCCCCTGGCCATGAATTCTCCCAGCTCACTGGCTTTAATTCCTTCTCTCTTTTTTCCTTTCACTCAAGAAAGCTCATTGGAATGTGATGCAAGGGACATTGTTATGGGGGATAAACTGCATAGTTTACTTGGCTCTTTGTAAAAGTGAACTGCCCCAAAGTTCCGCTCCCCTGCAGTTTTTTAGGAAACCTCACATATGGCTGTGGGTGGGGAGACAGCCCTCGCCTAGTGGTGCCACGGTGCTGGGTGTTGCCTGGGGCAGGGCCTTCGGTGGTGAGCTGGGAAGCTGGCGGGTGGCACCTGAGCCCTCCACTTCAACTCCTTCCTCCGCCCCCACTCCAACCTCTGGTCCTTTTCAAGACCACAATTCGGTGACCCCATTTGAGTCACCCTACTTAGGAGTACTGCAGGTCTCAAAGAGTTATTATCGGCGGCCCACCATTCTCTACCCCAAACCCTGCCAGATAAGGAAGAGGAGCAAGACATGTGCCCCTGAAACTTCTGGGAATATTTTGGCCCTAGCTTCTTTTTGGTGGCACCTAGGTTTGGTGGGACTGAGGCAGAGGTCGCCAAACTTTCCAAACTTGACAAATTGGTTTTTTTGAAAAAATGAAGGCTAGATTCTTAAACAGCATCAGGAATACCTGTCCCGGCATACTTTCCTTTTACGTGTTCTGAGACAGCCTAGAAATATCCTTTGAATTGCTTTTGGTGGGAGTTAAACTCTGGTTTCCAGGGATGTCTCTGCATGGTTTTTTGAGTTGCTTCATTCATTCTCCACTTCGGGGGAGAGGGAGGTACAGGCGCAATAAACGCTTTTCTCTTCTGGAAATCACAGCACTCCCATAAAGCTGTGAGGACATGGGGTGGACAATAAAATCAAACGTCAGGGTTATTTCCTTCTCCACCAACTCCTCAAGGATTCTGACAATTAATTAAAAGCTCTTTATTAAGCACAGCCTCTGCCAGACTGTGGAGCTGCCCAGATGATGGAGAGAGAAGGAGATTGGGCCCCTGCCTTGGGTGAAATAAGGCCTAACACACATTAAAAAAGGAATAACCATGCTAAAGATACCCAGGAAAGGTGAAGAAACCTGGGCCTACCTGAGGTGGGACAAGGACATGTCACTCCCGGTCTCTTGGCTCCTGCAGACTCTATAGCCCTGGTATTTGGAATTTTGGATTAGAGAAAGGAGGGAGGCTAGGGCTGTGGTTCTGAGACAGGGAAAGTTTCATGGGTGTGGAAGAAACAGACCAAAGTTAATGATCCACGACTACTGCTTTTCCATGAACTCAGAATGCAAATTCTTGGAACACGTGTTGTCTTTCCTTAAGGTTGTGAATCAACTGTAAACCACCAGGCTGGATTTTTCTTCTCGCTGGGAGTCCTCCCTGATTGGCCAGATAAATGGAAGGCTCTTTTGGATATGGTATGCCTGGTGCCTTTCAACAAACTTGTTTAACAGGGCTGTTTGGCTAGGAACTGTCTGAATGTCCATGCTTGAGGGCCTCTCCCTTTGTCAATGGGATGGATTCTTTCTTTTGTTATGGGGCACATTGGTTGCTATTTCATCTACCCACTCAACCCATCTACCCATCCATTCATCCATCATCCATCTACCCCATCCATTCATTCATCCACCTATCCATTCATCCATTCATCATCCATGCACCCTCTTATCTATCCATCCATCCATAACCCATCCATTCATCCATACACCTATCCGTCCCTTCATCCAACCAGCCGACATTCCTTGAATGCCTGCTATGCCACCTCGGCATCATGTTAAGACCTGGGGATGTCTGGAGGAGTAAGGTGCAGTCCTTGCTCTCAAAAAGCGCCCAGTGCAGTAGGAGAAGCAGATGGTGGACTGCCCAGTAAAGCCCAGGGTGGGGCCATCATTTCCTTTAGACCACAACTAAACAAATAATTATAATACAAAGTGACACATGCTTAGATACACAGGGTTCTGAGAAGCATCATTGAATTGAACATTGAAGGACAAGGTTGAATAGTTGCTGGAGAGGAGGAATGGACCTTTGGGGCAGAGAGAATAGCCTGGATAAGGGTGAGGGGGCCAGAGAAGATGGACATGACTAGAAAGCAGCAAGGAGCTTCAGAGTTGCCAGAGCCTATAGCTAGAAGAAGGAAGAATGGCTAGAGAGGGGATACTTAGGTGGGCTGAGGATTTGAAGCACATCTTATGTCCTCCCAAGGACTGGCCCTTTGCTCCTGAAGGATGATAATCCACCTTGGAAGAGAAGCTTGTGGCTGAAGCAGGGGCTCAAGGCAGAGCTGGACCAGAAAGGAAGGAAGAGGGCAAAGGCCACATTTTCAGTGTCAGAGGGAGAGTGGAATGTTCTCTTCTGCTGACCCTTCCAGTTTCCTTCTCACTTTGTCCTCGTTCCTTTCCATGTTTGTGGTTTGCCCTGCTTTCACTAAGTCCATCCTCCTCTCTGCTCTCATTCCCCTTCTTTGGTGTCTAAAGAGTGAGAACGATGACATGCACAGGGAGTGATACTGGCTGTGATTTACTTTAGCAGAAGCAGGTGGGGAGAAGGGCACCGACTGACCCAAGTCCTGGATTTCCATCTTGCTCCACCACGGACTTGCTAGAATCTGGGCTTCAGCGTCCACCCCTTACACAAGGGCATCTGAGAAGATGTCCTCAGGGTTCCTTCTGGTGTGCACATTCTGAAATTCCAGGGTCTTCCCCTAAACTTCTCTGCTTGCCTCTTCCTCTTCCAAGCCCCACCATGCCTCTCCCTCCTGCTCCATCCATTCACTGTGTGGCCAGGAAGTCCCAGAGGGCAGTTTTCCCCTTCCCTAAGCAGAGAAGACCATGAACCCTAATGCTAATTGTTAAACTTTTCAAATGCTTACCAGAAAATTGTTTAAAATTGCCTTTACTCATTCAAAATACACACCATTTATGTAAATCTCAGCATATAGAACTTTATAGTCCCCTGGGTATTTTTTTTTTTTGCTTCTGTCTTGGGACTTCGTTCAAATGAGCATCTTTTGGAAAGCTACCTCCCCCTTCCATAGTATTTGAGAGGGGAAATGAGAGATACCGTGACCTCCCTGTGGAGTCTGCAGTGAGGTGGGGGTGAGTAGATCTTGGCTTGCTTGTAGCTGCCAAACATCCAAAAGGCCCCGGAAGGAGTTGTCGCACACCCCCCTTTGAATCGGTACACAAACAGGGTTTGTATGTCACAATTCACTGTAGCCACCTTTTTGTTCTTCGGTTTAGTGCTTCAAACACTGATCCTTCTGGACCAGTTCTTGTTGAGTGAAAAGTCCAATGGGCTTTTCTCTCCAAAGGAGAGAGAGCACTTTTCACCCCCATAGAAAGTGAGCTGCAGGGGGCAGGAATCCAGCCTCAAGGGGGTCTGGAGGATGGAGCAGGATGTAGAAGGCTCAGCGCACAGTGGTTCTAGGACGGATAGCAAAGTGATGCTGGTGGTAGGGGCTGTGGGCTGGCACGTGGAAATATCCACGCTCCTGTGAGTCTTCGAAATAGGACAAAGCCCATACAATATGACAACCATAAACGCACACAGCTACACAGAAGCACGTGCAATAGGAACATTTTTCAAAGCTAGCCAAAGACCCACCGGTTTCAACACTAGCTCCAGAATTCTGGTTGCTAAGCCCTCATGTTGGTAGCAAGAAGATTTATCAGGTTTTGGACTGGTATTGAAGTGACACTCTCTTAACCCAGCTTCTCCCAACATTGTTTTTCCCACCAATCTTGTTCAGAGCAGAGGAGACCAAACTCTCTGTAAGTGAGGCCCTCAACCCTAGGCTGTAGGAGCTGACGGAAGCTGGGCTTTGTAGACTTTGGGTTTGCAGGGATGCTTTCGAGGATCCTGTGGCTCCGGTCCCTCACTCCCTGAATCTCTGGCTGTGGCGACACCTTGTGGCTAGATACAGAATTGCACTTCTTGGTGGGACGCTCCCCTTCTCTGTGGCTGCTGGTCCTTCTGCCTTTTTATATTTTATTTTTTCCCTCTGTTGCACTCTCTTTCCTATTCTGCTTTTTCTCCTTCTTTTTCCCCTGTAGACTCGGCTTTGCAGCTGGAGAGGCTGGTCCGTTTGCCCCTGGGGAAGCACTTAATCAGGCCGGGCGAAATGTTGTCTCAAGTCACAGAAAATCCATGCTTTGGGGGATGGCCCTCACCAGCCAGAGCCGGCTTTCTTCGTGTGTAAGTGGCCACAGAAGGAGCATGCTTTAACGGCGAGCCTCTTTACCGAATAGTGCATGGGGAAGGAGGGAGCATCTGCTGTGGCTGGGCAGGGTCTGTCGGGGGAAGACTGAAAAGGCAGTTGAGGCAGGTACCATAGTTCTTGGGGTTTTGAGGGATTGCACCATTTGTCCTCTGGGGCAGAGGGGTGCACGTAAGGGGACGGGCTGGATGGGGTCTGAGGTGTGCTCAGCCCACTGCAAGGGAGAGAATGTGAGATTGGAGAGCCAAACAGCCCTGGGTGTCCACCCTAGCTTTGCTTCCTATTAGCTCGTCTGACGAATCACCCAGAACCTGTCTGTTCCCTCCTGCTCCAGTTTTCAGGTCCAACATGGTTACAAGATGGGAGTGGGTGAGAATGGTTCCTTACAACACGTAATTTGCAGATAGCTGCCATTTATGACCATTTGTGCTGTGCACAGTTTAAACATCCGGCGAGCATCATTTCATCAAACCCTTAAACAACCCTGGGATTGTTACCCCTGTGTTACACAGGAGGACCCCAGGCACACAGAGGTTAAGGGACCTGCTGAGGTCATGCTGTCACTAATGGCAGAGCAGGTATTTGAACCCTGTGTGTTCAGGTCACATGCGTCATGTTGATTCCCGGCACCGGGCTGCCTCACTCGTACAGTGCTTTGTGCTTTAATCGAAGGACGTGGCTCTTGTTTTGGGGAATGGATTGAAATCTCTTGTTTCTCTTCCTCCTCCTTGACCTTCTCCCACTACCCCAGAGCCATGTGTTTCTGTGGTTTATGGGCAGGGACAGGAAAGAAGCAGAAACCTGTTGGCCCTGTGGATGTGGATCTTGCCTCTGGAGGCCGTGGGGCTTCCAGGGACCCATGGAGAAGCATCCTCAAGCCGTCCTTGCTCAGCCGCGCTGAGAACTGTGTAGATAACCCCATCCTGCTGAAGGTCTCTGTCCTGGGACACGTGTCTAAGCAGGGTCAGGGGACCCAGATCCCTCTCCTGCCTTGTAGAGGGTTCCCTGCCAGCCCAGGAGGCAGCCGTGGGGGCCTGTGCTGTGTCCCTAGTGAGAGATGTAGATGGCAGTGGGGTTTGCAGTCACGTGGCTGCACTGACTCAGAGGCAGGGACAAGCTACCCAGGGAGAAATGGGCTGTGAGGGATCAGCAGACGGGGTTCCAGGGAGAAAGGGCAGGCCTGTGGGCTGGGACAGAGGGACTGGGAAGCAGAGGTGGAGAGGCAGAGACCAGAAGACCCTATCCCTGCCAGAGTGTGTGATGAAGCAGGCTAAGGCTGAAAGGGGCCCGAGTGCTTCCACTGACTGTGTCAGAATGGCCACCCAACAGTTCCCAGTGCATTGGCATTGCAGAGCGCCCATGCTGGGGACCCTGGCCCTTGCCCTGCAGCCTTGTGGGTACCCAGGACCCAGGGCCCGTAATACCCTGTGGTTGTGGTGTTGCCTTGGTGGTCCGGCTTGGGCATGTGGGCACTTCCCTACTCGAGCCTCAGGCTCAGGGTTTTGTGTGGAGAGCTTTGTGATTTCTGTTTTCCATGCCCCTTCCGTGTTCTGCTGGGTAACTCCCCTCACCCTCTGCTGCTGGCCGCACCTTCCCAAGCTGGGCCCAAGCTGAGGCCGCGTCCTACTCTGGGAGGACTCACCTCTCTTTGAGGCCGTTAGCATCACTCATTAGTGTGGGCTTCATCTGTCTGTGGATTGGGGGCAGGTTAGGAGGCATTGAGGAAGGGGAGAAGGAATGACTTTATGTTAACTCACTTTCCTCAGGACGGCATGCCTGTGGAGGGTTACTAAATATTCCAGAAACCTCTTAAAGCAATCAAATCCTCTTGAACCAGGGCTTCTGAATGGCTCTGACTAGTTAGACATGTCTTACCTCTCACCATATGTACTGGGTCTGAGGATTCTGTGTTAGTGGGGCTACCCCACAGCCCACCATCCTGGTGGTGATTGGATGTTTAAAAGCTTATTTAGCAACTGGGTGGGTAATGGTGGCTCATTACCATGGCAGAGTTCTCGCCTGCCATGCCGGAGACCCGGGTTCGATTCCCTGTGCCTGGCCATGCAAAAAAAAAAAAAAAAATGCTTCTTGAGCAATTAAGTAAGTTGGCCCTTAAACGGTTTCTGCCCAGTGCCTCCTCCCTGGCTTAGTTTGGACACTGCTGCTTTTCATGGTGAGGAGATGTTCCCTGACATCTTTTCGTGTCAGGTTGAGTCATTTCCCATCAGGCAGGAGAATTGGAAAAGGCTGGTGGAGAAGCTGCTAGCTGCAGGAGGTTGGGCAAAAATGCGCGACCTCCATTGATATTTGTAGTCCTCATTTACTTTCAGTGAGCACATGTGTGTGTGTGTGTGTTTAATTTGCTGAAACTCTTTTCCTTCCCCAATTTAGGTTTCTTGAAATCCAGAAGCCCAAACTCTGTAAGGTGCTTCGTGTCCTTGCCTTTGCTTATCCCTACACCTGGGACTCCTTTCCCATCTTCTACAGGGTAAGGAGCATGGCTACATCTCTACTCTGCCTGTTGGCAACACCAGGGAATCAGCTATTTCCTGGGCTCCTGGTGGTCACAGAACCATGCTGGGCACCATAGGACACATGGTGCTGCCCTAGTAGCACTTGCTGAGTAGTTAGGAGATGGCATGAACACAGAGACCTAGACAAGCAATCCAATGTGCTGGCAGCCAGTGGTAACTGGGAGCTCGGGAGCAATCACAGACGGCTGGAGAGGGGAGGCAGCGTGAGGTTTTGTAGAGTGGCCAGGATAATGGGATCTGGAGGCAAATCTTTAATACTTACTTGCTGTCTGTCCCTGGGCAAATTATTTACCATCACTATGCTTTCATTTTCGTCATCTGTAAAATGGACATGATATACCACCTCAGGTTGTGGGGAGATTAAATGAAATAACATGTAAAGTGCTGGCAAGAATCCAGTAAATGCATTATATTATCATCGATCAATATATAATTAGTATTGAAGAAAAAGGTATGCTTGAAAGTCTTGAAGGATGGACAGAAAGGAGGTGGACAATGTGAAGGAAGAGGGTGTAGAAAGGACAAGAAGTGGGGCGGTCCATGAACCCTCAAATCAGAAGGGCCTGAATTCAAATCCCAGTCCCTGGCTCACTGGCTGTACAACCTCAGGCAGTGTACATAACCTCTCTGAGCTTCAGTTTCCCCTTCTGTAAGTGAGGCTAATATTTCCTCCTTCATAGGGAAGTAGAAAGGATTAAGCAAAATAACTGACCTAAAGGGCTCAGGCACAGCCAGTGCTTGGTAAGCGGAGTCCCTTCCAGGGGCAGCCTGTGGGTGTGGTGTCCAGGGCTGAGATGGCAGGGTCAGGAGGGAAGAATAGGGGCAGAGCGGGCTGCCTCGGCTGGGGCATGGAGCACATACTCTGGGCTCTGCCTAGTGTCCCTGGGGGTGACCCAGAGATGAGGGTGCAACCTGTTCCCCCCACTCCTTCCTTGAAGGCACAGACCATGCACAGGAAACCACAGCTGGTGGAGCAGGTAGGCTCCATGCCCCACCTGGTCATACACTGTGGGCTCTACGTGAGCAAAGAGCAGTGAGCTGCTGGTGCGCACCCGCGTGGAGCTGGGCTGGGCGGTCTGATCTTAGCCACTGCCCCCGTGAGGAGGAGCACAGCCTTTAGGAGGCATCATTCAGATCCCAGCTCTACCATTTGCTGGTGGTTTTCATCTCCCTCCCTGGGCCAGGTTCCTCATTTGTAAAATGGGGATAATAAAGTTTGCTTAGTGGCTATGGTTGAAGCTCCATGAAATGATGCAAGTCACAGGCAGGGCCAGTACCCTCAGTAAGTGGTAGCTACTATCATCGTTTATAATAATAATAACAAAACTAAAACAATATGATGGCCATAATTAATAACTTGTAATAACTCAGAAGACCTTTTAGGGATTAACATTTTTATTAGGACCATCAGTTCAGTGGATACAAGTGAATTCAAGTGCTCAGTAGACCACTTGATTGTATTTACAATTTTACCCCCAGAAAGAAAGAAGGGTAATGCTATTTCTAATACATTTTCTTTTCCCTTTCTTATATCTCCTTTCCTTCTCCCTCCTCCTCCTCTCTTTTTCTTTCTTCCTTTCCTTGTTCATGATTAAATAATCCAGAAGGCTCTCATGAGCATTTGGGGGATTAAAATCACACTCAGATTAGGAATTGTGCTCCAGGTCCCTGAGCCTTCCCTCCCAAGAAAAGGAGGATGTTGGCCTCAGGAATCTGCAAGTGTGTGTGCCCACATGTGTGGGTGTCAGGGTTCTCCACGGCCTCAGATGTGGGAGGTGAGAAGGAAGAGGCTTTCCTAAGGCACATCTGCCTCTTGAGACCTGACTTTCTTTAAATACCTGCAGCTCTTCCTGTGTCCGGGGGAGAGTGCACAAAATGAAGCCAGCTCGTACCACCAGAAACATATGGCCATGACCCTCCTGGCCTCTTTCCTTTACTCTGCGCATCTGCCAGAACGCCTGGCTCCAGGACGCTTCGACTACATCGGTAAGTGAACTGCAGACCTGCTCACTGCCCTCCTGCCTGGGGCAGAAGGCTGGGGGGAGGGTCTTGTTATTACCTAGGACATGAGATCATGTTAAATGAACGTCGAAGGCAGCCATGGAGAAGAGGAACGATGGAATGCAGATGGCACTGGGTACCCCCCAGCAGGAGAACTGTGCGGAAGAGGCAAAAGTGTCTGTCTTTGTCTTGCTCCGGGATTGGGAGGTGCAAGAAGTTATGGTTGAACAGTAGTTCTTAGGGTCTGGTCCCCAGACCAGCAGCATCAACATCATCTGGCAATGCATGAGACACTTGGATTTTTGGGCCCCACCCCAGACCTCTGAACCAGAAACTCTGGTGATCCTCAAAGGGAAGCTAAACTCAGTGAAGTTTGAGAACAGATGTGGCTGAGAGAAAGCACTGAGGCCAAGAAGTTAACACCTGCTGATAGAGTTCTTTCCCTCCCTTGTCCAGGGAAGGTGGGACACTGCAGAATATGTCTCCCCACCTGGCTCTGAGAATGGCCAGGAGTGCGACAAGTCTTTGGGGGGAGAATTCCTTGGGTCAGGTATCATGGGAACCAGGTCAGTGTTGTCCTCTCCTGGTTGTCAGGAAACTTGTTTCTCCCCAAAACCATTTGGCCATGATTTTTCATCTCCTACCATCTAAGAGATGTGGAGATGTGGCCAGATTTGCTTTGTTTCATCTGATTCATCCCCTTTTCTTCTTCTCTCCTGTGAGATGGGGTTGCAAGTAGCAAAATGCTTAGACAGTAAGTGTCAAAGAAGAGGAGGACAAGAGGCCAGGGAATTGGAAGAACCAAGAACTTGCCACCCATGGCCACCTCCCCAGCCCCACTTTGATTAAGCAGAGGTGACTGTGTATGAGGTCTTGGGGGGCTGCCTTATTGCTAACCCTCTAGCTTCTGAATGACATTTCATTTATTCACATCTAGACTTAGAGGTAAAGAGCAGAAAAACACCTTTGGGAGTAGGGGGTAATTTGCAAGAAAGCAGTAGACAGATCAATAATGAGAGGTTTTGCAAATTTAGTAGATTGAAATGCTAGTGATCAATGAAAGGGAGGAGTAAGGGGTATGGCATGTATGAATTTTTTTCTTTTTCTGAATTGATGCAAATGTTCTAAGAAATGATCATGATAATGAATATACAACTATGTGATGATTATTGTGAGTTATTGATTATATATCAAGAACGGAATGATCATATGGTAAGAATGTTTGTGTTTGTATATTGTTATGTTTTAAAAAAATAATAATAACAAGAGGTTTGGAAAGTTCTCGGTCCTTAAATAACTGAGTCTGCTGGATAGACCTGGAAATCCCCCTCCAGTGCAGTTGTCAGCCTCTGTAGGAAGTGCTAAGTCTGGCATGTAGCATGTTTGCTATATTGGTCCATAGCAAACCCCGCCCCATTACTATTAGTCAGGTGTGTTTAAATCACTCTTCCTGCTGCAGCCCCATTTCAGATATGTCCAATACTGATGACTCTTTCCATCTTTTTATCTCCTGCCCTAATAGAAACAGGTTTGAGTCTTGGTTGGTGAATGTGGTCAGTCACATTTCTCTTTGCTTGGCCCTGTATCCTTGGAGAACAGAGCTGTCCACTGAAAACTACTTGCCACATCATGCACAGATTTGAAATAACATGTAGCCCATTATATAGCTTGAGTAAGGTAGGAGAGGCACCTCCAGGCAGACCTTCTTCCTGGGGGACAGAGACTCCCAGGAGATGCAGACCGGAGGGTTGGTAGCTTCCTGATGGCAAGGAACCCATCAGGCAGCCATGTGGAAATTCCCAACCCTCCTGACTCTGCTTCTGCTAAATAGTGGAGGCACACAGGCTGGTTTGTTGCTTGGACATACAGTCAATTCTAGTTATGCATGGCGATTATGTTTGTAAAGTCACTGGGAATAATGAATTAATGAATACTGAAGGAGAAATACACGATTAGTTTCTTATGTGCCTCTGGTCACATTTTTTCCAACTGGGCAAATATATCACCTTGTTTTATGTGTGTTTCTGTTTAAAGTCACCTTATTTAATATATATTGCTGATTCATTAACACTGAGTTCATGGCCAATAGCACTATTACTTGTGCCTGAATATAGCTTATCTACACAAGAATTTTCTCTGTAAGTTACATCCACCTTCTTGTACTTAGGAATGTTTGACAGCATTTCAGCACTACAGCTGGGGGCCATTTTAAACAGTAAAATCGACAACAACACACAATAAAAAAATATGTCACTAAATATACTGCAAAAATGATACTCACAATATGAGAACTGAAACAAATAGGTAGAGCATCACCTTGTTCTATTTCAGCTGGGAATATGCACCTGCAGTGACTCAAAATTGTCACCCCTCTGCACATGTCCACAAATGATTGCAAAACCACTATGAATATTGAGGGTTGCAAATAAATTTTAGCAAGTAGACAAATTTGTAAACACAGAATCCACAAACAATGAGGATCAACTACATTTATTGAAAAGTTACCATGGGATAGGCCCTGGGGACATAGCACTGAACTTTTTTTTTTTAACAAGGGAGAATCCTTATTTAACTCCCATGTGGTCTTTTCATCTTACTCTTGGTTTTTGAAGGTCGTCCCCCAAAGCAATCTCCCACTCTGGGCATTGGACTCTTCTCTTCCCCAACTACCAAATCAGCATATGCCTGCCCACTCCCATCACCCTCTTTTGGGCTCCCACCCTCTGTGAATGAGCACCAGTGAGCTGGGATCCAGGATGTCATTGGCGAGCAAGAGTTCCTCGTCATGTCCATGACTGACCAGAAGTAGGGAGAGGACTACCTTGTACATGGCCAACAGAAAATCAGGCTGTCTTATCCTCGGCATTGATGCCAGAATCTGAACTGATCAGCTCTGGCAGTCAAGAGATGACCTTTGGCAGAACATGGTGGCTAACTTTTTCTTCTGGAAAATAGGACAGGCAGATAAGTCATTTTTAAAATGAGGTTGCTTCGGTCTGATGGCCTTTTTATTCTCACTCATATTATGTTTTAAGAGTAATTTCATTGAGGTATATTCCCCCATTATATCATATAATTTCCCCAGTTCAAGCTTACAATTCAATTATTTTTTAAAATAAATTTACTAAATTATGGCTGCTTCACCATCAGTTTTAGAACACTTTCTTCACCCCAGTAAGATTCATCATGCCCATGTACCATTAATCCCTGTTCCCACCCCCTGTTTGAAGCAACCACTACTTTCTGTCTCAATGGACTTGCCTTTCTGGATATTTCCTATAATTGGAATCATATAATATGTGGGTGTCTTATGACTAGCTCCCTTCACTTAGCTTAATGTTGTTAGCACATATGTTGTGGCATGTATCAGTGCTTCATAACTTTTCCTTGCTGACCTCATGGTCTTCTGTGTTTGCTGTAGGTCACAGTCACCAATTATTTCATGTTTGTGTCATCCTGGCCACGCACATGCAGATGGAAGCCATAGTTCTGGACAAGACTCTGAGAAAGGAATGGCTCCTGGCCACCTCCAGGCTCCTTTCTTTCCATCAGATAGCCGGAGCCTTACTTCTGTGCATCATCTTCAGCCTCAGCAACATAATTTATTTCTCAGCTGTTCTGTATAAGATGCCCGAGCCAGAATTACATAAAAAAGAAACATGATTCAGACCATAAGCTTTTCATGCCAGATGCCAACATTCAGTTGCACTCCTTATCATGATAAGCCAGTGGCATGGAGCTTGGTACAGTGTTCAGAATTATTCATAATGGTTGGCATGTTGGCTTTTTTGTGGGGGTTCATTGTCAAAGAGGTATTTAACTGGGGAAATTTTTCTAAGTGTGCACTGATTGTGTGATTTTTAAAAAGGGAATATGGGTTTGAACAAGTCTTTCTTAAGGCAAATTATTAACATTCTATTTAATTCATCAATTCTGTTTAAACACAGTTGGGTTAACCATACCAACCTTGCAACTTTGTGTTACTCTTTGATACTGGGACTTGTGATGAATGATGAATTTCTCATGGCAAAGCTTCTCATGAGAGCTTTGGTGGTGGTCTGTCAACTATTTTGGAAAGAGGCTGAGCGGGAAAGGACATGGAGAGGACTTGAGAAAGAGGAAGCTGGATCTGTGGGAGCCCTGGGAACTGGCGTTCTGAGCTGGGAGAGACCTTCCAGAATGAAGAGACCTTGTTTGGTGAGAGGCCTTCTTCCCTTTCCCAACTAGGGAGCACAATGCATAGAAAGGGAATCCTCTGTCTGTCCCACAAATCTATGCTGCCTTCAGATGGGAAGTTCCCTTGTCATATGATACCAGACAAAGGCTGGGGATTCTTTGACTGATAGTTCAAATGACCAATTCCTGAGACACCAGGGTTTCAAAGAGAGTAAAAGTTTATGCTAGGCACAAGCAGGAGATCAGATGGGCTGTCAGCCCCCAAAGCTGTCTCTCTGAACTGCAGTAACTCTGATTTTTTTTAGTATTAATAGATGGGTAGATGTTAAGATAATGAGCACAGTGGCCACAGATAATGTGATTGGAGGTGATCTGATTATTGAGCATGTGTAGATTGATTACATGCTTAGTCACTGTATGTAGGTAAGAAAATGGCAGCCTTAATGTGATGATGTGTGTGATTTTTAGAATTAAAATGAGGTAGAGGTAACTTATAGGTCATAGTCTAAGCTACTGTGCATGTCAGGTGGGCCCATTTTTGTTAGATCCAGCTTCAGTTATCTAGATAACTTTAGACTTGGGGTGGGTTAATTCTGGGCTGACCCAAGGTCCTTTATTACTAAACATTAGGAGCTGTTTTTAGTGTTCACAAGACTCCAAAGTCTAGAAAGTGAATAAAATGGGTAAAAATGAGGGTCAGTCATAAAGTTTTTATAATCAAAAGGGCACAAGATAAAGGCTATACAATCATTATCAGAGATCAAGGCAGTTGGATTACAGTTCAAAGATTTCAGTCTATTCTAATATAGTAGAAAGCAAAAAGGAATATTTATGTAATGATTCAGCAGCCGTAATCATCCCCTAAATCCTAATTTCTTGGTTATAGCAATGGATTTGGAGTTTGGACGTTATTTTCTTAAGAGTCAACAGCCTATGGCCGGTGTCATAAGACAAATCATTAATATTCTATTTAATTAATCAATTCTATTTAAACACATATGTTCTGTTACGCTGTTTTCTTGTGGTCAGTTTGATACCATAAAATGTTGTGCTGAGAAGGTAAAAAGTGCTAAACTGTGGAAATTGGCTGAATTCAGACCAGTTGACCGTGCTCATCTTTCACCTTTTAAACCAATGAAAGCACTTTATTTTGGGGTGTCATACATTTAATGTTGCCTCAGCATTTTCAAATTTAGTGTTCATGTGCAGAGGATATTGAAGCCCTTGCCAAAGAGATGATCAAATGTAGGCATTCTCAAGCTTTACTGTGAATAAGAAATACTTGACAAGCTTGTGACAAGTGCAGATTCTCTGGCAAAACCAGGAGATAGGGTGACATGCCAGTTGCATGGAGGAACTTTGCACTTGAAACAAGTCCTCCCGGTGATTCTAATGCAGGAGGGCCAGGGTCAGACTTGAAGAAATGCTGGTGTTGGGTATTACAGAAGGCCCAGGGCCTATCTGATTTGTTTTGATTAATCAAAGTCTCAGTGATTCAATACCTAAGGACGTGCCCCTGCTTTCTACTTGGGAGCTTTCTACTATAAATAGTACTAAAACACAAAGCCTTTCCTCATCTGTTGCATTATCAGTATTTCATGGAGTTGTCAGGGAGCATAGAAATGCTGAGGCAAACAGTTTTTCACAGAGGCCCATCAACCCCTGAAATGCACTTGCTAATGACTTAGGGGGCCCTCCCTCACTTTGCAAGACCGGCTGTGCTGTCTCAGAAACACCCCACTTCTTAAAATACTGCTTTTACCATTAACTAGCCCAGATCCACCAATGGCCTTGTAAATAGCTCATTGTCTAATCCTCTAAGGACAAGTAACAATTTATATTGGAGGAGAGTGGTTAAGAAATATGATTTCATTAGTTTTATTATCTGTTTACTTCCACTGGGGAAGGCAGACTGATAAAATAAAATTATATGGGCTGGTTAAATTTTGGTGCATTAATTGCAAGCTGCACGACAAAATTTATTTTTCTGGCAACAAACTGACACTGTTAGTAGAATTCTATACTAGGAGGGTCTTTGGGCTTCCATTTCATTTTATTGTAACTTCAGTCTTATGGTGAAAAAGGGTACAAAGTTTAAATACCCCTTTCTACTAAGGCCAAAGACATAATGGCTATTAAATTCTCTCCCTTATAGATGGTGAACTTTAGCTTCATTGTACACTTTCGGAAAGTGTTACAAATTAGAACTTTAAAACACTTTACAATGCACTGATTTGGAAGCTTCTAATGTGAAAAATGAGTATTAATTGTCCTTAAATATTAAGTAATACACATTAGGTGTCTATTGTGGATATACTTTTGCCCAAATCATCCCAGGAAATAAAAAAGATTGGTTGAGGGTCACTTGAAGATCCTACTGGAAAAGTGTTTTTTAATGAAGGGGTTCGTAACTATTTTTTAATGTTTCATTTATACCTAAGAGATGTGACATCCTTCCAAAACTGGCAACAATTGCACACTATGACACTGTCTCAAAAGGAATTCTGGGGACAGGGGCCATATTCCTAAAGAGATGCATCTCTTCCTTCTCCCCTGCATGAGAATCATTTCCTACTCTAAAACATTAGCATTGTCATAAAACTTGAATGTGTTTGGAATGGGGCTGTTTAGGTCAACTTTATTGCCCTTCTTTCATTGAAGGGTTTAATTTTCCATTTCCAGTATATATAGAATAACTCTTTAAAGAAGTTAATTTGTGATTATTAGCAGAATGTTGTGGGAAGTTTAGATGATGTTTGAGTACAAAGTGATTTAAATATTTGGCCTGCTGCAGTCTTTCCAAGGTGTTTTTCAAAGAACCCTGTTCCCTTGAGAGGTTCTGGAAAGATGGGGCAGAGTAGACGAGTATTGTCAGATAAGTTCAAGAAGCACTTAATTTGTATCTATTGTGCTTTTGACCACGGCCCCCCTTTTTATATGAAAATCTATTAACACTGTATAACAGCACTTTATAACATATTAGTTGAATGCCTGCCTCTAATTTTCTAGTTGACAGCTCACTATGATTGAAGAGGCAAAGAAAGACCCATTTCCAAATTCAGAGATATTCTTCCAACTTATACTAATGCCCAGTTTTCTTGAACTATGTGGGAGAAAAATAAAATAAAATTTATTTATTATAATAAGGTGGTCCTGTTTCTCATTTGATCTGGTTGTGTTTCACTACCACACTATAAACAAACATGCTTATTCACCAGGAAAAATACATCCTTGTACAATGTGCATTGTTAAATCATTCTACAAATATTTATTTAGTGCCTGGTATGTATAGGCTGACACTGTTCTAGGAAGTGGGGTACAGAAGTGACAAAACTTACGAAACCCTTCCCTCATGGAGTTGACATTTGTGTTGGGTAGTCAGGCATAATGTGCAAGATAAATTTAGATAGTGGTAAGAAAGAAAAGCATGGTGATGGAATAGGGAGGGCTGCAGTAGTGCAGGGGAGGTTGGATGAGTGACTCTCATCAACTGAAATCTGAGGAAAGACTTAATGGGCAAAAAGGAATCAGCTTGGCCAAGATGCAGAGCGGGTAGGGGAGCGGGTAGGGTGCTTCGGGACAGGCAGTGGTAAGTGCAAAGGCCCCAGTGCCAGAAGACACATGTCCTATTGGAAAGACAGAAATCGGGCCTCATTCCTGAAATATGGGAAGTCCAGAAGATACCTGGATGACTTAGTTTTCGAAGAATGCTGAAATTTCTAAATTTTCTTCCTGGGTAATTGTGTCTTAGGGACTTTCCTGTGCTCCCTTGGCTTGGGGAATGCTTCAGACAGTATTAAATATACTCCAAGCAAACGTCATTCCCGTTCTTTTCAAGCCCAACAAAAGATTTCTAAAACTGACAAGTTTTGCCTCCTGCAGAGCACAGAACAAAGGGACCTCAAAGTTCATTTAATCCAGCCTCTCTAAAATGTGCTCAGTAATGTAAAATGTACATTCTCAGGCCCAAACACAGGTGAGGGTCCCAGACGTTTGGATTTTTAGCAGAAAGCCCAGGTGATAACATTTAAGGGAATTTAAGAGGCACCCATATAGTGCAAACATTTAAAATATATATATATTTTTTATAATTTCAGACTTAAAATTGCAAAATAATACAAGGAATTCTCAGGTGCCCTTCACCCAGATTCCCCCAATTTTCAAATTCTAGTACATTTGCTTTATCATTTCCATATACGTGCACATACATATACATATTTTTGAGCTATTTGAAAGTAAGTTGCAGAGTACTTCTTAAAAACAAAGAATTGTCTTATATAACTATAGTACAGGTATCAGAATCAGGAAAGGATAGTAAAATACTCTCTGTAGATTGCTTTATCTCACTCTTTTGGTTTGGTAAAGCTGCCAGAATACAATATACTAGAAATGAGTTGGCTTTTACAATGGGAATTTGTTAACTTACAATTTACAGTTCTTAGGTCATGAAAATGTCCGGCTCAAGGCATCACCAGGATGATACTTGGACACTGAAGACAGGCTGCCAGCGTGGTATACCTCGTGTCACATGGGAAGGCACATGGCCAGCATCTGCTGGTCTGTCTTTCCCAGGTTTTGTTGTTTGCAGCTTCTGGCTCTCCATTCCTCAGCTTCTCTGGTGCGTCTCTGAATTTCATATCTCAGGGTTTCTGTATGTGTTTTATCCTCTCATAAAGGACTCCAGGAAGGGGATTAAGACCCACCCTCAATTAAGTGAGTCACATCTACATTGAAATAACCTAATCAAAAGGTCCTACCCATAACAGGTCTGCACCTACAGGAATGGCTTAAAAGAACATGACCTTCTGAGGTGCATAACACCTTCAAGATACCACACTCATCTATAGACCTGAATCATGTTTTACCAGTTGCCCCAAAAATGCCCTCTATAACAAAAGAAAATCCGAGATCATGCACTGCATTCATTTTCCATGTTTCTTTAGTTCACTCTAATCTGGAAAAGTTCTTGAGTCTTTCTTTGTATTTGTGACATTGACATTTTTTAAGAGAGCAGGCAAGTTATTTTATAGAATGTTCCTTGATATGGGTTGTCTGATATTTCCTTGTGATTAGCTTCAGGTTGCATTTTTAGAAGGAATATCACAGAAGACATGCTGCTGAGTTCTTCTCAGTACATCATATCCGGAGGTCTGCGCTGTGACTTAGTTCCATTATTGGCAATGTACATTTTGATCATTTGGTGTCTGCCAGAGTTATTCACTATTTTTCCCTTGTAATTAGTAAGAAGCTTATGGGAGGATATTATAAACTATGTAAATATCTGCTCTTCAAACTTTCACCTGTGAGTTTTAGTATCCACTGAAGATTTTTGCTTGAATCAGTTATGATGGTTGCTAAATGGTGATTTTCTAATTTCATCATTCCTTATACATTGATGAATTGGCTCTCTTCTGTAAGGAAGAGGTTTAAAATTCATTATGTATGTGTGATGTGTGTTATATACATCAGTGTGGACTCATGGATTCTTTATTCAATAGGTTCTAATCCTTTATTATCATTATTTATTCTGTTGCTTTAATATTCCCAAATTTGTGAGTAGAAATCCCTTCAACCTGGCTCCTATGACTTTTGACATGTCTCTATCATGTCCAGCCATGGGATCAGCCATTTCTCCAAGGAGCTCTGGCATCTTTTAGTGGAAAATGATATTTAGAAACCAAGATTTGGGTACCAGGATTGCTCATTGCTACTGGGATGTCGTTGCTTCTAGGCCCTGTTAGGGGTTAGACTGGGGAAATAGTTGTATGTATATGCATAAACACAAACATACATGCACTTTAAGGGTACATGTACATAATCCATACCTACACACATCTTTATCCATTTTTATATCTACTTATCTATCAAACTATAAGTTCACACTGATACCTCTAATTCCAATCCAACCCCACAGTATTCATTCTATCCTTCCCCCTTTTTGTATTTGTAACTTCCTTCTCTGACACTGGGAAATCTGGCTCCAGTGATTCATAATATATTTACTTATTTGTTCAGTTCTAGAATGGGCAGAAGGTCATTTCAGAATTACTAACCCATGCCTGTACAAAACAGAAGCCTACTAATTAGAATTAAAAAAATACAAGTTATTTTTGTCTTGAGCCTGAGGACATATCTAAATTACATAGGCTAACTTCCTCCATGTGAGTACGTTATTCGTTTGAAATGTGGTCTGATCACTTGTTTCTTTTTTAATTCAATTTAATAGCCTCCCCAAGATTGTTGTTTTATTTTTTGTGTATAAAAAACATTAACATCTAATCATTCATTTTACTAATGGCCTGGGGAGAGAAAGTCACATGGCTTGGGGGATATGGAACAAGATTTCCAAGGCTACTGAGTAAATGGCAGGGCAGGGAAGGAACTGGGGTATTTGGGGAGTGTTCATATTCCCACTGCAGACCTATCTCCATTTTGCCATCTTCCCTCTAAAACTCTGTGTTTTAGCTGTTTTTCATATTGGTGTCTATTGCAGCTGAACTTGCCTCTCTGGTGTTTGGATTAATTTATGGTTTCAAATCTGTGTAAAGTCAGCCCTCTTCAATAATTTGCATAAGACCCTTCCAGTTCAGTTTGGAAGTTACTATAATATTAAACCGACACTTATGCAAAACCAGCAATCTCATCCAAGAGAAATAAAACACATATCCACACAAAAAACTCTCTACAAATAATTATAATAATTTAATTCATATTCACCAAAAAGTTGAAACAGTCTAAATGTCCATCAACAAGTAAATGGAAAAACTGTGGCACATCTATTCAGTGGAAACTACTCAGCAATAATAGGGGAACAAATTACTGATACATGTAATAATGTTATCAGGAATCTCAAGAGCATTATGCTGAGTGAAAGAAAAGACATTTTGGAAAAGGCAAAACTATAGCGAAGGTGGCAACAGGGAGGTCTCTTAGGAAACTGTTGCTGTCATCCAGCCAAGAGTATGGAGATAATTGAGACATCTGAAGGTTATTTAGGAGGTAGAATTGACAGGCCATTCACTGAGGGGGAGCAAATTTGGGGGAAGAGATTTGAGTGTGTTTCTATGTGAGTGGCTTTGGGACACCTCACTGGACAGTCCGGAAAGCAGTTAGATCTGTGGGTTATTTGTTTGAAACATGGTTCAGCTTAGAAAAACAAATGTGTAACTATGTTAGTGTCTGAAAGTGCCTGGGGAGAGGGAGCAGCTACTAACCAGGTCAGAAACCTGAGCCACAGCATATTTAAGCGAGGAGAGAAAACTCACAAATGAAGCTGAGAAAGAAGGGTTAGAGTGCTCGGAGAAAAATCAAGCACATGGGAAGAGAGGAACAGGCAACATTTTTTTATGTTGCTGAGGGGTTTTGTTAGTTTGCAAGCTGTTGGAATGCGATGTACCAGAACTAGAATGGCTCTCAAAAAGGGGAATTTAATAAATTACAGATTTATAGTTCTAAGCCTATAAAAATGCCCAAACTAAGGCATCCAGGGAAAGATATCTTAATTCAAGAAAGGCTGATGGGTCTAGAACACCTGTCAGCTGGGAAATCACGTGGGTGACATCTGCTGGTCCCTTGCTCCTGGGCTTCATTCCTTTCAGCCTCTTTTCCTGTCGGGGTTCCTCTTTTTGCTTCTCTGGGGCTGTCTTTCATCTCTTGGCTTCCCTTGGCTCTTTCTAGGTTCTGGCTTGCTTAACATCTCATGGCAATGTCTGTTGGGCGCCAAGCATCTCGAAACATCTGTGTTCTCCATGTACCGCCATCTGTGTCAGCTAGGCTCTGCTCTGACGTTTCTCTGGGCTCTTGTTTCTGTGTTCTCCCAAAAATGTTTTCTCTTTTAAAGACTCCAGTAATCTAATCAAGACCCACCTAGAATAGGTGGAGTCACATCTCCATCTAAGCAAAAAATTACACCCACAATTGGGCGTGTCACATCTCGGTGGATATAACCTAATCAAAGATTTTCACACTGCAATGATGAATCAGGATTAGAAGAAATGGCTGCCTCCACAGGATTGAATCAGTATTAAAACATGCCTTTTCTGGGGTACATAATGTTTTCAAACCAGCACAGAGGTCAAGTAAGACGAAGGTTGGAAAGGTTCAATTTATGTTACAACAAGAAGATGGTGTTCTTGCTGGATGAGTTCCAGTAAAGAAGATGAGGCAGAAGTCAGACTGAGGAGCAACAAGAAGTCAAGCCCAATCCCTAAATTATACAGATCCCAACCTCTCAAATGCCAACAAATAAATTCCTGAAGGATTAAAAGACTTAAATATGAAAGGAAAACAATAAAAGGAGCAGGAAAATATATAGGAGATATTAAAAATGTAATTTCAGAATGGGGAAGGCTTTTCCTGGTATAACACTGAGAGACTTATAAATCAAGCTACGTTAAATTTTTTTCCAAGCTGTTAAAAAAAACAATATAAACAAATTAAAAACAAACCAAAATAAAATGTGAACCGGAAAAAATATTTGAACTCATATTTTGGATGAGAAGTAATTTCCACAATATATGAAGAGGTTCTATAAATAAATAAGAAAAACCAACAGCATTGTTAGTAGAACAATGGCACAAAGGACATAATGTCACAAAGAAGAAAACACAAATGACATACACATACAAATGAACACCAATCTCATTTATTATAATAGAAATGAAAATATAAACTATAATGTGATTCCCCCCACCTCCACCAATTAGGTTAATACCTATTAAAAATTTGATAACACTTTGTTGTGAGAGGTATGGAGAAACAGGCACTCATACAGACTCGTGGGAGTGTACATTTGGGCAAGCTTTATGGAGGACAATTGGGCACTAGCTATGAAATATTACGTAGCAAGTAATTTTGCTTCTAGGAATGTTTTTATACTTGCATTGTATAAATAATGTGTTCACAAGTTTATTCACTGTAGCTCATATTGTAATAGCAGCAACGGTAACCTTTCTACAATATGGGTCAAGGGTATGAAATTACGTCTAACCTTTCCATTCCCATGCTCCTGTAGAAAGTAGAGGAGAAGGGACTAAATTTCCATAAAAGTACAGACGTAGATGCATACTTAGTAGTCACTGGATTGGAGACCAAAGCCGAAAACATGAAATATATTCAATTCATCGAAAACTAGAACCTATTCCTTAAGGACAGTGACCAAATTTTATTTATCTCTCCCTGTCCGGATCAAACACAATTAAGGATTTGATAAAATAATGTAGACAGATGGGAAAGAGTGGTAGAACCCGGGAACGGGGAATCAGAAAGGACGCCAAGGTGCTGTGGTTACCTGGAAGCCAGAGAGGGACACTCTGAGTGTTGCTCACCTGTAAATCAACCCTGGAATTGCCCTTCCATTGGACTTCTTGTGATGTAGGAAAATAAACCTTCAGTTTCCTCATCGGAAGGAGTTGGATTTCATAATATCCGAGCTCTCCCCTCCAGTCTTCAGCTCCGACATCTAGACTATCAACCTCTCCGCGTCGGTCGCCCAGGAGACGAGCGCCACTTCCGGCAGACCAGTCACTTCCTCTGCGGCCACGCCCCGTCCCCGCTGGAGGGTGCTGATTGGTCCGTTTGAAATGCGCCGGGCGCGAGCCTACCTGGGCTCGCAGCGGCGCTGTCGGGCTTTACGGAGCGCTGCGCCTGAGCAGCGGTGTCTTTCCCGCGGTGCGGCCCAGCGGTTCAGCGGCCCAGCGGCCCGCAATCTGCTCCAGCCCCGCCAGATCGAGCCCGGCGTCCCGCGCGCGCGTTAAGGCAGCACGGAGTCTGCTGCCATGAAGCCAGCGTGAGTTGCCAGCTCCGGAGCAGGGAGGGCGGGAGGTCTGGGCGGGAGCCGCGGACCTGATTCTCCTCACGCCGTATGCGGGCCGTAGGGTCTGGACCAAGGCCTCGCGCTGCTCCGCCGCAGCCCCCAAAGTGAGAGCCTCCACGTGGGACTGCTCGGGATGAGGGCCGGGCAGGGAGACTTTCTCCGCGGTGTCCCGCAGACTCCCGCCACCCCTGAACCAGACGCCGCTGGCCCGGTCCGCACCGGGAAAGTCAGCCCGAAGTTGGGGGGTGGGTGGGTGGGTTATGTAGTGACCCTGGTTCCCGTTAGCAGTGTTGTCATGCGCCTGCCTCCGCCAGACCTTTCTCAGGTTCCCGTTTTCTCTCCACCACTGCATTTTGCAGGGTTAGTGCGAGTCGGGAGGCGACTGTCATCTGGATCTTCTCACGGGTTACACCGAGTGTTGGTTAGTTGCTCTCAGTCCCTGGAGAGCGCTGGCGTTATAGAGCTCTGCGTGCTTTTCGTAGTCTAGCTCTGTTGCATGAAGGCGGAGGCTAAAACCTTATTTGGGCTAGTCACTTTTGCCCTATTCTTAGGTCGTAGACGGACACCCGCCCACATTCCTCACTGAGTACCTGACATATTTTCGGAGGAGCTTAATTTCTTGATCACTTATTGCAGACAGAAGTACTTGATATGCAAAGAAGATGGTTGGCCTTATAATTATTCATAATTTTAGCTAGTCCTTTGTAGAGGCAATTTGTTTTATTAAGAGACCAAAGTCAAAATCTTAAAAAAGGTGAATTTAAGTAAGCCTACCACAATATTTTACCCTTTGAAAAGGCTAATTTCCTTCTGCTTCGTCTGGGAAATTTTTGAGAAGACTCTTCTAATAATCTACAGCCCAAGTCAGTAATTTCACTTAATTTTAAGGTTAATTTTCCATCTAGTCTATAGATAATGTAGGGGAAAAGTGGCATGCTAGAGAAATGGTGAAATACATGAAAATATCTTCTTCTGTTCACCTTACATCAAGAGAGGAAGAAATTTGCAATTTCGGACCACTCTTTTGGGGACAAAGGGTGGTAGTTTTGAGAATTCAGTGATTATTTCTTCCTTGAAAGTATGAACAGATTTTAATGAAAGAATGGATTCTTCTATCTGCACTTTAATAATTTATTGACGTTAACCACTTGTCAGTCTTCTGTGGCAAATGGTTGTTTGTGCCGTATGTGCTTGTGCACGTGTATAAATGCCTTTACAGATAAATATGGTCAGTTATCTGTAGATTTGTCAAATTTGTAGTACCTCTAAAATTGTTCAAGAAATTATGCAAGCTCTTTAATTAACCAAAGAGGAAGTAGGTATATTTGGTACCAAAATGTATTTGAAACCAAATTTTAATTACTTTTGGACTATATATACCACAAACATTCTTCTATACTGTTGCAATTTATTATTCATATTAAGAAATAATTTTATAAACCCTAGGAAGGTTGTCTTTGTATGAACTAAGCTGAGATTTCTGTATGTTGGTGCTGAATTGAAACATTTTCTATCTTTGACAGAAGGAATAAGACACCCAGGAAACCTTTAGTGAAGAAAGGATCCCAAACGAACCTTAAAGACCCAGTTGGGGTAAGGGTGCCCTAAGATTTGTGTATGTGCGTTCTTCGACCCAATTCTCTCATGGGAGGAATGGGAGAAAAGATGTGGAAGTGGAGTCAAAGAACATTTAGTTAGTTAAAAGGATTGTACTAAATTGCATAAGGCTAGTTCTAAGCTGTGAAGTTTTGTTTCTGTATGAGATTCATTAGTCCACTAAAATGAAATCTTCAGTTGTTGATCGCATGCTTCCTAAAACTAATTATAATCTGAAATATTAGATAATTTAAAATACTCTTCAACCTGGTTTGTACCCTCTGGAATGGGGGGAAACTTTCTGCTTGGATGATTGAGCGTCCTCTCCCATCTTAGGACTGCTTATAAGTATAGTTTGTAGCTTTCTTTATTAAATTTGCCATCAATTACTATAGCTCCAAACTCTGCTTCTTGGGGCCAATTATTATACAGATTCTGGTATATAATAGCTTTTTTCAGTCTAATGCCTACTCATAATTGCAGGTACTTCACTAATTTCAGGCTTGTGAGCTTGCTTTTAAAAGCAAATGTCAAATAGACAAGGGGCCTCTCTGAAGCAACTTTCACTGGCACTAGTCTGTGTCTCTGGGTCAGAGTTGAGGGAATCAGGTTCTTCGTACACAGCTGAACCAGGATTTCTTCCGTCCTGTCACTGATAAGGAGACCACAAATTTCAAAACTTGCACTGTTTTATTTGTTGGTAACTCTTAGGTTAAGCTGGCAAGTTTTGACATCCGATTCCAAAGAATTCTAACAGCTTTTAAAATAATTCTCCATGTGTGGTGTGTGGGTTTTTTTAGAGAGATGTTTGTATTATTAGTAATATAACTACTATTTGTATATAATATAGTGAAGAGTAGCTGTGCAATTTCATCTTTTTGTTATCAAAACTTATTTGAATTTTATAGCGCTGAGTTTTATAGCGCTCCTAAATTGAGAGGCCAGATGTTGAGCAAATGAATGGGAACGCTTAAATGAAAATTTTGGCAAATAGTCAACCTTCATTTTTTATATCCTTTCTTCGTTTCAGGTATACTGTAGGGTGCGCCCACTGAGCTTTCCTGATCAAGAGTGTTGTATAGAAGTGATCAATAACACAACTGTTCAGTTGCATACTCCTGAGGGTTATAGACTGAACCGCAATGGGGACTGTAAGGAGGTAATTCCCATCGCACCCAAGTTGTTTTTACTCAAAATGTTGTTTCCTAAATGGCTTTTCCATTTTTTAAATTTAACAGAGTTCATGTGTGATGCCACTGCTTTAAAAAAGATTTGTTTCACTATAACTAGCAGATCTAAAGTGATTTGTGGGGTGTATAGACACATCTTTGGTATTTTAGAGTTAGTGGATTGCTTTCAGGGGGTAATTTCTTATAGTGGATATTTGTGTTTATTGCTTTTTTAAAGTATATGTCAAGGATAGTTTAATATGGAATGACATATTATAGTAGGTCAGCCACCCACAATATATATATATAATTTTGTGTGTAAAGATTAAAATCACATTTAATATGTATACTAATATCAATCTCTTAGGGAGTGTTTTCATTTTTAGTAAAATACTGAACAAAAGGAGTTGAATTAATTTTAACAAACATTTCGCTTTCTGCTGGTAGTTGGAGGTTGGAGGGAGATTTAAAAAAACGAGTAAGGTATAATCCTTTATGGAGAATGCAACACAGGTGGAAGAACAAGGGGTGAACAAGTAACACTCATAAATAAGGCAGAAAAGCAGGTATGCTAAAGAGGGCTAGATACCTAACTTGCAGCATACCCCTTTGTCTACACTACTCCAATGACATTGCTCTTAAAAAGGCTGGCAATGGGCTCTTTGCTGCTAAATTTGATGTATACTTTTGTCCTCACAATCTTTTTTTTTAGCACCACCCTTCTTCCCTGAAGTATTCTTCTGTCTCTGCTTCCACTTTCTCCTATTCCAAAGTTTAGTGTTCTCTTCTCCCACAGACCACCCTTGGTTGGCTTGCCTCTCTTTCCAACCTCTAAATAACAAGTTGGCTCCCTCCCTGGGCTCTCTTCTCATTTTCACATGGCTTTAAATGTCAATTATATGGTAATCATGCTGAAGTTTTTATTTATAGTCCAAACCTTTTTTCTTGCTCTAAACTCAAACATCCAGCCACTTGTTATCTCTGCTTGGATGTCACCTAGGCATCTCAAAGTTTACATATCCAAAAAAGGAGCTCTTGATTTTTTTCCCCTCTGTATCAGTTCCTCTTAATAAAAATTAGCTGGTCTGACAAATTGCTCAAGCCAGAAACCTTGTTCCTACCTTTCTCTTGCCCTTCCTCATATCCAGTTCATCAGCAGATCCTATCAGTTACATTCCTAAGTTCCAAAGTGTCCTTTTTTATCTCCACTGCCACCACTCTAGTTTTGAGCCTCATTACTAATCACCAGAATCAATACTTCTCAAACTAAGTGTTGTGAAGGAACAGCTGTTTTTATTTTCAGTGCGTCGTAGTGTTGTGAAGGAACAGCTGTTTTTATTTTCAGTGCGTCGTAGATTTCAGTGCGTGGTAGATTGGTACTGTTAGATCAATTTGAAATTTACTTTCAATTTCTGTAATTAACTCAACATTCATAGACAGGTACTAGTTTGAGTAGCACTGAAAAGACCATAGCGTAGCCTGACGTCCCGCTTCTACTCTGAATCTATTTCTCTAATTCATTTTCCACAGAGCAGCCACGGTGATCTTTTAAAGCATAAATCAGAATTTATGTTTAAAACCTTTCAAAGAATCAAGACTTTAAATGGAGGCCCAGCCTAATCTCCCTCGTGTTTGTCTCTCCAGCCTCATTTTTTAGTACTATTCAGTCCTTTGAGTTCATTGGATAAGCCAGCATCTTGCTCAAGGCCTTTCTCTCTCCTTGAAAGGGGCCTGTTTTTACTATCCCATATGTAGGACTCCCTTCTCCTGTGGTCTAGCTCTATGTATTCATAGCACTTACCACAATCTATAGTCCACATTTGTTTATTGTCTCTCTCTCCTGTTATGATGTAAGCTTCCAGGGTGTATGTACTGTATCTGTCCTGTTCACCAACTGCTCAGTAAATGTGGATTGAGCATAAGTAAATAGTACAGGAAGGCTCCATGAAAGGGCAGACCTTTGAGGATGTGAAGTAGTTAAAACTGATTTACTAAATTTTACTTCTTTGAGTTAATTTCGAGCATGTATGACCAGTACCAAAGGTCGGTGGGGATTCGAAATTCTCATACCTTGGAATGGTAGTGGGCAACATTGTGTATTGGAAAGAATATTGGACTAGAAATAACTTTGACTCTGATTAGCTCTGTGGGTTCCTCAGAGTCAATTAAAACAAAACCATTCTTAGTTAATGAAGCATCAGTGGATTTAAGGCTTTTTTCACATTATCTTTAGTAATTGTGACTAAAAATATTTACCACCTGATAACTAGGATAATTGAGTTGTGTTTTGGTAACTGGTGCCCTGCTAGCAATGGTGCAAGCTGAGCCCTGATCCAGGTTTGTGGGGGTCTCGCCACTAAAGGAATTTAGGCAAACGACAGGATCAGTAGGAATAAGTGGTAAAGTTTATTAAAGAGAAAGAGAGTACCGCACACCTGCCCAACAGAGGGACACATGCTGAATAGAGGGGGTTAGCTAGGTTTATAGGAAAGTTTTACTGGTGGCAGTTTTCCATAGTAACCTTTGGACACCAGGTGTCCTCTTTGTTCTAGGAGGAGATAGCTAGCAGTTTGTTGTCACATACCTAAAATTTGTCTTTGGGCAGATGTGTAACAACCTTTATGATTCTATTCTTATCACTAACTCAGAGTCCACTTTGGGTCCATGATTTTACAACCTTTTATGGTTTTAAGTGGTTTCATGGGTTTTAGGGCTTTAGGGGAAATTTTTATCCCAAGAAATTTGTAGTTTGTATTAGTTACTTTGGAACTAGATAAGAAACAAGGGACTTGTGGCTGTCTGTTAACTCTTTCAGAGCTAGATAGGAAACCAGGGACTTGTGGTTGTCCTATTTTATCCTGCTTTATTATGACTTTTTAGTGTGCCACTAAGAAATGAAGGGTTTCAGGTTTAAAGGCTAGTCATGATTTTTTTTTGTATGTATCTTTGTCTTAAATGTTCAAAAAAAAACTTCTTTATAATTTTAAACTGATGTATTTCTAGCCTAGTTACAGGGAAATTCCATTTACAGATATTTTATTTTTTCCTCTTCACAGACTCAGTATTCATTTAAACGAGTATTTGGTACTCACACTACCCAGAAAGAACTGTTTGACGTTGTGGCTAACCCCTTGGCAGATGACCTCATTCATGGCAAAAATGGTCTGATTCTTAAATTTTTGTTGGGTTTTTCCCCTTCTGATAAAACTTTTTGATATTTATACATTTGATTTATGTGTGGAGTTGAGATCAAATTGATTTGTTAGGATAATGTTAAACCTGCTTTTTTGAGCTGGTTAACTTTTAGTATTTTTTTAATAGAATGAAGAAATGTTACAAATGGAGGAGGACCTTTTAGATATGACTAATTGTGACTTGCTACATTGTAGGTCTTCTTTTTACATATGGTGTTACTGGAAGTGGAAAAACTTACACGATGACTGGTTCTCCAGGGGAAGGAGGGCTGCTTCCTCGTTGTTTGGACATGATCTTTAACAGTATCGGGTCCTTTCAGGCCAAGCGATATGTAAGTGTAGTTATTTTGTGTTGTGACTACTTCACTTATGAATACAGGGACTAAAACATATAGATACAGTAGTACTAAGGGATCTCAAGTATGGTTCAATATGAAATATTTTTCTTGATTCTTAAATAGGTTTCTTACTATTTAAGCCAAATTCTAGAAAAATCATGGTCTCATTTTCACCCCCATTTCAGGTTTTTAAATCTAATGATAGGAATAGTATGGATATACAATGTGAGGTTGATGCCTTATTAGAACGACAGAAAAGAGAAGCTATGCCCAAGACTCCATCTAGCAAGTGAGTAATTGGATTTGTACATAATACAATGGAATTTTTTCAGGTGGTTTCCTCAGTCATAGGAAGTGGTGAAAGTTTCATAGGGAGAATGGTCTAGTTATTGACTTTAGTGAGAGCAAAGCTGAGAAATGTTTCTAAGTAATTTTATTTGCCCAGATTTTCTTTGGTTTTGTGCTTAAAACCTTCCACCTTGAATCACTGTTTAAAGAAGGTGCCATTTTGGGTGGGGAGAGGGTGTAAAAGCCTGCACTACACTGTGTATCTTGGAGACAGGGGTGTGTTCTCAGTGCACTATCACTGTGAATAAAGTTGTTTTGTGCATTTCTGTATGTAATTGCCAATAATATGTGTTACACATTTTAGTTTCCCCCTTGGGATCATTTACTTATGGTATGGATTCATAATGTAGAAGATCAGACTTTTTGCTTTTTTTTTTTTTATTTTATTTTTCAGGCGTCAAATAGATCCAGAGTTTGCAGATATGATAACTGTACAAGAATTTTGTAAAGCAGAAGAGGTTGATGAAGATAGTGTCTATGGTGTATTTGTCTCTTATATTGAAATATATAATAATTACATATATGATCTGTTGGAAGAAGTGCCATTTGATCCCATAAAGCCAAAGTAAGTAGTAAAGAAAACCCTTTCATAGCTGTTTAACCTTGGGAAAGGTTTCCCCTCACCTAAATGAGCCTTAGTTTCTTTGGCTATAAATGGGAATAATGCTTACTTTTTGGGGTTGTTGTCAGAATGAAATTATATAACTTGTATATCTTGCAGTTGGTACTCAATGAATGTTTTTATTATTAATAATTAGAATGCAGTTTATTAGAGAACCAATGGATTAAAGCCTTTAGGAAGAAGAGTGACTCAAATATTCATTGTGGGGATCATCTTTGGAAACTTTGGGCCTTCGGCTGTGTTTTGAGAAGGACTTTTTTAAGGGTGTGTCCCTGTGAATATGCCCTTAGGCTACCTCTGAAGAACCTGAGTCTCAATGTTGGGAGTTTTGTAAACTCTTTAACCTTAGTGATGTCTTCACAATAAGCCTTTGTGTGTATGTCTAATGGAACATTATTAGAGAAACAGCTGGGTTTAGAAAACAGACTGAGTGACAGTGTATCACTTTTGTTTACATTAGACTCCAGTTGAAGCCATACTTGTTAAAAGTATTTCCGTGATCCTTACTGAATCACATTTTTTGCAGGTATCATCATTCAGAATCCTTTCACTTCCATCTGCATTGATTGGGAAAACAATTACAAAGTTGCTAAGCAAAGGGAATATAAAAGTATTAAGTTTAGGAGTTTATGTGAAGGATGACTATGTCCTTTTGAGTTCTGTTCTGTTCAGTCTTTGCTCAAATGGGAACTTTATAAAGGAGTTTTGGGAGTGAAGTATGTTTACTCTTGTAATGTTGGCATTAGGAAAGAAATACTTAGGTTCAGAGAAATACATGGGAAAGCAGGGAAGTTAAGAAACAATTGTTTTTTTATATCAGGTTTCTTTCCCATTTATTTGTTTCAAAGTGTCAGTTGTCTTGACTCTACTTTTGTATTTGCTCATTTTTCTAAATTTTTTATGATCCCATTCATTGCTATGTTTCATTTTTGTACGTGTGCCAAGTTTTTGTTTGGTTTGTTCTAAATGAGATTTTATTTTCAAAGAAATGTGTCTTGTGTGCCTTTTAACTTTTCTGGCCATCCTTTGAATAAACTTAGAAAGATGCAGTTCCCTGTCCTGTACTCTGGACTGAACATGTTACTGTGTAATGGCTGCGGTAGAAACAGTAACTTATACCTTATTCCTTTGCTAGGTGGAACAGTTGCAACACTCCCATGAGGAACCCAGATTTTGTGTATGTGATCATGTTGGCTCTTTTCTTAGGAAGGGTGCAGTTATACCAGTGGTTGGCATCTGTGGCACATTTGCATGTAGGTGTATTTTATTGGCACTGGGCTATGTCTGAGCCCTATCTTGCTTCCTTAAAAATCTGCCACTGACTATGAGTTATGGTGGTTGGTAAATATTCTTTTGCTACCAGTCAGAAGACTGAGTCCTATCATATGAACTAACGCTTGACAAGCCACTTTTGAAAAGATTGCCATTCCTGGTATATACCAAACTCTTTCTGAATTAGTTTTTTGCTGTCTCTGAGGTCAGAATCAGCTCTGTCTGATGGTCTTTTAAAATTAGGAAAATGCTAGATTTTGTTGCTTAACCTGTGCATGTAATGTAGCTGTTCTACTACTCTGGCCTTTAATTGTTTAGTAAGTTGTCATTTAAGGTGCTTTGTGAATTAGAGTAGAGCTTTAAAAACAAGGTGGTTCCTGTTATCCTATTAGGTGACTAACCTTGACTATATCTTTATAATCTTATCCATGTTTAATATATCTCTGGGGTCTTAAGCTTTTTCTTTACAAGAATGGATGTCATGTTGCCTGGCATTTTAGTCTTTGTCTTAAGTGAAGATATTAGCAATTTAGGAAACTAACATTTTTTCTTTCTCATAGACCACCACAATCTAAATTGCTTCGTGAAGACAAGAACCATAACATGTATGTTGCAGGATGTACAGAAGTAGAAGTGAAGTCTACTGAGGAGGCTTTTGAAGTTTTCTGGAGAGGTTAGAAATAGAGCTAGAATTGGAAAACCATAAAATTGTTTTATAGTTGACAGATGCTACTATGATTTGGTAGCAGTTTTTCTTTTCTTTTCTTTTCTTTTCTTTTTTTTAACTTAGGAGAGAGAATGTATAATGAAATGCCTGAGTTTAGATTTTACCAATTATTTCTCTGTCATCTTAGGCCAGAAAAAGAGACGTATTGCTAATACTCATTTGAATCGTGAGTCCAGTCGTTCCCATAGCGTGTTCAATATTAAATTAGTCCAGGCTCCTTTGGATGCAGATGGAGACAATGTCTTACAGGTAAAGTTGTAGTGTGTGGAGTTTTCCATGTTCTAGTTGAATTCTCAATTTATGGAGTTGGAGTTAAATCAGGAAGATTTCATTGCAATAAAGGTGTTCTAGAATTAATACATATGATGACACTTTTTAAAAATTGTTCCATAACATAGTGTAGTTTTAGGAAGTGAATCTTAGAACCAGGCATTTTGCTGTGAAAGGTTTTACACATCTTAATTAATCTCTTTAATAGAGTAGATAAAATGAGAAGAATGTATGAGTCATTGTTTTATCTCTGAAGATTCAGTTGTACATGGAAATTCAGTTTAAGGTTTTACAGGTCGATAGTTAATTTTCCAGGGTAGGTACAGTTCAGGAGGTGTTCAGGGTTCTAAGTTGTTTATCTCACTGGCTGATAGGTCATCAGCTGGTCATTGTTTACCCCTGGGCCTTGTCATGTTGTAAGGCTTTTATCACATAGTAAGAACACTGGAGGCCACGTATAAATCATTTAATAACTTTAAGCTATTAGAGTATAATTCCATTTAAACTATATCATGAAATTGTGGCATTATGAAGGTTTACAGGTGGCAAGAAGAGATGGTATAGCATTGTAGTTTAAGCTCATCCATTGAAGTAAAGACAGCAAGGATTCGAATTCAGTGATTCCTTTTTATTTATTAACAGTCTGACCTAACTGTAATAGGACCTCAAAAGTTGTGAGAATTAAAGGATGTAGCACATTTAAATTCTTAGTCAAGTGCTTGGTTTATAGTAAGCACTCAATACGTGTTAATTGGGAAATGATTAAGTCAGGCCTGCACATATTCACTTGATTTCCTCTGAATTGCATCTGTTAAATTACTAGTTATGGACTGCTTGACTTTCAATTCTTATTATAAAAATTATTAGATTATTATGAAATTATTAAATTTCTGGCTATAAACAATTTAAGATAGCCCTGTTCTAGACTCACTCTTTATTCAGCAAATATTTGCTGGGTTCCTTAGCGCTACGTACTGCGTAATTTATTGATTTGAATCTATTTAAAGAACCAATTAACCAGTTAAACTCATTTTAGGGTTACTGGCATTATGATCTTCCTTTTAGGAAAAAGAACAAATCATTATAAGCCAGTTGTCATTAGTAGATCTTGCTGGAAGCGAAAGAACCAATCGGACAAAAGCAGAAGGGAACAGATTACGTGAAGCTGGTGAGCAAAACATAGTACTTATTTATTACTACAATTTTTTAAAATTGCAGTAGTCTGTTTATTGATAACTGTTTAAGCGTAATTGTCTTCAATTTGATAGTTTAGATAGTAAGTTGAATGGCCAGTTCTGTTTCTTTGGCTATACCTGTTTAGTGTTGAACTATTAGAATGAACTAATGAGGAAGTTTGATTAAAATAATTATCAAAAAGTTTGTTATATCTGTTGGTGGTATTGTAGGTCACTATTGGGTGTCCTTGATATTTAGTGATTTAGCAGTTATTAAATTAAGTGATTTAGCAATAATTTCACGATGGTCATGGTGATAAAAAATTGGTTTCTGGAGATTGGAAAAACTCTCTGAACACAAAAGCCAATTGAAGGGAAATCTAGTGATTTTTAAAGTTTTTTTTCATTTAGTACAGCCATGTGTGCTGTGCTTTATGAACATTAATTGAGTACCTACTGTGTGCCAGGAATTGAACACAGATGTAAAGGATGAAGCCCTGCCCATAGAGCCCAGACTATTGTGAGAGATAGTCAGATAACTAGACTATTTCAAAGGATTGTGGGGGAAGTGAGCTTCAGGTACTTTGGGGATGCATCTTAGACTGGAGGTGGGGTTGGGGAAGAATTTATAGAGCTGACCCTTAAATTGAGTAGGAGTGAACTCTATGAAGAAGGACAGGATTAAGAAGCATCATCCCTGCCAGAGGAGGGAGCTTCTTTAAACAGGCCAGGTCCTGAGAGAAATGGCAGGATCAGCATAGCTGAAGTGGAGGGGGTGGGGTGGTGAACCGTGAGGACTGAGTCAGGATAGTGAGACAAGGTCATGAAGACCCTGTCTAGCATATTAAAAAGTTTGAACTTTATCTTGAAGGAATAATGGTGGCTATCAATTATTGAGGGTTTAGTATATAGAGAAAGTAAAGACGTGAGTGGGTTTCAAGGCTGAAGAGAGATGAAAAAAATTGAAGTCCAGAGGTGGGAAATAAGGACCATTAGATCTAGCCTCTAGCCTCTAGCGTTCTACCTGTCTGAATCACTTGACTCTTCTGAGTAGACTGTTCACCATTGTATCCCCAGTGCCTAGTACTTAATAGGGATTAATAAATATGAAAGTGATGATGTTTGAAGGATAAAGATCCCAGCAAAGACAGGAGAATCTGGGATCCAGATTACAAGAGGTATCTTTAACCTGGATGGGAAATAAGGTTTAACTGGATTGGGAAGAAAGTGAAAATCAGAGGGAACAAAAAGAAGTGGACTCTCACTGGTAACATGAGTGAAAAACAGATGTGACAAGAGTTGGAGGGGAGGAAACTAGAAGAGGAGATTGTGATTGGGGCATATGACATAGGTTTTCTGAGGCGCAGCAGTTCTGAGTGATAAGGTTCAGGGTATGGGCATGGTTGTATAGCTAAAATGGAAAAGCAATCATGATTTACTGGAGTGGAAGAAGTCGGGGCCATCTAATACTGGCATGTTAGAGTGATCAACCTCACAAATACCAAATGACCCAGGGGTTGTCATGTAGGAGGAACATTTGAAGGCAACAGGTAAGAGCTAGGAAAATGTTGCTGGCCTTCCTGTATTCACCAACCTATAAAATGTTAGGCAGCTTTTACTCAAAAAGGCTACAGGGCCGCAGAGGAAAGCATTTTCTTTCTGGGAAGTAAAGAGTTAGGTTTCACAGCTTCTAGACTTTTTTGTGCCATCGATGCAGGTTGAAGTCTATGAACCCTTCTCAGAATAATATTTTTTAATGCATAACATAAAGTATATAGGATTGCAGGGGTGAAAGGGTAGTTTAGTGGTAGAATTCTCGCCTGCCATGTGGGAGACCGGGTTCGATTCCCGACCCATGCACATCCCCAAAACAAACAAACAAACCAAAATTCAACAAATATGCTGCAATAATGGGATACTCATGTGGAAAAAGAATGAAATGTGACTGTGACCCCTGCCATAACAGCACACACACACACACACACATACATACACACACACACAAAACAGGACTATAAAGGAAACCAATTATATTGAAATATATTTTTAAAGATATTTTAAAAAAATTGTTATAGTAATTTATATGCTTCTGTATTAATGCCTTAAATAAAAACTTGGCAGCAAATCTAATAACAATTTCCAAGTAGTGATGAACACAAATACCTTGAGATGTCTGCAATAAACTGTAATGTGCTATTAAAAAATTTGTTATATATTGGTGATAAAATCACAAGTACTACTACTGTGGTTTTTACCTATATTCATAATTGAAGGAACTGCTACATTTTAATTAGGGGCCAATGAAAATAAGATATAATTTATTTCCCATTCAAGTATGCAGATTCATTGTGTTTCAGTTCCTGGGCCACTCAAGCAAATCCCATGAAGTGGCTTGGCTTAAATATTGGGAATCTATTAACTCACAGTTTTGAACTTAGAAAAAAAAAAGTCTTTAGGCAATGCCTTCTTCCCAAAGACTAGTGTTCTGGGGCGGACAGCCAGCAATCCTTGTTCCTTGGCTCCTCTGTTATTGGTCCTAGGCTCCTCTGTCACATGGTAATGCACATGGTGGCCTCTCCTGGCCTCTCCCTTCTCTTCTAGGTTCCGTTGACCCTCAGCATCTTGCTTCCCATGTTTTTTTCTCTCTCTGAGTTTCTTTAGTACCCATCTGAAGCCATACCTTACTGAAGTAACCTCATCAAAAGAGCCTTCTTACAGTGAGTTCACATCCGCAGGAATGGATTTAGTTTAGGAACAAGGTTTTCTGGGTACATAGCTCCAAACCACCATACCCTGAAATCTCCAATGGACAACATGGACTCTAGATTAAGAACTGCTAGATCATTAAAGAAGGGAGGTGAATGGATCATTCTGTGAGAAGTTTGAGGCTGTAGGGGAATTAATTCAGTTGCCAGTATAATGGGAGAGGAAGGGATTGTTGGAAATTTGGGTCGAGGAAGAAAAATCATGCATGAACCATGGAATATTATACGGGTACAGATGAGTTTTGTATTTTAGGAGGTGGCAAAGAAGAAAAGCATGGTAGAGTTAGCTGAAGGTTCCAGAATGAAAAGTCTTACGAACTTTTGGGGTCTGTGCACGTGAGAGTTCCTTCATTATTTATTGGAGGCTTGATTAATTTGCCTTGGGTCAGAAATCCAATAAAGGTGATCAGAAGTAACAAGCCTGCCTTCTAAGAAATCCTTGTTCAGATATACAGGGGACAAGGTTAGCTGTTAGAAATAGCTAGGATGCTTGATTTTTAGAAACAGCACTAGCACCTCTGGAGGAGGGTGAGACTTTTAATCTTTCTTGATGGTGCTAGCTGTAGCCCAAAGTGGTCATGCTTTAGAGAAAATATTTTAATATGAAGATATTAAACATCTGCATCTATTATGTTCTTTCAAGAATTTAGAATTTGGAAGGGACCTTATAAGTCATTAAGTGTAACATTTCATTTAGTGGAGAATCCTTCTGATGGAATTCCTAAAAGATACATATTTAACTTCTGAAATATTGTTATCGAAAGATAACCTGAACCATGCATGGACAGCCCTTGAAACTGAGCAACTAAAATCTGTAATTTGCAATCTCTATCTGCTAGTTCTATGAAGATTTTACAGTCAAACCTACTTTAGCTACTTAATTGTTTTCAAATGTTTTCTGTGTATGTTTTTTATCAGGCAACATTAATCAGTCACTAATGACGTTAAGAACATGTATGGAAGTCCTTAGAGAAAACCAGATGTATGGAACTAACAAGGTAAATATCAGCCTTCTTCAATCATTTGTATAGTTTCATTTGTGTGAATTTTTTGCCTTATATATTTGGATTTGAATATATTTATAGATGGTTCCATATCGAGATTCAAAGTTAACCCATCTGTTCAAGAACTACTTTGACGGGGAAGGAAAGGTGCGCATGATTGTGTGTGTGAATCCAAAGGCTGAAGACTATGAAGAAAGCTTGGTAATGTTATTTTATCCTATAAAGTATCAGTTTCTGAAGGAAAAACATGATTATTTGGATATGAAGAATGACATCTTGAACTGTAAACTAATCCAACCTATATTGCTTTATTTAATCATTTCTGAAGAAGAACTAGATATGCTTATTTGTTTAAAACTTCTGTTTGTTTTGTATCTCAGCAAGTCATGAGGTTTGCGGAAGTGACCCAAGAAGTTGAAGTAGCAAGACCAGTAGACAAGGCAATATGTGGTTTAACACCTGGGCGGCGATATAGGAACCAAGTTCGGGGAGGTCCAGTTGGAGATGGTATGATTTGGTGTTATTGTCATTTACCCCACTGGTTGCTCTCTTATTTTTCCAGTCTTTTTCTACATGAGAGAACTGTTTACTTCCCTTTCCCTCAAGAAACAAATACAAAAAATTTGAACCAAAGAATAAATGAGATTTCTCCTGGTACTTATTAGAATCAATTTTTAAGGAGGTATGATTAGCAACTCTAGAAGTCACATTGTTAGTTGAGCTGGGGCTTTAAACACAGTATTAACCTTGTTTAAATACATAAGTAGCTCTTACTTTTTAATTTTTTATAATTTCTTTATAATTCAATACAGAACCCTTGGTTACAGAAGTGGTTTTGCAGAGTTTTCCACCTTTACCATCATGTGAAATTTTGGATATCAACGATGAACAGACCCTTCCCAGACTGATTGAAGCCTTAGAGAAACGACATCACCTACGGCAAATGATGATTGATGAGTTTAACAAACAGGGTAAGGGCAAAAAGTGTTTGCAGTTTTTTTAACCTCAGAAATTAAAGGAATTTGCAGTGCATCTGAGTTCTATGGTGTGACATATCTTTAAGGAAGGTTATTTTTGTATCTATTTTATGATGCTTAGACATTTTTTATTACACTGACAAGGAATATTTTCCCATAATCCTTTTTTATATTATAAGAAAATAAAACAAAAGAAAAAAGTGGTGTCTGTTTTCCCTTTTTTTACCAACGATGATGGACACAAGAATAATAGCTACTTTAAGTTCCTACTGTTTACTTATTTGCAAGGCACTTGGACATACATTGTGTCTTAATAAGTGCATCCTTGTGCAATTCACTTAATCCCTCTATTCCTTAGTCTCCTGTCTGCAAAATGGAAATTGTAACTGTCCCTACCTCAGGGGGTGTTGAGAGGATAAATGAGATCACGTGTGAATCACGCACAACAGTGAACATAAGCACTCGATCAAAATATCTGCTGTTTTTATTTAATCTTCACAATAAAATTGGGATGTAGGTGGTATTTAAATCCTCATTTTGAAATGAGGAATTATGATCAGAGGAAGTAAGAAACTTGTTCAGAGTCACATAACTAGCAAGTGGTATACCAGGGATTCTAACTTGATCTAAATGATCCTAAATCTAGTGTTATGCCTACTTTTGCATTTGTTATTCTGAAGCAAATAATTTACCAGGAGGTCAGTGGGTTATAAGAGATGGGTAAGTGGAGGCCATAGTGCAAAATGAAGGCCTTCACATTTTTTTCAGTAATAAACAAGAAGTTTCTGTGAATGTCTCTTGTAGATTTAAGAGTAAAATACTGATTTCCTTCCAAACTTGTTTTCTGATGATAGACTGACTCTTAAAAAAGAGATTTGCTGAATAGCTACATTTTATATAGTATCTGCTAATAAATTTGATTTTGTTGCTTATTTTAGAATTGGAGTAAAACTTGGCCTGTGTGCTTTTATTGCAGCAATTACTTTTAAAGCGTTGTTACAAGAATTTGACAATGCTGTTTTAAATAAGGAAAACTACATTCAAGGAAAACTAAATGAAAAAGAAAAGTTGATTTCAGGACAGAAATTGGAAATAGAACGGCTGGAAAAGAAAAACAAAACTTTAGAATATAAGGTTTGTTTTGTGCATTATTATAATCGATGTATATGCTGACCATTTAATACTGGTCTCTAGCTATATATGTTATTCTGCTTTATGGGCTGGTAACTACTGCTCATTAAAATTTTTTACTTGGCAATTTAGTAAATTTAGAGCTTGGAGGGTAGAAGATAAACATTCATTTTCTATTCTGAAAATAGCCTAAAATGGGGGCTTAATTTTAGGAGAAAGTGGTTCTCTGAAGTCAGGTATAACTTCGTCTTTCAGTGAGAAACTTGTTTAACAACTTCTCATTTCTAGGAATGGAGATGGGAATGTAAATGAAAATTTATAGGAGAGAATGTGCTTTTTTCATGATTTTCTCTTACAACTATGCTTAATCAGGAAAGATATTATTTTATAACTGTATGAAATGTTTACATATGAAATATTAAACATAATGATCTACCTTCCCAGATTGAGATTTTAGAGAAAACAACTACTATCTATGAAGAAGATAAGCGCAATTTGCAACAGGAACTTGAAACCCAGAATCAGAAACTTCAGCGACAGTTTTCTGACAAACGCAGATTAGAAGCTAGGTTGCAAGGCATGGTGACAGAAACAACAATGAAGTGGGAGAAGGAATGCGTGAGTGTCATTCTTGTGGTGCTTATCTCAGAGTTGGGTGATTTATTGAAATTAACTTAAATTTTTTAATTTTTGTACTTTGGGTAGGGTTTTGGTATTGGCAATAGTAGCCAACTATTCTTTCTCCTTCCAAATCCATGATAAGTTAATTATAAAGCATTGTTCACTCTCAGGAAGAACTGGAGAACTCTCATTTTTAAGAAATAAAGAGACTGGGTAATCTGGTACATTTGTTTGATGTGCTTGAATTAGAGTATCAATTGATAATGATTATGTATAGGAGCGTCGAGTAGCAGCTAAACAGCTGGAGATGCAGAATAAACTCTGGGTCAAAGATGAGAAACTGAAACAGCTGAAGGCTATTGTTACGGAACCCAAACCTGAAAAGCCAGAGAGACCCTCTCGTGAGCGGGATCGAGAAAAAGTTACTCAAAGATCTGCTTCTCCATCACCAGTACCTGTAAGTTATTTGTACTTTTACAGTAATTTAATACTAGAGTAAATATGTTTTAAGGGAACAAATTTTTCATTTTACACTACTTGCATTTCTTAAATCTAAAAGTATTTGAAAATTTAGTATAAATATAAATTTAGAACAAAAATTGTATAATTTAGTACAAATAATTATGCTGTTTTCATATGCTAAAATTATAGAAAAGTAATTTTCTATACAGTATAAACAATAATGAATTGTTTCTCTCAGTTTTTCAGTCTTACTCATTAATTTCTCTTCAATTTTTTTAGCTTTCTAGTAACTATATTGCTCAGATTTCCAACGGCCAGCAACTCATGAGCCAGCCGCAGCTCCATAGGCGCTCTAACTCTTGCAGCAGCATTTCTGTAGCTTCCTGTATTTCGGAATGGGAGCAGAAAATTCCTCCGTACAACACACCTCTCAATGTCACATCTATTGCAAGGCGTAGGCAGCAGGAGCCAGGACAAAGTAAAACTTGTATCGTGTCAGACAGAAGGCGAGGGATGTACTGGACTGAAGGCAGGGAGGTGGTTCCTACATTCAGAAATGAGATAGAAATAGAAGAGGATCATTGCTGCAGGGTTAGTGCCAGTATTATTTTAAAGTATTGAGCAATAGATTTTATGTTTGTTTTTTTTATATACCTTGGTTCAGAAAGTTCAATGGAAAGATGTGTGCGCTCCAGTTAATTTGAAAGATCGAATCACCCTGAAGTTGAGGCCTGGCTTTTCATCTGAAAAAGCCAAAACATATTTGGCTACAGAATACTGCCTTGTGCGTTCAATGAATTTGGCCAGTTTGGTGCATCCCAAACTGTCTTTTTCAGTTGCATAAGCTAACATGCATTACACAAAATCAGTGAATATGAATGTTTTAGAGCACACTTTTCACTTTTCTCTTTTAAATTTTTTCTTTTGGGTTCCTTTCCCCCAATTAATTTTTTTCTGGTTTTAAACATTTGCTTTTTAAATTGTTTTTCTAAGATTTTTATTTTGAAAAATTTCAAACCCATAGGAAATTGAAAGAATAGTATATAACATCTTTTTCCCCTTACCTAGATTTACCAGTTGTTACTCTGTATAGATGTAAATATTTTTTCCCTCAATCTTTTAGAACTGATACTCCATCCCTAAATTCTTTACCCCCTATCTTTTAAGAAAAAGGACATTCTCCTACATAACCACCATCCTTGCCACATCTAAAAAAGTTAACATTAATTCATTAAATATCCTGTGATAAATAGTCTTTACATTTCCCCAGTTGATCCAGGAATGTGGGGTTTTTTCAGTCTATGATCCATCAGGGTGCATGCACTGTATTTATTGTTCTTTAATCTCTTTTAATATAAAATAGTCCTCCTCTTTTTTTCTGATTTTCATGACATTGACTGTTTTGAAGAGACCAGGCCAATTGTTTGTAACTATTGAAGGTCTGAATCTATAATAAGTTCTCTTAATTTCAGGGCCTTTATCTTGATTTATGAGGACTTTCCCTCATTCATCAAGAGTATTTACATACATTCACCTTCATATTTTTGTTCTTGGGGATAAAGGTGAAATTTTTCTTTGAATCTGGATAAACGGGCCAAGTAATACTGTAAATTTACATTTAGAAAATCTTTAGTTTTTTTGTAATCTTATAGTAAATATGTTTTAGATTTTTTTGTTGTATAATTTAAGGTTGCAAACAAAAGTTCATTTTGTTAGCCACATCCCTGATTATTAAGGGATAGTGATAAACTCCAAAATGTTTGCCAAGACACCATATTATTCTAAAATCTTTTGAGTACAGATTTTGCCAATATACTTTTTTAGGGAACAAATTATGCTGAATGGTCTTTCTGATCAACTCTAGTAAATCCCCTTATTTCATGATGTTTTTAGATTGAAAACTATTCAAAGCCTGCTTATGCCTGGTCCACACTATTGTAATATCTGATTTGGCTATGAAGTATTTAAGAGGATTTACTGGAGATCCTTTAACTTCTCGTCTGATCAAAATCTCTTTAGAAGTGCAGCAGAAAATTACTATGAGGTTATTATCTATGAATTTAGAATTTTTTGGCAAAAAATAACATTAGGTAGACTGAATTTATAAAAGAAATTCAAAGTTTCACAAATACTAGTAGGTTGTAAGGACTACCATCTTTCCAAAGCTTGTCTCAGAACGTATTTACTAGTAGATGTGTTCAAGAAGGCTGATACCTTTGCTAAATGGTAATCGTAAAGAGCCAGGTTTTTGTTTAGCTATAATTGAACCATTTTAAGCATGGAAAGTTTCCTGCTTTAAGGCTCATGTATCATTTACTGGTGAACTATTAGCCATGTTTTGTAGTATAATGATCTGTGCTGTCACTAGTGCTTCATTTGTTTCTTGTAATTAATGTGGGGAAAAATGCTTCAGTTATCCAGGTAGGCGTTTTAGAATTGGCATCTTGATACTTGACCAGCTTTGAAGGATTTGGCCTGTGACAGAACTTTTTAATTTACTTTATTTTATGAACAGAAAGTGTTCACAGAATTTCAAAGATCACTATTGCTTCAAACTATTAACTACATACTGGATATGAAATATTTTTTCTTAGGTTGAATATACTAATATTTAACTTTTCCCAGATTATTTGATATTTGACTAGAAGCGACTAGTTTTCTGTTGTACATTGGAGACTGACACAGACAGTATTCTTTATTTGGTTCTTAAAACCTTGATGAAATATTTGGGAAAAAAATTAGTTGGTATGTTTTAGCCATTATTGTATCTTGAACTTTTCATGAAGTTCTGTCATGGCATTTTAAAACTTTAAATGAAAATGTTCAGAAGTAGTTTATCCTTTTATTCTTTTTTTTATATCTGGTTATTTTATCTTATGTTCTGTAGTTTTTTATGCTATATGCTTCATCAGCTTATATTTTTTTGTCCCTGTTTTTTTATAAGGAGTGTCAATGCCTCTTTTGCTTAGAGGCCTGTGATATATTTAAGGCTTTTATTGGTCTTATTGAAACTTGTAAAAGAGTTGGGACCTAAGTGATAACCTCACAATAGCATGCACAAATATTGTTTTTTTTTTAACTAAGGATGCAAAATGAATTTTTTGTCTTGAATATAAGCTAACTAGGAAAGACTAGCAGCACTACCAGAGTTTTTCCTTCTATTCTTTGTTGAAAGGGAAGTTCCTTGGTAGGAAAAAAATATATATATAAGCTGGTATTAAAAGAGATTTGGTAGTTTCATGCTTACATACGGAGAATACTTAAATTGCTTGAATAACATTTTTAGCTTTTGAAAAGGTTCATGCATTTGTTTTGATATTGTCATCACGTAATATAGTCAAACCTGCTGCACTTCTAATAACATCTTTACATTAATTCTGGGTTATGCTTGTTTCTTGATTCCTCTTCCAATCTGATCAGAACGCACCACCAATTCGTCTCCGACACAGACGATCACGCTCTGCAGGAGACAGATGGGTAGATCATAAGCCTGCCTCTAACGTCCAAACTGAAACAGTCATGCAGCCACATGTCCCTCATGCCATCACAGTCTCTGTTGCAAATGAAAAGGCACTAGCTAAGTGTGAGAAGTATATGCTGACCCACCAGGAACTAGCCTCCGATGGGGAGATTGAAACTAAACTAATTAAGGTAAAACAAATTTATACAGGAGAAAAAAAATACATAAAAAGTCAACATAATAACCATTTGCCCTGCTATTCCTTGGATGCCACACAGGCAGTGTTGACTAGAACATAAAAACTTGAAGTAAACTTTCTGTTTGTTAAAACTAAAGTAATTGCTTAGGTTATGAATCTGCTAAACTGGGACTAAATCTGGTAATTTTCTCTATGTGAGACTCAGATTCTCAGTGTTCTTAGAGGAACTCCAGATCTATAATGTACTGGTTCTTAAATTAATGTATATTTCATTTTAGCCCCTTTTTAAAAAGTAGTCTGAACAAAGAATTCCTAATTTTTCTATCAGTTCAAGAGAAAAGGCCCACATTAAAATCTGACCTATCAGTATTACTCAGGCACTAAGCTACCCAGGGCCCTGTCCTAGAAGGAGGCCTGCCTCAGTATTACTCAGGCACTAAGCCACCCAGGGCCCTGTCCTAGAAGGAGGCCTGCCTCAGTATTACTCAGGCACTAAGCCACCCAGGGCCCTGTCCTAGAAGGAGGCCTGCCTCAGTATTACTCAGGCACTAAGCCACCCAGGGCCCTGTCCTAGAAGGAGGCCTGCCTCAGTATTACTCAGGCACTAAGCCACCCAGGGCCCTGTCCTAGAAGGAGGCCTGCCTCAGTATTACTCAGGCACTAAGCTACCCAGGGCCCTGTCCTAGAAGGAGGCCTGCCTCAGTATTACTCAGGCACTAAGCTACCCAGGGCCCTGTCCTAGAAGGAGGCCTGCCTACCTGGGGAGGGTTTTCTTTTGGTCACAGAGTCAGTGAATAATCAGGGAAGTAAAGGACAAGACTAAAGAAAACAAAGAAAAAGCTTTTCATTTCAAATTCAATATAAAGGATAGTTTCTGCTATAATTATAGTTACAAATAAGACCATACTGTAATTGGAATAATGGGGGCGGGGGGGATGTACCCAGAGAATGAAGTACAATGCTTTAATACTTTTTTTTTCTTTTATGGCATGGGCAGGCTCCGGGAATTGAACCCAGGTCTCTGGCAGGGCAGGCGAGAATTCTGCCACTGAGCCACCATTGCACCGCCCAATACTTTTAAACTTCCAATGGATTTCTTAATCCTTACTGCAGTACATTTTTAAATTATAAATTACTCAGTTTAGTTTAAATCATAAATGACATAACAGTTTTTTTTTCAATTATGAATGTTACTGATTATATTGTATTGGACTTCTTTTGTTTAGTGAGAAATATATACTGAATCTTTTTTTTTTCTGGTGCACAGGCCAGGAATTGAACCTGGATCTTCCACTGTACTGAAATTTTTGAAGTGTTTTAATAGTTCAGACTCATCAATCCCAAAAACCATCTGCTTTTGTAGGTGGGAGTTTCCATAAAACAGTAGAATCTTGACATCAATTTGAAATATGCTATACATGTGTTTATCATTTGGATTTACCAATGTGTTACAATGACCTTTTCTCTTGGCTTTAGGGTGATGTTTATAAAACAAGGGGTGGCGGACAATCTGTTCAGTTTACTGATATTGAAACCTTAAAGCAAGAATCACCAAGTGGGTGAGTGATAATCAAAGATGTCTCTTTAGAGGCTGTCGTTTTCTTAAATGCTTGTTCTTGAAGAACAGAAGATCCTGTAAGATTTACACTAATTCTCTGAAGGAATATAGATGATATTTCCCTATTTCTAATATTTTTCCTGTTCTTCTAGATTCAAAAATAATTGTTGCATCATGTTTCCCCTTTCTCTGTAGTCGGAAACGAAGATCTTCCACAGTAGCAGCTCCCCAGCCAGATGGTACAGAAGGGGAATGGACTGACGTAGAAACAAGGGTAGGGTTGAACAATTAAACATTTGTTTCTTAATAAAAATAAGGGGATATCATGTTTTAAACCTCATAGCTGTAGCCATTTTTGCTTCTTAAAGAAGCTGAGGTACGCTCTCACGTTGCCAGTGACACCTATAGGCTTTGTAACAGCAGTCCTGTGAAGGTGTCTGCTTAGGTCTTCAGTTCAGAGCCCCTGTTTTCAGTGCAGAGGGACAAGGCCCAGGAATTGTCCAAGACTGTCATTCTATTATAACAGGAATTCATATCAAGTAGATGGGAATCTTCTTGGAAGCCGCCTATCAGGGTTCCCTTGGTATTTCTGTTCCTGATGAAAGGCTTACAGGGAAAGAACATGAGAAGGTGGAATCAGGACGCCAGGTCTTGGCCCTGGCCATTATTCTCAAGAACTTCTAATCCTCATATGTAAAATGAGGGAAGTTACCTGAATGACTTCTAAAGACCAAAGAAATCCCAGTGTTTGTGGCCTGTCAGAAATAAATTTCAAGTAATCTGGTATTTAAAATAGGTATCTTTGCTGGACTAGAAAGCATTGTTGACTTTCATCTTGGGTTGAGCCTAATTTTTAAGGAGAATTAATTGCTTTTTTTTTTTAAACATTTTTTATTATGAAATATAACATATACAAAAAAATCAGTAAACTTCAAAGTACATTGTAACAAGTAGTTATAGAAGAATTAACTGTTTTATAGACTGTTGAGAGGTGCTGATCTTTTCCTTTTCTGTCCTTATCAGTGTTCTGTGGCTGTGGAGATGAGAGCAGGATCTCAGCTGGGACCTGGATATCAGCATCATGCACAACCCAAGTGAGCGCTGACTAACTGGGGCCTTGCTGCATAGGTTGTCCCTCTTGTAATAGGTCCACCTCCTTCCTTTTCCTTACCATCAGCTAGTTTTAAGAGGAAATAGGGGATTTCTGTTTACCCCTTGAAATATCTGGGGCCTACTGGCAGATTGTCGTTGGCAGCAGGAGTGCTGAGAACTTCAGAAGGCCTGATAAGAGCAATTAGAGCTCTTGTTTGCTATTGTCCATAAAGCTTTCAGAGGTTGGAGACTACCTGTAAGAAGGGAAGACTAAAGACACTAGTCCCAGATAACAGCTCTTGGACTTGCTTCTTGGTCTTGTTAGAGCAATAAATGGTCAATAAAATAAATAAACCTGAATGGGAGAATTTATAGCCAGGAAAGGAATCACATTATGCTGTGTACTGCCCCCTGTCCCCATTCCCACCCCCACCTTCCCCTTAAACATACCAGGAATCTGCTTTATTTTTTACATTTTAGTTAGTGAAACCCCTTCTTTTCATATATCTACGTATACAAGCCCATGTGTCCTTTTTTTTTTTAATGCTGTATAGCGGGGGTCAACTTTCATTCCTTTTCCATGTAAGTATCCCGTTATTGCAGCACCATTTGTTGAAATTTTTGTGTTTTGCTTGTTTGTTTGTTTCTGGGAAGTGCATGGGCTGGGAATCAAATCCAGGTCCCCCTCGTGGCAGGCAAGAATTCTACCACTGAACTACCCTTGCCACCCCTATGATTATCCATTTTGACATATGTATTCCTGAGGCAATTTGGAGAATTATTGCAACAGGATAGACAAAGAAAGGAAGTCCTGCTCTCTAAATTTAATGGTAGATAAGTGTATTTTATAAAAGTTTTTTGCTTTTTCTGAAGGACTTAAATTTTCCCATGATAAAACGGATTCTTCTCAAAGCCCTCCTAAAGATTCAGTTGATAAGAGTGTCAGTAATTCAAATTACTAAAAGCTGGGTTTTATGTTTTAGGCGCAAGAAGCCATGAGCTGACACAGGTCCTAGTAACAAAAGAACATTTCCCCTGGGGTTGATGATTTCTTCAAAGCCATGCCAGAAGCACTCTGAGTCATCTTGTAGAACTCCTGCTTTGTTGAACATCACAGACTTTGGACACGTAATATACTGGCCTAGATCAGAGCTTCCCTATGGTTCCAAAGACATCTAATATTCAACAAACTTATTATATTTCTTGCCATATTTAATATTAACACAGAAAGACTCCTTTTCCTTATCGCTGTATGAACTTTTTTATAATGCTATTTTTGGTATATTTCTTGCATATGTATAAACTAATTCATGCAAGTTTTGTCTTGGGTGATTATGAAAGAATATGTCTAGATGACACTTTTTTATTGTGACTTTTCCAGCTCTGGTCTGAATATTTCTTTAAGGTTTTATAAACAAAACAAATGCTGCTATTGATTAGCTGCAAGAATGCACTTTAGACATTTGACAATTCAGACTTTTGACAATTCAGACTTTTAAGGAGATGTCAGCGACTGACCAATTATCAAACCATTTTAGGAAGTTGTTTTGAATTTTGTATGTATATATTCATTTTCTGACATTTAGATATGTAAAAAAGTTGAAATAAAAAGCACTAAGAAAGTACAAGTTTGTGTGATGGTCTTTCGATACATATGCCAGCACCTAGGATGGGGTTTTGCATTTATTTAGCTCACACAGTATATGTGGTGTGAATTAAAAAAATGTACTAGGGAAAAATAAATTTTAAAAAATGATAGCACTTAGAAAATGTGAAGTGATCTGATGTTAAATGGACAAGACCTTGTTTGTGACAACTATAATATATACATATTAAGTGTATGCTTCTAGGCATTCAAGCAAAAAGATGATTTGAGGATAACAGTTTAGGAACAGTACTATTGAAAACCATGGTAAAATAGCCATTTTTTCATGAGTGGACATACGTTTTTCTCTGACTAAATTTGGGTTTCTTTTAAAGCTGAGCTTTTTTACTTAAATAATAAGCTGTTTTTTTATTAATGGTAAAAGTGTGATATTACTCCTGACTAAAAGATTCAAAACCTAAGGAAAAAGCAAACTCCATTTATTTTTCACTTAATACTATAGTAATAAGCAATGTCATATCTATAGGTATATTTTTAGAATGCTTCAGACTATCACTGTAAAGGCTAAATCCTGTTTCAGTAGGTGCTGTAGGATTTAATTGATCTAATTCTTGTCTATTTTGTAATTTTTAAAGTGACACATTGCTTGTCTTGAAAGTAAATAATAGGTGGAAAGCTTTTACTATGAGAGGGGAAGCTGGGGTGATAGAATTTATCTTAAGTAACAGTATGTTGAGTCCCAAGTCCTTGAACCACAAAAAAATTAGAAATGTAAGGGCAGTTGATATTTTGCTTTAATAGTTCTCTTAAACAGGTAGGAATAATAGCTGTGGTTGAGTGCTTACTGTATGTTTGGTGCCCTGTGAAGCTGTTATCTGTAATTTGTAGGTGAGAGAGTTAGGCTTGCTCAAGCACCTCTAGATTCTAAACGGCGGAGCTGATACTTAAGCTCAGGCATGACATCAAAGCTCTTAACCACTTTGCTATGCCTTTATAATTTAATATTTTCTTAGCCCAGGTTGTTTAATTTTACTTGATAATTTCTGATATTCTGCGAAACAGGATTGTCTGTTCAGATATTATACCTTACATTTAGTTTTTTGGTTTCCAAACTTTTCAAATGACCTGATTTGATCTGTATAACCCAGAGGCAAATACGGCAGTCACTTGTACCACATAGAAGAGGACACAGATCCAGAGAAGCAATGTGCTTTTTTCTAGGTCACGTAGGAATGGAGTCAGGACTAACTGGATTTCTTATGCAATTTTTTCATTCAACTTTGGTTTTGAGACTTATCTATAACTTATCATGTTCACTGCTTTCTGCTAGGCCATGTCCACACTGAGAGGTGGTGTTGCCAATTTCCCATAATGCTGTGGGAATAAACAGCTTTGTGCTTGGACCCTCATGCACATGTTTCAGAGTTTCTCTAGGGTAGAATCCAAATGAAATTGCTGGGTTTAGGCTATGGATATCTTCAACTTTAACCAGATTTTACCAATTTACATTTCTATTCTCGTGTTTTCTCCTTACATTTCCTCACATTCTCTCCTACACTTTTGTAGTCTTAATTTTTGCCTATCTGATGAATGTGAAATGATATCGCAGCAGTTTAATTTGAATTTCCTGCTTGTCATTAGTGAACATGAGTCTTCCTGTGTTAACTGGCCATTCTGGTTTCTTCCTTTGACCTGTCTCTTATATCTTTGCTATGTAACTAGTTAGTTTTTTGCATATTGTTTTGTAGGACTTCTTTATATAATCCTTTGGGTATTTTGGGTCCTAAATTTTCTCCCAATTTGTGAGGTCTTTTCACTTTTTATAGTATTTTCTTTTTAAATAAACTTTTTAGAATCCATCAGAATTTACAGTAAAATTATGATGACAGTACAGATTTCCCATGCCCTATACCTAATTTCCCCATTACATCTTCTATTAGTATTAGTATGTTTAATTTTTCCAGTTAATGAACCAATATTAATGCATTCTTATTAAATTAAGTCCATACTTTATATTCAGATTTCCTTACTTCTTGTTTAATGACTTTTTCTGTTCCAATATACCAAATTACATTTAGTCTTAGGCTAAATGTAATTTCTCCTTCGGCTCCTCTTGGCTGGGACAATTTCTGAGACTTTGGTTTTGGTATCTTTTGTTTTACACTTTTAAATTTTGATGCAACTTTTATGTTTGTGTATGAAGAAATTTTTCCATACCCTAATGTCTTAATATTCTCCTCTATTTCTTCTAAAATTTGTTTTGCTTTCACATTATGTGTGCTGTGAGGGAGGAATTAAAGACATTTTTCTCACCAGCCCCCATTTGGATAGGAACCCAGTGCCATTTTTTTTTCTTTTGTATGCTATATGACAGGGATCACATTTCATTTTTTTCCCATGTGAGTATCCCCTTATTGCAGCACCATTTGCTGAATTTTTATTTGCTTTTTTCTTTGTTTATTTGTTTGGGAAGTGCATGGGTCAGGAATTGAACCCGGGTCTCCGGCATGGCAGGAGAGAATTCTACCATTGAGCAACCCTTGCACTGCCATCCCCTACCCTCACCCAGTACTATTCTTATTGAAAAGAGCATCCCTTCCTCTGGATTATATAACCATGTTCACAAATGTATCAGAGTATATTTTTAGGTTCTCTGTTCTATTTTTCTATTTGCATGATAACACTACACTGCATTATGTATTTTTTGGGTGCTTTCTATGTGCCAGGAACTATTAGGCACAAGGAATACAGTGGCAAACTAAAGTTGGTGCCCTCATGGAATCTAAAATCTGTTATTACTTTTAAAGTCAGGTTGTCAAATTCCATTAAAAATTCTAATGAAATTTTTGTGGAAATTACATAATTTAGATAGAATTGCCTGCTTTCAAGATATTGAATCTTCCCATCTGTGAACATGGCATATCGGTTTGTAATTCGGTTGCCTTTTATATTATTCCATAAAGTTTTATAATTAAAAACATAAGTCATGTACATATTGTTAGATTTATTCCTAGAAACCATGTAGTTTTTGTTTCTATTGTATGAGGTATATTTTTGAGAAAATATTGCATTTTCTAATACACTGTTGCTGAGGAAAGGAATGCTGATTTTTGTAGCTTAATATCAGCAACCTTGGCAAATTACTTATTACTTTGAATTGTTTATAAGTTCTGTTGGAATTTCTGGATAGATAATCATATCTATAAATAATGTGAGTTCATACCTTTCCAATTTTAATTTCTTTGTGGAGTAGCTAACATCTCTAAAATAGGAATTGAATAGAAGCAGAGAAAGGAGACATTCTTGTCTGCTACTCATTTTAAGAGAATGCTTCTCAAATTTCATTATTAGGTATGATATTTGCTGTTGATTTTTGGTAGATAGCCTTTATCAGGATATGGAGGGTGACTTCTATGCCAGTTTTCTAAGAGTATTTGAACAGTGGTTCAAATTTTATCAGGGGTTTGGTCTTTCTGAATCTATTAAGACTTTCATATAGATTTTCCTCTTTAAATCTGGTAATGTAATGAACAATTTTTAGTAGTTTTATAGATGAACTATCCTGTTTAGTTGTAATATATATTTTTATATACATTTCTGGATTCAGTTTATTAATATTTTATTTTCAACGTTTTTGTCTACATTTTGCATTTAGGTATAATTTTTATCTTTCTCATTGTTTAAGGTTCTTTTGTTACTATGGCTATAAAATTAAGGGAACAAAATATTAATTTGATCTAAAAATTTTCTTCATATAGTTTAGACAATTTTAAAAAAATCTGTGTTGAACAGTTTTATCTGCTTGATCAGTTTTTAAGTATAATGGTGGGGGAATAATGTTTTGGACTGATTTGTTCTGGCTTTGTAAATGACTGGACTTTTCAATAGCTTTACCTTTCTCCACCAAAACACCACAATAATTCCTTCCTAGATTTGGGTGAAAACTCAAAATGATAGCTTATTTTGAAAAGCCTTATAGCTTTTAAAACTATTTTAAATAAGCGATATTAAAATCTGTTTACATTTATGTCTAAGATTGGCCCAAGTGGGAGGCCAAGGTAGGGGATTCCGATGAAAATTTTGGTCATGGATGATTATGAGATAATAGCACTAATTGAATAAAGCAGATTCCCTAAAAAATTTGACCCATTTTTCCATGAAACTAGGTAAATTCCAAGAGGAAACTAGTCTATGAAATGTGAAGATTACCATTTTTGAAGATAGGAGTTAAAATTGGGTTTCAGACCTTACCATCAGAGAATCTCTTGATACTGTGTCAAACTTTAGGGACACCCAAATCAATAGGCCATGCCCTCAATCCTATATCTTACTTAGGATACTTAATCCATAAGCTTACTCGTGAATCTTATGTAGGTAGCAGAGAAGCTTAGACTACCTATAGGCATGCCTAAGAATTACTTCTGGAGGACCTCTTTTGTTGCTCAGATGTGGCCTCACTCTCTCTAAGCCCAACTCTGCTTGTGAAATCACTGCCCTCCCTCCTACATAGGACATGACATCCAAGGGTGAAAGTCTCCCTGGCAATGTGGGAGATGACTCCCAGGGATGAATCTGGCCCTGGCTCCTTGGGATCAACAATTCCATCCTGACCAAAAGGGGGAAAACAAGTGTAATAAAGCATCAGTGGCAAAGAGAGTTCAAATAGAGTTCAGAGACTACTCTGGAGGTTGCTCTTATGCAAGCTTCAGTTAGACTTTGCTACCTATCATAACCTGCCAACCCCCAACCAGGACCATTCCAACAGATTCTAAAGAACACCTAGGGCTATATATAAGATTTCACAAGGGTTCCATGCACTAGAGAAACTTTCAAGAAACTTACAACCTCTAGATAGGTCCCAGTCCAGATATGTCCTGAAACATAGAGGGCCCAGCCTCTCCAGAACATCAGATAGTTCCATCTCCCTACCTCATATTAGTGGCAGACCTTTCCAATATGAAAAAGCTAGACTAGCCATAGCTCAAGCACCCTGAAAGAGAGGGACAGAAAGATCGGGGATGGTGGAGTTATACAGGGAAGATAGCATTTAACAAATGAATATGAATGCTGAATCATTAAACTGATATCTCTTTTAGTCTCCAGTATCTCAGACAGCTAGAAGTAAAAACCTAAAATTGTGGAATTGTAACATAACCCATGTCAAACTCTGAAACATATTCTACAACTAATTGTGGTGCTGTGCTTTGAAATTTATTGTTTTGTATGTATGTTATTTTTCACATACAAAAATGAATTAAAGTCAATTGTGATGATAAAATATTTAAGCCTTCTAGCCTCCTATATATTCTGGAGCAGCTAGAAGGAAAAATCTGAGTGGAAAAATCGTATGATAGCCCATGACAAACTCTGGAATCTGTCCTGTAACTACTTGTTGAAGAGTGCTTTGAAAACTATTGCTTTTTCATTTCTTTGCTTTGTATATATGTTATACTATACTAATAAAAATGTTTAAAAAATTAGGTTTCGGATCATATAGTAAATAATGCATGCCAGTTGTCGAATATTTGAAATACCAAAACAGAGAAGACAAAATTTATCTACAATTCTCAAAACCCAGCCAGTCCTCACCAACACACTGAAATTAGGCTTCTAGATTCTAAACCCAACCTCCATAGCGCAGTAACTGATCTTGGGCTGGTTACCTGGACCGTGCCTTCGCAAAACGGAAGAAATAGAAACCACACGACTCCTTCAACAGTATGGTTCACTTGCCTGGGACATTGTAGGCGCTCAACTGCTACTGCCAGGACAACGCTCAGTTTCTCCTCTATTTACTTATATTGGAGGCACTGCGCTAAGCATGGGGGCCCTAAATTGTAACTGTAGTTCCTGCCCTCTGAGAGGTCACCGCCTGCTACCGGAGGCTGGAGGCGTAAATATTATTTAGTGTCATAAGGTATACATACAATGGAGGTGAAATCCATTTACCTAGGTAACCTTCTCCTAAAAATATTTTTAATGTTCAAGAGCTGTTTTTTTTTTCTCCTCCACCAAAATCAACGGACACAGCTTTCCTATGCGCTTAGCAACTTTCGGAAATCGCAACGAAGTGTTAATAGTAGCGCGCAGGCGCCGTAAGCCCGTCTTCCGCCGCGGCACTTGCCTCGCCTCTTCCGCCAGACGCCGGCGCCGATTGGCCCGCGTGTTACGTATAAGATGCTGTGCGCAGGCGCGGGGCTCTCTTTCCTCAGCTGCCGTCAAGGTGCTCGGTTCTTCCGAGGAAGCTAAGGCCGCGTTGGGGTGAGGCCCTCACTTCATCCGGCGACTAGCACCGCGCCCGGCAGCCGTCTACCCAGCACCCGTCCGCATCATGGCCTCTGTCTCCGAGCTCGCGTGCATCTACTCGGCACTCATACTCCACGACGATGAAGTTACAGTCACGGTGAGTGCGGGCGCAGGTCAGCGGCGTGTGCGGCCTGTCCACTGCCCAACCCGCTCGCCGCCCTCGAGTCCTCCAGCGGGTCGGGCCTGGCTCTTCCGGCCACAGCCGCAGTGGTGGACAGCCCAGGCGTTTTCGGACCGGGGCGGAAGCCCCTCGGGTGGGCCCAGAAGCTGGGAGCTGTGGACTGCAGACCACGTGTCGACGGCCGGAGGGTTGCGCCTGCGGTTGTCTTTGGCTGTGAAAACCTTGATAAATGTATCCTTAGAGCGTGAGCATCCCAGTCCGTACCTTATTTTATGATTGAGTATGCCTTCATGAAATGCAGATAAAGATATTTAACTGGGTAAATGGCTTTGTACGCACGTTTTGAGTGACTTGCTTTTAATTTGCAGTATTTTGGAGACATTCAGGTAAGCTACACTTTTCCTCTTTGATGGATTGGCATTTTATTTGTTTTAGGAGGATAAGATCAATGCCCTCATTAAAGCCGCTGGTGTAAACGTTGAGCCTTTTTGGCCTGGCTTATTTGCAAAGGTAAGGTGATTTGTGGCAGACTTGGGAAGACGTGTCTGCTAGCTTATCCGGGGGAGTGTTCACACTTAAGGTGCCTCGTATTTCACTGCATTTATGTTTGGATGATGTTAAGGCTTCAGTTTGTTAGGCTTTGTGTGGCTTCAATATAAGCCTGATCTAATGGAAATTGAGTCCGATGATTTTATGTTGACCACTTGCTGTATCTTGGGGATGTGAAAATGAAGTCAGGGCCCCTGCCAACGAAATTTTGGCATTGGCTACCAGCCATCGTACCGGTTACTTAATATGTGGCAAATGAAGCTATTAATAGCTTTAACATGTTAGGTTGTAGCTTCTGAAGGGCTTCGAAAATTTGAAAATATTATCTATGTTATTAATGAATTCCTTTGGAAAAAAATCCTAGATTTTTTGGAAAGTGTGGGATCAAATTTAGTGTTGATGTCGAAAACAAAAACCAATTTTTAAGAAATCAGAAAAGGTGGATTCTGAAACTACCATCAAGTTTTTGGGAGGACCAGTTTCCTCATTTATAGAGGGTATTCAATTAGTTGGACATTACTACTTAAATCAACAACATAAATGTGAGCTCTGAATCTGGATAGTTTTGTGACTACTTTTTTACTTTTTATTTTTAAGAGATAAAACTCTTAATTGCGGCAGTCCTCAACTTTCTAACCCACACCCCCACTCTTTCCCATTATTTAAAATATATTATTATAGACTGTCCTATCTAATGAGTCCTAAGTTATTGCCAGTGAAGTCAGTCTTGATGAAAAAGCAAACCAAAAGTTTGATGTCACTGGCATGGGGGTGACTCCAACAGAGGAAAAGTGTTGGGAACTGAACATATCAGGGCTGGCTGAGAGGAACAACTGAGCATTTACCTGTGTCTGCACATGTGTTGCAGGCCCTGGCCAATGTCAACATCGGGAGTCTCATTTGCAATGTTGGGGCTGGTGGACCTGCACCAGCAGCAGGTGCTGCGCCAGCCGGAGGTCCTGCTCCCTCCACCGCTGCTGCTCCAGGTAGGAAACTTAAGTTTTTGTATGGAAGGAAATTAAAGTTCTATAGGTGGACGGTGTATGAAACGCTAAACCTGAGGCATGGTTGGGTGGTGCTGAGGGAATTCTAGTGGTTATTTTTGGCCAAAATAATGAGAGATGTGATTTTTACACTTCTCACTTTTTTTTTTTTAGCTGAGGAGAAGAAAGTGGAAGCAAAGAAAGAAGAATCTGAGGAATCTGATGATGACATGGGTTTTGGTCTTTTTGACTAAGTCCCTTTTGTAATGTTCAATAAAATGTTGAACCCTTTGCTGCTGTTGGTCTTGCCAGTAGTTTGGGGATTTGGTCTACATAGGTGGTCAGTCTTAACTTTTTTTGCAAGTGTATTTCAACCTTTTCTATTCTAATGCCCTGGCACATGAGGTGGATTTTTTCCCTTCCACCACTCCAGGTAGGAAGTCTTAAATAACCTGGACACTTAATGTGCCTAATAATAACCTTGAGGACTACTCTAGGGGTGGGGGAGGATGGATCAGTGCTGCCTTACCCAAACTAACTGTAAATTTGTGATTACAGAATTTATTCCCTGGTCTGTGCCTAAACAGTGTTCTCTTTTATTTAATGTACCTTATTGCTAATTATAAAGCTGCTCCCCATCCCACCATCACTCCAGGAAGAATACAGGAGAAACCAGCCATTCCTGTAATCTATAGTCGCTGCCTGGACATCCTTGGTATTCCTTGATGGTGGGGTAAAGACAGTACATTTAGAAAGCACCATGAATAATTTCCACGTACAGCCCTAAGAACTTCTGGGCTGTGCTGAGCCATCTGAGGTAGAATGTTGACCGCTACAGCTAAGTGCACCTCAGCAAATTCTTGTTAGATTTTCAACAGCAATAAAAAAAGGGAAAAGTTCGCTTAGGTTAAGTTTCACAAAAATGAGTAAAACCACACAGTTCAAGCCTATATTTGAGAAACAAAGCTTTTATTTTTTCAAACTAACATGAAATAGAGATTGATTCATAAAATGTCAGGGCACTTTGGGACTTGGAATGTGCCAGGCACTTGGAACATCAGTGAACAAGAGAATCTTGCACCTGTCTCTAATAAAAGAGATTCAGAAGTCAAGTGATTAAATTTGTCAAAAACAAATTATTATTGTTATTGAATGTTTAGCATTTCAGTAGGGCTTGGTAATGTTTACTTTTCCTGAAGTAAACAACTGGCATCTTGTAATGAACTTTTAAAACACCCAGCAATTCTGTCTGTAGCCTCATACCTAAAAGACTTTTCAGGAGACGTATATGTGGATGTTCAAAGCAGCACTGTAGCAAAAATCTCAAAGGCCTTTTAGCCAGAAAATAAATGGCCCTAAATTATCCTCAAATCTACAAATACCTTAGAGGACTTCTTACTAATATAACGTTAAATTAAAAAAAAAAACACAGGTCCCAGTAGATTACGGACTCCTATTCCTTGGCTCAAAACCCAAAATAAAAGATGCATTGATAAAGATATGTAAACAATTTGGGACTTTGAGATCAATGGAGTTATGATGGGGAGTATATAGATGTTTTGATCAGGATACTAACTTGGGGTTTCTTATATATTATTTAAAAGTGGCCATTGTGGAGCAATGTGTACAGCATTGCTAATCTCAAGTGTGTCATCTCATCCATTCTTCCCAGTGTCACATGCTTGAAGTTACAAACTAAGTGGGTGGGTTGTCTGAAGGGTTAAAATAGATGGAGAGCCTGGGCTGACTTCTAGAAACTACTGAGCAAAGGTTCTGGTGCTCTGGAGATCTGGAGGAGTGTTGTGTAACACCCACAAAAGCGCAGGACAAAGAGAAGCTATGGTGAAAGCCTGAGTAACCTACCTCAGCTTCAGCTCCTGGTACCCAGCCCCCACTCTCAGGCCAGGAAGTTTAGGGATTGCTAATACACGGTGGGCAGGCAGATGCAAACTGAAAGGGCAGCAGAGTTCCACTATACCAAGAACAGGGTGGGATGGTCTAGCAGTGTTCCACTTTTTGGCCAGCATATTTGGACTGTGGGGACCAGTGGTTTCAACTCAACCTGTTTCCCCACACTTAAAAAGTCCTGCTTTCTGAGGGCTGAGGAGAAAAGGTTGTTGAAGAGTGCCATCTGCTGGCAGGCGAGGGACACACACCTCTGGGAAGACATCTAAAAAGCTTTTGGGGGAAGAAGGCCATATACTGGACAGGCCAGGTAAGTGCACCCTTGGGACGAAAAATTAAAGGCTTTTTGGGCATCACTACTTGACCCTCTCCCCAGGGCCCTGTGGAACTGGGTTCTGGTTGGGTAATATTGAAGGACCAAGTGTCGAGCATTACTACAAACCCAGTCAACAAAAGCACTGATTGAGCATTCAACCTTCAGAATAAACTCACCAAGATAATGAGGCCCAGCCATCAGCAAAAACAACCTTTAAAGCCTAGTCCCTAATTTCAGGGGTTGTGGTTGTGGGGGATGGATTGCAATTCTATTTAGGGCTTTGAGAGCTAGACAGATAGGCAATTTGTCAGACTGCACTTCCAGCAAAGGAACAAATAAAGTCAGAGGAGATACAGAATCTGGAACAACTAATCAAAGGTGTTCAGCTAACTCTCCTAAACCAATTCAAGGAGCTGGCCAAAGATAAAGGATATTAAGAAGATACTGGGTGAGCATAAGAAAAGTTTGAAAGCATGCAAAGAAAAGTAACATGGGAATGGAAGGCACAATAGATGAAATTAAAAATACACTAGAGGACTTCCAGCAAGATGGTGGGATAGGAGAGGCTGAGGTCACCCCGGCTCTGTAAAACAATGAAAGATAGGATAGAAAAAAATGGTCAGGACAGTGGTTCCAGGGTACGATGATTGCAGAGGGTCTTCCATCCTGGAGAAACTGGGACAGATCAGTGCTTGGTCATGACTCTGCCTATCCCTGCATCTGAGTTGGGAAAATTTTCCCTTTGGCTCTGTAGCTGGGAGTTCCTGCAGTGAACTTGGAAGATAGTAGACATGCTTTTCCTATACACAGACTCTACTTAGTCAAAGTATAGTGCTTACTCCCTGCCCTTGTGACATACTGCTATGGGCACCTTTTTTAAAAAAATTTTTTTTAAATACCAAAAAACAAACGCAAACATTCTTAACTTTTGATCATTCCGTTCTACATATATATAATCAGTAATTCATAATATCATCACATAGTGCATATTCATCATCATGATCATTTCTTAGAACATTTGCATCTACTCAGAAAAAGAAAACAGAAAAAAATTCATATATACCATACTCTTTACCCCTCCCTTTCATTGATCACTAGCATTTCAATCTAAATTTATTTTAACATTTGTTCCCCCTATTATTTATTTTTATTCCATATGTTTTACTCATCTGTCAATAAGGTAGATAAAAGGAGCATCAGACACACGGTTTTCACAATCACACAGTCACACTGTGAAAGCTATATCATTATACAATTATCTTCAAGAAACATGGCTACTGGAACACAGCTCTACATTTTCAGGCAGTTCCCTCCAGCCTCTCCATTACATCTTGACTAACAAGGTGATATCTATTTAATGCATAAGAATAACCTCCAGGATAACCTCTCTGGAGGAGAGGAATCTCTCAGCCATTGACGCTATATTTTTTCATTTCATCTTCCCCTTTTTGGTCGAGAAGTTCTCCTCAATCCCTTGATGCTGAGTCTCGGCTCATTCTAGGGTTTTCTCAATCCCTTGATGCCGAGTCTCAGCTCGTTCTAGGATTTCTGTCCCACGTTGCCAGGAAGGTTCACACCCCTGGGAGTCATGTCCCACATAGACAGGGGGAGGGTGGTGAGTTTGCTTGTTGTATTGGCTGGAGAGAGAGGCCACAAAATCTGAGCAACAAAAGTGGTTCTCTTGGGGGTGACTCTTAGGCCTAATTTTAAGTAGGCTTGACCTATCCTTTGTGGGGTTAAATTTCATATGAACAAACCCCAAGATTGGGGGCTCTTTAGGCAGCTTTTTGTTTGTTTGTTTTTTGGCAAACTGGAGTCCCTTACCTGGGGAGGAGGAGGGAGACAGAGTGGTGCCGTTCCGACATCCAACCAGTGAAAGAGACTTGTTTGGGTCCTGATACTGCTCCCTTTCATGGAGGCCCAGGAGACTGCAAGTATGTGCAGATGGAGAGGTGTGGCCAAGGAAGCACCTGAGCTGAGCACCGTGATTCCCTGCTAGACGTTGCACCTACAGTTGGGGACAGGTGGGTCTAGGGACAAGAAAACTCAAGAGCGCCATTTGCTGGAGAGAAGCAGAAAGTGCAGTCTGACAAATTGCCTACCTGCCTAGCCCTCAAAGCCCTAAATAGAACTGCAATCCCACCCCCTGAAATTAGGGGCTTGGCTTCAAGGGAAAGGACTGACAAACCAAATCTAAAAGGGGATCTTCAAAGCTAATACGAGTTGATTAAAAATCTTAGACAAGAGGGGCAGGCCACAGTGGCTCAGCAGGTAGAGTTCTTGCCAGCTGTGCTGGAGACCCAGGTTCGATTCCTGGTGCCTGCCCATGAGGAAAAAAAAAAAAAAATCTTAGACAAGAGAAGGAAACCTGCAAAAAAGCTTACTAAATCATTAAAATGACTCATCTACAATAGAAGATCATAAAGCATGGAAAGATCCAGGCAGGTATGGTGCAGCCAAATGACCAAATTAAACTACCTGAGGGGACACAGAATTTGGAACAACTAATTAAGGTTATTCATCACAACAAAAAGGACATCAAGAAGATACTGAAGAAGCATAAAGAAGAATTTGAAAGAATAAGTATAAAAATATCAAATATCACAAAGATAAAAAATACTGTAGAACAAATTAACAGTATATTAGAGACCCGCAACAGTAGACTTCAAGAGGCAGAATAAAGAATATGCGCATTAGAAGACAGAACAATTGAACATGAATGCTCAAAAGAACAAACGGCAAGAAAAATGGAAAAAATGCAACTTGATCTCAGGGAAACAACAGATACCACAAAGTGTACAAATACAAGAATTATTGGTGTCCTAGAAGGAGAAGAAGAGTAAAGGGATAGGAGGGCTAGTTGAAGATATAATGGGGAAAAATTCCCCAACTCTTAAAGACATACACATTCAAATCAGACAAACCCAATGAATCTCAAATAGAATAAATCCAAATAGGCTTACATGAAGATACATACTTATCAGAATGTCACATCTTGAAAAGAAGCAAAAAGTCATGAAAGCAGCAAGAGAAAAGAGATTTATTACATGCAAGGGAAAACACATAAGATTGCAGATTACTCAACAGGTACTATGAAAGTGAGAAGGCAGTGGTATGATCTATTTAAAATTTTGAAGACTTCCAGTCAAGAATTCTTTATTCTGCTAAGTTGTCCTATAAAATTTAGGGAGAAATTAAAATCATCACAAATAAACAACAGCTATAAGAATTTGCCAATTAAGAGACCTGTCCTACAAGAAATATTAAAGGGGGCTCTGGAAACTGAAAAACAAGAGAGAGAGGTCTATAGAAGGATACAGAATTTAAGACTATTAGCAAGGGGTAACTTAAAGGATAAAAAGAGAGAGGGGGAGGGGAGGTCACAGTGGTTCAGTGGCAGAGTTCTCATCTGCCATGCTGGAGACCTGGGTTCGATTCCCAGTGCCCATGCAAAAAAAAAAAAGTGAGAGAGGGAAAAGAAAATATAGATCTGATAAATAAAAACTATAGGCAGCTATAGTAATATTAGATAATATAGATTTCTGAAGTAAAAAACTTAAAAATGTTCAGTAACACAGGTCATTACTCTAGCAAAGTTGATATCTGTAATAAAATTCTACTTGATATTATGAGAATGTATACAGTTCTGATAACTAATCAAATGGTATTTAAGATACTATTTAATATTTGGAATTTAAGGAACTATGATACTGTATCTATAAATTTTTTCCTTGCTTTAATTTTAAATTGGTTTATGAAACATTGTATAAAAACAGGCTTAATGATGATTATTTAGATATTTTATTTAAATATGCCTATGGATAAGCTACGATATCCTTTTTGGTGGTTAAGATTTCATATATGTTAATTGTAAAAATATTTGTATTTTTATATTTTCCTGAAATAAAAAACTTGAAAATATTCAGTAACAAAGGTCATTACTACAGCAAAGTTGATATTTGTAATAGCTTTCTACTTGATACTTAGAGAATGTACACAGTATCAATGGCTAATCAAATGGTATTTAAGAAAGTGTTTAATATTTGGAATTTAATAAACTCATATCTGTATTTGTAGATTTTTATCCTTGTTTGCCTTCATTTTACATTGGTTTATGAAACTTACTGTTCAAATACAGGCTTTACAATGATTATTTGGATACTTTAATATCCATAATATGCCTGTGGACAAGCTAAATAAGATATCCATTTTTGGTGGCTCTAAGTGTATTGCTTATTTTCTTAAATAAAAATGTTTTAATAAAAAATACACTAGAGGTACACAACAGTAGATTTAAGGAGACAGAGAAAGGATCAGTGAGCTAAAAGGCAGATAGACATTCAAATTCGAACAGACAAAAGAACAGATAGAGAATGGGAAAAATTGAGAAGGGTCTCAGGGAACTGACTGGCAACAAGAAGTGCACAAACATTCACATCATGGTGTTCCAGATGGAGAAGAGAAGGGAAAAGGAGGAGAAAGATTATTTGAGTAAATAATGGCTGAGAACTTCCCAACTCTTATGAAGCCACTGAAATCCATATCCAAGAAGTACAGGTATTCCAAACTGAATAAATGTGAATCGAAGTCCTCCAAGACACACACTAATCAGAATATTGAATGCCAAACATTACAGCAAAAATTCTGAAAGCAGCAAAACAAAAGTGATTCATTACATATAAGGATACTCAATAAGATCATGTTCTGTTTTCTCATTAGAAACCATGGAGGCAAGAAGGCAGTGCTAAAATACATTTAAGATACTGAAAGAGGAAAACTGCCAGCCAAGGATTTCCTATCTGGCAAAACTGTCCTTCAAAACTGAGGGAGAGTCTAACATAGAGTTAAGCAGAAGCTGAAAGAGTTCATTAACAATAAACCTGCCTTCTAAGAAATATTAAAGGGAGTTCTGCAGGCTGAAAGGAAAGGAGAGGAGAGGGAGGCTTCGAGGAGACTAGAAATGAGAAACATCAGTAAAAATAATTTAAAGGGTATAAAGAGAGACATAAAATATGATATGACATTTAAGAGCCAAAGGATAAAATGGGTGAGGTAAGTACTGTCATTACAGTAATAATATTGAATGTTAACGGATTAAACTCCCCAATCAAAAGACACAGACTGGCAGAAAAAAGAATATGAGCCATCTATATGCTGTCTACAAAAAGATTTACCTTAGTCCCAAGGATACAAACAAAGTGAAAGTGAAAGACTGGAAAAAGATACTCCACACAAACAGTACCCCTATCACCACCCCACCATATCCCCCAAAAAACTGGAATAGCTATACAAATATAGGAAAAAAATAGATCTTAAATGCAAACTTGTTATGAGATAAAGAAAGATGTTATATATTTAGAAATGAGTAATCCACCAAGAAAAAATAGCAATCATAAATATATATGTAGTTAATCAAGGTGCTCCAAAATACATGAGGCAAACACTAGCAAAACCAAAGGGAAAAAACAGACATATCTACAATAATAGTTGGAGACTTTAATTCACCACTCACATCAATACATAGAATGTTTAGACAATGAATCAATAAAGAAACAGAGAACTTGAATAATTTGATAAACGACCTAGACCTGATAGACATATACAGAGCAATGCACCCCAAAACAGCAGGACATACATTCTTCACAAGTGTTCATGGATCGTTCTCCAGGATAGACCATATGCTGAGTCATAAAACAGGTCAATTTTAAAAGACTGAAATTATATGAAGCACTTTCTCTGATCATAATGGAATGAAGCTGGAAATCAACAGGAGGCGGAGGACTAGAAAAATGCATAAATTTATGGAGGTTAAACAACATAATCTTAAACAGTGGGCCAAAGAGTAAATTACAAGAGAAATTATTAAGAACCTACGAGACAAATGAAAATGAAAATACAACATGTCAAAACTTATGAGATGCAGTAAAGGCAGTGTTAAGATGGAAATTCATAACCCTAGACACCTACATTTTAAAAAAGGAAGAGATAAAATCAAAGATCTAATCACACAGCTGGAGGAACTAGAAAAAGAAGAGCAAACTAATTCCAAAAGCAAGCAAAAAGAAACAAATAACAAACATTAGAGCAGAAACCAATGAAATTGACAACAACAAAGCAATAGAATCAAGAAAACCAAAAGTTGGTAGATCAGCAAAACTGGCAAGCCCTTAGCTATACAGACAAATGAAAGAGAGAAGATGGAACTAAAATGAGAAATGGGGGTAGGGGGCATTTCTACTGACCCCGCAGAGATAAAAAAGATCATAAGAGGATACTATGAGCAACTGTGCACCAACAAACTAGACAACTTAGAATGAATGGACAATTTTCTAGAAACACATAGACCTACACTTATGCCAGAAGAAAGAGAAAATCTCAACAAAACAATCACAATTAAAGAGATTGAAACAGTCATCAAAAACCTCCCCACAAAGAAAAGTCCAGGATCAAATGGGTTCACAGGTGAATTCTACCAATCATTCCAAGAAGTAATACCAACCCTTCTCAAACTCTTAAAAGAAACCGAAGAGGAGAGAATTCTCCCTAATTCATCCTACAATGCCCACATCAATCAGCCTAATACTAAAACCAGATACTGATACTCAGAAAGGAAAATTACAGACCAATCTCTCTAATTAATATAGATGCAAAAACCCTCAATAAAATACTAGCAAACCAAGTCCAATATCATATTAAAAGAATTATTACACCATGATCAAGAGGATTTTACCCCAGGTATGCAAGGGTGGTTCAACGCAAGAAAATCAGTTAATGTAATATACCACATTAGCAAATTCAAGGAAAATAACCACATGACCATCTTGATTGATGCAGAAACAGCATTTGATAAAATCCAGCATTCCTTCTTGATAAAAACACTTTGAAAGCTAGGGATAGAAGGAAACTTTCTGAACATGATAAAGAACATGTATGAAAAACTCACAGCTAACATCATAATCATGGTGGAAGGCTGAAAGCTTTCAATCAGGAACAAGACAAGGATTACCACTGTTTTTTACAGTTGTGCTAGAAGTTGCAACTAGGCAAGAAAAAAAGGAATAAAAAGTATCCAAATCAGAATGGAAGAAGTAAAACTTTCACTATTTGCAGATATGATCCTATACCTACAAAAATCTGCAACACAGCCAGTAAACCTAATAAATGAGCTAAGTAAAGTGGTGGAATACAAGATTAACATGCAAAAATTGGGAGTGTTTTTATACACTAATAATGAACACTCTGAGAAGGAAATTAGGGAAAAATTTCCATTTACAACAGCAAATAAAAAAAATCAAATATCTAGGAACAGACTTCAAATACCTAAGAAGAAACTTCTGTATTCAGAAAAGTACAAAACATTTGCTAAAAGAAATCAAAGACCTAAATAAACAGAAGGACATTCTGTGTTCATGTATTGGAAGACTAAATATTGTAAAAATGTCAATTCTACCCAAATGGATTTATGGATTCAATGCAATCCCAATCAAAATTCCAACAGTCTACTTTGCAGAATTAGAATAGCCAACTACCAAATTTACTTGGAAGGGTGAGGGGCCCCAAATAGCCAAAAGCATCTTGAAAAATAAAAACGAAGTTGGAGGACTCTCACTTCCTGACTTTAAAGCATATTACAAAGATAAAATGGTAAAAATAGCATGGTATTGGCATATAGACATATTGGCCAATGTAACAGAATTGAGATTCATTCTCACACCTTATACAAAAATGAACTCAAAATGCATCAAAGACTTAATATTAAAGCCAGAACCATAAAATTCCTAGAAGAAAATGTAGGGAAGAATCTTCAAGATCTTGTGGTAAGAGGTAGTATCTTAGACCTTGTTTTGGTTTGTATAAGCTGTTGGAATGTGATATACCAGAGCTGAAAGAGCTTTTACAAAGGGGAATTTAGTAAGTTGCAAGTTAACAGTTCTAAGCTGATAAAAATGTCCAAACTAAAGCATCCAGGGGAAGATACCTTAATTCAAGGAAGGCTGATGGGTCTGGAATAGCTCTGCCAGCTGGGAAGTCATGTGGCTGTCATCTATTGGTCCCTCCCTCCTAGACTCCATTGCTTTCAGCCTCTGTTCTTGGGGGGTACCTCACTTTGCTTCTCTAGGGCTAGCTTTCATTTCTTGGCTTCCCATGGACCTCTCCACATTCTGGCTTGCTTAACATCTTATGGCAATATCTACTGGGCTCCAAGCATCCCCAAACAACTGTGTCTCTGTTCTCCAAGTATCAGCATCTGTGTAAACTCCAGGCTCTGAAGTTTCTGTTGCTCTCTTTGTTGCCTCTGAGGTTTCTGTCACTTCTCATTCTCTTCAAAATGTTTCCTCTTTTAAAGAATTACAGAAAACTAATCAAGATCCACTTAGAAAAGGTGGAGTCCCCATCTAATCAAAAGGTCACACCCACAATTGGGCACGCCACAACTCCATGGAGATAATCTAATCAAAAGCCTATATACTGAATCAGGATTAAAAGAAATGGTTTCCACCACAAGATTAGATCAGCTAAAACATGGCTTTTCTGGGGTACATAATACTTTCAAACCGGCACAGATTTTAACACCCAAAAGCACATACAACAAAAGAAAAAAACAGATAGATGGGATCTCCTCAAAAGTGAATATTTTGGGCTTCAAATTTGTCAAGACAGTGAAAAGACAGTCTACTCAATGGGAGAAAATATTTGGGTACTGTATATCCAGGAAGGATCTAATATCCAGGATATCTAAAGAGATCCTACAACTTGACAATAAAAAGACAAACAATCCAATTACAAAAAGGGCAAAAGACATGAATAGACATTTTTCCAAAAAGGATATACAAATGAGTAAAAAGCACATGAAAAGATATTCAACATCAGCTACTAGGGAAATGCAAATCAAAACAATGAGATATCATTTCCCACTTACTAGAATGGCCACTATTTAAAAAAATTAAAAAAAACAGAAAACTTCAAGTGTTGGAGAAGATGTGGAGAAATAGGAACACTTATTCACTGTTGGGAACATAGAATGGTACAGCCACTGTGGAGGACAGCTTGGTGGTTCCTCAGGAACCACTGAGTATAGTGCTATCATATGAGCCAGCAATCCACTACTAGGTATATACTCAGAAGAAGTAAAATCAGATATGTAAACAGACATTTTCACACTGATATTTGTGGTGGCATTATTCACAATTGCCAAAAGATGGAAACAGACCAGCTGTCTATCAGCTGATGAATGGATAAACAAATTGTGGTATACACATATGATGGAATATTATGCAATTGTACGAAGAAATGAAATCATGAAGCATGTGACTACATGGATGAACCTTGCAGACATTATGTTGAATGAAATGTCAGACACAAAAGGACAAATACTGTATGACCTCACTAATATGAGCTAAATATAACTAGAAACTCGTGGTGTTAATATCTGAAACACAAGATTCAGAAGATAGAATGAGGGCAGAGAAAGGGGTGCAGATGCTTAATTTGTGAAGAATATGTAAAAATATTGATTGCAAATGTTTGGAAATGGATAGAGGTGATGGTAGCACATTGTAATGAATGTAATTAACAGTGATGATATCTGGGTGCAATTATGTGTTAAAAGGAAAATTTAGGGTTGTGTATGTCACTAGAAGGAAAGCCAGAGGATAAAACATGGGCTATAGAGCACAGTGAACCCTCTTCAGGGTGAAAATGTTCAGAATCAATTGTGGTGATGAATACACAAGGTTGTGAATGTACTAGAAGACCCTGATTGTACACCTTAGATGAGTTTTATCATATGAATTTATCTCAATAAAACTGCTTAAAATACACACACGGTTTACTCCAAAGCCTAATATCTTTATTATTTTTTTAACATATATTTTTTAAACATAACAACATACAAATCATGAACATTTTTACCATATGATCATTCCATTCACAATATCATCACTATGATCATCTTAGGACATCTGCATCAATTCAGAAAAATAAAAAGAAAAAATTCATACATACTATACCCCCTACCCTCCCTCTTCATTTCCTTCTACCCAATATATTTTAGCCTTTGTTTCCCCTATTTTTTCTATGTCCTGACCCGCAAGACAGACGAACCTGGACCTGAGGGAGGGAGTGAGAATGGATGGGACAAGAGACACAGAGAATGGAGACAAGACAGAATTCTGATCAAGTCTTATTTATTGAGGGCGAATCCAGGGTATTTATACAGCAAGAAAGGGGAGGTGACTTGTATCGGGCGTTAGCAGAGGTTGGGCGTTACCCTGCGGTTAAGCAACCAATCAGCAGAGACTAAGTTGGGAAAGGCAAATTAGCCAAGGCTGGTCAACTGATTTCAAGGAAGGGCAGAGCAGAAGTGAGGAAATAGAAACTTAACTTGAGATAGAAACTTAACTTGAGTTAGTACCTAAGATGGCATCAGACCACAAGATGGCTGGCACACTGCCGGTGCAATAAGCAGTTTCCCACATTTCTATACCACTTTCCACTTTTCATTGATCACTAGCATTTCAATCTACTAAATTTATTTTAACATTTGTTCCTCCCATTGTTTATTAATTTTAAATCCATATGTTTTACTTATCTGTCTATACAATAGATAAAGGGAGCATCAGACACAACATTTTCACAATCACACAGTCACATTGCAAAAGCTATATCATCATCCAATTATCTTCAAGGAAGATGGCTATTGGAACACAGCTCTACATTTTCAGGCAGTTCCCTCCAGCCTCTCCATTACATCTTGACTAACAAGGTGATATCTACTTTATGCATAAGTATAACCTCCAGCATAACCTCTCGACTCTGTTTGAAATCTCTCAGTCATTGACACTTTATTCTGTCTCATTTCTCTCTTCCCCCTTTTGGTCAAGAAGGTTTTCTCAATCCCTTGATGCTGAGTCCCAGGTCATTCTAGGATTTCTGTTCCACGTTGCCAGGAAGGTTTACACCCCTGGGAGTCATTTCCCATGTAGAGAGGGAGAGGGTAGTGAGTTTGCTTGTTGTGTTGGCTTAGAGAGGCCAACATCTACGCAACAAAAGAGGTTCCCTGTGAGCAACTCTTAGGCCTAATTTTAAGTAGGCTTAGCCTATACCTTGTGGAGATAAGTTTCATATAGACAACCCCCAAGACTGAGGGCTCAGTCTATTGCTTTGGTTGTCTCCACTGCTGGGGAGAATACCAGGAATTCTCCACATGGGGAAGTTGAATTTTCCCCCTTTCTTGCCATTCTCCCATGGGGACTTTGCAAATACTTTTTTATTCACTGTTCAAATCACTCTGGGATTTATTGGGCTATCACTCAGGACAAACCTATAAAATCTCATGCCGCGGGAGAAGATGGCGGCTTAGTAAGACGCGCGGATCTTAGTTTCTCCTCCAGGACAGCTACTAGGGGAGTAGAAACGATACAGAACAGCTCCCAAAGCCACGACAGAGATAAAAAAGACAGCGTACCCCATCCTGGAACGGCAGGCTGGCTGAGAGAACCTGCTCTGGTGAGATCGTCGAGGGGCGTGGGCTTCACCAGGTGGGGCGGCAAGCGGCCGGAGTCACTCCCTTCCCCCTTCCCGGGCCGGCTGGGAGAATTGGACAGGCGGTCCCCTCAAACCGCGGCGGCTGGCGCCCACACCACGCGCGGCCCCCCGGACCAACTGAGAGAATTGGATCGGAAATCCCCAGGCCGCGGAGAACGGCAACGTGGGGGGGCCCCTTCCAAACCCGTGACTCCCCGGGAACGTGAACTCTCCCGGGCGGGCCGCTACGGCTGGCGCCCTCCCGCCAAGCTTGACGCCCCGGGCCAACTAGGAAATTCGGACGGGTGCTTTCCCAGGCTGCGGCGGCCAGCGACCCTCCCCGCGTTCGGACCCCGGGCCGGCTGGCACTCTTCCAAGCCGCTTCGGCTAGCGAACCTCCTGGACGGCGAGAGTTTTCCAAAGTTAAAGGACCCACAGCACCTTTTACTGGTGGGACCCGCAGACAAACGTGTGCCACGAGCACCACCTACTGGGCAGGATAAGAAAAACAGAACCCAGAGATTTCACAGAAAAATCTTACAACCTTGTTGGGTCCGACACCCAGGGAAATCTGACTAAATGCCCAGACGCCAGCAGCAGAAGATAACTCTCCACGCTCAGAAGATTGAGAATATGGCCCAGTCAAAGGAACAAACCAATAGTTCAAATGAGATACAGGAGCTGAGACAACTAATGCTGAATATATGAACAGAAATGGAAAACCTCTTCAAAAATGAAATCGATAAATTCAGGGAGGACATGAAGAGGACATGGGCTGAACATAAAGAAGAAATAGGAAAACTGAAAAAACAAATCACAGAACTTATGGAAGTGAAGGATAAAGTAGAAAAGATGGAAAAAACAATGGATACCTACAATGATAGATTTACAGAGACAGAAGATAGAATTAGTGATTTGGAGGATGGAACATCTGAATTCCAAAAAGAAACATAAAATATTGGGAAAAGAATGGAAAAATTTGAACAGGGTATCAGGGAACTCAAGGACAATATGAACCGCACAAATATACGTGTTGTGGGTGTCCCAGAAGGAGAAGAGAAGGGAAAAGGAGGAGAAAAACCAATGGAAGAAATTATCACTGAAAATTTCCCAACTCTTATGAAAGACCTAAAATTACAGATCCAAGAAGTGCAGCGCACCCCAAAGAGATTAGACCCAAATAGGCGTTCTCCAAGACACTTACTAGTTAGAATGTCAAAGGTCAAAGAGAAAGAGAGGATCTTGAAAGCAGCAAGGGAAAAACAATCCATCACATACAAGGGAAACCCAATAAGACTATGTGTAGATTTCTCAGCAGAAACCATGGAAGCTAGAAGACAGTGGGATGATATATTTAAATTACTAAAAGAGAAAAACTGCCAACCAAGACTCCTATATCCAGCAAAATTATCCTTCAAAAATGAGGGAGAAATTAAAACATTCTCAGACAAAAAGTCACTGAGAGAATTTGTGACCAAGAGACCAGCTCTGCAAGAAATACTAAAGGGAGCACTAGAGTCAGATACAAAAAGACAGAAGAGAGAGGTATGGAGAAGAGTGTAGAAAGAAGGAAAATCAGATATGATATATATAATACAAAAGGCAAAATGTTAGAGGAAAATATTATCCAAACAGTAATAACACTAAACGTCAATGGACTGAATTCCCCAATCAAAAGACATAGATTGGCAGAATGGATTAAAAAACAGGATCCTTCTATATGCTGTCTACAGGAAACACATCTTAGACCCAAAGATAAACACAGGTTAAAAGTGAAAGGTTGGGAAAAGATATTTCATGCAAATAACAACCAGAAAAGAGCAGGAGTGGCTACACTAATATCCAACAAATTAGACTTCAAATGTAAAGCAGTTAAAAGAGACAAAGAAGGACACTATATCCTAATAAAAGGAACAATTAAACAAGAAGACATAACAATCATAAATATTTACGCACCGAACCAGAATGCCCCAAAATACGTGAGGAATACACTGCAAATACTGAAAAGGGAAATAGACTCATATACCATAATAGTTGGAGACTTCAATTCACCACTCTCATCAATGGACAGAACATCTAGACAGAGGATCAATAAAGAAATAGAGAATCTGAATATTACTATAAATGAGCTAGACTTAACAGACATTTATAGGACATTACATCCCACAACAGCAGGATACACCTTTTTCTCAAGTGCTCATGGATCATTCTCAAAGATAGACCATATGCTGGGTCACAAAGCAAGTCTTAACAAATTTAAAAAGATTGAAATCATACACAACACTTTCTCGGATCATAAAGGAATGAAGTTGGAAATCAATAATAGGTGGAGTGCCAGAAAATTCACAAATACGTGGAGGCTCAACAACACACTCCTAAACGAGTGGGTCAAAGAAGAAATTGCTAGAGAAATTAGCAAATACCTCGAGGCGAATGAAAATGAAAACACAACATATCAAAACTTATGGGATGCAGCAAAGGCAGTGCTAAGAGGGAAATTTATTGCCCTAAATGCCTATATCAGAAAAGAAGAAAAGGCAAAAATGCAGGAATTAACTGTCCACTTGGAAGAACTGGAGAAAGAACAGCAAACTAATCCCAAAGCAAGCAAAAGGAAAGAAATAACAAAGATTAGAGCAGAAATAAATGAAATTGAAAACATGAAAATAATAGAGAAAATCAATAAGGCCAGAAGTTGGTTCTATGAGAAAATCAATAAGATTGATGGGCCCTTATCAAGATTGACAAAAAGAAGAAGAGAGAGGATGCAAATAAATAAGATCAGAAATGGAAGAGGAGACATAACTACTGACCTCACAGAAATAAAGGAGGTAATAACAGGATACTATGAACAACTTTACGCTAATAAATACAACAATTTAGATGAAATGGACGGATTCCTGGAAAGACATGAACAACCAACTTTGATTCAAGAAGATACAGATGACCTCAACAAACCAATCACAAGTAAAGAAATTGAATTAGTCATTCAAAAGCTTCCTAAAAAGAAAAGTCCAGGACCAGACGGCTTCACATGTGAATTCTATCAAACATTCCAGAAAGAATTAGTACCAACTCTCCTCAAACGCTTCAAAAAAATCGAAGTGGAGGGAAAACTACCTAATTCATTCTATGAAGCCAACATCACCCTCATACCAAAACCAGGCAAAGATATTACAAAAAAAGAAAACTACAGGTCAATCTCTCTAATGAATATAGATGCAAAAATCCTCAATAAAATTCTAGCAAATCGTATCCAACAACACATTAAAAGAATTATACATCATGACCAAGTAGGATTCATCCCAGGTATGCAAGGATGGTTCAACATAAGAAAATCAATTAATGTAATACACCATATCAACAAATCAAAGCAGAAAAATCACATGATCATCTCAATTGATGCAGAGAAGGCATTTGACAAGATTCAACATCATTCCTGTTGAAAACACTTAAGGATAGGAATACAAGGAAACTTCCTTAAAATGATAGAGGGAATATATGAAAAACCCACAGCTAATATCATCCTCAATGGGGAAAAATTGAAAACTTTCCCCCTAAGATCAGGAACAAGACAAGGATGTCCACTATCACCACTATTATTCAACATTGTGTTGGAGGTTCTAGCCAGAGCAATTAGACAAGAAAAAGAAATACAAGGCACCAAAATAGGAAAGGAAGAAGTAAAACTATCACTGTTTGCAGACGATATGATACTATACGTCGAAAACCCGGAAAAATCCACAACAAAACTACTAGAGCTAATAAATGAGTACAGCAAAGTAGCAGGTTACAAGATCAACATTCAAAAATCTGTAGCATTTCTATACACTAGCAATGAACAAGCGGAGGGGGAATCAAGAAACGAATCCCATTTACAATTGCAACTAAAAGAATAAAATACCTAGGAATAAATTTAACTAAAGAGACAAAAAACCTATATAAAGAAAACTACAAAAAACTGCTAAAAGAAATCACAGAAGACCTAAATAGATGGAAGGGCATACCGTGTTCATGGATTGGAAGACTAAATATAGTTAAGATGTCAATCCTACCTAAATTGATTTACAGATTCAATGCAATACCAATCAAAATCCCAACAACTTATTTTTCAGAAATAGAAAAACCAAAAAGCAAATTTATCTGGAAGGGCAGGGTGCCCTGAATTGCTAAAAACATCTTGAGGAAAAAAAACAAAGCTGGAAGTCTTGCGCTGCCTGACTTTAAGGCATATTATGAAGCCACAGTGGTCAAAACAGCATGGTATTGGCATAAAGATAGATATATCGACCAATGGAATCGAATAGAGTGCTCAGATATAGACCCTCTCATCTATGGACATTTGATCTTTGATAAGGCAGTCAAGCCAACTCACCTGGGACAGAACAGTCTCTTCAATAAATGGTGCCTAGAGAACTGGATATCCATATGCAAAAGAATGAAAGAAGACCCATACCTCACACCCTACACAAAAGTTAACTCAAAATGGATCAAAGATCTAAACATTAGGTCTAAGACCATAAACAGTTAGAGGAAAATGTAGGGAGATATCTTATGAATCTTACAATTGGTGGCAGTTTTATGGACCTTAAACCTAAAGCAAGAGCACTGAAGAAGGAAATAAATAAATGGGAACTCCTCAAAATTAAACACTTTTGTGCATCAAAGAACTTCATCAAGAAAGTAGAAGACAGCCTACACAATGGGAATCAATATTTGGAAACGACATATCAGATAAAGGTCTAGTATCCAGAATTTATAATGAGATTGTTCAACTCAACAACAAAAAGACAGCCAACCCAATTACAAAATGGGAAAAAGACTTGAACAGACACCTCTCAGAGGAGGAAATACAAATGGCCAAAAGGCACATGAAGAGATGCTCAATGTCCCTGGCCATTAGAGAAATGCAAATCAAAACCACAATGAGATATCATCTCACACCCACCAGAATGGCCAGTATCAACAAAACAGAAAATGACAAGTGCTGGAGAGGATGCGGTGAAAGAGGCACACTTATCCACTGTTGGTGGGAATGTCAAATGGTGCACCACTGTGGAAGGCAGTTTGGCGGTTCCTCAAAAAGCTGAATATAGAATTGCCATTATGACCCAGCAAAACCATTGCTGGGAATCTACTCAAAGGAATTAAGGGCAAAAACTCAAACGGACATTTGCACACCAATGTTTATAGCAGCGTTATTTACAATTGCAAAGAGATGGAAACTGCCAAAATGTCCATCAACAGACGAGTGGCTAAACAAACTGTGGTATATACATATGATGGAATATTATGCAGCTTTAAGGCAGGATAAACTTATGAAGCATGTAATAACATAGATGGACCTAGAGAACATTATGCTGAGTGAGTCTAGCCAAAAACTAAAAGACAAATACTGTATGGTCCCAATGATGTGAATCGACACTCGAGAATAAACTTGGAATATGTCATTGGTAACAGAGTTCAGCAGGAGTTAGAAACAGGGTAAGATAATGGGTAATTGGAGCTGATGGGATACAGACTGTGCAATAGGACTAGATACAAAAACTCAAAAATGGACAGCACAGTAATACCTAATTGTAAAGTAATCATGTTAAAGCACTGAATGAAGCTGCATCTGAGCTATAGGTTTTTGTTTTGTTTTGTTTTGTTTTTACTATTATTACTTTTATTTTTTTCTCTATATTAACATTCTATATCTTTTTCGGTTGTGTTCCTAGTTCTTCTAAACCGATGCAAATGTACTAAGAAACGATGATCATGCATCTATGTGATGATGTTAAGAATTACTGATTACATATGTAGAATGGTATGATTTCTAAAAAAAAAAAAAAATGGACAGCACAATACTACCTAATTGTAATGTAATTATGTTAAAACACTGAATGAAGCTGCATCTGAGCTATAGTTGTTTTTTTCTTATATATTTTTGTATTTTTTATTTTTATTTTTTCTCTATATTATCATTTTATTTCTTTTTCTGTTGTCTTGCTATTTCTTTTTCTAAATCGATGCATATGTACTAAGAAATGATGATCATACATCTATGTGATGATATTAAGAATTACTGATTGCATATGTAGAATGGAATGATTTCTAAATGTTGTGTTAGTTAATTTTTTTTAATTAAAAAAAAAAAAATCTCATGCCGCACACAGGGTTCCATGTACTTATGCTGTTCAATTAAACTGTCCACATAAGTTATATTAGGAAATGCACTAGTCAAAATATAAACTTTGTACCACATAAATATTTTGCTTTACTCTCACACATAAATTAAAGTTTTAAAATATGAATTACCATTTATCTTCAACACCCTGCAATACTGACATTCCTTTGTTCTTCCTCATGCAAAAAAAATTTTTTTAATTTGTATATTTAGTCACTATTATTATATACTTGAGGTATTCCTAGATTATACCACCTCAGTCTTTATAATCTATCTTTTCTTCTTATCTCACTTGTGCCCCCAACCCTCCTCTCTCTATCATTCTCACATTCAGCTTTATTCAATGTACTAACATTACTGTATTACAGTTAGATAGTATTGTGCAATCCATTTCTGAATTTTTACAATCAGTTCTGTTGCAAAACCTGCATCCCTTCAGCTTCAATTATCCAATATCTACCCTATTTCCATCTCCTGATGGTCTCTGTTCTTAACTGAAATTCTCCAGGTTCACTCATTAAGTGTTAGTTCATATCAGGGAGACCATACAGTATTTGTCCTTTTGTTTATCTCCCTCAGCATAATGTCCTCAAGGTCCATCCATGTTGCTACATACTTCATAACTTAATTCTGTCTTACAGCTGCATAATATTCCATTGTATGTATTTATCACAGCTTGTCTGGCCACTCATCTCTTAATGGACATTTTGGTTGTTTCTATCTCTTGGCAACTGTAAATAATTCTGCTATAAACATTGGTGTGCAAATGTCCGTTTGTGTCCTTGCCCTCATGTCTTCTGAGTAGATACCTAGCAACAGTATTGTCAGGTCATATGGCAATTCTACACATAACTTCCTGAGTAACTGCCAAACTGCCTTCCACAGCAGTTGTACCTTTTCACATTTCCACCACAGAGGATAAGTGTGCCTCTTTCTCCACATCCTTTCCAGCGCTTGTCATTGTTTTATTGATAATGGCCATTCTGGTGGGTGTGAGATGATATCTCATTGTGGTTTTGATACGCATTTCCCTAACAGCCAGGGAAGCTGAGCATCTTTTTATGTGCATTTTGGCCATTTGTATTTCCCCTTGTGAGAAGTGTCTGTTCATCTCTTTTGCCCATTTTGTAATTGGATCATTTGTCTTTTTGTGTTGAGTTGAACAATCTCTTTATATATTCTGGATACTAGACTTTTATCTGATCTATTATTTCCAAATATCGTCTCTGTTCTAGTTTGCTAGCTGCCGGAATGCAATATACCAGAAATGGAATGGCTTTCACAAAGGGGAATTTAATGAGTTGCTAGCTTACAGTTCTAAGGCTGAGAAAATGTCCCAATTTTAAAAAGTCTATAGAAATGTCCCATCAAAGGCATCCAGGGAAAGAGATACCTTGGTTCAAGAAAGCCGATGAAGTTCAGGGTCTCTCTCTCAAATGAGAAGGCACATGGCGAACACAGTCACAGTTTCTCTCTCATCTGGAAAGGCACATGGTTGAACACGGTCAGGGTTCCTCTCTCATCTGGAAGGGCACATGGTGGACACGGCATCATCTGCTAGCTTATTCTCCTGGCTTCCAGTTTCATGACGCTCCCCAGGAGGCATTTACCTTCTTCACCTCCAAAGGTTGCTGGCTGGTGGACTCTGCTTCTCATGGCTATGTTGTTCTGCTCTGCTCTCCCTGAATCTCCTTCATTCTCTAAAATGTTTCCTCTTTTATAGGATTCCAGAAACTTCTCAAGACCCACCCAAATGGGTGGAGACATGCCTCCAGCTAATCCAGTTTAACAACCACTCTTGATTAAATCAAATCGCCAGGGAGATGATCTAATTACAGTTTCAAACATTCAAATCTCCAGAGAGATGATCTAATTACAGTTTCAAATATTCAATACTGAATAGGGATTAGAAGAAACGGCTGCCTTTACAAAATGGGATTAGGATTAAAACATGACTTTTCTAGAGTTCACACATCATTTCAAACCAGCACAGTCTCCCATTGTGTAGGCTGTCTTTTTATTTTCTTGAGGAAGTTCTTTGATGCACAAAAGTGTTTAATTTTGAGGAGTTCCCATTTCTTTCTTTCTTAAATGCTCATGCTTTGGCTGTAAGATCTAGGAAACCACCTCTTAAGATTTATAAAATATCTCCCTACATTTTCTTCTAAAAGTTTTATAGTCTTAGATCTAATGTTTAGGTGTTTGATCCATTTTGAGTAAATTTTTGTACAGAGTGTGAGATATGGATCCTCTTTCATTATTTTGCTTGTGGATCACCAGTGCTCTAGGCACCATTTATTGAAGAGACTGTTCTCTCCCAGGTGAGCTGGCTTGACTGCCTTATCAAAGATCAATTGTCCATAGATGAGAGGGTCTATTATTTGAACACTCTATTCAATTCCATTGGTGAGTGTATCTATCTTTATGCCAGCACCATGCTTTTTTTATTTTTGGCATGGGCAAGTCGAACGAGGAATCAAACCTGGGTCACTGGCACAGCAGGCGAGAACTCTGCCACTGAGCCACCATGGCCCACCTAAGTACCATATTGTTTTGACCACTGTAGCTTCATAAAATGCCTAATAAAATGCCTATCTTTAAGTCAGATAGTGTGAGACCTCTGACTTCATTTTTCTTTCTCAGGACATTTTCAGCTATTCAAGGCACACTGTCCTTCCAGATAAATTTGGTTATTGTTTTTTCTCCTTCTGAAAAGTTAAGTTTTTGGTATTTTTATTGGTATTGCATTGAATCTATAAATCAGTTTAGGTAGAATTGATATCCTAACTATATTTAGTCTTCCAATCCATGTGCACGGTATGCCCTTCCATTTATTTAGGTCTTCTGTGATTTCTTTCAGCAATTTCTTGTAGTTTTCTTTGTATAGGTCTTTTATATCATTAGTTAAATTTATTCCTAAATATTTTATTCTTTTGGTTGCAATTGTAAATGGAATTTTTTTTTCTTGATTTTCCCCTCAGATTGTTCATTACTAGTGCATAGAAACACTACAGATTTTTGAGTGTTGATCTTGTAACCTGCCTTAGCTATATCATTTATTAGCTCTAGCAGTTTTGCTGTAGATTTTTCGGGGGTTTTGACATATACTAGCATATCATCTGCAAACAGTGAGACTTTTACTTCTTCCTTTCCAATTCTGATGCCTTGTATTTCTTTTTCTTGTCAAATTGCTCTGGCTAGAACTTCCAATATAATGTTGAAAACAATGGTGACAGTGGACATCCTTGTCTTGTTCCTGATCTCAAGGGAAAAATTTTCAGCATTTTCCCATTGAGGATGATGTTAGCTGTGGGTTTTTCATATATTCCCTTTATCATGTTGAGGAAGTTCCCTTCCATTCCTATCCTTTGAAGTGTTCTCAGCAAGAAATCATGTTGAATTTTGTCAAATACCTTTTCTGCATCAATCGAGATGATCATGTGGTTTTTCTGCTTTGAGTTGTTGATATGGTGTATTACATTGATTGATTTTCTTATGTTGAACCATCCCTGCATACTTGGAATGAATCCTACTTGGTCATGGTGTATAATTCTTTTAATGTGCTGCTGGATGCAATTTGCAAGAATTTTGTTGAGGATTTTTGCATCTGTATTCATTAAAAAGATTGGTATGTAATTTTCTTTTCTTGTAATATCTTTGTCTGACTTTGGTATGAGTGTAATGTTCACGTCACAAAATGAGTTAGGTAACCTTCCCTTCTCTTCAATTTTTTTTTTGAAGAGTTTGAGCAGGATTGATACTAATACTTTCTTGAATGTTTGGTAGAATTCACATGTGAAGCCATCTGCTCCTGGACTTTTCTTTTTGGGGAGCTTCTTAATGACTAATTCAATTCCTTTACTTGTAATTGGTTTGCTGAGGTCATCTATTTCTTCTTGAGTCAATGTTGATTGTTCATGCCTTTCTAGGAAGCTGTCTATTTCATGTACATTGTCTAGTTTATTAGCATAAAGTTGTTCATAGTATCCTCTCATCACCTCTATTTCTGTGTGGTCAGTGGTTATGTCTTCTTTTCCATTTCTGATTTTATTCATTTCCATCCCCTCTGTTCTTCATTTTGTCAACCTTGCTAAGGGTCCACCGATCTTATTGATTTTCTCATAGAATCAACTTCTGGTTTTGTTGATTTTCTCAATTGTTTTCACTTTCTCAATTTCATTTATTTCTGTGCTAATCTTCATTATTTCTTTCCTTTTGCTTGCTTTGGGGTTAGTTTGCTGTTCTTTCTTTAGTTCTTCCAAGTGGACAGTTTATGTCTCGATTTTTGCTCTTCCTTTTTTGATATAAGAATATAGGGCAATAAATTTCCCTCTTAGCATTGCCTTTGCTAGATCCCATTAACTTAGATATGTTGTGTTTTCCTTTTTATTTGCCTCGAGATATTTAGTTATCTCTTTTGTAATTTATTCCATGACCCACTGGTTGTTTAAGAGTGTGTGATTGAGCCTCCATATATTTTTGAATTTTCTGGCACTCTGCCTATTCTTGATTTCGAACTTCATTAATTTATGATCTGAGAAAGTGTTTTGTATGATTTCAATCCTTTTAAATTTATTGAGACTTGCTTTGTGACCCAGCATATGGTCTATCCTTGAGGATGACCTATGAGCACTTGAGAAAAATGTGTATTCTGCTGTTGTGGGATGTAATGTTCTATAAATATCTGTTAAGTCTAGCTCATTTATTGTATTATTCAAATTCTGTTTCTTTATTGATCCTCTGTCTAGATGTTCTGTCCATTGATGAGAGTGGCGAATTGAAGTCTCCAACTGTTATCATAGATGTGTCTATTTTTCTTTTCAGTGTTTGCGTCATGTATTTTGGAGTACTCTGGCTTGGTGCATAAATATTTATGATTGTTATGTCTTCTTGTTGAATTGTTCCTTTTATTAACACAGAGTTCTCTTTTGTCTCTTTTAATTGTTTTACATTTGAAGTCTAATTTGTGGGATATTAGTATAGCTACTCCTGCTCTTTTCTGATTGTTGTTTATATGAAATATCTTTTCCCAACCTTTCACTTTCAATCTATGTTTACCCTTGGGTCTAAGATGTGTCTCCTGTAGACAGCATATAGATGGGTTCTGCTTTTTAATCCATTCTGGCAGTCTATGTCTTTTGATTGGGGAGTTTAATCCATTAACATTTAGTGTTATTATAAGGGCAGTACTTTCTTCTACAATTTTGGCTTTTAGATTTTTTATGTCATACCTAATCTTTCTTCTTTTTACCTTTACTGATAGTCTTCATTTCTACCCTCTTCTCCACACCTCTCTCTCCTGTCTTTTCCTATCTGTCTCTAGTGCTCCCTTATTATTTCTTGCAGAGCCGGTCTCTTGTTCACAAATTCTCTCAGTGATTTTTTTTGTCTGAAAATGTTTCAATTTCCCCCACATTTTTGAAGGACAGTTTTGCCAGATATAGAATTCTTGGTTGGCAGTTTTTCTCCTAGTATCTTAAATATATACCACTGTCTTCTCACCTCCATAGTTTCTGCTGAGAAATCTATGCATAATCTTATTGGGCTTCCCTTGTATGTGTTGAATTGCTTTTCTCTTGCTGCTTTCAAGATTCTCTCTTTCTCTTTGACATCTGACATTCTGATTAGTAAGTGTCTCAGAGTACGATGTCTATTTGGAGCTATTCTATTTGGGGTATGCTGCATTTCTTGGATCTGTAATTTTAAGTTTTTCATAAGAGTTGGGAAATTTTCAGTGATAATTTCCTCCATTAGTTTTTCTCCTTTTCCCTTCTCTTCTCCTTCTGGGACACCCACAACACGTATATTTGTGAGCTTCTCATGTTGTCATTCAATTCCCTGAGTCCCTGCTCATATTTTTCCATTCTTTTCCCCATATTTTCTTTTGCTTGTCAGATTTCAGATATCCCATCCTCCAGTTCACTAATCCTATCTTCTGCCTCTTGAAATCTAACACTGTAGGTTTCCATGGTTTTTTCATCTCTTCTACTGTGCCTTTCATTCCCATAAGTTCTGTGATTTGTTTTTTCAGACTTTTGATCTCTTCTTTTTGTTTGTTCCATGTCTTCTTTATATCCTCCCTCAATTCATTGATTTGATTTTTGATGAGTTTTTCCATGTCCATTCGAACATTCCGAATGAATTGTTTCAACTCCTGTATCTCATTTGGATTGTTTATTTGTTCCTTTGGGCCATATCTTCAATTTTCCTACTATGATTCTTTATCTTTTGCTGGCATCTAGGTGTTTAATTTCCTTAATTAGTTTATTCTGGAGATAGTTTTCACTTTTACCTAGGATTTTCTTGCTGGAGGACTTTATTGTTTATCTATTCTTTGATATTCATTTCAGCCTATTCTAGACCTCTAGCTTAGGTTTTGTTTAACAGATCAGACTTTTTCAGTTCTTGTTTTCTTATTTCTTGCCCTGCCTGTATGGTGTCTTTTTCCCCCCTTAGGAGGGTCTACTTAGGTATTATAGACCCCAGTCAGATTTTCCCAGACCAAACTGGCCTCTTCTCAGGAGAAAAGAGTCACCTGCATCAGTTTTCCCTGAGGGTGAGACCCAACAGGTTGAAAGACTTTCCTATGAAGCCTCTGGACTCTATGTTTTTCCTATCTTGCCCGGTAGGTGGTGCTTGTTCTGCCTGTGAGTCCCATCAACATAAGGTGATGTGGTATCTTTACCTTCAGCAACTCTCCCTGCTGGGGGCGTGGTCAAGACAGAGGAGAGGTTGTAGGCTGGCTTTAATCGCTTCAGTTTTCCAGACCCTGAGATCTGAATTCCTTGAGGGTGGATTCCACTTGAGTTGGGTCCCACCCTTCTCCGAGGAAAGGCACAGCCTCCAGACAAGCTCTCAAGCAAGCTTAATTCTGCCCAAACTTGAGGCAGTTGGAGCCTAAGAAGCTCTTCCGCTGTATCCAAACAGCCATCAAGCTGTATAAACACAGCCAAAACAGGAAATAAAAAACACTTTTCAGAGAAGGACCCCCTCCTCAGGTTTGCCAATCAAGAACTTAAGTTGGTATGTTGCTTTCTATATCTCCAGGTCCTATGGGCCTCCTCCTTTCCTTCAGGGCCCAGACCCTTTCAAGTATTTTGTGCTGTCTGATTCAAAAAACCTGTGTTGTTGTTTTTTTTTTTTTTCCTTTTTCCATCAGCCCTACCTTCTCTGTGCCGCGGCAAAACCCAGCAACCTCAGCTTTTACTCCAGGTTCAGCTGAGCTGGGTGCCTATTTTTAGTGTCAGAATTTGTTAGTTAATTCCATAATTGGAGTTTGGTTGTGCTCAGCTCCTGCTGCTAGTAGTCTCTTTCCTTTCCCCTCTGGGAAGCAGCCTGTGGGGAAGGGGCACCAGCCACTGCAGCTTGGGAAACTCACGGTTCTGGGTGTTCTCACAGCTGGTCCAGCTTGCCCAGACTGGGGTATGCTGTGTGTCTGGTCACTGACGTGGCCCCGGCAGTTGCTCTGTACTGTTCCTGGCTATTTACTAGATGCTCTGGAGGACAAACTAAATCCCACATCTCACTAAGCTGCCATCTTGCTTCTAATCCAAAGCCTAATATCTTAACAGCATCTCTGCTTGTGTTGCTGTTCCTTCTCCCCACCTGCATCAGTTGCCTCATGTGCAATAACAGTTCTGGAGAGTTCTAAGCTAGTAACAAAATAAGAAAGGAGTTTCTTTCACAAAGTGTGCACTCAAGCATCAGACTGGGAATGTCCACTTAGCTGAGGAGACCTTTTGAATGGGTTTATGAGAACACTAACAAAATAAGGGAAAGGCAGAATCAAGAACAGCTAAACATTAAGTGATAAGTTGAAAATATTACAAATGTCTCATATTGTTATCCAAGCCAAACAATACAGTTGTAACTATAAAGTTCATTATTGCAAGACTCAATTGTTAACATGGCCCAGCTTTTTTTTTAAACAACTCTTAATACAGTAAAAATCTAATAGAGCCAAAAACCTTTTCAAACAGTAACTTGAAAGTCAAAATAGGAGACCCAGATATACATATAGAAATGCTAACATTTTATTCATATGATGTTGAATAAAATCCTCCAAGTTCCCCTGAGCCTCAGTTTTGTCTTTGCAAAATGGGAATATCTACTTCATTTTGGGGAATGAATTGAGGTGAGTGATGGTGTCTATCACTTGCTTGCTGGGATACAGATGTTATTTTCCTTTTGTGTAAGACACGAGGAGCACACCTGGAGCTCTTCAGCACTGCATCCCCAAGTCCCAGATTTCTCAGGTCCTGCAGGCTCTTCAGTAACCCCCCAGGGACCCCATACCATCCATCCCAACAAGGCAAGCTTTAGTTTCTTATAACTAGTTTCACGCTTCTGATTGTTCACCAAGCATATTTGTTACTCTGTTTAAACAGTTCCTTTGCTCTCAAAATTCTGTTCTTTACATCTTTCCTGCAGTGGCTGAAAGCATACCCAGATGCACCACTCCCTACCCATTCAAATAATCGTGAATGGACAGGAAACCAGGATCACGCATAAGGAAGGTTGAATGGTAGTCTTCAGGGCTCTGATCCCTTTCTCACAAGTTCCAGAGAACTGTAGGAACAGGAGTGCTCAGTGCCCAACCATCCTGAGCTGCAACTTAACAAAATTCCATGTTGCCATCGAATGTATTGTGTGACAGGATAAATAAAAATCCAAAGCTGCTATTGTTGTGTTCATTTTAATCCTTTCTTGGCTTTTTTCTCTTCAACTGAAGAGTGATACTGTGAGAACCATACATGTGAATTTTTAAAGCCATCTTTTGGAAAAGATAAACATTTTAATTTAAATGAAGGAATTTAAAATAATTATGCAACAACAGGACTTGGCCTATTACTACAGATTCAAATAAAATGTGTCTAATCCACCCTCCCCATGATTTGAATAAGCACATGCAGGAAATGTCTGGGGGAACAAGGTGAGTCAGGTGTAGGATGGGCCCCTAAGGAAATTTCCTGTCCTGGTTACCCCATGGACACAGTCCCAATGCCAATGGCAGCTTCTCCCAGGGGAAGCAGGACCTCTCTCAACTTGGTGTGCAACTCAGATGACAACAGACCTGAAAGTCTAACTCACCTGTTCTCAGAAGACTAGCTCACTTATTTAATCCCCCTGCTGTCAACAACACATATATTGCACATCAGTCTACAAAGTACAATTCCCCTTCCCACCTCCTGGACTTCACAAGCGCAAAGCAGCCAGAAGGTCAGAGGTCATGACCATGGGCAACACCAGCAGCAGGGGTTCCCCAAAGGCTGATCTTCAGCCCCAACACTGCACAGATGAGCCTCCTTCTCCTGACACCAGCCAGGGCCTGCAACACACCCACATACATGCTAAAGTTTCAAAAACTCCTCCAGGTTCTTCCTAACTTGCCCCCATCTCACTGAACCACTTCAGATTTTCTAAATGATATTCAGCATCCTAGAAGTGAAAGAAAAGAAACCAATGGTTGGGGTAGTAGGAGAAAAGGGAATATTTTTAAAACAAAAGCTTCAGCAGATCAAGAAAACCCACCATGCTAGAAGGGAGAAAGAGATTTCAGACACTCCTGTGATCCTGGCCTTTCCTACCCAGTATTCACTAAAGGCAGTGCTCTTTGTGCCTTTATTAACATGTACACAATGCCACCGAGGATTAAGAGTGCTTCCCAAGTGGCAGACACTGTGCTAAGAACCTTTTTCATGACCTCACTTAATCCTGAGAACCCTGAAGAAAATATTATTCACATTTAACAGATGAGAAAACCGAGGCTTTGAAAGCCAAAAGTTGGTAACATTGATTATCAATTTGCTAAGGTATTGCATTATAGTTTAGTAATAACTTTCAGGGTGCTTGGGTACCTCAGTGGTAGATTCTCACCTGCCATACGTGAGACCTGGGCTCTATTCCTGGCCCATAGATCACTTCCCCCACCCCCCCAAAAAAAGTTGTGAACAAAATTCCCTATGATACATGTTTCACACATCTGCTTCTGTGTGAGTGTATGTATAGATATAGAAATACATATATGTAGGGAGACACATACAAAATTAACTTTCACCTGCTTTCCCATTCTTAACTTCAATCTGTCAGAACTTAATTACTCAGGTTTTATATAATAACTTGCTCGGAGAGGTTGAGTGTCTTGCCCCAGTTCACACAGCTAGCGCAGGGCTAACCTGGACCTGGAACTTCAGTTGTCTCAATTCAGCTTTTCTTCTACCAGGACACAGTGTCCAGTGTACACATGTGTTTCGGTAAACACCCCCTGCCCCCCCCTTTTCCCTGTCACTCTACAAGGCACTTCTCTGTTATCTCATCTTTGCAAATAAATCAGCTTGACACACACATGAGCTGCTTTAATGGGTGCGTTGATATTTGCAGTTCTGAAACAGAGCAGGGAAACACTCAGAGTCAAGGCACAGACAGCACACAGCATGCATTACCAACGCTGGACTGTTAAGATTCAACAATCATCTGGAACAGTAGTTCAGAACGCAGGCATTTTCAAAGGATTGTTGAAATAGTTATGGGCTACCAAAGAATCCTATTTCTACTTGATTTAACTTGCTGAAGCATCCACTCCTCATCTGTCTTGTATATTGTGAGGGCTATTATGACGTCCAATTAAAATAAGAAACATGCATTCCGGGAGGCATCTTTCACCCTGGAGACCTTTGCACATGCTATCCTCCCTCCCTCTGGGCCACTGACCCCCACTCCAGTTAGTTTATACTCCTTCAGACCTCAGGAAGCTCACTCCAAGCTACATTTTAGGTCTCCTGTTCTATGTTCTCAGAGCTCCCTGTACTACCTCTTCTTAAAAGCAGATACGTATTTACGCGTATGTGATAGTTTACTGAACGTGCATTCTCTGCGGGTCAGAGTTGTCTGTTTTGCTTATCTGGATACTCATCACCACAATGCCTGGCACACTGCTGGCGTTCAATATATATTTATCACAGAGCCAGCCCTCCCCTTTTACAGATTAGGAGACTGGGGCCCAGACAGGGAATTTGCTCAGCAGCAGCGATGTGCATTGCCAGGACTGGAACCCAAGTCTTCGGACTGGAAAATTCTCTTTCCAACGTGTAGCAGGCGGAAAACCAAGCCAGCCACTCAACATCAGCCGCATTCATTCTTTCATTTAATTCAGTTACTATACATCTTCCCGGTTGCCAGGCACAATATCGGTATCCAGGCTCTGAGATGGGAACTCACACTCAGAAGAGGAAGGAAGTCAGAGACTCTAGTACCAGGTCAGCCTTACACACCTTCGTTCATCTTATGCCGGCAAGACCCGGGATTCCGTGGACGCAACGCCAGGTCGCAGAAGCCAGAGCAGACCCGAGCCAGGGCTGTGGAGGGAGCAAGGGCATTCGCAGCAGGTGCAAGGGCAGAAGCAAAGACCCGGAGGCCCGCAAACTTCCTTCGGGCACACGGGTCCCGCACTCACTGACCCGTCACGTCCACACAGCGTAGGATGAAGGAGAAGAGGGATGAAGTGGTCTCACCTCGCGCAGGCCTTAGGTCTACAAGGAGAGGAGCCAAGACCCTGAATAATACTAGAGTGAAAAGACTCGTAACGCGCTCAAGGCCTTATACACCGCCATTCGCCAATCAACATCCGCTCTGGGCGGAAGGGAAGGGAGAAGAGGCGGGGCTAGTGGCGGAGTGTGGCCGAGTGTGGCCGAGTGTGGCCGAGTGTGGCCGAGGGAAGCCGAACTTCTCAATTGCGCTGAGTCCTTTTGTCCGCTAGGGACGTACTAAGGGAGTACTGGTGACCTGGACCCCGACTGGTTTAAAGGTCTTAAATCTGGTTTCATTAAATTTCGCAGGTTACTCTGTGAGGGCATCCACTCCGTACTGAAACCTCCGTGTGCGGAGAGCCCAGTAGTTGCGTTAACCAGCCGGAACGGCGTGGGGTGCATTTGCAAACGGGTTAAAGACCCTGTTCTGCCACGGGGGCCTGTTTTTTGTTGGTTTGCTTATATTGAGAGGTAAAGAGCAACAGATGTCCGTGCTTTGGCATTAATTAATGGCGTTATTAAGCCCTCACCAACTATTCCCTGTTCTCTTACTATCAGAAAGTGGATCCTCTCTGTTCCCCTCCACCACCACCTTTATTTCCAGAAACCCTTTCTGCCCAGAGAAAAGAGTGGAAAGGTTTGCTCTACTTTGGGCTGTTTCCAAACCTGGCTGAAGCACATGGGAAGGTGTTAAGCGTGTACACACACACACACAACACACACACAAATGCAGCAAACAACAACAACAAAACAGCTCCCGGGCCACACGACAGGCGGCTGAACCAGAACCTCAGTAATTGGATGCAGCAATCTCGATGAGAGTGATTACCGTTAGTCAGGGTTGGGAACTCCTGGATTAGAACATACCTCAACAAAATGCTAAATTCCCTCAAAGAAAGGGGCACCGAGTTATAGCAGGAAATTTCTGAGACTTTGGAGGTTAATCCAGGCTATAGCTCTCAAAAAATGCCCTTACATTCCACACAGGAATTTCACTTGTAGGACATCATCCTACAACTTTATGTTTAATTTCAATGAAGCATTGTTTGTAACAGAAAAAAAAAAAAAAAAAAGATTCTCCAGGCGTATGTTTGTGTGTAAAGAAAGTTTCTGGAACGATTCAAAAGTAGCAATCAACAGGATTATCTCTGAGGAGAGGGGTTGGAGAAGATGGGAAACAGATCTTTACTTTTCAATTTCTCTTTTCCATATTGCTTGATTAAAAAGCAAACCAAGCAGGACCACCCATTACTTTTATACATTAAAACCACTAACTTTTCAAAATTGGAGGGTCTTTCATATGGATGAGAGACTCAATTTATTCCAAGTAGCTCTGGAAAGAGAACTCGGACACGTTTTGACTGAGTTTTAACTAAAAATAAGAAAAAATTCTGTTGTATATTAGGCTGCAGCTGAGTTGGGGGAGACCATGTCTGTTTTAGGAGGAGGGAATGTGAACTAGATGTGGCTTCCAGCTGTGAGATTCCGTAGGTCTTCTGGGATGCAGGGGTAAGTGCTCTGATTTCTGACTACTTGGGTTGACCCAAATCCCACTCTGCCACTAAATTGAGCTGTGTCACTCGGACAGATTGTTTAACCTCTCTGTGCCTTGACTTCTTCCTAAGCATGGTGGGGAATAATGAAGACACCTACCTCACAGAGTTCTTACTAGGATTAAGGTATATGTTAAATGTTTGGCACAATGCCTATTCAATAAATGTTAACATTTCTTTACTATATTCTATAATGGAAAAATGTTTAAAAATTCTTTAAAAGAAATCAAAGAAACAATCTGTACTAATAGAGGAGACTATTTAATATGTATTTATGGAGATGATAGAAAATGTATTTTCAGGATTAATGGAATTATCAGACTGGTAAAATTGCACAAATGCTGGATGGCTTTGAAGAATTTGTCTTCCAGATGCTGGCTCAGTGCTGCCCCTCAGTGGCTAGTCATCGGAAATGGCTCCTTGGATGAGCTGGCCTCTTCTAGCCCGCGGGCTCCTGGGCTGATGTGTGTGAATAGGACAGGCTGGGGTGGCGGCAGGGAATTGGTTGGCCCAGGAGTGAGCGGGTCAGTTCACAGAGAAGCAGCCTTGGAAAGTAAAGTCATGTTTGTGTACTTACCAGTGACCCAGCCAAGAGGAAACCAAGTGTACTTTAATACGGTCTTGCCTCCCGTGTAATTTACTTAGCACATTTGACTTTTCCTCTTAATACACTTAAGTTCATTTCTTGCCCCAAAACAAAGAAGAATGTCACTGAGCTGCTGTGCTAGCAGGGTGTGCCCTTGGCTTTCCTCCAAGGTTGTTGGAAGGAAGAACCACAGGAAAACCACTTCTGCTTTTGCAATAAAACATGTGGAGGCTGTTGTGTCACCACTGTCCCCTAGATAAGGTCTTATGCGAAAAAGTCTTGCAAAATTTAGTGCCAGGAGAAAGTTTGCATCCTCTTAGGAATTGGTAGTCATCCACCTTTATAGCAAGGAGAGCTCTGCAACTTCTTGTGCTCTCCTTTGTCTCAGCTGCCAAGAAACCCAGCGCCAGGCCTGATGTCCAATTTCAGCGATTAAATTAACCCAACTGGATAATCCATTTGCCTCCTCCTCCCTTTCTTAATACAACTTGAAAACAACTGTGGCTTTTTAAATTGACTTTATTGCATGTTTGTACTTTGATCCATGCTCTCGAATCCTTCCAAGAAAGAGGAAAGGAATCCATTAAATCAAAAGTGAAATATTTGAAGGTTTTTTTGTGTGTGGCAAAAAGTCATTTGAGATTATTTTAACTCAGTGGTTACACTTGAGTTTTTGAGACTAACAATTTCGTAGGTGAAAGATTTCAGACCATGATGTTTCTTTATGTGGAAAAATAAGAACCTCATGCAAATAAGACCATGAAGGAAGCAGTGAGGTGCCGCCAAAAGATCAGAAGCTTTTAAGGTTAGTCTCCTTACCCACTAGCACCAACAATTATATGGGATCAGCATTTACATTTAGAGACAGAGGTTGGTAGCCTATTTGGACCAAAAATTTCTTCCCTTCTGCTATCTGAAATGCCCCTGTGAGTGCTTCATTTTCTTGTAGTCTTCTTTAAACATGGAAGATGTCTTAGAAGGTTAACTCACGAGTTCCTTGATACCTCAGAGCAAATGAGATCTATTCCAGATCCTACTTTCTGATGCTCTCCTTCAGAGTCTGGCTTTTCCCTGTATACTAAGAGAAATGGCTCCTTGGGAGAGCAGAGGCTGTGGGTAACAGAGGACAGGTTTCTGCTTCACCTGCTGGGTATGAGGCAAGCCCTAGACCCTCTTTGGTCCTTGGTTTCCTCACCTTGCCAGTAAGGGTGTGTAAGGGGGCTTCTGGTGCACGCACGACCAATACCAGCCCCTCTCCCAGAGCCCGATGATGACAGACCCAGCCAGTGGAGTCACCTTCCAGCCCTGGGCTGTGCCGCCACTCCTTGTTCTGTTTGCTCTCAAGTAAAGCCGTCCTTCTGTTTACTTGGCAAAGATTCTTTTAAGACAGGCTAAGCACACGGTTTACTCTAACAAGCCTTGGCATTTATTGTGAGGACCTATGTTGACTTATTCTTGAGTCTCCATTGACATTCACTGGGAAATGTTAAAGCAAACACAAGAGGACATCCTGGGAGCTCCGAGGTCTGACGCTGTGCTGGAAAAAGTGCTCCAGAAAGGGCTGTTCTTTCTGTTTTGGTGAGAATCACCTCGAGAGTTAAAAATAACAAAAATGTATGTATCATAAGAGATTCTAATGACCTTCTTTTAGTTTACAGATTCAGCATCTGAACTTTTTTTTTTTTCTGCAGAAGGTTTCTAGAAAGGTTATGGTGTTAACTCTGCATCTGTACCAGCCATTTCTTGCGTCCCTTTCCAGGTGCATTTTCTTTCAGCATCTGAGAACTGGGGTGTGCTTGCAGAGAGCCTCAGGCTGAGGCGTCAAGTACAGCTCTGCCCCATATTGGTCCTCTGATCTCAGGACAGTCACTTCCTCTCTCTGGCTCTCAGTTTTCTTTCCATAAGGCAAGGGGAACTTGCCTGCATGCTTGTACCCCCCAGCTAGCCTGGAAACTCTGGAAAAGGTCTGAGCCCAGGTCCTAAGAGTGCTCAAAGATGTTTGTTGAATAAATAAATGAGCAATCTTCATGAGATGATCTCTCCAACCTTGCTCTGACACCTCGTGCATAAATCCTCCCAAAAGACCAGCTTTGCTTTGAGTCACAGTCTGACAAAATCTGCTTATGGGGCCATTCAGACAGCCGCAAGTTCCCAGCATCTGATTCAGACTGCTGCGGCTGCCTCGGCTTTCACCTGCCCCCCATCACCCCATCCCAGCTGCTGTTTGTAAAGGAAGCACCTTTTCAGGTGAGGAGACAGTGTGTTTGGTTTGTCTTTGTTGCCTGGAAACTGTTGACATCCTGAGACATTCTGTTGCCCTCACTGGGTAATGAAAAATTGATTACTTGTTCTCTGTCAACAAATTCTCAGCCTGTTCACCTTGGCTGAAAATGGATGGAAAGCAATTGCTCCTTGTTCGGAAGCTGTTTGCTTTCTGTCAAGCAGTTGGGTTTGCTTTACTCAGAGGCGGGGATGGGGCGCAGAGACCCTGGGGCCAGATGAGCGCATTTGTGAAAGCGGCTAATGTATGGGGCTGTTTTTACTTTCCTCAAATGCTCCTTTAGTTCCAGCAAGTGTCTTCTTCAGATGATCGTCTCCCCACTGCGGGGTCCCTTCTGCCCACTCGCTGAGCACACAGAGCCCAGACGCTGCCTTCTCTGGTCTCTCCAGCCTGTTGCCTCTCTAAGAAACCCTGGGGGCAGCCTGCAATGCAAATTCTTGTCCATTTCCTTCCCCCTCTGTCCTGTTTCTCCTCTCGGCTGTATATTTGCCTTGTTGCTCCTATTTGAGGGCAGATCTTCCCAGAGGGACACAGCATGTTAGATTTAGAATGGGCCTCAGAGAGCATCCTACCCTCTCATTTTTACTTTTGTGGAGAAGGAAGCTCAGAGTGGGGAAGCGATGTGCCTGTGGCCACATGGCTAAGTGGTGGCAGAGTGTGGCTTCGTGCCTCCCAATGTAGTGGTCATGAAGATGGTCCATTTGGTATGTCCCTGAAAGTCCCCCTGTGAAAGTGAAAGCGGGGGGACGGCCATCACTGCAGCAGCGGGGGTGGGTCCTAGAGTGCGTGAGTTTTAATGGCGGGCCCAGGGCCTTTCCTTGGTGGAGCTTAGTTACTCGGCCCCTCGGCAGTGATGGGAGTGGTGGCGCTGGTGCGAGAGAGCAGCTTCCAAAAGGTGACTCTGGGGAATAGCATGTCGCCAGCTTTGTTCTTCTGTGAGGGCAGGACCTCTGAGCTTTGCTAAGCTCACTCCTTCTCAGGCTCCATGTTGGGAGCGCATGCATTCCCTCCTCTCTGAAGGGAAAGGCGTGGGGGCCTGGTGGCAGTGTGCTTATGAATGCTGGGGCTAGCCTGGCCAATGCTACCTCTAATGGTGGAACTGCAGCCCCTGGTGGTGGCCAGCTCCACAGTCCACCCCCAGGAGAGAAGAGGGGCCAGCGTGGGAGCCTGCCAGCCTCAGGCCACCTGGTTCCCTTCTGCAGCCTGCCTGCCCATCCCCTCAACTTCAGATCCATGTATAACCCCCATAGGCCCAGCCTTGCCTTCAAGCCTCAGGGAGTGCAGGGCCTGGGATTTACTGTACCCCAGGACTCCCTGGGAGCTGTCCCTCCTGGCTGACCTGACCCCAGGTCCACGTATTCTGAGAACTGATCTCACACCTCGTTCCTCAGCCCCAGGCCCAGAGGCAGCATCAGAGGACCATGTCTTAAAGTTTCTTTTCAGATTATTATACTCAGGAATTTCCTTTGCATGTTAGTCAATCAGTCACGGGTCTCCTGCTTGCTCACAGGCTGCAAGCTGGGGGTCTGCAGGCGTGTTTTGTTGGCTCTGTATCAGTAGTGTACTAGGGGTGGGGGAGGGAGTGGCCCACTTCTCAGGGAGGGAGGCTTTATCACTGATAGTATGTAGAACTGCCAGTGCACAGTGATAGTAAAAAGCAGACTGGCTTCTAGTCAATTTATTACTGTTATTACATTCTCTGCAGACAATGCACCCCCTCATTCCCTGCACCTGGGGTGGACTGCTCCCCCTTCCCCAGGTACACCACTGGCATGTTTGGAGCTTTAAAAACAAGGAAACATTACATAAAATCCCACCACACCTTGGGGATTCTCCGATTGCACCACCGTGCATCCCCAGTGGTCGGTCCTTGGTTTAGTAGATGTGGTTTGGGCTACTCTTGAGTGACATGGAAGATTCATGTCACAACATCTGGTCCTGCAGAGACCTGATTTTGAATTGCGTGTGCAGCAAGGTCATCGGAAGGGAGTGACTTGCTGACACAGCTCATGAGTGAGCCTAGCCTGCGGCCTGGCACCTGCTCGCAGTGCCTCAGCTGGGCTTGTGGGATCCTGCATTCCAGTCGTGATAACCTGCAGATAGTCTGGTCCTTCCTGGGTACAAGAGTTGGTTTTGTTTTTCTTAGTTTCCCCTTCCATGGATTAGATCCATTCATTCCTTGATTCATTTGTTCATTGAGTTATTCAACATATATTCACTAAGTATCTACTAGATATACATTAAGTGCCAGAAATGTTGAGATTAATGCAATCCAGTTCTTATTCCTGGAAATCTCCCATCTGGTGTAATTGAAGATGCTTCAAGTGTTATATGTGTGCATGTTTATAATACACATATATTATACAATATAATGTGTAAGTAGCACCAGTTGCCAGAGGAGGCAGAGGCAGAGGCAGGGCAAAGCAGGTGGACCCATGGGAGAGGTGAGAGGAAGTCCTCCTGGAAGAGGAGATATTTTTGCAAAAGCTTATCTAAAAAGGCACGGAGGAGCCAGGTGTTTCCATGGAACTGTACAGAGTGTGGTGTAGCCGGAACGGTGTGTAGGGTGGGTGGCAGCAGGAGAGGAGACTGGAGGGCCAGCAGAGCCAGCTTCTGGAAGGGCTAATGTGCCCAGATCTAGAGAAGTGCTATCTGATAGAAAATAATGTGAGCCACGTATCTAATTCTAAATTTTCTCGTGGCCACATTAAAAGAAAAAATTAAAAAGAAACAAGTAAAATTAATTTGAATAATATATTTTATTTAACCCCTAATATAACTAAAAGACTGTTGTTTCACTGTGTGACACTGGCCACATTTCAAATGTTCAGTGGACACCTGGGCTGGTGGCTACCATGCTCATGGTGCGGTTCTAGAACATTCTTTTTCCTCAGGCTCCAAGTTGGGAAGTGACCCAGTGGGCTTCTGCTGTGGAAATCTCCTCTAGCTCCTGCAAAGAAGAAGCATCTGAGGGTCGGAGGCCTGTGGGAGGTAGATTAGGAAGGGCAGATCTGGCAGCAGAGATGGAGAAGGAAGTTCAACTTTGAGGGGAGATTTTAAAGGACGGTTACCCAAGGAAGTTGTAATTCAGCTCCCCGGGATGACATGACATCAGCAGTGACCCGGCTCTTTGTATGGACTCTGGGGTTGTGTTGAGTTCTGAGATAAGGATCTAAACCTAGAAAAGGTCACCCATGGAGGTACCTTTTCCCCTACGGCCGTTTAAGGCCCCTGCTCTATCCTCTCTCACTTCAGCCTGTCCACGGAAGGACCTGCATTTCCAGAGGCCTTCCTAGGTTCTTAACTCAGAAGCTCAAACCCAGGGGGGCCTGAACCTCACGGCTTCCTTCACTCAGCCCTCCTGCTCCTTGCTCCCGGACGGGGGGGGGGGGGGGGGGGGGTGTTGCGTCCAGGAACCGACTTCCAGGCACCGACCCCACCCTAAGCTGCGCCTGAGCTCCGGCTGCTGGCCCACAGCTGTACGCCCACTCAGCAGCAGCACACACAGCTCAGAAATGGCACAGGGGTCCTCGCGGTCTGCAGAGGCAGCGCTGAGGAAATGGCTTCCTCATGTCTAGCTAAGTCAACTCAGGCCGGCTATTTGCCCTCTTTATACCAGAGCTATGGATTCAAGTAAGATAAGTACTTACTGAGTACTCGAGAGGAAGCATTTAGAAACTTACAGCCATTCAACATTTCCATGTCATCCAAGCAGCATCTCATTTATTTAAAATTCATTTCTATTGCATTTTACAAAAAGTAGCGGCCCACCACGGATTGGACATTCAAAAAAAAATAAAACAAAACCCCAGTCTCTTGCACAGATGGTTTGGGAAACGCTGCTCCTGATGCCTTTTTCCAACGTGAAAGGAAAGCCTGTGGGGCTTCCAACGGCTGCGATCCTGGGAAATTCTCCTTTAGGGCAGAAGGGGGCGACAGAGACACAGGCAATCCATCCTTCCCTGAGCAAGACCACTTCATTTTCCAAGCATCTTCTGTTTGGTACCTCCTGGATGCCAGGGACACAAGAGGAAGGAATTTTTCTCCTTCTTCCTGTTTTGTCCCAGCTGAGAGCAAAGTCACCAGGGAGAACTGCCAGGAGGGCGCCAATGGACAATGGCAGGAAACCACAGGCTCCCTGCCAGTGGGCTTTCTTCCTGGGAAAGTACAGCTTCCCCTGGGGCTTGGGAGATTAGCAAAGCACTCTGAAACAGGCTAGCTGGGTTCAAATCCCGGTTCCACCTCTTAGTTGTTGGGAGACCTTGGGCAAGTCACTTTATCTCTCAGAGGCTTGGTTTCCTCAAGTAAAGTAAGGGGGACATATTAATGGAACCTTCCCACATGTCTATTGGGGGATTCAACAAGACTGCACTTAGTATTGTGCCTGGTCTTTATTGGCACTCAGTAAATGCTGGCCTTTACTGTCTCATCATGCATCGTTCTCTCCATTTCCTGAGAGACCCTGTGATGGGGTCCCCACCTTCTCCAGGAAGTCTGCCGAGATAAACCCCAGCCCGACTAATCTTCCCACTAATTACTAATTTTTCTAATTCTTTCCTCTTCCTTATGTCTCCAGCACTTCTCTGTATGAGGCACTGTCATATCCATCCTGCCGCTGGAAGACTCTGTGGCATGGTGGTTAAGAGTCTGGCACCTGAGCCAGGCTGCCCATATTGGGATCTATGTCTTGCCAGCTGGGCAAGTTTCTTAATTCCTCTGAGCCTCAGTTTCCCTACTCTAAAATGGTAGCTACCTCATTTATTAATATGATATAATGCAGGTGCAGTCTGGGTGCTGTACCAATGAAGCACCAACAAAAACGAACAGATCAGGAAGCTGAGGCTCAGGGAAGGAAAGGACCTCAATTATTAGCTGCCTTATACGCTGGGCTCTAGACACAGCCATCTCCTTTTATGTCATAGTAAAGAGGTAGATTCTTTTGTTTCCATTTTTCAGATAAGGGGACTGAGACTCAGTTTATACAGGTCTGCAGGGATATGAAGAGCTGGAGGTGGGTATTGACTTCCAGGGTCTGATACAAAGTCTAGAGCCCTTCACATTTTGTCATGGGAAGGTAGGAAGATGTGGAGTTTGGGGGTTCCTTAGGCGCAGATCTAGAAGCCCAGAAATAAAAGTTTGTGTCTTTCTGCTTGGTGGCAAAACGGGGATGGCTTTTATAAGAGGGGGTGGGGCTCTCATTTGTGAAACCCCCAGTCTCCCATGACAAGCAGCCCTTTCTTTCATAATACGTTGGGGTGAGTCGCACGATTTTGTAGCAGAGAGAGTGAGAGTACCAGTAGGGGGCGCTACGATATTGTCCGAGAAAGGGTCTTCCCTGGCAAACAGACCCAGGGCTCTGGCTGCTCCTGGATTAGGCAGACAACAGGACACAAGCCCACCTGCCCACGGGGTACTTATGCCTGAGAGCTGGGGACTCTGAGGTGTCTCCTGAAATCAAGGCCATGCATGGAGATTATGAGCCCTGAGTTTAGAGTCAGTGGACTTGGATTTGAAACCCTGCTCCGTTCTTTCTAGTTATGTGACCCTGGGCAAGTGACTCAATCTCTCAGACCCTCGGGGGTCTCATAAGGGAAAAAATTAATATCCGTCTCATGGGAGTGTCACAAACATAAATGCAATATCGCACATGTATTTCTTAATATAGCGCCTGGCACTAATAAGCACAAAATGAATGGCAGCTATTACTGTCATCAAGAGACATGTGATTTGCCGGCACTCCCAAAGAGGTGAGTCCCCTGCGCTCCAAGATCTAGCTCCCTCATGCTGCTCTGGACCCCCACTACAGCTCCTTAGTGGGGGATCCCCTTCCAGGATGCTCACCTCCCTATGCCTCCTCCTTTCTGCCCAAGCGTCCTTGCCCGACCCATGCCCACGTCCCAGTGCCCTGCCAATTCTCTTGCAAGCCTCTGCCCTAGGAATCCAGCTGGGCCTGGCATGCTCACTGGAGGGCAGTGAGGAGTAGGAGGGCAGCCTGGGACCCTGCACCACTGTGAACTTGCGGTCCCTCACAGCCCAGCATCAGCACCCTAGGAATGTGTCCCCTTCCTGGAAGCATGTTTACATTTTGGCAGGGCTCTTCCCTGCCTACCCAAAATGGAGCCTGAGGTAGGGAACTGGTAGGATCCCAGCAAAGGCCCACAGAGTAGACGGTTTGTGGCTGACTTCCTTGACCAAAGAGGAGATGTCGGCCTTCCTTACTGTTCTGCTTGCCTTTCCCGTGTCTCTCCCTATGTGATGCCCACCCAGATTTCTTCTCTTCTTTTTAAATATCCATTGATAAAACACAAGCGTTTCTTTATTTTATTTTATTTTTTTAAATACCGAAAAATACCAAGCAAACGCAAACATTCCTGTTTTGACCATTCCGTTCTACATATATAATCAGTAATTCACAATATCATCACATAGTTGCATCTTCGTCATCATGGTCATTTCTTGGAACATTTGCATCTTTTTAAAATTTTTTTTTTAAAACGCAAACATTCTTAACATACAAACCTTCCATACATGGTGTACAATCAGTGTATCACAATATCATCACATAATGATCATGATGATCAATATTCATCACCATGATCATTTTTTAGACCATTTGCATGACTCCAGAAAAAGAAATAAAAAGAAAAAAGAAAAAACTCATACATACCATACCCCTTTTCCCTCCCTCTCATTGGCCCCTAGTATTTCCATCTACCCAATTTATTTTCACCTTTGTTTCCCCTATTATTTGTTTATTTTTTTCTTCATATTTTTTACTCACCTGTCCATACCCTAGATAAAGGGAATTTCAGATACAAGTTTTTCACAATCACACAGTCACATTGTAAACGTTATAACTTTATACAATCATCTCTAAGAAACAAGGCTACTGGAGAAACAGCTCTATACTTTTAGGTACTTCCCTTTTGCCATGCAAATACACCATATACTGAAAAGAGATATCTATATAATGCATAAGAATAACCTCAAGGATAACCTCTTGACTCTGTTTGAAATCTCTCAGCCACTAACACTTTATTTTGTCTCATTTCTCTCTTCCCCCTTTCAGTAGAAAAGATTTTCTCAATCCCTTGATGCTGAGTCCCAGCTCATTCTAGGATTCTGTCCCACATTGCCAGGGAGGTTTACACCCCTGGGATTCAGGTCCCACATAGAGAGCCACCCAGATTTCTTAATCCCCAGGGCTCAGGATCCCTGCACTTTCTCCATATACCCAGCATGGTCTGCTCTTAGATAGGGACCTGATAGACTAGTTCTTCCTAAAATGTGAACAACTGCTAGGGCTGGTGGTGCCCATTCTGAGGGACTTTGAACTTGAGCAAGGAATAGAGCTTTGATCCAGAGAAATTAAAATTCTGGAATCCTAGCAAGACAATTTGAAGCTGGAAGAATGTTGTGTTCATTCAAATCACAGCAGCCTCCATCCCCTGACCTAGCTCAGTGAAGTGGAGCTGTGGGAACAACTGGTTCAAAAGCCCAAGGAATACAAGCAACCAAGAAAAATGGATAAATTAGACTTCATTTAAGTTAGGAACTTTTGTAACTCAAGGGAAACCATCAAGAAAGTGAAAAGACAATCCATAGAATGGGAGAAAATATTTACAGATCATATATCTACTATGAGTCTAGTATCCAGAATGTATAAAGAACTCTAAAAACTCAACAGTAAAAAGACAAGCTAATTTAAAAATGGGCAAAAGATTTGAATAGATATTTCTTCAAAGAATATATACCAATGACCAAAAAGCATATGGAAAGATGCTCAACATCATTAGCCCTTAGGGAAATGCAAATCAAATTATACAGTGAGATACCACTTCACAACCACTAGGTTGTCTATTATGAAAAGAAAAAAGAAAGAAAAGAACAGATGCTGGTGAGGATGTGGAGGAACTGGAGCCTTCTTGCAATGCTGGTGAGAATGTAAAATGGTGAAGCCACTTTGGAAAGGATTTGACAGTTCTTCAATACGTTAAACATAAAATTACCAATAACTCTACTCTCTGGTGGATTGAATTGTGTACCCCAGCGTGGACCTGTTCTTGTGCTTGGTCCACATTCTGGCGGGTGTGGACCCAGCAGGAATAGGACGTTTTAATTAGGTTACTTCAGCTAAGGTGTGACCCAAGTGACTCAGGATGGGTTTTGATCCTATTACAGGAGGCCTTATAGGGAAGGCCACAGAGAGAGCAAGAGAGAGAAAGCCACAGAAGGAAGCCAGGAGTTAACTGAATCTGGAAGAGAAAGGAGAAGATGCCAGCATGTGCATTGTCATGTGACAAAAGGCAAGTACCACACCAGCCCCTGAGCACACAGCCTTAGCCGAGAAAGCATCTCCTTGCTGACACTTGATTTTGGACTCCAGCCTCAGTGATGCCTTGATTTGAACTTTCTGTGAGTCTCAAAACTATAAACTAATAAATTCCCATTGTTTAAGCCACCCCATTTATGATATTTGTTTTTAGCAGCAAGGAAACTAATGCATACTCCTAGGGATAAATCCAAGAGAAATGAAAACATGTGTCCTCACAAAAATGTGTTCATGAATTTCCACAGGAACATTACTCTTGAGAGCCCCAAAGTGGAAACAACACAAATGCCCATTAACTGATGAATAGATAAATTAAAGATGGGCTATCCATACAATGGATATTATTTGACCATAAAAAGGAATGAAGTACTGAAACATGCTGCAACATGGAGGAACCTTGGAAACACCATGCTAAGTGAAAAAAGCCAGGTACAGCAGGCCATGTATTGTATGATTCCATTTATATGGGCTATCCAGAATAGGCAAATCCACAGATACAGAGAGATTCGTAGTTGCTAGGGGATTAGGAGTGGGATGGAATAAGAAGTGACTGCTAATGGGTTTGGGGTTTCTTTTTGGGGTGATGATGATGTTCTGGAACTAGATAGTATTGATGGTCATGCAAATTTGTGAAAATGCTAAAACCGCTGAATTGTACACTTAAAAAGGATGACTTTTATGGAATGTGGATATCTCATTAATAATAAAAAATCATAATAAAAGTAGTGTAAAGAATGGTGGGTTAATAAATGCCCCAAGCCCCTGCCCCATCCCCACCCACCAACTCTGTGCAGTGACTTTGAGCTTGAGGATTGGTTCTCTAGGAAGGTGGTAATGCCCCCAGGGGATATTTTTAAATGTTTCTGTGTGTGTGTGTGGGGGGTGGTATTTCTGGTTGTCACATGTTGAGGGGGCCGCTGCATTTACTAGGCAGAAGGGGTGGGTGGCTGTGAGGAGACAGGGATGTGACAGTCTCACCATAAAGACCTGTCTTGCATTCCACCTGACTTTTGAACATCTCTGATGATCCAAGCTAAAACCTTAACTCTGTTTTACATAAAAGCACCAAATGTATTTGAGAGGTTTTAATGTACACTGAATTTTCCAGGAATACAACTAACAGGTAACTTGGGAACATTGTACAGCATCTCCTTCTTAATGTCAGCAATTTATTTATTTTTTTTCAAATTATAGGATTGTTATTGTTTTCAAACACTATTCAAAAAAATAGACAATGTATATATCATAATTAACAATCCAGAAATAGTCTAAATTAAACATGTTTTTCCTCTATTTCAATAGTTTTCTTGAGTTGCTAAAATTGATAATCCAATTAACGAGTTCTACTCTTTTCCATTGATTACTTGGGCCTTATAAGCATGACAATTCCTGCTTTATTACTCACAAACCACATAAATTAAGGACTTTCCTTTGTAAAAGGGGGCTATTTTCAAGGATATGTTCTCTTACTAACTTCTTAAGTCCTTAAATATTGAGAGTTTACTCTCAAGGTTCTATAGTGCCAAACTTGAAACACAATAGGGTAGCCAGTAATCTATTCTTGAAAATGAGATGTTCTATGTGAAATTGCTTCTGGATACATAGTTCCTTTCCTTTTATTTTGTTTATTTATTCTCATTATATCAAATGGGAAGATGATCTTGTTACCTGATCACTCTGCTCTCTTAAGCAATTTCCTAAAATCTAACCAAAATGGTAACATGTTTTTTATGTCACAAACCATTAGGTTGGGTTGTTAAGATGCTTAAAGCTTTGCTTCCTGGCCACCAAATACCTAACACAACATTAATAAGCAGTAGCCTTGTACACAGGAATTTGAACACAGGAATCTGGCCTGTCCTTGTGCCAGCAACAGCCAAGAGGCACTATCCAATTCACTGCACCTTCTACTTTCATGTTTTTCAAAATGCCTATTGGTGGGCCAACAGTGGTTCAGTGGCAGAGTCCTCGCCTGCTGTGCTGGAGACCAGGGTTCGATTCCCTGTGTCAGCCCATGCAAAAAAAAAATGCTTATGACTAGTTTCTGCCATTCAAAATACTCATTGCATTTTGTAAGTACTGTGATTTCTTCTCTGCACATTGTTTTGTTAAAAGATGTATTGAATTACAGAGGCATAAATATATGTTTTTTTCCTGCTATGTAAATACCAGCCCCAAAGTATTGTATTGAGAGATAACTGCATTCTGCCAAGTTAGGATTCTACAGGTAGAATGTTAGCTGGAGGCATTCTGCAGGACAGGCCTCGAATTTGTCCTGTCTGGGTACAGTAAGGAGCCATTCACAGTTCACAGGGAGGAGACAAAGAAGCCCCAGGACTTGTTTAGGACCATCTAATGCCCGTGGCAGGACCCGACTATAAGCCAGGTCCTGGACTTCAGGCTGGCATTGAGCTGCCCATGGAAATAAAGGCCACCAGACAGGTTTGGTGGATTTGTCACTTTGCTTTTGAGCAAATCAACCTCCAAACAACCGGTAGCCAGTGTACTGTGTTGTCCCTACCATTGGAAAGGCAGAGTCAATGCATTCTCAGTAAACACAATCAAGTGGCTACCTATAGCACTCAGCATGGGGACCAGACTGGCATTCAAATAAGGTCAAGTTAGGCTAGGAGGTCTGGGGCCCAGTGGTCTGCTGGAAAGGGGAAGGTCAGCACAGCCCGGCTCCAGAGAAAGCCAATCCCATGGTCACAGGAGTATTTTCCGGGGCGGCACTGCAGATTCATCCTGATGGGGGGCATCTTAGCCTGGGTTTCCCAAAGCAGAAACTCAGCTGTAGACTTATATGAGAGGAATTCCTTTGAGATGGTGGTTGCAGGGAGAAGGAGTGAGGGATGAAGGAGGGAAACTCGGTGGGAGGGACAGGGAGGGTGTTTCCAATGCGAGGATGCACAATGCAGTCGCTGCTGCTCTGTCTCACGGAAACTTCTAGAAGCCTTATGAAATGAGCCTCAGAACTGTCTTCCTGTGGAAGAAGGGATAACACTTATTCATTACCCTGTGATCCAGGTGGATCAAGGGAGGGAGGTATGATGAAAACCCAGAGGGGGGCCGCTTGCACCTTCATAAAACTGAGGAAAGCTTGCTTGGAACTGGCTGCTGCAGGGCCAGCTGGGATAAGAGCTAAGGCTAAGAGGATCTGAAGTGGGGCCCAGAGGTGATCAATACTAGAGGGCTCAAAGGGCTGTACTTGGGAGCAAAGTATCAGTTGGTGGGAGTCTTTGAATTAAGGAATGCACACAATGTACTTAGCCCTGTGCTGGGTGTGGCAGGAAAGGGATGAGGAGAAAACTCGTTTCAAGTCCCGGAAGACTTCACGCTCCATCCTGTCTTGGAGTCTCTGCACAGGCTCTTCCTTCCCTCTAATGGACTCTTCCTCACCTTTCCCCTCCTCACCCTCTTACTCATCCTTCAGATCTGAACCCAGACCTCGCTTCCCTAGACTGAATTAGGGCCCTCTGTCATTGTCCCTGAAAGCAACTTATTTATGTTCTGGGTCACCAGTTTGTAAGTTCCTGGCACCACCAGCAAGAGAGTCAGGCGTTTTGTGGCCCCAGTCCCCGGTTGACGGCTCCCCGCTTCATACTCCAGCTTCTCTCCGTGTGGAGCGCCTAGCCTCCTGCCCTCTAGGTCTTGCTCAGGCCACTCTCCTGCCACAATGCTCTCTCGACCCCCCACCGCCCCACCCCAGGGCCACAGCCCATTGGTTCTCCATGGTGTCCTGTAGAAGCCTTCCTTATGGTACTGTCCCCAGGTAGGCTATGTTACTTTCTCTCTCCAGCTCTCCCTCCATCTCCAACATCATTCTCTCTCAGTTCCTCCGTACCCCCACCCCTGATTCTACTCTCATAAGCTTGCTGGGAGCCGGTCTCATCTGCTGAGTGAGACTGTGCACTCTTTGAGATGCGACCATCCTGACAACTTCTTCCACCCCACTCCCAGGTCGGACATGGGCACATGTAACTCACATAGCAGCCAGGTGCCCAGCCCCTGAAAATCTGAAAGAAATTGACTGAAAGATTCATTCCATGCCCTGGGGGTAACTGAAGCCCTCTAAGATGCAGATCCCTGCCAATTCTCCTGATTTACTTTGACTCCAGCATCCTGCTTCTGTGGAAACTTCTGGTTTTCCTTTCACTGAGGGTTTCCCCTTCCCTTGATCTCATCCCTCAGGCTGACCCAAACCTAGGCCCCAGGTCTTTCTCCTCCATCGTCACCCTCCAAAGCTGCTTCAGGGAAGGTTCTTGGGTCACCAGGAGGGGTCTCACTGGGCTCCGTGTGTACAGAGATAACCCAGTAACGTTTCATGTTACATGTTTTACTTTCCAAAAGTACTACTGGCCTCGGCGCCCATCGGCAGCACCTCCTTCTCCACCCCCAGCCCCCATGGGGCCAGCCTTCCCACACCCGCTGGTCCTGCGCCCACCCCTTCTGGAGCAAACAAACCAGGTTCTTTCCGTTCTGGGCCAGCTCTGCAGAGCTAAGGGCATCTGGATTCTCCACAGGCCCAGGGTTGGGGGCTGTAACAGAGGCTGTCCTGGGGCAGGTGCTGGAACCGTGGTTCCATGGGACCTGGGGCCCCTTCACTGGCTTCTCCCGGTTCTGCAAGTCCTGGCCATGGCCGCCTTGGCTGGGGGCCTCCCTGCCCTCTCCCTGCCCTAGGTGCCTTCTCTTTCCTCATGTCAACTCCAAACTGGCACAGTTTCATCCTTGCGGCTTGGAGTCAGATCCTAAACAAACTGCCTTTCTTGGGGAGACAAACACCCCAGAACCCATTAATCTCTCTCTCTCTAGCAGCATCATGTTGCTCTTTGCGATCCTAATCTCTCCTGGCAGGCTGAGCTGGAGAAAGCATCCAGGGGAAACCGGATCTTTCTGGGCAAGGCCAGGACTGTCTCCCCACCACCCTCCTCCCAGCCCTGCCCGGGTAGAGAAGCACCTCCCCGCGTCTGCTCTCAGCCCACAGCCCCACGAGCCAAAGCTCACAAGAGCCCCACATTCTCTTTTCCTCTGGTTCTGCCTGCCCCAGTGCTGGGCTCAGGGCTCTTGGGCTAAGCGTCTCTGGGCTCATACACCCTCTGCACAGTAAGAGAATGTGTGGGGAAGAGGGAAGAGCTGGGCTTGAGAGCAGAGGACGTAGCTTTGCATTCCTGCTTGACCAGCAGTTGCCCAAGCAGAGTAGGGTATCATGAACTGGCTGTGTAACCTTGGGCAACTGTCTTAATCATTCTGGGCCTCAGTATACCCATCTGTAACATGGGGATAATGTTAGTGCTGTTTCTTCGCAAAGCTATAATGAACACTAAGAAGTATGAGGAGGTTCAGGAAAGTGCTCTAGGAACTTCAATTAGCCATTCCAGTGCTCATTATTAAAGCTACTCACTCCCCTCTTGGGGCCTTTGTTTCCTGATATATAAGATGAAGGGGGTGAGTGCTTGATCTCAAGGTGATGTGATTATTAAAATATAATGTATATATTACATATAATAATATGTACCCATTTAAGTGTATTGTTCAATAATTTATGACAAATGTGTACATCACAAAGTATAGAACATTTCCACCTGCCCAGAAGGCTCTCTTGTGCCCCTTTGCAGCCAATGATCTATCCTCACCCTCAATCTGCTTTCTGTTACTGTCACAAGAATGATGGATATTGGAATCCTGCAGATAAACTCTTTTGTGTCTGGCTTCTTTCACTCAGCATAATGTCTACGAGATTCATCCACACTGTGTACCAATAGTTCACTCCTTTTTATTGCTGCATAATATTCCTTATACAGATAGAGCACAGTTTGTTCATCCATTTACCTGTGGTTGGACATTTGAGCTGTTTTTGCTGTGATGAGTAAAGCTGCTAGAAGCATTGCATATAGGTTTTTGGTATGAATTTCAGTTTTCTTTCCTCAAGGATAAATACCAGGAAGTCAGATCACTGGGTCATATGGTAAGAATGTGTTTCACTTTGTAAGAAAGTGCCCAGCTGCTTTGCAAAGTGGCCATACCATTTTGCATCCCACTGGCAGTGTGTGTACGGGAGTTCCAGTTGTGCCACATTCCTGTCAGCACTTGGTTTTATCTGCCTGGCCTCCCTCTTCTTACTGGCTTTGCCCCTGGCCTGAGGTCCTGACATCCACGGCTTGCTGATGCTTCCTGTGCATCAAGGTTCTCCCACCCTTTCCTGACCCTGCTTCAGGCCTTTCTCAAGCCAACAGCCTTGGTGGTGGGGGTCGGAGGGGGTGGGCGGGGGTCAGGGAAGATGTGAGAAGTGCAGGCTCAACTTGCCTTTGAGAACTGGCCTGTGATGTCATTTCAAATGCAACCTTTTCACTCAACAAGGCAGACAGAGTGGGGCCTTTTTAGAATCACTTGGCTCCCTCTGGGCCAAGGATTTTGTTTTTCTCATTTTAATGGTTACTTTCTATTTATTCAGGGCTCTACCCAAATGGTACCTTCCCAGAGAGGCTTTTCCTGGCCACCAGGGCCACAGTCATGTCTCGTGGGCCTGAAGCCTTTTGTCGTTGCTGAGAGCCCTCCTTAGGACAAGGAATACACAGCTGTGAACACAGCATTTGGTAGGGAAGCAGCAAACAGGAAGGGGTCCTAGCAAGGGAAAAGCCTTGAAACTTAAGCTCTGTTAGCTTCAGGGTAAATCCACTTCTGCTGGTCCTACTAAATGAGCAGGGGCCCCTGTACCTTTTTAGACCTGTGCTTTCGTTTATTTTTCTTAACGCTGACTTGCCACCTCCTATCATAGTTTGTCTCTATTTTTTAAAAAAACAACTGCATCACCTCTTCTTACTCTTTCTTAGACTTTTTTACTCTCTCCCCTTCCTCTGCTCACCTTTTCAGCATAAGCATGTCTCAGGGTTTACCGTCAGTTCTTTTCTTGTGTGTGTGTGTGTGTGTGTGTGTGTGTGTGTGTGTTTTAATTGTGGTAACATATGCAACACTACACTCCCCATATTTATATTCACAAGGTTGCACTACCATCACCATCATCCATTACCAAAACTTTTCCAACACCCGAACAGAAACTCTGTACCTATTAAGCATTAACTCCCCATACTCCTTCCTCCAGCACCTGGTAATCTGTACGTTACTTTCTGGCTCTATGAATTTGTTTATTCTAGATATTTCATATAAGTGGAACCATCCAGTATCGGTCCCTTTGTGTCTGACTTATTTCAGTCAGCACAATGTCTTCTAGCCTGATACATACTGCAGCATGTATCAGGGCTTCATTCTTTTTTTAGGGCTGAGTAATATTCCATTGGATGTATAGACCACACTTTATTTCTTCATTCATCAGTGGATGGACCCTCGGGTTGCTTCCACTTTTTGGCTATTGTGAATAATGCAGTTATGAACATTGGTGTCATATTTTATCTCTATTTGACGGTGAGGAGTTTTTTGTTCACTGCTAGAACCTGAGCAGCCAGGAGGGTGTCTGGTACATGATAAGCAAATGCTTATTGATTAAACAGATGATTCAATGCTTTTGAAGTGATGCTGGTTTCCTATTTGTGAAGGTGAAATTGAGTTTTAAAGGGAGTCAGTTTATTGAAAAATATTAAGCACACATTGGTGGTGCAGAGAAGTGGCCAAGGCTGTGGTGATGGAAGCTTGGGATGCTCTGGGAGGATGGGATAGGAGACTGACATGGGTCAGGCACACCCCATACACTGTCATCTTAAAAACTCTCATGTAAAACCTTGTGTCTGATGCTCCTTTCATCCAGGGTATGGAAGATGAGTAAATATATGTATATACGGATAAAAACAAATAATAGGGGGGATAAAGGGTAAAATAAATTGGATAGATGGAAATACTGATGGTCAATGAGAGGGAAGGGTAAGGGACATGGGATGTATGCATTTTTTCTTTTCTCTTTTTATTTCTTTTTCTGGAGTGATGTGAATGTTCTAAAAATGATCATGGTGATGAATCCATAACTTATGTGATGATATTGTGAGCCATTGATTGTACACTATGTATGAACTGTATGCATGTGAATATTTGTCAGTAAAACATATTAAATAAATAAATTAGAACGTTAAATAGCTAGAAAAAATGTAAAAAAAAAAAAAAAAATCTCACATAGCAACCTTGAAGCAGGCACCAAATCCCCATGTTGCAGGAAGGTGAGCCTCAGAGAGGTGAAGTCCCTCCACCAAGCAGCACATGGCTGGTCAGCAGGGAGCTGGGATTTGCATCCAGGTTTACTGTTTCTTTTGCCTCATTCACAGTGCTTTGGTTAGGCTCATGTCTGCTTATTGGGCTCCTCTTAGCTATTCACTCCATTCCTCCAAAGGAGGAGGGAAGGGTCCACCAGAGTTAAGTACTCAGCACTGAACCCTAGGTGGGCGGGGGGACAAGATCTGGAGAGGAGAGAGGAGGGTATCCTCTCTCTTGGGCAGGTGGGGGGTGCAGAGGGAGACAGGATGGCTCTGGGCTTCTCTGCCCATCTCCCGAACAACAGCCCTGCCCTGGTGAACTTGAACTAGGCCAGTCTGGATTGCAACGGTGCTTGTTGTTATGCAAAGACACAAGGGGCCGAGCCCCAAAGAAGGAGAGCTTTGAGCGGCTTCCAGGTCTTGGTTTGATTTACAGGGAAAGTACCCGGGAGCCCAGAAACACTTCCTGCACCAGATGCCAGAAATTCCACCAGTTCACACCCCTGAGAACTTGGGTGAGTGACTTACCCCGTCCATGTTAATGTTTCCTCATGTAGGAAGAAACCACTCAAAGCAAGAAACCACTCACTTCACAGGTTGACATGAAGATTAATTAAAGTCACGGCACATAAAAGTACTAAAGGCCTGTGGATTCCCTCTCTCCCCATTTTTATAAGAAGATCCTGAACTTGAGATGTTATGCTGGCAGCACGGAAAGGCTGTGTAGTCTGCACTTTTCCTTCCCTTCCTCCCCTCCCCCACAGACATGCTGAATGAATGGGGAAAGCGGATGGGGAAACACCCTCCATCCTCGCCTTTGCCCCAAGCTCTGTGTTGCTTCATCTCGGCATCACCCTTTTATCACAGTTGCCTTTTATTGAGTATGTACTATGTGCAGGCACTGTACATCCGTCCCATCACTTTACCACAGAGCTGGCAAGTAAAATTTCTTGTTCCCATTTGATGGGAACCCATTTGATGGGTTTCTCCATTGATGGAGAAACCGAGGCCCCACTCAGTGCAGCTGGAAAGAAGATCGTGAGTCCTGCTCCATTCTCCAAGTCACTTCTCTCCTCTCTTGCCTTTCACCCCACTCTACTACTCCAGGGCCAGAGCACTATGCAGTTTGATGTTTTTTTGGCATGGGCAGGCTCCGGAAACCAAACCCAGGTCTCCAGCATGGCAGGCAGGAATTCCGCCATTGAGCCACATTGCACTGCCCTACGCAGCTTAACTTTTAAGTCATCTAATGTTTGTTTCTTGAGCATTCGTTCTGTGGAGCAGGGCAGCCCTGGACCCAGAGAGGTGACAGCTCCAGCCTTGTCCCAAGGAGCTCGGAGAGTAATAGGACAGGTGGGTATAGAAAGGATATGGCATGTGCACATCAGCAGAATGCATGCAGTGCTCTGGGGCATCTGTGTCTGTCTGGGGAGCCAGAAGCTTCCTTGAAGGGCACCGTCACAGCCTAGAAGCCAGAGAGATCTGCTCAGGATCCAGCAACACATTTGGGGTGCTTTGAATGCACACACAGGTGTGAGGTGCTTGTGACAAAGATTTATGGATGTAGCTGTCCCCTCAGCCAGTGTCCTGTGTGGTTATGCAGTGGCCCCAGCCGCCCCCAACCTGCATCTCAATTTCTGTATCTTTAAAATGAAAGCTTTGACACGAATCAGTATTTGGCTATCACAGTTCAGCAGACTTTTGGATAGCAATGTGGATTTTTTATTTTTAACCAGCTCACAAAATATTTACAATGGAAGTGCTTGCTTCTGACATTTATTAATTTAAGAAGCAGACTTTAAATATATATGCATTTAACTTTTTATTATGCATATTTAAAGACATACATAAAAATAGAAAAAGTAGCATAATGAACTCCCATGTACCCACAACCCAGCTTCAATAATTACCAAGGTCCTGCCATTCTTGAAGGAGTGAATTCTTGATGAGTTAAATAAATTAGATATTCTGCAAAACACTTGGTGTAATTCGTCTAATGCCTGTATTAGTTTCCTTGGGCTGTTGTAACAAACTACTACAAAATGAGTGGTTTAAAGCAACAGAAATGTGTTCTCAGTTCTGGAGGCTGGAAGCCTGAAATCAAGGAGTCAGCAAGGCTGGGCTCCCTCTGAAGGCTCTAAGGGAGAAATCTTCCTTGCTTCTTCCAACTTCTGGTGGCCTCTCCCCTCCCCTCCCTCACCCCTGCAATCCTTGGAGTTCCTTGACTTGTAGTGGCATCACTCCAAACTCTACCTCTGTCTGCAAAGGCCTTTCCTCTGTGTGTTTCCATGCCTCTGTGAAGTCACTTCTTATGAGGACTTATCAGTCATCAGACTTAGGGCTCACTCATCTCAACTACATACATCTGCAGAGAACTTATTTCCAAATAAGGTCACGTTCTGAGGTTCCGATAAACATGCAATTTAGGAGGACACTGCTCAATCCACTACAATGCCTAGTTTTGTTTTTCTCAGATAAATAAGTGAAAATTGACTTAAAATATTTATTCTGTTTATTAGAAGACTCTAAAAAAGATACATACCTATTATCTGCTTATGTAATCTTAAGAGATTACATAAGATCTGCATGAGAGAGAATTTAGATCCTTAGGCTGCTAGGGAGTCCGGGCAGGGAAATACCTCACTCGTCAGTCTCTGGTAGACCTAACATTTCGTGCTTCTCTTATCTGTAGATATAAAAAGTTTATTTATAAGTTTTCTACTCCAGTTTTTAATGCAGTGGCAAAGATCCAGGAATGTGTTTGCTTGGAGTTCATGTCCTTTGGAGATTCACTTAGAAAACAAGGCTGCATTGTTTCTATTCTGACTCTAGCAGGCATTTTACTGAAACATCCTCAAAACCAAATTGGCTTCAGACTAGCTCACAAGCAGTTGCGGTACACTGGGAAAGAAGTCCAAACATGGGGGCAGAAAATCTGGATTTGATCTTTGGTATGTGCTGATTGGCTGTGTGGTCTTCAGACTGTCACTTTCCCTCTCTGTTGCTCCATCTGTCAATGGGCTTTCATTTGGGTTTTTTCTGTAGACTATGGTCTGTGGCCAAGTGTAAGGAAGGGGATGTTAAACATGTGTGATGTGGTAAGTGTGCCACTTATTCATTTATCCTTGAGGAAACGATATGTTGGAGGGCTGGAGGTGTGCTTTGGAAAAAGATTATTCTCTAATTTTATTAGATACTGTGCAGTTAGCAAGAGTGATCTAGATGTCAGCTGGGGCCCCTTAAGATACAGATCAGAATGTCTCAAACTCTCTTTCCAAAGCCCGCTCTTCCCTGCAAAGTTTTCTACAACTCCTTAGGGGATGCCGTACTGTCAAGATGCAGATCCAGGAATACTCTCTTTCACTCCACAGTGACCCAGAGAGGAAACCAGCCCATCCCTCTGTCTCCACATCCCAAAGACCCACTCACACAAAAACCTGTGAGGGTGGTAGACACTTCCAGCCATTCGGGAAGAGTCACATCGAGCACCACCACCATAGGATTTAGACTCACACAGAGGGTTTTAGGGTTTTAAAACGTTGGCTCTGACTCCTGGCCCCACACTCTGCCCCGCTTTCCCAGACCTCACTGTTTTTTCTCTCTACTCCTTTGCTTTTCTGAGCTCCCCGCACCCTTGGATGTCCAAAGTTCTTTTCCTTCTCTTTTGCTGAGCAATTCAGCAGTGCTGCTCCAAGCTGAAAATGCACACACCCTAACCTGCCAAGGTGCTCGCCAGACAAAGACTTCCACTTAACTGGGTCAATCTTCTACAGAAAGGAGTTGTATTATCATAAATAATTTTTTAAAAGTTGCACAAGGATATAGCCTTAAAAGCACATAGGTAGGGCTCAGGGGTGATGATGACACTTCTGATACATTATCACAAACCTGTGCTTTGTGCTGTCTTTCAGACAGACCCACCCTAGGAGAACATTCTGAACTCTTCAACACCACCCTCCTCCTTGGGCTGCTGTGAGACCTGTCTTTTATTTTATTTTAAAAGAATAAAAAGAATTTTATTCTTTTATTTTTAAACCCTGCATGACCTCAGGTGGACCTGAGTGCATGTGGACCTGATTTTTGTATATGGTAAGAGGTAGGGATCTGATTTCTCCATTTGTAGAGTCAATTGTCTCAGTAACATTTGTTAAACGGTTCTTTCTTTGTCCACTGATCTGACCTGCAACCTCCATCATAAGCCAAAGTATCACAGTGTACCCAGGGATCTCTATTTTATGCCTTGGATCATTTTGTTTGTACCTGAGTCTATACCACATTTCTTGATTATCATAGCTTCAGGGTCAGCATTGATATCTCGTAGAGAAAAGTCTCAACTTGTTTTTCTTCTTTTGGAGGATGTTCACTATGTTTGGTTTTTTTTTGATCCTTCACTCTTCTGCATTCCTGTTCCATGTTTAGCTTTCCTCTTTTTTCTTTGCCTTCTTTAGGATTGATTATTTTTTACTATTCTATTTTTCTCCTTGTTATTTTGGTAACTATATACTGTTTCTATTCATTTAGAGGTCACTCTAGAAAGTAATTTAACAAAGTTTATTGTGCTTTCTCCCTTCTCCTGGAATATAAAAGGATCTTAATATACTCTTTCTCATTTCCCTACTCCCAACTTATATGCTATTTTTGTCAAGTATTTTATTCTTTTATTTTTAAACCCTGCATGACTTCATTGTTCTATAAAGCCACATTTCATTTAAATTTATCCACATATTTACCATGTTCTTGTGCTCTTTATTCTTGTAGCTCAGACCTTCCCCCCTGGGATTTATTTTTCTTCTGTCTGAAGTACATCATGCAGACATTCTTTTAGTGACAGCCTATTGGTGACAAATATTCTTGGTGTTTTGTTTGAAGGACAACATCTCTTCCCATTCTTGGATTTTTTTTTTTTTTTGCTAGCTATAGAATTCTGGTTCTTTGAACATGGCTTTCCTAATCTCTAGAATGGGAAAATAACCATCTGGCAAGGTTGTTTTGAGGATTAAATTAGATAGCAAATTTAAAATTAACTGATCTATGTGGATGCTCAAAAATTATTAGTGCTCTTTTCTGAACTGCTGCCAACTGTTCATAAGTACCACATTCTGGCTCCGAATATCTATTTCCCTTAAAAAAACTAAAATTTTCTTAGTTAATCAGTTCTCAGTGCCTGCTGGAGGCATGAAATCTTGGTTAACGAATTTAGACTAAGCTGTGAATGACTGATATAATCAACATGCTGAAACTTAGATTACTTAAGTGAGTAAAACTTACTTTCAAAAATGTACATTTTAAACTTACATTTAAAAAAACAAGAGCTACTATACATGGTGCCTGATGACTGCAGGTGGCTGAAGGATAGCTTCAGTGACTGGGAAGTAGATTTGTGATCACTTCCAATATGAAAAAGTTAGAATGGCCATGGCCCAGACACCCCTAAAGAGGGGGATGGAAAGTATAAAGGTGATGGTGGAGTTATACAGAGAAGATAGGATTTAACAAACGAATATGAATACTGAATCATTAAATTCATATCTCCTTTAGTCTCTAGTATCTTAGAGCAGCTAGAAGTAAAAACCTAAAATTGTGGAATTGTAAACCATGTCAAATTGTGAAATATGTTCTATAACTAACTGTGGTGCTGTGCTTTGAAGTTTATAGCTTTTATGTATATATGTTATTTTTCACAAAAAATGAAGGGAAAAAAGTCATTTGTGATGATAAAAAAAATTTGTCTTCTGGCCTCCTATGTTCTGGAGCAGCTAGAAGGATAAATCTTGTTGAAGAGTGCTTTGAAAATTATTGCTTTTTTATTTCTTTGCTTTGTATATATGTTATATTACACAATAAAAATTTTTTTTAAAAAAAGGTGCTAGATTTAAAAGGAAAGCATCAGCACTACCACGGCAACAGCAGAGGTAAATAATGGGGGGAGGGACAAGAGTTAAGAGAAGGTTTAGATTTCCTACTTGACAAGGGTGTGTTTATTGGTTTTCTTTCTCCTGGGAACAATGGAATTATCTGAAGTTGAAAGTGTTGATGGACTGCGGACTTGGGCACTATACATAATCCCTGATAAATGCAGGTGGCTGAAGGATGCAATGACTGAGGAGTAGATTGGTGAACGGTGCAAATTTATGAGCTAAAGTTGTGTTGCTACAAAAAGGAACAAAGTTGTGAATGAACATGTGGGACATTGGGTGAGGCAAAATAAACCAGGATCAAAAGGATAACAATGGTGTGGTCACCTTTAGAAAATGCTTACAAGAAAACAGGGGCCTAGATTGTAAGCTTTTATAGGAGACACATTTAGTCCACAGTGCTAATTATTTTTGGATTTTGAGAGGCTGTTTTATATATATAAATATATATATATAATCTGATATTTAGAGGTAAGAATGAAACCAATCAGGTTGGGGTTAAAGTAATTCAGAACACAGGGGTAAGGAAGACAGTGTCTGTATTTTAGAACCACACATACTCTTTAAGAGCAAATGACGAAAGTTTTATTTGGTCTGGAACTGAAATTTTCTGTAGTGCATAATCTAACTCAACCTGCCTGTATAGCTCATTTGAGCAACTGAAACACAGGGAGCCCAGAATAAGAAAGAGGTCCTTTAATCCCATATAGCTTAATGTAATGCCTGGATACATCCTAGAGTATATTGAGCAGATAATAAAAAAAAGCATTGGCAAAGTCCCTTGAGGGATGGGAGAAAAAATATGAAACTATTAAACTTTACCATCAGGAAATCCCCTGATACTGTGTCAGACTACAGGAACACACAAATCAATAGGTCATGCCCTTGATCATGAGGCTTACTCTTGTGAAGCTTATGTAGGTAGTAGAGAAGCTTAGCTTACCTATAGGGGTGCCTAAGGGTTACTTCTGGAGGACCTCTTTTGTTGCTCAGATGTGGCCTCACTCTCTCTAAGCCCAACTCTGCAAGTGAAGCCATTGCCCTCCCCCGCCCCTCCCCCACTCCCACTCCTTCCCCTCTTCCATCTCCTGAAGGACAGACTTGGACTCAAGCTCCTTCCAGTCTCTGGCCAGTGTCATTAAATATTCTTCTACAAGATGATTTTTAATGACTGCATTCAATTCTATCATTTGAATACACCATATCTTTAACAGGTTGTTGGACTTTTTTTGCTTTTATATACAACATAGCAATGACCGCCCTGCCCATAACTCTTTGCATGTATTCATAACTATTTCCTTAGTAGAAATACCTAAAGAAAGAATTATTGGGGGTTGTAACTTTTGAAACAAGGTCTTCTTATTTTTTTTTTTAAAAAAACGAGACTCATTTATTATTATATAACAGTTACTTATGGAGTATATTTGCATTAATCAGAAACATCTGTAATTACCAAGTAGAGCTTCTGGCCAACATGGGGTACCAAGTATTACAGCCACACATTGAAAGAATATTCTAGCCCATAGCAAAGAAAATTGACCCTTGAATTTACTTGGGGAAATAGTTTCCATCAGACTGTTTGAGATCTTGATAATAGCATGGAGAGCCCCAGGGCCACATTTTGCCGGTCCCTGGCAGCGTGGGACCTCACGTTTGGAAGTCTCTGCAAAGATGGCCCCAGTCTCCCCTTTTCCCATAAAAACAAGGTGGTGTGTTCTGAATGTTGATGTGTCAGCGCTGGGGAGCCGGGCACCGTGGAAATGGGAGCTGCTTTAGGTGAATTTCATAAAAGGTTAGCATAGTACCAGGAATGGCTCATCAGGCGGGTCAGGCTGAGTGCTCCTGGGGGAGGAGGAATGACTATTTGTCCCTGACACCCATACAATCTTCCTAGCTCACTGCCGTGGTCCCAGACTCCATCCCGTTCAATCCTCATTTCCCAGATTGTATTATCCCATTGCACAGATGAGAAGAGTGAGAACCAGAGGTCAAGTGCTCTCCTTGAGGTTACTCAGAGAGATTAAGTCAGAGTCAACTTTCAGACACCCCTCCCAGTGCCCTGCCCACTGTCCCACCAAGTGCCATGGAACAGGCTGTGTGCCAAGTTTTAGACCAGGCCCTGGCAGACTTCCTGGGACTCCTGCAGCTGGAGGAAGCTCCATGTGTTCTCCATACCTCCTCCTAGCCTTATTAGGAGATCCCCTGGGCCTTGGTGAGTGAGAAATGGGCCTTTGCTTTGGTTGCAAATAACAGAATTGTACTCAATGATAGCAGAATCATACTCAACTCAAGCACAAAGGTGAGTTTATTGGAAGAAGACACGGTGGGTCACAGATCACAAAGGCAGGGCAGCTTCACTAAGGCCCTGTGACAGATGGGAACCCAGGCAGCCTCTCTCTATCTCTGTCTCTGTCTTCTTCTGGCTCTGACTTTTTCTCCCTGTCACATTTGGATCATCTGATTCCACCAGCCTGAGAACCCAGGTACAAACTCAATAAATCTCATAGGTTACTGACAACCAAATCCCATCTCAGAGATGTGTCTCCAGGCTCCAATGTCTGCCTCCTGGGCTCCACATTCTATACCAGAGGCTTTCAATGTTTTTCTGCTGTAAATTCATGACCTAGACCATCAAAGAGAGCTGCTCACTCCCATAGGTAAAGCACGATTATCATTGCCCTGTCTCATCACCTCATACTGTCTCTCCTAAGAAAAAGCAGATGAAAATATGTAGCATTAAGAGTGATGTCATTATAGGTATAACCTTGAATCTGCTCCAGTGTATACAATTACATAAACCATTTGCAAATGTTGATTTTTTTTATCAATAACAAATGGTTCCCCATATACTCCACAGCTGATCACTGCACACCAAATAGTCACCCTGCCTTACCTGAAAGTCCTCCTTCCCCATGACTGAGGGACACAAGGAGGAGAATGGGTCTAGTGTTGTCCTGTAAGTATTGAAGCTCTGCAGAGTTTGAGTCACACATGGATGAACCATGTGCATGTACATGTGTGTATGTTTACATTTCAAAAGCTGCCTGGAAGGGTTTTGGGAAATCAGTGCCCCCACTTGTGATCACTCGTCTGGGTGCAGATGGAGGGCAGGTGCCAGGACATTAGAGCAGAGGGAACCAATTATAGTTCTTTCCCCCACTTCGCCTCCTTCAAGGAAACTCACTTTTCATTTCCTTTGTGATTATCCTGCTTGTTGCTAAACATAAGCTGATGCCTGGTTCCTCTTTGATTTCTCCTTTCAGTAAGTCTCCTGATGTATCCTTTCTCCCCTTCCCTCCCCACTTTCATTTTCTCTGCTTTATATTTAGCCCAAGACAGTTGAGAAAATATGCACTATGTACAATCATGCAAACCACCCCACTTGTTTTGGGTTGATTTTGGATGCTGGGTCAGCACCCTTCTGTCTCAGAGGTAATGGGACCCCTTGGGGTATGAGAGGCTTAGACTGAGAATGAACAGGCCATGTTTGTGTTTGAATCAAAGTTTGAATCAAGAAGTCATGAGAAATCCTTCTCCTACCGACCCAGCCTTGCACAGTGTGTTGCAGTGACGGACATTGCCATTCACTCGCTCATTCACTCATTCATTCTGCAGATATCGTTTGAGCATCTACAGTGTCAGATCTGTGCTTGGTGCTAGGGATTCAACAGTGAATGAAAGCAGCCATGGGCCTGTTCTCCAGCAGTTGGCCTCCCTTTGAACTGTAAAACCTCACAGAAAGGGTAACCTGCCCCTCCTTTCATGACCTGATCAGCTGATCGGATTTCTGTTACCACTCAGCAGAGCAGAGCCTGGGCCAGGCTGGGGCATGGTGAGTTTTAATTACAGTCCAGGGATGGGAGTTCTGGAGCACATGGATGAAGTCCTGGGAAACCAGGAGGGAATGTAAGAGTGCAAGGCCCCTGGCAGGGTGTGGGGTCATGTAATTAGAAGAAATTGAAGCAGAAAAGGACTTTGATATATTTGAGCTGATCTTTTCCATTGCCATCATGAGGCCAGCTGGGCGAAGGGCAGGCCTTACTGGTGAGGGGTGACAACCCCTCCCTGACCTGACTTTCTGCATGTCACACCTTCCTGTCTCAGGTGGTTGGCATCTTTCTTTGTTCCCAGGCCCCATATCCAGCCCGGCGAGCAGAGAGGTCAGCTGCCTGGCAGCCCTGTGTGGCGATGACTTGATGGCCCTGCTGCTGGCCGGCTGCCCCATCCAAAGGCTCCCTGGGCTCCTGGGCTCTGAAGGAGCTGAGGCCAGACCAGAGCATGGACTCAGTGCCTCACGGAGCACACTGGGTTATTTTTTGGGACTAGCTCTTTTGATGCCTTCAACTAGGCTGGACAGTTTATTAACTGGTACGGAAATCAAGTGTAAGTATTTTAACAGCTGGCATGGCCATACTGTTGTCTGCTGGCTGTGTCTGTCCTATTGGCTCAGGGCTGTCTCTATAAGGCCGTCCCACCTTACTCCCTGTGCTGGGCTGCTGTTGGCCCAAAGGTAGGCCACTGGGGCTCTGTGGGAGCCATCAGCTGCAGTCACAGGTAAAGGGGATGGAGCCAGCCTAGGATGGGCCTATGAGGTTTTCTGTACTAGGGGGAAGCAGTCTGCAGTAGACCCTCTGAGGAAACCAACTTTCCCCAGGAAATTAACAGAACAGAATTGTAATTCAAACATTATGAGCCAGTCAGAGAGAACCAGAGCTTGACACATTAGAAGGGAACCTAGGGACAGCTGTTTCCCAGACAAAATGTTAGCCCAGTCTGCCAGTAGTTAGAGGGGCAGAAGGTGGTGGGAGGAGGAGGGAGGTAAAGAGTATAGAAGCCCAGTTTAGACTCATTCAGGGTGAGAGCAAGGGTTTTACTTACAGATGGCAAAACTGAGGCCCAGAGAGGCTAAGTGACTCATTTAGTGTCACATAGCTTCTGATTATGAGATGGCCCTCTTGGGGTTTTATGCATGCATTCTCTTAAAAACAACTGATCTATTAAGTAAAGGGATTAAGAGAGGTGGTCCATGAAGTAAAGAGTGGTGTTAGAAGAGCTTGGAGGCTGGGGTCAGGGTATGCAGGTCTGTGTGTAATGAAGAACTTAACCTTGCCAAAAGGGAGGTCTGCCCCTTGCCTTCAGCTTTGGGAGGATGATCTCTAAGCCCTTGGAATGGCATGCCAATAGGTGTGTCTCTGTTTGCCTGGGAGCTTTGGACCATGCCAGAAAGTCTAACAATGTGATTTACAATGGGTACTTTGAGCACCTGTGTATCAGCTTGACCTCCAGAGGGCTGGAGACTGTGGTCAGCCATGTGGGTAGTCAACCATGGAGTCCCAATAAGACCTCTTGACACTAGGCCTTTGGTGAGTCTCCTAGTTGGCAATACTTCATATGTATGGTCACACATTGTTCCTGGAAGAAACAGTGTAGGGCTGTCTACATGATTCCCCTGGAAGGGAATCACTGGAAGCTCATGCCTGGACTCTTTTGACCCTGCCTGTGCCCCTCTTCCCTTGGCTGATTTTAATCTGTATCTTTTAGCTGTAATACACTGTGAGTGCAACAGCTTCCAGTCACTTCTGTGAGTCCTTCTAGTGAATTATCAAACCTAAGGGTGGTCTTGGGAAGCCTTAAACTTGCAACTGGAGTTAGAAGTGAGGCCGTTCTTGTGGACTGTGTTCCTACTACCTTTATAGCCTGCCTTCCCATTGACCATTAGATGATGACTGAGCTCCTAATCACTCTGAGCCTTACTTTCTCATCCATGGGTATGAAGCTCAAATGAGAGAATGCACATGAAACCACTTTATAAATTGTGAACTACAAGGCAATGAAGAGTTGACTTTATTTTTTTGGGGTACATGGTCTGGGAATCGAACCTGGTTCTTCCACATGGAAGGCAGGCATCCTAACCACTGAACTACCCATGCACCCGAGTTGCTTTTACTTTTGTTAGTATTGTTATTGAACCTCGATTCATAGGTTATTCATTCATTTATTTTAAACGTTTTTTATAAGTACCCATCATGAGCCTGGCACTGGGGTACAGTGGTTGGCAAAACAGACATGGTACATGGCCCTTGCCCTTGCCGAGCTTATCGCTTACTGGGAGTGACATGTATCAAACAAATAGTCACAAAAATAAATATACAGTTACAAACCACTAGATGCTGAAAAGGAGAATCTAATCTAGGCTGAAGTTAGAGACACTTTTCTGAGAAAATGATACTTCGGTAGAGATTTGAAGGTTGAGTAAAATGCCACTTGGACAAACCATAGGAGGCTGTGTCTGAGCCGAAGGAGCTGAGAATCAAAGCCCTGAAGAGGGAGAGAGTGTGGGAGTGAAAAACAGCCTGGTTCATTGTAGTCTAGCCAGAAGATGGAAGGTGAGCCTGAAAGGTGGGCATGGCCAGGTGGCCTAGGGGCTCTAGGTTGGCTAAAAAAAGTGGTATTTTATCCTAAAAGTGTTGGCAAGCCTGGGCCGGGCTGGAAGCCACAGAAGCATTTTGAATGATGCTGTGACAGACTGTATAATGGCCCTCCAAGATGTCCTTATCCCTGGGGCCTATGAATGTGACCTCGGCAAAGGGGTTTTTGTAGATGTGATCAATGCAAGCATCTTGAGATGCAGAGATAACCCACAATGGTGGGCCCAATATAAGCATGAGGGTCCTTATAACAGGAAGGTAGGAGGGTTACAGTCAGAAAAGAAGATGTGATGACAGAAGCAGAGCTCAGAGAGGACAGAAAATGTTACCCTACTAGCTTTGATGAGGGTGGAAGGGATCATGAGCCAAGGAATGCAGGCAGCCTCAAGGAGCTGGAGAAGGCAAAGAAGCTGATTCTTCTCTACAGTCTCTATAAGGAACTGGCTCTGCCAACAGCTTGATTAAACCCAGGGAGACCGATTTCAGACATCTGACCTCCTGAGCTGTAAGATACCCAAAAATCATGCTGTTTTAAGCCAAGCATGTAGTACTTTGTTGCAGTAGCCATTGGAAACTAGAACAGACATGATGGTATGCTTTAGGATTTTTCCTGGTTTTTTTTTTTTTTTCTTAAACAAAGGGACTTTATTGGCTCATAGTTTTGAAGTTAATGCCAAAGGAAGGCAGTAGCAAGGCTAATATTTTCTCCCCAAGACTATGGCTTTCTGTGGCTGACTGTTGATGATCCTTGGTCTTTGGCTTTTCCATCACATGACAATGCATATGGTGGTCTCTTCTCTTTTCTCTTCTGAGCTCTGTTGATTTCCAATTTCTGCCTGCTCCTCTGTGGCCTTCTCTATAAATCCTCAGGTAATGGGATTAAGAATCATCCTAATTCAGTTGGGCCACAATTTAACTGAAGTAACCTCATTTAAAGGTCCTACTTACAATGAGTTCACACCCAGAGGAATAGGTAAACATTAAGGACATGTTTTTCTGAAGTACCTAATTCCAAGTCATCACGATGTATATATTATTTTTTTTTTTTTAATTTTTATTGACAAATGTTCATACACATATAGTCCGTACGGGGATTTTGGGGAACAGAAGGTAGGTACAAAAAAATTCTTTAGAGTTGTAGTTGCTATTAAGGTCTTCTAGATTTGATTTGATTCAGTATCAGATCCATGGTAATATACTCCAGGAAACTCAAAAGCAGCCAAGGGACAAGAAAGATAGAAGATGGAATCATGTATTCATTAGGCTTCTACTCTGTGTGTACAACCCTGTGCCATCAGTTGGGGGGATATTGAAGGAAAAATGTCATCCCCGTCCTCATGGGCCCTTATGGTTTATTATTGATCCAAAACACCTTGGAAAGTAAAGAACACCTGAAACATACGTTGCAGACCAGAACTGCAATAAGAAGTCTGGGGATAAAAAGATCAAAGTGGACTGGGATGCTCAGAGATGCTCCTTGCAGGAGATGCCTTTGAACTGGGCCCCTGGGATTAATGGGACTTGGGCAAATCAGAGGCAGATTGTTTTGGTGTGGAATGGCAGGGGTCAGGGGTGAGGAGGGGAAGGGAATGGCATCTATTGGGTGCTTGCTGTGTGCCAGTTACAATTCAATTAATCCTTACAGCAAATGTATGTGCTCTGTTTATATAGATGAAGGACTGAGGCCAGGACAGTCTAAGTACTTGCCCCAAAGCTTGTTCGAAGAGCTGAGATTTGAACTCCAGTCTAACCCCTGGGTCTCACTCCCCAAATAAAACCATTTAGGACCATATTTTCTGAATGCTTCTTAAATCAGAAATGCTGGACTTCCAGGAGAAGATCTCAGCTCTGTGGCTATTTCTCAGAAGATATCATGGGGTGATGGGATAAGGGTACATATGTGTGTGTGGCTGGGTGGGTGGACATGAGACAGAGCAAAAATCTAGTTGATTTCCAGCTGTTTGATTTTGGAAAAACCACTTACCTTCCCTGGCCCTTAATTCCATCTCTGAATAAACAGTTCAATTATCCCTGTGTCTCTGTTGATGGGGGTTTATTGTGGCAGTTGGATGAGGTCATGGATGGCCACACACTTTGTTCATTCCAAGGCACTGTACACAATGCCAATGCATTGCTGGGGCCCCAAATCCCAGTAAGGTGTTGGAGATCATCTGGAAGGGAGATGGCAAGAAAATAGAAAACTTCACTCGCCAGTGTCACCAAGGAATGCCCAGCAGTCGGGTGTCACTACCTCCCAAGGAACACAGAGCTGGGTGGCAGGGCTCTAAAGGGCAGCCGGGCCCCAATGGGTAACCTGACACTGCAGAGTGAGAGCCTCTTGGGCCCGGGACTCAAGCTTCTGTGGGGCAGCAGACTCCCACTGGACAGCTCCTGCAATATTCCACCCAGCCTCCCACCCCAGAAGCTTGTTGAGGGTAACCATTTCACACCTAAGCAGGAGAGCTTCCCACGATAGGGCATAAACCATTGGATTAGAACTGTGCTTTACTATGATATCATTCAGGCTCTTGATTATAAAGGACACAAGTCCCTGAAGCTTCTTACGGAAGAAGGGAGTTTCTGGTGAGAACTGATGAGGCTGAACATTCAGGGAATGAAGCTGCTCTTATGCCCATAATCTCCTTTGATCTTTGAAATATCTCAGCAAACTGGTATTATTACCTCCATTTTATAGACAAGGAAACTAAGGCATGGGGATGTGAAATAAGTTTTCCAAGGCTGGTTATATGGTTTTATATGTTTGATGCTATTTCACACCTGGGGAAACTGAGTCACAGAAGGGTCTAGCCCAGCCACCATAGTTCAAGGGAATGGGGAGAGTTTCAAGGGCCATTGCCCTTAGCCTGACTTAGAGATAGTCAGTGTCAGTCCTAGATCCTGCTTTTGCCTGCACAAATCCCAGCCACTGAGTCCCATGCGACCTTGAGGCCATCACGGAATGTCAGGTGGAGGCCCTAGATACCGCGGCCATCTCGGCCTCTGTGGCGAGACTGTTTCTCCCCAGCCTCCATTTGAGCACCATTCTAGCCTTTCCATTTAAACCTGAAACTTGAAACCCAGGCAGGGTCTGTCTCCTTCCCTCCTTTCAGAGGCCATACTCCTCCTGGTATTTCACCCTTGCCTGACCCCTTCCCTCTCTGAGGCATCTTGCCTGGTTTAATTGGCCAGCAGGCATATCGCCATAAAGATCTTTCACTGAAATGAAGTTTGGAATCTGTACTCATTTACGTTGGTCGATAAAAGGGAATTGTATGTTTCTCTTTTTGTTTCTGAATGTAATAAAATATGTATATTAAAAAAAGAAAGTGTAAGAGCGAGATGAAAGCCCAGGGCTCTTATGCTATGGGCCAGCCCAGCCCCCAGACTTCTTTCCATCTTGACCTGTCTTTGGCACAGGTTTTTAAATTAGTCATTCAAGCAGTTTTTATTAAATGCTTAGTGGATAAAGTTGGGGAAATTAAACCTCCTAAAATAGGCCCTGGCTTCAAGGAGCTGATATTCTGGATCTTTGAGGAAAAAGGAAGAGAAAAATCAATGGGATTAATTGCTAAGTGGGGTATTGGTGGGCTGAGTGGGGAGAGCACAGCCTTGCTGGTGTAGATTAAAGCAGGATTAGACAAGGTTCTTGAACACATAAAAAGGAGTCATGGAATGAGTTTGGAGTTGGATCCAGTCCGATATGGTTTTGAATTCTAACTCTATTTCTTCTTAGCTGTGTGACTATAAATAAGTCACTCTCCTTCTCTGAGCCTTTGTTTCTTCATCTATTTGGGGGTAACCGTTTGTGTCTCATTCATTTAATATGAATTTAGATGAAATCATGAAAACAACATAGCTTGATATATATGTATGCTTAATAAACATTAGTTACTTTTCCATCCTTTTCTGTATCTACTATGATTAGGCTTTGCTGTGAGTGACAAAGCCCAAAATATCTGTGGTTTACACACCAAAGAAACTTATCTCTCTCTCCTGGAAAAGGTTATAGGTACATGGTCCAGAACTGGTATTCCATGATATCAAAGACTCAAGCTCTCTCTATTTTGTTGTTCTGCAGTTTGTGGCATCCATTCCCAAGATCACTTCATAATCCAAGACAGTTGCTCCAGCCATCATCTCTGCATTCCAGGCCGTAAGAGGAAGGAGGAAGTTACAGCTGCAAGGGAGGCTGGGAAATGTAGCCTCTAATCTGGATGGTACGTGGGGTTCCATTACTTTAGAAATGGGAGGATTGGATATTGGGGGACAACTAGTAGTTGTCATCACCTTCCCATCCTTGAGAAATACTTCTTGAATTTAATGGCTTTTTGGAGGCAGTGGAATATGAGTTGGGGCCTGAAGGATGACAGAGAGGATTTGGCTTCTATGACCGCTACTAATGGTGGCTGTGCCATTTGTCTATTTCTGCATAACAGCCCCAAAATTCTGTGCTTCGAAACAACAAAGAACATGTATTCTTTGTTGCCATTTCTGTGGGTCAGGAATTCGGGAGCAGCTTAGCTGGATGGCTCTGGGTCAGGGTCTACCTTGATGTTGCTGTCGGGATATTGGCCAGGGCTGCCATCATCTGAAGGCTTGACTGGGATGGGACCAGCCTCTTCCAACAGGGACCGCTGTCATGGCTGGCAAGTTGGTACTAGTCGTTGGCTGGAGGGCTCAGTTCCTGCATAGGCTGATTGAGTAACCTCATGATATTGCAGCCAGCTTCCCCCAGAACAACTGATTTAAGAGAAAGCAAGGCAGGAGTGGCAGTGCCTTCCTTGGTATCAGAGTTCACTCACCATCACTCCCACATTCCACTTGTTGGAAGTGAGCTGCTAAGTCTGGCCCACATTTAAGGGAAGAAGAACTAGCCTCTCTCTTTTGAAAGGTGGAATGTCAAAGAACCACCACAGCAGCTAATGTTTTTTGAGCATTTACTATGTGCCTGGAGTTCTGCTGGACACTTTACATGTATCATCTCCATTGCTCCTTCCAACAGCCCATGTGATAGGTACTATTATTGTCCTTTCTGCCACTGAAGAAAAGAAGCCCAGACAGGTTAAGCACCTTGCCCAAACCTACTAATTTGTTGAGCAGTAGAACTGAGATTTGAACTGAGGCAAATTTGAACTTGACTTTAAAGCTCAGGGTCCTATCTGCCATGTGTTATATCATGGAGAGGAGTAAGGAGAATGTGGAAGAGAGTCAGAGCTGGGAAAGAATGACATGGTAGATGGAGGCACAGTGCGAAAGAGCCAGTGCTCTCTGCCTCCCAGACAGACTGGGCTGGAGAAGGAAGACGGACATGATGGGGCCTTCAGAAGCAACCATGAGAAGGAATAAATCATAGAAAAAGGGTTACTTTCCCAGGCTGGAGTCGACTTACTGCTTTTCTATTCTTCTTTTGGGCTCTAGAAAGTCAGGGAGGCATTTCTAACAGAGCTGCCCTCTGCAGTTTACATCTACTTGTTTCTCTTCCCAGGAGTGTGGAAGTTAACTTAAAAGTCAACTCTTATTGCTAGAGGGGCTCTTGTTCAGTTTGTTTCATTTGTGGATGGGAAACTGAGACCAAGGGAGTGAAAGCAACAGCTGCTATAACTTAGAGGCAGAGCTAGGACTAGAGCCTAAATCTCCTGACCCCAACCCTGGCACATTCCTACGTGCAGGAAAATGGTGTGCTAGTGGGAGGAGAGAAGATGTGTATAAAAGGTATGAAAGAGAGCTGGACACCAAACATCAGTAAGTCGAGGTGCAGCAATCAAGACAGTGTGACATTGGTGTAAGAATCAACAGATCAGTCAAACAGAATAGAGTGTCTGGAAATAGACCCATATTTCTATAGTTAATTGATTGCTTGAGGCATCAAGATAATTCAGGGGGTCGAGGATAGTCTTTTCAGCAAATGATGCTGGAACAACTAGACATCCACAGGGAAAAACAAAACCTTGGCCCCTACCTCACATCATGAACTAAAATTATTTTAAGATGGGTCATAGACTTCTAGAAGAAAAAGGGGTCAAGAGTCCAGAAGAAAATAAGGGGGAGAAAGCTCCACAACTGTGGGATAGGCATAGAACAAAATAAGTACTAACTATTAAAAACAGAAAAAGCAACTTGACAACTGGATTCCACCAAATAAAAAGCATTTGCTCTTCCAAGGACACTATTAATAAATGAAAAGATAAACTACAGACTGGGTGAGAATATTTGCAAAACACGTATCAACAAAAGACTCATATCCAGGGTTTATAAAGAACACTATAACTCAATAACAAAAAGACCAACAACTTAATGAAAAAACAGTGGGTAAAGGACCTGGACAGACATTTCACAAAGCACAGGAAAAAGTGCTCAATGTCATTGCTCATCAGGTGAACACAAATTAAAGTTCACTACAATGCTTAAAATTTAAATGACGGCAACACCAAGTGTTAGGATGTGGAACAATTGCAACTCTCGCAGTTTGCTGGTGGGAAAGAAAAATGGCGCAACAATTTTGGAAAATGTTTGGCACTTCCTTATGAAGTCAAACATATACTGACCCCATGACCCAGCAATTCCATTCCTAGGTGGAATTCCAAGAGAAAAGAAAGCACGTGTCTACAAAAAAGATTTATACAGGAATATTTATAACAGCTTTATTCATAATATCTCAAACTGGAGACAAGCCAAACCACCATCAACTAGAGGACAGTATAACAAATTGTGATACAGCCATGCAATGGAATATTACTCAACAAAGAACTGGAAGAAATACTGATCGACTCAGCAACATTTCAGCCTACAGAGATTTTGATGAGTGAAGGAAGCCAGACTGAGCAGCACAAGAGTTTATGGAATGCTTCCATTTATATGCAGTAGTAAAACAGGCATAACTAACCTCCAGTGATAGAAATAAGAACAATGGTTGCTGGGGGTAGAGAGAAGGTTGATGGGGAAGGGTAGGAAGGAACTTTCCGGAGCATTTGGAATATTCTATGTCTTGATTGGGGTGGTGCTTCCATGAATGTGTACATATGTCAAAATTCATCAAACTGCTGTATCCATACATGCAGTGTATCCATACATATACTGGAATATTATTTGGCTATGCAAAGGAATGAAGTACTGATATATGCTATAATGTGGCTGAATCTTGAAAACATTATGCCAAGTGAAAGAAGCTGGTTAAAAAGAACCACATATCGTATGATTTCCTTTATATGAAATGTCTAAATGGGCAAATCCATAGAGACTGAAGGTAAATTAGTGGTTATTTAGGACTGGGGGAGGGGATATGAGGAGATTGGGGGTGATGGCTAAGGAGTGAGGGGCTTTTTGGAGCAACGAGAATGTTTTAAAATTGATTGTGGTGATAGCTGTGCAAGTCTATGAATATACTGAAAGCCACTGACTTGTACACTTTAAATGAGTAAATCGCATGGTATGTGAGTTATACATCAATGAAGCTGTTAAAAATTCATCAAACTGTACATGTAAAATCTGTGCATTTTATTGAATGTAAATTATATGTCAATAAATATATATGCATCTAAAAATTCATTATCAAGTAGAACATTTCACCTTTGTAGGCTGTTGCATTGTTGTCATTTTTTCACATGGGTCTTGGGTGACGTAACTCATTGATTTGGAACAGGTTGCTAGGAAGCCAGGAGAGGAGCTGCTGGGGTTTGAAGTCTGATGCTAGTGTGTGGAGGCAATATATCTTGCTCTGTCTTGAAGAGCCCTGTGGTCAGGCCCAGCCTCAGTCTTACATGTATAACATGGAGTTATACATTTTCATTTTGCCCTGGGACCCAAAAATTGTGTAGCCAGTCCTGGTTGGACAGCCTCTGATAGACTCCCTCATACCTCCATGAGGGGGCTCAGGGCTTGCCACTCCCATCATGAGAGAAAACACAAGGAAAAGGCAACGCCCAAACTAAGTGGCTTGGGATGTCAGTATCCAAAGGAATTTGGGAGAGGAAACTTCTGATCACCTTGAGTGGTTACATGGGTGACCAGGAGGTGGACACAGGTACCTGGTGCAGGACAGAGCTTCCTTCTATTGACTGTGTTCCTATCCATCCAGGCTTCTTTCCACACACTAGGATGGTGCTGTGATTGGCTCTGGGGATAAGAGAAGACATGGATCCTGCCTTCTAGGGGCTCATGGTCTCAAACGGGAGGACTGCACAGGAGCTTGAAAAGCTCATATACATGTTGGAGAGCAGAGAGGTACAGAGGGCATCATATCCAGATTAGGAGTGGTGGAGGTAACCAGGAAAGGCTTCCCAGAGGAGGTGGTATTTGACCGGGTCACCTAAAGGATGAGGAGTTGAGGACAGGAGCAGGAGTGATGGAAAGTACTGGGCTGGTATGGACTATGGAGGAAATGTTGGTTGAGCTGTGGGACAGGCAGCGGGAACCAAGAGGCCTATCTCGTACTTCCGAAGCAAAGACGCCCAGACTCCCTGCTCCCTGGACCCGGTAATGAGGAAGAAATTCCAGAAAAGGCTTAATCTGTTGGATACTCCCATCTAGGACTGAGACTCTAGAGGCTGAGGTGTAAGGATGTGGGGGCATTTAGAGGTTATTCATGGAGGTCATAAGGCTATTGGATGATGGTGAGTGTCCAGTATTGGAGATGATAGCAGTTTTACCCTCGATGGAACTTTCCCGTTCACCCTGCCCCCACCCCAGCATGCATGACTTTGTCTCTGCCCTTTGCTGCTCAGCCTCCAAGCCTGGATCTCCAGGCTTGCCATTATTTCTACAAGTTCCCTAAGATCCTAATAGATTAATTCTGGCTTCAATTAGCCACGACCACTTTCTGTGGTTGGCAAACAAGAACCGTGACTGGAGGAGAATGATTGGCTGGAGTTCAATAATAAGAGCCTTGAAACCCAGAGTGAGGAGGAGTACAGGCAATGGGGAGCTATGGAAGGCATGTGAGTGATGGAGTTCCTGGATTTACAGATGCAAAAATTCATCATTAGTATGGAATGGGGATGGGCAAGACTTTGTGGACAGCTAGGAGGCTGAACCAGGACAGCAATAGTGACAAAGGAGGGATCAGGGTGGCTGTGACAAGGCCCAGAGAAGCAGAATTGAAAGGATTTTGCAACTGGCTGGATGTGTCAGGACAGCGCAGAGAACTTCCCACAGAGAATCCACATCATGGCATATTTCCTCTCTTTGGTCTTCAAATAACCATTTCATCTGTTTCAGTTTATGGATTTGGAGGGAGGGTGGTAGAGCCTTGTCTGGGAGGTGGCCTCCCCTTGGAGCTGCGCTCTGCATGCGAGCAGGCAGGAGGGCTTAGGAGCGATTAGCTACTGAAGGGAGGGGAAGAAAGCAACCCTTAATTCCTCCTTAATAACATATGTCAGTAGGTAACATGTTCAATATGTCACTGTGTCTGCAGCTCCGGTCAGCGGGTCGCTATCATTTTTGAGCTATAAACAAAAGACTGCTTTTAATTACTTCTGTGAAATTGCCCAACGCATGCATGATTAAATATTCATTATGTAGAATGAGGCATTTTCTTTGTATATAGATCCATATGAAATTTAGCTGTCAATCTGCTGACCGAACAGCACTAATACATATCTTGTAGTGCTCTTGCTCTGTCTCTCTCTCACCCTGTCACTGTCCTGGCCTCAGTCTCTGTGTGTACCATCCAATGGGTTGGTGTAACAACAGGAATTTATTGGCTCGCGGCTCAGAGGCAGGAATGCTGGCTTCCTCCGGAGTCGGCATCCTCTGGCTGGCAGGCGATCACTGGCTTTTCCGTCTCATGACGGTACAAATGGCGGACTCCTTTTTTCTTTTCTGGGCTCCACTGACTTCCAACTTCTGGCTGCTCCTGTGGCTTCTCTCTCAGTGACTTTCTTGCTAAGGCCTCTGGTCATAAGATTGAGACCCATTCTGATTCAGTTGGGCCACATTGTATCTGAAGTGACCTCATCAATGGGTTCTCATCCACAGGAATGGACTAAAATGAATATTTTCTGGGAGTCATAACTCCAAGCCACCACACTCTGCATCACTCTTTACTCTCTCCTTCTTTCCTTGCCTTTCTTCTCTCTTACTTGCTCTCCCCCACCCTCTTCTTTCTCCCATAAATTAAAAAAATATATATTTTTATTGACAAATCTTCACACACATACAGTCCATAGATGGTGTACAATCGATGGCTCACAGTACCATCACACACTTGTGCATTCGTCACCATGATCATTTTTAGAACATTTGCATCATTCCAGAAAAAGAAATAAAAAGAAAAAACCTCATACATTCCACACCCCCACCTCTCCCTCCCATCAACCGCCAGTATTTCAACCCACCCAATTACTTACCCCTTATCTCCCCTATTGTTTATTTATTTTTCCTCATTTTTTTCTACCCATCTGTCCATACTCTGGATAAAAGGAGCATCAGACACAGGTTTTCACAATTACAAGGGCACATTGTAAAAGCTATATAGTTATAACTTTCAAGAATTAAGGCTACTGGAACATAGCTCAACAGTTTCAGGTACTTCCCTCTAGCCACTCCAATACATATAAACTAAAAAGGGATATCTTTATAATGTATAAGAATAACCTCCAGGATAACTTTTTGACTCTGAAATTTCTCAGACACTGAAACTTTTTGTCTACTTTCTCTCTTCCCCCTTTGGTCAAGAAGGTTTTCTCAATTCCATGATGATCTCCCATAACTTTTAGACTTATACTTACTCTTAGCATTCCTTACCTGCTTCCTTGTGATCCTGGCATCCCACATGGAAGGGGCGTGATGGAATTTGGGGGTGGACTGGGGGAAATAATTAATTTAATAATTGATATAATTGATTTAATAAATGTATTAAATCAATATATGATTCAAGTTTCCTAGATTTTTTCTTTTTCTCTATTTCCCCTCTGCCCAAACTACCTCATTGTTGACTGGAGAGATGCTATGGAAAGAGAAGTGCCAAAGCAGCAAAAGGGGCTGGGAGCTGGGCTGGGAGTGGAGGAATGTCTTTCCTTTCAAAACCAGATCAGGGCTATTGTAAATATTTTACTACTTTACTACTTTCTGAATCCATCTCTTGATGGAAACATTTCCATTAGACTTGGTGGAAAATTAAATGTATTAAATCAATATATGATTCAAGTTTCCTAGATTTTTTCTTTTTCTCTATTTCCCCTCTGCCCAAACTACCTCATTGTTGCATGGTTGCCACACAGCACATTGGCAGCTGAACTGGAATTTGGTTTAATCCCAACCTGGTTTACTATTTACCAGCTTAGATGGGGGCAAGCAATACCATGTCTGAGACTTGGCTTCCTCTTTTGTAACATGAGAAACAAAGGTAGAAGTACTTTACAAACTGCAGAGCAAGGAGTTATTTTTATAATAATAACAGTAAAAGTAATGCTTTGTTGTTTCAAAGCCATAGTGGTTTGAGAGGCACCAGCAGCAGGGGATGGTGGGTGCTGCCCTTGGGTGGGTGGGTGCTGCAGCGCAGTGGTGTGGCTGAGACCCTCACGCCCACCAGGCCTGTGCGATGTGGCTATGTGCACCAGCCCTGCTCAACCTTCGCCCTCCTTATGCACACAGCAGCCTAGGAGTCACTACTTGCTCGTTTTACAGAGAAGGAAACTGAGGTCCAGGGAGAGGCTTGTCCAGGGACCAGTGAGCATCGGTATGGGGCTTGCTCCCCCATCTGATGCAAGGTGCCCCTGTGCCTCCAGGGACAGCTCCCTGGCTGCGTTCCTCACTCCCAGGCAGCACTATTGACCTTCTGGGCAGCTGGCATTTCCCAGGGTGCAGAAGCAAGATGGAATTCCTCTGGGGCCTCAGAGCCCATTGAAAGGCCACCCTCTCTTCACTCAGAGCTGGAGGGTGGTTACTTTAGCAGGACTGTGTTTGAGGCTTAGGGTATCTGTTTTTAAATAAAATATTCCAGACATGCAAAACCATATGTCCAACAGCCAGCTCAAGAAACAAGCAGGAGAGGAAAGTGTCAAGGGGAGCCTTTTCTGCAGTATTCTTTAGGTATTCTGTGCTCACGAGGGTTGACAATAACAGCGGTGCTTGCTAGGGTAACTGAGCAGGGTGAACACACACTCTTGAGGCTCCTGGAGAAGAGGTTTGAAAGCTGTAGTGTCCCGTGGTAGGTAAAGGCAGAGTCTTAGCTGGGCCTGTCTGGCCCCAGCTCTAAGGTTTCAACAGAGGCCTCTGAGGCTTGGCTGGATTTTAATTCTTAAGTTTGAGTTACCTTAACAGCTTCTGGAGCTTCCCAACCCTAGATGGTTGCAAAAAGTTATTTAGAAGCTATTGTGGGGGTTCTCAGTTTCTTACCACCCAAAGTGCCCAGTTCAGAATAATGAGCAGGACGGGGATCAGAGAGGGAGACAATTCTGTGTGTGTGTGTGTGTAGAGATAGAGACAGACAGAGACAGAGACAGAGAGAACTCGAAATGCCTGTATCAAAGACCATTCCAAATCCTCTGTGCCCTCAAAGAATTTTCCTTCTAGATCCTTCTCTTATATCCTCCTATAAGGCTGGCTCTTCAGTGAATTTAAGGAAGGTAATTGCAAGCCTTTTAAAATTGGAAATGGTGCAAAGTGGATATAAGCCTTTGCATTATTCCTTCCCAAGGCAGGAAGGCAGGGACGACACGTGGCTATTGGGCACCTGAAAATGTAGCTAATGAGACTTAGGAACTGAATTTTATATTTTATTTAATTAATTTTAAATAATTAATTACTTTTAATTAATTTTTATTTAAAAACTGATATTCAATTCAGCTTTAGAAAGACCTTTAAGTGTGTTTGGAAAAACTTGGCTATACAAATTGACTTATTCAACCAAGTTTTATGAAATCTAAATATGGATCAAGTATTTCCAATGAAAATTTAGTGTTTGCCTTGTGATGTCCCAAAACTGTAAAATATACACTGAATTTCAAAGACAGCACAAAAATATCTCATTAGTAATTTTTATATTGTTTAAATGTTGAAATGATGTTTTGGATATATTGGGTTAAATGAAGTGTTCTTAATATTGATTTTACCTAATTACCATGTGGGTCACCTTGTATTCCTATTAGATGGCGCTGGACTAGAGTGTCCTGGGAAACTCAGCCTTAGATTGGTCTAGAAACTTGCATAGCTGATAAGTTGCAGAACAAGAATCTCAAAGTGGGTCCCCAAAGATGGAGCGCTTTCTTTTTCTGTTAACTAGAAAGCACCTTTGGTTTGATTTTGGCTTTTAAACAGGGCTTGCTTAGGAGAGAAGCAGCAATTCTCACCCTAGGCTCTGGGGGATCCCAGGGTCTGTGCCCAGGGATTGTTCCAGGAGAGGAGAGGCTGAGATGGGGGTGGGGGGTGGGGGGGCAGGGCTAGATGGCCTCAACTCCACCCCCACTCCCCAACACGGCCACCAACCCATTCGACCAGAGAGTTCTGCTTAAATTTTTTTTTTTTTTTTTTATAGATTGATCTTGGGATTTCAATTGAGAGCACAGTTTCTAGTTAAAAACAAAAAGGTTGAAAATCATGGGTGAAGAGGAAAGTCAAAGGATTTTGGACTCAAACAGGCCCCATATTTATGAACTGCTTTGCTGTGTGCAAGTTCACTCCTTCGAGCCTCAGTTTCATTATCTGTGAAATGGGGATTGATGATACTTATTCACGAAATATTATGAAATAGTGGAGAACATATCGCATCACACATAGCAGGTGTGCAAGGAATGCCATGTCTTCTCAAGACTGACTCTGGTTTCAATATCGACTGGGTACCTTTGAGAGTGTGTGTGGTGGAAGGGAGGTTGGAGTGGCTAAGGCACAATTTTTCGTGTCTAGTAGTTCTTTGCCTTATATTCTCTCTTAATTCTGTACCCCCACCTCTATTTTTTGTTTTTAGTCGTAGCATCATATCCATCTAGAGACAACTGTGTCTGCTAAATATGTACGTGTGACTATATTTGATCAAATGCACTGTTTTTCTTTGTTCATTTAATGGATGAGAAACTGAGGCACATGGCCAGTGTCTCACCAGTAAGGGACCTTACTCTTGGGCTAATAGGTTTTGCAAGAAATCAGTCTTCTCAGGTATAGGGGACCGTTGGAGATTTCTGGAAGGAGCCTCACTTCTGATGTTGAGGTGTTCGTTTTACCATGTGAGATTGTGATGGGTCTTTGGGCTTCCTGAGCTCCTGAGCAGCCTCTTTAATCTTTAAGGACCCATTTCTAAAATCTCAATTTCATAGCTGAGAAGGATCTAAGTGGCTTTCTACCCCTAACACATCATTTACCAATGCAGGAGACATCCAACCTTGCAAGGTAAAATTATATATGTATCCCCATTTTACAGAAGACAAAACAGAGGCACAGAGAGGGTAAGTGACTTTCCCCAGACCCCACGATAACAAATGATCTTTTATTTGCAGGCAACAGAAGACGACTAGTCAGCTTAAGCAAAGGAGAGGAACACGGGGTCCTGGGTCATCTCCCAGAATTGCAAGAGTTGACTAACCTGGCACTGAAGGGTGGGGCCTGGGTCAGCTCCAAAAACTGCAGTGGCAAACTTTGCAGCGTGTTCTGTCCTGGAAGTGCCTGCACGAATGCGCTGCAGCTCCAGCAACTGCATCTCTCAGATCTGAAATTCAGGTTCCAGCAACTGTATCTCTCAGATCTAAAATTCAGGTTCCCAGGAGAGAGGTTCTGAATGGACTCTCTTGGATCACGCAGCTGTGCCAGGGCTGCATGTCCCTAGCGCAGAGGCAGAGGAATTGTTTTGAGTCCAGTGAAGCCCAGGCAGGTCCACAAGGCCTTTAATCTTGGTTTCCTGACTCTGAGCCGCAGCCCTTTCCTCTCTTGTACGGTGCTCTCAGGTGGCTGCAAGCTAATCCCCGCTACAAGGCCAGCCAATGAAACGGAAGGTGCTATTTGCATTTTAATAAGGGATATCAAGCGACTAAAGGCCTTTATGTCCTCTAAGACTGATTCTCTCAAATGGTGGAAAGTCTAGGCACTGTCTCGGACGGGGCATGGGGGAGAAGTCACCCCTGCCTGGAACCTCCCACCACACCACACAAGGGTGCCTCCAACTTACAAAGTTCCTCTGTTTATCTTGCTTCCCCTTGTTCCCCCAACTCCTTTCCAACTCCCTCTCCAAGGATTTTGTAATATGTTGTCTAGACTCTACTGCTGCCGTTTCTTCTCCATTAATCCATTTTAATTGGAAAGTTATCATAATGCAAACTCTCTTTGGTATTATTTGCGACTCTGCATTATTAGAACTTCACCAACTCGCTTTCCCAGCAAATTAAACTTGCTATAGCCGCAGTGAGATCAGCTGCTCATATTAAATCAGGCTGTGCGTTGTTAAGCAGGATTGGGAACTGGGCTTCCTCCACTGGGTGGGGTGCGTTGCTGGGGCGCCTTTACAATGACAGCATGGTTTCTATGCTGGGGATTTGGCCTCTGTGCCCAGTCCTCCTCTTTTTTTTGTCTGAGCACTGTGTGTTTGGGAATCAGATATGGGAAGAAAGAGGGGTCAAAAAGCCCCTGGTGGGGCCTGGCCTCCCGCCTAAACCCAGGGCAAACGGTGATAATCAATGCACGCGGGCAAAGCATTTGATAGATTATAAAACACATTCAGTTAGTCTTTTGAACCTGTGAAGTAGGTGTTTCATCCCCCTTTGTACAGATCTGGAAACTGAGGCTGGGAGAGGCTAGCTGAACCTGCTTAGGGTTGCACAGGCAATATGCGTAAAGCAGAGATTTCAAACCAGGTCCTTTGAGTATAAAACCATGTCACCCATAGGCTGCAAACTCAGGCTAGAGCAAGCAAACTCCTTTCTCAGAGCAGATCCTGACTGTATGGAAAGCGGTTGATAAAGTTACTGGGTTTCCTACTCAGGGATTATCCACCACCTCGGTGTCCAGTGTTTCTCAATTGAACAACACAGCAGGCACTCTTGCCTGCCCACCCAATAGCCATCCCCACCCCCACCCCCACCCCTACTTCCTTTCTACAAGAAATCTAATTTCCGTAGGGCAGAAATGTGCCCAGCACCAGAAGACGATTCACGATTGGCCGAAACCAGTCATGGAATTCCATATTATTTTACCATTGATTGGTCTAGATGTAAGAACGTGACTCAGTTATGGCCAATTACACATAAGGAAATGACTGCCAGAAACTCCGGGGACATCTCTCTGATGAAAAAGCAAGTGGCGTGGAATGAAAGCCTATTGCTTCCTTTCCTCTCTTCCAATACGGACAATTATTTTGATGGTTTTTATATCTCCACCCATCCTTGGACATCCCACCCTTCTTACGATTCCCTTCTCGGGTGGGTCAGACTTGGTAAATCTAGTACAACAAAGAGGAGATGACAGAAGTGAAGGTGGGTGACTTTTGAGCATGGGTGCAAAAAAGATACGATACTTTGGTTTTGCTCCCTTGGATAGCTCACTCTGGGGGAAGTCAGCCACCCTGGAAAGAAATCCATGTGGTAAGGAATGGAGTTCTCCTGCCCACTGCCAGCACCACCAACAGCTTGCAAACAGTGAGTCTCCGTGGACGTGCATCTCTAGCTCCACTTAAGTGGGGCCTAAGCCTTCAGATGACAACATCCCCAGCCAGCGTTTCGACTGTCACCTCACCAGGAGCCCTGAGCCAGAACCACCCAGCCAATCTCTTCCCAGATTCCCAATCTATGGAACCCATGTGAGGTTCTAAATGTTTATTGTTGCCTTAAGGCACTAAGTTTGAGACCATTTGTTACACAGCAGCAGGCGATGAAGATGCTGCCATAAGCCACCTTAGAACCACAAATGACAAGAGGGAGGACAGAAGTCACCATGGTGGGCTCAGCAGAGCAAAAGGAAGGAAAGAATTTGGTTGTGATGACGTTATCGAGCTGCCCAGCCAACCCTGGGGTTGCCTATTTGGGGACTTCTCGTTATATGATAAGACCCCTTAACTCATCAATAGTCAGGGATGCTTGTCACAAGAGGGGCACAGCAACTCTTTACTGCCCAGCCTAGAGGAGACGCGTGATGCTTCCACTTGCATTTCATTGGCAGCACGGATCCCACGATTCCATAGGAGGTTATGGGGAGGAGGTGGAAAATGAATTAAGGCATGAAGGATGGGGTGGAATTTAGCTGCTGGAATGGAGGGAGAAGAGAGAGAATGGGCATTTCAGAGGAGCAGGCTGAGGACAGCCGTGAATGCTGGCTTGCACCTGGGGATAGGGTAAAGTTCCCCCACTCTCCCCCGAGGGCCCATGGGAAGACTGCCTACCGCTCTCCCTGTTGACTTCCTCACCAAGGGAGAAACGCCTTCAATTCCTTAGGGTTTGCTTCTTGAAGTGGTGGGATCTTCTGGGAATTTCACCTGCTCCTACCTCAGCTCATGTTCCTTACTGGAGTTAATGTTCCTTGGCTGGATGGGGTATGGGGGCAGCACGGAGCTGGTCTGTACAGTTAGGGTATGAACCTCAGGAAAAATATTCTGCACAAAGCCCCATTGAGGTGCTAAATGGTTAATCTATATTTATATGCTGGGATTTAACAGGCCTTCTGGAGACACCCTACCCCTCCCGGTGAGGGCCTCACTGAAGAAAGTGGGGCATTGATTGTGAGGGGCCTGGAGGCTCTGGTTACCCTGGGTAGGTGATTGTCTATTATGACCATGTACTGCTGGTATGTTAAAAGCTACTTGCTGAAAGGCTGGATCTTGAGTGGTTCATGTTTCTCAGCAGCCAAGACATCAGGTCTCTCTCTGGCAGGTGGACTCAGGAGGCAGCGGGCCAACTTGGCCCCACGGGAACTGAATGCGGCACCAAATGCCCTGTGCCACCCCCCACCTGATGCATTCCAAAGGACAAGTAGTGGAGAGCGCTGGGTTCTTGCCCCCAATTCACTGTGAACTGTACAAATGAGTTCACTGGGTGAAACTGCTTTTTTCTCACCGGTGACTTGGGCACAGTGAGACCTAAAGGCAGCAGAAGTAACGGTGCCTGCAGAACTGCAACGGCCTGTCAGAGGCTCAGGGCTGCTCAGAAGGGTGTCCGAGCGCACAGTTCTAGGTGAGACCTGTGGAAGGAGCCTCTTGGGGGCAGGGCCTAGGAATCAACATTTTCCTGTAACCTCCCCGGTTATTCTGACCCACTCTGTACATTTGAGAGCCACTCAATGATCCAGTCTGTCCCCCAGGGGACAGCACCGGAGAGCTAAAGAATCCAGGCTCAGTCCAGTGGGTCACTGGAGGGCAGGGTCTCTTCACTTTTTTCCCACTGTCTGTAGTGATGTCTCTTGCCCTTCTAGAGGCAAGGGGAGGGGACTGGATATGCGGAAACCTGGAGTGAAGGGGCGTTAGTGATTGGAGGAAGCGGGAGTGCTCACTCGTTTCCTCTATGGCTCAGCCTAAATTCTTGGTTCTGGGGATATTAATCAAACTAATAAGCATTTGTATACTGCTTCCTATGTCCTGGGAATTGGTTAAAGTTCTTCCCATGCATTAACTCAGTTCATCCTCACTATTACGCTATGAGAGGGGGCTATATTATCCCCATTTTAGAGATGAGGAAACCAAGGCTCACAGAGAGTCCATTCAGAGTCCCAGTACCTGAAGCTGCCACGTAGGGATTCCCTTAGGGCGCTGTAGTTCAAGCCCTTCATTTTGCAGAGAAGGGAGGGTCCATCCAAGCCACAAGCGTGCCCATGGCAGAGTGGGTCCAGGCCCCGGGTGGCTGCCTCCCAGCCCTGCTGCCTTCCGGAAGGGGGGCTTCTGTGCTATTCTGGCCATGGGGCTCATTACTGATGCTGCAAATTGAATGAAATAGCTGCTCAGTTACAAATTAATAACAGATTTGTTTGTCATTAAGGCAGCATTGCTTAATAAAATTAGTTCGGCTGAGCATAATTACCTTCATATAAAATTCCCCCTTAAAAATTACTTTGATAAATCTAAGCCAATTAGGCATGGGGGTGGGGGAGTGGTTTGGCTCTGAGCTTCAGTTGGGTTCCTGCTTGGCTGAGGCAGGCGTTTGATTTCTGAAGCCTTTGGGTCATTCCCTGGGGGACCACTTGATGGCCCAGTGGAGAATATGTAAACTCAGCTTCTCCAAGGCAAAACTGTATAGAGCTTTGGATTTTCCCTTTCTCCTAACTGGCCCCTGCTTCCTGTTCTCCCACCCCCTTTCAGATTTCCATGCTCATTCCTTAACTGCAGGTTTTTCCTGGGTCGTATCACTGCTCACAGTTTTTTTTTTTTTTGGGGGGGGGCGTCATTGTTGCCACAATTATTATCCCAAATCTTCATCTTCTTATTCAAAGGCCTGAAAATCCAGCCTCAGTGTAATTTGGTGAAAAAGATAACCAGATTTGGGGGGTCAGGAGACTCTAGTCTTGGACCCAATTCTGACCAGAAGTCACGCTGTCAGGGTACTCAGACAAGCCGCTTCACTTTAATTGGCTTCCATTTACTTACCTACAAAATGGGAAAACCAGGATTTTCCTTACTGGGTGTTGTGAGGATTGCAGGAGAATACGGCTCAGGCATGTCATAAGCCATGGATTCCCGCTGCATCTACCCTTCTACTCTCTCCACCTCTGCAGCAGGGGCCCTCAGCTCATCGTGGCTTCCTCTGCCTGCCCTGTTGCAGCATCTCGCTGGAATACCACTCTAGCTTCTCTCTGATTCATTGACTTGGTTTTTAAGGTTCAGCTCAAGCTCATCCTCCCCTATACGTTTCCCCTGACTGCCTGCTCCACGGGTCCCCAAGCCCTCTCCCTGTGGCCTCCAGAGCTTGACCCTGGAGTGTGTTCCCATCAGGGGTTGGGGGGCGTGTGGAATCACCCCCACACATGCTAATTTACAGGACCTTCCTGCTGCTTTTTCTTTTTTTGTATGCTGTATGGCGGGGTCACAGTTCATTCTTTTTCCATGTGAATATCCATCCCATTATTGCAGCACCATTTGTTGAGTTTGTTTGTTTGCTTTGCTGGGTTTTTTTTGCTTGTTTTGGGAAGTGTATGGGCTGGGAATCTTCCTTTTGCTTTTATAATCAGATTCTGGTTTTTGTCATTGTTCCTTTAAGGGATTCCCTGGGAAAATCTGTTGTAGAACCAAAAGATGCCTGCCTTGGATGGGACTTCAGATGGCAGCAGGTCCCAGCTCCTCATCTACAGATGGGGACGTGAAGGCACAAAGCCACTTAGTGGCGGTGCCGGTCCTGGATTCCCCTACCTCCTCACTTCCGGGCCACAACCTACTCAGGGCCTGCCTTCTCTGTTGGTTTCTGCTCTCTTCTAACCCTTCTTTGCCCCTCTCTGAGCTTGTGTAATTTCCTGAAGGGACACTCTCTTTTTACTGAGTGTCTGGATTTCAGCCCTGAAAAGGTGATTAAGGGGAGTTATTCAAGCAGAAAAGCTCAGGTTGGATCAACAAATCTTTCCTGGGGCCCCTTAAAGGCACAAGATCCTCAAATGGCCCTGCAGGAAGCCAGTAGAAAGAGGATGCTCAGAAGGGCTGCACAACTCCAGGGGGTGCCATTCACACGCTACAGCACCCCTGGCATTGCACAACGCACAGCCTGCATAGCTGCACACTGTGCCCTGGGGCTGAGAACCAGGGGTATGTAAGAAAAGGACCCAGCAGGGAAGTGGCTGAGACCCTCAGGAAAGCAATCAGGGAGGCAAGAGGATGGCACCTTGTCACAGAAATCCCTGCATCCAGCTTGCCAAAGACAACATTTGTGGCCTGCAGGCAAGCACAAGCTCACTCTGTGGCTTCAGGTCTCCGCTTCCTCATTTGTAAAATGGTGGGAAACAACACGCACATCACAAGGGCATGCAATGAGAAAACAGATGCGCAAGTGTCTAAAAAGTAGAAAGTGAAATCCAAAATCCAAACCTGACACCTAATGTTAAAGCAAATGACCAGGGGACAGAGCATTGGGATTTCTGGAAATGGGGAACACTGGGTCCTAGGAACCCCTTCCCTCTGCTCTGACCTCGAAGCCCTAGCTGTGTTCCTAGTAGGAGAAGCTCCTGTGTTTGAACGGGATTCTAACATCCACCAGGAGCCAGGGGTTTGGTGATAGTGGTGGGCGAGTGTTGAAGGGATATTGGGGAGGGGCTGGGGGACACTGGTCTTCCTTCCTCTGCAGAGGGGGGGGGGGCAATTCACTTGGCCTCAGTTTCCCTTGATGCACTCACATTCTCAGGGCCCAGACTACTGGGGTGGCCCTTCATGAAAGGCCTCGCCATTCACCCAGCCAGACGGTTAAGGCAGGGGAGGGGCCGGTGGACAGCAGCACTCACAGACAGAAAAGTTCTGAAAACGTGCTTCCTAAGCACTGGCCCCTTCTTGGCCCCCAGCTCCCACCAAAACCCCTTTTGAACGGGACCTCAGAGCTCTAATGAGTTGAGAGCTTTTATGGGAGCCCAGGCAAACCAATTAGGTTTGCTTAAAAATATTGTATTCATTAGCATGAAAATAAAGCTGAACTTTTTAGAGATAATTGCATCTTTTAAAATGTGGTAGTCTTTGTCTGGGCTTGTCTCATAAATATGCATGCTGCATAATCCTTTTGGAACCATGGTCGCAATCATGAGTTACACACAAAAGCATTCAGGGCGTTAATAATATTCTGACATGAGTGGGGCCTCTTGGGCAGGCCACACCACCGGCGGTGGCCTCTGGAGACTGCCCTGTGATCCCCAGCTGCAGCCTGAGGGGCTCCCGGGAACGGAGCCCAGTCCCGAGCCCCCCGATTCCATAGACCTGGGCTCCAGTGCTACACCCCCTTTTGTGCTGATGCCGCTGAGGAGGAGTGGCGAGGTGGGCTGCAAGTTTCTCCAGCTTTGCTCAAGATGCAGGGAAGAGCTGCACGGAGGTGGTGCTCGATTGACAGCTGGGGAAATGAAAGCCCTGGGGGATTAAGTGGGTTGCCAAGGTCACCGGGCACGACTGGTACCAAGATGAGGCCCCGTTTGCCACCCCAGGCTGGTGCTCGCCATCCAAAATCAAGTGGTGGTCCCCACCAGGGGATGGGTAGCCTTATATTTAGCTGGGAAGGCATATTTTCAGGCTGGTTAGCGTGGGTCTCTGGGAGTGGCCTCAGGGGCTTTCCCCGCTCTCTTTCTATCCGCTGTCCTCCAAGCCAACCCAAATAAACATGTCCTCTACGTCTAAGCAGTGAGCTTGTTAAGTAAATGCAGCTGAAGACAAGTGCCCAGCTGTACCCTTTCCAACCAAGAGCTGCCCCTAAGCTCTCTTGTGTAGAAATTCCTGCAGTACCACTGGTCCCTGCCCTACTAGGGTTCTTTTAACCCCCTCCCCTGCCTCCCACCACTTCCTCCCAAGCAGAACAGCTATATAAGATTAATTTTCCACTTCTCAGTGGGACTCTAGGACAGACCCCCAGGGAAAACTGTGAGCTCAGTGAGGCTTTATGTCAGCAAAACACTTTCTAAGTCCCAACTCTGCTCCAGGCACCAAGCTAAGTCATGGGGCTACAGAAACAGTGAGACAAGGTCCTCTGCCTGCCCGAGCTTACCACCCATGGGGAGACACTAATGTTGATGGAAGTCAGGCTGTTTAGACCTGAGAACATGGCTCCTTCCAAAGACATACCACAGGGGTATGGGGGATGGAACATCATTTGGGTGGGGGGAGGTTGACAGGGCACAGCGGGTTGTTCTTTGGAGACTGGATGGGGTTTCAGCAGGCTTTGGGAATTATTTGAGCACAGGGAGGCATAGGATTTTGGGTGTGTTTGGGGAGTATCTGAACACAGAAAGTTTATCTTTGCCACTTTGCTATGTCCCTCCTGAAACTCTTCTGCCCCCGGGTACTCGGGCTACCCCTACCTAGCAGTCCCCAGCCCCTGCAGGGTCTGCTGGGGCTCCAGAAGGGTCTCTCTTTCCAAACAGGAAACCATCCAAATGCCCAGCGGTGACTGACAGGTCGGGACAGTGCATCACATTTATTTACATCCTACTCATTTCAAAAGAGGGCCTTGGGGTCCCTTATTAGGATGAACCACACTAAATTGCCAATATTCAACCTTTTTTTTTTTTTTAACAAAATGGTGACTTCAACATCAATGGAGTGCTTTCTGTGTACAGTGCAGTATATGCATTATCTCATTTAATCTCAGGATGAACCCGTGACAGAGACACTGAGACTACCATTTCCATTGTCCTGACAAAGAAACTGAGGGGCGAAAGAACTTCATTAACTTTCCCAGGTCTTGTGGAACTGGGCTTCTAGTCTAGGTAGCTTGTACCACCCGAAGTACAAAGAAACTAGAGGTATGCTGGAATTGAAGCACGTCATTCAGAAAAAAAACAAAGTTATACCAAAGCAGCTGGGAGTGGACAATTCCATCCCATAATTCAGGCTAAGGGAAATTTTGGCTATTGAAGGCAAAATATAATTCTGAGTTTTCTAACCAAGAAGGCAAGAAGAGGGGGGCTGAGTCAGTCTCACTGGCTGTAGGAACCAGCATAAGAAGAAACTGTTAGGGTGTGATTTCCGTAAGAGGCACATAGAACAACATAAGGTACAAATCTTTGGTTTCCGTTTTTAGAGAAAGAGCACAGGTTATTTTGGTGAAAGCCAAACAGTAATTAAGGTCAGAGATCTGTAAAAACAGTTCTCTTTAGAGGGAGAAAGTCAAAGGTGATCTGGCTTAACATAGGGAAACAATCTAGAGAACTGAAGAAAGGCTGGAGGTGGGAAATATGCCAGTGCTGTCATCAGATCTGACTGTGAAGCCCTGCTCTGCTACCCAGTCGATGGGAGACTCTAGGCTGATTAATCAAACAATTTCATATCCAAGCTAAGCAACTGTTGGAGCCCTTTTCCATGCTTAAATTTATTTACTCATTTTTTTTTAATAAAAGCAACCCCATAGCATTTATAGGGATCTGGTATTAACATAAGGGTAATCAAAACAGTATGAACAAATGTTTCAGAACCATACTCCGAACAAAGGACACCTAAAAAAAAATGCATTGCCTTCTCAACAACTTCTCACTTCATTGATTATTTCTTGTTGGAAACACTTTTTAGCAGAGTGTTATAATCTCCTTTTAGCATGATCTGACCTGGTTGTTTTCTTGACTTTTAGAATGAATCTCTTCTGCATCATCTAAAACGAGGTTCATGTACTTATCAGAACGAATAACAAGCCCCCTTATCTGCATACTTGTTTGCTTACAGAGCCACACCTGAACCAGGATCTGTTTTGCAAATATATGGAGATGGGGTCCTGCAGATGGAAGGCACTATCACTTCTAACTTTTTGACTCTGACCATGGTGGGCTATGGTGGAAGTTCCTCCAAACTTAAATTTCGCAGAAGAATTAACTTTAGAATAATAGACACTTTTTTTTAAATTTTATTTTTTTAAATACCAAAAACACCGAACAAATGCAAACATTTCTATTTTGATCATTCCATTCTACATATACAATCAGTAATTCACCATATCATTACATAGCTGCATATTCATCATCATTATCATTTCTTGGAACATTTGCATCTATTCAGAAAAAGAAATAAAACGAAAACAGAAAAAAAAAAGATTATACATTACCATACCCCTTATCCCTCCCTTTCATTGATCACTAGCATTTCAAACTAAGTTTATTTTAACACTTGTCCCCCCTATTATTTGTTTTTATTCTGTATGTTCTACTTGTCTGTTGACAAGGTAGATAAAAGGAGCATCAGACACAAGGTTTTCACAATCACACAGTCACACTTTGAAAGCTGTATCATTATTCAGTCATCATCAATAAACATGGCTACTGGAATACAGCTCTACATTTTCAGGCAGTTCCCTCCAGCCTTTCCATTACATCTTGAATAACAAGGTGATATCTACTTAATGTGTAAGAATAACCTCCAGGATAACCTCTCGACTCTGTTTGGAATCTCTCAGCCATTGACACTTTGTCTCATTTCACTGTTTCCCCTTTTGGTCCAGAAGGTTTTCTCAATCCCTTGATACTGAGTCCCAGCTCATAGAATAACAGACACTTTTTTTTTTTTTTTTTTTTTTTTTTTTAAAGGAAAGACAGAGAGAAGGAAGGAAGGATAGAAGGAAGGAAGAAAGGGAAACATTTCCAAACATTTTCTTGCTTTATTGTATTTTGTTTTTCCGTTTTTGTTACATGGGCTGGGGCCGGGAATCGAACCGAGGTCCTCCGGCATAGCAGGCAAGCACTTTGCCCGCTGAGCCACCGCGGCCCACCCAACAGACACTTTTAAACTTAAATGGCTTTTGGATCTGTGAAAACTTAGATCCTGGTCCATAGAGCATGGTTGAAAACCCCTTGTATATCCATCTCATCATCAACAAAGCTGGGGGGTATTCTGATCCCATTGGGTCCTTAAGCTCCATTATCAATATGGTAGAAATCAGAGAAGAGGATGAGTGGCCAATGAGCACCACAAACCACATACAACAAATGTATCATGAGCATCTTTTTCATTCCTGTACTTATAATACTATTTCATATTCAGTGACAGTGTGGTATCCAATGGCATGGATGTTCCATAATTTATTTCAAAACAGTATATTAGTCTTTTTCTCATTTAAAATGTATATGTTTTTTGCTATTACTACATTCTGCAATGAATCCCATGGTACATGCACATTTGCCAAAAGTATTTTGTGCTTTAACATTGCTATGTATACCGTTTTACATGGTATTTTGCAGGAGGACTTCTCAGAAGAATTTCTGGATTAATTGGATGAGCATTTAACACACTCAAAAAAAGAGAAAAATCACTTTATAGTTCTAGCAACAGTATATGAGCATGCCTAGTTCTCTAAATCCTCTACCAGCTCAGTCTACCAATATATCCATTATTCTAAATATTGACTCTTACAGACTCCAGGAATTCTTAATATACTGTGGATATCAACCTTTTGTCATTTATGTACGGTACAAATATTTTATCTTGTCTGTCTCACTGTCCTTTTTTTTCATTTACGGATTATTTTGCTATGCAAAACTTTTACATTTTTATGTATGTAAATCTGTAATTTTTTTCTCTTATGGCTTCTGGGTTTAATGACTTGAATTGGAAGTCTTCCTATACAAATCTCTCTAAAAGATTTATTAAAAAAATTTTATAGTTTTTTCTGCTTTTATTTTTTAGTAATTAAAAAACTTTGTGTGTGTGTGTGAAATGGTGAAGAAAGTTATTATGTCTTTCACCAAATATTTCTGGTTCTTTTCACTTCCCAGTGTGTGTTAGGATTTCACTTCCTGTTTTCCTTGTGGTGAGTAGAAAGAAGGAGGGATAATATAACCAGAGAGTTGTGAGCAGAAGTAATGGGGTCATCTTAGGACCAAGCATTTATTACTTATGCAAGGCCATCCAGTTCATGTCCAGATCCTTGATGGCAGCATTTGAGATGGTGGCTTTCCATCAGCCTAGCTCCCACATGATTTCAATGAGCAATGCCTCCCAGCCAACCTGCAATGATGTGTAGCCTAAGCCAAAAACCAGCATTTGTTATGTTACTTCACTGAAATTTGGAAGCAGTTTGTTACTGCAGCATAATGTAGCCTATCCTGACTGATACTGGGAGGACTATAACTTTTGCTTTTTTCCCATGTAGATAGCCTGTTGTATTTCCATTTTTAAAATAGCCCAACTTTCTGTGCTGATAAAATATCACCTTTGTCATTTCCCCAGTACTCATATATACACAGGTTTCTATCTGGACTCTAGTCTGATCCATCCTTCCATTTGCCTATTCTTCTATCAGGAACAACTATTTCAATTGATAAAACTTTGTAACATGATTTGATATCTAGAGAGCAAGATTTGATATCTTGTTTATTCTTATAAATGTACTCTTAACAAATTCAGAATTTGTTTTTCAAGTTTCATAAAAAATCTATTAAAATGTGGCTTGGAATTGCATTGAATTTATATATTACAACAGTTGCTGTCCTTACATTATAATATCTTCCTCTTATCTATTTTCCATTTATTTATTAATCCATTTAAACTTTTGGGAGTATTTTCTGAGCCCCCAGTGTATGCCAAGCACTTTTCTGGCACTTCAACAAAAGATGGACAAGGCACAATCCATGAGCCCAGGGATTCACAGCCCAGTGGGGGAGATGGGCAAGGTCATTGACGATGGACCTAAGTAGAGGGCACAAGGCTCCACGGGAGCCCAAGGGAAGGATGAAATGAACCTGCTTCCCAGACTGAAGAAGAGCTAGCCAGGTGGACCCGCAGGGAAAGGACATGGCAGGCAGATGCGAGTGCGTGAGCAAAAGTTCCAGGTGGGCCTATAGCAGGAAGTGAAGCAGGAGAAAAAGGTGGGCGCCTGTTCACCTGCATGCTGTGTTGTAGAGTTTGGACTTCATCTCCAGAACAATAGGGATCCCTTAAAGTGTTTCAACTGAGACTGAACCCGTGGCCTTAGTGTACCCTTTATTTGGGGCAAGGACTGTGAACTTACCCATGAAGGAGAAAAATCCCCAAATTCCTATATTTAATTACATAGTTAACCAGGTGGGAGCATAAGCCAATCCAAAGAATACCAAATGGCTAAGAGAAAGAGGACCAAGACCAATAGACAACTAACCCTTATTGAGCACCTACTACGTGCCAAGAATTTTCGTAGTGCAGTATTCACGTTGCCACTGTATGGCCAGATATTTTTTACATAAAATAAACCTCACAGTAACTCCATGACAGAGTATGATCCCCATTAGACAAATGATAGAAATGAGGTTCAGAGGGGTTAGGCTATTTGCAAGGTCCAAGAGCTCTTTAGTGGCTGAGCTGGGATTGTACTGCAGTTACTGCATTTCCAAATCTAGGAGTCTCGCTGCTCCTCTCCAGCTGCGTCTCGTTATAAAAAGGAGCTCGTTCTCAGCCTCGGGAGGAGAGGGAAGGCTCCTTCTTGGCCAAGTTTCATTTAATTTTCCATCAGTAGGTGTCAACTGTGAACTAGTCAGAAATGCTAAAATAACAGCTTAAAAACATAGGACCAGAAATGGAAATGTAATTTTAGCGTGCCTTTCCAGCCTCCTCCTGAAGATAAGTGCTGCTTATTGGAGTATCTGTTACAGAAATGTAACACTTAAGTACTAAACTCACAGGAGTTGCTGGTGATGTGCAATTTAGCAACTTGGGCTGTTAAAGAAGGGGGGAGGGCGGGGAACCCACAGGCAGAAAATTGAAAACAAAAGGAAATGGAGAAAAAAAGCAACCTAGCGTTCTTGCCTTTCGTTGTAGTCCCTCATAATGGCCTGGGAAATAGCCTGTTGGATAAAACAGGCTTGCCTGCAAGAAACATTAACTCAGAGATTGCAACTTTGATGGGAAAGGAGGCCAGAGTTATCTATTTCCACAGGAGGCCTTTGCCTGGTAAGTTAGCAAGTGCTCCTTCAGTGCCTACTAAGTGCCAAGCCAGTCGGACTACAGAATCCCTTCAAGGATTTACTTTTTGAATTTGGAGGCAAAACCCACTGGGACCAATGAAGTAAGAATACAAATGCAGGATGAGAAACAGGTATGTGGGGACAGGGGTCTCAGACTCCTGCTGCGGAGAGGGAAGGGCTGCAGCACTGGTCCTGAGTTGTAAAGAAGGTGGATGAAAGGTGATATAGAGAGGGGACAGGGAGATATTGCTAAGCGAGATCTGCATTCTGTCCCTAATTTACTCTGACTTGGAACACATCTTTCCAAGTCTTAGGTCCCTTGCTCATCATACAATGGAGGCTGATCAGATGGTTTTTATGGTCTGCCACCTATGATTCTATGAATTAGAATTAGTGTTGAGTCTTATAGTTGCCAGTGACTGAAATCCAGCATAATTAAAAAAAAAAAAGACATTTATTGGCTTAGGTAATTGTGAGGTCTAAAGACTGATCTTTTTGGTTCAGGTGTGGCTGGATCCAGGGGCTCACACAGGCTTCTTTGGATTCAGTCTCTCTTTCAACCCCATCCCTGGTTCTGCATTGTCCTCTCTGTGCTGCCTTCGGTTTCAGTCTGGGAAGATGTCTTCTGGACCCCTATTTCCCATTCTTGAGGTTTACCATTTCCATTTTAAGGAGATTTTTTTTTCTGGTAGCTCCAATTGAAGAGTCCCTAGGAGTTCAGCTCCACTCAGACCACGGAGGATGGGTTTCTTACAGAAAATAAAGCCGTGTGTACCAGCTGAAAGGGGAGAGGATTGACAATGAGCAAAATGACAGATGATAGGCACATGTGCCTCAGATGCTTTTAAGGTTCAGACAGGACAAGTGGAGGAGGGGAGGAGCATTGCAGGGAGAGCTGAGAGGCCAAAGCTGTGGCCCAGGCCTGGCCAGAACGTTCGTGGGGCTCAGGGCAAGAGGACAAATGGAGGCCACATACTTTAGGTCTAAATATTAAAAAGTCCGTGACACAGTAACAATCTGTTAAATAAAACAGACTTTATCTGCTTATCTGGACACACATATCTTCAGAATGATCTGGAAAGCAGGTTCCTATTTTGAATTGAATCCTTGGATTTTGTACGCGAACAAGAGGCCACCGGGAGAGCCTGTGGCCTGCCTCCTTCTCTTCCCACACCTGGCTCCGTCCCATACCCTGTGGACACTCCCGCCCACACCCAAACCCTGACCCCATCCCTGAAAATGGCTGGACTGGGATGTACATACTGACGCTGCCTGCCCACAGCAGGACTGGCCTGGGAGGAGGCCCATGCAGGCTCTAGTGGAGGGCGTGGCACTGCCATGTAAACAATTGAACTCTGGGCTCTGGATATTGGAGTGTTGTCTGGAGGGGGGCCTTTGGGCCACTAGGTGGGTGCCTCCCTTGACCCCATGGGCTCCTTCTTCCAAGGAGAATATGCTCTGGATCCCTGAGGACCTTGTGAAAATGCAGATTCTGATTCAGGAGATCTGGTCTGGGGCCTGACAATCTGCATTTCTAAGGAGCCCTGGTGATGGGATGCTGCTGGGCTGATGACACTCTTGGGTGGGGGCTGGGGTGTGGGCTCTGCAGGCTGGTGCCCCCCACCCTAGCTCACCCACCATCCTTGCTCTCTGTCTAGGATCACCAGACATCCTGCAACCTGGGAAACCCCCAGTCCCAGGAGAACTGGGAGAGTTGGCCACTCCACCTCCTTCCCTCCACTCAGCCTCACATCACTCTCCCCTACAGGTCCTTTGTCCAATGCAGGTTTCTCATGAGGCACCCCCAGTTTACGACTACCCCTCCCCTACACCTGCACCCCCTCTTCCTCACTGTATTTTCCTCCTTACAGTTTTCACCCACCAGGATACTATATATTCTACTTATTTATTTTATTTTTGGTCTATTTCTCTTCACTAGAAAGTAGGCTCCACAAGGACTGGGATTTTTTATTCCTGTTGTCAATAATGTATCCCCAGTGCCTAGATCAGTGCCAGACACGTAGGATGCTCAATAAAAACTGTTGAATCACTAAATGAGTGTCTGAATCTCCAAACCAGGGCTTCTCAGACTTGAGTGTGCACATGAATTCCCTGGGAAACTATCGTAAAAGGCGGAGTCCGATTCAGGAGGCCTGGAATCGAGGCTGAGATTCCACCTTTTAAAAAGGTGTGTGTGATGGGTGGGAGTTCTGTTAGTCCACAGAGAGAAGCTCTAAATGATGGTTCGTTTTCTTCTCTCCCGTTTGTCCCTTCCTTTCCCTAGGAAGGAGGGTCGTCTAGATTTGGAGGTGGGGCAAGGGCTCCTTGGAAGTGAGGAAGAGCAGGTGGGCATATTGCAGAGCCTGGGAAGAGGGAAACTAAGCTCTTGTGTGATTGGGTGGACCAGCTGGCTCATCAAGCTGATGGACTCAATGGTGAAAATAGCCTGGACCAAACTTTCCCTGTTCTGTGCTGGCTTTCAGAAAGAAACTTTTTTTTTCCCTCTCATTTCTCTTCCCTGTTCTATACAGCTGGCTTGAACAAGCAAAAGATTTCTCTCCAGAGCCTGGCTCTGTTTGGCTTTGCACCTGCTGCCGGCAGCTGTTGCTGAAGTTCCTGTTAATGGCACAAATGGAGCCTCTAATGCACGGGGCCTAAGCCCTGATTGGCAGCGGGACAGGGGGTGGTGGGCTGTGCAGACAGGAGGGAATTCTGCCAAGTATTGGGATCCAGGCCACACTGTCATTCAGTCGGACAGCCAGACAGTGGGTCAGCCAGCCAGCTGACCAGCGAGACAGACAGACGGCCAGCCAGCCAACCAGCCAGCCAGCCAGACTTCAGAAGTCTTCTTAAGAGGCTAATTTAGGGGATCCAGGGAAGTGTAGACAGGCTTTCCCAGCCCTTTAGGAGGTCATGTTTTTAGCTGAAGTGAGAAGACTTTGACATAGAAAAGATTGAAAGCATGAGACAAGACCCTGGGTGAAAGACAGCCTGAGTTGTGTATGTGGGACCAACTGGAAGGGCTGCAGGAGTTCTATTAAGTGGGAATGGTCCTTCTTTTCCTACAGATTTTGAGTAACATTAATAGAGTGTTTTAAATTTAAATCTGAGGTGCTCTCTGTGGCTAAGTAATGCATATACTCCTCAGAAAGCTGTGGCATGTCGGTCTTTTTAATTTATGGAAACCAAATGAAATCATGGGTGAAACTGACCGACCATTATCTGACGTGTTAAAAACTCTTAAGGATCATAAGGGTTCGTGTTTGCTTGTGCTGCTAACTTTTAGAATTTCTAGCATTTCAAAATGTCAGTATGCTCAAATGCTTCTCCAGAAGTTAATAATGTTGGCGCTGATGCTGACGAAAGTTACTGAGAATATCCTACAGCCAGGCACAAAATCTCCCTGCATCCTCCTGTTCCCTGACAATGGTGACCATTAACCATTTTGCTACCTAAGCTCCATTTACTCATTCTCCCTTGGGTTGGGGGGTTTGGGGGGGTGGGGGAGGTGTGGGGCCCCATCCTCTCCCACTCTCAGACCTAGTGCTTCTGGTGGAGGTGGCTCTACCCCAAGGCAGAGGCATGACCTGTGACTCCAAGCCTGGCCCTCATGGTGGGTCTAGAATGGACATAGGCCCCATATACAGCCCTTGGTGCTTGGGAACAAGATCTTACTTCTCCCTCAGGGACATGAAGCAGAGAGAATGGAAAACCAGGAGTTTCTGCGTCCAGTTTGAAACCCTGGGAGAAGACCTTTACTGAGAGCTCCAGGCAGGGGAGGCCTACCCAAGGTGAGAGCAGAGCTGAACCTGGAGACAGAAACCAGGCCTGATGGCACTTTTGCTTGAACCAGTTTCAGCTGTTCTTCGTTTGTTGCTTGCAACTCAAAGTGCCTCAGTTAATACAAAAGCAATACAAAGTGAGGATTATTCCTGTCCTTGCTTTGCAGATAAGGAGGTTCTGTCTTTTAAAGAGGGCATGATGAATGCTTGCACTGGTATCTGCAGGGCACTTCTTCAACTGTGGCGTCGAGTGATGGAGCAGAAGGATGGGTGCGAACGTGCGGTTTCTGACTGGATGGCTGGGTGGATGGTGGGGCCCTTCCCTGAGAGACAGTCTCTCCAGGAGAAGCACTGATTTGGAGGGAAGGTAATGAATTCAGGTTGTGGAACGCCCAGTGGGGATGGAGTCTGGAATTCTAGACAGAAAGTGGTTTGGAGACAGCAAAACAAAAACACACTAACAATAACAACCACCACAAAACAACCACTCTGAAGGGAGCTGTGTTGCCAGTGGTGTCACTCTAGGCCACCCAGCTACACGGGACATGGGTTGTTTCCATGTACAAGCGTTTTTTGTTTTTTTTTTTCCCTTAGGTGCAGGAGACCCCTATAAAGGCCTGTACCTATATATTTGTTTGTTTGTTTATTTATTCTTTTTAAACCCAATTCCCACCCCACCCCAAGGGCAGCCATTCTAATAGGTTTAACATGTAACAACACATGTCTTCTTGTTTGTGTATATTCTCGTAAATTGTGTTTTGTTTTTTTATGTGCATGTATCTTTGATGTAAATGGGGTGCTGTTATAGAACTTGCTCTGTTTTACTTTTTTCAGACAGCACCATGTATTTAAGATCCAGTCGTGTTGCCATGTGCTCATCTAATCCCTTTCTTTTACCTGCCACACAGCGCTCCGGAGGGTGTATCCATCACGTCTCCCTCCCTTCCTCCCTGCCACTCACATCCTGCCCCAGTGAACACTCTCTCACACATCAGCTTGCTATCCTGGTGAGAATTTCTGTGCCATGAAGACCTGTGTCGTTGCCAGCTTCCAAGACAGTCCCCAGTGGTTCTCACCTCCTGGAATTCATACCTTCCCATGTTGGTCTGTGTAAACAGTAGGATATTGCAGAAAGGATGGAGTGTGAGTTCCAAGGTCAGGTCATAAAAGAGATTGCAGTGTTACTCTCTCATGGATCAACCTGTCTGGTGGAAAGTAGTCGCCATGTTGGAAGGACACTCAAGCAGCCCCAAGGAAAGGACCACGTGGTGAGAGATGGCCTCCTGTCAACATCTGTGTGAGTCAGCTGCTTGGAAGGGGATCCTTCAGCCTCAGTTAAATCTTCAGATGAGTGAAGCTCCAACTTGACTATAAACTCACCAGAGTCAGGAGCTTTCAGCCAAACTGTTCCCAACTTCCTACCCCACAGAAAGGGGAATAAGTGTTATTTGTTGTTGTGTTAAGCCACTAAAAATTTTTAATTTTCTTTAGAGCAGTTGTAAGTTTATAGACAAAGTATATAGAAGACACAGAGTTCCCATATGCTTCCCCTCTTCCATGCATAGTTTTTGCTTTGATTAATATTTTGCATTAGTGCAGTGCATTTGTTACAATTGATGGGCCAATATTATTATAATTATATGATTAATGATAGTTCATAGTTTAATTAGAGTTTACTTGTGCTTGTGCTAGGCATGTCTGTGGTTTTTCTTTGTTTTTAAATTTTTATTGGGATGGTATACATACTACATAAAATTTCTCATTTTAACCACTTTCAAGTATGCCCCTCAGTGGTGTTAATTACAGTCACAATGTGGTGCCACCATCGCCACCATCCTAACTCACTAGGTTGTGAAGCAATTTGTTACACAGCAATAGATGACGAATACAACCTGGGGCAGTGAGTTGCTGGGTCCTCTGCATAAGACGTAGAATGATGTCTGACTCTATGGATTGCTGTTGGGAGAAGAATGGCTGGGCCAGTAGCCAGCATTTTCAGAGAAATCCCAAAGCCTTGTCCATAGCGAGTCAAATGCTCCCTAGGCTCCACCTCAGACCAACAAGAGCCTGGGGACCTCTGGTATGAGCTGACCCCACCTCTGCCAAGCTGACCCAGCTGGTTGCCAAGCTGACATAAGTGCAATTGCATTTGGCCAGGCAGTGGAAAAGCCTCAATTTGCAGATTGAAGTGGAGGAAATTCATTTTCCCTTATTTTTCCAATTTTTATCTGTAAAATAGATTCCTGCAATGTCATTTCTCTGTTCGTTCCAGTCTTTGTTAAGGAAATGAGTTGCTGGAGTTGAATGTCTATTTTATTCTGAGTGCTTTAGCAAACCCCAGGTACCTTGGCTGCATTGATGTTCTGGCCCTTAGAAATTGAGGTGCTCTGGCCAGGGACTTTTCCATTTCAAATTATGCTTCACTTTATGGGGTTTTATTCACAAGGCGCAACAGAAGTCCCATTGAGAGCAGAAGGAACCAGAACAGCCAATTCCTAGATAAGAGTAATAATATAATTCCATTGTGATACCTCCTAATGATCCTTGAGTGGTATATATGGCCCTTTATGATTACAAAGCTAGAATGTGGTGGGGCCAAGAATCTCAGAAAAGTGACTTGCCTAACATCACTCAGCTAGTAAGTGCAGAGCCCGTATTATTATCAAGGTCTCCTGTTGCCTAAACTCTCTGTGCGCTAGCCAGGTGAGGGTGGACTTCGGATTAACTGAATCTGGGTTCTCAGTTGGCTGTGCTTCCTACCAGCAGTATAACATCTCAATAGAACTTCAGTTTCCCCATCTGAAAAGTGGAGGGAGAGGGCGGGTTTTCACCTTGGAAGAATGGAACAGCTGGAGAACAGAATCAGAGGAGTGGTGGCTAGAAAGGGAACTGTAGAGGCAGGCGGGGTTGGATCTACAGGCCTGTAAGACAGAGGAGTTTGGACTTTTTCCTAGGGCATCAGGGAGCCACAGAATGCTGGCGAGAGAGGGTATCAGATTTACACTGAGAAACCCCACTTCCACTGTGTGGGAACAGATCAGGGAGCAAGTGCAACCCTTTGCTGAGTCACATAGCTTGGTGAGTGAAAGGTAGGTGAGATTTCAGTCCCCATTTGGCCCCTTTGGACACCTGACCTTGTCCAGTGAACAGCTCATACTACCACCTGAAGCACTTGCCAAGGTATCCCTTCAAACCAAGACAGATTTTTTCTCTTATGAGAGATTTTGTTACCCTCTGTGAAGGCAATAATTTCTTTCCATCTTATTACACATTTAATCCTTCATACCCACTTCATAAAAGAACGGGCATGGAAGTTTGAGTCACAGTCGGAGCCAAGTATGAACCCCAACTGAGGTCTTTCCTAATCTAAATTTTCTATTCTTTTTCTCCTAACCTCACACCCTCCTCCTATCCATCCACATGCCTCCGACAACACCATATTATAGTTTCACTGATCTAGAATCTGTAGTGTTGCTGGCACCAAGTTAGGGAGAGCTGAAGTCTGGGGGGAGGGGAAGGGCTCAGAAAGATTCTCCATCAGCTACAGGTAATAGGAGAATGTCATGACCTGATAAATTAACTCAACCCTGCCCCTGAGGTCACCAAAACTCCAGGCACTAGAGCAGGGGTCTCTGGCCAGGTCTGAGATGGGCCCGCTGGGCCTGAGCCAGGGACTCTGGAGCTGCCTTCGGAACCAGTGGATTCTGGTTAAGGGTTTGGAGCAGTCTCAGAGGGTGAGCACAAGTGATCCCTTGGTCCTATTCTTTAATACCCCACCCTTAATTTAATGGTCAAGGGAGTTCTAAGTGCAAGTCACAAACTATTGGTTGTAAGCTCAAGACAAACTAGTTTGAGAGAGAGGGATAAAGAATCTGATGCACATAAATGGTCATTCCGGGGGCTGGCTTCAGCATGGTGGAACCAGGGGGCAATTGAAGTTCTCAAGACTCCATCTCCCTCTCCTTCTTGGCTTCTGTCATCTTTGGTTGACTTTATTCGTCACATAGGCCCTTTCCATGAGACATACCAGACTGTCGCTGGCAGTTTCAGACTCCTAAGCTTCCAATTTTGCAGTCACAGTTGAGTGAGGTTGTCATTCTTGTTAGCTCTGGCCGGAGTCCCAGGGCAACCTCTCAGTGGCCATGCCTGCATCCTTGGTCCTCTTTGAATATGTCACTGTTGTTCCCTTCAGAGGGGTGTTCTAACTGGCCAGACTGGGACTGTCCTGTGACCTGGGGAAGGTGGAGTCACAAGTTGACCAGTCCATCAAGACCACCAGGGATGGGGGAGCAGCAGTCTCAAAGGGAAAGTGTGTCGCATTATGAGAGGAGGGAGATGGGGAAGAGCTGGGGCTCCCTAAAGGCTTTGGGAACCAGAGTCCACGATAAGCTCTAAGTGGGTGGGCTCCCCTTTAGATGCATTCCTACAGCCACTCCAGAAGGGCTGGCTCAGGCTGGGTTCTGGGGTCAACAGCCACATGAACCCAGAGCCCTGCTCACATGAAGTCCTCCCTTCTTTGGTTTCCAAGTCTGAAACCTGTCACCTCCTGTCTTAGCACCAAGGAAACCTCTGATGGTTAGTTGTTTTTCAGAGGACAACTCCACCTGCTTAGACTTACAGTTTGGGCACAGGCCCAACGTGTTGTAGGTGCTCAGAAAGGACTTGGCTCATCCACTCCCCCCCACCCCCCAGGTCATGCTCCTTCCTGGATTCCAAGCCCTCCTGCCCCCTGGGCACCAGGAGGCTCACTCATGGTGAAGGAACATGTGGCCAGAGCTGGCACATCATAGGTGAATGAATGAGTGAATGAATGAATGAATGAGTGTGCGGGCGGTCTGACTGACCAAATTAAGCCTCAAAAGGAGGTGAAAAAACAAGGTTTGGCCAAAAAGCAACTCTGGTCAGCTCAAGTCTAGGAGATACCGGATCCCAAATCAATTTTCAGACCTAGAACAAAAATGCATATCTATCCCCCTCCAGTTCTCTCTGCCTCCCCTCCTGAAATCACGCGTCTGTGAGGACAGATGGCCCTGTGTCAGCGTCCCTGCGTGATATTGATGTGAACAGCGAGGGAAAGCGACGTGTCTCAGGGCTGTAAAAATAGACATGCATTAAGAATGCAAGAAGTCAGGCTCCTCCTCTGGCCACGCCAGCAGCGCTATTCTAAACCCGGCACACATGAGTTTGGTAGCCAACCACCCGGCAAGACAGAGCAGTGGTCTGGAACTTGACATTTAAAGAGTTTGAAAGAAATAGAAAGAGGCATGGAGATTTCTTTTTTTAAGCCAGTCTGGCTATTTCTGAATGGGACATGCCAATGAAACTTGAGATCAAATTCACGGCATTTTGAACCATAGGGTTTGAGAGATGGTGGGGGCTGCAAGCGCTGTCTTGTCTGGACTCCTTGCCAATGCAGGGATCCCTTTTGCAGCGCCTCTGACAGTTGGTTGTCAAGTTTCTGCTTGAATACCTCTAGTGACGGGATGCTCTCTACCTCGAGAGGCAGAGTGTTTCACGATTGGACACTGTGGGACGCCTCTGGCTGTTACTGCGCAGTGCATTTAAAAAAATATTGAGTTGAAATCTGTTTCTCTGCAATGCCTCTCTACTGACCCTAGGGTGAAGCCTCTTTTATGTTCTCAAAAAAGTCAATCCACTGTTATTTATTGGGCCCCTGCTATATACTTGGCCCTGCTCAAGCAGCGGTGGAGGCTAAAAGAGAAGATAGTTTCTAGCCAACTAGCTCACAATCTGGGAGAGATAATGAACATGTGTGGAATAATGAGATAGTGCCTGACGACAGGATATTATTAAATTTGACATTGTGTGATTCTGCCTGTTTCCTTTCCCAGTCAAAATCAGTGGCAATTTTTACCACCCCCTGTTGGTTAATGACACCTACATTTTAGCAGTCTCTCCAGTTGGGGGGTTGGAATGACCTTGGCTCATTCTTACCCTTTTCCCCATCTATTCCCTTGAGGAACCCTGCAGAGCAGAGCCTCACAAGCTGTCTCCCACCATTGTCTGCTCTGCAAAGGGATTTGAAATTTCCTGGTATGTTGGCCACCAAGATATTCCCCTCAGGCTTTGACTTCTGCTCTATCTCTTTCTTGCTCCCTACCCTTGCTTACAGTTGGACCCAACAACTCCCTTTGATGGTTTCACCTTTGAGTCTTCCATTTCACTTTCCCACTTGTTCTGATTCTACTCGTTTTTCAAGGTCCATCCGGAACTTGCCTTCTCTGTGGTCTCTGCAGCCAGGTGTAAACAAATCATGTATTTCCGGTGATTGCAGTTTTTTATTTAACAGAAATGCCTACCACCCCTTGAACCTTGTATTGGCTTTTATGGGTCATAGTCCCACGTGGTGGAAAAAAGAAATGGACTTGGTGTCGTAACCTCTGACTCAATTTATAGCTCTGTCACTTACTAGCTGTTTTCTCAGGCAAATCACTAGTTCTTGGGGCCTCAATTTGCAGGTCTGCATTGTGGGAGCAGTTCTGCCCACCTCCCAGGGTTGCTGATGAACTGAATAATGAATGCGGTGAACCTTTGCCAAAGATACAATGCCTTGCAGGTGTTGGTTACTATGGTGGTTTTCTTTTAAAAGAGGAGAAAGCTGGGCTTAGACCCTTTTTATATCCTTGGAATTTATACCAGCAAGAATTCATTGGGTACCTGCTGAATGCCTAGCCCTGTGGAGTGTTCTTTAGCTGTTAAAAGTGAAGCTATGGTTTCTAGCTAGTGAGCTCATAATCTGGGGAGATAATGAACACATGTGGAATAATGAGACCATGCGATTACAAGGGGTATTATTAAATTTGACATTCTGCGAGGCTCCCTAAGAGCAAGGTAGGAGTTCCAAAAGGCAGGCTAGGAGAGCTAGAGTGACTGTGGAGGGCTTCCTGGAGGAGGCTTCCTGGAGCTAGAGTTCGAAGTGTGGGGTAGGGTAACGTCTGGGGTAGTTGAGAGGGCAGCTGAGGCAGGTAGATTTCATTGCAGAGTGATGGCTTTGCCCAGGATTGGATGAGAGAGGGATTCCTGTCCAACCTGGTGCTGGGTGCTCACTTACAGGGGTGGGAGCTGGAAGGCTGCTCATAGATAGCTCCTTATTTGCTGGTAAGAAACCTATAGCTCAATAAGCATTAGTGACTTGACCAAGGCCCCAAAGGAGGAGGCAGAAGAGCAGGGGTTTTCCATTGGATGGGCCAAATCTCAGAAAGCCCTGGAGGCCCTTCTCTTGGAAAATGCCCACTCTCAGCCCCTTCCCCCAGTCAGCCTTGTGACTCGGTCTACCCTGGGGCTCCAGATGGCTAGAGCAGAGCAGGGCACCTTACCCCTGGGTATAGTCCACAGATTGGCCAGTGACCTAGGATGTGGCTTGGCATGAAAAGATGAGCTGGGACAAACAAACTCAGTCTCTTGGGAATTGGAATTAAGAAACTCAGACAGAATGAGGCAGATATAATCACAGGGAGAATCTGAGATGATGTCTTTGGGTAGAGGCAAGACTGGGCCTGGCCTTTGGCAGGCTGAAGCCCAGAGACCATAGAAATCATGAAGAAGCAGCTAGCTCTCAGGCCTTGAGATGGTGGGAAGGCAAGGGGGAGTTGGCTGGGAAAAAGAGATCAGAGGTAACATGCAGAAAAGCTGTGAAGGAGAATGGCCATGCGACCATGCAAACAAATGGGGGCCTTGGGTACTTCTGGCCAGGTCAATTACAACCCAGTCTGTTACCGGACAAAGGCCATGGATTCTTTTGCCCGATGTGCTCAATAATCAATTCCTGAGACACGGGGGTTTCAAAGAGAGAAAGAGTTTATTGTTAGGTGCGTAGTAGGAGGGCAGATGGCCTATTGGCCCAAAATCTGTCTCCCTGAACTACAGTAATTTGGATAGTTTTATTAGAGAAAAGATGAGCAGGGCTTAGGATAATGAGCACAGTGGCCCCAGATGATATAATTAGAGGTGTTCTGACTATCGAGCACGGGCAGATTGATTATATCTTAGTCATAGAATGTATGAAAGAAAATGGTGGAATGAGGTATAGGTGACTTGTAGGTTAAAGTCTAAGCTACTGTGCATGTCATGTGGGCCCACTTTGGTTAGATCCAGTCTTGGTCATCAAGATTACTTTAGATTTGGGGTGCGTTAGCTTTGGGTTGACCCAAGACCCTTCATTAACAAACATTAGGGGCTGTCTTTATGATTACAAGACTCCAAAATAAAAAAACTGGACAACTGGGTACAAATGAAGATTAGTCACAAGGTTTTTACAATCACAGGGCAGAAGATAAGGGCTATACAGTCATTATCAGAGATCAAGGCAGCTGGACTACAATTTAGAGATTTCAGGAATTTCCCTCTGTCTACTCCAATATACCAGAAAGCAAAAAGGAATAACTATGTAATGATTCAGTAATCAAAATCAATCCTCACATCCTGATTTCTCGATGAAAATGCCACAAATGAGTTCTCAGTACCCTTCCAGTTCCCTGAGTGAGTGTGCTTCCGGGATCCCCAAGTGCGAACCATAAACCTTCTGACCTTCTGTGGTCTGTTGCAGAAAGAGGGATGGGACTCTTGTTTGCTATTCTTCTGGGAAAGAGTATTGGTGGACAAACAATAGCATCAAGGAGCATTTGGAGATCCAGACCTGTTTCTCCATCCTTCATGGCATATACTACTTGGGGTGCCCTGACTCTGAGCTTTGAGGAATTAATTGTGAGCAACCCTCCAGCTTAGTACCCACAAGTCTCAGAGACCTCAGGAGACCTCAAGAGAGAGGAGAGTGTGAGGCCACCAGCTACATGGACAGGAGTAGGTCAGAGATTGGTTGACAGGTTAACTTAGCTCAAGAAGTTATGTGTCAAGGAGTGGGGATGTGAACATGAGCCAAAAGAGCTCAGGTGGTAGAAAGGAGATGTAGGGAATGGAGGGGCCTCTGCACATACAGTGTCTGAACTCTAGTCTGCTGCTTGGCTTTTGCCATGGGAGGACCCCATGTTTGGGCTTTGGATTCTCATGAAGTGGCAGAGGGTCCCCAGGGTCTAAGGCTAGTATCCTCAGGCCTGACCAAGGATGTGGGTGAGGAAGCGGGGACTAGAAAGGAGGCCCTCCCTAGAAGGAGTTAAGATGCCATTCCATGAATTCCTAACAAACCAATCTCCCCACATGCTTCCTCCTTCCTAATTTTTGTCATTCAAAATATGTAGTATAGCTTTTATGATGCAACTATGTGATTGTGAAAACCTTGTGTCTGATGCTCCTTTTATCTAGGGTATGGACAGATGAGTAAAAAATTTGGATAAAAATGAACAAATAATGTGGGGGGACAAAGGTTTAAAATGAGTTAGGTAGATGGAAATACTAGTGGTTGATGAGAGGGAGGGGTAAGGGGTATAGTATGTATGAGTTTTTTCTTTTTTCTTTTCTTTTTTATTTTCTGGAGTGATCAAAAGTGATCATGGTGATGAATACACAACTATATGATGACATTAAGAGCCATTGATTGTACACTATGTATGGAATGTTTGCAGATTAAGAATGTTTATGTTTGTATGTTAAGTTTTATCAATAAAAATATAAAAATATATATAGCAAACACACCTTCTTTAGCTTTCTATGGAAATAGAGCTTGGGTTTCAGACCAGGTCTGCGCTGAGTTCTGGCTTTGTCACATTCTTGCAGGAGGACCTGGGAAACGTCATATGAGTTCCCCATCCTCAGGGTTCTTATCTGCAGAATGAGATCATCATACATAATTTAGGGACATGTGAGCACTAAAGGAGATAACGTGTCTGACACAAAGAAAGATCCCAGCCAAGAACAGCTCTTCCCACTGCCAGCTCTGCCCGCTCTGCCCGCTGAACCAGTAGAGAAATCACCCTTTTCCCTTTCTTCTCTCACTTTAGCTCTGGGTTTGCAACGGTCTGTTTGAAGAAGTCAAGTGGACACCAGCCCTTGGGACACCCTTCCTAGATGAGAAGCAGTGATGAGAGATTGACTTCACCTGGGGGAGTCCCAGACCCTGGCCCTCTGTGCTCTCACTTATGTTTCAGGTTATCTGACGGCCTGAGCCTTCCTACCAAGATTGTGACTGATGGATTTCCCCTCAACATCTCTGGAGGGGTTTTTTTTTCTCCTTCTTTTAATTCTTTAAAGATGAGTTCTGATAATTTGGGTTCGTTGACACAAAAGATTCCTAGGTTCCTAGGGGCGGGGAATTTTATTTATTTATTTGTTTTTATTTTTTGGGGGGAATGCGTGGTTTTTGAGGAATCGAACCCAGGTCTCTGGCATGGAAGGTGAGTATTCTACCACTATATCACCTGTGCACTTTAGGGACTAAGAACATATTCTAAGTCACCACCCCCACCATTTCCTCTCTCTTTTCTTCTTTACTTCACTCTAAGGGAAAAGGCTCTTGTTGATGGTAATTCATATACCCTGTCTAGGGGAAAGGGCAGTGAGCAGCCACTTAACCTCCCTGCCCAGTAGACTCTGCCTCTAGCACTGGAACTGAGAGTTGGAACGCGGGATGCAGGAGCAGGATGGTCAGAAGGAGCTGGGACTGCGGTTTCCTACAAGTCAGAAAGCAGCTTGAGAGAGTTAGGCTGGGGCCTATTGTAATTTATATTTTGAGAAGAATTATATTTTGGAAACAGCCAGTCTCTGTTTTGTCCTCCTCTCACTTCCTGGGGTCATGCAGATGTTGAGAGGGGCGGTGAGATTCATGAGCATTGTCCTGCATTGGTTATACAGCCGGAATTAATAGGCAGTAGGGACTCCAGAGTTCTCTACAGAAGGGGCTTAGGGATGGTGCTTGTCAGGGTGGCAGAGCCAGCACACTTTGCTCATAGGTAGACTGGCTATTAATTGGGAGGAGGCTTTGGAGAAAGGCTGATGGAGATGATGGAGCAGTTTAGTCCCCTAAGCCATCTCTTGGTGAGACTTCTGCCCCAAGAATCTCTGGGCCTTCCTATTATTAGCTCCATTCATTTAACTGGGTGAGTAACTCATATACCTGTCGTTATTGCCAGAGTGTCATCATTTTTAGTTCCTGGTGAATTTGGAGATTTGTTATCAGGAGTCTTTTGAGAAAGGGTCTTGTCTCCTGTCCAGTCTTTATAACCCAGCATCTCAAGCAACCTTGGCCCAGACCATTGAGGATGGATGAAAACTGGGAAGCTCGCTGTGAGAACGGGTGATAATAAAGGCTTGGAGATGCTCATAGCCCCTTTGTTCTTTTATTTGCCCAGCCTTGACAAAGAAGTCACAGTAAACTAAATGGTATTTGGATGGTGAAAGCAGAGGCTGCGTGCTGGAGGAGATTACATTGTCTAATTCATCTCAAAGGGAAGATGGTTCTCAAACCAGAAATGGTTTTCTGAACCCTGGGTGAGAGCTTGCATCAGAGTTTTCCTTTTAAAATACTCAACTTACTTGATTAGATGGCTGATTCCAGAATGTGTGATTTTGCAGGCAGAATACATGCACGGTATGAGCTAAGTAAGCTCCATGAATGATATGAGAAAATGCCAGGTCTCAGATGCCTCCAGCCTTGCTGGGGAAGAAAAATAGATAAGAACAAAGTAACTGCAGAACAAAAAAGGCCTGAACCAAGAGACAGGGCTCCATCCACACAGAGGCCTCTTCCAGGAGGCTTCTGAACTCCTCAGTGGGCATTGAGTTGCTTTTTCCCTCCCCTCTGCAACCCACAGTACTTGGCTAGCGATTCTGTTATTGCAAGGATTAGATTTATAGTTTATTATAGTAAAATTCTTTATACATCTGTCTCTTTCACTAGACCAAGAGTCAACAGACTACAGCTCATTTGTTTTTTGTAAATAAAGTTTTATTGGAATAAGGCCACACTTGTTCATTTGCACATTGTCTGTGGTTGCTTTCATGTTACAAGGGCAGAGCCGGGTGGTCGCAACAGGAGATGATCTGCCAAGCTGAAAATATTTACTTTCTGGCCCTTTACAGAAGACATTTACATACCCTGCATTAGACAACAGGGTGCTGGATGGCAGGGACTGGGGCTTATTCACATTTCAGTCCTTGGGCACAGTGCTTTGCACAAGGTGGACTTCCATAAATGCTTAATAAAGGAAAGAAGTCTCGAAGCAGGAGAGAATGAAGAGCACCAGGGGGAAACAGTTAAGTTATTTAAGAACAAGAGCAGTTTTCAAGCACTTTGAAAGCCTTCATTTACATATACAGAGTTGATAAGCTAATTACACAACAATTTTGTCCAAACCATTAAAGTAGGTCCCCTAAGGTCTTGTTAGATAACACCTTGTTAACCTAGTTCAAGGAAACCTGCTGTTTCTTGAAAATAATAGTTCAATTTCTGTAACTCAGACTGGTCTCTCCCCACCACTTCTATCTCTTTGTAATTTTACTTAGACATTAAATAGACATTTCCTCTGAATTGGAAGCAGCTAATAAAATAACGTGGTATAGCATTTCACAATCGGCAGAGGCTGATTCCTTGTGTGTGATAGCCCTATGCTGGGGGCTCACTAAACTTTCCCAGGGCCTATGAAACTGATTGTGACTTGGAAATTTAAAAAGCGTTGACACCCGAATTAACACTCCCTGCAACTGAATAAAACCAACATAGAAAGAAGTTTAATTAAAAATCTACTAAGCAAATGACATCCAGGGGCAAAAGTCTCCCTGACGACGTGGGACATGACTCCCAGGGATGAGCCTAGTCCTGACCCTGTGGGATAGACAGCACCTTCCTGACCAAAAGGAAAAAAGAAAGTAACAAAATAAGGTATCACTGGCTAAGAGAGTTCCAACAGAGTCAAGAGGTTATTCCGGAAGCTATTTTTACACTAGCTTCAGCTAGATATTGCTAATTACCAGGGTTTGCCAAACAGCAACTAAAATCACCCCTGTCAACCCTAAAGAACACCTAAGGCTTTATCTGAAATTCTACAAAAGTTTCACACACTAAGATTACTTCCCAGAAACCTACAACCCCCAGATGGCTTCCTGGGCCAGATAAGTCTTTAAACCCAGAGAGGCCAACCTCTCCAAGAACGTCAACTAGTTCTATTCCCCTATCCCATATTATCAACAGCCCTTCCCAAAATGGAAAAGTTAGAATAGGCATAGCTTAAATACCCTAAAGATTGGGAGAAGGATCAAAGGAAAAGGAGGAGTTATAACAGATAAGATAGGATTTATCAAATGAGTATGACTGCTGAATCATTATATTGATATTTCTTTCAGTGTTCAGTGTCTTGGAGCAGCTAGAAGGAAAAACCTAAAATTATGGCTCTGTAACTCATACAAAACTCTAAAATCTGTTCTATAACTACTTGTTAAAATGTTCTTTGAAATTCGTTTTTTTATATATGTTATATTTCACAATAAAAAATGTCTACTAAGCAAATGACATTGTGCCAACTTCAATTCAACTTTTAGAGTTATTTATAAATTATAGAAAATAGGGGATGTGGGTGCCTTTAAAGATGTTTGACAAGATGTGGAGGAAGGGACTCCAAATATAGGAATGGGTGCAAATGGGGATCTAGGTTTTGTGAGGTTCAGAGCCCACGGGCCCATAAGCCTATCTTTTTAAATTGTATTAAAAAAATTTTTTTTTGTTCTGGTAACATTTATATCTCACAAAATTTCCCATTTGAGCCACTATCTTGCGTACAATTCAGTGACACTTAATTACATTTAACATATTGTGTTCCTGTCATTCCTTCCCATCACCAAAAGTTTTTCATCACCTTAAACAGAAACTCTGTACCCATTAAGCAATAACTCCCTATTTCTACCCTTCAGAGACCATATGCTTTTAGGGACTCTCTTTAAGAATGTGGATATTATAACATCTTACTTTTGCAAATTTTGCACAAATATATGACCATGTGAGCACTTTGCTAGGCCTCTTTCAGGGGCCCTGAAGTTTAAGCTTTATTAGCCTGATGATAAATTCTCCTCTGAGTGGGTGGGTTTCTTAGAAATCTTCATAGTCAAGTCAGCTTGGAAGTGCTGGAAACTCAATCTTGGAGATTCACAACTCCTGTTAGCTCTTTAAAGGTCCTGGGAAGTCCCACAATTTAGGAAGTTAAGTTTGTTTGGCCTAGAGTTTCCAAAACTGTTTTTGCCAGAGAGACCCACTCTGGGGAAATGTTTTTGAATAACTGAGAAACAGCCTTGGAAAGGCTGACCAAGTCCCTCCCATCTCCAACCCAAGTCCTGTAATGAGCAAATTATGGCATGGACTTTGAACCCTCTGCTAGCTCAAGAGTGGAGATTGTTCCAACTTCAGATTTGCAGATGTAGCAGATGGTCGAGATGACTTTCTGGCAGGATGGTTGGGAGGGGAACTACTAGCTTAGAGGACAGAGACAGAGTTACTCACAAGGGATTTCTAATGTGATAAACCCTTTCCTAAAAAAAAAAGAAAAAGAAAAAGAAAAGATTCTGTGGTTCCAGTTTTTTTCTCTCTCTCTCAGCTTTTAAAAAGGGAATTTATTAAGTTATAAGTTTACAGTTCTTAGGCCATAAAAATGTCCAAACTAAGGCACCCAGAGAAAGATACCTTGACTCAAGAAAGGCTGATATCTGTCACATAGGAAGGTACGTAGCTGGCGTCTGCTGGTCCTTGTTCCCAGTTCTGTGGCTTCCAGCTTCTGATCCCAGTGGTTTCCTCTCTAAGCATGTGTGGGCCTTCACTTAGCTCCTCTGAAACACAACTCTGGGTTCTGACTTGCTTAGCATCTCATGGGAAGGCACATGGTGACATCTGCAGGGCTTTGCATCTCCAAATATCCATGTCTAGGTGTTTTCTCTCTCTGTCTGCACTTTAAGCATCTCCAAATATCTGCATCCCTGGCAGCTCTGAAGCAACTTCAAAATGTTTCCCCTTTTAAAGGACTAATTAAGACCCACCTTGAATGGGCAGAGTCACATCTCCATCTAATCCAAATGTCATACCCACAACTAGGTGCATCACATTTTTATGGAAACAATTCAAAGTTTCCACCCCATAATACTGAATCAGGTTTAAAAGAAACATGACTGCCCCTACCAAATTGCATCAGGAAAAAAGACATGACTTTTCTGGGGCACATAACACCTTCAAACTAGCACACATGGATTTTTTTTTTTTTCAGTGGGAAATATTTTTAATCAAAGAATTGTACATTTTCTTCCCACAAATTCTGCTTTGTATTAGGAAATGACATTGTGATCCATTTCACTACAAGTAAAATATTACAAAATATTTACAATAAAATATTTAAAATAAACACAAAAGCCAAGATGGGGTGAAATAAACTGGTTCCTCAGAAATCTTTACTCCAGTGCCAACAACATACAAGAGAGTAAAAACAGATTAAGTAACTGAGATCCCCCGATGACGTTTCAAAAGAATTGGAGAAGGGAAAGAAATGGGATGGAAATGGTGATATGAAAAGGAATGGATGTTAGCAGCACTGCTTCAATAATCAATATATTCTGAGTGAAATACCCCTTCCTATATGCAGTAAATTTTGACCAAGGCTAAACTTTAGGATATTCTTTGCACTGAAATTAAAATATACCTTGACAGTGGAAGTAGCTCTTTCACCTAATCTTAATAAGAGCCTCTTTCTCCATGAACCACTGATGTGAACAGAAACCTGTTATAGAATGAAAAGCTGTCACAGTAACCCTTCCATTTCTTTCATGAAAGCTTCATACACATCATCCTTAGTTTGTACTGAGACAGGAACAGAAGGACCAGATTTGGGGGCTGCTTTGGCAAGAGGTACAGCAGAATCATCCTCTGACTTTCTTTGGGGAGCAGCAGTAGCCCCTTTATTCTCCCGACGTACCCTCAGTGCAGTGGGCACAGATCTAGTCATCTCCGCCTTGGGATTAGTGATCTGTGGCTTGGCACTGATGGCTGCTGTGGCTTTCTTCTCAATGTGGCTGCACTTGTATCATCCGCCTTGGGTCGCTGAATCAAATTGGGTGGGGCACTTAAAACCCCTGGGTTTGGCAAGGGAGCTGGTGGGAAAAGCCCAGGTGGGGCAGGTCCAAGTGGAGGCACCAAAGGTGGGCGCATCATGCCAGGACGAGGTGGAGGGATACCTGGAGGTGCAGGGGGAGGTAGCCTTGGGGGAGGTCCCCGAGGAGGAGGGCCGGGGGGCAAACCTGGAGGTGGGCCTGGGGGAGGGCCAGGTGGTCGGCCTGGTGGGGGTCCTGGAGGTAAAAGTCGGGGCAAAGGCCCTCGGAGTCCTGGCATTCCAGGTGGTCTCAGGAATGGAGGTGGCCCAGGAGGAAGGCCTGGAGGTGGTCCAGGTGGCCGTAAAGGTGGTGCTGGTGGTGGTCCAAGAGGAGATGGTCCTGGCATGGGAGGTGCTTGTATCTGAGAAGGAGGAACAGACTGTGGAGGAGCCTGCTGCTGTGAAGAAGCTGCAGATGTACCATCTGAAAGAGATTCTTCTTTATGCTGTTTTTGTGACTGCTTTTCTGTTTCAGAATCATCAGAATCATCTTCATCATCATCCTCTGAAAATTCCTCTACTTCTCGTCCCTCCTCTGGGATTTCCTGACCTGCCATTCAAAGCATCATGGCTTGAAGAGGAGTCAGTTTCTTCATGTTCTTCTTTTTTTTTTCTTGATTTTCCAGGCATATCTGCAAATCGTATACTCAGACTTGACTTTTTTTCTTCAGTGTTGTCTCTCTCACTATCATCACGGTGCACAAATTCATCTACCTCACTTTCTCCATCTGACCTGTCAGTATCACTGTCATCAGTGCTGTCATCATGTTTACCTTGATTCATGTCCTCAGGATAGCCATCATCCTCACTGGTGCTGGAAATATCGTCATCATGCCCTCGCTGAGCAAGTTCAGGACTATATAACATATCTTCGTCTCGCCTACGAGGAGGAAGATCTAGGGCAAAGCCTACTTTACGGCCATACATCTGCAAGACTTGAGGAGGAGGTGGACCAGGGGGAGGACCAGGAGGTTTTCTACCAGGGGGCAAACGTGGAACACCATGTCCAAGAAGAGGAGGTATAGAAACTGCCCGAGTTGGAGGTCCATAGGCTGAAGTCTTTTTAAGGATAGAAGGTGGCTGGGCACCAGGAAGTGGAATGTCCTGGATCAAGATGTTGGAAGGAGCATGAGGCATATCTGGCAAAGGAATACTCTCAACTTCCATGTGCTGAGCATTCTTGACAGCATCAAAATATTGACTAAGTTGAGCCCTCTTTTGTTAATATTCTACTTCTAGCTTTCTCAATTCTTTGTAAATATCTGGATTCTCTTTTTCATAGAATCGTAGAATACGTTCAAAGGTTTCACGCAGCTTTTGACGTTTGTCTTTCAGCACCTTCTCATTTAACTGGGGCTGTTGCACAGGGTTAAATTCCATTTCGTCTAATTTCTCCATGTCTCGGATAATCTGTTTGGGATCCTTCATCTTCAAAACTGCAGCTCGTACCATCATGCGCTGTTTTTTGTTCTTCTTTAATTCTCTCTTCCGAGCTTCCTTTCGGGCCTGGTCTGTGGGGTTCATAAATTTTCCACTCTTGGTGGATGATGTAGATCTCCGTCCCATGTTTAAAATCTGTATTGTTTACTTGTTCATCAAAAAAAAAAAAAAAAAGGCAACACTTCTGCTGAATTCCCGGGACTGCTAGAATTGGGGTGTGGGCGATTTCTGGCCTCTTTTACTTCGTAGGGGTCTTCACCTCAGCCCCTCGTTCAGGTAGTCAGCCACCGCCATCTTGAAAGCTCCCACACATGGATTTTTGATTTCCATTTTTTTTTGCATTGTCCTGTTTCATTCTTTGAACACTTGATGAAGGACTGGCTATATAATTTGCAGGTCCCTGTGCAAAAGAAATTGCTGGGACCTTCTCTTAAAAAATTATTAAGAATTTCAAGACAGCAAAAGAACATTAAACTAAGGGGGGGGTGGGGGTCCCTTCTGAATGTGAGCCCTGAGCGATTGCACAGGTCACAGTTCCATGAAGCTGGTCCTGGTTTGGTGCCTATTTATGATTACCTAAAAAAGATCAAAGTTCAAAGTTCCAAAGAGTTTTAAAATCTGTATGGGGGTGGGGGTCTATGGGTTTAAGAGAGTGGACTATGATTTTTGCATAATGGGCCAGATCTGGACACTGGACCATGGAGACGTATTTTTCCAGGGGTGAGTCATTAATGAAGCATTCTCAACATCACTCAGCCTTTTCAATGATCCGCCAGCAGTGCCGTTGAGTAGTTCACATCATCGCTGTAATTAGTTGGTGCTTCTCAAGTGAAAACTGGGCTCAAATCCGGGTGTTTTAAAAAAGCAGCCTGGTTACTCTATATCCAGATAGACGGGGTCAACCTACAACAACCCCCTTTCCTGGCTTGTAATAATTAACCCCTTCTATCAAGGGACTTGGTCTAAGTGTCTTGCCTATAAATAGTAATTTTGATTGTAGTGAAGGGTTGAGAAGGCAGGAGCATAGGAGAGAAGGGCTTTGCCTGTTGGAGGCCTGGCATTTTCAGAAGCAGGAGTGTGGAGACATAGCAGCAGCAGAATCAGGGCCCAATTCTTTTATTGTCTTGTGGCTTAGGGTCACAAATGGGTTGTTATCTGCAGGTGAGGTGAATCAGACATTGGGTAAAGGGTCTCTGGGAGCCTTGGCCTCAGAGTAGATGAAGGACGGTTGGAGAGAGCTCTGTCTCCTCCTTAACCCACTCTGGGGCTGAGGCTCTCAGAAACCCCTTTCCAAGTGCATTCTTGCTGGACTTCCAGCTTCCAGGCCTTGGGAAACTGCAGGGACACTTGGTCCAATGGTTGAGGCATCCATTCCTATCACAGTGTGAGTTTGGCCAGGTCCACAGAGCTGCTTGGCAGCTTCTCTTCTGAGAAAGGGGGTTCTGTGTCCAAAGAAAGAGAGAGTAAATCCTGTAACCTTATAGTATGACCAGGGAAGGGGATAGGAGTGTGAGTAAGTATATGACTTTCTTTTCTTGCCTCCAGGGAAACCCTTGCAAATAGCACGGTTTTGTTTAACCAGTTTCCCTGTTTTTACTTTCAACCTCTTTTTGGTCCACAGTCATTGGTGCTGCTGTATGGAGCTGAGGAGAACTAGGAGGGAGGGAAAGCTGGGCCCAGGGAGGGTCCTGGAACGACAGGGCCTCTGCCTTGCTTTGGGGACAGCACAGGACAGTGGATGGGCCAGAGGCTGGGCAGGCCATGGCTCCAACTCTCACCAAGACTTTTGAGACTTTTCCTTGTTGGCGGGATCATCTATTCAGTATTGTCTAGGCACATTTTCTGTATTTGTTCAGATGTTAGGCCATGTAGATTTGGGAAATATGATTATCTCATTATTCAGCCCAAGTCATAAAATGCCCCTGTGTTTGTATGTTCTTGTGTTTACTCTCTTCCTCCCAATGAGAAACAAAATTCCCAGTGAGTCCAGATAAGTCGTTAGGTTGAGAGCAAAGAAGGTCAACACAGGTACAGTGTGCTGATTTGTTTCTGATTGCCCTAGAGAACCCTTAATTCATAAACTAAATGGTGAGGGGAGATGAATTAGATCATCATCCACAAGGGGAGGTTTCATGTCTCCCAGATAACCTGTGAGTGGTTTTTTTTTTTTGCACGGGCAGGCACCAGGAATCAGACCCGGGTCTCTGGCATGGCAGGCGAGAACTCTGCCACTGAGCCACCATCGCACCACCCCTGTGAGTGGTTTTGCTTTGGAAGAGTCAGCCTTTTCATCCTATCCTTGTAATCGCAGATGACTGGAGGAGCCAATGACCTCATCTGTGTCCTTGGGCGAATCCTTCCCTGTCTCTGGGCCCCCACTGCCCATCTACAAGCAGGAGACAACAGACCAGCCTGTCTCCACGCTGGTGACCTTTATCTTCAAAGCCCTCAGCCTTGTGGATGCCTGTCAGTCTGAGAGTTGGGTCTGTGGGCACGGGAAGAGGCAGCCTGGGAGAAGTCAGCCTGCAGAAGAAAACTCAGACCAAAAAGCCCTCACCTGCCATACTTCTAGGGAGTTGGCGTGTTTCTCCACATGTGTGGTAAAGTTTTGATGTAGACTCCAGTCTCTACTAGCAGGTGTTGTAGGGAGGGCTAGTGGGCTTCTCATAGTACCATTCTGGCAGTTTATTCTCATTGCTTTTCTTCCTGCATGTGCCACAGAAATAATCCTGTATCTGAGCCCTGCCATTTACTGAGGTTTATCATGGGTGAGGCACTGCACAGAGGACCAACATGCAGTAGCTCATTTATTCCTTACAGGAATCCCTTCAGGAGGGTGTTATTATTTCTATTTTATAGGGAAGAGTGTTGGAGTTCAGAGATATTCGGTAATTTGCTCAAGGCCACACATTTAACAGTGTCAGAGCTGGGATGTGACTCCAGCCACTGGAAGCCTAAACTCTTAACCACTTTGCTTTATGTCCTTTCATTAAGGGTCTGTTTTAAGATCCATCAAAATTAAGAATGCCTCCTTCTCTGATCCACAGCCTTCTTTGATGGTTCTTATCATCACAAGACCAGACCAGACACCAAAAGGCAGAGACAGCCAATAAGGGTTTTTAAATTCTCTTTACTGCCTTATAAAATGGAGTGCCAAGTAAAGCCCTCGGGCTGCCCATGCTGCTCCTGGCTCCCCATAGGAGCCAGTCTGCCCAGTGGGCCAGGACCCAGATGGGCTCAGCCCTCTCCAGGTTTTGGGGGCGGATGGCTGAAGTGCTTGCTTCCTAGCCCAGCCTCTACCAGCACAACAGAGGACCCACCCAGGGCTGGGAAAGAGGGTGGGGGAGCCAGGAAGGGCATCTGATCCTCTCTGTGGCTTTTCCTGAGACCAGTGGTGACATCCAATCATGGCTCCCCCTTAATTCTTTTGGAACACTGAAGGGCAAGTATTTTTTCATCCTATTGTTTTACAGAACCATTAAAAAGCTAACCAGCACGGCTTTTAGATGATGAAGGATTTTTGAGGATTTTGCAAACGTTATATATTCCCTTCCCCCTGCCCAGCTTCTGGGAAAAGACACCCAGATCGAGGTAGTCATTTGCTCAAGAGAATAGCCGCTGCCCATCCATTCCATTGCACTGTGGCGAGGTCACAGGGTCTCAGACCCAAGAGGAACCTTCCCTAAGGGTGCCCCTCAAACATCTTGTCCCTTACATTGGCACAGTGCTCCCACAGATTTGTGGGCTCGTTTGGTCTTCATTCTTTGAGGATACCACAACAACCTGCTTTCTCCATGTCACAGAGAAGGAGACTGTGGCCTCAGGGCTAAGATGGGACCCTGCCAGCTCCAGTCAGTGGCTGCAGCAAGACCCCAGGTTCTTGGTTCTATTCCTGGATTCTTTCTACCCAACAGCTCTCATGCATGAGCATGACGGGTCAGAGAAGACCCTTATTTCTGGATTTTCTTCTTTCCTGTTGTAGCCTTCTGACCAATGTTCAAAAAAGTCACCTCTTCCTACCTTGGGTCTCGCACCCAAAAAGTTTGTATGTGAGGCAGCTGCCTCCGAGAAGACCAGAAAGTCCCAGCTAGGCTTATGAGCAATGGAATCAGTGTCAGAGCCTTGATCTCTCTGAAAAGTTGTTATTAAATTCCGTGCGTGGCCCTGACCTGGATTTAAAGATTTACAAGAAGACAAATTCCAAACAGATGCCCATTAGGGCCCTGACAGCCGCAGCTTAAAGATAACATTTACATTCTGCCGGGGTTTGTATCTCTCTGTTCCCCACTCAGCCCCTCTCCTGCCTCCAGCGGGATCAATACCTCCACCGAGGTTACGGGGAGGTGGCCGCATTCTTTTGAGCTGTTTGCTCAGCGCTTGGTCTGCTCTGCAGCACGCCGGGCCCTTCTTCCAGCAGGCCTGTTTGCCCAGCATTAGGGCTGTTTGCCCAAACACCTAGCCCGATCCAAGGGGGCTCAGCTTTCTAAACAGTGGGTACCCATATCTGTCAATCAGTAACACCAATCGGGTTCCTGAAACGGACGGCAGATGTGGCCAAGTCCAATATTTGCCCAAACGCCACCCCTTCCCCCTGCACCTGACTTGACGAGGCGGCGGTCGCTGTTCGCCAAGCGCGCAGGCTACCGGAAAGAGGGGATGGTGGCAAAGAGGGGGGTTCCAGGAAAGAAGGGCACACGAGCAAACATGGTGGGCCTTTATGAGCGGTAATTTACTGTGATACACAGCGATGACCTGCTCAGCCAGCCCTGGTGTAATTAAAAATGGCAGGCGCTGGCAAAGGAAGCTGGGTTTGGACTTGTGAAGCTTGAGGTTGGATCCAGGGGTTGGCCTGGAGTCCTAGGTGAACAGAGGGACATTAGAATATTATCAAGCCCAGGAAATCAACTCCAGGGTGAGTGAGAGAAGACACCTTAACAAAAAGGGTGAATCTCAATGAACCTAGGTCATTTACATTCGAGAGGGGCTGTCATGCCTCACTCAGGGCTTGGCTCAGAGTAAATGCTTAATAAATGTTTATTGAAAGAACAACCTAACATTTGCACAGTCAATAAAGCTCTTTGTTATACATTAGCTCATTTTATCCTTAAAGAGCCCTAGGCGGTGGGGAGGACTAAGTCCTCCTGTTGTAAAGGGGAAAACTGAGGCTCAGAGAGAGGAGCTGGCTCGGATTGTGTCCCACCAGCTGGTGGTGGTCGCTTTGAGATCCAAATCCCAAAGACCCTTTGGCTCCAAAGCCTGTGCATATAGATCTGTACAAAATAGTACAAAATAGTCCACTTCTCGACATTCGGGACTGGGAAGAAATAGGCTCTTACACATTGTTTTCCCCCTTCTGATTAGGATGTTTTTTTACACAAAATATTTAAAAACTGGACTGTCCAGCAAAGTCACTTAATTTCCCCTATAGTTCCTAGCACTGTGCTTAATAAATATTTGCTGACTCATTCAGCTGTGGAGGCCAACCTCTGGTTGCTATGGCGACTCTCCAGAGCAAAGCTCAGGCAGATTAGAGGACAAGCAAAGCCAAAAGACTCTCTGGCTGCCAAGTGTCCAAGAGGGGCAGCCTGGAGTTGGGGTTGGGGGATGGGGAGACGGGGCGACTCCCAGAAGCCTTGGCTGGGTGCACGGCCATCCTTTGTATCCCCGTGGCTCTGTGAAGGGGTAGCTCGGTGGGGGCTGGGCTGCAGACACCGTGGGTGTCCGTGGTGGCAGGGGTTGCCGAGAGACCATATTGGGCACGGGGCAGGCCCCAGAAGTGACGTGACCTGACACGGATATTGAGGCCACACCGCCTTGCATTCTAATTCCATCTCTGCTCTTTAGGCCTGTGAGATCTTGGGCTGGTGCTCTAGCGTTCCCAAGCAGCTGTTTCTTTGGAAAATGGAATAATAAGGCAACTTCCATTGGTTACTTGTGGGTGGGAAAAGATCTAAGGCACTTGAAAGCACCAAGCACAGGGCTTGGCACAAGGCAGAGGTCAACTTAAGTACTGAAAATAGCGCTCTCCCATGCTCCACCTCTTAGTGCCCAGAGTAACAAACTTTTTAGAAGAGGTAAACAGCTCTGGGTGGTAATCCCTCTCCTGACTTAAAGTAACTGTTTCAACCTAAGTCTTGGAGGGGACCATTCCAGAGACTGGGTACTGGAGTGAAGGGTGCAAGTTGGGGGACGTGTAAAGGAAGGTGGCATCTTTGAGAGGGAGGCAGGGCTGTGTGGGGGTTTCTGGTTGTCTTTGGAGTGAGGGAGCAGGGCTTGGAAAGGGAGCTGAGAGAACTCCAGAAATCCGGCAGTTTTGCTAGGGTTCTGGCTTGTAGGAGCTGGAAGCAGGTGGGTGGCAGGGCAGGTGTAACCATTTGAGCACTCTGCAGTGTGCAGATTCCTTTCACTTCCGTCATCCATCATCTCTCTCCTAAACCTCCCACATCATAGGCCCACAGCCTAGGTACATTTGCCGGACCCAGTGCAAAATGAAACCTCTGGCTTCTTGTTTTAAAAATAAGAATTTCAAGATGGCAACAGGGGAGCATGCAACCAAGCACACGTCCTTCTGAGCATGGGACCTCAGTGACTGCCCAGGCATCTCCCCCGTGAAGCAAAGCAGCTCTGAGCCTCCAGGTGGGCTTCTTGCGAGGAGCTGTTGTGAATTGCTGGGAGGCCCTCCCCTGCTCCCCTGCTGAGAATAGAGTCTGCCTCCTTGGTTGTCCCTCTGGGTTAGAAGGGCTGGCCTCAGACCGGCCTGTGCATCCATCCTGGTTCTGCCACCAAGAGGCTTGGGATGGGACATTCAACATCTTGGAGCCTCTGAGTCTTCCTTATAAAATGGTGCCAATACTTTCTTCATCAGGTTACTGAGGGGTTAAATGAGAGGATATAAACAGTGTGGTGCTGGACACAGTGTTGGCACTCAGTAAACTCCAGTGTCCCTCCACCCCACTTGTCACACTAGACCAGGCTGGACTCTACAAAGGATTTGAGTTGGCTTAAAACAGTTCATAAACAAGAAAAAAACATAAGTGGATTGAAAATTCAAATGCCCTAAGAGGCCAAGCAGAAAATAGACATGAAAGAAATAGGCCCCATGGCAGGGCTTAGGGTGTGGTGGGGACTGTGGTAAAATGGAGGTATTGTGCCCTATCTCTGAAATTCAAAAGAAAGAACTTAAACAGACGGATTCCACAAGATAATTAGGCTGTGGGAGGTCATTTTGCAACTTTTGAAATAACAAATAGATTTAGGATGGGGAAACTATCTGCATTAGGTTGACACAAAGGAGAGAGATTAAAATGCTGTCTAATGCGAGCTATAAATTTGGCTTTAAGCTTCTCAGCTACCAAAATAATAAAGGCAATATAATCAGTTACATCCTTCTAATTGACTATGAAGGAGAAATATGTGGCGTGTCCTGTCAGCTAGTCTGAAAGATGCCTTTGGGGGCTTCGTTTAGGATATCTGGAAATGTATTCTGTGCCAAGAATTGGGGAGTGGGTGTGGTCCCCTCCCACTATGGAGGCATTAAGCTGGGGTAGAGGAGTTTAAAGACAACAATAAATTTGGCTGAAATTTGTTCTGCTCTTATTACCACTGTACACTGGCAATTGTAAATAATGTCCGTGATAAACTACTTCTCCATGAAAAATCTTTTCTTGGCTTAGCATGTAAGTGGTATTGTGTATAGAGTTTGTTGATGATGGTAAACATACATATATGCGTTTCACATTAGGGTAATTTTATCACTTATCCTTTTTTTTATTGTAAAAAATAACATATATATACAAAAACAATACGTTTCAAAGTACACTGCAACAATTCGTTACAGAAGAGATTTCAGAGTTTACTGTTGGTTACAGTTCTACAATTTTAGGTTTTTCCTTCGAGCTGCTCCAGGGCACTAGAGACTGAAAGAAATAGGAATATAATGACTCAGCAGTTATAGTCCTTTGTTCAATCCTATCTTCATTGTTATAACTCCACCTTCTTCTTTGAACTTTCTCTCACTCTTTAGGGGTATCCAGGCTGTGTCCTGTCCAACTTTTTCACGTTGGAAAGAGGTGTCAATAATATGGGATGGGGGATGGAACTAGTTGATGTCTGAAGAGGCTGGCACCTCTGCATTCCAGGACTTAGCTGGTCCAGGGACCCATCTGGAGGTTTTAGGTTTTGGAAAGTTACCCCAGTTCAGGGAAGCTTTGTAGAATCTTATGTAATGCCTTAGGTATTCTTTAGGAGTGGCAAGAACATATTACTCATCCTTTGATAAACACTTTTTAAAAACTTTTTTATTGTATAATGTAACATACATACAAAGCAAAGAAATAAAAAAGCAGCAGTTTTCAAAGCACTCTTCAACAAGTAGTTGCAGGACAGCTCCCAGAGTTGTTGTCATGGGCCACCATAGGATCCGCTCAGATTTTTCCTACTAGCTGTTTCAAAATATAGGAGGTTAGAAGGAATAAATATTTTTTATCATCACAGTAGACTTCTTTTCTTTTTTGTGAAAAATAACGTATGTACAAAAAAGCAATAAATTTCAAAGCACAGCACCACAATTAGTTATAGAATATATTTCAGAGTCTGGCATGGGTTACAATTCCACTGATAAACACTTTTATTGTACATGGAAGCTAATTTGGAGAATTCCTAGTTAAAGATTTGGCTCCTGAAAGGTAGACCCACTCATATGCATTTCAAGAATCACTTTGTCACAAACAGAACTGTTTGTGTTTTCTTTAAGTCCAGTTTGTGTTTCCATGTTCTCACTGAAATTAAAATGTAGATTAAAAATAAACAATGAATGTCCGGCAATTATAAAGATGAAGAAACCTGACTTGAATTACTTTAATTCAGTCCTTCTAGATGATTTTAGTTTATATGTGAAATATTTTACTGAATTGTAATACTATATTAAAATTTGAAACTTGGTTTTAAATGAATGATAGAACAAAAGCCAGAAAACTGGATTGCCTAAATTGTACCTTTTGCTGATACTTTGGGTTTATTTAAAATCCTTTTATTGGTTACTGGCTAATTATTTACGTAAATTATTATTATATCAGACTGTAATCAAAGGATCAAAGTTCAAACTGATAGGTATGTATAAAAACCACTGTATAAACAATTGTACTTTTTTGTCCTCTGGGAACTTGGAATGACCTGCAATGCTTTGTGGTATTGTAGAACCAGCAACCGCATCCTGAATTTCTGAAGATATTTTAAGTGTGTGCCTGTACCACCCTGAAACGGTATCAGTGCAGTGGAGTTCAACAAAGAAAAATAAAACAAGCAAAGGAGGAAGCAATGGAAGCAACGTCTGAATATATTTAAAATAAGTAATACCTTCAACATTGTGTATAGCTAACAAAAATTCTGAAGAAATGCCGATGGGCACGTTCAATGTACCTGGACTATGATTTCTTTTCATGGCTTTCTTGGAAAATAATAGAGGTTTTTTGTATGGAGAGGGTGAGATTGATTAGTTGGTGTCAAACCTGCTAGTTATGCCACTGCTTTTCTACCATGCTCTGGAAGGGAGGAAGGAGCAGGGGTCTGGTGGCCAGTCTCAGTCAGGGGCAGAGGCGTGACCAAGTGGGAGCCTGACTTCTGTTCGATCCTCATTCACAATGGCTCCCACTTCCTTGAGAAGGGGTGTCCATTTAGGCTCTTCTGTTGTAAGGAGCAGAAACCTATTGAGGCTGGCCCCAGCCAAGGGTGTAAGGCGGCTCCACACTCCCGCTCCACACCTGTGACCTGTCCTTTCCGGAGGGACAACACTGATGTGACAGGAGAGACCCGTAAAAGCTCACGGCTCCCCGGAGTTGCTCCAGATCGTAGCAGCCCCTCCATCTACTTTCAGTTCGTCCTGCTCAGACAGGGGTCATTGAGAGGAGGCAAATAGGCAGAGTGGGAAATTTGTAATAATTCAGTCAGCAAGTATATATTAACTGCCTTCTTTGGGGCCAGGCCCTGTGCTGGCACTACAAAGTAAACAAAAATGGAGAGACCCAGTGCTGCTCCCGTGGGGGAACTGTGACATACGTGTGCATCACCGGAGTTCAAGGAAGGGCGGGAGGCCAGCTCCAGGAGAGAGGCAGGCCGGCTGTTCGGGAGGTTCCAAGGAGAGGGAGAGTATTTCGTCCTCGGGGTCTCAGGGAAGGACCTTTGTGGGATCTTAGACGCACTAAGAGAAGGTCTTTTGGAAGCTGACATGCTGTGTTCATCTCCTAGAGGCACCGCTTAGCAGCTCTGTGGCCTTGAGCTAGCCCACCCTGCCTTCTGAGAACTCGGAGATGAGGGGTGGTTGACATAAATCTCGCAGGCTGGATGCCGTGAGGACACAGTGAGGCAGCTGCAAAGCCCCAGCCTCTGCCCAGAGTTAGTGCCTCATGGCATGCTCCCTGGGCCTCCTACGGGATTCCCCTTGGGTGGTTCTCAACTCTGAGGCACCGCAGAATCAAGTGCTTCACTCAAGCCTCCACTCAGGCAGGGCTCTCTGCAGGGACTGAGCTCGTTCGGGGTATGCGGTTCTCTGGCGAGTGAAGCTGATCCACACTGGAAATGCCCAGAGGAGTAGACAAATACCCTGGCCCTTGCACAACCTTCTTCAAATGTAAATGGTCTCAGGGGAGCTTTTGAGAGAAACTGGATAGCTCTCATAAAAAATGTAAACTGTCACTTTTGTTCCTAACAGTAACAATGACAATAACTCCTGGGCTCCTGCCCGGAAGTCATCAGCTGTGAGCAACTTTCCTCACTCACGCAAGGACTGGCCCAGCACCCAGAGCAATAATTCTGATATTCTCTGTACCCCAGAGCCTCATGAGGACAGGGGCACAACTTCCGGACTCACCCCTCCAGATGGAGCTGGATGAGGGCATGTTCGAGTGCCAGGTTAGGTGTTTCAGGTCCTTTAGATGTGGGATACTTAATCCCACAGCAAACTTGTGTAGGAGGTTGTTTTAGCTCTACTTTATGACTGTGCCTCAGAGGGGATAAGTGGCTTGCCCGAGGTCACACAGCCTGCAAGCGCCAGAGCTGGGAGTTGAAGCCAGGTGTGTCCTGTCCAGAGTCCAAGCCCCTTCCTCTAGCTTCCTTGTGATGTGACAGAATTAGTTCCTGCTCTGAGGGTTACAGGATGAGAGAGCCGCCCTGAAACAGACTAAGAAAAAAGAGGAAAGAACATAAAGTCTGTCTTGACCTAAATCGATGAAATACCTTACCCACACATTGCCAAGTTAGTCTCAAGGTAGCGAGAAGCTGTTGAATTAATAAAATGCATTAAGACGATTGTAGAGGAAACGCTTAATCTGCAGAGGACAATCCACTATTTGGAGGCATTTTTAAGTACTTTCGAAGACACCCGTTTCCACACCAATAATTGATAGACCAACCTCATATTGTTCTTATTTGCTCATTAAAATAAGTCCCCTGAGGGTTCACTATGCAATACTTTATTAGTTTGGATTCGGTAATGTATTTTAAAGCAATAAAATGACATTATTTTAAAATTATTTTTTAATGTGGACTTTCTGGTCATTGACTGCTTTCTCTGATAGGTCTGAATTAGTGAGTTTTAATTGTGTGTAAAGAAGCAATAAAATAGTCATTACGAAGATGATGGGGTGGTTGATACACGGCAGCTACTGTGCTGAGCTTCGGCAGGCATTGCCCCACTCATCCTCCCTCCACAGACAAGGAACCCGCACTCTCAGCCTTCAACTCCTCGCCCAGGCCCCTTCAGCCAAGGAGAGCTGAAAATAGGAGTCAAGCCCAGTCTCGTCACCTCCAAGGGCCACCCTCTTTCTGAATGTGCAGCCAAGGTGCAAGCGTTGTATGGTGCTGAATGGATGAGTCTTTTGGTCCAGATAGCTGGGTGAATAAAAATGGGAAGGCAAGAACAATAAGAGAGAAACCAAAATACGACATGACACACTTTGGACATGCTCAGTTAGGGGTAAATTGCTCACTCAACATCGACTTCCAAGCAGTGGCACCTCCGACCGCAGGATGGGCACACAAAGGCGAACAAGTAGTGGAGGTTGGGATCCCTTTCTTCTGGAAGCTCACATGGACTGGGGGATGACCAGCATGGAAGCAGACAACCCACGGAGGGACCCCTAGGGTTCTAATATGGTAGCCCATTTCCTTATAAGCTGTGCCAACAGTGGGCTACAAGTCAGAGACTTCCAAAGGAAAGCCAAGAGTGAGGAGCACAGAGGCAGAGGAAATTCATCCAAGACCCGTCGTCGCCCCCACAGCTAACCCAGAGAATCTCCTCCCTGCTAAGTCTGGGAGGATCAGATGTTTGTTTTATTATAATTCCAAGCAAGTATTATTTCTAAGGGACCTCAAAGGCAATGAAATGCAGCCCTTTTATTTATTTTTTAATTATTAGGTTTTTCAATATTCAGATTTTCTTTTCATTCTCTTTTAACATTTTTTATTGTATAGTATAACATATATACAAAGTAAAGAAATAGAAAAGCAATAGTTTTCAAAGCACTCTTCAACAAGTGATTATAGAACAGATCCCAGAGTTTGTCATGGGCTACTATACAATCCTCTTATATTTTTCCTTCTAGTTGCTCCAGAATACAGGAGGCTAGAAGGCTTAAATATTTTTTATCATCACAATCGACTTTTTGCCTTCTTTTTTTTTTTGTGAAAAATAACATATATACAAAAAAGCTAAAAATTTCAAAGCACAGCACAACAATTAGTTGTAGAACATATTTCAGAGTTTGACATGGGTTACAATTTCACAATTTTAGGTTTTTACTTCTAGCTGCTCTAAGATACTGGAGACTAAAAAAGATACCAATTTAGTGATTCAGCAATCATATTCCATTTGTCAAATCCTATCTTCTCTGTGTAACTCCACCATCACCTTTGATCTTTCCATCCCTCTCTTTAGGGGTGTTAGGGCTATGGCAATTCTAAATTTTTCATACTGAAAGGGTCTGTTGCTAACATGGGGTAAGGAGATGGAACTATCTGATGTTCTGGAGAGGCTGGGCTAGGTTTCAGGACTTCTCTGGACCAGGGACCCATCTGCAGGTTGTAGGTTCCTGGAAAGTTACTCTAGTGCATGGAACCCTTGTGGAATCTTGTATATTGCCCTAGGTGTTTTTTAGGATTGGCTGGAATGGTCCTGGTTGGGGGTTGATAGGTTTTGATAGGTAGCAAGGTCTACCTGAAGCTTACGAAAGAGTAACCTCCAGAGTAGCCTCCTGCCTCTGTTTGAACTCTCTCTGCCACTGATACTTTATTAATTATACTTCTTTTTCCCCTTTTGGTCAGGATGGAATTGTTGATCCCATGGTGCCAGGTCTGGATTCATCCCTGGGAGTCTTCTCCCACGTTGCCAGGGAGACTTTCACCCTGCAGCCTTTTTATTTTACAAGTGGGGAGACCAAAGGCCTGAGAGCTTTCTAGCAAAGCGGCAAAGGCACCTGATCAGGGGGACCAGGAACATTTGTCCACAGAAATAATAGCAGTTATTCATACACATTTTATTTCAGTGTACTTTTCTCTGCTCAGGATAAAATGAATTACAGCTCCCAAATAACTGGGATTTGTATTGTATTTGATTCCTTTGAGGAAGAACTAAAGGAAATAAAATAAAGGACTCAAGGATTTGTCTGGAAATGCCACTTAACACCGTCTCTTGCGGTCACCCTGGTATAGCCACCGGGCAGAGTTTCCCTGGAGCCTGGAAAGATCCATGCCAGCAAAGCAGTTCCCAGGTGTGGTCCCAGTGAGACGTTCCTTCAGGAAAGCAGAAGGATTTGTAGCCATAAGAGTTGAAATCAAAGTGGCTTTATCTAGAAAACTCAACTCCCCGAACATTCCAGGGAATTGATTTCTCCTTTGGAGTCCTTTTATCAGGTTGCATTGAGGCTATGCTTGCTCTTATATCTTTTTATTCAAATATCTCTATAAAGGGACCAAAGACCTGTAAGATCCTCTCAGGCCTTCTCGTTCACTCCTTCAGTCTGACTGGAGAGGGGTGACAGGAAAGTGCAGGTCATTCCAATTTTACATAAAGAGAAACAGAGGTGCAGAGAAGGGTGCAAGTAGCCCACACTTGTGGCAAGCCAGGAAAGTAGTGTTGTGAGGAGACGCCTGCAGGCATTGGCCCCAGGGAGGCCCCAGCTGTTACCATGAGCGGATAGGGCACTGATTACACTGGCCTTGCAAATCAGAACCAGCCCAGCGGCTCCGATGACACCCAGGCCAGAGACACGTGAGCATGTAGACAAGCTTTCAGATCATGATAATCTTGATTCTAACAGTTCATTCAGATCCAAGGCAATCCATTTTTTTTGTGATGCTTTGTGATGCTCTGTCCCCTTTCCCAGGGAAGTGAGAGGAAGGTTGCATGCTAAAGTCTCTCTTTGTTTATGGCTTGTGAGGTGCTGTCCCTGGGGAGTGAGGGTCTCCGCCGTCAGCTGAAGGGTGGTGGGGGACAGGCACCCACTGGTAAAGTGAAAAGACCACATGGTCTGGATCCCTGGATTTTCATCCCAGTTCTTCTGTTTACTGACTCAGTGACCTTAGACAAATCACTTAGTCCCGCTGAGCCTCAGTTTCTGCCTCTGTAAAATCGGAGCACTAAGGGTAACTACCCCTAAGGGGTATCAGTAACACTAGATGAACCAAGACACGTGGCCATTATTATGGAGACAGTGAAGTGCTGTCAAGTATCAGCTCTCTTGAGTATTATTTTTCGATATGTCCTAGAGGAGATGGGGGAATGGGGGGGATCTAAAGTCAGGGATTTTTCCTACTCTCATCTTCCCAAATTATAGTGAGGACACAGTCCACAGAGCTTAAATAACATGCCCCAAATTACAGAGAGTGAGGAGGTGGGGCTTGGGTTGGGGGGAAAACTGGGGGCATCATCCCGTCAGTGCCCAGACATTACACCATGATGAGGCGCCTGGGGGCAAGTGGGGGTGAAGGTGGGAGGGAGGCCGAGGCCAGGCCAGGTGGGCAGGAGAGGTGGGGCTGTGTCGTCGGTGCTGGGAAGGGCTTGTCCTGTTTACCAAAACCGCTGTGGGGACCCGGAGCACAAAGACACACCAACGGTGGAAACGTGGTGAAATGAACATAAAACCTGGTTCTTTAAACTACGACGGACTAGTCGGTAAAGAGGTGGGTGGGGGGATGGAATGGCAATGTTTCAAGGAAAAAATATCAGCACTTTCATTCTCTGAGGTTGAGAAATATGGGCTGTAATCATTTCACCATCATCAAAACGAGACGCGAGTCATTTTTGCATGAGGGCAGGGAGGCGGGGAGGGGGGTGACTATCTGGGGATCACCCACACACGTTCTCCAGGTGTGATTCTACCACTAAAGATGACCTGAGAGTTCTGGTAATGAGAGTTTTCAATCAAGACTGGCCTTGACTCATTCGTCCCACAAAGGAGGAAGCTGTGGCCAGCAGCAGAGAATAGAGTTTATATCTAGGTGAATCTGAGCACCTGCTTCTCCTCCTTCCCTTCTACTAAGGCACTTTGTTCTCCCACAATGACTGACATTTCATCATTATAGATATGTTCCTTTGGGTTGTTTACTCTCCAGGATATCTGTAAACAAACGCAAAACTTCCTGGGAGACCCAACAAGTAATCCTGGACCCTGAGCCAGCTCAGATAACAAGATGGGAAGCATAAGGGTGTAAGAAGCCAAAAGGATGAGCAAGGGGAAGGAACAGGGATACAGGTTATTGCCTCCATTTCACAGGTAAGAAAACTGAGACTTAGAGAAATAAAGAAAGCAAATAAGACTCTGAGGTGGGAGAAGACCGAACTTCACTTCCTCACCCCAAATCACGTGCCTTCTTCAGTGTGCACTCAAGGGCACTCCAAGCCCTTTGCTTCAGAGAAAACTATCATTCATTGCTTCCCCCCACTCTTGACCTCTCATACAGCCCAGGTGGTGTAGACGGCATGTGGTTCTTCTAGCCTCACCCGTCCTGAGACAAACCCATGTGTGAGCTGGACAGTAGCTGTGACTTGTGTGCTGGGGCCCGCTCAGAAGTGCTCTGTCTCTCTGCAATTGGGACCGAGACCCTAGCGTACCCTGCAGTGGGTGGTATCCTGGAACTCAAAGGCCCAGCAGGCTTGAGGGTGAGGGTTATAGGGTTACAGATGCCCCAAGGATCTGGGCAAGGAGACACTCAGGAAGCTGGACAGACAGGGGAGAAGGCAGCAGAGACGGAGAGCCCAGGAAGGAGAGATACACATCAGAGAAGCCCAGAGCTGCCTGATCGAGGAAGATGCCCCACTCCTCAAAATGTCCACCCAGTGGGATTTCAGAATTGCTATGGGGCAGTGTCTGCCGAGGTACATCTTCCATTTTGCCTCTTTCCACCTAGGTGTTTTTATGGCCATTATGCTGCTGTGGTTGCAACATCCAATATTGCATGAGGGCAGGAGGAAGATAAGTTGAATTCTTAGATCATAGGTCCCTGGATCAAGTGGAGCCATTTCTGTATGTGACACCCAGATTGTCATGCACCACTGCTGCAGTGGACACCCCCCCCACCCCCCCACCTGAGGTCCTGCACCTTGAGCTCAATGCTGTGACTGGCATGGGGTTCTGTTCCTTGGGGAGGGGGTAAGTGTGTTTTGCTTGCAGGAGGAAGGATGGGCTGAGTGTTTGGTGACCTGGAGGGCAGACCTTCTCTCTCAGTATTTCTAGCTCCCTGACTTCAGAGTGCCTGGTAGGATTGCACTTCCCAGGCCTCTTATGTTTAGGTGGGGCTGTGTGACTAAATCTGGCCAATGAGTTGTGAGTGGGAAATTCAGTGGTCTATTTGAGGCCGCTCGGTCTCTCTTGCCCTCTGCCACAGTGGCTGGCTACATTCCAGAAGGTGACTGGCTGCTCCCTCCACCTGGATCCCAGAGAGGGAATATGAAGGGGTACCCCAGACAATCCATGATGGGAGAAATAAACCTCAGTCAGTAGAGGGGTTGTTTGTTACCAGGGCATACCCTAGCCTACTCTGACTGCTACACTGCCCTTCCTGGGATTGAGCACCCACTTGTTCCTGGATCCTTTCAGAGAGTAGATGGAGGGGCTGCTATGAGCTGGGGGCAACTCCAGGGACTGGGGACATTCCCAAGGTCTCCCCTGTCAGCCTTCAGGATCATCCCTCAGGAAGGGACCGTGGGTTGGGGAATAGGAGTGCCAAGCAGCAGAGGGCACCAGAGGCTCACTCTGGTTTTCCCCATCCCCGCAGTTGTCAGTGGTGCAGGTATTGGAGGAGGGTGATTCTCAGGGCCTTATCCAGGAGAGATTTCAGGGTCTGCTCCTATTTTGTTTCATTATAGTTGAGGGTGAGCGTTTGAAAGATGCAGTCTCATCTCTCAGAAGGCTTCAGGGAACATCTGGGGACCAGGAGCCGAGGGGCCCCATCAGGGCTTATCAAGAGCAGGCCGTGGCTTGCTCTTCCTCTATTGGCCTGGCACCCCCTTCACCTGTCCTAAAACAGACCTAGACAGGCTGGGAGGGGAAGCCCGGAGGGAGAACTGGGCATAAAGGGCACGGCTTAGATACAGCAATCTTCCTGGCACCATGCAGTGTGATTTCAGGCCTTCCCCAGGGCTTCTCCTCATTTTGTTTTATTTTTTTTAAACTAGAGAAGTTGTGGGTTTATAAAACAATCACGCGTAAAATGCAGGATTCCCATGTACAACCCTATTATTAACACCTTGCGTTGGTGAGTCGTATTTGCTACAAGTGTTGAAAGCACATTTTTATAATTGCACTATTAACTATAGTCCGTGGTTTAACTTAGTATCACAGATTGTACTGTGCAGCTACATATTGTTGTTTTTAAACTTCTATTCTAGTACCACATATACAACCTAACATTTCCCCTTTTAAACACATTCAGATATATATTTCAGTGCTGTTAAGTTCACAGTGTTATGCTATCATCACCACCACCCATCACCAAAATATTTCCATCATCCCCGATAGAAACTCTGTACATTTTAAGCCTTAACTCCTTATTTCCTTTTCTGCCTCTCCTCTTTGATGCCTCACATTCCACCATCACACTTTGGTCTGTTTAGCACATGCTTTCTACTCTGTCAAAGTGCAGGCCTGTTTATTTTTTCCTTTTTTTTGTAGGGGAAAGGCTTGGGTGGGAGTTGGAGAGGACGAAACTAAGAACAGCTGTTCTTTTGTACATTGACGCTGTCATGTGAATGAGGATTTGAGAATTAATAAGTACAAAAAGCTTTGCACGGGAAGTCTGGAAACTGCGTGATCTCTTCTAAGTCCCTCTCCGTCCCTGGGCCTCAGTTTCCTCCTCTGCAAAAAGGGGGTTTGGCCCTGCTGAGTTCGTCCAGCTTTAATAACATATGATTCTGGGGGCGTTTCGCTAGGCAGGAATGGGGAGAGAGCCTGGTCCCAGGGAAGCAGTGGGAAGGAAGAGGAGGGGCCACCAATAGGGAAAGGGGGGGAAGGACAGGGGCCACGTGGGCCACGGAGAGTCACTAGCTGGACCGTGAAATTTTGCCAGGAGTGGCTAGATTATCTGCACCTGCTTGCTTCTCTTTACTGTAGACATGTGTTTCAGTATTTACACTTCTCCAGATCGTATAAAGATCAAGGTCAGGTCAAGTCCATTAAGCCCAACCCTAGTTGGTGCAAAGTCAAACAGAAGAGATTACTAGTGGCACCTGAGCTTTCTAGGCCCCCTCCCTGCCCTCTCTCCTGGCACTCTTTCTGGTCTCCTGCCTCAGGCCATACTCCCACTGGAGCAGGAAGACTTTCTTGGACTCTGAAGCCCCAGCCAGGACCATCTTCCAGAAAGTCAGATGGGTGAACTATCCAGGCAGCCTCCTTTGAGGCTAGAATGGGGAAACGCCCACCTGGCATTCAGTTACCCAGTGGGTGGATGATGTTTCCTTTTGCTAGGAAAGCCTTTCTTGCACTTTCCCCCAAACCTGGAAAGTCCACTGCCCTCTAGTCAGACTCCTTAGCAAAAAGGAGGCACAATGCTCTTTCTAGCAATAGCCCCAGGATCTCTGGAAGGTGCCTTCAGGATGGGGCTTCTGCTAAATCATTGAAGATTCTCCTTCAAATCTCCTTCCACTCAAATTCTGGAAGATTGGAGTTGTTGCATGGAGGGAGACCATTTCCTAACACGTCTCCAGCTGTCCCAATGCCTCTGTTCCACTGAGTTTGAGAGGTAAGAAGGGCATCTCAGAGCTAATCATAAACCATGGTGACTGTTTAGATGTTTTGAGAGACTTACCTCTCTCTAGCTGGGTTGTAAAATCTTTGAGGCCTGGCAAATCGATTTTGGTGTTTTTTCTCCTCTTGATTTGTTGGTACTGCCATGCTCAGTCCCTAGTGAATATCTGTCTATTCCATGAAGTCCACCTACCCATCTTATCCATTCATTCTGTCACTCATGGATGCCACCATGGGAGTATCCTCCCTAGAGGCTGGACATATAGAGATAAAGGGGCAGAACATGGCCCCTTTAGGGCTCTGAGTTTAGTGGGGTGAGAGACTTGTAAACAAGTCTTACAGTTCAGGGTGGTGAGTACTGTGACAAAAAGCCTACTCTGGCTTTCATGGGAGTATCCAGAAGAAGACGTGGCCCTGCCTGGGGAGTGGGGGGCATGGTGGACAAGGATCCTCAGAGGAGGGGATATTGGAGTTGAGTCTCCAAGGAAAACCAGTAAGAGTTCCCTAGGTGGGGGTGGAGGAATGGGAGAGAATTTGATGCTACAGGGCACATCAAACAGGAAAAACTCATGCAAAAGTTGGCAGGGTGAGAGGGCAGGGTCCCTCCTGGGCCTGGAGAGTTAGGTGCTGCTGGAATGTAAGCACATGGCAGGAGATGAGGCTAAAGGCAAATGCAGAACCTAAATGACAGAGGGCATGGGGATCCAGGCTAAAGGAGCTGGGGCTTTGGCTTGTTGGAGGTGAGGAGATCTGTTGGGACGTTACTGCCTTCGTTCAGGAAAAGGTGATGAGGAGATGAGTTAAGATGGGGCAATGGGGAAGAAAGAGAGCAACAGATCTGAAGAGACTTGGTGAATAGAAGCATCACCTGGGGGGTGAGGAAGAGGAGCAGGTTGGGTGTGGGACATGAGAGTGAATTTTGTTGTGGATACACTGAGTTTTGGATGCCTGTAGCTACCTCAGGAGGAGATGTCCAGTAAGCATTTGATAGAAATGCTTGGAAAGTTGGCTTGGGCATCAGCAGCATTTGGGAAGTATTTGAATTCCTGTGGTGCAGATGTGATTACTAAAGGAGAGTGAGTAGTGTGTAAGAAAGAGAAGACCTAAACTATTCAATGAGTTGGAAGACAATGTAGGGAAAGGCGTGGGCAGTGGAGTAGGGTGCAGAACCAGGAGAGAATGGTGCTATGGAGATCAAGAGAAGAGCTGTGAAGAAGTAGGGGTTCATGCTTTCAAGGGCTGCAGAGATTATGGTAGGTAAGACTCGGTCTCACCGTTGGAAGGTCACTGGCACCCTTGGGCTGAGCAATGATGGTGGAGGGCCACGTGTCCACTCCTGACAGAGTATTCAGTGCTTGGTACACAATGTGTGTTTGGTACACATGAATGACTTTGGGTTCAAAGAAGAGACTTTTCTGTTCTTTAAGATTGGTGACACTTGAGTGTCTCATCTCTTCTACCTTCTGCCCATGATGTGATTCAAAATTAGAAAAATAATGGACAGAGAGTTTCCAATTCTTATCCAGATCTGGAAATTATGAGCTAACCTGGTCAAAATGTCATGGCCTGTTTAAAAAGACATAAGTACCCCCTCCCTGAGAGTTGAGGTCTCTGGAGGATTTGCTGTAGTTCCAGTCTCATTAGCACCTCCAGTGGTGAGCTGGCCATCCAGGGAAGCTCAGACTGACTGTGCTCTGGAATCAGACGATGATATTCTAGCCCAGGTGAGCAGTCATCATTGGGAAGGAGCTCTGAAGTAGGAATCCTAGGAGACGTTTCTGGTCCAAGCTGTGCCATTATCTAGACAATGATCTCTCTCAGACTCAGTTTCCCCATTTGTAAAACAGAGACTTCACTGCAGCATCCACAGGGGTACCCTAAGGATAAGATGGGATAATGGATGCTAAGATAAGGTAAAAAGTAAAAAGTGCTACGCACATGCCAGAGTTTTCTTCTTTCATTCACTCATGCATTCATGCATGCATAAATTCAACAAAAATGACAAGGCACCCAGTAGGTGTTATGATTACAAAATACTAAGTGCTGGGGCAAAATAAGTGGACAGACCTTGTGATTAAAGAGCTTACCTTTGGCCATATTTACCCCCACCCCCCATTTCCAGCAGGGTAAAACAAGAGTGGATTGATGGGGCAGTGGGCATCAGAGCCCCTGGGTTTGAGGTGGCCACCAGCCTGGCATTGTACTGGAATGAGATCCCGGAATCAGTTCTCTGCTGCCTGGGATTCATCAATGCTGGGAATTTTCCCTCTCTCAGGTCTTGTGGGGAAGGGTTAAGGATTATTGTTCTGTTTTGTTATCTGCCTCACCTGCTAACAGGCAACTACGGGGCATTGACCATCGACACAGCAAAGGTCATTGTCCCGAGTTGGGTATGAGAGGAATCATGAGCTGGCTTCAGCAGACACGGAGCTGGCTCTTGAATATGAAGGGCCTGTATTTGAATCAGGTTGGGGAGCCCGGACAAGGTGATCAACCATAATGAGACTCAACTTGCCCATCTGTAGTATGGGACTTTTAACACCTGTCTTATGTTCCTGGTGAGGATTAAGAGTGAGTTGCAATGGAAATTTGAAGAATTTTAAAGATTCTTCTTCTCTTCTTCCTCTTTTTCCATTGATGTCAATTCATCATCAACATAATCATGCCATTATAATCTGACTCAGATGTATCAGATCCAGCATAGAAGGCAAGTATAATCACCGCTCATGTACTCTTCAGTACTGGGCACCTACCTTGTGCCAGGCTCCTAGTGATGTGAAAAGCATCTTGGTACCACTGCACTGATTGTGAATAGAATGAGATAGTGCCTGCTTACAGCAGAAGGGGAGAAAAGTCCAGGCTGACCCCTGGGTCGCTTTTCCTCCCTCCAGAAGAGCCCTGGTGCAATTTCCTCGTTGGCTCCTCTGTCAATGAGGGGCCCTGCAGGGTGCCTGCCTGGGGCATGGAAACCAGCTGCCCAGCACACCACTGCCCTCCTCACTGCTTCTGAAGCAAGGACATTGACCCTTTCCATAAAAGGGGTTTTCTCACCTAATCAGAGGGGCACATCCTTCGGGCAACAGAATGGTAAGTAGAGGGGAAGGGGAAGGTTCTAGAAATCCCCCAAACTTAAGCTTCAGACCTTGACGCCTATGCCCTGTTGGATTCATCTTTCTGAGAGAGGCTGTCTGAAGAGGGGAGGAGTCAGTGGATTTAACCTGCTTCATCATATCATTTCTAGTTTCAGGGATTTCTAGGCTGGTCAACTACTTGCCCAATCCCCTCCTCCACTGAGACCAGCTCCCTCTGTCCCAGCATTGTCTAAATCTTTGCTTTCCTGCTGGACCACAGGCTCCTTGAAGGCAAGAGAGGTGTTTTCTTCCTCCCTGGGTCTGAGGGCCGACTCAAGCCTGGCTCAGAGAAGGGGTGCAGTGAGACTTGGCCGCATGTGTGAGGAGTGGCCTCCTGGGCCAGTGACTCACTGCTCTCCGGTACTCAAGGTTCTCCACTGGGTGTATGAAGGGTCAATGTGGTGACCAAGATGGTGGTCACCTTGCCAGGCTTAGTCCCACTCCCCCTTCTAATGGACTCCTCTGAGGGTTTCTGTGATGTGTTTACACAGAAGGATAGTCTTCAAAGTGTGTCTCCCCTTATCCTTCCTTGGGTTTGAATGACCACTGAATGATTTCCTGGTAAGGATTTGCTAATTTCTTGGCATCGTTCTATCCTATTATACCTCATAAAGGTTATAACCCAAAGGATTCTGGGTTTTGGAAACACAAAATATCTGAGTAAGCAGAAGCCTTGGAGACTGTAGGGTTTGGCCTCACCATGTGATTGAAAAGGAAATGTGGATGAAAATTGCTGGAGGGCACCCCTCAGTCATGAGTGGCCAGCAAGCTGCCCCCCAGTGAATCTGGAGGGCCAATGTGGCCTGTTCTGGGGCAGACCATCCACTAGCTGGCGTCCATGCAGAGGTTCAGATTTGGGTAACTGGCGGTAGATTCATTGGGTTTTACAGATGAAACTTTGGGGTTTAACCACCCATAATTCACATGCTATCGTTTGTCGATTGGATAGGCTGAATGTGAATCTTTGGTGCTCGAGTCTCATGGGAGGGAATGAGATTGGACATGGGAGGGGTCCAACCCATTGCCCAGCATGTCTTCTCAACGCAGACTGGCATTTCTACCTGTTATCAGATGCTCACTAGCTCTTGTGAACTGATAGCAAAGAAAGCCAAATGCTGGGGCTGGTGGTGGCAGTGAGCAGGAGGTCATCGGGAATAGGAAAGCCAGAAAATAGAAATTTGAGATGACTTAAAGTTTTAAATTTTATTTTGTCGTATGGGAAACATTGTGGATTTTACTGTATTAGTAAATTTAGGGACTCACCAAGCCCTTGGGATGTATTCTTTGAAAATGTTATATGTCTGTTGAATGCTGTAGAAAAAAACTTGAAACTGAAAAATCCCTTAATAGGAGACCAGATAAACATACTATGTTATTTTCATTCTGAAGAATGTAATGCAGTTGTTAAAAAGTTTAAGGGATTGGGGGCTGCAAGAGTAGTTCAGTGGTAGAATGCTCGCCTGCCATGCAGGAGATCTGGGTTCGATTCCCGGCCCATGCACTTCCCCAAAACAAACAAACAGACTAAAAACTAACAAACAAAAATTCAACAAATGGTGCTGCAATAACAGGATACTCACATGGAAAAATAATAAAGTGTGATCCTGCCATATAGCATACAAAAAAAAAAAGTATGAGGGATGGTTTAGTGAGTAAAAAAAAAGCAAAGAAGAGGAAAATATGTAAGTATTAATCCATTTGTATAAGTTTTTAAAAAAACTTAATTATTCATGGTGGCAAAATATAATTTTAAGTGGACAATACTTTGACATTGAGTACATTGACAATGCTGTGCAATTTTTACCATTACCATAATAATGGAAATTAATTTTTACCATTTTTCCAGACTATTTTCATCAACCCAAACCAAACTCATGCTTAGTAGCAAAAACTCCCCATTCTTCTTCCCCACTCCCTGTAACCACTATTCTGCTTTCTGTCTTTATGTGTTTATTTACTCTAAGTATTTAGTATAAGAGAAATCATACAATATTTGTCTTTTTGTGTCTGACTTATTTAACTCTGCATGATGTCTTCAAGTTTTGTCCATGTTGTAGCATATACTGGACCTTCCTTTTTTTGTATGGCTGAATGAGATTCCATTGTATGGATATACCACATTTTGTTTAACCATTCCTCTGTTGATGGACACTTGAGTTGCTTCCACCTTTTGGCTATTGTAAATAATTCTGCAATGAACATTGATGTGCAAATATCTGTCTGAGTCTTTGTTAGCAATTCTTTTGGGTATACACCAAGGAGTGAAATTGTCAGGTCATGCGGTAGTACCTTGTTTGACTTTCTGAGGAACCACCAAACTATTTTCCACAGTGGCCGCACCATTTTAAATGGTACTTACTATTTGCATAACTTTTTAAAGAGCTTATATGTACACATTCCAGGAGAGGTCCTATGTTTGTTTTGTTGTATTTTCCTGGAAGTATCCATAGAAATCTGTTAGTGGGGGTTTCCTTATGGAACCCTCAGAGCAAACTCTGAATTTCGGTTTCCTCATTGGTACAATTGACCTATAACCCTATATCCTGAGATGTTAATGAGGCCCCAGTGGACAGTCCCTGCATTATGGGGTAGAAGTACCGAAATCTCTGGCGTCAGGCAGATCTCGGTCCTGCTACTTGCTACTTGTGTGATTTGGGGCCTGTTGTCTTTTGCTTCTGAGCCACAGTTTTCCCCACAAGCACATCTTATATGTAGAGCCTCCCACAACACCTGGAGCAGATGATGTGTTTGTCTGCCTTCTCCAGAGTTGCTGAAGCCACAGCCTGCAGGGGTCTGTGCGCTGACTTGGGGCTGGAGAGTGTTTCCCAGATGCCAGACAGAAAGCTGCCTTACAGGTCTTCAGGTGGGTGGTCTTCCTGGTACCCCCACTCCTACCCTGGACCTCCGTGCCTCCTGCTGGGCCCCCCCGATGGGAGAGTCCTGCACCCTGGGGACAGATCTCCTGTCGCCCAGCTCCCTCGGGTGCTTTTGGCTGGTGGGTATCCTTCCTGGTGCAGAATGAGACACCCAGAGTCAATTAATTAAAAGCCAGTTTGCTAAACGATCAATTCGCTGAATGACTAATTTGCCATAGGACTGAAGATTGGTTTTTTAAATTTCAGTTTCCCTGCAGCTTTGTGCAATAGTTGAGGCAGCAGAACTTTGCACGAGTGTCAGATTTCAGATGTGGCGCATTGACTGTGGTGCTAGGTGTTTTATATTAAAGGATAAGCTTGTCCCCACCTCTGTCCCTGAATCCACCCCTGCTCTGCTTTCTTGGTGGGCTTTCCCTTCGAATGCACTTTCCATCTCCTCCCTGTTTGTGCACTTGCCTTGGCCCCGTGCCTGCCTCTTGGACAGTGGCAATGACAGCCAATCCCTGATGCAGCCGAGGCCAGGACTCTGCCCCTGCGGGAGCTCAAGACCTCATTAAAGGAAGGAAAGAAAGTGATACTTGCATCCCTAGGCTTGTGTCCTAGGAGTCATACCCGTATTATTATTATTTATCACTTTTTAATTAAAGTTGTAATAAGTGTTCAAATAGTGAGCATTTCTAATTGAAGAGATCCAGCCTTTCATTTGTTTGTTTTAAATCTGGGGATCTGAAGTTTAGCTGAGAAACATCTTATTGCCAGCAGGCAGGACTATAAAATTTGCTAATCACCCCAATCTTGCCGTTTAAGATCTTGAGTTATAGGGGAAAAAATCAGTTATTTCAACTCTTGATTTTTTCTATCTCCACGTATATTAATACCCATGACTATATCTATATATCATCTATATAGTCTGTTATCTTTTTCTATACATCAGCAGGCAATTCCAAAAAGCAGATGAATACTAAATATTTTCATATGCTTTGGAAAGTGTGATACTCTTTGTTACTAGATTTTCCTCAACGGGCTTCACTTACATTTGTGCTTATTCATACACTTACACCTAGAAACTCTGAATTCTTCTTCTTTGCCTCTTTGTCCTGCCATGGCAGTCAATTGAACAGAACGCTATGCTGGTGACCTCCGGGTAAGTTAATTAATTTCACTGAATCTCAGTGTCTTCATCTGCAAAAACAGGTTAAAAACAACTACCTGAAGAAGTTGCCATGAGTAGGAAAAGAGGTGATGGGTGGAAAAGCACTGTATTACTTTGTAGCAGCGGCCAGATATTGTATGTTAATCTGGTTTGAGCAGCACTTGAGGTGTGCTGTTCTTCAGAAGAGAGCTAGTCTAGGCCAGGAAAAAAAAATGGCATGGCCAGGTTAAAAAGCAGATAGCGCCTCCTCTGCTTAAAGCTTTCATGGGCTCTGCCAACCCCCAAGATTAGATTCGCTGCTGGCTTGGGAGGCCCTGCAGCTGCTAAGCCTTGTCAGTGACCCTCATGATTCTGAGATCCAACCACAGTGACTTTTAGCATGTTTCTCGAGTGTTCTGTGTTTCTGCCTGCCTCAGGACATTTGCAAAGGCAGTTTCGACTTTTCTGCCACCTCACCAAAGACCATCCTTAGGTCTCAGCTGAAACATCACTTTTTCTTGTGAGCCTTCTTTTTCCTCTTCTACAGGTTTGCTCCTCCTTGTGCGTGCTCTCTTAGAACCCTGTCCTTATATATTCTTCATCAATTATAACAGCACTTAATTAACTCATTGTGTAATTATTTGCTTAATGTCTGTGCTTTTGATTGAACAGTCTCATTCACTGCCACATCCCAGCGTTTAGCACTGTGCCTTATGTGTAGTGAGTGTTCAGTAAACATCTTTTGAATTAATGGATGAGTGAAAGAATAATCAAAGCTGGCTGAGGCTCTATTTGGGGGCAGCAAAGCAGGAGGTGATGGATATCTGCCACATACCTTTCTTTCCACTTTCTCATTCTGGCACTTCCCATTACAGCTTGTTTCGTTTTCCCTCCTTGGTCTCACAGTTCAAGTCTTTGACTCTACTCTGAGGGCTGGAGTCAATAAGCCAATCAATAAACATTCTATGCGGTGGAACGGCAAGCAGCCTGGGTGACACACAGAGTACCATCTGTGGGCATTCTGAAGAGGGAAACAGCTCTGGGAACTCGGGTAGGCTGGGGGCTGCATGGAATGGGTGGGACATGCAGCCAAGGCTGGATTGGGTTGGGCTGGCAAAGGAAGATTATAGTAAATAAAGATTGGAGGAGGGCCTGGCCAGCTCATGCAGCAACCCCATGAGTGCCTCAGCTAGCCTCCTCTCACATCAGGGCCACGGCTGACCCCGGCAGCCTGGAAGGGATATGTGTGATGAGAACAACCCCGCTCTCCTGGTAGAGCCTGTACTCTGCACCTGGCTCCCTAGGGAAAAGATGTGCTCACCTGGGCAAGCTCCTGCAGGTACCTGAAGACGGGGAGGTGGTTCCCAGGCAGCTTCAGGGACTGACTCATCTTTCCTTGCTTCCCTTGGTGAGTGGGTGAGGGCTGATTGGGGTCCCCGTGGGTCTCCAGCTTGCAGGCCTTGGGGGCTTGGGGGCTGGCTTGGGAGTGAGAAGCTGTAATCTTCTTGTTTCTCACAGTTACCCCAGCTCTTTAACCCATTTCTTGGCCTTAAGCTACTTTGGACGGCACCAGCGCTCTCCCACAGCCCTGCAGTCAGCAGAGATTTTTCTCGTTCCTTGTTCTCCAGACTTCTGACCTAACACATCTAAAGAAAAGTAGCAGAAGGGTGGAGGGGAGAGTGAACATTTGGCTGATAGGGAGTAGATGTAAATAAAATTAACAACAAGCAAACATAGACAAGGTACAGAATTAGTTGGGCTTCCCCACACCCTGCTCCCCACACCCCATTACAGTTTGCATGGAAACGGGATGGTGGAGCAGAAGAGAAACTCTTGGGTCCTGACCTTTGTGAGAGAAGGAACCTAAGGGCCTGGGAGGTAAGGTAAGACTCCCCAGCTACCTCTCAGGCTTTAGCCATGTGTTCCCTGGGTTTAGGGTGTGGGATGCCAATGCCTTCAGCCGTCAGTAGGGGTCGTGCCCAGGGTGGGTGGGTGGGCTACCAGCAGAGCCCAGCACTGCAGGGACAGGAGGCAGGACACAGCCTCTCAGGTGGGAAACGACCCTGATTGTCTTCCTGTCCTCTCACCCACGGTCTGGGAGCCTCCAGGGAGTTGCCCACACTTTCCCAGTCTCCATTTCCATTCCATTGTGATTGGGATCCTGATCTTGTCCCCAAGGGGCTACTGGCTACTCACTGGGAGGTAGTGTGACTCCGTGGTGGCCCAGAGGAGGGACTGCCTGGTCTCTGACGTCATCCCTCATTCTAGGGCTGTCTGTCTCGGAGCCTGGGGGCCGGAGTCCCGGGATGGTCTGAGCCGTGTGAGGTCTTAGAGAAATCCGTGTGGACGACGAAGTCTCTTCCCAGGCCAGGGGGCCCGGCAGAAGCAGCTCTGTGAAGAGCTCTCCCTGTGCCAGGCTGACTGCCGGCACCCCAGCTCTTGCTCAGAGCAACCGGGGCTGCAATCTCCTGGCTCGATTCCTATTAGAGAAGCCTAGGAGTGGACTGAGCTGTGCTCTCTGAAGAAAAGTTCAACGCATCCTCGAGCTTTTGGCGAGGTTGCTACTGAATGTCTCTCAGGACTGTGGGAACCCCTTGTCTTTGCCCCTCGGTGTCTTTTGATGGGAAAGCACCACCTTAGTGCAGTATAGCTAGGAGACAAGCTGGTTTTGCTCCAGGGTGCACCTCCAGCCCCCAGCCCCCTCCTTAGGAGTGAAGCGCTGTAGCCCAGCTCCAGACCCCTGACCTGGCTCCCTCCACGGCTCCCTCAGGCCTGTGCTGGCTCCCTCCTCCCCAGCATGCAAAAAAGTGGTCCAAAGCCTGTGGGGTGGCCTTTCTTTCTTTCCTTCTCCTGCTCCATAGTCGACTTCCCTTTCTGTGGTAGATTGAATCATCCCCGCCCCCCCCCCCCCCCCCCGCCCCCAGCAAAAAATATTCAAGCCTACCTGTCTGTCCTGTGGGCGTGGGCTCATTTGTAAGTAGGATCTTCCAAGGTTCTATTTGGATGAAGCCACATTGACCCAGGGTGGGCCTTGATCCAGCATGAATGGGGTCCTTGTGAGGAGAGGAAATCTAGACAGACACACGGATGGCTGAGCAAGAGGAGGAGAAGCCGTGGGAGGAGACGAAAGGAGACAGATCCCTGTGGTGGAGGCAGGGATTGACCGCCACCGGCCACCACCAGAACGCTGCAGACTCGGGAGAAGGCACGGCCTGCCGGTCGCTGGATTTTAAACTTCCACCCTCAAAACTACGAGACAATCAATTCCTCTTGTTTAAGCCAGCCAGTGTGTGGTATTTGTCAAAGCAGTCCCGGCAAATTAAGACACCTTCCTTCTCCCTTACCAGCCCCACACCAAGAAACCAAGGAGGCAGCCCATTACGTGGAGAAGGAAAGAAAGTAGGAAGGTGAAAAAGGCCAATGGGGCCAGGATAGTCAGGGAGGCCTTCCTAGAGGAGGTGGCCCTGGGCTGGGTTTTAGGGGATGAATAAGGTTTGGAGAAGCACAAAGAAGGGAGGAAATGTAATAGGAGTAAGGGCTTAAGGGTGGGTATGAGGGCCTGATTGAACGCAGTAGTGTAATGGGGGGTAGCCGTGGAAGGAGGTGTGTGTACGTGTGTGCGCGCAGCTGGTAGGGAGATTGGCGAACAGAAGGCTGGGAGGCAGGTTGAGACATTTTCTTTGACACAGAGCTCAGTTGGGCCTCCACGGCAGTCGTTTCAGCTAAATAAAGTAGTCACTGTGATTTTGAAACCACAGTGGGCTTGTTCCACAGTGATGGCAACTAATTATGGATTGTAATTGTTTAAACACAGGGAGGTGTTTTGACCTGAATAGTAATAACGATTCGGGCATCCTTTGGTGTCTTCCTGCAGCCGGCCCACTAGCCACGGGCATGTCTGCCCACCCTGCCCTGCTCCGGCTGCTTGGTGAGGAGAAAGGTGAAGCCAGGGTCATCTCGGCACCTCCATGAGGCCGGCCACGGTGGTGGTGAACAGAGCCACACGGGGACCTGGTTCAAATCCTTGTCTGTAAAGTGCGAGAACAGTGCCCCGCTGGCAGGGCTGCCATGAAGATGAAACAAGATGCCACGGGGCGGGCACCTGCACATGGAGGACACTGGAAAAATCAGGTCTGCGGCTGCTAGTGGTAGCACAGCATAGGTGATCTCATTTCACAGAGCAGGAAACTGAGTCCCAAGGAGAGGGTGACCAAAGTCACACAATAACTCAGATTTTGGGTTTTCGAAGGACCCTTGCTAGCATCATCTTACTCTGAGTCATCATATGGACTCTTTACCTTTCTGAGCCTCGGCTTCCTCATGTATGAAATGGGAGTAATTAATAAATGAGATAATAAATGCATAAATATGCAGTGCCATGTTTAGTAAGTTGGTGGCTCTTTCCATTGCAGCCCCACGCTGTGGTCTTCATCAGAACCACGTCCCACAGAGGCCTTCGGTGATGCTGTGCCATCCCTCCACCCCGCTACGAGAAGCATTGGCTCAGCAGTTGAATGTCCCAAAACTGATGCAAGGCCAAGACTTGTCCTGGTCACTGTGTCTGACGAACTTCTCTGAACCCTCCATCAGGGTTTAGTTTCTTTGCCTGACCCAGTTCTCTGCTTACAGCTCTCAAATAATATTCATTTTCTCTGTCCATCTTGTCCATAAACCCTAAGAGAATGGGGCCATGGCATGAAGGGGTGTGCCCTCTCCCCGCCCTGGCATAGCCCAGCAGAAGCTCTAATAAATATTTCATAGGATCAGAGTGAAGAATGCTCTCTTTTTAGCTGCAGGGGCTCAGAAGGGGATGTGATGTTCCTGCTTAGCCAGGATATAAAGCCAGGTCTCCTGACCCCCCACTTGGATGCTCTCTCTGCTGTCTCGTTGAATTCACATCAGAGTTGCTCTCCTGGGTTGAGCTTTTAGTTCTCTCTGTCTGGAATGCTGTCCCTACCTCTTTGGTTCCTCATAATCTTTAGACCATAGCTTAAACATTGTCATCTTGACTCCTCCTCCCTGCATCCTGATCGAATCCCCCTGTGTTTTGCTCTCACTACATTACTTGGGGACAGAGACTTCTGGTTCCTTCCCAATGTCTGTGATTCCCTTCCTCTTTTTTTTTTTTTTTTAATAACAAATCCTGATTTAACAGAGAGGTAATGTGGACAGATGAACGACCATGTTTCCCAACCTTAATGGCAGCTAGGCAGTTAGTTGCTGGGTGAGGCTTCTGGGAAATTTAGGAGATGACTCATTTTTCTCTTTGAATTTTGCTCTTTGTATTTTGCTTCTTGAACTTTTCTTTCAAGTTTCCTAGAGCACAAATGTGAAGGCTGGAGCTCCAGCAGCTGTCTTGGACCTATATGTTAAGCATGTCAGAGCAGAAGCACAGCAGCAGGACTCTGTGGGAGCCACCACTCCAGCACTTGTTTTCTGTGGGAGATAAAACCTTCATTCACTTTAATCACTGTAGTCAGATTTCTGTTACTAAATCCCAACTGATAAGCCATTCTTTGCAGCACTTATCAATAGTTTATGCTAATTAATTATTTGTGGAATCCTTTAATGCTTCCATCACTAGAGAGTGTGCTCAATGAGGGCAATTACCCAATTTTCTTTGTTTACTCCTGTATCTGTAGCACCCAAAACAGGGCCCGGCACATAGTAGGTGCTTAGCAAAATTTTTTGAATGAATGAATGAATATACTTCATTGAGTACCTGATGTTGAGCAGGGGTCCTAAGGGATAATTTGAGGGTAGAGTGGCTCTGACAGTGGCCTTTTAGAAGATTGCAAGGAATCTCATTGAACCCAAAGCAAGAATGAAAACCAGTCCCCATGGAGGTTCCAGGTGAAACAGGAAAGTTATCAGAGATTCAGACAGTGACTCACCCATGCTCTGTCCCTTCTCTGTGGGCATGCAGTATTTTATCTCAGTCTCTCTTGATAGGTTTTTTATTCTTTACTCTGCATTTTGGCTTTCCCTATTTCTCCTTCTCGAGGCCCAAAAATGTTAACCTAAACCTGCACATGATCTCCAAGGCCATGGACCCAGCATCAAGGTCTAAATCCAGTAGAAAGAATCTAATTCGCCAGTGGTGAGGCTCCCCTCAGAAAGGAGCCCCCCTCTATACCAGCAGCTGCATCCAGGGAGAGGGGCATTTCCAGAGGGAGTCAACAGGGTACAGAGACTACTCCTGGGGCTGTGAGGGCTTCTCAGAGAAGGAGACTGGATAGGAACATTGACTAACACATTTGATATAGGAAAAAAATTAGAATGGCTTAAATGTTGGATGAAACATTCAACCAGCCTACCATGTATTTTTAAAAATGAATAGCTTCTGTGTGGGCCACAGTGGCTCAGTTCTCATCTGCCATGCCGGAGACTTGGGTTCAATTCCTGGTGCCTGCCCGTGTAAAAAAAAAAAAAAAAAAAAAAGCCTTAAAAACAAAAAACAAAAAAGGATAGCTTCTATCTGGGGCATCAGATAGTCCCATCTCCCTACCCCATATCAGTGACAGACCCTTCCAGTATGAAAAATTTAGAATGGTCATAGTGCAAACACTCCTAAAGAGAGGGATGGAAAGATCAAAGGTGATGGTGGAGTTAAACAATGAAGATAGGGTTTAACAAAGGAATATGAATGCTGAATCATTAAATTGATATCCCTTTTAGTCTCCAGTATCTTAGAGTAGCTAGAAGTAAAAACCTAAAATTGTGGAATTGTAAATAAATAAATAAATAAGGGAATTAAATAATTCTTGTTGCATAAAAAGAAAAAAGAGTAGCTTCTGAAACTTGGAGTCCTGGTCATCATAAAAAGTTATACAATAACCAATTTCTGCAGAGTTTCCCCCTCATTTTCCAAGTCTTTTGAGAGAGCAGTTAGTAGAAAAGGCTAATGAGCAATTCTAGCAAATGACCATTTTGGTGCTCCCAGGCCCTGGGACTGGCTGGAGCTAATTTCCAGAATGCCCCCTGGATGATTCTGGCAACTCATATAATATTGACCTAGAGACATGCCATGGGCCCACATCCAAATATTCGGCTAAGCCTACATTTGCTTTACTTACGGGGAAGGAAAAGCCCCCCCAGCTACTCCCTGTGGATTTTCTGGTATTCTGAACACTCCATGACTTGTCCGGTCTCACTGTAGACTGCCAGGCCTGGGTGGGCAGGTCGTGTGCCATCTGATGTGGTGGCAGAGCTCGTGCCTCCAGCTGGAATTGCTTTAGCGCCTTGATCCCATGCTGCTTTCACCTTTCCGTGCTTCTACCCCACCCCTCACTCCCACATTGGAGAGCCGGCTCTGTGACCCTGAGACAAGGCTTCCTCCAACAGCACCCACATGGCTCGCGCAGGCTCCTCTCCCCCTGTTCCCTCTGTCCCTCAGGGAGACCCTGACATCCACGCTCACAGCCAGATGTCAAGAGAGGTCACTGTGGTCTCTCTCCTGGGCCTGCTGCATCCTCAGGCCTGTCTTTGACTGTGGCATATCTAAATGTGGCCCACGTTAAAGGGACTTTAGCCCAGCTGGCAAGGAGGACACTTTTCTGCAGATGGGTTGTCTTGTCCTCAGTTCTGAACTCAAGCCTCGAGGCTGGTTATTCCTTTAGGACAAAAGCAAGCCTCGTTTTTCTAAGTCTTCGTTGTTAAAATGTTGCGGCCGCCCTAGGTGATCCACAAGTGCCCTTCTGCTCTAAGCTTCTGGCCCTGTTCAGTGCAGCCACTGGCACCTAGCAGGTCCGGGCCTAATGGGTGCTCGGTTGATGGATGAATTAATCGCTTGGAGCCAATGAACCCCAGGCCCGAGTATCCCAACCTCAGCGTTTGGTTTTACAGCCTGGGGCTGCCTCACCATCATCTTTCACTGGCCCCACCCCAAAGGACAGCCTCCCTTTGTAACCTTTTTCCGTGGCTCCAACTTCCCTGGAGTGTTGACTTAGCCGGGGAGCACGCTCCCTCTCTAACCTCGGCGTGTTTGCTCAGCGGAGGAGCGGGGCATGAGGTCTGCTTGACTCAATGAACACACAGGTTTCTCTGTCTTTACAGGAGCGTCCCACGGAGGGGGTGTGGCGGAGGGGGCCCGCGCAGAGGAGGCAGGCGCAGCTTCCTGTTCTGCCGCCGGTTATCACAGGCTGTTCTAATGCTGCTCAAACAATATTGAGAATAACCCTGGCTCAATAGCACCAGTGTTAGGCTGCAAAGTCAATATTGGCTGAGCAAACACAGCAAATAAGGAGTTGCTATTTGCGTAGCTATGAGTGCTTGTGTGCTCCGGCTGCCTCAACAGGGCCCTTGGAAATGAAGGGGAAAGGAGGTGGTGTCTGGAGGTGGAGGGGGCCGTGAGAGGGGCCAGGCCAGGGTTTCTCACCTCACCACTAGTGACATTTAGGGCCGGATACTTCTCTGTTAAGGGAGGCTGTCCTGTGCTTTGTGGGGTGTCAAGCAGCACCCCCGGCCTCTTTACCCACTAGATGCCAGTAGCATTCTCTTCCCCAGTCGCAACAACCAAAAACGTCTCCAGACATTGCCGAATGTCTCCTGGGGGATGCAATATCCCCGGGTTGAGAACAACTGGACAGGGTGAGAAACAGCAGGCTGAGGGTCAGAAGGGCGAAAGGACCTCCTCATGCCTCCTTGACCCGCGTGCCCTCCAACCTGGACTCTGCCCCGTCTGTCGTGTGTGCTGTAGAGAAGCCAGCCTCTCTAAGAACTAAATGCAATGAACAAGTGCCTCTTCAATCAAAGAGCCTTTGCAGCCCCTGGCTGTGGTCACCTCCTAGACCTTGCCCTGTCTTGGAACCCACTCCCGTTCTCCACCCCTTAGAGGCAGCGAGCTTGTGGGATACTCTGGTAATATGCATTTGTCTCCCTCTTGCAGAATTTCTGGCATGTCTTGCTCTGGCCCTGTGACCTTCTCAGTCAGACATGCCTATTTATAACAATCTGTCTCGGACTCCACTTCTTCCTCTTCACCACCCGGGACTGGCCTGTGTGCTCTTGAATCTTACAATAGCCAAGGCTGGGCCCTGGGGGTGGTGGTGGGGGGGTTGTGGAGGGCGGGAGGCAAGGCATGCCCAGGGGTCCTCTGGGGACGGGTTGCAGCAGCTCTCTTTCCAGCCCTACAGGATCACAGTCAGGCTCACCTTTGGTCCTCTCCCTGAAGGCTGCGAGGGAGAGTGTTTATAGCCTGGCAAAGACTCGGGCTGGCTTTGCAGGCCTTCTGGGCTGTCCCCATCCGTTCTTGCTGCCGCGCCTTCCACTGGTGCAGGAAGAATGCAGGTCGCCAGGGACCGACAACCTGGCGCTGGCCACTCCCCACTCTGAGTGCCGGGAACCTTGAGAGCTAGGTGGGGCTCTCAGGATTCCCAGGCTGGGTGGATTAGGAATTAAAATAATGAGACTGGCCGCAAGTGTACGTTTAAGGCAGCTCCCTTCTCCGATGCTGATTCTTTTTATTATGGTGGGAGCAGAGGGGGAGCCTGAACTTGAGAAGTCAGGGATGTGGGGTCACCATCACCAGGCCGGCTGGCTTTGGCCACAAAAGGAAGCATCTTAGAAGAAGGGAAGGCTCCTATATGGTCAGATGTTGAGAAGGAAGGAAATGTGTTTATGTGTCAGCAAGGAAGGAAATGGGCAGTCAGAACAGAACCGGGCAACTTCAGCATGTTTAAGCAGCTGCAGAGAGGCATAATATGTTTTGTTTTTCATTTTCCAAAGTTAACACTCTTTTCCATGCTCCACCTCATTTGGCTTCCCCCACCATCCCTCATTCCTCTCACCTTTGTCCCTTCTACAGGGTCAAATGTGTGTGCCGGTTATGCTGCTTCCCAAAGGTAACATCTCACTAGTATCTCACAAGGCAAAGGGAAATCATTCCAAACTTTTCAGACCCACTGCTTGATTTCTTTAAAAATATGGCTGAGGACAATTGGGCATGATCAGATCCAAGTCCCAAAAGTTCAAAGGAGGAAAACACTCCATATGCATCCACCTGGGAAAACTGGGATCTCTCCAGAAACTGGGATCTATATTTGGAGCATCTGGTGACAGTCTTAGATCAACATCAGTCCCTGCCTGATGCCCTTCACCTTCCACCTACCTGGGCCTGCCCAACTTCATGATCCAGACTGAGTTCAACCCCTCTCAGGCAGTTCCTCTTTGGAATTCATTAAAAATGCAGAGTCCTTGGCCCTCTTATTCCAAGCTTCTGAAACAGTTGTTCTGGGCTAGGGCCCAAGAATCTTTATTTTAAATAAACAAGTAGGTGATGCTGATGTAGACAGCCCATAGGGAAGGGCTCCATCCGGCACAGTGTGTGTGCGACCCCAGTGCTCTGGGACCTCTTCAGATGGTGTATCATGTAAGCTCACAGCATTTACCACGAATGCACTATTCTCTCTGGCTGTCCGAGCACCGCTACCTGCAAAGTCTTCTTTAGGACTCCTGAGGTCCTCTCAAAGGTCCGTGTCTTGCTCCTGCCACCACTCAGAGCCTGTCAGGTTCTTTCCCTCCTGCCCTGGCTCCCAGCTGCCCATGTCGTTTGCTCCTAAGGTCCTGGAATGAGCCTCCCCTTTGCAACTGCGGCAGTGCCCCACCTGAGAACACCCTTGTCCATGATGAGGACATGGACCCAGATGCTTCCAAAGGTCTGAGTCGTACAGATGGAGGGGCTGGGTCCCCTGAGAGATACGAGGATGCAGCTCTTTGCAACTGGGTGTCACCTTTTCCACTGGGCCCCAAAGCTGTAAAAGTGCCAGAAAGTGTAGTGTATCATGCTAAAAGCTCCTTAAGGCCTCTGGCTAGCACCCTTATCCTCATTAGGGTGAAAAACACAGTCCGAGAGCTGGGCAGGGCCAGATACCTTCCCTGCAACCCCTTGTTGCAGCACACTTTTTTTGTTGCATCTTGTAAAGGACTGGGAACTGAGTATGAAGCCCGTAAATGCTTGCAGATTGGTTGCTGGCACTGTGGGGACAGAGGTAGCTCTGTGGAATGGCCCTTGCCTCTTTTCTCAGATCCATCCTTTCACTCAGATGATGCAGCCTTACCGTGGCCGGAAGCTTATGCCACTAACACACCTTATCACCTTCATCCACTACGAGGATACACCTGTGTTCACTCAGGGCTTTGGTATCTGAGTTCCTGTCTTCCTTACCATCTGCCCCCATCATCCTGGGGACTTCAGGATCCTTGCAAATGATGCATCTGTCACACCAGCCACAGGTGCTTCCTAATTTCCTAACCCTTTCAGACACAAGGGCCATCACTGCCCCTCCGTGCTCTCATGCTTACCCTCAAGTTTACACTAAATGTTAGGGGTTCCCAGGCCTGGCTGATCATCACACCATTTGGGGAGCTTTAAAATGTAGATTGCCAGGCCTCAGACTTGCTGAATCAGAAACTCCAGTAATGGGGCCCCTAAGAAAGTAGATGTGGCATTTTTACTCCGCCAGGTTAGGCACTCCAGGCTCCAGATCTTGTTGTCCTCTGTCCTGGTAACTTATGAAATCCACTCGAGCAGTGGCCTGCCCTCTGCCACAGTGGCTACTTCCTGACCTCTTGCTTGCTGTCCCTGGTCTCCCCCACATCAAGTCATCTAGGCCTTGGACCCCTCTATTTTTCTTCTGTCCGTCAGCATCCTCCTATCTTGTTCTCTGTCCCTCATGACATCGTAGGCTGCGTGAGCCAGCACCTAGCACTTCTGCGCCAGGTTCTCTACCTGGTCCCTGCTTGCTCCCCTGACTCATAAACTAGATGTCTGCCTTCTCTACTCCAGCCACCAGGTTGTCTCTAATCCCTGCTGGGACTACTGCCAGGAACAAATTCAAGGGAGCCACCTGCACTTGGGTTTTTGAGGAGTCCCTACAATCCCCTCAAGAGCTGTGAGCCCCATCTCCCAATATCCCCCACAGTCATGTCAAACATCCACTTTTTCCTCATGCCCCCATCCGAGCACGTCTCATCTTGTGTATCTACTATGTGCCAAGAAAGAGATACAGTGTTGACACCACTCAGACACAGCCTCTGCCCTCATGGAACTTACAGTCTAAAGCAGAAAGACAAACAAGGATTTGAGCTCTTGGTGGCAAAGAAGAGAAGTTCAATGCCTGGCCTCCTGCCTCACAGACTAAATGAAACGATTAGGCAGAAAATGCCTTCAAGGACCCGCCTCTGACTCATCTGCATACCTGTCAGCACCCACCCAGCCCACCTGGTCACCTTTCCACATCTCACTGGAAGAGGCCCCTCTTGTGTCACATGGTCACCCTCTCCTCTGGGCTCTGGGACCCTGCGCCTTTCTCAGGACTTCATGGATTCACTCCCCTCTCAAATGTCCCCTGTCTCCTTGTCTGTTGCCTCTTTCAGCTCAATCTTTTCCATCTTATTGCTATTAGTAATAGGAGTAGCAATTTGCTGAATTTAATGCAAGTTAGTCCTATGGACAGGATTACCATAAGGGACTAGCCTTAAAATGGCACTTGGGCTTGTCAAAAGGCAGAAAGCCATGAGGTATCGCCCAGGAGGAGAAGGGGAGAGGAGAACCAGAGCCTTTGGAGCACTGACTGTGGACCAGGTGCTTTTAGGTGGATGGTCATGTTTGGGCCTCACCACCATTTTGTGGGGTAGGTGTTAATTAACCCATTTGCCTTGAGAGGTGGAGTAACTTGCCTATGGCTGCCAAGCTGCCCTGCCAGCCGGTTGGGTCCGTAAGGAAATGGAAGCTGCCTTATATGCTCCAAGTACAAAGGGGTGTGAATTCTTGGCATTAGAGGCTCACCCAGCTGCTGGAGGGAGGGTTGGGGGAAAGAAAGTCAGGAAGCCGGCACTGAAGTTCAGACTGCAGATTCCAAGAGGGATGGTTCTCAAGGACTCACCTTCTATCTGAGCGGAATTTTCTATTCCTCTTGGGGCAGGGCTGGGTACTACTGGAATTCTGGAGAAGGTCAAGTAGAAGGAGGGACTGGAGCTTCCTCTCAACCTGGAAAATTCTGGCAAGCGGCAGAGATTTGTGGGAGAGGAGTGGCTAAGAAAAAATACATTTTTCTATTTCTTCCCACTCTCACATATGGTTCTTATAGTACAATGACCAGACTTCTTTTGAAAGGACTGGAGCCTCGAAGTTTAATATCTAGACGTGGAGCTAAACAGAAATCTGTCCTTTTGACTACATGTTCCAGGAGTCTTATCATCTTTTCCTGGAGAGGCTTTGGCCAGAAGAACTGAAGACTCTTTTTTGACCAGCAATTTCCTGGTCCGGGTGGGGCTTTCTTTAGGGATCCTCAGAGTCCAAAGTTTTGTTTTGGTTTTCCTTCCTAGTTTCTACAGACTACAGGGCAGTGTGTGTGTGTGTGTGTGTGTGTGTGTGTATTTAAGTGAGGGAGACACTGGATCCTAAATTCTTCTCATTAAATTGCAAATATTGCAAGATGAGTTAAAATTCTGGGCCAAGACAATGCAATTTTGGATTAAGTCCACATGACAAATGAATGCTTATTCATTTTTATTTATTTTGAGTGAATTAACAGCAGCTATCAATGGAAAAAAAATTGTTTTTTCTGCCCTTTACAGGGAACAACTTTTATTTAGAGAAAGTCCAAGAAACAGCAGCATAAACTCATAAAATGTTGAAGCTGAGAGAAACCTTTGTTTATTTTAATTCAACAAACATGTATTCGGTATCTCCAAAGTCCTGGGGATTCAAAAGTAAGAAAGAAAATGTTCAGGTCCTCAAGGAACTCAGTCTAGTGGCAAAACCCATAAGATTAGAATTTGATCAAGAATTGTTGGATGAGGTTGGTATGAGCTATCATGAACTCATAAGGGAAAAAGGGAGCCAGGGAAGGTTTCCTGGAGGAAGTTATATCTTCGGTTTTGCTGGATGAGTAGGAGTTCAGTTGGAAAAAACAAGTGGAGAAGGCATTCATGTCAGAAAAAACAAGAACATATGAGCTTATTAAACTGTGAAGTGAACTCAGAAATCCAGCAGTCTTAAGGACTAAAGACAGAGATGAGGAAGGAGAGATGGTCAGGAACCAAACCTTGAAAGCTGAGCTGGAGATGAGTCTGGACTTATCCTCAGTGTTGCGGAGCCATCAAAGGGCATGAAACAGAGGAAAAACCACTTTGGTGGCCCTATGGAGGATGCACTGGAGGAGGCAAGGCTGGAAGCAGGAGACCCTTAAGAGGAGATTGTGCTGGATGGGGATAGAAGCCAGGCAGAGGCAATGGGAAAGGAGAAAAGTAGATGGATTGTATTAGTTTCCTGTTGCTGCTGTAATAAATTTCCACAAATCCAGTGGCTTAAAACACATTTATTTTCTTATATTTCTGGGGTTCAGAGGTCTGAAATCATTCTCACTGGGCTAAAGTCTAGGTGTGGTAGGGCTGGTTCTTTTTTGGAGGTTCAAGGAGAGAATCTGTTTCCTTTCCTTCTCTGGTTTTTAGAGGCCACTTATATTCCTTGGCTCATGGCCCCTTCCGCCATCTTCAATACCCATCACTACAATTTCTGCCTCATCTTTCCTCTGAGTCTGGTTCTCCCACATTCTTTTTATAGGGAGCACTGTGATTCCATGGGGTCCATCAGGTAAATCCAGGAGAATCTCACCATCTCAAGATCCTTAACTTAATCTCACCCGCAAAATCTCTCTGCCAAATAAGTTTGACATTCACAGGTTCTGGGCATTAAAACATAGACATATTTTGGGGGGGGCACTATTTAGCTTTCCACATTGATGCAGGACATTGAGAGGTACAGTCAGTTTGGTAACTGACTAAGGGATCATGGGGCCAAGAAATGGGCAGCTGGACACTGGTTTGGGCAACAATAAGATGTTGGGGCTACCCACTGAGAGAGAAGGAGGAAGAGCAGTGCATGGGGAGATGTGAGGGGGAGGGGGAACAGTGTCCTCAGTTTTGAACACAATGAATTTGAGATGTCCAGCGGGCCATCAGATATATGGAATTCAGGAGAAAAGTCTGGGTGAGAAAGAAATATGACTCACTAATGTGTAGCTGGTAATTGGAAGTGTGGGTGATAAAGTAACTTGGGGAGATTATATAAGAGAGTTTCTTGAGCTGTCTGGTTCCTCAGAATCACCTTGGGATTGGGTTGCCATATTTAGCAAATAAAAATACAGGACACCCAGTTAAATCTGAATTTCAGATAAACTACAAATAATGCCTTTAGCATAAATATGCCCCAAATATGGCATGCACCTCTTTTGCCCTACCTCTTATCTGAGATTCAAATTTAACTAAGCATCCTGCATTTGCTCTGGCAGCCCTACCGTGGAATCTGCATTCTAACAAGCTCCCCAGAAGAGTCTGATGCAGTTAGACCTGTGCGAAACACTGTAGGGGAATGAGTTAAGGAGAGGACTTGGAACAGGACCCTGGGCCTCTTGGCATTTCGGGGCAAGAGAAGAAAGAAGCCAGCAAATGAACCAAGAAGGAACAGACTGAGTAGTAGGAGGAAAAGCAGCTTGTGGTGACATGAGGTGGGGAATTTGACTGCAAGCAGACCCAACCTGGACATGCAGGAGAGTTAATACCCCTAGGGGCAACTAACACCAATGAGGAGTGTGAGTTGGTAGATAAAATGCACCCCCCTCCCCCACCCAGCCTCGGTTGCCTGCCATGGTAACCTGCTCAATAATTGCACTTGGTAGATGTTTATCCCTTCCCTGTCTCACATTCCCCCTTCCCACCCTCACTTGTACTTCTTGGGATCACCTCCTAATTATACTATGGGCATCCATGTGCTGTCTCAGGCTCTGCTTCTGACCTTAGAGATGGCTATTTCTGTGGAGGCAAAGGATGAGCTGAAGACACTGGAGAGGAGTGATGGGCCCTTGAAGAAGCTCTGAAGCAGGGAATGTTTGTCTTCCATGAAACCCTGACTCCTCGAGGTATACCCCCATTCCTTAGTACCTACCTCATGACCTGGATTCCCTGAGTCAAGTCTGTAGAATCTTCTTCTGGAGTCCTTGAATCCTGGTGGGCCATGCCATTGGGATCCTGCCCTCTGCAAATGCACTAATGATGACAGGTTCCTCCCTCCCCTCATACAGGTAATATTCTCATGTGTCAACATGGGCCTTCAATATCTTAGAGAAGGGAAGAGGTTAAGCTTTACTGAATACGACTGTGTGCTCAGGTCTGCTACTTCATTAAAAACTCATAACAACTCCATAGGGAGTTATCATTATTCCCAACTCTGAGGTGAAGAAACTAAGACCCAGGGGGGTTACGTCAGTTGGGAAAGTCACCTAGCTAAGTAAGTGGTGGAGCTGGCATTTGCACATTGCTGTGCTGCCTTTCTGTGTTGACTGAGATGTATGCCACATATTTGAATATGCTGTTCCTTTCCCTCCCCAGGCCAACGATCACATTTTCTTTAGACAGTTCTTCAAAGGACACGGGTCCCTGACCTCTCACCTGTGAGTGACATTCTTAGTCTGCATTCCCAGGAAAATGTGATGCTCAGGGCTGATGCCTTTCCAAATGAAGCCTGAGTCCTGCACCCATAACCTCTGCTGACCTGAACACTATACCTCCATCTCTGATCCTAGGATCACATTCAATTTTGAAATAGCCACAGCCCTTTGTGGGTTCATATTAAGCTTTGGGGTTATCTAAAACCCAGAGGTCTTTTTCAACCTGGGCTGCTGCCAAGTCAGAAGGCTCCTGGGTGATCCTGGGGCAATTAGTTAGTTTTGTACCTATTACAGGCTGTGACATTCATTTGGACTGTGGTTTTCATGATCTGGGCCAATATTACAACAAAATGAAATGCAATAGGTGTTGATTTTCCTATAAGGCCATGTACTGGCAATTTTCTGATTCTTTAATATTTATATGTCTCTTATTACCAAGTAGATTGCTAGCTCCTTGAGGGCAGAGAACATACTTTGTCTCTTCTACATTGCCCCTAGGGCTTGGCACAGAGGTTCTCAGACAGTAGACACTCCATGAGTATTCTCCAGTTGCCTGATAGAGGAACAAATATTCTACTCACAATCCACAAATCCCATCCCCCACCCCAGCTCTAGCTGTTGCCAGCACCACAGCCTTGCACCATCACCAGCAGCTGACTTTGGTACACAGAACTGCACCCACCCCACGGGAACCCCTCCTCTGGACTGGCTTCCTAGGGCGGCAGTGGCTGGCAAGTGTGGTGGAGTAAAAGAAAGAGCACTGCTGGCCTGGAGCCAACAGATCCGGGCTTGATTTCCAGCCCCAGCACCTACTGTTTCTTCACCTTGCAAAATGGTGACAATAAAAGCACATAATAAGAACTGAACTTGTACTATAAGCTGTGATCAGGGTGGTACATCCATAGTCTCAACTCAGGGAATCAAAGCTAATCAATGCCCCCATTTTTCAGAAAAGGAACTGAGACACAGAGCAGTTGAAACATTTGCCCAGGGTCACACAGGAGAGTGGCAGCGCTGGCGTTTTAAACCCACGGGGTCTGCTCTGCCCTTAGCCGGTAGGTTACACCACCTCACAGGCTATTGCATGGAGTAAATGAACACTCGGATTGTAAAGTGCCCACCGCCACACCTGGCACACAGTAAGTGCTCAATAAGTGCTACTGTCCTCCCACCCCCACCCCTTCATTTCTCCCCCTGACTTAGGGCAGAGCTAGGATTGATGGGTGGAAGCAGGAGGAGATTGACTTTGGCAGACCCCTCTGTCCTTGAAGGAGGAGAACAGAGCCCGGCCGACCAGCCATCAGTTCCCGGCTAATGGAACTCCTGCCTCGGTTTGGAGGAGCCGGAGATCACCATGGGAGGGCTGGCAGAGAGCTCTTGGGTCTTTGAGAAAAGCATTCATTCATTCATGGGGCCATCTGTGACCCTTCTCTTTCCCTTGTCTCGTATATGCAATCTGTTGCCAAATTGTGTTGATTCCACCCCTAAATACACTGCACTTCTCCCCTCCTCATTGCCTCCACCTGCCCTGGGCACCAGCATCCCCCACCCCACCCCTGCGTTGGCTGCTTGAGAGCTTGACCTTTCTTGACTCCTTGGCTCCATCCCTACAGCACTTTGTGGGTCTTTCTAAAACACAGTGTGATCATGCCTCACCTCAGTTCAGTTTCACTCCTCCCCTAGCCTTTCCATCTCTTTAGGAAAAGACCCAAGTCCTGGTTGCAGGCCTCTTTGCGACAGTTGTGCCATGCTTCTCACTGGCCATCAAAGCCGCCTCCCGGCCTCTGCCCGTGCTCTTCCCTCCACCCCCGCCCCTCTTCCTGCCCTCTCCCTTCCCCGCTAACAACTCCTCCTTCCCATCTCAGCTTGCACACTGCCTCCTTGAGCATCCTTGATGATCATCCCTTTCCGCCATCCCCACTTCAGTCCGCAGGATGAGTTTCTTGTCCCTTGTTATCAGACCCCACCTCTTGTCTCATTGCCAGAGCCACGCATTGCAAGTCTTTCTTGAGACCCCCAAGTGCTAAACCCTTGGCTGGAGCCTGAGGATGTGGAGATACCCCCTAGTGGTATCTGTGGGCCTGGAGGAGCTCACTCTGACATTGGGAGGCAGATCCAGGCCAGCTTGGAGTGATGTGCTGACAAAGACAGGCCCAGGTGCCCCGAGAAGAAGCACAGAGAAGACAGGTAAACCAGCCAGAGGAATCAGGGAGGGCTTCATGGTGGGAGAATTGCTGAAGCAGAATTTTTAAGGCCTAGTAGGAGATAGGAAGCCAAAGTGGGAAGGGGGGCAGTGGGTACTTAACCGGAGTCCTGACTGAGCAAGACACATCCAGGGACTGTAGAAACACTGAACTAAGGCTGGGTGTGGCTCCCACAGACAGATGACATATTGGGGTGAGCACGAACAGGGGGTCCTGCAGGCCTTCCACTTTTCTGGAAGGGCACTGGTGGGATGGAGGTGCATTTGTGGAAATACACCAGAGGACTAGGTTTAGGGGGATGAGATGAAGAGGTTGGTTTGGAACTGTTTGATTTGGGGTCCCTGTGGGGCCACTGGGTGCAGATTGCTGGTTGAGAAGGCCGCGTGAGGCAGGGAAATAGGGAAGCAAGAACATTGGCCCGCTGGGTCCTGGGGGATGAGGAAGGCGGAACGGGAGAGAAAGCCAGCTTAGAGGTCAGCTGGAGGAGTTACTGAGAGTCGGTAATGAGCCAGACCCTGTGCTAAGTGCTATTTTTTTTTTTGCATGGACAGGCACCAGGAATCGAATCCGGTTCTCCGGCATGGCAGGTGAGAATTCTGCCACTGAACCACCCAAGTGCTTTTTTCGAATGTCACCTTTTATCTTTCCAGCAATCCTGCACCAGCCCAATTTTACAGATGAGAACCTGGAGGCTCAGAGGGGATAAAGGACTGGCTCACGACCCCATGGCACTGGCCAGAGCGTACTGCACAGTAAGTGCTCCATGCACCTGTGCCAGAGGGCAGGCTGCTGCCTGAATGCACGAATGGGTGCTTGGACGACAGAATTCAAACCCACGTATGTGTGGCTTAAAGCGCAAAGTCATGGTGCCTGAATTCTGTCCACCTCAATAGTGATGATGAACATCCTAAGGTTGGGAGGATGACAGCGCAGTGTCCCATGCACCCGAAGCACGGAGGCTGCCCTGAACAAAGCCCTCCCTTCCCCCCGCCCACCCCTCCAAGAATGAAAGTGGGCCACATCCTTGCCCCCCCTTCCAGAATCTTCTCTAACTGCTTCTGGGGCAGCCACACCAGTTCCACAGCTGCCCTTTCGACGAGGCTGTTTGCTTTCCCTGCCTCAAGTTTTGTCATTTTCCCCAGGAAAATATTTGTCTTCCCATTACTTTAATCACGCCTCTCAGGTCCAGCAGGGAGGCCTTGGAGGAGAATTAGTCCTGTGTTTTGTTTGCTGTGCTGGAAGAACAAACAGTCTTGTTTGACTTACCTGCCTTTTCCCAGTAGGTGGACCCCTCGGAGCAAACACGGAGCAGGTCTGCCTCCTGCCCCTCGGCCCTGGAGTGAAAACCGGAAAGGCTTCCCGCATGCTAGGCTAGGGTGATCCCGGCCCTGTCCACACTCATTCACTCCAGAGCATGCATTCCTCTCATCACACGAGGTACCTGCACTGGGACTGAGATTCCCTGAAGTCCAGGAAATGCCGTCTTCCTGCAATAGCAACCCAGCCCGGTAATACTTAGATGGGTTGACCTAAGAGTGAGACTTCAAGGTTCCATACGTGAGGGGTGGGTTTGAGTGGGGGCTGTGACCAGGAAAATATCAGAGTTTGCGGGGGTGCAAAGAGTCTTGATTTGGGAACCAGACTGATCTGGTTCAAATCCCATTAAGCACAAGTCAGTCATTATGTTTGTGCTACCAGGAGTTGAGCTAGTATTTCATTGTCATTCATTTTACAAATGTTTAGTGGGCACGTGCTGTGTGCCAGCACCGTTTTAGGTTTTGGGAATGCATCAGTGAATAAAACAGGAATGTAAGCTCTTTGGAGCTTACATTCCGGTGGAGGGAAACAGATAAACATAACATATAGGGAAAGGATGTAGCATGTTAGAAAGAGCAAGTATTATGAAGACAATAGAGCAGGATATGGTGATTGGGGGATCTGATGAAGGGTGCAGTCAGGGTAAAGAGAGTGACCAGGGTAGCCCTCGTCAAGAAAGTGGTACTCGAGTAAAGATGGGAAGGAGAGGAGGGCCTTCGTTCCAGCTACGTCTGAATCTAAAGCCCGGCCCCTTAGGCCTGTGCCACCTCTCTCGCCATCTAATGAGATCTCAGAGCTGAGCACGTAGCAGTGCTAGATATGTGTTAGTCCCTCCCCCATCCTCTTCCTTTAAGTCTCTTGGGCATTCATCCACCGAGGTGGTGTGGATTCTGGCAGGGCAGCATTGCCGGAGCAGTGAGGGCCTAACGTGGAGAGTCCAGGAAGCAGGCAGTCACCAAAGTGGCCAGAACTGAACTCTGGTTGGGGAGTGGAATTTGACTGAGGAGAGATGAGTCCTGCTGGGGACGTGAAGGCTTATGTTGATGTCCACTGCACAGTTACTTGCCCTCCCTAAATTTTCCCTGATGACGGGTGCACTGAACAAACATTTCCTGAGGACCAAATAGGGCCATTCGTGCCCTTCTCACAGCAGGCCCCAGAGATAGGCAATATTATCTCTTAAAGGTCCTAAAGCTTGTGGGCTGCTGACGGACTGGGATACGAGCCCATATTTGTCAGATTTAACAGACCAGCCAGTTTTCATCACACAATCATTATCAACTTCCCCATCTGAACAACTTCCAACAACATTACGAACATCACACCAGAATCATCATCATCATCAACGTCAATGCCATCTTCACCATCACCATCAGCATCACTAAATGTCGTCATCACTGTCGCCATCACCACCACCTTCAGCCTACCGTCAGTGGCCTCCTAATCATAGGCAGCAGACTAAAAAGGGAAATCTCAATTCTACCACTTACAGGGCTTTGGAAAGTCATGCGATCTCTCTCAGCTTTAGCTTCTTTGTCCATAAAATGGGGATGATCCTATACTGCTGAAGGAAGGTGAGGTCCTTAAATCAGCCTTTTGTTTCTACTATACCACTAAAACCAACCACTCTTGTCAAGATCCTCAATGCCTTCATAATTGTCATTGTAACACTTGCCCTTCAGCATTTGACGCATCTGACCACTTCCTCCTCCTGGTTTCTACGTCACCCACTTTCCGATTTCCCTCCCAACTCACTGATCTCTTCTTTGCTGGCTCTGTCTCTTCTTCCTGACTTGTCAAGGTTTGGGTGTTCCAGGACTTGGATGTAGCTCCTTCTCTTCTTCATCCCAGCTCTCTACTGCTTCCAGCCTTCCCCAAGTGATCATCGTGTCTCACTTGATACTATAAGGACCCTTGCATCACCAGGGCCCAGTCAGGGAAGCAGACCTTAGAGCAGACCCTTGAACCCCCCTGAGGTATCAGAGCTCCTTCCCAAACCCATCTAATACTGGGCCAGCCCTGAGCAGATCTGCAGGTAGTTTGAAGGGCCTCTGTCTTTTGAATCTGTGTCCTTTTTTCTTTTTTGCATGGGCAGGCACTTGGGAATCAAACCCGGGTCTCTGGCATGACAGGCGAGAACTCTGCCTGCTGAGCCACTGTGGCCCACCCTTGAATCTGTGTCCTTTCAACCTTTCGGACACTTCCTTGGTCTGGTCTTGCATTGTCTCAGGTGGTCAGAGCCCTTGTATTCCTTCCACACTCAAAGACATCCACACACAACATGTCAGTGACAGAGAAACTCTTGGAACGTGCCCCCTGCCACTTGAGGAGGGCAGTGGGTTCTATTTAGCAAAGAACAGAACAGAATGCTATAGAGAAATCTCCAGTTAGTGGACAGGGGCATTTCCTGGAAACTCTGAAATGACACCCCTTTGGGGGCTACTGTGTCTGCCCCCACATTGGGCCTGTCCTGAGACAGATGGACCCTGTTGGACTGTTATCTCTCACATACAAGCAGAGGAATTCTTTTAGGTCCTCTTGGCCTCCGGAGCATTCTGAAGCAGATGCCAGGAGAAACAGATTGCCTACCCCTTATTCTGGGGGCTGTGGGTGGACAGTTTTGAGAGGAAAACTCTTCCAAGAATGTGTTTTCTCTTACGTCTTGAGGATGTGATGCTCTCCCCTCTCTGCTCTTTTGAGGCTCGCGCAAGTGTGAGAGTTGCTTTTGGGGGTAACGCCTGCACAGCCTCTGCCCCCACAACTGAGGAGAAACAGGGAGTGGATGAGCCATGTTTGGCACCATCCTTCGTGCCCTTTGCACAAGGCTACCCAACTGGCAACACTGTGGGCTTCTTCCCACTGCCTCATTAACGTCCTTAAAATAGTTCAGCATGATTGGGCCATTCCCCTTCTGAAGAACCATCCAATGTTTCCCTCGCCTGTGGAATAAACCCCCAGACTTCAGTGTAGTAATCACGGCCCCTACAATCCAGCCTTGGTAGGCTTTTCCAGTAGTGTCCGTCATTCCGCCCTTACCCAGGGTGTTCCTCTGGCCAGTCGGTTCTACCCTCCATTCCCAGAGTGCCCTGGGATCATGGCTGCCTCCATACCCCTTGTTAAAATGCCCTCTCTTCCTTGTTGCCTATCTTCTTTTTCCTGCTCTCCTGGACAGGGTTCAATTCCAACCTTGCAAAGGCTGCCTTCCTTCCCCCAGGAGTTTTCCTTGGTCCTTCTGTTCACTCACCCTCAGTCTCATAAGATCACCCTTCAGCCTTGTGACTTCTCCCATTGAAGAGGGTTTTTTTTTTTTTTTACAAAGGGACTATTTACTATGGTGTGGGCAGTGAGTGGGAGAACCACAAAGGATAATACAGTAAGCTGAGGCTGGTAAGTGTAGAGCTGTTTCTACCCTGTCTTGTTTCCCAGGTGCTAAAACAAATACCATACAATGATTGGCCTAAACAATGGTGATTTGTTGGCTCATGGTTTTGAGTCTAGGAGAAATCCTTAACTGAGGCATCAGCAAGGCGAGTTTTTCTCCCCAAAGACTGGCATTCCAAGTCTTGCTGCTGGTGATCCTTGGTTCTTAGCTTTTCTGTCATGTGACAATATACAAGGCAACATCTTCTCCTTTTTCCTCATGGTTTGGTTGACTTCCTCCTTCATCTCGTGACTCGTTTCTGTGTGTCCAATTTCCTCTGCTTCTAAAGACTTCAGCCATATTAGACTGAGGCTCATCCTCATCCACCTTGGGCACACCTTAACTAATCACATCTTCAAAGGTCCTGTTTACAAATGAGTTCACACCCTCAGGACCAAGGGTCAGGATCTGAGCATGACATCATGGACATGATTCAATCCCCAGCACACCCCTTAGCCAGAACAAACATGGGGAGGAAAGTGTTACCGAAACCTGGAAAGAGAGAATCCTGTAGAGAAGGTAGCCTTGAAAGGACAGATATCATCAGCTTGAGGAGAATTTTCAGGGAGGGTCAAGAGAATGAACACCTTGACTCCATTCTTATCTTTCTGATCTCTTGCTAGGAGTTCCCAAATGGCTGAGCCCACCTGGGAGCCAGAGGAGCAAGGAGGCTCATTATGCAGATCCTGCAATTCAACCTTGGGTAGTGGAGGAGGGTGGAGAAGAATTTGGAGATGCAAATAAAGAGGAAGAATATTATGCCTCATAGCTTATCTTTCAGGTGGGTTATGTTGTGAAGACTTTGTACATGACAACTAGAAACATTCTTAGGCTCACTCCTACTTCACAGACAGAACTCTAGAGAGGGTTCTTGTTGGTCTGAGGTCACACAGTTGGGTAGTGTCAGAGATGAGACTAGAGTAAGGGTAAGCCCCAAAGTTCCTTAGCTGTTTATTTGGAACTGACTACCTAAGTACTTACACAGTAAGGATCTGAGTTTAATTTGTACTGGCCATGCTGGCCATGTTTGGTGACAGGCAAGATGCCCTAATGGAAGTCTATTTGCAAAGGGTGGTTGACGGTCCTCTAGGGATCAGATTCATCCTGAAGAGAGAAACCAAGAACGATGGGTTTTACCCAGCTGTAATGAAGCAAAATTATGAACACAGTGTGGTGATTGCCAAGTCTGTTCATCCCCTGGCTTCTTGGTCACATATTTGAATCTATGGAGAGGAGTATAGTGTGTGTGTGTGTGTGTATGTGTGTGTGTGTGTGTGTGTGTTTAAAGCACTCTACAGTAGAATCTGAAAGAGAGTTTTCATTAAACTCTGACATGCACTGGATCCCAAGTAGCACCTCTGTGGAACTCCTATAATACAGCATAACATAAAATAGAGGAAACCTCCCGCCATGGCCTCACTTTGTCTTAACTCTCTTTCCCTCAGCTTTTCTCTGCCTTTTTAGGTAAAACAAAATCAGTTACATGTATTTTTACAATATTCAAACATTCATATCTATTAACCCTTTTCTGTTTCTTTTCTATTCTTTTTCTCTCTTTTCAGCTTTTCCCTTTCCTCATTTCTACCTTTCCCCTTTGTCAGCTCCATCTTCCATGTCCTCTCTTCTCTCTCTCTCCTTCTCTCCTTTTCCCTCTTCTGAAAAGGTCTGCTATGCATAAAGCATTGTTCCAGGAATTTTCTTACTTGTTTCGCTGTTTAGGCAGAGTGCACATAGGTGCATTTGTTGGGAGAGTCTCCATTGCTGTGGTGAGAGAGACACTTTCTGCCTCTTGTACCAACCAAGGGGCCATTTGTAGACAGTATATAAGAATGATGAGCACTATCATTGCACAATCTTTCTTTGAACCAATCAGATCCTGACTTCTCCTTACTGTTTAATTATCTTCTGACTGAGGAAATGGAAAAGTTGACAAATAGTTTATCTCAACAAGATTCAGGTTCCTTATTTTCCCCTCTCTCTGAGTGTGTTTATGGAATACTGATCTGCCAACATCTCCTAGTCTCTCCAGGGCACTGGCCAAAAATACAGACAAATGTTTATATCCCATGAACTCAAGATGGTTTTCATATTGCTTTCACGTTTAATGGATTTCAAATGAACGACAATGACCCTTAATGTGGTTACAAGAATTTGCTATTAATTTTCACCTAAAATTGGATCCAGCCAGTTTATTTGCCTACACTGTATTCTAGGTCTTAATGATTTGCCTTCCAAAAAAAGGCTGATTGGCACAACAGCTTGGTGGGACATCAGTCTCCTATTAGATGCGAATGAAAATTAAGTTCAAAATATCACGCCTATTTTGGAACTCTTTGCACATAGCATTTGAGGCAGACAGTTTGGAAACTGGTTCGGAATGGCAGCCTTTCCTGATAGTGAAGATGCTGGTTCCCTGGCAGCTCCAAGCAGGAGATAGGGCTGGGTTTTCAGGGGACATAGGAGTGTGATTCAAGGTCTCAGAGCACTGAAAAACTTTGTGTGCCTTTCTACCTTGATTTCCGGATGCATCACAGCAATGTTCTATGTTCTTTGTAATGTTTCAGGTTTTCCCTCCCTTGATTTAAAATGCTTGAAGTGAGTGGTGGAACAAGACAGAGACTATGGCAGAGAGGGGAGAGTTGAAGGAGAAGAATAGGGTGTTTGACTGCTCCTTCAACTTTGGTGATAGCATTTAACTCTGTTTCCCTTTAATCAGGATAACCATATAATTTATTGAACACTTTTGTAGGGGACAGATATTAAATGAATGGGATGGTGGCAAAACAGGCTTAAACTGGAGATAAGGTCAACCAATGGATAAAGAAGGGGTTAAGCCAGATAAGCAGTGGCAAATAGATTTCCTATCCATGTGAACTCCGAGACAATTGTAGGACTTCCTAGAGTGCTTTGTTGAGGAAGATATTGTGGCTTCTTCTGAGCTCAATGAAAAAGAGTTCCCTGATTGATTAGCATAGTCTGTCCTGGTCCTGAGGAGAGAATGACAGCATCTGTGCCACATAGTTGCCATTCCTGCATGGGATAACCTTTAAGAGTCCTTTAAATTCTATTTTTGTAACAAAGAATAATCAGTGGTGATGAGAATGTAAAATGATGCAGCCACCATGGAAAACAGTTTGGCTATTCCTCAAAAAGTTAAACAAAAATAGAACTATCATGTGACCCAGCTGTCCCATGTCTAGGTATATCTCTAAAGAATTGGAAGCAAGGTATCAGACAGTCCAATGTTCAAAGCAACATTATTCACAATAGCCAAAAGTTGGAAGCATCCTAAATGTCCATTAGTAGATGAATAGCTAAAGAAAATGTGGCATATCCATAATGGAGTATTACCCATCCTTAAAAAGGAATGAGGTCCTGATACATGCTGCAACATGGATGAACCCTGAAGATGTCATTTGAATGAAATAAATTAGACAAGCAGAAATAGATATTACATGATCACACATATACGAAATAGCTAGAATAAGCAAATTCACAGAGACAGAAAGTAGAGTACTGGTTACCAGGGGGGATAGGAAGTTAAAACTCAACGGGTGTAGTTTTTCTGTGTGGGTGTTTGGGGTGTTGAGAAAGTTAATGGTGGGGAGGGTACTGCAATATTGTGAATGTGATTAATCCCACTGAATGCTATGCTTGGGAGTGATGGGGAGAGGGAAACATTGATGTTATATATACTTCCAGAATTAAAAAAAAAAAGAGCAGTTGAAGAGAACAATGAAAATTAAATGTAATACATGTTCCTGGACTGGATCTAATAATGGAAGAGGTAAGGCTCAAAAGGACATTTTTGTAACATATGAAAAAGTTGGACGATAGGCTGTACACTTTATACCATATAGACTTCATATCTATACTTTAACTTCATATCTGTATTTAAGGTAGTTCAGTAAGTGAATATCCTTCTTAGGAAATGTTCCTGGAAGTATCATATGTCCAAAGAACATGATGTATACACTCTACCCTCAGATGCTTGGAAAACAGATGGACAGATGGATTGATAGAATGATATGACAAATGTAGCAAAATGTTAAAATTGGTGGATCTCGGCATATTGAGTTCTTTGGGTTGACATAGATTTTTTTCTTTAAAAAATTTTTTTTTCCTTAAATGAATTGTGTTGCAACGTTAAATCTGTAGTTGGGGGAAGCTTCATTGAGAAGGTAAGGCTTGAAGGAGGTGAGGGAGTCAACCAAGCTGCTACTAGGGGGACGAATGTTCCAGACAAAGGGAACAGCCAGAGGAAAGGGCCTGAAGCAGGAAGATGCCTGGTATATTCAAGGAACATCAAGAAGACCAGTGTGGCTGGAGTTCAGCAGAGGAGGGATAGTTAATAAGCGAGGAGGTAGTGGCGGCTATGGAGGAAGCAAGCCAAGTAGGAACCAGACAACCATTGGAAGAACTTGTAATGTTTTCTATTATTTTTGTAACTGTTCTGTAAGTTTGAGATTATTTCAAAACAAAATGTTTAAGAAAAAAACAAAAAAAGAAGAAGAATTGATGAGTGAGCCAAGCTAACCACCCTATCAGTTAAACACACTGGAGGTTGGGGCCTAGAGAGCCAGGCCAGGACTGGCTCTGGGGGTACCAGGGCCATGCTTCCCCAAGCTGAATGGTAGACTTGACTCTTGTTAAAATGCACATACTGACCCAGTAGGTCTGCGATAGGGCCCGATGGTCTGCATTTGTAACAAACCTTTGGGTGATGCCCAGGCTGCTGGTGCATGGGCCACACTTTGGACAGCAGGGACCCAAGGCATCTTGCTGAACGTGGACCGTACCCCTTTATCACAGCTGAATAGCTTTCAAATGCAACCACCATTTGTTGAGCACCTTCTGTGTATATGCTCTTTTCCAAGGATTTTTCACAGGCCATTTAATTCATTCCTCTAGACAACTTTTTGATGTTGGATAGATGACCTTCCACCCCACTGCACTCTTTAAAAAATAATTTTTGTTTTTCTCAGGTTTGGTGGGGTTTAGTGCCTACCCCAAGGCCTGTGAATGGCAGAGTGGGGACTTGGGGCCATGGCTTTCCTGTGCACCAGGCTGGCCCTCTGAGCACTAACTCACAACCTAACGTTCGAGCGTGCCCATTGTGCGTGTCCTCAACTCAAATGGGGCAGCAGTTACTGGGGTGGGGCCAGGGGATTGGGCTGGTGCCAAATGCACCCTCAACTCACATCAGTGAGAAGGTCACGTTCTGCCTCCATGACCTCCAGCCCCACCATTTCAGATGGTCATTAAGGCAGAAGGGAAGCATCTCGTGATCCCGGGTTCGTGAGAAAGAGCCCTTCTGCCCGCGTGATGGCTTTGGAGCGAGACCAACCTGGTCCGAATCCAGCTGTGTTACTTGATCTTGAGAAGGTTACTTAACCTCCCCGAGTCTCCTTTCCCTCACCTGTAAAAAGGAGTTGGCAAATACTCTTTTCTTTCAGAACTGTTGGGTAGATGAAAAGAAAACATAGTAAAGTCCACAGTACAGTGCATTTTGAAAGGGAGCACTCACTTTCCCTTTTTGTCCTTTGGGAGAACTGTAATGGTTGAGTTTTTGCTACAAATATAACCATCTTAAATTCTTTTCCATTGCAATGGTGTAATCTATTAAAATGGGTTTGAAGCAGAAGTTTAATGTGGTGCCGACCCCCGTGTACAATAAAATAAGAAATTGCATTAATTATTAAATATCATTCTTTTCTCATATAATAAAAAAAAGAAACCTTATTTATAAATAAACTTTAAAACTTATCCTCTTAAGTAAAATATGTCATCACTGGGAAATATTCAGTCAACACAGACAAATTTGAAAATTAAAAGCAAACTTGAGATGTCTCTTTGTGATTTGGCATTAGTGAAATCTTTGATAAGTTTTGCAACTTCTGCTGCCTTGTCTCTGCAGTGAATGGTGTTAATTCTGTTAAACGTTGTTGTCAAAGAGCGTTCCTTAAATAGTTTTTAATTAGTTTTAATTTAGAGAAAGAATGTTCTGCATAAGATACAGGAGCAGAAATTGTCAAAAATAAAATTAACAGATAAGATTCGATAGAAAAACTTGCAGACATGAGGCATTTTTTCTATACTCCCTCGACGAATGCGTGGATACTTTTAATTTTGTCAATTTCGTCTGCTAATGATTTTCACAAAACAGCAATTTGATTGTTAGTGCTTCCAATATGTCGCTGGGATATTTCCTTTCTTCCTCTGTGTGTTCTTCATAGTGGACTTCTCATCCATGTGAATTAATTAGGATGGAGGAAAACATGTAAATGTGCCATCAACTGTATTGAATCCTAAAATCTTAGGTGTATTGGGGTAAATACCTTACTGATTACATGTGGGAAAAGGGTAAGGAACATAAAGTCCTTTCCCTAAAAAGAAACTGCTGAAGATCAAATCACTGTCTTCATGACACTCAGGAAACAACAGGTAGATGCAGATGCTATGTGCTGGTTTGAAAGGATGTATGGACCCTAGAAAAGCCATGTTTTAATCAAAATCCCCTTTTGTAAAGGCAGAATAATCCTTATTCAATACTGTATGTTTGAAACTGTAATCAGATCATCTCCCTAAGAGTGGTTGTTAACTGGATTAGGTGACGACACGTCTCCACCCATTTGGGTGGATCTTGATAAGTTTCTGGAGTCCTATAAAAGAGGAAACATTTTGGAGATTGAAGAGGTTCAGAAAGAGCAGGGAATGCTGCAGCACCATTAAGCAGAGAGTCCATCAGCCAGTGCTTTGGAGATGAAGAAGGAAAATGTCTCCTGGGGAGCTTCATGAAACAGGAAGCCAGGAGAGAAAGCTAGCAGATGATGCCGTATTCACCATGTGCCCTTCCAGCCAGAGAGAAGCCTGACTGTGTTCACCATGTGCCATCTCACTTGAGAGAGAAACCCTGAACTTCATCAGCCTTCTTGAACCAAGACATCTTTCCCTGGACGCCTTAGATTGGACATTTCTATAGACTTGCTTTAACTGGGACATTTTCTCAGCCTTAGAACTGTAAACTAGCAACCTATTAAATTCCCCTTTTTAAAAGCCATTCTGTTTCTGGTATATTGCATTCTGGCAGCTAGCAAACTAGAACATGGTATAAGTCTTTTCATTATCACAGTATCTTGGCAAAATCTCAGCCAAAGCACTCTTCTCTTCCTCCTCCTGCTCTGTCTTCTCCTTTTTAATTTGAGGTACATAGAATTTTTCACCTCTCTTTTAAGATATTAGTATATTTCTGCAGGTTTCAATGCCCATTTCTAATAAAGAGCTCTGCATCCCTTTAGCTAAGGAAACAACAGCCACTCTGACAGCTCTCAGTCTTTGCAAATGCTAGCCAATGCACCCAAATTCTCTTGGCTAAAAGTGTGGCAGTGATCAAAATGCTTTCATAGGTGTGCCCAACTATTGCCAAAGAATAGCCCCAATCTCTTTTCATATGACGTTTTAAACATGCCTTACTCTCCTCAAGTGGCCCTGGTATAAAATGTGTATTAGAAACTTTTATTTTTTCCAAATAGGGAGGATCTGAATTCTGCAGAGTAGACTTGAGAAGCAGAGCGGTCGCTATGATATGTCTACACTTGTGCACCATGTAGTATGTCCTTATATTTGCTTAGCCAATGAGGTACTAAGAGGTGGGGTTTGAGTGCTCCTAACAGACAGAAGTATGTACTTGTCACTCCATAGGTCATTGGAATATGGTGTACTTGAATGTTGATGGGATTTCATTCACTTGATTGTCATCGAAACCATAGCAGTGCCGTTTTGTGTATTTGCCAATGAGGTCATATGTATTTAGAAGGAAGTTGCCTATGTGATAGCCAGTATTGGCACCATAGAAACTTTGAATCTTGAGGACCTTTAGTAACCCATGGCCCTGACACGGCATCATCCTAACATGACATGGGTCTGTTGGCTTCCCACTCGCACAGGCCTTCTGCAGCCTGGCCCCAGCACCCCACCTACCTAAAGCTCCCTCTCTGCTCCAGCTGTTCTCACTGCCTTGAGCAGGACTTAAAATCTCCTGTCCCTGCACCTCTAGCCCTGCTGTTCTTCTACTGTGCTGTTTCTCTCTTCTCCTCTGCCTGCATCAATTCTGCTCATCCATCAAGACTCAGTACAGACCCCTGTATCAGTCAGGGTCCTGGCAAGGAAACAGATGATAAGCTCAGAAAGGGTGACTGAAGAGGGGCAAGGAAGGGGCTGTTTATATGGGAGTGGCTGGCGTATAGGGAAACTGACAAGAGACTGTTGCAGCACATGGGGAGTCAGGAGGGAGCTTTACCAGAAGGCTGCCTGGAAGAGCCAGGGCCTTCAGGAGAGGAACCCAGTCAAGGCTAACCCTCAGCCTGGCCATCCAGGGAATACAAACACTCTTCTTCCCACCCTCCATCTCCTAGTGCTATTATGCTTTGGCCAAACCCAACATGAAAATGGAGGACAATGCTTCTCTGATGCAGCCCTTCTAGGCCAGCCCCTTTGCAGAGGTGGGTGGGGAAGGATGGAGCCTGGGTGGGAGGGCACCCTTCACCTTTTCCTGGGGGCCTCCCCAAGGAATCCAGCCCAGAGAGACCTCTTTCTTCTCTCTGGTAGGAATGTGCATTTGGCCCTGAGTAGCTGTAATGCTTCTTTGTATTGTGCTGCGTGGTTTGTGCTCTCTTGTATTGAGAGGAAACTTTTCAGTTTGCATCATATGTCCTTACTTACTGTGCAAGCTCCTTGAAGCAGGAAACTTAACTTATTCTTTTTGGGTTTTTTTATATGGAAACAACCAAATATCCTGGAATTTCTTGGTTGTGTCAGTTTTGAATATTCTTTTCTGCTACCTCCCTTCTTTCCCACCCCCACCCCATTCTTTCTCTGTCACACACACACACTCTTCCAGGGGCGTTTGGCCTTGGGGGGTGGTGGTGGTAGAATTTTGGGGAGTGGGGAGGACAGTGCAGCGGGGATGAAGATTCTCAGGGTCCTGGGCCTGGTTTGGGTAGTTTCACCAGATATGGTTGAAAACAAGAGCACAAGAGTCAATAGAGAGGAAGCTGTAGGCGAGAAGAGGAGCTGGAGTGGGGGTTGGGCGGGGAAGGGTCACGGAAACCAAAGGGCCAGAGACAGGGTTGGAATGCGATGAGTCAGGAGTGCAGGGCCAGGGGACCTGAGCAAGTGAGTCACCATCGGGAGACATGGGGAGGGGCTGGGAGGGGTCGGGCGGGCTTGGATGCCAGAGCACTAGGACCACAAACTGCACCAATTGCTGTCCAGTGTGATAGTCACTAGGCATAGTGACTGTTTGGATTTAAATTTAACTGAACTAAAATTAAGTCAAATTAAAACTTCAGTTCTTCAGTTGCATTAGCCACATTTCAAATGCTCTGTAGCCACACGTGACCATGGCTCTTGTACTACCCAGCACACATGAGAACATTTCCCGCATCACAGAACGTTCTACTGTGCAGCATGGTCTGGGATATCAGCAGTGTTTGGGCCTGACAGTGTTAAAGAAAGGACTTCTTGTTTGATGTGACCTGGGTGTACCAGGACCGGTGTCAAACAGACCTAGCTCCACTTCTCCCCTTTGCTAGTGATAACTGTGCGATGAATCTCCAAGCCTCAGTTTTCTCATTGAGAAGCTAAAGATAATAATGGAGACCTAAATCGAAGACTGAAAGGTACCTTGAATGGTGACAGAAGTGCAGATTTTTTTCATACAAGTACTATTTCCCAACCTCCCTTACATCAATAGTGTTCATAAGTAAATAGCACTGAGGGAGGGCTTCTCTGCAGGCACTGTGCTAAACCGTTTGTCTTGGTTGCCTTATATGATCCTCACAATAAATCTGTAAGAAGATGGTATCATGGTCTCATTTTTGCAGATGAGGAAACCGGAACCTCAGAGAGATTGTAAACTGGCCTAATTTCATTATATTTGGTTAAAGCTGTCACACATTGTTCTCTGCATTTCCTATGTCTTATCTTCCCATCCAAACCAATAGAAACATCCTCTTAGGCTTCATTTGAAGGCTGAGATGGGCCTGGCATGGACTGGGCCACTGTTTGGTTGCTAATTGGCTCATCAAAGTTTTGATAAACTTGGACAAAACATTAAAAAGTTCTTCAGCACTGCTTGTCTCTAACGTTTACCCCTCCATGGGGGTCTTGAAAACAGACCGAGTGGGGCTCAATGTCTATCTTTAATTAAATGCATTTCCTGCAGGTGACTTTAGATGCAGAAGGTTTGAGAAGCACCCTGATCTTGGATGGAGAGGGAATGGGCTACTTCATATTTAAGAAGATTCTGAAAACAGAAAAAAAAGTTATGTGATTTAATCTCTCCGAATTTCAGTTTCTTCATCTGAAAAAGAGAAAGTGCTATCTGTTCTGTGGGTTGTTATGAGGATTGAGTGGCTCTATGAGACTACTGGGCCATGGCTTGGAATAGAGATGCCCTCAGCAAATCTCCCCTCTCCCCCCACCCAGAGGCTTCCCAGGGCACCCCATCTCTATCCTTGGTGAACAGGAAGGAAAACTTATTGTCCAGACCACACATTTTTGTTTAAGATTTTTTATTGTGAAATATAACATATATACAAAAAAAAATTCAAAGTACATTTTAACAGGTACTTATAGAACAGATTTCAAAGTTTGATGCAGGTTACAGTTCCACAATTTCAGGTTTTTCCTTCCAGCTGCTCTAAGATACTGGAGACTAAAAAGAAATATCAATATAAAGATTCAATAATCATTCTCAATTGTGAAATCCTAGCTTCTCTGTTACAGCTCCTCCTTCTCCTTTGAACCTTCCCCCAATTGTTAGGAGTATTTGGATTATGCCCATTTCTGACTTCTTTATGTTAAAAAAGATGTTGACAATATGGGATAGGAACTGATTCATGTTCTTGGAGAGACTGGCACCTCTGGGTTTCAGGACTTTTTCTGGCCTAGAAACCATCTGAAAGTTTTAGGTTTCTGAAAAGTAAACTTAGTGCATGCAACTTTTGTACGATCTCAGACAGAGCCCTGGGTGTTCTTTAGGGTTAACGGGAATGACATTGGCTGAGGTTTGGGAAACTGTGGCAATTAGCAATATCTAGCTTAAACTTGCGTAAGAATAGTCTCTAGAATAGACTTTCGACTCTATTTGAACTCTCTTAGCCACTGATGCCTTATTTTGTTACATTTAATTCCTCCCTTTTGGTCTGGAAGGCATTGTTGATCCCACAGTACCAGGGCCAGGCTCATCCCTGGGAGTCATGCCCCACATTGCCAGGGAGACTCATACCTCTGGACATCATGTCCTCGTAGAGGGGAGGATAATGATTTTCTTTGCAGAATTGAGCTTAGAGAGAGAGGGAGGCCACATCTGAGCAACAAAAGAGGTTCTCTGGAAGTTACTCTTGGGCATAATTATAGGTAGGCTTAGATACTATGCTACAGAAATAAGTTTCATAAGAGTAAGTCTCAAGATCTAGGGCTTAGCCTATTAACTTGCGAGGCCCTAGCTTTTTTTTATTTATTTATTTTTTACATGGGCAGGCACTGGGAATCGAACCTGGGTCCTCTGGCATGGCAGGTGAGCACTCTGCCTGCTGAGCCACCATGGCCCACCCAAGTCCCTAGCTTTTGAGAGAGTATCAGGGGTTTCCCAACTAATAGTTTCAAATTTTTTTCTCCAGTCTCTCAAAGGACTTTGCCAATACTTTTTAATTATCTGCCCAACATACTCTGGAATGTAGCTCGGTAGTACATTACACAATACAGAATTATAAGACCTCATTCCCATTCTCAGACCACACATTTTTTAAAAAATTGAAGTTGTCCTGAGTCCTGAAAATTATGCTAATTACGTTCATTTCTACCTTGATGAGAAAATCTCTCATTCTTATGTGCATATATTAAGATACATTAGCAATGCAGAGGGTCAAAGACAACTACTTGGGCTACTTTCCAGTCTACACCAGACTGTGCTCCCTTGAGCTTTGGGCCAGCTCTGTGCCGCCAGAGAGAGGGATAAACCTCATGGAGCAGAATCCCCTCCTTCCTCCACGGTTTCAGACACTCTACTTCACAGCCAGTGGCATTCCCTGCCAGGTAAATTCTGGACACATAGTCCAAAGCTCTAGTTTAGCACAGGGAAATAAGGGACGTATTACCATCCAATGAGCCACTCATGGAAGCATTGGCCCGACTCAAGGAGCTGGTTTGACAGTTGGTCACCACCAGGCTTGGCCTCACCCCGACACCCTCAGAGCTGGAGAACAGGGCCCCAAGCTCTGGCAAGAACATGAAACAAATCAAAGCAGAGAAATAAAAAAGGAGGCTTTTTTATAAAGCAGGCACTCCCTGTCCCTTGTCCCTTAGGAACATTTCATTTTGAAAAAAAATCTAATTTTCAGGGTGGGTTTGGGTTGAGGCCTGAGCTGGCAGGGAGAGGCCCCAGTAAATGTTGGCAAGCACTGAATGATGGGTGGGGATGGTGAGCCTGTGGGGAAGGCTCTGAGATGTCGCTGGAAACCCCCAAAATGAGTGTTTTTTGTTTTTTTTTTAACCATCTACCAGCAAAAGGGTGGGGAGAAACTTTGGAATTGCTCTTCTTTTTTCCTGAATGAAGGAAAGCTGGATGTGTGTCCTTCTCTGGGTGTTAGTTCCTCAGCATTTTTCTGGATGCCTGGTACAGCACTGGGCACTGAGGAAGCTCTAAGACAAGTGGACAGACAGACAGTTATTTTAGCCTCTGGCAAGATTGGTGGAGGCTAGAAAGCAAACAGTACTCTCAAACAAACCAAAACATACACCACACAGCATATAATTTGTTTCCAGGGGAAATACTCTCAGACATTTCTCCTGTCAGAGCACCATTTTCTAACAACCTCCTATTAATATTGGCTTAGGTCAGAACTGGCTTCCTGAAGCTCCTGCTTTATTTTAAGATCTCAGCTCTTGCCCCTCTCACATGACCTCTACTTCTTTAATAGTTATAATCTATTATTATTATAGTTATAGGTCCTGGATCAGTATGGAGAGGCAAGAGGCTGGCTGACGAATGGGCCCAGAGAAGGAAAGGGACTTACCTTAGGTTGCACGGCTTATTGGACCAGACTAGGGCCAGACTTTCTCTGATTCCCAGGTCAGAGCATTTTCTTCTAAAGCTCCTTTCCCCACCAAGAAGGCATTCTTCAGAGTTGGCTGTTGACCCCGGAGCCTGAAGATTGGAGCCCATTCTTCAGTGCTGGCTCCTTTGCTCCCTTAGAACATCACCACCTATGACTATCTTGAATTTTGGGACCTCACTGAGAATAATAAGAAGGTGAAAAGGAAAATAAAAGTAATAAAACCCTTCACTGTACCCCCAGACCTGCTCAAATCCACAGGAGGGGTTTCCCACCGCCTGCTCTGATCAGTCCTTTTGCAAGGAAAGGGGCAGGTTGGGGGATTACATGTCACTCTACCATCATAGGTATTTTTTTGTTTTTCCTTTTCCTTCTTTTTTTTTTTTTCCCCCACATGGGCAGGCACCAGGAATTGAACCGGCATGGCAGGCGAGAACTCTACCTGCTGAGCCACCGTGGCCCACCTGGTACTTTGAATTTGTATGTTTAGGTTTTAAGGTCTTCAAAAGTGTCACCCTGTTATTTCCTTCAGGCTGTTTTCATTAAGGCTTTGGTCTTCTAAGCAGAAGCCCAGGGACTTAATTGCAGTGCCTGGAGGTTATCTCAACAAAGTGCATTTCATCCCCTGTTAGGCAGCTGGAGCTGGCCCCTGTCAGCTATCTTTATAGTAGCAGCAGAGTTCTCCTCCCCTCCCTTTGCTTGGAGATGAAACCGGCCATGTCTGCTTTGTAACCCAGGCTTGTCTGATTTGCCTGGAATGCATTGTGAGAGTCTTAGTCCACCACGTGGCTCCTTCACACCTTCTAGAATTTTAAACTCTGGCCATTGACAACAGAGATTGCCACTCATTTAGGGTCCCAGCACCAAGCATGGGCCAGGCTTAGAGCACAGGAAAAGTCTGTCTAATTAGAATGCATTATCATATGCTTCTTTGTCACTCAGGTTGGTCCACTCATCAACTCTTGACCCTGCCTTTTGCTTTCACACCTTTGTTCAAGCTGCCCCCTAACTGGAATTCCCTTCTGCTTTCTCTCTGCTGTTCAGTATCTTGCCAACGGCCAAGGGATAATACCTTCTGCCCGCCCCCCACCCACCCCATCCTACACTAAATGGTGTACTCCTTAGGAAAAAAGGTTGCGCTCATTTGTGTTTGTTTCCTGTTTTAGTTTCTTTTGGCTGCTCAAGCAAATACTATGCAATGAGCCAGCTTAGGTGATGGGAATTTATTAGCTCACAGTTTTGAGTGTGGGAAAAAGTCCAAATCAAGCATCAACAAAAAGTCTTTCTTCCCAAGACTGTAGTTCTGGGGCTGGTTGATGGTGATCCTTGGATCTTGCTCCTCTGCCACATGGCAATGCATAAGGCAACCTTTACTGGCCTCTCTGTTCTCTTCCAGTTTCAGTTGAATTTCAGCTTTTTGCTTCCTGTGGCTTTCTTCCTCTCTGTCCTCAGTTTCATTCTGCTTATAAAGGACTCCAGTAATAGGATTAAGACTCAAACTGATTGGGTTGGACCACACTTTAACTGAAGTAATCTCATCAAAAGGTCCTACTTACACAAGATGGATCAAATTTAAGAACATGTTTTTTTCTGGGGTGCATATAACTCTAAACCAACACATATTCCTATACAGAAGAGGCTCAGTTGAATGAATGAATGAATGAATGAATGGAGACTCAAATTCCTCTGTAAGTCCTATTCAGAAACACTACCACCCATAGATTTCTCTCCTTCTCATTGGGCCTACTGCCCAGTGTGTCTCTGGACTTTTTTATGTCTATCTGTCTCCAGTATCCAATTCTGTGTTTGGCTATCTTGGAGAAATTCTTCACTTTGTCTACTAGAACTCTTTGATTATTTGTCTCAACTAAATTGTGTCTAAGGGAAGTTCTATAAGGACTTCCTATGAGAAATGCTGTTCAGGCAAGCTGGCCAAGGTTATGTCCTAATGGGTCAGCTGAGAACGACAGGAAGAATCCCCATTTAAGTAGAAAAGGAGTCAGGTTCTGGGAAACCAGATCATACAGATAGGAACCTAGCCTTAGAGACTTGGGAATATGATGTCAGGAAACTACCATAGGGTTTAGAGTTCAATTCAACAAGTCTATACACCCAGAAGGTACAGCATTTTCAAGGGCTACCATTGGCAGAAAACTGCTAGGCTAGGGACAGTGGTGGTGAAGCTCAGATCCCAAGGCAAAGACTCTTGGCTTTCAGCTGTGATTGGTTGCCCTATGCTGGACCTGAGGGCCTTTGCCTAACAGGGGCTAGCTGTGGTCAGAGAGTAGCCAGAGGCTTTGCAGGTGAATCCTGTTGCTAAAGTATTCAGTGGCATTGGAAGCCCCATGCATATAAGGAGCTAAGATCATGTCACAATTTTATTCCAGTATTTGTCAAAGTCCATTAAAATCAGAATCTATGGGATGGGGCCTCAGAAACTTCATCTTTAACAAGCTCACAAGATCCTACTGTGCATACTAAACTTTGATAACCACTGTCTCCTGTTTTTTTTTTTTGAGTTCTCACAGCTCACAGTTGGATGCATAGTAAGTACCATATAAATATTTCATATGATTGAAATTGGTGTATATATGAGGTCCACCCTACCCCTTGAGATTCAGGAAAGATTGGCTCAGACCCCTAACTTCCTCTCCCTGTGGAGATCCAGGGAGCCCTTCAAGATTTTTGAGACTCTACAGGGGATACACATTTTACTGGCTCTTGCTGCCTCAGGCTCTTGCTTTCACACATACTATCTTTATCTCAAGCCACATGGACCCAGACGGGAAGCTCAGCCTCTTCTCATTTTCCATAAAGCAACCCACTGGCAGAAAGTATTTGTGGGTGAGGCAGATTTATTTGAAGATACTGGGTGGGGCGGGGGTGGAGATGAAGGAAGGATGCAATGCAAATAATTTCAAATTGAACATTAGGCATTCCCATTCTTAAAATGTTCTTCTGTCCATCCCACTCGCGGGTAGTTTTCCTTTGCCCTTCATTCTACAAAAGCTACAGCTTTTCACCATCTCACTGTTCCTATTTCCCCCATTCTGATGATTTTTCTCCTTTCTCTCATTGCCCATTTTAAGCACCCCCCCCCCCCAATTTCTTTCCTCATTTCCTGCAAACCAGTTAGCCTTGGCCTCCATAACCTTGGCTCTGGTACCTATCTGTGCTTTCAGACCTTACCATCTGCTCTTCAAGGTATCTCCCCATATACAGATGGTTTCCTTCCTATAGGAATCCTATAGACCAGCTATTAAAGTAAGAAAGCTTCACCTTATAGCCTGTATGTGGTGTACTGAAGTTAGAGAGTACACAGAGATCATGAATCAAACTCAAGTCAGACGGTCATTAGCCCAAGGACTCCTAGCAGATAAGAGGCAAAGTGGAAACTAAAGTCTAGGCCACTGACTCCTGTAGTAGTACTCCTATTGACCAGTTGATTCTACAAGTAACTCAGGAGATCTAAGCATTATCACTGGTATAGAAATTAGGAGCAAGGTTTTGGAGTTGTTGATGGTGTCTGTTGACACCCGTTGGTGTTTTCATCACCTTCCACCCCCCTGGGCTCAGAGGTTCACTCTTGTGAGCACAGACCTTCTGCCTCTGCACAGGGTTTTGGTCTAGTGGATAAAGCCAAGATTTCAGTCCTACTTCTACTATTAACATGTTGCTGGATCTCAACCATGAGTTGTTTTCCCTTTTGGTCTCAATTTATGCATCCATAATAGACATCTGTGTTTGTTGCTGTCCTAGCAATTTGTAGCAGTATCACAGGTGCTTCAAGGGGTGGCACATTTGACTCCTAGTGTAGGTAGTGAAATTCAAGAGCTTTTTTTTTTAATCCCCGATTCAACTGGGGGACAGCTCTGTTATGTCTGTTCTAATATCTAGAGTGAGCTTCATAAGAATTCGTGATTAAAGAAAGGCTTCCATTGTTTATAAAATCCTTGAAAATCTTTGGTCTAGTGGTCATCTTGGGTCCAAGGCTCTAGTGCTCTGTGAGCTTTCAGGGCTACAGCGAGGGGGCTGTCCGCAGAGGGCTACCCCATGGTTGTGCCTTCCATGTGGCCATCATGTCTAACAACGTAGGACATCCATCACGAGGCAGCTCGGGCAGCTGGGTGAGTGGGCAGGTCCCCATTGTGGAGGCTGTTTTGGGGACTTTCTGAGACTTTGGTAAATGTGAATCAGGCCTTGAGGTTTCCATTTCCTCTGCCCAATATACTCTTTCAGAAGAGTGAAAAAGTGTGTGTTTCAGCAAAATGCAGGTGTTGAAAGTTCCATGAGTCCAAAATGGGGTGTGGGAGAGCACAGAGGGCTGGGCTCAGGTGGGCACCCAACGTTTCTACCGTGGGTGAAGATCAAGCCTTTCCTACCTGCAGCCCTTCCTGAGGGTCCATCACTTTACAGCCCCAAGTGCCTGCTTTTGTCCTGAGTGCGCGGGGTTCAGCGAGAAGCTAAGGTGCAGAGAGGGAAGGTTGCTACCTAGTATGACCTGTGTTAGACATGGGCTGTCTAACAAATTCCCTGCCCAAGTACAGTTAACAATCATGGGTCCATCTTGGACTTCTTTTGTTCTCACAGCAAGAGTAAAAGGAACATGAAGGTATATGTATAACACTTAAGAGTTTTCTCATATGCTTTCATCCCATAATCTCATTTGATCTCACCCATCACAGAGGGGAAGGCGGGGAAGCTATCATTGCAATGCCATATGAGAGACATGTGTGAGACGTAACCCAGATCTTCTGATTCTGAATCCAGTGCTCATTGCTCCCCTCCACAATGCCTCCCAATCCCAGCCTCTGCTTTCACCATTTCTTAGCCAGCCTCAGTTATTAAAATATCAGCGTTATGATTTGCTCCTATATGTACTCAGTCACTCACTCGCTGAATCACTTATGTGTGTACACACTCACAATTATTTCAGCTTCTTACCCTGATCATTTAGTCATCTATTCATTCATTTTTCAAGTCCTTCTTGAGCTTAATGTTCAGCTGATGGCGAGCACCTTAGGGAAAACAAAGACTGCTGAACTGTGATTCCTGACTTTGAGGAGATTATACTCTAGTTGAAGAACAATGAGAAGGGGCCTATTCCTACATTTTTATTTATTCCCACCCTTAAGGGCTAACAGATATTACTCGCTATCTGGCCTAATCTAAGTCATTTAGCTTCCCTATGCACAAATGTGTTTTGGGTTGGGGAGATGCTGTGGTAGGTGAGCAGTTCCCCTGTCATGCTGGAATTCTGTGGTTCTGCAGGATTTTAGAGAAGGGAAGTCCAGATAGCTAGGGAGTCTGGGAAGGCTTCTTAGAAGGATGGGAACTGGGCCTAGGAGGATGGGAAGGTTTGCAAAGGAGAAGAGGAGGGAGGAATAGGCCAAGGACGGTGGAGGAGCACACATGAGGTCTATGAACTTTCAGGGGCTTGGGAGAGATGGCTAGGCCAGGTAAATGGGACTGTGTGTATATGTGTATGAGTGTGTGAGTGTATGTGCACAACTGTATGAGTGTGTATGCATGAGTAAGTGTGAGTGTGTGTGTGTGTGTGTGAGAGAGAGAGAGAGAAAGGGAGGGAGACAAGACAAGCATATGAGCAGGGCATGGGGCTGGGGGTGAGGGCAGGGCAATGTACAGGAGACCTTGAAAAAGCCTGCCTCCTGCTCCTCTGCTCTAGACTGTTTTGCTTTTTGTCAGTTGAGTCTGAAACATGAGGAGGGCAGCAGCTTCCTCCAGTGTTGACCAGAAAAGTGGGCTCTGCTCTTTGAGTGGGTAAATCCGTGACCGTTGCCTTTCCAGCCTTTGGCAGTACAAGCATTATTTTTACTCTCTCTTCTTTTTAATTGATTTTTCTTGTAGGAAAGAGAGAGAGAAGAAAGAATAAACTGCACATGGAAAAAGAAGAGAGAAGTGAAAGAGAAGCGAGAGAAGCAAAGAAAAAGGAGAGAATGGTAAGGGAAGAAAGGAAAAAAGTTGAAAAAGAAAGAAGGTGGGAGTTAAAGGGAGCTGAGAGGAGAGGAGAAAAGACTAGAGGGAAGAAGAGCAGGTAGAAAAAGGGAAAGAGAAAACAAAAAGGGGAAGAGAATAGGAGAGAAGATAGAGGAGCAGGAAGGGTGGAGAAAGGCCAATGACATTGGCTTAATCTTTTGGCAGTTTTGGCTATTTCTTGCCTAAAATACTTAGGATGAATACCTGAATTCTTCAAAACCAAATACCACAGAAGGACCAACTTCCCAGGCTTAATTATAAAATCCACTGCCTTTTCAGATGGCTGTTTCTTCTGCAGAGGACAAGGGAGCAGTGGTCTGGGAGCCCCTCCTCTGTCTGCTTCCAGGCCACTTTGCGCCTTTGGCCATGAGCAAATTCTCCTCAGACCGGAAGTCTCCCATGCTTGACAAGCAGAGTCACGGGGTGCTAATGTCGTGGGTGTGCCTTCTCCTGCCTTTCCACAGAAATGACCACAAAGACACCCATTCTTGAGGAAAACACACACGAAAAAACTTAGGATAGAATATATTTCCCTAATCTGATCAAGAAAACCCATCTTAAGCCAGAAATAAGAAAAAGATATCCTCTATCTTTAGCTATCAACAATATTTTTTTCAACACATTTTTCTGGAACTTCTAGCCCACGCAAAATTTCACGAAGTAGAAACAAAGCACCTTACTGCAAATGAGGGAAAACTATTATTGGTTTTAGATTACATAATCAAATACCCACAAGTCAAAGAGAACTTGTTTTAGGAGTTATAATAGAGTTTGGAAAAGTGGCCAAATAAATTGTAAGTTTAAAAAATCTCAGAGTCCCACACGGCTCCGCCTCTGCATAGGATTGTATGAAAGGAAATCAGTTGACTATGGAAACCTCACAGAACGTGTGGATCTCTGCTATAGGCTTCCTTAAAAGTCATTGTCCGCGTTCAGAAATTCTCCACATTCCACCACATAACAAGTTCTTCAGAAATTTTCTCTAGAGAGTCTTTCCTCTTCCCCAAAGCTACATAGCCCTGGCAACCACTAACATACTGTCCTGCTTAGCCCATTCAGCTTGTTCCTTCACCGCTGTCTCCTCCCCCACCTGTACTTTGTCCTTCAGAGTCATGAGACTCTGCTGTCCCACGTTCAACACTTGAGAATACTTGAAAGAGGAGCGTCCCTGGGATTCAGCTGTCCCAGCTTCCTCAGCCAGGGAAGGGCTGACCCTTGGGGAATACAACTCTTCCTCTGTCCTGGGTGCTTTTCTCTTGACCAACTCTTGGGAACACTTCCAGTGAATATCTTCTCCTCTCTGAACTACAAGTTAAAAACACAACAATCAATAACCTTTTTATAGACCCACAAAAACCAGTTGGAAGACAACTAGAAATAAAATTATAACCATACCTCTGAATGATCGCTGGTGAGAAGCGCATGGAACTTATGTGAAGAAAGTCACATAACTTTATTAATTTTGTGTAAGAGATGATTTGGTTGTATTTGTTAAAGAGAATGTGAATATAGCATGCTCTTGACTGGGAAAAAGGAAAACTGAAAGATGTTAGTTTTTCCTGAATTAATAATACATAGATCTAGTAAAAGTCTTATCAAAACCTTAATGGAAACTTTTGGTAATTTGACAAAATAACTCTAAAATGAAGAATAAGCTAACAATAGCTATGAAGTTTTTGAAAAAAAATCAACAAGGTATTTGCAGTAACATGTATTAGATTGCATTTTGAAGTTACAGCAACTAGACAGTATGGTACTGGCTAAAGAACCAATCAGCTTTTTATTTCTTCTTCTAAAGTGATGCAAATGTTTTAAAAATGATCACGGTGAAGAATACACTACAATGAGATGATATTGTGAGCCATTGACAGTATAGTATGGTTAGACTGTATGTGTGTGGATATTTCTCAATAAAAATACTTTTTAAAAAAGAACCAATCGCTATCAAGGGCACATAACGAGATAATACAAAAACCAACTTAATTAGTTTATAGAAACAATCTGAGATAAAAAGAAGCATTAAAAAATCAATGGGAGGAAGAATTCAATTATTTAACAAGTAGTAATGAAAAATTTGACTGTTTGGGAGACAAACATTTTAGGACTTTGTTTTCCCCAGGTAAATTCCAGAAAAATTATAGCATTAAGCATAAAAAAAACCCTCAGAACAGTAGAAGAAATTATACAGATATGACAAAAGGTTAATAGCCTTAAAGAGTTCTTGCAAAGTCTAAAGAAAAATTTTAATATCTTAGCAAAAAAGCTGACAAAGAATATTCACAAAATAAGACATGCAAGTGGCTAAAGGCATATGAAAAAATGTTCAATCTTACTGGTAGCCAAAGAAATGCAAAGTAAAACAACAATGAAATCCCATTTGTACTCGTTTAATTGTCAAGATTACTGTGGTTGATGATGGTGATAAATGTTAGAGACCATGGGTTGGACTTGAAACACAAATTGGCATTTCAACAGTTTTCACATCTTTTGACTCAATAGTTCTTCTAGGAATTCACCCCAATAAAGCATTGAAGATGGAATAAAGACATTTATCACAACATTATTTATAAGGTCTAAATTCAAGAAAAATTGAGACATATAACCAAAAGGATTGATAAATAAAGAATATTTATGTCATAGAACACATTTTAAAAAGCATATGTTCAAAGAACATTTAACAACATGGAAATATGCTTGTGATAGAATGTTAAAAATTTTAAAATATTAAAAAGCTATATGTATGTGTGTATGTGAGTGGTTGAATGCCAATTTTCTCTTCTATATGTAGCAAGGAGGAGAGCCGGAATTAACATGGCCTATTATTAAACCTCTGGCCCTCCATTTCTTGCCCTGTAAATGGGATAATAATGCTCTACTCTCAGGAGTGTGTGAAGATGAATGTGGTATCCTATGTGACTATCGTGTGGGTTCTAATTTTTCACACACCTGTGTCTTCCTTCCTCAGGGAAGCCAGGTTTTCCTAAGGGTGGAAATCATGTGGCTACTTCTGCAAGATTAGGGGACAGAGTAGGTGTTCACTGAATTTTAAGGTTAAGCTATAAAGTTCTGGGGCTGTTTAGGTCCGCTCCTGACTCAATCTCACTCTCACTGCACAACCTAAACAACTCACCATCTTTGGGCTTCTGTTCCTTGGGAATGGCAATGGTCTCTCTGAGAGCTCTGTTCTCTGGGAGAGCTCTGTGACTGGGAAGTCACAGTCCATCCCACAGGCCACTTGGGCCAGGCTTGGCTCACAGATGAACTGGCTGATGGCTGGAAGGACTGATTAATTCCCTGATGAATGCAGGTGCCTGATGGCAGGGGTTTCATCTGTTCTGTTCACTTCTGCAGCTCTGGTCCCAGAATGCGGTCTGGGATCTAGTGGATGCTCAACACTTTCGATTGAATGAAGAACGACAGAAAGATGGACTGAAGTAGGCTGGGTGGTTGACTTAAGATTGGTGTCCTTAGGGTCACTACACTGGCCTTGGAGCCATCAGGGAGGGAAGGAGAGAGATGAAGATAGAGGTGGGGAAGGAGAAGAGAACATGTAGGAGGACAGAGCCTTTCTCAGCCTACAGGACAGCCTGGTGGGGGCCGGAGCTTGCAGATATCACTCTGAGCTCACGGAACAGGCCTAGCGGTGGTCCCAGGTGCCTGAGCCAGGACTTGTGTTGCAAGTTTCACCTGCACTGTATGATTTGAGCCTCCCTTTCTCCTGGAAGTCTAGTTTTATGATCCCCATTTTACAGACAAGGCAACAACCTCCAAGAGGGGGAAATTTGCCCCCAAGATCACATACTTTTTAAGTGGAGAAGTCAAGATTTGAATCCAGGTCTGTCTGGTTCCCAAGTCTTGTAGCTATACTCTATAGTTTTTCTCTCCCTAAATTTCTCCCCTTAGTAGAAAGGAAAGAATCCACTTTTGTTGTGTTTGCATCTTGGGAGGGGTCCTTGTTCTGCCCCTAAATCATCTCCATGATCTCAGTGTTGTGCTGGGAATGGGCCGTCGGCCGGGTGATGGATCTCCACCGTCCATCACGTCCCCACGACCCTCTGACACACAGTGCTGGAGTGTAATCAGAGTGATGGTGCTCTGATCTATGGGGGATGTTCATCATCTCAGGCCTGGTACCTTGACATATTACCTTAGCTTGCTGTCAGCGGGACAGCCCCTTAATGTATTTCTGTAATACATCACCCACTGGTGGTGACTGGGGGCCTGCTGACACCAGTCGGCTAGAGCCCCTTCTGAGAGTCTACCTGAATTCTTGCTCCCTTAAAAATTCATGTATGTTTGTGAGTTTTTATGTGTCGCTGGACAGAGAGAGATCCGAGAGAGGGAGCCAAAAACAGGAAAAGAGAAATGGAGAAAGGATGATAACAGAAAGGAAGAGAGATACACAGGAAAAGAAAGAGAGACAAGATAAAGATGGCAGAGAGGAAAGAAGGAAAAATGGAGGAGGAAGGAGCATTCAAGGGAAATGGAGGAAAGAGCAGGGAACAATTGTGGCCAAGATAAGAGGTATGAAGATTGACCCAGAGTATGTTCTCAGTAGATATTTTATTGATGGCTGGCCCAAGAGACAAGTGATAGGGCAGAATTGAAGTAGTGGGACTAGGAAGCAAAACCTGAATTCAAGAGATACACTAAATCTGTAAAACAATGGAAGATAAAAAACAGAGAGGAAACAGACCAAAAAAAAAATGAACAAGACTGCATAATTTCTATTATTTTATCTTCCGGTCACTAAGACTACAGTCTATAGTCAGGCCATGTTTTTTTAATCCACTCTACGAACCTCCGTCTTCTGATTGTTGTCTTTAGATCTTTACATTTTGTTTGTTTGTTTTCTTTCATGTCTCTGGTTTTTTAATCTTTCTGTTTTCGTTTTCCTGCCTTTCTGTGGATTACTTGAAATTTTTTTTAGAATACCATTTTGATTTACCTATAGCGTATCTCTTTGAATAGCTTTTTGGTGGTTGCTCTAGGTATTTAGTGATTGTTCTAGGTATTACATTATATTACAGACTTACTGCAGTCTGCTGGTATCATCATTTTACCAGGCAAGTGAAGTGTAGAAACCTTGCCTCCCCTTATATCCCTCTCCCCTCCCCCACTTATAATTATCTTAACTAGTTCCCCTACTTACATTTAGAACCATATCAAGCAGTGTTAACATTTTTTGCTTCAATCATCAAACATAATTAGAAAACTCAAAACATGAGGAAATCATTGTTTTACACATGTTTTTACTTGCCATGTTATTTTTTCCTTCCTGAGTTTCTAAGTTATCATTTCCTTTTTGTTTCTAGAACTGGGTTGACAGTTTTTTTTTCTTTCAACTTTTGAAAATTATTATATTGCTTCCTTCTGATTTCCGTGGTTCATGATGAGAAATTCCCTGTCATTCAAATTGTTTTCTCCCTACAGGTAAGGTTCATGTTTCTTTGGCTTGCTTTCAAGATTTTTTTCCTTGTCTTTAGTTTCCAGAAGTTTAAATTATATATGTCGTGGCATGTGTTTCTTTGGTCTTATCCTGCCATGGAGTTCACTCAGCTTCTTGAATCTGTAGATAAGACTTTTATCAAGTTTGGGAAGTTTTCAGTCATTATTTATTTGAACACCTTTTCAACTCCACTCTGTTTCTCCTCTCCTGCTGGAACTCTGATGTCACAAATGTTAGATCTTTTGCTATGGTCCAACAGGTCTCTGAAGTCTTGTTCATTTATTTTTGGTTTGTTTCCTCTCTGTTTTTCAACTGTATAATTTCTATTATTTTATCTTCCAGTCACTAATTCTTTCCTCTGCCCCCTCCCTTTGGCTGTTGAGTATTTTATGATGGTCATTGTAATTTTCAGTTCTAATATTTCCATTCATTTCTATGTTATATCTTCTATCTCTTCTTGAGGTTTTCTATTTTTTTCCCTTTGTTTCAAGCATGTTTGTAATTACTCACAAAACATTTTTATTATGACTGCTTTAACATCTTTCTTTGCAGATAATTTTAACATCTCTGTCATTTCAATGTTGGCATCTATTATCTTTTTTCATTCCACTTGAAATGTTTCTGTTATGTTAAGAACCTCTAGATCTTATTTAAATCTTCCGTTTTAGCTGGCTTTTTAAATGTGTTACAGTGCTCCAGCATGGGAAAGAGGGACACTGAGGTTAGTTTTGGGTGGAGGTAGAAGCCCAGGTTCCCCATTCAGCCATAGTTGACATGTGCAGGGGAGACGCCTCTCTACTGCTGGGTGGAGATGGGCGCCCTGGAAGTCCCCACTGACACAAGCCATGGGTGGCTTTGTTACTTCTGGGCAATGATAAGAGTCCTGACTGTGCACTAGGTCTCCTCAGCTACCACTCCAGTGTGGCTGGGGAGGAGTGCCTTGTTACTACCAGTTAGGGTGCAAGTCCAGGGTCCCTACTTAGTCTTCTCTGACCCAGCCTTGGTGGGGGTGTTGGAGCACCTCATTATAGCCTCATGAGAATGGAAGTATAGCCTCCCCATTGACCTTTGCTGGCCTAGGTGGGGATGGGGCCACAGTTTTTCCTGTGGTGTTGGGCTACAGTAGAGTGGTTGTGATGTTAAAAATTACTCTCTTGCTGCCCATTTACAGAACTTTTGGTAGAAAGAGAGCAGACTTTTGCTGGGACTTTTTCTTGCCCGTGTCCCTTGGTATTTCCACATAGTCAACTTCTTCAGATCGATGTCTAGGATTGGAAGACAGAGAAAATCTAAGGAACCCACCACCATGTCATTCCTCATATCCTGAGGCTTCTAACTTGTCTGCCTCCTCTCAACATTTCTATGTTTTCTTATGTTTATTTTATATATAATGTCCAGGATTTTTTAGCTGCATTTAGCAAGAAGGACAGAGAAAATTTACTCCATCTTCCTGGAAGCAGAAGTAGATCTGACCTTTATTTACAAGATGCTGAGTCCTTTACTCCAGTACTCCAGCACTCCTTAAAGCACCTCCAAGAAGTCCTGGGATTCCACAGAAAATGCAGCTTAAAAACCATAGTAATGCAAGTCCTACTTTCCCTACAATATGGGACACATCTGTAGAAGACAAGACTTGATGAGGGCTTTGGTGTATGTGTAGATTTTGGACATGGAAGGAGTAGGTGAGAGTGAGAAGAGCAAGACTTACTCTCCAGCCTCAGAAGGGATGTTTCCTAGAATTTCCACAGAGCTTACTTAAGACCTCCTGCCTCCCAAATCAAGCATTGATAGTAATGAGGGTTTTGGGTGCATCACCACACCCCCAGGAGGAGTGGTGCTTGGCCCACATATGGGACAGACCAGAAACACTAGGCAGTTAATGCCTCATGAGCATCCCTACACTAGAACCTGATGAGAGTGGGTGGGTTTGCACCCCAGCTCCCTCTCTCCGCAAGTGGGACTAGTCTATGGCATCTCCCAGAGGTTCCCAGTGGGCTTGAGCTCCAGCTGCCTATAGGAGTAGCTTGCTCATTCCTGCACCTTGTCCTGGCTTCCTTGCCTTCTCTGTTTTCACTTTCACTCCCCCTTACTTGTGCATCCTGGGATCACCTCCTAAATAAACTACTTTTCATCAAATCCTTGTCTCAGGGTCTCCTTCTCCAGGAAGAAGTACAACTAAGAGGCATGTACATTTAATCAATGTGGGCAATGAAAATGCTGATGGTGAACTGCCTTGGAAATCCAAATAAAAGTAATCTGTCATCATTACACCACCTCTGAGTGTATCTCTTGTCACCATTTCAGACCCTATTGAGGAGCTGCCCCCATCTGCAGTGCTCCTGTTGTGAGGCACAGTCTCCTCTCATCGTCCTAGCCTGCCTCTGAGATATATAGCCAAATCTTGGTTCAGAGATATTCGCCAATGAGCTTATGTGTTTTGTTTTGGTTTACTCTGAAATTACCTTTTCTTAAATCTGTGATTTCAGAAAACTTTTCTAGGACCTGGTTGTTTCCATTTTGGGCTTAAAACACTGACTCATGTCAGGCTTTTTCTTTGCTGTTTGTAGGACTTGCTGGCCTCAAGGACACCCTACAACTCCAAATCCCTACTTTTCTGGTCTGAGGCTGGAGTAGAAGACTAAGTAGGGGCTGGGGTTGAGGAGGGGGAGTCCCAACCTAGCCTGGCTTTGGGAATAGTCTTTTTCAAACCAAGCCCTGCAGAACTCAATTCCCAATGGCAGCTGGTTGAGTATTCATTTGCTTCTTTGCCCTGTAGGTGGGTAGCAGAGAGAATCCTGATTCTTCTGAGGTTTCATCTCAGCTCTTAATTTAATCACAAAGAGTGACTGACTCTTATGGTTTGGCTCAGGCATTGTGTGGGAAGTGCCTTCAGAGGACCTTCAGGTCCTGTCAAAGAAATAATAAACCCAGACTTAGGTAAGGAGGGGAATTGTCTAAAAAAGTTATTGCAATATATATAGAGAGACTGTTACAATAGGGAAAATGCTCCAACAGTGAGATCTGCAAAATTCTCACAGATTAGGCAGAAAAGGGGTTTTCTTTCATAAGGAGTACAGGTACAGAGAAAGGGGCATGGAGAAGAGGGATGGGGCAGGGGGGAGCTTGATTGGGATGTAGACCAGAGAATGTTTGATTCTGAGCTCAGTCTGTTCTTGGGAGGAGCTGTTGAGGAGAGATCTTATGCTGGCTTGGGCTGAGAGTGGGCGAAAGTTCAAGGGTCTGGGGAAAGGAGAAAAACCTAACGTCTCAGTAACCAGCATTTTCCAGTTGATCAGTGGGGACCAAACAATTCAGCTAATCATTTATGAAGCAAAGGATGGCAATTTGAAGGGTCTGTCTGGCCTCATCATTGGTAATCAAGGGGCACCAATGAGTCTCCTCTAAGTCAAATGGGGAAGGGTGGTTCCTTGCAGTGAGCTGTTTCCGAAACACAAAGCTGAAACACAAAGCGGTATTTTTCAGGATCACAGGGCTCACGTCAAGAATCCAACCTTGTCAGTTCTATCCTGAAATTTGAGTTGAACCCTGCAGGAAACATGGAATAAACCCAGTGTTTCTCCATGAAGACTGCCGGAGATCCAAGCAGAGTGGGCTGAGAGCAGAGTGAGCTGCTTCAGCTGGGCAGAAGCTCTGATCCCCTCCGTGCTCCGGCAGGCGTGGGCCGGGCTGGGGGTGGCTTCCCGGGACAGCAGCAGAGCTCCTGGGCTCCTGCTCCCAGCACAGATATTAGTTTTCCTCCTCCTATTCTCTCTACCACCCCCCTGCCCCAGCTCCTGGCCGCCCCCTTCTCCGCCTGCCACACAGCTGTTTTGCCAACATCATTGCCTGATTATCTTTCAAGTGGCTTCTTGGAGCAGATGTTCCCTGCTTTTTCGTGCATCGAAAACAAACAGGCGCTGTGTTGTCATTCGCTGTCCTGGGAAAAACCTCGCTGCTGCCACAGATTCTTCTTGAGAGGTTTGGGGATGTCTATAAAGTCTCTCTGGCTGCTCCTCACCAGGAATTGGGCCTCAGATGGATGGCAGGTCTCCCTACTCCCCTCAGGTCTTCCAAGATTGTCTACCTTCCAATGCCCCCTGAGGAGCGTGGGTGGGGGAGTGCTATTTTAACAGAACAGGGTCCTGATCTAGGGGAAGAACAGGGTGGCCCTTGCTCCTGTCATTTCCTCTCAATATTATTTAACCTTTTGAAAAACTTAAACATCTCATCAAATCCCCCTGGGATTTGTCCCCAGTTGGAAACCAGTATTGTGTGTGTGTGTTTTCTTGATAGCCCCATCAACAAGAAGATGCTATTGGGCTTGCCTTTGGAGGTTCCTGTTATGAAAGCAATTCAATTTCCATGTTCTGGAATATGAAAGTCTTGTATGAAGTCAAACGTGTCTTTTAGAATGGGGCTGTTCTAGTTTGCTAGCTGCTGGAATGCAACACACCAGAGATGGATTGGCTTTTAATAAAAGGGAATTTATTTTGTTAGTTCTTCAGAGGAAAGGCAGCTAACTTTGAGGTTCTTTCTTATGTGGGAAGGCTCAGGGTAAGCTGGGCTGGCCTTCTCTCCAGGCCTCTGGGTTCCAACAACTTTCCCCGGGGTGACTTCTTTCTGCATCTCCAAAGGCCTGGGCTGAACTGCAAGTGCTGAGATGAGGAATGCTGAGCTGCTTGGGCTATGCTACATTGTGCTCTCTCATTTAAGCACCAGCCAATTAAGTCAAATGTCATTCATTGCAGCAGGCACGCCGCCTAGCCGACTGCAGATGTAAATCAGCAACAGATGAGGTTCACGTACCATTGGCTCATGTCCACAGCAACAGAACTAGGTGCCTTCACCTGGCCCAGTTGACAACTGAATCTAACTACCACAGGGGCCATTTTATCTCCTCACTCCCAGGGAAAATCAGGGCTCAGGTGGACCAGCTGCTGCTTAGGGGTTGAGATTAGAACAAGGAGGGTGATCTGGGCTAAGCCAAGAAAGTCCTCTTGCCAAAACTAGCTGCTTCACCAGCCTGCTGAGTGCAAGAAATTGTACCCTTAGCAAGTCATTCCTTGGAGTGAAGGCCCAAAGGCACAGGTAGCATGCAGAGCCTTAAGCACCTTCTATTAGACTGGCAAATAACTCTGGGGAAGGAGAGTAGACAGACAGGCAGATAGATAGGTGATGGGCATTGGCAAGACCTCAGAAGCTGGCCTTGCAGGAGGAGGGGGCATCTGAGGATGCCGAGGCAGGTAGGGGAAGGCAGGGAAGTGCCTGATCTGTCAGCATGCCTATTTTCTTCCACCAGAGGACTTTGGGAGCTGCTGCCATAGAGGCTAAAATTACATTTGAAGTATGCATGAAGCTCTGTTCCCCAATTTCCCACAGTTTTGAATAACTGATCTTGCTTGTCCATGCTCGAATGCCCAACCACTCCCCTCCTTTGTCCTCAGAGGGCGCTCCTCTGTTCCACACATTTCCTGCCCTCTGCCTTGGCAGCACGTGTGCACCTTGTCGCACTCATGGGCATGCTACCGTGCACATCTTGCCTAACAACACCAGGCTCAGTTGGTCACCTCCTTGGGCCTGGTATGCTCTTTTCTCTTGGTCTCTGAGATGCCACCCTCTTCTGTTTTTCTGGTTCTGTCTCCTTTGTTGGTTTCTCCCTATCTGTAAATGTTGGCATTCCTCTGTGCTAGAGCTTCTGTCCTCTAGTCTCTCCCTAGACCAGTATTCCACAAATGTTAGATGGCATCCAAACACTCTGGGGTGACAGTTAAAAACATAGACTACTGGGTGATGCAATGGAGGCTCAGTGGCAGAATTCTCGCCTGCCATGCTGGAAACCAGGGTTCGATTCCCTGAGCCAGCCTATGCCAAAAAACAAACAAACAAATAAAAAACCTTAGACTCTTGGCCCTATTCCTAGAGTTCTTATCAGTGGATCTGGGTGCCTAGAAATCTGCATGTTCAACAAGTACCCTAAGAGATTCCCATGCAATCATGGAACACATTTTGAGAAGGTTCTCTTTGTATTACTTTGTATGTTTTAGTTTTTTAGGCTGCTGAGAGCAGATACTGTGAAATGGGTTGCCTTAACAATGGAAATTTATTAGTGTACAGTTTTGAGGCTGAGAAAAATATCAAAATCAAGTCACCCTCAAGGCAATGCTTTCCTCCCAAAGTCTGGTTGCTGCTGATCCTAGGTTCCTCTGCCACATGGCAAGGCACGTAGCGGCATCCACTGGTCTCTCCCTTCTCTACTGGGTTTCATTGATTTCAGCTTCTTGCTTCCATAGCTTTCTCTCTATGTAGGACGCTAGTAAGGGGATTAAGACATCCTAATTGATATGGGTCACACCTTAACTGAAGTAGCCTCATCAAAAGATCCTACTTACAATAGGTCCATACATACAGGAATGGATTAACCATAAGAAAAAGTTTTTCTGGATTAATACAGTTTCAAACCATCCAGTGTATATGATCTCATCCAATCCCAAGGCATTGCATACCATTTAAATGCTGACAACTCCCCAATTTACATGTGAAGGGAACATCAACCTCAGAGTTCCAGGCTTTAATATCCAAAGCCACTGGACATCTCTATTTGGATATCACCCAAACATCTGAACTTTGGCATTTCCAAAAGCAAGCCCTTGATTTTCCTCCCCAAACCATTTCTCCCCTAACCCCTTATCAGAAAATAAAAACACCAACCTCCAGTGACTCAAGCTAGCGGCCTTCAGATTTCCCTTTCTGCCAGCCCATTAGTTAATCCCCCTGCTGAGCTGACCCTTAAAACCTTTCTCCAGTCATCTATATCTTTCCCCTCTGGTGGCTATCACCACTCTGGTCCAAGTAATCATCTTTACCAGCTGGATGACTGCGGTAGATTCCTAAATGGTATCCCTGCTTGCTTTATTTTCTGAACTGCTAAAACAAATATGATACAGTGGGTTGTCTTCAACAGCAATTAGCTTACGGTTTTGAAACTAAGAGACGTCCAAAACCCAGGTGTCAACAAGGCAAAACTTTCTTCCTGTAGACTGGTGTTCTGAGGCTGGCTGCTGGTTATCCTTAGTCCTTGGCTTTTCTGTCAATGGCAATGCACATGGCAGCATCTTGTCCTTTCTCCTCCAGGTTCTGTTGACTTCCAGCTTCTAGCTGCTTCCTGTGACTTCTCTTTCAGTGTCCAATTTCCTTTACTATTAGGAACTTCAGCCATATTGTATTAAGGCCCACCCTCGTTCAGTCTGGGCACACCTTAACTAATAGCATCTTCAAAGATGTTGGCAACCTTATTTTCAAATGGCTTCATACCCACAGGACCAGGGAATGGGACTCAAACATGCCTTTTGTGGGGGACATGATCCAATCAGCAACACTGCCCTAATTCATTCTTTTACACCAGCTAAGGAGGAGCATGAAACATAACATAGCCTGTTGCTCCTTTAGTTACTGCTCATCACACAAAAATCCAAACTCCCCTCAGGCTCTGTGACATCTGGCTTCTGCCTACCTTCCCCCCTTCTCACCCGGCACTCTGGGCCCTGCTCACTGAGATTTGTCCACAGTGAACCTCTTTCACTTCTCTGTATGGGCCAAACACTCTCCTGCATATTCTGTTCTCTCTGCTCAGGTACCATACTTCTTAAAATGTCTGGCTCCTCCTTGTCCTTTTGGTCTCAGCTTCCCTGGTGGCCTCATCATAACTAATATCACTCCCTATCCCACTATTTTTACTTAAGGCCATCTATTCATTATTTCATACTACTTCACAGAAGTTCATAATCCATAATTATCAATTTTTTAATGCTTACTCATATCTTTTATTATCCCTTTCACCATATAACATATTCTATGAGGACAGGTACTATGCATATTTTTTCTTATCCAGCACAGAGTAGAAACGTTTGTTGGATGAATGGACCAAATTCCACTTCATCTATTATGTACCATTCGGCTTTGACTATGTTCTCCTATTGAACTATATTCTGGTTTGGCCTGTTCTAGTCTGTTCCGACCTGTTCCATCCCACTCTATTTTGTTCTACACTGTTCTATTCTATTCCATCCTGCTTTTCCTTCTTACTTCTTTCTATCTGTGTATTGTTATTTTCCTTGGCCCTATTCCACCATATTCTGTGCTAATTTATCCCATTCTGCTTTCTTCTGAGCAATTTTATCTCATTTTGCCCCATTCCATTTCATTCCATCCCAGTGCTTTACTCAAGATTTTGTGAATGCATGCTTTGTGTCCAGTCTTCTGCTAGGGACTCATAATGTTATAAGAGAAGGAAATGTCATCCCAGGCATGAGATAGCCTCTCTATAGGATAAATGAATGATTGAGAGAGGAGTCATCAGCAGGGCGGTCTACGCTAACCCCTGATGGTTAGGAAGAGAGGAGCAGAGGGCATTCCTTGACAGTGAGAACATGAGAAAAAGCAAATGGACCTGCGTGTTGCTGATACACCAAGGACACCAGCCTGGGAAGCTTAAGAGGGAGATAAATAGCACTTGATACATCATAGGTGCTCAATAAGTGTCCACTCTTTCCCACCTCTCTCCTCTCTACTTTGGTCCATCTTTATTTTATTAGGTTAGCTCTCTGAACCTCAGTTTCCCCAAATATGAAATGGGACAATGAAACACGCAAGAGATATTAAAAGGGCACTGTTGAGGATGTTTTGAGCCTGAAAGGACAAGAGGCACAATAGATATTTGTTGATTGAATGATTGATTGTAGTTCCCATATGCCCACCATAATAACACTTAGCTCAGGTCTGGGCACACAGAAAGTGCTTAATACATACCTGACTTAAAGCAAAAGTAAAAAGAAACTGAAGGAGCCAGTAACCCCCTTTCCAAAGCAATCTAGACAGGTGGATACTGAGCCAAAGTGACGAAATTTGTACCAGACCTCCAAATATATTCAGAATCAGGGAATTAGGAGACAACAGAGGAGGCTGCCAAAAAGAATTTATCTCGGAAATGGAGCTTGGGGAATAGCACTAATATTTTCGGAAATTGAAACTCCAACCATGAAATTACCTATCATTTATCATACATGGATTCTCAAAGGGGAAACGGAAAAGCATTTAGTCTTATTGCTTTTTAAACACATGATTGCTGAGCACAGCCATCCAGGCTGCGTTTGTAAGAGGTGACGTGTCTGTCTGAAAGGGTCCAACCAGCAAGCCCCCCCAACCTAATGCAAGGCTGCTCTCGGTGGACTCCCCCATGGCCAGGATCCCAAGCCGTGCATGGTGAGCGTCCATTCACACTATGCTTGGGCAACTGGGCATGGGGCAATCTCCCCTGTCTCCTCATATCTTCTCCAGCTCCCTTCTTGATGCCTAATGGCCATTTCACTAATAAAGTCTTCAGTACTTTTAGTTTTAAGCTTCCCTTGGAAAGGGAGCTACTTATGGCTTCCAGTTTTACCTCTAATTGATGATGATCAAATTTCTCTCTCTCTCCCAGGCCTGCGTGGGTTCTGAATCTATATGTGCAAATGCTTCCTGGGCCTCTTTATGTAAAATTCTCCCGGGCTCTTCCATGGTGGCATGTTTGAATTGTAGACACCATCTTCCTGCTCCAATATCCACTCTTCACACTCCCTGGCTTGCCATCACATGTCACTGTTCCCTCCATAACTGTAATGGGCTCTGAGGCACATAGTCACAATCCTCCAAGTGTGTTAATGGTTTGCTAGGGGCATTCTATTGTCATATGACTCATTGGAGTTGATCTTCCCTCTAGGGGCAGGTCCTGAATATCCATGTAACTGGGCCTCAGGGCAGCAAACCAGAAGGAGGCTGGAGGCCCTTCTGGAGCAGGCTTTGCATAGGAGACCCACTGTTTCCATTTGGACCAATGTGTACCTGAGGTGGATAGGGAGGTGTAATGGCTAATTTCATGTGTCAAACTGGCTAGGCCATGGTGCCCAATTGTTCGCTCATGCACTAGTCTGGCTGTTTTGCTGTGAAGTTATTTTGGAGATGTAGTTCAGCAGCTATAAGCAATTGGCTTTAAGTAACAGAAATTTCCTTTGATAATGTGGATGGGCCTCAGTCAATCAGTTGAAAGCCTAAAGGACAAAAACAGATTCATTGGGAAAGTAGAAATTCTGCTCCAAAACTTCAGCTCATCAACTCTTGCCTGAGTTTCCAGCCTGCTGGCCTGTCCTACAAATTTTAGACTTGCCAGTACCCACAATCTTGTCACCAACTCTTTAAAATAAATCTCTTAATATATATTACTGGTTAAATATATATATTCTGTTTGTTCTAATTCTCAGGAGAACCCTGGTTGATACAAAGGGTGAGGAGAGACAAATGGTGCCCAAAGGGTGGGCACGGGATAAAGCTCTCTCAAGCCACCCTTGGCCTTCTCTTCTGTTCTCAATAACCTGGTGAGGAAGGCAGGAAAGGGACTGTTAACTTTTTAAATCACCATTTTTATAGATGAGGAATCTGAGGTTGCAAGAGACTCTATAACTTGTCCAAGGTCACAGAATTAGAAGGGCTGGCTATGAAATTTTTGTCCAAGTCTTCTGACATCCAGCACCATGGTTTTTCCTTCTGAACAGAGAAAGACTCTAGGCAACCACCAGCACACTTGAAAGGGAATCGGTGAATATGAGTTCTGTGTCCTGCTCTGCCACTAAAAATATTCACAGCTGCTGTCTTCTCCTCCAGTTACTTGAGTGGGCCCTGGGAATATAGGGATGCTTACTAGGCAATATACCCTGGGACTCTACCCTTTCACCTACAGCTTGTTTCCATCTCTCTGCCGGTGACACCTGGATCCTCACTTCTAACCAGAGCTTTCCAATGAGCTGGGGAACACTTGCAAACTGTCTTCCTGGACACTTGCCCCCTGAAAACCCAATAGGCCTCATTAATGAAACAAGGTTTTTGGGAATCCCAAGTTCCACCCTGAATATTCTCTCATCTAGAACTCATTAGCTTCACTGGTACCAGAAAGCCTTTTAGCATTACATTTATTGATTTTCTTTCACGTTTCTTCAATAACCACCACCAGAAATGGTTATGTAACAAATATGTCTTTGCATTCTACAAAATAACTGTCGGTATTCTCCATTGCCCTTTTTCTATTTAATAGCCTTTGCATAGGACTTACTAAGGCAAATGCCTATTATAATTCAGTACTGTCCAGGGATGGGGTAGGATGGACATCGAGAGCTCTTGAAATTGTGAAGTTTTCCCTTTAATTAAATATTGAGACTCATAAGTTTCCCTTTATGCCTTGGTTACCAGTAAGCTCAGGACATAATAAGACGTTCACCTCTAGTAATTGTATTGCCACAAATATCTTTGTATATGGTTTTTAATTTTCTTTTTTTTTTTTGGCCCAGACAGGCACTCAGAATCGAATCCAGGTCTCCAGCATGTCAAACCACTGAACCACTATCGCATCACCCTTAATTTTCTAATTTAACAGCTTTATTGAACATATGTCTATTAACATAAGATGCAAGTACACTAATATATTGAATAGCAGTATATACCAATATAGTTCTAGCTTCTTAAAATATGTTATATCATTTCATTCACTGTAATCTCTATTTTGCAGTTGGAAAATTGCTCCTTTTTGGAAGAAGGTGGAGTTTCAGTTATAACAAATCCATCCTCTAACTCATCATGCTGCCTCTTTTTCTTACTCCTGACTCATTCTTCAGTCCAGAGCAATGTGGCTCCCTCCACCCCCCCGACTCCATGGAAATTGTTTGATAAAGGTCACTGATGATCTCAGTATTGCCAAATCAAGTGCAGACCCCTAGCTCTTCTCCTACCTGCCTCTGATTTTGACCCTGTTGACCACCCATCTTTCTGAACCTTCTTCATTGACATCTGGGACACTACCCTGTCCTGCTTCCCCTCTTCACCAAAAAACTTTATTTTCTTCTCTGTCTCTTTGAAGGGTCTTTTTCCTCTGCTGACCCTCCATTGTGAACCCTGTCCCTGGTTCCATCTTTGAGCTGCTGCCCTTATCACTAACCATGACCTTTCTGCATCCATATGGGCAGCACCTGTTATATCCCAGTTTGCCAGGTGGTCTCCCTCCCAACCTTACTGAGCCTCTCCAGGGTATGCAATGTGGAGGGCTCATCTCTTCAATTCTGGACCAAAGAAGGGGTCTGGAATAGAAGAGCTTACTCAATAGCTAATTACTAAACACAGCATGGTCTTGTCCTCAGGCAGCCTCCAGTCTCTTTGGGAAGCATCATGGGATATTCCATTCTCCACTTCTCCCTTACTGTGTAACCCTACTTTTACTTGGGCAATGATATGGCCACCTTAAAAACAAATTTGAAACAAACTACCTCTTGCCATGAGTGGTCACATCACGGTTCTGGTCAGTGTGATTTATGTAAAAGTCCACTGGTTGGGGGTCCAAGAAAAGTTATTATTTTTGTGATAAAAGGGACAAAATCATTTGGTAAGCCCTTTTTTTGCTCTTTGTCCTGCCCATTCTTCCTGCCTCGAATGCTTGCAGCAGCTGTCCTGGGATTATGAGGGAAAAAAGCTATGTATGCACAAGTTTGGTGGAACAGGTAAGAAGGAGTGGTACTGGGAGTGGGATTGGGAGTTTCTCCTCTTTTCTAAACATGGTGAGAGCCAGGGCAGTTTTTTTTTGGGGGGGGGGGGGTGGAGGTGCAAGGTCTGGGAATCAAACCTGGGTCTCCGGCATGGCAGGCGAGAATTCTACCACTGAACTAGCTTTGCACTGCCTCAGTGCAGGACTTTAAACAAGGGGTTGACATGACTGATTTCAGTTGTGAAAAGATGACTCTAGCTGCCATGTGGAGAGTGCATTATGGAGGGAAAGCAAGGAAGCTGGGGGATTGGTGTTGAGGGTCATCGCTTCAGTCCATTTGCGAGGTGGTAGTGTCTGAGACGGGTGGCAGCAGGGCCAATGGTGAAAAAAAGATGGATTTGAGATGTAAACTGAAAGTGGGTTCATTGGGGACATGCTGATAAGTGGTTGTAGAGGATTCAGGGAAGAAGAATTAGGTTAGCTGGGGGGTTTTGCCGAAGCACCCAAGTGGGTGGTGGTGTTACCATTTACAGACCTGGGGAAGACTGGGGTTGGGGAGAGGAGAGGCAAATTTGAAGGGAAAAATCAAGAGTGGTTTTAGCCATATTTATTTTGAGATGGTTCCTGCCCATTCTCATGTATACATCAAGCAAGCAGTTGAATACATGAGTCTGAAGTTCTGATGAGTGGCCAGGGCTAGAGATGGAGATTTCAGAGTCAGTGGCAGAAGCCAGTACTTGATACAATTAAAGGAGATGAGGTCATCTAGGGACATTGGGAGAAAAGAAAAGAAAGGGGGTCAGGGCTGGACCCTGAGATAATCCAACACTTAGATGCTGGGAAATGGAGGTGGAGTCAGCAAAACAGACTGAGAAGGAGCATTTGGTTGGGCAAGAGGGAAAACAGGAGAGTGCACGGAAAGTTCTCAGGAAGTAGGGAGAGACCAACTGTGGAGAACCTGCTGAGAGGTTAAGGAAGAGGAAGATGGGAAGATGACTGTTGAATGGCAACTTAGGGGTCAATGGTGACCTGACAAGTGTTGAGTTAGTGAAGCCATGGGCACAGAATGGCCAGTGAGAAAGTGGAGACAGGAGCTGTAGAGACAGTTCTTTAAACTCGTTCTGCAGTGAAAGAGAAGATGAAAATGGGAATGGAAGCTGGGGAGAGATGTGGGGATCAGGATTGTGGTCCTGGTTTTTTGTTTCATAGAGTAGATCCTTGAGAATTGCTTGCATCCTGATGGGTATGATCCAGTAGTGGGAGAAAATGATGATACAGAAAGAAATGATGCTACTGTAAGATATAGGTCTTCAGTAGGAAAGAAGGGTGAGAACCAGTACCCACAAGAAGGGGGGTGACCTTGGGCAGAGCAGTCACCTTCATCTTTTGGAACAGGAGGGGAGTAGAGAGTCGGTGGGTTCAGATAAAGGAGGGTTGCAGCTTTCATGATCGCAAAATGAAGGAGTTTCTTCTGTGATACTATTTTCTCAACAAAGCATGAGGCAAGTGAGAGTGGGGGTAGCAAGGGGCATGTGGAGAACAGAAAGGATGAAAGAATTGCTTTGGAGAATGGAAAAGTGCACAACCAGACAACTGCAGTGGGGGCTGCTGAGCAGTGTTGATGCCCACTTGAGATTTGAGGCTATGAATTTAGAGGAAAACAGGTTAGCCTTTTCTCTAGCTATATTTTGCTGCTTGGGTACAGGCATCAAGAGGGTGAGTCCTTGTATTTAACCAAGGTTGGCAATGGTTTCTAAGTCTGATGAAGGGAGAGAGAAAAAAGAAAGTGAAAGATGGATGCAAGGGCAGCAGAGGGGTGTTGGTTGTGAGGCAGAGGTGAGTGAGCAACTGGAGGGCTCAAGGAGGCAAAGGTTTGCTGGTAAGTTGAAGGAATAAAGGTGGCAGGTGGTCACTGAGCAGGGGACTTGAGGGGGAGATTTTGTAGATGTGCAGTGTCCATGATGAGAAGGTCATGGGTACCCAATAGGAGGGGTGGGTGGGTGATGCTGAAGAACAGATCATTAGAGCTGACCAGGTGGAGGAGCAGAGAGGCTTCTATGTTGGACAGATTCTCAAAATGGGTGTTGAAGTCACCAAGAATGATGGCAGGGAAGGGAGTGGAGAAGTGGGGGTGCCAATCAAGTCAGCAGTGGATGAGGGGTATGACTGGGGGCTGTGGGGGACCCAGCAACAAAGAGGGTGATGAGAGGTTAAGTTTCTTGATGTGTGTACCGGTTTGAATCTGTTGTGTACCCCAGAAAAGCCAAGTTCTTTAATCCTCATTCAATATTGCCAGGTGGGAGCTTTTTGTTTTTGCCCATTGAGATGTGGCCCACCCAAATGTGGGTTGTAACTTTTGATTAGATGGTTTCCATGGAGATGTGTTTCCACCCATTCAAGGTGGGGTTGCTTAATGGAACCATTTAAGAGGAAAACATTTTGGAAAAAGCTTTAGAACCTATGCGGCCGGAGACCTTTGGAGATGAAGAAGGAAAACACCCTTAAGGGAGCTTCATGAAACAAGAAGCCGTGAGAGAAAGCTAGCAGACTTCACCTTGTGCCTTTCTAGCTGAGAGAGAAACCCTGAACATCATCGTCCTTCTTGAACCAAGGTATCTTTCCCTGGATGTCTTAGATTGGACATTTTTATAGCCTTGTCTTAATTCTGGACACTTTTCACAGCCTTGGAACTGCAAACTTTGCAATTTAATAAATTCCCCCTTCTAAAAGCTGTTCCATTTATGGTATATCGTATTCTGGCAGCTTGAAAACTAGAACAATGTGGAATTCAGAGGGCTGGAGCTTTTGAAGAGGTGAGTGTGTGAATGTTTTGGAAGAGGCAATAGAGAGCTAGGTGGACACCCACCCCCCCTCCTACCCCAAGGCATGTGAGATGTGGCAGAGAAAGCAGCCTCCCCTCTAGAGGGGGTCAGGGAAGTGGTACTGGAAAAGTACAGCCAAGTGAGGGCAAGAAGGACTTATTCAGGAAAGTTGTTGAGGATATGTGGTGTTTGCTGATGACAGGCCCTGAGTTCCAGGCACTGAGAGCGTGGTGCTTATGGGGCTGGAGACCTCAGTTTCTGGGGGAAGCTCCCATTCCACTCCATGAAAGAATGCACCAGCTCTACATCCTTCTAGCCTCTGGTTGCTCATCAGCAAAATGGCATCCAGGTCACTTGCAAGTGGGCAATGAGGATGGAATGGGAGGAGGTGTGTGGGCCAGCCCCACACCTGGTCAGGGAGGAGCTCAATGGTCTAGCTCAGGGCTGATGGGAGTGGAGTTTCCATCCAGGTGAACCCCCCAGTTGGTGGTGGGAGGTTGATGGCCCCACCGTCTGCACTGTCCAGTGTTTGCAGGTACAAGATGAAATGCGTTTCAAGGGTGATTGAGCATCGGAAGCTGCGCATGGCTTGGCAGGAGCCAACGGCACAAGTGTGTGAATAATTGTGATGCATGGGGAGATATGCTCAGATGCAATCCCTGGGCTGGCCTCTGGGGACAGTGAGCAGAGAGGGGCTGGCAGAGGTGGGGCAAGCACAGGCCCACGGGCAGGGAGCCCCGGCAGGTGATTTCACCTTTTAGTGGGAAGGCACAAGCTCAGGTGAGTAAGAATATTTGCATTTCTTTAAATAAAAATAATTCGGACTTTGAGTGTTTATTGGATCAGGATGGTGGGAAATTCAACCTGGTGGACTGGTTTCCATGGAGATGCCCATTGGCCTGGCCCTTATGCTGTCTTCAAGAGCCAGAGCTTTGCTGGGAGCTCTGCCCAGGCTGGGGAAGGCAGTGCCTAGGACCGCCAAGAACAGTCCACAGCTACCTTTACTGGTCCGTTTTGCAGATGAGAAAATGGAGCCCCGGGGAGGCCTAAGATAACTCATCTTTTAAATATGGGCTCACCTACCCAAGGCTCCTTCTTTGGCGTCCTGGTTGAGGCCAGAATGCATGTGTGCAGATAATGAGTTCCACATACAATCGGGGATGGGGCTGTGGCTGTGGGCCAGCTGAGGGTTGAGAAAAGGATTCCTGGAGGAAGCAGGATCTGACTCACCCCTGAGATGCTGGATTTGGAGAGCTGTAAGAAACTGGGAAGGGCATTCCTGGGAGAGGGAACAGAGTAGTCAAAGGTGTGGCATTAGGGTGAGCCAGCAGGTTGTTGGGTCAGGTGCTTGCCAAGGCTGATTCTAGGTCACAGAATAACTATTCAGCTTGGTTGCTTTCGTGCAGATGGACTTCGATGACCTCTTCTGGTACCAGCCCAGCCACCTGTCTTTTGACACTAAGCTTTTTGACTGGAAGGGAAAGGGACATTCCTTCATCTGGCTCTGCACCCAGTTAGTCTCACTTACTCTTCTCACCAGCCCTGAGGGGCAGATGCTGTCAGTTCCAGAGTGCAGACAGGGAAGCCGAGGCCCAGTCTAAGGCCTTAGGATTCCACCCCTTTCCTCCCTCTGCCCCCAGGGCTATGGACAAAGCTGAAGACAAATACCGTGCATCCCTTGACTGAGCATCCACAAAGGCAGAGAGGGTGCCCGGTGCTTCCCAGGACAGCTTCCTGGGGTGTCTGATGTCCATCTGTCCATTCCTGGGGCTGCCTGTGGGGCAGAGGGAGGTGCTGTGAAGCCAGAAGCCCCAGGTTCTGATTCCAGCTCTGCCTGTACTGGCTAGGCCACCTCAGGGAAGTGAGTTCCCTCTGACTTCCATTTTCCCATCTCTAGCATGCAGAGTCGAGCTGTACAAGCCCCACGCCCCTCCACCTCTCTGAGCTGGGGCCACTTTTGCTTCATTTTTTGGTATCTAACCTGGAAAACCCTGTTATTTTGAGGTTGAGAACTTACTTCTCCCTCGAGGGGCTTCTGGTAAACCCTGGCTCTCTGCCCCTGAACCCCCCAGTCATAGATGAGCAGCTTCTGGGGTCTTCTCCAGCTCAAACATTTCAGGAGCCTCATATAAGTGGTATTCAACTCAAAATCCAGTTAATGCACGTGATGGACCCACTGTGCGTAATGATGGCTGCCACTGTCCGAGGCCCTGTGACATGAGGACACATGCCAGGAACTACAACCAGATACTCATGCACCTTCACATTCTCCCTGCAAGGAATGGAGTTGTCATCCCATTTTACAGATGAAAACCTGAGGCCCAGAGGGGTTAAGTGACTTGACTAAATTCTCACAGCTTGGAAGTGGCAGAGCTGGGATTAGACCCCAGAATTCAGTGACTTCAAAGCCTGGGCTTGTCCCACCGTGGCAAGCCATGTGACACATCAACAAGACGCCTGTCCCTGGCTTGGCCAGGATGCAAAGAATACGAGATGTTCGTACTCTTGTCCACAGAGCCCTCCCAACAGCTCCTCCTCTGCAAGGCTAAGAGGCCCACGACGCCCGCCTGGGGTTATTACCCAGAAGGAACAATCAGACCCACCGGGTCGTGTCGCTGTGGCATGGGGTGGGCAGGAGCCTCTGCCTCCGGCTCGGCCAGGCAAACATGCGTGGGGGCTGTCTCCAGGCAGCGATAGGATGAATAACCGATGGTGATTAGCTAAATCATAACATCGCTCATGCCATGCATAAGTGATGAACCAACTGGTGCCAGGCGCGACGGCGGCGGTGGGCACTCCCACCCCCAGCCCGGAGAAGCCACCGCAGTGTTGCCTCTCTGTGTTATCTGGCACAGCAAGGGCTGCGACAATGAATATAGATTGACCTTATTATAGCAGCCGGCTGCTGGTGCCAGGCGCAGCCAGGCATACTTTGCACGAATTAAAGGTGTCAGCATGTAATTTATGGTTCACGGCAAAAAGGGGTGGGTGGGGGGAGGCACTGAGGCAGGTAGAGAGGAGGGTGGGCGGGCGCTTTAGGAGCCCATGCGCTAATGACAGGAGGTGCGGCGAGGTGTCATTTCCATCCCGGTTTGCACATTTTCAGCTCTTCCTTGCTCAAGGGGAGCATCCTCCTTTCCTAACCACCCCCGCCATGTGTGTGCACGTGTGTGTGTGTGCATGTGTGTACGTGTGTGTGTGTGTGTGTGTTTTTCAGCTAAATTACTGGTTGTACCTGAAGAGCGTAAAGTAGGTGTGCTAATTTATGGCTCAGCAGATAAAGCCGCAGTGTGGGGAGCTGTCTGGAAGCCTGTAATACGACATCATTTTACTAACACACCCGAGAGCAGCTTGACATCTCGAGTTGGGCCTGTGATTAAAGTTGTAGTCTTTTTTTTTTTTTTTCCCTCCCTCTCCCTCTCCAACACGGAGAACAGATTAAACTCTAAGTAATAGATCTCGGTTTTCTTGCCATCCGACTGATTTACACAGTACACAGTTTGACACAAAGAGTAAGTTATACATCACAAACAACAGCCTCTGCTCTTTACTGCCCAGAATTAATTTTCTATTTGCTAAGCTCCCCTCTTCCCCAAGCCCAGTTTCCTGTGGAACAGGGCTTTCTCCTCTGAAAAGGCAGGGGAAGAGACTCAGCCCGGGACTGGAGGAGCTAACATAGGACAGCTAGTTTAACCCTTGTGGTTTGCAGAGAAGGGAACTGAAGCCCAGGTGGAGAAGCGGTGTCCTGGCGTGACCCAGTTTGTCAGGGAGATGAGGCTCAAACCCGGTTCTCCTGATGGATGCCTGGGGCCTACTTCCCCTCCCGCAGCCCGCGGAGCTGAGAAGGTGTGGGTGGGTGGGTGGAGGGGCTGGGTAGTTGCCAGGCTGCCTGAGTAGCTAGTTGTTCTCTGATTACGAGACCTCTCCCCACCTCCAGTCCCTTCTTAACCCCATCCCCCTCCCAGCAACCTCCTGTGAAGCTCTCCTTCTCTTCTCTGTCCTGCTCTGTACCCCCAGGAAGTGACCTCTAGGGGCTGCTGATGCTTCTTGTTGCTGGCTGGGCTCGGCCGATGGAAGGTACCAGACTGGGAGGGCAGGAGGGGAGAGCGGTGGGGGTATTTGCTCCCTGCTTCTCCCTGCTGTGACTGGCCATGGCTGCCTCCCTCTGTGACTCCTGCTCTTGTGGGGTGGCCTCTACTGTGCAGCTCCAGCTTCTCCTGGGCTCTGGCTAAGCCATCTTGCCCCTGCCCCAGCCTCTGCCACTTTAGATTTGGGGTGGGAACAGATTCCTGTCGTGCTGGTCTCCAGGAGCCTCATCATTCCTTGTGTCCTGACCCTGCCCTGCCTCTGCTCGATAGCTGCGAAATTGATGCCTCTTCAGTTGAACTACCTGGCGAGGATTCTGTTTCCTGCAAGGACACCTCAGTGTTACTTGGAGCACCTGTTCTTTACAGAGACCCTGCTGCATGCCGAGTCCTCTGCCTGGGGCTCACGGGGGCTGTGCGGGGCCCAAATCTCCTACGGCAGCACAGGAAGTGGGGGTCCCTCTGGGAGCTGGGCTTCTTGGGCTCTGGCCCCTGCCCTCCCCCTCCAGGCCCAGGGTAAGGGCTTTGCCCACGTCACCTCAGGGGAGCCTCTGAGATGGAATCTGCTCAGGCCCACCTAGGAGATGTGGGCATGGAGGGGTTCAGAGGCCGTGTAACTTCCTCAGGGTCACCCAACCCTGTGCAGAGCCCAGTTTACTCGGGGCGAGCTGGTCCAGTGCTGGAACAACCTCATTCCGTAATCTTGCTGAACTCACATCACACACACACACCAGCACTCACGAAATCACACACCCATACATGTGCACAAATGACTCAATGCCTGTCGGGGGCAGTGGATGAACCTGGGCAGGGCAGGCAGGGCCAGGAGTGAGGGGGCTGGAGTCAGAGAGCCCTTGAGCAAGGGGGGTGGAGGTGGCCCCTAAGGAGGGTCAGTCATGGGCGGTTTTTCCGGGAGGTCGAGTGTTACTGAAGATGAGTGAGAATCTGAATGGGAACATGCAACCCAGGGGTCCCCCCACCCCTGCTGCCGCCACCGGGAGGTTGGTTGCATCAGGATCCCCAGGCTGGGCCGTTAGGAGAACGCTTTAAAAACAGAGACCCCCAGGCCTCAGCTCAGACTGAATCAGAAGCTGCAGGGAGGGGGCCCAAGAATTTGTTTTTGCTTGTTTGTTTGGCTTTGTTTTGTTTTAAGGCAATACTGACATGTAACGAGCCTTGGGAACAGCATCCCCACACCCATTTTATATATGTATATAAAGGAAGTACAGAGAGGCTAAGTGACTTGCTCAGTATCACACAGCAACCAATTTCAAAGTCAGGGCTAGAACCCAGGTCTCTTGGGGCCCAGCACAGTGCTCGCCCCACTGCTCATTCATCCTCGGGCTTCTCCGTGGACAGGGCAGAAACGGGGCCTCCCCTGACGGCGGTCCCTAGCTCCCCTCCTTCCCCCTCCACCAGCCACTCTGCAGCTGGCCCTCAGCATGGCAAGCAGGCGGTGGATGAAGGTGGTGGCAAAGCGAGAACGCGCCTGGAATAACATGACATTTAGAAATATGAATCAGCTGGCACTTTCTGTTTTCTTCTCCTCCCCCTCTGCTTATCCCTCCATCCCCCGGGCACTCTCTGTGAGCTGAAAGAACAGCAGAGCGTCACCGGGCAGTGGGGCCAGCAGGGAGGCCGCCCCCGTGGAGGAGGGGGTGGCGTCTGGGGTGGGAGCAGTGTCCTGGGCCCCAGCACAATCGGAATGGTCAGGGCTGACCTGGCAAGACTTGCTCCCTCCTGAGCGGTCCCTTCTGCTCTGCTGTCCTGGAATCCCACCATTGGCATCCTGTGACTTTGGACCCTGAGTCACGGGAGCCAGGAAGGCCCGGGCCTGAGAGTGCTCTGCAGGGGAGGCTGGGTGGGCAGAGCTGGAAAAGTGAAAGTCCAGCGGCTCAGTGTGTGTCTTGGGCCCCAGACTCCTTTTCCCCATTCCCTATTCCTTTGATGGGGGACCTAATGATTCAGAAAGAGAGAAACAGAATGCCCGGTCAGCTCTTGGCTCCATGTCAACACTGGGGTGGAGGTGGGGGTGAGCAAATGGTGCTCTGGGACTCCGGGGGCTCGGGTCCTCCCCAGTGTGAAAGGTCATTGACCACTCCTCGAGCTTGGATGGGGCAGCCCATCAGACAATCCTTCTTTTCCAGACACAAGGGTGTCTGGGCTTCTAAGTTTTTGCCCCTCCCCAGCCCATGCCCCATCTGAGTGAGTCAGCCCTTCAGGCCCCAGGGCAGGCCTGACTCACCTACATGTCGCTGTGGTCAGACCCAGCACAGGGGACACAGCAGGTGGCCCAGGGACATCATGGATGGACTCTCGGCTCTCTGGCTGGGGCCCTCTCATCCCTGGAAGGCAGGAGGCCTGGCCTGGAGACGGGCGGCCTTGGGCAAGGCTCTTTTCTGGAACCACGTCTGTGAAATGGCGGTGCTGGTTGGGCTTACAGGCTGAGGAGCCCTGTCTGCTTTTCCTCTTCTAAGATCCCTCAGCTTCAGCAGGGGACCCAATCAGGCTGTGAAGTTAAAGTGTGGGCCACATGAGGGCAAGTCCTCAGTGACTGGGACGGGGCCAGTGCAGTAGGTGCTCAATTCACATCTGTGGGGAGCAGGGCGGGTGGCGAGGAGGACAGGAGGAGGGAATCCGTAGGGCATATGCTGGCCTCACCTCCTAGTCAATTTCCTCTTGAGCCAGCTAGCGCCTGCCCAGCCCTCTACTCTTGTCCTCCTGCAGCCTTTCCCCTCCTGCTGTGATAGGAGTCATCCTGGGAGGGATGGTGAGGAGGGGCACTGAAGGAAGCACCATTCAAAATAGAGCTTCATTCTAGAGACTTGGAGAATTCAGCAGCAATTCTCCACAGCTCCTCCACCAAGAAGCCCTCCGGGCAGTCGGAAGAGCACCAAGCTGATCATCCCAGCCACTGAGCCCTAAGGCTCTGTATTAGTTAGGGTTCTCTAGAGAAACAGAATCAACAGTGAACACTCGCAAATATAAAATTTATAAAAGTGTCTCATGTGACTACAGGAACACATTTTTGCCCCCCCAAAATCCGCAGGGCAGGCTGTGAAGCCAGTGATTCCAATGGAGGGTCTGGACGAAGTCCACAGGAGAGGCTCACTGGCTGAAGCAGGAAGAGAGACTGTCTCTTCTGAATCCTTCTTAAAAGGCTTCCAGTGATTAGACTGGGCATCACTCATTGCAGAAGACACTTCCCTTGGCTGATTACAAATGGAATCAGCTGCGTATGCGGCTGATGTGATCATGATCTAATTCTACAAAATGTCCTCACTGCAACAGAAAGACCAGCACTTGCCCAACCAGACAAACAGGTACCAACACTCGGCCAAGTTGACACATGAAGCTGACCATGACAGGCCCCTCTGAAACGGTGCCAGTTGCAGACCCCTACCTGGGTGGGAAGGCCAGTGCTTAGCAAGAAGTTATAGGTGGTGATGCACCCCAGGAAATGAGAAACCCAAGGGTGGGGGAGATGTGTCCATGCCCCAGAACCCAGGGCCCAGTTCTGTCTCCCCACAAGGATTTGTCCCCTGCCACCGGCTCTTAACCATCGGTCAGGAATCGACCTCTGCCCCTACTTTCTGCGTGACCAGGAGTGTAGGATAATTTGCATGCTCTCCCTTGCAGGTTTCAGGATTCATGTAAGTTATCCTGGAAGGGGGTTGGGTGAGACCAGGGGCAAGGTAGTGAGAATGGAGTTTATGCCATGAAATAAGTAAGGAAGAAGGCCATTCTCTGTGTATTCTTGGGGGAAAATGAGGCTTTATTTTTAAAGCATATATTCTTATTGGTAGCTTGATCATGCTAGGTAAATGGATAGCAGGGTATTTGGGGAGGGATTATGGTCATCCAAGCAAGGTTGACAAGAACCTGGCTCAGGGGGACTGTGGCTGAAGCCATCAGTTAAGGCAGATCAGGAGGAGAGAAGCTAGTTAGAAACCAGTTCAGTATTTGGGTACCAGAAGCCAGAAAAGGTAAGTGACTCACCTAGTGGCTTGATATTCCCATTTTACAGTTGAGGAAATCAGATCTTATTGACAAAACATGCCCTGCCCAGAATTATACCACAGTGGCAAAGCTCTGCCGGGTACTGAAATCTCTGGGCTCCTGTCTCGCATCCATGACCCCTGCTGGACATGCAGCATGTCCATTTATATGCATGATCTATTTATAAAGTAATGATTACCCCCATTAAACAGAGGAGGAAACTGAAGCTCAGAAAGGTGACATGCTCGGTGAATGATTATATCTTCAGGTCTACTGAAATCAGATACAAGAAACCCAGTGGAGGCCCAGATCCCACCTCCTCCAGGAAGGCTGTCCTGACTATTCCAGGCCATACATGGTCCCTCCCCCTCCGAAGTCTTACTGCAGTTATTTTGAGGGACAGAAGAAGAAAAGAAGGGTAAGAAGCAAGCAAAGAAATAGCCATGAACACCCACTCTGTGCCAAGAACTGTGCAAGATACTCATCTGCTAATCATCAATTACCTTGTGAAGGACTCACAAGGACACTCATTTCACAGATGATGAAACTGAGGTTCAGAGAGCTCAGGATGCTGCCTCATCTTTTCAGTTCAGCTCTAAGTTCATTGACAATAGAGATCCTATCCTCGTGTCGATCCTTTGCAGCTTACTCAGGGGCGTAGCCCAGGTGGACAGTCAGCAAAGACTTGGAAGCCTTTGAGAAGGCATTGGAGTGGCAGAGGCAGCATGGGCCCCTGAGCAGACAGGCAGGTTTCAAGTCTCCCGTCTGCCCTTTGTACTGCAGTGAACTTGAACTCTTAATTCATCTCTCAGAGCCTCAGTTTTCTCATCTGTAAAATGGGGTGGTAACCCCTGAGTCTCAGGCTTGCTCTGGGAAGAGTGAGTGAGGTCATCAGTTATGAGTGCAACATGCCCCACGTGGAGCCTGGCACATAGTAGGTGCACAGTGTGAAGCAGTGATTGCTCCATCAGCTGCTCACTTCACTGGGCATCGCTGGGGTAATCTCATGCTGCCAACTCTGATCTGGCCTTCCAGTCCTGGAAGAAGCCCACCTGGGTCCCATGGGAGGCTTGCATTAAGCTGATCGGCACAGAGGGCCCTGGGTGTTTTTGTGTCTTTGCCACGTGAGCTGCAGCTGTGAAAACTGCATTTCCAGCAGTGCACCTGTTCACTTCCAGACTTTGTCGATCCCAAGAGCTGAGGCTGGGTTCCTCAGAAGGAGGAAAGGGCCTCGGAGGGAAGATGCTAGCCCCCCTTACCAATCCCTGCAAGATGAGCTCCTGGCTTCATGGTCAAGGGGGCAGGGAGTGCCGCTGCGGGGGCAGGGCAAGGCTGCAGAGACGGTCATTGCAGATGCGCTGCAGCCTCAGTCGCTCAAATGCCAGCTGTCAAGACCCCTGTTCTGATGCAGGAGGCATGTGGGAAGATGGAGGAGATGGCTGGGGGTACACGGCAAGGTGCAGCCCATGCCAAGGGTCAGGAGGTCACGCTCAGCTGAGGAGGAACCTGGGCTGGGCTTGTCTATACACCCTGGGCTTCCAGTTGGCGCTCCCACTCCTTGCCTTCAGCGGCAAGGGCTCCTTTGGGTGCAAACCAAGCAGACCTCCAGTCTTAGTTTCCTAGGACTGGCATAACAAACTACCGCAAACTGGGGGGCTTAAAACAATGGACATCTATTCACTTGTGGTGCTGGAGGCCAGACACCTGAAATCAGGATGTCAGCAGAGCTGTGCTCCCTCCCAGGTTCTAGGGAACTTCACTTCTTCTAGCTTCTGGGGGGCTGGTAATCTTTGGTGCTCTGTGGCTTGGAGCTGCCTCCCTCGGGTCTCTGCCTCTGTCTTCACTTGGCCTCTCCCCTGTGTCTCTATCTCTGTGTCCCTTCTTACCAGGGAACTAAGAGCCCACCTTATTCCAGTACAACCTCATCTTAACTCTGTTGTCACCCTTGCAGCGTCTCCATTTCCAAACGTGTTCACATTCTGAAGGATTGGGGGTTAGGACTTCAACATGCCTTTTGGGGGAAACAATTCAACCCTAATATCTCCCAAATGTCAGGAGGGCTGGTAGCTGTGGGTGGCATTTTATTCCTTGTACTGAATTATCACTGAGGAGGAGGGCGAGAGAGTCTTCTCCCCAATGACCACCGCAGCCTTGCATGGTCCTTTGTTCCCAGCACCTCCCTGCCCTCCTCGGCCACCAGGCTTCTCTTGTTCCTTCTCCTCCAGCCACTTGGACCCTTCTGTTCCATTAAAACCAACCCCCTCCCTCCTCCGGCCTCTGCTGGTGCCCTTTTCTCTGCTGGAACACTCTCCTCCTGTCCATCCCTCAGCATTTTCTTCCTCATCATGAACGCCATATGGGCCCCCCCCTTCCCCAGGGCAGAGGGTCTTCCTTCTGTGTTCCATTGCCCTTACTCTCTAGCAGAAATTATCCTTATTCGATTATTTCTTGTTTCTTTCGGTCTTCCCCCACTTGTCCCCGGGAGCCGAGCCCCTGGGTATTTAGTCTCTACTGGGACTAACGGTGCTCAGAAAATATCTTCTACATGAATAAAGGTGCTATCGAGGGGGATACGTGATGACAGCAGCAGAGGAACAGTGAGGTTTATTTAGACAGTTACTCTGACTTTTCAAAGGGTGTTCATGCCTCCCAGCTCATTAGACGCTCTGGATAATCTATAGCAGGACCAAGGGCTCCCCCTACACACCCCCATCCCCACCCCTGCTCGGATGAAGGCAGGGCGGTGTCAGTGTCAGGCCGACACAGCTGGCGACAGGGGCAGCAGCAGGGCTGTGTCTCCATGTCGTGAATAGGCAAAGCAGGCCCTATGCGGCTGAGCCGAAGGAGGGCACGTTCCCACAGGGATGTACTGAGCCTCCCTGTCGGGACCACAACCCTGGAGGGCCTAAGACCCTACCATAAGGCCCGTCCTGAGGAGGGAAGACTAAGGCCCAGGTTGGAGAGATGGCTGATCAGAGGTCACCCTGCAAATTTAAAGTCATCTTCAGATTCCAAAGCCATCAGTCTCCTCAATCGGCCTGCGGAAGGTGGGGCAGGCTGGGAGGGTGGGGGGCACGGAAGTCCAGCTGGCAGAGGCTGGCATTGTGCCAATGGGGTCTCAGTGAGGACAGAGGGAAAGGAACAGATGCCTGGAGCCCCTCTGTAGAGGGCCCTGGGCAGGGGTCAATCCAGGAGGCGGGTTCAGAGCAGTAGTTTCTAAATGGTTTAATTTCTGACCTCTTAACAAGGGGAAAAAAATCCAGGTCATGAACTTGCAAATACATATATTGGCATTTGTTTACACATTATACACATTCAGATACGCTAATTTCTCATGGATACTATGAACATGTGCAAATATAAAAATTCTTAAACAAGATTTGAAAATGCAGATAGCATTTCTGCTGTTTCCTTCCCCTGAAGCACCCCATTTGCCCAGCTCTTAGTGTTTGTTATCTACATTGGATGCCACTGATTTAGAACATAGGCTGGAGCCAAACAGACACATTTGAATTTAGGCCTTTCTTGTCATTAGCTGGGTGGCTTTAGGCCAGAGGTTTCTTCCTCTGTAAAATGGAACAATAACCCCTACTCTTCAGACGGCCAGGGGATTGAGGCAGTGAGGCCTGAAAGATGCTCAGTACAGCTGGGCAGGTTGGAAGAGATTATATATGGGAACTCTCATGATTATCATCATCCTTTCTTGCCTAAGGAAGCTCAACTTCAAATACCCCTCCCTCGCTCCCTGAGCCAGTAAGTCCATTGTGTCCACCACTCAGGTGGATGCTGGGTCATGGCCGAGGTAGCCTGTGACCAGGATGACTGACCATCTCCCTGCCCCTAATGTGATGCCCGCAGAATTGATGGGGATGGACAGACCTGGAGCCTGGCTGAAAGAAGGCCATCTAGGTGTCCCCCATCCAGGATGGATTTCAGTTTCTCTGTTTTCCTTTTAAAAATAATTAAAGTGTCAGCTTGGGTTCACGGACTGGTCATGGTTTCTATTCCGCCCTAACTGCATAAGGCAAGTCCATGAATTATACAGTGTGGGAGCAGACGGCGCTAAGTATGCATCACAAGCGGGGCTTAATAAGGACACTGACTATTCTAGGAAAGCATTTGCAAGTCAAAAATACGGCACATGGGGGTCTGGAGGTTGACTTCAAATTCTTAAGATTTCAGCTGGGTCAGCACTATTTTCTGTTAAAGCCCATCAACATAAAAATAAAAGCATGAGGCAGGGTACAGAACTTTTAAAAAATTTTGTTAATGTCTTGGAGATAGTGCAGATGGACAGATGCACCGGCCTCCTCCTACCCACCCCTCCAAGTAATGTCAGCACACAGCTGCACACATCCTCGTGGACCCACATGCTGGGGAAAGAATATTTCTGTCCCATGGAATCAGAAGGTCTTCCTGCTATTGGAGTTTTATGCTAAATAGCAAGGAGATGGAAGCTTTTCTGTTTTCTTTCTTATCATAACCCATATCTGCCATGTACCAGTTGTTACAAACTCAGTCAAGGGGGAAGGAGAAGAAAGTAGGGTGTGGCAATTATTTTAAAATATTAAATTTCCCTGGAGGAGAAGGATTATAGAACAAGTAGCGGAGCAGGTCTCCTCTGATTCAAGAAGGCAGTGTTTCCCAAAAACACTCCGGATTCATCAACCCTCCCCTAGGTGGGAGGGTTGATGAATACCCAAGGCTATTTCAGCACTTCCCGGAGAACCCGCAGTCTCACTTAGCAGAGGCTGGGTTCTGGTAATGCTGGGTTTCCCACCCCCCACCCCCCCACTCCCCGACTTCCCCTTATGGGTATATGAGTGTTTACAGAAACAGTATTTAAAGGGAAAGTAAGTAGGTGTCATGTGCTAGGAGATGAGTAAGGCTCAGAAGCAGGTATATCCAACATGTCTCTGGCGGTTGATGACTGTTAAGGATCATGGGTTTCCCTAACTTGCTTCCTTGGAAACTGGAGACCCAGTAGCACCTTCGTGTATACTGAGGTGTATTTTGGGAACCCTAAGTGTAATGAGGGTATTTATAGCACCAACAAAGTATAGGAACAGCCTGTGAACTGGAAACCTCACAGGCTGGGAAAAGCCCAAGTGCTCAGAAGAAGGTGTGTAGCCCAGCATTTCCTCAACTTAAATGCACTCAAGAATCTTCTGGGATCTTGTCAAAATAAGTACCCTAATTCTGAGGAGGGACCTGAGATGCTGCATTTCTAAAAGTGTCCAGCTGCTGCCAATGCTGCTGATTCATGGGCCATATTTTGAGCAGTGAAGGTATAGACTAGGTTCATTCTTCCAAGACTTGAATTGAGACTTCTGTGTGTAAGCCCTGGACTCAGGAGCTGTGATGAAGGTGGGGGGAGGGCACAGAAATGGATATCCCCTGGCTCATGCTTTCCTGTCTGCTCCCAGACCAGTGCCCCAGATACACATGGTAAGTCTGTTCAGGATCCTGATATTAGCAGTGAAGGACGAGAGGGGCTGGACAAGTATGGACATAGGACAGAGCACTGGGCGAGAATCAAGAGAAGAACTTCGTGCTCCTGGCACTACCTGGCACCACTAATAAGCTGTGGTTGGGCAACCTGTCACAGCTTCCTTTTCCTCATACGTATGTGTCTGTTGGCGGGGGGGGGGGGGGGTGGGCAAGGAGGGGAACCCCTACATGATTCCATAAAATTGGGTAGAGTTGAAACTTGGGGGAGGTATATGATGTCTTAGCAATGGGAAGCTATGGAAAGAGAACCAGAGTACTGCGTGTTCAAAGCCCGGTTCTAGTGCCACAAGTGTGTTCTTGGGCAACTCACCTCAACTCATTGAGCCTCAGAGATGAGGACACTGGCTGGATGGCTGTTGGGCATGAGGCCAGGGCAACCTGAGATGCATCCTCGTTCTTGTGAGGCTCGTTTGCCAGCGTCTGTTCCTGCTGGTGTCTGCTGAGATTTTGCTGTTCTGGCTGGTCCTTGGACAGCTGTCTCCCTCTCACCGATAGCAGCTGCATGGTGACTGTTTCCTCATCTGATCCAGTATGACATCCTCCCTGTTGTGAGATTCCTGAGAGCCCAGTGACGCTCTGCCTCTCAGGTCACCTCTTGCTCTGTAGGAGCATGGAAAAGCCCGACTGTTCTCTCCACACTAGGCTGGGGAGTGTGGGACTCTGGAGCCTCTTGACCCCAGGCCCATATGCCTGGACTCCTTCCCCGGACAGGGGGTCCCTCTCCAAGGTTCGCTATCATCCAGGGCTTCCTGTGGAGTAAGGCCCAACAAAGCATCTCCCTTCTTACTTCTCAGATCTGCCAAGGAATTGTGGTTCTGCTGCTTCTTCTCCCACCGAGATTTGAACCTCAAAAGGAGTTCGGAATGTGGCTCCTTCTCCCAGACTCACATTTCAACAGTCCCTTCTGCTGGCCGTATCTCTGCCCTTCTCCTTCCCCCTCCCAGAAGGAAGGGCAGTCTGGGTCTCATCTACCCTTTTCCCACTCTACACTTTATAACCCTGCTCCTTCAGAGTTTTGCTTATGACGTTGAAAACTAGGCTTTTGGAACGTAAAAACAATTCTTACAAATCAAAAGCACTAGCTTTTAAGAATTTGTTTCTTCTGTGAGTACCAAAAATTGATATAGAAATAAAAAGAGTTGGCTGTTTCTGTTCTCTTTGCATTTTGCATCCCTGATACAACAATTATCCTCTTTCCTGAGGCAGAGATCACCTTTGCTTGAGTGTACGAGGGTGTGGGAAGCACACTCATCCTGTCATGGCTCCCTGAGATCTTCTGAAGTTCTTGTGGGGGACCAGGAAGAACCAATTTTGAAGTCAGCTCCCCCAGTTTCTGCCACTTATTGTTGCACAATCCAGGGAAATCCTTAACCTCACCGAGCCTCAGTTTCCTCTTCTAAAAAATAGGAATATCAACATAAACCTATCAGGGTTGTTTTGGGATCAAGTGAAAAGATATATGTGAAAGTGCTTTGCAAACTATAAAATGCACTATAAACATAAGGCAACATCATTATGTTTCAGTAGTTATTTAGTTTGACTCAGTTTCAAACTTCTTCATGCAGCCTTCTCTGAGCTCTTGCCAACAGGCTTGTCTTTTGGTCTCCCATGGCAATTTGTTCACAGTACTATGAAAGTATGCATTGTATTGTGCTGAACTTGTTTTGCTTGTTGTTTGTTTGTTTTTTAGTGTGCTTCCTGGTTTCTTGCACTGTTTGTGAGTGCCGGAGAGCGGGGACTGTCTTATTTATCTCAGTCTGTCTAGCACTCAGCTAGTGTCTGGCATGGAGTAGGAGCTCAATACATGTTTGTAGATGAATGAGTGGGTGCTTAGCAGGTGCTTAATAAATTTATATAATAAATGAATAATCAACGGAGCATCAGGGGGCTGGGGCCTCTTTAAACTAGTGTTTCTCAACTGGGGATGATTTTCCACCTCCAATTCCACAGAGTCAAAATAGAGACAGTGTTAGTAGGGCTAACTCAGGGGGTGCTACTGTCCTTTAGTGGGTAGAGGTCAGGGATGCTGCTAAATATCCGACAATGGGTAGGCTGGCCCCCACAACAGAGAATTATCCATCCCATGGTATCTATAGGGCCATGGTGGAGAAACCCTGCTCTAGACTTTCTTTTTAAACAACCCTATGAAATAGACCCTGTGACACCAGAATCTTGAAGGCAATCAGCGGAGCCTCGGTTAAAATTGGACTTTGGGTTTGAAAATGTTTGAAAACTGCTTCTCGATTATCTTTGATGAAAGGAAGAGGATGAAGATAGGGTGCTTAAATTTTTAAAAAATGAAGATTCTGCAAATGATTTCCCCCTGCGATTTGGAAAGTGGCCAGCTGGAGAAGAGGAAGGAGCTGGCGGAAGGTGGCGTGGGAATGGGGATGCTGGGAAGTGCAGGCTAGGAGCCTCCCCTGTGTGCCGGGCTCTGTTTCTGTTCATCCGTTCTCCACTCGCTTCCCTGCAGGAGGGCTTTTCTCTCCCTCCCTAATGGACTCAAACATAGGCATGCAACTTGATTTGACCAATGAAATGTGAGCAGAACTGTCTTGTCACTTTGAGGCAGACACTCTTTGAGTGAGTTTGGGCTTTCCCATGGGGTCGCTTAGTCAGCTTGGGTTCTAGAATGAGGGTGACCACAGGGAGCATGAGATGTAGTAGGCATGGAGCATCATAGAGAATGAAACTTTGGGTGCTTTAAACCTCGGAGATTTTTTGAATTGTTAGTGCACCAAAGCCTGGTCCATCTTGACTAATAGACTGTGCAATAGGGGATTTACTGGACCTCAGCTTGCCTTTCATCTCTATTTTGAATTGGTTTGCACAAAGCTTTCTGGGGTGTCTTGGCTAGGAAGAGGCAAACAGAAGGCCCTGGATGCCTGATTTGTCCATCCGGGTTCTCAGAGCTCAAACATTCAGGAGCCTTGGGGTAAGGACCGTAAGAAGCAGATTCGAAGGTACAAGAGACTCCTTCTCATTGCTTCTTAAGGTAAATGTCTGCTACAGAAAGATATAAGATGATTATATTTATTTAATCACCACAAATGTCACTATTATCACAGATGACATTAATTTTTAAGAGAAAAGGAAGAAAATATGTCACATTTCTGTTTTGTGCATATGCTGATTGAGTGAAAAGTTTATACCAGATGCCAACTGAAAATAAGGACATATAAATATTTCATTGTTTGTACGCATGTATACATTTCCATATACACAATGTGTGTCTGCATAATTGCAGAGCCAGGGTTTGCAGCCGGCTCAGTCCCCCAAGGGACATTTGGCAATGTCTGGATGTATGTTTGATTGTCACAACTAGAGGGTGGGGGGGTGATAACTGACATCGAGTGGATAGAGGCTAGGGATGTTGCTAAACCTCCTACAATCACAGGAGATCCAAATAATCCAGCCCTAAATGTCAATAGTGCCAAGGTTGAGAGAGCCTGGCAGCAGCAGACATTGAAGCCAGGAGTGTGGGCTGGTGCATGCAATGAAGTGGCATCCTGGCACCTTTCTTCAGACTATCATTGACACACATCTGCTTGATTCAACTAACGTTCCCATCCTGACTGACTCATCTGGAAGAAGCTGCAAGTCACAGGCCAGTGAGAGGCTAGCTGTTCTAGTTTGCTAGCTGCCAGAAGGTAATACATCAGAAATGGAATGGCTTTTAAAAAGGGGAATTTATTAAGTTGCAAGTTTACATTCTAAGTCTGTGAAAATTGTCCCAACTAAAGCAAGGCTATAGAAATGTCCAATCTAAGGCATCCAAGGAAAGATACCTTGGTTCAGGAAGGCCAATGATGTTCAAGGTTTCTCTCTCAACTGGAAAGGCACATGGCGAACATGGTGATGTCTGCTAGTTTTCTCTCCAGGTTTCTTGTTTCCTGAAGCTCCCCTAGAGGCATTTTCCTTCTTCATTTCCAAAGGTCTCTGGCTGCATGGGCTCTGGAGCTCTTTCCAAAATGGTTCCCTCTTAAAGGATTTGAGTAAGCAACAGCACCTTGACTGGGTAGAGATACACCACCATGAGAATCATCTAATCAAATGTTACCACCCACAATTGGGTGGGACACATCTCCATGGGAACAATCAAAAAGCTCCTACCCGGCAGTATTGAATGAGGGTTAAAAAACATGACTTTTCTGGGATCCACCACAGATTCAAACCGGCACACTGGACCACGTGGCCCTTTCTAGACATAGTCTCTGTAGCACTCTGTGTCCCCCTGAGAATGCCCATGGAGCCGTACACAGCTACCGTGCTGGTTTCTCATGTTGTTGATTTATGCCACTGTTCTGTGTGGCACACCTGGGCTGGAAAAGTAAAGGCGAGAATCAGGGAGTGGGGATGCTGCGGATGAGGAGACTAAGCTCTTTTCCAGTTTTATGATTATATGAGTATTAGCACATCATTCAAAACATTTCCCCCAAAGAACTGGGTAAGCATGTTCTCTATATATGAAGACATTGAGATACACGGTTTTATAGCTTTATGTCAAATATTTATATATCTATAAATTTGTATGCACACATGTAATGAAGCAAAACGTTTACTGTCCTAGCAGCTGGCACCAAAATCCCACCCAGAACAGTGACTGTTTTTGAGAGGTTTCCTTAATAAGTTACTGGACTAAAGGGAGAGACATTAAGATGAAGTTGCCAGCTGGGTCCCCAAATAACAACCTCGCCTGTGAAAATGTTTAGCTTTTGCTCCTGAGTTGGGGTCCAAGAGGAAAATAGAAAGAAGAAAAATTAAAGGTAAAGAAGGGGGGGCAGACAGAAGAACTAGAAAGACGGTGAGATACTGAGATGCTGTGTGAGGTGACAGGGTCCACTAGAAATAGATGGCAGTGGCCAGGCCGGAGGAGGCGAAAGCGTGTTTAGGAATCAGAGGGTGGCTTTGTACTGCTTTGTAACCTTTCTAAGTTAAGGGGGGAGGTAAAAAAAGAAAAGGAAAAGAACAAGAGTGTGGCTCTAAGATGTTAGTCATGCAATGTGCTCCGCCCACATTAGGACATCTTTTCCATTCCAATCCTCCGTGTGAGCGGATTTGCACAGGCCTGGGGAGGGCTGGGCTTCCCCACGGTGTCCACATGATGTGGAGCAGAATGTTCAGGGGTCGGAGGGGCTGAAGCACAGACAATATTGGGGGAATCCAATCTGGGAATCCAGTGAGATCATGAGGTGATGGTGGTGGTTCTTGGGCACCCATAAGATAAGGATTAGTGGCTCCAGTCAAACTGATATAGATATTTTTTAAAAGGTCAGAAGCTCCAGCTGAGTCCTAAGATTTATCACACATCTACAGTTTCTACAGGAAGCTGTGGGGTTCACGTGAAGCTGGCTTTCGTGCCCGAGCCCAGGCTTTGCAAGAGTTGAGAAAAGCAGTCATGGTGGTGGCTTGGTGGCCCTGGCTGCAGCTCGGGAGGCGTGTTCTTAAGAGCTGCAGTGGTGGCCCCTTGACTCTTGGAGGTTCCGTCAAGAGCCTGCTGCTCTCACTCTTCCACCTGATATTAAATCCCTTTCTGGGTGAAACAGCTAGACTGGTTCCTGCTTCCTGTTGACAGACACAGGACTTCATGCAGACAACCAGAGGCTTGCTGAGGGACACTGAGCAGATGGACTGGATTTAGAACCACGGAGAGTTCCCGACACACACACAGAACCACAAAGGACACAGAGTGGGTTGCAGCCAGTGCTTCCTCCTCACTGAGGAGCTGGGATAGCCCTGAGTTCTCATGGCCACGGAACTGTCCTTACTTCTCCGGACCCCTCTGTGTCCCTGGCTCACAGGCAGGGCCGACACCAGGGTGAGGAAAGCAAAGGTGCCTAGATTGGCAGGGCAGGTACCTGGGAGTCAGCTCACTGTCTCCTTCGATTCTGCACCCTGGGCACTTCGCTTGCCCCCCGCCCCCCCCACCCAAGTCCTGGCCCTGCTCACGGGTCAGTTTTGCGTGGACTTGGCCGACCTCAATGTCAAGTGCAGACCTTTCTTATCCTCTGCCCATGGTCCGGCTCCAAGAGCAAGCCTGTGAGTACCTTCTACAGAGGTTCTCAATCATGCCCTGTCCCACGCAGGACTTCAGCTCCTGAGGGCTCACTGCGCTCCCTCTGCTGCGTCGTCATTCCCCTTGCCTGCTGCAGGATGGGAGGAGCCTTCGAAAGGCCTTTGCTCCCAATCTTAAAATGGGTCCCCTATTAGCCACGATTCCAGGACATTTCAGGTAAACCATGAGACACCCTTGGGGGATTGGCAGCACATCTTGTCCAGTGGCTAATCATTAGTCAGGTAAAGCAAAATAAATACAGTACCCAGAACAACGGAAGGAAGACCCCTGCTCCACTCTCGCTGATCAGACCCACCTGGCCAGGCTCCACTTCCAAAAGGAAACCAAATGCTAGTGGTAAAGCGGTCATCGAAGGGACAGCAACTGGCAAATGGTTCCTCAACATACAGGTGTAGGAAGGATGCTCAACTTTAATAGATGGGGGTGGGGGGAAGAGGGAATGCAAATTAAAGCAACAGAGCAAGACGGTGTTTTTTTTTTTTTGCGCTATCCAGATTGTCTGAAGTTAAAATGATGGATCATTTTCAGTAGCTAGGGCTGGAGCTGAGTGTTCTTTCCCCTCTTAATATTGTTGATGCCATTGGCTAATGGAAAGCAAAGAGGGTATTGTCCTTTCTTTTTTTTGAAAGGAGGGAAATTAAAGTGGGTTCTTTCCTTTCTGGTTCACAATGGCTGCAGACTTAGGAAGAGGCAGAAGGCAAAGCCAGTGGCTTTATGGGCATATTCCAGCATTCTCTATCCCTTCTATCTTATGTACAGTTGCCGTTTACCTGCTTGGAGAACTCTTTGGGGGAGCTCGAGGGGGTAGTTGCTGAGTTCCACTCTTTCAGGTGGAAGAATCAGACTATTTTAGCTGAGGAAGGTCAGCTTCAGCACCTGTTGAAGTGAGCACACTCTTCCCTTGCGTGGGCCCTGAAGACACTGACCCGGGTTTCCAGGAAGTCCCAGGGACTAGTGGAAACACATCTGGTATGGGAATGGGGGAAGCCAGCCAGAAATAGTCTGCTACCATTGGTTATGAGTTTGCCTTACCTGTGACCGCCTGATGAAAACGGAGACCCTGGGTGCTGGGTGGGTGGTGGGGGGGGTGGGCACAGGGCAGGGCAGGGGAGTTGTGGGGAGGGGAGAAGGGAGCTCCTTATGGCAGAGAGCTCTGGGCACCCCTCAGAGGCTTTGTGAGCACCAGGTGCAACTATGGTTAGTAAAGTGAACTTGGGGCCTCATGGGGAAGTGCTACCAGCAACGTATCATAAATGGGAAAAGGGAAGTGAAGAAGGGGGTGCTTTAGGGAGGCGCCGCATTGTGGCCCTGAAGTGAGAAGACCTGCTAAATCTTACTGTGGCTTCAGCTTTGCAATGCAACCTGAACCTATTTGCTTGGCCATTCAGTGGGCTTGCCTGTGACATGGTGACGTTTCTACTGAGCATGCAGAACTCAAAGTGGAGAGTGTGCAAGAAGCTATGGTAAGACAACTTACTCACATGCAAAGGGTTAGGTGTTATGTCCTCCTCTTCATTGTCTGGCCCTTCCCTCCCTAGTTCTCCAGCCTAATCTCTGCCCCGCTCTTTTGTTCCAGTGCCACTGATTTTGTTTAGGTTTTGAAATTATTTATAGTTTTTCCTGCCTCAGAGCCTTAGCACATGCTGGTCCATGCACCTGGAACACCCTTCACTCCTCTTTATGCCTGGTTAGCAGAGCTCATCTCTCAGAGCTTGGTTTCTCAGAACTTTAAGCCAAATTCTCTCTTCTTCAGCCTGTCTTTTCCTGGTTAACCTCCTTTGCCTGGCCTCATATTCACATAAGTGAGCAGTAACAGGACTCAGGTGAGGTAAGCGAAGCGCCGAGGGCCACCTTAAATTTTGTGCCCAAGGTGCCTCGTTTGCCTTAACCTAGTCCTGACCCTGTATCTGAGTCTGCACAACGTGATCAAAGGCCACCCTCAGGTGAGAACAGATCTCACGTGAGTCTGCAGTTTCCCCCTGCCCCTGCCATGCTCCTGACTTGGCTTCCTGTGGAGAAGCCTGCAGAGCCTGGTATGAAAAACCTGGGGCCCTTGAAGAAAGCAAGGTAGAAAAGGAGTGGAGAGGAGGCCTGGGCAACACTGAGTGTGGGCACTTCTCACAGAATTCTGGAACCCAGGGGGTCCTCATGCCTGCTGGTGTGAGGAAGCATGTCGGGGGCCCTTGGTGAGTGGGGAGGCCTTGGATACCGGGGAGTGTAGGGTGGCTGGAGACACCGTAACCTTCCGAGGGCACACAGGCCTCAGGGCTGCTGGGCAGCCCCCAGGAGGTGATGAGAGGACAGCCTTCCTCAAGGTACAGGAGACAGATAGAGGCCACTGGGGCATTCTCATAAAAAAGCAGAAGAAACCGTAACAATCTGCTTTTATCTCATTCGATTCTCCCAACAGCCCAACGAGGTAAGCACTATCCCTCAATCCCTTACCCAAAGTCCAAATATCCAAAAAGCTCTGAAAACCAAACACTTTTAATTTTTGTGGGCAGGCACCAGGATTCGAACCCGGGTCTCCGGCATGGCAGGTGAGAATTCTGTCACTGAACCACTGCCACACTGTCCCCCAAAAGCTTTTTATTACTGACTTGGTGGCAAGTCCTGGACTGATGTGAGTTTATTTAGAGCCACAATTATCCAGTTCACTGTGGATATATATGTTTACCTACAGAAATATTGATGCGTTTGATTACCAGGTGTTTCCCAGACCCAACTGGGTGTTACGTGATATACTGTTAGTGCACCATATGACTTCTAAAATCCAACATTTCTGAGAGTTGTAACATCTGGTCCCAAGATAAAGTACAGTGGGCCTGTATTATCCCCATTTTACAGATAAAGAAAGCTGGGGTTCCGGGAAGCATAGGTATCTTGCTCAACATCACATAGCTACTAAGTGATGGGGCAGAATTCAACTCAAAGTTCTCTGACAATAGCTTCTGTCCTTTCTACCACCACATGATACTGCTTCATTTTCCCAACCATAAACAGACCCCGATCTTCTTACATACATACGAATTCAAAAATTAGAATGACTGCATTTCCTAATTGTGCCATTACAACCTTCACATCCCCTTGGTCTAGGAATTATGGCACAATATTGAGGCTACTATGTCTAAGTCCTTGATTGGATTTGGCATTTAAAAATTTTTATACAGCTCTTTCAGTTATTTTTAATAAAAAACTTAAAAAACTTTCTGTCCTTTGGATATTATTGTTTCTGGACCCAGTGGCAGGTGGAGTTTTGTCCACAGAAAGCCTCAGTTTAATGAAGCTTTTTGTGTGGTAAATGTGTTCATGTGACTGGGACAGAATAAACTCTTCATTGTTTTCCCTCATTATCCCCTTCTGTGGCATCCTTTCCTCGCTTACAAACCATTGCTTATCCTATGCCCCTGCCTTCTGATCCTATTCATGTTCGGTAATTAACTCATTCAACAAACATTTGTGGAGCACCTCGTGCTGTTGACAGTGTGGTGTAAGAGGTTTTGTGGTTTATTAGAAGAGCATGGGTCTAAGAGATGAAAGATTGAGATCTCAGTGCTGCTAGAGTTTAGACAAAGACCTTCTCCTCTCCAGACCTCAGTTGACCCAGGTGTGAATTAAGGAGGTAGATGAGATGATGCAAAAATAATAATCACTTGCAAGGTATAGGAACCTTACACAAACAAGCATGAACAATAAAGGAATGTGAACCTAAGCACAGTCTGATCAGAGCTCTGACTGTGCTGTTCTCTTGGTTTAGTCCTCCTCAGAGAATCCTCCCGGGTTTCAGGATGGCCTGCCTCAAGATCACAAAAAGGCTGCCAGCAGCGACTATAACCACATGCTTTCTCCATTGCAGCCAAGGAGAGAGAGGTAGAGCTATTTCAGGCATTGAGCACTGTTACCAAAATGACCGCTTAGAGCCAGGTCTGTTTTGATTGAGGCTATATTGATTTCTATGGGTCAGGGCCTGGTCTGAAGAGGTTATTAAATCTTGTGACTATCCCTACTAGAAAGAAGGTGTCAGTTTTAATAACCATCAAATATAAGTCCAGAGTTTCAAGCTAACTGTCTTAAACATGAGTTACTTGAACCAGTCCCCATGGCAGGGGGCTGACGGTTCCAAACTTCAATTGGTTCAACGTTAGAACAAGGGTTGAGGTCAGTTCTGCACATACTGCATGGTTACCACACAAGACGTGGGAGTGGTCAGGTTTGGGGGTGGCATGCAAGGGTGCAATGAAAACGTCCTCGGCCAGCTCTAAGGTCCCTTATTGCTCTAACACTTTTTGCTTCTATGTTTCTGTCTTATGTACAGACATTGTAAAGGAGAGCTCCCATCTTAATGTTCCTTTTCACCATTCTTTTAGTTTAGTTTGGTTACACTGCCCAAGGGTTCCAGGATAACAAAGAAGTAGCCGTTCAGAGTCTACAATCAATTCTTAATCCTCAAAGAATGTTCCTCTGAATCTGTGGATAAGCAGGAAGCCATACATGGGGCATGGCTGGTTTGTGGTGTTGGGCCTGGACTGAGCAGAGGATGCTGAAGGTAAGACAGCTATGTATCTGCTGAGCCTCACTCTGCCTGGCACTCAGACAGCCCCAAATACATGAATTTTAGTTAATTTTTTAAATATAAAAGTAATAAGTGGCTTGATGTAAAATACTCAGAAGGCTGTGTGAAAAATACTCTTTCCCCTCTGTAGTAGGCAAAATAAAGCACTCCCGACTATGTCCTAATCCCTAGAACCTGTGGATATGTTAGGTTACATGACAAAGGGGAATTAAAGTTGCAGATGGAATACAAGTTGCTAATAGACTGACCTTAGAATGAGGAGATTATCCTGGATTTTCTGGGTGGATGCAACATAATCACGAGCAGAAGAGGGAGGTCAAAGAGAGTCGGTGTCAGAGCACTGTGACGTGGCCAAGACCCCAGCGGCCATTCCTGGGTTTGGAAATGGAGGAAGGAGCTACTAGCCAAGGAACAAGAGACCAGAAGTTGGAAAAGGCAAGAAAACAGATTTTCCTTAGAGCCTCCAGAAGAGATGCAGAACTGTTGACACCTTGATTTTAGTCTAAGGTGTCAACAACCCCTTCCAGACTTCTAACTTCCAGAAATATATGATAATACACCTGTGTTATTTTAAGCTATTGAGTTCATGTTGTTACAGCGACAAGAGCATACTGATACATCCTCTAATAACTTCCATTCCCAATTCCCAGAGAAAATCAGCTATCCACTTTATATGTATTCTCTTAGCTGTGCTCTGTATATATTCCAAAACGTATAAATAGTATTTATATATGTATATATAAAAGCTAAATTTTTCTTCTTTACATAGGGATTATAGTATAAATGCAGTTTTTTCTTTAAAGAATAAATTAATGGATTGAGAAAATCATCTCGACTGAAAGGGGGAAGAGAGAAATGAGATAAAATAAAGTGTCAGTAGATGAGAGATTTCAAACAGTCGAGAGGTTATCCTGGATAACCTTACACATTATATAGCTATCCCCTTTTTAGTTTAGGGTGTATTAGAGTGGCTAGAGGGAAGTGACTGAAACTGTAGACCTGTGTTCCAGTAGCCATGTTTCTTGAAGATGATTGTATAATGATATAGCTTTCATAATGTGACTGTATGAATGTGAAAACCTTGTGTCTGATGCTCCTTTTATATACAGTATGGACAGATGAGTTAAAAATATGGATAAAAATGAAACAAATAATAAGGGTAACATGTTAAAATAAATTGAGTAGACTGAAATACTAGTGATCAGTAAAAGGAAGTGGTAAAGAGTATAGGAAAAAAATGGGGGAACAAAGTTAAAATATATTGGGTAGATGGAAATACTAGTGGTCAGTGAGAGGGAGGGGTAAAGAGGTATGGTATGTACGAGTTTTTTCTTTTTTCTTTTTCTTTCATTTCCTGGAGTGATGCAAACATCCTAAGAAATGATCATGGTGATGAATATACAACTATGTGATGATATTGTGAGCCGTTGATTATACACCAAGTATGGGACGTTCATATGTTAAGAATGTTTGTACTTGTATGTTGTTTTGTCAACAAAAATACATATAAAAAAAAGAGTAAATTAATGCCTAAAACCAAACTGGGTTTTAGAGGAAGTAATGGGAGGAAGCTCTGACTGTAAGAGGCCCGAGAGGAATGAAGGTTACTTTTAGCCAGGCAATCTGTGACCATCAGTCAGAAAAACAGAAGCCACACAGTTATTTTTTTTTTTATTGACCAAAGCCACACAATTATTTTAACAGAGAGATTTTGATAGAGGGAATTGATTAAATAAAGTGTTGGAGAACTGAAAAGGCAAAAGTGGCCATTGAGAAATACAGATAGAAACTGCAAAAGTGCAACTACCATCCTTTGGGGTGGGGAAACAAAGAGGCTAACGTTATTAGAATCTGGAAGCTTAGAAGAATCTGCAGAGCTAGGACTTAACACTCTAAGGAAAGCAGACTGACCAGCTGGTGGTGTTGTCTCTGAGACGGTGTGCTGGCTGTGGCTGGTTCTGGGCCTGTGACAAAAAGGGATGAACTTGCTGCTGCTGGGGTGACACTGGCAGGAGTAAGAAATAAAAAGTCCTGGTCAAGTCCCTCCTCCATCCTCTTGCCTCCCAGGGTCCCCTTTAACAGAAGCCAGCAGGGAACAGTTGGCAAAGAGGATGTGTGGCTTGCAAGGTTCCATTTCCAAGATCACAAAGTAGAGAATAAGGGTAGATTTGGAATTGAGAAGCAATTATTTAGTCACCAGCACACTTTGTTTCTATTCACATGGAGGTTTTGTGCAAATTAGAAAAAAAAAATCTCCTCTGGGCAGAATTGGCTCTGGGTCAGAGTGCATGGTTTGGTGAGCAAAATTAGAAGAGGTAACTTTTTGTAGGTGATGCAGCACCATACCAGGGATGGCTTAGCAGTAGGATGTGGGCTGGATTTTAGCTTCCAGCTGTCCTTTAAGCCAGGTGCACTTGTATAGTGCAACCTGTGTTATCATAAGGAGTGAACTGCATCTGCCCAGCTTTGGGCATTCAGTACATATTGTTACATATATAATATGTGCATTCTGGGCATATATAATGCACACACATATAGATGTAAGTGCATTGTTTACAAATACAGAACATATGTGACTACAGTAATACAGGCAGAGACAGTTTGCCCTGAGCCCCAACAGAAGCCAGAAGTGTTTTTGTCCTTATATTTCCCACTGTCCTTTGGGGTCCAGGAGTCTAGAATGGCATTTCAAGATCTCCCTCTGGACCCTGATGAGTCTTACTGCTCACTGGATACCTGCCCCTTCTGAATGTCAGGACCCAGCTTCTGACTTGTACAAATGTGCTTCTATACATAAGAGCATAGCAAATATAAATGTATTTTCTCAGAAAATCTGAGACAGAAAGAAGTTTCTGAGGCAATTGTATGTTAGTGGTGAACAGAGTTGAGGGACTTTTGGGAATCTTCCTACAGTAAGTATCAGAGAAGTTTGAGAGGTTATTTCAGAATTCTTCATAAAAAGATGGTCAAACTGGTTGAGATCCTAGAAATGATGTACTAATAATGATAATGATGAGAATAGTAGTTGTCTTAAATTAGATTCCCCAGAAACAGACTCTGAGATTGAGAGTTGCGTGAGAAGCTCTGAAGTGCTTGTGGGAGATGTATCTGTAGGGAAGTGAGGAAGGCTGAGCTGGGCAGAGGGAGAAGTTGACCCACAAAGGGGCTGCAAGTGAGGCCTCAGCCAATCCTACAGGGAGCTCTGAAGTTGGGATGGCCCTTCTCAGTGGTCTCCGATGGAGGTAAGAAGGCTGGCCTTGTAAGTACACATCATCCAGTCATTGGCCATGAGACAACGCTTGGGAAGAGGTGTACCCTTGGGACGGGTAGTTTGCTGCAGTTGACCTTCCCAGCAGCTGGAGGACCTGTGTGTTAGCTCTGAAGAGGGGATCTGGGGAAAGCATCACAGCAGCCACTGCAGTGATGATGATGATGATGATGATGTCGATGATGAGGATAAGAGTGACAATAACTACTACCTGTTGATTGCATTCACTAGCTAGATGCATTGCCTGTAAACCCGCCCTTCTCCAAGCTTTCCCCATCTCAGTAAATGGCACTGCCCTCCACCTCATTGCTCAACACAAAATAGTTGGAGTCATCCTTGTTCTTCACCTTTCTTCCCTCCCACATCTCAATCCATCAGTAAGGTTTATTGGCTCCATCTCTAAAATATACCCTGAATCTGTCCATTTCTCTCTTTCTGTTGCTACCACCTTGGCCCAACTCATCAATTCTTCCCTGGTTAACTGCCACAACTTCCTAACACGTGTCCCTGTTACTGCCTTGGTTGACCTGCCTGCCATTTTCCATACTACAGCCAGAATGACCTCAAAATATCACTCTCTTGATAGTTACTTCTTGTTGCACTTAGACTAACTCCTTACTATGCAATGCAAGGCCCCATGTGATTGGTCTGTTTCTTTCTCCAGCCTCTGTTGCTGGCCCACTGTATTCCAGCCACACTGGCCTTCTCCTGGTTCTTCAAGCATATCAAGCTCATTCTTACCACAAAGTCTTTGCAGTTACTGTTCCCTCTGACTGAAATAACCTTGCCCAGAACCTGCCATGACTGGTCTTTCTTCTCATTCAAGCCTCAGCTTCAATGTCATCTTCTTGGTTGGGTCTTCTCTGACCATTCTGACTACTGGAATCAGTCCAGCCAGGCAGAAAGGGTCATGCCTTCAGCAGGCTGGCCAAAGCTCCCTTTGCAACACACAAGCTGGAAGTGGGGTGTGTCTTTTGTAGCAAGCATCTCATGTGGTCTGTATTCAGGATCCCAGAGCTGTCTGGGGGCCTCGTTGGCTTGGTAACAGCACAGCCTAACTGGGTATTGAGTAGGAGGAACTTGAGAGGGCATAACTTGGCCTAGCTCCTCGAAGTGAGTCAGTTAGCAAGTGGAAAAGAGGAGTCCATTCACCAGTGAATTTTTAATTGCACCGGAAATTGCCTAGCTCTTTGGTCAAATGCTGAAGGAAAATTTGGTTACTGGGTTTTGCAGGCCTGAGGCAAATGGGAACACAGATGAGGTTAGAAACATTCTTAATGTGTGTTTTCTTTATTCACTAAAGAAGGAAAACAAGCTCTTAATGTTTGAAGGAAACTATCATCCAATTTACAAGGAGTTATTAGGTACTGACTATAACCAAGACATTGAAGAACTTGGGCTAGGCCCAAGGGGCCAAGTCTACCTTGCCACGGCACTTACTGCAAGAAGGGGAAGCAGAGCAGAGGGAAAGGAAGTAGGAGACGGGTACATCATTCATTGAGACCCCGAACTGCTTCAGGCTCTGTGTTTCGGTTTTCATACACGCAGAGCTACTAACAGACAGAAAGCAGGGCGTTCCTGGAATCAAGAGGCTGGCCAGACAGTAGGGGCTGAATTCCCAGAAAGGGGAGAGGGTGAGCTTAGTGGGGCAGAGGTGGTGAGATGTCTTCCTGCCAGAGGTGGGCTTGGAACTGGTCCCAAATGAGCATCGCTGAAATAATGGGCCATTGAATTGATCTTTCCAGCAAAATTCTGCTTCTCTGTCCCTTCTCTTTTCCCCACCACTTCCTTCCTCAGCTGGGGAACACTCAGAAGATGACTCCCTGTGCCTCATCAGGTCCCCAGAGGCCTCCCTACCTGACTGATGTATTATCTCCATCAAACACACACCAGAGGTGATCCTTTGGCTGGAAAACCTCTCGGCACCTTAGAACCACTTCTTGGAAAAAGCAAACAGTTGGTGTTTGAGCCTCCTCCTTGATTCCTTTGGAGGAGACAGAAACCACTGCCCAGAGGGATGAAGGGGCGAAGTGGAAAACATGGGATGGCTTCAAAGTAGAGCTCTGGGAGGTGGGGCACCATCGTGCTTTGTGAACAAAGGCGTGCTAAATGGAGATAGAGAGAGAGAGAGAAACAGCAAGTGAGCATGGGAGTGAGATGGGGGGCAGTGTGGCGGGAGTAGGGGGTGGTTTGAGGTGGGGAGTCAGCCCTCACGAATTTGAAATTAATTTTGAATTGCCTTGAAAATCAGCATGCAGCATCCCGTTCTGCCTTTGATGGTCGAAACAAAAATCAGCTGTTTTATTTCTCTTCAGGACTTGTTTCCTCCCCCAGCAGTGAGGCAAATTAGGCAAAGCAGCAGTGGAAGTTGTAGTTAGTATAATTTCTGAGGAAAAGGTCAGGCTAATTGTTGGTTAGGCACTAATAGAGATGAGGCATGCTGTGGGCGGTAACATTTCTCCCGCCTGTTCCATCCTGCTCCAAATAATGTCTCTGGCATCTTCAAAGACAGGCATCCCGCGCAGGTTTTCATGACGAACTGAGGCCCCAGCCCTAATTGCCAGTGCTCCTGCACCCCGCTAGGCGTTTGGGGGCAGGTAAAATATGGTTCCTCTGCCCAAGAAGGGCCTTCAGGGACAGCAAACATTAATGCAAACACCAAGACCCCCGTAACATGGTCTGCTCTTAATTCGCACCATCGGCAGTGCAGGTATTTGCCAGGCTGGGTGCTGCCTTATTATTTTTCTTCAGCCACATTTATCAGCTCACTTGTGAAAATTAATATTCATGGAAGGCTCCTTGAAAGGTATGCAATGCATGCTCATCTCCAGAAAGGCTGAAATTTATCTTTGCATCAACTCTGAAAAGCTTGACTGCACTGTGGTGGGCCCTTGGCCAACAGCTTTGACTCAGTGGCACACTGCAGGGATGCGCTTACCCGTGGGGCGGTGCAGGGCGAAACAGGGAAGTGTCTTACTCTGAGATGGCAAGAAGACCAAAAAACTGTCATTTCAAAACAGCAGGTGGTTCCTCTCTTGCTGAAGGTGGAGACTTTCATCTTTAGGGCAAACTTTTCCTTTGTGCCAGTGAAACCTTCTAAACAGATGAGTTTCTTTCCACTTTTTGGGGAAAACTGGGAAATACCCTTAATGCAAATGTTTTAGTTGAAGATGTGAAAGATTAATTTGTTGCATGTGCCTATGCCAGAGATAAACTTGTCCTTTTTGTTTCCTTCCCTCTTTCTCCCTCCCCACTCCCTTCCTTTCTTTCTTCCTTCCTTCCACCATTGTTTCTTTCCCTTCCCAACCCTTCCCTTCCCTCCTGTTCTCTTCCTTGCTTCTGACTCTACTTTGCTCATCTTCTCCTCATCTACCCATATATTTTAGTGAGATAGTTTGGTTATTGAATGAGGCTGTCCAGAAAGGAATCATCTCCTCTTGACAGTGAAAGAGATGGGGGTTGGGGTTAACTTATTTTGAAAATTCAGGATCCTGTCCTGACCATTGGGCATAGCATGCTTTTTTTTCCCCTTACAGCAATCCCAGACTGGCCAAAAGGAGGCTTGGGTATTCACAAAACTTGATTCTGGTTCGTTCACTTGGATTCTCTTGTTGGACTGACATGATCTCAGAGCATTAGAAAAAATAACCACTTGGTTGAGTACACTGCTCACCAAGCCCCCTTACTGTGGTGCATGTGGGAGAAGTAATGAGTCATTGCATGTTTTATGAAAATGGTCCCTTCTGGACAAAAGATCAGAATATGAGTAGGAGATTAATTGCAAAGGGTGAGTTATACCTACCAGTAGAGTAGGCTACAGAAAACAAACCCCCCACATGGGGAAGGACACCTTAGACCCTCAAAGGGTCTTTGTCTTTCAGAACCACCCCTGGAGCCTCCCTCACAAAGGAAAATGCCCTGGTACGACTCTCCCAAACTGTTGAGAGTAACTTAAGTTGAAATGACTGATGGATCTGCCATCTCCTGCAAGCTGTCTCTGACCACAATTTGATCACCATCATTCTTTTTTTTTTTCCTTGCATGGGCAGGCACTGGGAATCGAACCCAGGTCTCCAGTCTGGCAGGTGATATCTCTGCCTGCTGAGCCACTGTGGCCCGCCCAATCACCATTACTCTTAATTTTGTTGAGAAGTCTACCAAAACCAGAGAAGATGGCCCAGCTCCATGCCTCCCATGCAAAACGCCTGCCAAGACTTCTGCATGTCTTCTCTATAGGCGTTGCTATGTCATCCAGCTGGTAGCGTGGACAAACAGGATCAACTGGACTTATTGAAAGCCATGTCTCCGAAAGCAAAGACTAGACCAGACTCAATTATTTGAACTGAACTGTGAACCTTATGGCTGACAAGAAAGTAAGAAAGCCATGTAAGAGGCAGTTTCAACCTGTGCTCCCCAACTGATGTTTGTATAACAAACAGCCATGGAAGGTAGAGGAGCAAACACGGGAGGACTTACCATTCGCTATAAAAGAGTCAGCTTCAAAGCTTGGGGTTTCTCTCCTGAAAGGCAACCCACTGCATGTGCAGGTGTCATCTGGCCCATTTTGCTTTGCCTTGTGAAACTGTGTCTTGGGGAACCAGTGCAAGAAAATGCTGCTACCCTAGCTACTACTATTTCTGTGGATCATAAAGTTACTTGTCTCTGACCCAGCAGTTTTGTATCTTCTCCCAGGTTCCATGAGACTGTGTCAGGATAACTCATTAGCTTGCAAGAAGGGTAAAATCTCAGACACCTTACGGTTTTGACAGCCCTGTCTAGTTCTTGAGTATGGTGTGTATGTGTACATCATCCATCGTGCGCATCCTGGGAGAATAAGAGGCTTTAAGGACTGCTGTGTTAGACTGTGCCAGACTGGGCTGGCTGGTGGGGTGGACGGACAACACCCAATACTCTCCTTTCACTGCCTGAAAAGGGATAAGAGGGGCCTCTGGAGGCAAGCTGCTTGGGTTTTTACCCCTATCCTCCATAGAGTAAAACCTCTGTTTTCCCATCCATAAAGAAGAGATAGCAATAGCACCTAATTCAGAGGGATTTTTGTCAGGACTAAAGAAGGCAGTAAACACAAGGAAGCACCAAACAAGTGCAGCACTTGTTACTGTCGTTACTGTTACTGTTCTCATTGATACTATTGCATCAATCTTAACTTATTCTCCCTAAGACTTGTCTCCACCTCTTAACAGCCTGCCTCTAATCTAAATTTATCTTCTCCACAGTGAAATTGGCCAATTTACATGGTACCCCTCACCACAGTTGCTGGATGTGCCTCTAATCTAATTAGACTAATTTCAATTTCCTGGATTTAATTACTTTTAATTTAATTAATTTAGTTGCAGTACACAAAGTGATTAATTAGGAAATGTTACTGAGGGATTCAGAAGATGAAATGCAGTATGTAAGTGTTTAAATATTATCGGGGCCACATCCACCAATTGTCATTTTGTACAGAAGGTCAAGGAGGCCCGGGGAGGGGCAGAGTCTAGGGGACTTCGGATGAATGGACATCCTCTGGTACCAAGTTCAGCTCCCTTTATCATGGCTTAGCACTGCTTGCAGAGAAGATGAGAAAATCTCAGGGGATGCAAAGAAGAGGCAGTTGATTCCAAGGGTGATCACGTCAAACTAAGTCTTGAATTGTGTGCTGTGAAGACAAACTTGTCTTTCAACAAAATTATATTTCACTGTGTGCTTTTCATAAATATGGTAAATAAGCTAATCAGAGGGCTGCCTCTGAATTATCATACACTTCAATTATTTGTGTTATACACATATATTGAGCATCTATAATGATGATGATGATGATGATTTGGTAGCATAGCATCCTCCATCTCTGAGAGGTAGTAACAGTAATTGTAAATGCTTGTGGGCTAGGTATGGTTCTAAATGTGTGCATGTTCTGAATGCTTGTGATGACTCAAGACCTGGTGGCTCCCTACCACTGTTCTCTGGGGGAGACTGCGGGGCTTCCCCATAGCTCAGCTGGGGAGCCCAACCCTAAAGGTCAGGATGCGCCATATCCCCTCACTGTCTCTTTGGCTACTGACTTGAAGAGACCATGGACCATTGATCCATCATGGCTTTAGATGTAGTGCTGTTGGACTCTTAGAGGTGGAGCTAAACTATACCCTCCACCCTGAATTAGACCCTCTATCCTGAAATTCAGCTCCATTTCCAAGGTTACTCATTCACAAACAGGCTTGTTGGTCATCCTCAGGGCTCTGATTCATGTTCCCCTGGAATGGTGGGTCACAATACAGGTAAGGAAAGCAGCCAGCATGGTGAAAGGCTCCTCTCTCCAATGCATAGGCTAGACCCTCTTGTCCAGAGAAGAAAAGATTCAAGAGCCACCTTCAATAAGAACCTTGTGGGGGGAAGCTAGGGCCAATTGATGGAAGCCATAGGGAGATTGTCTACAAGAAGGAATTTCTCAGGAGCCTGAATTGTCTTAGCTGGAATGGGCTCCTCAACCGACTGAGTCCCCAATCACTGGAGGTGTTCGAGCAGAACCTTATTGGCAACAATTTGCTCACCTGGTCTTCTCTTCCTGGCATGCCCTTCCCTTCCCTTTTCTGCTGGCTAACACCAATTCAGTCTTTAAGACTTAGCTCAGCCATCACTTCCTCCAGGAAGCCTTCCCTGAACACAGTTCTCCACCCCACATGGGGCCAGGTATCTTCTCCGTTCCCTTGGCATACTTCTATCATTGCACTCAACCTATATTACAATGACATTCTAGTGGGGTCCCTGGATTCTCTGATTCCCGAGGGCATGTGCTGGTGCAGGAGCTGTGGGGCCGAGGCAGCAAGGGCTATGCCTCCAAATACCATTCGTGGAGTCACATCTGGCTTGCCAATCCTTGGTTCACTTTGTGCCTAGCCAAATAACCACCCAAGCCCACCTCTTCAGCACACAGTCTTTCTCTGGACCCTTCAGAGGTCACTGGGGGAGGAGAGGTGAGGGCAGGGAGAAATAAGAACCAGAGCAGCCAGAGCTTTCTGTCTCTTTTGGGCCCATGGGGCTTACTTGAGTCCGAGCCTTCATCTTCCCTCAGCACCCTCCTTCCTCAATTAACAAAGGGGAGGAGAGCCCCGCCCCGTGGTTTTAAGTCTGGATTCCATTTCTATTAAGACTGCTCTTGGCCCCAAAAGATTAACTTACAGTTACCTTTGTGAAAGCTGATCGGAGTGGAAAATCGAGTTAGAAAATTCCACCTTCCCTTTCCCTCACACCTCAGCAGATTAAGGGGAAGGGCTGATGCTGAGTTACGGGGATTTATGGGAATGTGCAGTGGCTGGCTTTTAAATGTTCACTCTTCGGGGTGCTGGCAACCTTGCTTCCTATAAATCTTTGCTGGTATTTCTTAGCCTTTCTTTGCCAGCAACGCGGAGGCCGGCAACACCTTCTCCGTGCAGTAGCCTGTGAAAATATTGAAGCTGGGCCCAGAAAAACACCAGCATTGAAAGGGGAAACTTTGATGTTTGCTAGTTATTTCCAGACAACCCTTGCCAAATCTTAAATTTTTCTAGTTTACAAGGAAGGGATTCTGACCATCTGTCTGCTATCAACTGATGTTTGTTTGGATGAGGGTTTTATTTTTTTCCCCCAATCTAGCACTCCTGTTCTTACAAGTAGTTTATTGGACTTCATAAATGTCAGCGTTTTGCAGGCATTTTGTAAGTTGCTTATAATTTAGTATTTAATCAAAATTGAGCAGTCAGCATTTGTAATCAATCTGAAGGCAGCGTAACAATGATATTGAAGCTCAAAATGCACCAGGACTCAAAGTTATGTCCCCCAACCATCTCTATAGGTTTGCATTTGAAAGGTATGGGGGCAAGTAGAATGAGGGAGGAAACGAACACTTATTGAGCACCTCTTGTATGCTATTCAGAGGTTGTGTTGATTTTTTGTGGCCAAAATAATGCTGTACAGCAAACCACCCCAAACTCTGACATATAGCCATGATCTCTTGAGTGGGCTGGGAGGCCTTTCCCGAGTCCTTCACATGTCTGGGAACCCATTGGCTGTGGTCAGTCTTGACTGGCCCCTTCTGGGACAACTGGGAGAATTCTGCTTTACTCCCTTCTGCTTCTCATCCTCCAGGAGGCTAGCTCAGGCTCATTCTCTTGGTGATAGCAGAGTGCAAATCTAAGCAAGCCCATCCATGCAGACCTCTTCCCAAGCTTCTGCCTGTGTCACATTTGCTAACATCCCGCTGGCCAATGCAAAGGACATGACCAAACTCTGAACTGAAGAGGGAGACAGACTGTATCTCTTTATAATCAGAAGAATTGCAAAGTCACAGGCAAAAGAGCATGGGGACAGGGAGAGGTTAGACTTGGGGCAGTTAGTGCAGTCAATAAATCGTAGTCATTCTGGAAATCCTGTAAGGGAGCTCATGGCTAAACCTCAATTTCCAGATAGAGAAAGAGAAATTCAGAGATTAAATATTTGCCCAAGGTTTCTGTTAGTTAGCAGTGAAGCTGGGATTCTTCATTAACCTAACTCTTACTTGGCTACCTGAGTCTACTTTTCCCTAGAAATAGGTAAAGCAAAAGAAGTAGCTAACTGCTAACTTTTTAGATGTCATCAATCTACCCCCTTCATTCAATGCATGGAAAAATTGAAGGCCAGAGAAAGAGAGGACTTGCCCAAGGTCTCATAGCTGCATGGCAGGACAGGACAAGAGCAAGGGTCTCAGGAGATTCTGGCTTTTGTAACCCAGGGCAACCATCCAATCCATCACAGAACTGTCTTGTGTGGGAAGCCTGCTCAGCATTCCAGGCTCCTTCCTACACCAGGTAGGAAGTCCATACCAGCTGAGAAGGCTCTGCAGAGGCCTGGCTTGGTCCTGGCAGCCTTAAGAAAATATTGTGAAATTACTCTTTAAGGGGCTCCCAGGTTGAGGAATGAGGGTGAAGGCCTTTGCTAGGTTTGCTAGTGAGGAAGGCTAAACACTGAAGACCTTTTATGGTGTCATTATTAAATTCCTTCCTAGGTTGGGGAATCAGATTATTAAGCAGTCATTCATACATTCACTCAAACATTCAACAGTAAATATTTACTGAGCCTACATTGTGAGCAAACTCTCCACACGACGTTGGGGTGGGACCCTGGGGTTTCCCCTGGAACAGTGTTCCAGAGGCAAGGAGCACAAGCTTCCATGCCACCTACATTTGCTTCAAGTTCTTCATGTAGGCCACCAGCAAAGCCTCCACATGAGGTTTTTTTTTTACCCCTTATAAAGGACTTGGGCCTCAGGAACGGGGCAGCTCCCCATCTGCATGGCCAGGACAGCCAAGGCCTTCAGGGGAAGGAAGTTGCCATAGCCCCTGCCCCTCCCTCTTGGAGTTCTCCAAGGGGAGCAGTGAAATGTTTTGGTAAATCGAATTGGATGTTTTCTAAAAACTTCAGAGACCATGGATTCCAAGGTCTGATGGTCAAGAGATGCCGTCATGGCTTAGCTCTATTTTCCCTTGTTCATTCCTAACTGAACAACATGAAAAATGCCCCAGCGGCAAAGTTCTGGACAGGCTAGAAGGGCGGTGGCTGAAATGGATACTGATGACAGGGAGAAGGGGTTGCTCAGCTTCTTCTCCGCTAGCAGCTTCTCTGTCTCAGAGGATCCACTTCATGTCACAAACTTTGGTAAAAATTGTCAAGAGGAAAGTGACATTTGTGGGGGAGGTTGGGATGGGCCCACGACTCAAGTTCACAGGTTCTCCCTCCCACCTGGTCTGACCTCGACCTCCTGGCTTCTGCCCCTGCAGCCCATCTTCCCTCTCTCCCCCAGTCCCTGCCCTCCATTTCCCCAGCTCTTCCCAATCCATCTGCCCCATTTGAGCTTCCTTGGGGGCAACAGGGTGTCTGGGAAAGTACCAGTCTGACCTTAGGGTTGACTGTACACAATGATTGTTTACCCCCGAGCAATTCATAAACCTCTCTGACCCTCAGTTTCCTCTCTGTATAATTGAGGGAAACTGGTTATTGTGAGGCTGATATAAAAACTGTACCCAGTTACACCCAGGAGAATGTCTTGCTCATAGATAATCAATTAATATTCTTTTATCGTCCTTTCCCTCTTGTCTGACCTCTTCCCTGCTCCTGTCTATCTGAATCTTCATTGTACTTTCCAATCCTTTCAATAATTTAACATTAATGGTTTATTAAACAGAGGCTTGCTAATGGGCTGTTATTGACCTGGCAAAGAGCAAACCTTCCACTGTGGGGTTGCCCAGGCTCCTGAAGAAAGAGTGACAGATGGAGGAGCCTGCAGTAATGGTGTTCTTGTGCCAGGAGGGAGTGGCCTGAAACCAAATCCTGTTTCTGTCACCTTCGTGCCTGGAGAAGCCTCTTGGCCTGCTGAAACCTCAGTTTCTGCAAAATGGAGCTCATGTTACTTTCTCCGTTAGGTTGCTATGAAAATTTAAGCAAAATATGTGAAACTCGTAGTTGCTCACCACTCCTTTCCCTGTGTCCAGGGCTCAGGCTAGCTTCACATCTGGGGGCAAGAGGTAAGTTGCTCCTTGGTCTATCTGTGGTACTGGGGCCATCCAGGAGCCTTCCCCACAACTGGTTGCATTGCTAGAATCACCACCATCAGAGGCTCACTTTGGGGTCATGATGAGCAATTCCAGAAAATCTCTGTGATAAAAACAAATGCCCTCAGGTTGGGGGAGTCCTGGAGCTACTGAGGGCTAATGTTTAAGAGGTAGAAAGGTGAGGAGAGGGAGGCCTTTGGCAAGGAATTGGGGGTCCTGGCGGGGTCCAGAGCCTAGGCTCTGATACTATATGCCCTTTGATAAGTCATTTCCCATCTGTGGGCTTCAGTTTTCTCAAATAAAAATGAAAGGCTTAGGTATGATGTCTAGAATTAGTTCCAGCTTTAAATGTGGCAAGTTGTATAAACTCAAAAGATTAGCTTTGAGGTTCCTAATGGAGTTACAAAGAGGTGGGAATCCAGATGGGCAGGTTTTGGTGGGGAAGTGGGGAAAGGCAGAGCAAGGCACATAAGGGTGGAGGGTCAGAGACAGCGGCAGCCTGCCTGGGTGTTGGAACTTGTGCTTACTCAAACCTACTAAACTTGGTGGTTCTAGTCAAGGCCTACCTCACTGATTAATTGATCAATTGATTGATTCATGCATTCTTTCTCTTCACAAAGCTTTCTCTCACCATACCGGCCCAGAATGCTCTCTTCCTTCCTTGACATTCCATGATCCTTACTCACAGCCTAAGATTGAGGTGGGAAGTACTAGGGGAAAGGGCAGCTCTCAAATGGTTGGATTTTTCCTTGGAGTTCCAAGAGAACACAGAGGAGCCTTTGGTCCCCAAGCATCCAGAAGAACCTCTTGGACTACTTCTATCTAGTAGGGTGACTTTCAAATGGCAAAGAGAGTGACCTTGAAAGCACAGGTCTCAGGGTCACAAAGCTAGTGAAAGATAGGAAATGTCTTGGGTAGTCCAGGTTTTATTTAGAAAATTTATGCCTGATTTGTCTTTTCTTCCACATTATCTCTGTGTGTGTGTACACTCACATATCCCAATTCTTTAAATGACCACTGCCTTAGGAAGAGCTGCCACATCTTTGATGTGGCAAAGATACTCTCTGGGACAGCCACATCCCTCCTGCCCTATAAGCAATGCACATGTACCCAACTGGGTCAAGTCACTCACTGGGGAAAGAGTCAAGGTATCAAAGGGTATGGTTCACAGTGAGGAGCTGATCAGTGCAGTTTGGCTAAGGGAGCCCATGAGGCTGAAACTGAGGTCTGGAAGTCATGAAGTTTGCCCAAGGTCACCCCACTGACCAATGGAAGCCATGAGACTAGAAACTCTGGGACAGCTTCTAGGCAACAGCATGTAAACAGTCACACCTGTTGCCCCTTGTGACCACTGGCCCGCTCCTGGGAAATACATGATTCTTTCTGGGAGTCTGGTATTCTAACAATCCAACAACTTTAGGGGGCAGCAGTTAGCACAACTTGCCCCCACCTTCACCCTCATCTATCAGAGCAGCTGAAACACTGTGATGACTATTCCTGACCTCACTATGCTTCTTGGGGTTACTAAGCAAGCAGATCAGAAACATGTGATACTGTTTGAACAGGAGCAAAGCATTTGGTAAGGTGTCTCATGGTAGACTCTAGAGGAAGAAATTGGGCTGGATTCTGGTAGAATTCGATTTATTAGGAACTGGTTAAATGGTGACACCCAAATGGGACTGATGGATGTAGTTACGTCAGTCTAGATGGGGGCCTCTAGTGGTAATGCCACGGGCTTTGGCCACATATTATGCACCATTTTTATCATTGACTAGACAGACTGAGATTACAGATGAAGGGAGAGGATCAACATTTATTGAGAATCTCCTAAGTGTCGAGAACCACAGCACGTATTTTAGATAAGTTATTTTCATTTACTCCTCTCAGCAGACTGTACAATAGTTTGCCTTACTCCTTTATAGACTGGGATGTGAAAACTCAGAAAGTGAATTGTCCAAGGTCCCATGGCCATTGATGTAATAACATTTGGAGCCCTCTTGGGTCTGAAAACAAAGGGCGGAACTCTGATGCATCCATGGCATTGAACAGCCTTATTACTGAGGGGTGTGTGGGAAAGTGGGAGGGATGAAAAACACAGGGAAAGGGAGAGGCAGGGCCCCAAAGGTCTCCACAGGGCCAAAATTAACAGTGGGCCAAAGTTGATGCATATCAAGGTGAAAGATAATAGAGACCTTGCTTACACTGGGGTTTCAGAACACCCACTGGGCACACACAGGATGTGGGATGCCTGGATCAACAGCACAAGTGAAAAGGTATTGGGTTTTCAGTTGACAGGAAGTTTCCTATGAGTCAATAGTGGGATGTCGCAGCTAATGTCACTGTAGCCACCACAGGTGGAGGTACAACAAGCAGGGTAAGGGAAGATATCCCCAATAGTTAGCATCCAGGAAATGGAAGTTCAGGCCTGGAAATCCCAGGGAAAGGGGCACTGACAAACTGCCAAGCTCTCAGAGAGGGCAGCTAGTGGAGGATGCGCTCCTCATCCTTTGTTATCACCAAAACCTATTGATATATATCTGAGTAATTATAGGCACTTCTGGATTTCTCTGTGTCTGCCTTACATGCTTTCAGAATAAGCTACTTATCCAGTTTTGCATTTTTATTAATGGAATCTGAATAAACGTGGGGATTCCTTGTAACCTGGTCTCCACATTAAATCAAATGCAAAAGCAAAATCCAGTAACCAAAGGAAAATAAAAGAGATCCTCAGTCTTTGTGTATATTTCTCAAAGAAATTAAATCAGATAGGGTCCCCATTTTACTTCTCACTCACGAGCTGGTACTGCAAAACCCCAGAATCTTTCATTCTACAAAAAACACCCCCCACACACTCTCCTGATACGCAGTCAAACTGACATGCTATCTCCCTTTTGTCCGACCCCATCTCTATTATATTGATAGGTATAACACCTCTTTCATCTTCGTCTCATTTCTCCTCCTCCTCTTATTTCTTCTTTAGTTTTCTTTCCACTTTACTCTTGACCCAAATTCCTCCCTACAAAGGAGGGCTTAAGAACTGGTCAGGAAGCCAGAATACGCACTGCCCTCTCCAGTACGATCTCTACTTCCCAATCCTCCAGGGACTGGGAAGGCCAAGGTAGAACTCTCCTTGGAGAGCTGGGTGAAGAAAAGCTGAGCAGGCAAGGTCCACATTTTGAGTAGTGGCAACATGGTGATGGGGAGGCTGCCAATACTGGATATTCTTTAGCACATGGACATCAAGGATGGAAGATGTTGGCCACCCAAGGATGGAGGGGTTGCATAACAAACTCCACCACAGATTGTTGTCATGGTGACAGGGGCTATCTGGCAGTGGGATAGTTGTCAGACAGTCACTTGCCAGTGAATGGCAGCAAGCAGAGGCCCTTCTTCACCCATAAGATTCCCATTACTTTGCACAGTTTATTTGTGCTAGGCTCTTCTTTGCAGATTTGACTCTTGTTCCTCCAGCAGCTCATGATTTAGCTGCTACCCTGAGATCTACTGGGACAAAGCAGAATGTGGGAGAGGCAGAGCTCACCACAAAGTCCATGGGTTTCACTACATTTCCCAGCTTCCTTTGCAGCTAGGTTAGGGCCATGCAGCTCATTACCAATGGACTGGGACTGAGGCAGTTAAGAGCTGGTACACTGCCTCCTTCTCTCTTTTCCCTTGCTGCAGTGACTTTGGCAGCCCTGAGTTCCAGATGGCAGGCAAATGGTGAAGGGCCCCCAAACTCACATCACATCCCATATGAGCAAGAAACAAACTTTCATTATATTAAGCCATCGGTATTTTGGTGGTGTTATTGCAGCATAGGCTGGGCTAGCTCAACAAATAGCCTTGATGTCAGTATCACTTTTGTACTTGAGTTCTTTAATATGAGGAAGGAGAAAGCTGCTCCTGGAGCCACCCTTTCCAGAGGTGTCAGGGCAGCTGATTGACAGTTTCCCTCATTGTCATCCTTCAACACAGATGGCACATCCTGTTTGGTAACACCTCACGTGGGCTCCTTCAGCCCCCACCAACTCTGCCAGTCACCATCCTACACAGTCAAACGTGCGCGGCATTAGAGGTTTGCCAAGAACACATCCTTGTGTCTGCCAAGGAATGTCTGTTTGAGGAAGAATGCTCTAACAGAGAATGTTCCGAGATGAGATGGACTGCCTCAGGAGGCAATGAACTCCTTATCTCTAGAGGTGAGCAAGTGGGGTCTAGATGTCCCTGCGGGGAGAGGGCACAGAGTGAAGATGGGAGTCCAGTCTTGAATGAGAAGGGGTTGGGCTGGGAGGGGAAAGATGGGTCAGATGATTCTTAAATCATTTCTAGCCCTGACAATTCCTAGCATACTGTTTAACCTGATAAATTTTCTTTTTAAGTAGATGGACGGAGATACATTTTGGTCCCTAAGAAATGAAAGAATTTAATGAAATGAAATAGCCTGGCTTAATGAGCAAATAAAAATTGTAATATTAAAATTATCCTCTCTTCAAGGTATATTCTCATGAGATAAATGCTGTCAGCTTTCATGAGGTTGACAAATGGTGATGAGTGGTTACGAAGTCATGTGAAACATAGCTGTAAGGTATACGTCAACGAGGGCTGAGCTCAGGGAGGAGTCACAGCCTTGAGACAGATCAAAGTCATCGTGATAACAGCCCCATAACAGCGACAGCCAGTGCTTTATCATGCACAAAGGGTTCTCCTTGACATCCTGAGTGCTCAGAGATTATGCGCTTATTATCAGCCTTGAACAGCTCCTGTAAGGGGAGAAGAACTGCCATTCCCATTTTATAGATAGCTAGGGAGGTTTTCAGGGATTTTCCCAAGTTTATTTCTCACAGCAAGTAAGAGGCAGATCCAAAAGTTGAACGCAGATCCTTTGCTTCAAAGTGCTGTATTTTAAAATCAAAGAGCGTATCTTCTCTTGGTATTAGAAGCTAGGACTGGGATTAGTTCTTATGCTCCTTGGGTCCTGAAGAATTTCTAATTTCTGGGTATAAGAGTGTGTGTGTGGGGGGGAGATTCTACATGGAGAGGATAGTTCTGAATGTCCTAAGGAAATAATTTTCTTGGGAAAAGTAATGGACTAGGGCTCTGGAGTTCAGGCCTTCATTCTTCATTGGATCCACTTTGCTTCTGTGAAACTTCTGTTTCCTTACCTGGAAGTGGGAGGAAAGACATTGATTTGGTCTTGAAGGATTTCTGTGAGGACCCAATAAAAGGACGGTTTGTGAAAGTGTTTGGAAAACCCCCAAAAGCTAAGGTTCTTGCTTCAATTAGGAATGCATTCAGCTGCAAGTAACAGACTAGCCAGTCCCAGGGTTTTTTTTTTTTTTTAACAAATGAGGCTTTATTTCTGCCATGACATGAAAAATCCAGGCAATAGTAATCCAGGGCAGACAGGGATATAAAAATGTGTTGGAGACCCAGCCTCTTTCTATTTTCTACTCTAACTTCATCCTCACACATGGCACCCAAGATGGGTGCTGTACCTCCAGGACTCATGTTCAAGTTCCAGGCAGAAGGAAGAAGAGAGAAAAAGGAGAGGTGGCACCTATATTAGTAATGCAAAAGTTTTCTTGGGAATCCTCCGCTTATAGCTCACTGGTCAGAACCCTCATTAAATGGCCATCCCCTCAATACCAGAAAGGCTGGAGAAGCACATTTTTGTCTGGGAATACTGGCACCTTCAACGATCCTCGGTTTTGAATGAGAAGAAGGGGCTGGGATGGGTATTTGGTGGCAGCTGTGTGTGTCTGCCACAGCTCCGTTACTAAGACAGGGCACTGAGTTGGCAGGGATCTTTAAAACCTGGTCTCTAGATTTGAGTGAAAGCAAGTTGGGATGCCTCATCTTTTGAAGAAAAAATAGATCCACAGCATCTGACTGTCAGAATGGGGAAACAGAGGCAAACTAAGGACAAGAAGAAGAATGGATGCTGCGACAGGTTTGGAAGGCCAAGCGGATAAAGGTTCAGCGGTCTGTCTGTCTTTGTCTCTTTTCCATTCGTTCAGTTTCATTAGCCCCTTTCTCTCAGGCTGGGAGAGCTGAATCCGAGGAGCTCATTAGTAGCTGCTGTGTTTGTGTATTTCTCCGCCCGAAGATGTCTAACCACAAACTTCCTCTTGACTCCTGGCAACAGGGAGAAAACAAAACCACAGCAGCTTTCATTGCTGAAAAAGACAAAAATGACTCGTTTGTCTAATAAGTCCAGACGGAGAAGCTTTATTTCTGTGAGGAAATTCTAAAGACTCCAGTCCAAGGACTCTTGGTTGGGCAGCCAAATTGCCAGACTCTGCAATGAGGTCTCCAGGGCTGACAACTCAGAGGCCATATACTTGGTGAAAGGACAGCACTAGCCCAGGGGTCAGTGGAACCATTACTGACCGGTGTCAACTGGCAGTGACACCGGTCACTCATAGAACCTGACACCTTTGTTACCCACTCGCCCCACTCCCACCTCCTGCAAAACCATCAGACCTCCTTAGTCACTTCCGGTTTCAAAGAATCCACTTACGTATTCACTTTTCCTTTCTCTTATTTTCTGTCATATCAGTTTCAGCTATTTATTAATTCTTATTTCGTACTTTTTATTTTTGCTTTCTTGCTTTTCTAACGTCTGATGCTGTATATTCATTTCCTTTATTTTTAGTCTGTCTTCTTTCATTGAGAAGGCATTTCAGGTTAAACATTTTCCTCTGAGCTGAGCTTTTTTCAGGATCCCATAGGTTTTGAAATAAAATGTTTCCATTTTCATCTGTTTCTTGATGGTTTTTAATTTCAGCTTTAATATTTTCTTAGATCCATGGGTTATCTGAAGTATATTTATTAATTTCTAAGTAGTTAAGAATATCTTCAGTCATATTATTATTCTTTTATTTAAAGTGTTTGGATTATAGTGATAGAATGCAGCCTGTAAAATCTCTAACTTTAAATTTAAAAAAAAGTTTGTTTTTTTTTTTTTTTTGCTTTACCAAGTATATACTCAAACTTTATAAATATTCTAAGGAAAAGGGAAATCTGATCTCATCAGACTCATGCGGGAAGGAACAGAGTTCTAAAATGTCTTTATTACAGAGACAAATTGCTCAGGTTCGCATCTTGCTACTATCTCTTCCCATGGAAAAAATACAGAACTTTTCTGAGTTTCATTTTCCATCTTTAAAATGGGAACAATAACAATATCAACCTCCTAGTGTTGCTGTGAAGATTATATGGGATTAGACATCGTAAAAATGCCTAGAACCATGCCTGGCATATAGTGAGCTCTCACTAAACAGAAATATTGTTATTTTGTTGTTATTTTGTCATTATTGCAGAAAGGGAGGTACCTTCACTGTGTCCTAAGTCTTTTCCCTGACCCTGGAACTGTGGTCTCCAGTTATGGCGGGGACAGAAAGAAAAGAGGAAATGGATGTTCCATATAAGCCATCAGCCTCCCTGTAAGAGGAAGCACTTGAAATCCAAAGGGATGGGTGACGTCCGAAGAAACACACCAAACCAGTCCTCAGACCCAGGTCTCAACTCACTAGTCCCTCCCAGCCTGCTACTGGACTTCTCTAGTTTCTGTCTTGAAAGAAGAGATGGTTGACACAAAGCCAGCCTCTGTGTTGTAGGGGGGCTGGGAGCTTCTGGTGGGGGTGGCAGTCATTGAGTCATGTTATACTTTTGCCGTATGCCTAAGGGTAACTCTGAGGTCAATAAGTTCCAAGAGGAGCTATTGAAAGAAGGCGGCATTGGGAGTGGCTGGATGCTCTGGGTTTTGCTAGTTTGTTTGCTCAGTAGAGGCAGGGAAGAAACCTTGGCCTGGGGAACCAGCCCCTGGGGGATGTGTGCGCCCCTTCTGGACTCAACCCCTCACAGTACTCCGCCTCACTCCCCTAGCCCTGGGACTGTGCCTGGAAAAGCAGGTTCTCCTGGGGACCCCATTTTCATTTCCCTGGCAGGTCCTCTCTGAAAGAGGTCCTTCTCTGGCAGGTCCTCCAAGGACCCCTGTGTTACTGATCAGGGTGGTTTGGCAGCATGGATATGCTCATGGAAACTGGATAAACTGGGGCGATAGCCTGAGCAGTGTCACGGAGGTCTAATTAAGAAGTAACGCAAAACGGGATGTGGTGCTTAGCTATGCCTGCCAGCCGACATCTGAGACAGGCTGGCATTGCGCCCTGGGGCAGCCAGGGGTACAAAGAATGCAGGAGGCATGGGAACTTTCTTTGCTGAAAAGACTGGGAGGGTAGGGAATCTGAGGGCAGAATGACAGGGTGGTGGAGGGCCACTGAGCTATCTCACTGGGGCCACGGATCTTGGGAGAGAGGGACCATTTCTTGGCCAAGGACTCCATGTACCCTTAAGCATGAGTGGACAAAGGTGCCTGTAACAGATACAGCAGCACATGATTAAAGTACACACGGGATATGTCTGGGCAGCACGTCTGTGACCTCAGACACAAGTGTGCGATGTAGGGTAGGCTGCCGCCAGCTAACACTTGAGTTTAGCGGCTGATTGTAGAGGCTCCTTCTTGCAAAATTGTTTTTTTCGTTTTATGAACCCTCGTGATTATTATGAAAATAAAAAAGATCAACATCTACAATAGTGCTTTGTAAATATCAGCACAAGTATGGAAGAAAATTGTGGGTGTTGATTAGAAAACACTTGCTGATTTCTTACTATGTCCGCCGTCCTTTGTTAGGTTCTATGGAAGAATCAGTGTTAGGTCTTGTTCCTGCCCTCAGGGAGCTTATGGACTTTCTCAATGTGAAGCGTTTGGTAGACATCATCCCTCTCTTCCTCTGCCTTCTTACATCCGCACTCTTCCAGCATGCCTTAATTAAGCACCTATTATAAGCCAAGTTCGGTGCTACAAGCTGAATAATAATAAATAGAGGAGTCCAGTACAGTAGCCAAGGACTCTAATGGATGCAGAGCAAGGAGGTAGTGAGCAGAAATCCTGGGGCAGGGGAGGGTCCTGGAAAGCTTCAGATGGAAGGGGGCACTCGAGGCAGAGCTTGAAGGATGATCAGGAACAGGGAACAGAATCTGGGCAGAAGGAACAGCATGTGCAAACACCCAGAGGTGTGAAGCACGGGTGAGAGTACTCATCCTACGAACACATGCGAGTGATGAGAGCCTTGATTCCAAGTCTTCATCCCTGGGAGCAGATTGGAAGTCTTGTTGGAACTCAGAAAAAGGATACATCAGTTAGTTGGTGGCCATCAAAGGAATGTTTGTGTTTAAAACATCAAGGTGGTAACATCAACCCAGGACCAAGGTAGAATAGGAAAAGCACAGGGCTTGAGGACGACAGTCTTGGTTTCTAACTTAGGCCCTGCACTTACTAGCTCTGTGACCTGCACTTACTAGCTCTGTGACCTCAGGTCACTACTAACCTTTCTGAGCCTCAGGCTCATCATCTCTAAAATAGGGACAGGTGTCTCACCCCTTCTTTTGGAAATCTAGGTCCTGTGTTGCAAAGGTAGCCAGAAGATGCGGTGATTGGTTGGATGGAAGCCAATTTACACTGTACTTGGCACTGGAGAGGTATAGACAATAAGATGTCATCTTGGCCCTCACAGAGCTCACAGTGCAATAGAAAGACAAGAAAGCAGCCAGTTACCATGTAGTCTGGTCTGAGTTTTGACAGGCTAAGTGAGGCATGGAGACACAGGACACAGAGGAGGAGCCCTTTGCCAGCCTGGGAGGCACGAAGAAGTTTCCTGGAAGCACTGAAAGTGGACCAAGGAGCCTCCCTGAAAAGCAAATGGAAGGTGGCAAAGCAAAGAAGGAAGCAAAGGGAGTTCCAAGTAAAGCAACAGAAACTGAGAAGGCATGGAGGTGGGAACCGAGAGCCATTCCCTCCAACTAGGTACAAAATCTGAAGTGGGAATGGGGCGAGCTGGGGCTGGGGAAGGTGGACAGTGGCCTGGAATGCTGTGTTGGGGAATTTGATATTTCTCCCTCTACCCTGTGGGGAACCATCTAAGCATCAGAAGCAGGAGAGAAAGGATTAGTCAGGCTCTGCCACTAGCATGGAGGCCATGCGTGGACCCAGAAGAGGAAGGTTCCAGCAGTCCTAGATCCGGTACCAAAGGCTGAGGTCCTTCCCATCACACAGCAAAGCAGAGACCAAAATCCCGAGTGCCACTGAGGTTCTGGGGATGGGGTGAGCACTCTTCCCATCTCAGCCCTCACTAGCTCAGAGAGGACAGCCCTGAGGATCATGAGAGAAGCCTCTCGCAGGGATCACGTTCTCGGGCCCTGGAGTTCTAGCTCGGGTCCACTTGGCTGCAAAGAACAGCTTTTTGCTCAAGTGAAATGCAGAGCTAATGGGAAGGATATGGTGGTGTCTACCAACACCCAAGGGTGAAAAATTCAACCCCGCCTCTGAGGAACTAGGATAAGGCACTGCAAAGCCATGCCTGCTGCTCTTCCTCCTTCTCCTGCTGCCTCTCTTCCTTGTTGGGCCTCTTTTCTCCACTTCCCAGCAGAGAGCACTCCCAGAGACCCCGGGCCCCTGCTTCTTACCTCCTCTGTCCAGGAGAGGCTGAGCGGAGTCTCTGGGTCCCAGCTCTCATCTCTCAGGGGGAAGCTCTGATTGGCTGAGCTCAGGCAGCAGATTGGCTGCCTCGGGGCAGGACCTATCTCTGCACCCACCATCCCTGTGTCCAAGAAAGGAGATGGTCTCCTACACAGCATGGCTCCAGGGCCCACCCAAGTGGGGTGGGAGCGGTTTACAGGGGAAGGGTGCTGGCACTGGGTTGGCCCCAAAGATTGTCCTATACAGACCCTTCCCATAATGGGGTTAGGGTCAAAGGGCATTGGGGAGAGCCTGCTCTCAAGATGTACAGTAGAGAGCGAAGGCCACGGGGAACTCTGTGTGCCTCTTCAGGAAAGGAATCAGAGCCTGGGAAAGCAAAACTCAAAAAGATGCGGGGTGCTCCTTACTCCCCATGTTTGCTATTGTGGAGGGTAAAGCCAGAAAAAGAAAGGGTCTGAGAGGATCTCACCCTTGGGGGTTGTGAGGAGAAGTGTCAGAAGGCTGGGTCTCTTTGCCGCAGGCCTGGGGGAGCAGATTCAGAGCCCAGGAACCCAGAGGAAGGGACAACTCTGGGGAGGAAGCAGTGGGCCCAGGACCTCTCCTCACGGTGATCCTGTGGCATCCTTTGGCTTTGTGAGTCCCCCCAGGTCTCTTAAAGCACCAGCTGGAGCAAACGTGGAGGATTCTTTCCCCTTTTCCTTCTCACGTGTCTCCAGAAGATGGGCTTCCTGGAGGTTCTCATAAACCCAGGAGGCTCTGCAATCATTTTCATACAGAACAGTTTCCCTGAATAGCAAAGGAGGCCAGCTGTAGCTGATGGAACAGAAAATAGCATGGGCCGCTGGGGGTGAAAGTTGGCTCCTGTTCCTGAAGGCAGCAACCTACCTCCCCCGGGAGAGGATGCAGCGAGGTGGTTCTGCAGGCAGGCTCAGGCTCTGGTCTCTGCTCCACCCAGATCAACTCCAGCCCCGGGACTTAGCAGCAGCGATCTCAGGCAAATTACTTAATATCCCCGAGTCTCAGTTTCCTCTACCTGTGAAATGGAAATGATGATAATGATGTAACCTACCTCAAGGGAGCTTGTGGTCCTCGGATTTCATGAGATGCCTGGGGTAAGCGCTGCACAGCATGATGTCTGGGCGGGCTCAGGGAAGTTAATGGTTTTATCCTTCACTGCCCCTGCTCGTTCATACTGCAGACCTTGGGTGGCTTATTCGTTGGTTTTCAGTGGGCAACTGTAGTGCATGCTTGGTACCAGCCACCTTTACCTCCCCAGTGTTTTCCAAACACCCCCGGCATGTTCCCATCTCTGGGGTTTCACTTGGACTCTTTCCTCCCCTATAAATGCTCCTTGTGAGAGCTGTCTGGCCAAGCTGTCCTCATTCCTCAGGGCGCAACTCAGATCCAACGTCCGCTGCCGTGGCTTCGCAGTCCACTCTGGAAGGAATTCCCCTCTCCCTCCTCTACTCTCACGGCCCCTTCTGCGAATCTGCATGAGAAAGATGCAACATGTAACCGGGTGACCTCGCCAAGGCCAGCTCTAGCACAGCTTTAGCTGTGTAACCTTGGCTTCTCTGTGCCTCAGTTTCCTTGTGTGTAAAATGGGGATGATAAAAATAGCACTTTCATCAGCGGGTTGCTGAGAGCCTGATTCAGGTAAAGCACTGACGATACAGGCAAACAGCTAGTAAGGGCTCAATAGAGGTTGGCCATTTCTGCAAAAAAAACAGTCTTCAAAAACATGACTTTTAATGGCTGTGTTGTTTTTTGTGTGGGGGGGTAGCCCATAATTTATTTAACCAACCCTTGCTGGAAATTTAGGCTGTTTCCAATTTCTCGCTATTATAAATAATGCTGCAGTGAACATCTTGTCTATAAATCTTTCTGTTTATCTCTGATTGCTTCCTTAAAATAACTCTCCAAATCCTACTTGTCTTAGAACAAAGTCCGGTCCTCTAGCCTTTTCAGTGAAGTCCTTTGAAATGAAAGTACAGCCTGTTTTCCATCAGAGAAAGAAACATATGGAAAGTGTTAACCCAGAGGTGGCTTAGGAGGAAGGTAGAAATAGGTTCAAGATGGGTTTGGCTCCATTTCAGGCTGTCTGACGCAGAGTCAGCGATAAAGTGCACCTCTAACCTTCTTCCCGGAGGACAGGCTGTCCCGATCCTCAGAGACCAGTGATTTCTCTCTTTCAGGCAATTCCAGGGGGCTTTGAAGTGCTTAGTGTTGGAGAAGCAACAATGACAGATGGATAATCGCCGCCCGCGTGTGTGGACAACACCGGACGCCTCCAGCCAGCAGGGGGCGATGGCGCCCGTCTCTTTCAGCGGCCTGGGAAGGGGTGGACTTTTTTTTTTTTTTAGCTATCAAGTGACTGGCTCTGTTGTCATCTTAGAACTTTCAGCGTGCATTTTGTATCTTTCTCCTGTTTATTTTGCTTCCCTTCCTCCCACCTTTCCTCTTTTCAGAATCACTTTGGATTGTCATTTTTTTCACCCATTCATTCAGGAGAAGGCTATTTATTGCGTGCTTCCCCTATGCCAGACACCAAGATTGTTTCCAGACCTTCCATGACCTACACATACTTCCTTGCTTTGGAGCTCCACTTCACGCATATCGAATATATTAAAATGTACCCATATTCCATATTAAATATAATTTTTTTCTGTTAAAAAATTTAATAGAATTATTTTTTATAACTTTTGCTTTTGAAATTATTTGGCTACAAGTAGTTCATTTGATGTGTGGTTGGCTTTGATTTTCAGCAATCACCAGGGGTACTGAGGAATTCTCGCAAAGTGAGAAAATCTAACCTGCACATCAGTTTCAAGTATAATGGAATTTTTATTCGTGCTAAATGAAGCCAATAATGAGGTTGATGTAATATTTTGTTTTGCAGACATTTCATTAAAATGTTATTAATTTCATTTGCACATTTCTCCTCTCATATTTTGGATCCAATCATTTTGTTTCCAGGTCTCAAACTATTTCAAGGACCTCTGGAAAGTTCTCAGGCCCCATAATACCTGGTGGATAAAGGAGCTATAGGAGATGAAGAGGTGAAAGACCCATTGCACAATCTTTAGTGAGCTTCCAGCCCATAGAGTAGGAAATTTTTACAAAAGATCAAGAGTATTGTCATAATGGAGATGGAGGTGAACTGGGCACAGTGGAAGTGTCATCTTTCCTGAGTCTACCTGGGTGGAGGGGAGGTCAGCGAAGATTTCAGAGAGTGGACCTTGTCCAAGCCAGGACTTGACTGACGAGCACAAGCTTTCCAAGCAGGAGAGAGGAAGGGCATTTCGGGCCAAGGAAACAGCACACACAGAACCACTGGACCAGAAAAGAACCTGCCCCCACGGCCTGACTCTACCCACGCTGACATTTAGGCCCTTTGAGTTTTAAACTAGCAGCATTGGCGTCACCTGGGAGCTCGTTAAAAATGCAGAGCCTCGGGCCCAACCCCCCTCCCCCACCCCCAGGCCTCCTGAATCAGGACCTTCATTTTGACGGAATCCCTGGGAGACGGATAGTACATCAGTGTCTGAGAGTCAGGCTGCAGTTGGAGCTGATTTAGAGACAGAGATGGGCCTGTACCAGGATGGGAGGGGGGTTGGGGAGTGGGGAGGGAGTGGTGGCGGCTGGCCTGGGGAATGTAGCATGAGCAGCAGTTCTTCCTTAAGTTGTTCTCACTTGGCCTGAAAATCCAGTCTCTGGGGGCCCAGATATTTTTAACCAGTGCTTAGAGAGTTGGGACTAACTGCTCAGGGACTCTTCCACCCTCAAGACGCCACGCTGTCCTTTCTGCTGGCCTTTACTCCAGACAGGCTGTCCTGCCTGCCAGCCCCTCGGCCAGCGTCCCACCGATTGCCTAATAGGCAGCAGGCTTTGTGCATAATTTATTCCTCGGAGTAATTGATCACTTAGGATCAGCAAGGACCCACACCCGGAAGAGAAGGGGGAAGAGGCATTAATAACCAAGGGAAGTAAACCGTGCTACAATCAGCTAATTAGATGTCTGGCTGAGGCAGCTCTTTAAACATAATGGTCCATCTTGCTATTGTTGGTTGACCACACCGCCCCTGCCCCTGCCCCTGCCCCAGGACATAGCTGGGCTTTCTGGTGAGAGAAGGGTGGTGGTTCCCAGCCTAGGTGCTCTCAGGCAAATCACTTCTTTCTGGGCCAATGAAAATGGCTGGAATGACAGTTTCTGAATGTGGTTGCTAGGAGAATGACCAGGGGTACTTTTAAAAATGTAGATTTCAAGATCATCTCCCCCAAAAGAATCCGAGTTGTAACAAGCACCTCAGGTGCCATCTGGCAACTGGGACCCACAGGGTTAGAAAGATAACCTTTCCTCTCCTGCCCAGCTCTGACATTTTCAGATTGCCAATAATGATGGATTTCCCATAACCTCTTGGAGAGCATCAGAACTGTTCTGTGGAAGAAAAGACAAGAAAGACAGGAGACCCTATTCCCTGGCTCTGTTGCTAATTTATTATATAATAACAGTGCTTTCCTGAACCCTGCTCTACTCATCTATACATATATTGGCAATTATGCAAGTATTCATATCTGAGCACCATGCCACTGTGTGCAGAGTTTTCCAAGCTTGGGAGGTTTTAACAAATACAGATGCCATGTTCCCGCCCACTCAGAGATCTCTTTCACTAGATCTGGGTTAGCTCAGACCATGTGGATTTAAAGGCTTCCAGGTAATTCCAAAGATCAGTCAGGTTTGTAAACTAGTACCCAACCCAAAGGAATTGCTCAATGGGACAACTGGTATACCAGTCTGGGGAGGCTGGTGCCCAGACATCTTCTCACCCACCTTTGGCATAAAGGCTAGTCTAGACAAATTGTGCCAGTAGAATAGTTCACTGATCACCCTGGATCTGTTTCTTTGTCTATAAAATGGGAGCAGCAGTAACTCCAATCTCCCAGTCTTGTTGGGAGTATCAAATGGCATAACTTGGATTCTGTGTTCTGTGAGTGGTTTTGCTCTGTGCAAACTGTCCACTTGTGTCCAGTTGCCCTACATCGGAGCCAGTGGGAAGCAGTTTGGCTGGATGTTGATCTCCTCACTCCAGTGAAGGTAGGGCTTGGAAAGGGTCTGCTGTTACTTTGGACCAGAGACTAAAGGTCCTAACAAGGAAACAAATCCTCAGCTTCCAGTCCCACTACTCAGTGGTAATTTCTGGAATTAATCCACTCTGCAGAGCCAGCTGTCTTCTGTCCAGGGCTTTGGTGTTTAATCTTTTGGGGCCTTGCTTGATGCCCCAACCAGTCAGAGGGACCTGCATGTGGGCTATCCAGCGAGACTGAAAAGCCAACTCCAATGAGACTGAAATCTCTTGAATTTGTCCCCTTCTCCCCACCCCCTTGTCATTACCACAGTCCAAGTAACTGCCACCTCTAGCCTGGGCTATTGCAGAATCCTTCTAACTGGTCTCTCTGCTTTCACTGTTGCCCCTCACAGACCTGTCCTCCTCATAGTAGCTGGAGGGATCTTCTTAAGATGTAAATCAAATCACCTCATTAATTTTGGTTATCTCCTCATTCTCATAGAATAAAATTCAAATTAGTTTATAAGGAGGATTAGTTTTCTAGGACTGCCATAACAAATAACCACAAACTTGGTGGCTTAAAACAACAGGATTTTATTTTCTCACAGCTCTGGAGGCCAGAATTCAGCAATCAGGTTATCAGCAGGGCTCTGTTCTTGCCAAAGTCTCTGGGGGGGGGAGGATCTTTCTCACTTTTTCCAGCTTCTAGGGGCTCCTGAGTTCTTTAACTTACGCCTGCATTACTCGAGTCTCTTGCCCACCTCCATCTTCACATGACCTTCCATTTTCTCTGTGTCTCTCTGTGACTCCTTCTCTTATAAGGTCACCAGTCATTGGATTTAGGCCCACCCTAAACCCAAGATGATTTCATCTTAATCACATCTGAAAGATCCTATTCCCAAGTAAGGTCACATTCTGAGGTTCTGTGTAGACATGACTCTTGGGGGAACACTATTCCACTCGTGATGTCAAGGATGCTCTGGATTCTGATTGTCTTGGAATGAAACCTCTGCTTCTTTCGCTGGTTTACAAGGCCCTCCCTATGCATACTGGCCAACTAATGCTCATCTCATTTTGTGAGGCAGAAAAAAAAAATGCTACATGTTTTCCTAACCTATTTTATTTCCTTCTTTTACACACAGCCAAACTCCATTTGCCAGCCTCTTGGCAGTAATTAGGACCATATATTTGAGCTCTAGTCAATGAAATTTGAGTGGAAGTAATGCCACTTGCAGGCTTGGCCTCCAAATGTCCCAGAAGCTTTCCTCTCTTTGCTCTTGGCTGGTTGCAGAGGACACAGTGGAAGAAAAGACAAGAAAGAGAGACCCTAAAAGACAGCAGGGTGACAAATGGGAAGGGACGTGGGTCTTGAAGAACTGAGTGGGAGACCACCCACGGAACGCCTGGTTGTCTCTGACAGGAAATGGAAATAAACTTTTACTGTTTATTTTAAATCAGTGAGATTTGGGGTTGTTTGTTATAGCAGCTAGAATTAATTACTCTAATAGCCTATTCTGGTTTCCTGGAATATGCCAAGATTCTTCCTGCTTCCCAGTCTGTTCCCTGTCATTCCTCACATGGCTGTCCCCTTCTTAACCCCTAGGACTTCACTTAAAAGTCACCTCCCCCATTAGCCTTTAAAATGTGTGTTCTTGCCTTATTTTTTTTAATAGAACTTTTCACAACTTGTGAATTTTTAAACTGTTATTCATTGACACACACCCTCTCCCTGAGAATTAATACCCCTCAAAGACACGAATCAAGTCTGTCTCATGCCCCTTTGTGCACCATGTGTCAAACAATTGTCAGACGTAGTCATTCAGCAACTATTAGCTGATGGATTAAATAGATGAAGGCGCCAATAACATGATTTTGTTCGATTTCATTCAAATGCTTCCTGAGCACACACTTTGTGTAAGGCATTTTGCATTCATGGAATGCTTTCTCTTCACAATTGTCATTAAGCCCTAGTGGGAAGGAAAGATTATTATCCCCTTCTTACATATGAGGATCAAGAAGATCTGTTAGCTGCCATAACACAGATCCTTTACATACGCCACCCTCTAATTGTGACACTATCCCTAAATAGTAGGGATTGGTATCTGCATTTTCCAAAAGGAAAAACAGGCTTAGACTGACCAAGTCACTTTTCCTACATCATGCAGCTGATCTGTTATGGCGTGGAGGGGAATGGGACACACCCCTCTTACAGTGCTATGCTTCCTAAAGTCTGGCAGTTTCATTAGAAATCCCAAAAGAACATCCTGGATGTGGGTAGAAATGAAGACATGGGATATCTCCAGCATTCTATGAGCTTGGTTTGCAATGGGATCTTAATTTAAAGGTCGCTCTCTCCCCCATTTTCACCCAATGACGCCTGGAATTAGGGGGTGGCATTTTGCATCCTGAAAGTAAGCCCCAGTTGCAAGCCTAAGCCTGGCTGTCCACCCATAGACCGAGAGACGTGAGGGCGCAGGTTCTAGGGAAAGCAGCCGGAGCTGCTGATAGGCAGAGAAAATCTGTGATTAATTATGGCAGATGAAAGTATGAAGTAATGAATCCTTTTAGGAGTCTGGGCAGACTGAAGAGTCTCGCTCTATGAATGCATTTGGAGACTGCACAGTTCCTTCTGAAACCAACAGTAAACTTTAATGGCTGCAAGTTCTGCAACTTGGCGGGCTGAGGATTGGATGGTACATAGAACTCATGAATTCTCTGGGGTGGGAGCTAATTAGGGTGCAATTTTTCAATTACGGAACATTGAGCAAACCTCTCCCCAGTCCCCCCACACCATCCCTCCGTGGATACACTCCATTTGTCTATTTTCCTTTATTTCTTAATCATTTGATGATATGACAGCAATTATTTGTCATTTGGAAGAGAAAATTGTCACGGAGCTATTGTTTCCCTCTTGAAATCCCAGCTCCTCTGCAGCGATGGTTACATTTGATAAATGTTTTGCATTCCCGCCGCCCCTCCCCCACTCCCGCCAGGGTTGGTGTGGCAACAGGAAAACATTAGCTGGTGATGCTGGCCTGCCCCGATTGAAACACCCTTTGTAAAAAGGCCTGGAAAAGAGCAGGCTCAAATTTAAAAGAGCCGCAGCCCAGAGTTCCAGGCCCACCCACGCCACTTAGGTTGAGGCAGTGGGACATTTGCTTTGGGAAATTTGGTCATTTCTCTGAGCTAATAAGCCAGCCTCAGAATCAGGAATGCAAACTAGAAATGGAACAAAAAGAAAAAAGGGCAACGAAAAAAGAAGCACGCTACCAGAAATGGGAAAACTTAAATGACTTTGTTTAAATGTCATGGTACTCTCAAAACCCTGTTCTCATATGTATGCAAGTTAATTAAATGGAAAAATGTCGAATTAGTTGCTTAAAATATTAATGGCAGGAATTATCCCAGATTCTAGAAAAGGCAGAGAAGCCCTTTTAGGGCTTAACCCTTTCGTTGGTCGTCCTTTTCTTGCAAAGCAGATATTTCTTTCATCCACGAAATCATCAGCAACAGATAAAAGGTCCTGTACTTTTTAGGATCGGAGCTTACCAGTGGGCTTGCAAACTGGAATTCTCCTTGTGACATGGGACTCACGGTTGCATTTATTTCTGTAGCATCAATTATGCATGAGGGATTTGAGGTCCCTGCAAAGGTCCAATAAACATGAATATGCCCCACATGTCTGTTCTGGACTCTGAGTAATTTGGCATTTTTTCCTTTGATTTTTAAAGGGTCTTTTGGTTTGAAGAGCCTGTTGATAAGCAAAATAGGAAAAGATTGCACAAAATGCGGTGTTAATGTGCCACTCACCACATGCTTATTCAGTATCAATGGGGCCTAAACCTCATGCTCAGCAAAATGATGAAAAAAGGGAGAGTCCCAGACTCAAGGCTTCAGGATGTGGTGGGGCGGGACCTTAGAACCCCTAGAGTAGGGTGGTCTCCTCATAGCAATGGCAGAAGCATGTAAGGTAGATGGAAGACACCTGCCATAATTCTGAGAGGCTTCCACCCATTTTCCATTGGACAAAGCAAGTCACCAGGCCAAGCTGGACCTCAGTGGGAACTGGAAACATACGCAGCAGCCTCATCTAGAGGGAGGCACTGCAAAGGCACGTAGCAGAGGTCAAGGATGTACGATTCTAATATTGGGGAGGGGGCAGAAAATGTTGGGAGCAATAATCCAATCTGTCACCCTTTTTTTGAAGATACATAATGTACTTTAACATATTGAATGTTCTTAGAAGTCCTGCAATAAATAAACGTAAGTCTGTCTAATACAGTGTTCCCAAAACTTCTCTGAATAGAGAGTCCTACTATAATCCTATAGAACATTCTTCAAATACATTTTGAGAAATGTTCACATAGGCAGTTCATCTTTAGAAATTCAAGGGAGGAAGGAGTGAGGGGACTTGGCTGGGCCTTGGAGAATGGGTTTAGCTAAGCAGGTGGAACCAGGGGGTCTTTTACCAGGGGTGGAGTAAAACGAATGCCTTCATACAGGTTAGTCTCTTTGCACAAAGGAATGCTTTCCTTAAGGAACAGACAGAGAAACAGGATCCATGTTCCCAGCATGGGCCCAGTCAGACCCGAACTCGTGCTGGTGAATGGAGCTGCTGTGGGCGACACCTCCCGCTGGCTCCTGGGGAAGCCTGAAGCAGTGGGTGAGCCTGCCCTGCTTTGTGAAGCAGAGAGGAAGAGGACACTTGTCCTCCCTGCCCTGCCTGCTGCCCCACCCTGGGGCAGACTGGACGGGTGACCCCTAGGTCTCACCACTCTGCGGGAATAGTGACTTATTTGACACACATAATTAGCCTATTTCCATGTAACACGTTTTAACGGAGGCCATTACAGCCTAATAAAAGGAAACAATAGTGCCATAAATCCCAGGATCAATAGAAGGGAAAGCAGCCAGGCTGGGAACCAGCTTCCTCCAAAGGACTCAGAGGGGCTTCGAGAATGAGATGTTCCTTGAAATTGAAGGAGGAGGGAAAGGAATATTGCCAGCCCATTCACATATTCAGCAAATACTTATAGGTGGATGCACCGACTTTTTGCAAGGTTCCAACGCAGCCCCCAGGTGGCAAACAAAGGCACAGGATAGTGGGGGAGAAAGATACAAGAACTGGAATACCACAATCCAATGTGGCAGACATTATGAAGAGGAATTGTGAGGGGTGGGACTGGGGGTCGAGGTAAATAAGGGAGTGACTTCCTGGAGACAGAATCTTTGAACAAGTTTTGAAAGATGGACAAGAGTTTTCTACATGGGAAAAGACCATGCTAGGAAAAGGAGGAGCACATAGAAAGTCCAGTACAGGGAAGGTCCTGGTGCGTTTGAGGTGCAAGGAGTGTGAGATAAGCAGAGAGCATAGACACAGGAAGGGAAGATGGTATGGCCAGACAGGGTTGTTGTGACATGGTGCGAAAGAGCTTCTTTGCCACATTGGAGTTCAGATTCTTTTGAAATCCAGAGAAGCTTTAAAAAAAAAATGGGAAGGCACAGTTATTAGAGGTAAGTATTATAGAGAGAACATAGGTGGGAAAACTCTTTGTCTTGGATACTAGTTCAGGACACTGGAGGGATTGGCTGGGAACCCTGGGTGACTTTGCCAGAGCTGTAGGTTCTGCTGTCCCAGCCAGACTTAGTAGAAGCACCACAGCCACATTTGCTTTGGACCTGATCCCAGCCCAGTGCAGGTCCACCATCAACCTGTGGTTTTGGAGGCAGGGGCTGGAAAGGTCAAGGAGGACAGTGTATGAGGGACTTATCCAGTCCCCTGGAAGGAAAGGGCTTGACCAGGAGAAACCTGTGAAAGTGTTTTGAGAAGCGGATGAGGTTCCAGGAGATGGAACATGCTGTCAGCAATTCACGAGGCTCCAGACCAACATAGGATGCACACCTGTGGCTGGGTAGCCTGGCGGTGAGAATTCCAGGTGGCATGGCCAAGGCCATGGATCAGATTGCCTCCCCATTAATGATGACCAGAAATCTCATAAGTCTCTGTGTCGGGACCTCAAGAGGAGACCTGGATTTAGCTTAGCTTTGCTACCAGCCAATTACTTAATCACAGGCTACTCTCTCAGTCTCTCTGAATCCCAGTTTCTTTCTTGGTAAATGAATTTCGTCAATGACTCTCTCTGTCACCGAAATACCTAATCAGTCACCAAGTCCATTTGATTTTATCACCCAAAATACGTTCCCTTCCCCCTAGTTTAGCCATCATCATATCTTACTTGGAAACCATCAGAGACCCTGACCTGGTTTTCTGACTTCCTCTAGCTTCTTTGCTATCTATAGTCTGCATCAGGGGTCAGCAAACTTTTTCTGTAAAGGACCAAATGGTAGATATGCCGCGTAAGTTTTTTTGTGGCATGTTCTCATCTGGTGAAAATTACCCAAATGTCCAGCAGTACATGGTGATGAACAAAATGCAGTATATCCATTGGAGGGTTCCCAAAAAACTACGGGCTGAGGCACGTCCAGTCTTGACCCACGCACACCTGAGGGCCTCTTGTATGCACATTCCCGTATCCTTCTACCCTCCCCCCCCCAACAACATACAAAGGAATAATGCACTGGTACTTGCGGCAACAAGGATGAATCTTGAAAACACTATGCTAAGGGAAAGAAGCCAGTTCCATAAGACCACATATTGTGTGATTCCATTTATATGAACCATCCAGAATAGGCAAAGCTATAGAGGCAGAAAGTAGATCAGTGTTTTTCTAGGGCTAGGGTGGGGGAGATGGGGGGTGGCACATAGGAGGGTGATAGCTAAAAGGTCCAGGGTTTTTTTGAGGTGATAAAAGTGTTCTAAAATGGACTGTAGTGATAGTTGCACATATCTGAGAATATAGTAAAAGCATGGATTTATATACTTGAAAAGGGTGAATTGTATGGCTTGTGAATTATATCTCAATAAAGCTGTTGAAAAAAATTATAAAAACCATTTTTATGTTCTAAGAAATGATGAATATCCAACTATGTGATGATATTGTGAATTACTGATTATATATGTAGAACAGAATGATCATATGTTAATGTTTTTGTTCATTTGTTGGTTAAATTTTTTTTTAATTAATAAAAAAAAAAAAAAACGTTTTTAGCTCACAGGCTATACAAGCATAAGCTATGGGCCAAGGTTTGTTGATGGGGAGGAGAGGTGGGGTGGAGGCCTGTGTAGCTGCTAAAATGAACTGTCTAAAATGCAGATTGGATCTTGTCACTCCCCTATCAGGAAACACTCAGTGGCTCCTCATTACCCACAGGAAAATGAACTAACTGCTTGGCCACCATTCAAGATCTTCCAAACTGGATCAGCATTCTCTCTTTCTAGTCTCGCGTCCTTCCACCCCTCTTCGTGTTACAAGCACACGAATCCGTATTCATATCCATTGACACTTCCTTTGGATTTGGCTTCTGGTATACCTTCTGCCTTCAGTATTTTGTAAGTTCTCATCTTTCCACTTTCCTCTGTGGAAACCTCTCCAATCTCTCTGGCAGGATGAATCACTTCTACGGTATGGATTGTCTTGTATTATATCTATTTGTTTAACTATATGCCTCCCTTCATGAAACTGAGCTCCTTGGCAGTGGATTCCTGTCTTTGCTTCTTGGCCCAGCCATTTCTCAGCTCAGAGCCTGATTATGCTTTCTTGAAATGAATTGAAACCCAATGAAAAGCACAGTAGCTAAACTCTATCAGAGGAAATCTACAAAATCATATTACCGAAAAGGCTCTGAGAGGCCCTCTAGTAATCCCCTCATTGTCTGTGATAAAATCAAGGCCCAAGGACGGGAAGTTACTTGCCTGGAGTCGCTCAGCAATTAGGGGCTGAGTTACAGCTGGAGTCAAAGTCTGCACCCCCTGCCCCTTGGGGCTTTTGTGTTGCACACCTCCAGGTCTTTCTACAATCCCCTCTAGCATTAACACTCTCACACCTGGGCCGTTAGCACACAGCCAGGTTTTATAGCCGTCTTCTTGGCATGGCTGAGCCAAACATCCCAATGGCCGGCAGTGTCTGCCCTTCCTGCTCTGGGTCGTCTTGAGCTCCCCAGAAGGGGCCCACCGTTTCAGGAGGGGGCTGTGAAGCCAGCCAGCACCTCCCGGCATCACTGGCTGCAGGAACAGAGAAGTACAGCCCAGCCGCTGACGCAACCAGAGCAGGAGGCTGAACGCAGGCTGGACGGATTTGGATCCCATGGTTTGATTTATTGCATAGGGTACTTGTTCCACACATGTTTTTCCTATGCCTGGGGACACCCCAAGCTGAGTGTGGTTTTCTCTTTCTTTCATCGTGTGTGTTTGTGTGCGAGAGGCAGAGAAAGAGAGAGCGAGCGAGAGCTGTTTCTAAGCCAGCTGCATGATCAAGGCCCTCACAGGCTGCTAAATAATTAAAGACAACTCCAGGGTTTTGGTATGATTTACTCCAGCCATGTGGGCGTGCATATGGCCAGCTTCAATCTCCATAGTCTATAGCTGAGCCCCTACTATGTGCCAGGCATTTAATCCTTTAAGCCTCACAACAGCTCCATGCTGTAAGCAGACAAGGAAATCAAGGCTTGGAGAGGTTAAGTGACAAGTCTAAGGTTTCTGATTAGCAAGTGGTGGAACTAAGATTCAGATTTGGGCTTTGTTTCTGCCACACTATCCCTTGTCGCTTCCCATTTGAAGATGGGAGGACCTCCTTTGTGAGAGGCAGTGGGCTTCAGCAATGGCTAACATGTGGTCCCCACCTTCTCAGAGCTTAATTCATCTTTGGATGGTGCCGTTTGCCCACAAGCCTTATGGTTAGCATTGCTAAATGCCAAGAAATTTTCTGAGCCCCCTCTTATGTTTTCTATTGATCCTCAGACTTCTCAAGCTTAGAGATCAGCTGCTCCAGCATCCTTCTTTCAGCAGAGAAAGAAACAAATGTCCAAGGAGGTGAAGCAACATGCCCAAGGTGAGATAGCCAGTCAGTGACTGAGCTGGAACCTGGAGTCTTGTCTCTCATCTCTTTCTGCCATCCTAGATTGCTTTCAGGCTTCAACATGCTACATGTTCTCTTTCTCCATGGAAACTTCTTGGACAGCATCTAGCCATGAAGTAACTTGGAAGTAGCTGGAAGTAACTTGGAGGTGGGGAGTAGTCCTTGTCTCAGGTTGTGTTTATATCTTCATAATGCTCTCTTGACTACATTGGGTGCAAATAACACCTCAGATTAGAAGTTAGGAAACATAGGTTCTGCCCATGACTTCCATGATGCTGGTTTTCGGGTGTCTTGAATCCTTCTGCAAGCAGTCCCATTCATAGACTGAAGGGTGTCAGCACTGGGGTGATGGAGAAGTTCCATCCAATCCAGATAAATCTGGGAGCGGGTTAGCTCTCACTTGTTCAGCCTCCCCCATCTTGCAGATTAGACATTAAAGTCAGAAGGGAGAGAAGTCACTAACGCAAGCATACACAAAAATTAGAGTCAGATCTAGCACTAGAAATTGCTGCCTTTCAGCACATCCTCATGCTCAGTGATGTCTAGATTGTAAGAACATTGTCTTGAGAGGTAATGAGCTCCCTATAGTAGGAGAGCTAATGAGCTCTCCTATGGTAGGAGATGGACCAGTAGAGGCTGCATGAAGTCCAGGAGAGGCCATGGAGCAGGGATCAGATCAGAGGGGTCTTAATGACTCCCAATGCTTGACCCAAACAGCCTGTGACCCTAGGATCCAAGATTCCTGCCTTACCATCTGTGGGGCTGAAGGGACAGGAAGAGGAGTAGTGGCTTTCAATGATAGAAAGAGCCTAAAAACCTCATTCGGCCTAAAGGAGGTTTTATTATTAGCAGAGAACCAAAGGTTTTGTGGGGTGTTCTCTGAATGTAGCTCTAGGCCTGGTAGTTCAACCTTAGCCCTGGAGAGGGTGTCTAACTAGATGAAAGGACATGGCACTTTACTTAGAGGATGCTACTGGGGAAAGGAGCCCAGGAAATGGGTGGGGATTATGGGGACAGTCAGCTGGAGTTGATGGGACACAGGAAATGACCCATAGCTCAATTCTGTGCAATGGCCTGGACCTTTCCCTAGGTGAGGGGCTGTGGCCCATGGTATCTAGTGGACCCCAGAGGGGTAGGGTCCGGGGAGGCCTCTTCCAATAGGTGAAGCATGCCTATGTTCCTATCCTGGCCCTGCCTCTCACTGGCTGTGCACTTAGCCTCTATGTCATGGGATGATGGCTCTGCCCTCTCTGGGTTGTAAGCATTCTCTGAGAGCCGGTATATGGTGCTCCTAACCCAGAGCTAGTAGAGGAAGTGGTCTGAATCCCACCTCTCGATTTTCTGAGTGGGTTTGTCCCTCTTTGCAGTTTCTACCCCAGCTGGGGGTGAGCCCAGACTGAATGTGGTTTCCTCTCTGTGTGGACCTGCATGTAGTGGTCACCTGCCTTTCCTTGGCCCAGGGCACACATCCATTCTGGGATCCCAAGACTCTCTCTGAGACTTGCCCAGCATGCTAAGATGCTCTAGTCCCTGAAGGTCCCAGCCAGTCACCATCTACCTGGGAAGACCAGACGGTGAACTAACGGGGGCATCTCTGAGAGGGGAGGGAATGGGGGTTTCTCCATGGAAAATAAAAGAATGATGCAGGCTACATGAAGTAAATCAAAAGTTATTAATCAAATTCTCATCTCCAAGATTTTCTTAAACCTTTGATCCTAATGTTAGTTCTATTTTAGAATCTGGTATAAGCCCGTAAACGAATGGGCACTATATCTATCAGCCCGTATCAGTTTGTTTGTTTGTTTTTTACTTATCTCTAGGTTTTCTCTGAGAATACCTTCTCTTCCAGACTCTGCCCATAGAAAAGTTTGAGAACTAAAGCTCCTAGAGAGATCATTCTTCAGGAAGTGAGAAATCTTGGATCTAGACCAGGCTCTGTACTGACTCATCTTTGATAAGCAGCCTCACCTCACTGGGCCTCAGTTTCCCAGTTCTGTTTGGGGATCCACAGAGCTTGTCCCATCCTATCTCACAGGGTCGATATGCAGGTCAAGAGGTGAAGGATGTGGGAGAGCTTTATGAAATGTCACCTCCATGTATTCTGGTTGATTCCTGCATGAGTGACTTCCACAATGACAGGGCACCAACTCTGCATAAGTGTCCCCTAGGCTCAGGGACTGGAAAAGAGCAGACCCAACATCTCCTCCCTGGAGCACACAATTCTAGTCTCAGTTTTAGAACTGGAGTTCTACCCCGTGTGCCTTTTGTGCCCATTTGGTATATAGTTCAGCTGCTTGTGATTTTTGGAGAATGGATTTCTTGGCATCCTTTTTACTCCTCGTCTCCTCAATATTCCTGCCCTTTCCCATCCCACAAGCTCAGTCTATAGGAATGCAGAGCAGGTGATGCCTCCACACACCATTTCATGCATATGGCAGTGGAGACCAATGAGACTTGGTGAGCTGAATGACTGAATGGTGGTCCATGGGATCCCTGAAACCAGGTCTCCTGCTGGTGCATTTTTTTTTAACCCAATACAAAGACTCAATGTACATTTATGCTTAACACATGGAACATATAAAGATTTCATATGAAAAAAATGACATTCATTAAGGCAAAAAATAAATTTACATTACATTTTGGCTACATTATTTGAAACATAAATATGCAGATTATGTTGCTGAAAAAATCTCAGCTGTGTTTCTTCATCAGGAAATTCAGCTGAATCTAGAAATTTTTCACAGCTCACCTAGAAAAAAAACAAAACAAATAAAATAATCCAGAAAAAAAATAAACAGCCTAAAAAAAAAAGAGAGAGAGAGAGGCAGCTAGGACTGTGCAGCATTGCTGTATGGAGGGGTGATGTCTGGCAATAAAAGCTGAGTCTGCTTTGTGCAGACCACCAACTTGCTAACTCATTATACTCTAAGAGGATAGCTAGGAGAAGATCAAGCTGTGAGGATCCAGGGGACTTGTGCAAAGTATGCCATCATATTTACACATGCCATTGCGGAGCTCATTGTCCTCCCAACTGTGAATAGCAAAGCAGAGAGACTGGAGACTCCAAGGTTGATGGCCCAGAGCAGTCTCTATGTCACTAAGGGCCCCTAGACAAAAGAAATGGCTGGCCTTGCCCTGGAAGTTACCTCCTTGCAGGGGTTCATCAATAGTGATGCAGGGCATCTTAGGGGGCCCCTTCTCAGCCCCTGAGGTCCATGCCCAGAGGGAACCAGCACCCAGAATGTGATTCTTTGGTGTCCTGGCCCATGCAAGCAAGGGCAAGGCCAATTGCCTGGCCTGGACTGGTCCTTCCTGCCCTTCATCAAAGGAAGACATACCCCTGGGCCTGACTTTTCCCAAAGACTGTCTGTACAGCAGGCACCAACTGGAGACCTATGCCCCTTCTGTGGTCTGTGGACAGGTTTTATTTGACAAGAAATTTTTTCAATAATTGTAATAGGTGCCAACATTTAAACATTGGACATTTTCACATTTAAAAATCTGGATTTCCTTGAAAATTTGGAAATCTTGCCACACTGCACTTGATTCCCACAGGGCAGCCATCAGCTGGAGCCAACTGAGTCCCTGCCACCTTTAGCAAGAGCACATGGTCTGCAGTTTGCCATGGCCCTACCCAGCCAGCTTTGCTTGTTTTCATTACCTGCCTGGCATTTGCCTTTGGGACCAATGCCCGACTTGGTCTTTATTTCATAGATGAAGAAGCTGAAGACCTGGTTTAAAAGTCATGGAAATTGAAGTTATGAGACAACTCTTTTTTTCTTCCCTTTTTAAGCAGCTCAAGGCTTCACTTGCCAAAAACAGCTGAGCCAACAGAAGATGCCGAGATTTGCCTCCCAACCCCCATCTCCATGGAGTGAAACCTCCCCCCCTCCCGCCCCCACCATCCCCCAGCCATTGCATTTTCCCAGATTAAAGAGACCAGGCAGGCTGGGGCTTATTTTCCACCCAGTGTCTGGGGCATATTTTCTCCTTTAAGTCATTACGAGCTTGACATTTCTAACAACCTAGGGTCTTGAAAGCAGAGCCCACTTTTTTTTTTTTGACGTGGGGTTTCCTCTGTTTGGTTTCCATAAGCCCCACTTTAGCCTTCGACCTGGGTGCAGCTTGTCGACATTAAATAACCACCTCTTGCGGTTCCTTCACAGCCATTCTTTAGATCTTGGAAACCAGGCTGTAGAGCCCTGCATATGTATAGATCTAATTTTCTCACAACAGGCTGCTTAGCAGATGGGAGCCCAGACCAACCTCCAACGTTTAGCTGTGAGTTAAGACATGGGAAATGAGGTGGCTTTTAACCAGCCCGTACTGCTGCCAGCACTCAACCTTAGAGAATTTTCACAGGGAAAGGGAAAAAAAGAAAAAAAAGAAAGAAACAAAACCCAACAACAACAACAACAACACACACACACACACACACAAAACTAACAAAACCACAGTTTTCCTTGCTCCCCCCAAACCAGATGGCAGATGGTATGGAACCAATAAAACACAGATTCAAGAGTTTGTTTATTTAACATTGAATGTAATATGGCTTTGTGGTCCCTTGTAAGGAAACATCAGCCTTCCAACCAAAGAAATGAAGGATTTGAGTCAAACCTCAGGGCGGCAGTTGGAGGAACTCCTGCCAGGGAAGTCCATGTAAAGAGGGGCCAGGGAAAATTCACCGCAGGACCCAAAGTCTCCCAGCCCGTGTGCCTCTCTGGTTGAAAGCCTAGAAGGTCTTTGTGAGCCCTGATGGATGCTTCATTTCTGCCTTCATCTTTTATCGAGGTTCAGTCCAAAAAGAAGCCAGCCACATGAAGAATGTTTTTGCGTCATTTCTGAAACAGCTGTGAAAGCTGTTGCTCTGAGCGGTCAATGCAGAAGATCATGAGAAAAAGCCCTGAGCTCTTGAGAAACGGTTCTGTTCTTGGCACTTTGGGCTTGTGATGTCAGAGAATGAGAGCTGGGGAATGCAATGTGGCTCTCTTTTTGATTTGACATCCAAGAGGCCTAGAGCTAAATGGTATGCTCAGTTGAAGGAACTATCTGTATTAGTGAAGACTCTTTTGCAGAAACCCAACCCAAATGACTTTAGATGAAAAGGTAATTTATCAGATCAAGTAAGTAGGATACAATGGTGCAGATGGCTTCAGAGATAGCTGCATTCAGGAGCTTGATGTCACCAGGGTTCCCTTTTTAGATCTCAGACCAGGTCCCCAGCTCTCCCAATCTCTCATCCTCCTAGTTCAGCAACCCCAGCAGAAAGAGCATGTTTTCTACCAGCTCTGCCAGCCAAGTCTATTGGAGGAATTGACTGGTCCTGCTTTGGACATGTGAACTTCTCTGAATCAATCTCACAACAGCCAGAGACTTGGAGTGCTCTGATTGACCAAACCTGGACCATGTGCCCATTCATATAGGCAGGAGGAGGGGCAAGATTAGCCTGAGCCCAAGTGCATGGAATACATTCCTTATAGGAAATATGAGAAAGGAGAAGGGGAGTTATATAAATATATGGCTAATGTAGCTGGGATTATAGCTTTCTATAATCATCACCTAATTAATAATGTCTTTCCTTTTATGGTGTTATTATTATTAAATGTGTGTATTTTATTGTAAACAATCTTAAAAAGTATTTAAAATAGGAATAATCTATACTGAATATACGAATGAACAAACAAGAGAAAGATTGAGTATATTCCAATATATGCTACTCAGAATAGTTCCCTGACAAAGTTGTAACCTCAATGACTTCGAATGCTAGGGCCAGAGGGAGCTATAGAGTTCAGCCTGTTCAAAATGCTTGGATTATTGATGAGATCATGAAGGCCTGCGTCTGCCTTGCCCAAAGTCTTGTAGCAAATCATCCGCAGAGACTGGGACCCAGAACGCTGATTTCAAGTGCAGGCTCTTCTTGTTCCATGCCTCACTGTTGCCTCCCACCTTTCTAAGTCTCTCTCTGCGTCTGGCTCCACTGGGACTCTATAGATTCTTATTCTGGCATATTGCTTTGAGTTGACTGGCGAAAAGATTCCTGCCAACCTATGAACTGATAAGGTTTAACTGAATTTCCCCAGAAGTATTTGGGGCCTTCCAGACCCCAAAGAATGCATCTTTAAGAGTGATTTTTGTAATAGATTTTATCACTGAGCAACAAATGACCACCAACATACAATGCAAAACAACACACATATTTATTATTTCACAGTTTCCACGGTTTGGGATTGGAGCATGGCATGCCTTAGCTGGATTCTCTGTATAGGGTCTCACAAGGCTGCAACCACGTGTCACTGGGCTGCATTCTCACTGGAAGGCTTGACTGGGGTAAGGTCTACTTCCAAGCTCACTGAACTGAAAGAATTCATTTCCTTGCAGCTATAAGAGTGAGGGACCCAACTTTTTCTGGAATTCACCCTCAGGTCCTACAGGCTACCCACCCACCATTCCTTGCCACTTAGGCTCTCTCAGCATCAAGCCAGCAAGGAGAATCTTTCACTCCAGTCTGCTAACATGGAGTCTTATATAAAGTAGGAGCGATGTCTCATCTCCTTTGCCATACTTTGTTGGTTAGAAGCATGTCACAGGTTCTGCTAGGGGTGAGGATTATTGGAGTCACCGTGGGTCCCCTCCACAATCACTCCCACCTTGGTGAATCATCCATTGCATACACACATCCATATAGCAGGAAGCTCCTACACCATGCCAGGCACCACACCAGTCCCTGCAGACAGCAGAGTGAGGGTAGCAAAACTATATACAAATAATGGCACTCCAGTAAAGTCATGCTGAAGGCTTCATGTTTGAAGGGTCTGGGGTTACAGAAGATGTAGCCTCTTCCTGGGCCGGGATGGGTGTGACGGTGTCAGAATAGGCTTCCCAAAGGAGGTGACACTGGACAGTCTTGATCATGAGTAGAAAGTTGATAAGAAGATTAAAAAAGGGTGGCAAAAAAGGGCATTTCAGGTGACGGGACTGTCACAGGCCCAAACACAGAGGTGAGAGAGCAAGGTGCATTTGGGGAGCCATAGGTAATCCTGCATGATGGCTACAAAAGCCCGGGGATAAAGGGGGACAAGGCCAGATCACTGAGGGACTTAGAAGCCAGCTTTAGAAGTTTATCTTCCTTCTGTGGTCCATGGAAGGCCACATAAGGGAAATTGTGGGGAAGTGGCATGAGGGGCTTGGGGGTCCAAGGAGAGCGGATTGAAAGGAGAGAGGTGGGATGAGGGACCCAAGTGGCAGCCTGCACAGGACAGAGATTGTGGGGGTAGGAAAGGCCCAGGTCGTCTGCACTAAAGAGGAGCCCCTGCTATCTCTACCCACCCACCACCCCTCACCCCCCAAAAAAACTCCTGGGAAATCAGGCGTTCTTAAAGCAGTTTCAGACAGCCAGGCTGTCAAAATGATGAGTTCTTCAGCCCAGAGCTAAACTAAAGAAGAAAAAAGACCCAACAAGCCCCATTCCACTGCCCTTGACCTTGCAGTAGAGCTCTAAGTGCAAAATCTGTCATCTATTAATCTGTTAGAAGTTGACAAAAAGGACTTTGATCAGAGGTTGTTTTCTCCCCACTTCTTAAGTTTCCTGATGACACATAATAGCCCATTTCAGTCATGGGGCCGGAAGCATGGCCATTATTCTTTTGCTCACTTCAACCCCAGTGGCCTCCTCCCCCCGTGTGGCTTTCTCCCTGCCCTGATATTAATTGGCCTGTAAGTGGTTACATGTGTTCCTCTTTATGTGTCAGTTGGAGTCTGTTATTCGAACTTCACAGCTATTTGGGAACACAGAAGTCATGCTCCGGGCCCCAGTTGGGAAATGGAACAGTCCTGAACATGTCACGCTTGCTCCTACCTCCTCCTTTTTTCCTTCCTCTGTGCCTTGAGGTCCTGTTGCCACTCACATCCACCTCACTCCCATCCCATCTTACTCCTCCAAGGTAGGCACACCCAAAACTTGCAGCCCTGCTCTTAGAATCATGGAAGTTCACAGCCAAGAGAGACCTTAGGGAGCCCCAAACTGCAGTCTGTTGCTTTGAAGTTGAAGAATTGAAGCACAGAGGGGGCAAAAAATAATACAAGCAATATTTGTTGAGGCTCTAGCATGTGTATATTCCTTACATGTGTTCTCTCCTCAAAATAAGTCTCTGAGTTAGGAATCCGCATTGCCATTTTTCTGATGGAGAAAGTGAAACTCTAGTAGAATCAGCAGAGAGGTTTCTCCTGCCAAACTCTTCAGGATTATATTCTGCTGGGCCACTTCCCAGCTGTGGGATCTTGGGAAAGTTGCTTAGCTTCCCTGTGCCTCGTATTTCTCAACAATAATGGGACTAGGAAGATGTGTCGGTTTGAATCTATTGTGTATCCCAGAAAAGCCATGTTCTTTAATCCTCATTCAATATTATTGGGTGGTATCTTTTTTATTGTTTCCATGTGTCTCCACCCATTCAAGGTAAGGTTGCTTACTGGAGCCCTTTAAGAGGGAACCATTTTGGAAAAAACTTTAGAGTCACCAGAGGCACCAGAACTGACAGAGCTAACAGAATGGACAGAGCTCCAGGGAAGCTGTGGAAGAGAAAGCTGGTATATCTCACTCTGTGCCCTCTTGGCTGAGGGAGCAACCCCAAACTTCATCAGCCTTTCTTAAGTGATAGTAAACTCTTGTTGGTGCCTCAGTTTGGACATTTTCACAGCCTTAGAACTGTAAACTTACAACTTAGTAAATCCCCCCCTTTAAAAGCCATTCAATTTCTGGTATATTGCATTCCGGTAGCTCACAAACTAGAACAGAAGAGTACCTACTTCTAAGGGTTGTTGTGAAGATTAAATTAGTTTAATATTGGGTACTTAACCAGGGCCTGGCATACAGAGAGCACTCAATAAGTGTCACTATTGCTGCTTTGACAGGCAGTGGAGCACAGTGATTCTGCTGCTTCTGGAGCCAGAATCTTAGCTGCAAAAACTTGGGTGAGTCACTTCCCTTCTCTATGACTATTCCCTCATCTACAAAATGGGAATATTCTTGAAGGTTGGGGAGCCCCCAGTGATATGAGTACTTATCCACAAGAGTACCGAGTACTGAGTCCCACTAACTGACAAGCACCACCCCCATGAGGATCTTTATTGACCCATTTTATATATGAATGGATATTAAGGATCAACCAGCATTTAAGAAAAGCCTTAGTATGAAGAACAATGCAATAAAAAAATTCAGAAGGAATAGAGAACGAAAGGAAATGTAAAAACATTGTAAGTAATATCATCAGAGAGATGGAAAGATATTGTAACCATGAAAAAAAAGAAAAAGTGGGTGATCAAAATCAGAATAACATTTTAATCTTGAAAATTAGAATGAGAGGAAAAAATTAAGAAAATATATAGCAACATTTGAAAGATGAGGAGACTCCCCCTAGAAAGCAAAACAAAAAGGTAAAGAGATTGAAAACAGGAGAGAATGGTAAGAAAATTGAAGGACCCATCTAGGAAATCCAATAAGAGTTCCAAAATGACAAAAGTGGAAAAAACACAAGAGAGGAAATTTTCAAGGAAATAACTTAGAGATAAAATACCAAGAACTGAAACCATGAATTTCCTTGCATGAATCCACACATGCTTGACAGTTAAAAAGACCCAAATCAAGGCAAATTATTGTGAAATTTCAGAATACCATGGATAAAGAGAAGATATTGAAGATTTCCAAAAAGAAAAGATTCAAAACAAAAGATGACATGTTTAAAGGATCAGAAACTAAATGACATTGGATTTCCAACAATAGCTCTGGAAGTCAATTTACAACCCAGAATTCTATACCCAGCCAAACTATTACTCAAGTGTGGGCTTTTCAACAGCAACACTGAAAACTAGAAGCAAAGCAGGAATAAAAATCTGAAGAAAAGTGTTTCACAATGTAGAATTTATACTTTGCCTAACAACAATCCAGTGGGGTCTCTAAAGACATTTTTTGAATTCCCCCATGCCCACACCTTGCCTTTAGTTCTCCCTGTCTCAGGATACTACTGGAGGAAATATTCCACTAAAATGAGGGGAGGTGATACAACCAAGAAAGAGGAAGATGTGGGGTTCATGAAGCAGCTTATCGAAGGGAGGATGGAGGAGGATGTGAAGGGATGATGAGGAGAGATGCCAGAGACAATTCTTCCTGCCAGTGGAGTCCTACCTGACTGAGGCTGGTGTCATGAATCCCCTGACAGCTGACTGACTCACATCCCAGCCCCACCTGGCTTCCTCAGTTGCATCATTCCTTTTGCAGCTCCTGGGCTGCCTTCCTTCCACTCTCTCCACCCAGCACATGTGAACTTCTGTACTCTTCCATGCCCCTTAGGAATCAAGGGAGACCTTGGCACTGTCTCCTGTTGTCTTGGTTTGAACTCTTCACCCAGAGTTGTCTCATCTTTATACAGAATAATAGTAGTATCGACCTCGCGAGGTCATTGTAAGGATTAAATGAGTTAATATTTGCGAAGCACTTAGAACAGCATCTGCCATGTGGGTGATGCAATATTGGTATTTTTAAGTATAAACTACATGAGGCAGTGACGTGAAGGTGAATTTGTAATAGCTGGGACATATGTCAGTTTGAACGTCAGCCGCAGTTGTGGTAAATCCACTCGTTTCTCATGGTCCTGTTCATCTAGAGGCTCCTAAACATTGTTTCCCAAAGACATTTCAACCTGTGATGCCAATACAAGCCCAGCCTAGTCAATCCCTGCTGAACACTCAGCGACTTCTCACTGCTCTTCATAAGAAATCAGAGTCCTCTCCTTTGCCTGCAAGACTCTGTGGTCTGGCTCTAATGAATTCTTCTGGTTCATATTGAAACTAATTCTCTCTCACCCATCCTCCCGCTCCAGAGGCTTTCAGCCAGCCCTTAATGAACTATGCCCCCTCCCACCTTTGCTCAGTTCCTTTCCCTGCCTGCACCATCCCATCCCTTAGCTGGTTCCTACTCACCTCTTAAGTGTCAGCAGTTTCTTCATTTCCACAAAGAAGCCTTCCCAGGATACAGAGGAGATTAGAAATCCCATGACACATTCTTATAGCCCAGGGGATGCTTAAGTTTTGCATTCATTATGATATCTGCAATTCTTTGTGCGATTCATTCATTGGACAAATATTTATTGAGTGCCTACTATCTACCAGGCATTATTCCAGGCCCTGGAGATACAGCATGAACAAAAATAGAAAGCCTATCCTTGGCGAGCATACTGTATGAGGGCAGGAATCTGATTTGCCCACCACTGTATTCCCAGTGTCCAAAACGTACCTGGCAGAAAACAGGCTTAAATAAGTATTTCTTGAGAAATGAGGCAAAGGAACATTGGTCGCTCCCTTCACTGGGAGAGAAGACTGGGTGAGGTGGCATCACACTCATATGAAGCTTGTAAAGATCTTCTAACAGTGGTGACAGGAAATGGAGATGCTGACAAGCAGTTTAGCAGGAGGGTGAAGAAAAGAGAAGCCCCACCCAGCCAGAAGGTCACTGCGGTTTCTTTGGCAAATGTTCTTTCCCCAGCTCTTCCTCTTCAACCCCTGTTCCTCTGGCCGTGCTTGTAAACCGAGCCAGGGGGTGCAGATGGGGGCTGGGGGAGGAACATTCGTGAATGGTAACCCTGTGACTAATCTGGAAAAATAGTTTCTGGCCCAGTGGTTTACCCCAGGCTTGTTTTGTCTAGTTTCCCCAGGGGCAAATCAGCCCCTTAACTTCACTCTGAGGTTTAGGGTTTCCCCTAGAGCTCTGGGTGTAACTCAGCCAGGGCGTTTCGTGGGAGATCTTGGATTTGGAAGTCGGAAGGGGATGGGAAGTGGGGGGTACAGGTGAGGCTGGGAGCAGAGAGGGACCCTTCCCTTTATAAACTTTGCATAATCCCTTCCCTTTATAAGATTTGCATAATCCCCAGGCACCTAACTGCTTCTTCCCAGGCTGCTTTGCAGAAGAATCTAACAGCAACACCAAAGGAGACAGAAGGGTTCCTCTGTTTTTCTCTCAGGGAAAAGGTGGGGAGAGGAAAAAGAAGTACAAAGCATGCGGCCCGGCACAGGTGAGAAGTAACAGCTTCTATCTTTTTGTACCTGAACCAGGCACAGAGCTGGGCATGCAGTGTGCACTTCACAAATACTTTATGAGTTGAGAGAACATGGGATCTCCAAGCAGAGCCACCTGGATTTGGGCTTAGCTCTATTGCTTCTGCTCCATAAACAATGGACATTTTTTTTTATCTGCCCACTCTGTGCATGCTCCAGCAGCATAGACGCAAGGGTATTTGTCCTTGAGAATATTACTTCATCTCTCTGATCCTCATTTTCCCCATGTAGAGATTTTCTCTGCCTGCCCCACGGGTCATAGGATTATACCAGGGATTCTGGTCCTGCAAATGATGGTGGCATATGTTGGTTGCAGAAGCGCTCTTAACCTCTAATCAACCAGCTTGCCACGTTAAAGGGATACTTTCTGTGCCCTGCAACAAGCCCTGTGCCCATGCTCAGGAAGTGCTAAACGCTTGAAGTGAGGAGGCCCTCTCTAATATGCCCATGCACTGTTCTTACCAGTTGAGTTTTGAGTGCTTACCAAGGGTTGTGTTTGTTCTCCACCCATAACTATTACTATAATTAAACAACACAACTAATTATTCTATGCCACAGTGAAATATGAGTGAAAAAAAGTAGAGTTGTTTCTTTGAAAACTAAGTTGAATGCTTTGGAAAGATTCAATAGGTGCAATTATATTTAAAAACCTTCTGAAATGCTCTCCTGCCATACGGGAGACCAGGGTTCGATTCCTGGCCCATGCACCCCCTACACTCCCCCCCCCCCAAAAAAAAAAGTCTTCTGGTAGATTAAGTGCAAGTGAAGAACTATAAGGGTTAGGGGATAAAAATTATGAAAATTAAGTCTTTGGCTCTCAATTTTATGTTCTTACTCTACTTCGTAGAAAAAGAGACTAGAAATTATTGATGATATTTTGTGGGTATGGTTTATTTGAGAAAGACAATAAAGTTCCCATCAGCCACCCCAGATGATTCCCCATTTCTATGACCGTTCTGGTTAAGTAACCCTGACAACGCTTGAGCTCATCAGATAAGATGGCTTGTCCAGTTCCTTCAATGCTCATTAGTGAACTAGAAGGGGAGAGGGTCAGGATTGACTCCAGTGGCATAGTTAAGGTGAGAGCCTCGGAGCGGGAAGGGTCTTCCAGGTAACTGTGTCCAGACTCCCACCTGGGACAGGCATCTCCACTAGCGCACCACTGCCAAGTGCTGTCCAGGTGCTTCAGAAGCACCTGCAATGATGCAGCAGCCACTGCTACCAGAGCTGGCGCGTTTTGAGTTGTATTCTGGTAAGCAGTCTTGACTTACTTTCATCTTCCCTTTCAGTGCTCCTTGGAACGTCCTTCACCTTCAAGTCAAAAAGCTCCATTACTCACCTTTAGTTAAGAAAACAGGTCCGGAAAGTATGAATTAGCTTAACATATTCTCAAGGTATCAATTTTCCCAGTAAGACAGGGCCCTCGCATCCTTCCAAGCATTCTTTCCTAGGCCTTCCCACCTCCCCCACCCCCATCACCCAGACCCGCCAACCAAAATTCCTATCCCGGGCCCTATTTCTACAGACTACTGGCAAAATTCTACTTGATACCCACTTCAGATTTGTAGGGGAAAGTATTGTTCCTTGGATCAAGGTAAATTCTTATTCTTGTTCTTTTTTATTTATTTAATCCTAGGCTATAATACTCAATTTTCCTAAAAGCCTTGGTTTTTGTTTTTTTTCCCATTTATACAGTGGGAATTATAATAGCTCATTGTAATGGTTCATTTATTCATTAGTTAAAGAAAATAATCATTGAGCACCTACAATGTGCCAAGCACTGTGCTAAGTGCTGGTTAAACAGGCCTGGGAGAATCAGAGAGCTTCTGTAGCCATAGCTTCAACAAGGATGAAGCTTTCCTTGTTGATCGATCAGCTAAAGCAGCAGTCGGAAAACTTCTTCTATAAATGGCCAGATAGTAAATGTCTTAGGCATTGTGGCCCAGATGATCTTTGTCATGGCTACTCAACTCTGTTGTTGTAGCTAGTGACAGGCATAGACATTATGCAAATAAATATCCATGGCTGTGGTCCAAAAAGACTTTACAAAAAATGGGCGTCAGGCCAGATTTGGTCTGGAAACAGTAGCTTACAGGCTTCTGGGCTAAAGTTTTGGACAAAGGGCCAGTCCCAAATCACTCCAACTGGATGGCTCCAAGTTGTCCAGTTGTGGGTTCAACCCTGAATGCTCAGAGGTCTTCCTCAGGCTCTCCAATGCCCTTCTCACCCCCACAAGGCATCATTCTTCTTGCTTATACATTGCTGGATGTATTAGATCCCAAGACGGCTTAATTGTTTTTCCCAACCTGTTTCCCTAAAGGCTAAGTGAGAATTCAATACAGATGCAACAGGGATACCAATGAGGCAAACAATCCTACGTTATTGGGGTAGGAGGGCAAAGACCTTTCTCCTCTTCAGGCTTCAGTTTGCCCTTCTTAAAATGAAAGGGTTTGACTAGTTGTTTCCTGTACTTGAAGGCTCATTCAATCACTCAAGGTGTTTGTTAAAAATACAGATTGGGGGCCCTACTTGTCTGAAATTCAAAGGGCAGCCTGGGGATTTTGGACTATTAAAAAGTACCCTGGATGGTACTTTTGAGACCAACTGATGCAGTTGGTTCCCAGCCCACTGAATTAAGCCCTTTCCAACTCTAACATTCAGGGGTTGTTAAAAGAATTAAAGAAGCTTATCTGCCTTCTTTGGGCTGGGCTGGGCTGGGCTGTGGTGCGACAGAGAATGGTAGTGGTAGGGATCATTATCTCGTCTGCGAGGACGTGGCAGGATGTGGTTGACCCGAACTTCCTGTGAAAGGGGGAACCGGAGAACAGAGGGAGAGATTCACAACGCAGCAGCAGGTTCAGCCCACATCCCTAGAATGTGCTCAGTGGGTACGGGGAAATGAGAGCCTGGCCCCAGATTCTCTTTCTGTGACCTTGGGCAGGTTACCGCACATCTCAACGTCTCCATCCCTCATCTGAAAAATGGGATAATGATGGGTCCTTTGCAAGGATACCATAGGGAATAGAGAATGTAATATTTATAGAATACCTGCTACAATAAATGGTAGGAAATTCTCTCTCTGTGGAATGACTGTCCCCCTGAAAAGATCCAAAGACCAAGAGTCAGGAGGCCTCTTTCTCAGCAGGGTTTTGCCATGACTCACAGTTCCTTCTTGGAGTGAGTGATACCTTTGACCTTGTTTGCTTAACTGTTGAGTGAGGATGTTAAGGTTTTCCACTCCTTCTTCAGGGCAATCTTGAAAGCCAAATGAGACCATGGAATGGAAAGTGCCCTGGGAAGATGATGGGGTGCTGTCAGGGGCCATGGCAGGAAACATCCATCACCAGCCTTTTCGTGTGTGTGTGTGGGGGGATTGGGGGTTGAGTTGTTGATTTTTATCATGTCCCTGCTTTTCATTTGTTCTTTTTTAAGACAGAGGGAGAAAGAAAACAGGTGTTCTGAAAGACACCATTGTCAAAACAACCTTCTTCCTTTGATTTATTTTCCTCTGAGTTTATCAATCAATTAAAAAACTGCCATTGGATGCCAACTGTATATTCATCTCTGTGCTATTTGTGGGGAGCAGGAGTTCAGAAGAAGGCAACTGGGTCCCTAACCATGAGATGGTCACAGTCCAGTTTGGAAGATAAGTCATTTTTGTATGGAACGTGAAATAACAACATAATGATGATGACGATGATAGTGATAATAATAATGATAGAGAGAATGGAGATGATGGTGATAATTAGATGGAGATTGATGATGGTGATGGTTTCTCATGATGATGGTGATGATAGTAATAATGGAAAGAAGAGAGATGATGATAGTTATTCTTTACATATTGTGCTAGTCTGAAACTGTCGTGTATCCCAGAAAACCCAGGTCCTTTAATCCTGATTCAATATTGTTTAGGGTGGAAACTTTGATTTGACTGTTTCCATGGAGATTGATCTAATCAATTGTGGATGTGATCTTTTGATTAGATAGAGATGTGACTTCACCCATTCAAAGTGGGTCTTGATTAGTTTACTGGAGTCCTTTAAAGGGGGAAACATTTTGGAGAAAGCTCTGAGCCAACACAGAGAGAGACATTTGCAGATGCAGAAAGAAAGCGCCCCTAGGGAAGCTGTTTGAAACCAGAAGACAAAGGACCAGCAGATGCCAGTCACATGCTTTCTTAGCTGACAGGGGTATTCCACTGGCCCTTCTTGAGTCAAGATATCCTTCTCTAGATGCCTTAGTTTGGACATTTTTATGACCTTAGAATTGTAAACTCATAACTGAATAAATTACCCTTTTAAAAGCCATTCCATTCCTGGCATATTGCTTTCCAGTAGCATTTAACAAACTAAAACACATATGAATAACATTGCATGATTTACAAGGCATGTTTATGATCATTTGCTCACTTGGTATTCAAAACTATCAAAAATATCCTACTTTTATTGATGAACACATTAACTGTAATAAATTCTCTAAGGTCAGATAGGAAAAAAGTAGCCCATTTAGACTACAGTTTTTTTCTTCCATCCTCAAGAATGCCATTAAGGCCAAGATACCACAAATTTCTCCCTTTAAATTGCAACAGAACATTGCAAAACCCACATTATCACTAGATAGTAATGTGAGTAATCACCACGTGGGGAATGTAGGCTACAAGGCCTCAGTGAGCAGGCAGGTTAGGGACTCTTGACTGTGATGTTTAGAGAAGGCTTACTCAAAAAGGGAATAATTCAGCTGAGCCATGAGGCTGGATTTGGATATGCAAGAGGTGGGGATGGAAGAAGGGCTGGCATTGTCAGCAAAAGAAAACACATAGGCAAAAATCTTCAAGGTGTATAAGGAAAGAGCCATACCCCAGTCTGACTGAAATGGGGTCTGCAGGAGAAAAGAAGGGTTGGGTGTGATTTCTTTCAAAGGACTGGGTCCCACTGTTTTCTCCTTGACATCTTCGACCTTTCAATCCCCATGACAGAGTCTGTCTCTTCCGGCTTTTTTCTTAAAAGAAACAAAACATGTCAGAGTGCTGGTGAAACAGGAACAGCACTGAGGCAGCAGTGGTTCTGACTCACAAAGAGCACAGCAGAAAAATGGCAACATTAAGGGACTGGCAGTCATCACGCGTGTGAGAAGAGTTTTCTTGACGCTCTCTGGGCAGCCTGGTTGTGGGAAGAAGCATGTGGTTTCAGAAATTGGGTGACTCATTGCCCAGGCAGCATTTGGAAACAGAGATATAGCGGTGCTCTTCTTTGACTTTCAGCCAAGAGGCAGGGCCTGGGGTTGTGGGTCACTGCAGATCTCAGGGAATCATCAGCGAGCTGAGATTCATCCATCTGTCTATCCATGCATCCATGCATCCACCCAACTATCTCTCCAACCGTTCATCTAGTTTCTCAGAACAGGCTCTGAGCACACTTTGTGCCGGCCCCATGCCAGGTACGGGAAACACAGTGATGACCAAGACAGACGCAGTCCCTGCCCTCGTGGGCCTTACAGTCTGTTGAGGGAGCAAAGTAAAGAATAAATAATTATATGAGAAACAGATTCACTACTGTGATCAGTGCTGTAAAGGAAAATACAGAGTACTCTAAGGGGGTATAATAGGAGAGCCTGACCCAGACTGGAAAGGTGGTCAGTGAAAGTATCTGAAAGGGTCTGATGCTAAAAATGGGTAGAACCCATAACTGTACAATCAGACATTAACTCCATCTCTTGCACAACTAAGGATGGTTAACAGGCAGAATTCAATTTTTAATCTTTCGGAACCTCTGTCTTTATACACACATGTGCACGCACATACACATGAGTTAATGGAACAATCATGGTCTTTTGAGTCACAGAGACTAGGGTTCAAATCCCATATGATCTACTTATTATCTCTGTGACTTTGAATAAGTTACTTACCCTCTCTGAACCTCAGTTTCTTTCACTATAAAGTGGGGATAACAATACTGGCCTTCAAGAGAGAATTTGGAATAGAGATTGAAATAATTTATATAAATGTTCTGGCCTATCCTGAACCCTCAATAACACTGGCCAGATCTCTAATCCACTGTTTCCTGCATGCAACCTTGAGAAGAGACCTCATAGTAGGTTCGTCCTTCAGGGATGACTGGAGCCCCAGGCATGTCATCTGAGTCCTGGAACTGGCTGACTGAGATCTGGAATATACCCATCTTTGATGAGAATCTGAATTAGATGATCTCTAAGGTTCTCTACTATTCCAGGCCTCTAAAATTCAAGAAATCCTTAGGCTAGAAGGAAAATCCTGGGTTCTAGTCCTGATTCTCCTATTGATGCCCACAGAATCTCTTTAGCCTCTGTGAGACTTGGTTTCCCCATCTGTAAATGATGGAACTTGACCTAACAGTCTTTCTGGGCATCTGGGTATAGGTTTTTCTGATTATCTAGAGGTAAGAAGGTCCAGGCAGATCTGTCCCCTGATCATAATGTCAGTGCACTTTCAGTTCCACTTTCCTCCTCCCGAGCCGTGCCTTTGCTGCCAGCCAGCTCCAGGTGCCAAGGGTCTCAAACTGCCCGGGTTTCTCCAGATGGAGTGGGGAGTGGAACCGACCAACAGCTCAGTTTATTCTCACTGTTACCCAAGGGGCTTAAAAAGTTTCTTGCCCCCATGAGAATGTGCCTTTGGAAAGATAAACCCTAGAGGATAATGCTTAACTAGGTCCATTGCTAACAGAGAGATTAATTCCAGCCATGGAATTTCTTGGCATGGAGAAATGTATGGCCCCATCTCATTTCATACCCCAAAAGACCCTTGGATTCTATGCAGGTTTCCAACTCTGGTGCTGGTGTGTGGGGAGGTGGGGAGGGACCAGGGGGTCAAGGAGGGCAGTCATTGAAGGGCCTCCTGCTTTGTGGTGCCCTCCCTAGCGAGAGAGAAAGCAGCAGCAGCTGTGGAACAAGCCCTCTGCCTCCTGGCCTGGGAAACAGCCACCATGAACCAGGCCTAGGGTATCGAATTCTAGATTCCCTCTTGGCTTGGGTATTCCCTATAAGTCCTCTGCACAGACCAAGCATATGAATGTTCCCGATCGCTTCCTTTAGTGTGAACAATGTCCTTTCCAAAAGCTTTCTTTTAGAGCAATGGGTGTGGCAGAATTAATGCCACAGATTCTAATACAGACTCAACTTCCTCTTGGGAAATACACCGGGCCTTAACTTTTTCGTTTGTTTTATTTTGGGGGGGTGGGGGTGGGTGGTCTTCTTTGTTTTCAGAAAATGGCATTTGCTCTCTAAAAGCCCAAGAGGAAATATCCAGAAGTGGCATGACAATCACTGCATCCATGCCCATGTAGGCACTAAAAATCCAGCACTATAATTATTATTACTGTTTTATTTTCTATATCTCCTGCCCTCTGAGATACTTTATAGAGAAAAGCAAGGAGAACATGAACCACAGCCAGGAGGAGATAATCGTCCAAGTGAAAGGAAAACCATCCCTGAGTTTGATGGGGAAGCCGAGCCCAGATTTTCATTCTGCTGCGGTGGTGCAGCTTCTCTTGACGTCTCTCAGAACCCCTGATTGATTGTGACTGGATTAGGAGCTGTTTAGATTTACTTCAGCCACTGGCTATTTGAGAGAGACAAGGAAACTATTATTTTTCATATTCTCCCTCTTTTCAGTTTCACACAAGCATTAGATGATAGTGAGGTAATTTAGTTCTCTCTTGCTAGTTAGGAATGAAAAAAATGCTCTAATTACAGCAAGGATTTAAAGAAGGAAACATAAATATCATCAAATCAGTGTCAGCATCTTATTTAGATCTTATGTAAGCTTGACTTTAATAAGCTCCAAATCTATAAGTATTTCCCATTTATAATTTTCTTTTTTCTCCATTGCTGGGGTTGGCAATGGGGCGGCTGGAGAGAGAAGATCGTGAGGTCAAACCAGAGAGGACAAAACACTGTATTGTCAGGCCCAGAGGGAGAAAGAAGAGCAGCTGTTTGTTATCTTGGAAATGGCCCCTGAGGGAGGTGAGCCAAGGGGCAGAGCCAGGGACAGTGACAGGAACAGCCCATAGGGGCTGAGATGGCTAGAGAAGCCTGGGAAGGGGTTTTTGGACTCCAGAGCGCTGCCGGGTTCTAGCCCATATTTTACCCTGGGTGTTCTTGGGTCTTCTACTTTCATTCAGTTCCTGCATTGAGAACACAGGTGTTCATTACCTTCTGCACACTTCTGGGGTTCTCGGTTCCCCTGGCCTTAGCCAGACGTTCAGATTGGGGGTCCCAGGGCCCAAAGGTCCTTCCACTCTCTGTTCTTTCCTATGTGAACTTTCAAAATTAATTCGTTTTTACTGTCCGTAAATTTATGTTTCTTTATTTTTTGGGTTTTTTTTTCAATTTATATATGATAAAATCCAACCTTTCAGGTGCCTGATTCATTGAGTTTTGACACACATATATGGTGCTCTAACCACTGCCACCATTAAGAAATAGAACATTTCCATCACCCCAAAGTGTTCTCTTGTTTCTCTTTGTAGTCAATCCCCTTTCCCCATCCCCTAGAGCCTGCAACACTGACTTGATTTTGTCTCTATAATTTGACTTCTTTAGAATGTCCTGCAAATGGAAGATCTGGTCTGCAGCCTTTTGAGTCTGACTTCTCTCAGCATAATGCTTTTTAGAGTCATCCATTGTTGCTTGTATCCATAGTTGGCTCCTTTTTGATGCTGAAGAGTTTTCCATATGTGGAGACGCCTTAGTTTGTTTACCCATTCTCTACTTGATGGACATTGAAATGTGTCCGGTCTTTGATATTATGAATGAAGCAGCTCATAACACTTGTGTACAGGTGTTTGGTTGATAGATCAAGTGGCTGAACTACTTTTTTCTTTTTTTGGCATGGGCAGGCTCCAGGAATCGAACCCCGGTCTCTGGCATGGCAGGCGAGAACTCTGCCACTGAGCCACCATCGCACCTTTTAAAAGCCGATATGCCAAGTGACTCTGTCAGACCACGATGTTTCTGACATCATCTCCCCACCCGCTTTCTGGAAAACAGCCCCTTTTGGAGAGCACTGGGCCTTCATTTCTTCAGATTTTTTAGGCCAGCTAACAAAATCTTAAGCCACCTAGATGAGTTTCCTTCCTAGGAAGTCAGGCTAGGAATCCCTCTTGGTGGGAGGATCTCATGTTAAATTAATATTGGTATAAACCCATGCTGTCCAATTCAGTAGCCACAAGCCATGGGTGGCTATCGAGCACTTGCAGGGTGGTAAATGTGCTTAAGGAAGGGAATTATTTCTTTTTTTAGTTGTAATTCATTTCAATCTAAGTTTAAAAGCAAAACAGTGTAAAGCACTTTTCCATTAAACAAAACAGTTGTACTATTTTGGTAGGACTGAATTTCACATCAACTCTTGAAATTTATGCGTTCGTACTGAGATATGTTGTAAGTGGAAAGCACACACAGGAATTTGAGGACTTGGCGTGAAAAAAAAAAGAAAGTAAAATAGCTGAAAATTAATTTTGAATATTTATTATAGATTGAAATGATAATATTTTGGATACATTCAGTTCAATGAAATATAATTTAGAATGAATTTCACCAGTTTCTTTTTACTTTTTCAAAATGTGGATACTAGAAGAATTTAAATTACCTTAGTGGCCTGCATTTTAGTTCCACTGGACAGTGCTGGTATGGACCATGCCAGAGCAGAATAGGGTCATTTCGCGATGGGCTAGAGTGGTTGGGAAAGGCTCTGAAAAAAAGCGGAACCTGGGTACTGATATGGTTTCAACATTTTCTGAACACAAGTGTACTTTCAATACTCGGCGTCTTTGTTAAATTGTTCCCTCTGCTTACAAAGCCCCGCCTCTATTATCCACTTACTCTTCACTCTTCAAAGTGTACCTCAAAATCTCCTCTTCCTCTTTCCTAAGGAAATAATCATGCAAGTGAGCAAAGATATGTATAAATGTATATACATGCATGCTTAGGTATATATGGATACACACATATATGCATATATATATTATTACAATGTAGTTCATAATGGTGAAAAAATGGAAACACGTTAAAATATCCAATAATAGAAGACTAGTTTAATAAATTCTGGTGTAGTAATATAATGAAAAGTCATTGTAACCATTAAAAATGGAAAACCTAAGTACTATTAACTTTATTAGGTGAAAAGAGATGGTTAAAGACAGCATGCATGATCCTATTTTATGAGAAATATATTACATAAACATATGCATACAAATATAAAAAGAAAAAGTTAGAATTCAAAATATTAGTAGTGGTATCTCTGGGCAATGTTATTATTGGTGATTTTTCCATCCTTACTTATTCTAAGCAAACCTGTATTACTTATTTAATTAAGATAAAATCAATAAAATTAAAATTAGAGGGGAGAAATACCCATTTCTATGTAGTTATATCTAAATCTTATCAAAGAAATTAGTCACTTCCCATACTGGGCTTGGAATGGCCCTTTATCACCCACTGTTTCAGTTTCCTGGCTACTAAAGCAAATACTGTGCAATGGGTTGGCATAAACAATAGGAAGTTATTGGGTCATGGCTCTGAGCATAGGAGAAGTCTAAAATCAAGGCATCATCTAGGCAGTGCTTTCTCCCAGATGACTGTGGCTTTCGGGGCTGGCTGCTGGTGATCCTTGGTCCTTGGCTTATCTGTACATGGCTTCTTAGTCTTGTGGACTTCTAGTTTCTCCCCAACTCTAACTCAGGATGGATGCAAGACCCCAGTTGGCCAATCAGATTCATAGACTGGTTTGAGACCCAAGTCCGGCCAATCAGATCCCACCATAGAGCGTACAAATTGATAAGAATATCTCTCATGCTCTCCTGTTTGAGTGGTTCTTGTTCCCATCTTCCCTGGCCATAAGGAGGAAGGTCCTGGTGAGAGGAAAGCATGACGCCAAGAAGCAAAGAGAAGTAGAATCTAGAAATGAAAAGAGACAGACCCCTGGTGACTTCAGTGGAGACCCTAAATCCAGCTGTTCCTGAATTTATCACTGGCTTTTTCAGCTACCTGGAGAAGTCCCCACTAGTGTTTACTGTAGTTGCTGAAGGATCACATGGAATTTTTAAAAATTCCTATTTCAGTTTTTTTTTTGTAACTGCTTCCACCCCCACTCCCTCTTGAGTAGACTATGGTTAACTTGAAAGTAGAAAATCAGAGTTTTTGTATATATTTTTATGGCACAAAATGCCTGGCTCAGTAAATATCTGTGAATTAAAATATTTATAGTTTGTTTCACTTGTGTGAAAATTAAATTGGCCCAAGTTTGTTTGTTGATTTGGGGGTGGAAAAGAAGGTGGGTTTCACACATACTGGTGATTTCCTAGCTAATCACATTTCTTTCTTGATGGGAAAGCCACCTCCTAACATGGGACAGCCACCCTTGCAGCTAGGGCATGAACACATGTTCTGATCCTGGCCAGTGGGACTCATATTAGGTAGGATTATGTTTGACTGCATAGCAGCAGCTTAAATCTATATGTATAGATGAGTCATTTTTCTCACACATAACAGAAACAAGAAGGTAGACTTCAGGGCTGCTGTTCCATGGTCAAAGAGTTCCAGGCTTCTTCTTTCTTCTTTGTTATTTTTGGCATTCTTGGTGTGTTGTTTCATAGTCTAAAATGGTTGCTGGAGTTTGGGATAGTTAAGTTCATGTGTCAGCTTGGCCAGATTATGGTGTCCAGTACCTTGGTCAAGCAAGCCCCGGCCTGATTGTTACTGTGAGGATATTTTGTAGACTTAAATCATCAGTAAGTTGATTGCATCTATGGCTGATTACATCTACAGTCAACAAAGGAGATTGCCTTCAGCAAAGAAAGACGTCTCATCTAATCCATTAAAGGCTTAAAGGGAGAAGTGAAGATTTCAGCAGTCAGAAAGAAGAATGTCTAGCTCTACTTCAGCCAGCCAGCTTCTTCTGGGGAATTCATGGGAACTTTCATCAGAGTTCCCAACTTTGCCCTGCCCTATGGAATTTGGGTTTGCCTAGCCCACAGTCACATGAGCCATATTTCAATGATTAGGGGACGAATATGAGACTGAGAGCTAACATATTGAGGTCTTTGATAGAGAGATGGAAAAAGCCTGGATTCATGATGGCTTCCCTAAGCCTCCAGATTTCTTAACATGTAAGGAAATATGTGTTCTTAGTGTGTAAATCTCTTATAAGTGGGTTTTCTACGACTTGCAGCCCAAAGCACTCTGTTGAAGCAGGAAATGACACACAGTCATGAGATTCCTTTGGCTTTCCTTAAAACTTGGAACAGACCAGATGTACCCTTGGAGTCTTTTGGTCGGGGGAATTCGAACTGGAGTGATTGAGCCCTCAGGCTCCAGGGGAAACTGCCCAAGAGGGTCTCTCTGATAACCTGGACCATGCGGCCCAGGGCTCCTCCTGTTGGCCAACCCACTTCTCCAGATTCCTGGCTACGCCCTATGCATCTAGCAATACAGTCCAATTCCTCTAAAATCCTAGGGGGCCATAAAAGGGGGGACATAATTTAAGGACAGTCTTCTCATGTCTCAAAATAATGCCTAATGAAAAGGAAACATATTCCATATGTAGCTAATTCATTGTGCAGAAAATAAAACATCTAGAAGTCTGCCCCTCCATCCTTTTTTCTTTTTAATTTAAAAGGAGCTATTTGATGTCCAGGAAACCCTTTGAGGCTTTGAGGCTTTTTTATTGCCCTTGTAGACTTAACTATAAAAGAGTCTAAGGGGCAGAAGTTTTTGGCAGTTTTGGATGAAAAACCAAAGAAAAACAAATCTGGTCAAATAGAGCCTGAGAATCTCAGAATTCTGTAAGTGTTTCAGGTCTGGCCTTCAGCCTGGGGTTCTAGGAGGGGACAAGTGTCAAAACAGAGATTGTCTTTGGTGCTGTGATATTTAAGGAGCAAAGCCAGCAGCTGCCTGCCTGCTCCACAATGCCGAAAACTCCCCCATATGACTAGCCAAAGGCACAGTTCACTGTGTCAGGGACAAGTGAGACTACAGTAGTGGTTCTCCACAGGGAAGATTTTGTTCCCCGGGGGACATTTGGCAGTATGTGGAGGTGTTTTTGCTGGTCATAACTGGGGGAGGGGTGCTACTGGCATCTAGTGGGTAGAGTCCAGGGATGCTGCTAAATATCCTGCAATGCACAGAACCCCCCCCCCATATTATTTAGCCCAAAATGTCAATCATTTCAACAGTTCCCAGGACTTGAAGATAAGTGGATCATTATGATCAATAGAGGGCATCTCCAGGAGCATCCATTTAATTACATGGCAAATCATTAAAAGTGGTATTTAACATGAAAATAAGTGCATATATTAAGGTATAGTGAAGTAGGGGTGTCCCGGGGGCAACTGAGGAGACGGTGCTGAAAGAAAGAAGGGGAGAATCAGCGAAAGGAAGCAGAGAGCCTCTCCAGCTTCCAGGACCTACTGGGATTTTCCTAGCATTTTTGGGATTTGCAGACCTAGAACATTACACTGGTTGTTTTTATGGCTCCCCAAGAGGATGGGCATGAGTTTCTGATTCTGCCCTGTGGCTTTAGGAAATCCACACTCCCTCTCTGAACCTGCTTTCTTATCTTAAAAATCAGGACATTTGTAATTGCCACAGCGCTGGGATTATCTGGGGGAATGACTGAGAGAGGGCTCTCTGCCTGGGGAGGCCGCTCCATGGAGCTGACCCACCCCCCAGGCCACGGGGACAGCCTCACGTTAGGCCATTTTGACTAGGCCGGGGGCTCCCTGCAGCAAGTGCGGGTGCCGGAAAGGCAAGTGTGAAAGTCAGGTCCCAGGAGTGGAGAGGCAGCAGGAGGGAGGAGCAGGGTCTGCTCAGGACTACACGGGAACTGTAAGGGAGGGGCTGTAAGACAAGGGAATCTAGCTCAGCAGATGAAAATTAGAATGGTAATTCTATGGTTTTATGGCTAGCTAGATAGATGTAAAATGTATTGGTTAAAATAAAAATACTGTACCTATTTTGTATGTATACATATATGTATATATTTATTCAGGTATGTACACGCCTACACTACTGAAAGGCTGAGAATTGTTCCATAAAAAACCAGGAAAACCAGTAGGGCATGGGAGGGGGATGGGAGCAAAGGGAATTGTTCCAATTTAGTGGGGTCAAATAAGAGGAAGGCTTCCTCCAGCGTGAGCTCAGTGCAGCCTGACCGGAGACCATGATGGCGTCTGCTGGTCCAGCTGGCTTACCTGGGCCGTGATTCTCTTCCTCAATTCTTCCAGGCCCTCCTTCTTTAACTCTTGGGCTATGCACCGCTGTTCAGAACTACCAAGCCCCTCTATGGCTCATCTCATCTTGTCCAAATTCCTTTTGTGGCTTTCTAGTCTGATAATTAATTTGGAATGTATATCTACATTTTTTAATTGTGTGTTGAACCTGAAAACGTAATGTATGAATGTGATTAAATAACCCAATGACACAAAAGTTTCAGTAACTAATAGTGAGTCTTCTGTCTACCCCAGACCCTCAAATACTTCAATCTAAGGGCACCACAGATGTGCTATGCATGTCAAATAATGTGTGTCTGATTTTTGTTACCAAATCAGCACATTATATACTTTGCTCTTTTCACCTTGATTGTATTGCTTCAAATATAGATCTTGGAGATTATTCCTTTTGAACATATTTTCTAATGTATGAGTGCACCATGATTTATTTAATCAGACCCCCACTGAAGACCTACAGGTAGCTTCTGATCCTTTGCTAAGATAGACAACACTGAAGTAAACACTCGTGTACACACCCCGTTTTGCATATGAGCAATGCACAATTATATCTGTAGAGCAAATCCCCAGAAGTGGAATGGCTGGATCAAAGGGCCTGTGCGTTTTCGGTTTAGATAGATATTACCTGCACTGTAGAGCACAGCTTGCTTCCTGCCACTCTATTCACCTTAACTTATATCATAAACTGATGATATATTTTCATCAGATTTTTGATCTTTGCCAACCTCGTAAGTGAAAAATGGCTTTTGTTTTTTGCATTTTTTTGATTATAGTTGAGGCTGGGTATCTTTACATCTGTTTCAAAGGCATTTGTATTTCTTTTACTGTGAACTGGCTGTTTTACAAACCCTTTACCCTTTCTCTGTGAAAGCGTGGAACAAATATCTCTTGCCATCCAATTATGTGCTAGACAAGTCAGAGATGGCCCCGTTGCCCTCCCTAAGTGGATCTCATCCTCCCTAAGTGGGTCTCGTCCTCCCGTATCCCTTGTCGAGGGTTGCTCCCTTCCGCGTGGCTGAGAACACAAATCTCAGCTCCAGCCGGGTCCTTCTGCTGGGCCACGCGTGTGACGACCCAACCTCACCCAGGCCTCCCCGGTACTCCAGCATGTGGAGTCAACAAGGCAAAGTCACGTGTGTGTGTGTGTGTGTATATGAATGTATGATCGTGTGTGTGTGTGTGTACGTGGAGGTGGCAGATGACAAACCCTCCATTTTGTTTATATCATCCTTCAATTTCTAAAATAACTATAAAGTAATACATATTCCTGGGAGAACATTTAGAAGGTATAGAAAAGTGTAAGCGAGAAAATAATAAATCTCACGTAATTCTGGTCAAACTAAGATAAACATCTTTAAGGTATTTCTTTCAATATTGCACTCTACTTATATGTGCTGTTTTTATAAAACTGGCATCATAGAACATAAATGACTACTTTTTATCTCTCCCACTTAATAATAGGTTATGAGCATTATCACAAATTCTAAAATTATTGAAAAAACTCATTTTTTTTATTGGCTAAAATATTTTCGTGTGACTTTTCCAAAATTTATTTAACGAATTCCCCATTCATGGATTTTGTTTTTCTCCCTTCCTCCCTCGTCTTTCTTTTTTCTTTCCTTCCTCCCACTTTCTACACAAATGTTTCCTTATATTATGACTATTTCCTCCTGATGAATTCCTAGAAGGCAAATACCAGGTCAAAGGGTTTGAACATTTTTATGGCTCTTGATTCGGTGGATTGGCAAGGTCAAAACACACTCCAAGGATGGTGTGACGGTGGCTCATGGGCAGAGTTCTCGCCTGCTGTGCCATAGACCTGGGTTCGATTCCCGGTGCCTGCCCATGCGAAAAAAAAAACAAAACAAAAAACACATTCCACCTCTTTCTGGTATATTTAGATATCAGACAGCTAAAATCCGACAATCTCTTAGCCTGGATTCTAGGCTCTGCTAACCGATGAACGGATGGGAGTGGGATTCAACACTGAGTGGCATGGGGACAAAGACGGGGCTCAGGAAGCTCGTTCTGCCAGTGCAGGCTCTCATGGTGGTGACACAGTTCTCCAGCCAGAGGCCGTGGCAGACATTTTCACTCTGCAGCTTCTGATCGAGGTAGAAGCAGCGGCTCTGTTGACAGCCCTGGTCTGCAGTACGCTTTTCTGGATTCATCTTTGCACGCCTAACCTGGAATACGTTATTTCTACTTCTGATGATTCTGTGAGCTGCCTCTCATCCTTAATGAATCCCTTTCTGATTAAACTATTATGTGGATTTTGTTGTCTACCACAGAGATTATTTGACTTGTCCAGGATGACGCAGATAATTCACAGAGGAGGTGGGACACAAACGCAGGCTGGCTGGACTCTAAGGTTCACGCTTGGCCCACAGCCAGGGTTCTACTTTGCTAGCCCGTTTCTGTTCCCGGAGCCACTCCTATTCCATGGCAGTGATTGTTGGTAGAATTGAACCTCAAGTCATGGGTTCTTGAGCAGGAGATGCTGACCAGGGGGCTAAGCAGGCTGGAATTATCACAGAAGCTCTGCCCGGGAGGGTCAGGAGAGACTTCTTGAGCAGGAGATGCTGACCAGGGGCTAAGCAGGCTGCAATTATCACAGAAGCTCTGCCCAGGTCAGGAGAGCCTGAGAGCATCCCCTCGGGCTCCAGAACAGTCCCTGGCTGAGTCTTGTCTGTCTTTCTGGGGGCTAACAGGTGCCTGCTCTGTAGCATCCACAGCTGGCATCATCAGTTGAGTGTTTCCCAGTATTGTCAACACTTATTGGGAGCGCCGAGCCCACCTTCACTTGGCTGTCATCCTTGGTAATTGTGGTTGAGCACCAGTATCGATGAGGTAACAAAGAATAGGCTTGTTGGAAAGGCCAGGACCACATATTGCCATGTGGTCACTGAGAAGTCTCCCTCTCCTTCTCTGGCCTAATGTCTTATCTGTAAAAGGAGGCTGGAGTTGGGGGCCCCACCCAAGTCAGATAAGTCATGAGCTGGGTGTAAAAGGGGGAGCAATTGGGCCCAAGGTCAGCAGCAGCCATGGTGCTGCCAAAAGATGACTGGAAAAGCAGCCCCCGCCTCATCTTCAGCCGTCCCTTCCAAGCCCCTTTCCTTAACACACATATGCAAATATGACTTTAAATAGGTCTCCTGCCTCAGCCACCCCCTCCTAATTCTCATCACACTGTCACCCCTCAGACCTGCTCATTTAGAAACTCTTAGACACCTCCCTGCACCCCCACCCCCCACAACCAGGTAGTATTTTCCCTACTTCAAGCTGTGGAATCCTTTCTTCAAGCAAATCTTGACCTGGAAGCCCAGCACTTAGGGAGGCGGGAGGTGCAGGGATTGAGCACAGGCTTGGAGCCAGCCTATTCCTTTCTGTGTAACTGCTCTGTGCCTCATTTCCCCCGTCTGCTAAATTGGGATGTTTATGGTAATGACACCTAGCTCCTAGATTTGCTGTGACGATTGGATGAATGAAGGTGCCGTGTGCACTGGACAGCAGGACAAGCACCAGGCTGCCCCTGTAAACATTAGCTGTTCTCATGAACGCTTGTGATGCAGGAGCCCCCACCCCCCACATCCCAGGAGATAGTGGAGGGAACGAGTGGGTGGCAAAAGTTCGGTGATAAGAACCACAGGGAACCCCTGTCCCCTGGGGTCACACACATGTTCACTCAAGCCACAGATATCATGGTCTGGTGACGGGCGGGATTTCCTGGGGAGCTGGCCACAGGTGGGGTTTTCTACTGGGCTTGTGTAAGGAGTAGAGCCCTGGTTGGCAGGTGCACTGGGTGCAGGGGCTGGTGGAGCCTGGGGGTGGGGGTAGAGCTGGGAGCAACGCACCTGGCCCACAGCTCTAATGGGCAGCGACTGCTCTGGGATTGCAGGCCCAGGGGTCAGCTGCCCTTCAGTAACAACGCGTGCCTGCCCCTATCCTCTCTGAGCTTAGGGCAGGGCACACCGATACCTGTTCCTCTGCTGCTGCTTGCTGGGAGCCCTCCCCTCAGGGGCAGTCTCCTGATCTGCCTGTCCTCTCTGCAACTCCTGAGCCTCAGGCATAGCGGAAGCCCAGTGAGTATCCACTGCCTGGACACAACGTCAATTTGGTCAGCTGCCCCTGCCGCAGCCAGTTTCAGAACTTTGGGGCTTGAGAAGTATTATGGGGTGGTAGGAATAATAATAGTTGTACTTTGTTGAACACTTCACATACATGGTCTCATTTACTCCTCCAAACAACCCTGAGAGGTAGGACTGTAATCTTTGTTTTACAAAATTCAGAAACATTCAGTAATCTGGCCAAGGCCACACAGCTGGTAAGTACTGAAGTCCAGACTTAACCCAGCTCTGCCAGGGTTAAAAATGTGCTCACGTCCCCATACAAAGGGGGAAATTCCCCTCAACATGAGAGGAAAAAGCTGGCAGACCCCTCTTAACCCAAACATAACCAACAGGAGTGTTCTCAGTGATATCAATTGACATTACGTATCCCCAGCATGACACGCTGGGAAGGACTCAGCATCTCCTCTGTGAGATTCTTGCCCAAAGTGTATGACCTGAACCTAATCTTAAGGGAGCAGTTAGCAATTCGGTAGACCCTCAAGCCCAGAGCTGCCGGACCCTACTCCCATGCCCTTCCCGATACCCTCTGGGTAAAGGGCAGTGGAGGAAGGGTGTGGGAGGGGATGACATCCTGATTGGTCCATGACACAGGAGGTGCCCCAGGCTGAACCATGGGATCTTGTGGACCCCAAGGGGTAGAGACCCCCATCAGTTGGCATAGCTCCAACTCCAGGACCAGTGGGGGATGGTTGAAAGGGGGGGTTGGAAGGGGCGTTGGGGAAGTGGGTCTCAGTTCCCCAGGCATGCAGTCCCAAGGCACAGCCTCATTATAACCTAAGTCTGCTGTAAACAGAGCTGCCAGGGGAAGAGGGGCGGTATCCAAGCCTGGTAGGGGCTCAGGCTTTCTTGGGGGAAATGACAGAGGCTGGCAAGGGGGTGTGAGTGGAACGCCTGGGTTGGGGCTGCAAACCCTGCTGGGGGGACAACTCCCATCCCTCCAAGGCCATTTACAGTGAGTCCCCTCTGTCCTAGCTGAAGGCTCTCTGTTCCTCAGTGGTCCTGAAGCTGGGGACCTGGGCGCTGTGGGCTTCCATTTGGGAACGCAGCCTTCACCTGCCTCTCCCGTCACCGTCACCGTCAGGAGTGCCTGCTGGAATCCCCCTTCCTCACCTGCCTGGGAGGAAATGCAATGCCTTTCCCAACGGGTCATTTGCATTTGGATCACCTCATACATAGGTGGGGGTGAACTCTGCTTACTTTCACATTCCCACTCCTTTGACCCGTCCTGATGCCTAAAAGCCCACCATGGGTATATGCCTTTAATATGCCTTAAGGTCTCTGCTGAGATAAAATACGCTGGTGGGAGGCTTCATGGGGAGATTCACGGAGAGGAGCACGCCCCCTTCCTCTCCCTGTCCTCAGTCTTGTCTGTGAAAGGGGATAGTAATGCCTGCTAGGCCCCTAGTAGGACGTGACCTTTGTGAATTCCTCTTCCCACCTGCACAGGAAGGCTGGCTGGATTAATGCTGTCTTTTTAGAGTCCATTATATTAGACCCCCCAGGAGCTTTGAAAACTGTCAGTGCCCAGGCCCGACCCAGGGGCGCTCACGGATCACTTCTGGGTGGGGGGTGGGGAGCGGATATCAAAAGGGTTTTTAAACCTCCCCACGCGATTCCAACATGAAGTCAGCTGAGAGTGACCAGAGGCTGAGCTGTCAGGTTGTCTCTGAGGACGGGTGTTTCATGAGCCCGTGTGTAAGCACGTAGCTCTGTGGCCCCCACTTAGCTCACCCTGTAAGCTCCTTGGGAGTGGGGGGCCCCAGAGAAGGATGCTTGGGCAGGGTGGGGGAGGCTGGGGCTCCTTGAAAGTACTGGGAAGATGTGTTTAGAGCTCAGTGGGGTGAGGGAAGAGGGTGAGAATGGCTGTGGGCCAGTGGGCAGAGGACCGGGTTCTTTGTGTTGTTCACCGATGTATCCCAAATACCTGCAACCACGCCTGGTGCTTAGGACAAGCTCAGTAAGTAGGTGTGGAATGAATGGATGGAGCTCCAGGTTCAGGAGCAGCCAGAGCACTGCGTGCCTTTTGGGAATGTCCCTGTATGGTGGAAACCTTGTTATATTCCACTTGGGCTTTAACTAATAAAGTGACCATTTCTAGCACCTATCTGATCACTGTGTTAGGCATCTCACATTTAATCATTTTAATCCTGCAAGGCAAAGATTACTCTTCTCATTTTTCACATGCTGAGACTGAAAGGAAGTTTCAGGAAGTTTAGTTAACTAACTCAATGTCGTTTAATTCAGAAATGGCAAAGCCAGGACTCACACTCGGGTCTGAGTAGCTTAGTCTTGCCCTCACATTCCATTAGGGTAGGAGGGTCCTAGTGGACCCGTACCTGCCCCCTCTTGTTTGGCAGTGCAGGGAGCAGAGCTCCACTGGGTGGTACGGCAAGATGCCCAAGGATCCTAGCCAGCGAGAGGCCCAGCCAGGTCTCTTAACTCCTAGTCCAGTGCTGCCTTGGAAAGCTTTCCTTGAGAGGAAGGTTCTGCACAGATGCTGACCTGTTGACCACACATGGCCACCTTGGGCCAAGCTGAGAATTGGGTGAAAATGTTTTTGACGGCACACTTGTGTCTTTTTCCACCGTCTTTCCCAGATTTTGTTGTGCCTTCAGCCCCCTCACCATCGTCTCCAAGCACACTGTCTTCATATTGCTTTTTGGGTGGTCAGAGGCCCTTACGGTAGTGACATGCCTGCATGACCCCTGCTTCCAGCCATCTGAGGAAGGATCTGATAAGTGAATTCACAAAGGAGGGTCAACAGTGGTAACATATCATGCACCCCTTTATTTAACCAACAACTCCAGGAGATTATGAAGCCTTACCTACAAAGAATAAAGACACTGTATTAGGTTTCTGGGAGAAATGTTGAGGTGGCACCACAGGAGAGGAGATTCACACTGTGGTCCAAAAATCACAGTTATCATTAAACCTCAAGTCACCCAGTATAATCTCCTGCATCTGGACATTGGAATCTCCTCTAAAGCATCCCACTAGTGGTCATCTGGCTTGATCACCCCCCTTGACAGCTGGCTCACTCTTTCATGAGGTGGCCCAGTCCATCTCAGGCAGTTGTTCAATAGCTCATTGTGTAATAACTAACATGGTCCCTTCTTTTCCAGCGCTCCAGCTGGTCTGTCAAGGGCGGCTGGTTGGGGTTGACTGTGTTCCAGCTGGAACAGTGGTGCGTTTCTCCCTGTGACAGCATGGAATCATCAAGTCATCCTCACGCCCAAGGTCAGGCATTTGTCGCCTCTCCGTGGTGGCGGCAGTGGGCCCGCTGTATTTTTCTACGTCGGAAGGATCCGATTATAGTAGACCCCTTCTTGGGTTACATGTCAATGGAGCACTCTGACATCAGGTTGTATTTAAAGGCTTGGCGCCAGGACTGTCCCCTGCCACACCCCTCCAGATTTGCCCTTATTTCCCCGTCGGTTTCTTTTGGTAACATGTGAGTCAGGCCTCTGAGTGTCAGTTGATATCTGTGATCTGGCCCTGTCCTGTAGCAGTGTACAGCATTCTCTGGAAGGTACTGTGCTGGTAAGTTAAACACCAAACCAACCACAAAAAGCGTAGACCATATAAATCCAACTCAACAACTACCTTCTCATGCCTTCTTTATCTGTACCAGGCTCTATACCCGGGCCAATAACATTGAATAGAATAGAATCCAGTGCATGGAGATGATATACCTTCTGGGGTAGATGATTTGATACATAAGGAGGCAGATACCAGGGGTATAACTGGGGCAGACTCCATGGAGGAAGTGGCACTCAGTGGATCTTAAAGAATAGTTAGGAGTAGATATGCAAAATGAAGCAGTTTCTTACTCTGCTATAACAAAAGGCCAACATACCAGTGGCTTAAACAGGGAGGAAGTTTATTTCTCCCTCATGTAGGAGTAATAGCTTAAACTTGAGCCAATAAACAAATTCAGCAAAGTGACGGGATACTAGATTACTGTACAAAAATCAATAATGTTTCATACACAAGTAATGACCTCTTTGAGGAAACAACTAAGGAAAAAATAATGTTCAAAATAGCAACCAAAAGGATCAGTTATCTAGGAATAAAGCTAACCAAGGACGTCAAGGACTTGTATAAAGAAAGCTACAAAACATTGTTAAAAGAAATAAAAAATGACCTAAATATATGGAAAGACATTCCATTCCATGGATAGGAAGATTAACTGTCATTAAGATGTCATTTTTACCCAAATTGGTCCACAGATTAAATGCAATACCAGTAAAAATCCCAACAACCTAACTTGTAGACTTGAAAAAGCTAGTTATCAAATTTGTTTGGAAGAGAGAGAGACTTCAAACAGCTAAAAATCTCCTAAAAAAGAAGAACAAAGTGGGAGGACTAACACTTCCTCATTTTAAAGCTTACTATAAAGTCGCAGTGGTCAAAACAGCACGGCACTGGCACAAAGATAGAAGTATGGGCCAATGGAATCAAATCAAGAGTGTGGAGATAGACCACCAAATCTATGGACAATTGCTCTTTGATAAGGCCCCCAAATCCACTGAACTGGGACAGAAAAGTCTTTTCAATAAATGGGCATGGGAGAACTGGATGTCATTAGTCAAAAGAGACACTACTTCATACCTATACAAAAATTAATTCAAAATGGATTGAAGACCTAAATATAACAGCCAGCTTCATAAAACTTCTAGAAAAAAATGTAGGGAAACAGCTTCAAGATCCATAATAAGAGACAGCTACTTAAACTTTATACCATAAAGCACAAGTAGCAAAAGAAAAACAGATAAATGGGAACTCCTTAAGATTAAGAGATTTTGTGCCTCAAGGGACTTTGTTAAAATCATGAAGAGGTAGCCAACTTAATGGAAGAAAATATTTGGAAGTCATATATCAGGTAGAGGCTTGATATTCTGTGTGCATAAAGAAATTATACAGCTCAACAACAAAAGAACAAACAACCTAATTATAAAATGAGCAGAGGTTATGAATAGACACTTTTCTGAAGAACAAATACAGATGGCTCAAAAGCACATGAAGAGATGCTCATTTTCATTAGCTATAAGGGAAATGCAGATCAAGACTATAATGAGATACCACCTCACACCTGTAAGAATGGCTGCTATTAAACAAATGGAAAACTACAAATGTAGGAGAGGATGTGGAGAAATTAGAACACTTATTCACTGTTGGTGGGAATGTATAATGATACAGTCACTGTGGAAAATAGTTTGGTGGTTCCTCAGAAAACTGTATATTGAGTTGCCCTATGACCCAGCAATACCACTATTTGTTATATACCCAGAAGAGCTGAGAGTAGTGACAGGAACAGATGTTTGCACACCAATGTTCATAGTGGCACTTTTCACAATTGTCAAAAGAGGCAAACAATGTAAGTGCCCATCAGCAGATGAGTGGATAAACAAAATGTCTACATACATATATACATAACATGAAATATTATGCTGCACTAAGCCAAAATGAGGTCCTGAAGTATATGACATTGTGGATGAACCTCGAGAACACAATGTTGAGTGAAATACTTCAGACACAAAAAGACAGATACTATATGATTTTGCTATTATGACTCTGGTAAAAGTAATATCAGAGGTTACACGTTAGAATGTAACAGAACTAGAGGTACACAAAAGCTAGGGACAGCAGAAAGGCTACCCAATGAGGTTGAACTCAAATACAAGGGAATGGATAGAAGTGATGGTAGCTAATTAGTGGCAATATAAGTAACATTGCCATATTGAAGGTGAATATGATTGCAAGGGGATGTATAGTGCCACGTATCCCACTGATTGCACAATTTTAAATAAGTGTTCATATAACCTATTTTAAAGGTTTAATATTGGACATAGAGTCAATAGTAGAGGGGGATGGGGGAAAACTAAAAATGCACAGCCAATAGTTAGCAGGAAGACATCAACAGTATCATAGCACTACCGGGGCAACTAATTGGGGTGAGAGGAAGGGACAAGTGATAGTTTTGATTTGCTATTTGGTGACACTGTGTTTGTCAATTCTTGGTCTCTAAGGACCAATGAAGATTGTTTAAAATGGAGAGTGCTACTGATGATACAACAAGTGAGGATACTGTAAGACATTGTTTATTTTGGGCAAATATTTGTACATAATCCATGATGCCCAATAGAAGGTGGGAACTGAAGGGTATATAATGCCTGAGAAGAAGATTGGTGGATTGTGATACATTTATGTGGTGGAATATGGTGCAGATATAAAAAGAAAGGACAGCGAGAGGCACACAATGAACTGAATAAATCTTGGGGACAATGTGTTGAGCAAAATAAGCCAGAAACAAAAGAACAAATATACTAAGGTCTCTTTCAGAACATACTTATAAGAAAACTGAAGCCTAGATTGTAAGCCCTTAAAACAGCCATGCTTAGTCTGAAGCTGTAAGTGTATTTCTAGATTCTGAAACACTGAGCTATATGTGTATCAGCTGGTATTTCCATGGAACTTTGAGTAAAATCTGTGACACCTAAGACCCAGAAATGAAGTGCTGCAGCCCTGAAAATTAACATAGCTGTATCAATAATATTTCAAGTAACCAAAAAAGAGATCATGTTTCAAATAGAGATAAAAATGAAGCCAATCTGGCTGGGACTAAGGTAAATCAGAATACAGGCTAAAAGATGATAGAGTACTCTAGACCTTCACTACTGCATGAAACCAAAGGCAGAGAGGTTTATCGGGTCTAGAACCTAGATTTTCATAACACCCAATAGAAATCAATCTGTCTGGTTAGCTCATTTAAACAACCCAAACTACTGGAGTCCAGAACTGGAATGAGGCCTTGTAATTCTTTATTTAATGTAATACCTGGATACAGCTCAGAATATGTTGTGCTGGCAATTAAAAAGTATTGGTAGAATCCCTTGAGGGTCCAAAGGAAAAAAAAAAGGAACCATTAAACTTTCCCATCTGGGAAACCCCAGGTACCCTCTCAACCATTGGAAACTCCCAAGAAAATAGGCTTGTCCTTATGAAACCTATTTCTGTAGTGGAGAAGCTAAGATTACCTCATCAAACTGTTAATGAGGCCTAAGGGTTGGTTCTAGGAAATCTCTTTTGTTGCTCAAATGTGGCCTCTCTCCCTCTAAGCCCAACTCTGCAAGGAAAATCAATGCCTCACATACACACATGCATGAGGGACATGGCATTCTGGGATGAAAGTCTTCCTGACAGTAGGGCATAATTCCCAGGGATGAGTCTGGCCCTGACACTGTGGGATTGACAATACCTTCCTGACCAAAAGGGGTAAAAGTAGTGTAATAAAATAAGGTATCAGTGGCTAAGACAGCTCAGAGTGAAGAAGCTCTTCTGGAGGTTAACTTACGCAAACTTCAGTTCGATAGTGCTAATTGCCATGGTTTGCTAAACCCCAACCAACATCACTCTTGTTAACTCTTAAGAAAATCTGGGGCTCAAACTGAGATTCTATAAAAGTTTCATGCACTAAGTTTGCCTTCCTGGAACCTAAAATTTCCAGAGGCTTCCTAGGCTAGATAAATCCTGAAACCCAGAGGCATAAGCTTTTCCAAGATTAACAACTAATTACATTCCCCTATCCTTTAGTGTGGACACCCCTTCTCAAAATGAAAAAGTCAGAATGGATATTGCCTAAAGATCCTTATAGATTGGGAGTAAGATCAAAGGAGAAGAAGGAGTTATGACAGAGAAAATAGGATTTAGCAAATGAGTGTGACTGCTGAAGCACTATATTGATATTTCTTCTAGCCTCCATGCTTTGGAGTAGCTACAAGGAAGAATCTGAAATAGTGGAATGGTAGCCCATGAAAACCTCTGAAATCTGCTCTCTGATTACTTCTTGAAATATACTTTGAAAATTATTGCTTTTTCTTTCTTTTCTTTTTATATATGTTATATTTCACAATAAAAAAAAGTAATAGCTTAAGCATTTCAGGGCTAAAAATGACAGCTTCAAAGGTTTGCAAAGCCAGGCCCCACCCATCTTGTTACTTTGCCATTTTGAATCAGCAACTTTCATCTCAGGGTCCAAAATGGCTGTTCCAGCACCTGCCATTATCTAGCTCACAGGAAGAGGAATATTGGAAACTGAAGAAATATCCTTTCTACTAAGGACAGGCATGACCCATAACATACGCATATTATTTATACCTTGTTGCTAGAATTCAGTCTTATGGCCACAGTCACCTCCATTCAGGGAGCCTGGGAAATGAAGACTTTGAGTCTGTAATTGAAGGAGAAGGGGGCGATAGATCTTGGGAAATACTGGCAGTCTTTGCCAGGAGAAGGAGCCAATCCTGAGCAGCAGAAATTGGCATGAACTTGGCCCGGTTGTGCAGGGATGAGGACTGAGTCTATATAACAGATGACCCCATGGGGTAACCATGGGAGGAAAATCTAAGGAGAAGTCGGGGACATAGAGCCTTGAATGCCATGCAGGGCTCATCAGGCATCTCAGGCCCCAGAGATTGTGAAGAGTCCTTGGTAAACATTGGGCTGAATTCCCTTAATTCTATACCTGATCTTTGCTTTATAAATAGACACATTTCTAATAAGTCAAAGTAGTGTGAATTATATGCAATTTTAAATCAGCCTTGAGGAGAGCGGTCAGCAGCATGTTGCAATTTAAGGAAACCTTGTGGGTTGTTTGCAACCAAGAGAAGGAAAAACCTTTGGTCAAAAAAAACACTTACTTTTCACTCAATCTTTTCATGCAAATCACATATATCTCTTTAAGTATAAATTTATAAACACATGCAATGATTTTTTACTTGTCTGGCAGAATCTACTGTGAGCACCTACCTCATTCTTTTACGCTTATATCAGCACGATGAGATTAACATTATTATCCTTATTTTCACAGATCTGGAAATTGAGATTTAGTAATTTGTCTAAGGTCACCCAACCCCTTTCGTGGTGAAGTTAAACCTTTTTTCTCTTTCCATTCCACCATGCCACTGCACAAGAGACGAACGGGCCTCTGCAGCATCGTTTTCCAAAACATGAACAATGGAACACCAGACCTTCACAGTGATCCATGAAACATGAAGTTAGTGGCTAAATAAGTCTGGAAAATGATGCATGTTTAATCTATCCCCACTTGAGAGTTCACAGAGCCCAGTAGCATATGGATGGTTCTGGTCAGTCCTGCAGAATACAACCCAGTAATGTGACCAGTGTTTAGACCAGTTTATTTCCCAGACTCAGGGTGCCGGAAAGCAATCTCGTACACCTGGCCCAAGTGCCTGGTCTCCAGGCTGCCTCGTCACTTCTCCCATTTTTCTCTGCCAGGGCTCCTCTAGCAGGAGGCTGATTGCTGGTCCACCCCAGTCAAAGTCTTAGATGATCTGAGCATCTGTGCTTGGAAAACAATAAATAATATTCAAATTCTTCCTCACTTAAGTTTGGAAAAAAATGGGGAAATGAATGTAGGGGTCCCTCTTACAAAGATCAAAGCATCAGCTTTACTCTGATAAATGTTACACAGGAGGACAAGGCTCTGGCCTGTGGGCAGATAGGCTGCGAGCACCACCCCTGAGCCAACCAGACCTCCCCACCCAGGTCCAGACTGCGGTCCTGACCGCAGACCCCACCCTCAGGAGCTGGGAACCCAGAAAGGCAAGAGCCCTGTGCTGTCAATTCCCTCACCCGAATTCAACGTTTGGCCGACTCACTCTCCCTCCGAACGTGACCCAAGCCTCTGTTTCCTTACGTGTAAAGAGGATGAATGCTACCCACACTATCTGTCTGGCAGAGTTCTTACGAGAACGACACGAATGGTGATGGGGAAAAATACCATGAAAAATGTGAAGTACTACGTTACATTATTTTTGTCTATTCTCATTGGGTTGATGCGCCTGTTAAATCCTCCATTCATGCATTCATTCAAAGAGTACATGGCTCAGGCACAGGCGAGTCGCTGGGAGAGTAAAGCACAGAACTTCTGCTCAAGAAGAAAGAAAATGCTGGACTCACAGATGAGGAAGCAGAAGCTCTGAGCTATTAAGGGCCTTACTGAAGAGGCAGGATCCGAGCCACCACCACTCGCTCCTAACAAGCCCCCTCTGTCATACCACTGTGACTTTGTTCAAACTGCCCCAACACCTCGAATGTCCTCGCCTGGCCTCTCCAGTGAAACAAGTTCTGTCTATTCCTTGATACTAGCTCCAGACCCCTTTTCTTAACTATACTTTAGTTTGGCCGCCCCTTCCTCCAAGCTTAACAAGTCCTTGAATATGTACACTGCTCATCTTAGCATTTGGCTCTTTCTCCATGGGCTTACAAAGCCATGTGTCATCTACCCACTTAGCCATCCCACACCCCATCTTGGTGCAGGTCTGGGCGTGCAGTGAGGTCGGGGAAGGTCTGATGCCCGACAGCCTGCTGACGGATGGACCCAGCCAGGGAAGGTGACAGGGTGGCCATGAGCTCACTTTCCTCTTTCGTTGACATGTTCCTAATTCAGCTTTATGAGATTTTTCTGGAGCGTCAGCTGTGCTGTTTTTTACTGGGTTGCAAAGTGGTAGAATGTTCAGAGGCAAGGAGAAAGGCATGCAGGAAGGGCTTGGGAGAGGAAAGGGTGTCTGCAGCCTTTCCTAGCCGGCAACAGGTCCTTTCTTGGAATGTTCTGGTCTGCTTGAGAGGCTTAAAGGGCCATGTCAGAGAAAAAAGTAGCTGAAAAGATTTGGAGAATGTGGGCTACAGATTGGAGGAGGGGCTGGGGCACATAGGGACAGGTTCTCCGAGAAAGCCATGGTGTGATTAGTGCTGATGGGTCAGGTAATCTGCTGGTGAGTTTCCCAGAAATTACTCAACGGCACTGGACTTGGCTCTTCATGTAGTTTCTGAAAGGCCGTGCCTGTCATCTCAGTTTCCTCCTCTGGACTCCCCAAGTCCTGGCTTTCTGCTGTGTCTGACATGACCTGTGTGGCCTCAGTGGACAGGTGGGTTTGCCCCCAACCCTCGCCCACACACTCCCTGGGGTTGGTCCGGGCAATGGCATTCGTGATTCCGGGTGGAGATTGGGAAGGGCTCACGGAGAGCAGTAGTGCCTGAGAGTGCCCGGCCTGCCCTGCACGGACCCTCTGTGTGACCCTGCATGGGCCGCCTGCCCTTCTGCCTTCGTCTTCCTCATCTATTAAAAGAAGGAATCGGTCGAAACCATCAATAAGATCCTTTCAAATTCTCAAATTCGATGACTCTATGGCAATGCCATTTACCAGAACTAAATGGAACTGTGATTTAAATGCTGTGGTATTTGGCTGCCCCAGGCCCTTGCAAACTTCAGGACAGGGTGAGGGAGAAGAAAGGGGGAGGGAAGAAAGGAGGGGAGTGGCTTGGAGGGATGTAGCTAGAAAGATGTGAGCTAGGCTTTGGCTCAGGCCGACTCTTCTCAGGCTGCTCAGTGGAGTTGAAAGAGGCGGGTCAGTCTCCTGGAATTCTTCCCAGGTCAGTCTCTTGGAATTCCCTCAACCCTACCCCTTCCAGCGGCCCTGAGGTTCTGGGTTGAAGCTGAGGGTGTATAAACCAACATGCCCCAGGGCGGAAGCACAGCCAGATTCTTTTGTCTACTCTCTGCAAATAGAATCTTCTAAGTAGGGGCTGGAGGTCAAGGGAGAGTGTTGGGCGGGGCCACTGTGGATGCACCGAGACTCCTGTGTTCCACGCAGCTCATTCCGAACTGGTGTTGTGTTTTCGCGGGGGGAGGAGGGGCTCATCTGTCACATGGGCTTGGAAACAGCAAACACAAAATAAACTTCTCTGTCTCCTAGAGGGAAAAACATTAGAGAACAGAAGCAAAGTCTGGGAAAGCAAAGTACATTGTCCCACCAGGTGGCTTTTGGGGTTTCTGTAGATCTCACCTCACTCTTCTTCTGGGTCATTCACCCTTGCCCAGTACCTTTGGGGGCCTTACTGGTCTGGCCTCCCCACTGAGCTCTCCACCCCGAGCAGGTGGCACTGAGGAAGGCTGTGCCATGCGGGGCCGGAACACGCCCCGTGCTCCATCGCTCCCACCGCGTAACCTCTCTCCGGGGCTCCAGGGCTGCCTCAGGACACCGTGGCCAGGGGATGCTCCCTCCGTCTCAGGGCTGTGGGTGGAGGTCCCCAAACTCCTGGGAGGGCTCAGGAGCAGACCTCTCCTATACAGGTGCTCCTTGGTAAATGGTAAACCGGCCCCCAGGAGCTAGAGAAACAGCTCACAGATTTTGGGGTGAGGGGTGGGGATCAGGGAACAGGCAAATCTGAATTCACAGGCAGTGCTGGGAAGTGTCTTAGAAGGACATCGGGTTTAGAGGGCTGGGTTTGACGTCCAACCCTGTCCGGTTGGCTGGGCCGTTGGTGGCCAATGATTTCATCTCCTCGAGCCTCAGTTTACTTTTCTGTAAAATGGGAATACGTTCACCAGGCTTCCCTCACAGCATGGTTTGTGAGAACAGACCAGAAGGTTGCCGTGCAGGTCTATGAGGTGGCTGCAGCCAGCTGAGGCAGGGACTTGAATGGGCAGGCTTTCAAAAGTGAGCAGGAGTATAGTGGGAATACCTTAGTAGAGCGTGGCTGGGAAGGGGAAGGAGAGACAGTTTCATTAGAATAACTCCTCATCCTATCTCCCTCTAAAAAGTAAAAAAAGGTGAGATAAGCAAATACGCGGGCCAGGCATGAGCAAGATTGCTTCCAGGTCAACGTCCCTCCTAAGCTTCTGTGTTCGGGGACTTGCCCTCAAGGGCCCCTTTCAGTTACTTAGCCCTTACCCCAACCCACTGGTGACCAGAGATGCCCATCCCTGTGCCATGCCGCCCCCTCCCCACATCTTAATCTGCGGTTGCATCGTCTGCTGGGAGGACAGAGATGAGGAGATTGCCTTCTTCTCAAGCGACAGGCAGCCGTGGAGCACTGCAGGGGGCCGAGCCAGGCGAGGGGCCAGCAGCTCCCAGGGAGCAGGAGGTCCAGGCAGGGTGGCGGCTGGAGCCCACGCCTTGCACTGGACTGGGCTGTCAGGAGGGGCTCTGTGGGGGCACATGGGACATGGGAGAGGGGGTTGGCAGAAATGGGGCCCCCTTGGGCAGGTTTAGGACCTGGGCCTGGATTTCCCTGTGGGTGAAAACTGACTGCGGGGTGGGAATGAGGGGTGGGGTAGGGAGGGTGGGGGGCTCTGCCAGGGGGTTTTGCGGTGTTATCTTAGTGCATCAGTGACACCCAGGGAGGGAGGGGCCTTGCCCAGCCCCCTAGTTACCCATGCGGGACTTGCCTGGTGCGGGGAGTCCACAGCACTGTGGAGGAGACGCCCAAATGCAGCTCCTCCAGCTCCAAATCTGTGTTCTTCCCAAGAGGCCATAATTATAAAGGGGCTGCCCGGTGTAAGACAAAAATAGATTGATTCATTTACGAATGTTTTTATTATTTATTGATATCATGACTACCCCCTCAAACAGTTTGGACCAGCTTATAATATGCAGCATAGATAGAAAATGAAATAAAATAAAGTCAAGGTTTAGATGATAATAAGCAGGAGCAAAGAGAATTAATAAAGGTCAAAAGGTGATTCACTAGTCACTGCCCTCCCGCGACATGGGACATGACTCCCAGGGGTGTAAATTTCCCTGGCAACGTGAGGCATGACTCGCTGGGATGACCTGGGACTCAGCATCGTGGGATTGAGAAATCCTTTTAGACCAAAAGGGGGAGGAGAGAAACGAGACAAAATCAAGTGTCAGTGGCTGAGAGATTTCAAACATAGTTGAGAGGTTATCCTAGAGGTTATTCTTATACATTATATAAATATCCCTTTTTAGTTTATGGTATATTGGAGTGGCTGGAGGGAAGTACCTGAAACTGTTGAACTGTGCTCCAGTAGCCTTGATTCCTGAAGATGATTGTATAATGATATAGCTTTTACAGTGTGACTGTGTGATTGTGAAAAGCTTGAGTCTGATGCTTCCTTTATTGAGGGTCTGGACAGATGAGTAAAAAAAAGGATAATCAATAAACAAATAATAGGGAGTGGATAAGGGGTAAAAAAAAAAGTTGGGTAGATTGCGATACTAGTGGCCAATGAGAGGGAGGGGTAAATGTTATGGAGTGTTTGAGTTTTTTCTTCTTTCTCTTTTCTTTTCATTTCTTTTTCTAGAGTGGTGTAAATGTTCTAAAAAAAGATCGTGGTGATGAGTACACAACTATGCAGTGATGTTGTGAGCCACTGATTGTGTACTATGGACGGACTGTATGTGTATGAACATCTCTATAAAAAAAATTTTTTTTAAAGTGACTCACTGCTGAGAGCCTCCCGGCATTCAACACTGTAGAAATTTCTGTGGGATGTACAGGGTAGTTTGACTGCCCTCAAAAATAATTATAACTGGGTGATAATAGTTAAAGTAGAATGGCATAGTTAAATAAGTAGTAAAATAGTGTCTGTTGAGTTCTTATTTTGTGTTGGGCATTGTAGCATGTGCTTTACTTCTTTTTTAATTTTTAAATTTTGGAATAATTTCAGATTCACAGAAAAGTTGCAAAGATAGCATAGAGGGTTCCCATAGGCCCCTTGCCTCATTTCCTCCAATGTTAGCACCCTATATAACCACTCTGTCATAACTAAGGCACAGACGCTAACGTTGGTACATTATTCTCAACTCAACTCATACTTTATTAGATTTCCCAAGTTTTCCATTTATGTCCTCTTTCCATTTCAGTATGAAATCCAGGATCCACACTGCATTTAGAAGCTTTTTACTGCCTCCCATCCCCTTCTCTGTTTCTCCCTTCCCTCCTTTCCTCCCTGCCTCCCTTCCTTGTCCTCATAATCCTCTCAGTAATGAGGAACAAGGCAGGAAAGGCACTTACTGATGGCTCCAGGTCACACCCGGAGTTCCCATCCTGGACGTGGCCCCAGGCGCCTGCCTTTAGCCTCCAGACTGGACCAGCAATATGGAAGGGGAGGTGGACAGTTGGGTGGAGAAAGATGGGCAGGCGGGCAAGGGAGCTGGGAAGGAAAGAGGCTTCCTTGAGAGTGCTGGGGGCTCTTTTTTTTTCTTTTTTTTTTTTTGCATGGGCAGGTACCGGGAATTGAACCCGGGTCTCCGACATGGCAGGCGAGAACTCTGCCTGCTGAGCCACTGTGGCCCACCCATGGGCGCTCATTTTTACAGTGGGAAAAAGGAAAAGATTTTGGCTCCAGGATTTATGCCTAAACAAAGACTGGAAGGCAAACGCCTCCCTTCTCTCTCATCTGTCTCTCTCTTCATTGGTCAGGAAAGGTTTTGTGGGGAGAATGCGACGCTCAGCTCATTCTCCAGACCATCCTCCTCTTGGGAGAAAGAAACCCTTTCCCTGGGCTGCCTTTCTCTTTTTGTTATTATCTTTGTATTACACAGTGATGCTTGTTTACATTTAAAAATCATAAAATATACTAAAATAATTATCTCTCACCCAGAAGTCCAGATACAGCTATTGTAATTCTTTTATTTGTCTATGATTTAGCATACTTTTTTTAATTAAAAAAAAATTTTTAAACATAACAACATACAAATGCAAACATTTTTACCATGTGATCATTCCATTCCTGGTATATAATCAACAACTCACAATATCAGCACATAGTTGTATATTCATCACCATGATCATTTGTCAGACCATTTATATCAATTCAGAAAAAGAAATAAAAAGAAAAAAGAAAAAAACTCATACATACTACGCCCCTTATCCCTCCCTCTCATTGACTGCTAGTATTCCCATCTACCCAATATATTTTAGCCTTTGTTTCCCCTATTTTTTTTCTATACCCCTTACCACTCCCTTTCTTTGATCATGTGCATTTCATTCTACTACATTAGTTTTAACATTTGTTCCCCTTATTATTTATTTATAAGCCATAGTTTTACTCAACTGTCCATAATGTAGATAAAAGGAGCATCAGACACAAGGTTTTCACAATCACACAGTCACTTTATGAAAGTTATATCATTATACAATCATCTTCAAGAAACATGGCTACTGGAACACAGCTCTAAATTTTCAGGTACTTCCATCCAGCCTCTCGAATATACCTTAACTAAAAAGGTAATATCTATATAATGCATAAGAATAACCTCCAGGATAACCTCTCGACTCTGGAATCTCTCAGCCATTGACACTTTATTTTGTCTCATTTTGCTCTTCCCCCTTTTGGTCAAGAAGGTTTTCTCAATCCCTTGGTGCTGAGCCCCAGCTCATTCTAGGATTTCTGTCCCACGTTGCCAGGAAGGTCCACACTCCTGGGAGTCATGTCCCATGTAGAGGGAGGTAGGGCAGTGAGTTTGCTTGTCATGTTGGCTGAGAGAGAGAGAGAGGCCACATCTGAGCAACAAAAGAGGTTCTCTGGGGGTGACACTTGGGCCTAATTTTAAGTAGGCTTAGCCTATTGTTCTAGTGTGCTAGCTGCCAGAATGCAATATACCAGAAACGGAATGGCTTTTAACAAGGCGTATTTAATGAGTTGCTAGTTTACAGTTCTAAGGCCAAGAAAATGCCCCAATTAAAACAAGTCTATAGAAATGTCCAATCAAAAGCATCCAGGGAAAGATACCTTGGTTCAAGAAGGCCAATGAAGTTCAGGGTTTCTCTCTCAAGTGAAAAGGCACATGGCAAACACAGTCAGGGCTTCTCTCTTGGCTGGAAGGGCACATGGCAAGTACAGTGTCATCTGCTAGCTTTCTCTCCTGGCTTCCAGTTTCATGAAGCTCCCTACGAGGTGTTTTCCTTCTTCATCTCCAAAGGTCACTGGCTGTTGGACTCTCTGCTTAATGGTGCTGCAGCATTCTCTGCTGTTTCTGAACCTCTTCATTCTCCAAAATGTTTCCTCTTTATAGGACTCCAATAAACCAATCAAGACCCACTCAAATGGGTGGAGACATGTCATCCGCTAATCCAGTTTAACAACCATTCTTGACTAAATCACATCAACCAGGGAGATGATCTCATTACAGTTTCAAATATACAGTATTGAATAGGGATTATTCTACCTTTATGAAATGGGATTTATATTAAAACATGGCTTTTCTTAGGGGGCATACTTCCTTTCAAACCAGCACACCTATCTTTTGCAGGGATAATTTTCACATGAGCATACCCCAAGATTGAGGGCTCAGCCTATTGCTTTGGTTGTCCTCACCACTTGTGAGAATATCAGGAATTCTCCACCTAGGGAAGTTGAATTTTCCCCCTCCAAGGATACTTTGCAAATACTTTTTTATTCATTGTTCATGATTTAGCACACTTTTTAACAGAAATAACATGTCATCCTACTGTAGGTAAGCTAGTTTTCCACCCAATAATATAACATGGGCTTTTTTTATGTTACCGTATATATTTTTATAACTTCAATTCTAATAAAATTCCACTGTATGCATGTATATGCCACAATTTATTCAACCAATCCCCTCTCAATGGATAAGTATGCTGTTTCTAATTTCTATGAATATTCCTGAGTTCAGATACTTGTGTACGGGCTTTACTATTCCATAGAGACAGATTCCCAGAAATGAAATTGGTGAGTTCAAAGGCAGGTGCCTGATAAGGGTTTTGCCGAGGCTGCCCCACTGCTCTTCAGAGATGCCCACTCTGCTATAGCCTTGTTTATACAGAGCATGACCTCCTCCTTTTTAATCTTTGTCCAGGTCATATCATCGTTATTTTATTTTGTGCTTATTTGATTTTTACTGAACTTGAACGTATTTTCACGTTCACTGGCCATTTATTTCTTCTGTGGGTTGCTTGTTCATCCAGACTGACATTTTTGTGTCTGCTTTTGCTTTCTCCTTCCTGGAAGAAGTAGTTCTTGGCTGAATTAATTGTTAAAAGTCAATTCAAAATGTGAGTGTCCTGTCTTCTAGAACTTTCTGGACCAGGAATTTAAGATAGAAGAAAATGAGCTAGTTGACCTGAAAAAATCTGACAATGCACTTGTTAAGCCTCCCTGCAGGTAGATGGATGGGAAAGCTTTCCCTAGAGAGCCTTCCAGGCAGAATGGACAGCCTGTTGCCTTGAGACAGAGCGCTGGACCACATGACCTCTGTGATTTTTCTGGTCCCCAGTTTCCATGAAAGATTGGGCATTTGGAGGCAAAACTTCAATGTGTTCTGGCTTCTAGACCTAAGTCCTGACCTGCCCTTGAATTAAGGAGGGGCGACTGCCAGAGTCAGGGCCAGGGCGGGGGTGGGGGGAGGCAGAGGACTGGCAGCTCTTCACACTTCTGGATCAAGCCCCCCCCCCGCCCGGAACCAGGCTCGCTATCTCAGAACCGGGCTGAACTATAGGCCGCACCACTGTTTGTTTCCTTTCGTCTTGCCCTGGAATTTGTCCAGCCTCAGCTTTAGAATCACAGACATATGGGCAACCCAAGCTGGAAGAGCCCTTCAAGATTTCCCAGAGTGGGAAGAGGAGCCAAGCAGAAAAAAGGAAAAGTAAAAACAAAAATGAGCACACATGCCTATGATCACGTTTATGCACTTAGAAAAAGTTAAATATATTTGTGCTGTATACATAAAAAGAAAATGAATAAAAAGTTAAATATATTTGTGCTATATACATAAAAAGAAAATGAATAAAACATTTTTAACAAAAGATTTTCTTCCCCCAAATCATTCTATGAGAGCTCTGTTTTTGGAAGAATGGTGATGGGGATGCTGTGGTAATCTTTTCATTGGCCCCGTATTTTGCAGAAGGGGAAACTGAGACTGAAAGCAAGCATATGCAGCATGGGGATTTGATCCTGAATCTCCTAGCTCTCTCTCTCTGATGTCTGGTTCCAATAATCACATCGTGAATGGCTGCTTCTTGCCTATAGGAAATATTCTTCAGGACTGAAAAAAGTAATAATCAGAGAGTGGCGTGCATTAGCAGAAGTACAGTCAAAGGAGAAGAATTCTCTTTTTGTTTGAACTTTTGACAAATCACCAACTTCAAACCACTGGAAAATTGTCCCTTTTTTCCTTCATTAAAAAAAATCAATAACTGCAGGATCTTCTTTTAAGCCTCATGTGCAACCACTTCAAAGCTGGTGGTCACATCCCACAGCATAGAGTCAGAGGGACAGAGAAGGACTTGGGATGGTCCTAGAGCTAGTGTCAGAGTCCGGATTCTTTTTTCATCACATGCTTATGTATTCTTCACCATGATCATTTTTAGAACATTTGCATCACTCCAGAAAAAGAAATAAAAAGAAAAAAAACCCTCATACATCCCATATCCCTTACCCCTCCCTCTCATTGACCCACGGTATTTCAATCTACCCAATTTTTACCCTTTATCGCCTCATTTCTTTTTTATCCTTATTCTTTTTTTACTCATCTGTCCATACCCTAGGTAAAAGAGCATCAGACACAAGGTTTTCATAATCACACAGTCACATTGTAAAAGCTATATACTTACACAGTCTTCTTCAGTAATCAAAGCTACTGTAACACAGTTCAACAGTTTCAGGTACTTCCCTCTAGCCAATGTACCATAAACTGAAAAGGGATATCTATATAATGTATAAGAATAACCTCCAGGATAACCTCTCAGCTCTGTTTGAAATCTCTCAGCCACTGACACTTTATTTTATCTCATTTCTCTCTTCCCCTTTTTAGTTAAGAAGGATTTCTCAATCCCATGATGTTGGGTACCAGTTCATCCCCAGCAGCTCTGTCCCACGTTGCCAGAAAGATTTATACCCCTGGAGTCAATTCCCACGTAACGGGGAGGACAGTGAGTTCACCTGCCAAGCTGGCTTAGAGAGAGAGGCTACATCTGAGCAACAAAAGAGGCTCTCTGGGGGGACTCTTAGGCATAATTATCAGTAGGCTTAGCCTATCCTTTGTGGGAATAAGCTTCATAGGGGCAAACCCCAAGATTGAGGGCTTGGCCTTTTGAATTGGTTGTCCCCATTGCTTGTGAGAATATCAGGAATTCTCCAGATGAGATAGTGTCATATTTCCTCCTTTTTTCCCAGCCTGGCCCCCCACCCCAAGGGGACTTTGCAAATACTTTTTTATTCACTGCCCAAAATACTCTGAGATATAGCAGGGCATCACACTAACCTGGACAAACCAACAAGATTTCACGCCCTATTCAAGATTCCATGTAATTATGGTGTTCAAGGTAAATTAAATAATGTGCTATCCCAAATATAAATTTTGTGCCCCAAAAAACTCTCCCTTTGGTGTCACACAGTATTGAAGTTTGAAAATATGGGCCGTATCATCCTTTACGCTGCATTTTGATTCACTTAGCCCTAAACAGATCAGCTTCATTCATATCTCTACTTAACGTTTGATCACTTTTTCAGCTTTTTAAACAGGTACTGTATGGGGTAGTGCTGACTTTCACAACTTTAGTACTCTAACTCTGAGTCTCAAGCTTCACATAAACACCCTAAATTTAGGGAATGACCAGTTTATATGCAAATAGCTCAGTGTCTCAGAATTTAGAAATAGTTACGACAGAGTCCGGATTTGAATCCAGTTCTGGAATCTTTCTCTCCCACCAAGAGGGCTCAGGGATTTTTTTTTCTTACAAGTGGAATGCTGGCTTTTGATGTTACCACCCTTATTCTAGAATATGCTCCTTAGATTCTCTCTTTTTGCTCTCAATATCCTTAGAAGCCTCCTAAGCTGCCTCATTGTACAGAGCTTTATCGTCTCCGAGTACCAAAGGCTGCGGTAGGATGTTCGAGGTTCCTGGAAAGAAGTCCCCACCAAGCCTGAGGAGCCCACCTCCGTAGACGAATGCTCCAAAGCTAAGCACATTGCACATCTCCAGGCAAACCGACACCAGCCCCCAAATCAGCGCTCTTTGCCTTTCTCTAGCAGGTGTGTGGGTGGGCATGGGGAGGTGCCCTGAGGACAGGTCCGAAACACTGGGCTCATCAACTTTCTCAGAAAGCCAGAGGAGGCAGGGGCTGAGCTCACGGGAGGCAAGGGCTGTGGTGAGTGAGGGGAACAGAATCCGAGGGTGTCAGACATGCTACTGCCCAGCCAAATGGCCTCCTCCCATATCAGCGGCACTCACCACCCCTCCCAAACGCCATTAATCCACCGGCTTGCTGAATCCAGCCTCATCAGAGCTGCTGGGTTTTCCAGGCTGACGGGTCTTTGTTTTCCAGGGTTGTCCTGAATGTGCTGAGCAAAACCACTTCTTCATGGGCCATTTCTCCCAATTGGTTAGTAGTGCTAGCACCCACCCCTGGCAAAACTAGGACGCCAGTGGTCTTTTGCAGCCTGCTTACCTCCCTTTTTGCCTCTCGCTCCTCCTACTTCTCCAAGCCTGCCCAGTGTCTTCACAGTACCCAAATTTCTCCCAATTCATGTTCCCTTGTATTTGGCTACAAGAACCTAGCCCCACCCCACCCGCAGCACACTACTCCTTGTATCTTGTTAAATTTCCCTGAAGTTACAGATAAAGACAAAATTCACAACAACACAGAAAACTAAGCCTGCAGGCAATGTAATGCCAGACTCTGTGTGGAACTGACAATAATTACAAGACAGATGAAGGTGGCCAGATCACAGCTTAGGTACAATTCCGTTCACGGAATTCCACAGCTCTCCCATAAACTGGGGCCCATCATGGCTGCGGTCACATTCCTCTCCTCGCTCTCAACATCTCTCTCTTCCTTAATTAGCCCTGCCAAAAATTTGCCTGTTTTATTGGTCTGCTCAAGCGATGAGTTCTAGAATCTGTATCTCAAACACTCCTATGCATTTCTCATCTTCTTTATTGTAATAGTCACCTCTTTATCCTTTTCCTCTGCATCTCCAGAGAGCTGGCCAAGTTCTTTTTCTGCTCTGCTGATTTGCTTTTCTGGGTCATGAAGGCTATTCCTTATTACCTACTTCCAAAGCGGCCCTTAATTCCACTATTATGTTTTTATTTACTTTGTAGTTCTTCCGTTTCTCATCTATCTCCCTATTTAGATCACTTTGCTGTTTTATCTTGAAATGAGAGAGAGATTCTCTCCCTAAAACTTTCTGCTCCTTGTGTAAACAGGTCATGGCTTCTCTTCTATTAAGCTCATTGAGAGGATGAATCCTCTCTTATGTCTGCTTCTGGGGATAGACTGATGTTAGGTGCCCCAGCCCAGCCACTCACCCCCTGGTTTATCTGTGCTGGGCTGGGTCAGGCACTCTAATCTGCTGTAAGGTGGGTGAGTGGGGGGTGGGGGCGGGAATGCTCCCACTATCACCAGGCCCCTTTGCCCCAGCACCAGCCATCTGGTGGAAGGGCACTTCCCGGAGTGCTTCTCCCCATCCTATCCCCAACTTTTGTTTTCTGTTATTTTGATGTGACCTACTTGGTTGTAGACAGATGGTGACAAAGGAAGAGGAGGTGCTTGGATGGAGGGGCTGTAATAAGATGCTGTTTCAAAGCACAGCCTTTAAGAGGTGGAGAGAAAGGGCTGGCCCCATTTCTGGTGGGTCAGACCCTGGGTCACTGGAACAGAACAGATGGGAGAAGAGAGGTAAAGCATCTTTCCATCTCTTTCCCATGGGTCTCTGTTTTATGCAAGGCATCCTAGATAGGTTTGGTGAAATTGTAGGGAATTTCCCCCTTTTCTGTGTTCCTAGACATTCTCAGTGAGAAGTTTCAAAAGCTAATTTTGAGTTAGACATTTCATGATCCAATATTTGGTACATGTTCCTTGCTTAAACCCTCCCCAGTATACAACTCTCCACCTTCCAGCAACAGTCCCTGGTTTTTCGCTGGGGTCCAGCTCTCTCCCACTCTCAGTCCAGGTGGCCTGGAGGGGCTCAGGGGGGGAGCACATGACCCCAGCCTAAGCCAATCAGCAATTTGCATTCCCCTGGCCTCTGTGATTGGTTCAGGGATGGGCATGTGGCTTCAGGCTGGTACCATCAGAGTGAGGTTCAGGATGTTTGTGGAACCCCCCCGGAAAGGATACTGGTATGTTTCCAGTAGACTTGAGCCTGCGGCCTGTTCCCACTAGATCTGAGCATCTGATGGCCATCTTGGAGTCTGAGAGTGAAGCTGAGGACTGGACAGGAGACGAGCCAGATGGTGAGGACACCAAGGAGCCCAAATCCAGCCTTTCCTGAAGCTGGCTGCACCTCTGGGGAAAGCCCAGGAAATGCGTTGTTAAAATTTTGCTCTTTAATTTGGAAAGACAAAAGAGGCCAAAAAAGGAAAATGCTCTCACCCTTGTTGACCCAGTGGGGCCACAGTCCATGCCTCCCTGACAGAGTGGCAGGCAAGCCTCCACCCAGCCCTGTAATGCAGATCTGAGAACCTCCTCTCTAAAGCCCAACAAGGAAATTCTTTCTTCTGCACTAAGAAGTAAGCTTAGAAAAGCTGTTCTCTCCAGAGAGGGTACAAGTTGAAAAGAGAAATGGCTTCAAGAGGTTTTGAGAAAATGCCTGAATGGCAGGACTGTTGTAGAATTGGAGGGGATAGCATCATATGTGGGGAGCTTGTCCCTGGCCTTGGAGATACATGGGGAGCTTGTCCCTGGCCTTGGATGGTGGCCAGGGAGGTTCCCAGGCTTTCCCTGGTGGCCAAGCCAGAGCCAACGATGAGGACAGGCATTGGGCAGCTCACACGCCCAGCCAGGCAGGGGCACTGATGTATCATATGCTTTGCACATGTTTGTCACACTCAACTTGTCTGTTCTGCCCATTTCAGGGATTCAGTGAGGCAGGTGGCAGCCGCTGTCCACCTTATAGCTGACCTCCCAGGGCTTGGGGACAGTACATGTGTTTCAGCACTTGCTCATCTTGAGTAGCGCAAGTATGAATGCATTGCTGTGGAGGGAAACCCTGAGTCACTGCTGACTGTTCCCACAGGCGTGGAACTCCAGCTGAAGGCACTTAGCGCTGCTTAGCTCGGTGCATCCAGGAAGCTAAGTGGTGGCAAAAAATAAAAAAAGGTTAAAACAGAATCTGGAGTCAGGCTGGTCCTGGGAATTCCTGTATATATATTTGTGTATGTGTACATATACATTTGTGTGTGTGTGCATGTCAGTTTCGGAAATCATGCAAGACATTATTTTCCCTTATGTGACATTTCATATCTATTTTTCTACAGCAGTGTTTCTCCAAATATGTTCCATTGTGTTCTAGTTCTTAAAATATGTGTAGTAGCAATATTAGTGTGCAGAATAATGTATGCATAGTATGCTCCCCTCTTGGAGAATCACAACATGCATAAGCACATTAAAAGCTCTGAGAAATCTTGCTTTAAAGAAACCTGGTTAACTGAATGATCACATAAGTCATTTAGGGAAAATCATCCATTGATGTTGTAGGAAACACACAGGATAGAATGGGGTGTGAGGCCAGCTGCGCAGAGGCTGATTACTCCCTGGACTTGGGCTAGTACCACCTAGAGAATGGTGGGGCTTTGGGCATGGATGGGGGACCAGCTAACTAGGCTGTGCATTTCAACCCTTGTGCTGGTTTAAAAGGATGTATGTCCCCTAGAAAAGCCATGTTTTAATCAAATCCCATTTCATAAAGGTAGAATAATCCCTATTCAATACTGTATGTTTGAAACTATAATCAGATCATCTCCCTGGATGATGTGATTTAGTCAAGAGTACTTGTTAAGCTGGATTAGACGACATATCTTCACCCATTTGGGTGGGTCTTGATTGGTTTATTGGAGTCCTATAAAAGAGGAAATATTTTTGGAGAAAGGATATTCGGAGAGAGCAGAGAATGCTGCAGCGCCACTAAGCAGAGAGTCCATGAGCCAGTGACCTTTGGAGATGAAGAAGGAAAATGCCTCCTGGGGAGCTTCATGAAACCAGAAGCCAGGAGGGAAGAAGCTAGCAGATGATGCTGTGTTCACCATGTGCCTTTCCAGCTGAGAGACTCTGACTGTGTTCGCCATGTACCCTTCCACTTGAGAGTGAAACCCTGAACTTCATCGACCTTCCTGAACCAAGGTATCTTTCCCTGGATGCCTTAGATTGGACATTTCTATAGACTTGTTTTAATCGGGACATTTTCTCGGCCTTAGAACTGTAAACTAGCAACTTATTAAATTCCCCCTTTTAAAAGCCATTCCATTTCTGGTATATTGCATTCCGACAGGTAGCAAACTAGAACAGTCCTAGAACATTTAAAGCATAAGTTGCAAGATATCAGTGTTCCTGATTTTATAGAAAGGAATGGCAAAGGCTACAGAGGGGAATGGAATCACTCATGATCACCAGACAAAGTTCTTAGCTTCATGTCATCAAAGCTGATGCAAGATAAAAAGAGAGAAAGAGATTTGATGGAAGAATATCAGGAAGCCCACTGAATCCATTGGAAGCCTGGAGAATCAGGTTCATAAAATAGATAGAAGCTGAGGGAAGTTGAGCGGCTAAGAACATGGTCAGATCATGTCAGGAAATCTGATTATTTGGTTAGCTGGTACCATGATGCATTAGCACTGACAGGGTGCTCTTTGTGTCATTTCCAGTGGGCACATGGGATTGACTGATCAAGAGCCACGTACCCCTGCCTCAGCTGTCAGGGTCTGGGAGAACAGGAGTCTGGCTTTTTTGGCTTTCTAACTAAAGACTGGATCTTGCCTCTTGCTGAGACTCACATAGGAGGGGAATTCACCCATTTGATTGGGGGCAAAGTGAGGTTACAAATCTCCTACCTTCCAGCTCACAAAATGCAGCCAAGAGTGCTCCCTCTTATACATATTTAAACCTTGACTTATTTAACAGCATGGACTTTGGTGTCTGTCTACTAACCATGGCAGGACAACAATCAAAGCATTTTGAAACGTTCACCTATGCTTTTACTCTTGACATTTTTCCTCCCTTTCCCTTAGTTTTCCATCACTGACCTCATGGTAGAGACATCACTGCAGAAATACAGAGAGAAAGAAATAAATGGAGGAACATGTAGCTTTTGAATTTCAAAATATTTTTTAAACTCATGGCAAAGACAATAGTTGAAAAATCTCAAAATCTTGTTTTTTGACCATCCAAATCCAAGGTGTGCTGGACCCGGGAGGACTAGTGTGAAGTTGGTCAAGCTACTTATTCGACTTATTCAGACTAGATTAATAATTCCTTGCACAAAAGGAGAAGGCCATCAGAAGGAAAGGAAGAAAGTTAGAAGCTGGCATGATCGCTGAGAATGGCCCTGCCCGCGCACTCCATGGCCCCAAACCCTGAAATTGAGGGGACAATAGAACCCTAGAGAGCCTGGGGGATCTAAGAGCAAGATGACAGGTGCTCTACTCCCCAAGAGAAGCTGGGAGGCTAGAGCTCCATAGAGAAGTTGCAGCGTTCAGCAGGGCAAACTATGAGCAGACCAGAGGAGGCCTCCTGAGGACCCAGGCTGCATCCTGAGCACCTCAGTGTCACATGGGCAGCATCAGGATGTTTTTCACCTGACGTTGGTGCTGAGAGCTAGCAAACCTGGAGGACTTCATCCCTGCAGTGGTGTGGAGATGAGCAGGTGCAGGTGTGGACCAAGGACAAGAGAATGCAGGAATGAGGGCATCTCCCCAATCCACAGTGGGTCGGCTCCCCCAAGGTCCAAATAGTCCATGTCCAGCTCCACAGAGGCCAGTGTGGACATGTGACTGCAGAGAAACAGGTGTGCTCCATTGTATGCCCTGACATGATGTTTCCCCCACCTCTGCTGGTTGCTGCTTCTGGGAGAAGGGGAACACCTGAATTGGCCAAAATGGAGGTTCTGGCAAAAGAAGAATGAGGCTCAAGGGAGAAATTAGGTCCCCCTATCTGAGTTTATGGTCTTTGAAATTCATTCTGATATAATATAGTTAAAACTAGTACACAATATTAAAAAGTTTTAAGCACCTACCTCTTAAATTATTGTCAAACACTACCTAACTTTGACTTTCTATACCCACATCCAAGGTCAAAGTTAAATGATGGAGGGCACAATGACAGTTATTTCCTCTAAAATGGAGGGGCTGGCAAACTGGTGAACTTCTGGGCCCTATGTGAAGACATAGGCTCTGAACAGGCTGGTCCCAGGGTGAGTGCCTACAAGCATCCTGGCCCCCATCGAGCCCTGGCCTCCCGGGTTGCAGCTCTTATCGCTGGCCCTGCTGGCCACAAACGTGACAAGACACAGTGCTGATGAGGGTCCATTAAATACGCCAAAGCTCTGCCTACATATAACTTTAAGCGAGCCTCCCTTCGGGATTCAGTTTCCTCACCTGTGACACAAGGTCTCCTTTGCTTTCTTCTAGTCCATCTCTCATCTCTCCAGTGTCTACTATGTGCAGGCATCTGCCCCCTGGCATCTTGGTCCATCTTCGCAACAGCCCCACCAGGTGGGCACTGCTATCCCACTTTACAGACGTGAGAAAAGGTTCAGAGAGGTCAGACACCTAATTCATCAAAGCAAATACTCCATAGATAATAGGACACATAGTCAGTTTATATACAACAAAGCAAGACAAAGGGCTACTAATGATAACTGCAAAGAGTCACTGATTCCAGATTCAGAGATGTTGAAAAGTGTGAAAAGGTAGAGCTTAGCATTGATGAGCCACTGAGTGGAGCAGATGGTGGGCTCTGGCTTGATCCCAGGTCTGACCGATTCCAGAGTCTGTGTTCTCCGTGTTTCATGGAGCCTTCATGGAACTGGACGATGCAAGGAACCGAAGAAGGCTATGTGTCAGCCTCGAATGGATGACAGGATGACGCCAAACTTCTAAATGGGAGATGTGCTGTGCAGACTCAAAGAATCATCACAAATAGGAACAGCTGGAAAGGAACAACTACATTGCCAACTCTTGTGAAAGCCACCTTGGTACATGAACTTCCGGTGAAATCTGGGTGGCATTCTGTCACATTGCTCAGGATGATTCAATCTCATAAGCCAACTCATCCAAGAATCGTTTGGTATAACCCAGACCCAGTTCACTTAGAGGTAATAAATTCCCCAAAACAGTCTCATGGGTTTGTTTGAGAGTGGAGGTGAATTCCTGTTGAGAAAGCTGATCAGAATAAAATCCAGAAGACTGGCTGGGCATCCTGAGAGTTCTGCCCCAGGAGGGACCAGACAAGCCTTCTTGTGGGGCTGGCTCTCACCTGCCTCCTCTCCTTGTGGGGGGCAGGACCTGGATTCCTTGGGACCCTCCTTTTGACAGGTGACCTGCCCCAGTTTAATGGGAACCTCCATTGCTCTGAGACCCTGTTCCCAAACTAGATCTGCCCCTTAGACAGAGCCAAGCCACCGCAGCCATAACATGATGATCTGGACCGTAACTCACCCCTTCCTTGGGGATCCACAGCTGGTCCTGCCTCTCCGGTCTGGGCCTGCCCTTTTCTGGCTCCCTTGCCTCCTCTACTGTCCTCTCAGATGGCTGTCTCATTTAAATTGCCATCACCATTGCTGGCTGACACACACTCAGTACAGCCGGTCCTTGCCCTTTAGGAACCTTACTTCAAGTCTTCTCAACTCTCTCTGAGGTAGGTAGGATTATCGCCGTTTGAAAGATGACAAACCCGAGGCTCAGAGAGGCCAATAATCTGGTCAAAGTCACACAGTCAATAAGTAATAGGGGTCCCAACCAAGTCTGTTCTGTGCCTAGAACAGTGCCTGGGAAAGCAGGAGCACTTAATAAATACTTGTTGGATGACAGAATGCATGCTGCCTACTGATGATAATGCTGAAAAGTTCACTGGGGACTAATTAGCACTTGATTTCATCCCTCTGAGCACCTGCTTTTGCACCCACTGTGGACCTACAGAGGAAGTGGGTTGCAGACAAGCAAGGCTGTATCACACATGTGCATGCACACACACACACACACGCACACACACAGAGCTCCTTTAATGACCTGCCTGCAATTGATATACTGCTAAGTAGCATTTCTTGTACTGGGGAGATTCTGTTTCCACACTAGCAGCAAATATGACCTTTGTGTCAGCTGCCAGCTGCTTATAATTCTGACAGATGCAAGCACATTTCTGGGAAGCTGTAGCCACTCAGGACCTTGCAGATCAACAGGCAACGCTGGCGGCTTTGGTAAGATTGATCGGCCCGTGAGAATCCCATTTACAGCCCTGACGGAGCCTCGGTTTACCACGGCCCAGGCACTAATGACTTCGACAGCTCCGATCTAAATCTGTCAGCCAGGGCTGGTGGCGATATTAAAGAACACTCTATTTATACGAAGCAGCAATTAGAGGAATGCTCGCCAATGGGGCACCGTTTCCAAGTAAATCCCGGGGCCTTCCAAATGGTGTCACGCTCGTGGTTATTTTAATACGCTTGGAATTTCAGGGATATTGATATGACGGGCCATTGTGGAGGATTAGCTGGGTTTGTTTCTGCTGACATTTCAGAGAGCACACTCAGGTTCCAAAGACCTGCCTGTGCTCCTGCCTGGCCCACCCCGGGGTGGGGGCTGGGAGGGGGGGGCAGGGAGCTGGGGGGGTAAGGGGGGAGGCAGCCAAGGGAGGAAGGAGCAGCTACGAGGAGGAGGAAGCTCTCTCCCTCTTGGACTCTGCCCATCTGCCCCTTCCTTCCCAGCCTCCCTGCTGCCTTCCCTGAGGCGCCTCCATTTCCTGCCCACCTCTTTGTGAGCACCTTCAGCCTTCAACTTCCTCTTGGCTCTGTTCTTTTCTCAGTTTCTCCAGGAAGCAGACCTTTATCTGAGATGACCCTTTAGATGAAAACGTAAGGGATCCCACTCATCAGGCAAAGGGGTACTATTTATAACGGACATAGAACGAGGGTTGTCACATCAAATACAGCATGCCCAGTTGCATTTGAATTTCTGATAAGCAATAAACTTTTATTTTAGTATATGCATGTCCTGGGCCATATATGGGGACATACTTTTACTGAAAACATTTTTGTTGTTTATCAGAAATTCAAATAGAACATCCTGGATTTTTTTTTTTTTAACATGGGCAGGCACCGGGAATTGAACCCGGGTCCTCGGGCATGGCAGGTAAGAATGCTTGCCCACCCACATCCTGGATTTTTATTTGCTAAAGCTGACAGCCCTGTGTGGGGAGAGTGAGTATAAGGGGAGTGGCCACTGCTGGGCAAAAAGTGTCACAACCTACCTCCTCCCCCCCCCCACCCCCCGTTGACTATCTTTTGTCATAGCCTCCTCATTAGGGTCCTGAGCATAATTACACACTTCCTTATGTTTCAATTATTTGGTTATATGCCCGTTTTCCCTCTCCTGTATTGTGAATCTCTTGAGGGCAGAGACCAGGCCTTATTTTCCTTTAACTCCCCAGACTCTGACATCTGGGGGTTGTGAATAAACATTTTTTGAATGAATGAATGAGTAAAAGAATGTTTCATTCCAATTATGTTGATGTCATCTTTCAAAATATTTTTGGAACTCTTTTTATCCAATGGTGAATTTTGGAAGAGCAGTTCCTTCTCTCCACATGCTGGTTATTCACCCTCCAGTTACTAGCTTGCAGAGAAGGTTTGGGGATCCTCAGCCTGGCAGTCAGGGAGTGAAAGGGCTGTTTTTTAGCAGCTGGTATGGAAATTTCTCGAAATTTTAACCATCTGCATCATTGTGTTGTTACATACAGGCTGAATATTAGTTCTGAAAATAGGTACTATCATTGTCCCCTCACAGGTAAGGAAAGTGAGACACAAAGAGGTAAAAAAAAGTTTGGCATTGGACACACGACTAACAAATGGCAGTGCCAGGTTTGAACCCAGGCAGCCTGGCTCCAGATTGTGTGATGGTAACCCCTGTGCCATGCTTTCTCTCCCAGCAATTGCTGTCCCTTGTGAGTATTTAATATGCTAGTGCTGCCAGGCCTGCTCTAAGCATTTTATTTATATGTATGTAATCCTCCCAACGACTCCATGAAGTATATATTCTTATCATTCCCATTTATGTTGACCTTGGGCAAGATTAAGTCATTTGCTCAAGGTCATGCATCTAGCAAGTGGAGGGATTAGTATTGAACCCCTGGCTGCAGAATTTATGCCTCCACACCCGCCCTTGCCAGTTTGTTCTCAACCCTTTATAACACACTGCCTCAACCATGCATCGAAACCAGCAATGGAACACTGTCTTGATTGTCCTGGCCGCTGTTTGCGTCATGGCTTCCTCAGAATGCCCAGACTTGTGGTAGGATGAGGGGCTGGCCGAGGTGTTCAGGGCCCCACCTCCACTGCAATGTGTCCCAGCCCTGGGTGGGCCCTTAGCACGTGGTCAAATTCGATCCTGACACCACTGCAGAGATGAGCCAACTCATGCTTGAAGAAGTAAAGGGGCTTGCTCAGGCTACAGTAAGTAACTTTTGGTGTCTGTTTTGTTTGTTTGTTTTAATTGAGGTGCAATTCATACCATGAACCATTTTAAAGTGAACAATTCAATGGCATTTAGTACATTCACAACGTTTTGCCACCATCAACTCTATCTAGTTTCAAAACATTTTCATCACTCCAAACTGAAACCTCACACCCATGGAGCAGTCGCTCTCCATCCCCCCTCCAGTCCCTGGCAACCACCAATTTGCATTCTGTCTCCATGGATTTACCTCTTCTGGATATTACATATAAATGGAATCATACAATATATGGTCCTTTGTGACTGGCTTTTTTTTACTCCCCATAAGATTTTCAAGGTTCATTCCCTTTGCAGCATGTTTCAGAACTTCATACCTTCTGATGACCAAATAATATTCCATTGCATGGATAGACCACAGTGTGTTTACCTATTGACGGCCACTGTTGGACATTTGGATTATTTCTGCCTCAAGCTATTGTGACTAGTGTTGCTATAAACATGCGTGCACATGTGTTTGTTTTAACACCTGTTTTCAGTTCTTTAAAGTGTGTACTTACGAGGGGAATTGCTGGGTCATATGGTAATTCTATGTTTAACTCTTGGGGGAACAACCAAATTATTTTATACAGTGGTTCTACCATTTTACATTCCTACCAGCCATGTATGAGGGTTCCAATTTCTCAATATCCTCACCAACACTTATTATTTCTCACTGTTGTTGTTTTTTTCAATTAGCACCATCTCGGTTGGTATGGAGTGGCATGGAGCTTGGTTTTAACCTGGTTTGTCTGGTTCTGACTTTCTCTCCGTTTCCCACCCATTCCCCACATATACATCACTGTCCTATGCTCCAGCCACACAGAATTCTCAGCCCCCTCTGCACCACATTGTCTTTGGCCCTTTGCATATTCAGGTCTCAGGTCTTCTCCATCAGGCATCACCTCCTCCATGAAGCCTTCTGGACCCCAATGACTACTCCCTCTCCTTTATTTACCTGGTGAGTTGCTGGCCTTCCCCACTAGATTCCAATGCTGTACCCCTGGCCTGATACTGTTCCTGGCACACAGTAGGTGCCCTATACATGCCTATCCAGAGGAAGACTCCTACCTGTTTTCTACCCCTGCATACTGTGGCCCCAGGCAGCCCAGCAACCTGGGAGGCAGAGGGTTCTGGGAAGAGGCATGGTCTGCCTGCAGCCACAAGGTGAGGACCCCTCAGTGTTCTCTGACTTGGCTTGAGTCCAGGATGCTGGGAGCCCCATGAGAGCCAGGAATGTGGAAATGTAAAACTCAGACAGTTTTATTGCTGTTTTAGGAGCCTCTGGACAATTCCTTCTGGAAACAATGTTAGACTGCTGCAAGAGCCCACGGGTGTCCGGAGCACGGCAGGAGACCAAGAAGGATACTGTGTGTGTGTGAGGGGGGGGTGTCTCTGTGATGAGGTGCCCGAGCTGAGAGTCGCGCCAAGAGAAGGTTTTCTGGGGCTCTGTCTGACTCCCCGTCCTAGCGACTTGCTTACGACTGTTCCCACCTTGGCTTTTTCAACAAAGCCCCCATCCCTCAGAACAGGGCATGAGGGGAGTGAGTCCAGAGCTGCTCAAACCGTAAACTGGGTCTGAGCCCAGGTGGGGAGTGTGTGCACGTGGGGGGTGGTGGCAGCCGAAGGAGGAAGCACTGGAGGTGAGACCAGCAGGTCCAGGTGCCACTTCTCGTCTGGCTCTTCTGAGCACGTCTGGACTCCCCGAGTCTTCATTGCTTCATATGTAAAATTGGAAACATGATACGAGAGGGTCATGATGAGAGTTAAGAGAGTGTCATTTTGAAAGAGTTTGGATAACTCAAACATACTGCCAGGAAAGTTATCCCTACTGTGTAGTGGGGGCAGGGGGGCAGTAAATAAATCCAAACTCCCTCAACTTATTGCACCTTGACCTTGGCATTAGGAAGACACAAAAATATGGACTTGGTCCCTACTTTCAGGGACCTTCAGCCTTGTGAGGGGGTCCACAATTTGATGAGTGTTTCAGGCTCAACATCCTAAATGTGAATTTGCAGGTAGGACAGACGGCATCAAGGGAGGCTTCCTGATGGAGGAGAGCAAGGGCCCAGGGCGTGGCAGGAATGTAGGAAGCAGAGGCAGAGTTGCCAAGGACCAGCTGAGGACAGATTGACCCTTACACTGGGAGGCTGCAGAGAAGCTTCAAACTGTCAGCAGGAAACCCTTTTGCATTTCCTGGAATTGTGTAGTGAGTGGGGGAAGGGGAGTCGGGAAGCAAGGCCAAGACCCCATTCTACTGGGGGCCCTGGGAAGGGAGCCCTCCACTCTCTATCAACCTTCCAAACTGCAGGACAAACAGAAGCATGATCAGCCAGCCCTAAACCCAGATCCTGCTTGTCTGTCAACCCCTGCTTCCTTGGCCAGAAATATCCCCTGCTTTGGCGTGATTGCAACACAGCCTGTTAAGTGCTGCTTGGGTGTCTCTGTCAACACTCCCCTATCTTCCATCCACTCGAGCAAGCAAATGTTTTGGAGGACAGAGGACACTGCTTCTCTCCAAGTCCTTCTCATCGTCGGGCTTAATTGAATTCCCTGATGTATATATTTTTAAGCTTCTCATGAGCGGAAAGGCCTGTTGACTCTCATACTTGTGGAGTTGATGATTCTGTCAACTGAGAAATAACAAACTAAGCTGCAAGGCAGTGAAAGCATTTATTTGGGGTCATAGGGCTGCAATTTGGGGAGCACAGATTCAGGGCCCCAAATCATGTCCTGCCTGGGTATTTTCCAGGCCAGGGTTTTTTAAAGGAAAAGAAGCAGATGACACAAGTTGCTTGTGGGTGGGGGGCTATTTGAGGCACTCCAATTGTCTTTTGGATTAGATAGTTAACAAGTTCTTTATCCTGTGGTTGTCAATGGGTCTGGATGTTCTTAGGGTTTTCAGGAATATGGTTGTGTGAGGCTTTGCACACTGAGGCAATTTGGGAAATTTGTATACATGTAACCTCCAGAATGACCACCCAACTCCATCTGAAATCTCTTTGCCATAGAAACTTTATTTTGCTTTATTTCTTTTAGCATTTCCATTCAGGAAAAGAAAGGGTTTGCCTCAGTTCTCCCCACCCTCAGCCTTTGCAAAAGTCTGTCTGGCAGGGTGGTCTTGGCAGCTGTACACTGTGTCCAGAGCAGAGCTGCAGTGGCTAGTGGGGTGTCCACAGACAGGTGGGCCATAAGCCCTGGAGGTGGGACATTCCCCTCCTCTCTCACCCTGAGAGGGTGACACCCCTGGGAGGAAGACACCAGCTTTTTTCTTTTTGGCATGGGCAGCCACCGGGAATTGAACCCAGGTCTCCGGTATGGCAAGCGAGAACTCTACCACTGAGCCACTGTGGCCCGCCCAGACACCAGCTTCTGTGTGTCTGATTATCAGCAAAAGGGAGACGCACAGGTTGGTCTTTCTCTTTCTCCTTGTGGTACCCCCTCCCCGCTGTCTCCCTCACATCCCCCCACCCATCCCAGGAAGAGTTTACCGTGGGACCCTGCTTTGCTCAAGTGCTGGCTGGAGGGAAGGTGCCAAGAGACAGGGTAAAGGTATCCTGGGCTGTGTAGTTGGCTTCCCTTTGAAATTCTTCAGCTTCAGAACGTCCTCAATAAAACCAGGCTGGACTGGAACGCAAATCTTAAGTAACACTTAGCTCATGAGTGAAACCAGACAGCATGTAACGCTGTTGGTTCCATGAGGAGAATCTGGTTTTTAAAATCACTCTGAAATTCCATTTGGGCAAGGTTTTTCTGGGTGGAAAGTTGGGCTCCACTTTTGAAAGGATGTGGTGAAATCCAATCATCAATGGCTAGGAATGCTAATCATGACAGAAGGGGAGGCTACTATAAGGATTAAAAAAGTTAGGAGGAGCACAGAGCCAAAAGGGAAGTAGATCAAGAAATATACCTGGCCTGAGAGAAAGCATTTTAGGGTGGGCCAAACCACCCTCTGACCTGGGTTCATATTCCAGCACAACCACCAAAAAGCTGTGTGATCCTGGGAAAGCCATTTACTGCCTCTGAGCCTCAGTTTCTTCAGAAAAGAGAGAAGGGGAGAGAGAGAAAGAAAAAGGGAAGAAAGGAAGGACAGAAGGAAGGAAGGAAGGAGGGAGGGAGAGAGGGAGGGAGGTCAAGAAAGGGGGAGACAAGAAAGCAGTCAAATGCTCCCTACCCCAACACCACCTGTCTATTCAAAGTTAACATCATCAATTCCCAGAGGGTGTGTGTGTGTGTGTGTGTGTGTGTGTGTGTGTGTGTGTGTGTGTGATTATACCTGTGGCACACCGCTGCTAATTTGTACTGCGTCTACTTAGAAAAGCATCACAGTAGTTAGAGGTCCATTATCTTGGAACTTCAGAGTCCTTTTCCCCTGCCGGGCTTCAGTTTCACCATCTGTGAAATGCAGATGCTAAACACAATTGCTTTCCCTCAAGCATCAGTATGATGGAGGGGAAAGAGCAGAGGGTCTGAATCTACAGCCAAAGAGGCTCCTACTGACCAGCTGTGTAGACTCTTCTCATTAAGTCATTCAACGAATAGTACTTAGCCTCTCTGAGCCTCAGTGTCCCCGCCTGTAGAAAGGATCATAACCTGGCGTCTACATGCGGTTGAGAGATTACACAGAGCCACAAAGGTGAAGGGGTGCTGAGCGGCAGGTCCCCGGCAGCAGCTGCCCAGATCACAGCGAACAGGGGGATTTGTGGACAGAGTCCTTCGTTCGGGACAGTAAGGCACCTACTTCAACTTCTCTAGGAGTTTGTGATCTCAGCTTGCGGGTGAAGAGAATGGACTGCGGTGTCGAGCAGGGTTGGTTTTAGGGTCAGTAGTCATCATTATGACTTGATCAGGCCCTGCCATTTCTCCGAATCACACAGAACCAGAAAAAGAGAATCAAAATAAGAGGGGGAAAAAGGGCTGAGTCTCCTGCTTGCTTTAGATTTGGTTACAAATGATTCACTGATATACCTGACACCGCACCCCCCCCCCCCACACACACACACACAGTTAAGAGAACACGGCGAAATTTTAAATGAAGTTTGGCTAAAGACTGAGTGATTATGCTCATGCAGGCCCTTCTTTCTTTTCTCCTCGAAAGCCGAGATCTAGCCAAATAGATTAAATTATCGTTATGTTGTATTGACACCCAACGCTGTTCCCATTAAATGCATTCATTAGCTTGTCAAAGTTCAATAAAACCTCTTTTGATAGCTATACTCACTTCTCGCCCCTTCCCTGCTTTCCCTATCAAAAAACGCCCCCAACTTTCCGTGCAGTCATCAAAGACCTCTCCCAACCATTACATGCTAAGTTGGAGTTTGTGCAGAATAGGGGAGCTGCCTTTAGAAAGATACAAATAGGGCCAATTTAGGTATCTTTATTGCCATGGTTCCACCGAGGATGGAAGGACAAAATAAAAAGATGCCTGAGACTTTCTTTAAATGTTACTTCAACTCTTCGCTATCTCCTCCTTGAGAGCAAGTGAATTTCAATTATGCCAAACCCGTGAACAGGAAACGTGGGATTTATGCCTTAAATTTCCCCATTCACCAGTGATTCAGGTTTGTTTATGCCGCCAATGAAGCTTTGTGCTGGGGATGTTGATGTGCAAGAAACCGTCCTTTGATTTCACATAGAAAAGCTCCCTATTCAGTGCGACTCTCCAGGTGTGCTCGGGCACAAAGGGCTTGATGTTCTGGTGATTTCCCATTGAAACCTGGAGTCAATCACACAGTCTCGGAGGTCCCCAGCGGCGGCCACCTTCTGGCTCACTCTGCGGGGACACGGTTTGGCTGCCGGGGAAACGCATGAGCTCAGCACCGGAACCCTTGGCTTTGGGTCACAACTGGACCTCCCGCTAGCTGAAGAGGCCCTGAGTGAGATGCTTCGTCTGGTGCACGGGGTAGCTCTGGGCATGAGCTGGAATATGAAATTGTTCTAGGAACATTTAACAGATGAAAGCTATCACCATCTCATCTGCCTCCTCCATCCATTCCTGGTGCTAGCTTTTCTGATATTGTAGCCTGGATGACAGCCAACCCTCACACCAGCTGAGAACTTAGGAATTTCTGGACTATCCTTCTTGTGCAAAGGGCTAACTATTAAGTCATGTCCACTAGAATGGTTCCCGGAGGGTTTACTCATGCCTCTGGGTTCTAAGGGAGTGAACTAAGGAAGTGTCTGGATAGACTGGCAGTCCCTGAAGAAATAAGTCTGGGAAAGGAGGTCCCTCCTTCTCCTAAGGAAGGGTAAGAGACATCCAGGTGGGCTGGAAGACCTCACCTTAACTAGGAAAGGGTTATTATATTAAATACTAGAATTCTACTGGACTTAAGGAAGAAAACAGCAAGGCCCCTCTGAAGATGCTAAGTGGGCAGTCTCATGCTGCTGAAGAATGGGAACCTTTGGCAACCTTTCTAAAACTTTCTGGGTTGAGATGAGGGCTGTGGAACCAAAAAGACTACTAATGTTAAACCTTAATAATTCAAGCAATTGAAATACATCGTGTCAGTGAATTTTTATAAAAGCCTCGCCAAACAAGCATGGCTATCTTCATTCCGCCCAGGCTTAGAGCAGAAGACAGCAGCTCAGAGGAGTGAAATGACTTCCCCAGGGTCACACAACCCAGGTGGGACAGAATCCAAAGCCGGACATGGAACCTTTACTGGGATTTTACACTGGCCGTCTGATCCCCCTGGTTGTTTTTACGGCCAGTGTGTCTGCAATTTGGGCATTAAAGGACTGCCCAATAGGCATGGATGCAGTGTGGGACAAAAGATATCAAGATAGCACACAAAGCAAAGGGCCATCCCTGCTCGGACACACGTACACACACAGCCCTTCCTACCAGGAGGCTTGTGGGACCCGTGTTCTGCCTCCATCAGCCAGGGACAGAGACAGGAGCTGCTTACCAGGGTATGGGAGCAAGCCAGGCTCCCAACTGTGAAGGGCTGAGCCTCATGAACTCCAACACACTTTTGTCAAAGGTGTACCTTATGTCAAAGGTCGAAGGTAGAGAGTCAAGCTGGGGCACCAAGAGACAATTGGCTATTTATGTGTGAACCCACATGCTAAAGTGATCCAAGAATGTGTTAATCTGGCTTTCCAGAGGCCAGATAAGGACCAGTAATCCATCCTTAACCCTAGACTTGGATCTCTTGCCAGGGAGGCAGAAAGGAGGATCTGGGATGGTCTAGTAGCCACCTACCCAAACACTCCACAACTAGGGGAGCCATAGGCTCTACCTTCCTCTGAAGGGGGCAAATGGATCTTTTCCCTCAAAAGCCTTCAATGGCTCCCCATCGCCTATGGTAGGAAGCCTGCACATTTTAAACAGTTTTTGAGTTAGGCTTCATTTTTATCCTATTCAACCCTTCTGTTTCCACATGTGGAAACTAAGTCTTGGAAGGAGAAGGTGATGTACCAAGAGATAATGGCAAAAAAAGGCCCCACAGACTAAGGCTCCAGCTCCCAACGCCGGGCTCTTCATACGTTGCTTTAGCCCCTCCTTAGCACTGGCCTTCAAGACCTTCCCTGAGCAGTTCAAAGCCCCCTGGATCTGCAGCTTCTTCAGGGGCAGGGGCTGTGTCTTTGGATTCCCTGGTGTCTCTCTAGCATAGGCTTGACACCTTGGGTTCCAGAGATGCTTACTGGATGAATGGATGAAGCTGACTTGGAAAGATTCTTATTCCCTTGGAAGCACCCCCTTTTGGACATGATTCCGGAGATAAAGTCCCCTTTCTGATAATGTATCTGGAAGTGGCTCCTGGGCTGGGACGGGGAGGGGTGGTGGGTGGGCTGGGGGTCCCCTATGACTTGTTGGGGCAGGTGGTCAGGAGGGTGGACACAGAGACAGAAGGATCCCCATGGCCTTCAGCTTGTTCTCAATGAAACCAGAGGCTCCTCGAGGACAGCTGTCAGGTCTTCCCTCCTTCACCTTTAGGCACCTGGGCTCAGACCCCAGAATGCTTCAGAAGGCCAGGCTTCAGGTCACCGGTTTCCAGGAAGCCTGTGCACTCACTGCATGTGTTGTCTGCTGTAGAGGACTTTCCAGGTCTCTAGCTCAAGGAGTAAGTTGGGCTTGCTGAGCCTCAGTTTCCACATCTGTGAAGTGAAGCTGACAGTGTCTCCCTGGGGTCCATGTGGGCTCCAGGGAATGAGTGCACGGTTGCAGCACGCAGTCTGGCCTGAGCAGAGCTGAGCATTGAGCATCCTGTGGAGCAAAGGGGGGGGGGGGGGGGGTGGACACCCATAGGGCGACCTGAGAGAGGAGGGGGCCTGGGAAAGGTGGGGGCCCCAGGCACCCAAGGTCCTTGTTTTTAATGTGAGGAAAGCCCTGCACTAAGGGAGCTGAGACTTCCCCAGAAAGTGTCCCTTGTGGGAATGTAAAGATCCCCTGGCACTTGGGACTTCCTGTGCATGGGGGTGGGGCATGTCCCCAAAGACTCTGCTCTTTGACAGCAAGAGGTGAGGGGAAGTTGGTTTCCCCCACGCCCCTTTCACACACATACCCTACTAAGTAGGAAAGCATGAGAGCGTACCTGAGTAGTATTAGAGCGGGGACCACACAAGGGTTTTTGGAGCATGTCATGATGCATTCGGGGTTGGATGGGGAGAGGAAATGTCAATGTTGGTAACTTGGGTTTGTGTTTTACTTCTGCATCAAGTCAGCTCTGTGGCCCTGTGCAAGTCACCAAAAACCTCTGTGCACTCAGATTTCCGGTCTGTCAAATAACAGGTTGAGCTAGAGCAGTGGTTCTCAAAGGTGGGGTATTCGGCGGCAGGACCCCTTGAAACGCACTAGAAGCAGAGGCATTTATGTCAACACTGTCGCAGCTCAGAGTGGAGCAGGGCCACACCGGGGCGTCCTCTTGGCCTCTCATCGAGGATGCTCCTGGAAATGCAGTCTGTGAACCTTGAGGGTAGTGGCTCTCAAAGGGCTGGTCAGCTCCAAAAACCCCTGACTTCAAGATTCTCTACCAGGGATGGCACAGGGAGAGGTCCCTGGAGCCCCAACTGGCCAGCCACACTGCCTTGCATTGCTATGTGTCCTTTGTGGGGGCACCAGTTAAGCCTGTTTGGATTCAGAGGGGAAACTGACTCTTGGGTGACTTAACACTGAGGTAGGATTTGGGGGATGGCTCCTGTGTCATCCACAGAATTCATGGACGATCAGAACCTCTGGACGGGCCTCAGTTGCTCTGGAAATCTCTGAAGTGGGAGTTGGTGGAACTTCTCTCTGCAGTGCAGTCCCCTCATTGTACCTCGGCTCCAAACAGATTCCAGTTTCTGTGGTTCTCATTTCAGTTTCAAATTCCCGGGAGAGAAGGTGACTGGCCCTGCTGAGCTCGGGTGTCCACCCTCTGCCCAATATTCTTTGACTGTGGCTGTGGAGATGCCCACTTGTGTAACTTGGGAGGGTTTAAGAAAAGGGAAGTCTTTTTATCGTGCCTAATTGTTGTTGTCCAGTACTTGTTGGCTCCCCAGTTATATTGGCTGTTCCTGGAAGGTAAAAACTGGGGCTGGGGTTGTTGAATTATGAAATGGCTCTCCTAGAGTAAAGGAAATTGCTCCAACCCAGGGCACAGGTACAGGGGTCCTAGAGTTTTGGTTAGGGAATGTGAGAGCATTTCTTCCCCTGTTTCCATAACTGCAAAAGCCTACAACTTAAAGTATGATACAGGCAGGGCAATTTATTTTATAGACAGACCAGTCAAAACATACATTGCATTGGTCCTTGGAGCTAGCGTGAAAAAACTGAGTTGTGCCTTTGAATGAGGAAAAAATAAATGGTTGTACATGATGTCTGCTGGACACATAAACACATCCAGAGAGAACTGGCACTAATAAAAGGAATCACATTTATTATGTGAATGTGTGCTACTTAGAAATGTTCTTTATTATTATTAATAATTAATTAATTAATGGCTCACAGAGTTCTAATTTTCTCTTGCTGTCAAAAATTAGCATTTTTGCAGTTTTCCTAAATTGCTACCTTTTTGATAATGTGTATATAATTACCGAACGCTCCCTGATACAACCCAAACTCCCTCTTTGTTAGGCTGACTGGCTGTGCCTGAATGCTGTCAGATACTGGTGAGGTTTTTGAAAAAAACTGTTATGATTGATGCAATTAAACTGCGACAGGCTTACATTTTGCCTTTTCCCCCTTTTTCTTTTCATCGTCCCCTTCCCATCACAGCAGAGTTGAGAGAGAGAGAAAGAGAATTAGTTGTCTCTGATTTGTTGGAACTGCTTTATCAGAATGCTCAGGATTTGCATCTTGCTCAAAGAACTTAATAAAACACCCACAGCAAACTTGAGGCTGCATTGTTCTCGTCAATTACTGGTGAGGCCTCGGGTTTCTCCTCTTTAATTGCTGTGAGCAGGGAAGCTTTACTCAGTGCGCAGTGTACCCAAGCATGTATGCAGTTTAATGAATCATACTAACTCTGCACTCCAAGCAATTAGGTAAATCTAGCTGTTAGTTAGTGAGGCATAAAATAAATTTAATCTCTCTTCTAAAAAATCAATTATAGTGCTGTAATGTATAATTCAATTTGGGTCATGCTACATAAATTTTCTGTTTTTAGTATGTTTTTAAACTGGTTGTTATTAGATTTTGTAAGCCTGGTGTGTGTGTGTGTGTGTGTGTGTGTGTGTGTGTGTTGGTGTGTCTAGATGGGACGAGGAGGGAAAGGGATGACTTCAACGAAGTCTGAATTTACTAAGGAAACTGTCTTGCAGAGTCTCTGTGCATTTGATTCAATAAGTTTTATATGAGTACCTACTGTGTGCCACGTTGCATGGAGGATAAAGAGAAGGTATGATGAATGTCTGCCTTCTTGGACATTTCAGTCTTATTGAAAGCACAAGACAAGCCAAATAGAAAATGAGAAAATAATGATTAGAAAAACTGGATAGGAGAGACATGGGTAAGCAGCACTGGAGAAAGAACAAGGTTCTGAATCTGAAACTGTGGTTCATTTTTAACTCTGCTACTGGCTAATTGTGTGTGGCCTAAGGCAAGTGGCAACCTGTCGAGCCTCAATTTCCTTGTCTGTAAAATGGGCATGATAATCCCTTTCTCCCAGGGTTTTTGAGATAGATCAATGTGGTACTAACTGGGAACGTACCCTGTAGTGTCTTAAATCTGGCTGGAGAGGAGTGGATGTAAATGTCTGGCCTCTCCAGCACCCTGTAAGTCCCTGGAGGGCAGGGATTGTGTCTTTTCCTTCTCTGGCATTCTCCTTGGCACCCAGTCCTGGCCCACGCAGAGAGAAGACACCAGGTGTAGATATTGAGGCATGAGAGATAGGTAGTACGGGTCTGGGTGAGTCAGAGAGTGGCTGAAGAGTTAACCAATGAGAGCCTTCAATAAAAGTAATTTATTGAAAGCCACCCTACAGCAGGCATTGTGCTCAACCCTTTATAGCACATTATCTCTGACTCTCAGAAGGGCCTTACGCAGCTATCCCAAGATAAAGGTCAGGGTGCAGACTCAGAGAGGTTAAGTTACTTCCTTAAGGCCACACAGCAAGAAAGTTCAGGATAGGGATTTGATTCCAGGCCTGCCTGTTCTCCTTAGCTTACCTCACCTACCCCATGCAAATGATAGATGGAGTTAGGAAAGAAAAGAGAAAACCCAAGAGGACCTGGCATCACACCCGAGGGCTTTTGCTGAAGTTCTGAGCCTAGAAACTCCCTCCCAATGCAGCCTACAGAAAGCTCTCCACCCCCCATCCACTCCCGCCTCCATCTGCCCATTTGATTTTGTTAATGGAATTCTTAGGAAAAATTACACACCGTTACATTTCCCTCCTAATCTCCCAGCAACAGCCATGGTACCAAACATTATTAAAATAGTTAAGGCTCCATCCCAGCTGTCTCTTTCCAATTTTCTTGCTTCCAGGGGGTGCTCAGCAAGGCAGCAAGCAGGCTTACCTAGTGAGAACTCCTTCATCACGAAGCAAGCACAGCAATCGAATCCAGCGCCCCCAAGGCAGCCAGGGGCATGTGCACACGCAATGCAGGGTGAGGCAGAGTGCACAGAGTTGGAGGGACTGTTGAGAAATGGGAGTTCTCAAACTGGGTTCTGCCAGTCTGCCGGGAGAAGATGGGCCATCCCCTCTCCAGGCCTCAGTTATCTCAGATGTCTGCCAGGCTCCCTTCCTGCCCTGAGGTCCTCTCCATGTGTCTTCTTTGTGACGCAGAGGAACACTGATCGGTGTTTGCAATGAAACACCGGTGGCCGCGTTTGCTAATGAAGGCTGTGGAGCACACACAGTGTGAGTGTCTAATAAGCCATGAGCTGCTCAGCGCCGTTGGTTGAGTCACTTTGAAGAGCCTATGGGTTATTAAAAGAAAAGAATCTAAACTAGGGCCTGTGAAGTCGCTTGCACAAAATGATTCCCATCACAAAATAAAGCCTTTAATTAGCAGAACATCTCACCCAGCTGAAGCACAACTTTCACAAACATATACCCAGTGATGTTAATTATGAAATGAATTTGCACATGCATGATTTATGGGTCTTTGACTTTAAAGAGAGAGAGAAAAAAAATCAGCTGCCTACTTTATTTAAGCTTTCTGCCCTCTGAGCAAATTCACAAGAGAGAGAGACACTGGACGGGGTTCCAGTGCTTCTTGGAAGCTTAATGTCCCTTTCAGTGACTTTTATGCTTTGTCTACATCAATCAGCTAAATATTTATTGAATCCTCAATTGCCCAGCTCAGAGCCAGGGGCTGTGGGAGAATAAGGACTCAGGATGAGTCACAGTCCTGGTGCTGTTTTAGATGAATTATGATCCGTGGAGGGACCTTGCTGAACATAGGGTCTACCTTCTTAATTTTGCAGATGAAGAAACTGACGCCAGAAAGGGGATTAACTCCCCCAGAGACACAGTACATCACAGTCCACACCCCAACCCTGGCCCTGATTTCCTGGCCACAAGCAACAATGACAGCAGCTTGCTGGGCACTGGGACAATAGGGTAATATTGGGCCTGCCCTCGAGTGGGGGTATAAAACACACACATACACACAAGCACACACACTTCAGACACCCTGGCAGACCACGGAGTCTCAAGGTGAGTGGACTGCAGCCCTTCGAGAAGGGCCCCTTGTTCTGTTCTGTTGGATTTGGACAGGCTGAAAAGAGTAGGTGCTCCAGTAGGGACCAGCTTGGGTGGACCATGAGGCAGAAGGGAGACTGATTTTGCAAAGCCTTGGTCCCTAGGTATTTCCTGCGGGGTTGAGGAGGTCCTGGATGCAGGCAGAAAATGAGAGAGGGGAACAATTGAGAGGGCAGCTGGTTTTGGTTCTCAGAGGAGGAGCCCTGGTCCCTGCCTGTAAAAGCTACCGGAATGCAGTATTCCTCAAACGGCATGGTCTTCAAAAAGGGGAATTTATTAAGTTTCAAAGTGACAGTTCTAAGGCCATGAAAATGTCCAAACTAAGGCATCCAGTCAAAGAAAGCTTGATTCAAGAAAGGTTGATGTGTCCAGAACACCTCTGTCAGCTGGGAAGGCACATGGTGACGTCTTTCTCTTCTCATTTCATAAAGCTGCCCCGGGGGCATTTTCCTTATGCATCTCCAAAGATCTCTTGCTGTGTAGGTTCTGTCTGTTCTGTTAGCTCTGTCAGCTCTAAAGCTTTTTCCCAAAATGGTTCCATCTTAAAGGACTCCAGTAGGCAACACCACCTTGACTGGGTGGAGACACATCTTCAGGGAGACCACCTAATCAAAAGTTAACACCCACAATTGGATGAGTCACATCTCTGTGGAAACAATAAAAAAGATCCCACCCAGCAATAGTGAATGAGGATTCAAGGGCATGGCTTTTCTGGGGTACGTAATAACTTCAGACTAGCACACTGCGTCTTTCCCATGGCAGAACACCAAAGTGAGCCAGTAATGGAGGAGTAGACCTCTTCAGCAGGCTTGGGGAACTGTACCCTTCTCCCCTCCATACCCAGCGCTCACAGCAGCCCTGGGCTATGGGATCTGAGGAGTTGAGGTAAGTAGGGCACTGTGTGAAAACAGACAGGGCCGGACAATCTGCAGCCTTCTCCAGCCCCAGAGGAGCTCAGCAGAGCTGACACCATTGTCTGAGCCTGGGGCAGCAGGCTGGTGACCCAGGAGGGGCTGCATAGCCAGGAGGGGCCCCAACAGAGGATGATTGGCCTTTGGCTATATTCTACCCCCAAAAACCACCACCATCATCAATCTTAGATTAAGCCCTGGGAGGAGGGATCTGGTGAAACACTGTCCTGGCTGAGAAAACACTGGCCTGACTGAGAAGACTAAGAACTAGACAGCTAATATTTCTGCCAATGTAGATTCGAAATTGATTTACGGAAATTGAGTTAAGGGAAACCAAGGAGTTGGCTATCAATGATACAGAACTAACAACTCTCATAGCATTGATTACACAGACCTGTTGAACTCTTTGTCCTGCAGCCTGGTTTTCACTCCAGAGGATGGACTTCCTGTAGGCAGATACAGCCTCACCCATGCAGAGGAGGAGGTCCCCGTCCTGGCATGACTTGAAGGGTTCTGAGAGTCTTCTACTTTTCCTTCATCTGCTATCTAGAGTGGTGGCTGAAATTCCGCCATTAGAGGCACCTCACTTTGGGGCTGAAATTTGTTTTTGCTATTAGGAACAGTATTGATATTAGGGCTCTCAGCTATGAAATATGGCCAATGGTACCACCTTTGCTTCTCACTGGGAGATTCTGGGCAAGTGAGTTCACCTCTCTGTGTCTTAGTTTCCTCATCTATAAAATGGGGACACAACAGCTCTTTGACCTCAAAGAAACTAAGCTTCATGGGATGAAGCAGGCCCACAGTAAATGCTCACCAATTGTCATCCGGGATGAGTGTTACATCCCAGGGACATGGGATCTGCTCCTACTCCTGCTCCTTCCCTGGTAGATAGACACTTGGTCTAGATGAACTTCCTTCTTTGACTTTGTATGACCCAAAGCCAACCCTACTTTTGGCTCTTGGGTGGGTCATATGCTTTCAGGTTAGGTGCACGAACAGGAGTATATTGGACACTTGGGGGCCTCCTTTGAGGGCCCATCTGGGGATGGCTCTTTGTAGGCAGGGTTGGGGGCTTACCTAAGCAGCCAGAGAAAGGTAGACCCCCGATTTGGGGGTCAGGGGAGAGATGAGGTATTCCAAAAGGAAAGGAAATGAGAGCACAATGGAAAACCTCAGTTACAGTGTCAGAATAGTTTCTCAGGCTCTCCACCAAAACCGTGGGCTTTGGGGCTCATCACTTTCTGGTCCTAGGTGTTCCAGACTGTAGAATGGGCGTGCTGATATGAGGAGATGGTTGCTGCTCATAGCAGGATTAGGAGACCTAGAGACATGGCAGTGCATACCTTAACAAACTTCCTAAAAACTTAGTGACTTATAGCAACAAAGATTTTATTGTATCTCACAATACTGTGAGTGAAGAATTCAGGCATGGCTCAGCTGGGTGGTTCTTCTGTTTCACGAGTTATTCATGGAGTTTTCTCTATGGTATTCAGCTGGTGTCTAGGACTGGAATTTCCAAGGTAGCTTCAGTTGCTGCTCTTGGTGTGTTGGTGAGGTGAATAGGAAGGCCGGCTCAGCTGGCCTCCAGTGCCTACAAGTGGACTTTCCAACAGACTTTTCCCACAGAGGTGAAGGGTTTCCAGAGTGAGTGTTTCAAGAGGCCTGAGCAGAAGCTGCAAAACTTTTTGATCAAGCCTCAGAATGTCACATCTGTCTCATTCTACTGGTCAAACAAGGCACCAAGGCCAGCCCAGCTCCAAGGGGGAGGGGAGAAGACACTACCTCTCACTAGAAAGGGTGTCAAAGAATCTTTGGCTATCTTTATTCTACTGCAGCATGGTTCATGAGGACAGGGTTTTTATGTTCATTGCTATATTGCCAGTGCCTGGTACACAGTAGGTTCTCAACAAATATGTGTTGACTGACTGAGAGAACGAACAAATGTAATCATCCTTGCTAAGCTTGCCTCTGCTAGGAAGCCCTTCACCCCTACCCCAGGCCAGGGGATCCTCTCCTTCCCCAGTCTCTACCTCCTACTTTCGCTGCCCACCCCCTGGGGCTTGGGTTCCTTCCTTCTCAGCAAAAGACACTGGAAACCAGGGCTCAAGCTCCCAGAGGGCAAGTGTGGGCTCTGTCTCACACAAGGAGGATTGACAAAGTTAGGAGTGCTTACAGGCACATTATATACATGTGTTCATGAATCACAACCATCACAGCCAATGGATCATAACCAAACATAAGGTAGATTTTGTTATCTCATTTTACAGATGGGGAAACTGAGGCCCAGAGAATTTAAACCACTTGCCTCTGGTCCCACAGTCAGTTAGAGTCTAGCTCACAGAAGCAGGCACTCTGTTTCTCTGTGCATTGCCTGTTCCAATCCTATTTTGCACTCTTCAAAAACAAGGCACCCAAGGCTTCCCCTTGAGGTTTCAGGGCCCACTAACTATGACTTTTGGGGAAACCTGACTCTTTTTTTCTCTCCTAGAGGCAGTGGTTTCCCACTACTGAGCTGCTCCGGCAAGGGAGCTGGGTTTAATATTCATGAAGCAGCCAGGCATGAGTGATTAGCTGTCTCCGTGTTGGAGGAGGAGGAGGAATAATTGAATTAGGTATTTACATAACAAGCTAATGCTGTCGCCTGCAGGGCTCCTTTGTAGGACCTCCCCACTCCCCAACTCTGCTCTTACCCAACTTGTGCGGCTCCTCGCCTTGGATGGCCAAGGTGCAATGGTGTGGCTTTGCAGCCCTTAGCAACTGGGGCTAAGACCCAAATTATAAATAATGTCATTAAAGGAAGAGAGTGACAGCGTCTGAGAGAGGCCTGTAATGGGACCGGTCAGGGGCCTGCAAAGGGGCCAAATCCCCAAGCAAGAAAACAAACAAGAAGACAAAACCCTTCCACAGACTCTCAGAGCTGACTAGACAGAGCTGAGAAGACAAGCCCCGCCCCACCACAGGCAGCCCACCGGCCCTGAGCCCTCCAGCGGACCCCAGGTCCACCGAACCCTATTTCTGTCCCTGTCTCTTTTTTTCTGTCACATGCGGATCCCGGCGTGGCCCTCTGCGGTCTCGGACTCCAGCTGCTTGTGGTGACAGCAGGCCAGGAGAGGGGCCGAACACTGTGGCATTAAAAAGAGAGTTCCTATTTGGTGGCTGAAAGGCAAGACAAGTCACCACTCCCGCACCTTCCTGAGAGCTGCTCCAGGGTGGCCGCTGGGCAGGGCTTCGCTTGGGTTCCAGAACCAAAGGTTATTAGCGCATCATCACCTTGTTCACGGGCTGGCTGGGAGGAGCGAGAGGAAAGCCAGGCAAGTCCTGCTGGCCAGAGTTCAAAGAGTTGGACCGCTCCTCCTTGAAGCTGAGCCACCAAGACTGGGATTTTAAGGAACACTTTTAAGGGGCCCCGCTGCAGATGCACCTGCCAGCGTTGCCCATGCTGGACACCTGGACACCTCTAGGGCCTCTCTGAGCTGGTGCCTGTGCCCCCTTGCAGGGCTCGGATTTTTTTTTTTTTCTTAGAGAAGTTGTAGATTTACAGACAAAGCATGCAGAAAATAGTTCCCATGTTCCCGCTCTGCTACTAACGCAGCGCTTTAGTGTGGTACACTTGTGACAACTGATGAGAGAATATTATTATAATTGTCCTGTTAACTATAGTACATGGTTTACATTAGGCATCACTGTTCGTGTTGTACAGTCCTGTGGGTTTGTTTTTTTTTTATTATTTTAGTAACATACACACAACCAAAAATTTAAACAAATCGCCGCACATTAAGGAAAAATCATGGAATGCAACATCCAAAGTTGATTTCTAGCATCTTCTAGACAGCCAACTTCTTGAGAAAACTTGGGGATAATGAGCCCCATCTCTCAGGCTTGCTGGGACGACTAGATGACAGACACTTAGAGTGGGAGATGCCTCGACTCAGTGGCTGACACGTGGTACCAGGACAGTGGGGACCTGTCTAGAGGGAAGTGCGGGGCTACAGATCCTAGAGAGGAGAAGCCTGGGGACCCATGACAACTGGCCCCAAATGGCTAAAGAGCCGATGTCCCTGAGGGAGTGATGCTGGACACCTGTGCATTTCAAGAGAGGCCAGAACTGGGACCAGTGACTGTATGATGCAACCAGAAGTATTTTAACCCAAAATGAAAAAGACCCCCCCCCAAAAGGAGCCCCAACTGCCTGATGGTCAGTCTGCCTTGTAGGGATGAGCACCTTGTCACTGGAAGGATGCAAGCTGAGGCTGGTTGGAAGGTCTTAGAGGGGATCCAACTCCTGGCGAGGAAGGAGGCGCGCACGACTGTTGACGAGTCCTTCTGGTGTATGTGTTTTGGAGGCGGAAGATGGTTGAACGGTTTGGGTAGCTTCCCTCCTGCCCGGCACGTGTCGGTCCGTTGTCCTGCTCAGGAACGTCGTCTCCACCCCTGCTCCACTGCAGCCTCCTCCTCACTGCCCTTGAGCCAGCAGCATCTTTCCAGCACTCTTTGGAATGCATCTCTTCTCTCCAGGGCTAGGGACCTCTGCCTGCAGGCTGGTCCGAGCTGACCCTGACCCTCTCTCCAGCTTCATGTCCTGCCGCACGCCCCGCCACAGAGCTGGCTGCATGCAGGATCAAAGCTTAAACCCTAATTTCCAGACACTGCCTCCAGCTCAGTTTTGTTTCCACGGAATCATGATGTGCTCAAAAGGTCCTGCTGCAGTCCCCACTCCAGCGCCACTCAGGCTCTCGTACTTACCACACCTTCAGAGACGTGTGTGTTAGAAGGGCGCAGGGGACTGACTTCCCCTTGCCTTTTGCTTTCAAAGGGCAGGGCCTCTGGGGACACTGCCCACCACCCCAGTACCCACAGGATGCCCCAAGCACCAGGAGCTCAGGAACTGTTTACTGCCCCAAAGGAACCTTAGCTCCCTTAGTTCAGGGCTTTCCTCTCAGCAAAGACAAGGAATTTGGGTGCTGAGGCCCCTCTCCTTGCCCAGGCCCCCTCCTCCTAAGGCTCTACTCAGGAGAGCACAGGCCTGGGCAGCCCCATGGGTGTCCCTACACCCCCCTTTGTTCCATAGGATACTCAGTGCTCAGCTCTGCTCAGGCCAGACTGCATGCTGCAGCCGTGCACTCACTCCCTGGAGCCCACACAGCTCTCGTGAGGCCCTGTCAGCTCCACTTCACAGATGGGGAAACAGAGGCTAAGCAAACCCAAATTATTCCCCAAGCCAGAGACCTAGAAAGCAGCAGAAGCCAGATTTGAATTCGGGTCCACCTGACTCAAATGAAGCTTGAATGCTTCCCTCTACATCAGACAACACATGCAGTGAGTACGTGGGTTCCCTGGACACCGGCGACCTGAAGCCTGGCCTGGGTTTTTCTGAAGTATTCTGGGGTCTGAACCCAGGTGCCTAAAGACAAAGCAGGGAAGACCTGACCGCTGCCCTCGAGGAGCCTCTGGTCTCTTTGGGGAATAAGCTGAAGGCCATGGGGGTCCTTCTGTCCCTGCGTCCACCCTCCTGACCACCTGCCCCAACGAGTCATAGGGGACCCCCAGCCCACCCGCCTTCCCTCCCCCTCCTCCAACTTTATCAGAGAGGGATCTTTATCCCTGGAATTGTGTCCAAAAAGTGGGGGCTCCCACAGATGAGGAATCTCCTTAAGTCAACTTCATTCATTCTCCCGGTAAGCATTTCTGGAGCCCAAGGTGTCAGGCCTTTGCCAGGGAGATACCAGGGAATCCAAAGACACAGTCCCTGCCCCTGAAGAAGCTGCAGGTCCAGGGGCCTCGATAGGAAAGGAAGCCAGATCCAGCCTGGGGTAGCGCTGGACGATGGGGTGCTCCGGTGGGGGGTTCTTGGGAAGCTAGGAGGGTGTTCAATGAGGCCTGGGGCCCCTCTCTTTCCCATCCCAGCCCTGCTCCGTTCCCATGTGCTGTGGGAGTGAGAGCTCTAAATGGTGAAAACGGGAGCATGCAAGGTGAGTGGTGAACGAAGGTAAATAGAAAATAGGAGGTGCCCATCTCCCCCGCCATTCTGAGCCAGGACTGCACTCCGCACAAGACCACACACACCATCATTTCATCCTCCCACAACCATCATTCCCATTTTACAGGAGAGGAAACTAAGGCTTGGAGAGGGGCGGATGTTCAGATAATGGGGCAGAGCTGGACCTGGACCCAGGCTCCCTTCTCTCCAAAACCATATCCTTTCCTCTCTCTCCAGCTGCCTGCAAGTTAGAACACGGCCCACCCCACCCCCTTCCCGCCTGCCTGACCCCAAACTGTCACTTCCACCTTTTCCCTCCCCTCTTAACTTTCCTGGAGTGAATATCATTATTAATATTATTTGCCTAATTAACACATTGGCTGAATGACAGAAAACATGCAAACAGGTTTTGCCAAGGAAACTCTGTCTGATTAAAACTGCAGCCTGTCTAATTAGATGGAGATTTCTTCATTAGTTTCTCCATTTTAGATGAGCCGTCTCCTTCCCCTGGCCCCTTCCCTTTGCTTTTACCCACCAGCTCCCTAAACCATCAGAAGGCCTGTGCCCAGGGAGGCCCCACCGGCAACCCCCTTCTCTCTGAGGCAGCTGATGGCAGGGCCGAGGCCCCCCTTGGCTGATGTTGTCCCCAGCTCCCCCTGCCCTGCACAGGCTCGGAGCTCCCAGGCCTGTGCAGGGCAGGGGGAGCTGGGGACAACATAGACCCCCCATAAGATGAGCAGTCACACCTGATTTCCAGTGTGGGGTAGAGCCCCCCAGGTTGTCTCAAGGTGTCTTCAAAGACTCCAAGTTAACAGACAAATAAAACAAAACCAAAAAAATATTCCCAGCTCCTCTTATCTGGATGCCACAGTCAGAAAGGGACATATTTCACGTCAGCATTAGGTAGCATTATTTGAACACCTACAATGTGCTGGCACTTTGCAAGTGTCGTCTCATTTATTTTCCTAGCAACCCTGCAAATGAAGAGTTATCACCATTTCACAGATGAGAAAACTGAGGCTCAGAGGAGGCTGGCAAGGAGCAGAGATTGGACTCAAACCAGTACTGTCGAGTCCCCACACTCTGGCTTCTCCCTCTTGGGCACTCTTCCGCTCGGTGCCAGTAGAAAACCCTTCCTCCTCCACCATTTTCTCTTCCCCCTCCCCACCCCAGAGGCAGTTGTTCAGGAAACAGTAAGTGCTGGCTGATGGACGTGGACAGGGTAGGCCAAGGATGCAACATGTTGAGGTCAGTCTGTGCCTCAGGACTGGCTTGAGTCCCAAGATGAGGAGCCAAGCTGGGGAGGGGGCCCCTGGGCATGTAGTGAATGGGGTCCAGCACCAATGGGGGCTGGGGGGGGCGGGGCATTTGGCCTGGGAGGAGCAACTGGCAGTAGATTACAGGAAGGGGGCAGAATGGAGCCATTGTTTTGTCAGGGCCTGTCCCATGCTGGGGGATTGTGCAAAGTACTTCAAATGTGTGCACTTGTTTAATCTTTACAGCCAGATAGCATCTTCTCCATACTTTATACATGAAGAAACTGAGGCTCAGAGGGGTTCAGGAATTTGGGCAAGATCCCACAGCTAGCGAGTGGCTAAGCTGTTTCATGTGGAAACAGGAGCAAACTCACCCAGGGTGACTCCTGGGGGCACAGGGGGCACAGTGGGCGGTGGTTGGAGGGGTTGGAATTCAGTTCAGCTCTAACCACAAGCAGGGCTTCCAGACTTGGTATGGGCTGTCCCCAAGTGGAATGAGCGCTCTGTCATTGGAGGAATGTAAGTAGGAGGTGGGTGACCATCTGTCAGGGATTTGAGCGTCACTAGGGGTGGGAGCTGGCATCTGAAGGCTGCTTCCCTCTGACATGTCATTTGTTCCCACAGTATTTATTGAGCACCTGCTGTGTGCCAGACTCTATGCCAGGCACTGGGAGTCACGTGGTAAATGGAGCAGCCTACCTGGCCCGTGGAGCTGGCCATCAAGGCCAGCAGGACTGGGCCCTCAGCTTCCCTATCTTCCTCAGGCAGGTATTTCTTATCCATGCTCTCAGGAGTGCCCATCTGCCCCAGGCTGGTCCCTTTGGGGTTTGTTACCCCACCTATCCCAATCCAGGACCCCTGTCCCTGCCTGTCAAGTCCTCCAAACTCCATCTTAATTCAGCAATGCTTACGCCAGTAACAGAAGAGAAAAGATGTAGTTGGGATCAGCTGCTGTCTCCCTCTCTTCACCTGGAGACACGCCCCCAATTGATATAGAGCAATTAACCATCTAGGAAAGTCAGGGAAGCCACCTCCCCAACAGGTTTAGTGGGAGAAAAGCTGGCCTGGTGGTGCTGGGGAGGGGATTGAGAGCCTACTGGTCAGTTAGTAGAGGAGTCCTGATTCAGACCCCACCTTCCACACTAAACACAGTGTTCTGCCTTCCAAGAGGTGCATGAAAGAACCCCCGACCTTGGGTTCAACCCAGCTCTGTCACTTGTTACCTCTATGACCTCAGACACATTTCTTAACCTCTCTGAACCTCTGTTTCTTCATCGGTGAAATGTGGAAATGATAATGCATCACAAGATGATAGCAAAGATTAAATCAATTAATGCAAGCCAAGCCTCAAGCGCAAACACAGGACAATTGCGCTTCAGTTCTCTTCCAATGGATGAGTCAAAGTTCGTAGACACTTTGTTCATAGACAATGTTTCAAGCTCAGGGCAATGTCTTTATCTCTGTGTGTGGGTGGGAGGATTCTGACTTTGACCTATGTTGGCTAATGCCTCTTCCCAGAATCCCCAGCGGCGTCAGACTCATCCTGGTGGCTTCCCAAAGCCTTGGTGTGCTTCTCTGACAGTGGGCACCGAGGTGGTTTTTTATGGCCTTTTGGCCACTTTTACCAGGAAGCAGAAGACCTGAAGGGAGCATGATCAGAGGCAGGGAAGACAGGCCTCATTAGACAGAGCTAGTGCCCCAGGTTCTGTCACCATGGCAGCCAGTCCTCGCTGCAGACCAGGTGGTTTTCATTACTGAACTTGGAAAACTTTGCGGCAGCGCCAACAATGAATCTTTATTCTGTTGTTAATAGCATGTCTCTTATTAGCATGTATCTTTCCCCCTTCTTAATAACTTTTGCATTTCCAAGCTGCATGTATAATTAAGTCATTAATCCCTTACTGGAATTTCTGGTTTTTCTGAAGCTGCAAACCAGAGGCCTGTCTGGCTGGCATGAAAGGAAGGGCAAATGCTCCACCAAATTGCCCTGGGAATGTCACTCTAATTATTGGATTCTGACCCAGCAGAGTGCTGATAAGCTTTGGGTTTGGAGACACCCTATCTTGGAGGAGCTCAGAGCTTGCTCACGCCCTTTTCTTTCCTTTTCTGAAATCCCTGCCAAGCAATTAGTATCGGGCGGCTGCAGAGAACTGAAGACCAGTGGAGCAGGTCCCTACAAGGCTTATGGCAGGCTCAGAGGGTCAGGGGTGCCCTCCATTTGTGTTCCCACAAAACTTCCTAGATTGTCTAGAATTTCCTTCTCTCCCTTCCCTTCAATTTAAGCATCGGGGTGCAGTCTGTACAATGAGGGGGTAGGGGCTTTATTTGTTGATCCCTGGGCTTCCTTCTGGCTCTCACATGTTCTGATTCTCCCACTGATCTGCCTTCAGATACCCCAAGGGTCCTGAAGAGAGAAAGCCCGGTCTCAGCTCCTGGCTCCAGCTTGTGCTCAGGTGGCAGCCCCATAAATGTGAGGGACAGAAAGGATTCTCTTCTACAATCTCCATTAACACCTGGCCACCAGGGATGGTGTCCAGAGGCAGGGACTTGGCTAGGGCACCCCACCCGAGACCTAGAGAGTGAGTCCAGGCCAGACCCCTGAGCCAGCTCCCCAGGGGCCATCAGGACCTAACATTGAGCCAAGAGATAGACGTTAGCGTGGACACAGTTCACAGTCCAGGAAGGATCTGCCCAGCCTTGGGGTCTGTAACACCCCAGCATTAGTCTCCAGTGGTCTGGCCTGGGATGGATGAGTCAGCTTGAAGGTCCAGAGGATGAACCTATAGCCTGTACCCCCTTCCTTCTGTTCTTTGGCTATCAGTCCTCTCTGCCTCCAACCCTAAATGAATCCTTTTAATCTTTTACTTTAGACCCCTCAATGAAGGGTCCGCAGGAAAATCAGCATGACTGGCCAGCTGCTGTTCACTCTGGCTCCTCCTTAACCCTCCAGGGGCGTTCCACATATTATTCTCTCCTGTCACGCTAAGTTTCTCACCATCCCTATCAGAACATATTCTTTCTCACTTCATTTATCCACTCATCCATGTATCCATGCATCCATGCGTCCATCTATCCATCCATCCATCCATCCATCCAAAACATATTTATTTAGAGCGTGCTATGTGCAGTCCTGCATTAGGCTCTGATGACACAATGCTGAGCCAACATTCACATTCCTTCCCCTCATAAAGCTCACAGCAAAGCAGGGGAGCTAGACATCAATTGCATAAAATGACTCACATCTTCAATTATAAACTGAGTACTGCTGTGCTGGGAAAAATCAGGGAGTGATGGGGGTATGGAGCCATGGGACTGACTGGGTTGGGGGCTGAGATGAGCTCCATAGGGTAGGCCATGGGAGCTGAGACTTGAACCCTGAGAGGAATCAACCAGAAGGAAAGGAAGGGAAGAGTGCTCTTGGCAAAAGGAACAGTATCCACAATGTCCCTGAGGTGGCAGGGAGCTGCAAGAAGGCCAGACAGACTGGAGCACAGGGGTGAGGTTAGAGAGGGAGAGGCTAGGGCGATGCTAGGGATGTCAGTTGAAGGGTTTCAAGCACAGCAGGATGTGACGTGTGCTTTTTTTTCCCCCTTTGCCCAAGCTCTAGTTCCTATGAGGAATGTTTCTTTCCTGGTACCTCTTTCCTGGCCTGAAAGTACATGCTCACCTTTCAAGCTCAGCACAGGTGTTGCCTGCCAGGAATCCTTCCTTGATGGGCTAGGAAGCAGAGAATGCCCCTTCACTCTCAGGGCTCCTGTACTTGGTTTTAAGGCTGAAACAGCTTCTGCCACACCAGGCTCTGGTTTCTCTTTCAAAGACTGTATCTCTGGACTGGGAGCTCCTGGAAAGCCAGGGTTGGGGCCAATGCCTCATTTTGTTCCAAGCTCCCAGGACAGTGTCTGGTTTGTGTTAGAGCTCTGTAAGTATCTGAGGGTTGCATGAGGGTGTTGATAATAATCCTTTACATTGTGATGGCAGTTTGCTAAAGGACTTTTGTAACATGTGACAAGCCCCATTATGCACCATCTCTAGGGGTGCTGTTAAGGTTATCTGTCCACTCTGGGCTTCAGAATCTTCTTTATCCTCTTCCATTGTTGGAGTTTTGTAGGCTTCCCTTTAGACTTTTTTGGGCATAAATCAATTAGATTTCTGTAGGTCACCACAACCCAAGACATCAAAGTAGCTGCTTTGTTTCTCTGGCTCTACCCTGCCTGTCAAATCTACACACACACACACACACACACACACACACACACACACACACACACTTTTTGGAGTCCCATGGATATACCTTGAGTGTGATCACAAACCAAAGCAACCTGGCACCTTATAACATCTGTCCCATTCTAGTACTCCTCGAGATGCCACCTCTGAAGCCTCTGCAGGCTGAAAATGCCTCACAACTGCCTTCTCCAAGGATGCTCACTCTTTGAGGGACCAAAGGGGTTCTGTGGTCCCTCAGGTACTCCAGGCAATGAAGATATGTGGGTCTCTGTCCAGAAGAGGGAGAATACACCTGTGCTCCTTTCTCCTGGACAATTGGTCACAGGGCACCAGAGGAGCTACCTGGACACCTCGGGAAAACCGTGCCCTGGTGTTCCCCTTCAGCCCTCTCTCCTTAAGGCTTAGCCCTCGGACTGGGGTTGAGGAACTAAATGCTGAAAGCAGAGGCTGCTGGTTCTTCAATGCCCCACCCCTTTGGGGTTCATATGCTCATGTGGAATCCTCCCCCAAACCTACATGCAGATCAGCACATGACTACTGGAAGCCATCCCATAAGATGCACAAGCATGCTCGGAAATATCTGGATCCTCACACAGACATGATTTAGGCTCTGATTTCCATTCTACTAGACAAGGGTATTATTTTTTTACAGATTATAATCAGTGTGCATACCATTTTGAGTGCTTTTTTATTCCACCTTGTAAGCGTGTCCATGTTATTACAGTCTTCATAAGCATCAATTCTAACAGCTCCCAGATAGTCTATTAAATAGATGTACCACTTTACATAAGCACTCCCCAATTGTTGGACATTTAGCTTGTTTCCAGGGCTGTTGCTAATGTAAGTGATGTGCATGGGCATCACCATACAGTGGATTATTAGTATATATTTCCAGGAGAAGAATGATCAGGTTGGGAAGTATGAATAGTTGAAAGATTTTTGATTCACAGAATTCAACTGCCATCCAACTAGCTTGTAGCAATTCACACACCCACTGGCAATATATTGGGGTAGGCACCAGGTCCTTAGCTCTGTAGGATCTACCGTAGGTTCTGCCTGGCTGAGTTACCTCTCGTTAAAAATGCCAGCAATGATTCTCATAGCTCAGGGTTTTATAAGGGCAGTTAAAGGGATTGGTGAGGGTCTAAATGCAGACCAAAAAACTGAGTTTTTAACCAAACATGTAAGCATGATCATGGCTGTAAAACAACCAGTTGTATATAGCTACAGCTACTGTGAGAATCTTGTGTTAACAGCAGTCTCACCTCTCAGGTTGCATGAGTGAGGGGAAAACCCCTTACTTGGATAAGTGAGGATGAGGCCCTACCCCTGTTCTGATTTTGCCTGGATCTCCTTCTGCTGCCTGGAAGATATTGCCCCCTGCTTCTCAGTGACTGCCCTGGCCCCGTTCTGCCTGATCCACCACCACTGACCGCTCACTCACCTGTGTCAGAGGTGGCCCAATAGAAGCAAAAGAATCCTTCCTCTGTCTAACATTGTGCAGAACCCACCCTTCATGTGCAGTGTCATCATCAGCTGAGGCTTTGCTTATTTTTGCTTCTATTCAGAGCTACTGTATAAACTGGAGGTACGACTCTCCTCCAAAGTGGCAATGCCATCTCCTACAGGTGCCTGGTGCAAGATGGCCATCTCCTCTTTGCATTTGGGTAGTGGGAGGGGTTTATGAACCTTGCCAGCTTTTCACCAGAAGAGAAAATCCTTGTCATATATACATGCTATTCCTGAATTTATTCTTAAACCGTTTTCTAGACTGTGGTAAGCAAGAGTGCCTCCCGCCCATGCAGCAGCTATGGTTCAATGACCCCTTGTGTCCTTGCATGGGTGTGTGGAGAAGGGTCTGAATCTTCCACTATACCCTCACCATCCATTAATTAAGCAGATAACTTATGGGGGCAGGTATGAGGAGGAGGTTCCCCAGGAGGCTATTTGCCTTTTAGAATGGAACAATGCTTATAATTAATAGTCCACAATTAAAAAGCAAAGCCATAACGGGGAACAACAGGCAGAGGGATCAGGGCCTACTTCATTCCATAGAGGCCCAGCCCATTTGGGAGCCAATTTTTGGCCAATCTCGGGGGCGAAAGAAAGAGTCAACCTCTCTTACTTGATTGGCAGTATCAGCTCAGTCATCCTCACATCCCACCCTGAGGCAGGCTTAGGTCTCTTGGGCTCAGATTCATCTCAGAGACGGTCTTGGGTACACAATATATATTACATTATCATATATTATATATATTCTCTATTGCAGTAGCCAATTCAGGCTGCCTGGTTCAAGTACTGGCTCCTCTAGGTCTAGCTGTGTAATTTTTGGAAAATCACTTGACCTTTCTGGGCATCAGTTGTGTAAATCTGGGATAATAACAATATCTACTTAATAATGCTGTAAGAATTAATTGAGATAATCGATGCAAAATGTTGAATACGGGCTCTGGTACACAAGAGGGGATGTTAATATAATTATGAGCATCTCTTTCTCAAAATCCCCTCCCCAGTACTCCACCAATAATTACTCACCATGCCCAGTGTTTTACAACTCACAAACAAATTTCATTTCCATTAATCTTTTAAAGGCTCACAATAATAGGGGAGAAAGTTGTTTTTATTTTCCTTCTCTCAATATAGCATCCTCTTCTCTAAAATGACAACAGTTCTATCTCTCACCCTCCTTATAGGTCTGCACTAAGGATCACACAAGAAGGTCTATATTAAATTGCATTGCAATTGCTAAAACATTGTACAAGTGGGAACTGGGCAAACGTGTAGCTGCTGTTTGAGCCTGTACTTTTATGATGTTAAATCTCTTATCTAACCATATAAATTCCTACAGCCCTGTTCTTCATTAACAATCCTGAACATGAAGATAGCATGGCAGACTGGAGCAAGAAAAAGAGTTGGAGTCAGACGGGCTTTAGGGAGGTGATGTAAACTCTGAACTTTGACGTTCTCATCTTTAAAATCAGGGTGGGCCTATCTTGCTCACAGAGTTGTGAAAATTCAATGAAATGTTCTAGGTAATTATTTATTCAACAGGTATTTGTTGAGCCTCTACTATGTGCCAGACCTGATTATCAGTGGTTAGAATGGAAGGCTGGACAGAGACGAGGTCTCTGCCCTATTGGAATGGAGGGAACACATCAGAACCATGTATAGTCAGTGTGTATTCTGACAGTAATCCAAAATTTGACAAAATGTGGCTCCAAATGAGTTCAATCATCCAGGACTTGCTACTTCACATAATGTTCCCAGAGACGAGACTGTCCTAGGGGTCATTAACTTATCAAGTCCCTTATACCATCAAGGGCAATTCTTTTCCTCTTTCAGCTCTGTTATCTCAGCAATACCAGCATTTGTTTCCAGCCTGTTTCCCTCCTGGTCACAAGATGGCTGCTGAAGCTCCAGGCTCACATCCTCACACAGAAATAGGCAAAGGCCAGGAAGGCAATGGACCCTTCCTGGTGTTCATTTGTAAGAAGCCTTTCCAGGAAACTTCTCAGAAGCCATGTCTGCAAGTCTCATTGGCCCAAAATGGGTCACATGATCATTCTTAATCCAATCACTGGCAAGGATAGTGTAGTTATTATGATTTATCAATTAAATGTCTCCCCTAGCAATCCCAGAAGCACATGATCATGGGAGTCCCCTATAGTGAGTGAGTGAATGAATGAATGAATGAATGAATGAAGTTCCTGGCACAGTACCAACCACATAGTAAGTGCCCAGTGTATGCTTCTATCCCATCTTAATGGACAGTAGATGAGTGGGCAGAGCACACACCAGCCTTTTCAACTTCTTAAACTAAAAAAATATAATAAATGTCACCAAAACAGTCCCTTCAAGGGTATGCTCAATTAATTTTTGGTCCCTGGGGAAGGCATTGCAATCTAAGAACAGCACACAGTGTTTCAGAGACAGCAGAGGAACTGGCAGCATCTGGAGCCTGGATGCCTTGCCAGTCCCTTATGGATTACCTGATTACACAGCTTTTCTGATCTTTTTCACTACTCAAAACCTACTGCTCTTCTATTCTTTTTTAAAAATGTTGCTCAGGAACAGCAGACCACATTATGCATTTTAGAGACACCTGTTTGCAATCAAATTTCCTTTTATGGAACTGTTTTGAAGCTTGTTTTCAGCAGCTACCTAGAAAGCCAAAATGGAACCACTAACACCTGCATGAAATGCTCTTCGCCCTTCGTCTTGGAGGCTGCACTTCTCTTTCTTCTTTGCATTATGGTGACTTGTGAGAATAGCACATTGCCCTTACCTGCTGACAGCACGCTGGGTGCAGGGAACAGGTCAGATCCCCACTGAGTTCCCTACCAGGATTAATGGCTTGAAAATTGGCCTAGAGTCTCCCCAGGGTTCAGGCTGTTCCGGGCTGCTCCAGGCAATCGGGTGGCCCTGCAATGACCATCATAGGCAAGCAAAGGCAGTACTCGGTAGGGCTGAGGTCCCATTTTAGAGATTCATTAATCAGTTATGCAACAAATATGGAACTGCAGATTATATGCCCAGCCTGCTGCAGGCATCAGGGACAGAACGGATCGGCGTGGACCCAGCCCCCAGCGTTTAGAGTCACTGCTAGTCAGATAATCTTCCAAACACATAATTGCTCACCGTGGGAAATCTTTATGTTTGCAACATCTTAACTGGCCCAGTCCATTACCAGGAAAAAAAAAAAACACCACCATGAACAACAGGAATGAGGACGGCTTTAACGTCCAACAATCCAAATGCAAATCCAGACAAAGGCACAAACCTATGGCAGCTGTCCTTCCAGTCCTTTTCATGCCCCTTGGAGCCCGTCTCAAAGGAAGTCCAGCCACTCTCCTCTATTTTGTTTTGGATATGAATCTTTTGCTGGTATCTGATTTTGAAAATTTCTCTTTTCACAGCTGGATGTATATATAATGAGCAAGTATAGTAAAATGTTAATTGCAAAATCTGGTCAGGGGTCAGCAAACTTTTTCTTAAAGGGCCAGAGAGTAAATGTTTTCAATATTGCAGGTCATAAGGCCTCTGTCACAGTGAGTCAACTCTATGCTTTTATAGTTAGAGTAGCCATGGACAAATGGTTTTAACTGTCTCCAATATTTAGGGATACTACAATTTGAATTTTGTATAATTTTCTCATTCTTGAAATATTATTCTTTTGATTTCTTTCAACTACTTTGCAATGTAAAAATCATTCGTAGCTTGCAGACTGTAGAAAAACAGGTGGAGGGATGGATTTGGTTCCTAAGTCATAGTTCTTGCTAACTCCTGATGTGGGCAATGGGGGACACGGGTGTCCTTTCAACTTATTTTTGTATTTGAAATTTTCCATAGAAAATGTTGGAAGTTGATATTTTCTAAATCAATGGATTGTCTTGTTTTGCTGAATTTTTTTTTTAATAAAAAAAAAAAAGGGTGGTTTCTTTTTGGCCATACTAAAGTTCTTTATTTTTATCTACCTAAACTTGTCGGCCTTTACCTTTGCGGATTGTGCCTTAAGTAATCTTTCCCTACCTGAATATCATATAGATATTCTCTTACCTTGTCTTTCATCCAATCGAAATTTCCCTGTGTGCGTGCTGTGAACTGGGAGTCAGGCTGTTTCCTTGGGGGCAATCGGTTGTTCCTCAGGCCGCAGCTGCTGGCCCATCCCTCCTCGGTCGCCTGCCGAGCTCCCCCCATGGCCAGGCCTTTTCCAGGGTCCATTCACCCATCCCTGGGACCCTTTCCTTTCTTGCTGTCTCCCTGCTCCATCGCGGACTGGCCCATGGGGGCTGATGGAAATCTCATGGTCAGTCTTTCTCCCGGGGCACGCTCACGGCTCTCCGGTTCAGGGTCTCCTCAGGGGAGTCCTTGGAGACACCCACACCTTTTTCAAAGCATAGTTTCAATGCTATTTTTTAAGCAGGTGAGGTGCCTGCCTTTGCCTTGCCCAGTGTCCTCCCCGCCAGGGGCAAGGAGGAGAAAAAGCAAGGGGACTGAGGTGGGAAAAAGAAAGCGCCATCATTCCCCAGAAGGAGGCGAGCAGGCAGGCCGCACCCCTGGTGCCAGGCCTCCTGTGGCGTGGAGAAGGCCTGCCCTGAGCGCTGGAGGGCCTGTGTCCACCTTGAGCCACAGAGGGTCCCACGCAGGGGGGGTTCCGGGGCCCCAGCTTCCTCCCCTGTGAAGTGGAGGGGACGGGCCTGGATGTCTGTGAAGTCTTGGAGCCCACCAGACGTTCGGCCTTTGCCCTGAGTCATTCAAGCTACTGACCCTTCACCCCATAGACTCCCCAGAAGGTTTCTCAGACCTCAGATCTCCTCTGGACCCAGAGCTGAGTGTGACTGCCCTCTCTGGCTTCATTTCACCTGGACGCTATGTCCCTGCTTTTCCCGCCTCTCAGCCTCCCTTTGTCTCCAACCCACCCTCCACCCCAGACTCTTTGGTCTCTCCAGCAGCATCCAAACTGTTTTGGCCACCCTGCCGCCAGCCCCACTGATTAAGGAACCTCTGGGGGTGCAGGCAGGACCCTGGCTTGGGGTTCCCAACTCTGCCATTAACTTTCTGTGACCTTGGGGGAGGCCCTGCCATAGCTGGGTCTCTGCTTCCTTTATTCTTCTGGTAAAAGAAGGTTTTTACCCACATAATTTAAAATTTCAGCCCTAAAACGGGCCTCATTGCAAACCTGAGCTGTTAGCAGCCCATGCTCAGATGAACCCTTTGGCATCTGGACAAGCTGACTTCCTGACATGTTCAGGTATTAGGAAGGGAGCGGAAGTTTCCATGGACTCTCAAGTAAGAGGTGGCCCTAGACGCTACCTGGCTGCACACCTCTGGCTCCGCCTCTAAATTAAATCAGGGGTCTGAGCCCCCATGAACATTCTGGGTACGTCTAGCCGTGGCACAGTGATGGAAGGCAGCCACCTCCACCACTGGGGACACAGCCTTCTGTCCTGCTCCCCTGCTTCCTCCATTTCACTCAGGGACGGGATCTCTGCTGCCAGACCCAGCTGCACGGTGCTGCCAAACTCTGTTTTTTAACCACACGGAGAGTATTAAAAGGGAGAATCAGTTACAGCTTGGGAGCTTGTGGGGACTGATTTCCACCCCCCAGCTTAGCCCCAGGTTTCAGGGTCCCCCACACTCACCCACCAATTACCTTCCCCTGGGAAACCACGTGGCCCCATCCCACCGCCCACGGTGACCCCTTATGTGGGAAACCAGGGCTTTGCCCCTGGAAGCCAGTCTGGGACAGGCCCCTGCTGCGGCAGTAGCCTTTGGAACTGGGCTCAGCTGACCCTCCTCTTCAGTGGAAAAACAGGGTTCGAGCCTTTAACGTGGAAAGGAAGTAGACATATGGGGCTGGATGGGTCAGGAAATGGCTCAAGCTGGCCAAATACAAACCCCAGGGGGCAGCTCTGATGGAAGGCCTGGTTGGAATGAGGAAAGGAAGAAGGTTCTCCTGGGCTTTTCTTTTTAATGTAGGACTTCTTTTTTTTAAAAATTAATTAAAGCAGTTGTAGGTTTACAAAGAAATCGTGGAGAAAGTACAGAGTTCCCATAGACCTCCTCCCACACGCTTTTCCCCATTAACACTTTGCACTCGTGGGGTAACTTTGCTACATTTGATGAAACAATATTATTATAATTATACTATTAACTATAGGCCATAGTTTACATTGCGTTTGCTCTTTGTGTTGCAGAGTTCTATGATTTTTGTTTTGTTTTGTTTTTTCCTGGTAATTTACACACAACCTAAAACTTCCCATCATATCCCCTTTCAAGTATACCATTCTGGACTCAATACTTGTACAAAGGAGGATGACTCTGGAGTCATTTTGAGACATGATTTAGCAAACCAGCTTTGAAATTAGATAACAAGCCGTGGGACGTTGGTGTAAAAGCCATTTAAACCATTCTAAGTCTCCATTTCTGCTTCTGTGACCTAGGGGTGGGAAGCGCACCCCCCCTTCCAGGCTGCTGTGGGGTAAAGAGGAAAGAATGCTCAGGCAGCACCGTCATTTATTGCCATGCGGGCCTCCGCTTGCTCTCCCCAGGCGTGTCCTCCTCAGCTACCCAGCCTGTTTTTCCTGGCACCTCTGCTCTCTGAAGACCCTCCGGGAGCTGATCTAGACTCGGCGAGGGGCAGGGAAAGGGAATGCTTTGAGGTCAACAGGAGGAACAAGAACCCCGCCGTGCAGGGACAAGGCGGGTGGGCAACAGGACGTGGAGACGCGGGAAGCGTGCCTCTGGGAGGACTCAGGGATCTGGGCCCTGTCAGCCGTTCTCTGCCTGGGGATGACCCTGGAGCCTAGAGTGGCAGAGTGGTTGGGAGCCAGGGGACTGCAGGAGCTCGCCCGGTGTGGGGTGCGGGGATACCCACAATGGCCTGGCCTCGAAGGGCCCTTCTTGCAGTTTTGGACCCCATGGAAGCTTCTGGAACTTCATGTGTCCTGTAGGCGTGGGATAACAGTAATAACCGAGACAGAGTTTCCCACCCTCTAGAGCGATGGGTGCTCAGCTCAGATGATGGAAATAAAGAAGTGCAGTCCCTCCTGTCCACCCACGCTCACAAGTTCACGTTCATATTAGCCTGCATTGATAAGCGGAGCCTGGCACGAAGGAAACCCTCAGTCCCTGAGAACTGTTCTCCGCTTCCTTATTGTAGGGTGGGAGCCCTCATAACACCTACTTCATGAGGTGGCTGCGAGGGTTAAGGAGGCGGTTCATTTCCAGCTCTTAAAACAGCCTGACACATAAGTAGTGCTGTGGAAGTGTTCGCTAACACCTCATCATCTGGCCCACGTCTCACGGCAATTCACTGCCTCCTGCACAGGGACGGCCCGCGGACTAGCAGGGCTTGTCTCACTGAAATCAAACAAAGGCTGAACAAAGACATGTGCTGGAGGCCCCGTGATGTTCCCACCGCTGCCACATTGGCAACACCCTTGTCCCAGATAAATCTGGGAGATGGCACCCATGGAATATCAACAAGCGTCTTCAGGCACCTGCCCACAAGCCTGAGGGGTGGAAAGAATTAAGTGTGACTGTAACTGAATTTGTCTTCTAAGGTGGCCCTGGTCTGACCTTGAGTTGGACGGAGGAAAGCAGGCAGAAAGGTTACGTTTGCAGAGGCCTTCATAGGTCTTTGTAACATGGTCTCATCTATCAGTGCTCAGAAGGTACAAGCAGCTGGGTCCACGCATGCTGTGAGTCACCATCATCCAGGGTCAGAGCCAGGATAAGGAGACCCAGAGGCGAGGGACCACCTTGTGTGCATGCAAAGGGGCTGAAAAACCAGAAAGGCATTTGAGCAAGACAGAGACAACCCGAGAAACAGAAACCCTGGAGTGTTGAACCACAACCCGTTGGGGGCTTGGAAGGGAGCAGGTGTGAAAACGGAGGCCAGATGCAAGCAGATGGGGTCTCCAGGTAGGTCATGGCTGCTGGAGAAGAAGATACCAGGCCAGGGATGGTCAGGGGTGGGACAAAGAGATAGGAAGGAACAAGACCTGGGTGGTGAATGCTCTGTGTTTCCATGGCCAAGGCATGGGCTAGACCTCAGGTAACAGTCCTCTTTTTCTGCCAGCTCCAAGCTCTGCCCACCCCACCCTCCTGTGCTCAGCTGATCCAGCTGAGTCTGTGTCTCTTAGAGCCAACGTCTGTCTCTCCATCATCTAGGAGCTTTTCGAAGACTCATTCCCTGAGAATCCTGCTCAGTCACTGCACTGTCCAGTGCAGCCCATCCCAAGGGCTCTCTTCAGGTTGGGATTTCACAGAACAGTAGCATTTAAAATTTCAATGCAATGGGAAGCAGCAAAAGGGGACCTGTAAGTCCCTTTGCCAAGTAAGGTCATTTTCAAAACCCAATTACCATCTATGATTGCTGCCGTTCTATAAAAGAAAGGGATTATTTTATCACCTGAACTTCAACCCTTCTCTCACACCCCACAACCCTTCTCTCACATCCCACATCCAGAGTCCCAGCAACTCTGCCCAGATTGGATCCAAGTTTGGTTGAGGCCTTCTTTAAAAAAAAATACCAAGTAACAAATACAAAATTAGGTATGAGCATATTATTTAGAATGAGAAATCACAACAAATCAAAAGGCAAATTTTAAAAAGTTGACAAATGCCACAAACATGACAAAATCCAGGAAAAAATAACAATATTTCATAATTAATGCCTGACATCTCCTAAAATACTTCTTTCTCTATTTTGACTGCATACTCTTGGATTTCCTCTTCATAACTCAACAATTTTGCATTGTCATTTTCTATGGAGAGAATAGAAGGACAGTTCAGTCCTCCCTTTGGCATTGTTGATGGAATTCTGCTTTCTTCTTTTTATTGATAGTTTAGTTCAGCTCCATAACTCATTACTTTTAGACCATGTAAATATTAAGACTGTTGCCAAATTTGGGAAAACCTCTATCAAATTTCCTTCCTATATGAGCTGCAAATGTATTGTGTCTTCATATTGCATTCACCAAATTATCAAGTGTATTCCAGACAAAAAAGCACTTCTGTTTGACCAGACCCAAATGAGAACCAGATCTTTCATTTACAAGTGTGCACAGCTGGCGACGTCAAAAAATGTCCTTAGACTAGTCTCTGGCTCAGTACATTCAAACCTTGTTGTTTTTTTTTTTCACCATGATCCACTTGCAGAATTTGGTTTTGTCAAAACCTCTCTACCTTGCTCTTATTTCTCTCCCTAGATTGCAGGCTGCAGCTAAGAGGTCTCCACTGATCAGTTGGGAATCTGGGTGCCAGGTGGCCTCCTCGAGATCCTGCTGGCTAAGGTGGGCAGGTTGTGCCCCTCTCCGAGACAACTGCCTTTCAACAAGGAAGAAAGAACTCTTTCTGAGATTCTGAGCATCAGGAAAGGCTGGTGGAGGGGAGAGTTCTGGGGTGCAGGGGCCTTGCTAGCATGTGCCCACAGATGGCCTGCCTGTGCCTGCTGTACTCCCCGGAGCAGCCTGACCCAGTCCAGCCTGGAAGCTGGAAACGGTCACGCCGATTCTACCGGGGACCCAATGGACATCCGGGTGAGCTGGCTCTGCCGTCCCCAAGAATCCATAGCCTGGGGCCCCACCTCCCTCCACCCACCCCCACATTTTGGAGATTGGTTTCTTGAACTTGCTCTTTTCTCTAAAAAGTAATAACAAGGCACACTCACTTGGGAGAAAGATGGTTACGTTTCAAATGACTCAGCCCGCCAGATCAGATTGAAATCTCTGGGCTCAGACAGACTTGAGACCCACTTTGCACGCAGGAGACCCTGACAACACCTTCTCTTCCAGGCTGCAGTGTGACCGACACGGAGCCGCGTGGTTAAAGCTCCGTTAAGGGGTGGCAAGCCCGGTAATCAGGGCATTTGTTATACCGCGAGGCGCTCTCGGAACATGGAAATCATGGACACGGCGATTACCATCAGGAAAATCAAATCCATCCACCCGCCCCCACCATCTCTTGGCAGCGAAGGGGGGAGGGGGGCGGAAGGGGGAACAAGGGGCCTGCTGGGGTCGTGGGCAGTTATTAAACACTTTCCTAACGCAGCGTAGTGGCTTCAGCTCGGCTTTGTGGCGGCTTTGATCAGAACCGGCTTCCCGGGAGAGACCCAGGAGAGCAGCAGCACGCGGAGGGGAGGGGCCGGTGAGTCCAGCCTCGGATTTCAAAGCCAGGATGCGTTGTAACCGACTGGTGGTTCTCCTTTTATTCCGAATGCCTGGAAGGCAGGGCCAAGGCGTCTTTCTGCCATTCAGATTCAGGCTTGTCACCAACTCAGACTGGAGGCAGGTGTGTGAGTGAGAGTGTGTGTGCAGGGGCTGGACCAAAATCTAATGACAAGTGTGAAATGTGAGAATTATGTGAGGACAAGCTCGTACGTGGGGTTCCTGCACATGCCAACCTGCAAACTAGGCTGGGAAGGGCAGTGGTGACAGGCGTGCTCAGAGCTGGGAAAACTGAGCTCTAATCATGACCACCACTCTGGACTGAGCTTGATATACTTAGCATCTTTGAGTCTCAGTTTCCCTTTCTGTAACCTGAGGGAAGCCTTCGTCACCATCCGCACCCATACAGAGCCAACACTTAGTAGGGCCTCAATAAATGTTTGAGTGAGTCTCTGCTCTCCAAAGCCCATTCTTATTAAAATCTCAATTTTAGGCTAAGTTATTTAGAGAGTCTGTTTTAATGTATTTATTAAAATGGTAAATAATCAGGACATTGAGGATTAGCATGGAAATTAAGGCATCTTTTGTCAAGTCCCTGTACTTTGGGTCAGACCAGAGACCCCTAACATCTGCAGGGCCTCACACAAGAATAGAAAGGCAGGTGTCCAGCCTACAGCCTAAGCCCCTTCTTATCCCCTTCCCAGCTCCACCCTACACCACGAGAGTCCCGGCGTTCATGCCTGTGGAGGCTCCCACCTGCAGTCCACCCTCCTCCTCTCCCAACAGCAGCCCCTTGGCCTCCCCTTGGGCCCTGGGCTTTACGAATCAGTGATGTGAGCAGATCTGGGGTGGGGCAGGTGGAACCCAGGACAAGACTCGTCTGGACCCAGGAAGCAGGCTCAGGACTATTAAGGCAGGAAGTTCTAGGGTCTTGGGTTGCAGAATATGATCTACAAGGGGGTGGTGGGGCACAGGCTTGGAGAGAGGTGGGGCATGGCCCTGTGGTGGGGCCTGGCCAGAGAAGGTTGGCTGCTCAGGTCTGAAGGTGGTGCCAACTTGGGTGCAGGGAAGGAGAGCATCACCCCCACTCCTCAGTCAGGAAAGGGGCTGGGGCCCAAAGGTCTCCTATTAGCAGGTTGTGGTAGTTAGATTCAGGTGTCAACTTGGCCAGGTGAAGGCAACTAGTTCTGTTGCTATGGACTTGAGCCAATGGTACATGAACCTCACCTGTTGCTGACTACATCTGCAGTCGGCTAGGAGGTGTGCCTGCTGCAATGAATGACGTTTGACTTAATTGTCTGGTGCTTAAATGAGAGAGCACAAGGTAGCACAGCCCAAGCAGCTCAGTATGTCTCATCTCAGCATTCACAGCTCAGCCCAGGCCTTTGGAGATGCAGAAAGGAATCACCCCGGGGAAAGTTGTTGCAACCCAGAGGCTTGGAGAGAAGGCCAGTAGAGATCGTCCTATGCCTTCCCATGTAAGAAAGAACCTCAGATGAAAGTTAGCTGCCTTTCCTCTGAAGAACTAATGAAATAAATCCCCTTTTATCAAAAGCCAATCCGTCTCTGGCGTGTTGCATTCCAGCAGCTAGCAAACTAGAACACAGGTCATCTTTTGGATTAAACACTGCCCGTTCAAAACTTCCCTTTGCAAATGCAATTCCTTCCTTCTCCCACCAGCCCCTGTCCATATTGGAAGGGCAAAACCCCATTTCCCACCCCCACAGTGAAATAAGACACCAGGCCCATTACTGGTCTGGCTGCAAGGATGCAGCTGGGGTAGGCGGGAGGTGGGAGTGAAGGACAGAACGTGGTTTTTCCTTAACACAGACTTTGGCTCTAAGCAGAGTGTGGCAGGACTGGTCTGGCGGCCAGTGTGGTAGAGTGTGACTGAGCAGTCATACAACTTGGGAGCTGAAAGGGAGTTAAGCTTCTTCTGGTCAAACCCCTCATTTTACAAAGAATCACAAACCGGGTAATTAGCAGAGGCACTGCAGCCTTACTCACCACAGGATCACGGCTCCGTCACTTGCTCTTGCTGTACTCAGACGCCTCAACTATTGTGCAGTGCTGGAGAGTGTGAGGATGCATTCGTTAAATGGTGCCTACTACTTGACATCGCATGCTGTTGGAGCTCAGGAAATGCTTTATTAAATGCAGGCATGCTAGACTGTGAACGTGAGGCCCAAGGCTGGCACCCAGCAATCCTGATCCTCAGCCCTGTGTGTTTCTTCTTCTGGATGGGGTTTACATACCCAACCAACCTGGCATCCACAAACATACAGGACCCAGCGTCCTGTGGTAAAGATAAAAGGCTATTTAAACTTTCCTGTAAATCGCACTTCGGCTCCGAATCCGAGGGCCCCTCTGGGACTTCTCACTCTCTTAAACCTCAGGTCTTCTAGGTGGAGCCTCCCGTGCCAGGGCGATCAAAACTCATGAAGAGAAGCCACCTAGCCTCCCTCCACTGCCCCCAGGGGGAGCTTGTGCGGAGATGGTGGGCCCTCCTGCAAGGGATGCACACACCACTCCACCTGGCAGCCTCTGCACACCTGGAGCCTGGCACTGACCTTGGCACATGGTAGGTACTCAACAAATGTGAACTGATGGACTGCATAGCTGTTTGGATCCTTTGCAATTGCCTCTAAGAAGCTAGTTGAAGGATTGGCTATCCGTCACCCATTGGAAGCACAGATCAGGAGGGGAGGGCTTCTGAAGTCCAGCATAGTGATGACAGGGAAGGAGGGCAGCCAGGACTGCCCCAAAGCAGGACAGTACATGGCAACGTTTAGTTCAGGGGCAGTCCTTTAGTTTTAAGCCACAGAACTGCGCTGAACCAGGTAGGTGGGCTCTTGCCGGCAGGATGTCAGAAGGGTCTGCGGCTGGGGAACCAGTCTGGGAAGTAGGATGGGCATGGGCAGGAGCTAAGTCAGGGCCATCCCGGGTCACCAGGCTGCAGAGAGGCCACCAGGCGGTAGGGACTATGGGGTCAAGGAAGGGGCACGCGCAGGATTCAGGCAGGGACTCCTGCTGGGGACTCAGAATTTCCCGACTGACTCTAAACTAAATAAAAACACAAGCCTCTCCAAGTTTTTGGATTTGGGGCAAATGATTAGCAATTTCACAGATTGTTATTTTGGTTATTTACTTATTCAAAGGCTATTTACACGTAGCCCCACACTCCCATGCCAGTGGGAGGACCCCTCCAAATGTATACAATTTTCATTTATTTCACCCTTCTCTAAATCTTTTTTACTCTTCCCTTTCCCCAGGAAAATGGGAATGAAAATGGGTCAAGGGATTTTGTTTACCTAAGTAGGCCAAAATGAAAAAAAGGACAAATATTTCTTTAAACTCCAGATACCCAGGGCTTTCCTTTACCATGGAATAGCACTTGGATCCCCTAATTGCCACTTGCTAGGCAGAAAATAATATTGTAAAGTAATTTCTATATGAAATAGTTAATAGTTGTAAAAACAAAAGTGTGGTCTTTAAATTGAGAACCTTCCGTTAAGTGGAAATTGATTTCTGGAGCCACTCCTTCCCTTCTAGGCCAACGGGATGCACATTTATTCTTGCCAACTAAAATACAAAACTGAAGTCTGGAGGAAGAGGCATGGAGTTCTCCTTTGTTCTTTCCAACTGGTGAAGAGTTGTCTTCAGAAGAGCACTGAACAAGGAGGCCAGCAGATCTGAAAACTAGCATCAGCCCTGCCTCTGAGAACTGTATGACCTTGGGTAAGTGACTTCAACTCTCTGAACCACACCTGCGAAGTGGGTCAAACACACTCTGGCCAGCTACAGAATAGAATGGGATAGGAATAGCTTGTAGTTAGCTCTGAGGGCTGTTTAGAGAATTAATGATAGAATTAAATGAGATAAAAGACCTACCACAAGGCCTGGTTCAGAGAAGGTACCCAATGAGGGTAACTGAATGGAAAGGTGGGAGAGAAGGAAAATGGAAAGACCAGAGGTATCCCTGTGTGAGATAATAGCTTCCCAGGTCCTAGTGGACTTGCCAGCTGCTGCCTAAAATTCCACCATTAAAGCTTCTTCCTTTATGCTGGAGCTTTGATCCCAATTAAAATACTAATCATCTCCAAGGGTTCTTATCTATCTATATGTATTCTCTATATCTATCTATCTATCTATCTATCATCTATCTATCTATTTTGCTATTCTGTCATTGACCCCTGTATGTGAATGTGGTATCTGAGAGCTGCATCTCATGGATAGAGGATGGAAAGAATGGACTAAACCACCAGTACACTCATCTCTCCGACCTCATCCCATTTATTTCTCTATTTGGTCCCTACCTTAATCAGAGTATGCTTTTCCTGCCACCTGCACCCACCTTGCCCATATCTGCTGCCTTGTCTTTGACCTTGTCTTCCCCAGGCCTGGAATGGCCTCCTTGCTCCTCTCTGCCCTCCTCTTCAAAGGCCCCACTCAAATTCCGTGTCCTGCAGGTCACATCACTCTCCTTCCCTGTCCCTCTCCAAGATTATCTTCAGTCTTGCAAACTTCATCCCTTGATGAAAAATGAAATTGTGCAGAAAGATGCCAATTCTGGAGAACACGTGTGGATAGCACTTCCCTGTTCCCAAAGGTCTTTGACTGTGCGTGTTATCAAAGCAGTGTAATGTGGAAGAAAGAATGTGGCCCTTGGAGGTGAGCAGAGCCCAAGCTCATGTCCCAGTTCCGTCACTAAGCAACTATTGAGCATTCACTCAGCATCTCTGAGCCTCAGTTTCCTCCCAATGAATGAAGGAATCAGCATGAGGGATAATGCAATGATGTATTAATGGACCTGGCATATAAGGGGCCCCAGAAATAGTAGTTGCATACTCTTTCTCATTCTTCCCCTCATCTGTCAATTTTCCACTTATCCTATGAGTTAGCCTGAGTGTTATCATTCCCATTTAACAGATGGTTAAACAAAGGCCTGGAGAGGTAAAGAGGTCACATGGCAGTGAGAGCCATCCTGGTCTCTGTATCACCAAATTCCTAGGCTGCTTCCCTAGACAGTCCCTCACTGGACCCATGTCACAGGGTCTCGCTGGCTCTCTGCCTCAGGAAGAAGCTGTCTGGGGAAAGTCAGCTAGCTTGGAGGTGGATCTGCTGATAAGCAAGGGGAAGCAGCTAGAGGAGTACCACAGTGACAGATCAATAGCCCAAGAGAAGGCTTTTCTCTGGGAATTCTTCTCTAGGAATTAATTAAACCATGACTTTCATTTCATCTTACTAACTAACGAGGTTCTCTGACCTGCAGGTTTGCTGGAGTAGGGTTGATCTCGGTTCCTCTCTGCACTTCAACTGCTGATGCTGTGACAGACTAGCAAGTGGGCAGTTGTCAACTCCGAGGAGAGGGTGGAAGGAGTCAGGTTTTTTTGGAGGCCAGTTTTATAAGGGTCTGAACTCCTCGTTTTTCAGGTGGGGAAATTGACGCCAGAAGGAACTGGCTGGAGGCCTCTTTGCAAAGAATTCCACATGCCCACTAGCCAGGAACTAACTTGAGCAGGTGAAAGAACAGCCAGGAAAGAACAGGAAGAATGCATGAATGGCCACACGGGTTCCTTCATTCCTGTGGTCATTCTCCAAACACTGATCCTACGGCCCAACTCCAGGCCAGGTCTGGGAACCCAGCTGAGGGATTCCTAGCACAGCCAGGGCGAGTCGAGGCAGGCTTTCTTGGGCAAGTGATGTGCTGTGAGCTCAGTTTTAAAGGGCAAGAGGCAATCAGCTAAAGAGTCTCAACCCAGGTACCACTGACATTTGAGGCTCGATGATTCCTTATTGGGGGGCTGTCTTGTACATTGTGGCATATCGAGTGGCATCCCTGGCTTCTATTCTCTGGGTGCCAGTACCGTCCCCTCTCCCCAGGTGTGACAACAAAAACTGTCTCCAAACATTTGCCAAATGTCTCCCTGGAGGCAACCCCCCCCCCCCCCCACCTCAGTTGAGAACCACTAGATGCAGAAAGGAGGGGCATTCAGGCAGAAGCCCACGAGACCCAGGAGAAGGTTAGACAAGTTTGAGGGCTCTCACAAGTTGCAACAGTACAAATGAAGCATTCCTTCAAAGATACGGGGGTAGATGGGGCTTATGTGCTAAACTCAGGCCTTCGAAAATTGTTCTGGTAGTTATCTTCTGCTTATCTGGCCTCTTCCTGTGACCACGGGTTTCTTGTGTCACCTGTGAGTTGAAGCCTCAGCAAATCCCCTGGGGGTAGATAAAGCTTTTGCGGGAACTCTGCGACCGGAATCTTCTCCAAGAGGATTGCACACACAGCCAACCCATCCCCTCAGTCACATAGTGTTCCTTTCCTGGCTCTGCTGGTGTGAACATATAAAGTTGATTTGTCCAAGTGATAAAGCAAGATGGAAATGTGGACGAGAGAAGGAGAGGGGTGAAAAAAGGCATTTTCCAATGTCTCCAGGAATGACGAAGCTGACTGACTCCTACTTAATGGATACAGCAGTTTCCCTCTTCAATCAAAGCATCCATTAGAAAAGTAAACATGCCACAAATGGATAAAATGAGACAGACGTTTTAAATCTCAACAAAAGATTAGGCAATGGAGTCCTTTAATTGATGCCTGCTTGAGCACACGTAAAATAATATTCACTTTACAAGAGCCCAGTCTGCCCGCGATGCTTCCAGCCAAAGTCATTGCATAAAGTGGGTTGCCCCACATTAGCCTGTACCTAATTCCCAACCCAAATACGCTTGACTATTTTTGGTCTAGACCACACTTGATCATCATAAACAGCCATCAAATCCCTCTCCTCTCCTATTTACGGATGGAAGCAGCTGTGGTATTTGCATGCCCTGTTCCTTAATATAATCAAGACTCTGATTTCCTAACTTTCTTTGGAGAATTCCTCCTAGGAGCCCATGTTTGTTTACAAAGCTGGTTTGGAAATATATCAGACACTGCTGTAATTTCTGGGGGCTGAATGAGGTCAGCTGGGGAGGGCTGGCATTCTCTGGATGAGGGGGCAGTGAGAGGCAAGCATCCTGTTGAGCATCCAGCCTGGCCCCACCTCCGGGTGAGGGTTAGGTTTCCCCTTGCAAAGAACTTCATATTACCCATTATCTTTGCTTGGTTGCTTCATTTTGCTTTGACTGCTAGGAAGCTCAGGGGTAGATCACATCTTATCCTGGCTCCTGCAAATTTATTCCTCCCAATTCTGGCTTAGGGAATCTCTTCTTTTTGTTTTGTTTTGTTTTGGTTTTGGCTGATATGTTTTAACATTATAAATTGACTCAGATACTTTCATGGAGTAAGTAGCTAGAAGTCGTCCCCAAATAAATCTCAAATGCATGGAATATTTTCTCCCACCTTCATTTAAATGGGGGTTCTCTTGTGTTCCTTTTGCTGGAGAATCCCTTTGAATTAGAGAGCTGATAAAATTAACCCCCAGCAATATTGAAACTGAGAGTGTTAGAGCTGGAATGGACTACAGAGCTCAGAAAGAGGAAGGGACAAACTCTTATTAATCACCCAAGGCCCTTAACCTTTACGACCCAGATGGGTTGAGAACACCAGAGTTCAGAAAGGGGGAAAGGGTTTCTCAAGCTGAAACTAGAATCTGCATCTCCCAGTTACTCTCAGCCTGGTGCTTCTTGCCCTGTCATGCCTGTGAATTTGGTGAGGCCCTCTCAAGTCAACATCTTGTTCCAAAGAAGATGTTTTACTGGTGGGAATGTCAAGGGGGAAAGCCAAGATTTTAGTGACTTAGATCACTGTTTAGGTTCTGAGCTCAGGGGAGATACAGTGGTATCGGGATTGCTCATTGTCAACCTGTGCTGCATTGGGACAGGGGAGGCTGGGAAAGAACTGCCTTTGACATTTAATCCGAAAGGAAAGTTCAACAGCTTCTAAAGACCAGTTAACTTCAAGAGTCAACTCCAAAGCAGACAGTCATGGCTTCCCAGGTTGGGACATCTAATCCCACCCCTGGATGATGCTTGACTTTAACCTTGCAGCATCTTGGTCTTGAGTTTGCCTAGCTTCACCCAAACTCCTCCAGGGAGGAGCAGGCAGGTGGGGCCTGGCCTGACCCACGGTATCCTGGGATCATGGAAATTGGAGAAGGGTGCTGAGGGAGCCTTGGTTGGTGTACACTTCTAGAATGAAGAGCAACTGATTTCCTGGTAGGGACCTTGACTATCCCAAAGGAACTCGCTAGAGCAGGAATAAATCTCCGAGGTGGGGGAAGCCTTGCCCCGATTGGAGCAGCTGTGGACACTCGGCCCCCCGCTGGCGGGAGTACACTGGCCAGGGTCCTGCCTGCCTTAAGAGATGAGAGTGAAAGGCTGAGGAGCACAGCCCCGGAAATCCGATACAAAGATTCAAACACAAAGCTCTTTTCTGTCCTAGATGTCTTCTCAGTGAGTGATGGTGGGTTTCAGAGGGCTGAGCTTACAGTGCCCTGCGGAGTAGCGTTTTCCTTGACTTCCATGGCGTAAATGCTCCCAGCACGGTATCAGGCTGCCAGCGTGAGGTCCCTGAGAGGGGAGCTGGGAGGAGAGTCTAGTAGTTCTCACCAGCCAGCCCATCACGGTAGGAGCGTGGCACAGGCGGGCGTGCTGTGACCTGCATTACTGCCCTGCTTCCAACCTGTCCTGTAATTCGGAACCTCAGGCTCTCCCCTGCCAACAGGGCCATGAATAGTGGCCTCCACATGCCTCGTAATCACTAGGAAACCGAGTGTTTCAGAGAATTCTTTGAAAAGCATAAAAAGAGCTTTAAATATGCACAATTATCACCAGTTTTGATCTTCTGAAGCAAAAAAAAAAAAAGCAAGAAGCAAGGAAACAAAAAATCCCCAGGTTGGAGTCCAAGTTTGCAACCTGTGAAACCACAGTTCTCAGTTTCTCCACCTGTGAAATGTGGGCCCCACCCCCCTTCAGGCCCTGACAACCTCCTGGGGGTGCTGTGAAACCCAGGGGGATTTCATGGGCCCCACACATGGGAGAAGGAGATGGTTGTATTGCTGGGACAAAAACTCCAAAAAACAAGGACCAGCCCACCCATCAAAGGGATAGTGACACCCCAAACAACTAATCTCTAATTATTCTTTTCAGTTATAAAGAGACAGCGGCCAGAAGAGAAGCCGGCAGCTCATCCTTCATGTCACTATTTAAGTCGGAACCAGAAAGAGGAACAACTGTACATACACAGGCTGGAATTTGAATATCTAATTTGATGGGGCATAAAAATTGGCAGTTATTCAAATGAGTACATTTGCATATATGAGGTTT